>NC_139217.1:213194443-215661943 GCF_055691185.1 Crinia signifera
TCAAAATAAGCCATTCTGATTGGTTTATGTACTGTCAGTCAACAGATCTCTATTTTACAACTTTTGCTGGGACTATCATGCATTAGTCTTCAACCAGCAAGACAATTGGTCAAGAATGCTCTTGTTATCAACTATCTGTGGCTGGTTTTGTAGGTTTTCAATTAAACTAGGGTTAGGAAGGACCTCAGTAAGTTATGGAGAGCAAATAAAGCCCTTATGCAAATTATTTTAGAACTAAGACCATCTGATTGGTTGATGCAATTGTCATTCAAAATAAGCCATTCTGATTGGTTTATGTCCTGTCAGTCAACAGTTCTCTATTTTACAACTTTTGCTGGGACTATCATGCATTAGTCTTCAACCAGCAAGACAATTGGTCAAATATGTAGTCAACAGTTTTCTATTTTACAACTTTTGCTGGCACCATCACGCAATAGCCTTCAACCAGCAAGACAATTGGTCAAGAATGTTCTTGTTATCAACTATCTGTGGCTGGTTCTGCAGGTGTTCAATTAGACTAGGGTGAGGAAGGACCTCAGTAAGTTATGAAGAGCAAATAAAGCCCTTATGCAAATTAGTTCAGAATTGAGACCATCTGATTGGTTGATGCAACTGTCATTCAAAATAAGCCATTCTGATTGGTTTATGTACTGTCAGTCAACAGTTCTCTATTTTACAACTTTTGCTGGGACTATCAAGCATTAGTCTTCAACCAGCAAGACAATTGGTCAAGAATGCTCTTGTTATCAAGTATCTGTGGCTGGTTTTGTAGGTTTTCAATTAAACTAGGGTTAGGAAGGACCTCAGTAAGTTATGGAGAGCAAATAAAGACCTTATGCAAATTAGTTCAGAATTGAGATCATCTGATTGGTTGATGCAACTGTCATTCAAAATAAGCCATTCTGATTGGTTTATATACTGTCCGTCAACAGTTTTCTATTTTACAACTTTTGCTGGGACTATCATGCATTAGTCTTCAACCAGCAAGACAATTGGTCAAGAATGCTCTTGTTATCAACTATCTGTGGCTGGTTCTGCAGGTGTTCAATTAAACTAGGGTTAGGAAAGACCTCAGTAAGTTATGGAGAGCAAATAAAGCCCTTATGCAAATTAGTTTAGAATTGAGACCATCTGATTGGTTGATGCAATTGTCATTCAAAATAAGCCATTCTGATTGGTTTATGTACTGTCAGTCAACAGTTCTCTTTTTTACGACTTTTGCTGGGACTATCATGCATTAGTCTTCAACCAGCAAGACAATTGGTCAAGAATGCTCTTGTTATCAACTATCTGTGGCTGGTTTTATAGGTTTTCAATTAAACTAGGGTTAGGAAGGACCTCAGTAAGTTATGGAGAGCAAATAAAGCCCTTATGCAAATTAGTTTAGAATTGAGACCATCTGATTGGTTGATGCAATTGTCATTCAAAATACACCATTCTGATTGGTTTATGTACTGTCAGTCAACAGATCTCTATTTTACAACTTTTGCTGGGACTATCATACATTAGTCTTCAACCAGCAGGCCAATTGGTCAAGAATGCTCTTGTTATCAACTATCTGTGGCTGGTTTTGTAGGTTTTCAATTAAACTAGGGTTAGGAAGGACCTCAGTAAGTTATGGAGAGCAAATAAAGCCCTTATGCAAACTAGTTTAGAATTAAGACCATCTGATTGGTTGATGCAATTGTCATTCAAAATAAGCCATTCTGATTGGTTTATGTCCTGTCAGTCAACAGTTCTCTATTTTACGACTTTTGCTGGGACTATCATGCATTAGTCTTCAACCAGCAAGACAATTGGTCAAGAATGCTCTTGTTATCAACTATCTGTGGCTGGTTTTATAGGTTTTCAATTAAACTAGGGTTAGGAAGGACCTCAGTAAGTTATGGAGAGCAAATAAAGCCCTTATGCAAATTAGTTTAGAATTGAGACCATCTGATTGGTTGATGCAATTGTCATTCAAAATACACCATTCTGATTGGTTTATGTACTGTCAGTCAACAGATCTCTATTTTACAACTTTTGCTGGGACTATCATGCATTAGTCTTCAACCAGCAAGACAATTGGTCAAGAATGCTCTTGTTATCAACTATCTGTGGCTGGTTTTGTAGGTTTTCAATTAAACTAGGGTTAGGAAGGACCTCAGTAAGTTATGGAGAGCAAATAAAGCCCTTATGCAAATTATTTTAGAACTAAGACCATCTGATTGGTTGATGCAATTGTCATTCAAAATAAGCCATTCTGATTGGTTTATGTCCTGTCAGTCAACAGTTCTCTATTTTACAACTTTTGCTGGGACTATCATGCATTAGTCTTCAACCAGCAAGACAATTTGTCAAGAATGCTCTTGTTATCAACTATCTGTGGCTGGTTTTGTAGGTTTTCAATTAAACTAGGGTTAGGAAGGAACTCAGTAAGTTATGGAGAGAAAATAAAGCCCTTATGCAAATTAGTTCAGAATTGAGATCATCTGATTGGTTGATGCAACTGTCATTCAAAAAAAGCCATTCTGATTGGTTTATATACTGTCCGTCAACAGTTTTCTATTTTACAACTTTTGCTGGGACTATCATGCATTAGTCTTCAACCAGCAAGACAATTGGTCAAGAATGCTCTTGTTATCAACTATCTGTGGCTGGTTCTGCAGGTGTTCAATTAAACTAGGGTTAGGAAGGACCTCAGTAAGTTATGTAGAGCAAATAAAGCCCTTATGCAAATTATTTTAGAACTAAGACCATCTGATTGGTTGATGCAATTGTCATTCAAAATAAGCCATTCTGATTGGTTTATGTCCTGTCAGTCAACAGTTCTCTATTTTACAACTTTTGCTGGGACCATCATGCAATAGTCTTCTACCAGCAAGACAATTGGTCAAGAATGTAGTCAACAGTTTTCTATTTTACAACTTTTGCTGGCACCATCACGCAATAGCCTTCAACCAGCAAGACAATTGGTCAAGAATGTTCTTGTTATCAACTATCTGTGGCTGGTTCTGCAGGTGTTCAATTAGACTAGGGTGAGGAAGGACCTCAGTAAGTTATGAAGAGCAAATAAAGCCCTTATGCAAATTAGTTCAGAATTGAGACCATCTGATTGGTTGATGCAACTGTCATTCAAAATAAGCCATTCTGATTGGTTTATGTACTGTCAGTCAACAGTTCTCTATTTTACAACTTTTGCTGGGACTATCAAGCATTAGTCTTCAACCAGCAAGACAATTGGTCAAGAATGCTCTTGTTATCAACTATCTGTGGCTGGTTTTGTAGGTTTTCAATTAAACTAGGGTTAGGAAGGACCTCAGTAAGTTATGGAGAGCAAATAAAGACCTTATGCAAATTAGTTCAGAATTGAGATCATCTGATTGGTTGATGCAACTGTCATTCAAAATAAGCCATTCTGATTGGTTTATATACTGTCCGTCAACAGTTTTCTATTTTACAACTTTTGCTGGGACTATCATGCATTAGTCTTCAACCAGCAAGACAATTGGTCAAGAATGCTCTTGTTATCAACTATCTGTGGCTGGTTCTGCAGGTGTTCAATTAAACTAGGGTTAGGAAAGACCTCAGTAAGTTATGGAGAGCAAATAAAGCCCTTATGCAAATTAGTTTAGAATTAAGACCATCTGATTGGTTGATGCAATTGTCATTCAAAATAAGCCATTCTGATTGGTTTATGTACTGTCAGTCAACAGTTCTCTATTTTACAACTTTTGCTGGGACTATCATGCATTAGTCTTCAACCAGCAAGACATTTGGTCAAGAATGCTCTTGTTATCAACTATCTGTGGCTGGTTTTGTAGGTTTTCAATTTAACTAGGGTTAGGAAGGACCTCAGTAAGTTATGGAGAGCAAATAAAGCCCTTATGCAAATTAGTTCAGAATTGAGATCATCTGATTGGTTGATGCAACTGTCATTCAAAATAAGCCATTCTGATTGGTTTATATACTGTCAGTCAACAGTTTTCTATTTTACAACTTTTGCTGGGACTATCATGCATTAGTCTTCAACCAGCAAGACAATTGGTCAAGAATGCTCTTGTTATCAACTATCTGTGGCTGGTTCTGCAGGTGTTCAATTAGACTAGGGTGAGAAAGGACCTCAGTAAGTTATGAAGAGCAAATAAATCCCTTATGCAAATTGGTTCAGAATTGAGATCATATGATTGGTTGATGCAACTGTCATTCAAAATAAGCCATTCTGATTTGTTTATGTACACTCAGTCAACAGTTTTCTATTTTACAACTTTTGCTGGGACTATTATGCATTAGTCTTCAACCAGCAAGACAATTGGTCAAGAATGCTCTTGTTATCAACTATCTGTGGCTGGTTTGGTAGGTTTTCAATAAGACTAGGGTTAGGAAAGACCTCAGTAAGTTATGGAGAGCAAATAAAGCCCTTATGCAAATTAGTTTAGAATTGAGACCATCTGATTGGTTGATGCAATTGTCATTCAAAATAAGCCATTCTGATTGGTTTATGTGCTGTCAGTCAACAGTTTTCTGTTTTATAACTTTTGCTGGGACCATCATGCAATAGTCTTCTACCAGCAAGACAATTGGTCAAGAATGTAGTCAACAGTTTTCTATTTTACAACTTTTGCTGGCACCATCACGCAATAGCCTTCAACCAGCAAGACAATTGGTCAAGAATGTTCTTGTTATCAACTATCTGTGGCTGGTTCTGCAGGTGTTCAATTAGACTAGGGTGAGGAAGGACCTCAGTAAGTTATGAAGAGCAAATAAAGCCCTTATGCAAATTAGTTCAGAATTGAGACCATCTGATTGGTTGATGCAACTGTCATTCAAAATAAGCCATTCTGATTGGTTTATGTACTGTCAGTCAACAGTTCTCTATTTTACAACTTTTGCTGGGACTATCAAGCATTAGTCTTCAACCAGCAAGACAATTGGTCAAGAATGCTCTTGTTATCAACTATCTGTGGCTGGTTTTGTAGGTTTTCAATTAAACTAGGGTTAGGAAGGACCTCAGTAAGTTATGCAGAGCAAATAAAGACCTTATGCAAATTAGTTCAGAATTGAGATCATCTGATTGGTTGATGCAACTGTCATTCAAAATAAGCCATTCTGATTGGTTTATATACTGTCCGTCAACAGTTTTCTATTTTACAACTTTTGCTGGGACTATCATGCATTAGTCTTCAACCAGCAAGACAATTGGTCAAGAATGCTCTTGTTATCAACTATCTGTGGCTGGTTTTATAGGTTTTCAATTAAACTAGGGTTAGGAAGGACCTCAGTAAGTTATGGAGAGCAAATAAAGCCCTTATGCAAATTAGTTTAGAATTGAGACCATCTGATTGGTTGATGCAATTGTCATTCAAAATACACCATTCTGATTGGTTTATGTACTGTCAGTCAACAGATCTCTATTTTACAACTTTTGCTGGGACTATCATGCATTAGTCTTCAACCAGCAGGCCAATTGGTCAAGAATGCTCTTGTTATCAACTATCTGTGGCTGGTTTTGTAGGTTTTCAATTAAACTAGGGTTAGGAAGGACCTCAGTAAGTTATGGAGAGCAAATAAAGCCCTTATGCAAATTAGTTTAGAATTAAGACCATCTGATTGGTTGATGCAATTGTCATTCAAAATAAGCCATTCTGATTGGTTTATGTCCTGTCAGTCAACAGTTCTCTATTTTACGACTTTTGCTGGGACTATCATGCATTAGTCTTCAACCAGCAAGACAATTGGTCAAGAATGCTCTTGTTATCAACTATCTGTGGCTGGTTTTATAGGTTTTCAATTAAACTAGGGTTAGGAAGGACCTCAGTAAGTTATGGAGAGCAAATAAAGCCCTTATGCAAATTAGTTTAGAATTGAGACCATCTGATTGGTTGATGCAATTGTCATTCAAAATACACCATTCTGATTGGTTTATGTACTGTCAGTCAACAGATCTCTATTTTACAACTTTTGCTGGGACTATCATGCATTAGTCTTCAACCAGCAAGACAATTGGTCAAGAATGCTCTTGTTATCAACTATCTGTGGCTGGTTTTGTAGGTTTTCAATTAAACTAGGGTTAGGAAGGACCTCAGTAAGTTATGGAGAGCAAATAAAGCCCTTATGCAAATTATTTTAGAACTAAGACCATCTGATTGGTTGATGCAATTGTCATTCAAAATAAGCCATTCTGATTGGTTTATGTCCTGTCAGTCAACAGTTCTCTATTTTACAACTTTTGCTGGGACTATCATGCATTAGTCTTCAACCAGCAAGACAATTTGTCAAGAATGCTCTTGTTATCAACTATCTGTGGCTGGTTTTGTAGGTTTTCAATTAAACTAGGGTTAGGAAGGAACTCAGTAAGTTATGGAGAGAAAATAAAGCCCTTATGCAAATTAGTTCAGAATTGAGATCATCTGATTGGTTGATGCAACTGTCATTCAAAAAAAGCCATTCTGATTGGTTTATATACTGTCCGTCAACAGTTTTCTATTTTACAACTTTTGCTGGGACTATCATGCATTAGTCTTCAACCAGCAAGACAATTGGTCAAGAATGCTCTTGTTATCAACTATCTGTGGCTGGTTCTGCAGGTGTTCAATTAAACTAGGGTTAGGAAGGACCTCAGTAAGTTATGTAGAGCAAATAAAGCCCTTATGCAAATTATTTTAGAACTAAGACCATCTGATTGGTTGATGCAATTGTCATTCAAAATAAGCCATTCTGATTGGTTTATGTCCTGTCAGTCAACAGTTCTCTATTTTACAACTTTTGCTGGGACCATCATGCAATAGTCTTCTACCAGCAAGACAATTGGTCAAGAATGTAGTCAACAGTTTTCTATTTTACAACTTTTGCTGGCACCATCACGCAATAGCCTTCAACCAGCAAGACAATTGGTCAAGAATGTTCTTGTTATCAACTATCTGTGGCTGGTTCTGCAGGTGTTCAATTAGACTAGGGTGAGGAAGGACCTCAGTAAGTTATGAAGAGCAAATAAAGCCCTTATGCAAATTAGTTCAGAATTGAGACCATCTGATTGGTTGATGCAACTGTCATTCAAAATAAGCCATTCTGATTGGTTTATGTACTGTCAGTCAACAGTTCTCTATTTTACAACTTTTGCTGGGACTATCAAGCATTAGTCTTCAACCAGCAAGACAATTGGTCAAGAATGCTCTTGTTATCAACTATCTGTGGCTGGTTTTGTAGGTTTTCAATTAAACTAGGGTTAGGAAGGACCTCAGTAAGTTATGGAGAGCAAATAAAGACCTTATGCAAATTAGTTCAGAATTGAGATCATCTGATTGGTTGATGCAACTGTCATTCAAAATAAGCCATTCTGATTGGTTTATATACTGTCCGTCAACAGTTTTCTATTTTACAACTTTTGCTGGGACTATCATGCATTAGTCTTCAACCAGCAAGACAATTGGTCAAGAATGCTCTTGTTATCAACTATCTGTGGCTGGTTCTGCAGGTGTTCAATTAAACTAGGGTTAGGAAAGACCTCAGTAAGTTATGGAGAGCAAATAAAGCCCTTATGCAAATTAGTTTAGAATTAAGACCATCTGATTGGTTGATGCAATTGTCATTCAAAATAAGCCATTCTGATTGGTTTATGTACTGTCAGTCAACAGTTCTCTATTTTACAACTTTTGCTGGGACTATCATGCATTAGTCTTCAACCAGCAAGACATTTGGTCAAGAATGCTCTTGTTATCAACTATCTGTGGCTGGTTTTGTAGGTTTTCAATTTAACTAGGGTTAGGAAGGACCTCAGTAAGTTATGGAGAGCAAATAAAGCCCTTATGCAAATTAGTTCAGAATTGAGATCATCTGATTGGTTGATGCAACTGTCATTCAAAATAAGCCATTCTGATTGGTTTATATACTGTCAGTCAACAGTTTTCTATTTTACAACTTTTGCTGGGACTATCATGCATTAGTCTTCAACCAGCAAGACAATTGGTCAAGAATGCTCTTGTTATCAACTATCTGTGGCTGGTTCTGCAGGTGTTCAATTAGACTAGGGTGAGGAAGGACCTCAGTAAGTTATGAAGAGCAAATAAATCCCTTATGCAAATTGGTTCAGAATTGAGATCATATGATTGGTTGATGCAACTGTCATTCAAAATAAGCCATTCTGATTTGTTTATGTACACTCAGTCAACAGTTTTCTATTTTACAACTTTTGCTGGGACTATTATGCATTAGTCTTCAACCAGCAAGACAATTGGTCAAGAATGCTCTTGTTATCAACTATCTGTGGCTGGTTTGGTAGGTTTTCAATAAGACTAGGGTTAGGAAAGACCTCAGTAAGTTATGGAGAGCAAATAAAGCCCTTATGCAAATTAGTTTAGAATTGAGACCATCTGATTGGTTGATGCAATTGTCATTCAAAATAAGCCATTCTGATTGGTTTATGTGCTGTCAGTCAACAGTTTTCTGTTTTATAACTTTTGCTGGGACCATCATGCAATAGTCTTCTACCAGCAAGACAATTGGTCAAGAATGTAGTCAACAGTTTTCTATTTTACAACTTTTGCTGGCACCATCACGCAATAGCCTTCAACCAGCAAGACAATTGGTCAAGAATGTTCTTGTTATCAACTATCTGTGGCTGGTTCTGCAGGTGTTCAATTAGACTAGGGTGAGGAAGGACCTCAGTAAGTTATGAAGAGCAAATAAAGCCCTTATGCAAATTAGTTCAGAATTGAGACCATCTGATTGGTTGATGCAACTGTCATTCAAAATAAGCCATTCTGATTGGTTTATGTACTGTCAGTCAACAGTTCTCTATTTTACAACTTTTGCTGGGACTATCAAGCATTAGTCTTCAACCAGCAAGACAATTGGTCAAGAATGCTCTTGTTATCAACTATCTGTGGCTGGTTTTGTAGGTTTTCAATTAAACTAGGGTTAGGAAGGACCTCAGTAAGTTATGCAGAGCAAATAAAGACCTTATGCAAATTAGTTCAGAATTGAGATCATCTGATTGGTTGATGCAACTGTCATTCAAAATAAGCCATTCTGATTGGTTTATATACTGTCCGTCAACAGTTTTCTATTTTACAACTTTTGCTGGGACTATCATGCATTAGTCTTCAACCAGCAAGACAATTGGTCAAGAATGCTCTTGTTATCAACTATCTGTGGCTGGTTTTATAGGTTTTCAATTAAACTAGGGTTAGGAAGGACCTCAGTAAGTTATGGAGAGCAAATAAAGCCCTTATGCAAATTAGTTTAGAATTGAGACCATCTGATTGGTTGATGCAATTGTCATTCAAAATACACCATTCTGATTGGTTTATGTACTGTCAGTCAACAGATCTCTATTTTACAACTTTTGCTGGGACTATCATGCATTAGTCTTCAACCAGCAGGCCAATTGGTCAAGAATGCTCTTGTTATCAACTATCTGTGGCTGGTTTTGTAGGTTTTCAATTAAACTAGGGTTAGGAAGGACCTCAGTAAGTTATGGAGAGCAAATAAAGCCCTTATGCAAATTAGTTTAGAATTAAGACCATCTGATTGGTTGATGCAATTGTCATTCAAAATAAGCCATTCTGATTGGTTTATGTCCTGTCAGTCAACAGTTCTCTATTTTACGACTTTTGCTGGGACTATCATGCATTAGTCTTCAACCAGCAAGACAATTGGTCAAGAATGCTCTTGTTATCAACTATCTGTGGCTGGTTTTATAGGTTTTCAATTAAACTAGGGTTAGGAAGGACCTCAGTAAGTTATGGAGAGCAAATAAAGCCCTTATGCAAATTAGTTTAGAATTGAGACCATCTGATTGGTTGATGCAATTGTCATTCAAAATACACCATTCTGATTGGTTTATGTACTGTCAGTCAACAGATCTCTATTTTACAACTTTTGCTGGGACTATCATGCATTAGTCTTCAACCAGCAAGACAATTGGTCAAGAATGCTCTTGTTATCAACTATCTGTGGCTGGTTTTGTAGGTTTTCAATTAAACTAGGGTTAGGAAGGACCTCAGTAAGTTATGGAGAGCAAATAAAGCCCTTATGCAAATTATTTTAGAACTAAGACCATCTGATTGGTTGATGCAATTGTCATTCAAAATAAGCCATTCTGATTGGTTTATGTCCTGTCAGTCAACAGTTCTCTATTTTACAACTTTTGCTGGGACTATCATGCATTAGTCTTCAACCAGCAAGACAATTGGTCAAATATGTAGTCAACAGTTTTCTATTTTACAACTTTTGCTGGCACCATCACGCAATAGCCTTCAACCAGCAAGACAATTGGTCAAGAATGTTCTTGTTATCAACTATCTGTGGCTGGTTCTGCAGGTGTTCAATTAGACTAGGGTGAGGAAGGACCTCAGTAAGTTATGAAGAGCAAATAAAGCCCTTATGCAAATTAGTTCAGAATTGAGACCATCTGATTGGTTGATGCAACTGTCATTCAAAATAAGCCATTCTGATTGGTTTATGTACTGTCAGTCAACAGTTCTCTATTTTACAACTTTTGCTGGGACTATCAAGCATTAGTCTTCAACCAGCAAGACAATTGGTCAAGAATGCTCTTGTTATCAACTATCTGTGGCTGGTTTTGTAGGTTTTCAATTAAACTAGGGTTAGGAAGGACCTCAGTAAGTTATGGAGAGCAAATAAAGACCTTATGCAAATTAGTTCAGAATTGAGATCATCTGATTGGTTGATGCAACTGTCATTCAAAATAAGCCATTCTGATTGGTTTATATACTGTCCGTCAACAGTTTTCTATTTTACAACTTTTGCTGGGACTATCATGCATTAGTCTTCAACCAGCAAGACAATTGGTCAAGAATGCTCTTGTTATCAACTGTCTGTGGCTGGTTCTGCAGGTGTTCAATTAAACTAGGGTTAGGAAAGACCTCAGTAAGTTATGGAGAGCAAATAAAGCCCTTATGCAAATTAGTTTAGAATTGAGACCATCTGATTGGTTAATGCAATTGTCATTCAAAATAAGCCATTCTGATTGGTTTATGTACTGTCAGTCAACAGTTCTCTATTTTACGACTTTTGCTGGGACTATCATGCATTAGTCTTCAACCAGCAAGACAATTGGTCAAGAATGCTCTTGTTATCAACTATCTGTGGCTGGTTTTATAGGTTTTCAATTAAACTAGGGTTAGGAAGGACCTCAGTAAGTTATGGAGAGCAAATAAAGCCCTTATGCAAATTAGTTTAGAATTGAGACCATCTGATTGGTTGATGCAATTGTCATTCAAAATACACCATTCTGATTGGTTTATGTACTGTCAGTCAACAGATCTCTATTTTACAACTTTTGCTGGGACTATCATGCATTAGTCTTCAACCAGCAGGCCAATTGGTCAAGAATGCTCTTGTTATCAACTATCTGTGGCTGGTTTTGTAGGTTTTCAATTAAACTAGGGTTAGGAAGGACCTCAGTAAGTTATGGAGAGCAAATAAAGCCCTTATGCAAATTAGTTTAGAATTAAGACCATCTGATTGGTTGATGCAATTGTCATTCAAAATACACCATTCTGATTGGTTTATGTACTGTCAGTCAACAGATCTCTATTTTACAACTTTTGCTGGGACTATCATGCATTAGTCTTCAACCAGCAAGACAATTGGTCAAGAATGCTCTTGTTATCAACTATCTGTGGCTGGTTTTGTAGGTTTTCAATTAAACTAGGGTTAGGAAGGACCTCAGTAAGTTATGGAGAGCAAATAAAGCCCTTATGCAAATTATTTTAGAGCTAAGACCATCTGATTGGTTGATGCAATTGTCATTCAAAATAAGCCATTCTGATTGGTTTATGTACTGTCAGTCAACAGTTCTCTATTTTACAACTTTTGCTGGGACTATCAAGCATTAGTCTTCAACCAGCAAGACAATTGGTCAAGAATGCTCTTGTTATCAACTATCTGTGGCTGGTTTTGTAGGTTTTCAATTAAACTAGGGTTAGGAAGGACCTCAGTAAGTTATGGAGAGCAAATAAAGACCTTATGCAAATTAGTTCAGAATTGAGATCATCTGATTGGTTGATGCAACTGTCATTCAAAATAAGCCATTCTGATTGGTTTATATACTGTCCGTCAACAGTTTTCTATTTTACAACTTTTGCTGGGACTATCATGCATTAGTCTTCAACCAGCAAGACAATTGGTCAAGAATGCTCTTGTTATCAACTATCTGTGGCTGGTTCTGCAGGTGTTCAATTAAACTAGGGTTAGGAAAGACCTCAGTAAGTTATGGAGAGCAAATAAAGCCCTTATGCAAATTAGTTTAGAATTGAGACCATCTGATTGGTTGATGCAATTGTCATTCAAAATACACCATTCTGATTGGTTTATGTACTGTCAGTCAACAGATCTCTATTTTACAACTTTTGCTGGGACTATCATGCATTAGTCTTCAACCAGCAAGACAATTGGTCAAGAATGCTCTTGTTATCAACTATCTGTGGCTGGTTTTGTAGGTTTTCAATTAAACTAGGGTTAGGAAGGACCTCAGTAAGTTATGGAGAGCAAATAAAGCCCTTATGCAAATTATTTTAGAACTAAGACCATCTGATTGGTTGATGCAATTGTCATTCAAAATAAGCCATTCTGATTGGTTTATGTCCTGTCAGTCAACAGTTCTCTATTTTACAACTTTTGCTGGGACTATCATGCATTAGTCTTCAACCAGCAAGACAATTTGTCAAGAATGCTCTTGTTATCAACTATCTGTTGCTGGTTTTGTAGGTTTTCAATTAAACTAGGGTTAGGAAGGAACTCAGTAAGTTATGGAGAGAAAATAAAGCCCTTATGCAAATTGGTTCAGAATTGAGATCATCTGATTGGTTGATGCAACTGTCATTCAAAAAAAGCCATTCTGATTGGTTTATATACTGTCAGTCAACAGTTTTCTATTTTACAACTTTTGCTGGGACTATCATGCATTAGTCTTCAACCAGCAAGACAATTGGTCAAGAATGCTCTTGTTATCAACTATCTGTGGCTGGTTCTGCAGGTGTTCAATTAGACTAGGGTGAGGAAGGACCTCAGTAAGTTATGAAGAGCAAATAAAGCCCTTATGCAAATTGGTTCAGAATTGAGATCATATGATTGGTTGATGCAACTGTCATTCAAAATAAGCCATTCTGATTGGTTTATATACTGTCCGTCAACAGTTTTCTATTTTACAACTTTTGCTGGGACTATCATGCATTAGTCTTCAACCAGCAAGACAATTGGTCAAGAATGCTCTTGTTATCAACTATCTGTGGCTGGTTCTGCAGGTGTTCAATTAAACTAGGGTTAGGAAAGACCTCAGTAAGTTATGGAGAGCAAATAAAGCCCTTATGCAAATTAGTTTAGATTTAAGACCATCTGATTGGTTGATGCAATTGTCATTCAAAATAAGCCATTCTGATTGGTTTATGTACTGTCAGTCAACAGTTCTCTATTTTACGACTTTTGCTGGGACTATCATGCATTAGTCTTCAACCAGCAAGACAATTGGTCAAGAATGCTCTTGTTATCAACTATCTGTGGCTGGTTTTATAGGTTTTCAATTAAACTAGGGTTAGGAAGGACCTCAGTAAGTTATGGAGAGCAAATAAAGCCCTTATGCAAATTAGTTTAGAATTGAGACCATCTGATTGGTTGATGCAATTGTCATTCAAAATACACCATTCTGATTGGTTTATGTACTGTCAGTCAACAGATCTCTATTTTACAACTTTTGCTGGGACTATCATGCATTAGTCTTCAACCAGCAGGCCAATTGGTCAAGAATGCTCTTGTTATCAACTATCTGTGGCTGGTTTTGTAGGTTTTCAATTAAACTAGGGTTAGGAAGGACCTCAGTAAGTTATGGAGAGCAAATAAAGCCCTTATGCAAATTAGTTTAGAATTAAGACCATCTGATTGGTTGATGCAATTGTCATTCAAAATAAGCCATTCTGATTGGTTTATGTCCTGTCAGTCAACAGTTCTCTATTTTACGACTTTTGCTGGGACTATCATGCATTAGTCTTCAACCAGCAAGACAATTGGTCAAGAATGCTCTTGTTATCAACTATCTGTGGCTGGTTTTATAGGTTTTCAATTAAACTAGGGTTAGGAAGGACCTCAGTAAGTTATGGAGAGCAAATAAAGCCCTTATGCAAATTAGTTTAGAATTGAGACCATCTGATTGGTTGATGCAATTGTCATTCAAAATACACCATTCTGATTGGTTTATGTACTGTCAGTCAACAGATCTCTATTTTACAACTTTTGCTGGGACTATCATGCATTAGTCTTCAACCAGCAAGACAATTGGTCAAGAATGCTCTTGTTATCAACTATCTGTGGCTGGTTTTGTAGGTTTTCAATTAAACTAGGGTTAGGAAGGACCTCAGTAAGTTATGGAGAGCAAATAAAGCCCTTATGCAAATTATTTTAGAACTAAGACCATCTGATTGGTTGATGCAATTGTCATTCAAAATAAGCCATTCTGATTGGTTTATGTCCTGTCAGTCAACAGTTCTCTATTTTACAACTTTTGCTGGGACTATCATGCATTAGTCTTCAACCAGCAAGACAATTTGTCAAGAATGCTCTTGTTATCAACTATCTGTGGCTGGTTTTGTAGGTTTTCAATTAAACTAGGGTTAGGAAGGAACTCAGTAAGTTATGGAGAGAAAATAAAGCCCTTATGCAAATTAGTTCAGAATTGAGATCATCTGATTGGTTGATGCAACTGTCATTCAAAAAAAGCCATTCTGATTGGTTTATATACTGTCAGTCAACAGTTTTCTATTTTACAACTTTTGCTGGGACTATCATGCATTAGTCTTCAACCAGCAAGACAATTGGTCAAGAATGCTCTTGTTATCAACTATCTGTGGCTGGTTCTGCAGGTGTTCAATTAGACTAGGGTGAGGAAGGACCTCAGTAAGTTATGAAGAGCAAATAAAGCCCTTATGCAAATTGGTTCAGAATTGAGATCATATGATTGGTTGATGCAACTGTCATTCAAAATAAGCCATTCTGATTGGTTTATATACTGTCCGTCAACAGTTTTCTATTTTACAACTTTTGCTGGGACTATCATGCATTAGTCTTCAACCAGCAAGACAATTGGTCAAGAATGCTCTTGTTATCAACTATCTGTGGCTGGTTCTGCAGGTGTTCAATTAAACTAGGGTTAGGAAAGACCTCAGTAAGTTATGGAGAGCAAATAAAGCCCTTATGCAAATTAGTTTAGAATTAAGACCATCTGATTGGTTGATGCAATTGTCATTCAAAATAAGCCATTCTGATTGGTTTATGTACTGTCAGTCAACAGTTCTCTATTTTACGACTTTTGCTGGGACTATCATGCATTAGTCTTCAACCAGCAAGACAATTGGTCAAGAATGCTCTTGTTATCAACTATCTGTGGCTGGTTCTGCAGGTGTTCAATTAGACTAGGGTGAGGAAGGACCTCAGTAAGTTATGAAGAGCAAATAAAGCCCTTATGCAAATTGGTTCAGAATTGAGATCATATGATTGGTTGATGCAACTGTCATTCAAAATAAGCCATTCTGATTGGTTTATATACTGTCCGTCAACAGTTTTCTATTTTACAACTTTTGCTGGGACTATCATGCATTAGTCTTCAACCAGCAAGACAATTGGTCAAGAATGCTCTTGTTATCAACTATCTGTGGCTGGTTCTGCAGGTGTTCAATTAAACTAGGGTTAGGAAAGACCTCAGTAAGTTATGGAGAGCAAATAAAGCCCTTATGCAAATTAGTTTAGAATTAAGACCATCTGATTGGTTGATGCAATTGTCATTCAAAATAAGCCATTCTGATTGGTTTATGTACTGTCAGTCAACAGTTCTCTATTTTACGACTTTTGCTGGGACTATCATGCATTAGTCTTCAACCAGCAAGACAATTGGTCAAGAATGCTCTTGTTATCAACTATCTGTGGCTGGTTTTATAGGTTTTCAATTAAACTAGGGTTAGGAAGGACCTCAGTAAGTTATGGAGAGCAAATAAAGCCCTTATGCAAATTAGTTTAGAATTGAGACCATCTGATTGGTTGATGCAATTGTCATTCAAAATACACCATTCTGATTGGTTTATGTACTGTCAGTCAACAGATCTCTATTTTACAACTTTTGCTGGGACTATCATGCATTAGTCTTCAACCAGCAGGACAATTGGTCAAAAATGCTCTTGTTATCAACTATCTGTGGCTGGTTTTGTAGGTTTTCAAATAAACTAGGGTTAGGAAGGACCTCAGTAAGTTATGGAGAGCAAATAAAGCCCTTATGCAAATTAGTTTAGAATTAAGACCATCTGATTGGTTGATGCAATTGTCATTCAAAATAAGCCATTCTGATTGGTTTATGTCCTGTCAGTCAACAGTTCTCTATTTTACAACTTTTGCTGGGACTATCATGCATTAGTCTTCAACCAGCAAGACATTTGGTCAAGAATGCTCTTGTTATCAACTATCTGTGGCTGGTTTTGTAGGTTTTCAATTTAACTAGGGTTAGGAAGGACCTCAGTAAGTTATGGAGAGCAAATAAAGCCCTTATGCAAATTAGTTCAGAATTGAGATCATCTGATTGGTTGATGCAACTGTCATTCAAAATAAGCCATTCTGATTGGTTTATATACTGTCAGTCAACAGTTTTCTATTTTACAACTTTTGCTGGGACTATCATGCATTAGTCTTCAACCAGCAAGACAATTGGTCAAGAATGCTCTTGTTATCAACTATCTGTGGCTGGTTCTGCAGGTGTTCAATTAGACTAGGGTGAGGAAGGACCTCAGTAAGTTATGAAGAGCAAATAAATCCCTTATGCAAATTGGTTCAGAATTGAGATCATATGATTGGTTGATGCAACTGTCATTCAAAATAAGCCATTCTGATTGGTTTATGTACTGTCAGTCAACAGTTTTCTATTTTACAACTTTTGCTGGGACTATTATGCATTAGTCTTCAACCAGCAAGACAATTGGTCAAGAATGCTCTTGTTATCAACTATCTGTGGCTGGTTTGGTAGGTTTTCAATTAAACTAGGGTTAGGAAAGACCTCAGTAAGTTATGGAGAGCAAATAAAGCCCTTATGCAAATTAGTTTAGAATTGAGACCATCTGATTGGTTGATGCAATTGTCATTCAAAATAAGCCATTCTGATTGGTTTATGTGCTGTCAGTCAACAGTTTTCTATTTTATAACTTTTGCTGGGACCATCATGCAATAGTCTTCTACCAGCAAGACAATTGGTCAAGAATGTAGTCAACAGTTTTCTATTTTACAACTTTTGCTGGCACCATCACGCAATAGCCTTCAACCAGCAAGACAATTGGTCAAGAATGTTCTTGTTATCAACTATCTGTGGCTGGTTCTGCAGGTGTTCAATTAGACTAGGGTGAGGAAGGACCTCAGTAAGTTATGAAGAGCAAATAAAGCCCTTATGCAAATTAGTTCAGAATTGAGACCATCTGATTGGTTGATGCAACTGTCATTCAAAATAAGCCATTCTGATTGGTTTATGTACTGTCAGTCAACAGTTCTCTATTTTGCAACTTTTGCTGGGACTATCAAGCATTAGTCTTCAACCAGCAAGACAATTGGTCAAGAATGCTCTTGTTATCAACTATCTGTGGCTGGTTTTGTAGGTTTTCAATTAAACTAGGGTTAGGAAGGACCTCAGTAAGTTATGGAGAGCAAATAAAGACCTTATGCAAATTAGTTCAGAATTGAGATCATCTGATTGGTTGATGCAACTGTCATTCAAAATAAGCCATTCTGATTGGTTTATATACTGTCCGTCAACAGTTTTCTATTTTACAACTTTTGCTGGGACTATCATGCATTAGTCTTCAACCAGCAAGACAATTGGTCAAGAATGCTCTTGTTATCAACTATCTGTGGCTGGTTCTGCAGGTGTTCAATTAGACTAGGGTGAGGAAGGACCTCAGTAAGTTATGAAGAGCAAATAAATCCCTTATGCAAATTGGTTCAGAATTGAGATCATATGATTGGTTGATGCAACTGTCATTCAAAATAAGCCATTCTGATTGGTTTATGTACTGTCAGTCAACAGTTTTCTATTTTACAACTTTTGCTGGGACTATTATGCATTAGTCTTCAACCAGCAAGACAATTGGTCAAGAATGCTCTTGTTATCAACTATCTGTGGCTGGTTTGGTAGGTTTTCAATTAAACTAGGGTTAGGAAAGACCTCAGTAAGTTATGGAGAGCAAATAAAGCCCTTATGCAAATTAGTTTAGAATTGAGACCATCTGATTGGTTGATGCAATTGTCATTCAAAATAAGCCATTCTGATTGGTTTATGTGCTGTCAGTCAACAGTTTTCTATTTTATAACTTTTGCTGGGACCATCATGCAATAGTCTTCTACCAGCAAGACAATTGGTCAAGAATGTAGTCAACAGTTTTCTATTTTACAACTTTTGCTGGCACCATCACGCAATAGCCTTCAACCAGCAAGACAATTGGTCAAGAATGTTCTTGTTATCAACTATCTGTGGCTGGTTCTGCAGGTGTTCAATTAGACTAGGGTGAGGAAGGACCTCAGTAAGTTATGAAGAGCAAATAAAGCCCTTATGCAAATTAGTTCAGAATTGAGACCATCTGATTGGTTGATGCAACTGTCATTCAAAATAAGCCATTCTGATTGGTTTATGTACTGTCAGTCAACAGTTCTCTATTTTGCAACTTTTGCTGGGACTATCATGCATTAGTCTTCAACCAGCAAGACAATTGGTCAAGAATGCTCTTGTTATCAACTATCTGTGGCTGGTTCTGCAGGTGTTCAATTAAACTAGGGTTAGGAAAGACCTCAGTAAGTTATGGAGAGCAAATAAAGCCCTTATGCAAATTAGTTTAGAATTGAGACCATCTGATTGGTTGATGCAATTGTCATTCAAAACAAGCCATTCTGATTGGTTTATGTACTGTCAGTCAACAGTTCTCTATTTTACGACTTTTGCTGGGACTATCATGCATTAGTCTTCAACCAGCAAGACAATTGGTCAAGAATGCTCTTGTTATCAACTATCTGTGGCTGGTTTTATAGGTTTTCAATTAAACTAGGGTTAGGAAGGACCTCAGTAAGTTATGGAGAGCAAATAAAGCCCTTATGCAAATTAGTTTAGAATTGAGACCATCTGATTGGTTGATGCAATTGTCATTCAAAATACACCATTCTGATTGGTTTATGTACTGTCAGTCAACAGATCTCTATTTTACAACTTTTGCTGGGACTATCATGCATTAGTCTTCAACCAGCAGGCCAATTGGTCAAGAATGCTCTTGTTATCAACTATCTGTGGCTGGTTTTGTAGGTTTTCAATTAAACTAGGGTTAGGAAGGACCTCAGTAAGTTATGGAGAGCAAATAAAGCCCTTATGCAAATTAGTTTAGAATTGAGACCATCTGATTGGTTGATGCAATTGTCATTCAAAATACACCATTCTGATTGGTTTATGTACTGTCAGTCAACAGATCTCTATTTTACAACTTTTGCTGGGACTATCATGCATTAGTCTTCAACCAGCAGGCCAATTGGTCAAGAATGCTCTTGTTATCAACTATCTGTGGCTGGTTTTGTAGGTTTTCAATTAAACTAGGGTTAGGAAGGACCTCAGTAAGTTATGGAGAGCAAATAAAGCCCTTATGCAAATTAGTTTAGAATTGAGACCATCTGATTGGTTGATGCAATTGTCATTCAAAATAAGCCATTCTGATTGGTTTATGTCCTGTCAGTCAACAGTTCTCTATTTTACGACTTTTGCTGGGACTATCATGCATTAGTCTTCAACCAGCAAGACAATTGGTCAAGAATGCTCTTGTTATCAACTATCTGTGGCTGGTTTTATAGGTTTTCAATTAAACTAGGGTTAGGAAGGACCTCAGTAAGTTATGGAGAGCAAATAAAGCCCTTATGCAAATTAGTTTAGAATTGAGACCATCTGATTGGTTGATGCAATTGTCATTCAAAATACACCATTCTAATTGGTTTATGTACTGTCAGTCAACAGATCTCTATTTTACAACTTTTGCTGGGACTATCATGCATTAGTCTTCAACCAGCAAGACAATTGGTCAAGAATGCTCTTGTTATCAACTATCTGTGGCTGGTTTTGTAGGTTTTCAATTAAACTAGGGTTAGGAAGGACCTCAGTAAGTTATGGAGAGCAAATAAAGCCCTTATGCAAATTATTTTAGAACTAAGACCATCTGATTGGTTGATGCAATTGTCATTCAAAATAAGCCATTCTGATTGGTTTATGTCCTGTCAGTCAACAGTTCTCTATTTTACGACTTTTGCTGGGACTATCATGCATTAGTCTTCAACCAGCAAGACAATTTGTCAAGAATGCTCTTGTTATCAACTATCTGTGGCTGGTTTTGTAGGTTTTCAATTAAACTAGGGTTAGGAAGGAACTCAGTAAGTTATGGAGAGAAAATAAAGCCCTTATGCAAATTAGTTCAGAATTGAGATCATCTGATTGGTTGATGCAACTGTCATTCAAAAAAAGCCATTCTGATTGGTTTATATACTGTCAGTCAACAGTTTTCTATTTTACAACTTTTGCTGGGACTATCATGCATTAGTCTTCAACCAGCAAGACAATTGGTCAAGAATGCTCTTGTTATCAACTATCTGTGGCTGGTTCTGCAGGTGTTCAATTAGACTAGGGTGAGGAAGGACCTCAGTAAGTTATGAAGAGCAAATAAAGCCCTTATGCAAATTGGTTCAGAATTGAGATCATATGATTGGTTGATGCAACTGTCATTCAAAATAAGCCATTCTGATTGGTTTATATACTGTCCGTCAACAGTTTTCTATTTTACAACTTTTGCTGGGACTATCATGCATTAGTTTTCAACCAGCAAGACAATTGGTCAAGAATGCTCTTGTTATCAACTATCTGTGGCTGGTTCTGCAGGTGTTCAATTAAACTAGGGTTAGGAAAGACCTCAGTAAGTTATGGAGAGCAAATAAAGCCCTTATGCAAATTAGTTTAGAATTAAGACCATCTGATTGGTTGATGCAATTGTCATTCAAAATAAGCCATTCTGATTGGTTTATGTACTGTCAGTCAACAGTTCTCTATTTTACGACTTTTGCTGGGACTATCATGCATTAGTCTTCAACCAGCAAGACAATTTGTCAAGAATGCTCTTGTTATCAACTATCTGTGGCTGGTTTTATAGGTTTTCAATTAAACTAGGGTTAGGAAGGACCTCAGTAAGTTATGGAGAGCAAATAAAGCCCTTATGCAAATTAGTTTAGAATTGAGACCATCTGATTGGTTGATGCAATTGTCATTCAAAATACACCATTCTGATTGGTTTATGTACTGTCAGTCAACAGATCTCTTTTTTACAACTTTTGCTGGGACTATCATGCATTAGTCTTCAACCAGCAGGCCAATTGGTCAAGAATGCTCTTGTTATCAACTATCTGTGGCTGGTTTTGTAGGTTTTCAATTAAACTAGGGTTAGGAAGGACCTCAGTAAGTTATGGAGAGCAAATAAAGCCCTTATGCAAATTAGTTTAGAATTAAGACCATCTGATTGGTTGATGCAATTGTCATTCAAAATAAGCCATTCTGATTGGTTTATGTCCTGTCAGTCAACAGTTCTCTATTTTACGACTTTTGCTGGGACTATCATGCATTAGTCTTCAACCAGCAAGACAATTGGTCAAGAATGCTCTTGTTATCAACTATCTGTGGCTGGTTTTATAGGTTTTCAATTAAACTAGGGTTAGGAAGGACCTCAGTAAGTTATGGAGAGCAAATAAAGCCCTTATGCAAATTAGTTTAGAATTGAGACCATCTGATTGGTTGATGCAATTGTCATTCAAAATACACCATTCTGATTGGTTTATGTACTGTCAGTCAACAGATCTCTATTTTACAACTTTTGCTGGGACTATCATGCATTAGTCTTCAACCAGCAAGACAATTGGTCAAGAATGCTCTTGTTATCAACTATCTGTGGCTGGTTTTGTAGGTTTTCAATTAAACTAGGGTTAGGAAGGACCTCAGTAAGTTATGGAGAGCAAATAAAGCCCTTATGCAAATTATTTTAGAACTAAGACCATCTGATTGGTTGATGCAATTGTCATTCAAAATAAGCCATTCTGATTGGTTTATGTCCTGTCAGTCAACAGTTCTCTATTTTACAACTTTTGCTGGGACTATCATGCATTAGTCTTCAACCAGCAAGACAATTTGTCAAGAATGCTCTTGTTATCAACTATCTGTGGCTGGTTTTGTAGGTTTTCAATTAAACTAGGGTTAGGAAGGAACTCAGTAAGTTATGGAGAGAAAATAAAGCCCTTATGCAAATTAGTTCAGAATTGAGATCATCTGATTGGTTGATGCAACTGTCATTCAAAAAAAGCCATTCTGATTGGTTTATATACTGTCAGTCAACAGTTTTCTATTTTACAACTTTTGCTGGGACTATCATGCATTAGTCTTCAACCAGCAAGACAATTGGTCAAGAATGCTCTTGTTATCAACTATCTGTGGCTGGTTCTGCAGGTGTTCAATTAGACTAGGGTGAGGAAGGACCTCAGTAAGTTATGAAGAGCAAATAAAGCCCTTATGCAAATTGGTTCAGAATTGAGATCATATGATTGGTTGATGCAACTGTCATTCAAAATAAGCCATTCTGATTGGTTTATATACTGTCCGTCAACAGTTTTCTATTTTACAACTTTTGCTGGGACTATCATGCATTAGTCTTCAACCAGCAAGACAATTGGTCAAGAATGCTCTTGTTATCAACTATCTGTGGCTGGTTCTGCAGGTGTTCAATTAAACTAGGGTTAGGAAAGACCTCAGTAAGTTATGGAGAGCAAATAAAGCCCTTATGCAAATTAGTTTAGAATTAAGACCATCTGATTGGTTGATGCAATTGTCATTCAAAATAAGCCATTCTGATTGGTTTATGTACTGTCAGTCAACAGTTCTCTATTTTACGACTTTTGCTGGGACTACCATGCATTAGTCTTCAACCAGCAAGACAATTGGTCAAGAATGCTCTTGTTATCAACTATCTGTGGCTGGTTTTGTAGGTTTTCAATTAAACTAGGGTTAGGAAGGACCTCAGTAAGTTATGGAGAGCAAATAAAGCCCTTATGCAAATTAGTTTAGAATTAAGACCATCTGATTGGTTGATGCAATTGTCATTCAAAATAAGCCATTCTGATTGGTTTATGTCCTGTCAGTCAACAGTTCTCTATTTTACAACTTTTGCTGGGACTATCATGCATTAGTCTTAAACCAGCAAGACATTTGGTCAAGAATGCTCTTGTTATCAACTATCTGTGGCTGGTTTTGTAGGTTTTCAATTTAACTAGGGTTAGGAAGGACCTCAGTAAGTTATGGAGAGCAAATAAAGCCCTTATGCAAATTAGTTCAGAATTGAGATCATCTGATTGGTTGATGCAACTGTCATTCAAAATAAGCCATTCTGATTGGTTTATATACTGTCAGTCAACAGTTTTCTATTTTACAACTTTTGCTGGGACTATCATGCATTAGTCTTCAACCAGCAAGACAATTGGTCAAGAATGCTCTTGTTATCAACTATCTGTGGCTGGTTCTGCAGGTGTTCAATTAGACTAGGGTGAGGAAGGACCTCAGTAAGTTATGAAGAGCAAATAAATCCCTTATGCAAATTGGTTCAAAATTGAGATCATATGATTGGTTGATGCAACTGTCATTCAAAATAAGCCATTCTGATTGGTTTATGTACTGTCAGTCAACAGTTTTCTATTTTACAACTTTTGCTGGGACTATTATGCATTAGTCTTCAACCAGCAAGACAATTGTTCAAGAATGCTCTTGTTATCAACTATCTGTGGCTGGTTTGGTAGGTTTTCAATTAAACTAGGGTTAGGAAAGACCTCAGTAAGTTATGGAGAGCAAATAAAGCCCTTATGCAAATTAGTTTAGAATTGAGACCATCTGATTGGTTGATGCAATTGTCATTCAAAATAAGCCATTCTGATTGGTTTATGTGCTGTCAGTCAACAGTTTTCTATTTTATAACTTTTGCTGGGACCATCATGCAATAGTCTTCTACCAGCAAGACAATTGGTCAAGAATGTAGTCAACAGTTTTCTATTTTACAACTTTTGCTGGCACCATCACGCAATAGCCTTCAACCAGCAAGACAATTGGTCAAGAATGTTCTTGTTATCAACTATCTGTGGCTGGTTCTGCAGGTGTTCAATTAGACTAGGGTGAGGAAGGACCTCAGTAAGTTATGAAGAGCAAATAAAGCCCTTATGCAAATTAGTTCAGAATTGAGACCATCTGATTGGTTGATGCAACTGTCATTCAAAATAAGCCATTCTGATTGGTTTATGTACTGTCAGTCAACAGTTCTCTATTTTGCAACTTTTGCTGGGACTATCAAGCATTAGTCTTCAACCAGCAAGACAATTGGTCAAGAATGCTCTTGTTATCAACTATCTGTGGCTGGTTTTGTAGGTTTTCAATTAAACTAGGGTTAGGAAGGACCTCAGTAAGTTATGGAGAGCAAATAAAGACCTTATGCAAATTAGTTCAGAATTGAGATCATCTGATTGGTTGATGCAACTGTCATTCAAAATAAGCCATTCTGATTGGTTTATATACTGTCCGTCAACAGTTTTCTATTTTACAACTTTTGGTGGGACTATCATGCATTAGTCTTCAACCAGCAAGACAATTGGTCAAGAATGCTCTTGTTATCAACTATCTGTGGCTGGTTCTGCAGGTGTTCAATTAGACTAGGGTGAGGAAGGACCTCAGTAAGTTATGAAGAGCAAATAAATCCCTTATGCAAATTGGTTCAGAATTGAGATCATATGATTGGTTGATGCAACTGTCATTCAAAATAAGCCATTCTGATTGGTTTATGTACTGTCAGTCAACAGTTTTCTATTTTACAACTTTTGCTGGGACTATTATGCATTAGTCTTCAACCAGCAAGACAATTGGTCAAGAATGCTCTTGTTATCAACTATCTGTGGCTGGTTTGGTAGGTTTTCAATTAAACTAGGGTTAGGAAAGACCTCAGTAAGTTATGGAGAGCAAATAAAGCCCTTATGCAAATTAGTTTAGAATTGAGACCATCTGATTGGTTGATGCAATTGTCATTCAAAATAAGCCATTCTGATTGGTTTATGTGCTGTCAGTCAACAGTTTTCTATTTTATAACTTTTGCTGGGACCATCATGCAATAGTCTTCTACCAGCAAGACAATTGGTCAAGAATGTAGTCAACAGTTTTCTATTTTACAACTTTTGCTGGCACCATCACGCAATAGCCTTCAACCAGCAAGACAATTGGTCAAGAATGTTCTTGTTATCAACTATCTGTGGCTGGTTCTGCAGGTGTTCAATTAGACTAGGGTGAGGAAGGACCTCAGTAAGTTATGAAGAGCAAATAAAGCCCTTATGCAAATTAGTTCAGAATTGAGACCATCTGATTGGTTGATGCAACTGTCATTCAAAATAAGCCATTCTGATTGGTTTATGTACTGTCAGTCAACAGTTCTCTATTTTGCAACTTTTGCTGGGACTATCAAGCATTAGTCTTCAACCAGCAAGACAATTGGTCAAGAATGCTCTTGTTATCAACTATCTGTGGCTGGTTTTGTAGGTTTTCAATTAAACTAGGGTTAGGAAGGACCTCAGTAAGTTATGGAGAGCAAATAAAGACCTTATGCAAATTAGTTTAGAATTGAGACCATCTGATTGGTTGATGCAATTGTCATTCAAAACAAGCCATTCTGATTGGTTTATGTACTGTCAGTCAACAGTTCTCTATTTTACGACTTTTGCTGGGACTATCATGCATTAGTCTTCAACCAGCAAGACAATTGGTCAAGAATGCTCTTGTTATCAACTATCTGTGGCTGGTTTTATAGGTTTTCAATTAAACTAGGGTTAGGAAGGACCTCAGTAAGTTATGGAGAGCAAATAAAGCCCTTATGCAAATTAGTTTAGAATTGAGACCATCTGATTGGTTGATGCAATTGTCATTCAAAATACACCATTCTGATTGGTTTATGTACTGTCAGTCAACAGATCTCTATTTTACAACTTTTGCTGGGACTATCATGCATTAGTCTTCAACCAGCAGGCCAATTGGTCAAGAATGCTCTTGTTATCAACTATCTGTGGCTGGTTTTGTAGGTTTTCAATTAAACTAGGGTTAGGAAGGACCTCAGTAAGTTATGGAGAGCAAATAAAGCCCTTATGCAAATTAGTTTAGAATTAAGACCATCTGATTGGTTGATGCAATTGTCATTCAAAATAAGCCATTCTGATTGGTTTATGTCCTGTCAGTCAACAGTTCTCTATTTTACAACTTTTGCTGGGACTATCATGCATTAGTCTTCAACCAGCAAAACATTTGGTCAAGAATGCTCTTGTTATCAACTATCTGTGGCTGGTTTTGTAGGTTTTCAATTTAACTAGGGTTAGGAAGGACCTCAGTAAGTTATGGAGAGCAAATAAAGTCCTTATGCAAATTAGTTCAGAATTGAGATCATCTGATTGGTTGATGCAACTGTCATTCAAAATAAGCCATTCTGATTGGTTTATATACTGTCAGTCAACAGTTTTCTATTTTACAACTTTTGCTGGGACTATCATGCATTAGTCTTCAACCAGCAAGACAATTGGTCAAGAATGCTCTTGTTATCAACTATCTGTGGCTGGTTCTGCAGGTGTTCAATTAGACTAGGGTGAGGAAGGACCTCAGTAAGTTATGAAGAGCAAATAAATCCCTTATGCAAATTGGTTCAGAATTGAGATCATATGATTGGTTGATGCAACTGTCATTCAAAATAAGCCATTCTGATTGGTTTATGTACTGTCAGTCAACAGTTTTCTATTTTACAACTTTTGCTGGGACTATTATGCATTAGTCTTCAACCAGCAAGACAATTGGTCAAGAATGCTCTTGTTATCAACTATCTGTGGCTGGTTTGGTAGGTTTTCAATTAAACTAGGGTTAGGAAAGACCTCAGTAAGTTATGGAGAGCAAATAAAGCCCTTATGCAAATTAGTTTAGAATTGAGACCATCTGATTGGTTGATGCAATTGTCATTCAAAATAAGCCATTCTGATTGGTTTATGTGCTGTCAGTCAACAGTTTTCTATTTTATAACTTTTGCTGGGACCATCATGCAATAGTCTTCTACCAGCAAGACAATTGGTCAAGAATGTAGTCAACAGTTTTCTATTTTACAACTTTTGCTGGCACCATCACGCAATAGCCTTCAACCAGCAAGACAATTGGTCAAGAATGTTCTTGTTATCAACTATCTGTGGCTGGTTCTGCAGGTGTTCAATTAGACTAGGGTGAGGAAGGACCTCAGTAAGTTATGAAGAGCAAATAAAGCCCTTATGCAAATTAGTTCAGAATTGAGACCATCTGATTGGTTGATGCAACTGTCATTCAAAATAAGCCATTCTGATTGGTTTATGTCCTGTCAGTCAACAGTTCTCTATTTTACAACTTTTGCTGGGACTATCATGCATTAGTCTTCAACCAGCAAGACAATTTGTCAAGAATGCTCTTGTTATCAACTATCTGTGGCTGGTTTTGTAGGTTTTCAATTAAACTAGGGTGAGGAAGGACCTCAGTAAGTTATGGAGAGAAAATAAAGCCCTTATGCAAATTAGTTCAGAATTGAGATCATCTGATTGGTTGATGCAACTGTCATTCAAAATAAGCCATTCTGATTGGTTTATATACTGTCAGTCAACAGTTTTCTATTTTACAACTTTTGCTGGGACTATCATGCATTAGTCTTCAACCAGCAAGACAATTGGTCAAGAATGCTCTTGTTATCAACTATCTGTGGCTGGTTCTGCAGGTGTTCAATTAGACTAGGGTGAGGAAGGACCTCAGTAAGTTATGAAGAGCAAATAAAGCCCTTATGCAAATTGGTTCAGAATTGAGATCATATGATTGGTTGATGCAACTGTCATTCAAAATAAGCCATTCTGATTGGTTTATGTACTGTCAGTCAACAGTTTTCTATTTTACAACTTTTGCTGGGACTATCATGCATTAGTCTTCAACCAGCAAGACAATTGGTCAAGAATGCTCTTGTTATCAACTATCTGTGGCTGGTTTGGTAGGTTTTCAATTAAACTAGGGTTAGGAAAGACCTCAGTAAGTTATGGAGAGCAACTAAAGCCCTTATGCAAATTAGTTTAAAATTGAGACCATCTGATTGGTTGATGCAATTGTCATTCAAAATAAGCCATTCTGATTGGTTTATGTACTGTCAGTCAACAGTTCTCTATTTTACAACTTTTGCTGGGACTATCAAGCATTAGTCTTCAACCAGCAAGACAATTGGTCAATAATGCTCTTGTTATCAACTATCTGTGGCTGGTTTTGTAGGTTTTCAATTAAACTAGGGTTAGGAAGGACCTCAGTAAGTTATGGAGAGCAAATAAAGCCCTTATGCAAATTAGTTCAGAATTGAGATCATCTGATTGGTTGATGCAATTGTCATTCAAAATAAGCCATTCTGATTGCTTTATATACTGTCAGTCAACAGTTTTCTATTTTACAACTTTTGCTGGGACTATCATGCATTAGTCTTCAACCAGCAAGACAATTGGTCAATAATGCTCTTGTTATCAACTATCTGTGGCTGGTTTTGTAGGTTTTCAATTAAACTAGGGTTAGGAAGGACCTCAGTAAGTTATGGAGAGCAAATAAAGCCCTTATGCAAATTAGTTCAGAATTGAGATCATATGATTGGTTGATGCAACTGTCATTCAAAATAAGCCATTCTGATTGGTTTATGTACTGTCAGTCAACAGTTTTCTATTTTACAACTTTTGCTGGGACTATCATGCATTAGTCTTCAACCAGCAAGACAATTGGTCAAGAATGCTCTTGTTATCAACTATCTGTGGCTGGTTTTATTGGTTTTCAATTAAACTAGGGTTAGGAAGAACCTCAGTAAGTTATGGAGAGCAAATAAAGCCCTTATGCAAATTGGTTTAGAATTGAGACCATCTGATTGGTTGATGCAATTGTCATTCAAAATACACCATTCTGATTGGTTTATGTACTGTCAGTCAACAGTTCTCTATTTTACAACTTTTGCTGGGACTATCATGCATTAGTCTTCAACCAGCAAGACAATTGGTCAAGAATGCTCTTGTTATCAACTATCTGTGGCTGGTTTTGTAGGTTTTCAATTAAACTAGGGTTAGGAAGGACCTCAGTAAGTTATGGAGAGCAAATAAAGCCCTTATGCAAATTAGTTTAGAATTAAGACCATCTGATTGGTTGATGCAATTGTCATTCAAAATAAGCCATTCTGATTGGTTTATGTACTGTCAGTCAACAGTTCTCTATTTTACAACTTTTGCTGGGACTATCATGCATTAGTCTTCAACCAGCAAGACAATTGGTCAAGAATGCTCTTGTTATCAACTATCTGTGGCTGGTTTGGTAGGTTTTCAATTAAACTAGGGTTAGGAAAGACCTCAGTAAGTTATGGAGAGCAACTAAAGCCCTTATGCAAATTAGTTTAAAATTGAGACCATCTGATTGGTTGATGCAATTGTCATTCAAAATAAGCCATTCTGATTGGTTTATGTACTGTCAGTCAACAGTTCTCTATTTTACAACTTTTGCTGGGACTATCAAGCATTAGTCTTCAACCAGCAAGACAATTGGTCAATAATGCTCTTGTTATCAACTATCTGTGGCTGGTTTTGTAGGTTTTCAATTAAACTAGGGTTAGGAAGGACCTCAGTAAGTTATGGAGAGCAAATAAAGCCCTTATGCAAATTAGTTCAGAATTGAGATCATATGATTGGTTGATGCAACTGTCATTCAAAATAAGCCATTCTGATTGGTTTATGTACTGTCAGTCAACAGTTTTCTATTTTACAACTTTTGCTGGGACTATCATGCATTAGTCTTCAACCAGCAAGACAATTGGTCAAGAATGCTCTTGTTATCAACTATCTGTGGCTGGTTTTATTGGTTTTCAATTAAACTAGGGTTGGGAAGAACCTCAGTAAGTTATGGAGAGCAAATAAAGCCCTTATGCAAATTGGTTTAGAATTGAGACCATCTGATTGGTTGATGCAATTGTCATTCAAAATACACCATTCTGATTGGTTTATGTACTGTCAGTCAACAGTTCTCTATTTTACAACTTTTGCTGGGACTATCATGCATTAGTCTTCAACCAGCAAGACAATTGGTCAAGAATGCTCTTGTTATCAACTATCTGTGGCTGGTTTTGTAGGTTTTCAATTAAACTAGGGTTAGGAAGGACCTCAGTAAGTTATGGAGAGCAAATAAAGCCCTTATGCAAATTAGTTTAGAATTAAGACCATCTGATTGGTTGATGCAATTGTCATTCAAAATAAGCCATTCTGATTGGTTTATGTACTGTCAGTCAACAGTTCTCTATTTTACAACTTTTGCTGGGACTATCATGCATTAGTCTTCAACCAGCAAGACATTTGGTCAAGAATGCTCTTGTTATCAACTATCTGTGGCTGGTTTTGTAGGTTTTCAATTAAACTAGGGTTAGGAAGGACCTCAGTAAGTTATGGAGAGCAAATAAAGCCCTTATGCAAATTAGTTCAGAATTGAGATCATCTGATTGGTTGATGCAACTGTCATTCAAAATAAGCCATTCTGATTGGTTTATATACTGTCCGTCAACAGTTTTCTATTTTACAACTTTTGCTGGGACTATCATGCATTAGTCTTCAACCAGCAAGACAATTGGTCAAGAATGCTCTTGTTATCAACTATCTGTGGCTGGTTCTGCAGGTGTTCAATTAAACTAGGGTTAGGAAAGACCTCAGTAAGTTATGGAGAGCAAATAAAGCCCTTATGCAAATTAGTTTAGAATTGAGACCATCTGATTGGTTGATGCAATTGTCATTCAAAATAAGCCATTCTGATTGGTTTATGTACTGTCAGTCAACAGTTCTCTATTTTACGACTTTTGCTGGGACTATCATGCATTAGTCTTCAACCAGCAAGACAATTGGTCAAGAATGCTCTTGTTATCAACTATCTGTGGCTGGTTTTATTGGTTTTCAATTAAACTAGGGTTAGGAAGAACCTCAGTAAGTTATGGAGAGCAAATAAAGCCCTTATGCAAATTGGTTTAGAATTGAGACCATCTGATTGGTTGATGCAATTGTCATTCAAAATACACCATTCTGATTGGTTTATGTACTGTCAGTCAACAGTTCTCTATTTTACAACTTTTGCTGGGACTATCATGCATTAGTCTTCAACCAGCAAGACAATTGGTCAAGAATGCTCTTGTTATCAACTATCTGTGGCTGGTTTTGTAGGTTTTCAATTAAACTAGGGTTAGGAAGGACCTCAGTAAGTTATGGAGAGCAAATAAAGCCCTTATGCAAATTAGTTTAGAATTAAGACCATCTGATTGGTTGATGCAATTGTCATTCAAAATAAGCCATTCTGATTGGTTTATGTACTGTCAGTCAACAGTTCTCTATTTTACAACTTTTGCTGGGACTATCATGCATTAGTCTTCAACCAGCAAGACATTTGGTCAAGAATGCTCTTGTTATCAACTATCTGTGGCTGGTTTTGTAGGTTTTCAATTAAACTAGGGTTAGGAAGGACCTCAGTAAGTTATGGAGAGCAAATAAAGCCCTTATGCAAATTAGTTCAGAATTGAGATCATCTGATTGGTTGATGCAACTGTCATTCAAAATAAGCCATTCTGATTGGTTTATATACTGTCCGTCAACAGTTTTCTATTTTACAACTTTTGCTGGGACTATCATGCATTAGTCTTCAACCAGCAAGACAATTGGTCAAGAATGCTCTTGTTATCAACTATCTGTGGCTGGTTCTGCAGGTGTTCAATTAAACTAGGGTTAGGAAAGACCTCAGTAAGTTATGGAGAGCAAATAAAGCCCTTATGCAAATTAGTTTAGAATTGAGACCATCTGATTGGTTGATGCAATTGTCATTCAAAATAAGCCATTCTGATTGGTTTATGTACTGTCAGTCAACAGTTCTCTATTTTACGACTTTTGCTGGGACTATCATGCATTAGTCTTCAACCAGCAAGACAATTGGTCAAGAATGCTCTTGTTATCAACTATCTGTGGCTGGTTTTATAGGTTTTCAATTAAACTAGGGTTAGGAAGGACCTCAGTAAGTTATGGAGAGCAAATAAAGCCCTTATGCAAATTAGTTTAGAATTGAGACCATCTGATTGGTTGATGCAATTGTCATTCAAAATACACCATTCTGATTGGTTTATGTACTGTCAGTCAACAGATCTCTATTTTACAACTTTTGCTGGGACTATCATGCATTAGTCTTCAACCAGCAGGACAATTGGTCAAGAATGCTCTTGTTATCAACTATCTGTGGCTGGTTTTGTAGGTTTTCAATTAAACTAGGGTTAGGAAGGACCTCAGTAAGTTATGGAGAGCAAATAAAGCCCTTATGCAAATTAGTTTAGAATTAAGACCATCTGATTGGTTGATGCAATTGTCATTCAAAATAAGCCATTCTGATTGGTTTATGTCCTGTCAGTCAACAGTTCTCTATTTTACAACTTTTGCTGGGACTATCATGCATTAGTCTTCAACCAGCAAGACATTTGGTCAAGAATGCTCTTGTTATCAACTATCTGTGGCTGGTTTTGTAGGTTTTCAATTTAACTAGGGTTAGGAAGGACCTCAGTAAGTTATGGAGAGCAAATAAAGCCCTTATGCAAATTAGTTCAGAATTGAGATCATCTGATTGGTTGATGCAACTGTCATTCAAAATAAGCCATTCTGATTGGTTTATATACTGTCAGTCAACAGTTTTCTATTTTACAACTTTTGCTGGGACTAACATGCATTAGTCTTCAACCAGCAAGACAATTGGTCAAGAATGCTCTTGTTATCAACTATCTGTGGCTGGTTCTGCAGGTGTTCAATTAGACTAGGGTGAGGAAGGACCTCAGTAAGTTATGAAGAGCAAATAAATCCCTTATGCAAATTGGTTCAGAATTGAGATCATATGATTGGTTGATGCAACTGTCATTCAAAATAAGCCATTCTGATTGGTTTATGTACTGTCAGTCAACAGTTTTCTATTTTACAACTTTTGCTGGGACTATTATGCATTAGTCTTCAACCAGCAAGACAATTGGTCAAGAATGCTCTTGTTATCAACTATCTGTGGCTGGTTTGGTAGGTTTTCAATTAAACTAGGGTTAGGAAAGACCTCAGTAAGTTATGGAGAGCAAATAAAGCCCTTATGCAAATTAGTTTAGAATTGAGACCATCTGATTGGTTGATGCAATTGTCATTCAAAATAAGCCATTCTGATTGGTTTATGTGCTGTCAGTCAACAGTTTTCTATTTTATAACTTTTGCTGGGACCATCATGCAATAGTCTTCTACCAGCAAGACAATTGGTCAAGAATGTAGTCAACAGTTTTCTATTTTACAACTTTTGCTGGCACCATCACGCAATAGCCTTCAACCAGCAAGACAATTGGTCAAGAATGTTCTTGTTATCAACTATCTGTGGCTGGTTCTGCAGGTGTTCAATTAGACTAGGGTGAGGAAGGACCTCAGTAAGTTATGAAGAGCAAATAAAGCCCTTATGCAAATTAGTTCAGAATTGAGACCATCTGATTGGTTGATGCAACTGTCATTCAAAATAAGCCATTCTGATTGGTTTATGTACTGTCAGTCAACAGTTCTCTATTTTACAACTTTTGCTGGGACTATCAAGCATTAGTCTTCAACCAGCAAGACAATTGGTCAAGAATGCTCTTGTTATCAACTATCTGTGGCTGGTTCTGCAGGTGTTCAATTAGACTAGGGTGAGGAAGGACCTCAGTAAGTTATGAAGAGCAAATAAATCCCTTATGCAAATTGGTTCAGAATTGAGATCATATGATTGGTTGATGCAACTGTCATTCAAAATAAGCCATTCTGATTGGTTTATGTACTGTCAGTCAACAGTTTTCTATTTTACAACTTTTGCTGGGACTATTATGCATTAGTCTTCAACCAGCAAGACAATTGGTCAAGAATGCTCTTGTTATCAACTATCTGTGGCTGGTTTGGTAGGTTTTCAATTAAACTAGGGTTAGGAAAGACCTCAGTAAGTTATGGAGAGCAAATAAAGCCCTTATGCAAATTAGTTTAGAATTGAGACCATCTGATTGGTTGATGCAATTGTCATTCAAAATAAGCCATTCTGATTGGTTTATGTGCTGTCAGTCAACAGTTTTCTATTTTATAACTTTTGCTGGGACCATCATGCAATAGTCTTCTACCAGCAAGACAATTGGTCAAGAATGTAGTCAACAGTTTTCTATTTTACAACTTTTGCTGGCACCATCACGCAATAGCCTTCAACCAGCAAGACAATTGGTCAAGAATGTTCTTGTTATCAACTATCTGTGGCTGGTTCTGCAGGTGTTCAATTAGACTAGGGTGAGGAAGGACCTCAGTAAGTTATGAAGAGCAAATAAAGCCCTTATGCAAATTAGTTCAGAATTGAGACCATCTGATTGGTTGATGCAACTGTCATTCAAAATAAGCCATTCTGATTGGTTTATGTACTGTCAGTCAACAGTTCTCTATTTTACAACTTTTGATGGGACTATCAAGCATTAGTCTTCAACCAGCAAGACAATTGGTCAAGAATGCTCTTGTTATCAACTATCTGTGGCTGGTTTTATAGGTTTTCAATTAAACTAGGGTTAGGAAGGACCTCAGTAAGTTATGGAGAGCAAATAAAGCCCTTATGCAAATTAGTTTAGAATTGAGACCATCTGATTGGTTGATGCAATTGTCATTCAAAATACACCATTCTGATTGGTTTATGTACTGTCAGTCAACAGATCTCTATTTTACAACTTTTGCTGGGACTATCATGCATTAGTCTTCAACCAGCAGGACAATTGGTCAAGAATGCTCTTGTTATCAACTATCTGTGGCTGGTTTTGTAGGTTTTCAATTAAACTAGGGTTAGGAAGGACCTCAGTAAGTTATGGAGAGCAAATAAAGCCCTTATGCAAATTAGTTTAGAATTAAGACCATCTGATTGGTTGATGCAATTGTCATTCAAAATAAGCCATTCTGATTGGTTTATGTCCTGTCAGTCAACAGTTCTCTATTTTACAACTTTTGCTGGGACTATCATGCATTAGTCTTCAACCAGCAAGACATTTGGTCAAGAATGCTCTTGTTATCAACTATCTGTGGCTGGTTTTGTAGGTTTTCAATTTAACTAGGGTTAGGAAGGACCTCAGTAAGTTATGGAGAGCAAATAAAGCCCTTATGCAAATTAGTTCAGAATTGAGATCATCTGATTGGTTGATGCAACTGTCATTCAAAATAAGCCATTCTGATTGGTTTATATACTGTCAGTCAACAGTTTTCTATTTTACAACTTTTGCTGGGACTATCATGCATTAGTCTTCAACCAGCAAGACAATTGGTCAAGAATGCTCTTGTTATCAACTATCTGTGGCTGGTTCTGCAGGTGTTCAATTAGACTAGGGTGAGGAAGGACCTCAGTAAGTTATGAAGAGCAAATAAATCCCTTATGCAAATTGGTTCAGAATTGAGATCATATGATTGGTTGATGCAACTGTCATTCAAAATAAGCCATTCTGATTGGTTTATGTACTGTCAGTCAACAGTTTTCTATTTTACAACTTTTGCTGGGACTATTATGCATTAGTCTTCAACCAGCAAGTCAATTGGTCAAGAATGCTCTTGTTATCAACTATCTGTGGCTGGTTTGGTAGGTTTTCAATTAAACTAGGGTTAGGAAAGACCTCAGTAAGTTATGGAGAGCAAATAAAGCCCTTATGCAAATTAGTTTAGAATTGAGACCATCTGATTGGTTGATGCAATTGTCATTCAAAATAAGCCATTCTGATTGGTTTATGTGCTGTCAGTCAACAGTTTTCTATTTTATAACTTTTGCTGGGACCATCATGCAATAGTCTTCTACCAGCAAGACAATTGGTCAAGAATGTAGTCAACAGTTTTCTATTTTACAACTTTTGCTGGCACCATCACGCAATAGCCTTCAACCAGCAAGACAATTGGTCAAGAATGCTCTTGTTATCAACTATCTGTGGCTGATTTTGTAGGTTTTCAATTAAACTAGGGTTAGGAAGGACCTCAGTAAGTTATGGAGAGAAAATAAAGACCTTATGCAAATTAGTTCAGAATTGAGAACATCTGATTGGTTGATGCAACTGTCATTCAAAATAAGCCATTCTGATTGGTTTATATACTGTCCGTCAACAGTTTTCTATTTTACAACTTTTGCTGGGACTATCATGCATTAGTCTTCAACCAGCAAGACAATTGGTCAAGAATGCTCTTGTTATCAACTATCTGTGGCTGGTTCTGCAGGTGTTCAATTAAACTAGGGTTAGGAAAGACCTCAGTAAGTTATGGAGAGCAAATAAAGCCCTTATGCAAATTAGTTTAGAATTGAGACCATCTGATTGGTTGATGCAATTGTCATTCAAAATACACCATTCTGATTGGTTTATGTACTGTCAGTCAACAGATCTCTATTTTACAACTTTTGCTGGGACTATCATGCATTAGTCTTCAACCAGCAGGACAATTGGTCAAGAATGCTCTTGTTATCAACTATCTGTGGCTGGTTTTGTAGGTTTTCAATTAAACTAGGGTTAGGAAGGACCTCAGTAAGTTATGGAGAGCAAATAAAGCCCTTATGCAAATTAGTTTAGAATTAAGACCATCTGATTGGTTGATGCAATTGTCATTCAAAATAAGCCATTCTGATTGGTTTATGTCCTGTCAGTCAACAGTTCTCTATTTTACAACTTTTGCTGGGACTATCATGCATTAGTCTTCAACCAGCAAGACATTTGGTCAAGAATGCTCTTGTTATCAACTATCTGTGGCTGGTTTTGTAGGTTTTCAATTTAACTAGGGTTAGGAAGGACCTCAGTAAGTTATGGAGAGCAAATAAAGCCCTTATGCAAATTAGTTCAGAATTGAGATCATCTGATTGGTTGATGCAACTGTCATTCAAAATAAGCCATTCTGATTGGTTTATATACTGTCAGTCAACAGTTTTCTATTTTACAACTTTTGCTGGGACTATCATGCATTAGTCTTCAACCAGCAAGACAATTGGTCAAGAATGCTCTTGTTATCAACTATCTGTGGCTGGTTCTGCAGGTGTTCAATTAGACTAGGGTGAGGAAGGACCTCAGTAAGTTATGAAGAGCAAATAAATCCCTTATGCAAATTGGTTCAGAATTGAGATCATATGATTGGTTGATGCAACTGTCATTCAAAATAAGCCATTCTGATTGGTTTATGTACTGTCAGTCAACAGTTTTCTATTTTACAACTTTTGCTGGGACTATTATGCATTAGTCTTCAACCAGCAAGACAATTGGTCAAGAATGCTCTTGTTATCAACTATCTGTGGCTGGTTTGGTAGGTTTTCAATTAAACTAGGGTTAGGAAAGACCTCAGTAAGTTATGGAGAGCAAATAAAGCCCTTATGCAAATTAGTTTAGAATTGAGACCATCTGATTGGTTGATGCAATTGTCATTCAAAATAAGCCATTCTGATTGGTTTATGTGCTGTCAGTCAACAGTTTTCTATTTTATAACTTTTGCTGGGACCATCATGCAATAGTCTTCTACCAGCAAGACAATTGGTCAAGAATGTAGTCAACAGTTTTCTATTTTACAACTTTTGCTGGCACCATCACGCAATAGCCTTCAACCAGCAAGACAATTGGTCAAGAATGCTCTTGTTATCAACTATCTGTGGCTGGTTCTGCAGGTGTTCTATTAGACTAGGGTGAGGTAGGACCTCAGTAAGTTATGAAGAGCAAATAAAGCCCTTATGCAAATTAGTTCAGAATTGAGATCATATGATTGGTTGATGCAACTGTCATTCAAAATAAGCCATTCTGATTGGTTTATGTACTGTCAGTCAACAGTTTTCTATTTTACAACTTTTGCTGGGACTATCATGCATTAGTCTTCAACCAGCAAGACAATTGGTCAAGAACGCTCTTGTTATCAACTATCTGTGGCTGGTTTTGTAGGTTTTCAATTAAACTAGGGTTAGGAAAGACCTCAGTAAGTTATGGAGAGCAAATAAAGCCCTTATGCAAATTAGTTTAGAATTGAGACCATCAGATTGGTTGATGCAATTGTCATTCAAAATAAGCCATTCTGATTGGTGTATGTGCTGTCAGTCAACAGTTTTCTATTTTATAACTTTTGCTGGGACCATCACGCAATAGCCTTCAACCAGCAAGACAATTGGTCAAGAATGCTCTTGTTATCAACTATCTGTGGCTGGTTTTATTGGTTTTCAATTAAACTAGGGTTAGGAAGGACCTCAGTAAGTTATGGAGAGCAAATAAAGCCCTTATGCAAATTGGTTTAGAATTGAGACCATCTGATTGGTTGATGCAATTGTCATTCAAAATACACCATTCTGATTGGTTTATGTACTGTCAGTCAACAGTTCTCTATTTTACAACTTTTGCTGGGACTATCATGCATTAGTCTTCAACCAGCAAGACAATTGGTCAAGAATGCTCTTGTTATCAACTATCTGTGGCTGGTTTTGTAGGTTTTCAATTAAACTAGGGTTAGGAAGGACCTCAGTAAGTTATGGAGAGCAAATAAAGCCCTTATGCAAATTAGTTTAGAATTAAGACCATCTGATTGGTTGATGCAATTGTCATTCAAAATAAGCCATTCTGATTGGTTTATGTACTGTCAGTCAACAGTTCTCTATTTTACAACTTTTGCTGGGACTATCATGCATTAGTCTTCAACCAGCAAGACATTTGTTCAAGAATGCTCTTGTTATCAACTATCTGTGGCTGGTTTTGTAGGTTTTCAATTAAACTAGGGTTAGGAAGGACCTCAGTAAGTTATGGAGAGCAAATAAAGCCCTTATGCAAATTAGTTCAGAATTGAGATCATCTGATTGGTTGATGCAACTGTCATTCAAAATAAGCCATTCGGATTGGTTTATATACTGTCCGTCAACAGTTTTCTATTTTACAACTTTTGCTGGGACTATCATGCATTAGTCTTCAACCAGCAAGACAATTGGTCAAGAATGCTCTTGTTATCAACTATCTGTGGCTGGTTCTGCAGGTGTTCAATTAAACTAGGGTTAGGAAAGACCTCAGTAAGTTATGGAGAGCAAATAAAGCCCTTATGCAAATTAGTTTAGAATTGAGACCATCTGATTGGTTGATGCAATTGTCATTCAAAATAAGCCATTCTGATTGGTTTATGTGCTGTCAGTCAACAGTTTTCTATTTTATAACTTTTGCTGGGACCATCATGCAATAGTCTTCTACCAGCAAGACAATTGGTCAAGAATGTAGTCAACAGTTTTCTATTTTACAACTTTTGCTGGCACCATCACGCAATAGCCTTCAACCAGCAAGACAATTGGTCAAGAATGCTCTTGTTATCAACTATCTGTGGCTGGTTCTGCAGGTGTTCTATTAGACTAGGGTGAGGTAGGACCTCAGTAAGTTATGAAGAGCAAATAAAGCCCTTATGCAAATTAGTTCAGAATTGAGATCATATGATTGGTTGATGCAACTGTCATTCAAAATAAGCCATTCTGATTGGTTTATGTACTGTCAGTCAACAGTTTTCTATTTTACAACTTTTGCTGGGACTATCATGCATTAGTCTTCAACCAGCAAGACAATTGGTCAAGAACGCTCTTGTTATCAACTATCTGTGGCTGGTTTTGTAGGTTTTCAATTAAACTAGGGTTAGGAAAGACCTCAGTAAGTTATGGAGAGCAAATAAAGCCCTTATGCAAATTAGTTTAGAATTGAGACCATCAGATTGGTTGATGCAATTGTCATTCAAAATAAGCCATTCTGATTGGTGTATGTGCTGTCAGTCAACAGTTTTCTATTTTATAACTTTTGCTGGGACCATCACGCAATAGCCTTCAACCAGCAAGACAATTGGTCAAGAATGCTCTTGTTATCAACTATCTGTGGCTGGTTTTATTGGTTTTCAATTAAACTAGGGTTAGGAAGGACCTCAGTAAGTTATGGAGAGCAAATAAAGCCCTTATGCAAATTGGTTTAGAATTGAGACCATCTGATTGGTTGATGCAATTGTCATTCAAAATACACCATTCTGATTGGTTTATGTACTGTCAGTCAACAGTTCTCTATTTTACAACTTTTGCTGGGACTATCATGCATTAGTCTTCAACCAGCAAGACAATTGGTCAAGAATGCTCTTGTTATCAACTATCTGTGGCTGGTTTTGTAGGTTTTCAATTAAACTAGGGTTAGGAAGGACCTCAGTAAGTTATGGAGAGCAAATAAAGCCCTTATGCAAATTAGTTTAGAATTAAGACCATCTGATTGGTTGATGCAATTGTCATTCAAAATAAGCCATTCTGATTGGTTTATGTACTGTCAGTCAACAGTTCTCTATTTTACAACTTTTGCTGGGACTATCATGCATTAGTCTTCAACCAGCAAGACATTTGTTCAAGAATGCTCTTGTTATCAACTATCTGTGGCTGGTTTTGTAGGTTTTCAATTAAACTAGGGTTAGGAAGGACCTCAGTAAGTTATGGAGAGCAAATAAAGCCCTTATGCAAATTAGTTCAGAATTGAGATCATCTGATTGGTTGATGCAACTGTCATTCAAAATAAGCCATTCGGATTGGTTTATATACTGTCCGTCAACAGTTTTCTATTTTACAACTTTTGCTGGGACTATCATGCATTAGTCTTCAACCAGCAAGACAATTGGTCAAGAATGCTCTTGTTATCAACTATCTGTGGCTGGTTCTGCAGGTGTTCAATTAAACTAGGGTTAGGAAAGACCTCAGTAAGTTATGGAGAGCAAATAAAGCCCTTATGCAAATTAGTTTAGAATTGAGACCATCTGATTGGTTGATGCAATTGTCATTCAAAATAAGCCATTCTGATTGGTTTATGTACTGTCAGTCAACAGATCTCTATTTTACAACTTTTGCTGGGACTATCATGCATTAGTCTTCAACCAGCAGGACAATTGGTCAAGAATGCTCTTGTTATCAACTATCTGTGGCTGGTTTTGTAGGTTTTCAATTAAACTAGGGTTAGGAAGGACCTCATTAAGTTATGGAGAGCAAATAAAGCCCTTATTCAAATTAGTTTAGAATTAAGACCATCTGATTGGTTGATGCAATTGTCATTCAAAATAAGCCATTCTGATTGGTTTATGTCCTGTCAGTCAACAGTTCTCTATTTTACAACTTTTGCTGGGACTATCATGCATTAGTCTTCAACCAGCAAGACATTTGGTCAAGAATGCTCTTGTTATCAACTATCTGTGGCTGGTTTTGTAGGTTTTCAATTTAACTAGGGTTAGGAAGGACCTCAGTAAGTTATGGAGAGCAAATAAAGCCCTTATGCAAATTAGTTCAGAATTGAGATCATCTGATTGGTTGATGCAACTGTCATTCAAAATAAGCCATTCTGATTGGTTTATATACTGTCAGTCAACAGTTTTCTATTTTACAACTTTTGCTGGGACTATCATGCATTAGTCTTCAACCAGCAAGACAATTGGTCAAGAATGCTCTTGTTATCAACTATCTGTGGCTGGTTCTGCAGGTTTTCAATTAGACTAGGGTGAGGAAGGACCTCAGTAAGTTATGAAGAGCAAATAAATCCCTTATGCAAATTGGTTCAGAATTGAGATCATATGATTGGTTGATGCAACTGTCATTCAAAATAAGCCATTCTGATTGGTTTATGTACTGTCAGTCAACAGTTTTCTATTTTACAACTTTTGCTGGGACTATTATGCATTAGTCTTCAACCAGCAAGACAATTGGTCAAGAATGCTCTTGTTATCAACTATCTGTGGCTGGTTTGGTAGGTTTTCAATTAAACTAGGGTTAGGAAAGACCTCAGTAAGTTATGGAGAGCAAATAAAGCCCTTATGCAAATTAGTTTAGAATTGAGACCATCTGATTGGTTGATGCAATTGTCATTCAAAATAAGCCATTCTGATTGGTTTATGTGCTGTCAGTCAACAGTTTTCTATTTTATAACTTTTGCTGGGACCATCATGCAATAGTCTTCTACCAGCAAGACAATTGGTCAAGAATGTAGTCAACAGTTTTCTATTTTACAACTTTTGCTGGCAACATCACGCAATAGCCTTCAACCAGCAAGACAATTGGTCAAGAATGTTCGTGTTATCAACTATCTGTGGCTGGTTCTGCAGGTGTTTAATTAGACTAGGGTGAGGAAGGACCTCAGTAAGTTATGAAGAGCAAATAAAGCCCTTATGCAAATTAGTTCAGAATTGAGACCATCTGATTGGTTGATGCAACTGTCATTCAAAATAAGCCATTCTGATTGGTTTATGTACTGTCAGTCAACAGTTCTCTATTTTACAACTTTTGCTGGGACTATCAAGCATTAGTCTTCAACCAGCAAGACAATTGGTCAAGAATGCTCTTGTTATCAACTATCTGTGGCTGGTTTTGTAGGTTTTCAATTAAACTAGGGTTAGGAAGGACCTCAGTAAGTTATGGAGAGCAAATAAAGACCTTATGCAAATTAGTTCAGAATTGAGATCATCTGATTGGTTGATGCAACTGTCATTCAAAATAAGCCATTCTGATTGGTTTATATACTGTCAGTCAACAGTTTTCTATTTTACAACTTTTGCTGGGACTATCATGCATTAGTCTTCAACCAGCAAGACAATTGGTCAAGAATGCTCTTGTTATCAACTATCTGTGGCTGATTTTGAAGGTTTTCAATTAAACTAGGGTTAGGAAGGACCTCAGTAAGTTATGGAGAGCAAATAAAGCCCTTATGCAAATTAGTTCAGAATTGAGATCATCTGATTGGTTGATGCAACTGTCATTCAAAATAAGCCATTCTGATTGGTTTATATACTGTCAGTCAACAGTTTTCTATTTTACAACTTTTGCTGGGACTATCATGCATTAGTCTTCAACCAGCAAGACAATTGGTCAAGAATGCCCTTGTTATCAACTATCTGTGGCTGGTTCTGCAGGTGTTCAATTAAACTAGGGTTAGGAAAGACCTCAGTAAGTTATGGAGAGCAAATAAAGCCCTTATGCAAATTAGTTTAGAATTGAGACCATCTGATTGGTTGATGCAATTGTCATTCAAAATAAGCCATTCTGATTGGTTTATGTACTGTCAGTCAACAGTTTTCTATTTTACAACTTTTGCTGGGACTATCATGCATTAGTCTTCAACCAGCAAGACAATTGGTCAAGAATGCTCTTGTTATCAACTATCTGTGGCTGGTTTTATAGGTTTTCAATTAAACTAGGGTCAGGAAGGACCTCAGTAAGTTATGGAGAGCAAATAAAGCCCTTATGCAAATTACTTTAGAATTGAGACCATCTGATTGGTTGATGCAATTGTCATTCAAAATACACCATTCTGATTGGTTTATGTACTGTCAGTCAACAGTTCTCTATTTCACAACTTTTGCTGGGACTATCATGCATTAGTCTTCAACCAGCAAGACAATTGGTCAAGAATGCTCTTGTTATCAACTATCTGTGGCTGGTTTTGTAGGTTTTCAATTAAACTAGGGTTAGGAAGGACCTCAGTAAGTTATGGAGAGCAAATAAAGCCCTTATGCAAATTAGTTCAGAATTGAGACCATCTGATTGGTTGATGCAACTGTCATTCAAAATAAGCCATTCTGATTGGTTTATGTACTGTCAGTCAACAGTTCTCTATTTTACAACTTTTGCTGGGACTATCAAGCATTAGTCTTCAACCAGCAAGACAATTGGTCAAGAATGTTCTTGTTATCAACTATCTGTGGCTGGTTTTGTAGGTTTTCAATTAAACTAGGGTTAGGAAGGACCTCAGTAAGTTATGGAGAGCAAATAAAGACCTTATGCAAATTAGTTCAGAATTGAGATCATCTGATTGGTTGATGCAACTGTCATTCAAAATAAGCCATTCTGATTGGTTTATATACTGTCAGTCAACAGTTTTCTATTTTACAACTTTTGCTGGGACTATCATGCATTAGTCTTCAACCAGCAAGACAATTGGTCAAGAATGCTCTTGTTATCAACTATCTGTGGCTGGTTTTGTAGGTTTTCAATTAAACTAGGGTTAGGAAGGACCTCAGTAAGTTATGGAGAGCAAATAAAGCCCTTATGCAAATTAGTTCAGAATTGAGATCATCTGATTGGTTGATGCAACTGTCATTCAAAATAAGCCATTCTGATTGGTTTATGTACTGTCAGTCAACAGTTTTCTATTTTACAACTTTTGCTGGTACTATCATGCACTAGTCTTCAACCAGCAAGACAATTGGTCAAGAATGCTCTTGTTATCAACTATCTGTGGCTGGTTTTATAGGTTTTCAATTAAACAAGGGTCAGGAAGGACCTCAGTAAGTTATGGAGAGCAAATAAAGCCCTTATGCAAATTACTTTAGAATTGAGACCATCTGATTGGTTGATGCAATTGTCATTCAAAATACACCATTCTGATTGGTTTATGTACTGTCAGTCAACAGTTCTCTATTTCACAACTTTTGCTGGGACTATCATGCATTAGTCTTCAACCAGCAAGACAATTGGTCAAGAATGCTCTTGTTATCAACTATCTGTGGCTGGTTTTGTAGGTTTTCAATTAAACTAGGGTTAGGAAGGACCTCAGTAAGTTATGGAGAGCAAATAAAGCCCTTATGCAAATTAGTTTAGAATTAAGACCATCTGATTGGTTGATGCAATTGTCATTCAAAATAAGCCATTCTGATTGGTTTATGTACTGTCAGTCAACAGTTCTCTATTTTACAACTTTTGCTGGGACTATCATGCATTAGTCTTCAACCAGCAAGACAATTGGTCAAGAATGCTCTTGTTATCAACTATCTGTGGCTGGTTCTGCAGGTGTTCAATTAGAATAGGGTGAGGAAGGACCTCAGTAAGTTATGAAGAGCAAATAAAGCCCTTATGCAAATTGGTTCAGAATTGAGATCATATGATTGGTTGATGCAACTGTCATTCTAAATAAGCCATTCTGATTGGTTTATGTACTGTCAGTCAACAGTTTTCTATTTTACAACTTTTGCTGGGACTATCATGCATTAGTCTTCAACCAGCAAGACAATTGGTCAAGAATGCTCTTGTTATCAACTATCTGTGGCTGGTTTTGTAAGTTTTCAATTAAACTAGGGTTAGGAAAGACCTCAGTAAGTTATGGCGAGCAAATAAAGCCATTATGCAAATTAGTTTAGAATTGAGACCATCTGATTGGTTGATGCAATTGTCATTCAAAATAAGCCATTCTGATTGGTTTATGTACTGTCAGTCAACAGTTCTCTATTTTACAACTTTTGCTGGGACTATCATGCATTAATCTTCAACCAGCAAGACAATTGGTAAAGAATGCTCTTGTTATCAACTATCTGTGGCTGGTTTTGTAGGTTTTCAATTAAACTAGGGTTAGGAAGGACCTCAGTAAGTTATGGAGTGCAAATAAAGCCCTTATGCAAATTAGTTTAGAATTGAGACCATCTGATTGGTTGATGCAATTGTCATTCAAAATAAGACATTCTGATTGGTTTATGTACTGTCAGTCAACAGTTCTTTATTTCACAACTTTTGCTGGGACTATCATGCATTAGTCTTCAACCAGCAAGACAATTGGTCAAGAATGCTCTTGTTATCAATTATCTGTGGCTGGTTTTGTAGGTTTTCAATTAAACTAGGGTTAGGAAGGACCTCAGTAAGTTATGGAGAGCAAATAAAGCCCTTATGCAAATTAGTTCATAATTGAGACCATCTGATTGGTTGATGCAATTGTCATTCAAAATAAGCCATTCTGATTGGTTTATGTACCATCAGTCAACAGTTTCCTATTTTACAACTTTTGCTGGGACTATCATGCATTAGTCTTCAACCAGCAAGACAATTGGTCATGAATGCTCTTGTTATCAACTATCTGTGGCTGGTTCTGCAGGTGTTCAATTAGACTAGGGTGAGGAAGGACCTCACTAAGTTATGGAGAGCAAATAAAGCCCTTATGCAAATTAGTTTAGAATTAATACCATCTGATTGGTTGATGCAATTGTCATTCAAAATAAGACATTCTGATTGGTTTATGTACTGTCAGTCAACAGTTCTTTATTTCACAACTTTTGCTGGGACTATCATGCATTAGTCTTCAACCAGCAAGACAATTGGTAAAGAATGCTCTTGTTATCAACTATCTGTTTCTGGTTTTGTAGGTTTTCAATTAAACTAGGGTTAGGAAGGACCTCAGTAAGTTATGGAGAGCAAATAAAGCCCTTATGCAAATTAGTTCAGAATTGAGACCATCTGTTTAGTTGATGCAATTGTCATTCAAAATAAGCCATTCTGATTGGTTTATGTACCATCAGTCAACAGTTTTCTATTTTATAACTTTTGCTGGGACCATCATGCAATAGTCTTCAACCAGCAAGACAATTGGTCAAGAATGTAGTCAACAGTTTTCTATTTTACAAATTTTGCTGGCACCATCACGCAATAGCCTTTAACCAGCAAGACAATTGGTCAAGAATGTTCTTGTTATCAACTATCTGTGGCTGGTTCTGCAGGTGTTCAATTAGACTAGGGTGAGGAAGGACCTCAGTAAGTTATGAAGAGCAAATAAAGCCATTATGTAAATTAGTTCAGAATTGAGACCATCTGATTGGTTGATGCAACTGTCTTTCAAAATAAGCCATTCTGATTGGTTTATGTACCATCAGTCAACAGTTTCCTATTTTACAACTTTTGCTGGGACTATCATGCATTAGTCTTCAACCAGCAAGACAATTGGTCATGAATGCTCTTGTTCTCAACTATCTGTATCTGGTTTTGTCGGTTTTCAATTAAACTAGGGTTAGGAAGGACCTCAGTAAGTTATGGAGAGCAAATAAAGCCCTTATGCAAATTAGTTCAGAATTGAGATCATCTGATTGGTTGATGCAACTGTCATTCAAAATAAGCCATTCTGATTGGTTTATATACTGTCAGTCAACAGTTTTCTATTTTACAACTTTTGCTGGGACTATCATGCATTAGTCTTCAACCAGCAAGACAATTGGTCAAGAATGCTCTTGTTATCAACTATCTGTGGCTGGTTCTGCAGGTGTTCAATTAGACTAGGGTGAGGAAGGACCTCAGTAAGTTATGAAGAGCAAATAAAGCCATTATGCAAATTAGTTCAGAATTGAGACCATCTGATTGGATGATGCAACTGTCATTCAAAATAAGCAATTCTGATTGGTTTATGTATCATCAGTCAACAGTTTCCTATTTTACAACGTTTGCTGGGACCATCATGCAATAGTCTTCAACCAGCAAGACAATTGGTCAATAATGTTCTTGTTATCAACTATCTGTGGCTGGTTCTGCAGGTGTTCAATTAGAATAGGGTGAGGAAGGACCTCAGTAAGTTATAAAGAGCAAATAAAGCCCTTATGCAAATTAGTTCAGAATTGAGACCATCTGATTGGGTGATGCAACTGTCATTTAAAATAAGCCATTCTGATTGGTTTATGTACTGTCAGTCAACAGTTCTCTATTTTACAACTTTTGCTGGGACTATCATGCATTAGTCTTCAACCAGCAAGACAATTGGTCAAGAATGCTCTTGTTATCAACTATCTGTGGCTGGTTTTGTAGGTTTTCAATTAAACTAGGGTTAGGAAGGACCTCAGTAAGTTATGGAGAGCAAATAAAGCCCTTATGCAAATTAGTTCAGAATTGAGATCATCTGATTGGTTGATGCAACTGTCATTCAAAATAAGCCATTCTGATTGGTTTATATACTGTCAGTCAACAGTTTTCTATTTTACAACTTTTGCTGGGACTATCATCCATTAGTCTTCAACCAGCAAGACAACTGGTCAAGAATGCTCTTGTTATCAACTATCTGTGGCTGGTTCTGCAGGTATTCAATTAAACTAGGGTTAGGAAAGACCTCAGTAAGTTATGGAGAGCAAATAAAGCCCTTATGCAAATTAGTTCAGAATTGAGATCATATGATTGGTTTATGCAACTGTCATTCAAAATAAGCCATTCTGATTGGTTTATGTACTGTCAGTCAACAGTTTTCTATTTTACAACTTTTGCTGGGACTATCATGCATTAGTCTTCAACCAGCAAGACAATTGGTCAAGAATGCCCTTGTTATCAACTATCTGTGGCTGGTTTTGTAGGTTTTCAATTAAACTAGGGTTAGGAAAGACCTCAGTAAGTTATGGAGAGCAAATAAAGCCCTTATGCAAATTAGTTTAGAATTGAGACCATCTGATTGGTTGATGCAATTGTCATTCAAAATACACCATTCTGATTGGTTTATGTACTGTCAGTCAACAGTTCTCTATTTTACAACTTTTGCTGGGACTATCATGCATTAGTCTTCAACCAGCAAGACAATTTGTCAAGAATGCTCTTGTTATCAACTATCTGTGGCTGGTTTTGTAGGTTTTCAATTAAACTAGGGTTAGGAAGGACCTCAGTAAGTTATGGAGAGCAAATAAAGCCCTTATGCAAATTAGTTTAGAATTGAGACCATCTGATTGGTTGATGCAATTGTCATTCAAAATAAGACATTCTGAATGGTTTATGTACTGTCAGTCAACAGTTCTTTATTTCACAACTTTTGCTGGGACTATCATGCATTAGTCTTCAACCAGCAAGACAATTGGTAAAGAATGCTCTTGTTATCAACTATCTGTGGCTGGTTTTGTAGGTTTTCAATTAAACTAGGGTTAGGAAGGACCTCAGTAAGTTATGGAGAGCAAATAAAGCCCTTATGCAAATTAGTTCAGAATTGAGATCATCTGATTGGTTGATGCAACTGTCATTCAAAATAAGCCATTCTGATTGGTTTATATACTGTCAGTCAACAGTTTTCTATGTTACAACTTTTGCTGGGACTATCATGCATTAGTCTTCAACCAGCAAGACAATTGGTCAAGAATGCACTTGTTATCAACTATCTGTGGCTGGTTCTGCAGGTGTTCAATTAAACTAGGGTTAGGAAAGACCTCAGTAAGTTATGGAGAGCAAATAAAGCCCTTATGCAAATTAGTTTAGAATTGAGACCATCTGATTGGTTGATGCAATTGTCATTCAAAATAAGCCATTCTGATTGGTTTATGTACTGTCAGTCAACAGTTTTCTATTTTACAACTTTTGCTGGGACTATCATGCATTAGTCTTCAACCAGCAAGACAATTGGTCAAGAATGCTCTTGTTATCAACTATCTGTGGCTGGTTTTATAGGTTTTCAATTAAACTAGGGTCAGGAAGGACCTCAGTAAGTTATGGAGAGCAAATAAAGCACTTATGCAAATTACTTTAGAATTGAGACCATCTGATTGGTTGATGCAATTGTCATTCAAAATACACCATTCTGATTGGTTTATGTACTGTCAGTCAACAGTTCTCTATTTCACAACTTTTGCTGGGACTATCATGCATTAGTCTTCAACCAGCAAGACAATTGGTCAAGAATGCTCTTGTTATCAACTATCTGTGGCTGGTTTTGTAGGTTTTCAATTAAACTAGGGTTAGGAAGGACCTCAGTAAGTTATGGAGAGCAAATAAAGCCCTTATGCAAATTAGTTCAGAATTGAGACCATCTGATTGGTTGATGCAACTGTCATTCAAAATAAGCCATTCTGATTGGTTTATGTACTGTCAGTCAACAGTTCTCTATTTTACAACTTTTGCTGGGACTATCAAGCATTAGTCTTCAACCAGCAAGACAATTGGTCAAGAATGTTCTTGTTATCAACTATCTGTGGCTGGTTTTGTAGGTTTTCAATTAAACTAGGGTTAGGAAGGACCTCAGTAAGTTATGGAGAGCAAATAAAGACCTTATGCAAATTAGTTCAGAATTGAGATCATCTGATTGGTTGATGCAACTGTCATTCAAAATAAGCCATTCTGATTGGTTTATATACTGTCAGTCAACAGTTTTCTATTTTACAACTTTTGCTGGGACTATCATGCATTAGTCTTCAACCAGCAAGACAATTGGTCAAGAATGCTCTTGTTATCAACTATCTGTGGCTGGTTTTGTAGGTTTTCAATTAAACTAGGGTTAGGAAGGACCTCAGTAAGTTATGGAGAGCAAATAAAGCCCTTATGCAAATTAGTTCAGAATTGAGATCATCTGATTGGTTGATGCAACTGTCATTCAAAATAAGCCATTCTGATTGGTTTATATACTGTCAGTCAACAGTTTTCTATTTTACAACTTTTGCTGGGACTATCATGCATTAGTCTTCAACCAGCAAGACAATTGGTCAAGAATGCCCTTGTTATCAACTATCTGTGGCTGGTTCTGCAGGTGTTCAATTAAACTAGGGTTAGGAAAGACCTCAGTAAGTTATGGAGAGCAAATAAAGCCCTTATGCAAATTAGTTTAGAATTGAGACCATCTGATTGGTTGATGCAATTGTCATTCAAAATAAGCCATTCTGATTGGTTTATGTACTGTCAGTCAACAGTTTTCTATTTTACAACTTTTGCTGGGACTATCATGCATTAGTCTTCAACCAGCAAGACAATTGGTCAAGAATGCTCTTGTTATCAACTATCTGTGGCTGGTTTTATAGGTTTTCAATTAAACTAGGGTCAGGAAGGACCTCAGTAAGTTATGGAGAGCAAATAAAGCCCTTATGCAAATTACTTTAGAATTGAGACCATCTGATTGGTTGATGCAATTGTCATTCAAAATACACCATTCTGATTGGTTTATGTACTGTCAGTCAACAGTTCTCTATTTCACAACTTTTGCTGGGACTATCATGCATTAGTCTTCAACCAGCAAGACAATTGGTCAAGAATGCTCTTGTTATCAACTATCTGTGGCTGGTTTTGTAGGTTTTCAATTAAACTAGGGTTAGGAAGGACCTCAGTAAGTTATGGAGAGCAAATAAAGCCCTTATGCAAATTAGTTCAGAATTGAGACCATCTGATTGGTTGATGCAACTGTCATTCAAAATAAGCCATTCTGATTGGTTTATGTACTGTCAGTCAACAGTTCTCTATTTTACAACTTTTGCTGGGACTATCAAGCATTAGTCTTCAACCAGCAAGACAATTGGTCAAGAATGTTCTTGTTATCAACTATCTGTGGCTGGTTTTGTAGGTTTTCAATTAAACTAGGGTTAGGAAGGACCTCAGTAAGTTATGGAGAGCAAATAAAGACCTTATGCAAATTAGTTCAGAATTGAGATCATCTGATTGGTTGATGCAACTGTCATTCAAAATAAGCCATTCTGATTGGTTTATATACTGTCAGTCAACAGTTTTCTATTTTACAACTTTTGCTGGGACTATCATGCATTAGTCTTCAACCAGCAAGACAATTGGTCAAGAATGCTCTTGTTATCAACTATCTGTGGCTGGTTTTGTAGGTTTTCAATTAAACTAGGGTTAGGAAGGACCTCAGTAAGTTATGGAGAGCAAATAAAGCCCTTATGCAAATTAGTTCAGAATTGAGATCATCTGATTGGTTGATGCAACTGTCATTCAAAATAAGCCATTCTGATTGGTTTATATACTGTCAGTCAACAGTTTTCTATTTTACAACTTTTGCTGGGACTATCATGCATTAGTCTTCAACCAGCAAGACAATTGGTCAAGAATGCCCTTGTTATCAACTATCTGTGGCTGGTTCTGCAGGTGTTCAATTAAACTAGGGTTAGGAAAGACCTCAGTAAGTTATGGAGAGCAAATAAAGCCCTTATGCAAATTAGTTTAGTATTGAGACCATCTGATTGGTTGATGCAATTGTCATTCAAAATAAGCCATTCTGATTGGTTTATGTACTGTCAGTCAACAGTTTTCTATTTTACAACTTTTGCTGGTACTATCATGCACTAGTCTTCAACCAGCAAGACAATTGGTCAAGAATGCTCTTGTTATCAACTATCTGTGGCTGGTTTTATAGGTTTTCAATTAAACAAGGGTCAGGAAGGACCTCAGTAAGTTATGGAGAGCAAATAAAGCCCTTATGCAAATTACTTTAGAATTGAGACCATCTGATTGGTTGATGCAATTGTCATTCAAAATACACCATTCTGATTGGTTTATGTACTGTCAGTCAACAGTTCTCTATTTCACAACTTTTGCTGGGACTATCATGCATTAGTCTTCAACCAGCAAGACAATTGGTCAAGAATGCTCTTGTTATCAACTATCTGTGGCTGGTTTTGTAGGTTTTCAATTAAACTAGGGTTAGGAAGGACCTCAGTAAGTTATGGAGAGCAAATAAAGCCCTTATGCAAATTAGTTTAGAATTAAGACCATCTGATTGGTTGATGCAATTGTCATTCAAAATAAGCCATTCTGATTGGTTTATGTACTGTCAGTCAACAGTTCTCTATTTTACAACTTTTGCTGGGACTATCATGCATTAGTCTTCAACCAGCAAGACAATTGGTCAAGAATGCTCTTGTTATCAACTATCTGTGGCTGGTTCTGCAGGTGTTCAATTAGAATAGGGTGAGGAAGGACCTCAGTAAGTTATGAAGAGCAAATAAAGCCCTTATGCAAATTGGTTCAGAATTGAGATCATATGATTGGTTGATGCAACTGTCATTCTAAATAAGCCATTCTGATTGGTTTATGTACTGTCAGTCAACAGTTTTCTATTTTACAACTTTTGCTGGGACTATCATGCATTAGTCTTCAACCAGCAAGACAATTGGTCAAGAATGCTCTTGTTATCAACTATCTGTGGCTGGTTTTGTAAGTTTTCAATTAAACTAGGGTTAGGAAAGACCTCAGTAAGTTATGGCGAGCAAATAAAGCCATTATGCAAATTAGTTTAGAATTGAGACCATCTGATTGGTTGATGCAATTGTCATTCAAAATAAGCCATTCTGATTGGTTTATGTACTGTCAGTCAACAGTTCTCTATTTTACAACTTTTGCTGGGACTATCATGCATTAATCTTCAACCAGCAAGACAATTGGTAAAGAATGCTCTTGTTATCAACTATCTGTGGCTGGTTTTGTAGGTTTTCAATTAAACTAGGGTTAGGAAGGACCTCAGTAAGTTATGGAGTGCAAATAAAGCCCTTATGCAAATTAGTTTAGAATTGAGACCATCTGATTGGTTGATGCAATTGTCATTCAAAATAAGACATTCTGATTGGTTTATGTACTGTCAGTCAACAGTTCTTTATTTCACAACTTTTGCTGGGACTATCATGCATTAGTCTTCAACCAGCAAGACAATTGGTCAAGAATGCTCTTGTTATCAATTATCTGTGGCTGGTTTTGTAGGTTTTCAATTAAACTAGGGTTAGGAAGGACCTCAGTAAGTTATGGAGAGCAAATAAAGCCCTTATGCAAATTAGTTCATAATTGAGACCATCTGATTGGTTGATGCAATTGTCATTCAAAATAAGCCATTCTGATTGGTTTATGTACCATCAGTCAACAGTTTCCTATTTTACAACTTTTGCTGGGACTATCATGCATTAGTCTTCAACCAGCAAGACAATTGGTCATGAATGCTCTTGTTATCAACTATCTGTGGCTGGTTCTGCAGGTGTTCAATTAGACTAGGGTGAGGAAGGACCTCACTAAGTTATGGAGAGCAAATAAAGCCCTTATGCAAATTAGTTTAGAATTAATACCATCTGATTGGTTGATGCAATTGTCATTCAAAATAAGACATTCTGATTGGTTTATGTACTGTCAGTCAACAGTTCTTTATTTCACAACTTTTGCTGGGACTATCATGCATTAGTCTTCAACCAGCAAGACAATTGGTAAAGAATGCTCTTGTTATCAACTATCTGTTTCTGGTTTTGTAGGTTTTCAATTAAACTAGGGTTAGGAAGGACCTCAGTAAGTTATGGAGAGCAAATAAAGCCCTTATGCAAATTAGTTCAGAATTGAGACCATCTGTTTAGTTGATGCAATTGTCATTCAAAATAAGCCATTCTGATTGGTTTATGTACCATCAGTCAACAGTTTTCTATTTTATAACTTTTGCTGGGACCATCATGCAATAGTCTTCAACCAGCAAGACAATTGGTCAAGAATGTAGTCAACAGTTTTCTATTTTACAAATTTTGCTGGCACCATCACGCAATAGCCTTTAACCAGCAAGACAATTGGTCAAGAATGTTCTTGTTATCAACTATCTGTGGCTGGTTCTGCAGGTGTTCAATTAGACTAGGGTGAGGAAGGACCTCAGTAAGTTATGAAGAGCAAATAAAGCCATTATGTAAATTAGTTCAGAATTGAGACCATCTGATTGGTTGATGCAACTGTCTTTCAAAATAAGCCATTCTGATTGGTTTATGTACCATCAGTCAACAGTTTCCTATTTTACAACTTTTGCTGGGACTATCATGCATTAGTCTTCAACCAGCAAGACAATTGGTCATGAATGCTCTTGTTCTCAACTATCTGTATCTGGTTTTGTCGGTTTTCAATTAAACTAGGGTTAGGAAGGACCTCAGTAAGTTATGGAGAGCAAATAAAGCCCTTATGCAAATTAGTTCAGAATTGAGATCATCTGATTGGTTGATGCAACTGTCATTCAAAATAAGCCATTCTGATTGGTTTATATACTGTCAGTCAACAGTTTTCTATTTTACAACTTTTGCTGGGACTATCATGCATTAGTCTTCAACCAGCAAGACAATTGGTCAAGAATGCTCTTGTTATCAACTATCTGTGGCTGGTTCTGCAGGTGTTCAATTAGACTAGGGTGAGGAAGGACCTCAGTAAGTTATGAAGAGCAAATAAAGCCATTATGCAAATTAGTTCAGAATTGAGACCATCTGATTGGATGATGCAACTGTCATTCAAAATAAGCAATTCTGATTGGTTTATGTATCATCAGTCAACAGTTTCCTATTTTACAACGTTTGCTGGGACCATCATGCAATAGTCTTCAACCAGCAAGACAATTGGTCAATAATGTTCTTGTTATCAACTATCTGTGGCTGGTTCTGCAGGTGTTCAATTAGAATAGGGTGAGGAAGGACCTCAGTAAGTTATAAAGAGCAAATAAAGCCCTTATGCAAATTAGTTCAGAATTGAGACCATCTGATTGGGTGATGCAACTGTCATTTAAAATAAGCCATTCTGATTGGTTTATGTACTGTCAGTCAACAGTTCTCTATTTTACAACTTTTGCTGGGACTATCATGCATTAGTCTTCAACCAGCAAGACAATTGGTCAAGAATGCTCTTGTTATCAACTATCTGTGGCTGGTTTTGTAGGTTTTCAATTAAACTAGGGTTAGGAAGGACCTCAGTAAGTTATGGAGAGCAAATAAAGCCCTTATGCAAATTAGTTCAGAATTGAGATCATCTGATTGGTTGATGCAACTGTCATTCAAAATAAGCCATTCTGATTGGTTTATATACTGTCAGTCAACAGTTTTCTATTTTACAACTTTTGCTGGGACTATCATCCATTAGTCTTCAACCAGCAAGACAACTGGTCAAGAATGCTCTTGTTATCAACTATCTGTGGCTGGTTCTGCAGGTATTCAATTAAACTAGGGTTAGGAAAGACCTCAGTAAGTTATGGAGAGCAAATAAAGCCCTTATGCAAATTAGTTCAGAATTGAGATCATATGATTGGTTTATGCAACTGTCATTCAAAATAAGCCATTCTGATTGGTTTATGTACTGTCAGTCAACAGTTTTCTATTTTACAACTTTTGCTGGGACTATCATGCATTAGTCTTCAACCAGCAAGACAATTGGTCAAGAATGCCCTTGTTATCAACTATCTGTGGCTGGTTTTGTAGGTTTTCAATTAAACTAGGGTTAGGAAAGACCTCAGTAAGTTATGGAGAGCAAATAAAGCCCTTATGCAAATTAGTTTAGAATTGAGACCATCTGATTGGTTGATGCAATTGTCATTCAAAATACACCATTCTGATTGGTTTATGTACTGTCAGTCAACAGTTCTCTATTTTACAACTTTTGCTGGGACTATCATGCATTAGTCTTCAACCAGCAAGACAATTTGTCAAGAATGCTCTTGTTATCAACTATCTGTGGCTGGTTTTGTAGGTTTTCAATTAAACTAGGGTTAGGAAGGACCTCAGTAAGTTATGGAGAGCAAATAAAGCCCTTATGCAAATTAGTTTAGAATTGAGACCATCTGATTGGTTGATGCAATTGTCATTCAAAATAAGACATTCTGAATGGTTTATGTACTGTCAGTCAACAGTTCTTTATTTCACAACTTTTGCTGGGACTATCATGCATTAGTCTTCAACCAGCAAGACAATTGGTAAAGAATGCTCTTGTTATCAACTATCTGTGGCTGGTTTTGTAGGTTTTCAATTAAACTAGGGTTAGGAAGGACCTCAGTAAGTTATGGAGAGCAAATAAAGCCCTTATGCAAATTAGTTCAGAATTGAGATCATCTGATTGGTTGATGCAACTGTCATTCAAAATAAGCCATTCTGATTGGTTTATATACTGTCAGTCAACAGTTTTCTATGTTACAACTTTTGCTGGGACTATCATGCATTAGTCTTCAACCAGCAAGACAATTGGTCAAGAATGCACTTGTTATCAACTATCTGTGGCTGGTTCTGCAGGTGTTCAATTAAACTAGGGTTAGGAAAGACCTCAGTAAGTTATGGAGAGCAAATAAAGCCCTTATGCAAATTAGTTTAGAATTGAGACCATCTGATTGGTTGATGCAATTGTCATTCAAAATAAGCCATTCTGATTGGTTTATGTACTGTCAGTCAACAGTTTTCTATTTTACAACTTTTGCTGGGACTATCATGCATTAGTCTTCAACCAGCAAGACAATTGGTCAAGAATGCTCTTGTTATCAACTATCTGTGGCTGGTTTTATAGGTTTTCAATTAAACTAGGGTCAGGAAGGACCTCAGTAAGTTATGGAGAGCAAATAAAGCACTTATGCAAATTACTTTAGAATTGAGACCATCTGATTGGTTGATGCAATTGTCATTCAAAATACACCATTCTGATTGGTTTATGTACTGTCAGTCAACAGTTCTCTATTTCACAACTTTTGCTGGGACTATCATGCATTAGTCTTCAACCAGCAAGACAATTGGTCAAGAATGCTCTTGTTATCAACTATCTGTGGCTGGTTTTGTAGGTTTTCAATTAAACTAGGGTTAGGAAGGACCTCAGTAAGTTATGGAGAGCAAATAAAGCCCTTATGCAAATTAGTTCAGAATTGAGACCATCTGATTGGTTGATGCAACTGTCATTCAAAATAAGCCATTCTGATTGGTTTATGTACTGTCAGTCAACAGTTCTCTATTTTACAACTTTTGCTGGGACTATCAAGCATTAGTCTTCAACCAGCAAGACAATTGGTCAAGAATGTTCTTGTTATCAACTATCTGTGGCTGGTTTTGTAGGTTTTCAATTAAACTAGGGTTAGGAAGGACCTCAGTAAGTTATGGAGAGCAAATAAAGACCTTATGCAAATTAGTTCAGAATTGAGATCATCTGATTGGTTGATGCAACTGTCATTCAAAATAAGCCATTCTGATTGGTTTATATACTGTCAGTCAACAGTTTTCTATTTTACAACTTTTGCTGGGACTATCATGCATTAGTCTTCAACCAGCAAGACAATTGGTCAAGAATGCTCTTGTTATCAACTATCTGTGGCTGGTTTTGTAGGTTTTCAATTAAACTAGGGTTAGGAAGGACCTCAGTAAGTTATGGAGAGCAAATAAAGCCCTTATGCAAATTAGTTCAGAATTGAGATCATCTGATTGGTTGATGCAACTGTCATTCAAAATAAGCCATTCTGATTGGTTTATATACTGTCAGTCAACAGTTTTCTATTTTACAACTTTTGCTGGGACTATCATGCATTAGTCTTCAACCAGCAAGACAATTGGTCAAGAATGCCCTTGTTATCAACTATCTGTGGCTGGTCTGCAGGTGTTCAATTAAACTAGGGTTAGGAAAGACCTCAGTAAGTTATGGAGAGCAAATAAAGCCCTTATGCAAATTAGTTTAGTATTGAGACCATCTGATTGGTTGATGCAATTGTCATTCAAAATAAGCCATTCTGATTGGTTTATGTACTGTCAGTCAACAGTTTTCTATTTTACAACTTTTGCTGGGACTATCATGCACTAGTCTTCAACCAGCAAGACAATTGGTCAAGAATGCTCTTGTTATCAACTATCTGTGGCTGGTTTTATAGGTTTTCAATTAAACAAGAGTCAGGAAGGACCTCAGTAAGTTATGGAGAGCAAATAAAGCCCTTATGCAAATTACTTTAGAATTGAGACCATCTGATTGGTTGATGCAATTGTCATTCAAAATACACCATTCTGATTGGTTTATGTACTGTCAGTCAACAGTTCTCTATTTCACAACTTTTGCTGGGACTATCATGCATTAGTCTTCAACCAGCAAGACAATTGGTCAAGAATGCTCTTTTGTTATCAACTATCTGTGGCTGGTTTTGTAGGTTTTCAATTAAACTAGGGTTAGGAAGGACCTCAGTAAGTTATGGAGAGCAAATAAAGCCCTTATGCAAATTAGATTAGAATTAAGACCATCTGATTGGTTGATGCAATTGTCATTCAAAATAAGCCATTCTGATTGGTTTATGTACTGTCAGTCAACAGTTCTCTATTTTACAACTTTTGCTGGGACTATCATGCATTAGTCTTCAACCAGCAAGACAATTGGTCAAGAATGCTCTTGTTATCAACTATCTGTGGCTGGTTCTGCAGGTGTTCAATTAGAATAGGGTGAGGAAGGACCTCAGTAAGTTATGAAGAGCAAATAAAGCCCTTATGCAAATTGGTTCAGAATTGAGATCATATGATTGGTTGATGCAACTGTCATTCAAAATAAGCCATTCTGATTGGTTTATATACTGTCAGTCAACAGTTTTCTATTTTACAACTTTTGCTGGGACTATCATGCATTAGTCTTCAACCAGCAAGACAATTGGTCAAGAATGCTCTTGTTATCAACTATCTGTGGCTGGTTTTGTAGGTTTTCAATTAAACTAGGGTTAGGAAGGACCTCAGTAAGTTATGGAGAGCAAATAAAGCCCTTATGCAAATTAGTTCAGAATTGAGATCATCTGATTGGTTGATGCAACTGTCATTCAAAATAAGCCATTCTGATTGGTTTATATACTGTCAGTCAACAGTTTTCTATTTTACAACTTTTGCTGGGACTATCATGCATTAGTCTTCAACCAGCAAGACAATTGGTCAAGAATGCCCTTGTTATCAACTATCTGTGGCTGGTCTGCAGGTGTTCAATTAAACTAGGGTTAGGAAAGACCTCAGTAAGTTATGGAGAGCAAATAAAGCCCTTATGCAAATTAGTTTAGTATTGAGACCATCTGATTGGTTGATGCAATTGTCATTCAAAATAAGCCATTCTGATTGGTTTATGTACTGTCAGTCAACAGTTTTCTATTTTACAACTTTTGCTGGGACTATCATGCACTAGTCTTCAACCAGCAAGACAATTGGTCAAGAATGCTCTTGTTATCAACTATCTGTGGCTGGTTTTATAGGTTTTCAATTAAACAAGAGTCAGGAAGGACCTCAGTAAGTTATGGAGAGCAAATAAAGCCCTTATGCAAATTACTTTAGAATTGAGACCATCTGATTGGTTGATGCAATTGTCATTCAAAATACACCATTCTGATTGGTTTATGTACTGTCAGTCAACAGTTCTCTATTTCACAACTTTTGCTGGGACTATCATGCATTAGTCTTCAACCAGCAAGACAATTGGTCAAGAATGCTCTTTTGTTATCAACTATCTGTGGCTGGTTTTGTAGGTTTTCAATTAAACTAGGGTTAGGAAGGACCTCAGTAAGTTATGGAGAGCAAATAAAGCCCTTATGCAAATTAGATTAGAATTAAGACCATCTGATTGGTTGATGCAATTGTCATTCAAAATACACCATTCTGATTGGTTTATGTACTGTCAGTCAACAGTTCTCTATTTCACAACTTTTGCTGGGACTATCATGCATTAGTCTTCAACCAGCAAGACAATTGGTCAAGAATGCTCTTTTGTTATCAACTATCTGTGGCTGGTTTTGTAGGTTTTCAATTAAACTAGGGTTAGGAAGGACCTCAGTAAGTTATGGAGAGCAAATAAAGCCCTTATGCAAATTAGATTAGAATTAAGACCATCTGATTGGTTGATGCAATTGTCATTCAAAATAAGCCATTCTGATTGGTTTATGTACTGTCAGTCAACAGTTCTCTATTTTACAACTTTTGCTGGGACTATCATGCATTAGTCTTCAACCAGCAAGACAATTGGTCAAGAATGCTCTTGTTATCAACTATCTGTGGCTGGTTCTGCAGGTGTTCAATTAGAATAGGGTGAGGAAGGACCTCAGTAAGTTATGAAGAGCAAATAAAGCCCTTATGCAAATTGGTTCAGAATTGAGATCATATGATTGGTTGATGCAACTGTCATTCAAAATAAGCCATTCTGATTGGTTTATATACTGTCAGTCAACAGTTCTCTATTTTACAACTTTTGCTGGGACTATCATGCATTAATATTCAACCAGCAAGACAATTGGTAAAGAATGCTCTTGTTATCAACTATCTGTGGCTGGTTTTGTAGGTTTTCAATTAAACTAGGGTTAGGAAGGACCTCAGTAAGTTATGGAGAGCAAATAAAGCCCTTATGCAAATTAGTTTAGAATTGAGACCATCTGATTGGTTGATGCAATTGTCATTCAAAATAAGACATTCTGATTGGTTTATGTACTGTCAGTCAACAGTTCTTTATTTCACAACTTTTGCTGGGACTATCATGCATTAGTCTTCAACCAGCAAGACAATTGGTCAAGAATGCTCTTGTTATCAATTATCTGTGGCTGGTTTTGTAGGTTTTCAATTAAACTAGGGTTAGGAAGGACCTCAGTAAGTTATGGAGAGCAAATAAAGCCCTTATGCAAATTAGTTCATAATTGAGACCATCTGATTGGTTGATGCAATTGTCATTCAAAATAAGCCATTCTGATTGGTTTATGTACCATCAGTCAACAGTTTCCTATTTTACAACTTTTGCTGGGACTATCATGCATTAGTCTTCAACCAGCAAGACAATTGGTCATGAATGCTCTTGTTATCAACTATCTGTGGCTGGTTCTGCAGGTGTTCAATTAGACTAGGGTGAGGAAGGACCTCACTAAGTTATGGAGAGCAAATAAAGCCCTTATGCAAATTAGTTTAGAATTGAGACCATCTGATTAGTTGATGCAATTGTCATTCAAAATAAGACATTCTGATTGGTTTATGTACTGTCAGTCAACAGTTCTTTATTTCACAACTTTTGCTGGGACTATCATGCATTAGTCTTCAACCAGCAAGACAATTGGTAAAGAATGCTCTTGTTATCAACTATCTGTGGCTGGTTTTGTAGGTTTTCAATTAAACTAGGGTTAGGAAGGACCTCAGTAAGTTATGGAGAGCAAATAAAGCCCTTATGCAAATTAGTTCAGAATTGAGACCATCTGTTTGGTTGATGCAATTGTCATTCAAAATAAGCCATTCTGATTGGTTTATGTACCATCAGTCAACAGTTTTCTATTTTATAACTTTTGCTGGGACCATCATGCAATAGTCTTCAACCAGCAAGACAATTGGTCAAGAATGTAGTCAACAGTTTTCTATTTTACAAATTTTGCTGGCACCATCACGCAATAGCCTTTAACCAGCAAGACAATTGGTCAAGAATGTTCTTGTTATCAACTATCTGTGGCTGGTTCTGCAGGTGTTCAATTAGACTAGGGTGAGGAAGGACCTCAGTAAGTTATGAAGAGCAAATAAAGCCATTATGTAAATTAGTTCAGAATTGAGACCATCTGATTGGTTGATGCAACTGTCTTTCAAAATAAGCCATTCTGATTGGTTTATGTACCATCAGTCAACAGTTTCCTATTTTACAACTTTTGCTGGGACTATCATGCATTAGTCTTCAACCAGCAAGACAATTGGTAATGAATGCTCTTGTTCTCAACTATCTGTATCTGGTTTTGTCGGTTTTCAATTAAACTAGGGTTAGGAAGGACCTCAGTAAGTTATGGAGAGCAAATAAAGCCCTTATGCAAATTAGTTCAGAATTGAGATCATCTGATTGGTTGATGCAACTGTCATTCAAAATAAGCCATTCTGATTGGTTTATATACTGTCAGTCAACAGTTTTCTATTTTACAACTTTTGCTGGGACTATCATGCATTAGTCTTCAACCAGCAAGACAATTGGTCAAGAATGCTCTTGTTATCAACTATCTGTGGCTGGTTCTGCAGGTGTTCAATTAGACTAGGGTGAGGAAGGACCTCAGTAAGTTATAAAGAGCAAATAAAGCCATTATGCAAATTAGTTCAGAATTGAGACCATCTGATTGGGTGATGCAACTGTCATTCAAAATAAGCCATTCTGATTGGTTTATGTACTGTCAGTCAACAGTTCTCTATTTTACAACTTTTGCTGGGACTATCATGCATTAGTCTTCAACCAGCAAGACAATTGGTCAAGAATGCTCTTGTTATCAACTATCTGTGGCTGGTTTTGTAGGTTTTCAATTAAACTAGGGTTAGGAAGGACCTCAGTAAGTTATGGAGAGCAAATAAAGCCCTTATGCAAATTAGTTCAGAATTGAGATCATCTGATTGGTTGATGCAACTGTCATTCAAAATAAGCCATTCTGATTGGTTTATATACTGTCAGTCAACAGTTTTCTATTTTACAACTTTTGCTGGGACTATCATCCATTAGTCTTCAACCAGCAAGACAACTGGTCAAGAATGCTCTTGTTATCAACTATCTGTGGCTGGTTCTGCACGTATTCAATTAAACTAGGGTTAGGAAAGACCTCAGTAAGTTATGGAGAGCAAATAAAGCCCTTATGCAAATTAGTTCAGAATTGAGATCATATGATTGGTTTATGCAACTGTCATTCAAAATAAGCCATTCTGATTGGTTTATGTACTGTCAGTCAACAGTTTTCTATTTTACAACTTTTGCTGGGACTATCATGCATTAGTCTTCAACCAGCAAGACAATTGGTCAAGAATGCTCTTGTTATCAACTATCTGTGGCTGGTTTTGTAGGTTTTCAATTAAACTAGGGTTAGGAAAGACCTCAGTAAGTTATGGAGAGCAAATAAAGCCCTTATGCAAATTAGTTTAGAATTGAGACCATCTGATTGGTTGATGCAATTGTCATTCAAAATACACCATTCTGATTGGTTTATGTACTGTCAGTCAACAGTTCTCTATTTTACAACTTTTGCTGGGACTATCATGCATTAGTCTTCAACCAGCAAGACAATTTGTCAAGAATGCTCTTGTTATCAACTATCTGTGGCTGGTTTTGTAGGTTTTCAATTAAACTAGGGTTAGGAAGGACCTCAGTAAGTTATGGAGAGCAAATAAAGCCCTTATGCAAATTAGTTTAGAATTGAGACCATCTGATTGGTTGATGCAATTGTCATTCAAAATAAGACATTCTGATTGGTTTATGTACTGTCAGTCAACAGTTCTTTATTTCACAACTTTTGCTGGGACTATCATGCATTAGTCTTCAACCAGCAAGACAATTGGTAAAGAATGCTCTTGTTATCAACTATCTGTGGCTGGTTTTGTAGGTTTTCAATTAAACTAGGGTTAGGAAGGACCTCAGTAAGTTATGGAGAGCAAATAAAGCCCTTATGCAAATAAATTCAGAATTGAGACCATCTGATTGGTTGATGCAATTGTCATTCAAAATAAGCCATTCTGATTGGTTTATGTGCTGTCAGTCAACAGTTTTCTATTTTATAACTTTTGCTGGGACCATCATGCAATAGTCTTCAACCAGCAAGACAATTGGTCAAGAATGTAGTCAACAGTTTTCTATTTTACAAATTCTGCTGGCACCATCACGCAATAGCCTTTAACCAGCAAGACAATTGGTCAAGAATGTTCTTGGTATCAACTATCTGGGGCTGGTTCTGCAGGTGTTCAATTAGACTAGGGTGAGGAAGGACCTCAGTAAGTTATGAAGAGCAAATAAAGCCATTATGTAAATTAGTTCAGAATTGAGATCATCTGATTGGTTGATGCAACTGTCATTCAAAATAAGCCATTCTGATTGGTTTATATACTGTCAGTCAACAGTTTTCTATTTTACAACTTTTGCTGGGACTATCATGCATTAGTCTTCAACCAGCAAGACAATTGGTCAAGAATGCTCTTGTTATCAACTATCTGTGGCTGGTTCTGCAGGTGTTCAATTAGACTAGGGTGAGGAAGGACCTCAGTAAGTTATGAAGAGCAAATAAAGCCATTATGCAAATTAGTTCAGAATTGAGACCATCTGTTTGGTTGATGCAACTGTCATTCAAAATAAGCAATTCTGATTGGTTTATGTACCATCAGTCAACAGTTTCCTATTTTACAACGTTTGCTGGGACCATCATGCAATAGTCTTCAACCAGCAAGACAATTGGTCAATAATGTTCTTGTTATCAACTATCTGTGGCTGGTTCTGCAGGTGTTCAATTAGAATAGGGTGAGGAAGGACCTCAGTAAGTTATAAAGAGCAAATAAAGCCCTTATGCAAATTAGTTCAGAATTGAGACCATCTGATTGGATGATGCAACTGTCATTCAAAATAAGCCATTCTGATTGGTCTATGTACTGTCAGTCAACAGTTCTCTATTTTACAACTTTTGCTGGGACTATCATGCATTAGTCTTCAACCAGCAAGACAATTGGTCAAGAATGCTCTTGTTATCAACTATCTGTGGCTGGTTTTGTAGGTTTTCAATTAAACTAGGGTTAGGAAGGACCTCAGTAAGTTATGGAGAGCAAATAAAGCCCTTATGCAAATTAGTTCAGAATTGAGATCATATGATTGGTTTATGCAACTGTCATTCAAAATAAGCCATTCTGATTGGTTTATGTACTGTCAGTCAACAGTTTTCTATTTTACAACTTTTGCTGGGACTATCATGCATTAGTCTTCAACCAGCAAGACAATTGGTCAAGAATGCTCTTGTTATCAACTATCTGTGGCTGGTTTTGTAGGTTTTCAATTAAACTAGGGTTAGGAAAGACCTCAGTAAGTTATGGAGAGCAAATAAAGCCCTTATGCAAATTAGTTTAGAATTGAGACCATCTGATTGGTTGATGCAATTGTCATTCAAAATACACCATTCTGATTGGTTTATGTACTGTCAGTCAACAGTTCTCTATTTTACAACTTTTGCTGGGACTATCATGCATTAGTCTTCAACCAGCAAGACAATTTGTCAAGAATGCTCTTGTTATCAACTATCTGTGGCTGGTTTTGTAGGTTTTCAATTAAACTAGGGTTAGGAAGGACCTCAGTAAGTTATGGAGAGCAAATAAAGCCCTTATGCAAATTAGTTTAGAATTGAGACCATCTGATTGGTTGATGCAATTGTCATTCAAAATAAGACATTCTGATTGGTTTATGTACTGTCAGTCAACAGTTCTTTATTTCACAACTTTTGCTGGGACTATCATGCATTAGTCTTCAACCAGCAAGACAATTGGTAAAGAATGCTCTTGTTATCAACTATCTGTGGCTGGTTTTGTAGGTTTTCAATTAAACTAGGGTTAGGAAGGACCTCAGTAAGTTATGGAGAGCAAATAAAGCCCTTATGCAAATAAATTCAGAATTGAGACCATCTGATTGGTTGATGCAATTGTCATTCAAAATAAGCCATTCTGATTGGTTTATGTGCTGTCAGTCAACAGTTTTCTATTTTATAACTTTTGCTGGGACCATCATGCAATAGTCTTCAACCAGCAAGACAATTGGTCAAGAATGTAGTCAACAGTTTTCTATTTTACAAATTCTGCTGGCACCATCACGCAATAGCCTTTAACCAGCAAGACAATTGGTCAAGAATGTTCTTGGTATCAACTATCTGGGGCTGGTTCTGCAGGTGTTCAATTAGACTAGGGTGAGGAAGGACCTCAGTAAGTTATGAAGAGCAAATAAAGCCATTATGTAAATTAGTTCAGAATTGAGATCATCTGATTGGTTGATGCAACTGTCATTCAAAATAAGCCATTCTGATTGGTTTATATACTGTCAGTCAACAGTTTTCTATTTTACAACTTTTGCTGGGACTATCATGCATTAGTCTTCAACCAGCAAGACAATTGGTCAAGAATGCTCTTGTTATCAACTATCTGTGGCTGGTTCTGCAGGTGTTCAATTAGACTAGGGTGAGGAAGGACCTCAGTAAGTTATGAAGAGCAAATAAAGCCATTATGCAAATTAGTTCAGAATTGAGACCATCTGTTTGGTTGATGCAACTGTCATTCAAAATAAGCAATTCTGATTGGTTTATGTACCATCAGTCAACAGTTTCCTATTTTACAACGTTTGCTGGGACCATCATGCAATAGTCTTCAACCAGCAAGACAATTGGTCAATAATGTTCTTGTTATCAACTATCTGTGGCTGGTTCTGCAGGTGTTCAATTAGAATAGGGTGAGGAAGGACCTCAGTAAGTTATAAAGAGCAAATAAAGCCCTTATGCAAATTAGTTCAGAATTGAGACCATCTGATTGGATGATGCAACTGTCATTCAAAATAAGCCATTCTGATTGGTCTATGTACTGTCAGTCAACAGTTCTCTATTTTACAACTTTTGCTGGGACTATCATGCATTAGTCTTCAACCAGCAAGACAATTGGTCAAGAATGCTCTTGTTATCAACTATCTGTGGCTGGTTTTGTAGGTTTTCAATTAAACTAGGGTTAGGAAGGACCTCAGTAAGTTATGGAGAGCAAATAAAGCCCTTATGCAAATTAGTTCAGAATTGAGATCATCTGATTGGTTGATGCAACTGTCATTCAAAATAAGCCATTCTGATTGGTTTATATACTGTCAGTCAACAGTTTTCTATTTTACAACTTTTGCTGGGACTATCATGCATTAGTCTTCAACCAGCAAGACAATTGGTCAAGAATGCTCTTGTTATCAACTATCTGTGGCTGGTTCTGCAGGTGTTCAATTAGACTAGGGTGAGGAAGGACCTCAGTAAGTTATGAAGAGCAAATAAAGCCATTATGCAAATTAGTTCAGAATTGAGACCATCTGATTGGATGATGCAACTGTCATTCAAAATAAGCAATTCTGATTGGTTTATGTACCATCAGTCAACAGTTTCCTATTTTACAACGTTTGCTGGGACCATCATGCAATAGTCTTCAACCAGCAAGACAATTGGTCAATAATGTTCTTGTTATCAACTATCTGTGGCTGGTTCTGCAGTTGTTCAATTAGAATAGGGTGAGGAAGGACCTCAGTAAGTTATAAAGAGCAAATAAAGCCCTTATGCAAATTAGTTCAGAATTGAGACCATCTGATTGGTTGATGCAACTGTCATTCAAAATAAGCCATTCTGATTGGTTTATGTACTGTCAGTCAACAGTTCTCTATTTTACAACTTTTGCTGGGACTATCATGCATTAGTCTTCAACCAGCAAGACAATTGGTCAAGAATGCTCTTGTTATCAACTATCTGTGGCTGGTTTTGTAGGTTTTCAATTAAACTAGGGTTAGGAAGGACCTCAGTAAGTTATGGAGAGCAAATAAAGCCCTTATGCAAATTAGTTCAGAATTGAGATCATCTGATTGGTTGATGCAACTGTCATTCAAAATAAGCCATTCTGATTGGTTTATAAACTGTCAGTCAACAGTTTTCTATTTTACAACTTTTGCTGGGACTATAATGCATTAGTCTTCAACCAGCAAGACAACTGGTCAAGAATGCTCTTGTTATCAACTATCTGTGGCTGGTTCTGCAGGTATTCAATTGAACTAGGGTTAGGAAAGACCTCAGTAAGTTATGGAGAGCAAATAAAGCCCTTATGCAAATTAGTTCAGAATTGAGATCATATGATTGGTTTATGCAACTGTCATTCAAAATAAGCCATTCTGATTGGTTTATGTACTGTCAGTCAACAGTTTTCTATTTTACAACTTTTGCTGGGACTATCATGCATTAGTCTTCAACCAGCAAGACAATTGGTCAAGAATGCTCTTGTTATCAACTATCTGTGGCTGGTTTTGTAGGTTTTCAATTAAACTAGGGTTAGGAAAGACCTCAGTAAGTTATGGAGAGCAAATAAAGCCCTTATGCAAATTAGTTTAGAATTGAGACCATCTGATTGGTTGATGCAATTGTCATTCAAAATACGCCATTCTGATTGGTTTATGTACTGTCAGTCAACAGTTCTCTATTTTACAACTTTTGCTGGGACTATCATGCATTAGTCTTCAACCAGCAAGACAATTTGTCAAGAATGCTCTTGTTATCAACTATCTGTGGCTGGTTTTGTAGGTTTTCAATTAAACTAGGGTTAGGAAGGACCTCAGTAAGTTATGGAGAGCAAATAAAGCCCTTATGCAAATTAGTTTAGAATTGAGACCATCTGATTGGTTGATGCAATTGTCATTCAAAATAAGACATTCTGATTGGTTTATGTACTGTCAGTCAACAGTTCTTTATTTCACAACTTTTGCTGGGACTATCATGCATTAGTCTTCAACCAGCAAGACAATTGGTAAAGAATGCTCTTGTTATCAACTATCTGTGGCTGGTTTTGTAGGTTTTCAATTAAACTAGGGTTAGGAAGGACCTCAGTAAGTTATGGAGAGCAAATAAAGCCCTTATGCAAATAAATTCAGAATTGAGACCATCTGATTGGTTGATGCAATTGTCATTCAAAATAAGCCATTCTGATTGGTTTATGTGCTGTCAGTCAACAGTTTTCTATTTTATAACTTTTGCTGGGACCATCATGCAATAGTCTTCAACCAGCAAGACAATTGGTCAAGAATGTAGTCAACAGTTTTCTATTTTACAAATTTTGCTGGCACCATCACGCAATAGCCTTTAACCAGCAAGACAATTGGTCAAGAATGTTCTTGTTATCAACTATCTGTGGCTGGTTCTGCAGGTGTTCAATTAGACTAGGGTGAGGAAGGACCTCAGTAAGTTATGAAGAGCAAATAAAGCCATTATGTAAATTAGTTCAGAATTGAGATCATCTGATTGGTTGATGCAACTGTCATTCAAAATAAGCCATTCTGATTGGTTTATATACTGTCAGTCAACAGTTTTCTATTTTACAACTTTTGCTGGGACTATCATGCATTAGTCTTCAACCAGCAAGACAATTGGTCAAGAATGCTCTTGTTATCAACTATCTGTGGCTGGTTCTGCAGGTGTTCAATTAGACTAGGGTGAGGAAGGACCTCAGTAAGTTATGAAGAGCAAATAAAGCCATTATGCAAATTAGTTCAGAATTGAGACCATCTGTTTGGTTGATGCAACTGTCATTCAAAATAAGCAATTCTGATTGGTTTATGTACCATCAGTCAACAGTTTCCTATTTTACAACGTTTGCTGGGACCATCATGCAATAGTCTTCAACCAGCAAGACAATTGGTCAATAATGTTCTTGTTATCAACTATCTGTGGCTAGTTCTGCAGGTGTTCAATTAGAATAGGGTGAGGAAGGACCTCAGTAAGTTATAAAGAGCAAATAAAGCACTTATGCAAATTAGTTCAGAATTGAGACCATCTGATTGGATGATGCAACTGTCATTCAAAATAAGCCATTCTGATTGGTTTATGTACTGTCAGTCAACAGTTCTCTATTTTACAACTTTTGCTGGGACTATCATGCATTAGTCTTCAACCAGCAAGACAATTGGTCAAGAATGCTCTTGTTATCAACTATCTGTGGCTGGTTTTGTAGGTTTTCAATTAAACTAGGGTTAGGAAAGACCTCAGTAAGTTATGGAGAGCAAATAAAGCCCTTATGCAAATTAGTTTAGAATTGAGACCATCTGATTGGTTGATGCAATTGTCATTCAAAATACACCATTCTGATTGGTTTATGTACTGTCAGTCAACAGTTCTCTATTTTACAACTTTTGCTGGGACTATGATGCATTAGTCTTCAACCAGCAAGACAATTTGTCAAGAATGCTCTTGTGATCAACTATCTGTGGCTGGTTTTGTAGGTTTTCAATTAAACTAGGGTTAGGAAGGAACTCAGTAAGTTATGGAGAGAAAATAAAGCCCTTATGCAAATTAGTTCAGAATTGAGATCATCTGATTGGTTGATGCAACTGTCATTCAAAATAAGCCATTCTGATTGGTTTATATACTGTCAGTCAACAGTTTTCTATTTTACAACTTTTGCTGGGACTATCATGCATTAGTCTTCAACCAGCAAGACAATTGGTCAAGAATGCTCTTGTTATCAACTATCTGTGGCTGGTTCTGCAGGTGTTCAATTAGACTAGGCTGAGGAAGGACCTCAGTAAGTTATGAAGAGCAAATAAAGCCCTTATGCAAATTGGTTCAGAATTGAGATCATATGATTGGTTGATGCAACTGTCATTCAAAATAAGCCATTCTGATTGGCTTATGTACTGTCAGTCAACAGTTTTCTATTTTACAACTTTTGCTGGGACTATCATGCATTAGTCTTTAACCAGCAAGACAATTGGTCAAGAATGCTCTTGTTATCAACTATCTGTGGCTGGTTTGGTAGGTTTTCAATTAAACTAGGGTTAGGAAAGACCTCAGTAAGTTATGGAGAGCAACTAAAGCCCTTATGCAAATTAGTTTAAATTGAGACCATCTGATTGGTTGATGTAATTGTCATTCAAAATAAGCCATTCTGATTGGTTTATGTACTGTCAGTCAACAGTTCTCTATTTTACAACTTTTGCTGGGACTATCAAGCATTAGTCTTCAACCAGCAAGACAATTGGTCAAGAATGCTCTTGTTATCAACTATCTGTGGCTGGTTTTGTAGGTTTTCAATTAAATTAGGGTTAGGAAGGACCTCAGTAAGTTATGGAGAGCAAATAAAGCCCTTATGCAAATTAGTTTAGAATTGAGACCATCTGATTGGTTGATGCAATTGTCATTCAAAATAAGCCATTCTGATTGGTTTATGTGCTGTCAGTCAACAGTTTTCTATTTTATAACTTTTGCTGGGACCATCACGCAATAGCCTTCAACCAGCAAGACAATTGGTCAAGAATGCTCTTGTTATCAACTATCTGTGGCTGGTTTTATTGGTTTTCAATTAAACTAGGGTTAGGAAGGACCTCAGTAAGTTATGAAGAGCAAATAAAGCCCTTATGCAAATTGGTTTAGAATTGAGACCATCTGAATGGTTGATGCAATTGTCATTCAAAATACACCATTCTGATTGGTTTATGTACTGTCAGTCAACAGTTCTCTATTTTACAACTTTTGCTGGGACTATCATGCATTAGTCTTCAACCAGCAAGACAATTGGTCAAGAATGCTCTTGTTATCAACTATCTGTGGCTGGTTTTGTAGGTTTTCAATTAAACTAGGGTTAGGAAGGACCTCAGTAAGTTATGGAGAGCAAATAAAGCCCTTATGCAAATTAGTTTAGAATTAAGACCATTTGATTGGTTGATGCAATTGTCATTCAAAATAAGCCATTCTGATTGGTTTATGTACTGTCAGTCAACAGTTCTCTATTTTGCAACTTTTGCTGGGACTATCATGCATTAGTCTTCAACCAGCAAGACAATTGGTCAAGAATGCTCTTGTTATCAACTATCTGTGGCTGGTTTTGTAGGTTTTCAATTAAACTAGGGTTAGGAAGGACCTCAGTAAGTTATGGAGAGCAAATAAAGCCCTTATGCAAATTAGTTCAGAATTGAGATCATCTGATTGGTTGATGCAACTGTCATTCAAAATAAGCCATTCTGATTGGTTTATATACTGTCAGTCAACAGTTTTCTATTTTACAACTTTTGCTGGGACTATCATGCATTAGTCTTCAACCAGCAAGTTAACTGGTCAAGAATGCTCTTGTTATCAACTATCTGTGGCTGGTTCTGCAGGTATTCAATTGAACTAGGGTTAGGAAAGACCTCAGTAAGTTATGGAGAGCAAATAAAGCCCTTATGCAAATTAGTTCAGAATTGAGATCATATGATTGGTTTATGCAACTGTCATTCAAAATAAGCCATTCTGATTGGTTTATGTACTGTCAGTCAACAGTTTTCTATTTTACAACTTTTGCTGGGACTATCATGCATTAGTCTTCAACCAGCAAGACAATTGGTCAAGAATGCTCTTGTTATCAACTATCTGTGGCTGGTTCTGCAGGTGTTCAATTAGACTAGGGTGAGGAAGGACCTCAGTAAGTTATGAAGAGCAAATAAAGCCATTATGCAAATTAGTTCAGAATTGAGACCATCTGATTGGATGATGCAACTGTCATTCAAAATAAGCAATTCTGATTGGTTTATGTACCATCAGTCAACAGTTTCCTATTTTACAACGTTTGCTGGGACCATCATGCAATAGTCTTCAACCAGCAAGACAATTGGTCAATAATGTTCTTGTTATCAACTATCTGTGGCTGGTTCTGCAGTTGTTCAATTAGAATAGGGTGAGGAAGGACCTCAGTAAGTTATAAAGAGCAAATAAAGCCCTTATGCAAATTAGTTCAGAATTGAGACCATCTGATTGGTTGATGCAACTGTCATTCAAAATAAGCCATTCTGATTGGTTTATGTACTGTCAGTCAACAGTTCTCTATTTTACAACTTTTGCTGGGACTATCATGCATTAGTCTTCAACCAGCAAGACAATTGGTCAAGAATGCTCTTGTTATCAACTATCTGTGGCTGGTTTTGTAGGTTTTCAATTAAACTAGGGTTAGGAAGGACCTCAGTAAGTTATGGAGAGCAAATAAAGCCCTTATGCAAATTAGTTCAGAATTGAGATCATCTGATTGGTTGATGCAACTGTCATTCAAAATAAGCCATTCTGATTGGTTTATAAACTGTCAGTCAACAGTTTTCTATTTTACAACTTTTGCTGGGACTATAATGCATTAGTCTTCAACCAGCAAGACAACTGGTCAAGAATGCTCTTGTTATCAACTATCTGTGGCTGGTTCTGCAGGTATTCAATTGAACTAGGGTTAGGAAAGACCTCAGTAAGTTATGGAGAGCAAATAAAGCCCTTATGCAAATTAGTTCAGAATTGAGATCATATGATTGGTTTATGCAACTGTCATTCAAAATAAGCCATTCTGATTGGTTTATGTACTGTCAGTCAACAGTTTTCTATTTTACAACTTTTGCTGGGACTATCATGCATTAGTCTTCAACCAGCAAGACAATTGGTCAAGAATGCTCTTGTTATCAACTATCTGTGGCTGGTTTTGTAGGTTTTCAATTAAACTAGGGTTAGGAAAGACCTCAGTAAGTTATGGAGAGCAAATAAAGCCCTTATGCAAATTAGTTTAGAATTGAGACCATCTGATTGGTTGATGCAATTGTCATTCAAAATACGCCATTCTGATTGGTTTATGTACTGTCAGTCAACAGTTCTCTATTTTACAACTTTTGCTGGGACTATCATGCATTAGTCTTCAACCAGCAAGACAATTTGTCAAGAATGCTCTTGTTATCAACTATCTGTGGCTGGTTTTGTAGGTTTTCAATTAAACTAGGGTTAGGAAGGACCTCAGTAAGTTATGGAGAGCAAATAAAGCCCTTATGCAAATTAGTTTAGAATTGAGACCATCTGATTGGTTGATGCAATTGTCATTCAAAATAAGACATTCTGATTGGTTTATGTACTGTCAGTCAACAGTTCTTTATTTCACAACTTTTGCTGGGACTATCATGCATTAGTCTTCAACCAGCAAGACAATTGGTAAAGAATGCTCTTGTTATCAACTATCTGTGGCTGGTTTTGTAGGTTTTCAATTAAACTAGGGTTAGGAAGGACCTCAGTAAGTTATGGAGAGCAAATAAAGCCCTTATGCAAATAAATTCAGAATTGAGACCATCTGATTGGTTGATGCAATTGTCATTCAAAATAAGCCATTCTGATTGGTTTATGTGCTGTCAGTCAACAGTTTTCTATTTTATAACTTTTGCTGGGACCATCATGCAATAGTCTTCAACCAGCAAGACAATTGGTCAAGAATGTAGTCAACAGTTTTCTATTTTACAAATTTTGCTGGCACCATCACGCAATAGCCTTTAACCAGCAAGACAATTGGTCAAGAATGTTCTTGTTATCAACTATCTGTGGCTGGTTCTGCAGGTGTTCAATTAGACTAGGGTGAGGAAGGACCTCAGTAAGTTATGAAGAGCAAATAAAGCCATTATGTAAATTAGTTCAGAATTGAGATCATCTGATTGGTTGATGCAACTGTCATTCAAAATAAGCCATTCTGATTGGTTTATATACTGTCAGTCAACAGTTTTCTATTTTACAACTTTTGCTGGGACTATCATGCATTAGTCTTCAACCAGCAAGACAATTGGTCAAGAATGCTCTTGTTATCAACTATCTGTGGCTGGTTCTGCAGGTGTTCAATTAGACTAGGGTGAGGAAGGACCTCAGTAAGTTATGAAGAGCAAATAAAGCCATTATGCAAATTAGTTCAGAATTGAGACCATCTGTTTGGTTGATGCAACTGTCATTCAAAATAAGCAATTCTGATTGGTTTATGTACCATCAGTCAACAGTTTCCTATTTTACAACGTTTGCTGGGACCATCATGCAATAGTCTTCAACCAGCAAGACAATTGGTCAATAATGTTCTTGTTATCAACTATCTGTGGCTAGTTCTGCAGGTGTTCAATTAGAATAGGGTGAGGAAGGACCTCAGTAAGTTATAAAGAGCAAATAAAGCACTTATGCAAATTAGTTCAGAATTGAGACCATCTGATTGGATGATGCAACTGTCATTCAAAATAAGCCATTCTGATTGGTTTATGTACTGTCAGTCAACAGTTCTCTATTTTACAACTTTTGCTGGGACTATCATGCATTAGTCTTCAACCAGCAAGACAATTGGTCAAGAATGCTCTTGTTATCAACTATCTGTGGCTGGTTTTGTAGGTTTTCAATTAAACTAGGGTTAGGAAAGACCTCAGTAAGTTATGGAGAGCAAATAAAGCCCTTATGCAAATTAGTTTAGAATTGAGACCATCTGATTGGTTGATGCAATTGTCATTCAAAATACACCATTCTGATTGGTTTATGTACTGTCAGTCAACAGTTCTCTATTTTACAACTTTTGCTGGGACTATGATGCATTAGTCTTCAACCAGCAAGACAATTTGTCAAGAATGCTCTTGTGATCAACTATCTGTGGCTGGTTTTGTAGGTTTTCAATTAAACTAGGGTTAGGAAGGAACTCAGTAAGTTATGGAGAGAAAATAAAGCCCTTATGCAAATTAGTTCAGAATTGAGATCATCTGATTGGTTGATGCAACTGTCATTCAAAATAAGCCATTCTGATTGGTTTATATACTGTCAGTCAACAGTTTTCTATTTTACAACTTTTGCTGGGACTATCATGCATTAGTCTTCAACCAGCAAGACAATTGGTCAAGAATGCTCTTGTTATCAACTATCTGTGGCTGGTTCTGCAGGTGTTCAATTAGACTAGGCTGAGGAAGGACCTCAGTAAGTTATGAAGAGCAAATAAAGCCCTTATGCAAATTGGTTCAGAATTGAGATCATATGATTGGTTGATGCAACTGTCATTCAAAATAAGCCATTCTGATTGGCTTATGTACTGTCAGTCAACAGTTTTCTATTTTACAACTTTTGCTGGGACTATCATGCATTAGTCTTTAACCAGCAAGACAATTGGTCAAGAATGCTCTTGTTATCAACTATCTGTGGCTGGTTTTGTAGGTTTTCAATTAAACTAGGGTTAGGAAGGACCTCAGTAAGTTATGGAGAGCAAATAAAGCCCTTATGCAAATTAGTTTAGAATTAAGACCATTTGATTGGTTGATGCAATTGTCATTCAAAATAAGCCATTCTGATTCGTTTATGTACTGTCAGTCAACAGTTCTCTATTTTGCAACTTTTGCTGGGACTATCATGCATTAGTCTTCAACCAGCAAGACAATTGGTCAAGAATGCTCTTGTTATCAACTATCTGTGGCTGGTTTTGTAGGTTTTCAATTAAACTAGGGTTAGGAAGGACCTCAGTAAGTTATGGAGAGCAAATAAAGCCCTTATGCAAATTAGTTCAGAATTGAGATCATCTGATTGGTTGATGCAACTGTCATTCAAAATAAGCCATTCTGATTGGTTTATATACTGTCAGTCAACAGTTTTCTATTTTACAACTTTTGCTGGGACTATCATGCATTAGTCTTCAACCAGCAAGTTAACTGGTCAAGAATGCTCTTGTTATCAACTATCTGTGGCTGGTTCTGCAGGTATTCAATTGAACTAGGGTTAGGAAAGACCTCAGTAAGTTATGGAGAGCAAATAAAGCCCTTATGCAAATTAGTTCAGAATTGAGATCATATGATTGGTTTATGCAACTGTCATTCAAAATAAGCCATTCTGATTGGTTTATGTACTGTCAGTCAACAGTTTTCTATTTTACAACTTTTGCTGGGACTATCATGCATTAGTCTTCAACCAGCAAGACAATTGGTCAAGAATGCTCTTGTTATCAACTATCTGTGGCTGGTTTTGTAGGTTTTCAATTAAACTAGGGTTAGGAAAGACCTCAGTAAGTTATGGAGAGCAAATAAAGCCCTTATGCAAATTAGTTTAGAATTGAGACCATCTGATTGGTTGATGCAATTGTCATTCAAAATACGCCATTCTGATTGGTTTATGTACTGTCAGTCAACAGTTCTCTATTTTACAACTTTTGCTGGGACTATCATGCATTAGTCTTCAACCAGCAAGACAAATTGTCAAGAATGCTCTTGTTATCAACTATCTGTGGCTGGTTTTGTAGGTTTTCAATTAAACTAGGGTTAGGAAGGACCTCAGTAAGTTATGGAGAGCAAATAAAGCCCTTATGCAAATTAGTTTAGAATTGAGACCATCTGATTGGTTGATGCAATTGTCATTCAAAATAAGACATTCTGATTGGTTTATGTACTGTCAGTCAACAGTTCTTTATTTCACAACTTTTGCTGGGACTATCATGCATTAGTCTTCAACCAGCAAGACAATTGGTAAAGAATGCTCTTGTTATCAACTATCTGTGGCTGGTTTTGTAGGTTTTCAATTAAACTAGGGTTAGGAAGGACCTCAGTAAGTTATGGAGAGCAAATAAAGCCCTTATGCAAATAAATTCAGAATTGAGACCATCTGATTGGTTGATGCAATTGTCATTCAAAATAAGCCATTCTGATTGGTTTATGTGCTGTCAGTCAACAGTTTTCTATTTTATAACTTTTGCTGGGACCATCATGCAATAGTCTTCAACCAGCAAGACAATTGGTCAAGAATGTAGTCAACAGTTTTCTATTTTACAAATTTTGCTGGCACCATCACGCAATAGCCTTTAACCAGCAAGACAATTGGTCAAGAATGTTCTTGTTATCAACTATCTGTGGCTGGTTCTGCAGGTGTTCAATTAGACTAGGGTGAGGAAGGACCTCAGTAAGTTATGAAGAGCAAATAAAGCCATTATGTAAATTAGTTCAGAATTGAGATCATCTGATTGGTTGATGCAACTGTCATTCAAAATAAGCCATTCTGATTGGTTTATATACTGTCAGTCAATAGTTTTTTATTTTACAACTTTTGCTGGGACTATCATGCATTAGTCTTCAACCAGCAAGACAATTGGTCAAGAATGCTCTTGTTATCAACTATCTGTGGCTGGTTCTGCAGGTGTTCAATTAGACTAGGGTGAGGAAGGACCTCAGTAAGTTATGAAGAGCAAATAAAGCCATTATGCAAATTAGTTCAGAATTGAGACCATCTGTTTGGTTGATGCAACTGTCATTCAAAATAAGCAATTCTGATTGGTTTATGTACCATCAGTCAACAGTTTCCTATTTTACAACGTTTGCTGGGACCATCATGCAATAGTCTTCAACCAGCAAGACAATTGGTCAATAATGTTCTTGTTATCAACTATCTGTGGCTGGTTCTGCAGGTGTTCAATTAGAATAGGGTGAGGAAGGACCTCAGTAAGTTATAAAGAGCAAATAAAGCACTTATGCAAATTAGTTCAGAATTGAGACCATCTGATTGGATGATGCAACTGTCATTCAAAATAAGCCATTCTGATTGGTTTATGTACTGTCAGTCAACAGTTCTCTATTTTACAACTTTTGCTGGGACTATCATGCATTAGTCTTCAACCAGCAAGACAATTGGTCAAGAATGCTCTTGTTATCAACTATCTGTGGCTGGTTTTGTAGGTTTTCAATTAAACTAGGGTTAGGAAGGACCTCAGTAAGTTATGGAGAGCAAATAAAGCCCTTATGCAATTTAGTTCAGAATTGAGATCATCTGATTGGTTGATGCAACTGTCATTCAAAATAAGCCATTCTGATTGGTTTATATACTGACAGTCAACAGTTTTCTATTTTACAACTTTTGCTGGGACTATCATGCATTAGTCTTTAACCAGCAAGACAATTGGTCAAGAATGCTCTTGTTATCAACTATCTGTGGCTGGTTCTGCAGGTGTTCAATTAAACTAGGGTTAGGAAAGACCTCAGTAAGTTATGGAGAGCAAATAAAGCCCTTATGCAAATTAGTTCAGAATTGAGATCATATGATTGGTTGATGCAACTGTCATTCAAAATAAGCCATTCTGATTGGTTTATGTACTGTCAGTCAACAGTTTTCTATTGTACAACTTTTGCTGGGACTATCATGCATTAGTCTTCAACCAGCAAGACAATTGGTCAAGAATGCTCTTGTTATCAACTATCTGTGGCTGGTTCTGCAGGTGTTCAATTAGACTAGGGTGAGGAAGGACCTCAGTAAGTTATGAAGAGCAAATAAAGCCCTTATGCAAATTGGTTCAGAATTGAGATCATATGATTGGTTGATGCAACTGTCATTCAAAATAAGCCATTCTGATTGGCTTATGTACTGTCAGTCAACAGTTTTCTATTTTACAACTTTTGCTGGGACTATCATGCATTAGTCTTTAACCAGCAAGACAATTGGTCAAGAATGCTCTTGTTATCAACTATCTGTGGCTGGTTTGGTAGGTTTTCAATTAAACTAGGGTTAGGAAAGACCTCAGTAAGTTATGGAGAGCAACTAAAGCCCTTATGCAAATTAGTTTAAATTGAGACCATCTGATTGGTTGATGTAATTGTCATTCAAAATAAGCCATTCTGATTGGTTTATGTACTGTCAGTCAACAGTTCTCTATTTTACAACTTTTGCTGGGACTATCAAGCATTAGTCTTCAACCAGCAAGACAATTGGTCAAGAATGCTCTTGTTATCAACTATCTGTGGCTGGTTTTGTAGGTTTTCAATTAAACTAGGGTTAGGAAGGACCTCAGTAAGTTATGGAGAGCAAATAAAGCCCTTATGCAAATTAGTTTAGAATTGAGACCATCTGATTGGTTGATGCAATTGTCATTCAAAATAAGCCATTCTGATTGGTTTATGTGCTGTCAGTCAACAGTTTTCTATTTTATAACTTTTGCTGGGACCATCACGCAATAGCCTTCAACCAGCAAGACAATTGGTCAAGAATGCTCTTGTTATCAACTATCTGTGGCTGGTTTTATTGGTTTTCAATTAAACTTGGGTTAGGAAGGACCTCAGTAAGTTATGAAGAGCAAATAAAGCCCTTATGCAAATTGGTTTAGAATTGAGACCATCTGAATGGTTGATGCAATTGTCATTCAAAATACACCATTCTGATTGGTTTATGTACTGTCAGTCAACAGTTCTCTATTTTACAACTTTTGCTGGGACTATCATGCATTAGTCTTCAACCAGCAAGACAATTGGTCAAGAATGCTCTTGTTATCAACTATCTGTGGCTGGTTCTGCAGGTGTTCAATTAAACTAGGGTTAGGAAGGACCTCAGTAAGTTATGGAGAGCAAATAAAGCACTTATGCAAATTAGTTTAGAATTAAGACCATTTGATTGGTTGATGCAATTGTCATTCAAAATAAGCCATTCTGATTGGTTTATATACTGTCCGTCAACAGTTTTCTATTTTACAACTTTTGCTGGGACTATCATCCATTAGTCTTCAACCAGCAAGACAATTGGTCAAGAATGCTCTTGTTATCAACTATCTGTGGCTGGTTCTGCAGGTGTTCAATTAAACTAGGGTTAGGAAAGACCTCAGTAAGTTATGGAGAGCAAATAAAGCCCTTATGCAAATTAGTTTAGAATTGAGACCATCTGATTGGTTGATGCAATTGTCATTCAAAATAAGCCATTCTGATTGGTTTATGTACTGCCAGTCAACAGTTCTCTATTTTACGACTTTTGCTGGGACTATCATGCATTAGTCTTCAACCAGCAAGACAATTGGTCAAGAATGCTCTTGTTATCAACTATCTGTGGCTGGTTTTATAGGTTTTCAATTAAACTAGGGTTAGGAAGGACCTCAGTAAGTTATGTAGAGCAAATAAAGCCCTTATGCAAATTAGTTTAGAATTAAGACCATCTGATTGGTTGATGCAATTGTCATTCAAAATAAGCCATTCTGATTGGTTTATGTCCTGTCAGTCAACAGTTCTCTATTTTACAACTTTTGCTGGGACTATCATGCATTAGTCTTCAACCAGCAAGACATTTGGTCAAGAATGCTCTTGTTATCAACTATCTGTGGCTGGTTTTGTAGGTTTTCAATTAAACTAGGGTTAGGAAGGACCTTAGTAAGTTATGGAGAGCAAATAAAGCCCTTATGCAAATTAGTTCAGAATTGAGATCATCTGATTGGTTGATGCAACTGTCATTCAAAATAAGCCATTCTGATTGGTTTATATACTGTCAGTCAACAGTTTTCTATTTTACAACTTTTGCTGGGACTATCATGCATTAGTCTTCAACCAGCAAGACAATTGGTCAAGAATGCTCTTGTTATCAACTATCTGTGGCTGGTTCTGCAGGTGTTCAATTAGACTAGGGTGAGGAAGGACCTCAGTAAGTTATGAAGAGCAAATAAAGCCCTTATGCAAATTGGTTCAGAATTGAGATCATATGATTGGTTGATGCAACTGTCATTCAAAATAAGCCATTCTGATTGGTTTATGTACTGTCAGTCAACAGTTTTCTATTTTACAAGTTTTGCTGCAATTGTCATTCAAAATAAGCCATTCTGATTGGTTTATGTGCTGTCAGTCAACAGTTTTCTATTTTATAACTTTTGCTGGGACCATCATGCAATAGTCTTCTACCAGCAAGACAATTGGTCAAGAATGTAGTCAACAGTTTTCTATTTTACAACTTTTGCTGGCACCATCACGCAATAGCCTTCAACCAGCAAGACAATTGGTCAAGAATGTTCTTGTTATCAACTATCTGTGGCTGGTTCTGCAGGTGTTCAATTAGACTAGGGTGAGGAAGGACCTCAGTAAGTTATGAAGAGCAAATAAAGCCATTATGCAAATTAGTTCAGAATTGAGAACATCTGATTGGTTGATGCAACTGTCATTCAAAATAAGCCATTCTGATTGGTTTATGTACCATCAGTCGACAGTTTCCTATTTTACAACGTTTGCTGGGACCATCATGCAATAGTCTTCAACCAGCAAGACAATTGGTCAATAATGTTCTTGTTATCAACTATCTGTGGCTGGTTCTGCAGGTGTTCAATTAGAATAGGGTGAGGAAGGACCTCAGTAAGTTATAAAGAGCAAATAAATCCCTTATGCAAATTAGTTCAGAATTGAGAACATCTGATTGGTTGATGCAACTGTCATTCAAAATAAGCCATTCTGATTGGTTTATATACTGTCAGTCAACAGTTCTCTATTTTACAACTTTTGCTGGGACTATCAAGCATTAGTCTTCAACCAGCAAGACAATTGGTCAAGAATGCTCTTGTTATCAACTATCTGTGGCTGGTTCTGCAGGTGTTCAATTAGACTAGGGTGAGGAAGGACCTCAGTAAGTTATGAAGAGCAAATAAAGCCCTTATGCAAATTGGTTCAGAATTGAGATCATATGATTGGTTGATGCAACTGTCATTCAAAATAAGCCATTCTGATTGGTTTATGTACTGTCAGTCAACAGTTTTCTATTTTACAAGTTTTGCTGGGACTATTATGCATTAGTCTTCAACCAGCAAGACAATTGGTCAAGAATGCTCTTGTTATCAAATATCTGTGGCTGGTTTGGTAGGTTTTCAATTAAACTAGGGTTAGGAAAGACCTCAGTAAGTTATGGAGAGCAAATAAAGCCCTTATGCAAATTAGTTTAGAATTGAGACCATCTGATTGGTTGATGCAATTGTCATTCAAAATAAGCCATTCTGATTGGTTTATGTGCTGTCAGTCAACAGTTTTCTATTTTATAACTTTTGCTGGGACCATCATGCAATAGTCTTCTACCAGCAAGACAATTGGTCAAGAATGTAGTCAACAGTTTTCTATTTTACAACTTTTGCTGGCACCATCACGCAATAGCCTTCAACCAGCAAGACAATTGGTCAAGAATGTTCTTGTTATCAACTATCTGTGGCTGGTTCTGCAGGTGTTCAATTAGACTAGGGTGAGGAAGGACCTCAGTAAGTTATGAAGAGCAAATAAAGCCATTATGCAAATTAGTTCAGAATTGAGACCATCTGATTGGTTGATGCAACTGTCATTCAAAATAAGCCATTCTGATTGGTTTATGTACCATCAGTCGACAGTTTCCTATTTTACAACGTTTGCTGGGACCATCATGCAATAGTCTTCAACCAGCAAGACAATTGGTCAATAATGTTCTTGTTATCAACTATCTGTGGCTGGTTCTGCAGGTGTTCAATTAGAATAGGGTGAGGAAGGACCTCAGTAAGTTATAAAGAGCAAATAAATCCCTTATGCAAATTAGTTCAGAATTGAGAACATCTGATTGGTTGATGCAACTGTCATTCAAAATAAGCCATTCTGATTGGTTTATGTACTGTCAGTCAACAGTTCTCTATTTTACAACTTTTGCTGGGACTATCAAGCATTAGTCTTCAACCAGCAAGACAATTGGTCAAGAATGCTCTTGTTATCAACTATCTGTGGCTGGTTTTGTAGGTTTTCAATTAAACTAGGGTTAGGAAGGACCTCAGTAAGTTATGGAGAGCAAATAAAGACCTTATGCAAATTAGTTCAGAATTGAGATCATCTGATTGGTTGATGCAACTGTCATTCAAAATAAGCCATTCTGATTGGTTTATATACTGTCAGTCAACAGTTTTCTATTTTACAACTTTTGCTGGGACTATCATGCATTAGTCTTCAACCAGCAAGACAATTGGTCAAGAATGCTCTTGTTATCAACTATCTGTGGCTGGTTCTGCAGGTGTTCAATTAGACTAGGGTGAGGAAGGACCTCAGTAAGTTATGAAGAGCAAATAAAGCCATTATGTAAATTAGTTCAGAATTGAGATCATCTGATTGGTTGATGCAACTGTCATTCAAAATAAGCCATTCTGATTGGTTTATATACTGTCAGTCAACAGTTTTCTATTTTACAACTTTTGCTGGGACTATCATGCATTAGTCTTCAACCAGCAAGACAATTGGTCAAGAATGCTCTTGTTATCAACTATCTGTGGCTGGTTCTGCAGGTGTTCAATTAGACTAGGGTGAGGAAGGACCTCAGTAAGTTATGAAGAGCAAATAAAGCCATTATGCAAATTAGTTCAGAATTGAGACCATCTGTTTGGTTGATGCAACTGTCATTCAAAATAAGCAATTCTGATTGGTTTATGTACCATCAGTCAACAGTTTCCTATTTTACAACGTTTGCTGGGACCATCATGCAATAGTCTTCAACCAGCAAGACAATTGGTCAATAATGTTCTTGTTATCAACTATCTGTGGCTGGTTCTGCAGGTGTTCAATTAGAATAGGGTGAGGAAGGACCTCAGTAAGTTATAAAGAGCAAATAAAGCCCTTATGCAAATTAGTTCAGAATTGAGACCATCTGATTGGATGATGCAACTGTCATTCAAAATAAGCCATTCTGATTGGTTTATGTACTGTCAGTCAACAGTTCTCTATTTTACAACTTTTGCTGAGACTATCATGCATTAGTCTTCAACCAGCAAGACATTTGGTCAAGAATGCTCTTGTTATCAACTATCTGTGGCTGGTTTTGTAGGTTTTTAATTAAACTAGGGTTAGGAAGGACCTCAGTAAGTTATGGAGAGCAAATAAAGCCCTTATGCAAATTAGTTCAGAATTGAGATCATCTGATTGGTTGATGCAACTGTCATTCAAAATAAGCCATTCTGATTGGTTTATATACTGACAGTCAACAGTTTTCTATTTTACAACTTTTGCTGGGACTATCATGCATTAGTCTTTAACCAGCAAGACAATTGGTCAAGAATGCTCTTGTTATCAACTATCTGTGGCTGGTTCTGCAGGTGTTCAATTAAACTAGGGTTAGGAAAGACCTCAGTAAGTTATGGAGAGCAAATAAAGCCCTTATGCAAATTAGTTCAGAATTGAGATCATATGATTGGTTGATGCAACTGTCATTCAAAATAAGCCATTCTGATTGGTTTATGTACTGTCAGTCAACAGTTTTCTATTGTACAACTTTTGCTGGGACTATCATGCATTAGTCTTCAACCAGCAAGACAATTGGTCAAGAATGCTCTTGTTATCAACTATCTGTGGCTGGTTCTGCAGGTGTTCAATTAGACTAGGGTGAGGAAGGACCTCAGTAAGTTATGAAGAGCAAATAAAGCCCTTATGCAAATTGGTTCAGAATTGAGATCATATGATTGGTTGATGCAACTGTCATTCAAAATAAGCCATTCTGATTGGCTTATGTACTGTCAGTCAACAGTTTTCTATTTTACAACTTTTGCTGGGACTATCATGCATTAGTCTTTAACCAGCAAGACAATTGGTCAAGAATGCTCTTGTTATCAACTATCTGTGGCTGGTTTGGTAGGTTTTCAATTAAACTAGGGTTAGGAAAGACCTCAGTAAGTTATGGAGAGCAACTAAAGCCCTTATGCAAATTAGTTTAAATTGAGACCATCTGATTGGTTGATGTAATTGTCATTCAAAATAAGCCATTCTGATTGGTTTATGTACTGTCAGTCAACAGTTCTCTATTTTACAACTTTTGCTGGGACTATCAAGCATTAGTCTTCAACCAGCAAGACAATTGGTCAAGAATGCTCTTGTTATCAACTATCTGTGGCTGGTTTTGTAGGTTTTCAATTAAACTAGGGTTAGGAAGGACCTCAGTAAGTTATGGAGAGCAAATAAAGCCCTTATGCAAATTAGTTTAGAATTGAGACCATCTGATTGGTTGATGCAATTGTCATTCAAAATAAGCCATTCTGATTGGTTTATGTGCTGTCAGTCAACAGTTTTCTATTTTATAACTTTTGCTGGGACCATCACGCAATAGCCTTCAACCAGCAAGACAATTGGTCAAGAATGCTCCTGTTATCAACTATCTGTGGCTGGTTTTATTGGTTTTCAATTAAACTAGGGTTAGGAAGGACCTCAGTAAGTTATGAAGAGCAAATAAAGCCCTTATGCAAATTGGTTTAGAATTGAGACCATCTGAATGGTTGATGCAATTGTCATTCAAAATACACCATTCTGATTGGTTTATGTACTGTCAGTCAACAGTTCTCTATTTTACAACTTTTGCTGGGACTATCATGCATTAGTCTTCAACCAGCAAGACAATTGGTCAAGAATGCTCTTGTTATCAACTATCTGTGGCTGGTTCTGCAGGTGTTCAATTAAACTAGGGTTAGGAAGGACCTCAGTAAGTTATGGAGAGCAAATAAAGCCCTTATGCAAATTAGTTTAGAATTAAGACCATTTGATTGGTTGATGCAATTGTCATTCAAAATAAGCCATTCTGATTGGTTTATGTACTGTCAGTCAACAGTTCTCTATTTTGCAACTTTTGCTGGGACTATCATGCATTAGTCTTCAACCAGCAAGACATTTGGTCAAGAATGCTCTTGTTACAACTATCTGTGGCTGGTTTTGTAGGTTTTCAATTAAACTAGGGTTAGGAAGGACCTCAGTAAGTTATGGAGAGCAAATAAAGCCCTTATGCAAATTAGTTCAGAATTGAGATCATCTGATTGGTTGATGCAACTGTCATTCAAAATAAGCCATTCTGATTGGTTTATATACTGTCCGTCAACAGTTTTCTATTTTACAACTTTTGCTGGGACTATCATCCATTAGTCTTCAACCAGCAAGACAATTGGTCAAGAATGCTCTTGTTATCAACTATCTGTGGCTGGTTCTGCAGGTGTTCAATTAAACTAGGGTTAGGAAAGACCTCAGTAAGTTATGGAGAGCAAATAAAGCCCTTATGCAAATTAGTTTAGAATTGAGACCATCTGATTGGTTGATGCAATTGTCATTCAAAATAAGCCATTCTGATTGGTTTATGTACTGCCAGTCAACAGTTCTCTATTTTACGACTTTTGCTGGGACTATCATGCATTAGTCTTCAACCAGCAAGACAATTGGTCAAGAATGCTCTTGTTATCAACTATCTGTGGCTGGTTTTATAGGTTTTCAATTAAACTAGGGTTAGGAAGGACCTCAGTAAGTTATGGAGAGCAAATAAAGCCCTTATGCAAATTAGTTTAGAATTAAGACCATCTGATTGGTTGATGCAATTGTCATTCAAAATAAGCCATTCTGATTGGTTTATGTCCTGTCAGTCAACAGTTCTCTATTTTACAACTTTTGCTGGGACTATCATGCATTAGTCTTCAACCAACAAGACATTTGGTCAAGAATGCTCTTGTTATCAACTATCTGTGGCTGGTTTTGTAGGTTTTCAATTAAACTAGGGTTAGGAAGGACCTTAGTAAGTTATGGAGAGCAAATAAAGCCCTTATGCAAATTAGTTCAGAATTGAGATCATCTGATTGGTTGATGCAACTGTCATTCAAAATAAGCCATTCTGATTGGTTTATATACTGTCAGTCAACAGTTTTCTATTTTACAACTTTTGCTGGGACTATCATGCATTAGTCTTCAACCAGCAAGACAATTGGTCAAGAATGCTCTTGTTATCAACTATCTGTGGCTGGTTCTGCAGGTGTTCAATTAGACTAGGGTGAGGAAGGACCTCAGTAAGTTATGAAGAGCAAATAAAGCCCTTATGCAAATTGGTTCAGAATTGAGATCATATGATTGGTTGATGCAACTGTCATTCAAAATAAGCCATTCTGATTGGTTTATGTACTGTCAGTCAACAGTTTTCTATTTTACAAGTTTTGCTGGGACTATTATGCATTAGTCTTCAACCAGCAAGACAATTGGTCAAGAATGCTCTTGTTATCAAATATCTGTGGCTGGTTTGGTAGGTTTTCAATTAAACTAGGGTTAGGAAAGACCTCAGTAAGTTATGGAGAGCAAATAAAGCCCTTATGCAAATTAGTTTAGAATTGAGACCATCTGATTGGTTGATGCAATTGTCATTCAAAATAAGCCATTCTGATTGGTTTATGTGCTGTCAGTCAACAGTTTTCTATTTTATAACTTTTGCTGGGACCATCATGCAATAGTCTTCTACCAGCAAGACAATTGGTCAAGAATGTAGTCAACAGTTTTCTATTTTACAACTTTTGCTGGCACCATCACGCAATAGCCTTCAACCAGCAAGACAATTGGTCAAGAATGTTCTTGTTATCAACTATCTGTGGCTGGTTCTGCAGGTGTTCAATTAGACTAGGGTGAGGAAGGACCTCAGTAAGTTATAAAGAGCAAATAAAGCACTTATGCAAATTAGTTCAGAATTGAGACCATCTGATTGGATGATGCAACTGTCATTCAAAATAAGCCATTCTGATTGGTTTATGTACTGTCAGTCAACAGTTCTCTATTTTACAACTTTTGCTGGGACTATCATGCATTAGTCTTCAACCAGCAAGACAATTGGTCAAGAATGCTCTTGTTATCAACTATCTGTGGCTGGTTTTGTAGGTTTTCAATTAAACTAGGGTTAGGAAGGACCTCAGTAAGTTATGGAGAGCAAATAAAGCCCTTATGCAATTTAGTTCAGAATTGAGATCATCTGATTGGTTGATGCAACTGTCATTCAAAATAAGCCATTCTGATTGGTTTATATACTGACAGTCAACAGTTTTCTATTTTACAACTTTTGCTGGGACTATCATGCATTAGTCTTTAACCAGCAAGACAATTGGTCAAGAATGCTCTTGTTATCAACTATCTGTGGCTGGTTCTGCAGGTGTTCAATTAAACTAGGGTTAGGAAAGACCTCAGTAAGTTATGGAGAGCAAATAAAGCCCTTATGCAAATTAGTTCAGAATTGAGATCATATGATTGGTTGATGCAACTGTCATTCAAAATAAGCCATTCTGATTGGTTTATGTACTGTCAGTCAACAGTTTTCTATTGTACAACTTTTGCTGGGACTATCATGCATTAGTCTTCAACCAGCAAGACAATTGGTCAAGAATGCTCTTGTTATCAACTATCTGTGGCTGGTTCTGCAGGTGTTCAATTAGACTAGGGTGAGGAAGGACCTCAGTAAGTTATGAAGAGCAAATAAAGCCCTTATGCAAATTGGTTCAGAATTGAGATCATATGATTGGTTGATGCAACTGTCATTCAAAATAAGCCATTCTGATTGGCTTATGTACTGTCAGTCAACAGTTTTCTATTTTACAACTTTTGCTGGGACTATCATGCATTAGTCTTTAACCAGCAAGACAATTGGTCAAGAATGCTCTTGTTATCAACTATCTGTGGCTGGTTTGGTAGGTTTTCAATTAAACTAGGGTTAGGAAAGACCTCAGTAAGTTATGGAGAGCAACTAAAGCCCTTATGCAAATTAGTTTAAATTGAGACCATCTGATTGGTTGATGTAATTGTCATTCAAAATAAGCCATTCTGATTGGTTTATGTACTGTCAGTCAACAGTTCTCTATTTTACAACTTTTGCTGGGACTATCAAGCATTAGTCTTCAACCAGCAAGACAATTGGTCAAGAATGCTCTTGTTATCAACTATCTGTGGCTGGTTTTGTAGGTTTTCAATTAAACTAGGGTTAGGAAGGACCTCAGTAAGTTATGGAGAGCAAATAAAGCCCTTATGCAAATTAGTTTAGAATTGAGACCATCTGATTGGTTGATGCAATTGTCATTCAAAATAAGCCATTCTGATTGGTTTATGTGCTGTCAGTCAACAGTTTTCTATTTTATAACTTTTGCTGGGACCATCACGCAATAGCCTTCAACCAGCAAGACAATTGGTCAAGAATGCTCCTGTTATCAACTATCTGTGGCTGGTTTTATTGGTTTTCAATTAAACTAGGGTTAGGAAGGACCTCAGTAAGTTATGAAGAGCAAATAAAGCCCTTATGCAAATTGGTTTAGAATTGAGACCATCTGAATGGTTGATGCAATTGTCATTCAAAATACACCATTCTGATTGGTTTATGTACTGTCAGTCAACAGTTCTCTATTTTACAACTTTTGCTGGGACTATCATGCATTAGTCTTCAACCAGCAAGACAATTGGTCAAGAATGCTCTTGTTATCAACTATCTGTGGCTGGTTCTGCAGGTGTTCAATTAAACTAGGGTTAGGAAGGACCTCAGTAAGTTATGGAGAGCAAATAAAGCCCTTATGCAAATTAGTTTAGAATTAAGACCATTTGATTGGTTGATGCAATTGTCATTCAAAATAAGCCATTCTGATTGGTTTATGTACTGTCAGTCAACAGTTCTCTATTTTGCAACTTTTGCTGGGACTATCATGCATTAGTCTTCAACCAGCAAGACATTTGGTCAAGAATGCTCTTGTTACAACTATCTGTGGCTGGTTTTGTAGGTTTTCAATTAAACTAGGGTTAGGAAGGACCTCAGTAAGTTATGGAGAGCAAATAAAGCCCTTATGCAAATTAGTTCAGAATTTAGATCATCTGATTGGTTGATGCAACTGTCATTCAAAATAAGCCATTCTGATTGGTTTATATACTGTCCGTCAACAGTTTTCTATTTTACAACTTTTGCTGGGACTATCATCCATTAGTCTTCAACCAGCAAGACAATTGGTCAAGAATGCTCTTGTTATCAACTATCTGTGGCTGGTTCTGCAGGTGTTCAATTAAACTAGGGTTAGGAAAGACCTCAGTAAGTTATGGAGAGCAAATAAAGCCCTTATGCAAATTAGTTTAGAATTGAGACCATCTGATTGGTTGATGCAATTGTCATTCAAAATAAGCCATTCTGATTGGTTTATGTACTGCCAGTCAACAGTTCTCTATTTTACGACTTTTGCTGGGACTATCATGCATTAGTCTTCAACCAGCAAGACAATTGGTCAAGAATGCTCTTGTTATCAACTATCTGTGGCTGGTTTTATAGGTTTTCAATTAAACTAGGGTTAGGAAGGACCTCAGTAAGTTATGGAGAGCAAATAAAGCCCTTATGCAAATTAGTTTAGAATTAAGACCATCTGATTGGTTGATGCAATTGTCATTCAAAATAAGCCATTCTGATTGGTTTATGTCCTGTCAGTCAACAGTTCTCTATTTTACAACTTTTGCTGGGACTATCATGCATTAGTCTTCAACCAGCAAGACATTTGGTCAAGAATGCTCTTGTTATCAACTATCTGTGGCTGGTTTTGTAGGTTTTCAATTAAACTAGGGTTAGGAAGGACCTTAGTAAGTTATGGAGAGCAAATAAAGCCCTTATGCAAATTAGTTCAGAATTGAGATCATCTGATTGGTTGATGCAACTGTCATTCAAAATAAGCCATTCTGATTGGTTTATATACTGTCAGTCAACAGTTTTCTATTTTACAACTTTTGCTGGGACTATCATGCATTAGTCTTCAACCAGCAAGACAATTGGTCAAGAATGCTCTTGTTATCAACTATCTGTGGCTGGTTCTGCAGGTGTTCAATTAGACTAGGGTGAGGAAGGACCTCAGTAAGTTATGAAGAGCAAATAAAGCCCTTATGCAAATTGGTTCAGAATTGAGATCATATGATTGGTTGATGCAACTGTCATTCAAAATAAGCCATTCTGATTGGCTTATGTACTGTCAGTCAACAGTTTTCTATTTTACAACTTTTGCTGGGACTATCATGCATTAGTCTTTAACCAGCAAGACAATTGGTCAAGAATGCTCTTGTTATCAACTATCTGTGGCTGGTTCTGCAGGTGTTCAATTAGACTAGGGTGAGGAAGGACCTCAGTAAGTTATGAAGAGCAAATAAAGCCCTTATGCAAATTGGTTCAGAATTGAGATCATATGATTGGTTGATGCAACTGTCATTCAAAATAAGCCATTCTGATTGGTTTATGTACTGTCAGTCAACAGTTTTCTATTTTACAAGTTTTGCTGGGACTATTATGCATTAGTCTTCAACCAGCAAGACAATTGGTCAAGAATGCTCTTGTTATCAAATATCTGTGGCTGGTTTGGTAGGTTTTCAATTAAACTAGGGTTAGGAAAGACCTCAGTAAGTTATGGAGAGCAAATAAAGCCCTTATGCAAATTAGTTTAGAATTGAGACCATCTGATTGGTTGATGCAATTGTCATTCAAAATAAGCCATTCTGATTGGTTTATGTGCTGTCAGTCAACAGTTTTCTTTTTTATAACTTTTGCTGGGACCATCATGCAATAGTCTTCTACCAGCAAGACAATTGGTCAAGAATGTAGTCAACAGTTTTCTATTTTACAACTTTTGCTGGCACCATCACGCAATAGCCTTCAACCAGCAAGACAATTGGTCAAGAATGTTCTTGTTATCAACTATCTGTGGCTGGTTCTGCAGGTGTTCAATTAGACTAGGGTGAGGAAGGACCTCAGTAAGTTATGAAGAGCAAATAAAGCCATTATGCAAATTACTTCAGAATTGAGACCATCTGATTGGTTGATGCAACTGTCATTCAAAATAAGCCATTCTGATTGGTTTATGTACCATCAGTCGACAGTTTCCTATTTTACAACGTTTGCTGGGACCATCATGCAATAGTCTTCAACCAGCAAGACAATTGGTCAATAATGTTCTTGTTATCAACTATCTGTGGCTGGTTCTGCAGGTGTTCAATTAGAATAGGGTGAGGAAGGACCTCAGTAAGTTATAAAGAGCAAATAAATCCCTTATGCAAATTAGTTCAGAATTGAGAACATCTGATTGGTTGATGCAACTGTCATTCAAAATAAGCCATTCTGATTGGTTTATGTACTGTCAGTCAACAGTTCTCTATTTTACAACTTTTGCTGGGACTATCAAGCATTAGTCTTCAACCAGCAAGACAATTGGTCAAGAATGCTCTTGTTATCAACTATCTGTGGCTGGTTTTGTAGGTTTTCAATTAAACTAGGGTTAGGAAGGACCTCAGTAAGTTATGGAGAGCAAATAAAGACCTTATGCAAATTAGTTCAGAATTGAGATCATCTGATTGGTTGATGCAACTGTCATTCAAAATAAGCCATTCTGATTGGTTTATATACTGTCAGTCAACAGTTTTCTATTTTACAACTTTTGCTGGGACTATCATGCATTAGTCTTCAACCAGCAAGACAATTGGTCAAGAATGCTCTTGTTATCAACTATCTGTGGCTGGTTCTGCAGGTGTTCAATTAGACTAGGGTGAGGAAGGACCTCAGTAAGTTATGAAGAGCAAATAAAGCCATTATGTAAATTAGTTCAGAATTGAGATCATCTGATTGGTTGATGCAACTGTCATTCAAAATAAGCCATTCTGATTGGTTTATATACTGTCAGTCAACAGTTTTCTATTTTACAACTTTTGCTGGGACTATCATGCATTAGTCTTCAACCAGCAAGACAATTGGTCAAGAATGCTCTTGTTATCAACTATCTGTGGCTGGTTCTGCAGGTGTTCAATTAGACTAGGGTGAGGAAGGACCTCAGTAAGTTATGAAGAGCAAATAAAGCCATTATGCAAATTAGTTCAGAATTGAGACCATCTGTTTGGTTGATGCAACTGTCATTCAAAATAAGCAATTCTGATTGGTTTATGTACCATCAGTCAACAGTTTCCTATTTTACAACGTTTGCTGGGACCATCATGCAATAGTCTTCAACCAGCAAGACAATTGGTCAATAATGTTCTTGTTATCAACTATCTGTGGCTGGTTCTGCAGGTGTTCAATTAGAATAGGGTGAGGAAGGACCTCAGTAAGTTATAAAGAGCAAATAAAGCCCTTATGCAAATTAGTTCAGAATTGAGACCATCTGATTGGATGATGCAACTGTCATTCAAAATAAGCCATTCTGATTGGTTTATGTACTGTCAGTCAACAGTTCTCTATTTTACAACTTTTGCTGGGACTATCATGCATTAGTCTTCAACCAGCAAGACATTTGGTCAAGAATGCTCTTGTTATCAACTATCTGTGGCTGGTTTTGTAGGTTTTTAATTAAACTAGGGTTAGGAAGGACCTCAGTAAGTTATGGAGAGCAAATAAAGCCCTTATGCAAATTAGTTCAGAATTGAGATCATCTGATTGGTTGATGCAACTGTCATTCAAAATAAGCCATTCTGATTGGTTTATATACTGTCAGTCAACAGTTTTCTATTTTACAACTTTTGCTGGGACTATCATGCATTAGTCTTCAACCAGCAAGACAATTGGTCAAGAATGCTCTTGTTATCAACTATCTGTGGCTGGTTCTGCAGGTGTTCAATTAGACTAGGGTGAGGAAGGACCTCAGTAAGTTATGAAGAGCAAATAAAGCCCTTATGCAAATTGGTTCAGAATTGAGATCATATGATTGGTTGATGCAACTGTCATTCAAAATAAGCCATTCTGATTGGCTTATGTACTGTCAGTCAACAGTTTTCTATTTTACAACTTTTGCTGGGACTATCATGCATTAGTCTTTAACCAGCAAGACAATTGGTCAAGAATGCTCTTGTTATCAACTATCTGTGGCTGGTTCTGCAGGTGTTCAATTAGACTAGGGTGAGGAAGGACCTCAGTAAGTTATGAAGAGCAAATAAAGCCCTTATGCAAATTGGTTCAGAATTGAGATCATATGATTGGTTGATGCAACTGTCATTCAAAATAAGCCATTCTGATTGGTTTATGTACTGTCAGTCAACAGTTTTCTATTTTACAAGTTTTGCTGGGACTATTATGCATTAGTCTTCAACCAGCAAGACAATTGGTCAAGAATGCTCTTGTTATCAAATATCTGTGGCTGGTTTGGTAGGTTTTCAATTAAACTAGGGTTAGGAAAGACCTCAGTAAGTTATGGAGAGCAAATAAAGCCCTTATGCAAATTAGTTTAGAATTGAGACCATCTGATTGGTTGATGCAATTGTCATTCAAAATAAGCCATTCTGATTGGTTTATGTGCTGTCAGTCAACAGTTTTCTTTTTTATAACTTTTGCTGGGACCATCATGCAATAGTCTTCTACCAGCAAGACAATTGGTCAAGAATGTAGTCAACAGTTTTCTATTTTACAACTTTTGCTGGCACCATCACGCAATAGCCTTCAACCAGCAAGACAATTGGTCAAGAATGTTCTTGTTATCAACTATCTGTGGCTGGTTCTGCAGGTGTTCAATTAGACTAGGGTGAGGAAGGACCTCAGTAAGTTATGAAGAGCAAATAAAGCCATTATGCAAATTACTTCAGAATTGAGACCATCTGATTGGTTGATGCAACTGTCATTCAAAATAAGCCATTCTGATTGGTTTATGTACCATCAGTCGACAGTTTCCTATTTTACAACGTTTGCTGGGACCATCATGCAATAGTCTTCAACCAGCAAGACAATTGGTCAATAATGTTCTTGTTATCAACTATCTGTGGCTGGTTCTGCAGGTGTTCAATTAGAATAGGGTGAGGAAGGACCTCAGTAAGTTATAAAGAGCAAATAAATCCCTTATGCAAATTAGTTCAGAATTGAGAACATCTGATTGGTTGATGCAACTGTCATTCAAAATAAGCCATTCTGATTGGTTTATGTACTGTCAGTCAACAGTTCTCTATTTTACAACTTTTGCTGGGACTATCAAGCATTAGTCTTCAACCAGCAAGACAATTGGTCAAGAATGCTCTTGTTATCAACTATCTGTGGCTGGTTTTGTAGGTTTTCAATTAAACTAGGGTTAGGAAGGACCTCAGTAAGTTATGGAGAGCAAATAAAGACCTTATGCAAATTAGTTCAGAATTGAGATCATCTGATTGGTTGATGCAACTGTCATTCAAAATAAGCCATTCTGATTGGTTTATATACTGTCAGTCAACAGTTTTCTATTTTACAACTTTTGCTGGGACTATCATGCATTAGTCTTCAACCAGCAAGACAATTGGTCAAGAATGCTCTTGTTATCAACTATCTGTGGCTGGTTCTGCAGGTGTTCAATTAGACTAGGGTGAGGAAGGACCTCAGTAAGTTATGAAGAGCAAATAAAGCCATTATGTAAATTAGTTCAGAATTGAGATCATCTGATTGGTTGATGCAACTGTCATTCAAAATAAGCCATTCTGATTGGTTTATATACTGTCAGTCAACAGTTTTCTATTTTACAACTTTTGCTGGGACTATCATGCATTAGTCTTCAACCAGCAAGACAATTGGTCAAGAATGCTCTTGTTATCAACTATCTGTGGCTGGTTCTGCAGGTGTTCAATTAGACTAGGGTGAGGAAGGACCTCAGTAAGTTATGAAGAGCAAATAAAGCCATTATGCAAATTAGTTCAGAATTGAGACCATCTGTTTGGTTGATGCAACTGTCATTCAAAATAAGCAATTCTGATTGGTTTATGTACCATCAGTCAACAGTTTCCTATTTTACAACGTTTGCTGGGACCATCATGCAATAGTCTTCAACCAGCAAGACAATTGGTCAATAATGTTCTTGTTATCAACTATCTGTGGCTGGTTCTGCAGGTGTTCAATTAGAATAGGGTGAGGAAGGACCTCAGTAAGTTATAAAGAGCAAATAAAGCCCTTATGCAAATTAGTTCAGAATTGAGACCATCTGATTGGATGATGCAACTGTCATTCAAAATAAGCCATTCTGATTGGTTTATGTACTGTCAGTCAACAGTTCTCTATTTTACAACTTTTGCTGGGACTATCATGCATTAGTCTTCAACCAGCAAGACATTTGGTCAAGAATGCTCTTGTTATCAACTATCTGTGGCTGGTTTTGTAGGTTTTTAATTAAACTAGGGTTAGGAAGGACCTCAGTAAGTTATGGAGAGCAAATAAAGCCCTTATGCAAATTAGTTCAGAATTGAGATCATCTGATTGGTTGATGCAACTGTCATTCAAAATAAGCCATTCTGATTGGTTTATATACTGTCAGTCAACAGTTTTCTATTTTACAACTTTTGCTGGGACTATCATGCATTAGTCTTCAACCAGCAAGACAATTGGTCAAGAATGCTCTTGTTATCAACTATCTGTGGCTGGTTCTGCAGGTGTTCAATTAGACTAGGGTGAGGAAGGACCTCAGTAAGTTATGAAGAGCAAATAAAGCCCTTATGCAAATTGGTTCAGAATTGAGATCATATGATTGGTTGATGCAACTGTCATTCAAAATAAGCCATTCTGATTGGCTTATGTACTGTCAGTCAACAGTTTTCTATTTTACAACTTTTGCTGGGACTATCATGCATTAGTCTTTAACCAGCAAGACAATTGGTCAAGAATGCTCTTGTTATCAACTATCTGTGGCTGGTTTGGTAGGTTTTCAATTAAACTAGGGTTAGGAAAGACCTCAGTAAGTTATGGAGAGCAACTAAAGCCCTTATGCAAATTAGTTTAAATTGAGAACATCTGATTGGTTGATGTAATTGTCATTCAAAATAAGCCATTCTGATTGGTTTATGTACTGTCAGTCAACAGTTCTCTATTTTACAACTTTTGCTGGGACTATCAAGCATTAGTCTTCAACCAGCAAGACAATTGGTCAAGAATGCTCTTGTTATCAACTATCTGTGGCTGGTTCTGCAGGTGTTCAATTAAACTAGGGTTAGGAAGGACCTCAGTAAGTTATGGAGAGCAAATAAAGCACTTATGCAAATTAGTTTAGAATTAAGACCATTTGATTGGTTGATGCAATTGTCATTCAAAATAAGCCATTCTGATTGGTTTATATACTGTCCGTCAACAGTTTTCTATTTTACAACTTTTGCTGGGACTATCATCCATTAGTCTTCAACCAGCAAGACAATTGGTCAAGAATGCTCTTGTTATCAACTATCTGTGGCTGGTTCTGCAGGTGTTCAATTAAACTAGGGTTAGGAAAGACCTCAGTAAGTTATGGAGAGCAAATAAAGCCCTTATGCAAATTAGTTTAGAATTGAGACCATCTGATTGGTTGATGCAATTGTCATTCAAAATAAGCCATTCTGATTGGTTTATGTACTGCCAGTCAACAGTTCTCTATTTTACGACTTTTGCTGGGACTATCATGCATTAGTCTTCAACCAGCAAGACAATTGGTCAAGAATGCTCTTGTTATCAACTATCTGTGGCTGGTTTTATAGGTTTTCAATTAAACTAGGGTTAGGAAGGACCTCAGTAAGTTATGGAGAGCAAATAAAGCCCTTATGCAAATTAGTTTAGAATTAAGACCATCTGATTGGTTGATGCAATTGTCATTCAAAATAAGCCATTCTGATTGGTTTATGTCCTGTCAGTCAACAGTTCTCTATTTTACAACTTTTGCTGGGACTATCATGCATTAGTCTTCAACCAGCAAGACATTTGGTCAAGAATGCTCTTGTTATCAACTATCTGTGGCTGGTTTTGTAGGTTTTCAATTAAACTAGGGTTAGGAAGGACCTTAGTAAGTTATGGAGAGCAAATAAAGCCCTTATGCAAATTAGTTCAGAATTGAGATCATCTGATTGGTTGATGCAACTGTCATTCAAAATAAGCCATTCTGATTGGTTTATATACTGTCAGTCAACAGTTTTCTATTTTACAACTTTTGCTGGGACTATCATGCATTAGTCTTCAACCAGCAAGACAATTGGTCAAGAATGCTCTCGTTATCAACTATCTGTGGCTGGTTCTGCAGGTGTTCAATTAGACTAGGGTGAGGAAGGACCTCAGTAAGTTATGAAGAGCAAATAAAGCCCTTATGCAAATTGGTTCAGAATTGAGATCATATGATTGGTTGATGCAACTGTCATTCAAAATAAGCCATTCTGATTGGTTTATGTACTGTCAGTCAACAGTTTTCTATTTTACAAGTTTTGCTGGGACTATTATGCATTAGTCTTCAACCAGCAAGACAATTGGTCAAGAATGCTCTTGTTATCAAATATCTGTGGCTGGTTTGGTAGGTTTTCAATTAAACTAGGGTTAGGAAAGACCTCAGTAAGTTATGGAGAGCAAATAAAGCCCTTATGCAAATTAGTTTAGAATTGAGACCATCTGATTGGTTGATGCAATTGTCATTCAAAATAAGCCATTCTGATTGGTTTATGTGCTGTCAGTCAACAGTTTTCTATTTTATAACTTTTGCTGGGACCATCATGCAATAGTCTTCTACCAGCAAGACAATTGGTCAAGAATGTAGTCAACAGTTTTCTATTTTACAACTTTTGCTGGCACCATCACGCAATAGCCTTCAACCAGCAAGACAATTGGTCAAGAATGTTCTTGTTATCAACTATCTGTGGCTGGTTCTGCAGGTGTTCAATTAGACTAGGGTGAGGAAGGACCTCAGTAAGTTATGAAGAGCAAATAAAGCCATTATGCAAATTAGTTCAGAATTGAGACCATCTGATTGGTTGATGCAACTGTCATTCAAAATAAGCCATTCTGATTGGTTTATGTACCATCAGTCGACAGTTTCCTATTTTACAACGTTTGCTGGGACCATCATGCAATAGTCTTCAACCAGCAAGACAATTGGTCAATAATGTTCTTGTTATCAACTATCTGTGGCTGGTTCTGCAGGTGTTCAATTAGAATAGGGTGAGGAAGGACCTCAGTAAGTTATAAAGAGCAAATAAATCCCTTATGCAAATTAGTTCAGAATTGAGAACATCTGATTGGTTGATGCAACTGTCATTCAAAATAAGCCATTCTGATTGGTTTATGTACTGTCAGTCAACAGTTCTCTATTTTACAACTTTTGCTGGGACTATCAAGCATTAGTCTTCAACCAGCAAGACAATTGGTCAAGAATGCTCTTGTTATCAACTATCTGTGGCTGGTTCTGCAGGTGTTCAATTAGACTAGGGTGAGGAAGGACCTCAGTAAGTTATGAAGAGCAAATAAAGCCCTTATGCAAATTGGTTCAGAATTGAGATCATATGATTGGTTGATGCAACTGTCATTCAAAATAAGCCATTCTGATTGGTTTATGTACTGTCAGTCAACAGTTTTCTATTTTACAAGTTTTGCTGGGACTATTATGCATTAGTCTTCAACCAGCAAGACAATTGGTCAAGAATGCTCTTGTTATCAACTATCTGTGGCTGGTTCTGCAGGTGTTCAATTAGACTAGGGTGAGGAAGGACCTCAGTAAGTTATGAAGAGCAAATAAAGCCATTATGCAAATTAGTTCAGAATTGAGACCATCTGTTTGGTTGATGCAACTGTCATTCAAAATAAGCAATTCTGATTGGTTTATGTACCATCAGTCAACAGTTTCCTATTTTACAACGTTTGCTGGGACCATCATGCAATAGTCTTCAACCAGCAAGACAATTGGTCAATAATGTTCTTGTTATCAACTATCTGTGGCTGGTTCTGCAGGTGTTCAATTAGAATAGGGTGAGGAAGGACCTCAGTAAGTTATAAAGAGCAAATAAAGCCCTTATGCAAATTAGTTCAGAATTGAGACCATCTGATTGGATGATGCAACTGTCATTCAAAATAAGCCATTCTGATTGGTTTATGTACTGTCAGTCAACAGTTCTCTATTTTACAACTTTTGCTGGGACTATCATGCATTAGTCTTCAACCAGCAAGACATTTGGTCAAGAATGCTCTTGTTATCAACTATCTGTGGCTGGTTTTGTAGGTTTTTAATTAAACTAGGGTTAGGAAGGACCTCAGTAAGTTATGGAGAGCAAATAAAGCCCTTATGCAAATTAGTTCAGAATTGAGATCATCTGATTGGTTGATGCAACTGTCATTCAAAATAAGCCATTCTGATTGGTTTATGTACTGTCAGTCAACAGTTTTCTATTTTACAAGTTTTGCTGGGACTATTATGCATTAGTCTTCAACCAGCAAGACAATTGGTCAAGAATGCTCTTGTTATCAAATATCTGTGGCTGGTTTGGTAGGTTTTCAATTAAACTAGGGTTAGGAAAGACCTCAGTAAGTTATGGAGAGCAAATAAAGCCCTTATGCAAATTAGTTTAGAATTGAGACCATCTGATTGGTTGATGCAATTGTCATTCAAAATAAGCCATTCTGATTGGTTTATGTGCTGTCAGTCAACAGTTTTCTATTTTATAACTTTTGCTGGGACCATCATGCAATAGTCTTCTACCAGCAAGACAATTGGTCAAGAATGTAGTCAACAGTTTTCTATTTTACAACTTTTGCTGGCACCATCACGCAATAGCCTTCAACCAGCAAGACAATTGGTCAAGAATGTTCTTGTTATCAACTATCTGTGGCTGGTTCTGCAGGTGTTCAATTAGACTAGGGTGAGGAAGGACCTCAGTAAGTTATGAAGAGCAAATAAAGCCATTATGCAAATTAGTTCAGAATTGAGACCATCTGATTGGTTGATGCAACTGTCATTCAAAATAAGCCATTCTGATTGGTTTATGTACCATCAGTCGACAGTTTCCTATTTTACAACGTTTGCTGGGACCATCATGCAATAGTCTTCAACCAGCAAGACAATTGGTCAATAATGTTCTTGTTATCAACTATCTGTGGCTGGTTCTGCAGGTGTTCAATTAGAATAGGGTGAGGAAGGACCTCAGTAAGTTATAAAGAGCAAATAAATCCCTTATGCAAATTAGTTCAGAATTGAGAACATCTGATTGGTTGATGCAACTGTCATTCAAAATAAGCCATTCTGATTGGTTTATGTACTGTCAGTCAACAGTTCTCTATTTTACAACTTTTGCTGGGACTATCAAGCATTAGTCTTCAACCAGCAAGACAATTGGTCAAGAATGCTCTTGTTATCAACTATCTGTGGCTGGTTCTGCAGGTGTTCAATTAGACTAGGGTGAGGAAGGACCTCAGTAAGTTATGAAGAGCAAATAAAGCCCTTATGCAAATTGGTTCAGAATTGAGATCATATGATTGGTTGATGCAACTGTCATTCAAAATAAGCCATTCTGATTGGTTTATGTACTGTCAGTCAACAGTTTTCTATTTTACAAGTTTTGCTGGGACTATTATGCATTAGTCTTCAACCAGCAAGACAATTGGTCAAGAATGCTCTTGTTATCAAATATCTGTGGCTGGTTTGGTAGGTTTTCAATTAAACTAGGGTTAGGAAAGACCTCAGTAAGTTATGGAGAGCAAATAAAGCCCTTATGCAAATTAGTTTAGAATTGAGACCATCTGATTGGTTGATGCAATTGTCATTCAAAATAAGCCATTCTGATTGGTTTATGTGCTGTCAGTCAACAGTTTTCTATTTTATAACTTTTGCTGGGACCATCATGCAATAGTCTTCTACCAGCAAGACAATTGGTCAAGAATGTAGTCAACAGTTTTCTATTTTACAACTTTTGCTGGCACCATCACGCAATAGCCTTCAACCAGCAAGACAATTGGTCAAGAATGTTCTTGTTATCAACTATCTGTGGCTGGTTCTGCAGGTGTTCAATTAGACTAGGGTGAGGAAGGACCTCAGTAAGTTATGAAGAGCAAATAAAGCCATTATGCAAATTAGTTCAGAATTGAGACCATCTGATTGGTTGATGCAACTGTCATTCAAAATAAGCCATTCTGATTGGTTTATGTACCATCAGTCGACAGTTTCCTATTTTACAACGTTTGCTGGGACCATCATGCAATAGTCTTCAACCAGCAAGACAATTGGTCAATAATGTTCTTGTTATCAACTATCTGTGGCTGGTTCTGCAGGTGTTCAATTAGAATAGGGTGAGGAAGGACCTCAGTAAGTTATAAAGAGCAAATAAATCCCTTATGCAAATTAGTTCAGAATTGAGAACATCTGATTGGTTGATGCAACTGTCATTCAAAATAAGCCATTCTGATTGGTTTATGTACTGTCAGTCAACAGTTCTCTATTTTACAACTTTTGCTGGGACTATCAAGCATTAGTCTTCAACCAGCAAGACAATTGGTCAAGAATGCTCTTGTTATCAACTATCTGTGGCTGGTTTTGTAGGTTTTCAATTAAACTAGGGTTAGGAAGGACCTCAGTAAGTTATGGAGAGCAAATAAAGACCTTATGCAAATTAGTTCAGAATTGAGATCATCTGATTGGTTGATGCAACTGTCATTCAAAATAAGCCATTCTGATTGGTTTATATACTGTCAGTCAACAGTTTTCTATTTTACAACTTTTGCTGGGACTATCATGCATTAGTCTTCAACCAGCAAGACAATTGGTCAAGAATGCTCTTGTTATCAACTATCTGTGGCTGGTTCTGCAGGTGTTCAATTAGACTAGGGTGAGGAAGGACCTCAGTAAGTTATGAAGAGCAAATAAAGCCATTATGTAAATTAGTTCAGAATTGAGATCATCTGATTGGTTGATGCAACTGTCATTCAAAATAAGCCATTCTGATTGGTTTATATACTGTCAGTCAACAGTTTTCTATTTTACAACTTTTGCTGGGACTATCATGCATTAGTCTTCAACCAGCAAGACAATTGGTCAAGAATGCTCTTGTTATCAACTATCTGTGGCTGGTTCTGCAGGTGTTCAATTAGACTAGGGTGAGGAAGGACCTCAGTAAGTTATGAAGAGCAAATAAAGCCATTATGCAAATTAGTTCAGAATTGAGACCATCTGTTTGGTTGATGCAACTGTCATTCAAAATAAGCAATTCTGATTGGTTTATGTACCATCAGTCAACAGTTTCCTATTTTACAACGTTTGCTGGGACCATCATGCAATAGTCTTCAACCAGCAAGACAATTGGTCAATAATGTTCTTGTTATCAACTATCTGTGGCTGGTTCTGCAGGTGTTCAATTAGAATAGGGTGAGGAAGGACCTCAGTAAGTTATAAAGAGCAAATAAAGCCCTTATGCAAATTAGTTCAGAATTGAGACCATCTGATTGGATGATGCAACTGTCATTCAAAATAAGCCATTCTGATTGGTTTATGTACTGTCAGTCAACAGTTCTCTATTTTACAACTTTTGCTGGGACTATCATGCATTAGTCTTCAACCAGCAAGACATTTGGTCAAGAATGCTCTTGTTATCAACTATCTGTGGCTGGTTTTGTAGGTTTTTAATTAAACTAGGGTTAGGAAGGACCTCAGTAAGTTATGGAGAGCAAATAAAGCCCTTATGCAAATTAGTTCAGAATTGAGATCATCTGATTGGTTGATGCAACTGTCATTCAAAATAAGCCATTCTGATTGGTTTATATACTGTCAGTCAACAGTTTTCTATTTTACAACTTTTGCAGGGACTATCATGCATTAGTCTTCAACCAGCAAGACAATTGGTCAAGAATGCCCTTGTTATCAACTATCTGTGGCTGGTTCTGCAGGTGTTCAATTAAACTAGGGTTAGGAAAGACCTCAGTAAGTTATGGAGAGCAAATAAAGCCCCTATGCAAATTAGTTTAGAATTGAGACCATCTGATTGGTTGATGCAATTGTCATTCAAAATAAGCCATTCTGATTGGTTTATGTACTGTCAGTCAACAGTTCTCTATTTTACAACTTTTGCTGGGACTATCATGCATTAGTCTTCAACCAGCAAGACAATTGGTCAAGAATGCTCTTGTTATCAACTATCTGTGGCTGGTTTTGTAGGTTTTCAATTAAACTAGGGTTAGGAAGGACCTCAGTAAGTTATGGAGAGCAAATAAAGCCCTTAAGCAAATTATTTCAGAATTGAGATCATCTGATTGGTTGATGCAACTGTCATTCAAAATAAGCCATTCTGATTGGTTTATATACTGTCAGTCAACAGTTTTCTATTTTACAACTTTTGCTGGGACTATCATGCATTAGTCTTCAACCAGCAAGACAATTGGTCAAGAATGTAGTCAACAGTTTTCTATTTTACAACTTTTGCTGGCACCATCACGCAATAGCCTTCAACCAGCAAGACAATTGGTCAAGAATGCTCTTGTTATCAACTATCTGTGGCTGGTTTTGTAGGTTTTCAATTAAACTAGGGTTAGGAAGGACCTCAGTAAGTTATGGAGAGCAAATAAAGCCCTTATGCAAATTACTTTAGAATTGAGACCATCTGATTGGTTGATGCAATTGTCATTCAAAATACACCATTCTGATTGGTTTATGTACTGTCAGTCAACAGTTCTCTATTTTACAACTTTTGCTGGGACTATCATGCATTAGTCTTCAACCAGCAAGACAATTGGTCAAGAATGCTCTTGTTATCAACTATCTGTGGCTGGTTTTGTAGGTTTTCAATTAAACTAGGGTTAGGAAGGACCTCAGTAAGTTATGGAGAGCAAATAAAGCCCTTATGCAAATTATTTCAGAATTAAGATCATCTGATTGGTTGATGCAACTGCCATTCAAAATAAGCCATTCTGATTGGTTTATATACTGTCAGTCAACAGTTTTCTATTTTACAACTTTTGCTGGGACTATCATGCATTAGTCTTCAACCAGCAAGACAATTGGTCAAGAATGCTCTTGTTATCAACTATCTGTGGCTGGTTCTGCAGGTGTTCAATTAGACTAGGGTGAGGAAGGACCTCAGTAAGTTATGAAGAGCAAATAAAGCCATTATGCAAATTAGTTCAGAATTGAGACCATCTGATTGGATGATGCAAATGTCATTCAAAATAAGCAATTCTGATTGGTTTATGTACCATCAGTCAACAGTTTCCTATTTTACAACGTTTGCTGGGACCATCATGCAATAGTCTTCAACCAGCAAGACAATTGGTCAATAATGTTCTTGTTATCAACTATCTGTGGCTGGTTCTGCAGGTGTTCAATTAGAATAGGGTGAGGAAGGACCTCAGTAAGTTATAAAGAGCAAATAAAGCCCTTATGCAAATTAGTTCAGAATTGAGACCATCTGATTGGTTGATGCAACTGTCATTCAAAATAAGCCATTCTGATTGGTTTATGTACTGTCAGTCAACAGTTCTCTATTTTACAACTTTTGCTGGGACTATCATGCATTAGTCTTCAACCAGCAAGACAATTGGTCAAGAATGCTCTTGTTATCAACTATCTGTGGCTGGTTTTGTAGGTTTTCAATTAAACTAGGGTTAGGAAGGACCTCAGTAAGTTATGGAGAGCAAATAAAGCCCTTATGCAAATTAGTTCAGAATTGAGATCATCTGATTGGTTGATGCAACTGTCATTCAAAATAAGCCATTCTGATTGGTTTATATACTGTCAGTCAACAGTTTTCTATTTAACAACTTTTGCTGGGACTATCATGCATTAGTCTTCAACCAGCAAGACAATGGGTCAAGAATGCTCTTGTTATCAACTATCTGTGGCTTGTTCTGCACGTATTCAATTAAACTAGGGTTAGGAAAGACCTCAGTAAGTTATGGAGAGCAAATAAAGCCCTTATGCAAATTAGTTCAGAATTGAGATCATATGATTGGTTGATGCAACTGTCATTCAAAATAAGCCATTCTGATTGGTTTATGTACTGTCAGTAAACAGTTTTCTATTTTACAACTTTTGCTGGGACTATCATGCATTAGTCTTCAACCAGCAAGACAATTGGTCAAGAATGCTCTTGTTATCAACTATCTGTGGCTGGTTTTGTAGGTTTTCAATTAAACTAGGGTTAGGAAAGACCTCAGTAAGTTATGGAGAGCAAATAAAGCCCTTATGCAAATTAGTTGAGAATTGAGACCATCTGATTGGTTGATGCAATTGTCATTCAAAATAAGACATTCTGATTGGTTTATGTACTGTCAGTCAACAGTTCTTTATTTCACAACTTTTGCTGGGACTATCATGCATTAGTCTTCAACCAGCAAGACAATTGGTAAAGAATGCTCTTGTTATCAACTATCTGTGGCTGGTTTTGTAGGTTTTCAATTAAACTAGGGTTATGAAGGACCTCAGTAAGTTATGGAGAGCAAATAAAGCCCTTATGCAAATAAATTCAGAATTGAGACCATCTGATTGGTTGATGCAATTGTCATTCAAAATAAGCCATTCTGATTGGTTTATGTGCTGTCAGTCAACAGTTTTCTATTTTATAACTTTTGCTGGGACCATCATGCAATAGTCTTCAACCAGCAAGACAATTGGTCAAGAATGTAGTCAACAGTTTTCTATTTTACAAATTTTGCTGGCACCATCACGCAATAGCCTTTAACCAGCAAGACAATTGGTCAAGAATGTTCTTGTTATCAACTATCTGTGGCTGGTTCTGCAGGTGTTCAATTAGACTAGGGTGAGGAAGGACCTCAGTAAGTTATGGAGAGCAAATAAAGACCTTATGCAAATTAGTTCAGAATTGAGATCATCTGATTGGTTGATGCAACTGTCATTCAAAATAAGCCATTCTGATTGGTTTATATACTGTCAGTCAACAGTTTTCTATTTTACAACTTTTGCTGGGACTATCATGCATTAGTCTTCAACCAGCAAGACAATTGGTCAAGAATGCTCTTGTTATCAACTATCTGTGGCTGGTTCTGCAGGTGTTCAATTAGACTAGGGTGAGGAAGGACCTCATTAAGTTATGAAGAGCAAATAAAGCCATTATGTAAATTAGTTCAGAATTGAGATCATCTGATTGGTTGATGCAACTGTCATTCAAAATAAGCCATTCTGATTGGTTTATATACTGTCAGTCAACAGTTTTCTATTTTACAACTTTTGCTGGGACTATCATGCATTAGTCTTCAACCAGCAAGACAATTGGTCAAGAATGCTCTTGTTATCAACTATCTGTGGCTGGTTCTGCAGGTGTTCAATTAGACTAGGGTGAGGAAGGACCTCAGTAAGTTATGAAGAGCAAATAAAGCCATTATGCAAATTAGTTCAGAATTGAGACCATCTGTTTGGTTGATGCAACTGTCATTCAAAATAAGCAATTCTGATTGGTTTATGTACCATCAGTCAACAGTTTCCTATTTTACAACGTTTGCTGGGACCATCATGCAATAGTCTTCAACCAGCAAGACAATTGGTCAATAATGTTCTTGTTATCAACTATCTGTGGCTGGTTCTGCAGGTGTTCAATTAGAATAGGGTGAGGAAGGACCTCAGTAAGTTATAAAGAGCAAATAAAGCCCTTATGCAAATTAGTTCAGAATTGAGACCATCTGATTGGATGATGCAACTGTCATTCAAAATAAGCCATTCTGATTGGTTTATGTACTGTCAGTCAACAGTTCTCTATTTTACAACTTTTGCTGGGACTATCATGCATTAGTCTTCAACCAGCAAGACATTTGGTCAAGAATGCTCTTGTTATCAACTATCTGTGGCTGGTTTTGTAGGTTTTTAATTAAACTAGGGTTAGGAAGGACCTCAGTAAGTTATGGAGAGCAAATAAAGCCCTTATGCAAATTAGTTCAGAATTGAGATCATCTGATTGGTTGATGCAACTGTCATTCAAAATAAGCCATTCTGATTGGTTTATATACTGTCAGTCAACAGTTTTCTATTTTACAACTTTTGCTGGGACTATCATGCATTAGTCTTCAACCAGCAAGACAATTGGTCAAGAATGCTCTTGTTATCAACTATCTGTGGCTGGTTCTGCAGGTGTTCAATTAGACTAGGGTGAGGAAGGACCTCAGTAAGTTATGAAGAGCAAATAAAGCCCTTATGCAAATTGGTTCAGAATTGAGATCATATGATTGGTTGATGCAACTGTCATTCAAAATAAGCCATTCTGATTGGCTTATGTACTGTCAGTCAACAGTTTTCTATTTTACAACTTTTGCTGGGACTATCATGCATTAGTCTTTAACCAGCAAGACAATTGGTCAAGAATGCTCTTGTTATCAACTATCTGTGGCTGGTTTGGTAGGTTTTCAATTAAACTAGGGTTAGGAAAGACCTCAGTAAGTTATGGAGAGCAACTAAAGCCCTTATGCAAATTAGTTTAAATTGAGACCATCTGATTGGTTGATGTAATTGTCATTCAAAATAAGCCATTCTGATTGGTTTATGTACTGTCAGTCAACAGTTCTCTATTTTACAACTTTTGCTGGGACTATCAAGCATTAGTCTTCAACCAGCAAGACAATTGGTCAAGAATGCTCTTGTTATCAACTATCTGTGGCTGGTTCTGCAGGTGTTCAATTAAACTAGGGTTAGGAAGGACCTCAGTAAGTTATGGAGAGCAAATAAAGCACTTATGCAAATTAGTTTAGAATTAAGACCATTTGATTGGTTGATGCAATTGTCATTCAAAATAAGCCATTCTGATTGGTTTATATACTGTCCGTCAACAGTTTTCTATTTTACAACTTTTGCTGGGACTATCATCCATTAGTCTTCAACCAGCAAGACAATTGGTCAAGAATGCTCTTGTTATCAACTATCTGTGGCTGGTTCTGCAGGTGTTCAATTAAACTAGGGTTAGGAAAGACCTCAGTAAGTTATGGAGAGCAAATAAAGCCCTTATGCAAATTAGTTTAGAATTGAGACCATCTGATTGGTTGATGCAATTGTCATTCAAAATAAGCCATTCTGATTGGTTTATGTACTGCCAGTCAACAGTTCTCTATTTTACGACTTTTGCTGGGACTATCATGCATTAGTCTTCAACCAGCAAGACAATTGGTCAAGAATGCTCTTGTTATCAACTATCTGTGGCTGGTTTTATAGGTTTTCAATTAAACTAGGGTTAGGAAGGACCTCAGTAAGTTATGGAGAGCAAATAAAGCCCTTATGCAAATTAGTTTAGAATTAAGACCATCTGATTGGTTGATGCAATTGTCATTCAAAATAAGCCATTCTGATTGGTTTATGTCCTGTCAGTCAACAGTTCTCTATTTTACAACTTTTGCTGGGACTATCATGCATTAGTCTTCAACCAGCAAGACATTTGGTCAAGAATGCTCTTGTTATCAACTATCTGTGGCTGGTTTTGTAGGTTTTCAATTAAACTAGGGTTAGGAAGGACCTTAGTAAGTTATGGAGAGCAAATAAAGCCCTTATGCAAATTAGTTCAGAATTGAGATCATCTGATTGGTTGATGCAACTGTCATTCAAAATAAGCCATTCTGATTGGTTTATATACTGTCAGTCAACAGTTTTCTATTTTACAACTTTTGCTGGGACTATCATGCATTAGTCTTCAACCAGCAAGACAATTGGTCAAGAATGCTCTCGTTATCAACTATCTGTGGCTGGTTCTGCAGGTGTTCAATTAGACTAGGGTGAGGAAGGACCTCAGTAAGTTATGAAGAGCAAATAAAGCCCTTATGCAAATTGGTTCAGAATTGAGATCATATGATTGGTTGATGCAACTGTCATTCAAAATAAGCCATTCTGATTGGTTTATGTACTGTCAGTCAACAGTTTTCTATTTTACAAGTTTTGCTGGGACTATTATGCATTAGTCTTCAACCAGCAAGACAATTGGTCAAGAATGCTCTTGTTATCAAATATCTGTGGCTGGTTTGGTAGGTTTTCAATTAAACTAGGGTTAGGAAAGACCTCAGTAAGTTATGGAGAGCAAATAAAGCCCTTATGCAAATTAGTTTAGAATTGAGACCATCTGATTGGTTGATGCAATTGTCATTCAAAATAAGCCATTCTGATTGGTTTATGTGCTATCAGTCAACAGTTTTCTATTTTATAACTTTTGCTGGGACCATCATGCAATAGTCTTCTACCAGCAAGACAATTGGTCAAGAATGTAGTCAACAGTTTTCTATTTTACAACTTTTGCTGGCACCATCACGCAATAGCCTTCAACCAGCAAGACAATTGGTCAAGAATGTTCTTGTTATCAACTATCTGTGGCTGGTTCTGCAGGTGTTCAATTAGACTAGGGTGAGGAAGGACCTCAGTAAGTTATGAAGAGCAAATAAAGCCATTATGCAAATTAGTTCAGAATTGAGACCATCTGATTGGTTGATGCAACTGTCATTCAAAATAAGCCATTCTGATTGGTTTATGTACCATCAGTCGACAGTTTCCTATTTTACAACGTTTGCTGGGACCATCATGCAATAGTCTTCAACCAGCAAGACAATTGGTCAATAATGTTCTTGTTATCAACTATCTGTGGCTGGTTCTGCAGGTGTTCAATTAGAATAGGGTGAGGAAGGACCTCAGTAAGTTATAAAGAGCAAATAAATCCCTTATGCAAATTAGTTCAGAATTGAGAACATCTGATTGGTTGATGCAACTGTCATTCAAAATAAGCCATTCTGATTGGTTTATGTACTGTCAGTCAACAGTTCTCTATTTTACAACTTTTGCTGGGACTATCAAGCATTAGTCTTCAACCAGCAAGACAATTGGTCAAGAATGCTCTTGTTATCAACTATCTGTGGCTGGTTCTGCAGGTGTTCAATTAGACTAGGGTGAGGAAGGACCTCAGTAAGTTATGAAGAGCAAATAAAGCCCTTATGCAAATTGGTTCAGAATTGAGATCATATGATTGGTTGATGCAACTGTCATTCAAAATAAGCCATTCTGATTGGTTTATGTACTGTCAGTCAACAGTTTTCTATTTTACAAGTTTTGCTGGGACTATTATGCATTAGTCTTCAACCAGCAAGACAATTGGTCAAGAATGCTCTTGTTATCAAATATCTGTGGCTGGTTTGGTAGGTTTTCAATTAAACTAGGGTTAGGAAAGACCTCAGTAAGTTATGGAGAGCAAATAAAGCCCTTATGCAAATTAGTTTAGAATTGAGACCATCTGATTGGTTGATGCAATTGTCATTCAAAATAAGCCATTCTGATTGGTTTATGTGCTGTCAGTCAACAGTTTTCTATTTTATAACTTTTGCTGGGACCATCATGCAATAGTCTTCTACCAGCAAGACAATTGGTCAAGAATGTAGTCAACAGTTTTCTATTTTACAACTTTTGCTGGCACCATCACGCAATAGCCTTCAACCAGCAAGACAATTGGTCAAGAATGTTCTTGTTATCAACTATCTGTGGCTGGTTCTGCAGGTGTTCAATTAGACTAGGGTGAGGAAGGACCTCAGTAAGTTATGAAGAGCAAATAAAGCCATTATGCAAATTAGTTCAGAATTGAGACCATCTGATTGGTTGATGCAACTGTCATTCAAAATAAGCCATTCTGATTGGTTTATGTACCATCAGTCGACAGTTTCCTATTTTACAACGTTTGCTGGGACCATCATGCAATAGTCTTCAACCAGCAAGACAATTGGTCAATAATGTTCTTGTTATCAACTATCTGTGGCTGGTTCTGCAGGTGTTCAATTAGAATAGGGTGAGGAAGGACCTCAGTAAGTTATAAAGAGCAAATAAATCCCTTATGCAAATTAGTTCAGAATTGAGAACATCTGATTGGTTGATGCAACTGTCATTCAAAATAAGCCATTCTGATTGGTTTATGTACTGTCAGTCAACAGTTCTCTATTTTACAACTTTTGCTGGGACTATCAAGCATTAGTCTTCAACCAGCAAGACAATTGGTCAAGAATGCTCTTGTTATCAACTATCTGTGGCTGGTTTTGTAGGTTTTCAATTAAACTAGGGTTAGGAAGGACCTCAGTAAGTTATGGAGAGCAAATAAAGACCTTATGCAAATTAGTTCAGAATTGAGATCATCTGATTGGTTGATGCAACTGTCATTCAAAATAAGCCATTCTGATTGGTTTATATACTGTCAGTCAACAGTTTTCTATTTTACAACTTTTGCTGGGACTATCATGCATTAGTCTTCAACCAGCAAGACAATTGGTCAAGAATGCTCTTGTTATCAACTATCTGTGGCTGGTTCTGCAGGTGTTCAATTAGACTAGGGTGAGGAAGGACCTCAGTAAGTTATGAAGAGCAAATAAAGCCATTATGTAAATTAGTTCAGAATTGAGATCATCTGATTGGTTGATGCAACTGTCATTCAAAATAAGCCATTCTGATTGGTTTATATACTGTCAGTCAACAGTTTTCTATTTTACAACTTTTGCTGGGACTATCATGCATTAGTCTTCAACCAGCAAGACAATTGGTCAAGAATGCTCTTGTTATCAACTATCTGTGGCTGGTTCTGCAGGTGTTCAATTAGACTAGGGTGAGGAAGGACCTCAGTAAGTTATGAAGAGCAAATAAAGCCATTATGCAAATTAGTTCAGAATTGAGACCATCTGTTTGGTTGATGCAACTGTCATTCAAAATAAGCAATTCTGATTGGTTTATGTACCATCAGTCAACAGTTTCCTATTTTACAACGTTTGCTGGGACCATCATGCAATAGTCTTCAACCAGCAAGACAATTGGTCAATAATGTTCTTGTTATCAACTATCTGTGGCTGGTTCTGCAGGTGTTCAATTAGAATAGGGTGAGGAAGGACCTCAGTAAGTTATAAAGAGCAAATAAAGCCCTTATGCAAATTAGTTCAGAATTGAGACCATCTGATTGGATGATGCAACTGTCATTCAAAATAAGCCATTCTGATTGGTTTATGTACTGTCAGTCAACAGTTCTCTATTTTACAACTTTTGCTGGGACTATCATGCATTAGTCTTCAACCAGCAAGACATTTGGTCAAGAATGCTCTTGTTATCAACTATCTGTGGCTGGTTTTGTAGGTTTTTAATTAAACTAGGGTTAGGAAGGACCTCAGTAAGTTATGGAGAGCAAATAAAGCCCTTATGCAAATTAGTTCAGAATTGAGATCATCTGATTGGTTGATGCAACTGTCATTCAAAATAAGCCATTCTGATTGTTTTATATACTGTCAGTCAACAGTTTTCTATTTTACAACTTTTGCAGGGACTATCATGCATTAGTCTTCAACCAGCAAGACAATTGGTCAAGAATGCCCTTGTTATCAACTATCTGTGGCTGGTTCTGCAGGTGTTCAATTAAACTAGGGTTAGGAAAGACCTCAGTAAGTTATGGAGAGCAAATAAAGCCCTTATGCAAATTAGTTCAGAATTGAGATCATCTGATTGGTTGATGCAACTGTCATTCAAAATAAGCCATTCTGATTGGTTTATATACTGTCAGTCAACAGTTTTCTATTTTACAACTTTTGCTGGGACTATCATGCATTAGTCTTCAACCAGCAAGACAATTGGTCAAGAATGTAGTCAACAGTTTTCTATTTTACAACTTTTGCTGGCACCATCACGCAATAGCCTTCAACCAGCAAGACAATTGGTCAAGAATGCTCTTGTTATCAACTATCTGTGGCTGGTTTTATAGGTTTTCAATTTAACTAGGGTTAGGAAGGACCTCAGTAAGTTATGGAGAGCAAATAAAGCCCTTATGCAAATTAGTTTAGAATTGAGACCATCTGATTGGTTGATGCAATTGTCATTCAAAATAAGCCATTCTGATTGGTTTATGTACTGTCAGTCAACAGTTCTCTATTTTACAACTTTTGCTGGGACTATCATGCATTAGTCTTCAACCAGCAAGACAATTGGTCAAGAATGCTCTTGTTATCAACTATCTGTGGCTGGTTTTGTAGGTTTTCAATTAAACTAGGGTTAGGAAGGACCTCAGTAAGTTATGGAGAGCAAATAAAGCCCTTAAGCAAATTATTTCAGAATTGAGATCATCTGATTGGTTGATGCAACTGTCATTCAAAATAAGCCATTCTGATTGGTTTATATACTGTCAGTCAACAGTTTTCTATTTTACAACTTTTGCTGGGACTATCATGCATTAGTCTTCAACCAGCAAGACAATTGGTCAAGAATGTAGTCAACAGTTTTCTATTTTACAACTTTTGCTGGCACCATCACGCAATAGCCTTCAACCAGCAAGACAATTGGTCAAGAATGCTCTTGTTATCAACTATCTGTGGCTGGTTTTGTAGGTTTTCAATTAAACTAGGGTTAGGAAGGACCTCAGTAAGTTATGGAGAGCAAATAAAGCCCTTATGCAAATTACTTTAGAATTGAGACCATCTGATTGGTTGATGCAATTGTCATTCAAAATACACCATTCTGATTGGTTTATGTACTGTCAGTCAACAGTTCTCTATTTTACAACTTTTGCTGGGACTATCATGCATTAGTCTTCAACCAGCAAGACAATTGGTCAAGAATGCTCTTGTTATCAACTATCTGTGGCTGGTTTTGTAGGTTTTCAATTAAACTAGGGTTAGGAAGGACCTCAGTAAGTTATGGAGAGCAAATAAAGCCCTTATGCAAATTATTTCAGAATTAAGATCATCTGATTGGTTGATGCAACTGCCATTCAAAATAAGCCATTCTGATTGGTTTATATACTGTCAGTCAACAGTTTTCTATTTTACAACTTTTGCTGGGACTATCATGCATTAGTCTTCAACCAGCAAGACAATTGGTCAAGAATGCTCTTGTTATCAACTATCTGTGGCTGGTTCTGCAGGTGTTCAATTAGACTAGGGTGAGGAAGGACCTCAGTAAGTTATGAAGAGCAAATAAAGCCATTATGCAAATTAGTTCAGAATTGAGACCATCTGATTGGATGATGCAAATGTCATTCAAAATAAGCAATTCTGATTGGTTTATGTACCATCAGTCAACAGTTTCCTATTTTACAACGTTTGCTGGGACCATCATGCAATAGTCTTCAACCAGCAAGACAATTGGTCAATAATGTTCTTGTTATCAACTATCTGTGGCTGGTTCTGCAGGTGTTCAATTAGAATAGGGTGAGGAAGGACCTCAGTAAGTTATAAAGAGCAAATAAAGCCCTTATGCAAATTAGTTCAGAATTGAGACCATCTGATTGGTTGATGCAACTGTCATTCAAAATAAGCCATTCTGATTGGTTTATGTACTGTCAGTCAACAGTTCTCTATTTTACAACTTTTGCTGGGACTATCATGCATTAGTCTTCAACCAGCAAGACAATTGGTCAAGAATGCTCTTGTTATCAACTATCTGTGGCTGGTTTTGTAGGTTTTCAATTAAACTAGGGTTAGGAAGGACCTCAGTAAGTTATGGAGAGCAAATAAAGCCCTTATGCAAATTAGTTCAGAATTGAGATCATCTGATTGGTTGATGCAACTGTCATTCAAAATAAGCCATTCTGATTGGTTTATATACTGTCAGTCAACAGTTTTCTATTTAACAACTTTTGCTGGGACTATCATGCATTAGTCTTCAACCAGCAAGACAATGGGTCAAGAATGCTCTTGTTATCAACTATCTGTGGCTTGTTCTGCACGTATTCAATTAAACTAGGGTTAGGAAAGACCTCAGTAAGTTATGGAGAGCAAATAAAGCCCTTATGCAAATTAGTTCAGAATTGAGATCATATGATTGGTTGATGCAACTGTCATTCAAAATAAGCCATTCTGATTGGTTTATGTACTGTCAGTAAACAGTTTTCTATTTTACAACTTTTGCTGGGACTATCATGCATTAGTCTTCAACCAGCAAGACAATTGGTCAAGAATGCTCTTGTTATCAACTATCTGTGGCTGGTTTTGTAGGTTTTCAATTAAACTAGGGTTAGGAAAGACCTCAGTAAGTTATGGAGAGCAAATAAAGCCCTTATGCAAATTAGTTGAGAATTGAGACCATCTGATTGGTTGATGCAATTGTCATTCAAAATAAGACATTCTGATTGGTTTATGTACTGTCAGTCAACAGTTCTTTATTTCACAACTTTTGCTGGGACTATCATGCATTAGTCTTCAACCAGCAAGACAATTGGTAAAGAATGCTCTTGTTATCAACTATCTGTGGCTGGTTTTGTAGGTTTTCAATTAAACTAGGGTTATGAAGGACCTCAGTAAGTTATGGAGAGCAAATAAAGCCCTTATGCAAATAAATTCAGAATTGAGACCATCTGATTGGTTGATGCAATTGTCATTCAAAATAAGCCATTCTGATTGGTTTATGTGCTGTCAGTCAACAGTTTTCTATTTTATAACTTTTGCTGGGACCATCATGCAATAGTCTTCAACCAGCAAGACAATTGGTCAAGAATGTAGTCAACAGTTTTCTATTTTACAAATTTTGCTGGCACCATCACGCAATAGCCTTTAACCAGCAAGACAATTGGTCAAGAATGTTCTTGTTATCAACTATCTGTGGCTGGTTCTGCAGGTGTTCAATTAGACTAGGGTGAGGAAGGACCTCAGTAAGTTATGGAGAGCAAATAAAGACCTTATGCAAATTAGTTCAGAATTGAGATCATCTGATTGGTTGATGCAACTGTCATTCAAAATAAGCCATTCTGATTGGTTTATATACTGTCAGTCAACAGTTTTCTATTTTACAACTTTTGCTGGGACTATCATGCATTAGTCTTCAACCAGCAAGACAATTGGTCAAGAATGCTCTTGTTATCAACTATCTGTGGCTGGTTCTGCAGGTGTTCAATTAGACTAGGGTGAGGAAGGACCTCAGTAAGTTATGAAGAGCAAATAAAGCCATTATGTAAATTAGTTCAGAATTGAGATCATCTGATTGGTTGATGCAACTGTCATTCAAAATAAGCCATTCTGATTGGTTTATATACTGTCAGTCAACAGTTTTCTATTTTACAACTTTTGCTGGGACTATCATGCATTAGTCTTCAACCAGCAAGACAATTGGTCAAGAATGCTCTTGTTATCAACTATCTGTGGCTGGTTCTGCAGGTGTTCAATTAGACTAGGGTGAGGAAGGACCTCAGTAAGTTATGAAGAGCAAATAAAGCCATTATGCAAATTAGTTCAGAATTGAGACCATCTGTTTGGTTGATGCAACTGTCATTCAAAATAAGCAATTCTGATTGGTTTATGTACCATCAGTCAACAGTTTCCTATTTTACAACGTTTGCTGGGACCATCATGCAATAGTCTTCAACCAGCAAGACAATTGGTCAATAATGTTCTTGTTATCAACTATCTGTGGCTGGTTCTGCAGGTGTTCAATTAGAATAGGGTGAGGAAGGACCTCAGTAAGTTATAAAGAGCAAATAAAGCCCTTATGCAAATTAGTTCAGAATTGAGACCATCTGATTGGATGATGCAACTGTCATTCAAAATAAGCCATTCTGATTGGTTTATGTACTGTCAGTCAACAGTTCTCTATTTTACAACTTTTGCTGGGACTATCATGCATTAGTCTTCAACCAGCAAGACATTTGGTCAAGAATGCTCTTGTTATCAACTATCTGTGGCTGGTTTTGTAGGTTTTTAATTAAACTAGGGTTAGGAAGGACCTCAGTAAGTTATGGAGAGCAAATAAAGCCCTTATGCAAATTAGTTCAGAATTGAGATCATCTGATTGGTTGATGCAACTGTCATTCAAAATAAGCCATTCTGATTGGTTTATATACTGTCAGTCAACAGTTTTCTATTTTACAACTTTTGCTGGGACTATCATGCATTAGTCTTCAACCAGCAAGACAATTGGTCAAGAATGCTCTTGTTATCAACTATCTGTGGCTGGTTCTGCAGGTGTTCAATTAGACTAGGGTGAGGAAGGACCTCAGTAAGTTATGAAGAGCAAATAAAGCCCTTATGCAAATTGGTTCAGAATTGAGATCATATGATTGGTTGATGCAACTGTCATTCAAAATAAGCCATTCTGATTGGCTTATGTACTGTCAGTCAACAGTTTTCTATTTTACAACTTTTGCTGGGACTATCATGCATTAGTCTTTAACCAGCAAGACAATTGGTCAAGAATGCTCTTGTTATCAACTATCTGTGGCTGGTTTGGTAGGTTTTCAATTAAACTAGGGTTAGGAAAGACCTCAGTAAGTTATGGAGAGCAACTAAAGCCCTTATGCAAATTAGTTTAAATTGAGACCATCTGATTGGTTGATGTAATTGTCATTCAAAATAAGCCATTCTGATTGGTTTATGTACTGTCAGTCAACAGTTCTCTATTTTACAACTTTTGCTGGGACTATCAAGCATTAGTCTTCAACCAGCAAGACAATTGGTCAAGAATGCTCTTGTTATCAACTATCTGTGGCTGGTTCTGCAGGTGTTCAATTAAACTAGGGTTAGGAAGGACCTCAGTAAGTTATGGAGAGCAAATAAAGCACTTATGCAAATTAGTTTAGAATTAAGACCATTTGATTGGTTGATGCAATTGTCATTCAAAATAAGCCATTCTGATTGGTTTATATACTGTCCGTCAACAGTTTTCTATTTTACAACTTTTGCTGGGACTATCATCCATTAGTCTTCAACCAGCAAGACAATTGGTCAAGAATGCTCTTGTTATCAACTATCTGTGGCTGGTTCTGCAGGTGTTCAATTAAACTAGGGTTAGGAAAGACCTCAGTAAGTTATGGAGAGCAAATAAAGCCCTTATGCAAATTAGTTTAGAATTGAGACCATCTGATTGGTTGATGCAATTGTCATTCAAAATAAGCCATTCTGATTGGTTTATGTACTGCCAGTCAACAGTTCTCTATTTTACGACTTTTGCTGGGACTATCATGCATTAGTCTTCAACCAGCAAGACAATTGGTCAAGAATGCTCTTGTTATCAACTATCTGTGGCTGGTTTTATAGGTTTTCAATTAAACTAGGGTTAGGAAGGACCTCAGTAAGTTATGGAGAGCAAATAAAGCCCTTATGCAAATTAGTTTAGAATTAAGACCATCTGATTGGTTGATGCAATTGTCATTCAAAATAAGCCATTCTGATTGGTTTATGTCCTGTCAGTCAACAGTTCTCTATTTTACAACTTTTGCTGGGACTATCATGCATTAGTCTTCAACCAGCAAGACATTTGGTCAAGAATGCTCTTGTTATCAACTATCTGTGGCTGGTTTTGTAGGTTTTCAATTAAACTAGGGTTAGGAAGGACCTTAGTAAGTTATGGAGAGCAAATAAAGCCCTTATGCAAATTAGTTCAGAATTGAGATCATCTGATTGGTTGATGCAACTGTCATTCAAAATAAGCCATTCTGATTGGTTTATATACTGTCAGTCAACAGTTTTCTATTTTACAACTTTTGCTGGGACTATCATGCATTAGTCTTCAACCAGCAAGACAATTGGTCAAGAATGCTCTCGTTATCAACTATCTGTGGCTGGTTCTGCAGGTGTTCAATTAGACTAGGGTGAGGAAGGACCTCAGTAAGTTATGAAGAGCAAATAAAGCCCTTATGCAAATTGGTTCAGAATTGAGATCATATGATTGGTTGATGCAACTGTCATTCAAAATAAGCCATTCTGATTGGTTTATGTACTGTCAGTCAACAGTTTTCTATTTTACAAGTTTTGCTGGGACTATTATGCATTAGTCTTCAACCAGCAAGACAATTGGTCAAGAATGCTCTTGTTATCAAATATCTGTGGCTGGTTTGGTAGGTTTTCAATTAAACTAGGGTTAGGAAAGACCTCAGTAAGTTATGGAGAGCAAATAAAGCCCTTATGCAAATTAGTTTAGAATTGAGACCATCTGATTGGTTGATGCAATTGTCATTCAAAATAAGCCATTCTGATTGGTTTATGTGCTATCAGTCAACAGTTTTCTATTTTATAACTTTTGCTGGGACCATCATGCAATAGTCTTCTACCAGCAAGACAATTGGTCAAGAATGTAGTCAACAGTTTTCTATTTTACAACTTTTGCTGGCACCATCACGCAATAGCCTTCAACCAGCAAGACAATTGGTCAAGAATGTTCTTGTTATCAACTATCTGTGGCTGGTTCTGCAGGTGTTCAATTAGACTAGGGTGAGGAAGGACCTCAGTAAGTTATGAAGAGCAAATAAAGCCATTATGCAAATTAGTTCAGAATTGAGACCATCTGATTGGTTGATGCAACTGTCATTCAAAATAAGCCATTCTGATTGGTTTATGTACCATCAGTCGACAGTTTCCTATTTTACAACGTTTGCTGGGACCATCATGCAATAGTCTTCAACCAGCAAGACAATTGGTCAATAATGTTCTTGTTATCAACTATCTGTGGCTGGTTCTGCAGGTGTTCAATTAGAATAGGGTGAGGAAGGACCTCAGTAAGTTATAAAGAGCAAATAAATCCCTTATGCAAATTAGTTCAGAATTGAGAACATCTGATTGGTTGATGCAACTGTCATTCAAAATAAGCCATTCTGATTGGTTTATGTACTGTCAGTCAACAGTTCTCTATTTTACAACTTTTGCTGGGACTATCAAGCATTAGTCTTCAACCAGCAAGACAATTGGTCAAGAATGCTCTTGTTATCAACTATCTGTGGCTGGTTCTGCAGGTGTTCAATTAGACTAGGGTGAGGAAGGACCTCAGTAAGTTATGAAGAGCAAATAAAGCCCTTATGCAAATTGGTTCAGAATTGAGATCATATGATTGGTTGATGCAACTGTCATTCAAAATAAGCCATTCTGATTGGTTTATGTACTGTCAGTCAACAGTTTTCTATTTTACAAGTTTTGCTGGGACTATTATGCATTAGTCTTCAACCAGCAAGACAATTGGTCAAGAATGCTCTTGTTATCAAATATCTGTGGCTGGTTTGGTAGGTTTTCAATTAAACTAGGGTTAGGAAAGACCTCAGTAAGTTATGGAGAGCAAATAAAGCCCTTATGCAAATTAGTTTAGAATTGAGACCATCTGATTGGTTGATGCAATTGTCATTCAAAATAAGCCATTCTGATTGGTTTATGTGCTGTCAGTCAACAGTTTTCTATTTTATAACTTTTGCTGGGACCATCATGCAATAGTCTTCTACCAGCAAGACAATTGGTCAAGAATGTAGTCAACAGTTTTCTATTTTACAACTTTTGCTGGCACCATCACGCAATAGCCTTCAACCAGCAAGACAATTGGTCAAGAATGTTCTTGTTATCAACTATCTGTGGCTGGTTCTGCAGGTGTTCAATTAGACTAGGGTGAGGAAGGACCTCAGTAAGTTATGAAGAGCAAATAAAGCCATTATGCAAATTAGTTCAGAATTGAGACCATCTGATTGGTTGATGCAACTGTCATTCAAAATAAGCCATTCTGATTGGTTTATGTACCATCAGTCGACAGTTTCCTATTTTACAACGTTTGCTGGGACCATCATGCAATAGTCTTCAACCAGCAAGACAATTGGTCAATAATGTTCTTGTTATCAACTATCTGTGGCTGGTTCTGCAGGTGTTCAATTAGAATAGGGTGAGGAAGGACCTCAGTAAGTTATAAAGAGCAAATAAATCCCTTATGCAAATTAGTTCAGAATTGAGAACATCTGATTGGTTGATGCAACTGTCATTCAAAATAAGCCATTCTGATTGGTTTATGTACTGTCAGTCAACAGTTCTCTATTTTACAACTTTTGCTGGGACTATCAAGCATTAGTCTTCAACCAGCAAGACAATTGGTCAAGAATGCTCTTGTTATCAACTATCTGTGGCTGGTTTTGTAGGTTTTCAATTAAACTAGGGTTAGGAAGGACCTCAGTAAGTTATGGAGAGCAAATAAAGACCTTATGCAAATTAGTTCAGAATTGAGATCATCTGATTGGTTGATGCAACTGTCATTCAAAATAAGCCATTCTGATTGGTTTATATACTGTCAGTCAACAGTTTTCTATTTTACAACTTTTGCTGGGACTATCATGCATTAGTCTTCAACCAGCAAGACAATTGGTCAAGAATGCTCTTGTTATCAACTATCTGTGGCTGGTTCTGCAGGTGTTCAATTAGACTAGGGTGAGGAAGGACCTCAGTAAGTTATGAAGAGCAAATAAAGCCATTATGTAAATTAGTTCAGAATTGAGATCATCTGATTGGTTGATGCAACTGTCATTCAAAATAAGCCATTCTGATTGGTTTATATACTGTCAGTCAACAGTTTTCTATTTTACAACTTTTGCTGGGACTATCATGCATTAGTCTTCAACCAGCAAGACAATTGGTCAAGAATGCTCTTGTTATCAACTATCTGTGGCTGGTTCTGCAGGTGTTCAATTAGACTAGGGTGAGGAAGGACCTCAGTAAGTTATGAAGAGCAAATAAAGCCATTATGCAAATTAGTTCAGAATTGAGACCATCTGTTTGGTTGATGCAACTGTCATTCAAAATAAGCAATTCTGATTGGTTTATGTACCATCAGTCAACAGTTTCCTATTTTACAACGTTTGCTGGGACCATCATGCAATAGTCTTCAACCAGCAAGACAATTGGTCAATAATGTTCTTGTTATCAACTATCTGTGGCTGGTTCTGCAGGTGTTCAATTAGAATAGGGTGAGGAAGGACCTCAGTAAGTTATAAAGAGCAAATAAAGCCCTTATGCAAATTAGTTCAGAATTGAGACCATCTGATTGGATGATGCAACTGTCATTCAAAATAAGCCATTCTGATTGGTTTATGTACTGTCAGTCAACAGTTCTCTATTTTACAACTTTTGCTGGGACTATCATGCATTAGTCTTCAACCAGCAAGACATTTGGTCAAGAATGCTCTTGTTATCAACTATCTGTGGCTGGTTTTGTAGGTTTTTAATTAAACTAGGGTTAGGAAGGACCTCAGTAAGTTATGGAGAGCAAATAAAGCCCTTATGCAAATTAGTTCAGAATTGAGATCATCTGATTGGTTGATGCAACTGTCATTCAAAATAAGCCATTCTGATTGTTTTATATACTGTCAGTCAACAGTTTTCTATTTTACAACTTTTGCAGGGACTATCATGCATTAGTCTTCAACCAGCAAGACAATTGGTCAAGAATGCCCTTGTTATCAACTATCTGTGGCTGGTTCTGCAGGTGTTCAATTAAACTAGGGTTAGGAAAGACCTCAGTAAGTTATGGAGAGCAAATAAAGCCCCTATGCAAATTAGTTTAGAATTGAGACCATCTGATTGGTTGATGCAATTGTCATTCAAAATAAGCCATTCTGATTGGTTTATGTACTGTCAGTCAACAGTTCTCTATTTTACAACTTTTGCTGGGACTATCATGCATTAGTCTTCAACCAGCAAGACAATTGGTCAAGAATGCTCTTGTTATCAACTATCTGTGGCTGGTTTTGTAGGTTTTCAATTAAACTAGGGTTAGGAAGGACCTCAGTAAGTTATGGAGAGCAAATAAAGCCCTTAAGCAAATTATTTCAGAATTGAGATCATCTGATTGGTTGATGCAACTGTCATTCAAAATAAGCCATTCTGATTGGTTTATATACTGTCAGTCAACAGTTTTCTATTTTACAACTTTTGCTGGGACTATCATGCATTAGTCTTCAACCAGCAAGACAATTGGTCAAGAATGTAGTCAACAGTTTTCTATTTTACAACTTTTGCTGGCACCATCACGCAATAGCCTTCAACCAGCAAGACAATTGGTCAAGAATGCTCTTGTTATCAACTATCTGTGGCTGGTTTTGTAGGTTTTCAATTAAACTAGGGTTAGGAAGGACCTCAGTAAGTTATGGAGAGCAAATAAAGCCCTTATGCAAATTACTTTAGAATTGAGACCATCTGATTGGTTGATGCAATTGTCATTCAAAATACACCATTCTGATTGGTTTATGTACTGTCAGTCAACAGTTCTCTATTTTACAACTTTTGCTGGGACTATCATGCATTAGTCTTCAACCAGCAAGACAATTGGTCAAGAATGCTCTTGTTATCAACTATCTGTGGCTGGTTTTGTAGGTTTTCAATTAAACTAGGGTTAGGAAGGACCTCAGTAAGTTATGGAGAGCAAATAAAGCCCTTATGCAAATTATTTCAGAATTAAGATCATCTGATTGGTTGATGCAACTGCCATTCAAAATAAGCCATTCTGATTGGTTTATATACTGTCAGTCAACAGTTTTCTATTTTACAACTTTTGCTGGGACTATCATGCATTAGTCTTCAACCAGCAAGACAATTGGTCAAGAATGCTCTTGTTATCAACTATCTGTGGCTGGTTCTGCAGGTGTTCAATTAGACTAGGGTGAGGAAGGACCTCAGTAAGTTATGAAGAGCAAATAAAGCCATTATGCAAATTAGTTCAGAATTGAGACCATCTGATTGGATGATGCAAATGTCATTCAAAATAAGCAATTCTGATTGGTTTATGTACCATCAGTCAACAGTTTCCTATTTTACAACGTTTGCTGGGACCATCATGCAATAGTCTTCAACCAGCAAGACAATTGGTCAATAATGTTCTTGTTATCAACTATCTGTGGCTGGTTCTGCAGGTGTTCAATTAGAATAGGGTGAGGAAGGACCTCAGTAAGTTATAAAGAGCAAATAAAGCCCTTATGCAAATTAGTTCAGAATTGAGACCATCTGATTGGTTGATGCAACTGTCATTCAAAATAAGCCATTCTGATTGGTTTATGTACTGTCAGTCAACAGTTCTCTATTTTACAACTTTTGCTGGGACTATCATGCATTAGTCTTCAACCAGCAAGACAATTGGTCAAGAATGCTCTTGTTATCAACTATCTGTGGCTGGTTTTGTAGGTTTTCAATTAAACTAGGGTTAGGAAGGACCTCAGTAAGTTATGGAGAGCAAATAAAGCCCTTATGCAAATTAGTTCAGAATTGAGATCATCTGATTGGTTGATGCAACTGTCATTCAAAATAAGCCATTCTGATTGGTTTATATACTGTCAGTCAACAGTTTTCTATTTAACAACTTTTGCTGGGACTATCATGCATTAGTCTTCAACCAGCAAGACAATGGGTCAAGAATGCTCTTGTTATCAACTATCTGTGGCTTGTTCTGCACGTATTCAATTAAACTAGGGTTAGGAAAGACCTCAGTAAGTTATGGAGAGCAAATAAAGCCCTTATGCAAATTAGTTCAGAATTGAGATCATATGATTGGTTGATGCAACTGTCATTCAAAATAAGCCATTCTGATTGGTTTATGTACTGTCAGTAAACAGTTTTCTATTTTACAACTTTTGCTGGGACTATCATGCATTAGTCTTCAACCAGCAAGACAATTGGTCAAGAATGCTCTTGTTATCAACTATCTGTGGCTGGTTTTGTAGGTTTTCAATTAAACTAGGGTTAGGAAAGACCTCAGTAAGTTATGGAGAGCAAATAAAGCCCTTATGCAAATTAGTTGAGAATTGAGACCATCTGATTGGTTGATGCAATTGTCATTCAAAATAAGACATTCTGATTGGTTTATGTACTGTCAGTCAACAGTTCTTTATTTCACAACTTTTGCTGGGACTATCATGCATTAGTCTTCAACCAGCAAGACAATTGGTAAAGAATGCTCTTGTTATCAACTATCTGTGGCTGGTTTTGTAGGTTTTCAATTAAACTAGGGTTATGAAGGACCTCAGTAAGTTATGGAGAGCAAATAAAGCCCTTATGCAAATAAATTCAGAATTGAGACCATCTGATTGGTTGATGCAATTGTCATTCAAAATAAGCCATTCTGATTGGTTTATGTGCTGTCAGTCAACAGTTTTCTATTTTATAACTTTTGCTGGGACCATCATGCAATAGTCTTCAACCAGCAAGACAATTGGTCAAGAATGTAGTCAACAGTTTTCTATTTTACAAATTTTGCTGGCACCATCACGCAATAGCCTTTAACCAGCAAGACAATTGGTCAAGAATGTTCTTGTTATCAACTATCTGTGGCTGGTTCTGCAGGTGTTCAATTAGACTAGGGTGAGGAAGGACCTCAGTAAGTTATGAAGAGCAAATAAAGCCATTATGTAAATTAGTTCAGAATTGAGATCATCTGATTGGTTGATGCAACTGTCATTCAAAATAAGCCATTCTTATTGGTTTATATACTGTCAGTCAACAGTTTTCTATTTTACAACTTTTGCTGGGACTATCATGCATTAGTCTTCAACCAGCAAGAAAATTGGTCAAGAATGCTCTTGTTATCAACTATCTGTGGCTGGTTCTGCAGGTGTTCAATTAGACTAGGGTGAGGAAGGACCTCAGGAAGTTATGAAGAGCAAATAAAGCCATTATGCAAATTAGTTCAGAATTGAGACCATCTGATTGGTTGATGCAACTGTCATTCAAAATAAGCCATTCTGATTGGTTTATGTACCATCAGTCAACAGTTTCCTATTTTACAACGTTTGCTGGGACCATCATGCAATAGTCTTCAACCAGCAAGACAATTGGTCAATAATGTTCTTGTTATCAACTATCTGTGGCTGGTTCTGCAGGTGTTCAATTAGAATAGGGTGAGGAAGGACCTCAGTAAGTTATAAAGAGCAAATAAATCCCTTATGCAAATTAGTTCAGAATTGAGAACATCTGATTGGTTGATGCAACTGTCATTCAAAATAAGCCATTCTGATTGGTTTATGTACTGTCAGTCAACAGTTCTCTATTTTACAACTTTTGCTGGGACTATCAAGCATTAGTCTTCAACCAGCAAGACAATTGGTCAAGAATGCTCTTGTTATCAACTATCTGTGGCTGGTTTTGTAGGTTTTCAATTAAACTAGGGTTAGGAAGGACCTCAGTAAGTTATGGAGAGCAAATAAAGACCTTATGCAAATTAGTTCAGAATTGAGATCATCTGATTGGTTGATGCAACTGTCATTGAAAATAAGCCATTCTGATTGGTTTATATACTGTCAGTCAACAGTTTTCTATTTTACAACTTTTGCTGGGACTATCAAGCATTAGTCTTCAACCAGCAAGACAATTGGTCAAGAATGCTCTTGTTATCAACTATCTGTGGCTGGTTCTGCAGGTGTTCAATTAGAATAGGGTGAGGAAGCACCTCAGTAAGTTATGAAGAGCAAATAAAGCCCTTATGCAAATTAGTTCAGAATTGAGATCATATGATTGGTTGATGCAACTGTCATTCAAAATAAGCCATTCTGATTGGTTTATGTACTGTCAGTCAACAGTTTTCTATTTTACAACTTTTGCTGGGACTATCATGCATTAGTCTTCAACCAGCAAGACAATTGGTCAAGAATGCTCTTGTTATCAACTATCTGTGGCTTGTTTTGTAGGTTTTCAATTAAACTAGGGTTAGGAGAGACCTCAGTAAGTTATGGAGAGCAAATAAAGCCCTTATTCAAATTAGTTTAGAATTGAGACCATCTGATTGGTTGATGCAATTGTCATTCAAAATAAGCCATTCTGATTGGTTTATGTACTGTCAGTCAACAGTTTTCTATTTTATAACTTTTGCTGGGACCATCATGCAATAGTCTTCAACCAGCAAGACAATTGGTCAAGAATGTAGTCAACAGTTTTCTATTTTACAACTTTTCCTGGCACCATCACGCAATAGCCTTCAACCAGCAAGACAATTGGTCAAGAATGCTCTTGTTATCAACTATCTGTGGCTGGTTTTATAGGTTTTCAATTAAACTAGGGTTAGGAAGGACCTCAGTAAGTTATGGAGAGCAAATAAAGCCCTTATGCAAATTAGTTTAGAATTAAGACCATCTGATTGGTTGATGCAATTGTCATTCAAAATAAGCCATTCTGATTGGTTTATGTACTGTCAGTCAACAGTTTTCTATTTTACAACTTTTGCTGGGACTATCATGCATTAGTCTTCAACCAGCAAGACAATTGGTCAAGAATGCTCTTGTTATCAACTATCTGTGGCTTGTTTTGTAGGTTTTCAAGTAAACTAGGGTTAGGAAAGACCTCAGTAAGTTATGGAGAGCAAATAAAGCCCTTATGCAAATTAGTTTAGAATTGAGACCATCTGATTGGTTGATGCAATTGTCATTCAAAATAAGCCATTCTGATTGGTTTATGTGCTGTCAGTCAACAGTTTTCTATTTTATAACTTTTGCTGGGACCATCATGCAATAGTCTTCAACCAGCAAGACAATTGGTCAAGAATGTAGTCAACAGTTTTCTATTTTACAACTTTTGCTGGCACCATCACGCAATAGCCTTCAACCAGCAAGACAATTGGTCAAGAATGCTCTTGTTATCAACTATCTGTGGCTGGTTTTATAGGTTTTCAATTAAACTAGGGTTAGGAAGGACCTCAGTAAGTTATGGAGAGCAAATAAAGCCCCTATGCAAATTAGTTTAGAATTGAGACCATCTGATTGGTTGATGCAATTGTCATTCAAAATACACCATTCTGATTGGTTTATGTACTGTCAGTCAACAGTTCTCTATTTTACAACTTTTGCTGGGACTATCATGCATTGGTCTTCAACCAGCAAGACAATTGGTCAAGAATGCTCTTGTTATCAACTATCTGTGGCTGGTTCTGCAGGTGTTCTATTAGACTAGGGTGAGGAAGGACCTCAGTAAGTTATGAAGAGCAAATAAAGCCCTTATGCAAATTAGTTCAGAATTGAGATCATATGATTGGTTGATGCAACTGTCATTCAAAATAAGCCATTCTGATCGGTTTATGTGCTGTCAGTCAACAGTTTTCTATTTTATAACTTTTGCTGGGACCATCACGCAATAGCCTTCAACCAGCAAGACAATTGGTCAAGAATGCTCTTGTTATCAACTATCTGTGGCTGGTTTTATTGGTTTTCAATTAAACTAGGGTTAGGAAGAACCTCAGTAAGTTATGGAGAGCAAATAAAGCCCTTATGCAAATTGGTTTAGAATTGAGACCATCTGATTGGTTGATGCAATTGTCATTCAAAATAAACCATTCTGATTGGTTTATGTACTGTCAGTCAACAGTTTTCTATTTTACAACTTTTGCTGGGACTATCATGCATTGGTCTTCAACCAGCAAGACAATTGGTCAAGAATGCTCTTGTTATCAACTATCTGTGGCTGGTTTTGTAGGTTTTCAATTAAACTAGGGTTAGGAAGGACCTCAGTAAGTTATGGAGAGCAAATAAAGCCCTTATGCAAATTAGTTTAGAATTAAGACCATCTGATTGGTTGATGCAATTGTCATTCAAAATAAGCCATTCTGATTGGTTTATGTACTGTCAGTCAACAGTTCTCTATTTTACAACTTTTGCTGGGACTATCATGCATTAGTCTTCAACCAGCAAGACATTTGGTCAAGAATGCTCTTGTTATCAACTATCTGTGGCTGGTTCTGCAGGTGTTCAATTAAACTAGGGTTAGGAAAGACCTCAGTAAGTTATGGAGAGCAAATAGAGCCCTTATGCAAATTAGTTTAGAATTGAGACCATCTGATTGGTTGATGCAACTGTCATTCAAAATAAGCCATTCTGATTGGTTTATATACTGTCCGTCAACAGTTTTCTATTTTATAACTTTTGCTGGGACCATCATGCAATAGTCTTCAACCAGCAAGACAATTGGTCAAGAATGTAGTCAACAGTTTTCTATTTTACAACTTTTGCTGGCACCATCACGCAATAGCCTTCAACCAGCAAGACAATTGGTCAAGAATGCTCTTGTTATCAACTATCTGTGGCTGGTTTTATAGGTTTTCAATTAAACTAGGGTTAGGAAGGACCTCAGTAAGTTATGGAGAGCAAATAAAGCCCCTATGCAAATTAGTTTAGAATTGAGACCATCTGATTGGTTGATGCAATTGTCATTCAAAATACACCATTCTGATTGGTTTATGTACTGTCAGTCAACAGTTCTCTATTTTACAACTTTTGCTGGGACTATCATGCATTGGTCTTCAACCAGCAAGACAATTGGTCAAGAATGCTCTTGTTATCAACTATCTGTGGCTGGTTCTGCAGGTTTTCTATTAGACTAGGGTGAGGAAGGACCTCAGTAAGTTATGAAGAGCAAATAAAGCCCTTATGCAAATTAGTTCAGAATTGAGATCATATGATTGGTTGATGCAACTGTCATTCAAAATAAGCCATTCTGATCGGTTTATGTGCTGTCAGTCAACAGTTTTCTATTTTATAACTTTTGCTGGGACCATCACGCAATAGCCTTCAACCAGCAAGACAATTGGTCAAGAATGCTCTTGTTATCAACTATCTGTGGCTGGTTTTATTGGTTTTCAATTAAACTAGGGTTAGGAAGAACCTCAGTAAGTTATGGAGAGCAAATAAAGCCCTTATGCAAATTGGTTTAGAATTGAGACCATCTGATTGGTTGATGCAATTGTCATTCAAAATAAACCATTCTGATTGGTTTATGTACTGTCAGTCAACAGTTTTCTATTTTACAACTTTTGCTGGGACTATCATGCATTGGTCTTCAACCAGCAAGACAATTGGTCAAGAATGCTCTTGTTATCAACTATCTGTGGCTGGTTTTGTAGGTTTTCAATTAAACTAGGGTTAGGAAGGACCTCAGTAAGTTATGGAGAGCAAATAAAGCCCTTATGCAAATTAGTTTAGAATTAAGACCATCTGATTGGTTGATGCAATTGTCATTCAAAATAAGCCATTCTGATTGGTTTATGTACTGTCAGTCAACAGTTCTCTATTTTACAACTTTTGCTGGGACTATCATGCATTAGTCTTCAACCAGCAAGACATTTGGTCAAGAATGCTCTTGTTATCAACTATCTGTGGCTGGTTCTGCAGGTGTTCAATTAAACTAGGGTTAGGAAAGACCTCAGTAAGTTATGGAGAGCAAATAAAGCCCTTATGCAAATTAGTTTAGAATTGAGACCATCTGATTGGTTGATGCAACTGTCATTCAAAATAAGCCATTCTGATTGGTTTATATACTGTCCGTCAACAGTTTTCTATTTTACAACTTTTGCTGGGACTATCATGCATTAGTCTTCAACCAGCAAGACAATTGGTCAAGAATGCTCTTGTTATCAACTATCTGTGGCTGGTTCTGCAGGTGTTCAATTAGAATAGGGTGAGGAAGGACCTCAGTAAGTTATAAAGAGCAAATAAAGCCCTTATGCAAATTAGTTCAGAATTGAGACCATCTGATTGGTTGATGCAACTGTCATTCAAAATAAGCCATTCTGATTGGTTTATATACTGTCAGTCAACAGTTTTCTATTTTACAACTTTTGCTGGGACTATCATGCATTAGTCTTCAACCAGCAAGACAATTGGTCAAGAATGCTCTTGTTATCAACTATCTGTGGCTGGTTCTGCAGGTGTTCAATTAAACTAGGGTTAGGAAAGACCTCAGTAAGTTATGGAGAGCAAATAAAGCCCTTATGCAAATTAGTTCAGAATTGAGATCATATGATTGGTTGATGCAACTGTCATTCAAAATAAGCCATTCTGATTGGTTTATGTGCTGTCAGTCAACAGTTTTCTATTTTATAACTTTTGCTGGGACCATCACGCAATCGCCTTCAACCAGCAAGACAATTGGTCAAGAATGCTCTTGTTATCAACTATCTGTGGCTGGTTTTATTGGTTTTCAATTAAACTAGGGTTAGGAAGAACCTCAGTAAGTTATGGAGAGCAAATAAAGCCCTTATGCAAATTGGTTTAGAATTGAGACCATCTGATTGGTTGATGCAATTGTCATTCAAACTACACCATTCTGATTGGTTTATGTACTGTCAGTCAACAGTTTTCTATTTTACAACTTTTGCTGGGACTATCATGCATTAGTCTTCAACCAGAATGCTCTTGTTATCAACTATCTGTGGCTGGTTTTGTAGGTTTTCAATTAAACTAGGGTTAGGAAAGACCTCAGTAAGTTATGGAGAGCAAATAAAGCCCTTATGCAAATTAGTTTAGAATTGAGACCATCTGATTGGTTGATGCAATTGTCATTCAAAATAAGCCATTCTGATTGGTTTATCTGCTGTCAGTCAACAGTTTTCTATTTTATAACTTTTGCTGGAACCATCATGCAATAGTCTTCAACCAGCAAGACAATTGGTCAAGAATGTAGTCAACAGTTTTCTATTTTACAACTTTTGCTGGCACCATCACGCAATAGCCTTCAACCAGCAAGACAATTGGTCAAGAATGCTCTTGTTATCAACTATCTGTGGCTGGTTTTGTAGGTTTTAAATTAAACTAGGGTTAGGAAGGACCTCAGTAAGTTATGGAGAGCAAATAAAGCCCTTATGCAAATTAGTTTAGAATTAAGACCATCTGATTGGTTGATGCAATTGTCATTCAAAATAAGCCATTCTGATTGGTTTATGTACTGTCAGTCAACAGTTCTCTATTTTACAACTTTTGCTGGGACTATCATGCATTAGTCTTCAACCAGCAAGACATTTGGTCAAGAATGCTCTTGTTATCAACTATCTGTGGCTGGTTTTGTAGGTTTTCAATTAAACTAGGGTTAGGAAGGACCTCAGTAAGTTATGGAGAGCAAATAAAGCCCTTATGCAAATTAGTTTATAATTAAGACCATCTGATTGGTTGATGCAATTGTCATTCAAAATAAGCCATTCTGATTGGTTTATGTACTGTCAGTCAACAGTTCTCTATTTTACAACTTTTGCTGGGACTATCATGCATTAGTCTTCAACCAGCAAGACATTTGGTCAAGAATGCTCTTGTTATCAACTATCTGTGGCTGGTTTTGTAGGTTTTCAATTAAACTAGGGTTAGGAAGGACCTCAGTAAGTTATGGAGAGCAAATAAAGCCCTTATGCAAATTAGTTCAGAATTGAGATCATCTGATTGGTTGATGCAACTGTCATTCAAAATAAGCCATTCTGATTGGTTTATATACTGTCAGTCAACAGTTTTCTATTTTACAACTTTTGCTGGGACTATCTTGCATTAGTCTTCAACCACCAAGACAATTGGTCAAGAATGCTCTTGTTATCAACTATCTGTGACTGGTTTTGTAGGTTTTCAATTAAACTAGGGTTAGGAAGGACCTCAGTAAGTTATGGAGAGCAAATAAAGCCCTTATGCAAATTAGTTCAGAATTGAGATCATCTGATTGGTTGATGCAACTGTCTTTCAAAATAAGCCATTCTGATTGGTTTATATACTGTCAGTCAACAGTTTTCTATTTTACAACTTTTGCTGGGACTATCATGCATTAGTCTTCAACCAGCAAGACAATTGGTCAAGAATGCTCTTGTTATCAACTATTTGTGGCTGGTACTGCAGGCGTTCAATTAAACTAGGGTTAGGAAAGACCTCAGTAAGTTATGGAGAACAAATAAAGCCCTTATGCAAATTAGTTTAGAATTGAGACCATCTGATTGGTTGATGCAATTGTCATTCAAAATAAGCCATTCTGATTGGTTTATGTACTGTCAGTCAACAGTTCTCTATTTTACAACTTTTGCTGGGACTATCATGCATTAGTCCTCAACCAGCAAGACAATTGGTCAAGAATGCTCTTGTTATCAACTATATGTGGCTGGTTTTATAGGTTTTCAATTAAACTAGGGTTAGGAAGGACCTCAGTAAGTTATGGAGAGCAAATAAAGCCCTTATGCAAATTAGTTTAGAATTAAGACCATCTGATTGGTTGATGCAATTGTCATTCAAAATAAGCCATTCTGATTGGTTTATGTACTGTCAGTCAACAGTTCTCTATTTTACAACTTTTGCTGGGACTATCATGCATTAGTCTTCAAACAGCAAGACATTTGGTCAAGAATGCTCTTGTTATCAACTATCTGTGGCTGGTTTTGTAGGTTTTCAATTAAACTAGGGTTAGGAAGGACCTCAGTAAGTTATGGAGAGCAAATAAAGCCCTTATGCAAATTAGTTCAGAATTGAGATCATCTGATTGGTTGATGCAACTGTCATTCAAAATAAGCCATTCTGATTGGTTTATATACTGTCAGTCAACAGTTTTCTATTTTACAACGTTTGCTGGGACTATCATGCATTAGTCTTCAACCAGCAAGACAATTGGTCAAGAATGCTCTTGTTATCAACTATCTGTGGCTGGTTCTGCAGGTGTTCAATTAGACTAGGGTGAGGAAGGACCTCAGTAAGTTATGAAGAGCAAATAAAGCCCTTATGCAAATTGGTTCAGAATTGAGATCATATGATTGGTTGATGCAACTGTCATTCAAAATAAGCCATTCTGATTGGTTTATGTGCTGTCAGTCAACAGTTTTCTATTTTATAACTTTTGCTGGGACCATCATGCAATAGCCTTCAACCAGCAAGACAATTGGTCAAGAATGTTTTTGTTATCAACTATCTGTGGCTGGTTTTGTAGGTTTTCAATTAAACTAGGGTTAGGAAAGACCTCAGTAAGTTATGGAGAGCAAATAAAGCCCTTATGCAAATTGGTTCAGAATTGAGATCATATGATTGGTTGATGCAACTGTCATTCAAAATAAGCCATTCTGAATGGTTTGTGTACTGTCAGTCAACAGTTTTCTATTTTACAACTTTTGCTGGGACTATCATGCATTAGTCTTCAACCAGCAAGACAATTGGTCAAAAATGCTCTTGTTATCAACTATCTGTGGATGGTTTGGTAGGTTTTCATTTAAACTAGGGTTAGGAAAGACCTCAGTAAGTTATGGAGAGCAAATAAAGCCCTTATGCAAATTAGTTTAGAATTGAGACCATCTGATTGGTTGATGCAATTGTCATTCAAAATAAGCCATTCTGATTGGTTTATGTGCTGTCAGTCAACAGTTTTCTATTTTATAACTTTTGCTGGGACCATCATGCAATAGTCTTCAACCAGCAAGACAATTGGTCAAGAATGTAGTCAACAGTTTTCTATTTTACAACTTTTGCTGGCACCATCACGCAATAGCCTTCAACCAGCAAGACAATTGGTCAAGAATGCTCTTGTTATCAAATATCTGTGGCTGGTTTTATAGGTTTTCAATTAAACTAGGGTTAGGAAGGACCTCAGTAAGTTATGGAGAGCAAATAAAGCCCCTATGCAAATTAGTTTAGAATTGAGACCATCTGATTGGTTGATGCAATTGTCATTCAAAATACACCATTCTGATTGGTTTATGTACTGTCAGTCAACAGTTCTCTATTTTACAACTTTTGCTGGGACTATTATGCACTAGTCTTCAACCAGCAAGACAATTGGTCAAGAATGCTCTTGTTATCAACTATCTGTGGCTGGTTTTGTAGGTTTTCAATTAAACTAGGGTTAGGAAGGACCTCAGTAAGTTATGGAGAGCAAATAAAGCCCTTATGCAAATTAGTTTAGAATTAAGACCATCTGATTGGTTGATGCAATTGTCATTCAAAATAAGCCATTCTGATTGGTTTATGTACTGTCAGTCAACAGTTCTCTATTTTACAACTTTTGCTGGGACTATCATGCATTAGTCTTCAACCAGCAAGACATTTGGTCAAGAATGCTCTTTATATCAACTATCTGTGGCTGGTTTTGTAGGTTTTCAATTAAACTAGGGTTAGGAAGGACCTCAGTAAGTTATGGAGAGCAAATAAAGCCCTTATGCAAATTAGTTCAGAATTGAGATCATCTGATTGGTTGATGCAACTGTCATTCAAAATAAGCCATTCTGATTGGTTTATATACTGTCAGTCAACAGTTTTCTATTTTACAACTTTTGCTGGGACTATCATGAATTAGTCTTCAACCAGCAAGACAATTGGTCAAGAATGCTCTTGTTATCAACTATCTGTGGCTGGTTCTGCAGGTGTTCAATTAGACTAGGGTGAGGAAGGACCTCAGTAAGTTATGAAGAGCAAATAAAGCCCTTATGCAAATTGGTTCAGAATTGAGATCATCTGATTGGTTGATGCAACTGTCATTCAAAATAAGCCATTCTGATTGGTTTATATACTGTCAGTCAACAGTTTTCTATTTTACAACTTTTGCTGGGACTATCATGCATTAGTCTTCAACCACCAAGACAATTGGTCAAGAATGCTCTTGTTATAAACTATCTGTGACTGGTTTTGTAGGTTTTCAATTAAACTAGGGTTAGGAAGGACCTCAGTAAGTTATGGAGAGCAAATAAAGCCCTTATGCAAATTAGTTCAGAATTGAGATCATCTGATTGGTTGATGCAACTGTCATTCAAAATAAGCCATTCTGATTGGTTTATATACTGTCAGTCAACAGTTTTCTATTTTACAACTTTTGCTGGGACTATCATGCATTAGTCTTCAACCAGCAAGACAATTGGTCAAGAATGCTCTTGTTATCAAATATTTGTGGCTGGTACTGCAGGCGTTCAATTAAACTAGGGTTAGGAAAGACCTCAGTAAGTTATGGAGAACAAATAAAGCCCTTATGCAAATTAGTTTAGAATTGAGACCATCTGATTGGTTGATGCAATTGTCATTCAAAATAAGCCATTCTGATTGGTTTATGTACTGTCAGTCAACAGTTCTCTATTTTACAACTTTTGCTGGGACTATCATGCATTAGTCCTCAACCAGCAAGACAATTGGTCAAGAATGCTCTTGTTATCAACTATATGTGGCTGGTTTTATAGGTTTTCAATTAAACTAGGGTTAGGAAGGACCTCAGTAAGTTATGGAGAGCAAATAAAGCCCTTATGCAAATTAGTTCAGAATTGAGATCATCTGATTGGTTGATGCAACTGTCATTCAAAATAAGCCATTCTGATTGGTTTATATACTGTCAGTCAACAGTTTTCTATTTTACAACGTTTGCTGGGATTATCATGCATTAGTCTTCAACCAGCAAGACAATTGGTCAAGAATGCTCTTGTTATCAACTATCTGTGGCTGGTTCTGCAGGTGTTCAATTAGACTAGGGTGAGGAAGGACCTCAGTAAGTTATGAAGAGCAAATAAAGCCCTTATGCAAATTGGTTCAGAATTGAGATCATATGATTGGTTGATGCAACTGTCATTCAAAATATGCCATTCTGATTGGTTTATGTACTGTCAGTCAATAGTTTTCTATTTACAACTTTTGCTGGGACTATCATGCATTAGTCTTCAACCAGCAAGACAATTGGTCAAGAATGCTCTTGTTATCAACTATCTGTGGCTGGTTTTATAGGTTTTCAATTAAACTAGGGTTAGGAAAGACCTCAGTAAGTTATGGAGAGCAAATAAAGCCCTTATGCAAATTAGTTTAGAATTGAGACCATCTGATTGGTTGATGCAATTGTCATTCAAAATAAGCCATTCTGATTGGTTTATGTGCTGTCAGTCAACAGTTTTCTATTTTATAACTTTTGCTGGGACCATCATGCAATAGCCTTCAACCAGCAAGACAATTGGTCAAGAATGTTTTTGTTATCAACTATCTGTGGCTGGTTTTGTAGGTTTTCAATTAAACTAGGGTTAGGAAAGACCTCAGTAAGTTATGGAGAGCAAATAAAGCCCTTATGCAAATTGGTTCAGAATTGAGATCATATGATTGGTTGATGCAACTGTCATTCAAAATAAGCCATTCTAAATGGTTTGTGTACTGTCAGTCAACAGTTTTCTATTTTACAACTTTTGCTGGGACTATCATGCATTAGTCTTCAACCAGCAAGACAATTGGTCAAAAATGCTCTTGTTATCAACTATCTGTGGCTGGTTTGGTAGGTTTTCATTTAAACTAGGGTTAGGAAAGACCTCAGTAAGTTATGGAGAGCAAATAAAGCCCTTATGCAAATTAGTTTAGAATTGAGACCATCTGATTGTTTGATGCAATTGTCATTCAAAATAAGCCATTCTGATTGGTTTATGTGCTGTCAGTCAACAGTTTTCTATTTTATAACTTTTGCTGGGACCATCATGCAATAGTCTTCAACCAGCAAGACAATTGGTCAAGAATGTAGTCAACAGTTTTCTATTTTACAACTTTTGCTGGCACCATCACGCAATAGCCTTCAACCAGCAAGACAATTGGTCAAGAATGCTCTTGTTATCAACTATCTGTGGCTGGTTTTATAGGTTTTCAATTAAACTAGGGTTAGGAAGGACCTCAGTAAGTTATGGAGAGCAAATAAAGCCCCTATGCAAATTAGTTTAGAATTGAGACCATCTGATTGGTTGATGCAATTGTCATTCAAAATACACCATTCTGATTGGTTTATGTACTGTCAGTCAACAGTTCTCTATTTTACAACTTTTGCTGGGACTATCATGCATTAGTCTTTAACCAGCAAGACATTTGGTCAAGAATGCTCTTGTTATCAACTATCTGTGGCTGGTTTTGTAGGTTTTCAATTAAACTAGGGTTAGGAAGGACCTCAGTAAGTTATGGAGAGCAAATAAAGCCCTTATGCAAATTAGTTTAGAATTAAGACCATCTGATTGGTTGATGCAATTGTCATTCAAAATAAGCCATTCTGATTGGTTTATGTACTGTCAGTCAACAGTTCTCTATTTTACAACTTTTGCTGGGACTATCATGCATTAGTCTTCAACCAGCAAGACATTTGGTCAAGAATGCTCTTGTTATCAACTATCTGTGGCTGGTTTTGTAGGTTTTCAATTAAACTAGGGTTAGGAAGGACCTCAGTAAGTTATGGAGAGCAAATAAAGCCCTTATGCAAATTAGTTCAGAATTGAGATCATCTGATTGGTTGATGCAACTGTCATTCAAAATAAGCCATTCTGATTGGTTTATATACTATCAGTCAACAGTTTTCTATTTTACAACTTTTGCTGGGACTATCATGCATTAGTCTTCAACCAGCAAGACAATTGGTCAAGAATGCTCTTGTTTTCAACTATCTGTGGCTGGTTTTGTAGGTTTTCAATTAAACTAGGGTTAGGAAGGACCTCAGTAAGTTATGGAGAGCAAATAAAGCCCTTATGCAAATTAGTTCAGAATTGAGATCATCTGATTGGTTGATGCAACTGTCATTCAAAATAAGCCATTCTGATTGGTTTATATACTGTCAGTCAACAGTTTTCTATTTTACAACTTTTGCTGGGACTATCATGCATTCGTCTTCAACCACCAAGACAATTGGTCAAGAATGCTCTTGTTATCAACTATCTGTGACTGGTTTTGTAGGTTTTCAATTAAACTAGGGTTAGGAAGGACCTCAGTAAGTTATGGAGAGCAAATAAAGCCCTTATGCAAATTAGTTCAGAATTGAGATCATCTGATTGGTTGATGCAACTGTCATTCAAAATAAGCCATTCTGATTGGTTTATATACTGTCAGTCAACAGTTTTCTATTTTACAACTTTTGCTGGGACTATCATGCATTAGTCTTCAACCAGCAAGACAATTGGTCAAGAATGCTCTTGTTATCAACTATTTGTGGCTGGTACTGCAGGCGTTCAATTAAACTAGGGTTAGGAAAGACCTCAGTAAGTTATGGAGAACAAATAAAGCCCTTATGCAAATTAGTTTAGAATTGAGACCATCTGATTGGTTGATGCAATTGTCATTCAAAATAAGCCATTCTGATTGGTTTATGTACTGTCAGTCAACAGTTCTCTATTTTACAACTTTTGCTGGGACTATCATGCATTAGTCCTCAACCAGCAAGACAATTGGTCAAGAATGCTCTTGTTATCAACTATATGTGGCTGGTTTTATAGGTTTTCAATTAAACTAGGGTTAGGAAGGACCTCCGTAAGTTATGGAGAGCAAATAAAGCCCTTATGCAAATTAGTTTAGAATTAAGACCATCTGATTGGTTGATGCAATTGTCATTCAAAATAAGCCATTCTGATTGGTTTATGTACTGTCAGTCAACAGTTCTCTATTTTACAACTTTTGCTGGGACTATCATGCATTAGTCTTCAACCAGCAAGACATTTGGTCAAGAATGCTCTTGTTATCAACTATCTGTGGCTGGTTTTGTAGGTTTTCAATTAAACTAGGGTTAGGAAGGACCTCAGTAAGTTATGGAGAGCAAATAAAGCCCTTATGCAAATTAGTTCAGAATTGAGATCATCTGATTGGTTGATGCAACTGTCATTCAAAATAAGCCATTCTGATTGGTTTATATACTGTCAGTCAACAGTTTTCTATTTTACAACGTTTGCTGGGACTATCATGCATTAGTCTTCAACCAGCAAGACAATTGGTCAAGAATGCTCTTGTTATCAACTATCTGTGGCTGGTTCTGCAGGTGTTCAATTAGACTAGGGTGAGGAAGGACCTCAGTAAGTTATGAAGAGCAAATAAAGCCCTTATGCAAATTGGTTCAGAATTGAGATCATATGATTGGTTGATGCAACTGTCATTCAAAATATGCCATTCTGATTGGTTTATGTACTGTCAGTCAATAGTTTTCTATTTACAACTTTTGCTGGGACTATCATGCATTAGTCTTCAACCAGCAAGACAATTGGTCAAGAATGCTCTTGTTATCAACTATCTGTGGCTGGTTCTGCAGGTGTTCAATTAGACTAGGGTGAGGAAGGACCTCAGTAAGTTATGGAGAGCAAATAAAGCCCTTATGCAAATTAGTTTAGAATTGAGACCATCTGATTGGTTGATGCAATTGTCATTCAAAATAAGCCATTCTGATTGGTTTATGTGCTGTCAGTCAACAGTTTTCTATTTTATAACTTTTGCTGGGACCATCATGCAATAGCCTTAAACCAGCAAGACAATTGGTCAAGAATGTTTTTGTTATCAACTATCTGTGGCTGGTTTTGTAGGTTTTCAATTAAACTAGGGTTAGGTAAGACCTCAGTAAGTTATGGAGAGCAAATAAAGCCCTTATGCAAATTGGTTCAGAATTGAGATCATATGATTGGTTGATGCAACTGTCATTCAAAATAAGCCATTCTAAATGGTTTGTGTACTGTCAGTCAACAGTTTTCTATTTTACAACTTTTGCTGGGACTATCATGCATTAGTCTTCAACCAGCAAGACAATTGGTCAAAAATGCTCTTGTTATCAACTATCTGTGGCTGGTTTGGTAGGTTTTCATTTAAACTAGGGTTAGGAAAGACCTCAGTAAGTTATGGAGAGCAAATAAAGCCCTTATGCAAATTAGTTTAGAATTGAGACCATCTGATTGGTTGATGCAATTGTCATTCAAAATAAGCCATTCTGATTGGTTTATGTGCTGTCAGTCAACAGTTTTCTATTTTATAACTTTTGCTGGGACCATCATGCAATAGTCTTCAACCAGCAAGACAATTGGTCAAGAATGTAGTCAACAGTTTTCTATTTTACAACTTTTGCTGGCACCATCACGCAATAGCCTTCAACCAGCAAGACAATTGGTCAAGAATGCTCTTGTTATCAACTATCTGTGGCTGGTTTTATAGGTTTTCAATTAAACTAGGGTTAGGAAGGACCTCAGTAAGTTATGGAGAGCAAATAAAGCCCCTATGCAAATTAGTTTAGAATTGAGACCATCTGATTGGTTGATGCAATTGTCATTCAAAATACACCATTCTGATTGGTTTATGTACTGTCAGTCAACAGTTCTCTATTTTACAACTTTTGCTGGGACTATCATGCATTAGTCTTCAACCAGCAAGACATTTGGTCAATAATGCTCTTGTTATCAACTATCTGTGGCTGGTTTTGTAGGTTTTCAATTAAACTAGGGTTAGGAAGGACCTCAGTAAGTTATGGAGAGCAAATAAAGCCCTTATGCAAATTAGTTCAGAATTGAGATCATCTGATTGGTTGATGCAACTGTCATTCAAAATAAGCCATTCTGATTGGTTTATATACTGTCAGTCAACAGTTTTCTATTTTACAACTTTTGCTGGGACTATCATGCATTAGTCTTCAACCAGCAAGACAATTGGTCAAGAATGCTCTTGTTATCAACTATTTGTGGCTGGTACTGCAGGCGTTCAATTAAACTAGGGTTAGGAAAGACCTCAGTAAGTTATGGAGAACAAATAAAGCCCTTATGCAAATAAGTTTAGAATTGAGACCATCTGATTGGTTGATGCAATTGTCATTCAAAATAAGCCATTCTGATTGGTTTATGTACTGTCAGTCAACAGTTCTCTATTTTACAACTTTTGCTGGGACTATCATGCATTAGTCCTCAACCAGCAAGACAATTGGTCAAGAATGCTCTTGTTATCAACTATATGTGGCTGGTTTTATAGGTTTTCAATTAAACTAGGGTTAGGAAGGACCTCAGTAAGTTATGGAGAGCAAATAAAGCCCTTATGCAAATTAGTTTAGAATTAAGACCATCTGATTGGTTGATGCAATTGTCATTCAAAATAAGCCATTCTGATTGGTTTATGTACTGTCAGTCAACAGTTCTCTATTTTACAACTTTTGCTGGGACTATCATGCATTAGTCTTCAACCAGCAAGACATTTGGTCAAGAATGCTCTTGTTATCAACTATCTGTGGCTGGTTTTGTAGGTTTTCAATTAAACTAGGGTTAGGAAGGACCTCAGTAAGTTATGGAGAGCAAATAAAGCCCTTATGCAAATTAGTTCAGAATTGAGATCATCTGATTGGTTGATGCAACTGTCATTCAAAATAAGCCATTCTGATTGGTTTATATACTGTCAGTCAACAGTTTTCTATTTTATAACTTTTGCTGGGACCATCATGCAATAGTCTTCAACCAGCAAGACAATTGGTCAAGAATGTAGTCAACAGTTTTCTATTTTACAACTTTTGCTGGCACCATCACGCAATAGCCTTCAACCAGCAAGACAATTGGTCAAGAATGCTCTTGTTATCAACTATCTGTGGCTGGTTTTATAGGTTTTCAATTAAACTAGGGTTAGGAAGGACCTCAGTAAGTTATGGAGAGCAAATAAAGCCCTTATGCAAATTAGTTTAGAATTAAGACCATCTGATTGGTTGATGCAATTGTCATTCAAAATAAGCCATTCTGATTGGTTTATGTACTGTCAGTCAACAGTTCTCTATTTTACAACTTTTGCTGGGACTATCATGCATTAGTCTTCAACCACCAAGACAATTGGTCAAGAATGCTCTTGTTATCAACTATCTGTGACTGGTTTTGTAGGTTTTCAATTAAACTAGGGTTAGGAAGGATCTCAGTAAGTTATGGAGAGCAAATAAAGCCCTTATGCAAATTAGTTCAGAATTGAGATCATCTGATTGGTTGATGCAACTGTCATTCAAAATAAGCCATTCTGATTGGTTTATATACTGTCAGTCAACAGTTTTCTATTTTACAACTTTTGCTGGGACTATCATGCATTAGTCTTCAACCAGCAAGACAATTGGTCAAGAATGCTCTTGTTATCAACTATTTGTGGCTGGTACTGCAGGCGTTCAATTAAACTAGGGTTAGGAAAGACCTCAGTAAGTTATGGAGAACAAATAAAGCCCTTATGCAAATTAGTTTAGAATTGAGACCATCTGATTGGTTGATGCAATTGTCATTCAAAATAAGCCATTCTGATTGGTTTATGTACTGTCAGTCAACAGTTCTCTATTTTACAACTTTTGCTGGGACTATCATGCATTAGTCCTCAACCAGCAAGACAATTGGTCAAGAATGCTCTTGTTATCAACTATATGTGGCTGGTTTTATAGGTTTTCAATTAAACTAGGGTTAGGAAGGACCTCAGTAAGTTATGGAGAGCAAATAAAGCCCTTATGCAAATTAGTTTAGAATTAAGACCATCTGATTGGTTGATGCAATTGTCATTCAAAATAAGCCATTCTGATTGGTTTATGTACTGTCAGTCAACAGTTCTCTATTTTACAACTTTTGCTGGGACTATCATGCATTAGTCTTCAAACAGCAAGACATTTGGTCAAGAATGCTCTTGTTATCAACTATCTGTGGCTGGTTTTGTAGGTTTTCAATTAAACTAGGGTTAGGAAGGACCTCAGTAAGTTATGGAGAGCAAATAAAGCCCTTATGCAAATTAGTTCAGAATTGAGATCATCTGATTGGTTGATGCAACTGTCATTCAAAATAAGCCATTCTGATTGGTTTATATACTGTCAGTCAACAGTTTTCTATTTTACAACTTTTGCTGGGACTATCATGAATTAGTCTTCAACCAGCAAGACAATTGGTCAAGAATGCTCTTGTTATCAACTATCTGTGGCTGGTTCTGCAGGTGTTCAATTAGACTAGGGTGAGGAAGGACCTCAGTAAGTTATGAAGAGCAAATAAAGCCCTTATGCAAATTGGTTCAGAATTGAGATCATCTGATTGGTTGATGCAACTGTCATTCAAAATAAGCCATTCTGATTGGTTTATATACTGTCAGTCAACAGTTTTCTATTTTACAACTTTTGCTGGGACTATCATGCATTAGTCTTCAACCACCAAGACAATTGGTCAAGAATGCTCTTGTTATCAACTATCTGTGACTGGTTTTGTAGGTTTTCAATTAAACTAGGGTTAGGAAGGACCTCAGTAAGTTATGGAGAGCAAATAAAGCCCTTATGCAAATTAGTTCAGAATTGAGATCATCTGATTGGTTGATGCAACTGTCATTCAAAATAAGCCATTCTGATTGGTTTATATACTGTCAGTCAACAGTTTTCTATTTTACAACTTTTGCTGGGACTATCATGCATTAGTCTTCAACCAGCAAGACAATTGGTCAAGAATGCTCTTGTTATCAAATATTTGTGGCTGGTACTGCAGGCGTTCAATTAAACTAGGGTTAGGAAAGACCTCAGTAAGTTATGGAGAACAAATAAAGCCCTTATGCAAATTAGTTTAGAATTGAGACCATCTGATTGGTTGATGCAATTGTCATTCAAAATAAGCCATTCTGATTGGTTTATGTACTGTCAGTCAACAGTTCTCTATTTTACAACTTTTGCTGGGACTATCATGCATTAGTCCTCAACCAGCAAGACAATTGGTCAAGAATGCTCTTGTTATCAACTATATGTGGCTGGTTTTATAGGTTTTCAATTAAACTAGGGTTAGGAAGGACCTCAGTAAGTTATGGAGAGCAAATAAAGCCCTTATGCAAATTAGTTCAGAATTGAGATCATCTGATTGGTTGATGCAACTGTCATTCAAAATAAGCCATTCTGATTGGTTTATATACTGTCAGTCAACAGTTTTCTATTTTACAACGTTTGCTGGGATTATCATGCATTAGTCTTCAACCAGCAAGACAATTGGTCAAGAATGCTCTTGTTATCAACTATCTGTGGCTGGTTCTGCAGGTGTTCAATTAGACTAGGGTGAGGAAGGACCTCAGTAAGTTATGAAGAGCAAATAAAGCCCTTATGCAAATTGGTTCAGAATTGAGATCATATGATTGGTTGATGCAACTGTCATTCAAAATATGCCATTCTGATTGGTTTATGTACTGTCAGTCAATAGTTTTCTATTTACAACTTTTGCTGGGACTATCATGCATTAGTCTTCAACCAGCAAGACAATTGGTCAAGAATGCTCTTGTTATCAACTATCTGTGGCTGGTTTTATAGGTTTTCAATTAAACTAGGGTTAGGAAAGACCTCAGTAAGTTATGGAGAGCAAATAAAGCCCTTATGCAAATTAGTTTAGAATTGAGACCATCTGATTGGTTGATGCAATTGTCATTCAAAATAAGCCATTCTGATTGGTTTATGTGCTGTCAGTCAACAGTTTTCTATTTTATAACTTTTGCTGGGACCATCATGCAATAGCCTTCAACCAGCAAGACAATTGGTCAAGAATGTTTTTGTTATCAACTATCTGTGGCTGGTTTTGTAGGTTTTCAATTAAACTAGGGTTAGGAAAGACCTCAGTAAGTTATGGAGAGCAAATAAAGCCCTTATGCAAATTGGTTCAGAATTGAGATCATATGATTGGTTGATGCAACTGTCATTCAAAATAAGCCATTCTAAATGGTTTGTGTACTGTCAGTCAACAGTTTTCTATTTTACAACTTTTGCTGGGACTATCATGCATTAGTCTTCAACCAGCAAGACAATTGGTCAAAAATGCTCTTGTTATCAACTATCTGTGGCTGGTTTGGTAGGTTTTCATTTAAACTAGGGTTAGGAAAGACCTCAGTAAGTTATGGAGAGCAAATAAAGCCCTTATGCAAATTAGTTTAGAATTGAGACCATCTGATTGTTTGATGCAATTGTCATTCAAAATAAGCCATTCTGATTGGTTTATGTGCTGTCAGTCAACAGTTTTCTATTTTATAACTTTTGCTGGGACCATCATGCAATAGTCTTCAACCAGCAAGACAATTGGTCAAGAATGTAGTCAACAGTTTTCTATTTTACAACTTTTGCTGGCACCATCACGCAATAGCCTTCAACCAGCAAGACAATTGGTCAAGAATGCTCTTGTTATCAACTATCTGTGGCTGGTTTTATAGGTTTTCAATTAAACTAGGGTTAGGAAGGACCTCAGTAAGTTATGGAGAGCAAATAAAGCCCCTATGCAAATTAGTTTAGAATTGAGACCATCTGATTGGTTGATGCAATTGTCATTCAAAATACACCATTCTGATTGGTTTATGTACTGTCAGTCAACAGTTCTCTATTTTACAACTTTTGCTGGGACTATCATGCATTAGTCTTTAACCAGCAAGACATTTGGTCAAGAATGCTCTTGTTATCAACTATCTGTGGCTGGTTTTGTAGGTTTTCAATTAAACTAGGGTTAGGAAGGACCTCAGTAAGTTATGGAGAGCAAATAAAGCCCTTATGCAAATTAGTTTAGAATTAAGACCATCTGATTGGTTGATGCAATTGTCATTCAAAATAAGCCATTCTGATTGGTTTATGTACTGTCAGTCAACAGTTCTCTATTTTACAACTTTTGCTGGGACTATCATGCATTAGTCTTCAACCAGCAAGACATTTGGTCAAGAATGCTCTTGTTATCAACTATCTGTGGCTGGTTTTGTAGGTTTTCAATTAAACTAGGGTTAGGAAGGACCTCAGTAAGTTATGGAGAGCAAATAAAGCCCTTATGCAAATTAGTTCAGAATTGAGATCATCTGATTGGTTGATGCAACTGTCATTCAAAATAAGCCATTCTGATTGGTTTATATACTATCAGTCAACAGTTTTCTATTTTACAACTTTTGCTGGGACTATCATGCATTAGTCTTCAACCAGCAAGACAATTGGTCAAGAATGCTCTTGTTATCAACTATCTGTGGCTGGTTTTGTAGGTTTTCAATTAAACTAGGGTTAGGAAGGACCTCAGTAAGTTATGGAGAGCAAATAAAGCCCTTATGCAAATTAGTTCAGAATTGAGATCATCTGATTGGTTGATGCAACTGTCATTCAAAATAAGCCATTCTGATTGGTTTATATACTGTCAGTCAACAGTTTTCTATTTTACAACTTTTGCTGGGACTATCATGCATTAGTCTTCAACCACCAAGACAATTGGTCAAGAATGCTCTTGTTATCAACTATCTGTGACTGGTTTTGTAGGTTTTCAATTAAACTAGGGTTAGGAAGGACCTCAGTAAGTTATGGAGAGCAAATAAAGCCCTTATGCAAATTAGTTCAGAATTGAGATCATCTGATTGGTTGATGCAACTGTCATTCAAAATAAGCCATTCTGATTGGTTTATATACTGTCAGTCAACAGTTTTCTATTTTACAACTTTTGCTGGGACTATCATGCATTAGTCTTCAACCAGCAAGACAATTGGTCAAGAATGCTCTTGTTATCAACTATTTGTGGCTGGTACTGCAGGCGTTCAATTAAACTAGGGTTAGGAAAGACCTCAGTAAGTTATGGAGAACAAATAAAGCCCTTATGCAAATTAGTTTAGAATTGAGACCATCTGATTGGTTGATGCAATTGTCATTCAAAATAAGCCATTCTGATTGGTTTATGTACTGTCAGTCAACAGTTCTCTATTTTACAACTTTTGCTGGGACTATCATGCATTAGTCCTCAACCAGCAAGACAATTGGTCAAGAATGCTCTTGTTATCAACTATATGTGGCTGGTTTTATAGGTTTTCAATTAAACTAGGGTTAGGAAGGACCTCCGTAAGTTATGGAGAGCAAATAAAGCCCTTATGCAAATTAGTTTAGAATTAAGACCATCTGATTGGTTGATGCAATTGTCATTCAAAATAAGCCATTCTGATTGGTTTATGTACTGTCAGTCAACAGTTCTCTATTTTACAACTTTTGCTGGGACTATCATGCATTAGTCTTCAACCAGCAAGACATTTGGTCAAGAATGCTCTTGTTATCAACTATCTGTGGCTGGTTTTGTAGGTTTTCAATTAAACTAGGGTTAGGAAGGACCTCAGTAAGTTATGGAGAGCAAATAAAGCCCTTATGCAAATTAGTTCAGAATTGAGATCATCTGATTGGTTGATGCAACTGTCATTCAAAATAAGCCATTCTGATTGGTTTATATACTGTCAGTCAACAGTTTTCTATTTTACAACGTTTGCTGGGACTATCATGCATTAGTCTTCAACCAGCAAGACAATTGGTCAAGAATGCTCTTGTTATCAACTATCTGTGGCTGGTTCTGCAGGTGTTCAATTAGACTAGGGTGAGGAAGGACCTCAGTAAGTTATGAAGAGCAAATAAAGCCCTTATGCAAATTGGTTCAGAATTGAGATCATATGATTGGTTGATGCAACTGTCATTCAAAATATGCCATTCTGATTGGTTTATGTACTGTCAGTCAATAGTTTTCTATTTACAACTTTTGCTGGGACTATCATGCATTAGTCTTCAACCAGCAAGACAATTGGTCAAGAATGCTCTTGTTATCAACTATCTGTGGCTGGTTCTGCAGGTGTTCAATTAGACTAGGGTGAGGAAGGACCTCAGTAAGTTATGGAGAGCAAATAAAGCCCTTATGCAAATTAGTTTAGAATTGAGACCATCTGATTGGTTGATGCAATTGTCATTCAAAATAAGCCATTCTGATTGGTTTATGTGCTGTCAGTCAACAGTTTTCTATTTTATAACTTTTGCTGGGACCATCATGCAATAGCCTTAAACCAGCAAGACAATTGGTCAAGAATGTTTTTGTTATCAACTATCTGTGGCTGGTTTTGTAGGTTTTCAATTAAACTAGGGTTAGGTAAGACCTCAGTAAGTTATGGAGAGCAAATAAAGCCCTTATGCAAATTGGTTCAGAATTGAGATCATATGATTGGTTGATGCAACTGTCATTCAAAATAAGCCATTCTAAATGGTTTGTGTACTGTCAGTCAACAGTTTTCTATTTTACAACTTTTGCTGGGACTATCATGCATTAGTCTTCAACCAGCAAGACAATTGGTCAAAAATGCTCTTGTTATCAACTATCTGTGGCTGGTTTGGTAGGTTTTCATTTAAACTAGGGTTAGGAAAGACCTCAGTAAGTTATGGAGAGCAAATAAAGCCCTTATGCAAATTAGTTTAGAATTGAGACCATCTGATTGGTTGATGCAATTGTCATTCAAAATAAGCCATTCTGATTGGTTTATGTGCTGTCAGTCAACAGTTTTCTATTTTATAACTTTTGCTGGGACCATCATGCAATAGTCTTCAACCAGCAAGACAATTGGTCAAGAATGTAGTCAACAGTTTTCTATTTTACAACTTTTGCTGGCACCATCACGCAATAGCCTTCAACCAGCAAGACAATTGGTCAAGAATGCTCTTGTTATCAACTATCTGTGGCTGGTTTTATAGGTTTTCAATTAAACTAGGGTTAGGAAGGACCTCAGTAAGTTATGGAGAGCAAATAAAGCCCCTATGCAAATTAGTTTAGAATTGAGACCATCTGATTGGTTGATGCAATTGTCATTCAAAATACACCATTCTGATTGGTTTATGTACTGTCAGTCAACAGTTCTCTATTTTACAACTTTTGCTGGGACTATCATGCATTAGTCTTCAACCAGCAAGACATTTGGTCAATAATTCTCTTGTTATCAACTATCTGTGGCTGGTTTTGTAGGTTTTCAATTAAACTAGGGTTAGGAAGGACCTCAGTAAGTTATGGAGAGCAAATAAAGCCCTTATGCAAATTAGTTCAGAATTGAGATCATCTGATTGGTTGATGCAACTGTCATTCAAAATAAGCCATTCTGATTGGTTTATATACTGTCAGTCAACAGTTTTCTATTTTACAACTTTTGCTGGGACTATCATGCATTAGTCTTCAACCAGCAAGACAATTGGTCAAGAATGCTCTTGTTATCAACTATTTGTGGCTGGTACTGCAGGCGTTCAATTAAACTAGGGTTAGGAAAGACCTCAGTAAGTTATGGAGAACAAATAAAGCCCTTATGCAAATAAGTTTAGAATTGAGACCATCTGATTGGTTGATGCAATTGTCATTCAAAATAAGCCATTCTGATTGGTTTATGTACTGTCAGTCAACAGTTCTCTATTTTACAACTTTTGCTGGGACTATCATGCATTAGTCCTCAACCAGCAAGACAATTGGTCAAGAATGCTCTTGTTATCAACTATATGTGGCTGGTTTTATAGGTTTTCAATTAAACTAGGGTTAGGAAGGACCTCAGTAAGTTATGGAGAGCAAATAAAGCCCTTATGCAAATTAGTTTAGAATTAAGACCATCTGATTGGTTGATGCAATTGTCATTCAAAATAAGCCATTCTGATTGGTTTATGTACTGTCAGTCAACAGTTCTCTATTTTACAACTTTTGCTGGGACTATCATGCATTAGTCTTCAACCAGCAAGACATTTGGTCAAGAATGCTCTTGTTATCAACTATCTGTGGCTGGTTTTGTAGGTTTTCAATTAAACTAGGGTTAGGAAGGACCTCAGTAAGTTATGGAGAGCAAATAAAGCCCTTATGCAAATTAGTTCAGAATTGAGATCATCTGATTGGTTGATGCAACTGTCATTCAAAATAAGCCATTCTGATTGGTTTATATACTGTCAGTCAACAGTTTTCTATTTTATAACTTTTGCTGGGACCATCATGCAATAGTCTTCAACCAGCAAGACAATTGGTCAAGAATGTAGTCAACAGTTTTCTATTTTACAACTTTTGCTGGCACCATCACGCAATAGCCTTCAACCAGCAAGACAATTGGTCAAGAATGCTCTTGTTATCAACTATCTGTGGCTGGTTTTATAGGTTTTCAATTAAACTAGGGTTAGGAAGGACCTCAGTAAGTTATGGAGAGCAAATAAAGCCCTTATGCAAATTAGTTTAGAATTAAGACCATCTGATTGGTTGATGCAATTGTCATTCAAAATAAGCCATTCTGATTGGTTTATGTACTGTCAGTCAACAGTTCTCTATTTTACAACTTTTGCTGGGACTATCATGCATTAGTCTTCAACCACCAAGACAATTGGTCAAGAATGCTCTTGTTATCAACTATCTGTGACTGGTTTTGTAGGTTTTCAATTAAACTAGGGTTAGGAAGGATCTCAGTAAGTTATGGAGAGCAAATAAAGCCCTTATGCAAATTAGTTCAGAATTGAGATCATCTGATTGGTTGATGCAACTGTCATTCAAAATAAGCCATTCTGATTGGTTTATATACTGTCAGTCAACAGTTTTCTATTTTACAACTTTTGCTGGGACTATCATGCATTAGTCTTCAACCAGCAAGACAATTGGTCAAGAATGCTCTTGTTATCAACTATTTGTGGCTGGTACTGCAGGCGTTCAATTAAACTAGGGTTAGGAAAGACCTCAGTAAGTTATGGAGAACAAATAAAGCCCTTATGCAAATTAGTTTAGAATTGAGACCATCTGATTGGTTGATGCAATTGTCATTCAAAATAAGCCATTCTGATTGGTTTATGTACTGTCAGTCAACAGTTCTCTATTTTACAACTTTTGCTGGGACTATCATGCATTAGTCCTCAACCAGCAAGACAATTGGTCAAGAATGCTCTTGTTATCAACTATATGTGGCTGGTTTTATAGGTTTTCAATTAAACTAGGGTTAGGAAGGACCTCAGTAAGTTATGGAGAGCAAATAAAGCCCTTATGCAAATTAGTTTAGAATTAAGACCATCTGATTGGTTGATGCAATTGTCATTCAAAATAAGCCATTCTGATTGGTTTATGTACTGTCAGTCAACAGTTCTCTATTTTACAACTTTTGCTGGGACTATCATGCATTAGTCTTCAAACAGCAAGACATTTGGTCAAGAATGCTCTTGTTATCAACTATCTGTGGCTGGTTTTGTAGGTTTTCAATTAAACTAGGGTTAGGAAGGACCTCAGTAAGTTATGGAGAGCAAATAAAGCCCTTATGCAAATTAGTTCAGAATTGAGATCATCTGATTGGTTGATGCAACTGTCATTCAAAATAAGCCATTCTGATTGGTTTATATACTGTCAGTCAACAGTTTTCTATTTTACAACGTTTGCTGGGACTATCATGCATTAGTCTTCAACCAGCAAGACAATTGGTCAAGAATGCTCTTGTTATCAACTATCTGTGGCTGGTTCTGCAGGTGTTCAATTAGACTAGGGTGAGGAAGGACCTCAGTAAGTTATGAAGAGCAAATAAAGCCCTTATGCAAATTGGTTCAGAATTGAGATCATATGATTGGTTGATGCAACTGTCATTCAAAATAAGCCATTCTGATTGGTTTATGTGCTGTCAGTCAACAGTTTTCTATTTTATAACTTTTGCTGGGACCATCATGCAATAGCCTTCAACCAGCAAGACAATTGGTCAAGAATGTTTTTGTTATCAACTATCTGTGGCTGGTTTTGTAGGTTTTCAATTAAACTAGGGTTAGGAAAGACCTCAGTAAGTTATGGAGAGCAAATAAAGCCCTTATGCAAATTGGTTCAGAATTGAGATCATATGATTGGTTGATGCAACTGTCATTCAAAATAAGCCATTCTGAATGGTTTGTGTACTGTCAGTCAACAGTTTTCTATTTTACAACTTTTGCTGGAACTATCATGCATTAGTCTTCAACCAGCAAGACAATTGGTCAAAAATGCTCTTGCTATCAACTATCTGTGGATGCTTTTTTAGGTTTTCATTTAAACTAGGGTTAGGAAAGACCTCAGTAAGTTATGGAGAGCAAATAAAGTCCTTATGCAAATTAGTTTAGAATTGAGACCATCTGATTGGTTGATGCAATTGTCATTCAAAATAAGCCATTCTGATTGGTTTATGTGCTGTCAGTCAACAGTTTTCTATTTTATAACTTTTGCTGGGACCATCATGCAATAGTCTTCAACCAGCAAGACAATTAGTCAAGAATGTAGTCAACAGTTTTCTATTTTACAACTTTTGCTGGCACCATCACGCAATAGCCTTCAACCAGCAAGACAAGTGGTCAAGAATGCTCTTGTTATCAACTATCTGTGGCTGGTTTTATAGGTTTTCAATTAAACTAGGGTTAGGAAGGACCTCAGTAAGTTATGGAGAGCAAATAAAGCCCCTATGCAAATTAGTTTAGAATTGAGACCATCTGATTGGTTGATGCAATTGTCATTGAAAATAAGCCATTCTGATTGGTTTATGTGCTGTCAGTCAACAGTTTTCTATTTTATAACTTTTGCTGGGACCATCATGCAATAGTCTTCAACCAGCAAGACAATTGGTCAAGAATGCTCTTGTTATCAACTATCTGTGACTGGTTTTGTAGGTTTTCAATTAAACTAGGGTTAGGAAAGACCTCAGTAAGTTATGGAGAGCAAATAAAGCCCTTATGCAAATTAGTTTAGAATTGAGACCATCTGATTGGTTGATGCAATTGTCATTGAAAATAAGCCATTCTGATTGGTTTATGTGCTGTTAGTCAACAGTTTTCTATTTTATAACTTTTGCTGGGACCATCATGCAATAGTCTTCAACCAGCAAGACAATTGGTCAAGAGTGCTCTTGTTATCAACTATCTGTGGCTGGTTTTATAGGTTTTCAATTAAACTAGGGTTAGGAAGGACCTCAGTAAGTTATGGAGAGCAAATAAAGCCCTTATGCAAATTAGTTTAGAATTGAGACCATCTGATTGGTTGATGCAATTGTCATTCAAAACACACCATTCTGATTGGTTTATGTACTGTCAGTCAACAGTTCTCTATTTTAAAACTTTTGCTGGGACTATCATGCATTAGTCTTCAACCAGCAAGACATTTGGTCAAGAATGCTCTTGTTATCAACTATCTGTGGCTGGTTTTGTAGGTTTTCAATTAAACTAGGGTTAGGAAGGACCTCAGTAAGTTATGGAGAGCAAATAAAGCCCTTATGCAAATTAGTTCAGAATTGAGACCATCTGATTGGTTGATGCAACTGTCATTCAAAATAAGCCATTCTGATTGGTTTATATACTGTCAGTCAACAGTTTTCTATTTTACAACTTTTGCTGGGACTATCATGCATTAGTCTTCAACCAGCAAGACAATTGGTCAAGAATGCTCTTGTTATCAACTATCTGTGGCTGGTTCTGCAGGTGTTCTATTAGACTAGGGTGAGGAAGGACCTCAGTAAGTTATGAAGAGCAAATAAAGCCCTTATGCAAATTAGTTCAGAATTGAGATCATATGATTGGTTGATGCAACTGTCATTAAAAATAAGCCATTCTGATTGGTTTATGTACTGTCAGTAAACAGTTTTCTATTTTACAACTTTTGCTGGGACTATCATGCATTAGTCTTCAACCAGCAAGAGAATTGGTCAAGAATGCTCTTGTTATCAACTATCTGTGGCTGGTTTGGAAGGTTTTCAATTAAACTAGGGTTAGGAAAGACCTCAGTAAGTTATGGAGAGCAAATAAAGCCCTTATGCAAATTAGTTTAGAATTGAGACCATCTGATTGGTTGATGCAATTGTCATTCAAAATACACCATTCTGATTGTTTTATGTACTGTCAGTCAACAGTTCTCTATTTTACAACTTTTGCTGGGACTATCATGCATTAGGCTTCAACCAGCAAGACAATTGGTCAAGAATGCTCTTGTTATCAACTATCTGTGGCTGGTTTTGTAGGTTTTCAATTAAACTAGGGTTAAGAAGGACCTCAGTAAGTTATGGAGAGCAAATAAAGCCCTTATGCAAATTAGTTTAGAATTGAGATCATCTGATTGGTTGATGCAACTGTCATTCAAAATAAGCCATTCTGATTGGTTTATATACTGTCAGTCAACAGTTTTCTATTTTACAACTTTTGCTGGGACTATCATGCATTAGTCTTCAACCAGCAAGACAATTGGTCAAGAATGCTCTTGTTATCAACTATCTGTGGCTGGTTCTGCAGGTGTTCAATTAGACTAGGGTGAGGAAGGACCTCAGTAAGTTATGAAGAGCAAATAAAGCCCTTATGCAAATTGGTTCAGAATTGAGATCATATGATTGGTTGATGCAACTGTCATTCAAAATAAGCCATTCTGTTTGGTTTATGTACTGTCAGTCAACAGTTTTCTATTTCACAACTTTTGCTGGGACTATCATGCATTAGTCTTCAACCAGCAAGACAATTGGTCAAGAATGCTCTTGTTATCAACTATCTGTGGCTGGTTTTGTAGGTTTTCAATTAAACTAGGGTTAGGAAAGACCTCAGTAAGTTATGGAGAGCAAATAAATTCCTTATGCAAATTAGTTTAGAATTGAGACCATCTGATTGGTTGATGCAATTGTCATTCAAAATAAGCCATTCTGATTGGTTTATGTGCTGTCAGTCAACAGTTTTCTATTTTATAACTTTTGCTGGGACCATCATGCAATAGTCTTCAACCAGCAAGACAATTGGTCAAGAATGTAGTCAACAGTTTTCTATTTTACAACTTTTGCTGGCACCATCACGCAATAGCCTTCAACCAGCAAGACAATTGGTCAAGAATGCTCTTGTTATCAACTATCTGTGGCTGGTTTTATAGGTTTTCAATTAAACTAGGGTTAGGAAGGACCTCAGTAAGTTATGGAGAGCAAATAAAGCCCCTATGCAAATTAGTTTAGAATTGAGACCATCTGATTGGTTGATGCAATTGTCATTCAAAATACACCATTCTGATTGGTTTATGTACTGTCAGTCAACAGTTCTCTATTTTACAACTTTTGCTGGGACTATCATGCATTAGTCTTCAACCAGCAAGACAATTGGTCAAGAATGCTCTTGTTACCAACTATCTGTGGCTGGTTTTGTAGGTTTTCAATTAAACTAGGGTTAGGAAGGACCTCAGTAAGTTATGGAGAGCAAATAAAGCCCTTATGCAAATTAGTTCAGAATTGAGACCATCTGATTGGTTGATGCAATTGTCATTCAAAATAAGCCATTCTGATTGGTTTATGTACTGTCAGTCAACAGTTCTCTATTTTACAACTTTTGCTGGGACTATCATGCATTAGTCTTCAACCAGCAAGACATTTGGTCAAGAATGCTCTTGTTATCAACTATCTGTGGCTGGTTTTGTAGGTTTTCAATTAAACTAGGGTTAGGAAGGACCTCAGTAAGTTATGGAGAGCAAATAAAGCCCTTAAGCAAATTATTTCAGAATTGAGATCATCTGATTGGTTGATGCAACTGTCATTCAAAATAAGCCATTCTGATTGGTTTATATACTGTCAGTCAACAGTTTTCTATTTTACAACTTTTGCTGGGACTATCATGCATTAGTCTTCAACCAGCAAGACAATTGGTCAAGAATGTAGTCAACAGTTTTCTATTTTACAACTTTTGCTGGCACCATCACGCAATAGCCTTCAACCAGCAAGACAATTGGTCAAGAATGCTCTTGTTATCAACTATCTGTGGCTGGTTTTGTAGGTTTTCAATTAAACTAGGGTTAAGAAGGACCTCAGTAAGTTATGGAGAGCAAATAAAGCCCTTATGCAAATTAGTTTAGAATTAAGACCATCTGATTGGTTGATGCAATTGTCATTCAAAATAAGCCATTCTGATTGGTTATTTACTGTCAGTCAACAGTTCTCTATTTTACAACTTTTGCTGGGACTATCATGCATTAGTCTTCAACCAGCAAGACATTTGGTCAAGAATGCTCTTGTTATCAACTATCTGTGGCTGGTTTTGTAGGTTTTCAATTAAACTAGGGTTAGGAAGGACCTCAGTAAGTTATGGAGAGCAAATAAAGCCCTTATGCAAATTAGTTCAGAATTGAGATCATCTGATTGGTTGATGCAACTGTCATTCAAAATAAGCAATTCTGATTGGTTTATATACTGTCAGTCAACAGTTTTCTATTTTACAACGTTTGCTGGGACCATCATGCAATAGTCTTCAACCAGCAAGACAATTGGTCAATAATGTTCTTGTTATCAACTATCTGTGGCTGGTTTTATAGGTTTTCAATTAAACTAGGGTTAGGAAGGACCTCAGTAAGTTATGGAGAGCAAATAAAGCCCTTATGCAAATTAGTTTAGAATTAAGACCATCTGATTGGTTGATGCAATTGTCATTCAAAATAAGCCATTCTGATTGGTTATGTACTGTCAGTCAACAGTTCTCTATTTTACAACTTTTGCTGGGACTATCATGCATTAGTCTTCAACCAGCAAGACATTTGGTCAAGAATGCTCTTGTTATCAACTATCTGTGGCTTGTTTTGTAGGTTTTCAATTAAACTAGGGTTAGGAAGGACCTCAGTAAGTTATGGAGAGCAAATAAAGCCCTTATGCAAATTAGTTCAGAATTGAGATCATCTGATTGGTTGATGCAACTGTCATTCAAAATAAGCCATTCTGATTGGTTTATATACTGTCAGTCAACAGTTTTCTATTTTACAACTTTTGCTGGGACTATCATGCATTAGTCTTCAACCAGCAAGACAATTGGTCAAGAATGCTCTTGTTATCAACTATCTGTGGCTGGTTTTGTAGGTTTTCAATTAAACTAGGGTTAGGAAAGACCTCAGTAAGTTATGGAGAGCAAATAAAGCCCTTATGCAAATTAGTTTAGAATTGAGACCATCTGATTGGTTGATGCAATTGTCATTCAAAATAAGCCATTCTGATTGGTTTATGTGCTGTCAGTCAACAGTTTTCTATTTTATAACTTTTGCTGGGACCATCATGCAATAGTCTTCAACCAGCAAGACAATTGGTCAAGAATGTAGTCAACAGTTTTCTATTTTACAACTTTTGCTGGCACCATCACGCAAAAGCCTTCAACCAGCAAGACAATTGGTCAAGAATGCTCTTGTTATCAACTATCTGTAGCTGGTTTTATAGGTTTTCAATTAAACTAGGGTTAGGAAGGACCTCAGTAAGTTATGGAGAGCAAATAAAGCCCCTATGCAAATTAGTTTAGAATTGAGACCATCTGATTGGTTGATGCAATTGTCATTCAAAATACACCATTCTGATTGGTTTATGTACTGTCAGTCAACAGTTCTCTATTTTACAACTTTTGCTGGGACTATCATGCATTAGTCTTCAACCAGCAAGACAATTGATCAAGAATGCTCTTGTTACCAACTATCTGTGGCTGGTTTTGTAGGTTTTCAATTAAACTAGGGTTAGGAAGGACCTCAGTAAGTTATGGAGAGCAAATAAAGCCCTTATGCAAATTAGTTCAGAATTGAGACCATCTGATTGGTTGATGCAATTGTCATTCAAAATAAGCCATTCTGATTGGTTTATGTACCATCAGTCAACAGTTAACTATTTTACAACGTTTGCTGGGACCATCATGCAATAGTCTTCTACCAGCAAGACAATTTGTCAAGAATGTAGTCAACAGTTTTCTATTTTACAACTTTTGCTGGGACTATCATGCATTAGTCTTCAACCAGCAAGACAATTGGTCAAGAATGCTCTTGTTATCAACTATCTGTGGCTGGTTCTGCAGGTGTTCAATTAAACTAGGGTTAGGAAAGACCTCATTAAGTTATGGAGAGCAAATAAAGCCCTTATGCAAATTAGTTTAGAATTGAGACCATCTGATTGGTTGATGCAATTGTCATTCAAAATAAGCCATTCTGATTGGTTTATGTACTGTCAGTCAACAGTTCTCTATTTTACAACTTTTGCTGGGACTATCATGCATTAGTCTTTAACCAGCAAGACATTTGGTCAAGAATGCTCTTGTTATCAACTATCTGTGGCTGGTTTTGTAGGTTTTCAATTAAACTAGGGTTAGGAAGGACCTGAGTAAGTTATGGAGAGCAAATAAAGCCCTTATGCAAATTAGTTCAGAATTGAGATCATCTGATTGGTTGATGCAACTGTCATTCAAAATAAGCCATTCTGATTGGTTTATATACTGTTTGTCAACAGTTTTCTATTTTACAACTTTTGCTGGGACTATCATGCATTAGTCTTCAACCAGAAAGACAATTGGTCAAGAATGCTCTTGTTATCAACTATCTGTGGCTGGTTCTGCAGGTGTTCAATTAGACTAGGGTGAGGAAGGACCTCAGTAAGTTATGAAGAGCAAATAAAGCCCTTATGCAAATTGGTTCAGAATTGAGATCATATGATTGGTTGATGCAACTGTCATTCAAAATAAGCCATTCTGATTGGTTTATGTACTGTCAGTCAACAGTTTTCTATTTTACAACTTTTGCTGGGACTATCATGCATTAGTCTTCAACCAGCAAGACAATTGGTCAAGAATGCTCTTGTTATCAACTATCTGTGGCTGGTTTGGTAGGTTTTCAATTAAACTAGGGTTAGGAAAGACCTCAGTAAGTTATGGAGAGCAAATAAATCCCTTATGCAAATTAGTTTAGAATTGAGACCATCTGATTGGTTGATGCAATTGTCATTCAAAATAAGCCATTCTGATTGGTTTATGTGCTGTCAGTCAACAGTTTTCTTTTTTATAACTTTTGCTGGGACCATCATGCAATAGTCTTCAACCAGCAAGACAATTGGTCAAGAATGTAGTCAACAGTTTTCTATTTTACAACTTTTGCTGGCACCATCACGCAATAGCCTTCAACCAGCAAGACAATTGGTCAAGAATGCTCTTGTTATCAACTATCTGTGGCTGGTTTTATAGGTTTTCAATTTAACTAGGGTTAGGAAGGACCTCAGTAAGTTATGGAGAGCAAATAAAGCCCCTATGCAAATTAGTTTAGAATTGAGACCATCTGATTGGTTGATGCAATTGTCATTCAAAATACACCATTCTGATTGGTTTATGTACTGTCAGTCAACAGTTCTCTATTTTACAACTTTTGCTGGGACTATCATGCATTAGTCTTCAACCAGCAAGACAATTGGTCAAGAATGCTCTTGTTATCAACTATCTGTGGCTGGTTTTATAGGTTTTCAATTAAACTAGGGTTAGGAAGGACCTCAGTAAGTTATGGAGAGCAAATAAAGCCCTTATGCAAATTAGTTTAGAATTGAGACCATCTGATTGGTTGATGCAATTGTCATTCAAAATACACCATTCTGATTGGTTTATGTACTGTCAGTCAACAGTTCTCTATTTTACAACTTTTGCTGGGACTATCATGCATTAGTCTTCAACCAGCAAGACAATTGGTCAAGAATGCTCTTGTTATCAACTATCTGTGGCTGGTTTTGTAGGTTTTTAATTAAACTAGGGTTAGGAAGGACCTCAGTAAGTTATGGAGAGCAAATAAAGCCCTTATGCAAATTAGTTTAGAATTAAGACCATCTGATTAGTTGATGCAATTGTCATTCAAAATAAGCCATTCTGATTGGTTTATGTACTGTCAGTCAACAGTTCTCTATTTTACAACTTTTGCTGGGACTATCATGCATTAGTCTTCAACCAGCAAGACATTTGGTCAAGAATGCTCTTGTTATCAACTATCTGAGGGTGGTTTTGTAAGTTTTCAATTAAACTAGGGTTAGGAAGGACCTCAGTAAGTTATGGAGAGCAAATAAAGCCCTTATGCAAATTAGTTCAGAATTGAGATCATCTGATTGGTTGATGCAAATGTCATTCAAAATAAGCCATTCTGATTGGTTTATATACTGTCAGTCAACAGTTTTCTATTTTACAACTTTTGCTGGGACTATCATGCATTAGTCTTCAACCAGCAAGACAATTGGTCAAGAATGCTCTTGTTATCAACTATCTGTGGCTGGTTCTGCAGGTGTTCAATTAAACTAGGGTTAGGAAAGACCTCAGTACGTTATGGAGAGCAAATAAAGCCCTTATGCAAATTAGTTTAGAATTGAGACCATCTGATTGGTTGATGCAATTGTCATTCAAAATAAGCCATTCTGATTGGTTTATGTACTGTCAGTCAACAGTTCTCTATTTTACAACTTTTGCTGGGACTATCATGCATTAGTCTTCAACCAGCAAGACAATTGGTCAAGAATGCTCTTGTTATCAACTATCTGTGGCTGGTTTTATAGGTTTTCAATTAAACTAGGGTTAGGAAGGACCTCAGTAAGTTATGGAGAGCAAATAAAGCCCTTATGCAAATTAGTTTAGAATTGAGACCATCTGATTGGTTGATGCAATTGTCATTCAAAATACACCATTCTGATTGGTTTATGTACTGTCAGTCAACAGTTCTCTATTTTACAACTTTTGCTGGGACTATCATGCATTAGTCTTCAACCAGCAAGACAATTGGTCAAGAATGCTCTTGTTATCAACTATCTGTGGCTGGTTTTATAGGTTTTCAATTAAACTAGGGTTAGGAAGGACCTCAGTAAGTTATGAAGAGCAAATAAAGCCTTTATGCAAATTAGTTTAGAATTGAGACCATCTGATTGGTTGATGCAATTGTCATTAAAAATAAGCCATTCTGATTGGTTTATGTGCTGTCAGTCAACAGTTTTCTATTTTATAACTTTTGCTGGGACCATCATGCTATAATCTTTAACCAGAAAGTCAATTCGTCAAGAATGTAGTCAATAGTTTTCTATTTTACAACTTTTGCTATCACCATCACGCAATAGCCTTCAAACAGCAAGACAAGTGGTCAATAATGTTCTTGTTATCAACTATCTGTGGCTGGTTCTGCAGGTGTTCAATTAGAATAGGGTGAGGAAGGACCTCAGTAAGTTATGAAGAGCAAATAAAGCCCTTATGCAAATTGGTTCAGAATTGAGATCATATGATTGGTTGATGCAACTGTCATTCTAAATAAGCCTTTCTGATTGGTTTATGTACTGTCAGTCAACAGTTCTCTATTTTACAACTTTTGCTGGGACTATCATGCATTAATCTTCAACCAGCAAGACAATTGGTCAAGAATGCTCTTGTTATCAACTGTCTGTGGCTGGTTTTGTAGGTTTTCAATTAAACTAGGGTTAGGAAGGACCTCAGTAAGTTATGGAGAGCAAATAAAGCCCTTATGCAAATTAGTTTAGAATTGAGACCATCTGATTGGTTGATGCAATTGTCATTCAAAATAAGACATTCTGATTGGTTTATGTACTGTCAGTCAACAGTTCTTTATTTCACAACTTTTGCTGGGACTATCATGCATTAGTCTTTAACCAGCAAGACAATTGGTAAAGAATGCTATTGTTATCAACTATCTGTGGCTGGTTCTGCAGGTGTTCAATTAGACTAGGGTGAGGAAGGACCTCACTAAGTTATGAAGAGCAAATAAAGCCCTTATGCAAATTAGTTCAGAATTGAGATCATCGGATTGGTTGATGCAACTGTCATTCAAAATAAGCCATTCTGATTGGTTTATGTACTGTCAGTCAACAGTTTTCTATTTTACAACTTTTTGCTGGGACTATCATGCATTAGTCTTCAACCAGCAAGACAATTGGTCAAGAATGCTCTTGTTATCAACTATCTGTGGCTGGTTTTGTAGGTTTTCAATTAAACTAGGGTTAGGAAGGACCTCAGTAAGTTATAGAGAGCAAATAAAGCCCTTATGCAAATTAGTTCAGAATTGAGATCATCTGATTGGTTGATGCAACTGTCATTCAAAATAAGCCATTCTGATTGGTTTATATACTGTCAGTCAACAGTTTTCTATTTTACAACTTTTGCTGGGACTATCATGCATTAGTCTTCAACCAGCAAGACAATTGGTCAAGAATGCTCTTGTTATCAACTACCTGTGGCTGGTTCTGCAGGTGTTCTATTAGACTAGGGTGAGGAAGGACCTCAGTAAGTTATGAAGAGCAAATAAAGCCCTTATGCAAATTAGTTCTGAATTGAGATCATATGATTGGTTGATGCAACTGTCATTCAAAATAAGCCATTCTGATTGGTTTATGTACTGTCAGTCAACAGTTTTCTATTTTACAACTTTTGCTGGGACTATCATGCATTATTCTTCAACCAGCAAAACAATTGGTCAAGAGTGCTCTTGTTATCAACTATCTGTGGCTGGTTTTGTAGGTTTTCAATTAAACTAGGGTTAGGAAGGACCTCAAGTAGTTATGAAGAGCAAATAAAGCCCTTATGCAAATTATTTTAGAATTGAGACCATCTGATTGGTTGATGCAATTGTCATTAAAAATAAGCCATTCTGATTGGTTTATGTGCTGTCAGTCAACAGTTTTCTATTTTATAACTTTTGCTGGGACCATCATGCTAAAATCTTTAACCAGAAAGTCAATTCGTCAAGAATGTAGTCAACAGTTTTCTATTTTACAACTTTTGCTATCACCATCACGCAATAGCCTTCAAACAGCAAGACAAGTGGTCAATAATGTTCTTGTTATCAACTATCTGTGGCTGGTTCTGCAGGTGTTCAATTAGAATAGGGTGAGGAAGGACCTCAGTAAGTTATGAAGAGCAAATAAAGCCCTTATGCAAATTGGTTCAGAATTGAGATCATATGATTGGTTGATGCAACTGTCATTCTAAATAAGCCATTCTGATTGGTTTATGTACTGTCAGTCAACAGTTTTCTATTTTACAACTTTTGCTGGGACTATCATGCATTAGTCTTCAACCAGCAAGACAATTGGTCAAGAATGCTCTTGTTATCAACTATCTGTGGCTGGTTTTGTAGGTTTTCAATTAAACCAGGGTTAGGAAAGACCTCAGTAAGTTATGGAGAGCAAATAAAGCCATTATGCTAATTAGTTTAGAATTGAGACCATCTGATTGGTTGATGCAATTGTCATTCAAAATAAGCCATTCTGATTGGTTTATTTACTGTCAGTCAACAGTTCTCTATTTTACAACTTTTGCTGGGACTATCATGCATTAATCTTCAACCAGCAAGACAATTGGTCAAGAATGCTCTTGTTATCAACTATCTGTGGCTGGTTTTGTAGGTTTTCAATTAAACTAGGGTTAGGAAGGACCTCAGTAAGTTATGGAGAGCAAATAATGCCCTTATGCAAATTAGTTTAGAATTGAGACCATCTGATTGGTTGATGCAATTGTCAATCAAAATAAGACATTCTGATTGGTTTATGTACTGTCAGTCAACAGTTCTTTATTTCACAACTTTTGCTGGGACTATCATGCATTAGTCTTTAACCAGCAAGACAATTGGTAAAGAATGCTCTTGTTATCAACTATCTGTGGCTGGTTTTGTTGGTTTTCAATTAAACTAGGGTTAGGAAGGACCTCAGTAAGTTATGGAGAGCAAATAAAGCCCTTATGCAAATTAGTTCAGAATTGAGACCATCTGATTGGTTGATGCAATTGTCATTCAAAATAAGCCATTCTGATTGGTTTATGTGCTGTCAGTCAACAGTTTTCTATTTTATAACTTTTGCTGGGACCATCATGCAATAGTCTTCAACCAGCAAGACAATTGGTCAAGAATGTAGTCAACAGTTTTCTATTTTACAAATTTTGCTGGCACCATCACGCAATAGCCTTTAACCAGCAAGACAATTGGTCAAGAATGTTCTTGTTATCAACTATCTGTGGCTGGTTCTGCAGGTGTTCAATTAGACTAGGGTGAGGAAGGACCTCAGTAAGTTATGAAGAGCAAATAAAGCCATTATGTAAATTAGTTCAGAATTGAGATCATCTGATTGGTTGATGCAACTGTCATTCAAAATAAGCCATTCTGATTGGTTTATATACTGTCAGTCAACAGTTTTCTATTTTACAACTTTTGCTGGGACTATCATGCATTAGTCTTCAACCAGCAAGACAATTGGTCAAGAATGCTCTTGTTATCAACTTTCTGTGGCTGGTTCTGCAGTTGTTCAATAAGACTAGGGTAAGGAAGGACCTCAGTAAGTTATGAAGAGCAAATAAAGCCATTATGCAAATTAGTTCAGAATTGAGACCATCTGATTGGTTGATGCAACTGTCATTCAAAATAAGCAATTCTGATTGGTTTATGTACCATCAGTCAACAGTTTCCTATTTTACAACGTTTGCTGGGACCATCATGCAATAGTCTTCAACCAGCAAGACAATTGGTCAATAATGTTCTTGTTATCAACTATCTGTGGCTGGTTCTGCAGGTGTTCAATTAGAATAGGGTTAGGAAGGACCTCAGTAAGTTATAAAGAGCAAATAAAGCCCTTATGCAAATTAGTTCAGAATTGAGACCATCTGATTGGTTGATGCAACTGTCATTCAAAATAAGCCATTCTGATTGGTTTATGTACTGTCAGTCAACAGTTCTCTATTTTACAACTTTTGCTGGGACCATCATGCAATAGTCTTCAACCAGCAAGACAATTGGTCAAGAGTGCTCTTGTTATCAACTATCTGTGGCTGGTTTTATAGGTTTTCAATTAAACTAGGGTTAGGAAGGACCTCAGTAAGTTATGGAGAGCAAATAAAGCCCTTATGCAAATTAGTTTAGAATTGAGACCATCTGATTGGTTGATGCAATTGTCATTCAAAACACACCATTCTGATTGGTTTATGTACTGTCAGTCAACAGTTCTCTATTTTAAAACTTTTGCTGGGACTATCATGCATTAGTCTTCAACCAGCAAGACATTTGGTCAAGAATGCTCTTGTTATCAACTATCTGTGGCTGGTTTTGTAGGTTTTCAATTAAACTAGGGTTAGGAAGGACCTCAGTAAGTTATGGAGAGCAAATAAAGCCCTTATGCAAATTAGTTCAGAATTGAGACCATCTGATTGGTTGATGCAACTGTCATTCAAAATAAGCCATTCTGATTGGTTTATATACTGTCAGTCAACAGTTTTCTATTTTACAACTTTTGCTGGGACTATCATGCATTAGTCTTCAACCAGCAAGACAATTGGTCAAGAATGCTCTTGTTATCAACTATCTGTGGCTGGTTCTGCAGGTGTTCTATTAGACTAGGGTGAGGAAGGACCTCAGTAAGTTATGAAGAGCAAATAAAGCCCTTATGCAAATTAGTTCAGAATTGAGATCATATGATTGGTTGATGCAACTGTCATTAAAAATAAGCCATTCTGATTGGTTTATGTACTGTCAGTTAACAGTTTTCTATTTTACAACTTTTGCTGGGACTATCATGCATTAGTCTTCAACCAGCAAGAGAATTGGTCAAGAATGCTCTTGTTATCAACTATCTGTGGCTGGTTTGGAAGGTTTTCAATTAAACTAGGGTTAGGAAAGACCTCAGTAAGTTATGGAGAGCAAATAAAGCCCTTATGCAAATTAGTTTAGAATTGAGACCATCTGATTGGTTGATGCAATTGTCATTCAAAATACACCATTCTGATTGGTTTATGTACTGTCAGTCAACAGTTCTCTATTTTACAACTTTTGCTGGGACTATCATGCATTAGGCTTCAACCAGCAAGACAATTGGTCAAGAATGCTCTTGTTATCAACTATCTGTGGCTGGTTTTGTAGGTTTTCAATTAAACTAGGGTTAAGAAGGACCTCAGTAAGTTATGGAGAGCAAATAAAGCCCTTATGCAAATTAGTTTAGAATTGAGATCATCTGATTGGTTGATGCAACTGTCATTCAAAATAAGCCATTCTGATTGGTTTATATACTGTCAGTCAACAGTTTTCTATTTTACAACTTTTGCTGGGACTATCATGCATTAGTCTTCAACCAGCAAGACAATTGGTCAAGAATGCTCTTGTTATCAACTATCTGTGGCTGGTTCTGCAGGTGTTCAATTAGACTAGGGTGAGGAAGGACCTCAGTAAGTTATGAAGAGCAAATAAAGCCCTTATGCAAATTGGTTCAGAATTGAGATCATATGATTGGTTGATGCAACTGTCATTCAAAATAAGCCATTCTGTTTGGTTTATGTACTGTCAGTCAACAGTTTTCTATTTCACAACTTTTGCTGGGACTATCATGCATTAGTCTTCAACCAGCAAGACAATTGGTCAAGAATGCTCTTGTTATCAACTATCTGTGGCTGGTTTTGTAGGTTTTCAATTAAACTAGGGTTAGGAAAGACCTCAGTAAGTTATGGAGAGCAAATAAATTCCTTATGCAAATTAGTTTAGAATTGAGACCATCTGATTGGTTGATGCAATTGTCATTCAAAATAAGCCATTCTGATTGGTTTATGTGCTGTCAGTCAACAGTTTTCTATTTTATAACTTTTGCTGGGACCATCATGCAATAGTCTTCAACCAGCAAGACAATTGGTCAAGAATGTAGTCAACAGTTTTCTATTTTACAACTTTTGCTGGCACCATCACGCAATAGCCTTCAACCAGCAAGACAATTGGTCAAGAATGCTCTTGTTATCAACTATCTGTGGCTGGTTTTATAGGTTTTCAATTAAACTAGGGTTAGGAAGGACCTCAGTAAGTTATGGAGAGCAAATAAAGCCCTTATGCAAATTAGTTCAGAATTGAGACCATCTGATTGGTTGATGCAATTGTCATTCAAAATAAGCCATTCTGATTGGTTTATGTACTGTCAGTCAACAGTTCTCTATTTTACAACTTTTGCTGGGACTATCATGCATTAGTCTTCAACCAGCAAGACATTTGGTCAAGAATGCTCTTGTTATCAACTATCTGTGGCTGGTTTTGTAGGTTTTCAATTAAACTAGGGTTAGGAAGGACCTCAGTAAGTTATGGAGAGCAAATAAAGCCCTTAAGCAAATTATTTCAGAATTGAGATCATCTGATTGGTTGATGCAACTGTCATTCAAAATAAGCCATTCTGATTGGTTTATATACTGTCAGTCAACAGTTTTCTATTTTACAACTTTTGCTGGGACTATCATGCATTAGTCTTCAACCAGCAAGACAATTGGTCAAGAATGTAGTCAACAGTTTTCTATTTTACAACTTTTGCTGGCACCATCACGCAATAGCCTTCAACCAGCAAGACAATTGGTCAAGAATGCTCTTGTTATCAACTATCTGTGGCTGGTTTTGTAGGTTTTCAATTAAACTAGGGTTAAGAAGGACCTCAGTAAGTTATGGAGAGCAAATAAAGCCCTTATGCAAATTAGTTTAGAATTAAGACCATCTGATTGGTTGATGCAATTGTCATTCAAAATAAGCCATTCTGATTGGTTATTTACTGTCAGTCAACAGTTCTCTATTTTACAACTTTTGCTGGGACTATCATGCATTAGTCTTCAACCAGCAAGACATTTGGTCAAGAATGCTCTTGTTATCAACTATCTGTGGCTGGTTTTGTAGGTTTTCAATTAAACTAGGGTTAGGAAGGACCTCAGTAAGTTATGGAGAGCAAATAAAGCCCTTATGCAAATTAGTTCAGAATTGAGATCATCTGATTGGTTGATGCAACTGTCATTCAAAATAAGCAATTCTGATTGGTTTATATACTGTCAGTCAACAGTTTTCTATTTTACAACGTTTGCTGGGACCATCATGCAATAGTCTTCAACCAGCAAGACAATTGGTCAATAATGTTCTTGTTATCAACTATCTGTGGCTGGTTTTATAGGTTTTCAATTAAACTAGGGTTAGGAAGGACCTCAGTAAGTTATGGAGAGCAAATAAAGCCCTTATGCAAATTAGTTTAGAATTAAGACCATCTGATTGGTTGATGCAATTGTCATTCAAAATAAGCCATTCTGATTGGTTATGTACTGTCAGTCAACAGTTCTCTATTTTACAACTTTTGCTGGGACTATCATGCATTAGTCTTCAACCAGCAAGACATTTGGTCAAGAATGCTCTTGTTATCAACTATCTGTGGCTTGTTTTGTAGGTTTTCAATTAAACTAGGGTTAGGAAGGACCTCAGTAAGTTATGGAGAGCAAATAAAGCCCTTATGCAAATTAGTTCAGAATTGAGATCATCTGATTGGTTGATGCAACTGTCATTCAAAATAAGCCATTCTGATTGGTTTATATACTGTCAGTCAACAGTTTTCTATTTTACAACTTTTGCTGGGACTATCATGCATTAGTCTTCAACCAGCAAGACAATTGGTCAAGAATGCTCTTGTTATCAACTATCTGTGGCTGGTTTTGTAGGTTTTCAATTAAACTAGGGTTAGGAAAGACCTCAGTAAGTTATGGAGAGCAAATAAAGCCCTTATGCAAATTAGTTTAGAATTGAGACCATCTGATTGGTTGATGCAATTGTCATTCAAAATAAGCCATTCTGATTGGTTTATGTGCTGTCAGTCAACAGTTTTCTATTTTATAACTTTTGCTGGGACCATCATGCAATAGTCTTCAACCAGCAAGACAATTGGTCAAGAATGTAGTCAACAGTTTTCTATTTTACAACTTTTGCTGGCACCATCACGCAAAAGCCTTCAACCAGCAAGACAATTGGTCAAGAATGCTCTTGTTATCAACTATCTGTAGCTGGTTTTATAGGTTTTCAATTAAACTAGGGTTAGGAAGGACCTCAGTAAGTTATGGAGAGCAAATAAAGCCCCTATGCAAATTAGTTTAGAATTGAGACCATCTGATTGGTTGATGCAATTGTCATTCAAAATACACCATTCTGATTGGTTTATGTACTGTCAGTCAACAGTTCTCTATTTTACAACTTTTGCTGGGACTATCATGCATTAGTCTTCAACCAGCAAGACAATTGATCAATAATGCTCTTGTTACCAACTATCTGTGGCTGGTTTTGTAGGTTTTCAATTAAACTAGGGTTAGGAAGGACCTCAGTAAGTTATGGAGAGCAAATAAAGCCCTTATGCAAATTAGTTCAGAATTGAGACCATTTGATTGGTTGATGCAATTGTCATTCAAAATAAGCCATTCTGATTGGTTTATGTACCATCAGTCAACAGTTAACTATTTTACAACGTTTGCTGGGACCATCATGCAATAGTCTTCTACCAGCAAGACAATTTGTCAAGAATGTAGTCAACAGTTTTCTATTTTACAACTTTTGCTGGGACTATCATGCATTATTCTTCAACCAGCAAGACAATTGGTCAAGAATGCTCTTGTTATCAACTATCTGTGGCTGGTTCTGCAGGTGTTCAATTAAACTAAGGTTAGGAAAGACCTCATTAAGTTATGGAGAGCAAATAAAGCCCTTATGCAAATTAGTTTAGAATTGAGACCATCTGATTGGTTGATGCAATTGTCATTCAAAATAAGCCATTCTGATTGGTTTATGTACTGTCAGTCAACAGTTCTCTATTTTACAACTTTTGCTGGGACTATCATGCATTAGTCTTTAACCAGCAAGACATTTGGTCAAGAATGCTCTTGTTATCAACTATCTGTGGCTGGTTTTGTAGGTTTTCAATTAAACTAGGGTTAGGAAGGACCTGAGTAAGTTATGGAGAGCAAATAAAGCCCTTATGCAAATTAGTTCAGAATTGAGATCATCTGATTGGTTGATGCAACTGTCATTCAAAATAAGCCATTCTGATTGGTTTATATACTGTTTGTCAACAGTTTTCTATTTTACAACTTTTGCTGGGACTATCATGCATTAGTCTTCAACCAGAAAGACAATTGGTCAAGAATGCTCTTGTTATCAACTATCTGTGGCTGGTTCTGCAGGTGTTCAATTAGACTAGGGTGAGGAAGGACCTCAGTAAGTTATGAAGAGCAAATAAAGCCCTTATGCAAATTGGTTCAGAATTGAGATCATATGATTGGTTGATGCAACTGTCATTCAAAATAAGCCATTCTGATTGGTTTATGTACTGTCAGTCAACAGTTTTCTATTTTACAACTTTTGCTGGGACTATCATGCATTAGTCTTCAACCAGCAAGACAATTGGTCAAGAATGCTCTTGTTATCAACTATCTGTGGCTGGTTTGGTAGGTTTTCAATTAAACTAGGGTTAGGAAAGACCTCAGTAAGTTATGGAGAGCAAATAAATCCCTTATGCAAATTAGTTTAGAATTGAGACCATCTGATTGGTTGATGCAATTGTCATTCAAAATAAGCCATTCTGATTGGTTTATGTGCTGTCAGTCAACAGTTTTCTTTTTTATAACTTTTGCTGGGACCATCATGCAATAGTCTTCAACCAGCAAGACAATTGGTCAAGAATGTAGTCAACAGTTTTCTATTTTACAACTTTTGCTGGCACCATCACGCAATAGCCTTCAACCAGCAAGACAATTGGTCAAGAATGCTCTTGTTATCAACTATCTGTGGCTGGTTTTATAGGTTTTCAATTTAACTAGGGTTAGGAAGGACCTCAGTAAGTTATGGAGAGCAAATAAAGCCCCTATGCAAATTAGTTTAGAATTGAGACCATCTGATTGGTTGATGCAATTGTCATTCAAAATACACCATTCTGATTGGTTTATGTACTGTCAGTCAACAGTTCTCTATTTTACAACTTTTGCTGGGACTATCATGCATTAGTCTTCAACCAGCAAGACAATTGGTCAAGAATGCTCTTGTTATCAACTATCTGTGGCTGGTTTTATAGGTTTTCAATTAAACTAGGGTTAGGAAGGACCTCAGTAAGTTATGGAGAGCAAATAAAGCCCTTATGCAAATTAGTTTAGAATTGAGACCATCTGATTGGTTGATGCAATTGTCATTCAAAATACACCATTCTGATTGGTTTATGTACTGTCAGTCAACAGTTCTCTATTTTACAACTTTTGCTGGGACTATCATGCATTAGTCTTCAACCAGCAAGACAATTGGTCAAGAATGCTCTTGTTATCAACTATCTGTGGCTGGTTTTGTAGGTTTTTAATTAAACTAGGGTTAGGAAGGACCTCAGTAAGTTATGGAGAGCAAATAAAGCCCTTATGCAAATTAGTTTAGAATTAAGACCATCTGATTAGTTGATGCAATTGTCATTCAAAATAAGCCATTCTGATTGGTTTATGTACTGTCAGTCAACAGTTCTCTATTTTACAACTTTTGCTGGGACTATCATGCATTAGTCTTCAACCAGCAAGACATTTGGTCAAGAATGCTCTTGTTATCAACTATCTGAGGGTGGTTTTGTAAGTTTTCAATTAAACTAGGGTTAGGAAGGACCTCAGTAAGTTATGGAGAGCAAATAAAGCCCTTATGCAAATTAGTTCAGAATTGAGATCATCTGATTGGTTGATGCAAATGTCATTCAAAATAAGCCATTCTGATTGGTTTATATACTGTCAGTCAACAGTTTTCTATTTTACAACTTTTGCTGGGACTATCATGCATTAGTCTTCAACCAGCAAGACAATTGGTCAAGAATGCTCTTGTTATCAACTATCTGTGGCTGGTTCTGCAGGTGTTCAATTAAACTAGGGTTAGGAAAGACCTCAGTACGTTATGGAGAGCAAATAAAGCCCTTATGCAAATTAGTTTAGAATTGAGACCATCTGATTGGTTGATGCAATTGTCATTCAAAATAAGCCATTCTTATTGGTTTATGTACTGTCAGTCAACAGTTCTCTATTTTACAACTTTTGCTGGGACTATCATGCATTAGTCTTCAACCAGCAAGACAATTGGTCAAGAATGCTCTTGTTATCAACTATCTGTGGCTGGTTTTATAGGTTTTCAATTAAACTAGGGTTAGGAAGGACCTCAGTAAGTTATGGAGAGCAAATAAAGCCCTTATGCAAATTAGTTTAGAATTGAGACCATCTGATTGGTTGATGCAATTGTCATTCAAAATACACCATTCTGATTGGTTTATGTACTGTCAGTCAACAGTTCTCTATTTTACAACTTTTGCTGGGACTATCATGCATTAGTCTTCAACCAGCAAGACAATTGGTCAAGAATGCTCTTGTTATCAACTATCTGTGGCTGGTTTTATAGGTTTTCAATTAAACTAGGGTTAGGAAGGACCTCAGTAAGTTATGAAGAGCAAATAAAGCCCTTATGCAAATTAGTTTAGAATTGAGACCATCTGATTGGTTGATGCAATTGTCATTAAAAATAAGCCATTCTGATTGGTTTATGTGCTGTCAGTCAACAGGTTTCTATTTTATAACTTTTGCTGGGACCATCATGCTATAATCTTTAACCAGAAAGTCAATTCGTCAAGAATGTAGTCAATAGTTTTCTATTTTACAACTTTTGCTATCACCATCACGCAATAGCCTTCAAACAGCAAGACAAGTGGTCAATAATGTTCTTGTTATCAACTATCTGTGGCTGGTTCTGCAGGTGTTCAATTAGAATAGGGTGAGGAAGGACCTCAGTAAGTTATGAAGAGCAAATAAAGCCCTTATGCAAATTGGTTCAGAATTGAGATCATATGATTGGTTGATGCAACTGTCATTCAAAATAAGCCATTCTGATTGGTTTATGTACTGTCAGTCAACAGTTCTCTATTTTACAACTTTTGCTGGGACTATCATGCATTAATCTTCAACCAGCAAGACAATTGGTCAAGAATGCTCTTGTTATCAACTATCTGTGGCTGGTTTTGTAGGTTTTCAATTAAACTAGGGTTAGGAAGGACCTCAGTAAGTTATGGAGAGCAAATAAAGCCCTTATGCAAATTAGTTTAGAATTGAGACCATCTGATTGGTTGATGCAATTGTCATTCAAAATAAGACATTCTGATTGGTTTATGTACTGTCAGTCAACAGTTCTTTATTTCACAACTTTTGCTGGGACTATCATGCATTAGTCTTTAACCAGCAAGACAATTGGTAAAGAATGCTATTGTTATCAACTATCTGTGGCTGGTTCTGCAGGTGTTCAATTAGACTAGGGTGAGGAAGGACCTCACTAAGTTATGAAGAGCAAATAAAGCCCTTATGCAAATTAGTTCAGAATTGAGATCATCGGATTGGTTGATGCAACTGTCATTCAAAATAAGCCATTCTGATTGGTTTATGTACTGTCAGTCAACAGTTTTCTATTTTACAACTTTTTGCTGGGACTATCATGCATTAGTCTTCAACCAGCAAGACAATTGGTCAAGAATGCTCTTGTTATCAACTATCTGTGGCTGGTTTTGTAGGTTTTCAATTAAACTAGGGTTAGGAAGGACCTCAGTAAGTTATAGAGAGCAAATAAAGCCCTTATGCAAATTAGTTCAGAATTGAGATCATCTGATTGGTTGATGCAACTGTCATTCAAAATAAGCCATTCTGATTGGTTTATATACTGTCAGTCAACAGTTTTCTATTTTACAACTTTTGCTGGGACTATCATGCATTAGTCTTCAACCAGCAAGACAATTGGTCAAGAATGCTCTTGTTATCAACTACCTGTGGCTGGTTCTGCAGGTGTTCTATTAGACTAGGGTGAGGAAGGACCTCAGTAAGTTATGAAGAGCAAATAAAGCCCTTATGCAAATTAGTTCTGAATTGAGATCATATGATTGGTTGATGCAACTGTCATTCAAAATAAGCCATTCTGATTGGTTTATGTACTGTCAGTCAACAGTTTTCTATTTTACAACTTTTGCTGGGACTATCATGCATTATTCTTCAACCAGCAAAACAATTGGTCAAGAGTGCTCTTGTTATCAACTATCTGTGGCTGGTTTTGTAGGTTTTCAATTAAACTAGGGTTAGGAAGGACCTCAAGTAGTTATGAAGAGCAAATAAAGCCCTTATGCAAATTAGTTTAGAATTGAGACCATCTGATTGGTTGATGCAATTGTCATTAAAAATAAGCCATTCTGATTGGTTTATGTGCTGTCAGTCAACAGTTTTCTATTTTATAACTTTTGCTGGGACCATCATGCTAAAATCTTTAACCAGAAAGTCAATTCGTCAAGAATGTAGTCAACAGTTTTCTATTTTACAACTTTTGCTATCACCATCACGCAATAGCCTTCAAACAGCAAGACAAGTGGTCAATAATGTTCTTGTTATCAACTATCTGTGGCTGGTTCTGCAGGTGTTCAATTAGAATAGGGTGAGGAAGGACCTCAGTAAGTTATGAAGAGCAAATAAAGCCCTTATGCAAATTGGTTCAGAATTGAGATCATATGATTGGTTGATGCAACTGTCATTCTAAATAAGCCATTCTGATTGGTTTATGTACTGTCAGTCAACAGTTTTCTATTTTACAACTTTTGCTGGGACTATCATGCATTAGTCTTCAACCAGCAAGACAATTGGTCAAGAATGCTCTTGTTATCAACTATCTGTGGCTGGTTTTGTAGGTTTTCAATTAAACCAGGGTTAGGAAAGACCTCAGTAAGTTATGGAGAGCAAATAAAGCCATTATGCTAATTAGTTTAGAATTGAGACCATCTGATTGGTTGATGCAATTGTCATTCAAAATAAGCCATTCTGATTGGTTTATTTACTGTCAGTCAACAGTTCTCTATTTTACAACTTTTGCTGGGACTATCATGCATTAATCTTCAACCAGCAAGACAATTGGTCAAGAATGCTCTTGTTATCAACTATCTGTGGCTGGTTTTGTAGGTTTTCAATTAAACTAGGGTTAGGAAGGACCTCAGTAAGTTATGGAGAGCAAATAATGCCCTTATGCAAATTAGTTTAGAATTGAGACCATCTGATTGGTTGATGCAATTGTCAATCAAAATAAGACATTCTGATTGGTTTATGTACTGTCAGTCAACAGTTCTTTATTTCACAACTTTTGCTGGGACTATCATGCATTAGTCTTTAACCAGCAAGACAATTGGTAAAGAATGCTCTTGTTATCAACTATCTGTGGCTGGTTTTGTTGGTTTTCAATTAAACTAGGGTTAGGAAGGACCTCAGTAAGTTATGGAGAGCAAATAAAGCCCTTATGCAAATTAGTTCAGAATTGAGACCATCTGATTGGTTGATGCAATTGTCATTCAAAATAAGCCATTCTGATTGGTTTATGTGCTGTCAGTCAACAGTTTTCTATTTTATAACTTTTGCTGGGACCATCATGCAATAGTCTTCAACCAGCAAGACAATTGGTCAAGAATGTAGTCAACAGTTTTCTATTTTACAAATTTTGCTGGCACCATCACGCAATAGCCTTTAACCAGCAAGACAATTGGTCAAGAATGTTCTTGTTATCAACTATCTGTGGCTGGTTCTGCAGGTGTTCAATTAGACTAGGGTGAGGAAGGACCTCAGTAAGTTATGAAGAGCAAATAAAGCCATTATGTAAATTAGTTCAGAATTGAGATCATCTGATTGGTTGATGCAACTGTCATTCAAAATAAGCCATTCTGATTGGTTTATATACTGTCAGTCAACAGTTTTCTATTTTACAACTTTTGCTGGGACTATCATGCATTAGTCTTCAACCAGCAAGACAATTGGTCAAGAATGCTCTTGTTATCAACTTTCTGTGGCTGGTTCTGCAGTTGTTCAATAAGACTAGGGTAAGGAAGGACCTCAGTAAGTTATGAAGAGCAAATAAAGCCATTATGCAAATTAGTTCAGAATTGAGACCATCTGATTGGTTGATGCAACTGTCATTCAAAATAAGCAATTCTGATTGGTTTATGTACCATCAGTCAACAGTTTCCTATTTTACAACGTTTGCTGGGACCATCATGCAATAGTCTTCAACCAGCAAGACAATTGGTCAATAATGTTCTTGTTATCAACTATCTGTGGCTGGTTCTGCAGGTGTTCAATTAGAATAGGGTTAGGAAGGACCTCAGTAAGTTATAAAGAGCAAATAAAGCCCTTATGCAAATTAGTTCAGAATTGAGACCATCTGATTGGTTGATGCAACTGTCATTCAAAATAAGCCATTCTGATTGGTTTATGTACTGTCAGTCAACAGTTTTCTATTTTACAACTTTTGCTGGGACTATCATGCATTAGTCTTTAACCAGCAAGACAATTGGTAAAGAATGCTATTGTTATCAACTATCTGTGGCTGGTTCTGCAGGTGTTCAATTAGACTAGGGTGAGGAAGGACCTCACTAAGTTATGAAGAGCAAATAAAGCCCTTATGCAAATTAGTTCAGAATTGAGATCATCGGATTGGTTGATGCAACTGTCATTCAAAATAAGCCATTCTGATTGGTTTATGTACTGTCAGTCAACAGTTTTCTATTTTACAACTTTTTGCTGGGACTATCATGCATTAGTCTTCAACCAGCAAGACAATTGGTCAAGAATGCTCTTGTTATCAACTATCTGTGGCTGGTTTTGTAGGTTTTCAATTAAACTAGGGTTAGAAAGGACCTCAGTAAGTTATAGAGAGCAAATAAAGCACTTATGCAAATTAGTTCAGAATTGAGATCATCTGATTGGTTGATGCAACTGTCATTCAAAATAAGCCATTCTGATTGGTTTATATACTGTCAGTCAACAGTTTTCTATTTTACAACTTTTGCTGGGACTATCATGCATTAGTCTTCAACCAGCAAGACAATTGGTCAAGAATGCTTTTGTTATCAACTACCTGTGGCTGGTTCTGCAGGTGTTCTATTAGACTAGGGTGAGGAAGGACCTCAGTAAGTTATGAAGAGCAAATAAAGCCCTTATGCAAATTAGTTCTGAATTGAGATCATATGATTGGTTGATGCAACTGTCATTCAAAATAAGCCATTCTGATTGGTTTATGTACTGTCAGTCAACAGTTTTCTATTTTACAACTTTTGCTGGGACTATCATGCATTATTCTTCAACCAGCAAGACAATTGGTCAAGAGTGCTCTTGTTATCAACTATCTGTGGCTGGTTTTGTAGGTTTTCAATTAAACTAGGGTTAGGAAGGACCTCAAGTAGTTATGAAGAGCAAATAAAGCCCTTATGCAAATTAGTTTAGAATTGAGACCATCTGATTGGTTGATGCAATTGTCATTAAAAATAAGCCATTCTGATTGGTTTATGTGCTGTCAGTCAACAGTTTTCTATTTTATAACTTTTGCTGGGACCATCATGCAATAGTCTTCAACCAGCAAGACAATTGGTCAAGAATGTAGTCAACAGTTTTCTATTTTACAACTTTTGCTGGCACCATCACGCAATAGCCTTCAACCAGCAAGACAATTGGTCAAGAATGCTCTTGTTATCAACTATCTGTGGCTGGTTTTATAGGTTTTCAATTTAACTAGGGTTAGGAAGGACCTCAGTAAGTTATGGAGAGCAAATAAAGCCCCTATGCAAATTAGTTTAGAATTGAGACCATCTGATTGGTTGATGCAATTGTCATTCAAAATACACCATTCTGATTGGTTTATGTACTGTCAGTCAACAGTTCTCTATTTTACAACTTTTGCTGGGACTATCATGCATTAGTCTTCAACCAGCAAGACAATTGGTCAAGAATGCTCTTGTTATCAACTATCTGTGGCTGGTTTTATAGGTTTTCAATTAAACTAGGGTTAGGAAGGACCTCAGTAAGTTATGGAGAGCAAATAAAGCCCTTATGCAAATTAGTTTAGAATTGAGACCATCTGATTGGTTGATGCAATTGTCATTCAAAATACACCATTCTGATTGGTTTATGTACTGTCAGTCAACAGTTCTCTATTTTACAACTTTTGCTGGGACTATCATGCATTAGTCTTCAACCAGCAAGACAATTGGTCAAGAATGCTCTTGTTATCAACTATCTGTGGCTGGTTTTGTAGGTTTTTAATTAAACTAGGGTTAGGAAGGACCTCAGTAAGTTATGGAGAGCAAATAAAGCCCTTATGCAAATTAGTTTAGAATTAAGACCATCTGATTAGTTGATGCAATTGTCATTCAAAATAAGCCATTCTGATTGGTTTATGTACTGTCAGTCAACAGTTCTCTATTTTACAACTTTTGCTGGGACTATCATGCATTAGTCTTCAACCAGCAAGACATTTGGTCAAGAATGCTCTTGTTATCAACTATCTGAGAGTGGTTTTGTAAGTTTTCAATTAAACTAGGGTTAGGAAGGACCTCAGTAAGTTATGGAGAGCAAATAAAGCCCTTATGCAAATTAGTTCAGAATTGAGATCATCTGATTGGTTGATGCAACTGTCATTCAAAATAAGCCATTCTGATTGGTTTATATACTGTCAGTCAACAGTTTTCTATTTTACAACTTTTGCTGGGACTATCATGCATTAGTCTTCAACCAGCAAGACAATTGGTCAAGAATGCTCTTGTTATCAACTATCTGTGGCTGGTTCTGCAGGTGTTCAATTAAACTAGGGTTAGGAAAGACCTCAGTATGTTATGGAGAGCAAATAAAGCCCTTATGCAAATTAGTTTAGAATTGAGACCATCTGATTGGTTGATGCAATTGTCATTCAAAATAAGCCATTCTGATTGGTTTATGTACTGTCAGTCAACGGTTCTCTATTTTACAACTTTTGCTGGGACTATCATGCATTAGTCTTCAACCAGCAAGACAATTGGTCAAGAATGCTCTTGTTATCAACTATCTGTGGCTGGTTTTATAGGTTTTCAATTAAACTAGGGTTAGGAAGGACCTCAGTAAGTTATGGAGAGCAAATAAAGCCCTTATGCAAATTAGTTTAGAATTGAGACCATATGATTGGTTGATGCAATTGTCATTCAAAATACACCATTCTGATTGGTTTATGTACTGTCAGTCAACAGTTCTCTATTTTACAACTTTTGCTGGGACTATCATGCATTAGTCTTCAACCAGCAAGACAATTGGTCAAGAATGCTCTTGTTATCAACTATCTGTGGCTGGTTTTATAGGTTTTCAATTAAACTAGGGTTAGGAAGGACCTCAGTAAGTTATGAAGAGAAAATAAAGCCCTTATGCAAATTAGTTTAGAATTGAGACCATCTGATTGGTTGATGCAATTGTCATTAAAAATAAGCCATTCTGATTGGTTTATGTGCTGTCAGTCAACAGTTTTCTATTTTATAACTTTTGCTGGGACCATCATGCTATAATCTTTAACCAGAAAGTCAATTCGTCAAGAATGTAGTCAATAGTTTTCTATTTTACAACTTTTGCTATCACCATCACGCAAAAGCCTTCAAACAGCAAGACAAGTGGTCAATAATGTTCTTGTTATCAACTATCTGTGGCTGGTTCTGCAGGTGTTCAATTAGAATAGGGTGAGGAAGGACCTCAGTAAGTTATGAAGAGCAAATAAAGCCCTTATGCAAATTGGTTCAGAATTGAGATCATATGATTGGTTGATGCAACTGTCATTCTAAATAAGCCTTTCTGATTGGTTTATGTACTGTCAGTCAACAGTTCTCTATTTTACAACTTTTGCTGGGACTATCATGCATTAATCTTCAACCAGCAAGACAATTGGTCAAGAATGCTCTTGTTATCAACTATCTGTGGCTGGTTTTGTAGGTTTTCAATTAAACTAGGGTTAGGAAGGACCTCAGTAAGTTATGGAGAGCAAATAAAGCCCTTATGCAAATTAGTTTAGAATTGAGACCATCTGATTGGTTGATGCAATTGTCATTCAAAATAAGACATTCTGATTGGTTTATGTACTGTCAGTCAACAGTTCTTTATTTCACAACTTTTGCTGGGACTATCATGCATTAGTCTTTAACCAGCAAGACAATTGGTAAAGAATGCTATTGTTATCAACTATCTGTGGCTGGTTCTGCAGGTGTTCAATTAGACTAGGGTGAGGAAGGACCTCACTAAGTTATGAAGAGCAAATAAAGCCCTTATGCAAATTAGTTCAGAATTGAGATCATCGGATTGGTTGATGCAACTGTCATTCAAAATAAGCCATTCTGATTGGTTTATGTACTGTCAGTCAACAGTTTTCTATTTTACAACTTTTTGCTGGGACTATCATGCATTAGTCTTCAACCAGCAAGACAATTGGTCAAGAATGCTCTTGTTATCAACTATCTGTGGCTGGTTTTGTAGGTTTTCAATTAAACTAGGGTTAGGAAGGACCTCAGTAAGTTATAGAGAGCAAATAAAGCCCTTATGCAAATTAGTTCAGAATTGAGATCATCTGATTGGTTGATGCAACTGTCATTCAAAATAAGCCATTCTGATTTGTTTATGTGCTGTCAGTCAACAGTTTTCTATTTTATAACTTTTGCTGGGACCATCATGCTAAAATCTTTAACCAGAAAGTCAATTCGTCAAGAATGTAGTCAACAGTTTTCTATTTTACAACTTTTGCTATCACCATCACGCAATAGCCTTCAAACAGCAAGACAAGTGGTCAATAATGTTCTTGTTATCAACTATCTGTGGCTGGTTCTGCAGGTGTTCAATTAGAATAGGGTGAGGAAGGACCTCAGTAAGTTATGAAGAGCAAATAAAGCCCTTATGCAAATTGGTTCAGAATTGAGATCATATGATTGGTTGATGCAACTGTCATTCTAAATAAGCCATTCTGATTGGTTTATGTACTGTCAGTCAACAGTTTTCTATTTTACAACTTTTGCTGGGACTATCATGCATTAGTCTTCAACCAGCAAGACAATTGGTCAAGAATGCTCTTGTTATCAACTATCTGTGGCTGGTTTTGTAGGTTTTCAATTAAACCAGGGTTAGGAAAGACCTCAGTAAGTTATGGAGAGCAAATAAAGCCATTATGCTAATTAGTTTAGAATTGAGACCATCTGATTGGTTGATGCAATTGTCATTCAAAATAAGCCATTCTGATTGGTTTATTTACTGTCAGTCAACAGTTCTCTATTTTACAACTTTTGCTGGGACTATCATGCATTAATCTTCAACCAGCAAGACAATTGGTCAAGAATGCTCTTGTTATCAACTATCTGTGGCTGGTTTTGTAGGTTTTCAATTAAACTAGGGTTAGGAAGGACCTCAGTAAGTTATGGAGAGCAAATAATGCCCTTATGCAAATTAGTTTAGAATTGAGACCATCTGATTGGTTGATGCAATTGTCAATCAAAATAAGACATTCTGATTGGTTTATGTACTGTCAGTCAACAGTTCTTTATTTCACAACTTTTGCTGGGACTATCATGCATTAGTCTTTAACCAGCAAGACAATTGGTAAAGAATGCTCTTGTTATCAACTATCTGTGGCTGGTTTTGTTGGTTTTCAATTAAACTAGGGTTAGGAAGGACCTCAGTAAGTTATGGAGAGCAAATAAAGCCCTTATGCAAATTAGTTCAGAATTGAGACCATCTGATTGGTTGATGCAATTGTCATTCAAAATAAGCCATTCTGATTGGTTTATGTGCTGTCAGTCAACAGTTTTCTATTTTATAACTTTTGCTGGGACCATCATGCAATAGTCTTCAACCAGCAAGACAATTGGTCAAGAATGTAGTCAACAGTTTTCTATTTTACAAATTTTGCTGGCACCATCACGCAATAGCCTTTAACCAGCAAGACAATTGGTCAAGAATGTTCTTGTTATCAACTATCTGTGGCTGGTTCTGCAGGTGTTCAATTAGACTAGGGTGAGGAAGGACCTCAGTAAGTTATGAAGAGCAAATAAAGCCATTATGCAAATTAGTTCAGAATTGAGACCATCTGATTGGTTGATGCAACTGTCATTCAAAATAAGCAATTCTGATTGGTTTATGTACCATCAGTCAACAGTTTCCTATTTTACAACGTTTGCTGTGACCATCATGCAATAGTCTTCAACCAGCAAGACAATTGGTCAATAATGTTCTTGTTATCAACTATCTGTGGCTGGTTCTGCAGGTGTTCAATTAGAATAGGGTTAGGAAGGACCTCAGTAAGTTATGGAGAGCAAATAAAGCCCTTATGCAAATTAGTTCAGAATTGAGATCATCTGATTGGTTGATGCAACTGTCATTCAAAATAAGCCATTCTGATTGGTTTATATACTGTCAGTCAACAGTTTTCTATTTTACAACGTTTGCTGGGACTATCATGCATTAGTCTTCAACCAGCAAGACAATTGGTCAAGAATGCTCTTGTTATCAACTATCTGTGGCTGGTTCTGCAGGTGTTCAATTAAACTAGGGTTAGGAAAGACCTCAGTAAGTTATGGAGAGCAAATAAAGCCCTTATGCAAATTAGTTCGGAATTGAGATCATATGATTGGTTGATGCAACTGTCATTCAAAATAAGCCATTCTGATTGGTTTATGTACTGTCAGTCAACAGTTTTCTATTTTACAACTTTTGCTGGGACTATCATGCATTAGTCTTCAACCAGCAAGACAATTGGTCAAGAATGCTCTTGTTATCAACTATCTGTGGCTGGTTTTGTAGGTTTTCAATTAAACTAGGGTTAGGAAAGACCTCAGTAAGTTATGGAGAGCAAATAAAGCCATTATGCAAATTAGTTTAGAATTGAGACCATCTGATTGGTTGATGCAATTGTCATTCAAAATACACCATTCTGATTGGTTTATGTACTGTCAGTCAACAGTTCTCTATTTTACAACTTTTGCTGATACTATCATGCATTAGTCTTCAACCAGCAAGACAATTTGTCAAGAATGCTCTTGTTATCAACTATCTGTGGCTGGTTTTGTAGGTTTTCAATTAAACTAGGGTTAGGAAGGAACTCAGTAAGTTATGGAAAGCAAATAAAGCCCTTATGCAAATTAGTTCAGAATTGAGATCATCTGATTGGTTGATGCAACTGTCATTCAAAATAAGCCATTCTGATTGGTTTATATACTGTCAGTCAACAGTTTTCTATTTTACAACTTTTGCTGGGACTATCATGCATTAGTCTTCAACCAGCAAGACAATTGGTCAAGAATGCTCTTGTTATCAACTATCTGTGGCTGGTTCTGCAGGTGTTCAATTAGACTAGGGTGAGGAAGGACCTCACTAAGTTATGAAGAGCAAATAAAGCCCTTATGCAAATTAGTTCAGAATTGAGATCATCGGATTGGTTGATGCAACTGTCATTCAAAATAAGCCATTCTGATTGGTTTATGTACTGTCAGTCAACAGTTTTCTATTTTACAACTTTTTGCTGGGACTATCATGCATTAGTCTTCAACCAGCAAGACAATTGGTCAAGAATGCTCTTGTTATCAACTATCTGTGGCTGGTTTTGTAGGTTTTCAATTAAACTAGGGTTAGGAAGGACCTCAGTAAGTTATAGAGAGCAAATAAAGCCCTTATGCAAATTAGTTCAGAATTGAGATCATCTGATTGGTTGATGCAACTGTCATTCAAAATAAGCCATTCTGATTGGTTTATATACTTTCAGTCAACAGTTTTCTATTTTACAACTTTTGCTGGGACTATCATGCATTAGTCTTCAACCAGCAAGACAATTGGTCAAGAATGCTCTTGTTATCAACTACCTGTGGCTGGTTCTGCAGGTGTTCTATTAGACTAGGGTGAGGAAGGACCTCAGTAAGTTATGAAGAGCAAATAAAGCCCTTATGCAAATTAGTTCTGAATTGAGATCATATGATTGGTTGATGCAACTGTCATTCAAAATAAGCCATTCTGATTGGTTTATGTACTGTCAGTCAACAGTTTTCTATTTTACAACTTTTGCTGGGACTATCATGCATTATTCTTCAACCAGCAAGACAATTGGTCAAGAGTGCTCTTGTTATCAACTATCTGTGGCTGGTTTTGTAGGTTTTCAATTAAACTAGGGTTAGGAAGGACCTCAAGTAGTTATGAAGAGCAAATAAAGCCCTTATGCAAATTAGTTTAGAATTGAGACCATCTGATTGGTTGATGCAATTGTCATTAAAAATAAGCCATTCTGATTGGTTTATGTGCTGTCAGTCAACAGTTTTCTATTTTATAACTTTTGCTGGGACCATCATGCTAAAATCTTTAACCAGAAAGTCAATTCGTCAAGAATGTAGTCAACAGTTTTCTATTTTACAACTTTTGCTATCACCATCACGCAATAGCCTTCAAACAGCAAGACAAGTGGTCAATAATGTTCTTGTTATCAACTATCTGTGGCTGGTTCTGCAGGTGTTCAATTAGAATAGGGTGAGGAATGACCTCAGTAAGTTATGAAGAGCAAATAAAGCCCTTATGCAAATTGGTTCAGAATTGAGATCATATGATTGGTTGATGCAACTGTCATTCTAAATAAGCCATTCTGATTGGTTTATGTACTGTCAGTCAACAGTTTTCTATTTTACAACTTTTGCTGGGACTATCATGCATTAGTCTTCAACCAGCAAGACAATTGGTCAAGAATGCTCTTGTTATCAACTATCTGTGGCTGGTTTTGTAGGTTTTCAATTAAACCAGGGTTAGGAAAGACCTCAGTAAGTTATGGAGAGCAAATAAAGCCATTATGCTAATTAGTTTAGAATTGAGACCATCTGATTGGTTGATGCAATTGTCATTCAAAATAAGCAATTCTGATTGGTTTATGTACCATCAGTCAACAGTTTCCTATTTTACAACGTTTGCTGGGACCATCATGCAATAGTCTTCAACCAGCAAGACAATTGGTCAATAATGTTCTTGTTATCAACTATCTGTGGCTGGTTCTGCAGGTGTTCAATTAGAATAGGGTTAGGAAGGACCTCAGTAAGTTATAAAGAGCAAATAAAGCCCTTATGCAAATTAGTTCAGAATTGAGACCATCTGATTGGTTGATGCAACTGTCATTCAAAATAAGCCATTCTGATTGGTTTATGTACTGTCAGTCAACAGTTCTCTATTTTACAACTTTTGCTGGGACTATCATGCATTAGTCTTCAACCAGCAAGACAATTGGTCAAGAATGCTCTTGTTATCAACTATCTGTGGCTGGTTTTGTAGGTTTTCAATTAAACTAGGGTTAGGAAGGACCTCAGTAAGTTATGGAGAGCAAATAAAGCCCTTATGCAAATTAGTTCAGAATTGAGATCATCTGATTGGTTGATGCAACTGTCATTCAAAATAAGCCATTCTGATTGGTTTATATACTGTCAGTCAACAGTTTTCTATTTTACAACGTTTGCTGGGACTATCATGCATTAGTCTTCAACCAGCAAGACAATTGGTCAAGAATGCTCTTGTTATCAACTATCTGTGGCTGGTTCTGCAGGTGTTCAATTAAACTAGGGTTAGGAAAGACCTCAGTAAGTTATGGAGAGCAAATAAAGCCCTTATGCAAATTAGTTCGGAATTGAGATCATATGATTGGTTGATGCAACTGTCATTCAAAATAAGCCATTCTGATTGGTTTATGTACTGTCAGTCAACAGTTTTCTATTTTACAACTTTTGCTGGGACTATCATGCATTAGTCTTCAACCAGCAAGACAATTGGTCAAGAATGCTCTTGTTATCAACTATCTGTGGCTGGTTTTGTAGGTTTTCAATTAAACTAGGGTTAGGAAGGAACTCAGTAAGTTATGGAAAGCAAATAAAGCCCTTATGCAAATTAGTTCAGAATTGAGATCATCTGATTGGTTGATGCAACTGTCATTCAAAATAAGCCATTCTGATTGGTTTATATACTGTCAGTCAACAGTTTTCTATTTTACAACTTTTGCTGGGACTATCATGCATTAGTCTTCAACCAGCAAGACAATTGGTCAAGAATGCTCTTGTTATCAACTATCTGTGGCTGGTTCTGCAGGTGTTCAATTAGACTAGGGTGAGGAAGGACCTCAGTAAGTTATGAAGAGCAAATAAAGCCCTTATGCAAATTGGTTCAGAATTGAGATCATATGATTGGTTGATGCAACTGTCATTCAAAATAAGCCATTCTGATTGGTTTATGTACTGTCAGTCAACAGTTTTCTATTTTACAACTTTTGCTGGGACTATCATGCATTAGTCTTCAACCAGCAAGACAATTGGTCAAGAATGCTCTTGTTATCAACTATCTGTGGCTGGTTTTGTAGGTTTTCAATTAAACTAGGGTTAGGAAGGACCTCAGTAAGTTATGGAGAGCAAATAAAGCCCTTATGCAAATTAGTTCAGAATTGAGATCATATGATTGGTTGATGCAACTGTCATTCAAAATAAGCCATTCTGATTGGTTTATGTACTGTCAGTCAACAGTTTTCTATTTTACAACTTTTGCTCGGACTATTATGCATTAGTCTTCAACCAGCAAGACAATTGGTCAAGAATGCTCTTGTTATCAACTATCTGTGGCTGGTTTGGTAGGTTTTCAATTAAACTAGGGTTAGGAAAGACCTCAGTAAGTTATGGAGAGCAAATAAAGCCCTTATGCAAATTAGTTTAGAATTGAGACCATCTGATTGGTTGATGCAATTGTCATTCAAAATAAGCCATTCTGATTGGTTTATGTGCTGTCAGTCAACAGTTTTCTATTTTATAACTTTTGCTGGGACCATCATGCAATAGTCTTCAACCAGCAAGACAATTGGTCAAGAATGTAGTCAACAGTTTTCTATTTTACAAATTTGCTGGCACCATCACGCAATAGCCTTCAACCAGCAAGACAATTGGTCAAGAATGCTCTTGTTATCAACTATCTGTGGCTGGTTTTATAGGTTTTCAATTTAACTAGGGTTAGGAAGGACCTCAGTAAGTTATGGAGAGCAAATAAAGCCCCTATGCAAATTAGTTTAGAATTGAGACCATCTGATTGGTTGATGCAATTGTCATTCAAAATACACCATTGTGATTGGTTTATGTACTGTCAGTCAACAGTTCTCTATTTTACAACTTTTGCTGGGACTATCATGCATTAGTCTTCAGCCAGCAAGACAATTGGTCAAGAATGCTCTTGTTATCAACTATCTGTGGCTGGTTTTGTAGGTTTTCAATTAAACTAGGGTTAGGAAGGACCTCAGTAAGTTATGGAGAGCAAATAAAGCCCTTATGCAAATTAGTTCAGAATTGAGATCATCTGATTGGTTGATGCAACTGTCATTCAAAATAAGCCATTATGATTGGTTTATATACTGTCAGTCAACAGTTTTCTATTTTACAACTTTTGCTGGGACTATCATGCATTAGTCTTCAACCAGCAAGACAATTGGATAAGAATGCTCTTGTTATCAACTATCTGTGGCTGGTTCTGCAGGTGTTCAATTAAACTAGGGTTAGGAAAGACCTCAGTAAGTTATGGAGAGCAAATAAAGCCCTTATGCAAATTAGTTCGGAATTGAGATCATATGATTGGTTGATGCAACTGTCATTCAAAATAAGCCATTCTGATTGGTTTATGTACTGTCAGTCAACAGTTTTCTATTTTACAACTTTTGCTGGGACTATCATGCATTAGTCTTCAACCAGCAAGACAATTGGTCAAGAATGCTCTTGTTATCAACTATCTGTGGCTGGTTTTGTAGGTTTTCAATTAAACTAGGGTTAGGAAGGAACTCAGTAAGTTATAGAAAGCAAATAAAGCCCTTATGCAAATTAGTTCAGAATTGAGATCATCTGATTGGTTGATGCAACTGTCATTCAAAATAAGCCATTCTGATTGGTTTATATACTGTCAGTCAACAGTTTTCTATTTTACAACTTTTGCTGGGACTATCATGCATTAGTCTTCAACCAGCAAGACAATTGGTCAAGAATGCTCTTGTTATCAACTATCTGTGGCTGGTTCTGCAGGTGTTCAATTAGACTAGGGTGAGGAAGGACCTCAGTAAGTTATGAAGAGCAAATAAAGCCCTTATGCAAATTGGTTCAGAATTGAGATCATATGATTGGTTGATGCAACTGTCATTCAAAATAAGCCATTCTGATTGGTTTATGTACTGTCAGTCAACAGTTTTCTATTTTACAACTTTTGCTGGGACTATCATGCATTAGTTTTCAACCAGCAAGACAATTGGTCAAGAATGCTCTTGTTATCAACTATCTGTGGCTGGTTTTGTAGGTTTTCAATTAAACTAGGGTTAGGAAGGACCTCAGTAAGTTATGGAGAGCAAATAAAGCCCTTATGCAAATTAGTTCAGAATTGAGATCATATGATTGGTTGATGCAACTGTCATTCAAAATAAGCCATTCTGATTGGTTTATGTACTGTCAGTCAACAGTTTTCTATTTTACAACTTTTGCTCGGACTATTATGCATTAGTCTTCAACCAGCAAGACAATTGGTCAAGAATGCTCTTGTTATCAACTATCTGTGGCTGGTTTGGTAGGTTTTCAATTAAACTAGGGTTAGGAAAGACCTCAGTAAGTTATGGAGAGCAAATAAAGCCCTTATGCAAATTAGTTTAGAATTGAGACCATCTGATTGGTTGATGCAATTGTCATTCAAAATAAGCCATTCTGATTGGTTTATGTGCTGTCAGTCAACAGTTTTCTATTTTATAACTTTTGCTGGGACCATCATGCAATAGTCTTCAACCAGCAAGACAATTGGTCAAGAATGTAGTCAACAGTTTTCTATTTTACAAATTTGCTGGCACCATCACGCAATAGCCTTCAACCAGTGGCGTAACTAGAAATGTTGCTCCCCTCTGCCAAAAAAATTCTGGCCCCCCCCCCCCCCCCCCTCCCATTTTTGGTCAAACAAATATAATTATATATATAAAAAAGACAGAAAAGAGTACAATATGAGCCATATAGAAACAATAGACGGGGCATGCAGGGCACGCAGGTTGCCTCACAAACCACTAACCTCACTGCACGGGACTAGGTGACAGTTCTCCCAGGGCCATCTTAACAGCATTATGAGCCCCATGGCAAAGAGGTGCAGTGGGGCCCCTACCTACACGACCACAATAATGCCAATTGGCGCCCGCACGCAGCCACAGTAACAAAAACTTGGAGATGTGCAGAACTGCAGCCATGAAATACTTCATATAAATTTTAATGGCAACGTGCAACCTTTCAATAGAACCATATGACGATACAAGTGTATTGAAAAAAACGTTGTACTTTATAAAATTTTATATTAAGTAGTTGCTGGACTGCTGCACTTCTCCAAGTTGCTATAGATATATGTATGTGTATTACTATATGCTGCACTACACCCCCCCCCTATACCTGCAAACTATATCACTACACTACATCCCCCTATACCCCACACTACATGACTACACTAAATCCCCCTATACCCCACACTACATGACTACACTAAATCCCCCTATACCCCACACTACATCCCCATATACCTGCAAACTTCATCACTACACTACATCCCCCTATACCCCACACTACATGACTACACTAAATCCCCCTATACCCCACACTACATCCCCATATACCTGCAAACTTCATCACTACACTACATCCCCCTATACCCCACACTACATGACTACACTAAATCCCCCTATACCCCACACTACACTACATCCCCCTATACCTGCAAACTACAGTACATCACTACACTACATCCCCCTATACCCCACACTACATCACTACACTACATCCCCCTATACCCCACACTACATCCCCCTGTACCCCACACTACATCCCTCTGAACCCCATAAACATACTGTGACCAATATATATGCACAGTGCCCCAATACACTTGAACTGTGCCCCAATTAACACACACTGTTACCCTATTTACATGCCCTGTGGCCCAATACACACACACACTATGACCACATACATATGCACTGTGCCCCAATACACATACACTGTGCCCTCATTCATACTTTAAACACATTTTGCTCCCACACACACTGTCCCCCCAAACACATGAACTGTGCCCCCAATACATACATTTACTGTACACACACATTGTGTACATAGCTGGAGTCATCACTCACCCATGTCAGAAAACGCTGCTCCACACCGTGGCGCTGGTCTGTCTTTGCCTTCTCTTATGTCTGCTGCTGCCTAGCCCCGGAGCTCCCCCGCAGCTGGGATCATAAAGCAAGCTCCCATCCACGGTTCCGGCCGGAGAAGGGTCACCTTTGTCAAGTTCTAGGCGCCGTCAGGAGCAGGATCTTGGCCTTGGCAGGTGCAACCCCCGGCAGAAGCATGACAAGATCCAGTCGTTCCGCCTCTGGTGCGGCAGCCGCATGACCTCGTCCCCTTCCCTCCCACTAATGCTCTGCGCTCTGCTGGGCAGGTGTCGGCAGCAGTCCCACAGTGTAGGTGGCTGCGCTTGGGCCCTGAATGACAGGGGCTGGTGAATGGGTACAGTCTGCAATGGGGGATGGGGGGGGTCTGAGTCCGCTTCCGCGCGGCACCCACACTGCGGCAGCAGCAAAATGTAAGTCATTATAGAAGTTGATTGTCAGACAGTGTGCCGGGCGCCCCCGCTGCTGCCCGCTCCCCCAAGCGGCAGCGGGGGCTGCCTTACACTAGCTACGCCACTGCCTTCAACCAGCAAGACAATTGGTCAAGAATGCTCTTGTTATCAACTATCTGTGGCTGGTTTTATAGGTTTTCAATTTAACTAGGGTTAGGAAGGACCTCAGTAAGTTATGGAGAGCAAATAAAGCCCCTATGCAAATTAGTTTAGAATTGAGACCATCTGATTGGTTGATGCAATTGTCATTCAAAATACACCATTGTGATTGGTTTATGTACTGTCAGTCAACAGTTCTCTATTTTGCAACTTTTGCTGGGACTATCATGCATTAGTCTTCAACCAGCAAGACAATTGGTCAAGAATGCTCTTGTTATCAACTATCTGTGGCTGGTTATGTAGGTTTTCAATTAAACTAGGGTTAGGAAGGACCTCAGTAAGTTATGGAGAGCAAATAAAGCCCTTATGCAAATTAGTTCAGAATTGAGATCATCTGATTGGTTGATGCAACTGTCATTCAAAATAAGCCATTCTGATTGGTTTATATACTGTCAGTCAACAGTTTTCTATTTTACAACTTTTGCTGGGACTATCATGCATTAGTCTTCAACCAGCAAGACAATTGGTCAAGAATGCTCTTGTTATCAACAATCTGTGGCTGGTTCTGCAGGTGTTCAATTAAACTAGGGTTAGGAAGGACCTCAGTAAGTTATGGAGAGCAAATAAAGCCCTTATGCAAATTAGTTCAGAATTGAGATCATCTGATTGGTTGATGCAACTGTCATTCAAAATAAGCCATTCTGATTGGTTTATGTACTGTCAGTCAACAGTTCTCTATTTTACAACTTTTGCTGGGACTATCATGCATTAGTCTTCAACCAGCAAGACAATTGGTCAAGAATGCTCTTGTTATCAACTATCTGTGGCTGGTTTTGTAGGTTTTCAATTAAACTAGGGTTAGGAAGGACCTCAGTAAGTTATGGAGAGCAAATAAAGCCCTTATGCAAATTAGTTCAGAATTGAGATCATCTGATTGGTTGATGCAACTGTCATTCAAAATAAGCCATTCTGATTGGTTTATATACTGTCAGTCAACAGTTTTCTATTTTACAACTTTTGCTGGGACTATCATGCATTAGTCTTCAACCAGCAAGACAATTGGTCAAGAATGCTCTTGTTATCAACTATCTGTGGCTGGTTCTGCAGGTATTCAATTAAACTAGGGTTAGGAAAGACCTCAATAAGTTATGGAGAGCAAATAAAGCCCTTATGCAAATTAGTTCAGAATTGAGATCATATGATTGGTTGATGCAACTGTCATTCAAAATAAGCCATTCTGATTGGTTTATGTACTGTCAGTCATCAGTTTTCTATTTTACAACTTTTGCTGGGACTATCATGCATTAGTCTTCAACCAACAAGACAATTGGTCAAGAATGCTCTTGTTATCAACTATCTGTGGCTGGTTTTGTAGGTTTTCAATTAAACTAGGGTTAGGAAAGACCTCAGTAAGTTATGGAGAGCAAATAAAGCCCTTATGCAAATTAGTTTAGAATTGAGACCATCTGATTGGTTGATGCAATTGTCATTCAAAATACACCATTCTGATTGGTTTATGTACTGTCAGTCAACAGTTCTTTATTTCACAACTTTTGCTGGGACTATCATGCATTAGTCTTCAACCAGCAAGACAATTGGTCAAGAACGCTCTTGTTATCAACTATCTGTGGCTGGTTTTGTAGGTTTTCAATTAAACTAGGGTTAGGAAGGACCTCAGTTAGTTATAGAGAGCAAATAAAGCCCTTATGCAAATTAGTTCAGAATTGAGATCATCTGATTGGTTGATGCAACTGTCATTCAAAATAAGCCATTCTGATTGGTTTATATACTGTCAGTCAACAGTTTTCTATTTTACAACTTTTGCTGGGACTATCATGCATTAGTCTTCAACCAGCAAGACAATTGGTCAAGAATGCTCTTGTTATCAACTACCTGTGGCTGGTTCTGCAGGTGTTCTATTAGACTAGGGTGAGGAAGGACCTCAGTAAGTTATGAAGAGCAAATAAAGCCCTTATGCAAATTAGTTCTGAATTGAGATCATATGATTGGTTGATGCAACTGTCATTCAAAATAAGCCATTCTGATTGGTTTATGTACTGTCAGTCAGCAGTTTTCTATTTTACAACTTTTGCTGGGACTATCATGCATTATTCTTCAACCAGCAAGACAATTGGTCAAGAGTGCTCTTGTTATCAACTATCTGTGGCTGGTTTTGTAGGTTTTCAATTAAACTAGGGTTAGGAAGGACCTCAGTAAGTTATGAAGAGCAAATAAAGCCCTTATGCAAATTAGTTTAGAATTGAGACCATCTGATTGGTTGATGCAATTGTCATTAAAAATAAGCCATTCTGATTGGTTTATGTGCTGTCAGTCAACAGTTTTCTATTTTATAACTTTTGCTGGGACCATCATGCTAAAATCTTTAACCAGAAAGTCAATTCGTCAAGAATGTAGTCAACAGTTTTCTATTTTACAACTTTTGCTATCACCATCACGCAATAGCCTTCAAACAGCAAGACAAGTGGTCAATAATGTTCTTGTTATCAACTATCTGTGGCTGGTTCTGCAGGTGTTCAATTAGAATAGGGTGAGGAAGGACCTCAGTAAGTTATGAAGAGCAAATAAAGCCCTTATGCAAATTGGTTCAGAATTGAGATCATATGATTGGTTGATGCAACTGTCATTCTAAATAAGCCATTCTGATTGGTTTATGTACTGTCAGTCAACAGTTTTCTATTTTACAACTTTTGCTGGGACTATCATGCATTAGTCTTCAACCAGCAAGACAATTGGTCAAGAATGCTCTTGTTATCAACTATCTGTGGCTGGTTTTGTAGGTTTTCAATTAAACCAGGGTTAGGAAAGACCTCAGTAAGTTATGGAGAGCAAATAAAGCCATTATGCTAATTAGTTTAGAATTGAGACCATCTGATTGGTTGATGCAATTGTCATTCAAAATAAGCCATTCTGATTGGTTTATTTACTGTCAGTCAACAGTTCTCTATTTTACAACTTTTGCTGGGACTATCATGCATTAATCTTTAACCAGCAAGACAATTGGTCAAGAATGCTCTTGTTATCAACTATCTGTGGCTGGTTTTGTTGGTTTTCAATTAAACTAGGGTTAGGAAGGACCTCAGTAAGTTATGGAGAGCAAATAAAGCCCTTATGCAAATTAGTTCAGAATTGAGACCATCTGATTGGTTGATGCAATTGTCATTCAAAATAAGCCATTCTGATTGGTTTATGTGCTGTCAGTCAACAGTTTTCTATTTTATAACTTTTGCTGGGACCATCATGCAATAGTCTTCAACCAGCAAGACAATTGGTCAAGAATGTAGTCAACAGTTTTCTATTTTACAAATTTTGCTGGCACCATCACGCAATAGCCTTTAACCAGCAAGACAATTGGTCAAGAATGTTCTTGTTATCAACTATCTGTGGCTGGTTCTGCAGGTTTTCAATTAGACTAGGGTGAGGAAGGACCTCAGTAAGTTATGGAGAGCAAATAAAGCCATTATGCAAATTAGTTCAGAATTGAGACCATCTGATTGGTTGATGCAACTGTCATTCAAAATAAGCCATTCTGATTGGTTTATATACTGTCAGTCAACAGTTTTCTATTTTACAACTTTTGCTGGGACTATCATGCATTAGTCTTCAACCAGCAAGACAATTGGTCAAGAATGCTCTTGTTATCAACTTTCTGTGGCTGGTTCTGCAGTTGTTCAATAAGACTAGGGTAAGGAAGGACCTCAGTAAGTTATGAAGAGCAAATAAAGCCATTATGCAAATTAGTTCAGAATTGAGACCATCTGATTGGTTGATGCAACTGTCATTCAAAATAAGCAATTCTGATTGGTTTATGTACCATCAGTCAACAGTTTCCTATTTTACAACGTTTGCTGGGACCATCATGCAATAGTCTTCAACCAGCAAGACAATTGGTCAATAATGTTCTTGTTATCAACTATCTGTGGCTGGTTCTGCAGGTGTTCAATTAGAATAGGGTTAGGAAGGACCTCAGTAAGTTATAAAGAGCAAATAAAGCCCTTATGCAAATTAGTTCAGAATTGAGACCATCTGATTGGTTGATGCAACTGTCATTCAAAATAAGCCATTCTGATTGGTTTATGTACTGTCAGTCAACAGTTCTCTATTTTACAACTTTTGCTGGGACTACCATGCATTAGTCTTCAACCAGCAAGACAATTGGTCAAGAATGCTCTTGTTATCAACTATCTGTGGCTGGTTTTGTAGGTTTTCAATTAAACTAGGGTTAGGAAGGACCTCAGTAAGTTATGGAGAGCAAATAAAGCCCTTATGCAAATTAGTTCAGAATTGAGATCATCTGATTGGTTGATGCAACTGTCATTCAAAATAAGCCATTCTGATTGGTTTATATACTGTCAGTCAACAGTTTTCTATTTTACAACGTTTGCTGGGACTATCATGCATTAGTCTTCAACCAGCAAGACAATTGGTCAAGAATGCTCTTGTTATCAACTATCTGTGGCTGGTTCTGCAGGTGTTCAATTAAACTAAAGTTAGGAAAGACCTCAGTAAGTTATGGAGAGCAAATAAAGCCCTTATGCAAATTAGTTCGGAATTGAGATCATATGATTGGTTGATGCAACTGTCATTCAAAATAAGCCATTCTGATTGGTTTATGTACTGTCAGTCAACAGTTTTCTATTTTACAACTTTTGCTGGGACTATCATGCATTAGTCTTCAACCAGCAAGACAATTGGTCAAGAATGCACTTGTTATCAACTATCTGTGGCTGGTTTTGTAGGTTTTCAATTAAACTAGGGTTAGGAAAGACCTCAGTAAGTTATGGAGAGCAAATAAAGCCATTATGCAAATTAGTTTAGAATTGAGACCATCTGATTGGTTGATGCAATTGTCATTCAAAATACACCATTCTGATTGGTTTATGTACTGTCAGTCAACAGTTCTCTATTTTACAACTTTTGCTGGGACTATCATGCATTAGTCTTCAACCAGCAAGACAATTTGTCAAGAATGCTCTTGTTATCAACTATCTGTGGCTGGTTTTGTAGGTTTTCAATTAAACTAGGGTTAGGAAGGAACTCAGTAAGTTATGGAAAGCAAATAAAGCCCTTATGCAAATTAGTTCAGAATTGAGATCATCTGATTGGTTGATGCAACTGTCATTCAAAATAAGCCATTCTGATTGGTTTATATACTGTCAGTCAACAGTTTTCTATTTTACAACTTTTGCTGGGACTATCATGCATTAGTCTTCAACCAGCAAGACAATTGGTCAAGAATGCTCTTGTTATCAACTATCTGTGGCTGGTTCTGCAGGTGTTCAATTAGACTAGGGTGAGGAAGGACCTCAGTAAGTTATGAAGAGCAAATAAAGCCCTTATGCAAATTGGTTCAGAATTGAGATCATATGATTGGTTGATGCAACTGTCATTCAAAATAAGCCATTCTGATTGGTTTATGTACTGTCAGTCAACAGTTTTCTATTTTACAACTTTTGCTGGGACTATCATGCATTAGTCTTCAACCAGCAAGACAATTGGTCAAGAATGCTCTTGTTATCAACTATCTGTGGCTGGTTTTGTAGGTTTTCAATTAAACTAGGGTTAGGAAGGACCTCAGTAAGTTATGGAGAGCAAATAAAGCCCTTATGCAAATTAGTTCAGAATTGAGATCATATGATTGGTTGATGCAACTGTCATTCAAAATAAGCCATTCTGATTGGTTTATGTACTGTCAGTCAACAGTTTTCTATTTTACAACTTTTGCTCGGACTATTATGCATTAGTCTTCAACCAGCAAGACAATTGGTCAAGAATGCTCTTGTTATCAACTATCTGTGGCTGGTTTGGTAGGTTTTCAATTAAACTAGGGTTAGGAAAGACCTCAGTAAGTTATGGAGAGCAAATAAAGCCCTTATGCAAATTAGTTTAGAATTGAGACCATCTGATTGGTTGATGCAATTGTCATTCAAAATAAGCCATTCTGATTGGTTTATGTGCTGTCAGTCAACAGTTTTCTATTTTATAACTTTTGCTGGGACCATCATGCAATAGTCTTCAACCAGCAAGACAATTGGTCAAGAATGTAGTCAACAGTTTTCTATTTTACAACTTTTGCTGGCACCATCACGCAATAGCCTTCAACCAGCAAGACAATTGGTCAAGAATGCTCTTGTTATCAACTATCTGTGGCTGGTTTTATAGGTTTTCAATTTAACTAGGGTTAGGAAGGACCTCAGTAAGTTATGGAGAGCAAATAAAGCCCCTATGCAAATTAGTTTAGAATTGAGACCATCTGATTGGTTGATGCAATTGTCATTCAAAATACACCATTGTGATTGGTTTATGTACTGTCAGTCAACAGTTCTCTATTTTACAACTTTTGCTGGGACTATCATGCATTAGTCTTCAACCAGCAAGACAATTGGTCAAGAATGCTCTTGTTATCAACTATCTGTGGCTGGTTTTGTAGGTTTTCAATTAAACTAGGGTTAGGAAGGACCTCAGTAAGTTATGGAGAGCAAATAAAGCCCTTATGCAAATTAGTTCAGAATTGAGATCATCTGATTGGTTGATGCAACTGTCATTCAAAATAAGCCATTCTGATTGGTTTATATACTGTCAGTCAACAGTTTTCTATTTTACAACTTTTGCTGGGACTATCATGCATTAGTCTTCAACCAGCAAGACAATTGGTCAAGAATGCTCTTGTTATCAACTATCTGTGGCTGGTTTTGTAGGTTTTCAATTAAACTAGGGTTAGGAAGGACCTCAGTAAGTTATGGAGAGCAAATAAAGCCCTTATGCAAATTAGTTCAGAATTGAGATCATCTGATTGGTTGATGCAACTGTCATTCAAAATAAGCCATTCTGATTGGTTTATATACTGTCAGTCAACAGTTTTCTATTTTACAACTTTTGCTGGGACTATCATGCATTAGTCTTCAACCAGCAAGACAATTGGTCAAGAATGCTCTTGTTATCAACTATCTGTGGCTGGTTCTGCAGGTATTCAATTAAACTAGGGTTAGGAAAGACCTCAATAAGTTATGGAGAGCAAATAAAGCCCTTATGCAAATTAGTTCAGAATTGAGATCATATGATTGGTTGATGCAACTGTCATTCAAAATAAGCCATTCTGATTGGTTTATGTACTGTCAGTCATCAGTTTTCTATTTTACAACTTTTGCTGGGACTATCATGCATTAGTCTTCAACCAGCAAGACAATTGGTCAAGAATGCTCTTGTTATCAACTATCTCTGGCTGGTTTTGTAGGTTTTCAATTAAACTAGGGTTAGGAAAGACCTCAGTAAGTTATGGAGAGCAAATAAAGCCCTTATGCAAATTAGTTTAGAATTGAGACCATCTGATTGGTTGATGCAATTGTCATTCAAAATACACCATTCTGATTGGTTTATGTACTGTCAGTCAACAGTTCTTTATTTCACAACTTTTGCTGGGACTATCATGCATTAGTCTTCAACCAGCAAGACAATTGGTCAAGAACGCTCTTGTTATCAACTATCTGTGGCTGGTTTTGTAGGTTTTCAATTAAACTAGGGTTAGGAAGGACCTCAGTTAGTTATAGAGAGCAAATAAAGCCCTTATGCAAATTAGTTCAGAATTGAGATCATCTGATTGGTTGATGCAACTGTCATTCAAAATAAGCCATTCTGATTGGTTTATATACTGTCAGTCAACAGTTTTCTATTTTACAACTTTTGCTGGGACTATCATGCATTAGTCTTCAACCAGCAAGACAATTGGTCAAGAATGCTCTTGTTATCAACTACCTGTGGCTGGTTCTGCAGGTGTTCTATTAGACTAGGGTGAGGAAGGACCTCAGTAAGTTATGAAGAGCAAATAAAGCCCTTATGCAAATTAGTTCTGAATTGAGATCATATGATTGGTTGATGCAACTGTCATTCAAAATAAGCCATTCTGATTGGTTTATGTACTGTCAGTCAACAGTTTTCTATTTTACAACTTTTGCTGGGACTATCATGCATTATTCTTCAACCAGCAAGACAATTGGTCAAGAGTGCTCTTGTTATCAACTATCTGTGGCTGGTTTTGTAGGTTTTCAATTAAACTAGGGTTAGGAAGGACCTCAGTAAGTTATGAAGAGCAAATAAAGCCCTTATGCAAATTAGTTTAGAATTGAGACCATCTGATTGGTTGATGCAATTGTCATTAAAAATAAGCCATTCTGATTGGTTTATGTGCTGTCACTCAACAGTTTTCTATTTTATAACTTTTGCTGGGACCATCATGCTAAAGTCTTTAACCAGAAAGTCAATTCGTCAAGAATGTAGTCAACAGTTTTCTATTTTACAACTTTTGCTATCACCATCACGCAATAGCCTTCAAACAGCAAGACAAGTGGTCAATAATGTTCTTGTTATCAACTATCTGTGGCTGGTTCTGCAGGTGTTCAATTAGAATAGGGTGAGGAAGGACCTCAGTAAGTTATGAAGAGCAAATAAAGCCCTTATGCAAATTGGTTCAGAATTGAGATCATATGATTGGTTGATGCAACTGTCATTCTAAATAAGCCATTCTGATTGGTTTATATACTGTCAGTCAACAGTTTTCTATTTTACAACTTTTGCTGGGACTATCATGCATTAGTCTTCAACCAGCAAGACAATTGGTCAAGAATGCTCTTGTTATCAACTACCTGTGGCTGGTTCTGCAGGTGTTCTATTAGACTAGGGTGAGGAAGGACCTCAGTAAGTTATGAAGAGCAAATAAAGCCCTTATGCAAATTAGTTCTGAATTGAGATCATATGATTGGTTGATGCAACTGTCATTCAAAATAAGCCATTCTGATTGGTTTATGTACTGTCAGTCAACAGTTTTCTATTTTACAACTTTTGCTGGGACTATCATGCATTATTCTTCAACCAGCAAGACAATTGGTCAAGAGTGCTCTTGTTATCAACTATCTGTGGCTGGTTTTGTAGGTTTTCAATTAAACTAGGGTTAGGAAGGACCTCAAGTAGTTATGAAGAGCAAATAAAGCCCTTATGCAAATTAGTTTAGAATTGAGACCATCTGATTGGTTGATGCAATTGTCATTAAAAATAAGCCATTCTGATTTGTTTATGTGCTGTCAGTCAACAGTTTTCTATTTTATAACTTTTGCTGGGACCATCATGCTAAAATCTTTAACCAGAAAGTCAATTCGTCAAGAATGTAGTCAACAGTTTTCTATTTTACAACTTTTGCTATCACCATCACGCAATAGCCTTCAAACAGCAAGACAAGTGGTCAATAATGTTCTTGTTATCAACTATCTGTGGCTGGTTCTGCAGGTGTTCAATTAGAATAGGGTGAGGAAGGACCTCAGTAAGTTATGAAGAGCAAATAAAGCCCTTATGCAAATTGGTTCAGAATTGAGATCATATGATTGGTTGATGCAACTGTCATTCTAAATAAGCCATTCTGATTGGTTTATGTACTGTCAGTCAACAGTTTTCTATTTTACAACTTTTGCTGGGACTATCATGCATTAGTCTTCAACCAGCAAGACAATTGGTCAAGAATGCTCTTGTTATCAACTATCTGTGGCTGGTTTTGTAGGTTTTCAATTAAACCAGGGTTAGGAAAGACCTCAGTAAGTTATGGAGAGCAAATAAAGCCATTATGCTAATTAGTTTAGAATTGAGACCATCTGATTGGTTGATGCAATTGTCATTCAAAATAAGCCATTCTGATTGGTTTATTTACTGTCAGTCAACAGTTCTCTATTTTACAACTTTTGCTGGGACTATCATGCATTAATCTTCAACCAGCAAGACAATTGGTCAAGAATGCTCTTGTTATCAACTATCTGTGGCTGGTTTTGTAGGTTTTCAATTAAACTAGGGTTAGGAAGGACCTCAGTAAGTTATGGAGAGCAAATAATGCCCTTATGCAAATTAGTTTAGAATTGAGACCATCTGATTGGTTGATGCAATTGTCAATCAAAATAAGACATTCTGATTGGTTTATGTACTGTCAGTCAACAGTTCTTTATTTCACAACTTTTGCTGGGACTATCATGCATTAGTCTTTAACCAGCAAGACAATTGGTAAAGAATGCTCTTGTTATCAACTATCTGTGGCTGGTTTTGTTGGTTTTCAATTAAACTAGGGTTAGGAAGGACCTCAGTAAGTTATGGAGAGCAAATAAAGCCCTTATGCAAATTAGTTCAGAATTGAGACCATCTGATTGGTTGATGCAATTGTCATTCAAAATAAGCCATTCTGATTGGTTTATGTGCTGTCAGTCAACAGTTTTCTATTTTATAACTTTTGCTGGGACCATTATGCAATAGTCTTCAACCAGCAAGACAATTGGTCAAGAATGTAGTCAACAGTTTTCTATTTTACAAATTTTGCTGGCACCATCACGCAATAGCCTTTAACCAGCAAGACAATTGGTCAAGAATGTTCTTGTTATCAACTATCTGTGGCTGGTTCTGCAGGTGTTCAATTAGACTAGGGTGAGGAAGGACCTCAGTAAGTTATGAAGAGCAAATAAAGCCATTATGCAAATTAGTTCAGAATTGAGACCATCTGATTGGTTGATGCAACTGTCATTCAAAATAAGCAATTCTGATTGGTTTATGTACCATCAGTCAACAGTTTCCTATTTTACAACGTTTGCTGTGACCATCATGCAATAGTCTTCAACCAGCAAGACAATTGGTCAATAATGTTCTTGTTATCAACTATCTGTGGCTGGTTCTGCAGGTGTTCAATTAGAATAGGGTTAGGAAGGACCTCAGTAAGTTATGGAGAGCAAATAAAGCCCTTATGCAAATTAGTTCAGAATTGAGATCATCTGATTGGTTGATGCAACTGTCATTCAAAATAAGCCATTCTGATTGGTTTATATACTGTCAGTCAACAGTTTTCTATTTTACAACGTTTGCTGGGACTATCATGCATTAGTCTTTAACCAGCAAGACAATTGGTCAAGAATGCTCTTGTTATCAACTATCTGTGGCTGGTTCTGCAGGTGTTCAATTAAACTAGGGTTAGGAAAGACCTCAGTAAGTTATGGAGAGCAAATAAAGCCCTTATGCAAATTAGTTCGGAATTGAGATCATATGATTGGTTGATGCAACTGTCATTCAAAATAAGCCATTCTGATTGGTTTATGTACTGTCAGTCAACAGTTTTCTATTTTACAACTTTTGCTGGGACTATCATGCATTAGTCTTCAACCAGCAAGACAATTGGTCAAGAATGCTCTTGTTATCAACTATCTGTGGCTGGTTTTGTAGGTTTTCAATTAAACTAGGGTTAGGAAAGACCTCAGTAAGTTATGGAGAGCAAATAAAGCCATTATGCAAATTAGTTTAGAATTGAGACCATCTGATTGGTTGATGCAATTGTCATTCAAAATACACCATTCTGATTGGTTTATGTACTGTCAGTCAACAGTTCTCTATTTTACAACTTTTGCTGATACTATCATGCATTAGTCTTCAACCAGCAAGACAATTTGTCAAGAATGCTCTTGTTATCAACTATCTGTGGCTGGTTTTGTAGGTTTTCAATTAAACTAGGGTTAGGAAGGAACTCAGTAAGTTATGGAAAGCAAATAAAGCCCTTATGCAAATTAGTTCAGAATTGAGATCATCTGATTGGTTGATGCAACTGTCATTCAAAATAAGCCATTCTGATTGGTTTATATACTGTCAGTCAACAGTTTTCTATTTTACAACTTTTGCTGGGACTATCATGCATTAGTCTTCAACCAGCAAGACAATTGGTCAAGAATGCTCTTGTTATCAACTATCTGTGGCTGGTTCTGCAGGTGTTCAATTAGACTAGGGTGAGGAAGGACCTCAGTAAGTTATGAAGAGCAAATAAAGCCCTTATGCAAATTGGTTCAGAATTGAGATCATATGATTGGTTGATGCAACTGTCATTCTAAATAAGCCTTTCTGATTGGTTTATGTACTGTCAGTCAACAGTTCTCTATTTTACAACTTTTGCTGGGACTATCATGCATTAATCTTCAACCAGCAAGACAATTGGTCAAGAATGCTCTTGTTATCAACTATCTGTGGCTGGTTTTGTAGGTTTTCAATTAAACTAGGGTTAGGAAGGACCTCAGTAAGTTATGGAGAGCAAATAAAGCCCTTATGCAAATTAGTTTAGAATTGAGACCATCTGATTGGTTGATGCAATTGTCATTCAAAATAAGACATTCTGATTGGTTTATGTACTGTCAGTCAACAGTTCTTTATTTCACAACTTTTGCTGGGACTATCATGCATTAGTCTTTAACCAGCAAGACAATTGGTAAAGAATGCTATTGTTATCAACTATCTGTGGCTGGTTCTGCAGGTGTTCAATTAGACTAGGGTGAGGAAGGACCTCACTAAGTTATGAAGAGCAAATAAAGCCCTTATGCAAATTAGTTCAGAATTGAGATCATCGGATTGGTTGATGCAACTGTCATTCAAAATAAGCCATTCTGATTGGTTTATGTACTGTCAGTCAACAGTTTTCTATTTTACAACTTTTTGCTGGGACTATCATGCATTAGTCTTCAACCAGCAAGACAATTGGTCAAGAATGCTCTTGTTATCAACTATCTGTGGCTGGTTTTGTAGGTTTTCAATTAAACTAGGGTTAGGAAGGACCTCAGTAAGTTATAGAGAGCAAATAAAGCCCTTATGCAAATTAGTTCAGAATTGAGATCATCTGATTGGTTGATGCAACTGTCATTCAAAATAAGCCATTCTGATTGGTTTATATACTTTCAGTCAACAGTTTTCTATTTTACAACTTTTGCTGGGACTATCATGCATTAGTCTTCAACCAGCAAGACAATTGGTCAAGATGCTCTTGTTATCAACTACCTGTGGCTGGTTCTGCAGGTGTTCTATTAGACTAGGGTGAGGAAGGACCTCAGTAAGTTATGAAGAGCAAATAAAGCCCTTATGCAAATTAGTTCTGAATTGAGATCATATGATTGGTTGATGCAACTGTCATTCAAAATAAGCCATTCTGATTGGTTTATGTACTGTCAGTCAACAGTTTTCTATTTTACAACTTTTGCTGGGACTATCATGCATTATTCTTCAACCAGCAAGACAATTGGTCAAGAGTGCTCTTGTTATCAACTATCTGTGGCTGGTTTTGTAGGTTTTCAATTAAACTAGGGTTAGGAAGGACCTCAAGTAGTTATGAAGAGCAAATAAAGCCCTTATGCAAATTAGTTTAGAATTGAGACCATCTGATTGGTTGATGCAATTGTCATTAAAAATAAGCCATTCTGATTGGTTTATGTGCTGTCAGTCAACAGTTTTCTATTTTATAACTTTTGCTGGGACCATCATGCTAAAATCTTTAACCAGAAAGTCAATTCGTCAAGAATGTAGTCAACAGTTTTCTATTTTACAACTTTTGCTATCACCATCACGCAATAGCCTTCAAACAGCAAGACAAGTGGTCAATAATGTTCTTGTTATCAACTATCTGTGGCTGGTTCTGCAGGTGTTCAATTAGAATAGGGTGAGGAATGACCTCAGTAAGTTATGAAGAGCAAATAAAGCCCTTATGCAAATTGGTTCAGAATTGAGATCATATGATTGGTTGATGCAACTGTCATTCTAAATAAGCCATTCTGATTGGTTTATGTACTGTCAGTCAACAGTTTTCTATTTTACAACTTTTGCTGGGACTATCATGCATTAGTCTTCAACCAGCAAGACAATTGGTCAAGAATGCACTTGTTATCAACTATCTGTGGCTGGTTTTGTAGGTTTTCAATTAAACTAGGGTTAGGAAAGACCTCAGTAAGTTATGGAGAGCAAATAAAGCCATTATGCAAATTAGTTTAGAATTGAGACCATCTGATTGGTTGATGCAATTGTCATTCAAAATACACCATTCTGATTGGTTTATGTACTGTCAGTCAACAGTTCTCTATTTTACAACTTTTGCTGGGACTATCATGCATTAGTCTTCAACCAGCAAGACAATTTGTCAAGAATGCTCTTGTTATCAACTATCTGTGGCTGGTTTTGTAGGTTTTCAATTAAACTAGGGTTAGGAAGGAACTCAGTAAGTTATGGAAAGCAAATAAAGCCCTTATGCAAATTAGTTCAGAATTGAGATCATCTGATTGGTTGATGCAACTGTCATTCAAAATAAGCCATTCTGATTGGTTTATATACTGTCAGTCAACAGTTTTCTATTTTACAACTTTTGCTGGGACTATCATGCATTAGTCTTCAACCAGCAAGACAATTGGTCAAGAATGCTCTTGTTATCAACTATCTGTGGCTGGTTCTGCAGGTGTTCAATTAGACTAGGGTGAGGAAGGACCTCAGTAAGTTATGAAGAGCAAATAAAGCCCTTATGCAAATTGGTTCAGAATTGAGATCATATGATTGGTTGATGCAACTGTCATTCAAAATAAGCCATTCTGATTGGTTTATGTACTGTCAGTCAACAGTTTTCTATTTTACAACTTTTGCTGGGACTATCATGCATTAGTCTTCAACCAGCAAGACAATTGGTCAAGAATGCTCTTGTTATCAACTATCTGTGGCTGGTTTTGTAGGTTTTCAATTAAACTAGGGTTAGGAAGGACCTCAGTAAGTTATGGAGAGCAAATAAAGCCCTTATGCAAATTAGTTCAGAATTGAGATCATATGATTGGTTGATGCAACTGTCATTCAAAATAAGCCATTCTGATTGGTTTATGTACTGTCAGTCAACAGTTTTCTATTTTACAACTTTTGCTCGGACTATTATGCATTAGTCTTCAACCAGCAAGACAATTGGTCAAGAATGCTCTTGTTATCAACTATCTGTGGCTGGTTTGGTAGGTTTTCAATTAAACTAGGGTTAGGAAAGACCTCAGTAAGTTATGGAGAGCAAATAAAGCCCTTATGCAAATTAGTTTAGAATTGAGACCATCTGATTGGTTGATGCAATTGTCATTCAAAATAAGCCATTCTGATTGGTTTATGTGCTGTCAGTCAACAGTTTTCTATTTTATAACTTTTGCTGGGACCATCATGCAATAGTCTTCAACCAGCAAGACAATTGGTCAAGAATGTAGTCAACAGTTTTCTATTTTACAACTTTTGCTGGCACCATCACGCAATAGCCTTCAACCAGCAAGACAATTGGTCAAGAATGCTCTTGTTATCAACTATCTGTGGCTGGTTTTATAGGTTTTCAATTTAACTAGGGTTAGGAAGGACCTCAGTAAGTTATGGAGAGCAAATAAAGCCCCTATGCAAATTAGTTTAGAATTGAGACCATCTGATTGGTTGATGCAATTGTCATTCAAAATACACCATTGTGATTGGTTTATGTACTGTCAGTCAACAGTTCTCTATTTTACAACTTTTGCTGGGACTATCATGCATTAGTCTTCAACCAGCAAGACAATTGGTCAAGAATGCTCTTGTTATCAACTATCTGTGGCTGGTTTTGTAGGTTTTCAATTAAACTAGGGTTAGGAAGGACCTCAGTAAGTTATGGAGAGCAAATAAAGCCCTTATGCAAATTAGTTCAGAATTGAGATCATCTGATTGGTTGATGCAACTGTCATTCAAAATAAGCCATTCTGATTGGTTTATATACTGTCAGTCAACAGTTTTCTATTTTACAACTTTTGCTGGGACTATCATGCATTAGTCTTCAACCAGCAAGACAATTGGTCAAGAATGCTCTTGTTATCAACTATCTGTGGCTGGTTTTGTAGGTTTTCAATTAAACTAGGGTTAGGAAGGACCTCAGTAAGTTATGGAGAGCAAATAAAGCCCTTATGCAAATTAGTTCAGAATTGAGATCATCTGATTGGTTGATGCAACTGTCATTCAAAATAAGCCATTCTGATTGGTTTATATACTGTCAGTCAACAGTTTTCTATTTTACAACTTTTGCTGGGACTATCATGCATTAGTCTTCAACCAGCAAGACAATTGGTCAAGAATGCTCTTGTTATCAACTATCTGTGGCTGGTTCTGCAGGTATTCAATTAAACTAGGGTTAGGAAAGACCTCAATAAGTTATGGAGAGCAAATAAAGCCCTTATGCAAATTAGTTCAGAATTGAGATCATATGATTGGTTGATGCAACTGTCATTCAAAATAAGCCATTCTGATTGGTTTATGTACTGTCAGTCATCAGTTTTCTATTTTACAACTTTTGCTGGGACTATCATGCATTAGTCTTCAACCAGCAAGACAATTGGTCAAGAATGCTCTTGTTATCAACTATCTCTGGCTGGTTTTGTAGGTTTTCAATTAAACTAGGGTTAGGAAAGACCTCAGTAAGTTATGGAGAGCAAATAAAGCCCTTATGCAAATTAGTTTAGAATTGAGACCATCTGATTGGTTGATGCAATTGTCATTCAAAATACACCATTCTGATTGGTTTATGTACTGTCAGTCAACAGTTCTTTATTTCACAACTTTTGCTGGGACTATCATGCATTAGTCTTCAACCAGCAAGACAATTGGTCAAGAACGCTCTTGTTATCAACTATCTGTGGCTGGTTTTGTAGGTTTTCAATTAAACTAGGGTTAGGAAGGACCTCAGTTAGTTATAGAGAGCAAATAAAGCCCTTATGCAAATTAGTTCAGAATTGAGATCATCTGATTGGTTGATGCAACTGTCATTCAAAATAAGCCATTCTGATTGGTTTATATACTGTCAGTCAACAGTTTTCTATTTTACAACTTTTGCTGGGACTATCATGCATTAGTCTTCAACCAGCAAGACAATTGGTCAAGAATGCTCTTGTTATCAACTACCTGTGGCTGGTTCTGCAGGTGTTCTATTAGACTAGGGTGAGGAAGGACCTCAGTAAGTTATGAAGAGCAAATAAAGCCCTTATGCAAATTAGTTCTGAATTGAGATCATATGATTGGTTGATGCAACTGTCATTCAAAATAAGCCATTCTGATTGGTTTATGTACTGTCAGTCAACAGTTTTCTATTTTACAACTTTTGCTGGGACTATCATGCATTATTCTTCAACCAGCAAGACAATTGGTCAAGAGTGCTCTTGTTATCAACTATCTGTGGCTGGTTTTGTAGGTTTTCAATTAAACTAGGGTTAGGAAGGACCTCAGTAAGTTATGAAGAGCAAATAAAGCCCTTATGCAAATTAGTTTAGAATTGAGACCATCTGATTGGTTGATGCAATTGTCATTAAAAATAAGCCATTCTGATTGGTTTATGTGCTGTCACTCAACAGTTTTCTATTTTATAACTTTTGCTGGGACCATCATGCTAAAGTCTTTAACCAGAAAGTCAATTCGTCAAGAATGTAGTCAACAGTTTTCTATTTTACAACTTTTGCTATCACCATCACGCAATAGCCTTCAAACAGCAAGACAAGTGGTCAATAATGTTCTTGTTATCAACTATCTGTGGCTGGTTCTGCAGGTGTTCAATTAGAATAGGGTGAGGAAGGACCTCAGTAAGTTATGAAGAGCAAATAAAGCCCTTATGCAAATTGGTTCAGAATTGAGATCATATGATTGGTTGATGCAACTGTCATTCTAAATAAGCCATTCTGATTGGTTTATATACTGTCAGTCAACAGTTTTCTATTTTACAACTTTTGCTGGGACTATCATGCATTAGTCTTCAACCAGCAAGACAATTGGTCAAGAATGCTCTTGTTATCAACTACCTGTGGCTGGTTCTGCAGGTGTTCTATTAGACTAGGGTGAGGAAGGACCTCAGTAAGTTATGAAGAGCAAATAAAGCCCTTATGCAAATTAGTTCTGAATTGAGATCATATGATTGGTTGATGCAACTGTCATTCAAAATAAGCCATTCTGATTGGTTTATGTACTGTCAGTCAACAGTTTTCTATTTTACAACTTTTGCTGGGACTATCATGCATTATTCTTCAACCAGCAAGACAATTGGTCAAGAGTGCTCTTGTTATCAACTATCTGTGGCTGGTTTTGTAGGTTTTCAATTAAACTAGGGTTAGGAAGGACCTCAAGTAGTTATGAAGAGCAAATAAAGCCCTTATGCAAATTAGTTTAGAATTGAGACCATCTGATTGGTTGATGCAATTGTCATTAAAAATAAGCCATTCTGATTTGTTTATGTGCTGTCAGTCAACAGTTTTCTATTTTATAACTTTTGCTGGGACCATCATGCTAAAATCTTTAACCAGAAAGTCAATTCGTCAAGAATGTAGTCAACAGTTTTCTATTTTACAACTTTTGCTATCACCATCACGCAATAGCCTTCAAACAGCAAGACAAGTGGTCAATAATGTTCTTGTTATCAACTATCTGTGGCTGGTTCTGCAGGTGTTCAATTAGAATAGGGTGAGGAAGGACCTCAGTAAGTTATGAAGAGCAAATAAAGCCCTTATGCAAATTGGTTCAGAATTGAGATCATATGATTGGTTGATGCAACTGTCATTCTAAATAAGCCATTCTGATTGGTTTATGTACTGTCAGTCAACAGTTTTCTATTTTACAACTTTTGCTGGGACTATCATGCATTAGTCTTCAACCAGCAAGACAATTGGTCAAGAATGCTCTTGTTATCAACTATCTGTGGCTGGTTTTGTAGGTTTTCAATTAAACCAGGGTTAGGAAAGACCTCAGTAAGTTATGGAGAGCAAATAAAGCCATTATGCTAATTAGTTTAGAATTGAGACCATCTGATTGGTTGATGCAATTGTCATTCAAAATAAGCCATTCTGATTGGTTTATTTACTGTCAGTCAACAGTTCTCTATTTTACAACTTTTGCTGGGACTATCATGCATTAATCTTCAACCAGCAAGACAATTGGTCAAGAATGCTCTTGTTATCAACTATCTGTGGCTGGTTTTGTAGGTTTTCAATTAAACTAGGGTTAGGAAGGACCTCAGTAAGTTATGGAGAGCAAATAATGCCCTTATGCAAATTAGTTTAGAATTGAGACCATCTGATTGGTTGATGCAATTGTCAATCAAAATAAGACATTCTGATTGGTTTATGTACTGTCAGTCAACAGTTCTTTATTTCACAACTTTTGCTGGGACTATCATGCATTAGTCTTTAACCAGCAAGACAATTGGTAAAGAATGCTCTTGTTATCAACTATCTGTGGCTGGTTTTGTTGGTTTTCAATTAAACTAGGGTTAGGAAGGACCTCAGTAAGTTATGGAGAGCAAATAAAGCCCTTATGCAAATTAGTTCAGAATTGAGACCATCTGATTGGTTGATGCAATTGTCATTCAAAATAAGCCATTCTGATTGGTTTATGTGCTGTCAGTCAACAGTTTTCTATTTTATAACTTTTGCTGGGACCATTATGCAATAGTCTTCAACCAGCAAGACAATTGGTCAAGAATGTAGTCAACAGTTTTCTATTTTACAAATTTTGCTGGCACCATCACGCAATAGCCTTTAACCAGCAAGACAATTGGTCAAGAATGTTCTTGTTATCAACTATCTGTGGCTGGTTCTGCAGGTGTTCAATTAGACTAGGGTGAGGAAGGACCTCAGTAAGTTATGAAGAGCAAATAAAGCCATTATGCAAATTAGTTCAGAATTGAGACCATCTGATTGGTTGATGCAACTGTCATTCAAAATAAGCAATTCTGATTGGTTTATGTACCATCAGTCAACAGTTTCCTATTTTACAACGTTTGCTGTGACCATCATGCAATAGTCTTCAACCAGCAAGACAATTGGTCAATAATGTTCTTGTTATCAACTATCTGTGGCTGGTTCTGCAGGTGTTCAATTAGAATAGGGTTAGGAAGGACCTCAGTAAGTTATGGAGAGCAAATAAAGCCCTTATGCAAATTAGTTCAGAATTGAGATCATCTGATTGGTTGATGCAACTGTCATTCAAAATAAGCCATTCTGATTGGTTTATATACTGTCAGTCAACAGTTTTCTATTTTACAACGTTTGCTGGGACTATCATGCATTAGTCTTTAACCAGCAAGACAATTGGTCAAGAATGCTCTTGTTATCAACTATCTGTGGCTGGTTCTGCAGGTGTTCAATTAAACTAGGGTTAGGAAAGACCTCAGTAAGTTATGGAGAGCAAATAAAGCCCTTATGCAAATTAGTTCGGAATTGAGATCATATGATTGGTTGATGCAACTGTCATTCAAAATAAGCCATTCTGATTGGTTTATGTACTGTCAGTCAACAGTTTTCTATTTTACAACTTTTGCTGGGACTATCATGCATTAGTCTTCAACCAGCAAGACAATTGGTCAAGAATGCTCTTGTTATCAACTATCTGTGGCTGGTTTTGTAGGTTTTCAATTAAACTAGGGTTAGGAAAGACCTCAGTAAGTTATGGAGAGCAAATAAAGCCATTATGCAAATTAGTTTAGAATTGAGACCATCTGATTGGTTGATGCAATTGTCATTCAAAATACACCATTCTGATTGGTTTATGTACTGTCAGTCAACAGTTCTCTATTTTACAACTTTTGCTGATACTATCATGCATTAGTCTTCAACCAGCAAGACAATTTGTCAAGAATGCTCTTGTTATCAACTATCTGTGGCTGGTTTTGTAGGTTTTCAATTAAACTAGGGTTAGGAAGGAACTCAGTAAGTTATGGAAAGCAAATAAAGCCCTTATGCAAATTAGTTCAGAATTGAGATCATCTGATTGGTTGATGCAACTGTCATTCAAAATAAGCCATTCTGATTGGTTTATATACTGTCAGTCAACAGTTTTCTATTTTACAACTTTTGCTGGGACTATCATGCATTAGTCTTCAACCAGCAAGACAATTGGTCAAGAATGCTCTTGTTATCAACTATCTGTGGCTGGTTCTGCAGGTGTTCAATTAGACTAGGGTGAGGAAGGACCTCAGTAAGTTATGAAGAGCAAATAAAGCCCTTATGCAAATTGGTTCAGAATTGAGATCATATGATTGGTTGATGCAACTGTCATTCTAAATAAGCCTTTCTGATTGGTTTATGTACTGTCAGTCAACAGTTCTCTATTTTACAACTTTTGCTGGGACTATCATGCATTAATCTTCAACCAGCAAGACAATTGGTCAAGAATGCTCTTGTTATCAACTATCTGTGGCTGGTTTTGTAGGTTTTCAATTAAACTAGGGTTAGGAAGGACCTCAGTAAGTTATGGAGAGCAAATAAAGCCCTTATGCAAATTAGTTTAGAATTGAGACCATCTGATTGGTTGATGCAATTGTCATTCAAAATAAGACATTCTGATTGGTTTATGTACTGTCAGTCAACAGTTCTTTATTTCACAACTTTTGCTGGGACTATCATGCATTAGTCTTTAACCAGCAAGACAATTGGTAAAGAATGCTATTGTTATCAACTATCTGTGGCTGGTTCTGCAGGTGTTCAATTAGACTAGGGTGAGGAAGGACCTCACTAAGTTATGAAGAGCAAATAAAGCCCTTATGCAAATTAGTTCAGAATTGAGATCATCGGATTGGTTGATGCAACTGTCATTCAAAATAAGCCATTCTGATTGGTTTATGTACTGTCAGTCAACAGTTTTCTATTTTACAACTTTTTGCTGGGACTATCATGCATTAGTCTTCAACCAGCAAGACAATTGGTCAAGAATGCTCTTGTTATCAACTATCTGTGGCTGGTTTTGTAGGTTTTCAATTAAACTAGGGTTAGGAAGGACCTCAGTAAGTTATAGAGAGCAAATAAAGCCCTTATGCAAATTAGTTCAGAATTGAGATCATCTGATTGGTTGATGCAACTGTCATTCAAAATAAGCCATTCTGATTGGTTTATATACTTTCAGTCAACAGTTTTCTATTTTACAACTTTTGCTGGGACTATCATGCATTAGTCTTCAACCAGCAAGACAATTGGTCAAGATGCTCTTGTTATCAACTACCTGTGGCTGGTTCTGCAGGTGTTCTATTAGACTAGGGTGAGGAAGGACCTCAGTAAGTTATGAAGAGCAAATAAAGCCCTTATGCAAATTAGTTCTGAATTGAGATCATATGATTGGTTGATGCAACTGTCATTCAAAATAAGCCATTCTGATTGGTTTATGTACTGTCAGTCAACAGTTTTCTATTTTACAACTTTTGCTGGGACTATCATGCATTATTCTTCAACCAGCAAGACAATTGGTCAAGAGTGCTCTTGTTATCAACTATCTGTGGCTGGTTTTGTAGGTTTTCAATTAAACTAGGGTTAGGAAGGACCTCAAGTAGTTATGAAGAGCAAATAAAGCCCTTATGCAAATTAGTTTAGAATTGAGACCATCTGATTGGTTGATGCAATTGTCATTAAAAATAAGCCATTCTGATTGGTTTATGTGCTGTCAGTCAACAGTTTTCTATTTTATAACTTTTGCTGGGACCATCATGCTAAAATCTTTAACCAGAAAGTCAATTCGTCAAGAATGTAGTCAACAGTTTTCTATTTTACAACTTTTGCTATCACCATCACGCAATAGCCTTCAAACAGCAAGACAAGTGGTCAATAATGTTCTTGTTATCAACTATCTGTGGCTGGTTCTGCAGGTGTTCAATTAGAATAGGGTGAGGAATGACCTCAGTAAGTTATGAAGAGCAAATAAAGCCCTTATGCAAATTGGTTCAGAATTGAGATCATATGATTGGTTGATGCAACTGTCATTCTAAATAAGCCATTCTGATTGGTTTATGTACTGTCAGTCAACAGTTTTCTATTTTACAACTTTTGCTGGGACTATCATGCATTAGTCTTCAACCAGCAAGACAATTGGTCAAGAATGCTCTTGTTATCAACTATCTGTGGCTGGTTTTGTAGGTTTTCAATTAAACCAGGGTTAGGAAAGACCTCAGTAAGTTATGGAGAGCAAATAAAGCCATTATGCTAATTAGTTTAGAATTGAGACCATCTGATTGGTTGATGCAATTGTCATTCAAAATAAGCAATTCTGATTGGTTTATGTACCATCAGTCAACAGTTTCCTATTTTACAACGTTTGCTGGGACCATCATGCAATAGTCTTCAACCAGCAAGACAATTGGTCAATAATGTTCTTGTTATCAACTATCTGTGGCTGGTTCTGCAGGTGTTCAATTAGAATAGGGTTAGGAAGGACCTCAGTAAGTTATAAAGAGCAAATAAAGCCCTTATGCAAATTAGTTCAGAATTGAGACCATCTGATTGGTTGATGCAACTGTCATTCAAAATAAGCCATTCTGATTGGTTTATGTACTGTCAGTCAACAGTTCTCTATTTTACAACTTTTGCTGGGACTATCATGCATTAGTCTTCAACCAGCAAGACAATTGGTCAAGAATGCTCTTGTTATCAACTATCTGTGGCTGGTTTTGTAGGTTTTCAATTAAACTAGGGTTAGGAAGGACCTCAGTAAGTTATGGAGAGCAAATAAAGCCCTTATGCAAATTAGTTCAGAATTGAGATCATCTGATTGGTTGATGCAACTGTCATTCAAAATAAGCCATTCTGATTGGTTTATATACTGTCAGTCAACAGTTTTCTATTTTACAACGTTTGCTGGGACTATCATGCATTAGTCTTCAACCAGCAAGACAATTGGTCAAGAATGCTCTTGTTATCAACTATCTGTGGCTGGTTCTGCAGGTGTTCAATTAAACTAGGGTTAGGAAAGACCTCAGTAAGTTATGGAGAGCAAATAAAGCCCTTATGCAAATTAGTTCGGAATTGAGATCATATGATTGGTTGATGCAACTGTCATTCAAAATAAGCCATTCTGATTGGTTTATGTACTGTCAGTCAACAGTTTTCTATTTTACAACTTTTGCTGGGACTATCATGCATTAGTCTTCAACCAGCAAGACAATTGGTCAAGAATGCTCTTGTTATCAACTATCTGTGGCTGGTTTTGTAGGTTTTCAATTAAACTAGGGTTAGGAAAGACCTCAGTAAGTTATGGAGAGCAAATAAAGCCATTATGCAAATTAGTTTAGAATTGAGACCATCTGATTGGTTGATGCAATTGTCATTCAAAATACACCATTCTGATTGGTTTATGTACTGTCAGTCAACAGTTCTCTATTTTACAACTTTTGCTGGGACTATCATGCATTAGTCTTCAACCAGCAAGACAAATTGTCAAGAATGCTCTTGTTATCAACTATCTGTGGCTGGTTTTGTAGGTTTTCAATTAAACTAGGGTTAGGAAGGAACTCAGTAAGTTATGGAAAGCAAATAAAGCCCTTATGCAAATTAGTTCAGAATTGAGATCATCTGATTGGTTGATGCAACTGTCATTCAAAATAAGCCATTCTGATTGGTTTATATACTGTCAGTCAACAGTTTTCTATTTTACAACTTTTGCTGGGACTATCATGCATTAGTCTTCAACCAGCAAGACAATTGGTCAAGAATGCTCTTGTTATCAACTATCTGTGGCTGGTTCTGCAGGTGTTCAATTAAACTAGGGTTAGGAAAGACCTCAGTACGTTATGGAGAGCAAATAAAGCCCTTATGCAAATTAGTTCAGAATTGAGATCATCTGATTGGTTGATGCAACTGTCATTCAAAATAAGCCATTATGATTGGTTTATATACTGTCAGTCAACAGTTTTCTATTTTACAACTTTTGCTGGGACTATCATGCATTAGTCTTCAACCAGCAAGACAATTGGTCAAGAATGCTCTTGTTATCAACTATCTGTGGCTGGTTCTGCAGGTGTTCAATTAAACTAGGGTTAGGAAAGACCTCAGTAAGTTATGGAGAGCAAATAAAGCCCTTATGCAAATTAGTTCGGAATTGAGATCATATGATTGGTTGATGCAACTGTCATTCAAAATAAGCCATTCTGATTGGTTTATGTACTGTCAGTCAACAGTTTTCTATTTTACAACTTTTGCTGGGACTATCATGCATTAGTCTTCAACCAGCAAGACAATTGGTCAAGAATGCTCTTGTTATCAACTATCTGTGGCTGGTTTTGTAGGTTTTCAATTAAACTAGGGTTAGGAAGGAACTCAGTAAGTTATGGAAAGCAAATAAAGCCCTTATGCAAATTAGTTCAGAATTGAGATCATCTGATTGGTTGATGCAACTGTCATTCAAAATAAGCCATTCTGATTGGTTTATATACTGTCAGTCAACAGTTTTCTATTTTACAACTTTTGCTGGGACTATCATGCATTAGTCTTCAACCAGCAAGACAATTGGTCAAGAATGCTCTTGTTATCAACTATCTGTGGCTGGTTCTGCAGGTGTTCAATTAGACTAGGGTGAGGAAGGACCTCAGTAAGTTATGAAGAGCAAATAAAGCCCTTATGCAAATTGGTTCAGAATTGAGATCATATGATTGGTTGATGCAACTGTCATTCAAAATAAGCCATTCTGATTGGTTTATGTACTGTCAGTCAACAGTTTTCTATTTTACAACTTTTGCTGGGACTATCATGCATTAATCTTCAACCAGCAAGACAATTGGTCAAGAATGCTCTTGTTATCAACTATCTGTGGCTGGTTTTGTAGGTTTTCAATTAAACTAGGGTTAGGAAAGACCTCAGTAAGTTATGGAGAGCAAATAAAGCCATTATGCAAATTAGTTTAGAATTGAGACCATCTGATTGGTTGATGCAATTGTCATTCAAAATACACCATTCTGATTGGTTTATGTACTGTCAGTCAACAGTTCTCTATTTTACAACTTTTGCTGATACTATCATGCATTAGTCTTCAACCAGCAAGACAATTTGTCAAGAATGCTCTTGTTATCAACTATCTGTGGCTGGTTTTGTAGGTTTTCAATTAAACTAGGGTTAGGAAGGAACTCAGTAAGTTATGGAAAGCAAATAAAGCCCTTATGCAAATTAGTTCAGAATTGAGATCATCTGATTGGTTGATGCAACTGTCATTCAAAATAAGCCATTCTGATTGGTTTATATACTGTCAGTCAACAGTTTTCTATTTTACAACTTTTGCTGGGACTATCATGCATTAGTCTTCAACCAGCAAGACAATTGGTCAAGAATGCTCTTGTTATCAACTATCTGTGGCTGGTTCTGCAGGTGTTCAATTAGACTAGGGTGAGGAAGGACCTCAGTAAGTTATGAAGAGCAAATAAAGCCCTTATGCAAATTGGTTCAGAATTGAGATCATATGATTGGTTGATGCAACTGTCATTCTAAATAAGCCTTTCTGATTGGTTTATGTACTGTCAGTCAACAGTTCTCTATTTTACAACTTTTGCTGGGACTATCATGCATTAATCTTCAACCAGCAAGACAATTGGTCAAGAATGCTCTTGTTATCAACTATCTGTGGCTGGTTTTGTAGGTTTTCAATTAAACTAGGGTTAGGAAGGACCTCAGTAAGTTATGGAGAGCAAATAAAGCCCTTATGCAAATTAGTTTAGAATTGAGACCATCTGATTGGTTGATGCAATTGTCATTCAAAATAAGACATTCTGATTGGTTTATGTACTGTCAGTCAACAGTTCTTTATTTCACAACTTTTGCTGGGACTATCATGCATTAGTCTTTAACCAGCAAGACAATTGGTAAAGAATGCTATTGTTATCAACTATCTGTGGCTGGTTCTGCAGGTGTTCAATTAGACTAGGGTGAGGAAGGACCTCACTAAGTTATGAAGAGCAAATAAAGCCCTTATGCAAATTAGTTCAGAATTGAGATCATCGGATTGGTTGATGCAACTGTCATTCAAAATAAGCCATTCTGATTGGTTTATGTACTGTCAGTCAACAGTTTTCTATTTTACAACTTTTTGCTGGGACTATCATGCATTAGTCTTCAACCAGCAAGACAATTGGTCAAGAATGCTCTTGTTATCAACTATCTGTGGCTGGTTTTGTAGGTTTTCAATTAAACTAGGGTTAGGAAGGACCTCAGTAAGTTATAGAGAGCAAATAAAGCCCTTATGCAAATTAGTTCAGAATTGAGATCATCTGATTGGTTGATGCAACTGTCATTCAAAATAAGCCATTCTGATTGGTTTATATACTTTCAGTCAACAGTTTTCTATTTTACAACTTTTGCTGGGACTATCATGCATTAGTCTTCAACCAGCAAGACAATTGGTCAAGATGCTCTTGTTATCAACTACCTGTGGCTGGTTCTGCAGGTGTTCTATTAGACTAGGGTGAGGAAGGACCTCAGTAAGTTATGAAGAGCAAATAAAGCCCTTATGCAAATTAGTTCTGAATTGAGATCATATGATTGGTTGATGCAACTGTCATTCAAAATAAGCCATTCTGATTGGTTTATGTACTGTCAGTCAACAGTTTTCTATTTTACAACTTTTGCTGGGACTATCATGCATTATTCTTCAACCAGCAAGACAATTGGTCAAGAGTGCTCTTGTTATCAACTATCTGTGGCTGGTTTTGTAGGTTTTCAATTAAACTAGGGTTAGGAAGGACCTCAAGTAGTTATGAAGAGCAAATAAAGCCCTTATGCAAATTAGTTTAGAATTGAGACCATCTGATTGGTTGATGCAATTGTCATTAAAAATAAGCCATTCTGATTGGTTTATGTGCTGTCAGTCAACAGTTTTCTATTTTATAACTTTTGCTGGGACCATCATGCTAAAATCTTTAACCAGAAAGTCAATTCGTCAAGAATGTAGTCAACAGTTTTCTATTTTACAACTTTTGCTATCACCATCACGCAATAGCCTTCAAACAGCAAGACAAGTGGTCAATAATGTTCTTGTTATCAACTATCTGTGGCTGGTTCTGCAGGTGTTCAATTAGAATAGGGTGAGGAATGACCTCAGTAAGTTATGAAGAGCAAATAAAGCCCTTATGCAAATTGGTTCAGAATTGAGATCATATGATTGGTTGATGCAACTGTCATTCTAAATAAGCCATTCTGATTGGTTTATGTACTGTCAGTCAACAGTTTTCTATTTTACAACTTTTGCTGGGACTATCATGCATTAGTCTTCAACCAGCAAGACAATTGGTCAAGAATGCTCTTGTTATCAACTATCTGTGGCTGGTTTTGTAGGTTTTCAATTAAACCAGGGTTAGGAAAGACCTCAGTAAGTTATGGAGAGCAAATAAAGCCATTATGCTAATTAGTTTAGAATTGAGACCATCTGATTGGTTGATGCAATTGTCATTCAAAATAAGCAATTCTGATTGGTTTATGTACCATCAGTCAACAGTTTCCTATTTTACAACGTTTGCTGGGACCATCATGCAATAGTCTTCAACCAGCAAGACAATTGGTCAATAATGTTCTTGTTATCAACTATCTGTGGCTGGTTCTGCAGGTGTTCAATTAGAATAGGGTTAGGAAGGACCTCAGTAAGTTATAAAGAGCAAATAAAGCCCTTATGCAAATTAGTTCAGAATTGAGACCATCTGATTGGTTGATGCAACTGTCATTCAAAATAAGCCATTCTGATTGGTTTATGTACTGTCAGTCAACAGTTCTCTATTTTACAACTTTTGCTGGGACTATCATGCATTAGTCTTCAACCAGCAAGACAATTGGTCAAGAATGCTCTTGTTATCAACTATCTGTGGCTGGTTTTGTAGGTTTTCAATTAAACTAGGGTTAGGAAGGACCTCAGTAAGTTATGGAGAGCAAATAAAGCCCTTATGCAAATTAGTTCAGAATTGAGATCATCTGATTGGTTGATGCAACTGTCATTCAAAATAAGCCATTCTGATTGGTTTATATACTGTCAGTCAACAGTTTTCTATTTTACAACGTTTGCTGGGACTATCATGCATTAGTCTTCAACCAGCAAGACAATTGGTCAAGAATGCTCTTGTTATCAACTATCTGTGGCTGGTTCTGCAGGTGTTCAATTAAACTAGGGTTAGGAAAGACCTCAGTAAGTTATGGAGAGCAAATAAAGCCCTTATGCAAATTAGTTCGGAATTGAGATCATATGATTGGTTGATGCAACTGTCATTCAAAATAAGCCATTCTGATTGGTTTATGTACTGTCAGTCAACAGTTTTCTATTTTACAACTTTTGCTGGGACTATCATGCATTAGTCTTCAACCAGCAAGACAATTGGTCAAGAATGCTCTTGTTATCAACTATCTGTGGCTGGTTTTGTAGGTTTTCAATTAAACTAGGGTTAGGAAAGACCTCAGTAAGTTATGGAGAGCAAATAAAGCCATTATGCAAATTAGTTTAGAATTGAGACCATCTGATTGGTTGATGCAATTGTCATTCAAAATACACCATTCTGATTGGTTTATGTACTGTCAGTCAACAGTTCTCTATTTTACAACTTTTGCTGGGACTATCATGCATTAGTCTTCAACCAGCAAGACAAATTGTCAAGAATGCTCTTGTTATCAACTATCTGTGGCTGGTTTTGTAGGTTTTCAATTAAACTAGGGTTAGGAAGGAACTCAGTAAGTTATGGAAAGCAAATAAAGCCCTTATGCAAATTAGTTCAGAATTGAGATCATCTGATTGGTTGATGCAACTGTCATTCAAAATAAGCCATTCTGATTGGTTTATATACTGTCAGTCAACAGTTTTCTATTTTACAACTTTTGCTGGGACTATCATGCATTAGTCTTCAACCAGCAAGACAATTGGTCAAGAATGCTCTTGTTATCAACTATCTGTGGCTGGTTCTGCAGGTGTTCAATTAAACTAGGGTTAGGAAAGACCTCAGTACGTTATGGAGAGCAAATAAAGCCCTTATGCAAATTAGTTCAGAATTGAGATCATCTGATTGGTTGATGCAACTGTCATTCAAAATAAGCCATTATGATTGGTTTATATACTGTCAGTCAACAGTTTTCTATTTTACAACTTTTGCTGGGACTATCATGCATTAGTCTTCAACCAGCAAGACAATTGGTCAAGAATGCTCTTGTTATCAACTATCTGTGGCTGGTTCTGCAGGTGTTCAATTAAACTAGGGTTAGGAAAGACCTCAGTAAGTTATGGAGAGCAAATAAAGCCCTTATGCAAATTAGTTCGGAATTGAGATCATATGATTGGTTGATGCAACTGTCATTCAAAATAAGCCATTCTGATTGGTTTATGTACTGTCAGTCAACAGTTTTCTATTTTACAACTTTTGCTGGGACTATCATGCATTAGTCTTCAACCAGCAAGACAATTGGTCAAGAATGCTCTTGTTATCAACTATCTGTGGCTGGTTTTGTAGGTTTTCAATTAAACTAGGGTTAGGAAGGAACTCAGTAAGTTATGGAAAGCAAATAAAGCCCTTATGCAAATTAGTTCAGAATTGAGATCATCTGATTGGTTGATGCAACTGTCATTCAAAATAAGCCATTCTGATTGGTTTATATACTGTCAGTCAACAGTTTTCTATTTTACAACTTTTGCTGGGACTATCATGCATTAGTCTTCAACCAGCAAGACAATTGGTCAAGAATGCTCTTGTTATCAACTATCTGTGGCTGGTTCTGCAGGTGTTCAATTAGACTAGGGTGAGGAAGGACCTCAGTAAGTTATGAAGAGCAAATAAAGCCCTTATGCAAATTGGTTCAGAATTGAGATCATATGATTGGTTGATGCAACTGTCATTCAAAATAAGCCATTCTGATTGGTTTATGTACTGTCAGTCAACAGTTTTCTATTTTACAACTTTTGCTGGGACTATCATGCATTAGTCTTCAACCAGCAAGACAATTGGTCAAGAATGCTCTTGTTATCAACTATCTGTGGCTGGTTTTGTAGGTTTTCAATTAAACTAGGGTTAGGAAGGACCTCAGTAAGTTATGGAGAGCAAATAAAGCCCTTATGCAAATTAGTTCAGAATTGAGATCATATGATTGGTTGATGCAACTGTCATTCAAAATAAGCCATTCTGATTGGTTTATGTACTGTCAGTCAACAGTTTTCTATTTTACAACTTTTGCTCGGACTATTATGCATTAGTCTTCAACCAGCAAGACAATTGGTCAAGAATGCTCTTGTTATCAACTATCTGTGGCTGGTTTGGTAGGTTTTCAATTAAACTAGGGTTAGGAAAGACCTCAGTAAGTTATGGAGAGCAAATAAAGCCCTTATGCAAATTAGTTTAGAATTGAGACCATCTGATTGGTTGATGCAATTGTCATTCAAAATAAGCCATTCTGATTGGTTTATGTGCTGTCAGTCAACAGTTTTCTATTTTATAACTTTTGCTGGGACCATCATGCAATAGTCTTCAACCAGCAAGACAATTGGTCAAGAATGTAGTCAACAGTTTTCTATTTTACAAATTTGCTGGCACCATCACGCAATAGCCTTCAACCAGCAAGACAATTGGTCAAGAATGCTCTTGTTATCAACTATCTGTGGCTGGTTTTATAGGTTTTCAATTTAACTAGGGTTAGGAAGGACCTCAGTAAGTTATGGAGAGCAAATAAAGCCCCTATGCAAATTAGTTTAGAATTGAGACCATCTGATTGGTTGATGCAATTGTCATTCAAAATACACCATTGTGATTGGTTTATGTACTGTCAATCAACAGTTCTCTATTTTACAACTTTTGCTGGGACTATCATGCATTAGTCTTCAGCCAGCAAGACAATTGGTCAAGAATGCTCTTGTTATCAACTATCTGTGGCTGGTTTTGTAGGTTTTCAATTAAACTAGGGTTAGGAAGGACCTCAGTAAGTTATGGAGAGCAAATAAAGCCCTTATGCAAATTAGTTCAGAATTGAGATCATCTGATTGGTTGATGCAACTGTCATTCAAAATAAGCCATTATGATTGGTTTATATACTGTCAGTCAACAGTTTTCTATTTTACAACTTTTGCTGGGACTATCATGCATTAGTCTTCAACCAGCAAGACAATTGGATAAGAATGCTCTTGTTATCAACTATCTGTGGCTGGTTCTGCAGGTGTTCAATTAAACTAGGGTTAGGAAAGACCTCAGTAAGTTATGGAGAGCAAATAAAGCCCTTATGCAAATTAGTTCGGAATTGAGATCATATGATTGGTTGATGCAACTGTCATTCAAAATAAGCCATTCTGATTGGTTTATGTACTGTCAGTCAACAGTTTTCTATTTTACAACTTTTGCTGGGACTATCATGCATTAGTCTTCAACCAGCAAGACAATTGGTCAAGAATGCTCTTGTTATCAACTATCTGTGGCTGGTTTTGTAGGTTTTCAATTAAACTAGGGTTAGGAAGGAACTCAGTAAGTTATAGAAAGCAAATAAAGCCCTTATGCAAATTAGTTCAGAATTGAGATCATCTGATTGGTTGATGCAACTGTCATTCAAAATAAGCCATTCTGATTGGTTTATATACTGTCAGTCAACAGTTTTCTATTTTACAACTTTTGCTGGGACTATCATGCATTAGTCTTCAACCAGCAAGACAATTGGTCAAGAATGCTCTTGTTATCAACTATCTGTGGCTGGTTCTGCAGGTGTTCAATTAGACTAGGGTGAGGAAGGACCTCAGTAAGTTATGAAGAGCAAATAAAGCCCTTATGCAAATTGGTTCAGAATTGAGATCATATGATTGGTTGATGCAACTGTCATTCAAAATAAGCCATTCTGATTGGTTTATGTACTGTCAGTCAACAGTTTTCTATTTTACAACTTTTGCTGGGACTATCATGCATTAGTCTTCAACCAGCAAGACAATTGGTCAAGAATGCTCTTGTTATCAACTATCTGTGGCTGGTTTTGTAGGTTTTCAATTAAACTAGGGTTAGGAAGGACCTCAGTAAGTTATGGAGAGCAAATAAAGCCCTTATGCAAATTAGTTCAGAATTGAGATCATATGATTGGTTGATGCAACTGTCATTCAAAATAAGCCATTCTGATTGGTTTATGTACTGTCAGTCAACAGTTTTCTATTTTACAACTTTTGCTCGGACTATTATGCATTAGTCTTCAACCAGCAAGACAATTGGTCAAGAATGCTCTTGTTATCAACTATCTGTGGCTGGTTTGGTAGGTTTTCAATTAAACTAGGGTTAGGAAAGACCTCAGTAAGTTATGGAGAGCAAATAAAGCCCTTATGCAAATTAGTTTAGAATTGAGACCATCTGATTGGTTGATGCAATTGTCATTCAAAATAAGCCATTCTGATTGGTTTATGTGCTGTCAGTCAACAGTTTTCTATTTTATAACTTTTGCTGGGACCATCATGCAATAGTCTTCAACCAGCAAGACAATTGGTCAAGAATGTAGTCAACAGTTTTCTATTTTACAAATTTGCTGGCACCATCACGCAATAGCCTTCAACCAGTGGCGTAACTAGAAATGTTGCTCCCCTCTGCCAAAAAAATTCTGCCCCCCCCCCCCCCCCCCCTCCCATTTTTGGTCAAACAAATATAATTATATATATAAAAAAGACAGAAAAGAGTACAATATGAGCCATATAGAAACAATAGACGGGGCATGCAGGGCACGCAGGTTGCCTCACAAACCACTAACCTCACTGCACGGGACTAGGTGACAGTTCTCCCAGGGCCATCTTAACAGCATTATGAGCCCCATGGCAAAGAGGTGCAGTGGGGCCCCTACCTACACGACCACAATAATGCCAATTGGCGCCCGCACGCAGCCACAGTAACAAAAACTTGGAGATGTGCAGAACTGCAGCCATGAAATACTTCATATAAATTTTAATGGCAACGTGCAACCTTTCAATAGAACCATATGACGATACAAGTGTATTGAAAAAAACGTTGTACTTTATAAAATTTTATATTAAGTAGTTGCTGGACTGCTGCACTTCTCCAAGTTGCTATAGATATATGTATGTGTATTACTATATGCTGCACTACACCCCCCCCCTATACCTGCAAACTATATCACTACACTACATCCCCCTATACCCCACACTACATGACTACACTAAATCCCCCTATACCCCACACTACATGACTACACTAAATCCCCCTATACCCCACACTACATCCCCATATACCTGCAAACTTCATCACTACACTACATCCCCCTATACCCCACACTACATGACTACACTAAATCCCCCTATACCCCACACTACATCCCCATATACCTGCAAACTTCATCACTACACTACATCCCCCTATACCCCACACTACATGACTACACTAAATCCCCCTATACCCCACACTACACTACATCCCCCTATACCTGCAAACTACAGTACATCACTACACTACATCCCCCTATACCCCACACTACATCACTACACTACATCCCCCTATACCCCACACTACATCCCCCTGTACCCCACACTACATCCCTCTGAACCCCATAAACATACTGTGACCAATATATATGCACAGTGCCCCAATACACTTGAACTGTGCCCCAATTAACACACACTGTTACCCTATTTACATGCCCTGTGGCCCAATACACACACACACTATGACCACATACATATGCACTGTGCCCCAATACACATACACTGTGCCCTCATTCATACTTTAAACACATTTTGCTCCCACACACACTGTCCCCCCAAACACATGAACTGTGCCCCCAATACATACATTTACTGTACACACACACATTGTGTACATAGCTGGAGTCATCACTCACCCATGTCAGAAAACGCTGCTCCACACCGTGGCGCTGGTCTGTCTTTGCCTTCTCTTATGTCTGCTGCTGCCTAGCCCCGGAGCTCCCCCGCAGCTGGGATCATAAAGCAAGCTCCCATCCACGGTTCCGGCCGGAGAAGGGTCACCTTTGTCAAGTTCTAGGCGCCGTCAGGAGCAGGATCTTGGCCTTGGCAGGTGCAACCCCCGGCAGAAGCATGACAAGATCCAGTCGTTCCGCCTCTGGTGCGGCAGCCGCATGACCTCGTCCCCTTCCCTCCCACTAATGCTCTGCGCTCTGCTGGGCAGGTGTCGGCAGCAGTCCCACAGTGTAGGTGGCTGCGCTTGGGCCCTGAATGACAGGGGCTGGTGAATGGGTACAGTCTGCAATGGGGGATGGGGGGGGTCTGAGTCCGCTTCCGCGCGGCACCCACACTGCGGCAGCAGCAAAATGTAAGTCATTATAGAAGTTGATTGTCAGACAGTGTGCCGGGCGCCCCCGCTGCTGCCCGCTCCCCCAAGCGGCAGCGGGGGCTGCCTTACACTAGCTACGCCACTGCCTTCAACCAGCAAGACAATTGGTCAAGAATGCTCTTGTTATCAACTATCTGTGGCTGGTTTTATAGGTTTTCAATTTAACTAGGGTTAGGAAGGACCTCAGTAAGTTATGGAGAGCAAATAAAGCCCCTATGCAAATTAGTTTAGAATTGAGACCATCTGATTGGTTGATGCAATTGTCATTCAAAATACACCATTGTGATTGGTTTATGTACTGTCAGTCAACAGTTCTCTATTTTGCAACTTTTGCTGGGACTATCATGCATTAGTCTTCAACCAGCAAGACAATTGGTCAAGAATGCTCTTGTTATCAACTATCTGTGGCTGGTTTTGTAGGTTTTCAATTAAACTAGGGTTAGGAAGGACCTCAGTAAGTTATGGAGAGCAAATAAAGCCCTTATGCAAATTAGTTCAGAATTGAGATCATCTGATTGGTTGATGCAACTGTCATTCAAAATAAGCCATTCTGATTGGTTTATATACTGTCAGTCAACAGTTTTCTATTTTACAACTTTTGCTGGGACTATCATGCATTAGTCTTCAACCAGCAAGACAATTGGTCAAGAATGCTCTTGTTATCAACAATCTGTGGCTGGTTCTGCAGGTGTTCAATTAAACTAGGGTTAGGAAGGACCTCAGTAAGTTATGGAGAGCAAATAAAGCCCTTATGCAAATTAGTTCAGAATTGAGATCATCTGATTGGTTGATGCAACTGTCATTCAAAATAAGCCATTCTGATTGGTTTATGTACTGTCAGTCAACAGTTCTCTATTTTACAACTTTTGCTGGGACTATCATGCATTAGTCTTCAACCAGCAAGACAATTGGTCAAGAATGCTCTTGTTATCAACTATCTGTGGCTGGTTTTGTAGGTTTTCAATTAAACTAGGGTTAGGAAGGACCTCAGTAAGTTATGGAGAGCAAATAAAGCCCTTATGCAAATTAGTTCAGAATTGAGATCATCTGATTGGTTGATGCAACTGTCATTCAAAATAAGCCATTCTGATTGGTTTATATACTGTCAGTCAACAGTTTTCTATTTTACAACTTTTGCTGGGACTATCATGCATTAGTCTTCAACCAGCAAGACAATTGGTCAAGAATGCTCTTGTTATCAACTATCTGTGGCTGGTTCTGCAGGTATTCAATTAAACTAGGGTTAGGAAAGACCTCAATAAGTTATGGAGAGCAAATAAAGCCCTTATGCAAATTAGTTCAGAATTGAGATCATATGATTGGTTGATGCAACTGTCATTCAAAATAAGCCATTCTGATTGGTTTATGTACTGTCAGTCATCAGTTTTCTATTTTACAACTTTTGCTGGGACTATCATGCATTAGTCTTCAACCAACAAGACAATTGGTCAAGAATGCTCTTGTTATCAACTATCTGTGGCTGGTTTTGTAGGTTTTCAATTAAACTAGGGTTAGGAAAGACCTCAGTAAGTTATGGAGAGCAAATAAAGCCCTTATGCAAATTAGTTTAGAATTGAGACCATCTGATTGGTTGATGCAATTGTCATTCAAAATACACCATTCTGATTGGTTTATGTACTGTCAGTCAACAGTTCTTTATTTCACAACTTTTGCTGGGACTATCATGCATTAGTCTTCAACCAGCAAGACAATTGGTCAAGAACGCTCTTGTTATCAACTATCTGTGGCTGGTTTTGTAGGTTTTCAATTAAACTAGGGTTAGGAAGGACCTCAGTTAGTTATAGAGAGCAAATAAAGCCCTTATGCAAATTAGTTCAGAATTGAGATCATCTGATTGGTTGATGCAACTGTCATTCAAAATAAGCCATTCTGATTGGTTTATATACTGTCAGTCAACAGTTTTCTATTTTACAACTTTTGCTGGGACTATCATGCATTAGTCTTCAACCAGCAAGACAATTGGTCAAGAATGCTCTTGTTATCAACTACCTGTGGCTGGTTCTGCAGGTGTTCTATTAGACTAGGGTGAGGAAGGACCTCAGTAAGTTATGAAGAGCAAATAAAGCCCTTATGCAAATTAGTTCTGAATTGAGATCATATGATTGGTTGATGCAACTGTCATTCAAAATAAGCCATTCTGATTGGTTTATGTACTGTCAGTCAGCAGTTTTCTATTTTACAACTTTTGCTGGGACTATCATGCATTATTCTTCAACCAGCAAGACAATTGGTCAAGAGTGCTCTTGTTATCAACTATCTGTGGCTGGTTTTGTAGGTTTTCAATTAAACTAGGGTTAGGAAGGACCTCAGTAAGTTATGAAGAGCAAATAAAGCCCTTATGCAAATTAGTTTAGAATTGAGACCATCTGATTGGTTGATGCAATTGTCATTAAAAATAAGCCATTCTGATTGGTTTATGTGCTGTCAGTCAACAGTTTTCTATTTTATAACTTTTGCTGGGACCATCATGCTAAAATCTTTAACCAGAAAGTCAATTCGTCAAGAATGTAGTCAACAGTTTTCTATTTTACAACTTTTGCTATCACCATCACGCAATAGCCTTCAAACAGCAAGACAAGTGGTCAATAATGTTCTTGTTATCAACTATCTGTGGCTGGTTCTGCAGGTGTTCAATTAGAATAGGGTGAGGAAGGACCTCAGTAAGTTATGAAGAGCAAATAAAGCCCTTATGCAAATTGGTTCAGAATTGAGATCATATGATTGGTTGATGCAACTGTCATTCTAAATAAGCCATTCTGATTGGTTTATGTACTGTCAGTCAACAGTTTTCTATTTTACAACTTTTGCTGGGACTATCATGCATTAGTCTTCAACCAGCAAGACAATTGGTCAAGAATGCTCTTGTTATCAACTATCTGTGGCTGGTTTTGTAGGTTTTCAATTAAACCAGGGTTAGGAAAGACCTCAGTAAGTTATGGAGAGCAAATAAAGCCATTATGCTAATTAGTTTAGAATTGAGACCATCTGATTGGTTGATGCAATTGTCATTCAAAATAAGCCATTCTGATTGGTTTATTTACTGTCAGTCAACAGTTCTCTATTTTACAACTTTTGCTGGGACTATCATGCATTAATCTTTAACCAGCAAGACAATTGGTCAAGAATGCTCTTGTTATCAACTATCTGTGGCTGGTTTTGTTGGTTTTCAATTAAACTAGGGTTAGGAAGGACCTCAGTAAGTTATGGAGAGCAAATAAAGCCCTTATGCAAATTAGTTCAGAATTGAGACCATCTGATTGGTTGATGCAATTGTCATTCAAAATAAGCCATTCTGATTGGTTTATGTGCTGTCAGTCAACAGTTTTCTATTTTATAACTTTTGCTGGGACCATCATGCAATAGTCTTCAACCAGCAAGACAATTGGTCAAGAATGTAGTCAACAGTTTTCTATTTTACAAATTTTGCTGGCACCATCACGCAATAGCCTTTAACCAGCAAGACAATTGGTCAAGAATGTTCTTGTTATCAACTATCTGTGGCTGGTTCTGCAGGTGTTCAATTAGACTAGGGTGAGGAAGGACCTCAGTAAGTTATGGAGAGCAAATAAAGCCATTATGCAAATTAGTTCAGAATTGAGACCATCTGATTGGTTGATGCAACTGTCATTCAAAATAAGCCATTCTGATTGGTTTATATACTGTCAGTCAACAGTTTTCTATTTTACAACTTTTGCTGGGACTATCATGCATTAGTCTTCAACCAGCAAGACAATTGGTCAAGAATGCTCTTGTTATCAACTTTCTGTGGCTGGTTCTGCAGTTGTTCAATAAGACTAGGGTAAGGAAGGACCTCAGTAAGTTATGAAGAGCAAATAAAGCCATTATGCAAATTAGTTCAGAATTGAGACCATCTGATTGGTTGATGCAACTGTCATTCAAAATAAGCAATTCTGATTGGTTTATGTACCATCAGTCAACAGTTTCCTATTTTACAACGTTTGCTGGGACCATCATGCAATAGTCTTCAACCAGCAAGACAATTGGTCAATAATGTTCTTGTTATCAACTATCTGTGGCTGGTTCTGCAGGTGTTCAATTAGAATAGGGTTAGGAAGGACCTCAGTAAGTTATAAAGAGCAAATAAAGCCCTTATGCAAATTAGTTCAGAATTGAGACCATCTGATTGGTTGATGCAACTGTCATTCAAAATAAGCCATTCTGATTGGTTTATGTACTGTCAGTCAACAGTTCTCTATTTTACAACTTTTGCTGGGACTACCATGCATTAGTCTTCAACCAGCAAGACAATTGGTCAAGAATGCTCTTGTTATCAACTATCTGTGGCTGGTTTTGTAGGTTTTCAATTAAACTAGGGTTAGGAAGGACCTCAGTAAGTTATGGAGAGCAAATAAAGCCCTTATGCAAATTAGTTCAGAATTGAGATCATCTGATTGGTTGATGCAACTGTCATTCAAAATAAGCCATTCTGATTGGTTTATATACTGTCAGTCAACAGTTTTCTATTTTACAACGTTTGCTGGGACTAGCATGCATTAGTCTTCAACCAGCAAGACAATTGGTCAAGAATGCTCTTGTTATCAACTATCTGTGGCTGGTTCTGCAGGTGTTCAATTAAACTAAAGTTAGGAAAGACCTCAGTAAGTTATGGAGAGCAAATAAAGCCCTTATGCAAATTAGTTCGGAATTGAGATCATATGATTGGTTGATGCAACTGTCATTCAAAATAAGCCATTCTGATTGGTTTATGTACTGTCAGTCAACAGTTTTCTATTTTACAACTTTTGCTGGGACTATCATGCATTAGTCTTCAACCAGCAAGACAATTGGTCAAGAATGCACTTGTTATCAACTATCTGTGGCTGGTTTTGTAGGTTTTCAATTAAACTAGGGTTAGGAAAGACCTCAGTAAGTTATGGAGAGCAAATAAAGCCATTATGCAAATTAGTTTAGAATTGAGACCATCTGATTGGTTGATGCAATTGTCATTCAAAATACACCATTCTGATTGGTTTATGTACTGTCAGTCAACAGTTCTCTATTTTACAACTTTTGCTGGGACTATCATGCATTAGTCTTCAACCAGCAAGACAATTTGTCAAGAATGCTCTTGTTATCAACTATCTGTGGCTGGTTTTGTAGGTTTTCAATTAAACTAGGGTTAGGAAGGAACTCAGTAAGTTATGGAAAGCAAATAAAGCCCTTATGCAAATTAGTTCAGAATTGAGATCATCTGATTGGTTGATGCAACTGTCATTCAAAATAAGCCATTCTGATTGGTTTATATACTGTCAGTCAACAGTTTTCTATTTTACAACTTTTGCTGGGACTATCATGCATTAGTCTTCAACCAGCAAGACAATTGGTCAAGAATGCTCTTGTTATCAACTATCTGTGGCTGGTTCTGCAGGTGTTCAATTAGACTAGGGTGAGGAAGGACCTCAGTAAGTTATGAAGAGCAAATAAAGCCCTTATGCAAATTGGTTCAGAATTGAGATCATATGATTGGTTGATGCAACTGTCATTCAAAATAAGCCATTCTGATTGGTTTATGTACTGTCAGTCAACAGTTTTCTATTTTACAACTTTTGCTGGGACTATCATGCATTAGTCTTCAACCAGCAAGACAATTGGTCAAGAATGCTCTTGTTATCAACTATCTGTGGCTGGTTTTGTAGGTTTTCAATTAAACTAGGGTTAGGAAGGACCTCAGTAAGTTATGGAGAGCAAATAAAGCCCTTATGCAAATTAGTTCAGAATTGAGATCATATGATTGGTTGATGCAACTGTCATTCAAAATAAGCCATTCTGATTGGTTTATGTACTGTCAGTCAACAGTTTTCTATTTTACAACTTTTGCTCGGACTATTATGCATTAGTCTTCAACCAGCAAGACAATTGGTCAAGAATGCTCTTGTTATCAACTATCTGTGGCTGGTTTGGTAGGTTTTCAATTAAACTAGGGTTAGGAAAGACCTCAGTAAGTTATGGAGAGCAAATAAAGCCCTTATGCAAATTAGTTTAGAATTGAGACCATCTGATTGGTTGATGCAATTGTCATTCAAAATAAGCCATTCTGATTGGTTTATGTGCTGTCAGTCAACAGTTTTCTATTTTATAACTTTTGCTGGGACCATCATGCAATAGTCTTCAACCAGCAAGACAATTGGTCAAGAATGTAGTCAACAGTTTTCTATTTTACAACTTTTGCTGGCACCATCACGCAATAGCCTTCAACCAGCAAGACAATTGGTCAAGAATGCTCTTGTTATCAACTATCTGTGGCTGGTTTTATAGGTTTTCAATTTAACTAGGGTTAGGAAGGACCTCAGTAAGTTATGGAGAGCAAATAAAGCCCCTATGCAAATTAGTTTAGAATTGAGACCATCTGATTGGTTGATGCAATTGTCATTCAAAATACACCATTGTGATTGGTTTATGTACTGTCAGTCAACAGTTCTCTATTTTACAACTTTTGCTGGGACTATCATGCATTAGTCTTCAACCAGCAAGACAATTGGTCAAGAATGCTCTTGTTATCAACTATCTGTGGCTGGTTTTGTAGGTTTTCAATTAAACTAGGGTTAGGAAGGACCTCAGTAAGTTATGGAGAGCAAATAAAGCCCTTATGCAAATTAGTTCAGAATTGAGATCATCTGATTGGTTGATGCAACTGTCATTCAAAATAAGCCATTCTGATTGGTTTATATACTGTCAGTCAACAGTTTTCTATTTTACAACTTTTGCTGGGACTATCATGCATTAGTCTTCAACCAGCAAGACAATTGGTCAAGAATGCTCTTGTTATCAACTATCTGTGGCTGGTTTTGTAGGTTTTCAATTAAACTAGGGTTAGGAAGGACCTCAGTAAGTTATGGAGAGCAAATAAAGCCCTTATGCAAATTAGTTCAGAATTGAGATCATCTGATTGGTTGATGCAACTGTCATTCAAAATAAGCCATTCTGATTGGTTTATATACTGTCAGTCAACAGTTTTCTATTTTACAACTTTTGCTGGGACTATCATGCATTAGTCTTCAACCAGCAAGACAATTGGTCAAGAATGCTCTTGTTATCAACTATCTGTGGCTGGTTCTGCAGGTATTCAATTAAACTAGGGTTAGGAAAGACCTCAATAAGTTATGGAGAGCAAATAAAGCCCTTATGCAAATTAGTTCAGAATTGAGATCATATGATTGGTTGATGCAACTGTCATTCAAAATAAGCCATTCTGATTGGTTTATGTACTGTCAGTCATCAGTTTTCTATTTTACAACTTTTGCTGGGACTATCATGCATTAGTCTTCAACCAGCAAGACAATTGGTCAAGAATGCTCTTGTTATCAACTATCTCTGGCTGGTTTTGTAGGTTTTCAATTAAACTAGGGTTAGGAAAGACCTCAGTAAGTTATGGAGAGCAAATAAAGCCCTTATGCAAATTAGTTTAGAATTGAGACCATCTGATTGGTTGATGCAATTGTCATTCAAAATACACCATTCTGATTGGTTTATGTACTGTCAGTCAACAGTTCTTTATTTCACAACTTTTGCTGGGACTATCATGCATTAGTCTTCAACCAGCAAGACAATTGGTCAAGAACGCTCTTGTTATCAACTATCTGTGGCTGGTTTTGTAGGTTTTCAATTAAACTAGGGTTAGGAAGGACCTCAGTTAGTTATAGAGAGCAAATAAAGCCCTTATGCAAATTAGTTCAGAATTGAGATCATCTGATTGGTTGATGCAACTGTCATTCAAAATAAGCCATTCTGATTGGTTTATATACTGTCAGTCAACAGTTTTCTATTTTACAACTTTTGCTGGGACTATCATGCATTAGTCTTCAACCAGCAAGACAATTGGTCAAGAATGCTCTTGTTATCAACTACCTGTGGCTGGTTCTGCAGGTGTTCTATTAGACTAGGGTGAGGAAGGACCTCAGTAAGTTATGAAGAGCAAATAAAGCCCTTATGCAAATTAGTTCTGAATTGAGATCATATGATTGGTTGATGCAACTGTCATTCAAAATAAGCCATTCTGATTGGTTTATGTACTGTCAGTCAACAGTTTTCTATTTTACAACTTTTGCTGGGACTATCATGCATTATTCTTCAACCAGCAAGACAATTGGTCAAGAGTGCTCTTGTTATCAACTATCTGTGGCTGGTTTTGTAGGTTTTCAATTAAACTAGGGTTAGGAAGGACCTCAGTAAGTTATGAAGAGCAAATAAAGCCCTTATGCAAATTAGTTTAGAATTGAGACCATCTGATTGGTTGATGCAATTGTCATTAAAAATAAGCCATTCTGATTGGTTTATGTGCTGTCACTCAACAGTTTTCTATTTTATAACTTTTGCTGGGACCATCATGCTAAAGTCTTTAACCAGAAAGTCAATTCGTCAAGAATGTAGTCAACAGTTTTCTATTTTACAACTTTTGCTATCACCATCACGCAATAGCCTTCAAACAGCAAGACAAGTGGTCAATAATGTTCTTGTTATCAACTATCTGTGGCTGGTTCTGCAGGTGTTCAATTAGAATAGGGTGAGGAAGGACCTCAGTAAGTTATGAAGAGCAAATAAAGCCCTTATGCAAATTGGTTCAGAATTGAGATCATATGATTGGTTGATGCAACTGTCATTCTAAATAAGCCATTCTGATTGGTTTATATACTGTCAGTCAACAGTTTTCTATTTTACAACTTTTGCTGGGACTATCATGCATTAGTCTTCAACTAGCAAGACAATTGGTCAAGAATGCTCTTGTTATCAACTACCTGTGGCTGGTTCTGCAGGTGTTCTATTAGACTAGGGTGAGGAAGGACCTCAGTAAGTTATGAAGAGCAAATAAAGCCCTTATGCAAATTAGTTCTGAATTGAGATCATATGATTGGTTGATGCAACTGTCATTCAAAATAAGCCATTCTGATTGGTTTATGTACTGTCAGTCAACAGTTTTCTATTTTACAACTTTTGCTGGGACTATCATGCATTATTCTTCAACCAGCAAGACAATTGGTCAAGAATGCTCTTGTTATCAACTATCTGTGGCTGGTTTTGTAGGTTTTCAATTAAACTAGGGTTAGGAAGGACCTCAGTAAGTTATGAAGAGCAAATAAAGCCCTTATGCAAATTAGTTTAGAATTGAGACCATCTGATTGGTTGATGCAATTGTCATTAAAAATAAGCCATTCTGATTGGTTTATGTGCTGTCACTCAACAGTTTTCTATTTTATAACTTTTGCTGGGACCATCATGCTAAAATCTTTAACCAGAAAGTCAATTCGTCAAGAATGTAGTCAACAGTTTTCTATTTTACAACTTTTGCTATCACCATCACGCAATAGCCTTCAAACAGCAAGACAAGTGGTCAATAATGTTCTTGTTATCAACTATCTGTGGCTGGTTCTGCAGGTGTTCAATTAGAATAGGGTGAGGAAGGACCTCAGTAAGTTATGAAGAGCAAATAAAGCCCTTATGCAAATTGGTTCAGAATTGAGATCATATGATTGGTTGATGCAACTGTCATTCTAAATAAGCCATTCTGATTGGTTTATGTACTGTCAGTCAACAGTTTTCTATTTTACAACTTTTGCTGGGACTATCATGCATTAGTCTTCAACCAGCAAGACAATTGGTCAAGAATGCTCTTGTTATCAACTATCTGTGGCTGGTTTTGTAGGATTTCAATTAAACCAGGGTTAGGAAAGACCTCAGTAAGTTATGGAGAGCAAATAAAGCCATTATGCTAATTAGTTTAGAATTGAGACCATCTGATTGGTTGATGCAATTGTCATTCAAAATAAGCCATTCTGATTGGTTTATTTACTGTCAGTCAACTTTTCTATATTTTACAACTTTTGCTGGGACTATCATGCATTAATCTTCAACCAGCAAGACAATTGGTCAAGAATGCTCTTGTTATCAACTATCTGTGGCTGGTTTTGTTGGTTTTCAATTAAACTAGGGTTAGGAAGGACCTCAGTAAGTTATGGAGAGCAAATAAAGCCCTTATGCAAATTAGTTCAGAATTGAGACCATCTGATTGGTTGATGCAATTGTCATTCAAAATAAGCCATTCTGATTGGTTTATGTGCTGTCAGTCAACAGTTTTCTATTTTATAACTTTTGCTGGGACCATCATGCAATAGTCTTCAACCAGCAAGACAATTGGTCAAGAATGTAGTCAACAGTTTTCTATTTTACAAATTTTGCTGGCACCATCACGCAATAGCCTTTAACCAGCAAGACAATTGGTCAAGAATGTTCTTGTTATCAACTATCTGTGGCTGGTTCTGCAGGTGTTCAATTAGACTAGGGTGAGGAAGGACCTCAGTAAGTTATGAAGAGCAAATAAAGCCATTATGTAAATTAGTTCAGAATTGAGATCATCTGATTGGTTGATGCAACTGTCATTCAAAATAAGCCATTCTGATTGGTTTATATACTGTCAGTAAACAGTTTTCTATTTTACAACTTTTGCTGGGACTATCATGCATTAGTCTTCAACCAGCAAGACAATTGGTCAAGAATGCTCTTGTTATCAACTTTCTGTGGCTGGTTCTGCAGTTGTTCAATAAGACTAGGGTAAGGAAGGACCTCAGTAAGTTATGAAGAGCAAATAAAGCCATTATGCAAATTAGTTCAGAATTGAGACCATCTGATTGGTTGATGCAACTGTCATTCAAAATAAGCAATTCTGATTGGTTTATGTACCATCAGTCAACAGTTTCCTATTTTACAACGTTTGCTGGGACCATCATGCAATAGTCTTCAACCAGCAAGACAATTGGTCAATAATGTTCTTGTTATCAACTATCTGTGGCTGGTTCTGCAGGTGTTCAATTAGAATAGGGTTAGGAAGGACCTCAGTAAGTTATAAAGAGCAAATAAAGCCCTTATGCAAATTAGTTCAGAATTGAGACCATCTGATTGGTTGATGCAACTGTCATTCAAAATAAGCCATTCTGATTGGTTTATGTACTGTCAGTCAACAGTTCTCTATTTTACAACGTTTGCTGGGACCATCATGCAATAGTCTTCAACCAGCAAGACAATTGGTCAATAATGTTCTTGTTATCAACTATCTGTGGCTGGTTCTGCAGGTGTTCAATTAAACTAGGGTTAGGAAGGACCTCAGTAAGTTATGGAGAGCAAATAAAGCCCTTATGCAAATTAGTTCAGAATTGAGATCATCTGATTGGTTGATGCAACTGTCATTCAAAATAAGCCATTCTGATTGGTTTATATACTGTCAGTCAACAGTTTTCTATTTTACAACGTTTGCTGGGACTATCATGCATTAGTCTTCAACCAGCAAGACAATTGGTCAAGAATGCTCTTGTTATCAACTATCTGTGGCTGGTTCTGCAGGTGTTCAATTAAACTAGGGTTAGGAAAGACCTCAGTAAGTTATGGAGAGCAAATAAAGCCCTTATGCAAATTAGTTCGGAATTGAGATCATATGATTGGTTGATGCAACTGTCATTCAAAATAAGCCATTCTGATTGGTTTATGTACTGTCAGTCAACAGTTTTCTATTTTACAACTTTTGCTGGGACTATCATGCATTAGTCTTCAACCAGCAAGACAATTGGTCAAGAATGCTCTTGTTATCAACTATCTGTGGCTGGTTTTGTAGGTTTTCAATTAAACTAGGGTTAGGAAAGACCTCAGTAAGTTATGGAGAGCAGATAAAGCCATTATGCAAATTAGTTTAGAATTGAGACCATCTGATTGGTTGATGCAATTGTCATTCAAAATACACCATTCTGATTGGTTTATGTACTGTCAGTCAACAGTTCTCTATTTTACAACTTTTGCTGGGACTATCATGCATTAGTCTTCAACCAGCAAGACAATTGGTCAAGAATGCTCTTGTTATCAACTATCTGTGGCTGGTTTTGTAGGTTTTCAATTAAACTAGGGTTAGGAAGGAACTCAGTAAGTTATGGAGAGCAAATAAAGCCCTTATGCAAATTAGTTCAGAATTGAGATCATCTGATTGGTTGATGCAACTGTCATTCAAAATAAGCCATTCTGATTGGTTTATATACTGTCAGTCAACAGTTTTCTATTTTACAACTTTTGCTGGGACTATCATGCATTAGTCTTCAACCAGCAAGACAATTGGTCAAGAATGCTCTTGTTATCAACTATCTGTGGCTGGTTCTGCAGGTGTTCAATTAGACTAGGGTGAGGAAGGACCTCAGTAAGTTATGAAGAGCAAATAAAGCCCTTATGCAAATTGGTTCAGAATTGAGATCATATGATTGGTTGATGCAACTGTCATTCAAAATAAGCCATTCTGATTGGTTTATGTACTGTCAGTCAACAGTTTTCTATTTTACAACTTTTGCTGGGACTATCATGCATTAGTCTTCAACCAGCAAGACAATTGGTCAAGAATGCTCTTGTTATCAACTATCTGTGGCTGGTTTTGTAGGTTTTCAATTAAACTAGGGTTAGGAAGGACCTCAGTAAGTTATGGAGAGCAAATAAAGCCCTTATGCAAATTAGTTCAGAATTGAGATCATATGATTGGTTGATGCAACTGTCATTCAAAATAAGCCATTCTGATTGGTTTATGTACTGTCAGTCAACAGTTTTCTATTTTACAACTTTTGCTCGGACTATTATGCATTAGTCTTCAACCAGCAAGACAATTGGTCAAGAATGCTCTTGTTATCAACTATCTGTGGCTGGTTTGGTAGGTTTTCAATTAAACTAGGGTTAGGAAAGACCTCAGTAAGTTATGGAGAGCAAATAAAGCCCTTATGCAAATTAGTTTAGAATTGAGACCATCTGATTGGTTGATGCAATTGTCATTCAAAATAAGCCATTCTGATTGGTTTATGTGCTGTCAGTCAACAGTTTTCTATTTTATAACTTTTGCTGGGACCATCATGCAATAGTCTTCAACCAGCAAGACAATTGGTCAAGAATGTAGTCAACAGTTTTCTATTTTACAACTTTTGCTGGCACCATCACACAATAGCCTTCAACCAGCAAGACAATTGGTCAAGAATGCTCTTGTTATCAACTATCTGTGGCTGGTTTTATAGGTTTTCAATTTAACTAGGGTTAGGAAGGACCTCAGTAAGTTATGGAGAGCAAATAAAGCCCCTATGCAAATTAGTTTAGAATTGAGACCATCTGATTGGTTGATGCAATTGTCATTCAAAATACACCATTCTGATTGGTTTATGTACTGTCAGTCAACAGTTCTCTATTTTACAACTTTTGCTGGGACTATCATGCATTAGTCTTCAACCAGCAAGACAATTGGTCAAGAATGCTCTTGTTATCAACTATCTGTGGCTGGTTTTGTAGGTTTTCAATTAAACTAGGGTTAGGAAGGACCTCAGTAAGTTATGGAGAGCAAATAAAGCCCTTATGCAAATTAGTTCAGTATTGAGATCATCTGATTGGTTGATGCAACTGTCATTCAAAATAAGCCATTCTGATTGGTTTATATACTGTCAGTCAACAGTTTTCTATTTTACAACTTTTGCTGGGACTATCATGCATTAGTCTTCAACCAGCAAGACAATTGGTCAAGAATGCTCTTGTTATCAACAATCTGTGGCTGGTTCTGCAGGTGTTCAATTAAACTAGGGTTAGGAAGGACCTCAGTAAGTTATGGAGAGCAAATAAAGCCCTTATGCAAATTAGTTCAGAATTGAGATCATCTGATTGGTTGATGCAACTGTCATTCAAAATAAGCCATTCTGATTGGTTTATGTACTGTCAGTCAACAGTTCTCTATTTTACAACTTTTGCTGGGACTATCATGCATTAGTCTTCAACCAGCAAGACAATTGGTCAAGAATGCTCTTGTTATCAACTATCTGTGGCTGGTTTTGTAGGTTTTCAATTAAACTAGGGTTAGGAAAGACCTCAGTAAGTTATGGAGAGCAAATAAAGCCATTATGCAAATTAGTTTAGAATTGAGACCATCTGATTGGTTGATGCAATTGTCATTCAAAATACACCATTCTGATTGGTTTATGTACTGTCAGTCAACAGTTCTCTATTTTACAACTTTTGCTGGGACTATCATGCATTAGTCTTCAACCAGCAAGACAATTTGTCAAGAATGCTCTTGTTATCAACTATCTGTGGCTGGTTTTGTAGGTTTTCAATTAAACTAGGGTTAGGAAGGAACTCAGTAAGTTATGGAGAGCAAATAAAGCCCTTATGCAAATTAGTTCAGAATTGAGATCATCTGATTGGTTGATGCAACTGTCATTCAAAATAAGCCATTCTGATTGGTTTATATACTGTCAGTCAACAGTTTTCTATTTTACAACTTTTGCTGGGACTATCATGCATTAGTCTTCAACCAGCAAGACAATTGGTCAAGAATGCTCTTGTTATCAACTATCTGTGGCTGGTTCTGCAGGTGTTCAATTAGACTAGGGTGAGGAAGGACCTCAGTAAGTTATGAAGAGCAAATAAAGCCCTTATGCAAATTGGTTCAGAATTGAGATCATATGATTGGTTGATGCAACTGTCATTCAAAATAAGCCATTCTGATTGGTTTATGTACTGTCAGTCAACAGTTTTCTATTTTACAACTTTTGCTGGGACTATCATGCATTAGTCTTCAACCAGCAAGACAATTGGTCAAGAATGCTCTTGTTATCAACTATCTGTGGCTGGTTTTATAGGTTTTCAATTAAACTAGGGTTAGGAAGGACCTCAGTAAGTTATGGAGAGCAAATAAAGCCCTTATGCAAATTAGTTCAGAATTGAGATCATATGATTGGTTGATGCAACTGTCATTCAAAATAAGCCATTCTGATTGGTTTATGTACGTTCAGTCAACAGTTTTCTATTTTACAACTTTTGCTCGGACTATTATGCATTAGTCTTCAACCAGCAAGACAATTGGTCAAGAATGCTCTTGTTATCAACTATCTGTGGCTGGTTTGGTAGGTTTTCAATTAAACTAGGGTTAGGAAAGACCTCAGTAAGTTATGGAGAGCAAATAAAGCCCTTATGCAAATTAGTTTAGAATTGAGACCATCTGATTGGTTGATGCAATTGTCATTCAAAATAAGCCATTCTGATTGGTTTATGTAGTGTCAGTCAACAGTTTTCTATTTTATAACTTTTGCTGGGACCATCATGCAATAGTCTTCAACCAGCAAGACAATTGGTCAAGAATGTAGTCAACAGTTTTCTATTTTACAACTTTTGCTGGCACCATCACGCAATAGCCTTCAACCAGCAAGACAATTGGTCAAGAATGCTCTTGTTATCAACTATCTGTGGCTGGTTTTATAGGTTTTCAATTTAACTAGGGTTAGGAAGGACCTCAGTAAGTTATGGAGAGCAAATAAAGCCCCTATGCAAATTAGTTTAGAATTGAGACCATCTGATTGGTTGATGCAATTGTCATTCAAAATACACCATTCTGATTGGTTTATGTAGTGTCAGTCAACAGTTCTCTATTTTACAACTTTTGCTGGGACTATCATGCATTAGTCTTTAACCAGCAAGACAATTGGTCAAGAATGCTCTTGTTATCAACTATCTGTGGCTGGTTTTGTAGGTTTTCAATTAAACTAGGGTTAGGAAGGACCTCAGTAAGTTATGGAGAGCAAATAAAGCCCTTATGCAAATTAGTTCAGAATTGAGATCATCTGATTGGTTGATGCAACTGTCATTCAAAATAAGCCATTCTGATTGGTTTATATACTGTCAGTCAACAGTTTTCTATTTTACAACTTTTGCTGGGACTATCATGCATTAGTCTTCAACCAGCAAGACAATTGGTCAAGAATGCTCTTGTTATCAACAATCTGTGGCTGGTTCTGCAGGTGTTCAATTAAACTAGGGTTAGGAAGGACCTCAGTAAGTTATGGAGAGCAAATAAAGCCCTTATGCAAATTAGTTCGGAATTGAGATCATCTGATTGGTTGATGCAACTGTCATTCAAAATAAGCCATTCTGATTGGTTTATGTACTGTCAGTCAACAGTTCTCTATTTTACAACTTTTGCTGGGACTATCATGCATTAGTCTTCAACCAGCAAGACAATTGGTCAAGAATGCTCTTGTTATCAACTATCTGTGGCTGGTTTTGTAGGTTTTCAATTAAACTAGGGTTAGGAAGGACCTCAGTAAGTTATGGAGAGCAAATAAAGCCCTTATGCAAATTAGTTCAGAATTGAGATCATATGATTGGTTGATGCAACTGTCATTCAAAATAAGCCATTCTGATTGGTTTATGTACTGTCAGTCATCAGTTTTCTATTTTACAACTTTTGCTGGGACTATCATGCATTAGTCTTCAACCAGCAAGACAATTGGTCAAGAATGCTCTTGTTATCAACTATCTGTGGCTGGTTTTGTAGGTTTTCAATTAAACTAGGGTTAGGAAAGACCTCAGTAAGTTATGGAGAGCAAATAAAGCCCTTATGCAAATTAGTTTAGAATTGAGACCATCTGATTGGTTGATGCAATTGTCATTCAAAATACACCATTCTGATTGGTTTATGTACTGTCAGTCAACAGTTCTTTATTTCACAACTTTTGCTGGGACTATCATGCATTAGTCTTCAACCAGCAAGACAATTGGTCAAGAATGCTCTTGTTATCAACTATCTGTGGCTGGTTTTGTAGGTTTTCAATTAAACTAGGGTTAGGAAGGACCTCAGTAAGTTATAGAGAGCAAATAAAGCCCTTATGCAAATTAGTTCAGAATTGAGATCATCTGATTGGTTGATGCAACTGTCATTCAAAATAAGCCATTCTGATTGGTTTATATACTGTCAGTCAACAGTTTTCTATTTTACAACTTTTGCTGGGACTATCATGCATTAGTCTTCAACCAGCAAGACAATTGGTCAAGAATGCTCTTGTTATCAACTATCTGTGGCTGGTTTTGTAGGTTTTCAATTAAACTAGGGTTAGGAAGGACCTCAGTAAGTTATGAAGAGCAAATAAAGCCCTTTTGCAAATTAGTTTAGAATTGAGACCATCTGATTGGTTGATGCAATTGTCATTAAAAATAAGCCATTCTGATTGGTTTATGTGCTGTCAGTCAACAGTTTTCTATTTTATAACTTTTGCTGGGACCATCATGCTAAAATCTTTAACCAGAAAGTCAATTCGTCAAGAATGTAGTCAACAGTTTTCTATTTTACAACTTTTGCTATCACCATCACGCAATAGCCTTCAAACAGCAAGACAAGTGGTCAATAATGTTCTTGTTATCAACTATCTGTGGCTGGTTCTGCAGGTGTTCAATTAGAATAGGGTGAGGAAGGACCTCAGTAAGTTATGGAGAGCAAATAAAGCCCTTATGCAAATTAGTTTAGAATTAAGACCATCTGATTGGTTGATGCAATTGTCATTCAAAATAAGCCATTCTGATTGGTTTATGTACTGTCAGTCAACAGTTCTCTATTTTACAACTTTTGCTGGGACTATCATGCATTAGTCTTCAACCAGCAAGACATTTGGTCAAGAATGCTCTTGTTATCAACTATCTGAGGGTGGTTTTGTAAGTTTTCAATTAAACTAGGGTTAGGAAGGACCTCAGTAAGTTATGGAGAGCAAATAAAGCCCTTATGCAAATTAGTTCAGAATTGAGATCATCTGATTGGTTGATGCAACTGTCATTCAAAATAAGCCATTCTGATTGGTTTATATACTGTCAGTCAAAAGTTTTCTATTTTACAACTTTTGCTGGGACTATTATGCATTAGTCTTCAACCAGCAAGACAATTGGTCAAGAATGCTCTTGTTATCAACTATCTGTGGCTGGTTTTATAGGTTTTCAATTAAACTAGGGTTAGGAAGGACCTCAGTAAGTTATGGAGAGCAAATAAAGCCCTTATGCAAATTAGTTTAGAATTGAGACCATCTGATTGGTTGATGCAATTGTCATTCAAAATACACCATTCTGATTGGTTTATGTACTGTCAGTCAACAGTTCTCTATTTTACAACTTTTGCTGGGACTATCATGCATTAGTCTTCAACCAGCAAGACAATTGGTCAAGAATGCTCTTGTTATCAACTATCTGTGGCTGGTTTTGTAGGTTTTCAATTAAACTAGGGTTAGGAAGGACCTCAGTAAGTTATGGAGAGCAAATAAAGCCCTTATGCAAATTAGTTTAGAATTAAGACCATCTGATTAGTTGATGTAATTGTCATTCAAAATAAGCCATTCTGATTGGTTTATGTACTGTCAGTCAACAGTTCTCTATTTTACAACTTTTGCTGGGACTATCATGCATTAGTCTTCAACCAGCATGACAATTGGTCAAGAATGCTCTTGTTATCAACTATCTGTGGCTGGTTTTGTAGGTTTTCAATTAAACTAGGGTTAGGAAGGACCTCAGTAAGTTATGGAGAGCAAATAAAGCCCTTATGCAAATTAGTTCAGAATTGAGATCATCTGATTGGTTGATGCAACTGTCATTCAAAATAAGCCATTCTGATTGGTTTATATACTGTCAGTCAACAGTTTTCTATTTTACAACTTTTGCTGGGACTATTATGCATTAGTCTTCAACCAGCAAGACAATTGGTCAAGAATGCTCTTGTTATCAACTATCTGTGGCTGGTTTTGTAGGTTTTCAATTAAACTAGGGTTAGGAAGGACCTCAGTAAGTTATGGAGAGCAAATAAAGCCCTTATGCAAATTAGTTTAGAATTGAGACCATCTGATTGGTTGATGCAATTGTCATTCAAAATACACCATTCTGATTGGTTTATGTACTGTCAGTCAACAGTTCTCTATTTTACAACTTTTGCTGGGACTATCATGCATTAGTCTTCAACCAGCAAGACAATTGGTCAAGAATGCTCTTGTTATCAACTATCTGTGGCTGGTTTTGTAGGTTTTCAATTAAACTAGGGTTAGGAAGGACCTCAGTAAGTTATGGAGAGCAAATAAAGCCCTTATGCAAATTAGTTTAGAATTAAGACCATCTGATTAGTTGATGTAATTGTCATTCAAAATAAGCCATTCTGATTGGTTTATGTACTGTCAGTCAACAGTTCTCTATTTTACAACTTTTGCTGGGACTATCATGCATTAGTCTTCAACCAGCAAGACAATTGGTCAAGAATGCTCTTGTTATCAACTATCTGTGGCTGGTTTTGTAGGTTTTCAATTAAACTAGGGTTAGGAAGGACCTCAGTAAGTTATGGAGAGCAAATAAAGCCCTTATGCAAATTAGTTCAGAATTGAGATCATCTGATTGGTTGATGCAACTGTCATTCAAAATAAGCCATTCTGATTGGTTTATATACTGTCAGTCAACAGTTTTCTATTTTACAACTTTTGCTGGGACTATTATGCATTAGTCTTCAACCAGCAAGACAATTGGTCAAGAATGCTCTTGTTATCAACTATCTGTGGCTGGTTTTGTAGGTTTTCAATTAAACTAGGGTTAGGAAGGACCTCAGTAAGTTATGGAGAGCAAATAAAGCCCTTATGCAAATTAGTTTAGAATTAAGACCATCTGATTAGTTGATGTAATTGTCATTCAAAATAAGCCATTCTGATTGGTTTATGTACTGTCAGTCAACAGTTCTCTATTTTACAACTTTTGCTGGGACTATCATGCATTAGTCTTCAACCAGCAAGACAATTGGTCAAGAATGCTCTTGTTATCAACTATCTGTGGCTGGTTTTGTAGGTTTTCAATTAAACTAGGGTTAGGAAGGACCTCAGTAAGTTATGGAGAGCAAATAAAGCCCTTATGCAAATTAGTTTAGAATTAAGACCATCTGATTAGTTGATGCAATTGTCATTCAAAATAAGCCATTCTGATTGGTTTATGTACTGTCAGTCATCAGTTTTCTATTTTACAACTTTTGCTGGGACTATCATGCATTAGTCTTCAACCAGCAAGACAATTGGTCAAGAATGCTCTTGTTATCAACTATCTGTGGCTGGTTTTGTAGGTTTTCAATTAAACTAGGGTTAGGAAAGACCTCAGTAAGTTATGGAGAGCAAATAAAGCCCTTATGCAAATTAGTTTAGAATTGAGACCATCTGATTGGTTGATGCAATTGTCATTCAAAATACACCATTCTGATTGGTTTATGTACTGTCAGTCAACAGTTCTTTATTTCACAACTTTTGCTGGGACTATCATGCATTAGTCTTCAACCAGCAAGACAATTGGTCAAGAATGCTGTTGTTATCAACTATCTGTTGCTGGTTTTGTAGGTTTTCAATTAAACTAGGGTTAGGAAGGACCTCAGTAAGTAATGGAGAGCAAAAAAAGCCCTTATGCAAATTAGTTCAGAATTGAGATCATCTGATTGGTTGATGCAACTGTCATTCAAAATAAGCCATTCTGATTGGTTTATATACTGTCAGTCAACAGCTTTCTATTTTACAACTTTTGCTGGGACTATCATGCATTAGTCTTCAACCAGCAAGACAATTGGTCAAGAATGCTCTTGTTATCAACTATCTGTGGCTGGTTTTGTAGGTTTTCAATTAAACTAGGGTTAGGAAAGACCTCAGTAAGTTATGGAGAGCAAATAAAGCCCTTATGCAAATTAGTTTAGAATTGAGACCATCTGATTGGTTGATGCAATTGTCATTCAAAATAAGCCATTCTGATTGGTTTATGTACTGTCAGTCAACAGTTCTCTATTTTACAACTTTTGCTGGGACTATCATGCATTAGTCTTCAACCAGCAAGACAATTGGTCAAGAATGCTCTTGTTATCAACTATCTGTGGCTGGTTTTGTAGGTTTTCAATTAAACTAGGGTTAGGAAGGACCTCAGTAAGTTATGGAGAGCAAATAAAGCCCTTATGCAAATTAGTTTAGAATTAAGACCATCTGATTAGTTGATGTAATTGTCATTCAAAATAAGCCATTCTGATTGGTTTATGTACTGTCAGTCAACAGTTCTCTATTTTACAACTTTTGCTGGGACTATCATGCATTAGTCTTCAACCAGCAAGACATTTGGTCAAGAATGCTCTTGTTATCAACAATCTGTGGCTGGTTCTGCAGGTGTTCAATTAAACTAGGGTTAGGAAAGACCTCAGTACGTTATGGAGAGATAATAAAGCCCTTATGCAAATTAGTTTAGAATTAAGACCATCTGATTAGTTGATGCAATTGTCATTCAAAATAAGCCATTCTGATTGGTTTATGTACTGTCAGTCAACAGTTCTCTATTTTACAACTTTTGCTGGGACTATCATGCATTAGTCTTCAACCAGCAAGACATTTGGTCAAGAATGCTCTTGTTATCAACTATCTGTGGCTGGTTTTGTAGGTTTTCAATTAAACTAGGGTTAGGAAGGACCTCAGTAAGTTATGTAGAGCAAATAAAGCCCTTATGCAAATTAGTTCAGAATTGAGATCATCTGATTGGTTGATGCAACTGTCATTCAAAATAAGCCATTCTGATTGGTTTATATACTGTCAGTCAACAGTTTTCTATTTTACAACTTTTGCTGGGACTATCATGCATTAGTCTTCAACCAGCAAGACAATTGGTCAAGAATGCTCTTGTTATCAACTATCTGTGGCTGGTTTTGTAGGTTTTCAATTAAACTAGGGTTAGGAAGGACCTCAGTAAGTTATGGAGAGCAAATAAAGCCCTTATGCAAATTAGTTTAGAAGTAAGACCATCTGATTGGTTGATGCAATTGTCATTCAAAATAAGCCATTCTGATTGGTTTATGTACTGTCAGTCAACAGTTCTCTATTTTACAACTTTTGTTGGGACTATCATGCATTAGTCTTCAACCAGCAAGACATTTGGTCAGGAATGCTCTTGTTATCAACTATCTGTGGCTGGTTTTGTAGGTTTTCAATTAAACTAGGGTTAGGAAGGACCTCAGTAAGTTATGGAGAGGAAATAAAGCCCTTATGCAAATTAGTTTAGAATTAAGACCATCTGATTAGTTGATGCAATTGTCATTCAAAATAAGCCATTCTGATTGGTTTATGTACTGTCAGTCAACAGTTCTCTATTTTACAACTTTTGCTGGGACTATCATGCATTAGTCTTCAACCAGCAAGACATTTGGTCAGGAATGCTCTTGTTATCAACTATCTGTTGCTGGTTTTGTAGGTTTTCAATTAAACTAGGGTTAGGAAGGACCTCAGTAAGTTATGGAGAGGAAATAAAGCCCTTATGCAAATTAGTTTAGAATTAAGACCATCTGATTAGTTGATGCAATTGTCATTCAAAATAAGCCATTCTGATTGGTTTATGTACTGTCAATCAACAGTTCTCTATTTTACAACTTTTGCTGGGACTATCATGCATTAGTCTTCAACCAGCAAGACATTTGGTCAAGAATGCTCTTGTTATCAACTATCTGAGGGTGGTTGTGTAAGTTTTCAATTAAACTAGGGTTAGGAAGGACCTCAGTAAGTTATGGAGAGCAAATAAAGCCCTTATGCAAATTAGTTCAGAATTGAGATCATCTGATTGGTTGATGCAACTGTCATTCAAAATAAGCCATTCTGATTGGTTTATATACTGTCAGTCAACAGTTTTCTATTTTACAACTTTTGCTGGGACTATCATGCATTAGTCTTCAACCAGCAAGACAATTGGTCAAGAATGCTCTTGTTATCAACTATCTGAGGGTGGTTTTGTAAGTTTTCAATTAAACTAGGGTTAGGAAGGACCTCAGTAAGTTATGGAGAGCAAATAAAGCCCTTATGCAAATTAGTTTAGAATTAAGACCATCTGATTAGTTGATGCAATTGTCATTCAAAATAAGCCATTCTGATTGGTTTATGTACTGTCAGTCAACAGTTCTCTATTTTACAACTTTTGCTGGGACTATCATGCATTAGTCTTCAACCAGCAAGACATTTGGTCAAGAATGCTCTTGTTATCAACTATCTGAGGGTGGTTTTGTAAGTTTTCAATTAAACTAGGGTTAGGAAGGACCTCAGTAAGTTATGGAGAGCAAATAAAGCCCTTATGCAAATTAGTTCAGAATTGAGATCATCTGATTGGTTGATGCAACTGTCATTCAAAATAAGCCATTCTGATTGGTTTATATACTGTCAGTCAACAGTTTTCTATTTTACAACTTTTGCTGGGACTATTATGCATTAGTCTTCAACCAGCAAGACAATTGGTCAAGAATGCTCTTGTTATCAACTATCTGTGGCTGGTTTTATAGGTTTTCAATTAAACTAGGGTTAGGAAGGACCTCAGTAAGTTATGGAGAGCAAATAAAGCCCTTATGCAAATTAGTTTAGAATTGAGACCATCTGATTGGTTGATGCAATTGTCATTCAAAATACACCATTCTGATTGGTTTATGTACTGTCAGTCAACAGTTCTCTATTTTACAACTTTTGCTGGGACTATCATGCATTAGTCTTCAACCAGCAAGACAATTGGTCAAGAATGCTCTTGTTATCAACTATCTGTGGCTGGTTTTGTAGGTTTTCAATTAAACTAGGGTTAGGAAGGACCTCAGTAAGTTATGGAGAGCAAATAAAGCCCTTATGCAAATTAGTTTAGAATTAAGACCATCTGATTAGTTGATGTAATTGTCATTCAAAATAAGCCATTCTGATTGGTTTATGTACTGTCAGTCAACAGTTCTCTATTTTACAACTTTTGCTGGGACTATCATGCATTAGTCTTCAACCAGCAAGACAATTGGTCAAGAATGCTCTTGTTATCAACTATCTGTGGCTGGTTTATTAGGTTTTCAATTAAACTAGGGTTAGGAAGGACCTCAGTAAGTTATGGAGAGCAAATAAAGCCCTTATGCAAATTAGTTTAGAATTAAGACCATCTGATTAGTTGATGCAATTGTCATTCAAAATAAGCCATTCTGATTGGTTTATGTACTGTCAGTCATCAGTTTTCTATTTTACAACTTTTGCTGGGACTATCATGCATTAGTCTTCAACCAGCAAGACAATTGGTCAAGAATGCTCTTGTTATCAACTATCTGTGGCTGGTTTTGTAGGTTTTCAATTAAACTAGGGTTAGGAAAGACCTCAGTAAGTTATGGAGAGCAAATAAAGCCCTTATGCAAATTAGTTTAGAATTGAGACCATCTGATTGGTTGATGTAATTGTCATTCAAAATACACCATTCTGATTGGTTTATGTACTGTCAGTCAACAGTTCTTTATTTCACAACTTTTGCTGGGACTATCATGCATTAGTCTTCAACCAGCAAGACAATTGGTCAAGAATGCTCTTGTTATCAACTATCTGTTGCTGGTTTTGTAGGTTTTCAATTAAACTAGGGTTAGGAAGGACCTCAGTAAGTTATGGAGATCAAATAAAGCCCTTATGCAAATTAGTTCAGAATTGAGATCATCTGATTGGTTGATGCAACTGTCATTCAAAATAAGCCATTCTGATTGGTTTATGTACTGTCAGTCAACAGTTCTTTATTTCACAACTTTTGCTGGGACTATCATGCATTAGTCTTCAACCAGCAAGACAATTGGTCAAGAATGCTCTTGTTATCAACTATCTGTGGCTGGTTTTGTAGGTTTTCAATTAAACTAGGGTTAGGAAGGACCTCAGTAAGTTATGGAGAGCAAATAAAGCCCTTATGCAAATTAGTTTAGAATTAAGACCATCTGATTAGTTGATGCAATTGTCATTCAAAATAAGCCATTCTGATTGGTTTATGTACTGTCAGTCAACAGTTCTCTATTTTACAACTTTTGCTGGGACTATCATGCATTAGTCTTCAACCAGCAAGACATTTGGTCAAGAATGCTCTTGTTATCAACTATCTGAGGGTGGTTTTGTAAGTTTTCAATTAAACTAGGGTTAGGAAGGACCTCAGTAAGTTATGTAGAGCAAATAAAGCCCTTATGAAAATTAGTTTAGAATTAAGACCATCTGATTGGTTGATGCAATTGTCATTCAAAATAAGCCATTCTGATTGGTTTATGTACTGTCAGTCAACAGTTCTCTATTTTACAACTTTTGCTGGGACTATCATGCATTAGTCTTCAAAAAGCAAGACATTTGGTCAAGAATGCTCTTGTTATCAACTATCTGAGGGTGGTTTTGTAAGTTTTCAATTAAACTAGGGTTAGGAAGGACCTCAGTAAGTTATGGAGAGCAAATAAAGCCCTTATGCAAATTAGTTCAGAATTGAGATCATCTGATTGGTTGATGCAACTGTCATTCAAAATAAGCCATTCTGATTGGTTTATATACTGTCAGTCAACAGTTTTCTATTTTACAACTTTTGCTGGGACTATTATGCATTAGTCTTCAACCAGCAAGACAATTGGTCAAGAATGCTCTTGTTATCAACTATCTGTGGCTGGTTTTGTAGGTTTTCAATTAAACTAGGGTTAGGAAGGACCTCAGTAAGTTATGGAGAGCAAATAAAGCCCTTATGCAAATTAGTTTAGAATTAAGACCATCTGATTAGTTGATGTAATTGTCATTCAAAATAAGCCATTCTGATTGGTTTATGTACTGTCAGTCAACAGTTCTCTATTTTACAACTTTTGCTGGGACTATCATGCATTAGTCTTCAACCAGCAAGACATTTGGTCAAGAATGCTCTTGTTATCAACAATCTGTGGCTGGTTCTGCAGGTGTTCAATTAAACTAGGGTTAGGAAAGACCTCAGTACGTTATGGAGAGATAATAAAGCCCTTATGCAAATTAGTTTAGAATTAAGACCATCTGATTAGTTGATGCAATTGTCATTCAAAATAAGCCATTCTGATTGGTTTATGTACTGTCAGTCAACAGTTCTCTATTTTACAACTTTTGCTGGGACTATCATGCATTAGTCTTCAACCAGCAAGACATTTGGTCAAGAATGCTCTTGTTATCAACTATCTGTGGCTGGTTTTGTAGGTTTTCAATTAAACTAGGGTTAGGAAGGACCTCAGTAAGTTATGAAGAGCAAATAAAGCCCTTATGCAAATTGGTTCAGAATTGAGATCATATGATTGGTTGATGCAACTGTCATTCTAAATAAGCCATTCTGATTGGTTTATGTACTGTCAGTCAACAGTTTTCTATTTTACAACTTTTGCTATCACCATCACGCAATAGCCTTCAAACAGCAAGACAAGTGGTCAATAATGTTCTTGTTATCAACTATCTGTGGCTGGTTCTGCAGGTGTTCAATTAGAATAGGGTGAGGAAGGACCTCAGTAAGTTATGAAGAGCAAATAAAGCCCTTATGCAAATTGGTTCAGAATTGAGATCATATGATTGGTTGATGCAACTGTCATTCTAAATAAGCCATTCTGATTGGTTTATGTACTGTCAGTCAACAGTTTTCTATTTTACAACTTTTGCTGGGACTATCATGCATTAGTCTTCAACCAGCAAGACAATTGGTCAAGAATGCTCTTGTTATCAACTATCTGTGGCTGGTTTTGTAGGTTTTCAATTAAACCAGGGTTAGGAAAGACCTCAGTAAGTTATGGAGAGCAAATAAAGCCATTATGCTAATTAGTTTAGAATTGAGACCATCTGATTGGTTGATGCAATTGTCATTCAAAATAAGCCATTCTGATTGGTTTATTTACTGTCAGTCAACAGTTCTCTATTTTACAACTTTTGCTGGGACTATCATGCATTAATCTTCAACCAGCAAGACAATTGGTCAAGAATGCTCTTGTTATCAACTATCTGTGGCTGGTTTTGTAGGTTTTCAATTAAACTAGGGTTAGGAAGGACCTCAGTAAGTTATGGAGAGCAAATAATGCCCTTATGCAAATTAGTTTAGAATTGAGACCATCTGATTGGTTGATGCAATTGTCAATCAAAATAAGACATTCTGATTGGTTTATGTACTGTCAGTCAACAGTTCTTTATTTCACAACTTTTGCTGGGACTATCATGCATTAGTCTTTAACCAGCAAGACAATTGGTAAAGAATGCTCTTGTTATCAACTATCTGTGGCTGGTTTTGTTGGTTTTCAATTAAACTAGGGTTAGGAAGGACCTCAGTAAGTTATGGAGAGCAAATAAAGCCCTTATGCAAATTAGTTCAGAATTGAGACCATCTGATTGGTTGATGCAATTGTCATTCAAAATAAGCCATTCTGATTGGTTTATGTGCTGTCAGTCAACAGTTTTCTATTTTATAACTTTTGCTGGGACCATCATGCAATAGTCTTCAACCAGCAAGACAATTGGTCAAGAATGTAGTCAACAGTTTTCTATTTTACAAATTTTGCTGGCACCATCACGCAATAGCCTTTAACCAGCAAGACAATTGGTCAAGAATGTTCTTGTTATCAACTATCTGTGGCTGGTTCTGCAGGTGTTCAATTAGACTAGGGTGAGGAAGGACCTCAGTAAGTTATGAAGAGCAAATAAAGCCATTATGTAAATTAGTTCAGAATTGAGATCATCTGATTGGTTGATGCAACTGTCATTCAAAATAAGCCATTCTGATTGGTTTATATACTGTCAGTCAACAGTTTTCTATTTTACAACTTTTGCTGGGACTATCATGCATTAGTCTTCAACCAGCAAGACAATTGGTCAAGAATGCTCTTGTTATCAACTTTCTGTGGCTGGTTCTGCAGTTGTTCAATAAGACTAGGGTAAGGAAGGACCTCAGTAAGTTATGAAGAGCAAATAAAGCCATTATGCAAATTAGTTCAGAATTGAGACCATCTGATTGGTTGATGCAACTGTCATTCAAAATAAGCAATTCTGATTGGTTTATGTACCATCAGTCAACAGTTTCCTATTTTACAACGTTTGCTGGGACCATCATGCAATAGTCTTCAACCAGCAAGACAATTGGTCAATAATGTTCTTGTTATCAACTATCTGTGGCTGGTTCTGCAGGTGTTCAATTAGAATAGGGTTAGGAAGGACCTCAGTAAGTTATAAAGAGCAAATAAAGCCCTTATGCAAATTAGTTCAGAATTGAGACCATCTGATTGGTTGATGCAACTGTCATTCAAAATAAGCCATTCTGATTGGTTTATGTACTGTCAGTCAACAGTTCTCTATTTTACAACTTTTGCTGGGACTATCATGCATTAGTCTTCAACCAGCAAGACAATTTGTCAAGAATGCTCTTGTTATCAACTATCTGTGGCTGGTTTTGTAGGTTTTCAATTAAACTAGGGTTAGGAAGGAACTCAGTAAGTTATGGAAAGCAAATAAAGCCCTTATGCAAATTAGTTCAGAATTGAGATCATCTGATTGGTTGATGCAACTGTCATTCAAAATAAGCCATTCTGATTGGTTTATGTACTGTCAGTCAACAGTTCTTTATTTCACAACTTTTGCTGGGACTATCATGCATTAGTCTTTAACCAGCAAGACAATTGGTAAAGAATGCTATTGTTATCAACTATCTGTGGCTGGTTCTGCAGGTGTTCAATTAGACTAGGGTGAGGAAGGACCTCACTAAGTTATGAAGAGCAAATAAAGCCCTTATGCAAATTAGTTCAGAATTGAGATCATCGGATTGGTTGATGCAACTGTCATTCAAAATAAGCCATTCTGATTGGTTTATGTACTGTCAGTCAACAGTTTTCTATTTTACAACTTTTTGCTGGGACTATCATGCATTAGTCTTCAACCAGCAAGACAATTGGTCAAGAATGCTCTTGTTATCAACTATCTGTGGCTGGTTTTGTAGGTTTTCAATTAAACTAGGGTTAGAAAGGACCTCAGTAAGTTATAGAGAGCAAATAAAGCCCTTATGCAAATTAGTTCAGAATTGAGATCATCTGATTGGTTGATGCAACTGTCATTCAAAATAAGCCATTCTGATTGGTTTATATACTGTCAGTCAACAGTTTTCTATTTTACAACTTTTGCTGGGACTATCATGCATTAGTCTTCAACCAGCAAGACAATTGGTCAAGAATGCTTTTGTTATCAACTACCTATGGCTGGTTCTGCAGGTGTTCTATTAGACTAGGGTGAGGAAGGACCTCAGTAAGTTATGAAGAGCAAATAAAGCCCTTATGCAAATTAGTTCTGAATTGAGATCATATGATTGGTTGATGCAACTGTCATTCAAAATAAGCCATTCTGATTGGTTTATGTACTGTCAGTCAACAGTTTTCTATTTTACAACTTTTGCTGGGACTATCATGCATTATTCTTCAACCAGCAAGACAATTGGTCAAGAGTGCTCTTGTTATCAACTATCTGTGGCTGGTTTTGTAGGTTTTCAATTAAACTAGGGTTAGGAAGGACCTCAAGTAGTTATGAAGAGCAAATAAAGCCCTTATGCAAATTAGTTTAGAATTGAGACCATCTGATTGGTTGATGCAATTGTCATTAAAAATAAGCCATTCTGATTGGTTTATGTGCTGTCAGTCAACAGTTTTCTATTTTATAACTTTTGCTGGGACCATCATGCAATAGTCTTCAACCAGCAAGACAATTGGTCAAGAATGTAGTCAACAGTTTTCTATTTTACAACTTTTGCTGGCACCATCACGCAATAGCCTTCAACCAGCAAGACAATTGGTCAAGAATGCTCTTGTTATCAACTATCTGTGGCTGGTTTTATAGGTTTTCAATTTAACTAGGGTTAGGAAGGACCTCAGTAAGTTATGGAGAGCAAATAAAGCCCCTATGCAAATTAGTTTAGAATTGAGACCATCTGATTGGTTGATGCAATTGTCATTCAAAATACACCATTCTGATTGGTTTATGTACTGTCAGTCAACAGTTCTCTATTTTACAACTTTTGCTGGGACTATCATGCATTAGTCTTCAACCAGCAAGACAATTGGTCAAGAATGCTCTTGTTATCAACTATCTGTGGCTGGTTTTATAGGTTTTCAATTAAACTAGGGTTAGGAAGGACCTCAGTAAGTTATGGAGAGCAAATAAAGCCCTTATGCAAATTAGTTTAGAATTGAGACCATCTGATTGGTTGATGCAATTGTCATTCAAAATACACCATTCTGATTGGTTTATGTACTGTCAGTCAACAGTTCTCTATTTTACAACTTTTGCTGGGACTATCATGCATTAGTCTTCAACCAGCAAGACAATTGGTCAAGAATGCTCTTGTTATCAACTATCTGTGGCTGGTTTTGTAGGTTTTTAATTAAACTAGGGTTAGGAAGGACCTCAGTAAGTTATGGAGAGCAAATAAAGCCCTTATGCAAATTAGTTTAGAATTAAGACCATCTGATTAGTTGATGCAATTGTCATTCAAAATAAGCCATTCTGATTGGTTTATGTACTGTCAGTCAACAGTTCTCTATTTTACAACTTTTGCTGGGACTATCATGCATTAGTCTTCAACCAGCAAGACATTTGGTCAAGAATGCTCTTGTTATCAACTATCTGAGGGTGGTTTTGTAAGTTTTCAATTAAACTAGGGTTAGGAAGGACCTCAGTAAGTTATGGAGAGCAAATAAAGCCCTTATGCAAATTAGTTCAGAATTGAGATCATCTGATTGGTTGATGCAACTGTCATTCAAAATAAGCCATTCTGATTGGTTTATATACTGTCAGTCAACAGTTTTCTATTTTACAACTTTTGCTGGGACTATCATGCATTAGTCTTCAACCAGCAAGACAATTGGTCAAGAATGCTCTTGTTATCAACTATCTGTGGCTGGTTCTGCAGGTGTTCAATTAAACTAGGGTTAGGAAAGACCTCAGTACGTTATGGAGAGCAAATAAAGCCCTTATGCAAATTAGTTTAGAATTGAGACCATCTGATTGGTTGATGCAATTGTCATTCAAAATAAGCCATTCTGATTGGTTTATGTACTGTCAGTCAACAGTTCTCTATTTTACAACTTTTGCTGGGACTATCATGCATTAGTCTTCAACCAGCAAGACAATTGGTCAAGAATGCTCTTGTTATCAACTATCTGTGGCTGGTTTTATAGGTTTTCAATTAAACTAGGGTTAGGAAGGACCTCAGTAAGTTATGGAGAGCAAATAAAGCCCTTATGCAAATTAGTTTAGAATTGAGACCATATGATTGGTTGATGCAATTGTCATTCAAAATACACCATTCTGATTGGTTTATGTACTGTCAGTCAACAGTTCTCTATTTTACAACTTTTGCTGGGACTATCATGCATTAGTCTTCAACCAGCAAGACAATTGGTCAAGAATGCTCTTGTTATCAACTATCTGTGGCTGGTTTTATAGGTTTTCAATTAAACTAGGGTTAGGAAGGACCTCAGTAAGTTATGAAGAGCAAATAAAGCCCTTATGCAAATTAGTTTAGAATTGAGACCATCTGATTGGTTGATGCAATTGTCATTAAAAATAAGCCATTCTGATTGGTTTATGTGCTGTCAGTCAACAGTTTTCTATTTTATAACTTTTGCTGGGACCATCATGCTATAATCTTTAACCAGAAAGTCAATTCGTCAAGAATGTAGTCAATAGTTTTCTATTTTACAACTTTTGCTATCACCATCACGCAAAAGCCTTCAAACAGCAAGACAAGTGGTCAATAATGTTCTTGTTATCAACTATCTGTGGCTGGTTCTGCAGGTGTTCAATTAGAATAGGGTGAGGAAGGACCTCAGTAAGTTATGAAGAGCAAATAAAGCCCTTATGCAAATTGGTTCAGAATTGAGATCATATGATTGGTTGATGCAACTGTCATTCTAAATAAGCCTTTCTGATTGGTTTATGTACTGTCAGTCAACAGTTCTCTATTTTACAACTTTTGCTGGGACTATCATGCATTAATCTTCAACCAGCAAGACAATTGGTCAAGAATGCTCTTGTTATCAACTATCTGTGGCTGGTTTTGTAGGTTTTCAATTAAACTAGGGTTAGGAAGGACCTCAGTAAGTTATGGAGAGCAAATAAAGCCCTTATGCAAATTAGTTTAGAATTGAGACCATCTGATTGGTTGATGCAATTGTCATTCAAAATAAGACATTCTGATTGGTTTATGTACTGTCAGTCAACAGTTCTTTATTTCACAACTTTTGCTGGGACTATCATGCATTAGTCTTTAACCAGCAAGACAATTGGTAAAGAATGCTATTGTTATCAACTATCTGTGGCTGGTTCTGCAGGTGTTCAATTAGACTAGGGTGAGGAAGGACCTCACTAAGTTATGAAGAGCAAATAAAGCCCTTATGCAAATTAGTTCAGAATTGAGATCATCGGATTGGTTGATGCAACTGTCATTCAAAATAAGCCATTCTGATTGGTTTATGTACTGTCAGTCAACAGTTTTCTATTTTACAACTTTTTGCTGGGACTATCATGCATTAGTCTTCAACCAGCAAGACAATTGGTCAAGAATGCTCTTGTTATCAACTATCTGTGGCTGGTTTTGTAGGTTTTCAATTAAACTAGGGTTAGGAAGGACCTCAGTAAGTTATAGAGAGCAAATAAAGCCCTTATGCAAATTAGTTCAGAATTGAGATCATCTGATTGGTTGATGCAACTGTCATTCAAAATAAGCCATTCTGATTGGTTTATATACTGTCAGTCAACAGTTTTCTATTTTACAACTTTTGCTGGGACTATCATGCATTAGTCTTCAACCAGCAAGACAATTGGTCAAGAATGCTCTTGTTATCAACTACCTGTGGCTGGTTCTGCAGGTGTTCTATTAGACTAGGGTGAGGAAGGACCTCAGTAAGTTATGAAGAGCAAATAAAGCCCTTATGCAAATTAGTTCTGAATTGAGATCATATGATTGGTTGATGCAACTGTCATTCAAAATAAGCCATTCTGATTGGTTTATGTACTGTCAGTCAACAGTTTTCTATTTTACAACTTTTGCTGGGACTATCATGCATTATTCTTCAACCAGCAAGACAATTGGTCAAGAGTGCTCTTGTTATCAACTATCTGTGGCTGGTTTTGTAGGTTTTCAATTAAACTAGGGTTAGGAAGGACCTCAAGTAGTTATGAAGAGCAAATAAAGCCCTTATGCAAATTAGTTTAGAATTGAGACCATCTGATTGGTTGATGCAATTGTCATTAAAAATAAGCCATTCTGATTTGTTTATGTGCTGTCAGTCAACAGTTTTCTATTTTATAACTTTTGCTGGGACCATCATGCTAAAATCTTTAACCAGAAAGTCAATTCGTCAAGAATGTAGTCAACAGTTTTCTATTTTACAACTTTTGCTATCACCATCACGCAATAGCCTTCAAACAGCAAGACAAGTGGTCAATAATGTTCTTGTTATCAACTATCTGTGGCTGGTTCTGCAGGTGTTCAATTAGAATAGGGTGAGGAAGGACCTCAGTAAGTTATGAAGAGCAAATAAAGCCCTTATGCAAATTGGTTCAGAATTGAGATCATATGATTGGTTGATGCAACTGTCATTCTAAATAAGCCATTCTGATTGGTTTATGTACTGTCAGTCAACAGTTTTCTATTTTACAACTTTTGCTGGGACTATCATGCATTAGTCTTCAACCAGCAAGACAATTGGTCAAGAATGCTCTTGTTATCAACTATCTGTGGCTGGTTTTGTAGGTTTTCAATTAAACCAGGGTTAGGAAAGACCTCAGTAAGTTATGGAGAGCAAATAAAGCCATTATGCTAATTAGTTTAGAATTGAGACCATCTGATTGGTTGATGCAATTGTCATTCAAAATAAGCCATTCTGATTGGTTTATTTACTGTCAGTCAACAGTTCTCTATTTTACAACTTTTGCTGGGACTATCATGCATTAATCTTCAACCAGCAAGACAATTGGTCAAGAATGCTCTTGTTATCAACTATCTGTGGCTGGTTTTGTAGGTTTTCAATTAAACTAGGGTTAGGAAGGACCTCAGTAAGTTATGGAGAGCAAATAATGCCCTTATGCAAATTAGTTTAGAATTGAGACCATCTGATTGGTTGATGCAATTGTCAATCAAAATAAGACATTCTGATTGGTTTATGTACTGTCAGTCAACAGTTCTTTATTTCACAACTTTTGCTGGGACTATCATGCATTAGTCTTTAACCAGCAAGACAATTGGTAAAGAATGCTCTTGTTATCAACTATCTGTGGCTGGTTTTGTTGGTTTTCAATTAAACTAGGGTTAGGAAGGACCTCAGTAAGTTATGGAGAGCAAATAAAGCCCTTATGCAAATTAGTTCAGAATTGAGACCATCTGATTGGTTGATGCAATTGTCATTCAAAATAAGCCATTCTGATTGGTTTATGTGCTGTCAGTCAACAGTTTTCTATTTTATAACTTTTGCTGGGACCATCATGCAATAGTCTTCAACCAGCAAGACAATTGGTCAAGAATGTAGTCAACAGTTTCCTATTTTACAACGTTTGCTGTGACCATCATGCAATAGTCTTCAACCAGCAAGACAATTGGTCAATAATGTTCTTGTTATCAACTATCTGTGGCTGGTTCTGCAGGTGTTCAATTAGAATAGGGTTAGGAAGGACCTCAGTAAGTTATGGAGAGCAAATAAAGCCCTTATGCAAATTAGTTCAGAATTGAGATCATCTGATTGGTTGATGCAACTGTCATTCAAAATAAGCCATTCTGATTGGTTTATATACTGTCAGTCAACAGTTTTCTATTTTACAACGTTTGCTGGGACTATCATGCATTAGTCTTCAACCAGCAAGACAATTGGTCAAGAATGCTCTTGTTATCAACTATCTGTGGCTGGTTCTGCAGGTGTTCAATTAAACTAGGGTTAGGAAAGACCTCAGTAAGTTATGGAGAGCAAATAAAGCCCTTATGCAAATTAGTTCGGAATTGAGATCATATGATTGGTTGATGCAACTGTCATTCAAAATAAGCCATTCTGATTGGTTTATGTACTGTCAGTCAACAGTTTTCTATTTTACAACTTTTGCTGGGACTATCATGCATTAGTCTTCAACCAGCAAGACAATTGGTCAAGAATGCTCTTGTTATCAACTATCTGTGGCTGGTTTTGTAGGTTTTCAATTAAACTAGGGTTAGGAAAGACCTCAGTAAGTTATGGAGAGCAAATAAAGCCATTATGCAAATTAGTTTAGAATTGAGACCATCTGATTGGTTGATGCAATTGTCATTCAAAATACACCATTCTGATTGGTTTATGTACTGTCAGTCAACAGTTCTCTATTTTACAACTTTTGCTGATACTATCATGCATTAGTCTTCAACCAGCAAGACAATTTGTCAAGAATGCTCTTGTTATCAACTATCTGTGGCTGGTTTTGTAGGTTTTCAATTAAACTAGGGTTAGGAAGGAACTCAGTAAGTTATGGAAAGCAAATAAAGCCCTTATGCAAATTAGTTCAGAATTGAGATCATCTGATTGGTTGATGCAACTGTCATTCAAAATAAGCCATTCTGATTGGTTTATATACTGTCAGTCAACAGTTTTCTATTTTACAACTTTTGCTGGGACTATCATGCATTAGTCTTCAACCAGCAAGACAATTGGTCAAGAATGCTCTTGTTATCAACTATCTGTGGCTGGTTCTGCAGGTGTTCAATTAGACTAGGGTGAGGAAGGACCTCAGTAAGTTATGGAGAGCAAATAAAGCCCTTATGCAAATTAGTTCGGAATTGAGATCATATGATTGGTTGATGCAACTGTCATTCAAAATAAGCCATTCTGATTGGTTTATGTACTGTCAGTCAACAGTTTTCTATTTTACAACTTTTGCTGGGACTATCATGCATTAGTCTTCAACCAGCAAGACAATTGGTCAAGAATGCTCTTGTTATCAACTATCTGTGGCTGGTTTTGTAGGTTTTCAATTAAACTAGGGTTAGGAAAGACCTCAGTAAGTTATGGAGAGCAAATAAAGCCATTATGCAAATTAGTTTAGAATTGAGACCATCTGATTGGTTGATGCAATTGTCATTCAAAATACACCATTCTGATTGGTTTATGTACTGTCAGTCAACAGTTCTCTATTTTACAACTTTTGCTGATACTATCATGCATTAGTCTTCAACCAGCAAGACAATTTGTCAAGAATGCTCTTGTTATCAACTATCTGTGGCTGGTTTTGTAGGTTTTCAATTAAACTAGGGTTAGGAAGGAACTCAGTAAGTTATGGAAAGCAAATAAAGCCCTTATGCAAATTAGTTCAGAATTGAGATCATCTGATTGGTTGATGCAACTGTCATTCAAAATAAGCCATTCTGATTGGTTTATATACTGTCAGTCAACAGTTTTCTATTTTACAACTTTTGCTGGGACTATCATGCATTAGTCTTCAACCAGCAAGACAATTGGTCAAGAATGCTCTTGTTATCAACTATCTGTGGCTGGTTCTGCAGGTGTTCAATTAGACTAGGGTGAGGAAGGACCTCAGTAAGTTATGAAGAGCAAATAAAGCCCTTATGCAAATTGGTTCAGAATTGAGATCATATGATTGGTTGATGCAACTGTCATTCTAAATAAGCCTTTCTGATTGGTTTATGTACTGTCAGTCAACAGTTCTCTATTTTACAACTTTTGCTGGGACTATCATGCATTAATCTTCAACCAGCAAGACAATTGGTCAAGAATGCTCTTGTTATCAACTATCTGTGGCTGGTTTTGTAGGTTTTCAATTAAACTAGGGTTAGGAAGGACCTCAGTAAGTTATGGAGAGCAAATAAAGCCCTTATGCAAATTAGTTTAGAATTGAGACCATCTGATTGGTTGATGCAATTGTCATTCAAAATAAGACATTCTGATTGGTTTATGTACTGTCAGTCAACAGTTCTTTATTTCACAACTTTTGCTGGGACTATCATGCATTAGTCTTTAACCAGCAAGACAATTGGTAAAGAATGCTATTGTTATCAACTATCTGTGGCTGGTTCTGCAGGTGTTCAATTAGACTAGGGTGAGGAAGGACCTCACTAAGTTATGAAGAGCAAATAAAGCCCTTATGCAAATTAGTTCAGAATTGAGATCATCGGATTGGTTGATGCAACTGTCATTCAAAATAAGCCATTCTGATTGGTTTATGTACTGTCAGTCAACAGTTTTCTATTTTACAACTTTTTGCTGGGACTATCATGCATTAGTCTTCAACCAGCAAGACAATTGGTCAAGAATGCTCTTGTTATCAACTATCTGTGGCTGGTTTTGTAGGTTTTCAATTAAACTAGGGTTAGGAAGGACCTCAGTAAGTTATAGAGAGCAAATAAAGCCCTTATGCAAATTAGTTCAGAATTGAGATCATCTGATTGGTTGATGCAACTGTCATTCAAAATAAGCCATTCTGATTGGTTTATATACTTTCAGTCAACAGTTTTCTATTTTACAACTTTTGCTGGGACTATCATGCATTAGTCTTCAACCAGCAAGACAATTGGTCAAGAATGCTCTTGTTATCAACTACCTGTGGCTGGTTCTGCAGGTGTTCTATTAGACTAGGGTGAGGAAGGACCTCAGTAAGTTATGAAGAGCAAATAAAGCCCTTATGCAAATTAGTTCTGAATTGAGATCATATGATTGGTTGATGCAACTGTCATTCAAAATAAGCCATTCTGATTGGTTTATGTACTGTCAGTCAACAGTTTTCTATTTTACAACTTTTGCTGGGACTATCATGCATTATTCTTCAACCAGCAAGACAATTGGTCAAGAGTGCTCTTGTTATCAACTATCTGTGGCTGGTTTTGTAGGTTTTCAATTAAACTAGGGTTAGGAAGGACCTCAAGTAGTTATGAAGAGCAAATAAAGCCCTTATGCAAATTAGTTTAGAATTGAGACCATCTGATTGGTTGATGCAATTGTCATTAAAAATAAGCCATTCTGATTGGTTTATGTGCTGTCAGTCAACAGTTTTCTATTTTATAACTTTTGCTGGGACCATCATGCTAAAATCTTTAACCAGAAAGTCAATTCGTCAAGAATGTAGTCAACAGTTTTCTATTTTACAACTTTTGCTATCACCATCACGCAATAGCCTTCAAACAGCAAGACAAGTGGTCAATAATGTTCTTGTTATCAACTATCTGTGGCTGGTTCTGCAGGTGTTCAATTAGAATAGGGTGAGGAATGACCTCAGTAAGTTATGAAGAGCAAATAAAGCCCTTATGCAAATTGGTTCAGAATTGAGATCATATGATTGGTTGATGCAACTGTCATTCTAAATAAGCCATTCTGATTGGTTTATGTACTGTCAGTCAACAGTTTTCTATTTTACAACTTTTGCTGGGACTATCATGCATTAGTCTTCAACCAGCAAGACAATTGGTCAAGAATGCTCTTGTTATCAACTATCTGTGGCTGGTTTTGTAGGTTTTCAATTAAACCAGGGTTAGGAAAGACCTCAGTAAGTTATGGAGAGCAAATAAAGCCATTATGCTAATTAGTTTAGAATTGAGACCATCTGATTGGTTGATGCAATTGTCATTCAAAATAAGCAATTCTGATTGGTTTATGTACCATCAGTCAACAGTTTCCTATTTTACAACGTTTGCTGGGACCATCATGCAATAGTCTTCAACCAGCAAGACAATTGGTCAATAATGTTCTTGTTATCAACTATCTGTGGCTGGTTCTGCAGGTGTTCAATTAGAATAGGGTTAGGAAGGACCTCAGTAAGTTATAAAGAGCAAATAAAGCCCTTATGCAAATTAGTTCAGAATTGAGATCATCTGATTGGTTGATGCAACTGTCATTCAAAATAAGCCATTCTGATTGGTTTATATACTGTCAGTCAACAGTTTTCTATTTTACAACTTTTGCTGGGACTATCATGCATTAGTCTTCAACCAGCAAGACAATTGGTCAAGAATGCTCTTGTTATCAACTATCTGTGGCTGGTTCTGCAGGTGTTCAATTAAACTAGGGTTAGGAAAGACCTCAGTAAGTTATGGAGAGCAAATAAAGCCCTTATGCAAATTCGTTCGGAATTGAGATCATATGATTGGTTGATGCAACTGTCATTCAAAATAAGCCATTCTGATTGGTTTATGTACTGTCAGTCAACAGTTTTCTATTTTACAACTTTTGCTGGGACTATCATGCATTAGTCTTCAACCAGCAAGACAATTGGTCAAGAATGCTCTTGTTATCAACTATCTGTGGCTGGTTTTGTAGGTTTTCAATTAAACTAGGGTTAGGAAAGACCTCAGTAAGTTATGGAGAGCAAATAAAGCCATTATGCAAATTAGTTTAGAATTGAGACCATCTGATTGGTTGATGCAATTGTCATTCAAAATACACCATTCTGATTGGTTTATGTACTGTCAGTCAACAGTTCTCTATTTTACAACTTTTGCTGGGACTATCATGCATTAGTCTTCAACCAGCAAGACAAATTGTCAAGAATGCTCTTGTTATCAACTATCTGTGGCTGGTTTTGTAGGTTTTCAATTAAACTAGGGTTAGGAAGGAACTCAGTAAGTTATGGAAAGCAAATAAAGCCCTTATGCAAATTAGTTCAGAATTGAGATCATCTGATTGGTTGATGCAACTGTCATTCAAAATAAGCCATTCTGATTGGTTTATATACTGTCAGTCAACAGTTTTCTATTTTACAACTTTTGCTGGGACTATCATGCATTAGTCTTCAACCAGCAAGACAATTGGTCAAGAATGCTCTTGTTATCAACTATCTGTGGCTGGTTCTGCAGGTGTTCAATTAAACTAGGGTTAGGAAAGACCTCAGTACGTTATAGAGAGCAAATAAAGCCCTTATGCAAATTAGTTCAGAATTGAGATCATCTGATTGGTTGATGCAACTGTCATTCAAAATAAGCCATTATGATTGGTTTATATACTGTCAGTCAACAGTTTTCTATTTTACAACTTTTGCTGGGACTATCATGCATTAGTCTTCAACCAGCAAGACAATTGGTCAAGAATGCTCTTGTTATCAACTATCTGTGGCTGGTTCTGCAGGTGTTCAATTAAACTAGGGTTAGGAAAGACCTCAGTAAGTTATGGAGAGCAAATAAAGCCCTTATGCAAATTAGTTCGGAATTGAGATCATATGATTGGTTGATGCAACTGTCATTCAAAATAAGCCATTCTGATTGGTTTATGTACTGTCAGTCAACAGTTTTCTATTTTACAACTTTTGCTGGGACTATCATGCATTAGTCTTCAACCAGCAAGACAATTGGTCAAGAATGCTCTTGTTATCAACTATCTGTGGCTGGTTTTGTAGGTTTTCAATTAAACTAGGGTTAGGAAGGAACTCAGTAAGTTATGGAAAGCAAATAAAGCCCTTATGCAAATTAGTTCAGAATTGAGATCATCTGATTGGTTGATGCAACTGTCATTCAAAATAAGCCATTCTGATTGGTTTATATACTGTCAGTCAACAGTTTTCTATTTTACAACTTTTGCTGGGACTATCATGCATTAGTCTTCAACCAGCAAGACAATTGGTCAAGAATGCTCTTGTTATCAACTATCTGTGGCTGGTTCTGCAGGTGTTCAATTAGACTAGGGTGAGGAAGGACCTCAGTAAGTTATGAAGAGCAAATAAAGCCCTTATGCAAATTGGTTCAGAATTGAGATCATATGATTGGTTGATGCAACTGTCATTCAAAATAAGCCATTCTGATTGGTTTATGTACTGTCAGTCAACAGTTTTCTATTTTACAACTTTTGCTGGGACTATCATGCATTAGTCTTCAACCAGCAAGACAATTGGTCAAGAATGCTCTTGTTATCAACTATCTGTGGCTGGTTTTGTAGGTTTTCAATTAAACTAGGGTTAGGAAGGACCTCAGTAAGTTATGGAGAGCAAATAAAGCCCTTATGCAAATTAGTTCAGAATTGAGATCATATGATTGGTTGATGCAACTGTCATTCAAAATAAGCCATTCTGATTGGTTTATGTACTGTCAGTCAACAGTTTTCTATTTTACAACTTTTGCTCGGACTATTATGCATTAGTCTTCAACCAGCAAGACAATTGGTCAAGAATGCTCTTGTTATCAACTATCTGTGGCTGGTTTGGTAGGTTTTCAATTAAACTAGGGTTAGGAAAGACCTCAGTAAGTTATGGAGAGCAAATAAAGCCCTTATGCAAATTAGTTTAGAATTGAGACCATCTGATTGGTTGATGCAATTGTCATTCAAAATAAGCCATTCTGATTGGTTTATGTGCTGTCAGTCAACAGTTTTCTATTTTATAACTTTTGCTGGGACCATCATGCAATAGTCTTCAACCAGCAAGACAATTGGTCAAGAATGTAGTCAACAGTTTTCTATTTTACAAATTTGCTGGCACCATCACGCAATAGCCTTCAACCAGCAAGACAATTGGTCAAGAATGCTCTTGTTATCAACTATCTGTGGCTGGTTTTATAGGTTTTCAATTTAACTAGGGTTAGGAAGGACCTCAGTAAGTTATGGAGAGCAAATAAAGCCCCTATGCAAATTAGTTTAGAATTGAGACCATCTGATTGGTTGATGCAATTGTCATTCAAAATACACCATTGTGATTGGTTTATGTACTGTCAGTCAACAGTTCTCTATTTTACAACTTTTGCTGGGACTATCATGCATTAGTCTTCAGCCAGCAAGACAATTGGTCAAGAATGCTCTTGTTATCAACTATCTGTGGCTGGTTTTGTAGGTTTTCAATTAAACTAGGGTTAGGAAGGACCTCAGTAAGTTATGGAGAGCAAATAAAGCCCTTATGCAAATTAGTTCAGAATTGAGATCATCTGATTGGTTGATGCAACTGTCATTCAAAATAAGCCATTATGATTGGTTTATATACTGTCAGTCAACAGTTTTCTATTTTACAACTTTTGCTGGGACTATCATGCATTAGTCTTCAACCAGCAAGACAATTGGATAAGAATGCTCTTGTTATCAACTATCTGTGGCTGGTTCTGCAGGTGTTCAATTAAACTAGGGTTAGGAAAGACCTCAGTAAGTTATGGAGAGCAAATAAAGCCCTTATGCAAATTAGTTCGGAATTGAGATCATATGATTGGTTGATGCAACTGTCATTCAAAATAAGCCATTCTGATTGGTTTATGTACTGTCAGTCAACAGTTTTCTATTTTACAACTTTTGCTGGGACTATCATGCATTAGTCTTCAACCAGCAAGACAATTGGTCAAGAATGCTCTTGTTATCAACTATCTGTGGCTGGTTTTGTAGGTTTTCAATTAAACTAGGGTTAGGAAGGAACTCAGTAAGTTATAGAAAGCAAATAAAGCCCTTATGCAAATTAGTTCAGAATTGAGATCATCTGATTGGTTGATGCAACTGTCATTCAAAATAAGCCATTCTGATTGGTTTATATACTGTCAGTCAACAGTTTTCTATTTTACAACTTTTGCTGGGACTATCATGCATTAGTCTTCAACCAGCAAGACAATTGGTCAAGAATGCTCTTGTTATCAACTATCTGTGGCTGGTTCTGCAGGTGTTCAATTAGACTAGGGTGAGGAAGGACCTCAGTAAGTTATGAAGAGCAAATAAAGCCCTTATGCAAATTGGTTCAGAATTGAGATCATATGATTGGTTGATGCAACTGTCATTCAAAATAAGCCATTCTGATTGGTTTATGTACTGTCAGTCAACAGTTTTCTATTTTACAACTTTTGCTGGGACTATCATGCATTAGTCTTCAACCAGCAAGACAATTGGTCAAGAATGCTCTTGTTATCAACTATCTGTGGCTGGTTTTGTAGGTTTTCAATTAAACTAGGGTTAGGAAGGACCTCAGTAAGTTATGGAGAGCAAATAAAGCCCTTATGCAAATTAGTTCAGAATTGAGATCATATGATTGGTTGATGCAACTGTCATTCAAAATAAGCCATTCTGACTGGTTTATGTACTGTCAGTCAACAGTTTTCTATTTTACAACTTTTGCTCGGACTATTATGCATTAGTCTTCAACCAGCAAGACAATTGGTCAAGAATGCTCTTGTTATCAACTATCTGTGGCTGGTTTGGTAGGTTTTCAATTAAACTAGGGTTAGGAAAGACCTCAGTAAGTTATGGAGAGCAAATAAAGCCCTTATGCAAATTAGTTTAGAATTGAGACCATCTGATTGGTTGATGCAATTGTCATTCAAAATAAGCCATTCTGATTGGTTTATGTGCTGTCAGTCAACAGTTTTCTATTTTATAACTTTTGCTGGGACCATCATGCAATAGTCTTCAACCAGCAAGACAATTGGTCAAGAATGTAGTCAACAGTTTTCTATTTTACAAATTTGCTGGCACCATCACGCAATAGCCTTCAACCAGTGGCGTAACTAGAAATGTTGCTCCCCTCTGCCAAAAAAATTCTGGCGCCCCCCCCCCCCCCCCCTCCCATTTTTGGTCAAACAAATATAATTATATATATAAAAAAGACAGAAAAGAGTACAATATGAGCCATATAGAAACAATAGACGGGGCATGCAGGGCACGCAGGTTGCCTCACAAACCACTAACCTCACTGCACGGGACTAGGTGACAGTTCTCCCAGGGCCATCTTAACAGCATTATGAGCCCCATGGCAAAGAGGTGCAGTGGGGCCCCTACCTACACGACCACAATAATGCCAATTGGCGCCCGCACGCAGCCACAGTAACAAAAACTTGGAGATGTGCAGAACTGCAGCCATGAAATACTTCATATAAATTTTAATGGCAACGTGCAACCTTTCAATAGAACCATATGACGATACTAGTGTATTGAAAAAAACGTTGTACTTTATAAAATTTTATATTAAGTAGTTGCTGGACTGCTGCACTTCTCCAAGTTGCTATAGATATATGTATGTGTATTACTATATGCTGCACTACACCCCCCCCTATACCTGCAAACTATATCACTACACTACATCCCCCTATACCCCACACTACATGACTACACTAAATCCCCCTATACCCCACACTACATGACTACACTAAATCCCCCTATACCCCACACTACATCCCCATATACCTGCAAACTTCATCACTACACTACATCCCCCTATACCCCACACTACATGACTACACTAAATCCCCCTATACCCCACACTACATCCCCATATACCTGCAAACTTCATCACTACACTACATCCCCCTATACCCCACACTACATGACTACACTAAATCCCCCTATACCCCACACTACACTACATCCCCCTATACCTGCAAACTACAGTACATCACTACACTACATCCCCCTATACCCCACACTACATCACTACACTACATCCCCCTATACCCCACACTACATCCCCCTGTACCCCACACTACATCCCTCTGAACCCCATAAACATACTGTGACCAATATATATGCACAGTGCCCCAATACACTTGAACTGTGCCCCAATTAACACACACTGTTACCCTATTTACATGCCCTGTGGCCCAATACACACACACACTATGACCACATACATATGCACTGTGCCCCAATACACATACACTGTGCCCTCATTCATACTTTAAACACATTTTGCTCCCACACACACTGTCCCCCCAAACACATGAACTGTGCCCCCAATACATACATTTACTGTACACACACACATTGTGTACATAGCTGGAGTCATCACTCACCCATGTCAGAAAACGCTGCTCCACACCGTGGCGCTGGTCTGTCTTTGCCTTCTCTTATGTCTGCTGCTGCCTAGCCCCGGAGCTCCCCCGCAGCTGGGATCATAAAGCAAGCTCCCATCCACGGTTCCGGCCGGAGAAGGGTCACCTTTGTCAAGTTCTAGGCGCCGTCAGGAGCAGGATCTTGGCCTTGGCAGGTGCAACCCCCGGCAGAAGCATGACAAGATCCAGTCGTTCCGCCTCTGGTGCGGCAGCCGCATGACCTCGTCCCCTTCCCTCCCACTAATGCTCTGCGCTCTGCTGGGCAGGTGTCGGCAGCAGTCCCACAGTGTAGGTGGCTGCGCTTGGGCTCTGAATGACAGGGGCTGGTGAATGGGTACAGTCTGCAATGGGGGATGGGGGGGGTCTGAGTCCGCTTCCGCGCGGCACCCACACTGCGGCAGCAGCAAAATGTAAGTCATTATAGAAGTTGATTGTCAGACAGTGTGCCGGGCGCCCCCGCTGCTGCCCGCTCCCCCAAGCGGCAGCGGGGGCTGCCTTACACTAGCTACGCCACTGCCTTCAACCAGCAAGACAATTGGTCAAGAATGCTCTTGTTATCAACTATCTGTGGCTGGTTTTATAGGTTTTCAATTTAACTAGGGTTAGGAAGGACCTCAGTAAGTTATGGAGAGCAAATAAAGCCCCTATGCAAATTAGTTTAGAATTGAGACCATCTGATTGGTTGATGCAATTGTCATTCAAAATACACCATTGTGATTGGTTTATGTACTGTCAGTCAACAGTTCTCTATTTTGCAACTTTTGCTGGGACTATCATGCATTAGTCTTCAACCAGCAAGACAATTGGTCAAGAATGCTCTTGTTATCAACTATCTGTGGCTGGTTTTGTAGGTTTTCAATTAAACTAGGGTTAGGAAGGACCTCAGTAAGTTATGGAGAGCAAATAAAGCCCTTATGCAAATTAGTTCAGAATTGAGATCATCTGATTGGTTGATGCAACTGTCATTCAAAATAAGCCATTCTGATTGGTTTATATACTGTCAGTCAACAGTTTTCTATTTTACAACTTTTGCTGGGACTATCATGCATTAATCTTCAACCAGCAAGACAATTGGTCAAGAATGCTCTTGTTATCAACTATCTGTGGCTGGTTTTGTAGGTTTTCAATTAAACTAGGGTTAGGAAAGACCTCAGTAAGTTATGGAGAGCAAATAAAGCCATTATGCAAATTAGTTTAGAATTGAGACCATCTGATTGGTTGATGCAATTGTCATTCAAAATACACCATTCTGATTGGTTTATGTACTGTCAGTCAACAGTTCTCTATTTTACAACTTTTGCTGATACTATCATGCATTAGTCTTCAACCAGCAAGACAATTTGTCAAGAATGCTCTTGTTATCAACTATCTGTGGCTGGTTTTGTAGGTTTTCAATTAAACTAGGGTTAGGAAGGAACTCAGTAAGTTATGGAAAGCAAATAAAGCCCTTATGCAAATTAGTTCAGAATTGAGATCATCTGATTGGTTGATGCAACTGTCATTCAAAATAAGCCATTCTGATTGGTTTATATACTGTCAGTCAACAGTTTTCTATTTTACAACTTTTGCTGGGACTATCATGCATTAGTCTTCAACCAGCAAGACAATTGGTCAAGAATGCTCTTGTTATCAACTATCTGTGGCTGGTTCTGCAGGTGTTCAATTAGACTAGGGTGAGGAAGGACCTCAGTAAGTTATGAAGAGCAAATAAAGCCCTTATGCAAATTGGTTCAGAATTGAGATCATATGATTGGTTGATGCAACTGTCATTCTAAATAAGCCTTTCTGATTGGTTTATGTACTGTCAGTCAACAGTTCTCTATTTTACAACTTTTGCTGGGACTATCATGCATTAATCTTCAACCAGCAAGACAATTGGTCAAGAATGCTCTTGTTATCAACTATCTGTGGCTGGTTTTGTAGGTTTTCAATTAAACTAGGGTTAGGAAGGACCTCAGTAAGTTATGGAGAGCAAATAAAGCCCTTATGCAAATTAGTTTAGAATTGAGACCATCTGATTGGTTGATGCAATTGTCATTCAAAATAAGACATTCTGATTGGTTTATGTACTGTCAGTCAACAGTTCTTTATTTCACAACTTTTGCTGGGACTATCATGCATTAGTCTTTAACCAGCAAGACAATTGGTAAAGAATGCTATTGTTATCAACTATCTGTGGCTGGTTCTGCAGGTGTTCAATTAGACTAGGGTGAGGAAGGACCTCACTAAGTTATGAAGAGCAAATAAAGCCCTTATGCAAATTAGTTCAGAATTGAGATCATCGGATTGGTTGATGCAACTGTCATTCAAAATAAGCCATTCTGATTGGTTTATGTACTGTCAGTCAACAGTTTTCTATTTTACAACTTTTTGCTGGGACTATCATGCATTAGTCTTCAACCAGCAAGACAATTGGTCAAGAATGCTCTTGTTATCAACTATCTGTGGCTGGTTTTGTAGGTTTTCAATTAAACTAGGGTTAGGAAGGACCTCAGTAAGTTATAGAGAGCAAATAAAGCCCTTATGCAAATTAGTTCAGAATTGAGATCATCTGATTGGTTGATGCAACTGTCATTCAAAATAAGCCATTCTGATTGGTTTATATACTTTCAGTCAACAGTTTTCTATTTTACAACTTTTGCTGGGACTATCATGCATTAGTCTTCAACCAGCAAGACAATTGGTCAAGATGCTCTTGTTATCAACTACCTGTGGCTGGTTCTGCAGGTGTTCTATTAGACTAGGGTGAGGAAGGACCTCAGTAAGTTATGAAGAGCAAATAAAGCCCTTATGCAAATTAGTTCTGAATTGAGATCATATGATTGGTTGATGCAACTGTCATTCAAAATAAGCCATTCTGATTGGTTTATGTACTGTCAGTCAACAGTTTTCTATTTTACAACTTTTGCTGGGACTATCATGCATTATTCTTCAACCAGCAAGACAATTGGTCAAGAGTGCTCTTGTTATCAACTATCTGTGGCTGGTTTTGTAGGTTTTCAATTAAACTAGGGTTAGGAAGGACCTCAAGTAGTTATGAAGAGCAAATAAAGCCCTTATGCAAATTAGTTTAGAATTGAGACCATCTGATTGGTTGATGCAATTGTCATTAAAAATAAGCCATTCTGATTGGTTTATGTGCTGTCAGTCAACAGTTTTCTATTTTATAACTTTTGCTGGGACCATCATGCTAAAATCTTTAACCAGAAAGTCAATTCGTCAAGAATGTAGTCAACAGTTTTCTATTTTACAACTTTTGCTATCACCATCACGCAATAGCCTTCAAACAGCAAGACAAGTGGTCAATAATGTTCTTGTTATCAACTATCTGTGGCTGGTTCTGCAGGTGTTCAATTAGAATAGGGTGAGGAATGACCTCAGTAAGTTATGAAGAGCAAATAAAGCCCTTATGCAAATTGGTTCAGAATTGAGATCATATGATTGGTTGATGCAATTGTCATTCAAAATACACCATTCTGATTGGTTTATGTACTGTCAGTCAACAGTTCTCTATTTTACAACTTTTGCTGGGACTATCATGCATTAGTCTTCAACCAGCAAGACAAATTGTCAAGAATGCTCTTGTTATCAACTATCTGTGGCTGGTTTTGTAGGTTTTCAATTAAACTAGGGTTAGGAAGGAACTCAGTAAGTTATGGAAAGCAAATAAAGCCCTTATGCAAATTAGTTCAGAATTGAGATCATCTGATTGGTTGATGCAACTGTCATTCAAAATAAGCCATTCTGATTGGTTTATATACTGTCAGTCAACAGTTTTCTATTTTACAACTTTTGCTGGGACTATCATGCATTAGTCTTCAACCAGCAAGACAATTGGTCAAGAATGCTCTTGTTATCAACTATCTGTGGCTGGTTCTGCAGGTGTTCAATTAAACTAGGGTTAGGAAAGACCTCAGTACGTTATAGAGAGCAAATAAAGCCCTTATGCAAATTAGTTCAGAATTGAGATCATCTGATTGGTTGATGCAACTGTCATTCAAAATAAGCCATTATGATTGGTTTATATACTGTCAGTCAACAGTTTTCTATTTTACAACTTTTGCTGGGACTATCATGCATTAGTCTTCAACCAGCAAGACAATTGGTCAAGAATGCTCTTGTTATCAACTATCTGTGGCTGGTTCTGCAGGTGTTCAATTAAACTAGGGTTAGGAAAGACCTCAGTAAGTTATGGAGAGCAAATAAAGCCCTTATGCAAATTAGTTCGGAATTGAGATCATATGATTGGTTGATGCAACTGTCATTCAAAATAAGCCATTCTGATTGGTTTATGTACTGTCAGTCAACAGTTTTCTATTTTACAACTTTTGCTGGGACTATCATGCATTAGTCTTCAACCAGCAAGACAATTGGTCAAGAATGCTCTTGTTATCAACTATCTGTGGCTGGTTTTGTAGGTTTTCAATTAAACTAGGGTTAGGAAGGAACTCAGTAAGTTATGGAAAGCAAATAAAGCCCTTATGCAAATTAGTTCAGAATTGAGATCATCTGATTGGTTGATGCAACTGTCATTCAAAATAAGCCATTCTGATTGGTTTATATACTGTCAGTCAACAGTTTTCTATTTTACAACTTTTGCTGGGACTATCATGCATTAGTCTTCAACCAGCAAGACAATTGGTCAAGAATGCTCTTGTTATCAACTATCTGTGGCTGGTTCTGCAGGTGTTCAATTAGACTAGGGTGAGGAAGGACCTCAGTAAGTTATGAAGAGCAAATAAAGCCCTTATGCAAATTGGTTCAGAATTGAGATCATATGATTGGTTGATGCAACTGTCATTCAAAATAAGCCATTCTGATTGGTTTATGTACTGTCAGTCAACAGTTTTCTATTTTACAACTTTTGCTGGGACTATCATGCATTAGTCTTCAACCAGCAAGACAATTGGTCAAGAATGCTCTTGTTATCAACTATCTGTGGCTGGTTTTGTAGGTTTTCAATTAAACTAGGGTTAGGAAGGACCTCAGTAAGTTATGGAGAGCAAATAAAGCCCTTATGCAAATTAGTTCAGAATTGAGATCATATGATTGGTTGATGCAACTGTCATTCAAAATAAGCCATTCTGATTGGTTTATGTACTGTCAGTCAACAGTTTTCTATTTTACAACTTTTGCTCGGACTATTATGCATTAGTCTTCAACCAGCAAGACAATTGGTCAAGAATGCTCTTGTTATCAACTATCTGTGGCTGGTTTGGTAGGTTTTCAATTAAACTAGGGTTAGGAAAGACCTCAGTAAGTTATGGAGAGCAAATAAAGCCCTTATGCAAATTAGTTTAGAATTGAGACCATCTGATTGGTTGATGCAATTGTCATTCAAAATAAGCCATTCTGATTGGTTTATGTGCTGTCAGTCAACAGTTTTCTATTTTATAACTTTTGCTGGGACCATCATGCAATAGTCTTCAACCAGCAAGACAATTGGTCAAGAATGTAGTCAACAGTTTTCTATTTTACAAATTTGCTGGCACCATCACGCAATAGCCTTCAACCAGCAAGACAATTGGTCAAGAATGCTCTTGTTATCAACTATCTGTGGCTGGTTTTATAGGTTTTCAATTTAACTAGGGTTAGGAAGGACCTCAGTAAGTTATGGAGAGCAAATAAAGCCCCTATGCAAATTAGTTTAGAATTGAGACCATCTGATTGGTTGATGCAATTGTCATTCAAAATACACCATTGTGATTGGTTTATGTACTGTCAGTCAACAGTTCTCTATTTTACAACTTTTGCTGGGACTATCATGCATTAGTCTTCAGCCAGCAAGACAATTGGTCAAGAATGCTCTTGTTATCAACTATCTGTGGCTGGTTTTGTAGGTTTTCAATTAAACTAGGGTTAGGAAGGACCTCAGTAAGTTATGGAGAGCAAATAAAGCCCTTATGCAAATTAGTTCAGAATTGAGATCATCTGATTGGTTGATGCAACTGTCATTCAAAATAAGCCATTATGATTGGTTTATATACTGTCAGTCAACAGTTTTCTATTTTACAACTTTTGCTGGGACTATCATGCATTAGTCTTCAACCAGCAAGACAATTGGATAAGAATGCTCTTGTTATCAACTATCTGTGGCTGGTTCTGCAGGTGTTCAATTAAACTAGGGTTAGGAAAGACCTCAGTAAGTTATGGAGAGCAAATAAAGCCCTTATGCAAATTAGTTCGGAATTGAGATCATATGATTGGTTGATGCAACTGTCATTCAAAATAAGCCATTCTGATTGGTTTATGTACTGTCAGTCAACAGTTTTCTATTTTACAACTTTTGCTGGGACTATCATGCATTAGTCTTCAACCAGCAAGACAATTGGTCAAGAATGCTCTTGTTATCAACTATCTGTGGCTGGTTTTGTAGGTTTTCAATTAAACTAGGGTTAGGAAGGAACTCAGTAAGTTATAGAAAGCAAATAAAGCCCTTATGCAAATTAGTTCAGAATTGAGATCATCTGATTGGTTGATGCAACTGTCATTCAAAATAAGCCATTCTGATTGGTTTATATACTGTCAGTCAACAGTTTTCTATTTTACAACTTTTGCTGGGACTATCATGCATTAGTCTTCAACCAGCAAGACAATTGGTCAAGAATGCTCTTGTTATCAACTATCTGTGGCTGGTTCTGCAGGTGTTCAATTAGACTAGGGTGAGGAAGGACCTCAGTAAGTTATGAAGAGCAAATAAAGCCCTTATGCAAATTGGTTCAGAATTGAGATCATATGATTGGTTGATGCAACTGTCATTCAAAATAAGCCATTCTGATTGGTTTATGTACTGTCAGTCAACAGTTTTCTATTTTACAACTTTTGCTGGGACTATCATGCATTAGTCTTCAACCAGCAAGACAATTGGTCAAGAATGCTCTTGTTATCAACTATCTGTGGCTGGTTTTGTAGGTTTTCAATTAAACTAGGGTTAGGAAGGACCTCAGTAAGTTATGGAGAGCAAATAAAGCCCTTATGCAAATTAGTTCAGAATTGAGATCATATGATTGGTTGATGCAACTGTCATTCAAAATAAGCCATTCTGACTGGTTTATGTACTGTCAGTCAACAGTTTTCTATTTTACAACTTTTGCTCGGACTATTATGCATTAGTCTTCAACCAGCAAGACAATTGGTCAAGAATGCTCTTGTTATCAACTATCTGTGGCTGGTTTGGTAGGTTTTCAATTAAACTAGGGTTAGGAAAGACCTCAGTAAGTTATGGAGAGCAAATAAAGCCCTTATGCAAATTAGTTTAGAATTGAGACCATCTGATTGGTTGATGCAATTGTCATTCAAAATAAGCCATTCTGATTGGTTTATGTGCTGTCAGTCAACAGTTTTCTATTTTATAACTTTTGCTGGGACCATCATGCAATAGTCTTCAACCAGCAAGACAATTGGTCAAGAATGTAGTCAACAGTTTTCTATTTTACAAATTTGCTGGCACCATCACGCAATAGCCTTCAACCAGTGGCGTAACTAGAAATGTTGCTCCCCTCTGCCAAAAAAATTCTGGCGCCCCCCCCCCCCCCCCCTCCCATTTTTGGTCAAACAAATATAATTATATATATAAAAAAGACAGAAAAGAGTACAATATGAGCCATATAGAAACAATAGACGGGGCATGCAGGGCACGCAGGTTGCCTCACAAACCACTAACCTCACTGCACGGGACTAGGTGACAGTTCTCCCAGGGCCATCTTAACAGCATTATGAGCCCCATGGCAAAGAGGTGCAGTGGGGCCCCTACCTACACGACCACAATAATGCCAATTGGCGCCCGCACGCAGCCACAGTAACAAAAACTTGGAGATGTGCAGAACTGCAGCCATGAAATACTTCATATAAATTTTAATGGCAACGTGCAACCTTTCAATAGAACCATATGACGATACTAGTGTATTGAAAAAAACGTTGTACTTTATAAAATTTTATATTAAGTAGTTGCTGGACTGCTGCACTTCTCCAAGTTGCTATAGATATATGTATGTGTATTACTATATGCTGCACTACACCCCCCCCTATACCTGCAAACTATATCACTACACTACATCCCCCTATACCCCACACTACATGACTACACTAAATCCCCCTATACCCCACACTACATGACTACACTAAATCCCCCTATACCCCACACTACATCCCCATATACCTGCAAACTTCATCACTACACTACATCCCCCTATACCCCACACTACATGACTACACTAAATCCCCCTATACCCCACACTACATCCCCATATACCTGCAAACTTCATCACTACACTACATCCCCCTATACCCCACACTACATGACTACACTAAATCCCCCTATACCCCACACTACACTACATCCCCCTATACCTGCAAACTACAGTACATCACTACACTACATCCCCCTATACCCCACACTACATCACTACACTACATCCCCCTATACCCCACACTACATCCCCCTGTACCCCACACTACATCCCTCTGAACCCCATAAACATACTGTGACCAATATATATGCACAGTGCCCCAATACACTTGAACTGTGCCCCAATTAACACACACTGTTACCCTATTTACATGCCCTGTGGCCCAATACACACACACACTATGACCACATACATATGCACTGTGCCCCAATACACATACACTGTGCCCTCATTCATACTTTAAACACATTTTGCTCCCACACACACTGTCCCCCCAAACACATGAACTGTGCCCCCAATACATACATTTACTGTACACACACACATTGTGTACATAGCTGGAGTCATCACTCACCCATGTCAGAAAACGCTGCTCCACACCGTGGCGCTGGTCTGTCTTTGCCTTCTCTTATGTCTGCTGCTGCCTAGCCCCGGAGCTCCCCCGCAGCTGGGATCATAAAGCAAGCTCCCATCCACGGTTCCGGCCGGAGAAGGGTCACCTTTGTCAAGTTCTAGGCGCCGTCAGGAGCAGGATCTTGGCCTTGGCAGGTGCAACCCCCGGCAGAAGCATGACAAGATCCAGTCGTTCCGCCTCTGGTGCGGCAGCCGCATGACCTCGTCCCCTTCCCTCCCACTAATGCTCTGCGCTCTGCTGGGCAGGTGTCGGCAGCAGTCCCACAGTGTAGGTGGCTGCGCTTGGGCTCTGAATGACAGGGGCTGGTGAATGGGTACAGTCTGCAATGGGGGATGGGGGGGGTCTGAGTCCGCTTCCGCGCGGCACCCACACTGCGGCAGCAGCAAAATGTAAGTCATTATAGAAGTTGATTGTCAGACAGTGTGCCGGGCGCCCCCGCTGCTGCCCGCTCCCCCAAGCGGCAGCGGGGGCTGCCTTACACTAGCTACGCCACTGCCTTCAACCAGCAAGACAATTGGTCAAGAATGCTCTTGTTATCAACTATCTGTGGCTGGTTTTATAGGTTTTCAATTTAACTAGGGTTAGGAAGGACCTCAGTAAGTTATGGAGAGCAAATAAAGCCCCTATGCAAATTAGTTTAGAATTGAGACCATCTGATTGGTTGATGCAATTGTCATTCAAAATACACCATTGTGATTGGTTTATGTACTGTCAGTCAACAGTTCTCTATTTTGCAACTTTTGCTGGGACTATCATGCATTAGTCTTCAACCAGCAAGACAATTGGTCAAGAATGCTCTTGTTATCAACTATCTGTGGCTGGTTTTGTAGGTTTTCAATTAAACTAGGGTTAGGAAGGACCTCAGTAAGTTATGGAGAGCAAATAAAGCCCTTATGCAAATTAGTTCAGAATTGAGATCATCTGATTGGTTGATGCAACTGTCATTCAAAATAAGCCATTCTGATTGGTTTATATACTGTCAGTCAACAGTTTTCTATTTTACAACTTTTGCTGGGACTATCATGCATTAATCTTCAACCAGCAAGACAATTGGTCAAGAATGCTCTTGTTATCAACTATCTGTGGCTGGTTTTGTAGGTTTTCAATTAAACTAGGGTTAGGAAAGACCTCAGTAAGTTATGGAGAGCAAATAAAGCCATTATGCAAATTAGTTTAGAATTGAGACCATCTGATTGGTTGATGCAATTGTCATTCAAAATACACCATTCTGATTGGTTTATGTACTGTCAGTCAACAGTTCTCTATTTTACAACTTTTGCTGATACTATCATGCATTAGTCTTCAACCAGCAAGACAATTTGTCAAGAATGCTCTTGTTATCAACTATCTGTGGCTGGTTTTGTAGGTTTTCAATTAAACTAGGGTTAGGAAGGAACTCAGTAAGTTATGGAAAGCAAATAAAGCCCTTATGCAAATTAGTTCAGAATTGAGATCATCTGATTGGTTGATGCAACTGTCATTCAAAATAAGCCATTCTGATTGGTTTATATACTGTCAGTCAACAGTTTTCTATTTTACAACTTTTGCTGGGACTATCATGCATTAGTCTTCAACCAGCAAGACAATTGGTCAAGAATGCTCTTGTTATCAACTATCTGTGGCTGGTTCTGCAGGTGTTCAATTAGACTAGGGTGAGGAAGGACCTCAGTAAGTTATGAAGAGCAAATAAAGCCCTTATGCAAATTGGTTCAGAATTGAGATCATATGATTGGTTGATGCAACTGTCATTCTAAATAAGCCTTTCTGATTGGTTTATGTACTGTCAGTCAACAGTTCTCTATTTTACAACTTTTGCTGGGACTATCATGCATTAATCTTCAACCAGCAAGACAATTGGTCAAGAATGCTCTTGTTATCAACTATCTGTGGCTGGTTTTGTAGGTTTTCAATTAAACTAGGGTTAGGAAGGACCTCAGTAAGTTATGGAGAGCAAATAAAGCCCTTATGCAAATTAGTTTAGAATTGAGACCATCTGATTGGTTGATGCAATTGTCATTCAAAATAAGACATTCTGATTGGTTTATGTACTGTCAGTCAACAGTTCTTTATTTCACAACTTTTGCTGGGACTATCATGCATTAGTCTTTAACCAGCAAGACAATTGGTAAAGAATGCTATTGTTATCAACTATCTGTGGCTGGTTCTGCAGGTGTTCAATTAGACTAGGGTGAGGAAGGACCTCACTAAGTTATGAAGAGCAAATAAAGCCCTTATGCAAATTAGTTCAGAATTGAGATCATCGGATTGGTTGATGCAACTGTCATTCAAAATAAGCCATTCTGATTGGTTTATGTACTGTCAGTCAACAGTTTTCTATTTTACAACTTTTTGCTGGGACTATCATGCATTAGTCTTCAACCAGCAAGACAATTGGTCAAGAATGCTCTTGTTATCAACTATCTGTGGCTGGTTTTGTAGGTTTTCAATTAAACTAGGGTTAGGAAGGACCTCAGTAAGTTATAGAGAGCAAATAAAGCCCTTATGCAAATTAGTTCAGAATTGAGATCATCTGATTGGTTGATGCAACTGTCATTCAAAATAAGCCATTCTGATTGGTTTATATACTTTCAGTCAACAGTTTTCTATTTTACAACTTTTGCTGGGACTATCATGCATTAGTCTTCAACCAGCAAGACAATTGGTCAAGATGCTCTTGTTATCAACTACCTGTGGCTGGTTCTGCAGGTGTTCTATTAGACTAGGGTGAGGAAGGACCTCAGTAAGTTATGAAGAGCAAATAAAGCCCTTATGCAAATTAGTTCTGAATTGAGATCATATGATTGGTTGATGCAACTGTCATTCAAAATAAGCCATTCTGATTGGTTTATGTACTGTCAGTCAACAGTTTTCTATTTTACAACTTTTGCTGGGACTATCATGCATTATTCTTCAACCAGCAAGACAATTGGTCAAGAGTGCTCTTGTTATCAACTATCTGTGGCTGGTTTTGTAGGTTTTCAATTAAACTAGGGTTAGGAAGGACCTCAAGTAGTTATGAAGAGCAAATAAAGCCCTTATGCAAATTAGTTTAGAATTGAGACCATCTGATTGGTTGATGCAATTGTCATTAAAAATAAGCCATTCTGATTGGTTTATGTGCTGTCAGTCAACAGTTTTCTATTTTATAACTTTTGCTGGGACCATCATGCTAAAATCTTTAACCAGAAAGTCAATTCGTCAAGAATGTAGTCAACAGTTTTCTATTTTACAACTTTTGCTATCACCATCACGCAATAGCCTTCAAACAGCAAGACAAGTGGTCAATAATGTTCTTGTTATCAACTATCTGTGGCTGGTTCTGCAGGTGTTCAATTAGAATAGGGTGAGGAATGACCTCAGTAAGTTATGAAGAGCAAATAAAGCCCTTATGCAAATTGGTTCAGAATTGAGATCATATGATTGGTTGATGCAACTGTCATTCTAAATAAGCCATTCTGATTGGTTTATGTACTGTCAGTCAACAGTTTTCTATTTTACAACTTTTGCTGGGACTATCATGCATTAGTCTTCAACCAGCAAGACAATTGGTCAAGAATGCTCTTGTTATCAACTATCTGTGGCTGGTTTTGTAGGTTTTCAATTAAACCAGGGTTAGGAAAGACCTCAGTAAGTTATGGAGAGCAAATAAAGCCATTATGCTAATTAGTTTAGAATTGAGACCATCTGATTGGTTGATGCAATTGTCATTCAAAATAAGCAATTCTGATTGGTTTATGTACCATCAGTCAACAGTTTCCTATTTTACAACGTTTGCTGGGACCATCATGCAATAGTCTTCAACCAGCAAGACAATTGGTCAATAATGTTCTTGTTATCAACTATCTGTGGCTGGTTCTGCAGGTGTTCAATTAGAATAGGGTTAGGAAGGACCTCAGTAAGTTATAAAGAGCAAATAAAGCCCTTATGCAAATTAGTTCAGAATTGAGACCATCTGATTGGTTGATGCAACTGTCATTCAAAATAAGCCATTCTGATTGGTTTATGTACTGTCAGTCAACAGTTCTCTATTTTACAACTTTTGCTGGGACTATCATGCATTAGTCTTCAACCAGCAAGACAATTGGTCAAGAATGCTCTTGTTATCAACTATCTGTGGCTGGTTTTGTAGGTTTTCAATTAAACTAGGGTTAGGAAGGACCTCAGTAAGTTATGGAGAGCAAATAAAGCCCTTATGCAAATTAGTTCAGAATTGAGATCATCTGATTGGTTGATGCAACTGTCATTCAAAATAAGCCATTCTGATTGGTTTATATACTGTCAGTCAACAGTTTTCTATTTTACAACGTTTGCTGGGACTATCATGCATTAGTCTTCAACCAGCAAGACAATTGGTCAAGAATGCTCTTGTTATCAACTATCTGTGGCTGGTTCTGCAGGTGTTCAATTAAACTAGGGTTAGGAAAGACCTCAGTAAGTTATGGAGAGCAAATAAAGCCCTTATGCAAATTAGTTCGGAATTGAGATCATATGATTGGTTGATGCAACTGTCATTCAAAATAAGCCATTCTGATTGGTTTATGTACTGTCAGTCAACAGTTTTCTATTTTACAACTTTTGCTGGGACTATCATGCATTAGTCTTCAACCAGCAAGACAATTGGTCAAGAATGCTCTTGTTATCAACTATCTGTGGCTGGTTTTGTAGGTTTTCAATTAAACTAGGGTTAGGAAAGACCTCAGTAAGTTATGGAGAGCAAATAAAGCCATTATGCAAATTAGTTTAGAATTGAGACCATCTGATTGGTTGATGCAATTGTCATTCAAAATACACCATTCTGATTGGTTTATGTACTGTCAGTCAACAGTTCTCTATTTTACAACTTTTGCTGGGACTATCATGCATTAGTCTTCAACCAGCAAGACAAATTGTCAAGAATGCTCTTGTTATCAACTATCTGTGGCTGGTTTTGTAGGTTTTCAATTAAACTAGGGTTAGGAAGGAACTCAGTAAGTTATGGAAAGCAAATAAAGCCCTTATGCAAATTAGTTCAGAATTGAGATCATCTGATTGGTTGATGCAACTGTCATTCAAAATAAGCCATTCTGATTGGTTTATATACTGTCAGTCAACAGTTTTCTATTTTACAACTTTTGCTGGGACTATCATGCATTAGTCTTCAACCAGCAAGACAATTGGTCAAGAATGCTCTTGTTATCAACTATCTGTGGCTGGTTCTGCAGGTGTTCAATTAAACTAGGGTTAGGAAAGACCTCAGTACGTTATGGAGAGCAAATAAAGCCCTTATGCAAATTAGTTCAGAATTGAGATCATCTGATTGGTTGATGCAACTGTCATTCAAAATAAGCCATTATGATTGGTTTATATACTGTCAGTCAACAGTTTTCTATTTTACAACTTTTGCTGGGACTATCATGCATTAGTCTTCAACCAGCAAGACAATTGGTCAAGAATGCTCTTGTTATCAACTATCTGTGGCTGGTTCTGCAGGTGTTCAATTAAACTAGGGTTAGGAAAGACCTCAGTAAGTTATGGAGAGCAAATAAAGCCCTTATGCAAATTAGTTCGGAATTGAGATCATATGATTGGTTGATGCAACTGTCATTCAAAATAAGCCATTCTGATTGGTTTATGTACTGTCAGTCAACAGTTTTCTATTTTACAACTTTTGCTGGGACTATCATGCATTAGTCTTCAACCAGCAAGACAATTGGTCAAGAATGCTCTTGTTATCAACTATCTGTGGCTGGTTTTGTAGGTTTTCAATTAAACTAGGGTTAGGAAGGAACTCAGTAAGTTATGGAAAGCAAATAAAGCCCTTATGCAAATTAGTTCAGAATTGAGATCATCTGATTGGTTGATGCAACTGTCATTCAAAATAAGCCATTCTGATTGGTTTATATACTGTCAGTCAACAGTTTTCTATTTTACAACTTTTGCTGGGACTATCATGCATTAGTCTTCAACCAGCAAGACAATTGGTCAAGAATGCTCTTGTTATCAACTATCTGTGGCTGGTTCTGCAGGTGTTCAATTAGACTAGGGTGAGGAAGGACCTCAGTAAGTTATGAAGAGCAAATAAAGCCCTTATGCAAATTGGTTCAGAATTGAGATCATATGATTGGTTGATGCAACTGTCATTCAAAATAAGCCATTCTGATTGGTTTATGTACTGTCAGTCAACAGTTTTCTATTTTACAACTTTTGCTGGGACTATCATGCATTAGTCTTCAACCAGCAAGACAATTGGTCAAGAATGCTCTTGTTATCAACTATCTGTGGCTGGTTTTGTAGGTTTTCAATTAAACTAGGGTTAGGAAGGACCTCAGTAAGTTATGGAGAGCAAATAAAGCCCTTATGCAAATTAGTTCAGAATTGAGATCATATGATTGGTTGATGCAACTGTCATTCAAAATAAGCCATTCTGATTGGTTTATGTACTGTCAGTCAACAGTTTTCTATTTTACAACTTTTGCTCGGACTATTATGCATTAGTCTTCAACCAGCAAGACAATTGGTCAAGAATGCTCTTGTTATCAACTATCTGTGGCTGGTTTGGTAGGTTTTCAATTAAACTAGGGTTAGGAAAGACCTCAGTAAGTTATGGAGAGCAAATAAAGCCCTTATGCAAATTAGTTTAGAATTGAGACCATCTGATTGGTTGATGCAATTGTCATTCAAAATAAGCCATTCTGATTGGTTTATGTGCTGTCAGTCAACAGTTTTCTATTTTATAACTTTTGCTGGGACCATCATGCAATAGTCTTCAACCAGCAAGACAATTGGTCAAGAATGTAGTCAACAGTTTTCTATTTTACAAATTTGCTGGCACCATCACGCAATAGCCTTCAACCAGCAAGACAATTGGTCAAGAATGCTCTTGTTATCAACTATCTGTGGCTGGTTTTATAGGTTTTCAATTTAACTAGGGTTAGGAAGGACCTCAGTAAGTTATGGAGAGCAAATAAAGCCCCTATGCAAATTAGTTTAGAATTGAGACCATCTGATTGGTTGATGCAATTGTCATTCAAAATACACCATTGTGATTGGTTTATGTACTGTCAATCAACAGTTCTCTATTTTACAACTTTTGCTGGGACTATCATGCATTAGTCTTCAGCCAGCAAGACAATTGGTCAAGAATGCTCTTGTTATCAACTATCTGTGGCTGGTTTTGTAGGTTTTCAATTAAACTAGGGTTAGGAAGGACCTCAGTAAGTTATGGAGAGCAAATAAAGCCCTTATGCAAATTAGTTCAGAATTGAGATCATCTGATTGGTTGATGCAACTGTCATTCAAAATAAGCCATTATGATTGGTTTATATACTGTCAGTCAACAGTTTTCTATTTTACAACTTTTGCTGGGACTATCATGCATTAGTCTTCAACCAGCAAGACAATTGGATAAGAATGCTCTTGTTATCAACTATCTGTGGCTGGTTCTGCAGGTGTTCAATTAAACTAGGGTTAGGAAAGACCTCAGTAAGTTATGGAGAGCAAATAAAGCCCTTATGCAAATTAGTTCGGAATTGAGATCATATGATTGGTTGATGCAACTGTCATTCAAAATAAGCCATTCTGATTGGTTTATGTACTGTCAGTCAACAGTTTTCTATTTTACAACTTTTGCTGGGACTATCATGCATTAGTCTTCAACCAGCAAGACAATTGGTCAAGAATGCTCTTGTTATCAACTATCTGTGGCTGGTTTTGTAGGTTTTCAATTAAACTAGGGTTAGGAAGGAACTCAGTAAGTTATAGAAAGCAAATAAAGCCCTTATGCAAATTAGTTCAGAATTGAGATCATCTGATTGGTTGATGCAACTGTCATTCAAAATAAGCCATTCTGATTGGTTTATATACTGTCAGTCAACAGTTTTCTATTTTACAACTTTTGCTGGGACTATCATGCATTAGTCTTCAACCAGCAAGACAATTGGTCAAGAATGCTCTTGTTATCAACTATCTGTGGCTGGTTCTGCAGGTGTTCAATTAGACTAGGGTGAGGAAGGACCTCAGTAAGTTATGAAGAGCAAATAAAGCCCTTATGCAAATTGGTTCAGAATTGAGATCATATGATTGGTTGATGCAACTGTCATTCAAAATAAGCCATTCTGATTGGTTTATGTACTGTCAGTCAACAGTTTTCTATTTTACAACTTTTGCTGGGACTATCATGCATTAGTCTTCAACCAGCAAGACAATTGGTCAAGAATGCTCTTGTTATCAACTATCTGTGGCTGGTTTTGTAGGTTTTCAATTAAACTAGGGTTAGGAAGGACCTCAGTAAGTTATGGAGAGCAAATAAAGCCCTTATGCAAATTAGTTCAGAATTGAGATCATATGATTGGTTGATGCAACTGTCATTCAAAATAAGCCATTCTGATTGGTTTATGTACTGTCAGTCAACAGTTTTCTATTTTACAACTTTTGCTCGGACTATTATGCATTAGTCTTCAACCAGCAAGACAATTGGTCAAGAATGCTCTTGTTATCAACTATCTGTGGCTGGTTTGGTAGGTTTTCAATTAAACTAGGGTTAGGAAAGACCTCAGTAAGTTATGGAGAGCAAATAAAGCCCTTATGCAAATTAGTTTAGAATTGAGACCATCTGATTGGTTGATGCAATTGTCATTCAAAATAAGCCATTCTGATTGGTTTATGTGCTGTCAGTCAACAGTTTTCTATTTTATAACTTTTGCTGGGACCATCATGCAATAGTCTTCAACCAGCAAGACAATTGGTCAAGAATGTAGTCAACAGTTTTCTATTTTACAAATTTGCTGGCACCATCACGCAATAGCCTTCAACCAGTGGCGTAACTAGAAATGTTGCTCCCCTCTGCCAAAAAAATTCTGCCCCCCCCCCCCCCCCCCCTCCCATTTTTGGTCAAACAAATATAATTATATATATAAAAAAGACAGAAAAGAGTACAATATGAGCCATATAGAAACAATAGACGGGGCATGCAGGGCACGCAGGTTGCCTCACAAACCACTAACCTCACTGCACGGGACTAGGTGACAGTTCTCCCAGGGCCATCTTAACAGCATTATGAGCCCCATGGCAAAGAGGTGCAGTGGGGCCCCTACCTACACGACCACAATAATGCCAATTGGCGCCCGCACGCAGCCACAGTAACAAAAACTTGGAGATGTGCAGAACTGCAGCCATGAAATACTTCATATAAATTTTAATGGCAACGTGCAACCTTTCAATAGAACCATATGACGATACAAGTGTATTGAAAAAAACGTTGTACTTTATAAAATTTTATATTAAGTAGTTGCTGGACTGCTGCACTTCTCCAAGTTGCTATAGATATATGTATGTGTATTACTATATGCTGCACTACACCCCCCCCCTATACCTGCAAACTATATCACTACACTACATCCCCCTATACCCCACACTACATGACTACACTAAATCCCCCTATACCCCACACTACATGACTACACTAAATCCCCCTATACCCCACACTACATCCCCATATACCTGCAAACTTCATCACTACACTACATCCCCCTATACCCCACACTACATGACTACACTAAATCCCCCTATACCCCACACTACATCCCCATATACCTGCAAACTTCATCACTACACTACATGACTACACTAAATCCCCCTATACCCCACACTACACTACATCCCCCTATACCTGCAAACTACAGTACATCACTACACTACATCCCCCTATACCCCACACTACATCACTACACTACATCCCCCTATACCCCACACTACATCCCCCTGTACCCCACACTACATCCCTCTGAACCCCATAAACATACTGTGACCAATATATATGCACAGTGCCCCAATACACTTGAACTGTGCCCCAATTAACACACACTGTTACCCTATTTACATGCCCTGTGGCCCAATACACACACACACTATGACCACATACATATGCACTGTGCCCCAATACACATACACTGTGCCCTCATTCATACTTTAAACACATTTTGCTCCCACACACACTGTCCCCCCAAACACATGAACTGTGCCCCCAATACATACATTTACTGTACACACACACATTGTGTACATAGCTGGAGTCATCACTCACCCATGTCAGAAAACGCTGCTCCACACCGTGGCGCTGGTCTGTCTTTGCCTTCTCTTATGTCTGCTGCTGCCTAGCCCCGGAGCTCCCCCGCAGCTGGGATCATAAAGCAAGCTCCCATCCACGGTTCCGGCCGGAGAAGGGTCACCTTTGTCAAGTTCTAGGCGCCGTCAGGAGCAGGATCTTGGCCTTGGCAGGTGCAACCCCCGGCAGAAGCATGACAAGATCCAGTCGTTCCGCCTCTGGTGCGGCAGCCGCATGACCTCGTCCCCTTCCCTCCCACTAATGCTCTGCGCTCTGCTGGGCAGGTGTCGGCAGCAGTCCCACAGTGTAGGTGGCTGCGCTTGGGCCCTGAATGACAGGGGCTGGTGAATGGGTACAGTCTGCAATGGGGGATGGGGGGGGTCTGAGTCCGCTTCCGCGCGGCACCCACACTGCGGCAGCAGCAAAATGTAAGTCATTATAGAAGTTGATTGTCAGACAGTGTGCCGGGCGCCCCCGCTGCTGCCCGCTCCCCCAAGCGGCAGCGGGGGCTGCCTTACACTAGCTACGCCACTGCCTTCAACCAGCAAGACAATTGGTCAAGAATGCTCTTGTTATCAACTATCTGTGGCTGGTTTTATAGGTTTTCAATTTAACTAGGGTTAGGAAGGACCTCAGTAAGTTATGGAGAGCAAATAAAGCCCCTATGCAAATTAGTTTAGAATTGAGACCATCTGATTGGTTGATGCAATTGTCATTCAAAATACACCATTGTGATTGGTTTATGTACTGTCAGTCAACAGTTCTCTATTTTACAACTTTTGCTGGGACTATCATGCATTAGTCTTCAACCAGCAAGACAATTGGTCAAGAATGCTCTTGTTATCAACTATCTGTGGCTGGTTTTGTAGGTTTTCAATTAAACTAGGGTTAGGAAGGACCTCAGTAAGTTATGGAGAGCAAATAAAGCCCTTATGCAAATTAGTTCAGAATTGAGATCATCTGATTGGTTGATGCAACTGTCATTCAAAATAAGCCATTCTGATTGGTTTATATACTGTCAGTCAACAGTTTTCTATTTTACAACTTTTGCTGGGACTATCATGCATTAGTCTTCAACCAGCAAGACAATTGGTCAAGAATGCTCTTGTTATCAACAATCTGTGGCTGGTTCTGCAGGTGTTCAATTAAACTAGGGTTAGGAAGGACCTCAGTAAGTTATGGAGAGCAAATAAAGCCCTTATGCAAATTAGTTCAGAATTGAGATCATCTGATTGGTTGATGCAACTGTCATTCAAAATAAGCCATTCTGATTGGTTTATGTACTGTCAGTCAACAGTTCTCTATTTTACAACTTTTGCTGGGACTATCATGCATTAGTCTTCAACCAGCAAGACAATTGGTCAAGAATGCTCTTGTTATCAACTATCTGTGGCTGGTTTTGTAGGTTTTCAATTAAACTAGGGTTAGGAAGGACCTCAGTAAGTTATGGAGAGCAAATAAAGCCCTTATGCAAATTAGTTCAGAATTGAGATCATCTGATTGGTTGATGCAACTGTCATTCAAAATAAGCCATTCTGATTGGTTTATATACTGTCAGTCAACAGTTTTCTATTTTACAACTTTTGCTGGGACTATCATGCATTAGTCTTCAACCAGCAAGACAATTGGTCAAGAATGCTCTTGTTATCAACTATCTGTGGCTGGTTCTGCAGGTATTCAATTAAACTAGGGTTAGGAAAGACCTCAATAAGTTATGGAGAGCAAATAAAGCCCTTATGCAAATTAGTTCAGAATTGAGATCATATGATTGGTTGATGCAACTGTCATTCAAAATAAGCCATTCTGATTGGTTTATGTACTGTCAGTCATCAGTTTTCTATTTTACAACTTTTGCTGGGACTATCATGCATTAGTCTTCAACCAACAAGACAATTGGTCAAGAATGCTCTTGTTATCAACTATCTGTGGCTGGTTTTGTAGGTTTTCAATTAAACTAGGGTTAGGAAAGACCTCAGTAAGTTATGGAGAGCAAATAAAGCCCTTATGCAAATTAGTTTAGAATTGAGACCATCTGATTGGTTGATGCAATTGTCATTCAAAATACACCATTCTGATTGGTTTATGTACTGTCAGTCAACAGTTCTTTATTTCACAACTTTTGCTGGGACTATCATGCATTAGTCTTCAACCAGCAAGACAATTGGTCAAGAACGCTCTTGTTATCAACTATCTGTGGCTGGTTTTGTAGGTTTTCAATTAAACTAGGGTTAGGAAGGACCTCAGTTAGTTATAGAGAGCAAATAAAGCCCTTATGCAAATTAGTTCAGAATTGAGATCATCTGATTGGTTGATGCAACTGTCATTCAAAATAAGCCATTCTGATTGGTTTATATACTGTCAGTCAACAGTTTTCTATTTTACAACTTTTGCTGGGACTATCATGCATTAGTCTTCAACCAGCAAGACAATTGGTCAAGAATGCTCTTGTTATCAACTACCTGTGGCTGGTTCTGCAGGTGTTCTATTAGACTAGGGTGAGGAAGGACCTCAGTAAGTTATGAAGAGCAAATAAAGCCCTTATGCAAATTAGTTCTGAATTGAGATCATATGATTGGTTGATGCAACTGTCATTCAAAATAAGCCATTCTGATTGGTTTATGTACTGTCAGTCAGCAGTTTTCTATTTTACAACTTTTGCTGGGACTATCATGCATTATTCTTCAACCAGCAAGACAATTGGTCAAGAGTGCTCTTGTTATCAACTATCTGTGGCTGGTTTTGTAGGTTTTCAATTAAACTAGGGTTAGGAAGGACCTCAGTAAGTTATGAAGAGCAAATAAAGCCCTTATGCAAATTAGTTTAGAATTGAGACCATCTGATTGGTTGATGCAATTGTCATTAAAAATAAGCCATTCTGATTGGTTTATGTGCTGTCAGTCAACAGTTTTCTATTTTATAACTTTTGCTGGGACCATCATGCTAAAATCTTTAACCAGAAAGTCAATTCTTCAAGAATGTAGTCAACAGTTTTCTATTTTACAACTTTTGCTATCACCATCACGCAATAGCCTTCAAACAGCAAGACAAGTGGTCAATAATGTTCTTGTTATCAACTATCTGTGGCTGGTTCTGCAGGTGTTCAATTAGAATAGGGTGAGGAAGGACCTCAGTAAGTTATGAAGAGCAAATAAAGCCCTTATGCAAATTGGTTCAGAATTGAGATCATATGATTGGTTGATGCAACTGTCATTCTAAATAAGCCATTCTGATTGGTTTATGTACTGTCAGTCAACAGTTTTCTATTTTACAACTTTTGCTGGGACTATCATGCATTAGTCTTCAACCAGCAAGACAATTGGTCAAGAATGCTCTTGTTATCAACTATCTGTGGCTGGTTTTGTAGGTTTTCAATTAAACCAGGGTTAGGAAAGACCTCAGTAAGTTATGGAGAGCAAATAAAGCCATTATGCTAATTAGTTTAGAATTGAGACCATCTGATTGGATGATGCAATTGTCATTCAAAATAAGCCATTCTGATTGGTTTATTTACTGTCAGTCAACAGTTCTCTATTTTACAACTTTTGCTGGGACTATCATGCATTAATCTTTAACCAGCAAGACAATTGGTCAAGAATGCTCTTGTTATCAACTATCTGTGGCTGGTTTTGTTGGTTTTCAATTAAACTAGGGTTAGGAAGGACCTCAGTAAGTTATGGAGAGCAAATAAAGCCCTTATGCAAATTAGTTCAGAATTGAGACCATCTGATTGGTTGATGCAATTGTCATTCAAAATAAGCCATTCTGATTGGTTTATGTGCTGTCAGTCAACAGTTTTCTATTTTATAACTTTTGCTGGGACCATCATGCAATAGTCTTCAACCAGCAAGACAATTGGTCAAGAATGTAGTCAACAGTTTTCTATTTTACAAATTTTGCTGGCACCATCACGCAATAGCCTTTAACCAGCAAGACAATTGGTCAAGAATGTTCTTGTTATCAACTATCTGTGGCTGGTTCTGCAGGTGTTCAATTAGACTAGGGTGAGGAAGGACCTCAGTAAGTTATGGAGAGCAAATAAAGCCATTATGCAAATTAGTTCAGAATTGAGACCATCTGATTGGTTGATGCAACTGTCATTCAAAATAAGCCATTCTGATTGGTTTATATACTGTCAGTCAACAGTTTTCTATTTTACAACTTTTGCTGGGACTATCATGCATTAGTCTTCAACCAGCAAGACAATTGGTCAAGAATGCTCTTGTTATCAACTTTCTGTGGCTGGTTCTGCAGTTGTTCAATAAGACTAGGGTAAGGAAGGACCTCAGTAAGTTATGAAGAGCAAATAAAGCCATTATGCAAATTAGTTCAGAATTGAGACCATCTGATTGGTTGATGCAACTGTCATTCAAAATAAGCAATTCTGATTGGTTTATGTACCATCAGTCAACAGTTTCCTATTTTACAACGTTTGCTGGGACCATCATGCAATAGTCTTCAACCAGCAAGACAATTGGTCAATAATGTTCTTGTTATCAACTATCTGTGGCTGGTTCTGCAGGTGTTCAATTAGAATAGGGTTAGGAAGGACCTCAGTAAGTTATAAAGAGCAAATAAAGCCCTTATGCAAATTAGTTCAGAATTGAGACCATCTGATTGGTTGATGCAACTGTCATTCAAAATAAGCCATTCTGATTGGTTTATGTACTGTCAGTCAACAGTTCTCTATTTTACAACTTTTGCTGGGACTACCATGCATTAGTCTTCAACCAGCAAGACAATTGGTCAAGAATGCTCTTGTTATCAACTATCTGTGGCTGGTTTTGCAGGTTTTCAATTAAACTAGGGTTAGGAAGGACCTCAGTAAGTTATGGAGAGCAAATAAAGCCCTTATGCAAATTAGTTCAGAATTGAGATCATCTGATTGGTTGATGCAACTGTCATTCAAAATAAGCCATTCTGATTGGTTTATATACTGTCAGTCAACAGTTTTCTATTTTACAACGTTTGCTGGGACTATCATGCATTAGTCTTCAACCAGCAAGACAATTGGTCAAGAATGCTCTTGTTATCAACTATCTGTGGCTGGTTCTGCAGGTGTTCAATTAAACTAAAGTTAGGAAAGACCTCAGTAAGTTATGGAGAGCAAATAAAGCCCTTATGCAAATTAGTTCGGAATTGAGATCATATGATTGGTTGATGCAACTGTCATTCAAAATAAGCCATTCTGATTGGTTTATGTACTGTCAGTCAACAGTTTTCTATTTTACAACTTTTGCTGGGACTATCATGCATTAGTCTTCAACCAGCAAGACAATTGGTCAAGAATGCTCTTGTTATCAACTATCTGTGGCTGGTTTTGTAGGTTTTCAATTAAACTAGGGTTAGGAAAGACCTCAGTAAGTTATGGAGAGCAAATAAAGCCATTATGCAAATTAGTTTAGAATTGAGACCATCTGATTGGTTGATGCAATTGTCATTCAAAATACACCATTCTGATTGGTTTATGTACTGTCAGTCAACAGTTCTCTATTTTACAACTTTTGCTGGGACTATCATGCATTAGTCTTCAACCAGCAAGACAATTTGTCAAGAATGCTCTTGTTATTAACTATCTGTGGCTGGTTTTGTAGGTTTTCAATTAAACTAGGGTTAGGAAGGAACTCAGTAAGTTATGGAAAGCAAATAAAGCCCTTATGCAAATTAGTTCAGAATTGAGATCATCTGATTGGTTGATGCAACTGTCATTCAAAATAAGCCATTCTGATTGGTTTATATACTGTCAGTCAACAGTTTTCTATTTTACAACTTTTGCTGGGACTATCATGCATTAGTCTTCAACCAGCAAGACAATTGGTCAAGAATGCTCTTGTTATCAACTATCTGTGGCTGGTTCTGCAGGTGTTCAATTAGACTAGGGTGAGGAAGGACCTCAGTAAGTTATGAAGAGCAAATAAAGCCCTTATGCAAATTGGTTCAGAATTGAGATCATATGATTGGTTGATGCAACTGTCATTCAAAATAAGCCATTCTGATTGGTTTATGTACTGTCAGTCAACAGTTTTCTATTTTACAACTTTTGCTGGGACTATCATGCATTAGTCTTCAACCAGCAAGACAATTGGTCAAGAATGCTCTTGTTATCAACTATCTGTGGCTGGTTTTGTAGGTTTTCAATTAAACTAGGGTTAGGAAGGACCTCAGTAAGTTATGGAGAGCAAATAAAGCCCTTATGCAAATTAGTTCAGAATTGAGATCATATGATTGGTTGATGCAACTGTCATTCAAAATAAGCCATTCTGATTGGTTTATGTACTGTCAGTCAACAGTTTTCTATTTTACAACTTTTGCTCGGACTATTATGCATTAGTCTTCAACCAGCAAGACAATTGGTCAAGAATGCTCTTGTTATCAACTATCTGTGGCTGGTTTGGTAGGTTTTCAATTAAACTAGGGTTAGGAAAGACCTCAGTAAGTTATGGAGAGCAAATAAAGCCCTTATGCAAATTAGTTTAGAATTGAGACCATCTGATTGGTTGATGCAATTGTCATTCAAAATAAGCCATTCTGATTGGTTTATGTGCTGTCAGTCAACAGTTTTCTATTTTATAACTTTTGCTGGGACCATCATGCAATAGTCTTCAACCAGCAAGACAATTGGTCAAGAATGTAGTCAACAGTTTTCTATTTTACAACTTTTGCTGGCACCATCACGCAATAGCCTTCAACCAGCAAGACAATTGGTCAAGAATGCTCTTGTTATCAACTATCTGTGGCTGGTTTTATAGGTTTTCAATTTAACTAGGGTTAGGAAGGACCTCAGTAAGTTATGGAGAGCAAATAAAGCCCCTATGCAAATTAGTTTAGAATTGAGACCATCTGATTGGTTGATGCAATTGTCATTCAAAATACACCATTGTGATTGGTTTATGTACTGTCAGTCAACAGTTCTCTATTTTACAACTTTTGCTGGGACTATCATGCATTAGTCTTCAACCAGCAAGACAATTGGTCAAGAATGCTCTTGTTATCAACTATCTGTGGCTGGTTTTGTAGGTTTTCAATTAAACTAGGGTTAGGAAGGACCTCAGTAAGTTATGGAGAGCAAATAAAGCCCTTATGCAAATTAGTTCAGAATTGAGATCATCTGATTGGTTGATGCAACTGTCATTCAAAATAAGCCATTCTGATTGGTTTATATACTGTCAGTCAACAGTTTTCTATTTTACAACTTTTGCTGGGACTATCATGCATTAGTCTTCAACCAGCAAGACAATTGGTCAAGAATGCTCTTGTTATCAACTATCTGTGGCTGGTTTTGTAGGTTTTCAATTAAACTAGGGTTAGGAAGGACCTCAGTAAGTTATGGAGAGCAAATAAAGCCCTTATGCAAATTAGTTCAGAATTGAGATCATCTGATTGGTTGATGCAACTGTCATTCAAAATAAGCCATTCTGATTGGTTTATATACTGTCAGTCAACAGTTTTCTATTTTACAACTTTTGCTGGGACTATCATGCATTAGTCTTCAACCAGCAAGACAATTGGTCAAGAATGCTCTTGTTATCAACTATCTGTGGCTGGTTCTGCAGTTATTCAATTAAACTAGGGTTAGGAAAGACCTCAATAAGTTATGGAGAGCAAATAAAGCCCTTATGCAAATTAGTTCAGAATTGAGATCATATGATTGGTTGATGCAACTGTCATTCAAAATAAGCCATTCTGATTGGTTTATGTACTGTCAGTCATCAGTTTTCTATTTTACAACTTTTGCTGGGACTATCATGCATTAGTCTTCAACCAGCAAGACAATTGGTCAAGAATGCTCTTGTTATCAACTATCTCTGGCTGGTTTTGTAGGTTTTCAATTAAACTAGGGTTAGGAAAGACCTCAGTAAGTTATGGAGAGCAAATAAAGCCCTTATGCAAATTAGTTTAGAATTGAGACCATCTGATTGGTTGATGCAATTGTCATTCAAAATACACCATTCTGATTGGTTTATGTACTGTCAGTCAACAGTTCTTTATTTCACAACTTTTGCTGGGACTATCATGCATTAGTCTTCAACCAGCAAGACAATTGGTCAAGAACGCTCTTGTTATCAACTATCTGTGGCTGGTTTTGTAGGTTTTCAATTAAACTAGGGTTAGGAAGGACCTCAGTTAGTTATAGAGAGCAAATAAAGCCCTTATGCAAATTAGTTCAGAATTGAGATCATCTGATTGGTTGATGCAACTGTCATTCAAAATAAGCCATTCTGATTGGTTTATATACTGTCAGTCAACAGTTTTCTATTTTACAACTTTTGCTGGGACTATCATGCATTAGTCTTCAACCAGCAAGACAATTGGTCAAGAATGCTCTTGTTATCAACTACCTGTGGCTGGTTCTGCAGGTGTTCTATTAGACTAGGGTGAGGAAGGACCTCAGTAAGTTATGAAGAGCAAATAAAGCCCTTATGCAAATTAGTTCTGAATTGAGATCATATGATTGGTTGATGCAACTGTCATTCAAAATAAGCCATTCTGATTGGTTTATGTACTGTCAGTCAACAGTTTTCTATTTTACAACTTTTGCTGGGACTATCATGCATTATTCTTCAACCAGCAAGACAATTGGTCAAGAGTGCTCTTGTTATCAACTATCTGTGGCTGGTTTTGTAGGTTTTCAATTAAACTAGGGTTAGGAAGGACCTCAGTAAGTTATGAAGAGCAAATAAAGCCCTTATGCAAATTAGTTTAGAATTGAGACCATCTGATTGGTTGATGCAATTGTCATTAAAAATAAGCCATTCTGATTGGTTTATGTGCTGTCACTCAACAGTTTTCTATTTTATAACTTTTGCTGGGACCATCATGCTAAAGTCTTTAACCAGAAAGTCAATTCGTCAAGAATGTAGTCAACAGTTTTCTATTTTACAACTTTTGCTATCACCATCACGCAATAGCCTTCAAACAGCAAGACAAGTGGTCAATAATGTTCTTGTTATCAACTATCTGTGGCTGGTTCTGCAGGTGTTCAATTAGAATAGGGTGAGGAAGGACCTCAGTAAGTTATGAAGAGCAAATAAAGCCCTTATGCAAATTGGTTCAGAATTGAGATCATATGATTGGTTGATGCAACTGTCATTCTAAATAAGCCATTCTGATTGGTTTATATACTGTCAGTCAACAGTTTTCTATTTTACAACTTTTGCTGGGACTATCATGCATTAGTCTTCAACCAGCAAGACAATTGGTCAAGAATGCTCTTGTTATCAACTACCTGTGGCTGGTTCTGCAGGTGTTCTATTAGACTAGGGTGAGGAAGGACCTCAGTAAGTTATGAAGAGCAAATAAAGCCCTTATGCAAATTAGTTCTGAATTGAGATCATATGATTGGTTGATGCAACTGTCATTCAAAATAAGCCATTCTGATTGGTTTATGTACTGTCAGTCAACAGTTTTCTATTTTACAACTTTTGCTGGGACTATCATGCATTATTCTTCAACCAGCAAGACAATTGGTCAAGAGTGCTCTTGTTATCAACTATCTGTGGCTGGTTTTGTAGGTTTTCAATTAAACTAGGGTTAGGAAGGACCTCAGTAAGTTATGAAGAGCAAATAAAGCCCTTATGCAAATTAGTTTAGAATTGAGACCATCTGATTGGTTGATGCAATTGTCATTAAAAATAAGCCATTCTGATTGGTTTATGTGCTGTCACTCAACAGTTTTCTATTTTATAACTTTTGCTGGGACCATCATGCTAAAATCTTTAACCAGAAAGTCAATTCGTCAAGAATGTAGTCAACAGTTTTCTATTTTACAACTTTTGCTATCACCATCACGCAATAGCCTTCAAACAGCAAGACAAGTGGTCAATAATGTTCTTGTTATCAACTATCTGTGGCTGGTTCTGCAGGTGTTCAATTAGAATAGGGTGAGGAAGGACCTCAGTAAGTTATGAAGAGCAAATAAAGCCCTTATGCAAATTGGTTCAGAATTGAGATCATATGATTGGTTGATGCAACTGTCATTCTAAATAAGCCATTCTGATTGGTTTATGTACTGTCAGTCAACAGTTTTCTATTTTACAACTTTTGCTGGGACTATCATGCATTAGTCTTCAACCAGCAAGACAATTGGTCAAGAATGCTCTTGTTATCAACTATCTGTGGCTGGTTTTGTAGGTTTTCAATTAAACCAGGGTTAGGAAAGACCTCAGTAAGTTATGGAGAGCAAATAAAGCCATTATGCTAATTAGTTTAGAATTGAGACCATCTGATTGGTTGATGCAATTGTCATTCAAAATAAGCCATTCTGATTGGTTTATTTACTGTCAGTCAACAGTTCTCTATTTTACAACTTTTGCTGGGACTATCATGCATTAGTCTTCAACCAGCAAGACAATTGGTCAAGAATGCTCTTGTTATCAACTATCTGTGGCTGGTTTTGTAGGTTTTCAATTAAACTAGGGTTAGGAAGGACCTCAGTAAGTTATGGAGAGCAAATAAAGCCCTTATGCAAATTAGTTCAGAATTGAGATCATCTGATTGGTTGATGCAACTGTCATTCAAAATAAGCCATTCTGATTGGTTTATATACTGTCAGTCAACAGTTTTCTATTTTACAACTTTTGCTGGGACTATCATGCATTAGTCTTCAACCAGCAAGACAATTGGTCAAGAATGCTCTTGTTATCAACTATCTGTGGCTGGTTTTGTAGGTTTTCAATTAAACTAGGGTTAGGAAGGACCTCAGTAAGTTATGGAGAGCAAATAAAGCCCTTATGCAAATTAGTTCAGAATTGAGATCATCTGATTGGTTGATGCAACTGTCATTCAAAATAAGCCATTCTGATTGGTTTATATACTGTCAGTCAACAGTTTTCTATTTTACAACTTTTGCTGGGACTATCATGCATTAGTCTTCAACCAGCAAGACAATTGGTCAAGAATGCTCTTGTTATCAACTATCTGTGGCTGGTTCTGCAGCTATTCAATTAAACTAGGGTTAGGAAAGACCTCAATAAGTTATGGAGAGCAAATAAAGCCCTTATGCAAATTAGTTCAGAATTGAGATCATATGATTGGTTGATGCAACTGTCATTCAAAATAAGCCATTCTGATTGGTTTATGTACTGTCAGTCATCAGTTTTCTATTTTACAACTTTTGCTGGGACTATCATGCATTAGTCTTCAACCAGCAAGACAATTGGTCAAGAATGCTCTTGTTATCAACTATCTCTGGCTGGTTTTGTAGGTTTTCAATTAAACTAGGGTTAGGAAAGACCTCAGTAAGTTATGGAGAGCAAATAAAGCCCTTATGCAAATTAGTTTAGAATTGAGACCATCTGATTGGTTGATGCAATTGTCATTCAAAATACACCATTCTGATTGGTTTATGTACTGTCAGTCAACAGTTCTTTATTTCACAACTTTTGCTGGGACTATCATGCATTAGTCTTCAACCAGCAAGACAATTGGTCAAGAACGCTCTTGTTATCAACTATCTGTGGCTGGTTTTGTAGGTTTTCAATTAAACTAGGGTTAGGAAGGACCTCAGTTAGTTATAGAGAGCAAATAAAGCCCTTATGCAAATTAGTTCAGAATTGAGATCATCTGATTGGTTGATGCAACTGTCATTCAAAATAAGCCATTCTGATTGGTTTATATACTGTCAGTCAACAGTTTTCTATTTTACAACTTTTGCTGGGACTATCATGCATTAGTCTTCAACCAGCAAGACAATTGGTCAAGAATGCTCTTGTTATCAACTACCTGTGGCTGGTTCTGCAGGTGTTCTATTAGACTAGGGTGAGGAAGGACCTCAGTAAGTTATGAAGAGCAAATAAAGCCCTTATGCAAATTAGTTCTGAATTGAGATCATATGATTGGTTGATGCAACTGTCATTCAAAATAAGCCATTCTGATTGGTTTATGTACTGTCAGTCAACAGTTTTCTATTTTACAACTTTTGCTGGGACTATCATGCATTATTCTTCAACCAGCAAGACAATTGGTCAAGAGTGCTCTTGTTATCAACTATCTGTGGCTGGTTTTGTAGGTTTTCAATTAAACTAGGGTTAGGAAGGACCTCAGTAAGTTATGAAGAGCAAATAAAGCCCTTATGCAAATTAGTTTAGAATTGAGACCATCTGATTGGTTGATGCAATTGTCATTAAAAATAAGCCATTCTGATTGGTTTATGTGCTGTCACTCAACAGTTTTCTATTTTATAACTTTTGCTGGGACCATCATGCTAAAGTCTTTAACCAGAAAGTCAATTCGTCAAGAATGTAGTCAACAGTTTTCTATTTTACAACTTTTGCTATCACCATCACGCAATAGCCTTCAAACAGCAAGACAAGTGGTCAATAATGTTCTTGTTATCAACTATCTGTGGCTGGTTCTGCAGGTGTTCAATTAGAATAGGGGGAGGAAGGACCTCAGTAAGTTATGAAGAGCAAATAAAGCCCTTATGCAAATTGGTTCAGAATTGAGATCATATGATTGGTTGATGCAACTGTCATTCTAAATAAGCCATTCTGATTGGTTTATATACTGTCAGTCAACAGTTTTCTATTTTACAACTTTTGCTGGGACTATCATGCATTAGTCTTCAACCAGCAAGACAATTGGTCAAGAATGATCTTGTTATCAACTACCTGTGGCTGGTTCTGCAGGTGTTCTATTAGACTAGGGTGAGGAAGGACCTCAGTAAGTTATGAAGAGCAAATAAAGCCCTTATGCAAATTAGTTCTGAATTGAGATCATATGATTGGTTGATGCAACTGTCATTCAAAATAAGCCATTCTGATTGGTTTATGTACTGTCAGTCAACAGTTTTCTATTTTACAACTTTTGCTGGGACTATCATGCATTATTCTTCAACCAGCAAGACAATTGGTCAAGAGTGCTCTTGTTATCAACTATCTGTGGCTGGTTTTGTAGGTTTTCAATTAAACTAGGGTTAGGAAGGACCTCAGTAAGTTATGAAGAGCAAATAAAGCCCTTATGCAAATTAGTTTAGAATTGAGACCATCTGATTGGTTGATGCAATTGTCATTAAAAATAAGCCATTCTGATTGGTTTATGTGCTGTCACTCAACAGTTTTCTATTTTATAACTTTTGCTGGGACCATCATGCTAAAATCTTTAACCAGAAAGTCAATTCGTCAAGAATGTAGTCAACAGTTTTCTATTTTACAACTTTTGCTATCACCATCACGCAATAGCCTTCAAACAGCAAGACAAGTGGTCAATAATGTTCTTGTTATCAACTATCTGTGGCTGGTTCTGCAGGTGTTCAATTAGAATAGGGGGAGGAAGGACCTCAGTAAGTTATGAAGAGCAAATAAAGCCCTTATGCAAATTGGTTCAGAATTGAGATCATATGATTGGTTGATGCAACTGTCATTCTAAATAAGCCATTCTGATTGGTTTATATACTGTCAGTCAACAGTTTTCTATTTTACAACTTTTGCTGGGACTATCATGCATTAGTCTTCAACCAGCAAGACAATTGGTCAAGAATGATCTTGTTATCAACTACCTGTGGCTGGTTCTGCAGGTGTTCTATTAGACTAGGGTGAGGAAGGACCTCAGTAAGTTATGAAGAGCAAATAAAGCCCTTATGCAAATTAGTTCTGAATTGAGATCATATGATTGGTTGATGCAACTGTCATTCTAAATAAGCCATTCTGATTGGTTTATGTACTGTCAGTCAACAGTTTTCTATTTTACAACTTTTGCTGGGACTATCATGCATTAGTCTTCAACCAGCAAGACAATTGGTCAAGAATGCTCTTGTTATCAACTATCTGTGGCTGGTTTTGTAGGTTTTCAATTAAACCAGGGTTAGGAAAGACCTCAGTAAGTTATGGAGAGCAAATAAAGCCATTATGCTAATTAGTTTAGAATTGAGACCATCTGATTGGTTGATGCAATTGTCATTCAAAATAAGCCATTCTGATTGGTTTATTTACTGTCAGTCAACAGTTCTCTATTTTACAACTTTTGCTGGGACTATCATGCATTAATCTTCAACCAGCAAGACAATTGGTCAAGAATGCTCTTGTTATCAACTATCTGTGGCTGGTTTTGTTGGTTTTCAATTAAACTAGGGTTAGGAAGGACCTCAGTAAGTTATGGAGAGCAAATAAAGCCCTTATGCAAATTAGTTCAGAATTGAGACCATCTGATTGGTTGATGCAATTGTCATTCAAAATAAGCCATTCTGATTGGTTTATGTGCTGTCAGTCAACAGTTTTCTATTTTATAACTTTTGCTGGGACCATCATGCAATAGTCTTCAACCAGCAAGACAATTGGTCAAGAATGTAGTCAACAGTTTTCTATTTTACAAATTTTGCTGGCACCATCACGCAATAGCCTTTAACCAGCAAGACAATTGGTCAAGAATGTTCTTGTTATCAACTATCTGTGGCTGGTTCTGCAGGTGTTCAATTAGACTAGGGTGAGGAAGGACCTCAGTAAGTTATGAAGAGCAAATAAAGCCATTATGTAAATTAGTTCAGAATTGAGATCATCTGATTGGTTGATGCAACTGTCATTCAAAATAAGCCATTCTGATTGGTTTATATACTGTCAGTAAACAGTTTTCTATTTTACAACTTTTGCTGGGACTATCATGCATTAGTCTTCAACCAGCAAGACAATTGGTCAAGAATGCTCTTGTTATCAACTTTCTGTGGCTGGTTCTGCAGTTGTTCAATAAGACTAGGGTAAGGAAGGACCTCAGTAAGTTATGAAGAGCAAATAAAGCCATTATGCAAATTAGTTCAGAATTGAGACCATCTGATTGGTTGATGCAACTGTCATTCAAAATAAGCAATTCTGATTGGTTTATGTACCATCAGTCAACAGTTTCCTATTTTACAACGTTTGCTGGGACCATCATGCAATAGTCTTCAACCAGCAAGACAATTGGTCAATAATGTTCTTGTTATCAACTATCTGTGGCTGGTTCTGCAGGTGTTCAATTAGAATAGGGTTAGGAAGGACCTCAGTAAGTTATAAAGAGCAAATAAAGCCCTTATGCAAATTAGTTCAGAATTGAGACCATCTGATTGGTTGATGCAACTGTCATTCAAAATAAGCCATTCTGATTGGTTTATGTACTGTCAGTCAACAGTTCTCTATTTTACAACGTTTGCTGGGACCATCATGCAATAGTCTTCAACCAGCAAGACAATTGGTCAATAATGTTCTTGTTATCAACTATCTGTGGCTGGTTCTGCAGGTGTTCAATTAAACTAGGGTTAGGAAGGACCTCAGTAAGTTATGGAGAGCAAATAAAGCCCTTATGCAAATTAGTTCAGAATTGAGATCATCTGATTGGTTGATGCAACTGTCATTCAAAATAAGCCATTCTGATTGGTTTATATACTGTCAGTCAACAGTTTTCTATTTTACAACGTTTGCTGGGACTATCATGCATTAGTCTTCAACCAGCAAGACAATTGGTCAAGAATGCTCTTGTTATCAACTATCTGTGGCTGGTTCTGCAGGTGTTCAATTAAACTAGGGTTAGGAAAGACCTCAGTAAGTTATGGAGAGCAAATAAAGCCCTTATGCAAATTAGTTTAGAATTGAGACCATCTGATTGGTTGATGCAATTGTCATTCAAAATACACCATTCTGATTGGTTTATGTACTGTCAGTCAACAGTTCTCTATTTTACAACTTTTGCTGGGACTATCATGCATTAGTCTTCAACCAGCAAGACAATTGGTCAAGAATGCTCTTGTTATCAACTATCTGTGGCTGGTTTTGTAGGTTTTCAATTAAACTAGGGTTAGGAAGGAACTCAGTAAGTTATGGAGAGCAAATAAAGCCCTTATGCAAATTAGTTCAGAATTGAGATCATCTGATTGGTTGATGCAACTGTCATTCAAAATAAGCCATTCTGATTGGTTTATATACTGTCAGTCAACAGTTTTCTATTTTACAACTTTTGCTGGGACTATCATGCATTAGTCTTCAACCAGCAAGACAATTGGTCAAGAATGCTCTTGTTATCAACTATCTGTGGCTGGTTCTGCAGGTGTTCAATTAGACTAGGGTGAGGAAGGACCTCAGTAAGTTATGAAGAGCAAATAAAGCCCTTATGCAAATTGGTTCAGAATTGAGATCATATGATTGGTTGATGCAACTGTCATTCAAAATAAGCCATTCTGATTGGTTTATGTACTGTCAGTCAACAGTTTTCTATTTTACAACTTTTGCTGGGACTATCATGCATTAGTCTTCAACCAGCAAGACAATTGGTCAAGAATGCTCTTGTTATCAACTATCTGTGGCTGGTTTTGTAGGTTTTCAATTAAACTAGGGTTAGGAAGGACCTCAGTAAGTTATGGAGAGCAAATAAAGCCCTTATGCAAATTAGTTCAGAATTGAGATCATATGATTGGTTGATGCAACTGTCATTCAAAATAAGCCATTCTGATTGGTTTATGTACTGTCAGTCAACAGTTTTCTATTTTACAACTTTTGCTCGGACTATTATGCATTAGTCTTCAACCAGCAAGACAATTGGTCAAGAATGCTCTTGTTATCAACTATCTGTGGCTGGTTTGGTAGGTTTTCAATTAAACTAGGGTTAGGAAAGACCTCAGTAAGTTATGGAGAGCAAATAAAGCCCTTATGCAAATTAGTTTAGAATTGAGACCATCTGATTGGTTGATGCAATTGTCATTCAAAATAAGCCATTCTGATTGGTTTATGTGCTGTCAGTCAACAGTTTTCTATTTTATAACTTTTGCTGGGACCATCATGCAATAGTCTTCAACCAGCAAGACAATTGGTCAAGAATGTAGTCAACAGTTTTCTATTTTACAACTTTTGCTGGCACCATCACGCAATAGCCTTCAACCAGCAAGACAATTGGTCAAGAATGCTCTTGTTATCAACTATCTGTGGCTGGTTTTATAGGTTTTCAATTTAACTAGGGTTAGGAAGGACCTCAGTAAGTTATGGAGAGCAAATAAAGCCCCTATGCAAATTAGTTTAGAATTGAGACCATCTGATTGGTTGATGCAATTGTCATTCAAAATACACCATTCTGATTGGTTTATGTACTGTCAGTCAACAGTTTTCTATTTTACAAATTTTGCTGGCACCATCACGCAATAGCCTTTAACCAGCAAGACAATTGGTCAAGAATGTTCTTGTTATCAACTATCTGTGGCTGGTTCTGCAGGTGTTCAATTAGACTAGGGTGAGGAAGGACCTCAGTAAGTTATGAAGAGCAAATAAAGCCATTATGTAAATTAGTTCAGAATTGAGATCATCTGATTGGTTGATGCAACTGTCATTCAAAATAAGCCATTCTGATTGGTTTATATACTGTCAGTAAACAGTTTTCTATTTTACAACTTTTGCTGGGACTATCATGCATTAGTCTTCAACCAGCAAGACAATTGGTCAAGAATGCTCTTGTTATCAACTTTCTGTGGCTGGTTCTGCAGTTGTTCAATAAGACTAGGGTAAGGAAGGACCTCAGTAAGTTATGAAGAGCAAATAAAGCCATTATGCAAATTAGTTCAGAATTGAGACCATCTGATTGGTTGATGCAACTGTCATTCAAAATAAGCAATTCTGATTGGTTTATGTACCATCAGTCAACAGTTTCCTATTTTACAACGTTTGCTGGGACCATCATGCAATAGTCTTCAACCAGCAAGACAATTGGTCAATAATGTTCTTGTTATCAACTATCTGTGGCTGGTTCTGCAGGTGTTCAATTAGAATAGGGTTAGGAAGGACCTCAGTAAGTTATAAAGAGCAAATAAAGCCCTTATGCAAATTAGTTCAGAATTGAGACCATCTGATTGGTTGATGCAACTGTCATTCAAAATAAGCCATTCTGATTGGTTTATGTACTGTCAGTCAACAGTTCTCTATTTTACAACGTTTGCTGGGACCATCATGCAATAGTCTTCAACCAGCAAGACAATTGGTCAATAATGTTCTTGTTATCAACTATCTGTGGCTGGTTCTGCAGGTGTTCAATTAAACTAGGGTTAGGAAGGACCTCAGTAAGTTATGGAGAGCAAATAAAGCCCTTATGCAAATTAGTTCAGAATTGAGATCATCTGATTGGTTGATGCAACTGTCATTCAAAATAAGCCATTCTGATTGGTTTATATACTGTCAGTCAACAGTTTTCTATTTTACAACGTTTGCTGGGACTATCATGCATTAGTCTTCAACCAGCAAGACAATTGGTCAAGAATGCTCTTGTTATCAACTATCTGTGGCTGGTTCTGCAGGTGTTCAATTAAACTAGGGTTAGGAAAGACCTCAGTAAGTTATGGAGAGCAAATAAAGCCCTTATGCAAATTAGTTTAGAATTGAGACCATCTGATTGGTTGATGCAATTGTCATTCAAAATACACCATTCTGATTGGTTTATGTACTGTCAGTCAACAGTTCTCTATTTTACAACTTTTGCTGGGACTATCATGCATTAGTCTTCAACCAGCAAGACAATTGGTCAAGAATGCTCTTGTTATCAACTATCTGTGGCTGGTTTTGTAGGTTTTCAATTAAACTAGGGTTAGGAAGGAACTCAGTAAGTTATGGAGAGCAAATAAAGCCCTTATGCAAATTAGTTCAGAATTGAGATCATCTGATTGGTTGATGCAACTGTCATTCAAAATAAGCCATTCTGATTGGTTTATATACTGTCAGTCAACAGTTTTCTATTTTACAACTTTTGCTGGGACTATCATGCATTAGTCTTCAACCAGCAAGACAATTGGTCAAGAATGCTCTTGTTATCAACTATCTGTGGCTGGTTCTGCAGGTGTTCAATTAGACTAGGGTGAGGAAGGACCTCAGTAAGTTATGAAGAGCAAATAAAGCCCTTATGCAAATTGGTTCAGAATTGAGATCATATGATTGGTTGATGCAACTGTCATTCAAAATAAGCCATTCTGATTGGTTTATGTACTGTCAGTCAACAGTTTTCTATTTTACAACTTTTGCTGGGACTATCATGCATTAGTCTTCAACCAGCAAGACAATTGGTCAAGAATGCTCTTGTTATCAACTATCTGTGGCTGGTTTTGTAGGTTTTCAATTAAACTAGGGTTAGGAAGGACCTCAGTAAGTTATGGAGAGCAAATAAAGCCCTTATGCAAATTAGTTCAGAATTGAGATCATATGATTGGTTGATGCAACTGTCATTCAAAATAAGCCATTCTGATTGGTTTATGTACTGTCAGTCAACAGTTTTCTATTTTACAACTTTTGCTCGGACTATTATGCATTAGTCTTCAACCAGCAAGACAATTGGTCAAGAATGCTCTTGTTATCAACTATCTGTGGCTGGTTTGGTAGGTTTTCAATTAAACTAGGGTTAGGAAAGACCTCAGTAAGTTATGGAGAGCAAATAAAGCCCTTATGCAAATTAGTTTAGAATTGAGACCATCTGATTGGTTGATGCAATTGTCATTCAAAATAAGCCATTCTGATTGGTTTATGTGCTGTCAGTCAACAGTTTTCTATTTTATAACTTTTGCTGGGACCATCATGCAATAGTCTTCAACCAGCAAGACAATTGGTCAAGAATGTAGTCAACAGTTTTCTATTTTACAACTTTTGCTGGCACCATCACGCAATAGCCTTCAACCAGCAAGACAATTGGTCAAGAATGCTCTTGTTATCAACTATCTGTGGCTGGTTTTATAGGTTTTCAATTTAACTAGGGTTAGGAAGGACCTCAGTAAGTTATGGAGAGCAAATAAAGCCCCTATGCAAATTAGTTTAGAATTGAGACCATCTGATTGGTTGATGCAATTGTCATTCAAAATACACCATTCTGATTGGTTTATGTACTGTCAGTCAACAGTTCTTTATTTCACAACTTTTGCTGGGACTATCATGCATTAGTCTTCAACCAGCAAGACAATTGGTCAAGAACGCTCTTGTTATCAACTATCTGTGGCTGGTTTTGTAGGTTTTCAATTAAACTAGGGTTAGGAAGGACCTCAGTTAGTTATAGAGAGCAAATAAAGCCCTTATGCAAATTAGTTCAGAATTGAGATCATCTGATTGGTTGATGCAACTGTCATTCAAAATAAGCCATTCTGATTGGTTTATATACTGTCAGTCAACAGTTTTCTATTTTACAACTTTTGCTGGGACTATCATGCATTAGTCTTCAACCAGCAAGACAATTGGTCAAGAATGCTCTTGTTATCAACTACCTGTGGCTGGTTCTGCAGGTGTTCTATTAGACTAGGGTGAGGAAGGACCTCAGTAAGTTATGAAGAGCAAATAAAGCCCTTATGCAAATTAGTTCTGAATTGAGATCATATGATTGGTTGATGCAACTGTCATTCAAAATAAGCCATTCTGATTGGTTTATGTACTGTCAGTCAACAGTTTTCTATTTTACAACTTTTGCTGGGACTATCATGCATTATTCTTCAACCAGCAAGACAATTGGTCAAGAGTGCTCTTGTTATCAACTATCTGTGGCTGGTTTTGTAGGTTTTCAATTAAACTAGGGTTAGGAAGGACCTCAGTAAGTTATGAAGAGCAAATAAAGCCCTTATGCAAATTAGTTTAGAATTGAGACCATCTGATTGGTTGATGCAATTGTCATTAAAAATAAGCCATTCTGATTGGTTTATGTGCTGTCACTCAACAGTTTTCTATTTTATAACTTTTGCTGGGACCATCATGCTAAAGTCTTTAACCAGAAAGTCAATTCGTCAAGAATGTAGTCAACAGTTTTCTATTTTACAACTTTTGCTATCACCATCACGCAATAGCCTTCAAACAGCAAGACAAGTGGTCAATAATGTTCTTGTTATCAACTATCTGTGGCTGGTTCTGCAGGTGTTCAATTAGAATAGGGTGAGGAAGGACCTCAGTAAGTTATGAAGAGCAAATAAAGCCCTTATGCAAATTGGTTCAGAATTGAGATCATATGATTGGTTGATGCAACTGTCATTCTAAATAAGCCATTCTGATTGGTTTATATACTGTCAGTCAACAGTTTTCTATTTTACAACTTTTGCTGGGACTATCATGCATTAGTCTTCAACCAGCAAGACAATTGGTCAAGAATGCTCTTGTTATCAACTACCTGTGGCTGGTTCTGCAGGTGTTCTATTAGACTAGGGTGAGGAAGGACCTCAGTAAGTTATGAAGAGCAAATAAAGCCCTTATGCAAATTAGTTCTGAATTGAGATCATATGATTGGTTGATGCAACTGTCATTCAAAATAAGCCATTCTGATTGGTTTATGTACTGTCAGTCAACAGTTTTCTATTTTACAACTTTTGCTGGGACTATCATGCATTATTCTTCAACCAGCAAGACAATTGGTCAAGAGTGCTCTTGTTATCAACTATCTGTGGCTGGTTTTGTAGGTTTTCAATTAAACTAGGGTTAGGAAGGACCTCAGTAAGTTATGAAGAGCAAATAAAGCCCTTATGCAAATTAGTTTAGAATTGAGACCATCTGATTGGTTGATGCAATTGTCATTAAAAATAAGCCATTCTGATTGGTTTATGTGCTGTCACTCAACAGTTTTCTATTTTATAACTTTTGCTGGGACCATCATGCTAAAATCTTTAACCAGAAAGTCAATTCGTCAAGAATGTAGTCAACAGTTTTCTATTTTACAACTTTTGCTATCACCATCACGCAATAGCCTTCAAACAGCAAGACAAGTGGTCAATAATGTTCTTGTTATCAACTATCTGTGGCTGGTTCTGCAGGTGTTCAATTAGAATAGGGTGAGGAAGGACCTCAGTAAGTTATGAAGAGCAAATAAAGCCCTTATGCAAATTGGTTCAGAATTGAGATCATATGATTGGTTGATGCAACTGTCATTCTAAATAAGCCATTCTGATTGGTTTATGTACTGTCAGTCAACAGTTTTCTATTTTACAACTTTTGCTGGGACTATCATGCATTAGTCTTCAACCAGCAAGACAATTGGTCAAGAATGCTCTTGTTATCAACTATCTGTGGCTGGTTTTGTAGGTTTTCAATTAAACCAGGGTTAGGAAAGACCTCAGTAAGTTATGGAGAGCAAATAAAGCCATTATGCTAATTAGTTTAGAATTGAGACCATCTGATTGGTTGATGCAATTGTCATTCAAAATAAGCCATTCTGATTGGTTTATTTACTGTCAGTCAACAGTTCTCTATTTTACAACTTTTGCTGGGACTATCATGCATTAATCTTCAACCAGCAAGACAATTGGTCAAGAATGCTCTTGTTATCAACTATCTGTGGCTGGTTTTGTTGGTTTTCAATTAAACTAGGGTTAGGAAGGACCTCAGTAAGTTATGGAGAGCAAATAAAGCCCTTATGCAAATTAGTTCAGAATTGAGACCATCTGATTGGTTGATGCAATTGTCATTCAAAATAAGCCATTCTGATTGGTTTATGTGCTGTCAGTCAACAGTTTTCTATTTTATAACTTTTGCTGGGACCATCATGCAATAGTCTTCAACCAGCAAGACAATTGGTCAAGAATGTAGTCAACAGTTTTCTATTTTACAAATTTTGCTGGCACCATCACGCAATAGCCTTTAACCAGCAAGACAATTGGTCAAGAATGTTCTTGTTATCAACTATCTGTGGCTGGTTCTGCAGGTGTTCAATTAGACTAGGGTGAGGAAGGACCTTAGTAAGTTATGAAGAGCAAATAAAGCCATTATGTAAATTAGTTCAGAATTGAGATCATCTGATTGGTTGATGCAACTGTCATTCAAAATAAGCCATTCTGATTGGTTTATATACTGTCAGTAAACAGTTTTCTATTTTACAACTTTTGCTGGGACTATCATGCATTAGTCTTCAACCAGCAAGACAATTGGTCAAGAATGCTCTTGTTATCAACTTTCTGTGGCTGGTTCTGCAGTTGTTCAATAAGACTAGGGTAAGGAAGGACCTCAGTAAGTTATGAAGAGCAAATAAAGCCATTATGCAAATTAGTTCAGAATTGAGACCATCTGATTGGTTGATGCAACTGTCATTCAAAATAAGCAATTCTGATTGGTTTATGTACCATCAGTCAACAGTTTCCTATTTTACAACGTTTGCTGGGACCATCATGCAATAGTCTTCAACCAGCAAGACAATTGGTCAATAATGTTCTTGTTATCAACTATCTGTGGCTGGTTCTGCAGGTGTTCAATTAGAATAGGGTTAGGAAGGACCTCAGTAAGTTATAAAGAGCAAATAAAGCCCTTATGCAAATTAGTTCAGAATTGAGACCATCTGATTGGTTGATGCAACTGTCATTCAAAATAAGCCATTCTGATTGGTTTATGTACTGTCAGTCAACAGTTCTCTATTTTACAACGTTTGCTGGGACCATCATGCAATAGTCTTCAACCAGCAAGACAATTGGTCAATAATGTTCTTGTTATCAACTATCTGTGGCTGGTTCTGCAGGTGTTCAATTAAACTAGGGTTAGGAAGGACCTCAGTAAGTTATGGAGAGCAAATAAAGCCCTTATGCAAATTAGTTCAGAATTGAGATCATCTGATTGGTTGATGCAACTGTCATTCAAAATAAGCCATTCTGATTGGTTTATATACTGTCAGTCAACAGTTTTCTATTTTACAACGTTTGCTGGGACTATCATGCATTAGTCTTCAACCAGCAAGACAATTGGTCAAGAATGCTCTTGTTATCAACTATCTGTGGCTGGTTCTGCAGGTGTTCAATTAAACTAGGGTTAGGAAAGACCTCAGTAAGTTATGGAGAGCAAATAAAGCCCTTATGCAAATTAGTTCGGAATTGAGATCATATGATTGGTTGATGCAACTGTCATTCAAAATAAGCCATTCTGATTGGTTTATGTACTGTCAGTCAACAGTTTTCTATTTTACAACTTTTGCTGGGACTATCATGCATTAGTCTTCAACCAGCAAGACAATTGGTCAAGAATGCTCTTGTTATCAACTATCTGTGGCTGGTTTTGTAGGTTTTCAATTAAACTAGGGTTAGGAAAGACCTCAGTAAGTTATGGAGAGCAGATAAAGCCATTATGCAAATTAGTTTAGAATTGAGACCATCTGATTGGTTGATGCAATTGTCATTCAAAATACACCATTCTGATTGGTTTATGTACTGTCAGTCAACAGTTCTCTATTTTACAACTTTTGCTGGGACTATCATGCATTAGTCTTCAACCAGCAAGACAATTGGTCAAGAATGCTCTTGTTATCAACTATCTGTGGCTGGTTTTGTAGGTTTTCAATTAAACTAGGGTTAGGAAGGAACTCAGTAAGTTATGGAGAGCAAATAAAGCCCTTATGCAAATTAGTTCAGAATTGAGATCATCTGATTGGTTGATGCAACTGTCATTCAAAATAAGCCATTCTGATTGGTTTATATACTGTCAGTCAACAGTTTTCTATTTTACAACTTTTGCTGGGACTATCATGCATTAGTCTTCAACCAGCAAGACAATTGGTCAAGAATGCTCTTGTTATCAACTATCTGTGGCTGGTTCTGCAGGTGTTCAATTAGACTAGGGTGAGGAAGGACCTCAGTAAGTTATGAAGAGCAAATAAAGCCCTTATGCAAATTGGTTCAGAATTGAGATCATATGATTGGTTGATGCAACTGTCATTCAAAATAAGCCATTCTGATTGGTTTATGTACTGTCAGTCAACAGTTTTCTATTTTACAACTTTTGCTGGGACTATCATGCATTAGTCTTCAACCAGCAAGACAATTGGTCAAGAATGCTCTTGTTATCAACTATCTCTGGCTGGTTTTGTAGGTTTTCAATTAAACTAGGGTTAGGAAGGACCTCAGTAAGTTATGGAGAGCAAATAAAGCCCTTATGCAAATTAGTTCAGAATTGAGATCATATGATTGGTTGATGCAACTGTCATTCAAAATAAGCCATTCTGATTGGTTTATGTACTGTCAGTCAACAGTTCTCTATTTTACAACGTTTGCTGGGACCATCATGCAATAGTCTTCAACCAGCAAGACAATTGGTCAATAATGTTCTTGTTATCAACTATCTGTGGCTGGTTCTGCAGGTGTTCAATTAAACTAGGGTTAGGAAGGACCTCAGTAAGTTATGGAGAGCAAATAAAGCCCTTATGCAAATTAGTTCAGAATTGAGATCATCTGATTGGTTGATGCAACTGTCATTCAAAATAAGCCATTCTGATTGGTTTATATACTGTCAGTCAACAGTTTTCTATTTTACAACATTTGCTGGGACTATCATGCATTAGTCTTCAACCAGCAAGACAATTGGTCAAGAATGCTCTTGTTATCAACTATCTGTGGCTGGTTCTGGAGGTGTTCAATTAAACTAGGGTTAGGAAAGACCTCAGTAAGTTATGGAGAGCAAATAAAGCCCTTATGCAAATTAGTTCGGAATTGAGATCATATGATTGGTTGATGCAACTGTCATTCAAAATAAGCCATTCTGATTGGTTTATGTACTGTCAGTCAACAGTTTTCTATTTTACAACTTTTGCTGGGACTATCATGCATTAGTCTTCAACCAGCAAGACAATTGGTCAAGAATGCTCTTGTTATCAACTATCTGTGGCTGGTTTTGTAGGTTTTCAATTAAACTAGGGTTAGGAAAGACCTCAGTAAGTTATGGAGAGCAGATAAAGCCATTATGCAAATTAGTTTAGAATTGAGACCATCTGATTGGTTGATGCAATTGTCATTCAAAATACACCATTCTGATTGGTTTATGTACTGTCAGTCAACAGTTCTCTATTTTACAACTTTTGCTGGGACTATCATGCATTAGTCTTCAACCAGCAAGACAATTGGTCAAGAATGCTCTTGTTATCAACTATCTGTGGCTGGTTTTGTAGGTTTTCAATTAAACTAGGGTTAGGAAGGAACTCAGTAAGTTATGGAGAGCAAATAAAGCCCTTATGCAAATTAGTTCAGAATTGAGATCATCTGATTGGTTGATGCAACTGTCATTCAAAATAAGCCATTCTGATTGGTTTATATACTGTCAGTCAACAGTTTTCTATTTTACAACTTTTGCTGGGACTATCATGCATTAGTCTTCAACCAGCAAGACAATTGGTCAAGAATGCTCTTGTTATCAACTATCTGTGGCTGGTTCTGCAGGTGTTCAATTAGACTAGGGTGAGGAAGGACCTCAGTAAGTTATGAAGAGCAAATAAAGCCCTTATGCAAATTGGTTCAGAATTGAGATCATATGATTGGTTGATGCAACTGTCATTCAAAATAAGCCATTCTGATTGGTTTATGTACTGTCAGTCAACAGTTTTCTATTTTACAACTTTTGCTGGGACTATCATGCATTAGTCTTCAACCAGCAAGACAATTGGTCAAGAATGCTCTTGTTATCAACTATCTGTGGCTGGTTTTGTAGGTTTTCAATTAAACTAGGGTTAGGAAGGACCTCAGTAAGTTATGGAGAGCAAATAAAGCCCTTATGCAAATTAGTTCAGAATTGAGATCATATGATTGGTTGATGCAACTGTCATTCAAAATAAGCCATTCTGATTGGTTTATGTACTGTCAGTCAACAGTTTTCTATTTTACAACTTTTGCTCGGACTATTATGCATTAGTCTTCAACCAGCAAGACAATTGGTCAAGAATGCTCTTGTTATCAACTATCTGTGGCTGGTTTGGTAGGTTTTCAATTAAACTAGGGTTAGGAAAGACCTCAGTAAGTTATGGAGAGCAAATAAAGCCCTTATGCAAATTAGTTTAGAATTGAGACCATCTGATTGGTTGATGCAATTGTCATTCAAAATAAGCCATTCTGATTGGTTTATGTGCTGTCAGTCAACAGTTTTCTATTTTATAACTTTTGCTGGGACCATCATGCAATAGTCTTCAACCAGCAAGACAATTGGTCAAGAATGTAGTCAACAGTTTTCTATTTTACAACTTTTGCTGGCACCATCACGCAATAGCCTTCAACCAGCAAGACAATTGGTCAAGAATGCTCTTGTTATCAACTATCTGTGGCTGGTTTTATAGGTTTTCAATTTAACTAGGGTTAGGAAGGACCTCAGTAAGTTATGGAGAGCAAATAAAGCCCCTATGCAAATTAGTTTAGAATTGAGACCATCTGATTGGTTGATGCAATTGTCATTCAAAATACACCATTCTGATTGGTTTATGTACTGTCAGTCAACAGTTCTCTATTTTACAACTTTTGCTGGGACTATCATGCATTAGTCTTCAACCAGCAAGACAATTGGTCAAGAATGCTCTTGTTATCAACTATCTGTGGCTGGTTTTGTAGGTTTTCAATTAAACTAGGGTTAGGAAGGACCTCAGTAAGTTATGGAGAGCAAATAAAGCCCTTATGCAAATTAGTTCAGTATTGAGATCATCTGATTGGTTGATGCAAATGTCATTCAAAATAAGCCATTCTGATTGGTTTATATACTGTCAGTCAACAGTTTTCTATTTTACAACTTTAGCTGGGACTATCATGCATTAGTCTTCAACCAGCAAGACAATTGGTCAAGAATGCTCTTGTTATCAACAATCTGTGGCTGGTTCTGCAGGTGTTCAATTAAACTAGGGTTAGGAAGGACCTCAGTAAGTTATGGAGAGCAAATAAAGCCCTTATGCAAATTAGTTCAGAAGTGAGATCATCTGATTGGTTGATGCAACTGTCATTCAAAATAAGCCATTCTGATTGGTTTATGTACTGTCAGTCAACAGTTCTCTATTTTACAACTTTTGCTGGGACTATCATGCATTAGTCTTCAACCAGCAAGACAATTGGTCAAGAATGCTCTTGTTATCAACTATCTGTGGCTGGTTTTGTAGGTTTTCAATTAAACTAGGGTTAGGAAAGACCTCAGTAAGTTATGGAGAGCAAATAAAGCCATTATGCAAATTAGTTTAGAATTGAGACCATCTGATTGGTTGATGCAATTGTCATTCAAAATACACCATTCTGATTGGTTTATGTACTGTCAGTCAACAGTTCTCTATTTTACAACTTTTGCTGGGACTATCATGCATTAGTCTTCAACCAGCAAGACAATTTGTCAAGAATGCTCTTGTTATCAACTATCTGTGGCTGGTTTTGTAGGTTTTCAATTAAACTAGGGTTAGGAAGGAACTCAGTAAGTTATGGAGAGCAAATAAAGCCCTTATGCAAATTAGTTCAGAATTGAGATCATCTGATTGGTTGATGCAACTGTCATTCAAAATAAGCCATTCTGATTGGTTTATATACTGTCAGTCAACAGTTTTCTATTTTACAACTTTTGCTGGGACTATCATGCATTAGTCTTCAACCAGCAAGACAATTGGTCAAGAATGCTCTTGTTATCAACTATCTGTGGCTGGTTCTGCAGGTGTTCAATTAGACTAGGGTGAGGAAGGACCTCAGTAAGTTATGAAGAGCAAATAAAGCCCTTATGCAAATTGGTTCAGAATTGAGATCATATGATTGGTTGATGCAACTGTCATTCAAAATAAGCCATTCTGATTGGTTTATGTACTGTCAGTCAACAGTTTTCTATTTTACAACTTTTGCTGGGACTATCATGCATTAGTCTTCAACCAGCAAGACAATTGGTCAAGAATGCTCTTGTTATCAACTATCTGTGGCTGGTTTTATAGGTTTTCAATTAAACTAGGGTTAGGAAGGACCTCAGTAAGTTATGGAGAGCAAATAAAGCCCTTATGCAAATTAGTTCAGAATTGAGATCATATGATTGGTTGATGCAACTGTCATTCAAAATAAGCCATTCTGATTGGTTTATGTACGTTCAGTCAACAGTTTTCTATTTTACAACTTTTGCTCGGACTATTATGCATTAGTCTTCAACCAGCAAGACAATTGGTCAAGAATGCTCTTGTTATCAACTATCTGTGGCTGGTTTGGTAGGTTTTCAATTAAACTAGGGTTAGGAAAGACCTCAGTAAGTTATGGAGAGCAAATAAAGCCCTTATGCAAATTAGTTTAGAATTGAGACCATCTGATTGGTTGATGCAATTGTCATTCAAAATAAGCCATTCTGATTGGTTTATGTGCTGTCAGTCAACAGTTTTCTATTTTATAACTTTTGCTGGGACCATCATGCAATAGTCTTCAACCAGCAAGACAATTGGTCAAGAATGTAGTCAACAGTTTTCTATTTTACAACTTTTGCTGGCACCATCACGCAATAGCCTTCAACCAGCAAGACAATTGGTCAAGAATGCTCTTGTTATCAACTATCTGTGGCTGGTTTTATAGGTTTTCAATTTAACTAGGGTTAGGAAGGACCTCAGTAAGTTATGGAGAGCAAATAAAGCCCCTATGCAAATTAGTTTAGAATTGAGACCATCTGATTGGTTGATGCAATTGTCATTCAAAATACACCATTCTGATTGGTTTATGTAGTGTCAGTCAACAGTTCTCTATTTTACAACTTTTGCTGGGACTATCATGCATTAGTCTTTAACCAGCAAGACAATTGGTCAAGAATGCTCTTGTTATCAACTATCTGTGGCTGGTTTTGTAGGTTTTCAATTAAACTAGGGTTAGGAAGGACCTCAGTAAGTTATGGAGAGCAAATAAAGCCCTTATGCAAATTAGTTCAGAATTGAGATCATCTGATTGGTTGATGCAACTGTCATTCAAAATAAGCCATTCTGATTGGTTTATATACTGTCAGTCAACAGTTTTCTATTTTACAACTTTTGCTGGGACTATCATGCATTAGTCTTCAACCAGCAAGACAATTGGTCAAGAATGCTCTTGTTATCAACAATCTGTGGCTGGTTCTGCAGGTGTTCAATTAAACTAGGGTTAGGAAGGACCTCAGTAAGTTATGGAGAGCAAATAAAGCCCTTATGCAAATTAGTTCGGAATTGAGATCATCTGATTGGTTGATGCAACTGTCATTCAAAATAAGCCATTCTGATTGGTTTATGTACTGTCAGTCAACAGTTCTCTATTTTACAACTTTTGCTGGGACTATCATGCATTAGTCTTCAACCAGCAAGACAATTGGTCAAGAATGCTCTTGTTATCAACTATCTGTGGCTGGTTTTGTAGGTTTTCAATTAAACTAGGGTTAGGAAGGACCTCAGTAAGTTATGGAGAGCAAATAAAGCCCTTATGCAAATTAGTTCAGAATTGAGATCATATGATTGGTTGATGCAACTGTCATTCAAAATAAGCCATTCTGATTGGTTTATGTACTGTCAGTCATCAGTTTTCTATTTTACAACTTTTGCTGGGACTATCATGCATTAGTCTTCAACCAGCAAGACAATTGGTCAAGAATGCTCTTGTTATCAACTATCTGTGGCTGGTTTTGTAGGTTTTCAATTAAACTAGGGTTAGGAAAGACCTCAGTAAGTTATGGAGAGCAAATAAAGCCCTTATGCAAATTAGTTTAGAATTGAGACCATCTGATTGGTTGATGCAATTGTCATTCAAAATACACCATTCTGATTGGTTTATGTACTGTCAGTGAACAGTTCTTTATTTCACAACTTTTGCTGGGACTATCATGCATTAGTCTTCAACCAGCAAGACAATTGGTCAAGAATGCTCTTGTTATCAACTATCTGTGGCTGGTTTTGTAGGTTTTCAATTAAACTAGGGTTAGGAAGGACCTCAGTAAGTTATAGAGAGCAAATAAAGCCCTTATGCAAATTAGTTCAGAATTGAGATCATCTGATTGGTTGATGCAACTGTCATTCAAAATAAGCCATTCTGATTGGTTTATATACTGTCAGTCAACAGTTTTCTATTTTACAACTTTTGCTGGGACTATCATGCATTAGTCTTCAACCAGCAAGACAATTGGTCAAGAATGCTCTTGTTATCAACTATCTGTGGCTGGTTTTGTAGGTTTTCAATTAAACTAGGGTTAGGAAGGACCTCAGTAAGTTATGAAGAGCAAATAAAGCCCTTATGCAAATTAGTTTAGAATTGAGACCATCTGATTGGTTGATGCAATTGTCATTAAAAATAAGCCATTCTGATTGGTTTATGTGCTGTCAGTCAACAGTTTTCTATTTTATAACTGTTGCTGGGACCATCATGCTAAAATCTTTAACCAGAAAGTCAATTCGTCAAGAATGTAGTCAACAGTTTTCTATTTTACAACTTTTGCTATCACCATCACGCAATAGCCTTCAAACAGCAAGACAAGTGGTCAATAATGTTCTTGTTATCAACTATCTGTGGCTGGTTCTGCAGGTGTTCAATTAGAATAGGGTGAGGAAGGACCTCAGTAAGTTATGGAGAGCAAATAAAGCCCTTATGCAAATTAGTTTAGAATTAAGACCATCTGATTGGTTGATGCAATTGTCATTCAAAATAAGCCATTCTGATTGGTTTATGTACTGTCAGTCAACAGTTCTCTATTTTACAACTTTTGCTGGGACTATCATGCATTAGTCTTCAACCAGAAAGACATTTGGTCAAGAATGCTCTTGTTATCAACTATCTGAGGGTGGTTTTGTAAGTTTTCAATTAAACTAGGGTTAGGAAGGACCTCAGTAAGTTATGGAGAGCAAATAAAGCCCTTATGCAAATTAGTTCAGAATTGAGATCATCTGATTGGTTGATGCAACTGTCATTCAAAATAAGCCATTCTGATTGGTTTATATACTGTCAGTCAAAAGTTTTCTATTTTACAACTTTTGCTGGGACTATTATGCATTAGTCTTCAACCAGCAAGACAATTGGTCAAGAATGCTCTTGTTATCAACTATCTGTGGCTGGTTTTATAGGTTTTCAATTAAACTAGGGTTAGGAAGGACCTCAGTAAGTTATGGAGAGCAAATAAAGCCCTTATGCAAATTAGTTTAGAATTGAGACCATCTGATTGGTTGATGCAATTGTCATTCAAAATACACCATTCTGATTGGTTTATGTACTGTCAGTCAACAGTTCTCTATTTTACAACTTTTGCTGGGACTATCATGCATTAGTCTTCAACCAGCAAGACAATTGGTCAAGAATGCTCTTGTTATCAACTATCTGTGGCTGGTTTTGTAGGTTTTCAATTAAACTAGGGTTAGGAAGGACCTCAGTAAGTTATGGAGAGCAAATAAAGCCCTTATGCAAATTAGTTTAGAATTAAGACCATCTGATTAGTTGATGTAATTGTCATTCAAAATAAGCCATTCTGATTGGTTTATGTACTGTCAGTCAACAGTTCTCTATTTTACAACTTTTGCTGGGACTATCATGCATTAGTCTTCAACCAGCATGACAATTGGTCAAGAATGCTCTTGTTATCAACTATCTGTGGCTGGTTTTGTAGGTTTTCAATTAAACTAGGGTTAGGAAGGACCTCAGTAAGTTATGGAGAGCAAATAAAGCCCTTATGCAAATTAGTTCAGAATTGAGATCATCTGATTGGTTGATGCAACTGTCATTCAAAATAAGCCATTCTGATTGGTTTATATACTGTCAGTCAACAGTTTTCTATTTTACAACTTTTGCTGGGACTATTATGCATTAGTCTTCAACCAGCAAGACAATTGGTCAAGAATGCTCTTGTTATCAACTATCTGTGGCTGGTTTTGTAGGTTTTCAATTAAACTAGGGTTAGGAAGGACCTCAGTAAGTTATGGAGAGCAAATAAAGCCCTTATGCAAATTAGTTTAGAATTGAGACCATCTGATTGGTTGATGCAATTGTCATTCAAAATACACCATTCTGATTGGTTTATGTACTGTCAGTCAACAGTTCTCTATTTTACAACTTTTGCTGGGACTATCATGCATTAGTCTTCAACCAGCAAGACATTTGGTCAAGAATGTTCTTGTTATCAACTATCTGAGGGTGGTTTTGTAGGTTTTCAATTAAACTAGGGTTAGGAAGGACCTCAGTAAGTTATGGAGAGCAAATAAAGCCCCTATGCAAATTAGTTTAGAATTGAGACCATCTGATTGGTTGATGCAATTGTCATTCAAAATACACCATTGTGATTGGTTTATGTACTGTCAGTCAACAGTTCTCTATTTTACAACTTTTGCTGGGACTATCATGCATTAGTCTTCAACCAGCAAGACAATTGGTCAAGAATGCTCTTGTTATCAACTATCTGTGGCTGGTTTTGTAGGTTTTCAATTAAACTAGGGTTAGGAAGGACCTCAGTAAGTTATGGAGAGCAAATAAAGCCCTTATGCAAATTAGTTCAGAATTGAGATCATCTGATTGGTTGATGCAACTGTCATTCAAAATAAGCCATTCTGATTGGTTTATATACTGTCAGTCAACAGTTTTCTATTTTACAACTTTTGCTGGGACTATCATGCATTAGTCTTCAACCAGCAAGACAATTGGTCAAGAATGCTCTTGTTATCAACTATCTGTGGCTGGTTTTGTAGGTTTTCAATTAAACTAGGGTTAGGAAGGACCTCAGTAAGTTATGGAGAGCAAATAAAGCCCTTATGCAAATTAGTTCAGAATTGAGATCATCTGATTGGTTGATGCAACTGTCATTCAAAATAAGCCATTCTGATTGGTTTATATACTGTCAGTCAACAGTTTTCTATTTTACAACTTTTGCTGGGACTATCATGCATTAGTCTTCAACCAGCAAGACAATTGGTCAAGAATGCTCTTGTTATCAACTATCTGTGGCTGGTTCTGCAGGTATTCAATTAAACTAGGGTTAGGAAAGACCTCAATAAGTTATGGAGAGCAAATAAAGCCCTTATGCAAATTAGTTCAGAATTGAGATCATATGATTGGTTGATGCAACTGTCATTCAAAATAAGCCATTCTGATTGGTTTATGTACTGTCAGTCATCAGTTTTCTATTTTACAACTTTTGCTGGGACTATCATGCATTAGTCTTCAACCAGCAAGACAATTGGTCAAGAATGCTCTTGTTATCAACTATCTCTGGCTGGTTTTGTAGGTTTTCAATTAAACTAGGGTTAGGAAAGACCTCAGTAAGTTATGGAGAGCAAATAAAGCCCTTATGCAAATTAGTTTAGAATTGAGACCATCTGATTGGTTGATGCAATTGTCATTCAAAATACACCATTCTGATTGGTTTATGTACTGTCAGTCAACAGTTCTTTATTTCACAACTTTTGCTGGGACTATCATGCATTAGTCTTCAACCAGCAAGACAATTGGTCAAGAACGCTCTTGTTATCAACTATCTGTGGCTGGTTTTGTAGGTTTTCAATTAAACTAGGGTTAGGAAGGACCTCAGTTAGTTATAGAGAGCAAATAAAGCCCTTATGCAAATTAGTTCAGAATTGAGATCATCTGATTGGTTGATGCAACTGTCATTCAAAATAAGCCATTCTGATTGGTTTATATACTGTCAGTCAACAGTTTTCTATTTTACAACTTTTGCTGGGACTATCATGCATTAGTCTTCAACCAGCAAGACAATTGGTCAAGAATGCTCTTGTTATCAACTACCTGTGGCTGGTTCTGCAGGTGTTCTATTAGACTAGGGTGAGGAAGGACCTCAGTAAGTTATGAAGAGCAAATAAAGCCCTTATGCAAATTAGTTCTGAATTGAGATCATATGATTGGTTGATGCAACTGTCATTCAAAATAAGCCATTCTGATTGGTTTATGTACTGTCAGTCAACAGTTTTCTATTTTACAACTTTTGCTGGGACTATCATGCATTATTCTTCAACCAGCAAGACAATTGGTCAAGAGTGCTCTTGTTATCAACTATCTGTGGCTGGTTTTGTAGGTTTTCAATTAAACTAGGGTTAGGAAGGACCTCAGTAAGTTATGAAGAGCAAATAAAGCCCTTATGCAAATTAGTTTAGAATTGAGACCATCTGATTGGTTGATGCAATTGTCATTAAAAATAAGCCATTCTGATTGGTTTATGTGCTGTCACTCAACAGTTTTCTATTTTATAACTTTTGCTGGGACCATCATGCTAAAGTCTTTAACCAGAAAGTCAATTCGTCAAGAATGTAGTCAACAGTTTTCTATTTTACAACTTTTGCTATCACCATCACGCAATAGCCTTCAAACAGCAAGACAAGTGGTCAATAATGTTCTTGTTATCAACTATCTGTGGCTGGTTCTGCAGGTGTTCAATTAGAATAGGGTGAGGAAGGACCTCAGTAAGTTATGAAGAGCAAATAAAGCCCTTATGCAAATTGGTTCAGAATTGAGATCATATGATTGGTTGATGCAACTGTCATTCTAAATAAGCCATTCTGATTGGTTTATATACTGTCAGTCAACAGTTTTCTATTTTACAACTTTTGCTGGGACTATCATGCATTAGTCTTCAACCAGCAAGACAATTGGTCAAGAATGCTCTTGTTATCAACTACCTGTGGCTGGTTCTGCAGGTGTTCTATTAGACTAGGGTGAGGAAGGACCTCAGTAAGTTATGAAGAGCAAATAAAGCCCTTATGCAAATTAGTTCTGAATTGAGATCATATGATTGGTTGATGCAACTGTCATTCAAAATAAGCCATTCTGATTGGTTTATGTACTGTCAGTCAACAGTTTTCTATTTTACAACTTTTGCTGGGACTATCATGCATTATTCTTCAACCAGCAAGACAATTGGTCAAGAGTGCTCTTGTTATCAACTATCTGTGGCTGGTTTTGTAGGTTTTCAATTAAACTAGGGTTAGGAAGGACCTCAAGTAGTTATGAAGAGCAAATAAAGCCCTTATGCAAATTAGTTTAGAATTGAGACCATCTGATTGGTTGATGCAATTGTCATTAAAAATAAGCCATTCTGATTTGTTTATGTGCTGTCAGTCAACAGTTTTCTATTTTATAACTTTTGCTGGGACCATCATGCTAAAATCTTTAACCAGAAAGTCAATTCGTCAAGAATGTAGTCAACAGTTTTCTATTTTACAACTTTTGCTATCACCATCACGCAATAGCCTTCAAACAGCAAGACAAGTGGTCAATAATGTTCTTGTTATCAACTATCTGTGGCTGGTTCTGCAGGTGTTCAATTAGAATAGGGTGAGGAAGGACCTCAGTAAGTTATGAAGAGCAAATAAAGCCCTTATGCAAATTGGTTCAGAATTGAGATCATATGATTGGTTGATGCAACTGTCATTCTAAATAAGCCATTCTGATTGGTTTATGTACTGTCAGTCAACAGTTTTCTATTTTACAACTTTTGCTGGGACTATCATGCATTAGTCTTCAACCAGCAAGACAATTGGTCAAGAATGCTCTTGTTATCAACTATCTGTGGCTGGTTTTGTAGGTTTTCAATTAAACCAGGGTTAGGAAAGACCTCAGTAAGTTATGGAGAGCAAATAAAGCCATTATGCTAATTAGTTTAGAATTGAGACCATCTGATTGGTTGATGCAATTGTCATTCAAAATAAGCCATTCTGATTGGTTTATTTACTGTCAGTCAACAGTTCTCTATTTTACAACTTTTGCTGGGACTATCACGCATTAATCTTCAACCAGCAAGACAATTGGTCAAGAATGCTCTTGTTATCAACTATCTGTGGCTGGTTTTGTAGGTTTTCAATTAAACTAGGGTTAGGAAGGACCTCAGTAAGTTATGGAGAGCAAATAATGTCCTTATGCAAATTAGTTTAGAATTGAGACCATCTGATTGGTTGATGCAATTGTCAATCAAAATAAGACATTCTGATTGGTTTATGTACTGTCAGTCAACAGTTCTTTATTTCACAACTTTTGCTGGGACTATCATGCATTAGTCTTTAACCAGCAAGACAATTGGTAAAGAATGCTCTTGTTATCAACTATCTGTGGCTGGTTTTGTTGGTTTTCAATTAAACTAGGGTTAGGAAGGACCTCAGTAAGTTATGGAGAGCAAATAAAGCCCTTATGCAAATTAGTTCAGAATTGAGACCATCTGATTGGTTGATGCAATTGTCATTCAAAATAAGCCATTCTGATTGGTTTATGTGCTGTCAGTCAACAGTTTTCTATTTTATAACTTTTGCTGGGACCATTATGCAATAGTCTTCAACCAGCAAGACAATTGGTCAAGAATGTAGTCAACAGTTTTCTATTTTACAAATTTTGCTGGCACCATCACGCAATAGCCTTTAACCAGCAAGACAATTGGTCAAGAATGTTCTTGTTATCAACTATCTGTGGCTGGTTCTGCAGGTGTTCAATTAGACTAGGGTGAGGAAGGACCTCAGTAAGTTATGAAGAGCAAATAAAGCCATTATGCAAATTAGTTCAGAATTGAGACCATCTGATTGGTTGATGCAACTGTCATTCAAAATAAGCAATTCTGATTGGTTTATGTACCATCAGTCAACAGTTTCCTATTTTACAACGTTTGCTGTGACCATCATGCAATAGTCTTCAACCAGCAAGACAATTGGTCAATAATGTTCTTGTTATCAACTATCTGTGGCTGGTTCTGCAGGTGTTCAATTAGAATAGGGTTAGGAAGGACCTCAGTAAGTTATGGAGAGCAAATAAAGCCCTTATGCAAATTAGTTCAGAATTGAGATCATCTGATTGGTTGATGCAACTGTCATTCAAAATAAGCCATTCTGATTGGTTTATATACTGTCAGTCAACAGTTTTCTATTTTACAACGTTTGCTGGGACTATCATGCATTAGTCTTTAACCAGCAAGACAATTGGTCAAGAATGCTCTTGTTATCAACTATCTGTGGCTGGTTCTGCAGGTGTTCAATTAAACTAGGGTTAGGAAAGACCTCAGTAAGTTATGGAGAGCAAATAAAGCCCTTATGCAAATTAGTTCGGAATTGAGATCATATGATTGGTTGATGCAACTGTCATTCAAAATAAGCCATTCTGATTGGTTTATGTACTGTCAGTCAACAGTTTTCTATTTTACAACTTTTGCTGGGACTATCATGCATTAGTCTTCAACCAGCAAGACAATTGGTCAAGAATGCTCTTGTTATCAACTATCTGTGGCTGGTTTTGTAGGTTTTCAATTAAACTAGGGTTAGGAAAGACCTCAGTAAGTTATGGAGAGCAAATAAAGCCATTATGCAAATTAGTTTAGAATTGAGACCATCTGATTGGTTGATGCAATTGTCATTCAAAATACACCATTCTGATTGGTTTATGTACTGTCAGTCAACAGTTCTCTATTTTACAACTTTTGCTGATACTATCATGCATTAGTCTTCAACCAGCAAGACAATTTGTCAAGAATGCTCTTGTTATCAACTATCTGTGGCTGGTTTTGTAGGTTTTCAATTAAACTAGGGTTAGGAAGGAACTCAGTAAGTTATGGAAAGCAAATAAAGCCCTTATGCAAATTAGTTCAGAATTGAGATCATCTGATTGGTTGATGCAACTGTCATTCAAAATAAGCCATTCTGATTGGTTTATATACTGTCAGTCAACAGTTTTCTATTTTACAACTTTTGCTGGGACTATCATGCATTAGTCTTCAACCAGCAAGACAATTGGTCAAGAATGCTCTTGTTATCAACTATCTGTGGCTGGTTCTGCAGGTGTTCAATTAGACTAGGGTGAGGAAGGACCTCAGTAAGTTATGAAGAGCAAATAAAGCCCTTATGCAAATTGGTTCAGAATTGAGATCATATGATTGGTTGATGCAACTGTCATTCTAAATAAGCCTTTCTGATTGGTTTATGTACTGTCAGTCAACAGTTCTCTATTTTACAACTTTTGCTGGGACTATCATGCATTAATCTTCAACCAGCAAGACAATTGGTCAAGAATGCTCTTGTTATCAACTATCTGTGGCTGGTTTTGTAGGTTTTCAATTAAACTAGGGTTAGGAAGGACCTCAGTAAGTTATGGAGAGCAAATAAAGCCCTTATGCAAATTAGTTTAGAATTGAGACCATCTGATTGGTTGATGCAATTGTCATTCAAAATAAGACATTCTGATTGGTTTATGTACTGTCAGTCAACAGTTCTTTATTTCACAACTTTTGCTGGGACTATCATGCATTAGTCTTTAACCAGCAAGACAATTGGTAAAGAATGCTATTGTTATCAACTATCTGTGGCTGGTTCTGCAGGTGTTCAATTAGACTAGGGTGAGGAAGGACCTCACTAAGTTATGAAGAGCAAATAAAGCCCTTATGCAAATTAGTTCAGAATTGAGATCATCGGATTGGTTGATGCAACTGTCATTCAAAATAAGCCATTCTGATTGGTTTATGTACTGTCAGTCAACAGTTTTCTATTTTACAACTTTTTGCTGGGACTATCATGCATTAGTCTTCAACCAGCAAGACAATTGGTCAAGAATGCTCTTGTTATCAACTATCTGTGGCTGGTTTTGTAGGTTTTCAATTAAACTAGGGTTAGGAAGGACCTCAGTAAGTTATAGAGAGCAAATAAAGCCCTTATGCAAATTAGTTCAGAATTGAGATCATCTGATTGGTTGATGCAACTGTCATTCAAAATAAGCCATTCTGATTGGTTTATATACTTTCAGTCAACAGTTTTCTATTTTACAACTTTTGCTGGGACTATCATGCATTAGTCTTCAACCAGCAAGACAATTGGTCAAGATGCTCTTGTTATCAACTACCTGTGGCTGGTTCTGCAGGTGTTCTATTAGACTAGGGTGAGGAAGGACCTCAGTAAGTTATGAAGAGCAAATAAAGCCCTTATGCAAATTAGTTCTGAATTGAGATCATATGATTGGTTGATGCAACTGTCATTCAAAATAAGCCATTCTGATTGGTTTATGTACTGTCAGTCAACAGTTTTCTATTTTACAACTTTTGCTGGGACTATCATGCATTATTCTTCAACCAGCAAGACAATTGGTCAAGAGTGCTCTTGTTATCAACTATCTGTGGCTGGTTTTGTAGGTTTTCAATTAAACTAGGGTTAGGAAGGACCTCAAGTAGTTATGAAGAGCAAATAAAGCCCTTATGCAAATTAGTTTAGAATTGAGACCATCTGATTGGTTGATGCAATTGTCATTAAAAATAAGCCATTCTGATTGGTTTATGTGCTGTCAGTCAACAGTTTTCTATTTTATAACTTTTGCTGGGACCATCATGCTAAAATCTTTAACCAGAAAGTCAATTCGTCAAGAATAAAGTCAACAGTTTTCTATTTTACAACTTTTGCTATCACCATCACGCAATAGCCTTCAAACAGCAAGACAAGTGGTCAATAATGTTCTTGTTATCAACTATCTGTGGCTGGTTCTGCAGGTGTTCAATTAGAATAGGGTGAGGAATGACCTCAGTAAGTTATGAAGAGCAAATAAAGCCCTTATGCAAATTGGTTCAGAATTGAGATCATATGATTGGTTGATGCAACTGTCATTCTAAATAAGCCATTCTGATTGGTTTATGTACTGTCAGTCAACAGTTTTCTATTTTACAACTTTTGCTGGGACTATCATGCATTAGTCTTCAACCAGCAAGACAATTGGTCAAGAATGCTCTTGTTATCAACTATCTGTGGCTGGTTTTGTAGGTTTTCAATTAAACCAGGGTTAGGAAAGACCTCAGTAAGTTATGGAGAGCAAATAAAGCCATTATGCTAATTAGTTTAGAATTGAGACCATCTGATTGGTTGATGCAATTGTCATTCAAAATAAGCAATTCTGATTGGTTTATGTACCATCAGTCAACAGTTTCCTATTTTACAACGTTTGCTGGGACCATCATGCAATAGTCTTCAACCAGCAAGACAATTGGTCAATAATGTTCTTGTTATCAACTATCTGTGGCTGGTTCTGCAGGTGTTCAATTAGAATAGGGTTAGGAAGGACCTCAGTAAGTTATAAAGAGCAAATAAAGCCCTTATGCAAATTAGTTCAGAATTGAGACCATCTGATTGGTTGATGCAACTGTCATTCAAAATAAGCCATTCTGATTGGTTTATGTACTGTCAGTCAACAGTTCTCTATTTTACAACTTTTGCTGGGACTATCATGCATTAGTCTTCAACCAGCAAGACAATTGGTCAAGAATGCTCTTGTTATCAACTATCTGTGGCTGGTTTTGTAGGTTTTCAATTAAACTAGGGTTAGGAAGGACCTCAGTAAGTTATGGAGAGCAAATAAAGCCCTTATGCAAATTAGTTCAGAATTGAGATCATCTGATTGGTTGATGCAACTGTCATTCAAAATAAGCCATTCTGATTGGTTTATATACTGTCAGTCAACAGTTTTCTATTTTACAACGTTTGCTGGGACTATCATGCATTAGTCTTCAACCAGCAAGACAATTGGTCAAGAATGCTCTTGTTATCAACTATCTGTGGCTGGTTCTGCAGGTGTTCAATTAAACTAGGGTTAGGAAAGACCTCAGTAAGTTATGGAGAGCAAATAAAGCCCTTATGCAAATTAGTTCGGAATTGAGATCATATGATTGGTTGATGCAACTGTCATTCAAAATAAGCCATTCTGATTGGTTTATGTACTGTCAGTCAACAGTTTTCTATTTTACAACTTTTGCTGGGACTATCATGCATTAGTCTTCAACCAGCAAGACAATTGGTCAAGAATGCTCTTGTTATCAACTATCTGTGGCTGGTTTTGTAGGTTTTCAATTAAACTAGGGTTAGGAAAGACCTCAGTAAGTTATGGAGAGCAAATAAAGCCATTATGCAAATTAGTTTAGAATTGAGACCATCTGATTGGTTGATGCAATTGTCATTCAAAATACACCATTCTGATTGGTTTATGTACTGTCAGTCAACAGTTCTCTATTTTACAACTTTTGCTGGGACTATCATGCATTAGTCTTCAACCAGCAAGACAAATTGTCAAGAATGCTCTTGTTATCAACTATCTGTGGCTGGTTTTGTAGGTTTTCAATTAAACTAGGGTTAGGAAGGAACTCAGTAAGTTATGGAAAGCAAATAAAGCCCTTATGCAAATTAGTTCAGAATTGAGATCATCTGATTGGTTGATGCAACTGTCATTCAAAATAAGCCATTCTGATTGGTTTATATACTGTCAGTCAACAGTTTTCTATTTTACAACTTTTGCTGGGACTATCATGCATTAGTCTTCAACCAGCAAGACAATTGGTCAAGAATGCTCTTGTTATCAACTATCTGTGGCTGGTTCTGCAGGTGTTCAATTAAACTAGGGTTAGGAAAGACCTCAGTACGTTATGGAGAGCAAATAAAGCCCTTATGCAAATTAGTTCAGAATTGAGATCATCTGATTGGTTGATGCAACTGTCATTCAAAATAAGCCATTATGATTGGTTTATATACTGTCAGTCAACAGTTTTCTATTTTACAACTTTTGCTGGGACTATCATGCATTAGTCTTCAACCAGCAAGACAATTGGTCAAGAATGCTCTTGTTATCAACTATCTGTGGCTGGTTCTGCAGGTGTTCAATTAAACTAGGGTTAGGAAAGACCTCAGTAAGTTATGGAGAGCAAATAAAGCCCTTATGCAAATTAGTTCGGAATTGAGATCATATGATTGGTTGATGCAACTGTCATTCAAAATAAGCCATTCTGATTGGTTTATGTACTGTCAGTCAACAGTTTTCTATTTTACAACTTTTGCTGGGACTATCATGCATTAGTCTTCAACCAGCAAGACAATTGGTCAAGAATGCTCTTGTTATCAACTATCTGTGGCTGGTTTTGTAGGTTTTCAATTAAACTAGGGTTAGGAAGGAACTCAGTAAGTTATGGAAAGCAAATAAAGCCCTTATGCAAATTAGTTCAGAATTGAGATCATCTGATTGGTTGATGCAACTGTCATTCAAAATAAGCCATTCTGATTGGTTTATATACTGTCAGTCAACAGTTTTCTATTTTACAACTTTTGCTGGGACTATCATGCATTAGTCTTCAACCAGCAAGACAATTGGTCAAGAATGCTCTTGTTATCAACTATCTGTGGCTGGTTCTGCAGGTGTTCAATTAGACTAGGGTGAGGAAGGACCTCAGTAAGTTATGAAGAGCAAATAAAGCCCTTATGCAAATTGGTTCAGAATTGAGATCATATGATTGGTTGATGCAACTGTCATTCAAAATAAGCCATTCTGATTGGTTTATGTACTGTCAGTCAACAGTTTTCTATTTTACAACTTTTGCTGGGACTATCATGCATTAGTCTTCAACCAGCAAGACAATTGGTCAAGAATGCTCTTGTTATCAACTATCTGTGGCTGGTTTTGTAGGTTTTCAATTAAACTAGGGTTAGGAAGGACCTCAGTAAGTTATGGAGAGCAAATAAAGCCCTTATGCAAATTAGTTCAGAATTGAGATCATATGATTGGTTGATGCAACTGTCATTCAAAATAAGCCATTCTGATTGGTTTATGTACTGTCAGTCAACAGTTTTCTATTTTACAACTTTTGCTCGGACTATTATGCATTAGTCTTCAACCAGCAAGACAATTGGTCAAGAATGCTCTTGTTATCAACTATCTGTGGCTGGTTTGGTAGGTTTTCAATTAAACTAGGGTTAGGAAAGACCTCAGTAAGTTATGGAGAGCAAATAAAGCCCTTATGCAAATTAGTTTAGAATTGAGACCATCTGATTGGTTGATGCAATTGTCATTCAAAATAAGCCATTCTGATTGGTTTATGTGCTGTCAGTCAACAGTTTTCTATTTTATAACTTTTGCTGGGACCATCATGCAATAGTCTTCAACCAGCAAGACAATTGGTCAAGAATGTAGTCAACAGTTTTCTATTTTACAAATTTGCTGGCACCATCACGCAATAGCCTTCAACCAGCAAGACAATTGGTCAAGAATGCTCTTGTTATCAACTATCTGTGGCTGGTTTTATAGGTTTTCAATTTAACTAGGGTTAGGAAGGACCTCAGTAAGTTATGGAGAGCAAATAAAGCCCCTATGCAAATTAGTTTAGAATTGAGACCATCTGATTGGTTGATGCAATTGTCATTCAAAATACACCATTGTGATTGGTTTATGTACTGTCAATCAACAGTTCTCTATTTTACAACTTTTGCTGGGACTATCATGCATTAGTCTTCAGCCAGCAAGACAATTGGTCAAGAATGCTCTTGTTATCAACTATCTGTGGCTGGTTTTGTAGGTTTTCAATTAAACTAGGGTTAGGAAGGACCTCAGTAAGTTATGGAGAGCAAATAAAGCCCTTATGCAAATTAGTTCAGAATTGAGATCATCTGATTGGTTGATGCAACTGTCATTCAAAATAAGCCATTATGATTGGTTTATATACTGTCAGTCAACAGTTTTCTATTTTACAACTTTTGCTGGGACTATCATGCATTAGTCTTCAACCAGCAAGACAATTGGATAAGAATGCTCTTGTTATCAACTATCTGTGGCTGGTTCTGCAGGTGTTCAATTAAACTAGGGTTAGGAAAGACCTCAGTAAGTTATGGAGAGCAAATAAAGCCCTTATGCAAATTAGTTCGGAATTGAGATCATATGATTGGTTGATGCAACTGTCATTCAAAATAAGCCATTCTGATTGGTTTATGTACTGTCAGTCAACAGTTTTCTATTTTACAACTTTTGCTGGGACTATCATGCATTAGTCTTCAACCAGCAAGACAATTGGTCAAGAATGCTCTTGTTATCAACTATCTGTGGCTGGTTTTGTAGGTTTTCAATTAAACTAGGGTTAGGAAGGAACTCAGTAAGTTATAGAAAGCAAATAAAGCCCTTATGCAAATTAGTTCAGAATTGAGATCATCTGATTGGTTGATGCAACTGTCATTCAAAATAAGCCATTCTGATTGGTTTATATACTGTCAGTCAACAGTTTTCTATTTTACAACTTTTGCTGGGACTATCATGCATTAGTCTTCAACCAGCAAGACAATTGGTCAAGAATGCTCTTGTTATCAACTATCTGTGGCTGGTTCTGCAGGTGTTCAATTAGACTAGGGTGAGGAAGGACCTCAGTAAGTTATGAAGAGCAAATAAAGCCCTTATGCAAATTGGTTCAGAATTGAGATCATATGATTGGTTGATGCAACTGTCATTCAAAATAAGCCATTCTGATTGGTTTATGTACTGTCAGTCAACAGTTTTCTATTTTACAACTTTTGCTGGGACTATCATGCATTAGTCTTCAACCAGCAAGACAATTGGTCAAGAATGCTCTTGTTATCAACTATCTGTGGCTGGTTTTGTAGGTTTTCAATTAAACTAGGGTTAGGAAGGACCTCAGTAAGTTATGGAGAGCAAATAAAGCCCTTATGCAAATTAGTTCAGAATTGAGATCATATGATTGGTTGATGCAACTGTCATTCAAAATAAGCCATTCTGATTGGTTTATGTACTGTCAGTCAACAGTTTTCTATTTTACAACTTTTGCTCGGACTATTATGCATTAGTCTTCAACCAGCAAGACAATTGGTCAAGAATGCTCTTGTTATCAACTATCTGTGGCTGGTTTGGTAGGTTTTCAATTAAACTAGGGTTAGGAAAGACCTCAGTAAGTTATGGAGAGCAAATAAAGCCCTTATGCAAATTAGTTTAGAATTGAGACCATCTGATTGGTTGATGCAATTGTCATTCAAAATAAGCCATTCTGATTGGTTTATGTGCTGTCAGTCAACAGTTTTCTATTTTATAACTTTTGCTGGGACCATCATGCAATAGTCTTCAACCAGCAAGACAATTGGTCAAGAATGTAGTCAACAGTTTTCTATTTTACAAATTTGCTGGCACCATCACGCAATAGCCTTCAACCAGTGGCGTAACTAGAAATGTTGCTCCCCTCTGCCAAAAAAATTCTGCCCCCCCCCCCCCCCCCCCTCCCATTTTTGGTCAAACAAATATAATTATATATATAAAAAAGACAGAAAAGAGTACAATATGAGCCATATAGAAACAATAGACGGGGCATGCAGGGCACGCAGGTTGCCTCACAAACCACTAACCTCACTGCACGGGACTAGGTGACAGTTCTCCCAGGGCCATCTTAACAGCATTATGAGCCCCATGGCAAAGAGGTGCAGTGGGGCCCCTACCTACACGACCACAATAATGCCAATTGGCGCCCGCACGCAGCCACAGTAACAAAAACTTGGAGATGTGCAGAACTGCAGCCATGAAATACTTCATATAAATTTTAATGGCAACGTGCAACCTTTCAATAGAACCATATGACGATACAAGTGTATTGAAAAAAACGTTGTACTTTATAAAATTTTATATTAAGTAGTTGCTGGACTGCTGCACTTCTCCAAGTTGCTATAGATATATGTATGTGTATTACTATATGCTGCACTACACCCCCCCCCTATACCTGCAAACTATATCACTACACTACATCCCCCTATACCCCACACTACATGACTACACTAAATCCCCCTATACCCCACACTACATGACTACACTAAATCCCCCTATACCCCACACTACATCCCCATATACCTGCAAACTTCATCACTACACTACATCCCCCTATACCCCACACTACATGACTACACTAAATCCCCCTATACCCCACACTACATCCCCATATACCTGCAAACTTCATCACTACACTACATCCCCCTATACCCCACACTACATGACTACACTAAATCCCCCTATACCCCACACTACACTACATCCCCCTATACCTGCAAACTACAGTACATCACTACACTACATCCCCCTATACCCCACACTACATCACTACACTACATCCCCCTATACCCCACACTACATCCCCCTGTACCCCACACTACATCCCTCTGAACCCCATAAACATACTGTGACCAATATATATGCACAGTGCCCCAATACACTTGAACTGTGCCCCAATTAACACACACTGTTACCCTATTTACATGCCCTGTGGCCCAATACACACACACACTATGACCACATACATATGCACTGTGCCCCAATACACATACACTGTGCCCTCATTCATACTTTAAACACATTTTGCTCCCACACACACTGTCCCCCCAAACACATGAACTGTGCCCCCAATACATACATTTACTGTACACACACACATTGTGTACATAGCTGGAGTCATCACTCACCCATGTCAGAAAACGCTGCTCCACACCGTGGCGCTGGTCTGTCTTTGCCTTCTCTTATGTCTGCTGCTGCCTAGCCCCGGAGCTCCCCCGCAGCTGGGATCATAAAGCAAGCTCCCATCCACGGTTCCGGCCGGAGAAGGGTCACCTTTGTCAAGTTCTAGGCGCCGTCAGGAGCAGGATCTTGGCCTTGGCAGGTGCAACCCCCGGCAGAAGCATGACAAGATCCAGTCGTTCCGCCTCTGGTGCGGCAGCCGCATGACCTCGTCCCCTTCCCTCCCACTAATGCTCTGCGCTCTGCTGGGCAGGTGTCGGCAGCAGTCCCACAGTGTAGGTGGCTGCGCTTGGGCCCTGAATGACAGGGGCTGGTGAATGGGTACAGTCTGCAATGGGGGATGGGGGGGGTCTGAGTCCGCTTCCGCGCGGCACCCACACTGCGGCAGCAGCAAAATGTAAGTCATTATAGAAGTTGATTGTCAGACAGTGTGCCGGGCGCCCCCGCTGCTGCCCGCTCCCCCAAGCGGCAGCGGGGGCTGCCTTACACTAGCTACGCCACTGCCTTCAACCAGCAAGACAATTGGTCAAGAATGCTCTTGTTATCAACTATCTGTGGCTGGTTTTATAGGTTTTCAATTTAACTAGGGTTAGGAAGGACCTCAGTAAGTTATGGAGAGCAAATAAAGCCCCTATGCAAATTAGTTTAGAATTGAGACCATCTGATTGGTTGATGCAATTGTCATTCAAAATACACCATTGTGATTGGTTTATGTACTGTCAGTCAACAGTTCTCTATTTTGCAACTTTTGCTGGGACTATCATGCATTAGTCTTCAACCAGCAAGACAATTGGTCAAGAATGCTCTTGTTATCAACTATCTGTGGCTGGTTTTGTAGGTTTTCAATTAAACTAGGGTTAGGAAGGACCTCAGTAAGTTATGGAGAGCAAATAAAGCCCTTATGCAAATTAGTTCAGAATTGAGATCATCTGATTGGTTGATGCAACTGTCATTCAAAATAAGCCATTCTGATTGGTTTATATACTGTCAGTCAACAGTTTTCTATTTTACAACTTTTGCTGGGACTATCATGCATTAGTCTTCAACCAGCAAGACAATTGGTCAAGAATGCTCTTGTTATCAACAATCTGTGGCTGGTTCTGCAGGTGTTCAATTAAACTAGGGTTAGGAAGGACCTCAGTAAGTTATGGAGAGCAAATAAAGCCCTTATGCAAATTAGTTCAGAATTGAGATCATCTGATTGGTTGATGCAACTGTCATTCAAAATAAGCCATTCTGATTGGTTTATGTACTGTCAGTCAACAGTTCTCTATTTTACAACTTTTGCTGGGACTATCATGCATTAGTCTTCAACCAGCAAGACAATTGGTCAAGAATGCTCTTGTTATCAACTATCTGTGGCTGGTTTTGTAGGTTTTCAATTAAACTAGGGTTAGGAAGGACCTCAGTAAGTTATGGAGAGCAAATAAAGCCCTTATGCAAATTAGTTCAGAATTGAGATCATCTGATTGGTTGATGCAACTGTCATTCAAAATAAGCCATTCTGATTGGTTTATATACTGTCAGTCAACAGTTTTCTATTTTACAACTTTTGCTGGGACTATCATGCATTAGTCTTCAACCAGCAAGACAATTGGTCAAGAATGCTCTTGTTATCAACTATCTGTGGCTGGTTCTGCAGGTATTCAATTAAACTAGGGTTAGGAAAGACCTCAATAAGTTATGGAGAGCAAATAAAGCCCTTATGCAAATTAGTTCAGAATTGAGATCATATGATTGGTTGATGCAACTGTCATTCAAAATAAGCCATTCTGATTGGTTTATGTACTGTCAGTCATCAGTTTTCTATTTTACAACTTTTGCTGGGACTATCATGCATTAGTCTTCAACCAACAAGACAATTGGTCAAGAATGCTCTTGTTATCAACTATCTGTGGCTGGTTTTGTAGGTTTTCAATTAAACTAGGGTTAGGAAAGACCTCAGTAAGTTATGGAGAGCAAATAAAGCCCTTATGCAAATTAGTTTAGAATTGAGACCATCTGATTGGTTGATGCAATTGTCATTCAAAATACACCATTCTGATTGGTTTATGTACTGTCAGTCAACAGTTCTTTATTTCACAACTTTTGCTGGGACTATCATGCATTAGTCTTCAACCAGCAAGACAATTGGTCAAGAACGCTCTTGTTATCAACTATCTGTGGCTGGTTTTGTAGGTTTTCAATTAAACTAGGGTTAGGAAGGACCTCAGTTAGTTATAGAGAGCAAATAAAGCCCTTATGCAAATTAGTTCAGAATTGAGATCATCTGATTGGTTGATGCAACTGTCATTCAAAATAAGCCATTCTGATTGGTTTATATACTGTCAGTCAACAGTTTTCTATTTTACAACTTTTGCTGGGACTATCATGCATTAGTCTTCAACCAGCAAGACAATTGGTCAAGAATGCTCTTGTTATCAACTACCTGTGGCTGGTTCTGCAGGTGTTCTATTAGACTAGGGTGAGGAAGGACCTCAGTAAGTTATGAAGAGCAAATAAAGCCCTTATGCAAATTAGTTCTGAATTGAGATCATATGATTGGTTGATGCAACTGTCATTCAAAATAAGCCATTCTGATTGGTTTATGTACTGTCAGTCAGCAGTTTTCTATTTTACAACTTTTGCTGGGACTATCATGCATTATTCTTCAACCAGCAAGACAATTGGTCAAGAGTGCTCTTGTTATCAACTATCTGTGGCTGGTTTTGTAGGTTTTCAATTAAACTAGGGTTAGGAAGGACCTCAGTAAGTTATGAAGAGCAAATAAAGCCCTTATGCAAATTAGTTTAGAATTGAGACCATCTGATTGGTTGATGCAATTGTCATTAAAAATAAGCCATTCTGATTGGTTTATGTGCTGTCAGTCAACAGTTTTCTATTTTATAACTTTTGCTGGGACCATCATGCTAAAATCTTTAACCAGAAAGTCAATTCGTCAAGAATGTAGTCAACAGTTTTCTATTTTACAACTTTTGCTATCACCATCACGCAATAGCCTTCAAACAGCAAGACAAGTGGTCAATAATGTTCTTGTTATCAACTATCTGTGGCTGGTTCTGCAGGTGTTCAATTAGAATAGGGTGAGGAAGGACCTCAGTAAGTTATGAAGAGCAAATAAAGCCCTTATGCAAATTGGTTCAGAATTGAGATCATATGATTGGTTGATGCAACTGTCATTCTAAATAAGCCATTCTGATTGGTTTATGTACTGTCAGTCAACAGTTTTCTATTTTACAACTTTTGCTGGGACTATCATGCATTAGTCTTCAACCAGCAAGACAATTGGTCAAGAATGCTCTTGTTATCAACTATCTGTGGCTGGTTTTGTAGGTTTTCAATTAAACCAGGGTTAGGAAAGACCTCAGTAAGTTATGGAGAGCAAATAAAGCCATTATGCTAATTAGTTTAGAATTGAGACCATCTGATTGGTTGATGCAATTGTCATTCAAAATAAGCCATTCTGATTGGTTTATTTACTGTCAGTCAACAGTTCTCTATTTTACAACTTTTGCTGGGACTATCATGCATTAATCTTTAACCAGCAAGACAATTGGTCAAGAATGCTCTTGTTATCAACTATCTGTGGCTGGTTTTGTTGGTTTTCAATTAAACTAGGGTTAGGAAGGACCTCAGTAAGTTATGGAGAGCAAATAAAGCCCTTATGCAAATTAGTTCAGAATTGAGACCATCTGATTGGTTGATGCAATTGTCATTCAAAATAAGCCATTCTGATTGGTTTATGTGCTGTCAGTCAACAGTTTTCTATTTTATAACTTTTGCTGGGACCATCATGCAATAGTCTTCAACCAGCAAGACAATTGGTCAAGAATGTAGTCAACAGTTTTCTATTTTACAAATTTTGCTGGCACCATCACGCAATAGCCTTTAACCAGCAAGACAATTGGTCAAGAATGTTCTTGTTATCAACTATCTGTGGCTGGTTCTGCAGGTGTTCAATTAGACTAGGGTGAGGAAGGACCTCAGTAAGTTATGGAGAGCAAATAAAGCCATTATGCAAATTAGTTCAGAATTGAGACCATCTGATTGGTTGATGCAACTGTCATTCAAAATAAGCCATTCTGATTGGTTTATATACTGTCAGTCAACAGTTTTCTATTTTACAACTTTTGCTGGGACTATCATGCATTAGTCTTCAACCAGCAAGACAATTGGTCAAGAATGCTCTTGTTATCAACTTTCTGTGGCTGGTTCTGCAGTTGTTCAATAAGACTAGGGTAAGGAAGGACCTCAGTAAGTTATGAAGAGCAAATAAAGCCATTATGCAAATTAGTTCAGAATTGAGACCATCTGATTGGTTGATGCAACTGTCATTCAAAATAAGCAATTCTGATTGGTTTATGTACCATCAGTCAACAGTTTCCTATTTTACAACGTTTGCTGGGACCATCATGCAATAGTCTTCAACCAGCAAGACAATTGGTCAATAATGTTCTTGTTATCAACTATCTGTGGCTGGTTCTGCAGGTGTTCAATTAGAATAGGGTTAGGAAGGACCTCAGTAAGTTATAAAGAGCAAATAAAGCCCTTATGCAAATTAGTTCAGAATTGAGACCATCTGATTGGTTGATGCAACTGTCATTCAAAATAAGCCATTCTGATTGGTTTATGTACTGTCAGTCAACAGTTCTCTATTTTACAACTTTTGCTGGGACTACCATGCATTAGTCTTCAACCAGCAAGACAATTGGTCAAGAATGCTCTTGTTATCAACTATCTGTGGCTGGTTTTGTAGGTTTTCAATTAAACTAGGGTTAGGAAGGACCTCAGTAAGTTATGGAGAGCAAATAAAGCCCTTATGCAAATTAGTTCAGAATTGAGATCATCTGATTGGTTGATGCAACTGTCATTCAAAATAAGCCATTCTGATTGGTTTATATACTGTCAGTCAACAGTTTTCTATTTTACAACGTTTGCTGGGACTATCATGCATTAGTCTTCAACCAGCAAGACAATTGGTCAAGAATGCTCTTGTTATCAACTATCTGTGGCTGGTTCTGCAGGTGTTCAATTAAACTAAAGTTAGGAAAGACCTCAGTAAGTTATGGAGAGCAAATAAAGCCCTTATGCAAATTAGTTCGGAATTGAGATCATATGATTGGTTGATGCAACTGTCATTCAAAATAAGCCATTCTGATTGGTTTATGTACTGTCAGTCAACAGTTTTCTATTTTACAACTTTTGCTGGGACTATCATGCATTAGTCTTCAACCAGCAAGACAATTGGTCAAGAATGCACTTGTTATCAACTATCTGTGGCTGGTTTTGTAGGTTTTCAATTAAACTAGGGTTAGGAAAGACCTCAGTAAGTTATGGAGAGCAAATAAAGCCATTATGCAAATTAGTTTAGAATTGAGACCATCTGATTGGTTGATGCAATTGTCATTCAAAATACACCATTCTGATTGGTTTATGTACTGTCAGTCAACAGTTCTCTATTTTACAACTTTTGCTGGGACTATCATGCATTAGTCTTCAACCAGCAAGACAATTTGTCAAGAATGCTCTTGTTATCAACTATCTGTGGCTGGTTTTGTAGGTTTTCAATTAAACTAGGGTTAGGAAGGAACTCAGTAAGTTATGGAAAGCAAATAAAGCCCTTATGCAAATTAGTTCAGAATTGAGATCATCTGATTGGTTGATGCAACTGTCATTCAAAATAAGCCATTCTGATTGGTTTATATACTGTCAGTCAACAGTTTTCTATTTTACAACTTTTGCTGGGACTATCATGCATTAGTCTTCAACCAGCAAGACAATTGGTCAAGAATGCTCTTGTTATCAACTATCTGTGGCTGGTTCTGCAGGTGTTCAATTAGACTAGGGTGAGGAAGGACCTCAGTAAGTTATGAAGAGCAAATAAAGCCCTTATGCAAATTGGTTCAGAATTGAGATCATATGATTGGTTGATGCAACTGTCATTCAAAATAAGCCATTCTGATTGGTTTATGTACTGTCAGTCAACAGTTTTCTATTTTACAACTTTTGCTGGGACTATCATGCATTAGTCTTCAACCAGCAAGACAATTGGTCAAGAATGCTCTTGTTATCAACTATCTGTGGCTGGTTTTGTAGGTTTTCAATTAAACTAGGGTTAGGAAGGACCTCAGTAAGTTATGGAGAGCAAATAAAGCCCTTATGCAAATTAGTTCAGAATTGAGATCATATGATTGGTTGATGCAACTGTCATTCAAAATAAGCCATTCTGATTGGTTTATGTACTGTCAGTCAACAGTTTTCTATTTTACAACTTTTGCTCGGACTATTATGCATTAGTCTTCAACCAGCAAGACAATTGGTCAAGAATGCTCTTGTTATCAACTATCTGTGGCTGGTTTGGTAGGTTTTCAATTAAACTAGGGTTAGGAAAGACCTCAGTAAGTTATGGAGAGCAAATAAAGCCCTTATGCAAATTAGTTTAGAATTGAGACCATCTGATTGGTTGATGCAATTGTCATTCAAAATAAGCCATTCTGATTGGTTTATGTGCTGTCAGTCAACAGTTTTCTATTTTATAACTTTTGCTGGGACCATCATGCAATAGTCTTCAACCAGCAAGACAATTGGTCAAGAATGTAGTCAACAGTTTTCTATTTTACAACTTTTGCTGGCACCATCACGCAATAGCCTTCAACCAGCAAGACAATTGGTCAAGAATGCTCTTGTTATCAACTATCTGTGGCTGGTTTTATAGGTTTTCAATTTAACTAGGGTTAGGAAGGACCTCAGTAAGTTATGGAGAGCAAATAAAGCCCCTATGCAAATTAGTTTAGAATTGAGACCATCTGATTGGTTGATGCAATTGTCATTCAAAATACACCATTGTGATTGGTTTATGTACTGTCAGTCAACAGTTCTCTATTTTACAACTTTTGCTGGGACTATCATGCATTAGTCTTCAACCAGCAAGACAATTGGTCAAGAATGCTCTTGTTATCAACTATCTGTGGCTGGTTTTGTAGGTTTTCAATTAAACTAGGGTTAGGAAGGACCTCAGTAAGTTATGGAGAGCAAATAAAGCCCTTATGCAAATTAGTTCAGAATTGAGATCATCTGATTGGTTGATGCAACTGTCATTCAAAATAAGCCATTCTGATTGGTTTATATACTGTCAGTCAACAGTTTTCTATTTTACAACTTTTGCTGGGACTATCATGCATTAGTCTTCAACCAGCAAGACAATTGGTCAAGAATGCTCTTGTTATCAACTATCTGTGGCTGGTTTTGTAGGTTTTCAATTAAACTAGGGTTAGGAAGGACCTCAGTAAGTTATGGAGAGCAAATAAAGCCCTTATGCAAATTAGTTCAGAATTGAGATCATCTGATTGGTTGATGCAACTGTCATTCAAAATAAGCCATTCTGATTGGTTTATATACTGTCAGTCAACAGTTTTCTATTTTACAACTTTTGCTGGGACTATCATGCATTAGTCTTCAACCAGCAAGACAATTGGTCAAGAATGCTCTTGTTATCAACTATCTGTGGCTGGTTCTGCAGGTATTCAATTAAACTAGGGTTAGGAAAGACCTCAATAAGTTATGGAGAGCAAATAAAGCCCTTATGCAAATTAGTTCAGAATTGAGATCATATGATTGGTTGATGCAACTGTCATTCAAAATAAGCCATTCTGATTGGTTTATGTACTGTCAGTCATCAGTTTTCTATTTTACAACTTTTGCTGGGACTATCATGCATTAGTCTTCAACCAGCAAGACAATTGGTCAAGAATGCTCTTGTTATCAACTATCTCTGGCTGGTTTTGTAGGTTTTCAATTAAACTAGGGTTAGGAAAGACCTCAGTAAGTTATGGAGAGCAAATAAAGCCCTTATGCAAATTAGTTTAGAATTGAGACCATCTGATTGGTTGATGCAATTGTCATTCAAAATACACCATTCTGATTGGTTTATGTACTGTCAGTCAACAGTTCTTTATTTCACAACTTTTGCTGGGACTATCATGCATTAGTCTTCAACCAGCAAGACAATTGGTCAAGAACGCTCTTGTTATCAACTATCTGTGGCTGGTTTTGTAGGTTTTCAATTAAACTAGGGTTAGGAAGGACCTCAGTTAGTTATAGAGAGCAAATAAAGCCCTTATGCAAATTAGTTCAGAATTGAGATCATCTGATTGGTTGATGCAACTGTCATTCAAAATAAGCCATTCTGATTGGTTTATATACTGTCAGTCAACAGTTTTCTATTTTACAACTTTTGCTGGGACTATCATGCATTAGTCTTCAACCAGCAAGACAATTGGTCAAGAATGCTCTTGTTATCAACTACCTGTGGCTGGTTCTGCAGGTGTTCTATTAGACTAGGGTGAGGAAGGACCTCAGTAAGTTATGAAGAGCAAATAAAGCCCTTATGCAAATTAGTTCTGAATTGAGATCATATGATTGGTTGATGCAACTGTCATTCAAAATAAGCCATTCTGATTGGTTTATGTACTGTCAGTCAACAGTTTTCTATTTTACAACTTTTGCTGGGACTATCATGCATTATTCTTCAACCAGCAAGACAATTGGTCAAGAGTGCTCTTGTTATCAACTATCTGTGGCTGGTTTTGTAGGTTTTCAATTAAACTAGGGTTAGGAAGGACCTCAGTAAGTTATGAAGAGCAAATAAAGCCCTTATGCAAATTAGTTTAGAATTGAGACCATCTGATTGGTTGATGCAATTGTCATTAAAAATAAGCCATTCTGATTGGTTTATGTGCTGTCACTCAACAGTTTTCTATTTTATAACTTTTGCTGGGACCATCATGCTAAAGTCTTTAACCAGAAAGTCAATTCGTCAAGAATGTAGTCAACAGTTTTCTATTTTACAACTTTTGCTATCACCATCACGCAATAGCCTTCAAACAGCAAGACAAGTGGTCAATAATGTTCTTGTTATCAACTATCTGTGGCTGGTTCTGCAGGTGTTCAATTAGAATAGGGTGAGGAAGGACCTCAGTAAGTTATGAAGAGCAAATAAAGCCCTTATGCAAATTGGTTCAGAATTGAGATCATATGATTGGTTGATGCAACTGTCATTCTAAATAAGCCATTCTGATTGGTTTATATACTGTCAGTCAACAGTTTTCTATTTTACAACTTTTGCTGGGACTATCATGCATTAGTCTTCAACTAGCAAGACAATTGGTCAAGAATGCTCTTGTTATCAACTACCTGTGGCTGGTTCTGCAGGTGTTCTATTAGACTAGGGTGAGGAAGGACCTCAGTAAGTTATGAAGAGCAAATAAAGCCCTTATGCAAATTAGTTCTGAATTGAGATCATATGATTGGTTGATGCAACTGTCATTCAAAATAAGCCATTCTGATTGGTTTATGTACTGTCAGTCAACAGTTTTCTATTTTACAACTTTTGCTGGGACTATCATGCATTATTCTTCAACCAGCAAGACAATTGGTCAAGAATGCTCTTGTTATCAACTATCTGTGGCTGGTTTTGTAGGTTTTCAATTAAACTAGGGTTAGGAAGGACCTCAGTAAGTTATGAAGAGCAAATAAAGCCCTTATGCAAATTAGTTTAGAATTGAGACCATCTGATTGGTTGATGCAATTGTCATTAAAAATAAGCCATTCTGATTGGTTTATGTGCTGTCACTCAACAGTTTTCTATTTTATAACTTTTGCTGGGACCATCATGCTAAAATCTTTAACCAGAAAGTCAATTCGTCAAGAATGTAGTCAACAGTTTTCTATTTTACAACTTTTGCTATCACCATCACGCAATAGCCTTCAAACAGCAAGACAAGTGGTCAATAATGTTCTTGTTATCAACTATCTGTGGCTGGTTCTGCAGGTGTTCAATTAGAATAGGGTGAGGAAGGACCTCAGTAAGTTATGAAGAGCAAATAAAGCCCTTATGCAAATTGGTTCAGAATTGAGATCATATGATTGGTTGATGCAACTGTCATTCTAAATAAGCCATTCTGATTGGTTTATGTACTGTCAGTCAACAGTTTTCTATTTTACAACTTTTGCTGGGACTATCATGCATTAGTCTTCAACCAGCAAGACAATTGGTCAAGAATGCTCTTGTTATCAACTATCTGTGGCTGGTTTTGTAGGTTTTCAATTAAACCAGGGTTAGGAAAGACCTCAGTAAGTTATGGAGAGCAAATAAAGCCATTATGCTAATTAGTTTAGAATTGAGACCATCTGATTGGTTGATGCAATTGTCATTCAAAATAAGCCATTCTGATTGGTTTATTTACTGTCAGTCAACAGTTCTCTATTTTACAACTTTTGCTGGGACTATCATGCATTAATCTTCAACCAGCAAGACAATTGGTCAAGAATGCTCTTGTTATCAACTATCTGTGGCTGGTTTTGTTGGTTTTCAATTAAACTAGGGTTAGGAAGGACCTCAGTAAGTTATGGAGAGCAAATAAAGCCCTTATGCAAATTAGTTCAGAATTGAGACCATCTGATTGGTTGATGCAATTGTCATTCAAAATAAGCCATTCTGATTGGTTTATGTGCTGTCAGTCAACAGTTTTCTATTTTATAACTTTTGCTGGGACCATCATGCAATAGTCTTCAACCAGCAAGACAATTGGTCAAGAATGTAGTCAACAGTTTTCTATTTTACAAATTTTGCTGGCACCATCACGCAATAGCCTTTAACCAGCAAGACAATTGGTCAAGAATGTTCTTGTTATCAACTATCTGTGGCTGGTTCTGCAGGTGTTCAATTAGACTAGGGTGAGGAAGGACCTCAGTAAGTTATGAAGAGCAAATAAAGCCATTATGTAAATTAGTTCAGAATTGAGATCATCTGATTGGTTGATGCAACTGTCATTCAAAATAAGCCATTCTGATTGGTTTATATACTGTCAGTAAACAGTTTTCTATTTTACAACTTTTGCTGGGACTATCATGCATTAGTCTTCAACCAGCAAGACAATTGGTCAAGAATGCTCTTGTTATCAACTTTCTGTGGCTGGTTCTGCAGTTGTTCAATAAGACTAGGGTAAGGAAGGACCTCAGTAAGTTATGAAGAGCAAATAAAGCCATTATGCAAATTAGTTCAGAATTGAGACCATCTGATTGGTTGATGCAACTGTCATTCAAAATAAGCAATTCTGATTGGTTTATGTACCATCAGTCAACAGTTTCCTATTTTACAACGTTTGCTGGGACCATCATGCAATAGTCTTCAACCAGCAAGACAATTGGTCAATAATGTTCTTGTTATCAACTATCTGTGGCTGGTTCTGCAGGTGTTCAATTAGAATAGGGTTAGGAAGGACCTCAGTAAGTTATAAAGAGCAAATAAAGCCCTTATGCAAATTAGTTCAGAATTGAGACCATCTGATTGGTTGATGCAACTGTCATTCAAAATAAGCCATTCTGATTGGTTTATGTACTGTCAGTCAACAGTTCTCTATTTTACAACGTTTGCTGGGACCATCATGCAATAGTCTTCAACCAGCAAGACAATTGGTCAATAATGTTCTTGTTATCAACTATCTGTGGCTGGTTCTGCAGGTGTTCAATTAAACTAGGGTTAGGAAGGACCTCAGTAAGTTATGGAGAGCAAATAAAGCCCTTATGCAAATTAGTTCAGAATTGAGATCATCTGATTGGTTGATGCAACTGTCATTCAAAATAAGCCATTCTGATTGGTTTATATACTGTCAGTCAACAGTTTTCTATTTTACAACGTTTGCTGGGACTATCATGCATTAGTCTTCAACCAGCAAGACAATTGGTCAAGAATGCTCTTGTTATCAACTATCTGTGGCTGGTTCTGCAGGTGTTCAATTAAACTAGGGTTAGGAAAGACCTCAGTAAGTTATGGAGAGCAAATAAAGCCCTTATGCAAATTAGTTCGGAATTGAGATCATATGATTGGTTGATGCAACTGTCATTCAAAATAAGCCATTCTGATTGGTTTATGTACTGTCAGTCAACAGTTTTCTATTTTACAACTTTTGCTGGGACTATCATGCATTAGTCTTCAACCAGCAAGACAATTGGTCAAGAATGCTCTTGTTATCAACTATCTGTGGCTGGTTTTGTAGGTTTTCAATTAAACTAGGGTTAGGAAAGACCTCAGTAAGTTATGGAGAGCAGATAAAGCCATTATGCAAATTAGTTTAGAATTGAGACCATCTGATTGGTTGATGCAATTGTCATTCAAAATACACCATTCTGATTGGTTTATGTACTGTCAGTCAACAGTTCTCTATTTTACAACTTTTGCTGGGACTATCATGCATTAGTCTTCAACCAGCAAGACAATTGGTCAAGAATGCTCTTGTTATCAACTATCTGTGGCTGGTTTTGTAGGTTTTCAATTAAACTAGGGTTAGGAAGGAACTCAGTAAGTTATGGAGAGCAAATAAAGCCCTTATGCAAATTAGTTCAGAATTGAGATCATCTGATTGGTTGATGCAACTGTCATTCAAAATAAGCCATTCTGATTGGTTTATATACTGTCAGTCAACAGTTTTCTATTTTACAACTTTTGCTGGGACTATCATGCATTAGTCTTCAACCAGCAAGACAATTGGTCAAGAATGCTCTTGTTATCAACTATCTGTGGCTGGTTCTGCAGGTGTTCAATTAGACTAGGGTGAGGAAGGACCTCAGTAAGTTATGAAGAGCAAATAAAGCCCTTATGCAAATTGGTTCAGAATTGAGATCATATGATTGGTTGATGCAACTGTCATTCAAAATAAGCCATTCTGATTGGTTTATGTACTGTCAGTCAACAGTTTTCTATTTTACAACTTTTGCTGGGACTATCATGCATTAGTCTTCAACCAGCAAGACAATTGGTCAAGAATGCTCTTGTTATCAACTATCTGTGGCTGGTTTTGTAGGTTTTCAATTAAACTAGGGTTAGGAAGGACCTCAGTAAGTTATGGAGAGCAAATAAAGCCCTTATGCAAATTAGTTCAGAATTGAGATCATATGATTGGTTGATGCAACTGTCATTCAAAATAAGCCATTCTGATTGGTTTATGTACTGTCAGTCAACAGTTTTCTATTTTACAACTTTTGCTCGGACTATTATGCATTAGTCTTCAACCAGCAAGACAATTGGTCAAGAATGCTCTTGTTATCAACTATCTGTGGCTGGTTTGGTAGGTTTTCAATTAAACTAGGGTTAGGAAAGACCTCAGTAAGTTATGGAGAGCAAATAAAGCCCTTATGCAAATTAGTTTAGAATTGAGACCATCTGATTGGTTGATGCAATTGTCATTCAAAATAAGCCATTCTGATTGGTTTATGTGCTGTCAGTCAACAGTTTTCTATTTTATAACTTTTGCTGGGACCATCATGCAATAGTCTTCAACCAGCAAGACAATTGGTCAAGAATGTAGTCAACAGTTTTCTATTTTACAACTTTTGCTGGCACCATCACACAATAGCCTTCAACCAGCAAGACAATTGGTCAAGAATGCTCTTGTTATCAACTATCTGTGGCTGGTTTTATAGGTTTTCAATTTAACTAGGGTTAGGAAGGACCTCAGTAAGTTATGGAGAGCAAATAAAGCCCCTATGCAAATTAGTTTAGAATTGAGACCATCTGATTGGTTGATGCAATTGTCATTCAAAATACACCATTCTGATTGGTTTATGTACTGTCAGTCAACAGTTCTCTATTTTACAACTTTTGCTGGGACTATCATGCATTAGTCTTCAACCAGCAAGACAATTGGTCAAGAATGCTCTTGTTATCAACTATCTGTGGCTGGTTTTGTAGGTTTTCAATTAAACTAGGGTTAGGAAGGACCTCAGTAAGTTATGGAGAGCAAATAAAGCCCTTATGCAAATTAGTTCAGTATTGAGATCATCTGATTGGTTGATGCAACTGTCATTCAAAATAAGCCATTCTGATTGGTTTATATACTGTCAGTCAACAGTTTTCTATTTTACAACTTTTGCTGGGACTATCATGCATTAGTCTTCAACCAGCAAGACAATTGGTCAAGAATGCTCTTGTTATCAACAATCTGTGGCTGGTTCTGCAGGTGTTCAATTAAACTAGGGTTAGGAAGGACCTCAGTAAGTTATGGAGAGCAAATAAAGCCCTTATGCAAATTAGTTCAGAATTGAGATCATCTGATTGGTTGATGCAACTGTCATTCAAAATAAGCCATTCTGATTGGTTTATGTACTGTCAGTCAACAGTTCTCTATTTTACAACTTTTGCTGGGACTATCATGCATTAGTCTTCAACCAGCAAGACAATTGGTCAAGAATGCTCTTGTTATCAACTATCTGTGGCTGGTTTTGTAGGTTTTCAATTAAACTAGGGTTAGGAAAGACCTCAGTAAGTTATGGAGAGCAAATAAAGCCATTATGCAAATTAGTTTAGAATTGAGACCATCTGATTGGTTGATGCAATTGTCATTCAAAATACACCATTCTGATTGGTTTATGTACTGTCAGTCAACAGTTCTCTATTTTACAACTTTTGCTGGGACTATCATGCATTAGTCTTCAACCAGCAAGACAATTTGTCAAGAATGCTCTTGTTATCAACTATCTGTGGCTGGTTTTGTAGGTTTTCAATTAAACTAGGGTTAGGAAGGAACTCAGTAAGTTATGGAGAGCAAATAAAGCCCTTATGCAAATTAGTTCAGAATTGAGATCATCTGATTGGTTGATGCAACTGTCATTCAAAATAAGCCATTCTGATTGGTTTATATACTGTCAGTCAACAGTTTTCTATTTTACAACTTTTGCTGGGACTATCATGCATTAGTCTTCAACCAGCAAGACAATTGGTCAAGAATGCTCTTGTTATCAACTATCTGTGGCTGGTTCTGCAGGTGTTCAATTAGACTAGGGTGAGGAAGGACCTCAGTAAGTTATGAAGAGCAAATAAAGCCCTTATGCAAATTGGTTCAGAATTGAGATCATATGATTGGTTGATGCAACTGTCATTCAAAATAAGCCATTCTGATTGGTTTATGTACTGTCAGTCAACAGTTTTCTATTTTACAACTTTTGCTGGGACTATCATGCATTAGTCTTCAACCAGCAAGACAATTGGTCAAGAATGCTCTTGTTATCAACTATCTGTGGCTGGTTTTATAGGTTTTCAATTAAACTAGGGTTAGGAAGGACCTCAGTAAGTTATGGAGAGCAAATAAAGCCCTTATGCAAATTAGTTCAGAATTGAGATCATATGATTGGTTGATGCAACTGTCATTCAAAATAAGCCATTCTGATTGGTTTATGTACGTTCAGTCAACAGTTTTCTATTTTACAACTTTTGCTCGGACTATTATGCATTAGTCTTCAACCAGCAAGACAATTGGTCAAGAATGCTCTTGTTATCAACTATCTGTGGCTGGTTTGGTAGGTTTTCAATTAAACTAGGGTTAGGAAAGACCTCAGTAAGTTATGGAGAGCAAATAAAGCCCTTATGCAAATTAGTTTAGAATTGAGACCATCTGATTGGTTGATGCAATTGTCATTCAAAATAAGCCATTCTGATTGGTTTATGTAGTGTCAGTCAACAGTTTTCTATTTTATAACTTTTGCTGGGACCATCATGCAATAGTCTTCAACCAGCAAGACAATTGGTCAAGAATGTAGTCAACAGTTTTCTATTTTACAACTTTTGCTGGCACCATCACGCAATAGCCTTCAACCAGCAAGACAATTGGTCAAGAATGCTCTTGTTATCAACTATCTGTGGCTGGTTTTATAGGTTTTCAATTTAACTAGGGTTAGGAAGGACCTCAGTAAGTTATGGAGAGCAAATAAAGCCCCTATGCAAATTAGTTTAGAATTGAGACCATCTGATTGGTTGATGCAATTGTCATTCAAAATACACCATTCTGATTGGTTTATGTAGTGTCAGTCAACAGTTCTCTATTTTACAACTTTTGCTGGGACTATCATGCATTAGTCTTTAACCAGCAAGACAATTGGTCAAGAATGCTCTTGTTATCAACTATCTGTGGCTGGTTTTGTAGGTTTTCAATTAAACTAGGGTTAGGAAGGACCTCAGTAAGTTATGGAGAGCAAATAAAGCCCTTATGCAAATTAGTTCAGAATTGAGATCATCTGATTGGTTGATGCAACTGTCATTCAAAATAAGCCATTCTGATTGGTTTATATACTGTCAGTCAACAGTTTTCTATTTTACAACTTTTGCTGGGACTATCATGCATTAGTCTTCAACCAGCAAGACAATTGGTCAAGAATGCTCTTGTTATCAACAATCTGTGGCTGGTTCTGCAGGTGTTCAATTAAACTAGGGTTAGGAAGGACCTCAGTAAGTTATGGAGAGCAAATAAAGCCCTTATGCAAATTAGTTCGGAATTGAGATCATCTGATTGGTTGATGCAACTGTCATTCAAAATAAGCCATTCTGATTGGTTTATGTACTGTCAGTCAACAGTTCTCTATTTTACAACTTTTGCTGGGACTATCATGCATTAGTCTTCAACCAGCAAGACAATTGGTCAAGAATGCTCTTGTTATCAACTATCTGTGGCTGGTTTTGTAGGTTTTCAATTAAACTAGGGTTAGGAAGGACCTCAGTAAGTTATGGAGAGCAAATAAAGCCCTTATGCAAATTAGTTCAGAATTGAGATCATATGATTGGTTGATGCAACTGTCATTCAAAATAAGCCATTCTGATTGGTTTATGTACTGTCAGTCATCAGTTTTCTATTTTACAACTTTTGCTGGGACTATCATGCATTAGTCTTCAACCAGCAAGACAATTGGTCAAGAATGCTCTTGTTATCAACTATCTGTGGCTGGTTTTGTAGGTTTTCAATTAAACTAGGGTTAGGAAAGACCTCAGTAAGTTATGGAGAGCAAATAAAGCCCTTATGCAAATTAGTTTAGAATTGAGACCATCTGATTGGTTGATGCAATTGTCATTCAAAATACACCATTCTGATTGGTTTATGTACTGTCAGTCAACAGTTCTTTATTTCACAACTTTTGCTGGGACTATCATGCATTAGTCTTCAACCAGCAAGACAATTGGTCAAGAATGCTCTTGTTATCAACTATCTGTGGCTGGTTTTGTAGGTTTTCAATTAAACTAGGGTTAGGAAGGACCTCAGTAAGTTATAGAGAGCAAATAAAGCCCTTATGCAAATTAGTTCAGAATTGAGATCATCTGATTGGTTGATGCAACTGTCATTCAAAATAAGCCATTCTGATTGGTTTATATACTGTCAGTCAACAGTTTTCTATTTTACAACTTTTGCTGGGACTATCATGCATTAGTCTTCAACCAGCAAGACAATTGGTCAAGAATGCTCTTGTTATCAACTATCTGTGGCTGGTTTTGTAGGTTTTCAATTAAACTAGGGTTAGGAAGGACCTCAGTAAGTTATGAAGAGCAAATAAAGCCCTTTTGCAAATTAGTTTAGAATTGAGACCATCTGATTGGTTGATGCAATTGTCATTAAAAATAAGCCATTCTGATTGGTTTATGTGCTGTCAGTCAACAGTTTTCTATTTTATAACTTTTGCTGGGACCATCATGCTAAAATCTTTAACCAGAAAGTCAATTCGTCAAGAATGTAGTCAACAGTTTTCTATTTTACAACTTTTGCTATCACCATCACGCAATAGCCTTCAAACAGCAAGACAAGTGGTCAATAATGTTCTTGTTATCAACTATCTGTGGCTGGTTCTGCAGGTGTTCAATTAGAATAGGGTGAGGAAGGACCTCAGTAAGTTATGGAGAGCAAATAAAGCCCTTATGCAAATTAGTTTAGAATTAAGACCATCTGATTGGTTGATGCAATTGTCATTCAAAATAAGCCATTCTGATTGGTTTATGTACTGTCAGTCAACAGTTCTCTATTTTACAACTTTTGCTGGGACTATCATGCATTAGTCTTCAACCAGCAAGACAATTGGTCAAGAATGCTCTTGTTATCAACTATCTGAGGGTGGTTTTGTAAGTTTTCAATTAAACTAGGGTTAGGAAGGACCTCAGTAAGTTATGGAGAGCAAATAAAGCCCTTATGCAAATTAGTTCAGAATTGAGATCATCTGATTGGTTGATGCAACTGTCATTCAAAATAAGCCATTCTGATTGGTTTATATACTGTCAGTCAAAAGTTTTCTATTTTACAACTTTTGCTGGGACTATTATGCATTAGTCTTCAACCAGCAAGACAATTGGTCAAGAATGCTCTTGTTATCAACTATCTGTGGCTGGTTTTATAGGTTTTCAATTAAACTAGGGTTAGGAAGGACCTCAGTAAGTTATGGAGAGCAAATAAAGCCCTTATGCAAATTAGTTTAGAATTGAGACCATCTGATTGGTTGATGCAATTGTCATTCAAAATACACCATTCTGATTGGTTTATGTACTGTCAGTCAACAGTTCTCTATTTTACAACTTTTGCTGGGACTATCATGCATTAGTCTTCAACCAGCAAGACAATTGGTCAAGAATGCTCTTGTTATCAACTATCTGTGGCTGGTTTTGTAGGTTTTCAATTAAACTAGGGTTAGGAAGGACCTCAGTAAGTTATGGAGAGCAAATAAAGCCCTTATGCAAATTAGTTTAGAATTAAGACCATCTGATTAGTTGATGTAATTGTCATTCAAAATAAGCCATTCTGATTGGTTTATGTACTGTCAGTCAACAGTTCTCTATTTTACAACTTTTGCTGGGACTATCATGCATTAGTCTTCAACCAGCATGACAATTGGTCAAGAATGCTCTTGTTATCAACTATCTGTGGCTGGTTTTGTAGGTTTTCAATTAAACTAGGGTTAGGAAGGACCTCAGTAAGTTATGGAGAGCAAATAAAGCCCTTATGCAAATTAGTTCAGAATTGAGATCATCTGATTGGTTGATGCAACTGTCATTCAAAATAAGCCATTCTGATTGGTTTATATACTGTCAGTCAACAGTTTTCTATTTTACAACTTTTGCTGGGACTATTATGCATTAGTCTTCAACCAGCAAGACAATTGGTCAAGAATGCTCTTGTTATCAACTATCTGTGGCTGGTTTTGTAGGTTTTCAATTAAACTAGGGTTAGGAAGGACCTCAGTAAGTTATGGAGAGCAAATAAAGCCCTTATGCAAATTAGTTTAGAATTGAGACCATCTGATTGGTTGATGCAATTGTCATTCAAAATACACCATTCTGATTGGTTTATGTACTGTCAGTCAACAGTTCTCTATTTTACAACTTTTGCTGGGACTATCATGCATTAGTCTTCAACCAGCAAGACAATTGGTCAAGAATGCTCTTGTTATCAACTATCTGTGGCTGGTTTTGTAGGTTTTCAATTAAACTAGGGTTAGGAAGGACCTCAGTAAGTTATGGAGAGCAAATAAAGCCCTTATGCAAATTAGTTTAGAATTAAGACCATCTGATTAGTTGATGTAATTGTCATTCAAAATAAGCCATTCTGATTGGTTTATGTACTGTCAGTCAACAGTTCTCTATTTTACAACTTTTGCTGGGACTATCATGCATTAGTCTTCAACCAGCAAGACAATTGGTCAAGAATGCTCTTGTTATCAACTATCTGTGGCTGGTTTTGTAGGTTTTCAATTAAACTAGGGTTAGGAAGGACCTCAGTAAGTTATGGAGAGCAAATAAAGCCCTTATGCAAATTAGTTCAGAATTGAGATCATCTGATTGGTTGATGCAACTGTCATTCAAAATAAGCCATTCTGATTGGTTTATATACTGTCAGTCAACAGTTTTCTATTTTACAACTTTTGCTGGGACTATTATGCATTAGTCTTCAACCAGCAAGACAATTGGTCAAGAATGCTCTTGTTATCAACTATCTGTGGCTGGTTTTGTAGGTTTTCAATTAAACTAGGGTTAGGAAGGACCTCAGTAAGTTATGGAGAGCAAATAAAGCCCTTATGCAAATTAGTTTAGAATTAAGACCATCTGATTAGTTGATGTAATTGTCATTCAAAATAAGCCATTCTGATTGGTTTATGTACTGTCAGTCAACAGTTCTCTATTTTACAACTTTTGCTGGGACTATCATGCATTAGTCTTCAACCAGCAAGACAATTGGTCAAGAATGCTCTTGTTATCAACTATCTGTGGCTGGTTTTGTAGGTTTTCAATTAAACTAGGGTTAGGAAGGACCTCAGTAAGTTATGGAGAGCAAATAAAGCCCTTATGCAAATTAGTTTAGAATTAAGACCATCTGATTAGTTGATGCAATTGTCATTCAAAATAAGCCATTCTGATTGGTTTATGTACTGTCAGTCATCAGTTTTCTATTTTACAACTTTTGCTGGGACTATCATGCATTAGTCTTCAACCAGCAAGACAATTGGTCAAGAATGCTCTTGTTATCAACTATCTGTGGCTGGTTTTGTAGGTTTTCAATTAAACTAGGGTTAGGAAAGACCTCAGTAAGTTATGGAGAGCAAATAAAGCCCTTATGCAAATTAGTTTAGAATTGAGACCATCTGATTGGTTGATGCAATTGTCATTCAAAATACACCATTCTGATTGGTTTATGTACTGTCAGTCAACAGTTCTTTATTTCACAACTTTTGCTGGGACTATCATGCATTAGTCTTCAACCAGCAAGACAATTGGTCAAGAATGCTGTTGTTATCAACTATCTGTTGCTGGTTTTGTAGGTTTTCAATTAAACTAGGGTTAGGAAGGACCTCAGTAAGTAATGGAGAGCAAAAAAAGCCCTTATGCAAATTAGTTCAGAATTGAGATCATCTGATTGGTTGATGCAACTGTCATTCAAAATAAGCCATTCTGATTGGTTTATATACTGTCAGTCAACAGCTTTCTATTTTACAACTTTTGCTGGGACTATCATGCATTAGTCTTCAACCAGCAAGACAATTGGTCAAGAATGCTCTTGTTATCAACTATCTGTGGCTGGTTTTGTAGGTTTTCAATTAAACTAGGGTTAGGAAAGACCTCAGTAAGTTATGGAGAGCAAATAAAGCCCTTATGCAAATTAGTTTAGAATTGAGACCATCTGATTGGTTGATGCAATTGTCATTCAAAATAAGCCATTCTGATTGGTTTATGTACTGTCAGTCAACAGTTCTCTATTTTACAACTTTTGCTGGGACTATCATGCATTAGTCTTCAACCAGCAAGACAATTGGTCAAGAATGCTCTTGTTATCAACTATCTGTGGCTGGTTTTGTAGGTTTTCAATTAAACTAGGGTTAGGAAGGACCTCAGTAAGTTATGGAGAGCAAATAAAGCCCTTATGCAAATTAGTTTAGAATTAAGACCATCTGATTAGTTGATGTAATTGTCATTCAAAATAAGCCATTCTGATTGGTTTATGTACTGTCAGTCAACAGTTCTCTATTTTACAACTTTTGCTGGGACTATCATGCATTAGTCTTCAACCAGCAAGACATTTGGTCAAGAATGCTCTTGTTATCAACAATCTGTGGCTGGTTCTGCAGGTGTTCAATTAAACTAGGGTTAGGAAAGACCTCAGTACGTTATGGAGAGATAATAAAGCCCTTATGCAAATTAGTTTAGAATTAAGACCATCTGATTAGTTGATGCAATTGTCATTCAAAATAAGCCATTCTGATTGGTTTATGTACTGTCAGTCAACAGTTCTCTATTTTACAACTTTTGCTGGGACTATCATGCATTAGTCTTCAACCAGCAAGACATTTGGTCAAGAATGCTCTTGTTATCAACTATCTGTGGCTGGTTTTGTAGGTTTTCAATTAAACTAGGGTTAGGAAGGACCTCAGTAAGTTATGTAGAGCAAATAAAGCCCTTATGCAAATTAGTTCAGAATTGAGATCATCTGATTGGTTGATGCAACTGTCATTCAAAATAAGCCATTCTGATTGGTTTATATACTGTCAGTCAACAGTTTTCTATTTTACAACTTTTGCTGGGACTATCATGCATTAGTCTTCAACCAGCAAGACAATTGGTCAAGAATGCTCTTGTTATCAACTATCTGTGGCTGGTTTTGTAGGTTTTCAATTAAACTAGGGTTAGGAAGGACCTCAGTAAGTTATGGAGAGCAAATAAAGCCCTTATGCAAATTAGTTTAGAAGTAAGACCATCTGATTGGTTGATGCAATTGTCATTCAAAATAAGCCATTCTGATTGGTTTATGTACTGTCAGTCAACAGTTCTCTATTTTACAACTTTTGTTGGGACTATCATGCATTAGTCTTCAACCAGCAAGACATTTGGTCAGGAATGCTCTTGTTATCAACTATCTGTGGCTGGTTTTGTAGGTTTTCAATTAAACTAGGGTTAGGAAGGACCTCAGTAAGTTATGGAGAGGAAATAAAGCCCTTATGCAAATTAGTTTAAAATTAAGACCATCTGATTAGTTGATGCAATTGTCATTCAAAATAAGCCATTCTGATTGGTTTATGTACTGTCAGTCAACAGTTCTCTATTTTACAACTTTTGCTGGGACTATCATGCATTAGTCTTCAACCAGCAAGACATTTGGTCAGGAATGCTCTTGTTATCAACTATCTGTTGCTGGTTTTGTAGGTTTTCAATTAAACTAGGGTTAGGAAGGACCTCAGTAAGTTATGGAGAGGAAATAAAGCCCTTATGCAAATTAGTTTAGAATTAAGACCATCTGATTAGTTGATGCAATTGTCATTCAAAATAAGCCATTCTGATTGGTTTATGTACTGTCAATCAACAGTTCTCTATTTTACAACTTTTGCTGGGACTATCATGCATTAGTCTTCAACCAGCAAGACATTTGGTCAAGAATGCTCTTGTTATCAACTATCTGAGGGTGGTTGTGTAAGTTTTCAATTAAACTAGGGTTAGGAAGGACCTCAGTAAGTTATGGAGAGCAAATAAAGCCCTTATGCAAATTAGTTCAGAATTGAGATCATCTGATTGGTTGATGCAACTGTCATTCAAAATAAGCCATTCTGATTGGTTTATATACTGTCAGTCAACAGTTTTCTATTTTACAACTTTTGCTGGGACTATCATGCATTAGTCTTCAACCAGCAAGACAATTGGTCAAGAATGCTCTTGTTATCAACTATCTGAGGGTGGTTTTGTAAGTTTTCAATTAAACTAGGGTTAGGAAGGACCTCAGTAAGTTATGGAGAGCAAATAAAGCCCTTATGCAAATTAGTTTAGAATTAAGACCATCTGATTAGTTGATGCAATTGTCATTCAAAATAAGCCATTCTGATTGGTTTATGTACTGTCAGTCAACAGTTCTCTATTTTACAACTTTTGCTGGGACTATCATGCATTAGTCTTCAACCAGCAAGACATTTGGTCAAGAATGCTCTTGTTATCAACTATCTGAGGGTGGTTTTGTAAGTTTTCAATTAAACTAGGGTTAGGAAGGACCTCAGTAAGTTATGGAGAGCAAATAAAGCCCTTATGCAAATTAGTTCAGAATTGAGATCATCTGATTGGTTGATGCAACTGTCATTCAAAATAAGCCATTCTGATTGGTTTATATACTGTCAGTCAACAGTTTTCTATTTTACAACTTTTGCTGGGACTATTATGCATTAGTCTTCAACCAGCAAGACAATTGGTCAAGAATGCTCTTGTTATCAACTATCTGTGGCTGGTTTTATAGGTTTTCAATTAAACTAGGGTTAGGAAGGACCTCAGTAAGTTATGGAGAGCAAATAAAGCCCTTATGCAAATTAGTTTAGAATTGAGACCATCTGATTGGTTGATGCAATTGTCATTCAAAATACACCATTCTGATTGGTTTATGTACTGTCAGTCAACAGTTCTCTATTTTACAACTTTTGCTGGGACTATCATGCATTAGTCTTCAACCAGCAAGACAATTGGTCAAGAATGCTCTTGTTATCAACTATCTGTGGCTGGTTTTGTAGGTTTTCAATTAAACTAGGGTTAGGAAGGACCTCAGTAAGTTATGGAGAGCAAATAAAGCCCTTATGCAAATTAGTTTAGAATTAAGACCATCTGATTAGTTGATGTAATTGTCATTCAAAATAAGCCATTCTGATTGGTTTATGTACTGTCAGTCAACAGTTCTCTATTTTACAACTTTTGCTGGGACTATCATGCATTAGTCTTCAACCAGCAAGACAATTGGTCAAGAATGCTCTTGTTATCAACTATCTGTGGCTGGTTTATTAGGTTTTCAATTAAACTAGGGTTAGGAAGGACCTCAGTAAGTTATGGAGAGCAAATAAAGCCCTTATGCAAATTAGTTTAGAATTAAGACCATCTGATTAGTTGATGCAATTGTCATTCAAAATAAGCCATTCTGATTGGTTTATGTACTGTCAGTCATCAGTTTTCTATTTTACAACTTTTGCTGGGACTATCATGCATTAGTCTTCAACCAGCAAGACAATTGGTCAAGAATGCTCTTGTTATCAACTATCTGTGGCTGGTTTTGTAGGTTTTCAATTAAACTAGGGTTAGGAAAGACCTCAGTAAGTTATGGAGAGCAAATAAAGCCCTTATGCAAATTAGTTTAGAATTGAGACCATCTGATTGGTTGATGTAATTGTCATTCAAAATACACCATTCTGATTGGTTTATGTACTGTCAGTCAACAGTTCTTTATTTCACAACTTTTGCTGGGACTATCATGCATTAGTCTTCAACCAGCAAGACAATTGGTCAAGAATGCTCTTGTTATCAACTATCTGTTGCTGGTTTTGTAGGTTTTCAATTAAACTAGGGTTAGGAAGGACCTCAGTAAGTTATGGAGATCAAATAAAGCCCTTATGCAAATTAGTTCAGAATTGAGATCATCTGATTGGTTGATGCAACTGTCATTCAAAATAAGCCATTCTGATTGGTTTATGTACTGTCAGTCAACAGTTCTTTATTTCACAACTTTTGCTGGGACTATCATGCATTAGTCTTCAACCAGCAAGACAATTGGTCAAGAATGCTCTTGTTATCAACTATCTGTGGCTGGTTTTGTAGGTTTTCAATTAAACTAGGGTTAGGAAGGACCTCAGTAAGTTATGGAGAGCAAATAAAGCCCTTATGCAAATTAGTTTAGAATTAAGACCATCTGATTAGTTGATGCAATTGTCATTCAAAATAAGCCATTCTGATTGGTTTATGTACTGTCAGTCAACAGTTCTCTATTTTACAACTTTTGCTGGGACTATCATGCATTAGTCTTCAACCAGCAAGACATTTGGTCAAGAATGCTCTTGTTATCAACTATCTGAGGGTGGTTTTGTAAGTTTTCAATTAAACTAGGGTTAGGAAGGACCTCAGTAAGTTATGTAGAGCAAATAAAGCCCTTATGAAAATTAGTTTAGAATTAAGACCATCTGATTGGTTGATGCAATTGTCATTCAAAATAAGCCATTCTGATTGGTTTATGTACTGTCAGTCAACAGTTCTCTATTTTACAACTTTTGCTGGGACTATCATGCATTAGTCTTCAAAAAGCAAGACATTTGGTCAAGAATGCTCTTGTTATCAACTATCTGAGGGTGGTTTTGTAAGTTTTCAATTAAACTAGGGTTAGGAAGGACCTCAGTAAGTTATGGAGAGCAAATAAAGCCCTTATGCAAATTAGTTCAGAATTGAGATCATCTGATTGGTTGATGCAACTGTCATTCAAAATAAGCCATTCTGATTGGTTTATATACTGTCAGTCAACAGTTTTCTATTTTACAACTTTTGCTGGGACTATTATGCATTAGTCTTCAACCAGCAAGACAATTGGTCAAGAATGCTCTTGTTATCAACTATCTGTGGCTGGTTTTGTAGGTTTTCAATTAAACTAGGGTTAGGAAGGACCTCAGTAAGTTATGGAGAGCAAATAAAGCCCTTATGCAAATTAGTTTAGAATTAAGACCATCTGATTAGTTGATGTAATTGTCATTCAAAATAAGCCATTCTGATTGGTTTATGTACTGTCAGTCAACAGTTCTCTATTTTACAACTTTTGCTGGGACTATCATGCATTAGTCTTCAACCAGCAAGACATTTGGTCAAGAATGCTCTTGTTATCAACAATCTGTGGCTGGTTCTGCAGGTGTTCAATTAAACTAGGGTTAGGAAAGACCTCAGTACGTTATGGAGAGATAATAAAGCCCTTATGCAAATTAGTTTAGAATTAAGACCATCTGATTAGTTGATGCAATTGTCATTCAAAATAAGCCATTCTGATTGGTTTATGTACTGTCAGTCAACAGTTCTCTATTTTACAACTTTTGCTGGGACTATCATGCATTAGTCTTCAACCAGCAAGACATTTGGTCAAGAATGCTCTTGTTATCAACTATCTGTGGCTGGTTTTGTAGGTTTTCAATTAAACTAGGGTTAGGAAGGACCTCAGTAAGTTATGAAGAGCAAATAAAGCCCTTATGCAAATTGGTTCAGAATTGAGATCATATGATTGGTTGATGCAACTGTCATTCTAAATAAGCCATTCTGATTGGTTTATGTACTGTCAGTCAACAGTTTTCTATTTTACAACTTTTGCTATCACCATCACGCAATAGCCTTCAAACAGCAAGACAAGTGGTCAATAATGTTCTTGTTATCAACTATCTGTGGCTGGTTCTGCAGGTGTTCAATTAGAATAGGGTGAGGAAGGACCTCAGTAAGTTATGAAGAGCAAATAAAGCCCTTATGCAAATTGGTTCAGAATTGAGATCATATGATTGGTTGATGCAACTGTCATTCTAAATAAGCCATTCTGATTGGTTTATGTACTGTCAGTCAACAGTTTTCTATTTTACAACTTTTGCTGGGACTATCATGCATTAGTCTTCAACCAGCAAGACAATTGGTCAAGAATGCTCTTGTTATCAACTATCTGTGGCTGGTTTTGTAGGTTTTCAATTAAACCAGGGTTAGGAAAGACCTCAGTAAGTTATGGAGAGCAAATAAAGCCATTATGCTAATTAGTTTAGAATTGAGACCATCTGATTGGTTGATGCAATTGTCATTCAAAATAAGCCATTCTGATTGGTTTATTTACTGTCAGTCAACAGTTCTCTATTTTACAACTTTTGCTGGGACTATCATGCATTAATCTTCAACCAGCAAGACAATTGGTCAAGAATGCTCTTGTTATCAACTATCTGTGGCTGGTTTTGTAGGTTTTCAATTAAACTAGGGTTAGGAAGGACCTCAGTAAGTTATGGAGAGCAAATAATGCCCTTATGCAAATTAGTTTAGAATTGAGACCATCTGATTGGTTGATGCAATTGTCAATCAAAATAAGACATTCTGATTGGTTTATGTACTGTCAGTCAACAGTTCTTTATTTCACAACTTTTGCTGGGACTATCATGCATTAGTCTTTAACCAGCAAGACAATTGGTAAAGAATGCTCTTGTTATCAACTATCTGTGGCTGGTTTTGTTGGTTTTCAATTAAACTAGGGTTAGGAAGGACCTCAGTAAGTTATGGAGAGCAAATAAAGCCCTTATGCAAATTAGTTCAGAATTGAGACCATCTGATTGGTTGATGCAATTGTCATTCAAAATAAGCCATTCTGATTGGTTTATGTGCTGTCAGTCAACAGTTTTCTATTTTATAACTTTTGCTGGGACCATCATGCAATAGTCTTCAACCAGCAAGACAATTGGTCAAGAATGTAGTCAACAGTTTTCTATTTTACAAATTTTGCTGGCACCATCACGCAATAGCCTTTAACCAGCAAGACAATTGGTCAAGAATGTTCTTGTTATCAACTATCTGTGGCTGGTTCTGCAGGTGTTCAATTAGACTAGGGTGAGGAAGGACCTCAGTAAGTTATGAAGAGCAAATAAAGCCATTATGTAAATTAGTTCAGAATTGAGATCATCTGATTGGTTGATGCAACTGTCATTCAAAATAAGCCATTCTGATTGGTTTATATACTGTCAGTCAACAGTTTTCTATTTTACAACTTTTGCTGGGACTATCATGCATTAGTCTTCAACCAGCAAGACAATTGGTCAAGAATGCTCTTGTTATCAACTTTCTGTGGCTGGTTCTGCAGTTGTTCAATAAGACTAGGGTAAGGAAGGACCTCAGTAAGTTATGAAGAGCAAATAAAGCCATTATGCAAATTAGTTCAGAATTGAGACCATCTGATTGGTTGATGCAACTGTCATTCAAAATAAGCAATTCTGATTGGTTTATGTACCATCAGTCAACAGTTTCCTATTTTACAACGTTTGCTGGGACCATCATGCAATAGTCTTCAACCAGCAAGACAATTGGTCAATAATGTTCTTGTTATCAACTATCTGTGGCTGGTTCTGCAGGTGTTCAATTAGAATAGGGTTAGGAAGGACCTCAGTAAGTTATAAAGAGCAAATAAAGCCCTTATGCAAATTAGTTCAGAATTGAGACCATCTGATTGGTTGATGCAACTGTCATTCAAAATAAGCCATTCTGATTGGTTTATGTACTGTCAGTCAACAGTTCTCTATTTTACAACTTTTGCTGGGACTATCATGCATTAGTCTTCAACCAGCAAGACAATTTGTCAAGAATGCTCTTGTTATCAACTATCTGTGGCTGGTTTTGTAGGTTTTCAATTAAACTAGGGTTAGGAAGGAACTCAGTAAGTTATGGAAAGCAAATAAAGCCCTTATGCAAATTAGTTCAGAATTGAGATCATCTGATTGGTTGATGCAACTGTCATTCAAAATAAGCCATTCTGATTGGTTTATGTACTGTCAGTCAACAGTTCTTTATTTCACAACTTTTGCTGGGACTATCATGCATTAGTCTTTAACCAGCAAGACAATTGGTAAAGAATGCTATTGTTATCAACTATCTGTGGCTGGTTCTGCAGGTGTTCAATTAGACTAGGGTGAGGAAGGACCTCACTAAGTTATGAAGAGCAAATAAAGCCCTTATGCAAATTAGTTCAGAATTGAGATCATCGGATTGGTTGATGCAACTGTCATTCAAAATAAGCCATTCTGATTGGTTTATGTACTGTCAGTCAACAGTTTTCTATTTTACAACTTTTTGCTGGGACTATCATGCATTAGTCTTCAACCAGCAAGACAATTGGTCAAGAATGCTCTTGTTATCAACTATCTGTGGCTGGTTTTGTAGGTTTTCAATTAAACTAGGGTTAGAAAGGACCTCAGTAAGTTATAGAGAGCAAATAAAGCCCTTATGCAAATTAGTTCAGAATTGAGATCATCTGATTGGTTGATGCAACTGTCATTCAAAATAAGCCATTCTGATTGGTTTATATACTGTCAGTCAACAGTTTTCTATTTTACAACTTTTGCTGGGACTATCATGCATTAGTCTTCAACCAGCAAGACAATTGGTCAAGAATGCTTTTGTTATCAACTACCTATGGCTGGTTCTGCAGGTGTTCTATTAGACTAGGGTGAGGAAGGACCTCAGTAAGTTATGAAGAGCAAATAAAGCCCTTATGCAAATTAGTTCTGAATTGAGATCATATGATTGGTTGATGCAACTGTCATTCAAAATAAGCCATTCTGATTGGTTTATGTACTGTCAGTCAACAGTTTTCTATTTTACAACTTTTGCTGGGACTATCATGCATTATTCTTCAACCAGCAAGACAATTGGTCAAGAGTGCTCTTGTTATCAACTATCTGTGGCTGGTTTTGTAGGTTTTCAATTAAACTAGGGTTAGGAAGGACCTCAAGTAGTTATGAAGAGCAAATAAAGCCCTTATGCAAATTAGTTTAGAATTGAGACCATCTGATTGGTTGATGCAATTGTCATTAAAAATAAGCCATTCTGATTGGTTTATGTGCTGTCAGTCAACAGTTTTCTATTTTATAACTTTTGCTGGGACCATCATGCAATAGTCTTCAACCAGCAAGACAATTGGTCAAGAACGTAGTCAACAGTTTTCTATTTTACAACTTTTGCTGGCACCATCACGCAATAGCCTTCAACCAGCAAGACAATTGGTCAAGAATGCTCTTGTTATCAACTATCTGTGGCTGGTTTTATAGGTTTTCAATTTAACTAGGGTTAGGAAGGACCTCAGTAAGTTATGGAGAGCAAATAAAGCCCCTATGCAAATTAGTTTAGAATTGAGACCATCTGATTGGTTGATGCAATTGTCATTCAAAATACACCATTCTGATTGGTTTATGTACTGTCAGTCAACAGTTCTCTATTTTACAACTTTTGCTGGGACTATCATGCATTAGTCTTCAACCAGCAAGACAATTGGTCAAGAATGCTCTTGTTATCAACTATCTGTGGCTGGTTTTATAGGTTTTCAATTAAACTAGGGTTAGGAAGGACCTCAGTAAGTTATGGAGAGCAAATAAAGCCCTTATGCAAATTAGTTTAGAATTGAGACCATCTGATTGGTTGATGCAATTGTCATTCAAAATACACCATTCTGATTGGTTTATGTACTGTCAGTCAACAGTTCTCTATTTTACAACTTTTGCTGGGACTATCATGCATTAGTCTTCAACCAGCAAGACAATTGGTCAAGAATGCTCTTGTTATCAACTATCTGTGGCTGGTTTTGTAGGTTTTTAATTAAACTAGGGTTAGGAAGGACCTCAGTAAGTTATGGAGAGCAAATAAAGCCCTTATGCAAATTAGTTTAGAATTAAGACCATCTGATTAGTTGATGCAATTGTCATTCAAAATAAGCCATTCTGATTGGTTTATGTACTGTCAGTCAACAGTTCTCTATTTTACAACTTTTGCTGGGACTATCATGCATTAGTCTTCAACCAGCAAGACATTTGGTCAAGAATGCTCTTGTTATCAACTATCTGAGGGTGGTTTTGTAAGTTTTCAATTAAACTAGGGTTAGGAAGGACCTCAGTAAGTTATGGAGAGCAAATAAAGCCCTTATGCAAATTAGTTCAGAATTGAGATCATCTGATTGGTTGATGCAACTGTCATTCAAAATAAGCCATTCTGATTGGTTTATATACTGTCAGTCAACAGTTTTCTATTTTACAACTTTTGCTGGGACTATCATGCATTAGTCTTCAACCAGCAAGACAATTGGTCAAGAATGCTCTTGTTATCAACTATCTGTGGCTGGTTCTGCAGGTGTTCAATTAAACTAGGGTTAGGAAAGACCTCAGTACGTTATGGAGAGCAAATAAAGCCCTTATGCAAATTAGTTTAGAATTGAGACCATCTGATTGGTTGATGCAATTGTCATTCAAAATAAGCCATTCTGATTGGTTTATGTACTGTCAGTCAACAGTTCTCTATTTTACAACTTTTGCTGGGACTATCATGCATTAGTCTTCAACCAGCAAGACAATTGGTCAAGAATGCTCTTGTTATCAACTATCTGTGGCTGGTTTTATAGGTTTTCAATTAAACTAGGGTTAGGAAGGACCTCAGTAAGTTATGGAGAGCAAATAAAGCCCTTATGCAAATTAGTTTAGAATTGAGACCATATGATTGGTTGATGCAATTGTCATTCAAAATACACCATTCTGATTGGTTTATGTACTGTCAGTCAACAGTTCTCTATTTTACAACTTTTGCTGGGACTATCATGCATTAGTCTTCAACCAGCAAGACAATTGGTCAAGAATGCTCTTGTTATCAACTATCTGTGGCTGGTTTTATAGGTTTTTAATTAAACTAGGGTTAGGAAGGACCTCAGTAAGTTATGAAGAGCAAATAAAGCCCTTATGCAAATTAGTTTAGAATTGAGACCATCTGATTGGTTGATGCAATTGTCATTAAAAATAAGCCATTCTGATTGGTTTATGTGCTGTCAGTCAACAGTTTTCTATTTTATAACTTTTGCTGGGACCATCATGCTATAATCTTTAACCAGAAAGTCAATTCGTCAAGAATGTAGTCAATAGTTTTCTATTTTACAACTTTTGCTATCACCATCACGCAAAAGCCTTCAAACAGCAAGACAAGTGGTCAATAATGTTCTTGTTATCAACTATCTGTGGCTGGTTCTGCAGGTGTTCAATTAGAATAGGGTGAGGAAGGACCTCAGTAAGTTATGAAGAGCAAATAAAGCCCTTATGCAAATTGGTTCAGAATTGAGATCATATGATTGGTTGATGCAACTGTCATTCTAAATAAGCCTTTCTGATTGGTTTATGTACTGTCAGTCAACAGTTCTCTATTTTACAACTTTTGCTGGGACTATCATGCATTAATCTTCAACCAGCAAGACAATTGGTCAAGAATGCTCTTGTTATCAACTATCTGTGGCTGGTTTTGTAGGTTTTCAATTAAACTAGGGTTAGGAAGGACCTCAGTAAGTTATGGAGAGCAAATAAAGCCCTTATGCAAATTAGTTTAGAATTGAGACCATCTGATTGGTTGATGCAATTGTCATTCAAAATAAGACATTCTGATTGGTTTATGTACTGTCAGTCAACAGTTCTTTATTTCACAACTTTTGCTGGGACTATCATGCATTAGTCTTTAACCAGCAAGACAATTGGTAAAGAATGCTATTGTTATCAACTATCTGTGGCTGGTTCTGCAGGTGTTCAATTAGACTAGGGTGAGGAAGGACCTCACTAAGTTATGAAGAGCAAATAAAGCCCTTATGCAAATTAGTTCAGAATTGAGATCATCGGATTGGTTGATGCAACTGTCATTCAAAATAAGCCATTCTGATTGGTTTATGTACTGTCAGTCAACAGTTTTCTATTTTACAACTTTTTGCTGGGACTATCATGCATTAGTCTTCAACCAGCAAGACAATTGGTCAAGAATGCTCTTGTTATCAACTATCTGTGGCTGGTTTTGTAGGTTTTCAATTAAACTAGGGTTAGGAAGGACCTCAGTAAGTTATAGAGAGCAAATAAAGCCCTTATGCAAATTAGTTCAGAATTGAGATCATCTGATTGGTTGATGCAACTGTCATTCAAAATAAGCCATTCTGATTGGTTTATATACTGTCAGTCAACAGTTTTCTATTTTACAACTTTTGCTGGGACTATCATGCATTAGTCTTCAACCAGCAAGACAATTGGTCAAGAATGCTCTTGTTATCAACTACCTGTGGCTGGTTCTGCAGGTGTTCTATTAGACTAGGGTGAGGAAGGACCTCAGTAAGTTATGAAGAGCAAATAAAGCCCTTATGCAAATTAGTTCTGAATTGAGATCATATGATTGGTTGATGCAACTGTCATTCAAAATAAGCCATTCTGATTGGTTTATGTACTGTCAGTCAACAGTTTTCTATTTTACAACTTTTGCTGGGACTATCATGCATTATTCTTCAACCAGCAAGACAATTGGTCAAGAGTGCTCTTGTTATCAACTATCTGTGGCTGGTTTTGTAGGTTTTCAATTAAACTAGGGTTAGGAAGGACCTCAAGTAGTTATGAAGAGCAAATAAAGCCCTTATGCAAATTAGTTTAGAATTGAGACCATCTGATTGGTTGATGCAATTGTCATTAAAAATAAGCCATTCTGATTTGTTTATGTGCTGTCAGTCAACAGTTTTCTATTTTATAACTTTTGCTGGGACCATCATGCTAAAATCTTTAACCAGAAAGTCAATTCGTCAAGAATGTAGTCAACAGTTTTCTATTTTACAACTTTTGCTATCACCATCACGCAATAGCCTTCAAACAGCAAGACAAGTGGTCAATAATGTTCTTGTTATCAACTATCTGTGGCTGGTTCTGCAGGTGTTCAATTAGAATAGGGTGAGGAAGGACCTCAGTAAGTTATGAAGAGCAAATAAAGCCCTTATGCAAATTGGTTCAGAATTGAGATCATATGATTGGTTGATGCAACTGTCATTCTAAATAAGCCATTCTGATTGGTTTATGTACTGTCAGTCAACAGTTTTCTATTTTACAACTTTTGCTGGGACTATCATGCATTAGTCTTCAACCAGCAAGACAATTGGTCAAGAATGCTCTTGTTATCAACTATCTGTGGCTGGTTTTGTAGGTTTTCAATTAAACCAGGGTTAGGAAAGACCTCAGTAAGTTATGGAGAGCAAATAAAGCCATTATGCTAATTAGTTTAGAATTGAGACCATCTGATTGGTTGATGCAATTGTCATTCAAAATAAGCCATTCTGATTGGTTTATTTACTGTCAGTCAACAGTTCTCTATTTTACAACTTTTGCTGGGACTATCATGCATTAATCTTCAACCAGCAAGACAATTGGTCAAGAATGCTCTTGTTATCAACTATCTGTGGCTGGTTTTGTAGGTTTTCAATTAAACTAGGGTTAGGAAGGACCTCAGTAAGTTATGGAGAGCAAATAATGCCCTTATGCAAATTAGTTTAGAATTGAGACCATCTGATTGGTTGATGCAATTGTCAATCAAAATAAGACATTCTGATTGGTTTATGTACTGTCAGTCAACAGTTCTTTATTTCACAACTTTTGCTGGGACTATCATGCATTAGTCTTTAACCAGCAAGACAATTGGTAAAGAATGCTCTTGTTATCAACTATCTGTGGCTGGTTTTGTTGGTTTTCAATTAAACTAGGGTTAGGAAGGACCTCAGTAAGTTATGGAGAGCAAATAAAGCCCTTATGCAAATTAGTTCAGAATTGAGACCATCTGATTGGTTGATGCAATTGTCATTCAAAATAAGCCATTCTGATTGGTTTATGTGCTGTCAGTCAACAGTTTTCTATTTTATAACTTTTGCTGGGACCATCATGCAATAGTCTTCAACCAGCAAGACAATTGGTCAAGAATGTAGTCAACAGTTTCCTATTTTACAACGTTTGCTGTGACCATCATGCAATAGTCTTCAACCAGCAAGACAATTGGTCAATAATGTTCTTGTTATCAACTATCTGTGGCTGGTTCTGCAGGTGTTCAATTAGAATAGGGTTAGGAAGGACCTCAGTAAGTTATGGAGAGCAAATAAAGCCCTTATGCAAATTAGTTCAGAATTGAGATCATCTGATTGGTTGATGCAACTGTCATTCAAAATAAGCCATTCTGATTGGTTTATATACTGTCAGTCAACAGTTTTCTATTTTACAACGTTTGCTGGGACTATCATGCATTAGTCTTCAACCAGCAAGACAATTGGTCAAGAATGCTCTTGTTATCAACTATCTGTGGCTGGTTCTGCAGGTGTTCAATTAAACTAGGGTTAGGAAAGACCTCAGTAAGTTATGGAGAGCAAATAAAGCCCTTATGCAAATTAGTTCGGAATTGAGATCATATGATTGGTTGATGCAACTGTCATTCAAAATAAGCCATTCTGATTGGTTTATGTACTGTCAGTCAACAGTTTTCTATTTTACAACTTTTGCTGGGACTATCATGCATTAGTCTTCAACCAGCAAGACAATTGGTCAAGAATGCTCTTGTTATCAACTATCTGTGGCTGGTTTTGTAGGTTTTCAATTAAACTAGGGTTAGGAAAGACCTCAGTAAGTTATGGAGAGCAAATAAAGCCATTATGCAAATTAGTTTAGAATTGAGACCATCTGATTGGTTGATGCAATTGTCATTCAAAATACACCATTCTGATTGGTTTATGTACTGTCAGTCAACAGTTCTCTATTTTACAACTTTTGCTGATACTATCATGCATTAGTCTTCAACCAGCAAGACAATTTGTCAAGAATGCTCTTGTTATCAACTATCTGTGGCTGGTTTTGTAGGTTTTCAATTAAACTAGGGTTAGGAAGGAACTCAGTAAGTTATGGAAAGCAAATAAAGCCCTTATGCAAATTAGTTCAGAATTGAGATCATCTGATTGGTTGATGCAACTGTCATTCAAAATAAGCCATTCTGATTGGTTTATATACTGTCAGTCAACAGTTTTCTATTTTACAACTTTTGCTGGGACTATCATGCATTAGTATTCAACCAGCAAGACAATTGGTCAAGAATGCTCTTGTTATCAACTATCTGTGGCTGGTTCTGCAGGTGTTCAATTAGACTAGGGTGAGGAAGGACCTCAGTAAGTTATGAAGAGCAAATAAAGCCCTTATGCAAATTGGTTCAGAATTGAGATCATATGATTGGTTGATGCAACTGTCATTCTAAATAAGCCTTTCTGATTGGTTTATGTACTGTCAGTCAACAGTTCTCTATTTTACAACTTTTGCTGGGACTATCATGCATTAATCTTCAACCAGCAAGACAATTGGTCAAGAATGCTCTTGTTATCAACTATCTGTGGCTGGTTTTGTAGGTTTTCAATTAAACTAGGGTTAGGAAGGACCTCAGTAAGTTATGGAGAGCAAATAAAGCCCTTATGCAAATTAGTTTAGAATTGAGACCATCTGATTGGTTGATGCAATTGTCATTCAAAATAAGACATTCTGATTGGTTTATGTACTGTCAGTCAACAGTTCTTTATTTCACAACTTTTGCTGGGACTATCATGCATTAGTCTTTAACCAGCAAGACAATTGGTAAAGAATGCTATTGTTATCAACTATCTGTGGCTGGTTCTGCAGGTGTTCAATTAGACTAGGGTGAGGAAGGACCTCACTAAGTTATGAAGAGCAAATAAAGCCCTTATGCAAATTAGTTCAGAATTGAGATCATCGGATTGGTTGATGCAACTGTCATTCAAAATAAGCCATTCTGATTGGTTTATGTACTGTCAGTCAACAGTTTTCTATTTTACAACTTTTTGCTGGGACTATCATGCATTAGTCTTCAACCAGCAAGACAATTGGTCAAGAATGCTCTTGTTATCAACTATCTGTGGCTGGTTTTGTAGGTTTTCAATTAAACTAGGGTTAGGAAGGACCTCAGTAAGTTATAGAGAGCAAATAAAGCCCTTATGCAAATTAGTTCAGAATTGAGATCATCTGATTGGTTGATGCAACTGTCATTCAAAATAAGCCATTCTGATTGGTTTATATACTTTCAGTCAACAGTTTTCTATTTTACAACTTTTGCTGGGACTATCATGCATTAGTCTTCAACCAGCAAGACAATTGGTCAAGAATGCTCTTGTTATCAACTACCTGTGGCTGGTTCTGCAGGTGTTCTATTAGACTAGGGTGAGGAAGGACCTCAGTAAGTTATGAAGAGCAAATAAAGCCCTTATGCAAATTAGTTCTGAATTGAGATCATATGATTGGTTGATGCAACTGTCATTCAAAATAAGCCATTCTGATTGGTTTATGTACTGTCAGTCAACAGTTTTCTATTTTACAACTTTTGCTGGGACTATCATGCATTATTCTTCAACCAGCAAGACAATTGGTCAAGAGTGCTCTTGTTATCAACTATCTGTGGCTGGTTTTGTAGGTTTTCAATTAAACTAGGGTTAGGAAGGACCTCAAGTAGTTATGAAGAGCAAATAAAGCCCTTATGCAAATTAGTTTAGAATTGAGACCATCTGATTGGTTGATGCAATTGTCATTAAAAATAAGCCATTCTGATTGGTTTATGTGCTGTCAGTCAACAGTTTTCTATTTTATAACTTTTGCTGGGACCATCATGCTAAAATCTTTAACCAGAAAGTCAATTCGTCAAGAATGTAGTCAACAGTTTTCTATTTTACAACTTTTGCTATCACCATCACGCAATAGCCTTCAAACAGCAAGACAAGTGGTCAATAATGTTCTTGTTATCAACTATCTGTGGCTGGTTCTGCAGGTGTTCAATTAGAATAGGGTGAGGAATGACCTCAGTAAGTTATGAAGAGCAAATAAAGCCCTTATGCAAATTGGTTCAGAATTGAGATCATATGATTGGTTGATGCAACTGTCATTCTAAATAAGCCATTCTGATTGGTTTATGTACTGTCAGTCAACAGTTTTCTATTTTACAACTTTTGCTGGGACTATCATGCATTAGTCTTCAACCAGCAAGACAATTGGTCAAGAATGCTCTTGTTATCAACTATCTGTGGCTGGTTTTGTAGGTTTTCAATTAAACCAGGGTTAGGAAAGACCTCAGTAAGTTATGGAGAGCAAATAAAGCCATTATGCTAATTAGTTTAGAATTGAGACCATCTGATTGGTTGATGCAATTGTCATTCAAAATAAGCAATTCTGATTGGTTTATGTACCATCAGTCAACAGTTTCCTATTTTACAACGTTTGCTGGGACCATCATGCAATAGTCTTCAACCAGCAAGACAATTGGTCAATAATGTTCTTGTTATCAACTATCTGTGGCTGGTTCTGCAGGTGTTCAATTAGAATAGGGTTAGGAAGGACCTCAGTAAGTTATAAAGAGCAAATAAAGCCCTTATGCAAATTAGTTCAGAATTGAGACCATCTGATTGGTTGATGCAACTGTCATTCAAAATAAGCCATTCTGATTGGTTTATGTACTGTCAGTCAACAGTTCTCTATTTTACAACTTTTGCTGGGACTATCATGCATTAGTCTTCAACCAGCAAGACAATTGGTCAAGAATGCTCTTGTTATCAACTATCTGTGGCTGGTTTTGTAGGTTTTCAATTAAACTAGGGTTAGGAAGGACCTCAGTAAGTTATGGAGAGCAAATAAAGCCCTTATGCAAATTAGTTCAGAATTGAGATCATCTGATTGGTTGATGCAACTGTCATTCAAAATAAGCCATTCTGATTGGTTTATATACTGTCAGTCAACAGTTTTCTATTTTACAACGTTTGCTGGGACTATCATGCATTAGTCTTCAACCAGCAAGACAATTGGTCAAGAATGCTCTTGTTATCAACTATCTGTGGCTGGTTCTGCAGGTGTTCAATTAAACTAGGGTTAGGAAAGACCTCAGTAAGTTATGGAGAGCAAATAAAGCCCTTATGCAAATTCGTTCGGAATTGAGATCATATGATTGGTTGATGCAACTGTCATTCAAAATAAGCCATTCTGATTGGTTTATGTACTGTCAGTCAACAGTTTTCTATTTTACAACTTTTGCTGGGACTATCATGCATTAGTCTTCAACCAGCAAGACAATTGGTCAAGAATGCTCTTGTTATCAACTATCTGTGGCTGGTTTTGTAGGTTTTCAATTAAACTAGGGTTAGGAAAGACCTCAGTAAGTTATGGAGAGCAAATAAAGCCATTATGCAAATTAGTTTAGAATTGAGACCATCTGATTGGTTGATGCAATTGTCATTCAAAATACACCATTCTGATTGGTTTATGTACTGTCAGTCAACAGTTCTCTATTTTACAACTTTTGCTGGGACTATCATGCATTAGTCTTCAACCAGCAAGACAAATTGTCAAGAATGCTCTTGTTATCAACTATCTGTGGCTGGTTTTGTAGGTTTTCAATTAAACTAGGGTTAGGAAGGAACTCAGTAAGTTATGGAAAGCAAATAAAGCCCTTATGCAAATTAGTTCAGAATTGAGATCATCTGATTGGTTGATGCAACTGTCATTCAAAATAAGCCATTCTGATTGGTTTATATACTGTCAGTCAACAGTTTTCTATTTTACAACTTTTGCTGGGACTATCATGCATTAGTCTTCAACCAGCAAGACAATTGGTCAAGAATGCTCTTGTTATCAACTATCTGTGGCTGGTTCTGCAGGTGTTCAATTAAACTAGGGTTAGGAAAGACCTCAGTACGTTATGGAGAGCAAATAAAGCCCTTATGCAAATTAGTTCAGAATTGAGATCATCTGATTGGTTGATGCAACTGTCATTCAAAATAAGCCATTATGATTGGTTTATATACTGTCAGTCAACAGTTTTCTATTTTACAACTTTTGCTGGGACTATCATGCATTAGTCTTCAACCAGCAAGACAATTGGTCAAGAATGCTCTTGTTATCAACTATCTGTGGCTGGTTCTGCAGGTGTTCAATTAAACTAGGGTTAGGAAAGACCTCAGTAAGTTATGGAGAGCAAATAAAGCCCTTATGCAAATTAGTTCGGAATTGAGATCATATGATTGGTTGATGCAACTGTCATTCAAAATAAGCCATTCTGATTGGTTTATGTACTGTCAGTCAACAGTTTTCTATTTTACAACTTTTGCTGGGACTATCATGCATTAGTCTTCAACCAGCAAGACAATTGGTCAAGAATGCTCTTGTTATCAACTATCTGTGGCTGGTTTTGTAGGTTTTCAATTAAACTAGGGTTAGGAAGGAACTCAGTAAGTTATGGAAAGCAAATAAAGCCCTTATGCAAATTAGTTCAGAATTGAGATCATCTGATTGGTTGATGCAACTGTCATTCAAAATAAGCCATTCTGATTGGTTTATATACTGTCAGTCAACAGTTTTCTATTTTACAACTTTTGCTGGGACTATCATGCATTAGTCTTCAACCAGCAAGACAATTGGTCAAGAATGCTCTTGTTATCAACTATCTGTGGCTGGTTCTGCAGGTGTTCAATTAGACTAGGGTGAGGAAGGACCTCAGTAAGTTATGAAGAGCAAATAAAGCCCTTATGCAAATTGGTTCAGAATTGAGATCATATGATTGGTTGATGCAACTGTCATTCAAAATAAGCCATTCTGATTGGTTTATGTACTGTCAGTCAACAGTTTTCTATTTTACAACTTTTGCTGGGACTATCATGCATTAGTCTTCAACCAGCAAGACAATTGGTCAAGAATGCTCTTGTTATCAACTATCTGTGGCTGGTTTTGTAGGTTTTCAATTAAACTAGGGTTAGGAAGGACCTCAGTAAGTTATGGAGAGCAAATAAAGCCCTTATGCAAATTAGTTCAGAATTGAGATCATATGATTGGTTGATGCAACTGTCATTCAAAATAAGCCATTCTGATTGGTTTATGTACTGTCAGTCAACAGTTTTCTATTTTACAACTTTTGCTCGGACTATTATGCATTAGTCTTCAACCAGCAAGACAATTGGTCAAGAATGCTCTTGTTATCAACTATCTGTGGCTGGTTTGGTAGGTTTTCAATTAAACTAGGGTTAGGAAAGACCTCAGTAAGTTATGGAGAGCAAATAAAGCCCTTATGCAAATTAGTTTAGAATTGAGACCATCTGATTGGTTGATGCAATTGTCATTCAAAATAAGCCATTCTGATTGGTTTATGTGCTGTCAGTCAACAGTTTTCTATTTTATAACTTTTGCTGGGACCATCATGCAATAGTCTTCAACCAGCAAGACAATTGGTCAAGAATGTAGTCAACAGTTTTCTATTTTACAAATTTGCTGGCACCATCACGCAATAGCCTTCAACCAGCAAGACAATTGGTCAAGAATGCTCTTGTTATCAACTATCTGTGGCTGGTTTTATAGGTTTTCAATTTAACTAGGGTTAGGAAGGACCTCAGTAAGTTATGGAGAGCAAATAAAGCCCCTATGCAAATTAGTTTAGAATTGAGACCATCTGATTGGTTGATGCAATTGTCATTCAAAATACACCATTGTGATTGGTTTATGTACTGTCAGTCAACAGTTCTCTATTTTACAACTTTTGCTGGGACTATCATGCATTAGTCTTCAGCCAGCAAGACAATTGGTCAAGAATGCTCTTGTTATCAACTATCTGTGGCTGGTTTTGTAGGTTTTCAATTAAACTAGGGTTAGGAAGGACCTCAGTAAGTTATGGAGAGCAAATAAAGCCCTTATGCAAATTAGTTCAGAATTGAGATCATCTGATTGGTTGATGCAACTGTCATTCAAAATAAGCCATTATGATTGGTTTATATACTGTCAGTCAACAGTTTTCTATTTTACAACTTTTGCTGGGACTATCATGCATTAGTCTTCAACCAGCAAGACAATTGGATAAGAATGCTCTTGTTATCAACTATCTGTGGCTGGTTCTGCAGGTGTTCAATTAAACTAGGGTTAGGAAAGACCTCAGTAAGTTATGGAGAGCAAATAAAGCCCTTATGCAAATTAGTTCGGAATTGAGATCATATGATTGGTTGATGCAACTGTCATTCAAAATAAGCCATTCTGATTGGTTTATGTACTGTCAGTCAACAGTTTTCTATTTTACAACTTTTGCTGGGACTATCATGCATTAGTCTTCAACCAGCAAGACAATTGGTCAAGAATGCTCTTGTTATCAACTATCTGTGGCTGGTTTTGTAGGTTTTCAATTAAACTAGGGTTAGGAAGGAACTCAGTAAGTTATAGAAAGCAAATAAAGCCCTTATGCAAATTAGTTCAGAATTGAGATCATCTGATTGGTTGATGCAACTGTCATTCAAAATAAGCCATTCTGATTGGTTTATATACTGTCAGTCAACAGTTTTCTATTTTACAACTTTTGCTGGGACTATCATGCATTAGTCTTCAACCAGCAAGACAATTGGTCAAGAATGCTCTTGTTATCAACTATCTGTGGCTGGTTCTGCAGGTGTTCAATTAGACTAGGGTGAGGAAGGACCTCAGTAAGTTATGAAGAGCAAATAAAGCCCTTATGCAAATTGGTTCAGAATTGAGATCATATGATTGGTTGATGCAACTGTCATTCAAAATAAGCCATTCTGATTGGTTTATGTACTGTCAGTCAACAGTTTTCTATTTTACAACTTTTGCTGGGACTATCATGCATTAGTCTTCAACCAGCAAGACAATTGGTCAAGAATGCTCTTGTTATCAACTATCTGTGGCTGGTTTTGTAGGTTTTCAATTAAACTAGGGTTAGGAAGGACCTCAGTAAGTTATGGAGAGCAAATAAAGCCCTTATGCAAATTAGTTCAGAATTGAGATCATATGATTGGTTGATGCAACTGTCATTCAAAATAAGCCATTCTGACTGGTTTATGTACTGTCAGTCAACAGTTTTCTATTTTACAACTTTTGCTCGGACTATTATGCATTAGTCTTCAACCAGCAAGACAATTGGTCAAGAATGCTCTTGTTATCAACTATCTGTGGCTGGTTTGGTAGGTTTTCAATTAAACTAGGGTTAGGAAAGACCTCAGTAAGTTATGGAGAGCAAATAAAGCCCTTATGCAAATTAGTTTAGAATTGAGACCATCTGATTGGTTGATGCAATTGTCATTCAAAATAAGCCATTCTGATTGGTTTATGTGCTGTCAGTCAACAGTTTTCTATTTTATAACTTTTGCTGGGACCATCATGCAATAGTCTTCAACCAGCAAGACAATTGGTCAAGAATGTAGTCAACAGTTTTCTATTTTACAAATTTGCTGGCACCATCACGCAATAGCCTTCAACCAGTGGCGTAACTAGAAATGTTGCTCCCCTCTGCCAAAAAAATTCTGGCGCCCCCCCCCCCCCCCCCCTCCCATTTTTGGTCAAACAAATATAATTATATATATAAAAAAGACAGAAAAGAGTACAATATGAGCCATATAGAAACAATAGACGGGGCATGCAGGGCACGCAGGTTGCCTCACAAACCACTAACCTCACTGCACGGGACTAGGTGACAGTTCTCCCAGGGCCATCTTAACAGCATTATGAGCCCCATGGCAAAGAGGTGCAGTGGGGCCCCTACCTACACGACCACAATAATGCCAATTGGCGCCCGCACGCAGCCACAGTAACAAAAACTTGGAGATGTGCAGAACTGCAGCCATGAAATACTTCATATAAATTTTAATGGCAACGTGCAACCTTTCAATAGAACCATATGACGATACTAGTGTATTGAAAAAAACGTTGTACTTTATAAAATTTTATATTAAGTAGTTGCTGGACTGCTGCACTTCTCCAAGTTGCTATAGATATATGTATGTGTATTACTATATGCTGCACTACACCCCCCCCTATACCTGCAAACTATATCACTACACTACATCCCCCTATACCCCACACTACATGACTACACTAAATCCCCCTATACCCCACACTACATGACTACACTAAATCCCCCTATACCCCACACTACATCCCCATATACCTGCAAACTTCATCACTACACTACATCCCCCTATACCCCACACTACATGACTACACTAAATCCCCCTATACCCCACACTACATCCCCATATACCTGCAAACTTCATCACTACACTACATCCCCCTATACCCCACACTACATGACTACACTAAATCCCCCTATACCCCACACTACACTACATCCCCCTATACCTGCAAACTACAGTACATCACTACACTACATCCCCCTATACCCCACACTACATCACTACACTACATCCCCCTATACCCCACACTACATCCCCCTGTACCCCACACTACATCCCTCTGAACCCCATAAACATACTGTGACCAATATATATGCACAGTGCCCCAATACACTTGAACTGTGCCCCAATTAACACACACTGTTACCCTATTTACATGCCCTGTGGCCCAATACACACACACACTATGACCACATACATATGCACTGTGCCCCAATACACATACACTGTGCCCTCATTCATACTTTAAACACATTTTGCTCCCACACACACTGTCCCCCCAAACACATGAACTGTGCCCCCAATACATACATTTACTGTACACACACACATTGTGTACATAGCTGGAGTCATCACTCACCCATGTCAGAAAACGCTGCTCCACACCGTGGCGCTGGTCTGTCTTTGCCTTCTCTTATGTCTGCTGCTGCCTAGCCCCGGAGCTCCCCCGCAGCTGGGATCATAAAGCAAGCTCCCATCCACGGTTCCGGCCGGAGAAGGGTCACCTTTGTCAAGTTCTAGGCGCCGTCAGGAGCAGGATCTTGGCCTTGGCAGGTGCAACCCCCGGCAGAAGCATGACAAGATCCAGTCGTTCCGCCTCTGGTGCGGCAGCCGCATGACCTCGTCCCCTTCCCTCCCACTAATGCTCTGCGCTCTGCTGGGCAGGTGTCGGCAGCAGTCCCACAGTGTAGGTGGCTGCGCTTGGGCCCTGAATGACAGGGGCTGGTGAATGGGTACAGTCTGCAATGGGGGATGGGGGGGGTCTGAGTCCGCTTCCGCGCGGCACCCACACTGCGGCAGCAGCAAAATGTAAGTCATTATAGAAGTTGATTGTCAGACAGTGTGCCGGGCGCCCCCGCTGCTGCCCGCTCCCCCAAGCGGCAGCGGGGGCTGCCTTACACTAGCTACGCCACTGCCTTCAACCAGCAAGACAATTGGTCAAGAATGCTCTTGTTATCAACTATCTGTGGCTGGTTTTATAGGTTTTCAATTTAACTAGGGTTAGGAAGGACCTCAGTAAGTTATGGAGAGCAAATAAAGCCCCTATGCAAATTAGTTTAGAATTGAGACCATCTGATTGGTTGATGCAATTGTCATTCAAAATACACCATTGTGATTGGTTTATGTACTGTCAGTCAACAGTTCTCTATTTTACAACTTTTGCTGGGACTATCATGCATTAGTCTTCAACCAGCAAGACAATTGGTCAAGAATGCTCTTGTTATCAACTATCTGTGGCTGGTTTTGTAGGTTTTCAATTAAACTAGGGTTAGGAAGGACCTCAGTAAGTTATGGAGAGCAAATAAAGCCCTTATGCAAATTAGTTCAGAATTGAGATCATCTGATTGGTTGATGCAACTGTCATTCAAAATAAGCCATTCTGATTGGTTTATATACTGTCAGTCAACAGTTTTCTATTTTACAACTTTTGCTGGGACTATCATGCATTAGTCTTCAACCAGCAAGACAATTGGTCAAGAATGCTCTTGTTATCAACAATCTGTGGCTGGTTCTGCAGGTGTTCAATTAAACTAGGGTTAGGAAGGACCTCAGTAAGTTATGGAGAGCAAATAAAGCCCTTATGCAAATTAGTTCAGAATTGAGATCATCTGATTGGTTGATGCAACTGTCATTCAAAATAAGCCATTCTGATTGGTTTATGTACTGTCAGTCAACAGTTCTCTATTTTACAACTTTTGCTGGGACTATCATGCATTAGTCTTCAACCAGCAAGACAATTGGTCAAGAATGCTCTTGTTATCAACTATCTGTGGCTGGTTTTGTAGGTTTTCAATTAAACTAGGGTTAGGAAGGACCTCAGTAAGTTATGGAGAGCAAATAAAGCCCTTATGCAAATTAGTTCAGAATTGAGATCATCTGATTGGTTGATGCAACTGTCATTCAAAATAAGCCATTCTGATTGGTTTATATACTGTCAGTCAACAGTTTTCTATTTTACAACTTTTGCTGGGACTATCATGCATTAGTCTTCAACCAGCAAGACAATTGGTCAAGAATGCTCTTGTTATCAACTATCTGTGGCTGGTTCTGCAGGTATTCAATTAAACTAGGGTTAGGAAAGACCTCAATAAGTTATGGAGAGCAAATAAAGCCCTTATGCAAATTAGTTCAGAATTGAGATCATATGATTGGTTGATGCAACTGTCATTCAAAATAAGCCATTCTGATTGGTTTATGTACTGTCAGTCATCAGTTTTCTATTTTACAACTTTTGCTGGGACTATCATGCATTAGTCTTCAACCAACAAGACAATTGGTCAAGAATGCTCTTGTTATCAACTATCTGTGGCTGGTTTTGTAGGTTTTCAATTAAACTAGGGTTAGGAAAGACCTCAGTAAGTTATGGAGAGCAAATAAAGCCCTTATGCAAATTAGTTTAGAATTGAGACCATCTGATTGGTTGATGCAATTGTCATTCAAAATACACCATTCTGATTGGTTTATGTACTGTCAGTCAACAGTTCTTTATTTCACAACTTTTGCTGGGACTATCATGCATTAGTCTTCAACCAGCAAGACAATTGGTCAAGAACGCTCTTGTTATCAACTATCTGTGGCTGGTTTTGTAGGTTTTCAATTAAACTAGGGTTAGGAAGGACCTCAGTTAGTTATAGAGAGCAAATAAAGCCCTTATGCAAATTAGTTCAGAATTGAGATCATCTGATTGGTTGATGCAACTGTCATTCAAAATAAGCCATTCTGATTGGTTTATATACTGTCAGTCAACAGTTTTCTATTTTACAACTTTTGCTGGGACTATCATGCATTAGTCTTCAACCAGCAAGACAATTGGTCAAGAATGCTCTTGTTATCAACTACCTGTGGCTGGTTCTGCAGGTGTTCTATTAGACTAGGGTGAGGAAGGACCTCAGTAAGTTATGAAGAGCAAATAAAGCCCTTATGCAAATTAGTTCTGAATTGAGATCATATGATTGGTTGATGCAACTGTCATTCAAAATAAGCCATTCTGATTGGTTTATGTACTGTCAGTCAGCAGTTTTCTATTTTACAACTTTTGCTGGGACTATCATGCATTATTCTTCAACCAGCAAGACAATTGGTCAAGAGTGCTCTTGTTATCAACTATCTGTGGCTGGTTTTGTAGGTTTTCAATTAAACTAGGGTTAGGAAGGACCTCAGTAAGTTATGAAGAGCAAATAAAGCCCTTATGCAAATTAGTTTAGAATTGAGACCATCTGATTGGTTGATGCAATTGTCATTAAAAATAAGCCATTCTGATTGGTTTATGTGCTGTCAGTCAACAGTTTTCTATTTTATAACTTTTGCTGGGACCATCATGCTAAAATCTTTAACCAGAAAGTCAATTCTTCAAGAATGTAGTCAACAGTTTTCTATTTTACAACTTTTGCTATCACCATCACGCAATAGCCTTCAAACAGCAAGACAAGTGGTCAATAATGTTCTTGTTATCAACTATCTGTGGCTGGTTCTGCAGGTGTTCAATTAGAATAGGGTGAGGAAGGACCTCAGTAAGTTATGAAGAGCAAATAAAGCCCTTATGCAAATTGGTTCAGAATTGAGATCATATGATTGGTTGATGCAACTGTCATTCTAAATAAGCCATTCTGATTGGTTTATGTACTGTCAGTCAACAGTTTTCTATTTTACAACTTTTGCTGGGACTATCATGCATTAGTCTTCAACCAGCAAGACAATTGGTCAAGAATGCTCTTGTTATCAACTATCTGTGGCTGGTTTTGTAGGTTTTCAATTAAACCAGGGTTAGGAAAGACCTCAGTAAGTTATGGAGAGCAAATAAAGCCATTATGCTAATTAGTTTAGAATTGAGACCATCTGATTGGATGATGCAATTGTCATTCAAAATAAGCCATTCTGATTGGTTTATTTACTGTCAGTCAACAGTTCTCTATTTTACAACTTTTGCTGGGACTATCATGCATTAATCTTTAACCAGCAAGACAATTGGTCAAGAATGCTCTTGTTATCAACTATCTGTGGCTGGTTTTGTTGGTTTTCAATTAAACTAGGGTTAGGAAGGACCTCAGTAAGTTATGGAGAGCAAATAAAGCCCTTATGCAAATTAGTTCAGAATTGAGACCATCTGATTGGTTGATGCAATTGTCATTCAAAATAAGCCATTCTGATTGGTTTATGTGCTGTCAGTCAACAGTTTTCTATTTTATAACTTTTGCTGGGACCATCATGCAATAGTCTTCAACCAGCAAGACAATTGGTCAAGAATGTAGTCAACAGTTTTCTATTTTACAAATTTTGCTGGCACCATCACGCAATAGCCTTTAACCAGCAAGACAATTGGTCAAGAATGTTCTTGTTATCAACTATCTGTGGCTGGTTCTGCAGGTGTTCAATTAGACTAGGGTGAGGAAGGACCTCAGTAAGTTATGGAGAGCAAATAAAGCCATTATGCAAATTAGTTCAGAATTGAGACCATCTGATTGGTTGATGCAACTGTCATTCAAAATAAGCCATTCTGATTGGTTTATATACTGTCAGTCAACAGTTTTCTATTTTACAACTTTTGCTGGGACTATCATGCATTAGTCTTCAACCAGCAAGACAATTGGTCAAGAATGCTCTTGTTATCAACTTTCTGTGGCTGGTTCTGCAGTTGTTCAATAAGACTAGGGTAAGGAAGGACCTCAGTAAGTTATGAAGAGCAAATAAAGCCATTATGCAAATTAGTTCAGAATTGAGACCATCTGATTGGTTGATGCAACTGTCATTCAAAATAAGCAATTCTGATTGGTTTATGTACCATCAGTCAACAGTTTCCTATTTTACAACGTTTGCTGGGACCATCATGCAATAGTCTTCAACCAGCAAGACAATTGGTCAATAATGTTCTTGTTATCAACTATCTGTGGCTGGTTCTGCAGGTGTTCAATTAGAATAGGGTTAGGAAGGACCTCAGTAAGTTATAAAGAGCAAATAAAGCCCTTATGCAAATTAGTTCAGAATTGAGACCATCTGATTGGTTGATGCAACTGTCATTCAAAATAAGCCATTCTGATTGGTTTATGTACTGTCAGTCAACAGTTCTCTATTTTACAACTTTTGCTGGGACTACCATGCATTAGTCTTCAACCAGCAAGACAATTGGTCAAGAATGCTCTTGTTATCAACTATCTGTGGCTGGTTTTGCAGGTTTTCAATTAAACTAGGGTTAGGAAGGACCTCAGTAAGTTATGGAGAGCAAATAAAGCCCTTATGCAAATTAGTTCAGAATTGAGATCATCTGATTGGTTGATGCAACTGTCATTCAAAATAAGCCATTCTGATTGGTTTATATACTGTCAGTCAACAGTTTTCTATTTTACAACGTTTGCTGGGACTATCATGCATTAGTCTTCAACCAGCAAGACAATTGGTCAAGAATGCTCTTGTTATCAACTATCTGTGGCTGGTTCTGCAGGTGTTCAATTAAACTAAAGTTAGGAAAGACCTCAGTAAGTTATGGAGAGCAAATAAAGCCCTTATGCAAATTAGTTCGGAATTGAGATCATATGATTGGTTGATGCAACTGTCATTCAAAATAAGCCATTCTGATTGGTTTATGTACTGTCAGTCAACAGTTTTCTATTTTACAACTTTTGCTGGGACTATCATGCATTAGTCTTCAACCAGCAAGACAATTGGTCAAGAATGCTCTTGTTATCAACTATCTGTGGCTGGTTTTGTAGGTTTTCAATTAAACTAGGGTTAGGAAAGACCTCAGTAAGTTATGGAGAGCAAATAAAGCCATTATGCAAATTAGTTTAGAATTGAGACCATCTGATTGGTTGATGCAATTGTCATTCAAAATACACCATTCTGATTGGTTTATGTACTGTCAGTCAACAGTTCTCTATTTTACAACTTTTGCTGGGACTATCATGCATTAGTCTTCAACCAGCAAGACAATTTGTCAAGAATGCTCTTGTTATTAACTATCTGTGGCTGGTTTTGTAGGTTTTCAATTAAACTAGGGTTAGGAAGGAACTCAGTAAGTTATGGAAAGCAAATAAAGCCCTTATGCAAATTAGTTCAGAATTGAGACCATCTGATTGGTTGATGCAACTGTCATTCAAAATAAGCAATTCTGATTGGTTTATGTACCATCAGTCAACAGTTTCCTATTTTACAACGTTTGCTGGGACCATCATGCAATAGTCTTCAACCAGCAAGACAATTGGTCAATAATGTTCTTGTTATCAACTATCTGTGGCTGGTTCTGCAGGTGTTCAATTAGAATAGGGTTAGGAAGGACCTCAGTAAGTTATAAAGAGCAAATAAAGCCCTTATGCAAATTAGTTCAGAATTGAGACCATCTGATTGGTTGATGCAACTGTCATTCAAAATAAGCCATTCTGATTGGTTTATGTACTGTCAGTCAACAGTTCTCTATTTTACAACTTTTGCTGGGACTACCATGCATTAGTCTTCAACCAGCAAGACAATTGGTCAAGAATGCTCTTGTTATCAACTATCTGTGGCTGGTTTTGCAGGTTTTCAATTAAACTAGGGTTAGGAAGGACCTCAGTAAGTTATGGAGAGCAAATAAAGCCCTTATGCAAATTAGTTCAGAATTGAGATCATCTGATTGGTTGATGCAACTGTCATTCAAAATAAGCCATTCTGATTGGTTTATATACTGTCAGTCAACAGTTTTCTATTTTACAACGTTTGCTGGGACTATCATGCATTAGTCTTCAACCAGCAAGACAATTGGTCAAGAATGCTCTTGTTATCAACTATCTGTGGCTGGTTCTGCAGGTGTTCAATTAAACTAAAGTTAGGAAAGACCTCAGTAAGTTATGGAGAGCAAATAAAGCCCTTATGCAAATTAGTTCGGAATTGAGATCATATGATTGGTTGATGCAACTGTCATTCAAAATAAGCCATTCTGATTGGTTTATGTACTGTCAGTCAACAGTTTTCTATTTTACAACTTTTGCTGGGACTATCATGCATTAGTCTTCAACCAGCAAGACAATTGGTCAAGAATGCTCTTGTTATCAACTATCTGTGGCTGGTTTTGTAGGTTTTCAATTAAACTAGGGTTAGGAAAGACCTCAGTAAGTTATGGAGAGCAAATAAAGCCATTATGCAAATTAGTTTAGAATTGAGACCATCTGATTGGTTGATGCAATTGTCATTCAAAATACACCATTCTGATTGGTTTATGTACTGTCAGTCAACAGTTCTCTATTTTACAACTTTTGCTGGGACTATCATGCATTAGTCTTCAACCAGCAAGACAATTTGTCAAGAATGCTCTTGTTATTAACTATCTGTGGCTGGTTTTGTAGGTTTTCAATTAAACTAGGGTTAGGAAGGAACTCAGTAAGTTATGGAAAGCAAATAAAGCCCTTATGCAAATTAGTTCAGAATTGAGATCATCTGATTGGTTGATGCAACTGTCATTCAAAATAAGCCATTCTGATTGGTTTATATACTGTCAGTCAACAGTTTTCTATTTTACAACTTTTGCTGGGACTATCATGCATTAGTCTTCAACCAGCAAGACAATTGGTCAAGAATGCTCTTGTTATCAACTATCTGTGGCTGGTTCTGCAGGTGTTCAATTAGACTAGGGTGAGGAAGGACCTCAGTAAGTTATGAAGAGCAAATAAAGCCCTTATGCAAATTGGTTCAGAATTGAGATCATATGATTGGTTGATGCAACTGTCATTCAAAATAAGCCATTCTGATTGGTTTATGTACTGTCAGTCAACAGTTTTCTATTTTACAACTTTTGCTGGGACTATCATGCATTAGTCTTCAACCAGCAAGACAATTGGTCAAGAATGCTCTTGTTATCAACTATCTGTGGCTGGTTTTGTAGGTTTTCAATTAAACTAGGGTTAGGAAGGACCTCAGTAAGTTATGGAGAGCAAATAAAGCCCTTATGCAAATTAGTTCAGAATTGAGATCATATGATTGGTTGATGCAACTGTCATTCAAAATAAGCCATTCTGATTGGTTTATGTACTGTCAGTCAACAGTTTTCTATTTTACAACTTTTGCTCGGACTATTATGCATTAGTCTTCAACCAGCAAGACAATTGGTCAAGAATGCTCTTGTTATCAACTATCTGTGGCTGGTTTGGTAGGTTTTCAATTAAACTAGGGTTAGGAAAGACCTCAGTAAGTTATGGAGAGCAAATAAAGCCCTTATGCAAATTAGTTTAGAATTGAGACCATCTGATTGGTTGATGCAATTGTCATTCAAAATAAGCCATTCTGATTGGTTTATGTGCTGTCAGTCAACAGTTTTCTATTTTATAACTTTTGCTGGGACCATCATGCAATAGTCTTCAACCAGCAAGACAATTGGTCAAGAATGTAGTCAACAGTTTTCTATTTTACAACTTTTGCTGGCACCATCACGCAATAGCCTTCAACCAGCAAGACAATTGGTCAAGAATGCTCTTGTTATCAACTATCTGTGGCTGGTTTTATAGGTTTTCAATTTAACTAGGGTTAGGAAGGACCTCAGTAAGTTATGGAGAGCAAATAAAGCCCCTATGCAAATTAGTTTAGAATTGAGACCATCTGATTGGTTGATGCAATTGTCATTCAAAATACACCATTGTGATTGGTTTATGTACTGTCAGTCAACAGTTCTCTATTTTACAACTTTTGCTGGGACTATCATGCATTAGTCTTCAACCAGCAAGACAATTGGTCAAGAATGCTCTTGTTATCAACTATCTGTGGCTGGTTTTGTAGGTTTTCAATTAAACTAGGGTTAGGAAGGACCTCAGTAAGTTATGGAGAGCAAATAAAGCCCTTATGCAAATTAGTTCAGAATTGAGATCATCTGATTGGTTGATGCAACTGTCATTCAAAATAAGCCATTCTGATTGGTTTATATACTGTCAGTCAACAGTTTTCTATTTTACAACTTTTGCTGGGACTATCATGCATTAGTCTTCAACCAGCAAGACAATTGGTCAAGAATGCTCTTGTTATCAACTATCTGTGGCTGGTTTTGTAGGTTTTCAATTAAACTAGGGTTAGGAAGGACCTCAGTAAGTTATGGAGAGCAAATAAAGCCCTTATGCAAATTAGTTCAGAATTGAGATCATCTGATTGGTTGATGCAACTGTCATTCAAAATAAGCCATTCTGATTGGTTTATATACTGTCAGTCAACAGTTTTCTATTTTACAACTTTTGCTGGGACTATCATGCATTAGTCTTCAACCAGCAAGACAATTGGTCAAGAATGCTCTTGTTATCAACTATCTGTGGCTGGTTCTGCAGTTATTCAATTAAACTAGGGTTAGGAAAGACCTCAATAAGTTATGGAGAGCAAATAAAGCCCTTATGCAAATTAGTTCAGAATTGAGATCATATGATTGGTTGATGCAACTGTCATTCAAAATAAGCCATTCTGATTGGTTTATGTACTGTCAGTCATCAGTTTTCTATTTTACAACTTTTGCTGGGACTATCATGCATTAGTCTTCAACCAGCAAGACAATTGGTCAAGAATGCTCTTGTTATCAACTATCTCTGGCTGGTTTTGTAGGTTTTCAATTAAACTAGGGTTAGGAAAGACCTCAGTAAGTTATGGAGAGCAAATAAAGCCCTTATGCAAATTAGTTTAGAATTGAGACCATCTGATTGGTTGATGCAATTGTCATTCAAAATACACCATTCTGATTGGTTTATGTACTGTCAGTCAACAGTTCTTTATTTCACAACTTTTGCTGGGACTATCATGCATTAGTCTTCAACCAGCAAGACAATTGGTCAAGAACGCTCTTGTTATCAACTATCTGTGGCTGGTTTTGTAGGTTTTCAATTAAACTAGGGTTAGGAAGGACCTCAGTTAGTTATAGAGAGCAAATAAAGCCCTTATGCAAATTAGTTCAGAATTGAGATCATCTGATTGGTTGATGCAACTGTCATTCAAAATAAGCCATTCTGATTGGTTTATATACTGTCAGTCAACAGTTTTCTATTTTACAACTTTTGCTGGGACTATCATGCATTAGTCTTCAACCAGCAAGACAATTGGTCAAGAATGCTCTTGTTATCAACTACCTGTGGCTGGTTCTGCAGGTGTTCTATTAGACTAGGGTGAGGAAGGACCTCAGTAAGTTATGAAGAGCAAATAAAGCCCTTATGCAAATTAGTTCTGAATTGAGATCATATGATTGGTTGATGCAACTGTCATTCAAAATAAGCCATTCTGATTGGTTTATGTACTGTCAGTCAACAGTTTTCTATTTTACAACTTTTGCTGGGACTATCATGCATTATTCTTCAACCAGCAAGACAATTGGTCAAGAGTGCTCTTGTTATCAACTATCTGTGGCTGGTTTTGTAGGTTTTCAATTAAACTAGGGTTAGGAAGGACCTCAGTAAGTTATGAAGAGCAAATAAAGCCCTTATGCAAATTAGTTTAGAATTGAGACCATCTGATTGGTTGATGCAATTGTCATTAAAAATAAGCCATTCTGATTGGTTTATGTGCTGTCACTCAACAGTTTTCTATTTTATAACTTTTGCTGGGACCATCATGCTAAAGTCTTTAACCAGAAAGTCAATTCGTCAAGAATGTAGTCAACAGTTTTCTATTTTACAACTTTTGCTATCACCATCACGCAATAGCCTTCAAACAGCAAGACAAGTGGTCAATAATGTTCTTGTTATCAACTATCTGTGGCTGGTTCTGCAGGTGTTCAATTAGAATAGGGTGAGGAAGGACCTCAGTAAGTTATGAAGAGCAAATAAAGCCCTTATGCAAATTGGTTCAGAATTGAGATCATATGATTGGTTGATGCAACTGTCATTCTAAATAAGCCATTCTGATTGGTTTATATACTGTCAGTCAACAGTTTTCTATTTTACAACTTTTGCTGGGACTATCATGCATTAGTCTTCAACCAGCAAGACAATTGGTCAAGAATGCTCTTGTTATCAACTACCTGTGGCTGGTTCTGCAGGTGTTCTATTAGACTAGGGTGAGGAAGGACCTCAGTAAGTTATGAAGAGCAAATAAAGCCCTTATGCAAATTAGTTCTGAATTGAGATCATATGATTGGTTGATGCAACTGTCATTCAAAATAAGCCATTCTGATTGGTTTATGTACTGTCAGTCAACAGTTTTCTATTTTACAACTTTTGCTGGGACTATCATGCATTATTCTTCAACCAGCAAGACAATTGGTCAAGAGTGCTCTTGTTATCAACTATCTGTGGCTGGTTTTGTAGGTTTTCAATTAAACTAGGGTTAGGAAGGACCTCAGTAAGTTATGAAGAGCAAATAAAGCCCTTATGCAAATTAGTTTAGAATTGAGACCATCTGATTGGTTGATGCAATTGTCATTAAAAATAAGCCATTCTGATTGGTTTATGTGCTGTCACTCAACAGTTTTCTATTTTATAACTTTTGCTGGGACCATCATGCTAAAATCTTTAACCAGAAAGTCAATTCGTCAAGAATGTAGTCAACAGTTTTCTATTTTACAACTTTTGCTATCACCATCACGCAATAGCCTTCAAACAGCAAGACAAGTGGTCAATAATGTTCTTGTTATCAACTATCTGTGGCTGGTTCTGCAGGTGTTCAATTAGAATAGGGTGAGGAAGGACCTCAGTAAGTTATGAAGAGCAAATAAAGCCCTTATGCAAATTGGTTCAGAATTGAGATCATATGATTGGTTGATGCAACTGTCATTCTAAATAAGCCATTCTGATTGGTTTATGTACTGTCAGTCAACAGTTTTCTATTTTACAACTTTTGCTGGGACTATCATGCATTAGTCTTCAACCAGCAAGACAATTGGTCAAGAATGCTCTTGTTATCAACTATCTGTGGCTGGTTTTGTAGGTTTTCAATTAAACCAGGGTTAGGAAAGACCTCAGTAAGTTATGGAGAGCAAATAAAGCCATTATGCTAATTAGTTTAGAATTGAGACCATCTGATTGGTTGATGCAATTGTCATTCAAAATAAGCCATTCTGATTGGTTTATTTACTGTCAGTCAACAGTTCTCTATTTTACAACTTTTGCTGGGACTATCATGCATTAGTCTTCAACCAGCAAGACAATTGGTCAAGAATGCTCTTGTTATCAACTATCTGTGGCTGGTTTTGTAGGTTTTCAATTAAACTAGGGTTAGGAAGGACCTCAGTAAGTTATGGAGAGCAAATAAAGCCCTTATGCAAATTAGTTCAGAATTGAGATCATCTGATTGGTTGATGCAACTGTCATTCAAAATAAGCCATTCTGATTGGTTTATATACTGTCAGTCAACAGTTTTCTATTTTACAACTTTTGCTGGGACTATCATGCATTAGTCTTCAACCAGCAAGACAATTGGTCAAGAATGCTCTTGTTATCAACTATCTGTGGCTGGTTTTGTAGGTTTTCAATTAAACTAGGGTTAGGAAGGACCTCAGTAAGTTATGGAGAGCAAATAAAGCCCTTATGCAAATTAGTTCAGAATTGAGATCATCTGATTGGTTGATGCAACTGTCATTCAAAATAAGCCATTCTGATTGGTTTATATACTGTCAGTCAACAGTTTTCTATTTTACAACTTTTGCTGGGACTATCATGCATTAGTCTTCAACCAGCAAGACAATTGGTCAAGAATGCTCTTGTTATCAACTATCTGTGGCTGGTTCTGCAGCTATTCAATTAAACTAGGGTTAGGAAAGACCTCAATAAGTTATGGAGAGCAAATAAAGCCCTTATGCAAATTAGTTCAGAATTGAGATCATATGATTGGTTGATGCAACTGTCATTCAAAATAAGCCATTCTGATTGGTTTATGTACTGTCAGTCATCAGTTTTCTATTTTACAACTTTTGCTGGGACTATCATGCATTAGTCTTCAACCAGCAAGACAATTGGTCAAGAATGCTCTTGTTATCAACTATCTCTGGCTGGTTTTGTAGGTTTTCAATTAAACTAGGGTTAGGAAAGACCTCAGTAAGTTATGGAGAGCAAATAAAGCCCTTATGCAAATTAGTTTAGAATTGAGACCATCTGATTGGTTGATGCAATTGTCATTCAAAATACACCATTCTGATTGGTTTATGTACTGTCAGTCAACAGTTCTTTATTTCACAACTTTTGCTGGGACTATCATGCATTAGTCTTCAACCAGCAAGACAATTGGTCAAGAACGCTCTTGTTATCAACTATCTGTGGCTGGTTTTGTAGGTTTTCAATTAAACTAGGGTTAGGAAGGACCTCAGTTAGTTATAGAGAGCAAATAAAGCCCTTATGCAAATTAGTTCAGAATTGAGATCATCTGATTGGTTGATGCAACTGTCATTCAAAATAAGCCATTCTGATTGGTTTATATACTGTCAGTCAACAGTTTTCTATTTTACAACTTTTGCTGGGACTATCATGCATTAGTCTTCAACCAGCAAGACAATTGGTCAAGAATGCTCTTGTTATCAACTACCTGTGGCTGGTTCTGCAGGTGTTCTATTAGACTAGGGTGAGAAAGGACCTCAGTAAGTTATGAAGAGCAAATAAAGCCCTTATGCAAATTAGTTCTGAATTGAGATCATATGATTGGTTGATGCAACTGTCATTCAAAATAAGCCATTCTGATTGGTTTATGTACTGTCAGTCAACAGTTTTCTATTTTACAACTTTTGCTGGGACTATCATGCATTATTCTTCAACCAGCAAGACAATTGGTCAAGAGTGCTCTTGTTATCAACTATCTGTGGCTGGTTTTGTAGGTTTTCAATTAAACTAGGGTTAGGAAGGACCTCAGTAAGTTATGAAGAGCAAATAAAGCCCTTATGCAAATTAGTTTAGAATTGAGACCATCTGATTGGTTGATGCAATTGTCATTAAAAATAAGCCATTCTGATTGGTTTATGTGCTGTCACTCAACAGTTTTCTATTTTATAACTTTTGCTGGGACCATCATGCTAAAGTCTTTAACCAGAAAGTCAATTCGTCAAGAATGTAGTCAACAGTTTTCTATTTTACAACTTTTGCTATCACCATCACGCAATAGCCTTCAAACAGCAAGACAAGTGGTCAATAATGTTCTTGTTATCAACTATCTGTGGCTGGTTCTGCAGGTGTTCAATTAGAATAGGGGGAGGAAGGACCTCAGTAAGTTATGAAGAGCAAATAAAGCCCTTATGCAAATTGGTTCAGAATTGAGATCATATGATTGGTTGATGCAACTGTCATTCTAAATAAGCCATTCTGATTGGTTTATATACTGTCAGTCAACAGTTTTCTATTTTACAACTTTTGCTGGGACTATCATGCATTAGTCTTCAACCAGCAAGACAATTGGTCAAGAATGATCTTGTTATCAACTACCTGTGGCTGGTTCTGCAGGTGTTCTATTAGACTAGGGTGAGGAAGGACCTCAGTAAGTTATGAAGAGCAAATAAAGCCCTTATGCAAATTAGTTCTGAATTGAGATCATATGATTGGTTGATGCAACTGTCATTCAAAATAAGCCATTCTGATTGGTTTATGTACTGTCAGTCAACAGTTTTCTATTTTACAACTTTTGCTGGGACTATCATGCATTATTCTTCAACCAGCAAGACAATTGGTCAAGAGTGCTCTTGTTATCAACTATCTGTGGCTGGTTTTGTAGGTTTTCAATTAAACTAGGGTTAGGAAGGACCTCAGTAAGTTATGAAGAGCAAATAAAGCCCTTATGCAAATTAGTTTAGAATTGAGACCATCTGATTGGTTGATGCAATTGTCATTAAAAATAAGCCATTCTGATTGGTTTATGTGCTGTCACTCAACAGTTTTCTATTTTATAACTTTTGCTGGGACCATCATGCTAAAATCTTTAACCAGAAAGTCAATTCGTCAAGAATGTAGTCAACAGTTTTCTATTTTACAACTTTTGCTATCACCATCACGCAATAGCCTTCAAACAGCAAGACAAGTGGTCAATAATGTTCTTGTTATCAACTATCTGTGGCTGGTTCTGCAGGTGTTCAATTAGAATAGGGTGAGGAAGGACCTCAGTAAGTTATGAAGAGCAAATAAAGCCCTTATGCAAATTGGTTCAGAATTGAGATCATATAATTGGTTGATGCAACTGTCATTCTAAATAAGCCATTCTGATTGGTTTATGTACTGTCAGTCAACAGTTTTCTATTTTACAACTTTTGCTGGGACTATCATGCATTAGTCTTCAACCAGCAAGACAATTGGTCAAGAATGCTCTTGTTATCAACTATCTGTGGCTGGTTTTGTAGGTTTTCAATTAAACCAGGGTTAGGAAAGACCTCAGTAAGTTATGGAGAGCAAATAAAGCCATTATGCTAATTAGTTTAGAATTGAGACCATCTGATTGGTTGATGCAATTGTCATTCAAAATAAGCCATTCTGATTGGTTTATTTACTGTCAGTCAACAGTTCTCTATTTTACAACTTTTGCTGGGACTATCATGCATTAATCTTCAACCAGCAAGACAATTGGTCAAGAATGCTCTTGTTATCAACTATCTGTGGCTGGTTTTGTTGGTTTTCAATTAAACTAGGGTTAGGAAGGACCTCAGTAAGTTATGGAGAGCAAATAAAGCCCTTATGCAAATTAGTTCAGAATTGAGACCATCTGATTGGTTGATGCAATTGTCATTCAAAATAAGCCATTCTGATTGGTTTATGTGCTGTCAGTCAACAGTTTTCTATTTTATAACTTTTGCTGGGACCATCATGCAATAGTCTTCAACCAGCAAGACAATTGGTCAAGAATGTAGTCAACAGTTTTCTATTTTACAAATTTTGCTGGCACCATCACGCAATAGCCTTTAACCAGCAAGACAATTGGTCAAGAATGTTCTTGTTATCAACTATCTGTGGCTGGTTCTGCAGGTGTTCAATTAGACTAGGGTGAGGAAGGACCTCAGTAAGTTATGAAGAGCAAATAAAGCCATTATGTAAATTAGTTCAGAATTGAGATCATCTGATTGGTTGATGCAACTGTCATTCAAAATAAGCCATTCTGATTGGTTTATATACTGTCAGTAAACAGTTTTCTATTTTACAACTTTTGCTGGGACTATCATGCATTAGTCTTCAACCAGCAAGACAATTGGTCAAGAATGCTCTTGTTATCAACTTTCTGTGGCTGGTTCTGCAGTTGTTCAATAAGACTAGGGTAAGGAAGGACCTCAGTAAGTTATGAAGAGCAAATAAAGCCATTATGCAAATTAGTTCAGAATTGAGACCATCTGATTGGTTGATGCAACTGTCATTCAAAATAAGCAATTCTGATTGGTTTATGTACCATCAGTCAACAGTTTCCTATTTTACAACGTTTGCTGGGACCATCATGCAATAGTCTTCAACCAGCAAGACAATTGGTCAATAATGTTCTTGTTATCAACTATCTGTGGCTGGTTCTGCAGGTGTTCAATTAGAATAGGGTTAGGAAGGACCTCAGTAAGTTATAAAGAGCAAATAAAGCCCTTATGCAAATTAGTTCAGAATTGAGACCATCTGATTGGTTGATGCAACTGTCATTCAAAATAAGCCATTCTGATTGGTTTATGTACTGTCAGTCAACAGTTCTCTATTTTACAACGTTTGCTGGGACCATCATGCAATAGTCTTCAACCAGCAAGACAATTGGTCAATAATGTTCTTGTTATCAACTATCTGTGGCTGGTTCTGCAGGTGTTCAATTAAACTAGGGTTAGGAAGGACCTCAGTAAGTTATGGAGAGCAAATAAAGCCCTTATGCAAATTAGTTCAGAATTGAGATCATCTGATTGGTTGATGCAACTGTCATTCAAAATAAGCCATTCTGATTGGTTTATATACTGTCAGTCAACAGTTTTCTATTTTACAACGTTTGCTGGGACTATCATGCATTAGTCTTCAACCAGCAAGACAATTGGTCAAGAATGCTCTTGTTATCAACTATCTGTGGCTGGTTCTGCAGGTGTTCAATTAAACTAGGGTTAGGAAAGACCTCAGTAAGTTATGGAGAGCAAATAAAGCCCTTATGCAAATTAGTTTAGAATTGAGACCATCTGATTGGTTGATGCAATTGTCATTCAAAATACACCATTCTGATTGGTTTATGTACTGTCAGTCAACAGTTCTCTATTTTACAACTTTTGCTGGGACTATCATGCATTAGTCTTCAACCAGCAAGACAATTGGTCAAGAATGCTCTTGTTATCAACTATCTGTGGCTGGTTTTGTAGGTTTTCAATTAAACTAGGGTTAGGAAGGAACTCAGTAAGTTATGGAGAGCAAATAAAGCCCTTATGCAAATTAGTTCAGAATTGAGATCATCTGATTGGTTGATGCAACTGTCATTCAAAATAAGCCATTCTGATTGGTTTATATACTGTCAGTCAACAGTTTTCTATTTTACAACTTTTGCTGGGACTATCATGCATTAGTCTTCAACCAGCAAGACAATTGGTCAAGAATGCTCTTGTTATCAACTATCTGTGGCTGGTTCTGCAGGTGTTCAATTAGACTAGGGTGAGGAAGGACCTCAGTAAGTTATGAAGAGCAAATAAAGCCCTTATGCAAATTGGTTCAGAATTGAGATCATATGATTGGTTGATGCAACTGTCATTCAAAATAAGCCATTCTGATTGGTTTATGTACTGTCAGTCAACAGTTTTCTATTTTACAACTTTTGCTGGGACTATCATGCATTAGTCTTCAACCAGCAAGACAATTGGTCAAGAATGCTCTTGTTATCAACTATCTGTGGCTGGTTTTGTAGGTTTTCAATTAAACTAGGGTTAGGAAGGACCTCAGTAAGTTATGGAGAGCAAATAAAGCCCTTATGCAAATTAGTTCAGAATTGAGATCATATGATTGGTTGATGCAACTGTCATTCAAAATAAGCCATTCTGATTGGTTTATGTACTGTCAGTCAACAGTTTTCTATTTTACAACTTTTGCTCGGACTATTATGCATTAGTCTTCAACCAGCAAGACAATTGGTCAAGAATGCTCTTGTTATCAACTATCTGTGGCTGGTTTGGTAGGTTTTCAATTAAACTAGGGTTAGGAAAGACCTCAGTAAGTTATGGAGAGCAAATAAAGCCCTTATGCAAATTAGTTTAGAATTGAGACCATCTGATTGGTTGATGCAATTGTCATTCAAAATAAGCCATTCTGATTGGTTTATGTGCTGTCAGTCAACAGTTTTCTATTTTATAACTTTTGCTGGGACCATCATGCAATAGTCTTCAACCAGCAAGACAATTGGTCAAGAATGTAGTCAACAGTTTTCTATTTTACAACTTTTGCTGGCACCATCACGCAATAGCCTTCAACCAGCAAGACAATTGGTCAAGAATGCTCTTGTTATCAACTATCTGTGGCTGGTTTTATAGGTTTTCAATTTAACTAGGGTTAGGAAGGACCTCAGTAAGTTATGGAGAGCAAATAAAGCCCCTATGCAAATTAGTTTAGAATTGAGACCATCTGATTGGTTGATGCAATTGTCATTCAAAATACACCATTCTGATTGGTTTATGTACTGTCAGTCAACAGTTTTCTATTTTACAAATTTTGCTGGCACCATCACGCAATAGCCTTTAACCAGCAAGACAATTGGTCAAGAATGTTCTTGTTATCAACTATCTGTGGCTGGTTCTGCAGGTGTTCAATTAGACTAGGGTGAGGAAGGACCTCAGTAAGTTATGAAGAGCAAATAAAGCCATTATGTAAATTAGTTCAGAATTGAGATCATCTGATTGGTTGATGCAACTGTCATTCAAAATAAGCCATTCTGATTGGTTTATATACTGTCAGTAAACAGTTTTCTATTTTACAACTTTTGCTGGGACTATCATGCATTAGTCTTCAACCAGCAAGACAATTGGTCAAGAATGCTCTTGTTATCAACTTTCTGTGGCTGGTTCTGCAGTTGTTCAATAAGACTAGGGTAAGGAAGGACCTCAGTAAGTTATGAAGAGCAAATAAAGCCATTATGCAAATTAGTTCAGAATTGAGACCATCTGATTGGTTGATGCAACTGTCATTCAAAATAAGCAATTCTGATTGGTTTATGTACCATCAGTCAACAGTTTCCTATTTTACAACGTTTGCTGGGACCATCATGCAATAGTCTTCAACCAGCAAGACAATTGGTCAATAATGTTCTTGTTATCAACTATCTGTGGCTGGTTCTGCAGGTGTTCAATTAGAATAGGGTTAGGAAGGACCTCAGTAAGTTATAAAGAGCAAATAAAGCCCTTATGCAAATTAGTTCAGAATTGAGACCATCTGATTGGTTGATGCAACTGTCATTCAAAATAAGCCATTCTGATTGGTTTATGTACTGTCAGTCAACAGTTCTCTATTTTACAACGTTTGCTGGGACCATCATGCAATAGTCTTCAACCAGCAAGACAATTGGTCAATAATGTTCTTGTTATCAACTATCTGTGGCTGGTTCTGCAGGTGTTCAATTAAACTAGGGTTAGGAAGGACCTCAGTAAGTTATGGAGAGCAAATAAAGCCCTTATGCAAATTAGTTCAGAATTGAGATCATCTGATTGGTTGATGCAACTGTCATTCAAAATAAGCCATTCTGATTGGTTTATATACTGTCAGTCAACAGTTTTCTATTTTACAACGTTTGCTGGGACTATCATGCATTAGTCTTCAACCAGCAAGACAATTGGTCAAGAATGCTCTTGTTATCAACTATCTGTGGCTGGTTCTGCAGGTGTTCAATTAAACTAGGGTTAGGAAAGACCTCAGTAAGTTATGGAGAGCAAATAAAGCCCTTATGCAAATTAGTTTAGAATTGAGACCATCTGATTGGTTGATGCAATTGTCATTCAAAATACACCATTCTGATTGGTTTATGTACTGTCAGTCAACAGTTCTCTATTTTACAACTTTTGCTGGGACTATCATGCATTAGTCTTCAACCAGCAAGACAATTGGTCAAGAATGCTCTTGTTATCAACTATCTGTGGCTGGTTTTGTAGGTTTTCAATTAAACTAGGGTTAGGAAGGAACTCAGTAAGTTATGGAGAGCAAATAAAGCCCTTATGCAAATTAGTTCAGAATTGAGATCATCTGATTGGTTGATGCAACTGTCATTCAAAATAAGCCATTCTGATTGGTTTATATACTGTCAGTCAACAGTTTTCTATTTTACAACTTTTGCTGGGACTATCATGCATTAGTCTTCAACCAGCAAGACAATTGGTCAAGAATGCTCTTGTTATCAACTATCTGTGGCTGGTTCTGCAGGTGTTCAATTAGACTAGGGTGAGGAAGGACCTCAGTAAGTTATGAAGAGCAAATAAAGCCCTTATGCAAATTGGTTCAGAATTGAGATCATATGATTGGTTGATGCAACTGTCATTCAAAATAAGCCATTCTGATTGGTTTATGTACTGTCAGTCAACAGTTTTCTATTTTACAACTTTTGCTGGGACTATCATGCATTAGTCTTCAACCAGCAAGACAATTGGTCAAGAATGCTCTTGTTATCAACTATCTGTGGCTGGTTTTGTAGGTTTTCAATTAAACTAGGGTTAGGAAGGACCTCAGTAAGTTATGGAGAGCAAATAAAGCCCTTATGCAAATTAGTTCAGAATTGAGATCATATGATTGGTTGATGCAACTGTCATTCAAAATAAGCCATTCTGATTGGTTTATGTACTGTCAGTCAACAGTTTTCTATTTTACAACTTTTGCTCGGACTATTATGCATTAGTCTTCAACCAGCAAGACAATTGGTCAAGAATGCTCTTGTTATCAACTATCTGTGGCTGGTTTGGTAGGTTTTCAATTAAACTAGGGTTAGGAAAGACCTCAGTAAGTTATGGAGAGCAAATAAAGCCCTTATGCAAATTAGTTTAGAATTGAGACCATCTGATTGGTTGATGCAATTGTCATTCAAAATAAGCCATTCTGATTGGTTTATGTGCTGTCAGTCAACAGTTTTCTATTTTATAACTTTTGCTGGGACCATCATGCAATAGTCTTCAACCAGCAAGACAATTGGTCAAGAATGTAGTCAACAGTTTTCTATTTTACAACTTTTGCTGGCACCATCACGCAATAGCCTTCAACCAGCAAGACAATTGGTCAAGAATGCTCTTGTTATCAACTATCTGTGGCTGGTTTTATAGGTTTTCAATTTAACTAGGGTTAGGAAGGACCTCAGTAAGTTATGGAGAGCAAATAAAGCCCCTATGCAAATTAGTTTAGAATTGAGACCATCTGATTGGTTGATGCAATTGTCATTCAAAATACACCATTCTGATTGGTTTATGTACTGTCAGTCAACAGTTCTTTATTTCACAACTTTTGCTGGGACTATCATGCATTAGTCTTCAACCAGCAAGACAATTGGTCAAGAACGCTCTTGTTATCAACTATCTGTGGCTGGTTTTGTAGGTTTTCAATTAAACTAGGGTTAGGAAGGACCTCAGTTAGTTATAGAGAGCAAATAAAGCCCTTATGCAAATTAGTTCAGAATTGAGATCATCTGATTGGTTGATGCAACTGTCATTCAAAATAAGCCATTCTGATTGGTTTATATACTGTCAGTCAACAGTTTTCTATTTTACAACTTTTGCTGGGACTATCATGCATTAGTCTTCAACCAGCAAGACAATTGGTCAAGAATGCTCTTGTTATCAACTACCTGTGGCTGGTTCTGCAGGTGTTCTATTAGACTAGGGTGAGGAAGGACCTCAGTAAGTTATGAAGAGCAAATAAAGCCCTTATGCAAATTAGTTCTGAATTGAGATCATATGATTGGTTGATGCAACTGTCATTCAAAATAAGCCATTCTGATTGGTTTATGTACTGTCAGTCAACAGTTTTCTATTTTACAACTTTTGCTGGGACTATCATGCATTATTCTTCAACCAGCAAGACAATTGGTCAAGAGTGCTCTTGTTATCAACTATCTGTGGCTGGTTTTGTAGGTTTTCAATTAAACTAGGGTTAGGAAGGACCTCAGTAAGTTATGAAGAGCAAATAAAGCCCTTATGCAAATTAGTTTAGAATTGAGACCATCTGATTGGTTGATGCAATTGTCATTAAAAATAAGCCATTCTGATTGGTTTATGTGCTGTCACTCAACAGTTTTCTATTTTATAACTTTTGCTGGGACCATCATGCTAAAGTCTTTAACCAGAAAGTCAATTCGTCAAGAATGTAGTCAACAGTTTTCTATTTTACAACTTTTGCTATCACCATCACGCAATAGCCTTCAAACAGCAAGACAAGTGGTCAATAATGTTCTTGTTATCAACTATCTGTGGCTGGTTCTGCAGGTGTTCAATTAGAATAGGGTGAGGAAGGACCTCAGTAAGTTATGAAGAGCAAATAAAGCCCTTATGCAAATTGGTTCAGAATTGAGATCATATGATTGGTTGATGCAACTGTCATTCTAAATAAGCCATTCTGATTGGTTTATATACTGTCAGTCAACAGTTTTCTATTTTACAACTTTTGCTGGGACTATCATGCATTAGTCTTCAACCAGCAAGACAATTGGTCAAGAATGCTCTTGTTATCAACTACCTGTGGCTGGTTCTGCAGGTGTTCTATTAGACTAGGGTGAGGAAGGACCTCAGTAAGTTATGAAGAGCAAATAAAGCCCTTATGCAAATTAGTTCTGAATTGAGATCATATGATTGGTTGATGCAACTGTCATTCAAAATAAGCCATTCTGATTGGTTTATGTACTGTCAGTCAACAGTTTTCTATTTTACAACTTTTGCTGGGACTATCATGCATTATTCTTCAACCAGCAAGACAATTGGTCAAGAGTGCTCTTGTTATCAACTATCTGTGGCTGGTTTTGTAGGTTTTCAATTAAACTAGGGTTAGGAAGGACCTCAGTAAGTTATGAAGAGCAAATAAAGCCCTTATGCAAATTAGTTTAGAATTGAGACCATCTGATTGGTTGATGCAATTGTCATTAAAAATAAGCCATTCTGATTGGTTTATGTGCTGTCACTCAACAGTTTTCTATTTTATAACTTTTGCTGGGACCATCATGCTAAAATCTTTAACCAGAAAGTCAATTCGTCAAGAATGTAGTCAACAGTTTTCTATTTTACAACTTTTGCTATCACCATCACGCAATAGCCTTCAAACAGCAAGACAAGTGGTCAATAATGTTCTTGTTATCAACTATCTGTGGCTGGTTCTGCAGGTGTTCAATTAGAATAGGGTGAGGAAGGACCTCAGTAAGTTATGAAGAGCAAATAAAGCCCTTATGCAAATTGGTTCAGAATTGAGATCATATGATTGGTTGATGCAACTGTCATTCTAAATAAGCCATTCTGATTGGTTTATGTACTGTCAGTCAACAGTTTTCTATTTTACAACTTTTGCTGGGACTATCATGCATTAGTCTTCAACCAGCAAGACAATTGGTCAAGAATGCTCTTGTTATCAACTATCTGTGGCTGGTTTTGTAGGTTTTCAATTAAACCAGGGTTAGGAAAGACCTCAGTAAGTTATGGAGAGCAAATAAAGCCATTATGCTAATTAGTTTAGAATTGAGACCATCTGATTGGTTGATGCAATTGTCATTCAAAATAAGCCATTCTGATTGGTTTATTTACTGTCAGTCAACAGTTCTCTATTTTACAACTTTTGCTGGGACTATCATGCATTAATCTTCAACCAGCAAGACAATTGGTCAAGAATGCTCTTGTTATCAACTATCTGTGGCTGGTTTTGTTGGTTTTCAATTAAACTAGGGTTAGGAAGGACCTCAGTAAGTTATGGAGAGCAAATAAAGCCCTTATGCAAATTAGTTCAGAATTGAGACCATCTGATTGGTTGATGCAATTGTCATTCAAAATAAGCCATTCTGATTGGTTTATGTGCTGTCAGTCAACAGTTTTCTATTTTATAACTTTTGCTGGGACCATCATGCAATAGTCTTCAACCAGCAAGACAATTGGTCAAGAATGTAGTCAACAGTTTTCTATTTTACAAATTTTGCTGGCACCATCACGCAATAGCCTTTAACCAGCAAGACAATTGGTCAAGAATGTTCTTGTTATCAACTATCTGTGGCTGGTTCTGCAGGTGTTCAATTAGACTAGGGTGAGGAAGGACCTTAGTAAGTTATGAAGAGCAAATAAAGCCATTATGTAAATTAGTTCAGAATTGAGATCATCTGATTGGTTGATGCAACTGTCATTCAAAATAAGCCATTCTGATTGGTTTATATACTGTCAGTAAACAGTTTTCTATTTTACAACTTTTGCTGGGACTATCATGCATTAGTCTTCAACCAGCAAGACAATTGGTCAAGAATGCTCTTGTTATCAACTTTCTGTGGCTGGTTCTGCAGTTGTTCAATAAGACTAGGGTAAGGAAGGACCTCAGTAAGTTATGAAGAGCAAATAAAGCCATTATGCAAATTAGTTCAGAATTGAGACCATCTGATTGGTTGATGCAACTGTCATTCAAAATAAGCAATTCTGATTGGTTTATGTACCATCAGTCAACAGTTTCCTATTTTACAACGTTTGCTGGGACCATCATGCAATAGTCTTCAACCAGCAAGACAATTGGTCAATAATGTTCTTGTTATCAACTATCTGTGGCTGGTTCTGCAGGTGTTCAATTAGAATAGGGTTAGGAAGGACCTCAGTAAGTTATAAAGAGCAAATAAAGCCCTTATGCAAATTAGTTCAGAATTGAGACCATCTGATTGGTTGATGCAACTGTCATTCAAAATAAGCCATTCTGATTGGTTTATGTACTGTCAGTCAACAGTTCTCTATTTTACAACGTTTGCTGGGACCATCATGCAATAGTCTTCAACCAGCAAGACAATTGGTCAATAATGTTCTTGTTATCAACTATCTGTGGCTGGTTCTGCAGGTGTTCAATTAAACTAGGGTTAGGAAGGACCTCAGTAAGTTATGGAGAGCAAATAAAGCCCTTATGCAAATTAGTTCAGAATTGAGATCATCTGATTGGTTGATGCAACTGTCATTCAAAATAAGCCATTCTGATTGGTTTATATACTGTCAGTCAACAGTTTTCTATTTTACAACGTTTGCTGGGACTATCATGCATTAGTCTTCAACCAGCAAGACAATTGGTCAAGAATGCTCTTGTTATCAACTATCTGTGGCTGGTTCTGCAGGTGTTCAATTAAACTAGGGTTAGGAAAGACCTCAGTAAGTTATGGAGAGCAAATAAAGCCCTTATGCAAATTAGTTCGGAATTGAGATCATATGATTGGTTGATGCAACTGTCATTCAAAATAAGCCATTCTGATTGGTTTATGTACTGTCAGTCAACAGTTTTCTATTTTACAACTTTTGCTGGGACTATCATGCATTAGTCTTCAACCAGCAAGACAATTGGTCAAGAATGCTCTTGTTATCAACTATCTGTGGCTGGTTTTGTAGGTTTTCAATTAAACTAGGGTTAGGAAAGACCTCAGTAAGTTATGGAGAGCAGATAAAGCCATTATGCAAATTAGTTTAGAATTGAGACCATCTGATTGGTTGATGCAATTGTCATTCAAAATACACCATTCTGATTGGTTTATGTACTGTCAGTCAACAGTTCTCTATTTTACAACTTTTGCTGGGACTATCATGCATTAGTCTTCAACCAGCAAGACAATTGGTCAAGAATGCTCTTGTTATCAACTATCTGTGGCTGGTTTTGTAGGTTTTCAATTAAACTAGGGTTAGGAAGGAACTCAGTAAGTTATGGAGAGCAAATAAAGCCCTTATGCAAATTAGTTCAGAATTGAGATCATCTGATTGGTTGATGCAACTGTCATTCAAAATAAGCCATTCTGATTGGTTTATATACTGTCAGTCAACAGTTTTCTATTTTACAACTTTTGCTGGGACTATCATGCATTAGTCTTCAACCAGCAAGACAATTGGTCAAGAATGCTCTTGTTATCAACTATCTGTGGCTGGTTCTGCAGGTGTTCAATTAGACTAGGGTGAGGAAGGACCTCAGTAAGTTATGAAGAGCAAATAAAGCCCTTATGCAAATTGGTTCAGAATTGAGATCATATGATTGGTTGATGCAACTGTCATTCAAAATAAGCCATTCTGATTGGTTTATGTACTGTCAGTCAACAGTTTTCTATTTTACAACTTTTGCTGGGACTATCATGCATTAGTCTTCAACCAGCAAGACAATTGGTCAAGAATGCTCTTGTTATCAACTATCTGTGGCTGGTTTTGTAGGTTTTCAATTAAACTAGGGTTAGGAAGGACCTCAGTAAGTTATGGAGAGCAAATAAAGCCCTTATGCAAATTAGTTCAGAATTGAGATCATATGATTGGTTGATGCAACTGTCATTCAAAATAAGCCATTCTGATTGGTTTATGTACTGTCAGTCAACAGTTCTCTATTTTACAACGTTTGCTGGGACCATCATGCAATAGTCTTCAACCAGCAAGACAATTGGTCAATAATGTTCTTGTTATCAACTATCTGTGGCTGGTTCTGCAGGTGTTCAATTAAACTAGGGTTAGGAAGGACCTCAGTAAGTTATGGAGAGCAAATAAAGCCCTTATGCAAATTAGTTCAGAATTGAGATCATCTGATTGGTTGATGCAACTGTCATTCAAAATAAGCCATTCTGATTGGTTTATATACTGTCAGTCAACAGTTTTCTATTTTACAACATTTGCTGGGACTATCATGCATTAGTCTTCAACCAGCAAGACAATTGGTCAAGAATGCTCTTGTTATCAACTATCTGTGGCTGGTTCTGCAGGTGTTCAATTAAACTAGGGTTAGGAAAGACCTCAGTAAGTTATGGAGAGCAAATAAAGCCCTTATGCAAATTAGTTCGGAATTGAGATCATATGATTGGTTGATGCAACTGTCATTCAAAATAAGCCATTCTGATTGGTTTATGTACTGTCAGTCAACAGTTTTCTATTTTACAACTTTTGCTGGGACTATCATGCATTAGTCTTCAACCAGCAAGACAATTGGTCAAGAATGCTCTTGTTATCAACTATCTGTGGCTGGTTTTGTAGGTTTTCAATTAAACTAGGGTTAGGAAGGACCTCAGTAAGTTATGGAGAGCAAATAAAGCCCTTATGCAAATTAGTTCAGAATTGAGATCATATGATTGGTTGATGCAACTGTCATTCAAAATAAGCCATTCTGATTGGTTTATGTACTGTCAGTCAACAGTTTTCTATTTTACAACTTTTGCTCGGACTATTATGCATTAGTCTTCAACCAGCAAGACAATTGGTCAAGAATGCTCTTGTTATCAACTATCTGTGGCTGGTTTGGTAGGTTTTCAATTAAACTAGGGTTAGGAAAGACCTCAGTAAGTTATGGAGAGCAAATAAAGCCCTTATGCAAATTAGTTTAGAATTGAGACCATCTGATTGGTTGATGCAATTGTCATTCAAAATAAGCCATTCTGATTGGTTTATGTGCTGTCAGTCAACAGTTTTCTATTTTATAACTTTTGCTGGGACCATCATGCAATAGTCTTCAACCAGCAAGACAATTGGTCAAGAATGTAGTCAACAGTTTTCTATTTTACAACTTTTGCTGGCACCATCACGCAATAGCCTTCAACCAGCAAGACAATTGGTCAAGAATGCTCTTGTTATCAACTATCTGTGGCTGGTTTTATAGGTTTTCAATTTAACTAGGGTTAGGAAGGACCTCAGTAAGTTATGGAGAGCAAATAAAGCCCCTATGCAAATTAGTTTAGAATTGAGACCATCTGATTGGTTGATGCAATTGTCATTCAAAATACACCATTCTGATTGGTTTATGTACTGTCAGTCAACAGTTCTCTATTTTACAACTTTTGCTGGGACTATCATGCATTAGTCTTCAACCAGCAAGACAATTGGTCAAGAATGCTCTTGTTATCAACTATCTGTGGCTGGTTTTGTAGGTTTTCAATTAAACTAGGGTTAGGAAGGACCTCAGTAAGTTATGGAGAGCAAATAAAGCCCTTATGCAAATTAGTTCAGTATTGAGATCATCTGATTGGTTGATGCAACTGTCATTCAAAATAAGCCATTCTGATTGGTTTATATACTGTCAGTCAACAGTTTTCTATTTTACAACTTTTGCTGGGACTATCATGCATTAGTCTTCAACCAGCAAGACAATTGGTCAAGAATGCTCTTGTTATCAACAATCTGTGGCTGGTTCTGCAGGTGTTCAATTAAACTAGGGTTAGGAAGGACCTCAGTAAGTTATGGAGAGCAAATAAAGCCCTTATGCAAATTAGTTCAGAATTGAGATCATCTGATTGGTTGATGCAACTGTCATTCAAAATAAGCCATTCTGATTGGTTTATGTACTGTCAGTCAACAGTTCTCTATTTTACAACTTTTGCTGGGACTATCATGCATTAGTCTTCAACCAGCAAGACAATTGGTCAAGAATGCTCTTGTTATCAACTATCTGTGGCTGGTTTTGTAGGTTTTCAATTAAACTAGGGTTAGGAAAGACCTCAGTAAGTTATGGAGAGCAAATAAAGCCATTATGCAAATTAGTTTAGAATTGAGACCATCTGATTGGTTGATGCAATTGTCATTCAAAATACACCATTCTGATTGGTTTATGTACTGTCAGTCAACAGTTCTCTATTTTACAACTTTTGCTGGGACTATCATGCATTAGTCTTCAACCAGCAAGACAATTTGTCAAGAATGCTCTTGTTATCAACTATCTGTGGCTGGTTTTGTAGGTTTTCAATTAAACTAGGGTTAGGAAGGAACTCAGTAAGTTATGGAGAGCAAATAAAGCCCTTATGCAAATTAGTTCAGAATTGAGATCATCTGATTGGTTGATGCAACTGTCATTCAAAATAAGCCATTCTGATTGGTTTATATACTGTCAGTCAACAGTTTTCTATTTTACAACTTTTGCTGGGACTATCATGCATTAGTCTTCAACCAGCAAGACAATTGGTCAAGAATGCTCTTGTTATCAACTATCTGTGGCTGGTTCTGCAGGTGTTCAATTAGACTAGGGTGAGGAAGGACCTCAGTAAGTTATGAAGAGCAAATAAAGCCCTTATGCAAATTGGTTCAGAATTGAGATCATATGATTGGTTGATGCAACTGTCATTCAAAATAAGCCATTCTGATTGGTTTATGTACTGTCAGTCAACAGTTTTCTATTTTACAACTTTTGCTGGGACTATCATGCATTAGTCTTCAACCAGCAAGACAATTGGTCAAGAATGCTCTTGTTATCAACTATCTGTGGCTGGTTTTATAGGTTTTCAATTAAACTAGGGTTAGGAAGGACCTCAGTAAGTTATGGAGAGCAAATAAAGCCCTTATGCAAATTAGTTCAGAATTGAGATCATATGATTGGTTGATGCAACTGTCATTCAAAATAAGCCATTCTGATTGGTTTATGTACGTTCAGTCAACAGTTTTCTATTTTACAACTTTTGCTCGGACTATTATGCATTAGTCTTCAACCAGCAAGACAATTGGTCAAGAATGCTCTTGTTATCAACTATCTGTGGCTGGTTTGGTAGGTTTTCAATTAAACTAGGGTTAGGAAAGACCTCAGTAAGTTATGGAGAGCAAATAAAGCCCTTATGCAAATTAGTTTAGAATTGAGACCATCTGATTGGTTGATGCAATTGTCATTCAAAATAAGCCATTCTGATTGGTTTATGTGCTGTCAGTCAACAGTTTTCTATTTTATAACTTTTGCTGGGACCATCATGCAATAGTCTTCAACCAGCAAGACAATTGGTCAAGAATGTAGTCAACAGTTTTCTATTTTACAACTTTTGCTGGCACCATCACGCAATAGCCTTCAACCAGCAAGACAATTGGTCAAGAATGCTCTTGTTATCAACTATCTGTGGCTGGTTTTATAGGTTTTCAATTTAACTAGGGTTAGGAAGGACCTCAGTAAGTTATGGAGAGCAAATAAAGCCCCTATGCAAATTAGTTTAGAATTGAGACCATCTGATTGGTTGATGCAATTGTCATTCAAAATACACCATTCTGATTGGTTTATGTAGTGTCAGTCAACAGTTCTCTATTTTACAACTTTTGCTGGGACTATCATGCATTAGTCTTTAACCAGCAAGACAATTGGTCAAGAATGCTCTTGTTATCAACTATCTGTGGCTGGTTTTGTAGGTTTTCAATTAAACTAGGGTTAGGAAGGACCTCAGTAAGTTATGGAGAGCAAATAAAGCCCTTATGCAAATTAGTTCAGAATTGAGATCATCTGATTGGTTGATGCAACTGTCATTCAAAATAAGCCATTCTGATTGGTTTATATACTGTCAGTCAACAGTTTTCTATTTTACAACTTTTGCTGGGACTATCATGCATTAGTCTTCAACCAGCAAGACAATTGGTCAAGAATGCTCTTGTTATCAACAATCTGTGGCTGGTTCTGCAGGTGTTCAATTAAACTAGGGTTAGGAAGGACCTCAGTAAGTTATGGAGAGCAAATAAAGCCCTTATGCAAATTAGTTCGGAATTGAGATCATCTGATTGGTTGATGCAACTGTCATTCAAAATAAGCCATTCTGATTGGTTTATGTACTGTCAGTCAACAGTTCTCTATTTTACAACTTTTGCTGGGACTATCATGCATTAGTCTTCAACCAGCAAGACAATTGGTCAAGAATGCTCTTGTTATCAACTATCTGTGGCTGGTTTTGTAGGTTTTCAATTAAACTAGGGTTAGGAAGGACCTCAGTAAGTTATGGAGAGCAAATAAAGCCCTTATGCAAATTAGTTCAGAATTGAGATCATATGATTGGTTGATGCAACTGTCATTCAAAATAAGCCATTCTGATTGGTTTATGTACTGTCAGTCATCAGTTTTCTATTTTACAACTTTTGCTGGGACTATCATGCATTAGTCTTCAACCAGCAAGACAATTGGTCAAGAATGCTCTTGTTATCAACTATCTGTGGCTGGTTTTGTAGGTTTTCAATTAAACTAGGGTTAGGAAAGACCTCAGTAAGTTATGGAGAGCAAATAAAGCCCTTATGCAAATTAGTTTAGAATTGAGACCATCTGATTGGTTGATGCAATTGTCATTCAAAATACACCATTCTGATTGGTTTATGTACTGTCAGTGAACAGTTCTTTATTTCACAACTTTTGCTGGGACTATCATGCATTAGTCTTCAACCAGCAAGACAATTGGTCAAGAATGCTCTTGTTATCAACTATCTGTGGCTGGTTTTGTAGGTTTTCAATTAAACTAGGGTTAGGAAGGACCTCAGTAAGTTATAGAGAGCAAATAAAGCCCTTATGCAAATTAGTTCAGAATTGAGATCATCTGATTGGTTGATGCAACTGTCATTCAAAATAAGCCATTCTGATTGGTTTATATACTGTCAGTCAACAGTTTTCTATTTTACAACTTTTGCTGGGACTATCATGCATTAGTCTTCAACCAGCAAGACAATTGGTCAAGAATGCTCTTGTTATCAACTATCTGTGGCTGGTTTTGTAGGTTTTCAATTAAACTAGGGTTAGGAAGGACCTCAGTAAGTTATGAAGAGCAAATAAAGCCCTTATGCAAATTAGTTTAGAATTGAGACCATCTGATTGGTTGATGCAATTGTCATTAAAAATAAGCCATTCTGATTGGTTTATGTGCTGTCAGTCAACAGTTTTCTATTTTATAACTTTTGCTGGGACCATCATGCTAAAATCTTTAACCAGAAAGTCAATTCGTCAAGAATGTAGTCAACAGTTTTCTATTTTACAACTTTTGCTATCACCATCACGCAATAGCCTTCAAACAGCAAGACAAGTGGTCAATAATGTTCTTGTTATCAACTATCTGTGGCTGGTTTTGTAGGTTTTCAATTAAACTAGGGTTAGGAAGGACCTCAGTAAGTTATGGAGAGCAAATAAAGCCCTTATGCAAATTAGTTTAGAATTAAGACCATCTGATTAGTTGATGTAATTGTCATTCAAAATAAGCCATTCTGATTGGTTTATGTACTGTCAGTCAACAGTTCTCTATTTTACAACTTTTGCTGGGACTATCATGCATTAGTCTTCAACCAGCAAGACAATTGGTCAAGAATGCTCTTGTTATCAACTATCTGTGGCTGGTTTTGTAGGTTTTCAATTAAACTAGGGTTAGGAAGGACCTCAGTAAGTTATGGAGAGCAAATAAAGCCCTTATGCAAATTAGTTTAGAATTAAGACCATCTGATTAGTTGATGTAATTGTCATTCAAAATAAGCCATTCTGATTGGTTTATGTACTGTCAGTCAACAGTTCTCTATTTTACAACTTTTGCTGGGACTATCATGCATTAGTCTTCAACCAGCAAGACAATTGGTCAAGAATGCTCTTGTTATCAACTATCTGTGGCTGGTTTATTAGGTTTTCAATTAAACTAGGGTTAGGAAGGACCTCAGTAAATTATGGAGAGCAAATAAAGCCCTTATGCAAATTAGTTTAGAATTAAGACCATCTGATTAGTTGATGCAATTGTCATTCAAAATAAGCCATTCTGATTGGTTTATGTACTGTCAGTCATCAGTTTTCTATTTTACAACTTTTGCTGGGACTATCATGCATTAGTCTTCAACCAGCAAGACAATTGGTCAAGAATGCTCTTGTTATCAACTATCTGTGGCTGGTTTTGTAGGTTTTCAATTAAACTAGGGTTAGGAAAGACCTCAGTAAGTTATGGAGAGCAAATAAAGCCCTTATGCAAATTAGTTTAGAATTGAGACCATCTGATTGGTTGATGTAATTGTCATTCAAAATACACCATTCTGATTGGTTTATGTACTGTCAGTCAACAGTTCTTTATTTCACAACTTTTGCTGGGACTATCATGCATTAGTCTTCAACCAGCAAGACAATTGGTCAAGAATGCTCTTGTTATCAACTATCTGTTGCTGGTTTTGTAGGTTTTCAATTAAACTAGGGTTAGGAAGGACCTCAGTAAGTTATGGAGATCAAATAAAGCCCTTATGCAAATTAGTTCAGAATTGAGATCATCTGATTGGTTGATGCAACTGTCATTCAAAATAAGCCATTCTGATTGGTTTATGTACTGTCAGTCAACAGTTCTTTATTTCACAACTTTTGCTGGGACTATCATGCATTAGTCTTCAACCAGCAAGACAATTGGTCAAGAATGCTCTTGTTATCAACTATCTGTGGCTGGTTTTGTAGGTTTTCAATTAAACTAGGGTTAGGAAGGACCTCAGTAAGTTATGGAGAGCAAATAAAGCCCTTATGCAAATTAGTTTAGAATTAAGACCATCTGATTAGTTGATGCAATTGTCATTCAAAATAAGCCATTCTGATTGGTTTATGTACTGTCAGTCAACAGTTCTCTATTTTACAACTTTTGCTGGGACTATCATGCATTAGTCTTCAACCAGCAAGACATTTGGTCAAGAATGCTCTTGTTATCAACTATCTGAGGGTGGTTTTGTAAGTTTTCAATTAAACTAGGGTTAGGAAGGACCTCAGTAAGTTATGTAGAGCAAATAAAGCCCTTATGAAAATTAGTTTAGAATTAAGACCATCTGATTGGTTGATGCAATTGTCATTCAAAATAAGCCATTCTGATTGGTTTATGTACTGTCAGTCAACAGTTCTCTATTTTACAACTTTTGCTGGGACTATCATGCATTAGTCTTCAAAAAGCAAGACATTTGGTCAAGAATGCTCTTGTTATCAACTATCTGAGGGTGGTTTTGTAAGTTTTCAATTAAACTAGGGTTAGGAAGGACCTCAGTAAGTTATGGAGAGCAAATAAAGCCCTTATGCAAATTAGTTCAGAATTGAGATCATCTGATTGGTTGATGCAACTGTCATTCAAAATAAGCCATTCTGATTGGTTTATATACTGTCAGTCAACAGTTTTCTATTTTACAACTTTTGCTGGGACTATTATGCATTAGTCTTCAACCAGCAAGACAATTGGTCAAAAATGCTCTTGTTATCAACTATCTGTGGCTGGTTTTGTAGGTTTTCAATTAAACTAGGGTTAGGAAGGACCTCAGTAAGTTATGGAGAGCAAATAAAGCCCTTATGCAAATTAGTTTAGAATTAAGACCATCTGATTAGTTGATGTAATTGTCATTCAAAATAAGCCATTCTGATTGGTTTATGTACTGTCAGTCAACAGTTCTCTATTTTACAACTTTTGCTGGGACTATCATGCATTAGTCTTCAACCAGCAAGACATTTGGTCAAGAATGCTCTTGTTATCAACAATCTGTGGCTGGTTCTGCAGGTGTTCAATTAAACTAGGGTTAGGAAAGACCTCAGTACGTTATGGAGAGATAATAAAGCCCTTATGCAAATTAGTTTAGAATTAAGACCATCTGATTAGTTGATGCAATTGTCATTCAAAATAAGCCATTCTGATTGGTTTATGTACTGTCAGTCAACAGTTCTCTATTTTACAACTTTTGCTGGGACTATCATGCATTAGTCTTCAACCAGCAAGACATTTGGTCAAGAATGCTCTTGTTATCAACTATCTGTGGCTGGTTTTGTAGGTTTTCAATTAAACTAGGGTTAGGAAGGACCTCAGTAAGTTATGTAGAGCAAATAAAGCCCTTATGCAAATTAGTTCAGAATTGAGATCATCTGATTGGTTGATGCAACTGTCATTCAAAATAAGCCATTCTGATTGGTTTATATACTGTCAGTCAACAGTTTTCTATTTTACAACTTTTGCTGGGACTATCATGCATTAGTCTTCAACCAGCAAGACAATTGGTCAAGAATGCTCTTGTTATCAACTATCTGTGGCTGGTTTTGTAGGTTTTCAATTAAACTAGGGTTAGGAAGGACCTCAGTAAGTTATGGAGAGCAAATAAAGCCCTTATGCAAATTAGTTTAGAAGTAAGACCATCTGATTGGTTGATGCAATTGTCATTCAAAATAAGCCATTCTGATTGGTTTATGTACTGTCAGTCAACAGTTCTCTATTTTACAACTTTTGTTGGGACTATCATGCATTAGTCTTCAACCAGCAAGACATTTGGTCAGGAATGCTCTTGTTATCAACTATCTGTGGCTGGTTTTGTAGGTTTTCAATTAAACTAGGGTTAGGAAGGACCTCAGTAAGTTATGGAGAGGAAATAAAGCCCTTATGCAAATTAGTTTAGAATTAAGACCATCTGATTAGTTGATGCAATTGTCATTCAAAATAAGCCATTCTGATTGGTTTATGTACTGTCAGTCAACAGTTCTCTATTTTACAACTTTTGCTGGGACTATCATGCATTAGTCTTCAACCAGCAAGACATTTGGTCAAGAATGCTCTTGTTATCAACTATCTGAGGGTGGTTTTGTAAGTTTTCAATTAAACTAGGGTTAGGAAGGACCTCAGTAAGTTATGGAGAGCAAATAAAGCCCTTATGCAAATTAGTTCAGAATTGAGATCATCTGATTGGTTGATGCAACTGTCATTCAAAATAAGCCATTCTGATTGGTTTATATACTGTCAGTCAACAGTTTTCTATTTTACAACTTTTGCTGGGACTATCATGCATTAGTCTTCAACCAGCAAGACAATTGGTCAAGAATGCTCTTGTTATCAACTATCTGAGGGTGGTTTTGTAAGTTTTCAATTAAACTAGGGTTAGGAAGGACCTCAGTAAGTTATGGAGAGCAAATAAAGCCCTTATGCAAATTAGTTCAGAATTGAGATCATCTGATTGGTTGATGCAACTGTCATTCAAAATAAGCCATTCTGATTGGTTTATATACTGTCAGTCAACAGTTTTCTATTTTACAACTTTTGCTGGGACTATTATGCATTAGTCTTCAACCAGCAAGACAATTGGTCAAGAATGCTCTTGTTATCAACTATCTGTGGCTGGTTTTATAGGTTTTCAATTAAACTAGGGTTAGGAAGGACCTCAGTAAGTTATGGAGAGCAAATAAAGCCCTTATGCAAATTAGTTTAGAATTGAGACCATCTGATTGGTTGATGCAATTGTCATTCAAAATACACCATTCTGATTGGTTTATGTACTGTCAGTCAACAGTTCTCTATTTTACAACTTTTGCTGGGACTATCATGCATTAGTCTTCAACCAGCAAGACAATTGGTCAAGAATGCTCTTGTTATCAACTATCTGTGGCTGGTTTTGTAGGTTTTCAATTAAACTAGGGTTAGGAAGGACCTCAGTAAGTTATGGAGAGCAAATAAAGCCCTTATGCAAATTAGTTTAGAATTAAGACCATCTGATTAGTTGATGTAATTGTCATTCAAAATAAGCCATTCTGATTGGTTTATGTACTGTCAGTCAACAGTTCTCTATTTTACAACTTTTGCTGGGACTATCATGCATTAGTCTTCAACCAGCAAGACAATTGGTCAAGAATGCTCTTGTTATCAACTATCTGTGGCTGGTTTTGTAGGTTTTCAATTAAACTAGGGTTAGGAAGGACCTCAGTAAGTTATGGAGAGCAAATAAAGCCCTTATGCAAATTAGTTCAGAATTGAGATCATCTGATTGGTTGATGCAACTGTCATTCAAAATAAGCCATTCTGATTGGTTTATATACTGTCAGTCAACAGTTTTCTATTTTACAACTTTTGCTGGGACTATTATGCATTAGTCTTCAACCAGCAAGACAATTGGTCAAGAATGCTCTTGTTATCAACTATCTGTGGCTGGTTTTGTAGGTTTTCAATTAAACTAGGGTTAGGAAGGACCTCAGTAAGTTATGGAGAGCAAATAAAGCCCTTATGCAAATTAGTTTAGAATTGAGACCATCTGATTGGTTGATGCAATTGTCATTCAAAATACACCATTCTGATTGGTTTATGTACTGTCAGTCAACAGTTCTCTATTTTACAACTTTTGCTGGGACTATCATGCATTAGTCTTCAACCAGCAAGACAATTGGTCAAGAATGCTCTTGTTATCAACTATCTGTGGCTGGTTTTGTAGGTTTTCAATTAAACTAGGGTTAGGAAGGACCTCAGTAAGTTATGGAGAGCAAATAAAGCCCTTATGCAAATTAGTTTAGAATTAAGACCATCTGATTAGTTGATGTAATTGTCATTCAAAATAAGCCATTCTGATTGGTTTATGTACTGTCAGTCAACAGTTCTCTATTTTACAACTTTTGCTGGGACTATCATGCATTAGTCTTCAACCAGCAAGACAATTGGTCAAGAATGCTCTTGTTATCAACTATCTGTGGCTGGTTTTGTAGGTTTTCAATTAAACTAGGGTTAGGAAGGACCTCAGTAAGTTATGTAGAGCAAATAAAGCCCTTATGCAAATTAGTTCAGAATTGAGATCATCTGATTGGTTGATGCAACTGTCATTCAAAATAAGCCATTCTGATTGGTTTATATACTGTCAGTCAACAGTTTTCTATTTTACAACTTTTGCTGGGACTATCATGCATTAGTCTTCAACCAGCAAGACAATTGGTCAAGAATGCTCTTGTTATCAACTATCTGTGGCTGGTTTTGTAGGTTTTCAATTAAACTAGGGTTAGGAAGGACCTCAGTAAGTTATGGAGAGCAAATAAAGCCCTTATGCAAATTAGTTTAGAAGTAAGACCATCTGATTGGTTGATGCAATTGTCATTTAAAATAAGCCATTCTGATTGGTTTATGTACTGTCAGTCAACAGTTCTCTATTTTACAACTTTTGTTGGGACTATCATGCATTAGTCTTCAACCAGCAAGACATTTGGTCAGGAATGCTCTTGTTATCAACTATCTGTGGCTGGTTTTGTAGGTTTTCAATTAAACTAGGGTTAGGAAGGACCTCAGTAAGTTATGGAGAGGAAATAAAGCCCTTATGCAAATTAGTTTAGAATTAAGACCATCTGATTAGTTGATGCAATTGTCATTCAAAATAAGCCATTCTGATTGGTTTATGTACTGTCAGTCAACAGTTCTCTATTTTACAACTTTTGCTGGGACTATCATGCATTAGTCTTCAACCAGCAAGACATTTGGTCAAGAATGTTCTTGTTATCAACTATCTGAGGGTGGTTTTGTAAGTTTTCAATTAAACTAGGGTTAGGAAGGACCTCAGTAAGTTATGGAGAGCAAATAAAGCCCTTATGCAAATTAGTTTAGAATTAAGACCATCTGATTAGTTGATGTAATTGTCATTCAAAATAAGCCATTCTGATTGGTTTATGTACTGTCAGTCAACAGTTCTCTATTTTACAACTTTTGCTGGGACTATCATGCATTAGTCTTCAACCAGCAAGACAATTGGTCAAGAATGCTCTTGTTATCAACTATCTGTGGCTGGTTTTGTAGGTTTTCAATTAAACTAGGGTTAGGAAGGACCTCAGTAAGTTATGGAGAGCAAATAAAGCCCTTATGCAAATTAGTTCAGAATTGAGATCATCTGATTGGTTGATGCAACTGTCATTCAAAATAAGCCATTCTGATTGGTTTATATACTGTCAGTCAACAGTTTTCTATTTTACAACTTTTGCTGGGACTATTATGCATTAGTCTTCAACCAGCAAGACAATTGGTCAAGAATGCTCTTGTTATCAACTATCTGTGGCTGGTTTTGTAGGTTTTCAATTAAACTAGGGTTAGGAAGGACCTCAGTAAGTTATGGAGAGCAAATAAAGCCCTTATGCAAATTAGTTTAGAATTAAGACCATCTGATTAGTTGATGTAATTGTCATTCAAAATAAGCCATTCTGATTGGTTTATGTACTGTCAGTCAACAGTTCTCTATTTTACAACTTTTGCTGGGACTATCATGCATTAGTCTTCAACCAGCAAGACAATTGGTCAAGAATGCTCTTGTTATCAACTATCTGTGGCTGGTTTTGTAGGTTTTCAATTAAACTAGGGTTAGGAAGGACCTCAGTAAGTTATGGAGAGCAAATAAAGCCCTTATGCAAATTAGTTTAGAATTAAGACCATCTGATTAGTTGATGCAATTGTCATTCAAAATAAGCCATTCTGATTGGTTTATGTACTGTCAGTCATCAGTTTTCTATTTTACAACTTTTGCTGGGACTATCATGCATTAGTCTTCAACCAGCAAGACAATTGGTCAAGAATGCTCTTGTTATCAACTATCTGTGGCTGGTTTTGTAGGTTTTCAATTAAACTAGGGTTAGGAAAGACCTCAGTAAGTTATGGAGAGCAAATAAAGCCCTTATGCAAATTAGTTTAGAATTGAGACCATCTGATTGGTTGATGCAATTGTCATTCAAAATACACCATTCTGATTGGTTTATGTACTGTCAGTCAACAGTTCTTTATTTCACAACTTTTGCTGGGACTATCATGCATTAGTCTTCAACCAGCAAGACAATTGGTCAAGAATGCTCTTGTTATCAACTATCTGTTGCTGGTTTTGTAGGTTTTCAATTAAACTAGGGTTAGGAAGGACCTCAGTAAGTTATGGAGAGCAAATAAAGCCCTTATGCAAATTAGTTCAGAATTGAGATCATCTGATTGGTTGATGCAACTGTCATTCAAAATAAGCCATTCTGATTGGTTTATATACTGTCAGACATCAGTTTTCTATTTTACAACTTTTGCTGGGACTATCACGCATTAGTCTTCAACCAGCAAGACAATTGGTCAAGAATGCTCTTGTTATCAACAATCTGTGGCTGGTTCTGCAGGTGTTCAATAAAACTAGGGTTAGGAAAGACCTCAGTACGTTATGGAGAGCAAATAAAGCCCTTATGCAAATTAGTTTAGAATTAAGACCATCTGATTGGTTGATGCAATTGTCATTCAAAATAAGCCATTCTGATTGGTTTATGTACTGTCAGTCAATAGTTCTCTATTTTACAACTTTTGCTGGGACTATCATGCATTAGTCTTCAACCAGCAAGACATTTGGTCAAGAATGCTCTTGTTATCAACTATCTGTGGGTGGTTTTGTAGGTTTTCAATTAAACTAGGGTTAGGAAGGACCTCAGTAAGTTATGGAGAGCAAAAAAAGCCCTTATGCAAATTAGTTCAGAATTGAGATCATCTGATTGGTTGATGCAACTGTCATTCAAAATAAGCCATTCTGATTGGTTTATATACTGTCAGTCAACAGCTTTCTATTTTACAACTTTTGCTGGGACTATCATGCATTAGTCTTCAACCAGCAAGACAATTGGTCAAGAATGCTCTTGTTATCAACTATCTGTGGCTGGTTTTGTAGGTTTTCAATTAAACTAGGGTTAGGAAAGACCTCAGTAAGTTATGGAGAGCAAATAAAGCCCTTATGCAAATTAGTTTAGAATTGAGACCATCTGATTGGTTGATGCAATTGTCATTCAAAATAAGCCATTCTGATTGGTTTATGTACTGTCAGTCAACAGTTCTCTATTTTACAACTTTTGCTGGGACTATCATGCATTAGTCTTCAACCAGCAAGACAATTGGTCAAGAATGCTCTTGTTATCAACTATCTGTGGCTGGTTTTGTAGGTTTTCAATTAAACTAGGGTTAGGAAGGACCTCAGTAAGTTATGGAGAGCAAATAAAGCCCTTATGCAAATTAGTTTAGAATTAAGACCATCTGATTAGTTGATGTAATTGTCATTCAAAATAAGCCATTCTGATTGGTTTATGTACTGTCAGTCAACAGTTCTCTATTTTACAACTTTTGCTGGGACTATCATGCATTAGTCTTCAACCAGCAAGACATTTGGTCAAGAATGCTCTTGTTATCAACAATCTGTGGCTGGTTCTGCAGGTGTTCAATTAAACTAGGGTTAGGAAAGACCTCAGTACGTTATGGAGAGATAATAAAGCCCTTATGCAAATTAGTTTAGAATTAAGACCATCTGATTAGTTGATGCAATTGTCATTCAAAATAAGCCATTCTGATTGGTTTATGTACTGTCAGTCAACAGTTCTCTATTTTACAACTTTTGCTGGGACTATCATGCATTAGTCTTCAACCAGCAAGACATTTGGTCAAGAATGCTCTTGTTATCAACTATCTGTGGCTGGTTTTGTAGGTTTTCAATTAAACTAGGGTTAGGAAGGACCTCAGTAAGTTATGGAGAGCAAATAAAGCCCTTATGCAAATTAGTTTAGAAGTAAGACCATCTGATTGGTTGATGCAATTGTCATTCAAAATAAGCCATTCTGATTGGTTTATATACTGTCAGTCAACAGTTCTCTATTTTACAACTTTTGTTGGGACTATCATGCATTAGTCTTCAACCAGCAAGACATTTGGTCAGGAATGCTCTTGTTATCAACTATCTGTGGCTGGTTTTGTAGGTTTTCAATTAAACTAGGGTTAGGAAGGACCTCAGTAAGTTATGGAGAGGAAATAAAGCCCTTATGCAAATTAGTTTAGAATTAAGACCATCTGATTAGTTGATGCAATTGTCATTCAAAATAAGCCATTCTGATTGGTTTATGTACTGTCAGTCAACAGTTCTCTATTTTACAACTTTTGCTGGGACTATCATGCATTAGTCTTCAACCAGCAAGACATTTGGTCAGGAATGCTCTTGTTATCAACTATCTGTTGCTGGTTTTGTAGGTTTTCAATTAAACTAGGGTTAGGAAGGACCTCAGTAAGTTATGGAGAGGAAATAAAGCCCTTATGCAAATTAGTTTAGAATTGAGACCATCTGATTGGTTGATGCAATTGTCATTCAAAATAAGCCATTCTGATTGGTTTATGTACTATCAGTCAACAGTTCTCTATTTTACAACTTTTGCTGGGACTATCATGCATTAGTCTTCAACCAGCAAGACAATTGGTCAAGAATGCTCTTGTTATCAACTATCTGTGGCTGGTTTTATAGGTTTTCAATTAAACTAGGGTTAGGAAGGACCTCAGTAAGTTATGGAGAGCAAATAAAGCCCTTATGCAAATTAGTTTAGAATTGAGACCATCTGATTGGTTGATGCAATTGTCATTCAAAATACACCATTCTGATTGGTTTATGTACTGTCAGTCAACAGTTCTCTATTTTACAACTTTTGCTGGGACTATCATGCATTAGTCTTCAACCAGCAAGACATTTGGTCAAGAATGCTCTTGTTATCAACTATCTGAGGGTGGTTTTGTAAGTTTTCAATTAAACTAGGGTTAGGAAGGACCTCAGTAAGTTATGGAGAGCAAATAAAGCCCTTATGCAAATTAGTTTAGAATTAAGACCATCTGATTAGTTGATGCAATTGCCATTCAAAATAAGCCATTCTGATTGGTTTATGTACTGTCAGTCAACAGTTCTCTATTTTACAACTTTTGCTGGGACTATCATGCATTAGTCTTCAACCAGCAAGACATTTGGTCAAGAATGCTCTTGTTATCAACTATCTGAGGGTGGTTTTGTAAGTTTTCAATTAAACTAGGGTTAGGAAGGACCTCAGTAAGTTATGGAGAGCAAATAAAGCCCTTATGCAAATTAGTTCAGAATTGAGATCATCTGATTGGTTGATGCAACTATCATTCAAAATAAGCCATTCTGATTGGTTTATATACTGTCAGTCAACAGTTTTCTATTTTACAACTTTTGCTGGGACTATTATGCATTAGTCTTCAACCAGCAAGACAATTGGTCAAGAATGCTCTTGTTATCAACTATCTGTGGCTGGTTTTATAGGTTTTCAATTAAACTAGGGTTTAATTGAAAGCCATTCTGATTGGTTTATGTACTGTCAGTCAACAGTTCTCTATTTTACAACTTTTGCTGGGACTATCATGCATTAGTCTTCAACCAGCAAGACATTTGGTCAAGAATGCTCTTGTTATCAACTATCTGAGGGTGGTTTTGTAAGTTTTCAATTAAACTAGGGTTAGGAAGGACCTCAGTAAGTTATGGAGAGCAAATAAAGCCCTTATGCAAATTAGTTCAGAATTGAGATCATCTGATTGGTTGATGCAACTATCATTCAAAATAAGCCATTCTGATTGGTTTATATACTGTCAGTCAACAGTTCTCTATTTTACAACTTTTGCTGGGACTATCATGCATTAGTCTTCAACCAGCAAGACTTTTTGTCAAGAATGCTCTTGTTATCAACTATCTGTGGCTGGTTTTGTAGGTTTTCAATTAAACTAGGGTTAGGAAGGACCTCAGTAAGTTATGGAGAGCAAATAAAGCCCTTATGCAAATTAGTTCAGAATTGAGACCATCTGATTGGTTGATGCAATTGTCATTCAAAATAAGCCATTCTGATTGGTTTATGTACTGTCAGTCAACAGTTCTCTATTTTACAACTTTTGCTGGGACTATCATGCATTAGTCTTCAACCAGCAAGACAATTGGTCAAGAATGCTCTTGTTATCAACTATCTGTGGCTGGTTTTATAGGTTTTCAATTAAACTAGGGTTAGGAAGGACCTCAGTAAGTTATGGAGAGCAAATAAAGCCCTTATGCAAATTAGTTTAGAATTGAGACCATCTGATTGGTTGATGCAATTGTCATTCAAAATACACCATTCTGATTGGTTTATGTACTGTCAGTCAATAGTTCTCTATTTTACAACTTTTGCTGGGACTATCATGCATTAGTCTTCAACCAGCAAGACAATTGGTCAAGAATGCTCTTGTTATCAACAATCTGTGGCTGGTTCTGCAGGTGTTCAATTAAACTAGGGTTAGGAAAGACCTCAGTACGTTATGGAGAGCAAATAAAGCCCTTATGCAAATTAGTTTAGAATTAAGACCATCTGATTGGTTGATGCAATTGTCATTCAAAATAAGCCATTCTGATTGGTTTATGTACTGTCAGTCAACAGTTCTCTATTTTACAACTTTTGCTGGGACTATCATGCATTAGTCTTCAACCAGCAAGACATTTGGTCAAGAATGCTCTTGTTATCAACTATCTGTGGCTGGTTTTGTAGGTTTTCAATTAAACTAGGGTTAGGAAGGACCTCAGTAAGTTATGGAGAGCAAATAAAGCCCTTATGCAAATTAGTTCAGAATTGAGATCATCTGATTGGTTAATGCAACTGTCATTCAAAATAAGCCATTCTGATTGGTTTATATACTGTCAGACAACAGTTTTCTATTTTACAACTTTTGCTGGGACTATCATGCATTAGTCTTCAACCAGCAAGACAATTGGTCAAGAATGCTCTTGTTATCAACTATCTGTGGGTGGTTTTGTAGGTTTTCAATTAAACTAGGGTTAGGAAGGACCTCAGTAAGTTATGGAGAGCAAATAAAGCCCTTATGCAAATTAGTTCAGAATTGAGATCATCTGATTGGTTGATGCAACTGTCATTCAAAATAAGCCATTCTGATTGGTGTATATACTGTCAGTCAAAAGTTTTCTATTTTACAACTTTTGATGGGACTATCATGCATTAGTCTTCAACCAGCAAGACAATTGGTCAAGAATGCTCTTGTTATCAACTATCTGTGGCTGGTTCTGCAGGTGTTCAATTAAACTAGGGTTAGGAAAGACCTCAGTACATTATGGAGAGCAAATAAAGCCCTTATGCAAATTAGTTTAGAATTGAGACCATCTGATTGGTTGATGCAATTGTCATTCAAAATAAGCCATTCTGATTGGTTTATGTACTGTCAGTCAACAGTTCTCTATTTTACAACTTTTGCTGGGACTATCATGCATTAGTCTTCAACCAGCAAGACAATTGGTCAAGAATGCTCTTGTTATCAACTATCTGTGGCTGGTTTTATAGGTTTTCAATTAAACTAGGGTTAGGATGGACCTCAGTAAGTTATGGAGAGCAAATAAAGCCCTTTTGCAAATTTGTTTAGAATTGAGACCATCTGATTGGTTGATGCAATTGTCATTCAAAATACACCATTCTGATTGGTTTATGTACTGTCAGTCAACAGTTCTCTATTTTACAACTTTTGCTGGGACTATCATGCATTAGTCTTCAACCAGCAAGACAATTGGTCAAGAATGCTCTTGTTATCAACTATCTGTGGCTGGTTTTGTAGGTTTTCAATTAAACTAGGGTTAGGAAGGACCTCAGTAAGTTATGGAGAGCAAATAAAGCCCTTATGCAAATTAGTTTAGAAGTAAGACCATCTGATTGGTTGATGCAATTGTCATTCAAAATAAGCCATTCTGATTGGTTTATGTACTGTCAGTCAACAGTTCTCTATTTTACAACTATTGTTGGGACTATCATGCATTAGTCTTCAACCAGCAAGACATTTGGTCAGGAATGCTCTTGTTATCAACTATCTGTGGCTGGTTTTGTAGGTTTTCAATTAAACTAGGGTTAGGAAGGACCTCAGTAAGTTATGGAGAGGAAATAAAGCCCTTATGCAAATTAGTTTAGAATTAAGACCATCTGATTAGTTGATGCAATTGTCATTCAAAATAAGCCATTCTGATTGGTTTATGTACTGTCAGTCAACAGTTCTCTATTTTACAACTTTTGCTGGGACTATCATGCATTAGTCTTCAACCAGCAAGACATTTGGTCAAGAATGCTCTTGTTATCAACTATCTGAGGGTGGTTTTGTAAGTTTTCAATTAAACTAGGGTTAGGAAGGACCTCAGTAAGTTATGGAGAGCAAATAAAGCCCTTATGCAAATTAGTTCAGAATTGAGATCATCTGATTGGTTGATGCAACTGTCATTCAAAATAAGCCATTCTGATTGGTTTATATACTGTCAGTCAACAGTTTTCTATTTTACAACTTTTGCTGGGACTATCATGCATTAGTCTTCAACCAGCATGACAATTGGTCAAGAATGCTCTTGTTATCAACTATCTGTGGCTGGTTTTGTAGGTTTTCAATTAAACAAGGGTTAGGAAGGACCTCAGTAAGTTATGGAGAGGAAATAAAGCCCTTATGCAAATTAGTTTAGAATTAAGACCATCTGATTAGTTGATGCAATTGTCATTCAAAATAAGCCATTCTGATTGGTTTATGTACTGTCAGTCAACAGTTCTCTATTTTACAACTTTTGCTGGGACTATCATGCATTAGTCTTCAACCAGCAAGACATTTGGTCAAGAATGCTCTTGTTATCAACTATCTGAGGGTGGTTTTGTAAGTTTTCAATTAAACTAGGGTTAGGAAGGACCTCAGTAAGTTATGGAGAGCAAATAAAGCCCTTATGCAAATTAGTTTAGAATTAAGACCATCTGATTAGTTGATGCAATTGTCATTCAAAATAAGCCATTCTGATTGGTTTATGTACTGTCAGTCAACAGTTCTCTATTTTACAACTTTTGCTGGGACTATCATGCATTAGTCTTCAACCAGCAAGACATTTGGTCAAGAATGCTCTTGTTATCAACTATCTGAGGGTGGTTTTGTAAGTTTTCAATTAAACTAGGGTTAGGAAGGACCTCAGTAAGTTATGGAGAGCAAATAAAGCCCTTATGCAAATTAGTTCAGAATTGAGATCATCTGATTGGTTGATGCAACTGTCATTCAAAATAAGCCATTCTGATTGGTTTATATACTGTCAGTCAACAGTTTTCTATTTTACAACTTTTGCTGGGACTATTATGCATTAGTCTTCAACCAGCAAGACAATTGGTCAAGAATGCTCTTGTTATCAACTATCTGTGGCTGGTTTTATAGGTTTTCAATTAAACTAGGGTTAGGAAGGACCTCAGTAAGTTATGGAGAGCAAATAAAGCCCTTATGCAAATTAGTTTAGCATTGAGACCATCTGATTGGTTGATGCAATTGTCATTCAAAATACACCATTCTGATTGGTTTATGTACTGTCAGTCAACAGTTCTCTATTTTACAACTTTTGCTGGGACTATCATGCATTAGTCTTCAACCAGCAAGACAATTGGTCAAGAATGCTCTTGTTATCAACTATCTGTGGCTGGTTTTGTAGGTTTTCAATTAAACTAGGGTTAGGAAGGACCTCAGTAAGTTATGGAGAGCAAATAAAGCCCTTATGCAAATTAGTTTAGAATTAAGACCATCTGATTAGTTGATGTAATTGTCATTCAAAATAAGCCATTCTGATTGGTTTATGTACTGTCAGTCAACAGTTCTCTATTTTACAACTTTTGCTGGGACTATCATGCATTAGTCTTCAACCAGCAAGACATTTGGTCAAGAATGCTCTTGTTATCAACAATCTGTGGCTGGTTCTGCAGGTGTTCAATTAAACTAGGGTTAGGAAAGACCTCAGTACGTTATGGAGAGATAATAAAGCCCTTATGCAAATTAGTTTAGAATTAAGACCATCTGATTAGTTGATGCAATTGTCATTCAAAATAAGCCATTCTGATTGGTTTATGTACTGTCAGTCAACAGTTCTCTATTTTACAACTTTTGCTGGGACTATCATGCATTAGTCTTCAACCAGCAAGACATTTGGTCAAGAATGCTCTTGTTATCAACTATCTGTGGCTGGTTTTGTAGGTTTTCAATTAAACTAGGGTTAGGAAGGACCTCAGTAAGTTATGTAGAGCAAATAAAGCCCTTATGCAAATTAGTTCAGAATTGAGATCATCTGATTGGTTGATGCAACTGTCATTCAAAATAAGCCATTCTGATTGGTTTATATACTGTCAGTCAACAGTTTTCTATTTTACAACTTTTGCTGGGACTATCATGCATTAGTCTTCAACCAGCAAGACAATTGGTCAAGAATGCTCTTGTTATCAACTATCTGTGGCTGGTTTTGTAGGTTTTCAATTAAACTAGGGTTAGGAAGGACCTCAGTAAGTTATGTAGAGCAAATAAAGCCCTTATGCAAATTAGTTCAGAATTGAGATCATCTGATTGGTTGATGCAACTGTCATTCAAAATAAGCCATTCTGATTGGTTTATATACTGTCAGTCAACAGTTTTCTATTTTACAACTTTTGCTGGGACTATCATGCATTAGTCTTCAACCAGCAAGACAATTGGTCAAGAATGCTCTTGTTATCAACTATCTGTGGCTGGTTTTGTAGGTTTTCAATTAAACTAGGGTTAGGAAGGACCTCAGTAAGTTATGGAGAGCAAATAAAGCCCTTATGCAAATTAGTTTAGAAGTAAGACCATCTGATTGGTTGATGCAATTGTCATTCAAAATAAGCCATTCTGATTGGTTTATGTACTGTCAGTCAACAGTTCTCTATTTTACAACTATTGTTGGGACTATCATGCATTAGTCTTCAACCAGCAAGACATTTGGTCAGGAATGCTCTTGTTATCAACTATCTGTGGCTGGTTTTGTAGGTTTTCAATTAAACTAGGGTTAGGAAGGACCTCAGTAAGTTATGGAGAGCAAATAAAGCCCTTATGCAAATTAATTTAGAATTAAGACCATTTGATTAGTTGATGTAATTGTCATTCAAAATAAGCCATTCTGATTGGTTTATGTACTGTCAGTCAACAGTTCTCTATTTTACAACTTTTGCTGGGACTATCATGCATTAGTCTTCAACCAGCAAGACAATTGGTCAAGAATGCTCTTGTTATCAACTAACTGTGGCTGGTTCTGCAGGTGTTCAATTAAACTAGGGTTAGGAAAGACCTCAGTACGTTATGGAGAGCAAATAAAGCCCTTATGCAAATTAGTTTAGAATTGAGACCATCTGATTGGTTGATGCAATTGTCATTCAAAATAAGCCATTCTGATTGGTTTATGTACTGTCAGTCAACAGTTCTCTATTGTACAACTTTTGCTGGGACTATCATGCATTAGTCTTCAACCAGCAAGACAATTGGTCAAGAATGCTCTTGTTATCAACTATCTGTGGCTGGTTTTATAGGTTTTCAATTAAACTAGGGTTAGGAAGGACCTCAGTAAGTTATGGAGAGCAAATAAAGCCCTTATGCAAATTAGTTTAGAATTGAGACCATCTGATTGGTTGATGCAATTGTCATTCAAAATACACCATTCTGATTGGTTTATGTACTGTCAGTCAACAGTTCTCTATTTTACAACTTTTGCTGGGACTATCATGCATTAGTCTTCAACCAGCAAGACATTTGGTCAAGAATGCTCTTGTTATCAACTATCTGAGGGTGGTTTTGTAAGTTTTCAATTAAACTAGGGTTAGGAAGGACCTCAGTAAGTTATGGAGAGCAAATAAAGCCCTTATGCAAATTAGTTTAGAATTAAGACCATCTGATTAGTTGATGCAATTGCCATTCAAAATAAGCCATTCTGATTGGTTCATGTACTGTCAGTCAACAGTTCTCTATTTTACAACTTTTGCTGGGACTATCATGCATTAGTCTTCAACCAGCAAGACATTTGGTCAAGAATGCTCTTGTTATCAACTATCTGAGGGTGGTTTTGTAAGTTTTCAATTAAACTAGGGTTAGGAAGGACCTCAGTAAGTTATGGAGAGCAAATAAAGCCCTTATGCAAATTAGTTCAGAATTGAGATCATCTGATTGGTTGATGCAACTATCATTCAAAATAAGCCATTCTGATTGGTTTATATACTGTCAGTCAACAGTTTTCTATTTTACAACTTTTGCTGGGACTATTATGCATTAGTCTTCAACCAGCAAGACAATTGGTCAAGAATGCTCTTGTTATCAACTATCTGTGGCTGGTTTTATAGGTTTTCAATTAAACTAGGGTTAGGAAGGACCTCAGTAAGTTATGGAGAGCAAATAAAGCCCTTATGCAAATTAGTTTAGAATTGAGACCATCTGATTGGTTGATGCAATTGTCATTCAAAATACACCATTCTGATTGGTTTATGTACTGTCAGTCAACAGTTCTCTATTTTACAACTTTTGCTGGGACTATCATGCATTAGTCTTCAACCAGCAAGACTTTTTGTCAAGAATGCTCTTGTTATCAACTATCTGTGGCTGGTTTTGTAGGTTTTCAATTAAACTAGGGTTAGGAAGGACCTCAGTAAGTTATGGAGAGCAAATAAAGCCCTTATGCAAATTAGTTCAGAATTGAGACCATCTGATTGGTTGATGCAATTGTCATTCAAAATAAGCCATTCTGATTGGTTTATGTACTGTCAGTCAACAGTTCTCTATTTTACAACTTTTGCTGGGACTATCATGCATTAGTCTTCAACCAGCAAGACAATTGGTCAAGAATGCTCTTGTTATCAACTATCTGTGGCTGGTTTTATAGGTTTTCAATTAAACTAGGGTTAGGAAGGACCTCAGTAAGTTATGGAGAGCAAATAAAGCCCTTATGCAAATTAGTTTAGAATTGAGACCATCTGATTGGTTGATGCAATTGTCATTCAAAATACACCATTCTGATTGGTTTATGTACTGTCAGTCAATAGTTCTCTATTTTACAACTTTTGCTGGGACTATCATGCATTAGTCTTCAACCAGCAAGACAATTGGTCAAGAATGCTCTTGTTATCAACAATCTGTGGCTGGTTCTGCAAGTGTTCAATTAAACTAGGGTTAGGAAAGACCTCAGTACGTTATGGAGAGCAAATAAAGCCCTTATGCAAATTAGTTTAGAATTAAGACCATCTGATTGGTTGATGCAATTGTCATTCAAAATAAGCCATTCTGATTGGTTTATGTACTGTCAGTCAACAGTTCTCTATTTTACAACTTTTGCTGGGACTATCATGCATTAGTCTTCAACCAGCAAGACATTTGGTCAAGAATGCTCTTGTTATCAACTATCTGTGGCTGGTTTTGTAGGTTTTCAATTAAACTAGGGTTAGGAAGGACCTCAGTAAGTTATGGAGAGCAAATAAAGCCCTTATGCAAATTAGTTCAGAATTGAGATCATCTGATTGGTTAATGCAACTGTCATTCAAAATAAGCCATTCTGATTGGTTTATATACTGTCAGACAACAGTTTTCTATTTTACAACTTTTGCTGGGACTATCATGCATTAGTCTTCAACCAGCAAGACAATTGGTCAAGAATGCTCTTGTTATCAACTATCTGTGGGTGGTTTTGTAGGTTTTCAATTAAACTAGGGTTAGGAAGGACCTCAGTAAGTTATGGAGAGCAAATAAAGCCCTTATGCAAATTAGTTCAGAATTGAGATCATCTGATTGGTTGATGCAACTGTCATTCAAAATAAGCCATTCTGATTGGTGTATATACTGTCAGTCAAAAGTTTTCTATTTTACAACTTTTGATGGGACTATCATGCATTAGTCTTCAACCAGCAAGACAATTGGTCAAGAATGCTCTTGTTATCAACTATCTGTGGCTGGTTCTGCAGGTGTTCAATTAAACTAGGGTTAGGAAAGACCTCAGTACATTATGGAGAGCAAATAAAGCCCTTATGCAAATTAGTTTAGAATTGAGACCATCTGATTGGTTGATGCAATTGTCATTCAAAATAAGCCATTCTGATTGGTTTATGTACTGTCAGTCAACAGTTCTCTATTTTACAACTTTTGCTGGGACTATCATGCATTAGTCTTCAACCAGCAAGACAATTGGTCAAGAATGCTCTTGTTATCAACTATCTGTGGCTGGTTTTATAGGTTTTCAATTAAACTAGGGTTAGGATGGACCTCAGTAAGTTATGGAGAGCAAATAAAGCCCTTTTGCAAATTTGTTTAGAATTGAGACCATCTGATTGGTTGATGCAATTGTCATTCAAAATACACCATTCTGATTGGTTTATGTACTGTCAGTCAACAGTTCTCTATTTTACAACTTTTGCTGGGACTATCATGCATTAGTCTTCAACCAGCAAGACAATTGGTCAAGAATGCTCTTGTTATCAACTATCTGTGGCTGGTTTTGTAGGTTTTCAATTAAACTAGGGTTAGGAAGGACCTCAGTAAGTTATGGAGAGCAAATAAAGCCCTTATGCAAATTAGTTTAGAAGTAAGACCATCTGATTGGTTGATGCAATTGTCATTCAAAATAAGCCATTCTGATTGGTTTATGTACTGTCAGTCAACAGTTCTCTATTTTACAACTATTGTTGGGACTATCATGCATTAGTCTTCAACCAGCAAGACATTTGGTCAGGAATGCTCTTGTTATCAACTATCTGTGGCTGGTTTTGTAGGTTTTCAATTAAACTAGGGTTAGGAAGGACCTCAGTAAGTTATGGAGAGGAAATAAAGCCCTTATGCAAATTAGTTTAGAATTAAGACCATCTGATTAGTTGATGCAATTGTCATTCAAAATAAGCCATTCTGATTGGTTTATGTACTGTCAGTCAACAGTTCTCTATTTTACAACTTTTGCTGGGACTATCATGCATTAGTCTTCAACCAGCAAGACATTTGGTCAAGAATGCTCTTGTTATCAACTATCTGAGGGTGGTTTTGTAAGTTTTCAATTAAACTAGGGTTAGGAAGGACCTCAGTAAGTTATGGAGAGCAAATAAAGCCCTTATGCAAATTAGTTCAGAATTGAGATCATCTGATTGGTTGATGCAACTGTCATTCAAAATAAGCCATTCTGATTGGTTTATATACTGTCAGTCAACAGTTTTCTATTTTACAACTTTTGCTGGGACTATCATGCATTAGTCTTCAACCAGCATGACAATTGGTCAAGAATGCTCTTGTTATCAACTATCTGTGGCTGGTTTTGTAGGTTTTCAATTAAACAAGGGTTAGGAAGGACCTCAGTAAGTTATGGAGAGGAAATAAAGCCCTTATGCAAATTAGTTTAGAATTAAGACCATCTGATTAGTTGATGCAATTGTCATTCAAAATAAGCCATTCTGATTGGTTTATGTACTGTCAGTCAACAGTTCTCTATTTTACAACTTTTGCTGGGACTATCATGCATTAGTCTTCAACCAGCAAGACATTTGGTCAAGAATGCTCTTGTTATCAACTATCTGAGGGTGGTTTTGTAAGTTTTCAATTAAACTAGGGTTAGGAAGGACCTCAGTAAGTTATGGAGAGCAAATAAAGCCCTTATGCAAATTAGTTTAGAATTAAGACCATCTGATTAGTTGATGCAATTGTCATTCAAAATAAGCCATTCTGATTGGTTTATGTACTGTCAGTCAACAGTTCTCTATTTTACAACTTTTGCTGGGACTATCATGCATTAGTCTTCAACCAGCAAGACATTTGGTCAAGAATGCTCTTGTTATCAACTATCTGAGGGTGGTTTTGTAAGTTTTCAATTAAACTAGGGTTAGGAAGGACCTCAGTAAGTTATGGAGAGCAAATAAAGCCCTTATGCAAATTAGTTCAGAATTGAGATCATCTGATTGGTTGATGCAACTGTCATTCAAAATAAGCCATTCTGATTGGTTTATATACTGTCAGTCAACAGTTTTCTATTTTACAACTTTTGCTGGGACTATTATGCATTAGTCTTCAACCAGCAAGACAATTGGTCAAGAATGCTCTTGTTATCAACTATCTGTGGCTGGTTTTATAGGTTTTCAATTAAACTAGGGTTAGGAAGGACCTCAGTAAGTTATGGAGAGCAAATAAAGCCCTTATGCAAATTAGTTTAGAATTGAGACCATCTGATTGGTTGATGCAATTGTCATTCAAAATACACCATTCTGATTGGTTTATGTACTGTCAGTCAACAGTTCTCTATTTTACAACTTTTGCTGGGACTATCATGCATTAGTCTTCAACCAGCAAGACAATTGGTCAAGAATGCTCTTGTTATCAACTATCTGTGGCTGGTTTTGTAGGTTTTCAATTAAACTAGGGTTAGGAAGGACCTCAGTAAGTTATGGAGAGCAAATAAAGCCCTTATGCAAATTAGTTTAGAATTAAGACCATCTGATTAGTTGATGTAATTGTCATTCAAAATAAGCCATTCTGATTGGTTTATGTACTGTCAGTCAACAGTTCTCTATTTTACAACTTTTGCTGGGACTATCATGCATTAGTCTTCAACCAGCAAGACATTTGGTCAAGAATGCTCTTGTTATCAACAATCTGTGGCTGGTTCTGCAGGTGTTCAATTAAACTAGGGTTAGGAAAGACCTCAGTACGTTATGGAGAGATAATAAAGCCCTTATGCAAATTAGTTTAGAATTAAGACCATCTGATTAGTTGATGCAATTGTCATTCAAAATAAGCCATTCTGATTGGTTTATGTACTGTCAGTCAACAGTTCTCTATTTTACAACTTTTGCTGGGACTATCATGCATTAGTCTTCAACCAGCAAGACATTTGGTCAAGAATGCTCTTGTTATCAACTATCTGTGGCTGGTTTTGTAGGTTTTCAATTAAACTAGGGTTAGGAAGGACCTCAGTAAGTTATGTAGAGCAAATAAAGCCCTTATGCAAATTAGTTCAGAATTGAGATCATCTGATTGGTTGATGCAACTGTCATTCAAAATAAGCCATTCTGATTGGTTTATATACTGTCAGTCAACAGTTTTCTATTTTACAACTTTTGCTGGGACTATCATGCATTAGTCTTCAACCAGCAAGACAATTGGTCAAGAATGCTCTTGTTATCAACTATCTGTGGCTGGTTTTGTAGGTTTTCAATTAAACTAGGGTTAGGAAGGACCTCAGTAAGTTATGGAGAGCAAATAAAGCCCTTATGCAAATTAGTTTAGAAGTAAGACCATCTGATTGGTTGATGCAATTGTCATTCAAAATAAGCCATTCTGATTGGTTTATGTACTGTCAGTCAACAGTTCTCTATTTTACAACTTTTGTTGGGACTATCATGCATTAGTCTTCAACCAGCAAGACATTTGGTCAGGAATGCTCTTGTTATCAACTATCTGTGGCTGGTTTTGTAGGTTTTCAATTAAACTAGGGTTAGGAAGGACCTCAGTAAGTTATGGAGAGGAAATAAAGCCCTTATGCAAATTAGTTTAGAATTAAGACCATCTGATTAGTTGATGCAATTGTCATTCAAAATAAGCCATTCTGATTGGTTTATGTACTGTCAGTCAACAGTTCTCTATTTTACAACTTTTGCTGGGACTATCATGCATTAGTCTTCAACCAGCAAGACATTTGGTCAAGAATGTTCTTGTTATCAACTATCTGAGGGTGGTTTTGTAAGTTTTCAATTAAACTAGGGTTAGGAAGGACCTCAGTAAGTTATGGAGAGCAAATAAAGCCCTTATGCAAATTAGTTCAGAATTGAGATCATCTGATTGGTTGATGCAACTGTCATTCAAAATAAGCCATTCTGATTGGTTTATATACTGTCAGTCAACAGCTTTCTATTTTACAACTTTTGCTGGGACTATCATGCATTAGTCTTCAACCAGCAAGACAATTGGTCAAGAATGTTTTTGTTATTAACTATCTGAGGGTGGTTTTGTAAGTTTTCAATTAAACTAGGGTTAGGAAGGACCTCAGTAAGTTATGGAGAGCAAATAAAGCCCTTATGCAAATTAGTTCAGAATTGAGATCATCTGATTGGTTGATGCAACTGTCATTCAAAATAAGCCATTCTGATTGGTTTATATACTGTCAGTCAACAGTTTTCTATTTTACAACTTTTGCTGGGACTATTATGCATTAGTCTTCAACCAGCAAGACAATTGGTCAAGAATGCTCTTGTTATCAACTATCTGTGGCTGGTTTTGTAGGTTTTCAATTAAACTAGGGTTAGGAAGGACCTCAGTAAGTTATGGAGAGCAAATAAAGCCCTTATGCAAATTAGTTTAGAATTAAGACCATCTGATTAGTTGATGTAATTGTCATTCAAAATAAGCCATTCTGATTGGTTTATGTACTGTCAGTCAACAGTTCTCTATTTTACAACTTTTGCTGGGACTATCATGCATTAGTCTTCAACCAGCAAGACAATTGGTCAAGAATGCTCTTGTTATCAACTATCTGTGGCTGGTTTTGTAGGTTTTCAATTAAACTAGGGTTAGGAAGGACCTCAGTAAGTTATGGAGAGCAAATAAAGCCCTTATGCAAATTAGTTTAGAATTAAGACCATCTGATTAGTTGATGTAATTGTCATTCAAAATAAGCCATTCTGATTGGTTTATGTACTGTCAGTCAACAGTTCTCTATTTTACAACTTTTGCTGGGACTATCATGCATTAGTCTTCAACCAGCAAGACAATTGGTCAAGAATGCTCTTGTTATCAACTAACTGTGGCTGGTTCTGCAGGTGTTCAATTAAACTAGGGTTAGGAAAGACCTCAGTACGTTATGGAGAGCAAATAAAGCCCTTATGCAAATTAGTTTAGAATTGAGACCATCTGATTGGTTGATGCAATTGTCATTCAAAATAAGCCATTCTGATTGGTTTATGTACTGTCAGTCAACAGTTCTCTATTGTACAACTTTTGCTGGGACTATCATGCATTAGTCTTCAACCAGCAAGACAATTGGTCAAGAATGCTCTTGTTATCAACTATCTGTGGCTGGTTTTATAGGTTTTCAATTAAACTAGGGTTAGGAAGGACCTCAGTAAGTTATGGAGAGCAAATAAAGCCCTTATGCAAATTAGTTTAGAATTGAGACCATCTGATTGGTTGATGCAATTGTCATTCAAAATACACCATTCTGATTGGTTTATGTACTGTCAGTCAACAGTTCTCTATTTTACAACTTTTGCTGGGACTATCATGCATTAGTCTTCAACCAGCAAGACTTTTTGTCAAGAATGCTCTTGTTATCAACTATCTGTGGCTGGTTTTGTAGGTTTTCAATTAAACTAGGGTTAGGAAGGACCTCAGTAAGTTATGGAGAGCAAATAAAGCCCTTATGCAAATTAGTTCAGAATTGAGACCATCTGATTGGTTGATGCAATTGTCATTCAAAATAAGCCATTCTGATTGGTTTATGTACTGTCAGTCAACAGTTCTCTATTTTACAACTTTTGCTGGGACTATCATGCATTAGTCTTCAACCAGCAAGACAATTGGTCAAGAATGCTCTTGTTATCAACTATCTGTGGCTGGTTTTATAGGTTTTCAATTAAACTAGGGTTAGGAAGGACCTCAGTAAGTTATGGAGAGCAAATAAAGCCCTTATGCAAATTAGTTTAGAATTGAGACCATCTGATTGGTTGATGCAATTGTCATTCAAAATACACCATTCTGATTGGTTTATGTACTGTCAGTCAATAGTTCTCTATTTTACAACTTTTGCTGGGACTATCATGCATTAGTCTTCAACCAGCAAGACAATTGGTCAAGAATGCTCTTGTTATCAACTATCTGTGGCTGGTTTTGTAGGTTTTCAATTAAACTAGGGTTAGGAAGGACCTCAGTAAGTTATGGAGAGCAAATAAAGCCCTTATGCAAATTAGTTTAGAATTAAGACCATCTGATTGGTTGATGCAATTGTCATTCAAAATAAGCCATTCTGATTGGTTTATGTACTGTCAGTCAACAGTTCTCTATTTTACAACTTTTGCTGGGACTATCATGCATTAGTCTTCAACCAGCAAGACTTTTTGTCAAGAATGCTCTTGTTATCAACTATCTGTGGCTGGTTTTGTAGGTTTTCAATTAAACTAGGGTTAGGAAGGACCTCAGTAAGTTATGGAGAGCAAATAAAGCCCTTATGCAAATTAGTTCAGAATTGAGATCATCTGATTGGTTAATGCAACTGTCATTCAAAATAAGCCATTCTGATTGGTTTATATACCGTCAGACAACAGTTTTCTATTTTACAACTTTTGCTGGGACTATCATGCATTAGTCTTCAACCAGCAAGACAATTGGTCAAGAATGCTCTTGTTATCAACAATCTGTGGCTGGTTCTGCAGGTGTTCAATTAAACTAGGGTTAGGAAAGACCTCAGTACGTTATGGAGAGCAAATAAAGCCCTTATGCAAATTAGTTTAGAATTAAGACCATCTGATTGGTTGATGCAATTGTCATTCAAAATAAGCCATTCTGATTGGTTTATGTACTGTCAGTCAACAGTTCTCTATTTTACAACTTTTGCTGGGACTATCATGCATTAGTCTTCAACCAGCAAGACATTTGGTCAAGAATGCTCTTGTTATCAACTATCTGTGGCTGGATTTGTAGGTTTTCAATTAAACTAGGGTTAGGAAGGACCTCAGTAAGTTATGGAGAGCAAATAAAGCCCTTATGCAAATTAGTTCAGAATTGAGATCATCTGATTGGTTAATGCAACTGTCATTCAAAATAAGCCATTCTGATTGGTTTATATACTGTCAGACAACAGTTTTCTATTTTACAACTTTTGCTGGGACTATCATGCATTAGTCTTCAACCAGCAAGACAATTGGTCAAGAATGCTCTTGTTATCAACTATCTGTGGGTGGTTTTGTAGGTTTTCAATTAAACTAGGGTTAGGAAGGACCTCAGTAAGTTATGGAGAGCAAATAAAGCCCTTATGCAAATTAGTTCAGAATTGAGATCATCTGATTGGTTGATGCAACTGTCATTCAAAATAAGCCATTCTGATTGGTGTATATACTGTCAGTCAAAAGTTTTCTATTTTACAACTTTTGATGGGACTATCATGCATTAGTCTTCAACCAGCAAGACAATTGGTCAAGAATGCTCTTGTTATCAACTATCTGTGGCTGGTTCTGCAGGTGTTCAATTAAACTAGGGTTAGGAAAGACCTCAGTACATTATGGAGAGCAAATAAAGCCCTTATGCAAATTAGTTTAGAATTGAGACCATCTGATTGGTTGATGCAATTGTCATTCAAAATAAGCCATTCTGATTGGTTTATGTACTGTCAGTCAACAGTTCTCTATTTTACAACTTTTGCTGGGACTATTATGCATTAGTCTTCAACCAGCAAGACAATTGGTCAAGAATGCTCTTGTTATCAACTATCTGTGGCTGGTTTTATAGGTTTTCAATTAAACTAGGGTTAGGAAGGACCTCAGTAAGTTATGGAGAGCAAATAAAGCCCTTATGCAAATTAGTTTAGAATTGAGACCATCTGATTGGTTGATGCAATTGTCATTCAAAATACACCATTCTGATTGGTTTATGTACTGTCAGTCAACAGTTCTCTATTTTACAACTTTTGCTGGGACTATCATGCATTAGTCTTCAACCAGCAAGACTTTTTGTCAAGAATGCTCTTGTTATCAACTATCTGTGGCTGGTTTTGTAGGTTTTCAATTAAACTAGGGTTAGGAAGGACCTCAGTAAGTTATGGAGAGCAAATAAAGCCCTTATGCAAATTAGTTCAGAATTGAGACCATCTGATTGGTTGATGCAATTGTCATTCAAAATAAGCCATTCTGATTGGTTTATGTACTGTCAGTCAACAGTTCTCTATTTTACAACTTTTGCTGGGACTATCATGCATTAGTCTTCAACCAGCAAGACAATTGGTCAAGAATGCTCTTGTTATCAACTATCTGTGGCTGGTTTTATAGGTTTTCAATTAAACTAGGGTTAGGAAGGACCTCAGTAAGTTATGGAGAGCAAATAAAGCCCTTATGCAAATTAGTTTAGAATTGAGACCATCTGATTGGTTGATGCAATTGTCATTCAAAATACACCATTCTGATTGGTTTATGTACTGTCAGTCAATAGTTCTCTATTTTACAACTTTTGCTGGGACTATCATGCATTAGTCTTCAACCAGCAAGACAATTGGTCAAGAATGCTCTTGTTATCAACTATCTGTGGCTGGTTTTGTAGGTTTTCAATTAAACTAGGGTTAGGAAGGACCTCAGTAAGTTATGGAGAGCAAATAAAGCCCTTATGCAAATTAGTTTAGAATTAAGACCATCTGATTGGTTGATGCAATTGTCATTCAAAATAAGCCATTCTGATTGGTTTATGTACTGTCAGTCAACAGTTCTCTATTTTACAACTTTTGCTGGGACTATCATGCATTAGTCTTCAACCAGCAAGACTTTTTGTCAAGAATGCTCTTGTTATCAACTATCTGTGGCTGGTTTTGTAGGTTTTCAATTAAACTAGGGTTAGGAAGGACCTCAGTAAGTTATGGAGAGCAAATAAAGCCCTTATGCAAATTAGTTCAGAATTGAGATCATCTGATTGGTTAATGCAACTGTCATTCAAAATAAGCCATTCTGATTGGTTTATATACCGTCAGACAACAGTTTTCTATTTTACAACTTTTGCTGGGACTATCATGCATTAGTCTTCAACCAGCAAGACAATTGGTCAAGAATGCTCTTGTTATCAACAATCTGTGGCTGGTTCTGCAGGTGTTCAATTAAACTAGGGTTAGGAAAGACCTCAGTACGTTATGGAGAGCAAATAAAGCCCTTATGCAAATTAGTTTAGAATTAAGACCATCTGATTGGTTGATGCAATTGTCATTCAAAATAAGCCATTCTGATTGGTTTATGTACTGTCAGTCAACAGTTCTCTATTTTACAACTTTTGCTGGGACTATCATGCATTAGTCTTCAACCAGCAAGACATTTGGTCAAGAATGCTCTTGTTATCAACTATCTGTGGCTGGTTTTGTAGGTTTTCAATTAAACTAGGGTTAGGAAGGACCTCAGTAAGTTATGGAGAGCAAATAAAGCCCTTATGCAAATTAGTTCAGAATTGAGATCATCTGATTGGTTAATGCAACTGTCATTCAAAATAAGCCATTCTGATTGGTTTATATACTGTCAGACAACAGTTTTCTATTTTACAACTTTTGCTGGGACTATCATGCATTAGTCTTCAACCAGCAAGACAATTGGTCAAGAATGCTCTTGTTATCAACTATCTGTGGGTGGTTTTGTAGGTTTTCAATTAAACTAGGGTTAGGAAGGACCTCAGTAAGTTATGGAGAGCAAATAAAGCCCTTATGCAAATTAGTTCAGAATTGAGATCATCTGATTGGTTGATGCAACTGTCATTCAAAATAAGCCATTCTGATTGGTGTATATACTGTCAGTCAAAAGTTTTCTATTTTACAACTTTTGATGGGACTATCATGCATTAGTCTTCAACCAGCAAGACAATTGGTCAAGAATGCTCTTGTTATCAACTATCTGTGGCTGGTTCTGCAGGTGTTCAATTAAACTAGGGTTAGGAAAGACCTCAGTACATTATGGAGAGCAAATAAAGCCCTTATGCAAATTAGTTTAGAATTGAGACCATCTGATTGGTTGATGCAATTGTCATTCAAAATAAGCCATTCTGATTGGTTTATGTACTGTCAGTCAACAGTTCTCTATTTTACAACTTTTGCTGGGACTATCATGCATTAGTCTTCAACCAGCAAGACAATTGGTCAAGAATGCTCTTGTTATCAACTATCTGTGGCTGGTTTTATAGGTTTTCAATTAAACTAGGGTTAGGATGGACCTCAGTAAGTTATGGAGAGCAAATAAAGCCCTTATGCAAATTTGTTTAGAATTGAGACCATCTGATTGGTTGATGCAATTGTCATTCAAAATACACCATTCTGATTGGTTTATGTACTGTCAGTCAACAGTTCTCTATTTTACAACTTTTGCTGGGACTATCATGCATTAGTCTTCAACCAGCAAGACAATTGGTCAAGAATGCTCTTGTTATCAACTATCTGTGGCTGGTTTTGTAGGTTTTCAATTAAACTAGGGTTAGGAAGGACCTCAGTAAGTTATGGAGAGCAAATAAAGCCCTTATGCAAATTAGTTTAGAATTAAGACCATCTGATTGGTTGATGCAATTGTCATTCAAAATAAGCCATTCTGATTGGTTTATGTACTGTCAGTCAACAGTTCTCTATTTTACAACTTTTGCTGGGACTATCATGCATTAGTCTTCAACCAGCAAGACATTTGGTCAAGAATGCTCTTGTTATCAACTATCTGTGGCTGGTTTTGTAGGTTTTCAATTAAACTAGGGTTAGGAAGGACCTCAGTAAGTTATGGAGAGGAAATAAAGCCCTTATGCAAATTAGTTCAGAATTGAGAACATCTGATTGGTTGATGCAACTGTCATTCAAAATAAGCCATTCTGATTGGTTTATATACTGTCAGTCAACAGTTTTCTATTTTACAACTTTTGCTGGGACTATCATGCATTAGTCTACAACCAGCAAGACAATTGGTCAAGAATGCTCTTGTTATCAACTATCTGTGGCTGGTTCTGCAGGTGTTCAATTAAACTAGGGTTAGGAAAGACCTCAGTAAGTTATGGAGAGCAAATAAAGCCCTTATGCAAATTAGTTTAGAATTGAGACCATCTGATTGGTTGATGCAATTGTCATTCAAAATAAGCCATTCTGATTGGTTTATGTACTGTCAGTCAACAGTTCTCTATTTTACAACTTTTGCTGGGACTATCATGCATTAGTCTTTAAACAGCAAGACATTTGGTCAAGAATGCTCTTGTTATCAACTATCTGTGGCTGGTTTTGTAGGTTTTCAATTAAACTAGGGTTAGGAAGGACCTCAGTAAGTTATGAAGAGCAAATAAAGCCCTTATGCAAATTGGTTCAGAATTGAGATCATATGATTGGTTGATGCAACTGTCATTCAAAATAAGTCATTCTGATTGGTTTATGTACTGTCAGTCAACAGTTTTCTATTTTACAACTTTTGCTGGGACTATCATGCATTAGTCTTCAACCAGCAAGACAATTGGTCAAGAATGCTCTTGTTATCAACTATCTGTGGCTGGTTTGGTAGGTTTTCAATTAAACTAGGGTTAGGAAAGACCTCAGTAAGTTATGGAGAGCAAATAAAGCCCTTATGCAAATTAGTTTAGAATTGAGACCATCTGATTGGTTGATGCAATTGTCATTCAAAATAAGCCATTCTGATTGGTTTATGTGCTGTCAGTCAACAGTTTTCTATTTTATAACTTTTGCTGGGACCATCATGCAATAGTCTTCTACCAGCAAGACAATTGGTCAAGAATGTAGTCAACAGTTTTCTATTTTACAACTTTTGCTGGCACCATCACGCAATAGCCTTCAACCAACAAGACAATTGGTCAAGAATGTTCTTGCAATCAACTATCTGTGGCTGGTTCTGCAGGTGTTCAATTAGACTAGGGTGAGGAATGACCTCAGTAAGTTATGAAGAGCAAATAAAGCCATTATGCAAATTAGTTCAGAATTGAGACCATCTGATTGGTTGATGCAACTGTCATTCAAAATAAGCCATTCTGATTGGTTTATGTACCATCAGTCAACAGTTTCCTATTTTACAACGTTTGCTGGGACCATCATGCAATAGTCTTCAACCAGCAAGAATATTGGTCAATAATGTTCTTGTTATCAACTATCTGTGGCTTGTTCTGCAGTTGTTCAATTAGAATAGGGTGAGGAAGGACCTCAGTAAGTTATAAAGAGCAAATAAAGCCCTTATGCAAATTAGTTCAGAATTGAGATCATATGATTGGTTGATGCAACTGTCATTCAAAATAAGCCATTCTGATTGGTTTATATACTGTCAGTCAACAGTTTTCTATTTTAGAACTTTTGCTGGGACTATCATGCATTAGTCTTCAACCAGCAAGACAATTGGTCAAGAATGCTCTTGTTATCAACTATCTGTGGCTGGTTTGGTAGGTTTTCAATTAAACTAGGGTTAGGAAGGACCTCAGTAAGTTATGGAGAGCAAATAAAGCCCTTATGCAAATTAGTTTAGAATTGAGACCATCTGATTGGTTGATGCAATTGTCATTCAAAATACACCATTCTGATTGGTTTATGTACTGTCAGTCAACAGTTCTCTATTTTACAACTTTTGCTGGGACTATCATGCATTAGTCTTCAACCAGCAAGACAATTGGTCAAGAATGCTCTTGTTATCAACTATCTGTGGCTGGTTTTGTAGGTTTTCAATTAAACTAGGGTTAGGAAGGACCTCAGTAAGTTATGGAGAGCAAATAAAGCCCTTATGCAAATTAGTTTAGAATTAAGACCATCTGATTGGTTGATGCAATTGTCATTCAAAATAAGCCATTCTGATTGGTTTCTGTACTGTCAGACAACAGTTCTCTATTTTACAACTTTTGTTGGGACTATCATGCATTAGTCTTCAACCAGCAAGACTTTTTGTCAAGAATGCTCTTGTTATCAACTATCTGTGGCTGGTTTTGTAGGTTTTCAATTAAACTAGGGTTAGGAAGGACCTCAGTAAGTTATGGAGAGCAAATAAAGCCCTTATGCAAATTAGTTCAGAATTGAGATCATCTGATTGGTTAATGCAACTGTCATTCAAAATAAGCCATTCTGATTGGTTTATATACTGTCAGACAACAGTTTTCTATTTTACAACTTTTGCTGGGACTATCATGCATTAGTCTTCAACCAGCAAGACAATTGGTCAAGAATGCTCTTGTTATCAACAATCTGTGGCTGGTTCTGCAGGTGTTCAATTAAACTAGGGTTAGGAAAGACCTCAGTACGTTATGGAGAGCAAATAAAGCCCTTATGCAAATTAGTTTAGAATTAAGACCATCTGATTGGTTGATGCAATTGTCATTCAAAATAAGCCATTCTGATTGGTTTATGTACTGTCAGTCAACAGTTCTCTATTTTACAACTTTTGCTGGGACTATCATGCATTAGTCTTCAACCAGCAAGACATTTGGTCAAGAATGCTCTTGTTATCAACTATCTGTGGCTGGTTTTGTAGGTTTTCAATTAAACTAGGGTTAGGAAGGACCTCAGTAAGTTATGGAGAGCAAATAAAGCCCTTATGCAAATTAGTTCAGAATTGAGATCATCTGATTGGTTAATGCAACTGTCATTCAAAATAAGCCATTCTGATTGGTTTATATACTGTCAGACAACAGTTTTCTATTTTACAACTTTTGCTGGGACTATCATGCATTAGTCTTTAACCAGCAAGACAATTGGTCAAGAATGCTCTTGTTATCAACTATCTGTGGCTGGTTCTGCAGGTGTTCAATTAAACTAGGGTTAGGAAAGACCTCAGTACATTATGGAGAGCAAATAAAGCCCTTATGCAAATTAGTTTAGAATTGAGACCATCTGATTGGTTGATGCAATTGTCATTCAAAATAAGCCATTCTGATTGGTTTATGTACTGTCAGTCAACAGTTCTCTATTTTACAACTTTTGCTGGGACTATCATGCATTAGTCTTCAACCAGCAAGACAATTGGTCAAGAATGCTCTTGTTATCAACTATCTGTGGCTGGTTTTATAGGTTTTCAATTAAACTAGGGTTAGGATGGACCTCAGTAAGTTATGGAGAGCAAATAAAGCCCTTATGCAAATTTGTTTAGAATTGAGACCATCTGATTGGTTGATGCAATTGTCATTCAAAATACACCATTCTGATTGGTTTATGTACTGTCAGTCAACAGTTCTCTATTTTACAACTTTTGCTGGGACTATCATGCATTAGTCTTCAACCAGCAAGACAATTGGTCAAGAATGCTCTTGTTATCAACTATCTGTGGCTGGTTTTGTAGGTTTTCAATTAAACTAGGGTTAGGAAGGACCTCAGTAAGTTATGGAGAGCAAATAAAGCACTTATGCAAATTAGTTTAGAATTAAGACCATCTGATTGGTTGATGCAATTGTCATTCAAAATAAGCCATTCTGATTGGTTTATGTACTGTCAGTCAACAGTTCTCTATTTTAAAACTTTTGCTGGGACTATCATGCATTAGTCTTCAACCAGCAAGACATTTGGTCAAGAATGCTCTTGTTATCAACTATCTGTGGCTGGTTTTGTAGGTTTTCAATTAAACTAGGGTTAGGAAGGACCTCAGTAAATTATGGAGAGGAAATAAAGCCCTTATGCAAATTAGTTCAGAATTGAGAACATCTGATTGGTTGATGCCACTGTCATTCAAAATAAGCCATTCTGATTGGTTTATATACTGTCAGTCAACAGTTTTCTATTTTACAACTTTTGCTGGGACTATCATGCATTAGTCTTCAACCAGCAAGACAATTGGTCAAGAATGCTCTTGTTATCAACTATCTGTGGCTGGTTCTGCAGGTGTTCAATTAAACTAGGGTTAGGAAATACCTCAGTAAGTTATGGAGAGCAAATAAAGCCCTTATGCAAATTAGTTTAGAATTGAGACCATCTGATTGGTTGATGCAATTGTCATTCAAAATAAGCCATTCTGATTGGTTTATGTACTGTCAGTCAACAGTTCTCTATTTTACAACTTTTGCTGGGACTATCATGCATTAGTCTTCAACCAGCAAGACAATTGGTCAAGAATGCTCTTGTTATCAACTATCTGTGGCTGGTTTGGTAGGTTTTCAATTAAACTAGGGTTAGGAAAGACCTCAGTAAGTTATGGAGAGCAAATAAAGCCCTTATGCAAATTAGTTTAGAATTGAGACCATCTGATTGGTTGATGCAATTGTCATTCAAAATAAGCCATTCTGATTGGTTTATGTGCTGTCAGTCAACAGTTTTCTATTTTATAACTTTTGCTGGGACCATCATGCAATAGTCTTCTACCAGCAAGACAATTGGTCAAGAATGTAGTCAACAGTTTTCTATTTTACAACTTTTGCTGGCACCATCACGCAATGGCCTTCAACCAACAAGACAATTGGTCAAGAATGTTCTTGCTATCAACTATCTGTGGCTGGTTCTGCAGGTGTTCAATTAGACTAGGGTGAGGAAGGACCTCAGTAAGTTATGAAGAGCAAATAAAGCCATTATGCAAATTAGTTCAGAATTGAGACCATCTGATTGGTTGATGCAACTGTCATTCAAAATAAGCCATTCTGATTGGTTTATGTACCATCAGTCAACAGTTTCCTATTTTACAACGTTTGCTGGGACCATCATGCAATAGTCTTCAACCAGCAAGACAATTGGTCAATAATGTTCTTGTTATCAACTATCTGTGGCTTGTTCTGCAGTTGTTCAATTAGAATAGGGTGAGGAAGGACCTCAGTAAGTTATAAAGAGCAAATAAAGCCCTTATGCAAATTAGTTCAGAATTGAGATCATATGATTGGTTGATGCAACTGTCATTCAAAATAAGCCATTCTGATTGGTTTATATACTGTCAGTCAACAGTTTTCTATTTTACAACTTTTGCTGGGACTATCATGCATTAGTCTTCAACCAGCAAGACAATTGGTCAAGAATGCTCTTGTTATCAACTATCTGTGGCTGGTTTGGTAGGTTTTCAATTAAACTAGGGTTAGGAAAGACCTCAGTAAGTTATGGAGAGCAAATAAAGCCCTTATGCAAATTAGTTTAGAATTGAGACCATCTGATTGTTTGATGCAATTGTCATTCAAAATAAGCCATTCTGATTGGTTTATGTGCTGTCAGTCAACAGTTTTCTATTTTATAACTTTTGCTGGGACCATCATGCAATAGTCTTCTACCAGCAAGACAATTGGTCAAGAATGTAGTCAACAGTTTTCTATTTTACAACTTTTGCTGGCACCATCACGCAATAGCCTTTAACCAGCAAGACAATTGGTCAAGAATGTTCTTGTTATCAACTATCTGTGGCTGGTTCTGCAGGTGTTCAATTAGACTAGGGTCAGGAAGGACCTCAGTAAGTTATGAATAGCAAATAAAGCCATTATGCAAATTAGTTTAGAATTAAGACCATCTGATTGGTTGATGCAATTTTCATTCAAAATAAGCCATTCTGATTGGTTTATGTACTGTCAGTCAACAGTTCTCTATTTTACAACTTTTGCTGGGACTATCATGCATTAGTCTTCAACCAGCAAGACATTTGGTCAAGAATGCTCTTGTTATCAACTATCTGTGGCTGGTTCTGCAGGTGTTCAATTAGACTAGGGTGAGGAAGGACCTCAGTAAGTTATAAAGAGCAAATAAAGCCCTTATGCAAATTGGTTCAGAATTGAGATCATATGATTGGTTGATGCAACTGTCATTCAAAATAAGCCATTCTGATTGGTTTATGTACTGTCAGTCAACAGTTTTCTATTTTACAACTTTTGCTGGGACTATCATGCATTAGTCTTCAACCAGCAAGACAATTGGTCAAGAATGCTCTTGTTATCAACTATCTGTGGCTGGTTTGGTAGGTTTTCAATTAAACTAGGGTTAGGAAGGACCTCAGTAAGTTATGGAGAGCAAATAAAGCCCTTATGCAAATTAGTTTAGAATTGAGACCATCTGATTGGTTGATGCAATTGTCATTCAAAATACACCATTCTGATTGGTTTATGTACTGTCAGTCAACAGTTCTCTATTTTACAACTTTTGCTGGGACTATCATGCATTAGTCTTCAACCAGCAAGACAATTGGTCAAGAATGCTCTTGTTATCAACTATCTGTGGCTGGTTTTGTAGGTTTTCAATTAAACTAGGGTTAGGAAGGACCTCAGTAAGTTATGGAGAGCAAATAAAGCCCTTATGCAAATTAGTTTAGAATTAAGACCATCTGATTGGTTGATGCAATTGTCATTCAAAATAAGCCATTCTGATTGGTTTCTGTACTGTCAGACAACAGTTCTCTATTTTACAACTTTTGTTGGGACTATCATGCATTAGTCTTCAACCAGCAAGACTTTTTGTCAAGAATGCTCTTGTTATCAACTATCTGTGGCTGGTTTTGTAGGTTTTCAATTAAACTAGGGTTAGGAAGGACCTCAGTAAGTTATGGAGAGCAAATAAAGCCCTTATGCAAATTAGTTCAGAATTGAGATCATCTGATTGGTTAATGCAACTGTCATTCAAAATAAGCCATTCTGATTGGTTTATATACTGTCAGACAACAGTTTTCTATTTTACAACTTTTGCTGGGACTATCATGCATTAGTCTTCAACCAGCAAGACAATTGGTCAAGAATGCTCTTGTTATCAACAATCTGTGGCTGGTTCTGCAGGTGTTCAATTAAACTAGGGTTAGGAAAGACCTCAGTACGTTATGGAGAGCAAATAAAGCCCTTATGCAAATTAGTTTAGAATTAAGACCATCTGATTGGTTGATGCAATTGTCATTCAAAATAAGCCATTCTGATTGGTTTATATACTGTCAGACAACAGTTTTCTATTTTACAACTTTTGCTGGGACTATCATGCATTAGTCTTCAACCAGCAAGACAATTGGTCAAGAATGCTCTTGTTATCAACTATCTGTGGCTGGTTCTGCAGGTGTTCAATTAAACTAGGGTTAGGAAAGACCTCAGTACATTATGGAGAGCAAATAAAGCCCTTATGCAAATTAGTTTAGAATTGAGACCATCTGATTGGTTGATGCAATTGTCATTCAAAATAAGCCATTCTGATTGGTTTATGTACTGTCAGTCAACAGTTCTCTATTTTACAACTTTTGCTGGGACTATCATGCATTAGTCTTCAACCAGCAAGACAATTGGTCAAGAATGCTCTTGTTATCAACTATCTGTGGCTGGTTTTATAGGTTTTCAATTAAACTAGGGTTAGGATGGACCTCAGTAAGTTATGGAGAGCAAATAAAGCCCTTATGCAAATTTGTTTAGAATTGAGACCATCTGATTGGTTGATGCAATTGTCATTCAAAATACACCATTCTGATTGGTTTATGTACTGTCAGTCAACAGTTCTCTATTTTACAACTTTTGCTGGGACTATCATGCATTAGTCTTCAACCAGCAAGACAATTGGTCAAGAATGCTCTTGTTATCAACTATCTGTGGCTGGTTTTGTAGGTTTTCAATTAAACTAGGGTTAGGAAGGACCTCAGTAAGTTATGGAGAGCAAATAAAGCACTTATGCAAATTAGTTTAGAATTAAGACCATCTGATTGGTTGATGCAATTGTCATTCAAAATAAGCCATTCTGATTGGTTTATGTACTGTCAGTCAACAGTTCTCTATTTTAAAACTTTTGCTGGGACTATCATGCATTAGTCTTCAACCAGCAAGACATTTGGTCAAGAATGCTCTTGTTATCAACTATCTGTGGCTGGTTTTGTAGGTTTTCAATTAAACTAGGGTTAGGAAGGACCTCAGTAAATTATGGAGAGGAAATAAAGCCCTTATGCAAATTAGTTCAGAATTGAGAACATCTGATTGGTTGATGCCACTGTCATTCAAAATAAGCCATTCTGATTGGTTTATATACTGTCAGTCAACAGTTTTCTATTTTACAACTTTTGCTGGGACTATCATGCATTAGTCTTCAACCAGCAAGACAATTGGTCAAGAATGCTCTTGTTATCAACTATCTGTGGCTGGTTCTGCAGGTGTTCAATTAAACTAGGGTTAGGAAAGACCTCAGTAAGTTATGGAGAGCAAATAAAGCCCTTATGCAAATTAGTTTAGAATTGAGACCATCTGATTGGTTGATGCAATTGTCATTCAAAATAAGCCATTCTGATTGGTTTATGTACTGTCAGTCAACAGTTCTCTATTTTACAACTTTTGCTGGGACTATCATGCATTAGTCTTCAACCAGCAAGACAATTGGTCAAGAATGCTCTTGTTATCAACTATCTGTGGCTGGTTTGGTAGGTTTTCAATTAAACTAGGGTTAGGAAAGACCTCAGTAAGTTATGGAGAGCAAATAAAGCCCTTATGCAAATTAGTTTAGAATTGAGACCATCTGATTGGTTGATGCAATTGTCATTCAAAATAAGCCATTCTGATTGGTTTATGTGCTGTCAGTCAACAGTTTTCTATTTTATAACTTTTGCTGGGACCATCATGCAATAGTCTTCTACCAGCAAGACAATTGGTCAAGAATGTAGTCAACAGTTTTCTATTTTACAACTTTTGCTGGCACCATCACGCAATGGCCTTCAACCAACAAGACAATTGGTCAAGAATGTTCTTGCTATCAACTATCTGTGGCTGGTTCTGCAGGTGTTCAATTAGACTAGGGTGAGGAAGGACCTCAGTAAGTTATGAAGAGCAAATAAAGCCATTATGCAAATTAGTTCAGAATTGAGACCATCTGATTGGTTGATGCAACTGTCATTCAAAATAAGCCATTCTGATTGGTTTATGTACCATCAGTCAACAGTTTCCTATTTTACAACGTTTGCTGGGACCATCATGCAATAGTCTTCAACCAGCAAGACAATTGGTCAATAATGTTCTTGTTATCAACTATCTGTGGCTTGTTCTGCAGTTGTTCAATTAGAATAGGGTGAGGAAGGACCTCAGTAAGTTATAAAGAGCAAATAAAGCCCTTATGCAAATTAGTTCAGAATTGAGATCATATGATTGGTTGATGCAACTGTCATTCAAAATAAGCCATTCTGATTGGTTTATATACTGTCAGTCAACAGTTTTCTATTTTACAACTTTTGCTGGGACTATCATGCATTAGTCTTCAACCAGCAAGACAATTGGTCAAGAATGCTCTTGTTATCAACTATCTGTGGCTGGTTTGGTAGGTTTTCAATTAAACTAGGGTTAGGAAAGACCTCAGTAAGTTATGGAGAGCAAATAAAGCCCTTATGCAAATTAGTTTAGAATTGAGACCATCTGATTGTTTGATGCAATTGTCATTCAAAATAAGCCATTCTGATTGGTTTATGTGCTGTCAGTCAACAGTTTTCTATTTTATAACTTTTGCTGGGACCATCATGCAATAGTCTTCTACCAGCAAGACAATTGGTCAAGAATGTAGTCAACAGTTTTCTATTTTACAACTTTTGCTGGCACCATCACGCAATAGCCTTTAACCAGCAAGACAATTGGTCAAGAATGTTCTTGTTATCAACTATCTGTGGCTGGTTCTGCAGGTGTTCAATTAGACTAGGGTCAGGAAGGACCTCAGTAAGTTATGAATAGCAAATAAAGCCATTATGCAAATTAGTTTAGAATTAAGACCATCTGATTGGTTGATGCAATTTTCATTCAAAATAAGCCATTCTGATTGGTTTATGTACTGTCAGTCAACAGTTCTCTATTTTACAACTTTTGCTGGGACTATCATGCATTAGTCTTCAACCAGCAAGACATTTGGTCAAGAATGCTCTTGTTATCAACTATCTGTGGCTGGTTCTGCAGGTGTTCAATTAGACTAGGGTGAGGAAGGACCTCAGTAAGTTATGAAGAGCAAATAAAGCCCTTATGCAAATTGGTTCAGAATTGAGATCATATGATTGGTTGATGCAACTGTCATTCAAAATAAGCCATTCTGATTGGTTTATGTACTGTCAGTCAACAGTTTTCTATTTTACAACTTTTGCTGGGACTATCATGCATTAGTCTTCAACCAGCAAGACAATTGGTCAAGAATGCTCTTGTTATCAACTATCTGTGGCTGGTTTGGTAGGTTTTCAATTAAACTAGGGTTAGGAAGGACCTCAGTAAGTTATGGAGAGCAAATAAAGCCCTTATGCAAATTAGTTTAGAATTGAGACCATCTGATTGGTTGATGCAATTGTCATTCAAAATACACCATTCTGATTGGTTTATGTACTGTCAGTCAACAGTTCTCTATTTTACAACTTTTGCTGGGACTATCATGCATTAGTCTTCAACCAGCAAGACAATTGGTCAAGAATGCTCTTGTTATCAACTATCTGTGGCTGGTTTTGTAGGTTTTCAATTAAACTAGGGTTAGGAAGGACCTCAGTAAGTTATGGAGAGCAAATAAAGCCCTTATGCAAATTAGTTTAGAATTAAGACCATCTGATTGGTTGATGCAATTGTCATTCAAAATAAGCCATTCTGATTGGTTTCTGTACTGTCAGACAACAGTTCTCTATTTTACAACTTTTGTTGGGACTATCATGCATTAGTCTTCAACCAGCAAGACTTTTTGTCAAGAATGCTCTTGTTATCAACTATCTGTGGCTGGTTTTGTAGGTTTTCAATTAAACTAGGGTTAGGAAGGACCTCAGTAAGTTATGGAGAGCAAATAAAGCCCTTATGCAAATTAGTTCAGAATTGAGATCATCTGATTGGTTAATGCAACTGTCATTCAAAATAAGCCATTCTGATTGGTTTATATACTGTCAGACAACAGTTTTCTATTTTACAACTTTTGCTGGGACTATCATGCATTAGTCTTCAACCAGCAAGACAATTGGTCAAGAATGCTCTTGTTATCAACAATCTGTGGCTGGTTCTGCAGGTGTTCAATTAAACTAGGGTTAGGAAAGACCTCAGTACGTTATGGAGAGCAAATAAAGCCCTTATGCAAATTAGTTTAGAATTAAGACCATCTGATTGGTTGATGCAATTGTCATTCAAAATAAGCCATTCTGATTGGTTTATATACTGTCAGACAACAGTTTTCTATTTTACAACTTTTGCTGGGACTATCATGCATTAGTCTTCAACCAGCAAGACAATTGGTCAAGAATGCTCTTGTTATCAACTATCTGTGGCTGGTTCTGCAGGTGTTCAATTAAACTAGGGTTAGGAAAGACCTCAGTACATTATGGAGAGCAAATAAAGCCCTTATGCAAATTAGTTTAGAATTGAGACCATCTGATTGGTTGATGCAATTGTCATTCAAAATAAGCCATTCTGATTGGTTTATGTACTGTCAGTCAACAGTTCTCTATTTTACAACTTTTGCTGGGACTATCATGCATTAGTCTTCAACCAGCAAGACAATTGGTCAAGAATGCTCTTGTTATCAACTATCTGTGGCTGGTTTTATAGGTTTTCAATTAAACTAGGGTTAGGATGGACCTCAGTAAGTTATGGAGAGCAAATAAAGCCCTTATGCAAATTTGTTTAGAATTGAGACCATCTGATTGGTTGATGCAATTGTCATTCAAAATACACCATTCTGATTGGTTTATGTACTGTCAGTCAACAGTTCTCTATTTTACAACTTTTGCTGGGACTATCATGCATTAGTCTTCAACCAGCAAGACAATTGGTCAAGAATGCTCTTGTTATCAACTATCTGTGGCTGGTTTTGTAGGTTTTCAATTAAACTAGGGTTAGGAAGGACCTCAGTAAGTTATGGAGAGCAAATAAAGCACTTATGCAAATTAGTTTAGAATTAAGACCATCTGATTGGTTGATGCAATTGTCATTCAAAATAAGCCATTCTGATTGGTTTATGTACTGTCAGTCAACAGTTCTCTATTTTAAAACTTTTGCTGGGACTATCATGCATTAGTCTTCAACCAGCAAGACATTTGGTCAAGAATGCTCTTGTTATCAACTATCTGTGGCTGGTTTTGTAGGTTTTCAATTAAACTAGGGTTAGGAAGGACCTCAGTAAATTATGGAGAGGAAATAAAGCCCTTATGCAAATTAGTTCAGAATTGAGAACATCTGATTGGTTGATGCCACTGTCATTCAAAATAAGCCATTCTGATTGGTTTATATACTGTCAGTCAACAGTTTTCTATTTTACAACTTTTGCTGGGACTATCATGCATTAGTCTTCAACCAGCAAGACAATTGGTCAAGAATGCTCTTGTTATCAACTATCCGTGGCTGGTTCTGCAGGTGTTTAATTAAACTAGGGTTAGGAAAGACCTCAGTAAGTTATGGAGAGCAAATAAAGCCCTTATGCAAATTAGTTTAGAATTGAGACCATCTGATTGGTTGATGCAATTGTCATTCAAAATAAGCCATTCTGATTGGTTTATGTACTGTCAGTCAACAGTTCTCTATTTTACAACTTTTGCTGGGACTATCATGCATTAGTCTTCAACCAGCAAGACAATTGGTCAAGAATGCTCTTGTTATCAACTATCTGTGGCTGGTTTGGTAGGTTTTCAATTAAACTAGGGTTAGGAAAGACCTCAGTAAGTTATGGAGAGCAAATAAAGCCCTTATGCAAATTAGTTTAGAATTGAGACCATCTGATTGGTTGATGCAATTGTCATTCAAAATAAGCCATTCTGATTGGTTTATGTGCTGTCAGTCAACAGTTTTCTATTTTATAACTTTTGCTGGGACCATCATGCAATAGTCTTCTACCAGCAAGACAATTGGTCAAGAATGTAGTCAACAGTTTTCTATTTTACAACTTTTGCTGGCACCATCACGCAATGGCCTTCAACCAACAAGACAATTGGTCAAGAATGTTCTTGCTATCAACTATCTGTGGCTGGTTCTGCAGGTGTTCAATTAGACTAGGGTGAGGAAGGACCTCAGTAAGTTATGAAGAGCAAATAAAGCCATTATGCAAATTAGTTCAGAATTGAGACCATCTGATTGGTTGATGCAACTGTCATTCAAAATAAGCCATTCTGATTGGTTTATGTACCATCAGTCAACAGTTTCCTATTTTACAACGTTTGCTGGGACCATCATGCAATAGTCTTCAACCAGCAAGACAATTGGTCAATAATGTTCTTGTTATCAACTATCTGTGGCTTGTTCTGCAGTTGTTCAATTAGAATAGGGTGAGGAAGGACCTCAGTAAGTTATAAAGAGCAAATAAAGCCCTTATGCAAATTAGTTCAGAATTGAGACCATATGATTGGTTGATGCAACTGTCATTCAAAATAAGCCATTCTGATTGGTTTATATACTGTCAGTCAACAGTTTTCTATTTTACAACTTTTGCTGGGACTATCATGCATTAGTCTTCAACCAGCAAGACAATTGGTCAAGAATGCTCTTGTTATCAACTATCTGTGGCTGGTTTGGTAGGTTTTCAATTAAACTAGGGTTAGGAAAGACCTCAGTAAGTTATGGAGAGCAAATAAAGCCCTTATGCAAATTAGTTTAGAATTGAGACCATCTGATTGTTTGATGCAATTGTCATTCAAAATAAGCCATTCTGATTGGTTTATGTGCTGTCAGTCAACAGTTTTCTATTTTATAACTTTTGCTGGGACCATCATGCAATAGTCTTCTACCAGCAAGACAATTGGTCAAGAATGTAGTCAACAGTTTTCTATTTTACAACTTTTGCTGGCACCATCACGCAATAGCCTTTAACCAGCAAGACAATTGGTCAAGAATGTTCTTGTTATCAACTATCTGTGGCTGGTTCTGCAGGTGTTCAATTAGACTAGGGTCAGGAAGGACCTCAGTAAGTTATGAATAGCAAATAAAGCCATTATGCAAATTAGTTTAGAATTAAGACCATCTGATTGGTTGATGCAATTTTCATTCAAAATAAGCCATTCTGATTGGTTTATGTACTGTCAGTCAACAGTTCTCTATTTTACAACTTTTGCTGGGACTATCATGCATTAGTCTTCAACCAGCAAGACATTTGGTCAAGAATGCTCTTGTTATCAACTATCTGTGGCTGGTTCTGCAGGTGTTCAATTAGACTAGGGTGAGGAAGGACCTCAGTAAGTTATGAAGAGCAAATAAAGCCCTTATGCAAATTGGTTCAGAATTGAGATCATATGATTGGTTGATGCAACTGTCATTCAAAATAAGCCATTCTGATTGGTTTATGTACTGTCAGTCAACAGTTTTCTATTTTACAACTTTTGCTGGGACTATCATGCATTAGTCTTCAACCAGCAAGACAATTGGTCAAGAATGCTCTTGTTATCAACTATCTGTGGCTGGTTTGGTAGGTTTTCAATTAAACTAGGGTTAGGAAAGACCTCAGTAAGTTATGGAGAGCAAATAAAGCCCTTATGCAAATTAGTTTAGAATTGAGACCATCTGATTGGTTGATGCAATTGTCATTCAAAATAAGCCATTCTGATTGGTTTATGTGCTGTCAGTCAACATTTTTCTATTTTATAACTTTTGCTGGGACCATCATGCAATAGTCTTCAACCAGCAAGACATTTGGTCAAGAATGTTCTTGTTATCAACTATCTGTGGCTGGTTTTGTAGGTTTTCAATTAAACTAGGGTTAGGAAGGACCTCAGTAAGTTATGGAGAGCAAATAAAGCCCTTATGCAAATTAGTTTAGAATTAAGACCATCTGATTGGTTGATGCAATTGTCATTCAAAATAAGCCATTCTGATTGGTTTATGTACTGTCAGTCAACAGTTCTCTATTTTACAACTTTTGCTGGGACTATCATGCATTAGTCTTCAACCAGCAAGACAATTGGTCAAGAATGCTCTTGTTATCAACTATCTGTGGCTGGTTTTGTAGGTTTTCAATTAAACTAGGGTTAGGAAGGACCTCAGTAAGTTATGGAGAGCAAATAAAGCCCTTATGCAAATTAGTTTAGAATTAAGACCATCTGATTGGTTGATGCAATTGTCATTCAAAATAAGCCATTCTGATTGGTTTATGTACTGTCAGTCAACAGTTCTCTATTTTACAACTTTTGCTGGGACTATCATGCATTAGTCTTCAACCAGCAAGACATTTGGTCAAGAATGCTCTTGTTATCAACTATCTGAGGCTGGTTTTGTAGGTTTTCAATTAAACTAGGGTTAGGAAGGACCTCAGTAAGTTATGGAGAGCAAATAAAGCCCTTATGCAAATTAGTTCAGAATTGAGATCATCTGATTGGTTGATGCAACTGTCATTCAAAATAAGCCATTCTGATTGGTTTATGTACTGTCAGTCAACAGTTCTCTATTTTACAACTTTTGCTGGGACTATCATGCATTAGTCTTCAACCAGCAAGACAATTTGTCAAGAATGCTCTTGTTATCAACTATCTGTGGCTGGTTTTGTAGGTTTTCAATTAAACTAGGGTTAGGAAGGACCTCAAGTAGTTATGAAGAGCAAATAAAGCCCTTATGCAAATTAGTTTAGAATTGAGACCATCTGATTGGTTGATGCAATTGTCATTAAAAATAAGCCATTCTGATTGGTTTATGTGCTGTCAGTCAACAGTTTTCTATTTTATAACTTTTGCTGGGACCATCATGCAATAGTCTTCAACCAGCAAGACATTTGGTCAAGAATGTTCTTGTTATCAACTATCTGTGGCTGGTTTTGTAGGTTTTCAATTAAACTAGGGTTAGGAAGGACCTCAGTAAGTTATGGAGAGCAAATAAAGCCCTTATGCAAATTAGTTTAGAATTAAGACCATCTGATTGGTTGATACAATTGTCATTCAAAATAAGCCATTCTGATTGGTTTATGTACTGTCAGTCAACAGTTCTCTATTTTACAACTTTTGCTGGGACTATCATGCATTAGTCTTCAACCAGCAAGACAATTGGTCAAGAATGCTCTTGTTATCAACTATCTGTGGCTGGTTTTGTAGGTTTTCAATTAAACTAGGGTTAGGAAGGACCTCAGTAAGTTATGGAGAGCAAATAAAGCCCTTATGCAAATTAGTTTAGAATTAAGACCATCTGATTGGTTGATGCAATTGTCATTCAAAATAAGCCATTCTGATTGGTTTATGTACTGTCAGTCAACAGTTCTCTATTTTACAACTTTTGCTGGGACTATCATGCATTAGTCTTCAACCAGCAAGACATTTGGTCAAGAATGCTCTTGTTATCAACTATCTGAGGCTGGTTTTGTAGGTTTTCAATTAAACTAGGGTTAGGAAGGACCTCAGTAAGTTATGGAGAGCAAATAAAGCCCTTATGCAAATTAGTTCAGAATTGAGATCATCTGATTGGTTGATGCAACTGTCATTCAAAATAAGCCATTCTGATTGGTGTATATACTGTCAGTCAAAAGTTTTCTATTTTACAACTTTTGATGGGACTATCATGCATTAGTCTTCAACCAGCAAGACAATTGGTCAAGAATGCTCTTGTTATCAACTATCTGTGGCTGGTTCTGCAGGTGTTCAATTAAACTAGGGTTAGGAAAGACCTCAGTACATTATGGAGAGCAAATAAAGCCCTTATGCAAATTAGTTTAGAATTGAGACCATCTGATTGGTTGATGCAATTGTCATTCAAAATAAGCCATTCTGATTGGTTTATGTACTGTCAGTCAACAGTTCTCTATTTTACAACTTTTGCTGGGACTATCATGCATTAGTCTTCAACCAGCAAGACAATTGGTCAAGAATGCTCTTGTTATCAACTATCTGTGGCTGGTTTTATAGGTTTTCAATTAAACTAGGGTTAGGATGGACCTCAGTAAGTTATGGAGAGCAAATAAAGCCCTTATGCAAATTTGTTTAGAATTGAGACCATCTGATTGGTTGATGCAATTGTCATTCAAAATACACCATTCTGATTGGTTTATGTACTGTCAGTCAACAGTTCTCTATTTTACAACTTTTGCTGGGACTATCATGCATTAGTCTTCAACCAGCAAGACAATTGGTCAAGAATGCTCTTGTTATCAACTATCTGTGGCTGGTTTTGTAGGTTTTCAATTAAACTAGGGTTAGGAAGGACCTCAGTAAGTTATGGAGAGCAAATAAAGCCCTTATGCAAATTAGTTTAGAATTAAGACCATCTGATTGGTTGATGCAATTGTCATTCAAAATAAGCCATTCTGATTGGTTTATGTACTGTCAGTCAACAGTTCTCTATTTTACAACTTTTGCTGGGACTATCATGCATTAGTCTTCAACCAGCAAGACATTTGGTCAAGAATGCTCTTGTTATCAACTATCTGTGGCTGGTTTTGTAGGTTTTCAATTAAACTAGGGTTAGGAAGGACCTCAGTAAGTTATGGAGAGGAAATAAAGCCCTTATGCAAATTAGTTCAGAATTGAGAACATCTGATTGGTTGATGCAACTGTCATTCAAAATAAGCCATTCTGATTGGTTTATATACTGTCAGTCAACAGTTTTCTATTTTACAACTTTTGCTGGGACTATCATGCATTAGTCTTCAACCAGCAAGACAATTGGTCAAGAATGCTCTTGTTATCAACTATCTGTGGCTGGTTCTGCAGGTGTTCAACTAAACTAGGGTTAGGAAAGACCTCAGTAAGTTATGGAGAGCAAATAAAGCCCTTATGCAAATTAGTTTAGAATTGAGACCATCTGATTGGTTGATGCAATTGTCATTCAAAATAAGCCATTCTGATTGGTTTATGTACTGTCAGTCAACAGTTCTCTATTTTACAACTTTTGCTGGGACTATCATGCATTAGTCTTTAAACAGCAAGACATTTGGTCAAGAATGCTCTTGTTATCAACTATCTGTGGCTGGTTTTGTAGGTTTTCAATTAAACTAGGGTTAGGAAGGACCTCAGTAAGTTATGGAGAGCAAATAAAGCCCTTATGCAAATTAGTTCAGAATTGAGATCATCTGATTGGTTGATGCAACTGTCATTCAAAATAAGCCATTCTGATTGGTTTATATACTGTCAGTCAACAGTTTTCTATTTTACAACTTTTGCTGGGACTATCATGCATTAGTCTTCAACCAGAAAGACAATTGGTCAAGAATGCTCTTGTTATCAACTATCTGTGGCTGGTTCTGCAGGTGTTCAATTAGACTAGGGTGAGGAAGGACCTCAGTAAGTTATGAAGAGCAAATAAAGCCCTTATGCAAATTGGTTCAGAATTGAGATCATATGATTGGTTGATGCAACTGTCATTCAAAATAAGCCATTCTGATTGGTTTATGTACTGTCAGTCAACAGTTTTCTATTTTACAACTTTTGCTGGGACTATCATGCATTAGTCTTCAACCAGCAAGACAATTGGTCAAGAATGCTCTTGTTATCAACTATCTGTGGCTGGTTTGGTAGGTTTTCAATTAAACTAGGGTTAGGAAAGACCTCAGTAAGTTATGGAGAGCAAATAAAGCCCTTATGCAAATTAGTTTAGAATTGAGACTATCTGATTGGTTGATGCAATTGTCATTCAAAATAAGCCATTCTGATTGGTTTATGTGCTGTCAGTCAACAGTTTTCTATTTTATAACTTTTGCTGGGACCATCATGCAATAGTCTTCTACCAGCAAGACAATTGGTCAAGAATGTAGTCAACAGTTTTCTATTTTACAACTTTTGCTGGCACCATCACGCAATAGCCTTCAACCAACAAGACAATTGGTCAAGAATGTTCTTGCTATCAACTATCTGTGGCTGGTTCTGCAGGTGTTCAATTAGACTAGGGTGAGGAAGGACCTCAGTAAGTTATGAAGAGCAAATAAAGCCATTATGCAAATTAGTTCAGAATTGAGACCATCTGATTGGTTGATGCAACTGTCATTCAAAATAAGCCATTCTGATTGGTTTATGTACCATCAGTCAACAGTTTCCTATTTTACAACGTTTGCTGGGACCATCATGCAATAGTCTTCAACCAGCAAGACAATTGGTCAATAATGTTCTTGTTATCAACTATCTGTGGCTTGTTCTGCAGTTGTTCAATTAGAATAGGGTGAGGAAGGACCTCAGTAAGTTATAAAGAGCAAATAAAGCCCTTATGCAAATTAGTTCAGAATTGAGATCATATTATTGGTTGATGCAACTGTCATTCAAAATAAGCCATTCTGATTGGTTTATATACTGTCAGTCAACAGTTTTCTATTTTACAACTTTTGCTGGGACTATCATGCATTAGTTTTCAACCAGCAAGACATTTGGTCAAGAATGCTCTTGTTATCAACTATCTGTGGCTGGTTCTGCAGGTTTTCAATTAAACTAGGGTTAGGAAGGAACTCAGTAAGTTATGGAGAGCAAATAAAGCCCTTATGCAAATTCGTTCAGAATTGAGATCATCTGATTGGTTGATGCAACTGTCATTCAAAATAAGCCATTCTGATTGGTTTATATACTGTCAGTCAACTGTTTTCTATTTTACAACTTTTGCTGGGACTATCATGCATTACTCTTCAACCAGCAAGACAATTGGTCAAGAATGCTCTTGTTATCAACTATCTGTGGCTGGTTTTGTAGGTTTTCAATTAAACTAGGGTTAGGAAGGACCTCAGTAAGTTATGGAGAGGAAATAAAGCCCTTATGCAAATTAGTTCAGAATTGAGAACATCTGATTGGTTGATGCAACTGTCATTCAAAATAAGCCATTCTGATTGGTTTATATACTGTCAGTCAACAGTTTTCTATTTTACAACTTTTGCTGGGACTATCATGCATTAGTCTTCAACCAGCAAGACAATTGGTCAAGAATGCTCTTGTTATCAACTATCTGTGGCTGGTTCTGCAGGTGTTCAACTAAACTAGGGTTAGGAAAGACCTCAGTAAGTTATGGAGAGCAAATAAAGCCCTTATGCAAATTAGTTTAGAATTGAGACCATCTGATTGGTTGATGCAATTGTCATTCAAAATAAGCCATTCTGATTGGTTTATGTACTGTCAGTCAACAGTTCTCTATTTTACAACTTTTGCTGGGACTATCATGCATTAGTCTTTAAACAGCAAGACATTTGGTCAAGAATGCTCTTGTTATCAACTATCTGTGGCTGGTTTTGTAGGTTTTCAATTAAACTAGGGTTAGGAAGGACCTCAGTAAGTTATGGAGAGCAAATAAAGCCCTTATGCAAATTAGTTCAGAATTGAGATCATCTGATTGGTTGATGCAACTGTCATTCAAAATAAGCCATTCTGATTGGTTTATATACTGTCAGTCAACAGTTTTCTATTTTACAACTTTTGCTGGGACTATCATGCATTAGTCTTCAACCAGAAAGACAATTGGTCAAGAATGCTCTTGTTATCAACTATCTGTGGCTGGTTCTGCAGGTGTTCAATTAGACTAGGGTGAGGAAGGACCTCAGTAAGTTATGAAGAGCAAATAAAGCCCTTATGCAAATTGGTTCAGAATTGAGATCATATGATTGGTTGATGCAACTGTCATTCAAAATAAGCCATTCTGATTGGTTTATGTACTGTCAGTCAACAGTTTTCTATTTTACAACTTTTGCTGGGACTATCATGCATTAGTCTTCAACCAGCAAGACAATTGGTCAAGAATGCTCTTGTTATCAACTATCTGTGGCTGGTTTGGTAGGTTTTCAATTAAACTAGGGTTAGGAAAGACCTCAGTAAGTTATGGAGAGCAAATAAAGCCCTTATGCAAATTAGTTTAGAATTGAGACTATCTGATTGGTTGATGCAATTGTCATTCAAAATAAGCCATTCTGATTGGTTTATGTGCTGTCAGTCAACAGTTTTCTATTTTATAACTTTTGCTGGGACCATCATGCAATAGTCTTCTACCAGCAAGACAATTGGTCAAGAATGTAGTCAACAGTTTTCTATTTTACAACTTTTGCTGGCACCATCACGCAATAGCCTTCAACCAACAAGACAATTGGTCAAGAATGTTCTTGCTATCAACTATCTGTGGCTGGTTCTGCAGGTGTTCAATTAGACTAGGGTGAGGAAGGACCTCAGTAAGTTATGAAGAGCAAATAAAGCCATTATGCAAATTAGTTCAGAATTGAGACCATCTGATTGGTTGATGCAACTGTCATTCAAAATAAGCCATTCTGATTGGTTTATGTACCATCAGTCAACAGTTTCCTATTTTACAACGTTTGCTGGGACCATCATGCAATAGTCTTCAACCAGCAAGACAATTGGTCAATAATGTTCTTGTTATCAACTATCTGTGGCTTGTTCTGCAGTTGTTCAATTAGAATAGGGTGAGGAAGGACCTCAGTAAGTTATAAAGAGCAAATAAAGCCCTTATGCAAATTAGTTCCGAATTGAGATCATATTATTGGTTGATGCAACTGTCATTCAAAATAAGCCATTCTGATTGGTTTATATACTGTCAGTCAACAGTTTTCTATTTTACAACTTTTGCTGGGACTATCATGCATTAGTTTTCAACCAGCAAGACATTTGGTCAAGAATGCTCTTGTTATCAACTATCTGTGGCTGGTTCTGCAGGTTTTCAATTAAACTAGGGTTAGGAAGGAACTCAGTAAGTTATGGAGAGCAAATAAAGCCCTTATGCAAATTCGTTCAGAATTGAGATCATCTGATTGGTTGATGCAACTATCATTCAAAATAAGCCATTCTGATTGGTTTATGTACTGTCAGTCAACAGTTCTCTATTTTACAACTTTTGCTGGGACTATCATGCATTAGTCTTCAACCAGCAAGACAATTGGTCAAGAATGCTCTTGTTATCAACTATCTGTGGCTGGTTTTGTAGGTTTTCAATTAAATTAGGGTTAGGAAGGACCTCAGTAAGTTATGGAGAGCAAATAAAGCCCTTAGGCAAATTAGTTCAGAATTGAGATCATCTGATTGGTTGATGCAACTGTCATTCAAAATAAGCCATTCTGATTGGTTTATATACTGTCAGTCAACAGTTTTCTAATTTACAACTTTTGCTGGGACTATCATGCATTAGTCTTCAACCAGCAAGACAATTGGTCAAGAATGCTCTTGTTATCAACTATCTGTGGCTGGTTCTGCAGGTATTCAATTAAACTAGGGTTAGGAAAGACCTCAATAAGTTATGGAGAGCAAATAAAGCCCTTATGCAAATTAGTTCAGAATTGAGATCATATGATTGGTTGATGCAACTGTCATTCAAAATAAGCCATTCTGATTGGTTTATGTACTGTCAGTCATCAGTTTTCTATTTTACAACTTTTGCTGGGACTATCATGCATTAGTCTTCAACCAGCAAGACAATTGGTCAAGAATGCTCTTGTTATCATTTATCTGTGGCTGGTTTTGTAGGTTTTCAATTAAACTAGGGTTAGGAAAGACCTCAGTAAGTTATGGAGAGCAAATAAAGCCCTTATGCAAATTAGTTTAGAATTGAGACCATCTGATTGGTTGATGCAATTGTCATTCAAAATACACCATTCTGATTGGTTTATGTACTGTCAGTCAACAGTTCTTTATTTCACAACTTTTGCTGGGACTATCATGCATTAGTCTTCAACCAGCAAGACAATTGGTCAAGAATGCTCTTGTTATCAACAATCTGTGGCTGGTTCTGCAGGTGTTCAATTAAACTAGGGTTAGGAAGGACCTCAGTAAGTTATGGAGAGCAAATAAAGCCCTTATGCAAATTAGTTCAGAATTGAGATCATCTGATTGGTTGATGCAACTGTTATTCAAAATAAGCCATTCTGATTGGTTTATGTACTGTCAGTCAACAGTTCTCTATTTTACAACTTTTGCTGGGACTATCATGCATTAGTCTTCAACCAGCAAGACAATTGGTCAATAATGCTCTTGTTATCAACTATCTGTGGCTGGTTCTGCAGGTATTCAATTAAACTAGGGTTAGGAAAGACCTCAATAAGTTATGGAGAGCAAATAAAGCCCTTATGCAAATTAGTTCAGAATTGAGATCATATGATTGGTTGATGCAACTGTCATTCAAAATAAGCCATTCTGATTGGTTTATATACTGTCAGTCAACAGTTTTCTATTTTACAACTTTTGCTGGGACTATCATGCATTAGTCTTCAACCAGCAAGACAATTGGTCAAGAATGCTCTTGTTATCAACTATCTGTGGCTGGTTCTGCAGGTATTCAATTAAACTAGGGTTAGGAAGGACCTCAGTAAGTTATGGAGAGCAAATAAAGCCCTTATGCAAATTAGTTCAGAATTGAGATCATCTGATTGGTTGATGCAACTGTCATTCAAAATAAGCCATTCTGATTGGTTTATATACTGTCAGTCAACAGTTTTCTATTTTACAACTTTTGCTGGGACTATCATGCATTAGTCTTCAACCAGCAAGACAATTGGTCAAGAATGCTCTTGTTATCAACTACCTGTGGCTGGTTCTGCAGGTGTTCTATTAGACTAGGGTGAGGAAGGACCTCAGTAAGTTATGAAGAGCAAATAAAGCCCTTATGCAAATTAGTTCTGAATTGAGATCATATGATTGGTTGATGCAACTGTCATTCAAAATAAGCCATTCTGATTGGTTTATGTACTGTCAGTCAACAGTTTTCTATTTTACAACTTTTGCTGGGACTATCATGCATTATTCTTCAACCAGCAAGACAATTGGTCAAGAGTGCTCTTGTTATCAACTATCTGTGGCTGGTTTTGTAGGTTTTCAATTAAACTAGGGTTAGGAAGGACCTCAGTAAGTTATGAAGAGCAAATAAAGCCCTTATGCAAATTAGTTTAGAATTGAGACCATCTGATTGGTTGATGCAATTGTCATTAAAAATAAGCCATTCTGATTGGTTTATGTGCTGTCAGTCAACAGTTTTCTATTTTATAACTTTTGCTGGGACCATCATGCTAAAATCTTTAACCAGAAAGTCAATTCGTCAAGAATGTAGTCAACAGTTTTCTATTTTACAACTTTTGCTATCACCATCACGCAATAGCCTTCAAACAGCAAGACAAGTGGTCAATAATGTTCTTGTTATCAACTATCTGTGGCTGGTTCTGCAGGTGTTCAATTAGAATAGGGTGAGGAAGGACCTCAGTAAGTTATGAAGAGCAAATAAAGCCCTTATGCAAATTGGTTCAGAATTGAGATCATATGATTGGTTGATGCAACTGTCATTCTAAATAAGCCATTCTGATTGGTTTATGTACTGTCAGTCAACAGTTTTCTATTTTACAACTTTTGCTGGGACTATCATGCATTAGTCTTCAACCAGCAAGACAATTGGTCAAGAATGCTCTTGTTATCAACTATCTGTGGCTGGTTTTGTAGGTTTTCAATTAAACCAGGGTTAGGAAAGACCTCAGTAAGTTATGGAGAGCAAATAAAGCCATTATGCTAATTAGTTTAGAATTGAGACCTTCTGATTGGTTGATGCAATTGTCATTCAAAATAAGCCATTCTGATTGGTTTATTTACTGTCAGTCAACAGTTCTCTATTTTACAACTTTTGCTGGGACTATCATGCATTAATCTTCAACCAGCAAGACAATTGGTCAAGAATGCTCTTGTTATCAACTATCTGTGGCTGGTTTTGTAGGTTTTCAATTAAACTAGGGTTAGGAAGGACCTCAGTAGTTATGGAGAGCAAATAAAGCCCTTATGCAAATTAGTTTAGAATTGAGACCATCTGATTGGTTGATGCAATTGTCAATCAAAATAAGACATTCTGATTGGTTTATGTACTGTCAGTCAACAGTTCTTTATTTCACAACTTTTGCTGGGACTATCATGCATTAGTCTTTAACCAGCAAGACAATTTTTTTTTTTTTTTTTTTTATAAACCATCAGGTTTAGAGATAACATGCATTGTTCCCAAAGGAACTAATCCTTCAACCATGCTCAACCTGTAGCATTTATCTCCAACTCATCATTCTGGTCTTTAATTTTTCATAATTTTTAACATATAGAGACTAGCATAATTTGCATAAGCACACCTCCTTTCCAGTGCACCTCCCCAAACGATCACGCCCCAAACACTAAGTCTGGGGGCCATTTTAAACAATACTAAACAAAAAACACACTAACCAAATTTAACCATAATGGTCCACATAATTCACTTCTTCACGAAAAACAGGAACCCACTCTTTGGCAGGTTTAAACCCTTCTGGAACCACCCAAAAATCTGTGTTCGAATTCCAGGTTACAAACCCCAGTTTCTCCAGCATTTCTGTCTTCACTGTCTTGAGCACATTCTTTAGAATAACTGCAGCCTTTTTTTCCCCACACCGTGTCCCAGCCACTACTGATTCCTCTGATGTACTTGAATCTTCGCTTTCAGACCAGTTCTCAACCTTCTTCTCCTTGCCCACTTTTCTAGGCTTTACAGTTAAGTCCTCAGCCATGCACATCTCCTCCTCCACACATTCCTCCTTCTCAGCAGGTTCTACTTTCTCACTCACCACCTTTGCTTCCTTTTGTGCACCTTTCCCTTTTTCCTGTGGTTCTGGCATAGTCTCCTTTTTATTCATTCCCTGCTGATTTTTATAAGCAGGACAGTCCCTTGCCCTATGCTTTGTATCACCACAAATATCGCACTTTATTGCTTCTGGGCATTTTGCAGCTTCATGCCCAGCCTTCTTACAATTCCTGCATTTTCTCTCTTCTGGACACTCACTTTGGACATGACCATAACAAAAACATTTCCTACAATATGTAGGCTGTCCAGGGTAGTAAAGAAAGCCACGCTTCCCTCCAATGTTAAAGTTAGCTGGTGGTTGTTTAACCCCTCCAATCCCACTTGGGTCAGCCTTAAATTTCACAAAAAACTTAATTTTGCCATTGAAAATACCATGCGTATTAACCATACGTTCTTCACCTTTCACCTCCGTGCAATATTGCAGTAAAAAGGACTTCACCAAATTTATGTCTGTATAAGGGTCATACAGGTGTACATACAATAGTCTTTGGGGTGCAAAGAACAACTCAGTGAGTTTAAAGCCATTCATAATAGCCTCAGTCCCCTTTAAACAGTCCTTCAGCTTCCCACAAGCATCATAACAGCGACTTATTTCATATAGAGTAATGTCGTACATACCACTCTTTTGAAAGTCCTGTAAACAGAAAGCTTCCTCTTTTCTCACTCCAGCCACTTCCATCAAGATTTTCTCCACGATGTAATCCAAATCGACCTCAAGTCGGAAAGTATTTCGCACCATCTTGGATACGCTCCAATTCCAATCCTTCGACTCGCCTTCCCGTTCTCAGGGGACCTCCAGCATGAAGAACCCCCAAACAGACAGTTGGTCAAGAATGTTCTTGTTATCAACTATCTGTGGCTGGTTTTGTTGGTTTTCAATTAAACTAGGGTTAGGAAGGACCTCAGTAAGTTATGGAGAGCAAATAAAGCCCTTATGCAAATTAGTTCAGAATTGAGACCATCTGATTGGTTGATGCCATTGTCATTCAAAATAAGCCATTCTGATTGGTTTATGTACTGTCAGTCAACAGTTCTCTATTTTACAACTTTTGCTGGGACTATCATGCATTAGTCTTCAACCAGCAAGACAATTGGTCAAGAATGCTCTTGTTATCAACTATCTGTGGCTGGTTTTATAGGTTTTCAATTAAACTAGGGTTAGGAAGGACCTCAGTAAGTTATGGAGAGCAAATAAAGCCCTTATGCAAATTAGTTTAGAATTGAGACCATCTGATTGGTTGATGCAATTGTCATTCAAAATACACCATTCTGATTGGTTTATGTACTGTCAGTCAACAGTTTTCTATTTTACAACTTTTGCTGGGACTATCATGCATTAGTCTTCAACCAGCAAGACAATTGGTCAAGAATGCTCTTGTTATCAACAATCTGTGGCTGGTTCTGCAGGTGTTCAATTAAACTAGGGTTAGGAAGGACCTCAGTAAGTTATGGAGAGCAAATAAAGCCCTTATGCAAATTAGTTCAGAATTGAGATCATCTGATTGGTTGATGCAACTATCATTCAAAATAAGCCATTCTGATTGGTTTATGTACTGTCAGTCAACAGTTCTCTATTTTACAACTTTTGCTGGGACTATCATGCATTAGTCTTCAACCAGCAAGACAATTGGTCAAGAATGCTCTTGTTATCAACTATCTGTGGCTGGTTTAGTAGGTTTTCAATTAAACTAGGGTTAGGAAGGACCTCAGTAAGTTATGGAGAGCAAATAAAGCCCTTATGCAAATTAGTTCAGAATTGAGATCATCTGATTGGTTGATGCAACTGTCATTCAAAATAAGCCATTCTGATTGGTTTATATACTGTCAGTCAACAGTTTTCTAATTTACAACTTTTGCTGGGACTATCATGCATTAGTCTTCAACCAGCAAGACAATTGGTCAAGAATGCTCAAGTTATCAACTATCTGTGGCTGGTTCTGCAGGTATTCAATTAAACTAGGGTTAGGAAAGACCTCAATAAGTTATGGAGAGCAAATAAAGCCCTTATGCAAATTAGTTCAGAATTGAGATCATATGATTGGTTGATGCAACTGTCATTCAAAATAAGCCATTCTGATTGGTTTATGTACTGTCAGTCATCAGTTTTCTATTTTACAACTTTTGCTGGGACTATCATGCATTAGTCTTCAACCAGCAAGACAATTGGTCAATAATGCTCTTGTTATCAACTATCTGTGGCTGGTTCTGCAGGTATTCAATTAAACTAGGGTTAGGAAAGACCTCAATAAGTTATGGAGAGCAAATAAAGCCCTTATGCAAATTAGTTCAGAATTGAGATCATATGATTGGTTGATGCAACTGTCATTCAAAATAAGCCATTCTGATTGGTTTATATACTGTCAGTCAACAGTTTTCTATTTTACAACTTTTGCTGGGACTATCATGCATTAGTCTTCAACCAGCAAGACAATTGGTCAAGAATGCTCTTGTTATCAACTATCTGTGGCTGGTTCTGCAGGTATTCAATTAAACTAGGGTTAGGAAGGACCTCAGTAAGTTATGGAGAGCAAATAAAGCCCTTATGCAAATTAGTTCAGAATTGAGATCATCTGATTGGTTGATGCAACTGTCATTCAAAATAAGCCATTCTGATTGGTTTATATACTGTCAGTCAACAGTTTTCTATTTTACAACTTTTGCTGGGACTATCATGCATTAGTCTTCAACCAGGAAGACAATTGGTCAAGAATGCTCTTGTTATCAACTACCTGTGGCTGGTTCTGCAGGTGTTCTATTAGACTAGGGTGAGGAAGGACCTCAGTAAGTTATGAAGAGCAAATAAAGCCCTTATGCAAATTAGTTCTGAATTGAGATCATATGATTGGTTGATGCAACTGTCATTCAAAATAAGCCATTCTGATTGGTTTATGTACTGTCAGTCAACAGTTTTCTATTTTACAACTTTTGCTGGGACTATCATGCATTATTCTTCAACCAGCAAGACAATTGGTCAAGAGTGCTCTTGTTATCAACTATCTGTGGCTGGTTTTGTAGGTTTTCAATTAAACTAGGGTTAGGAAGGACCTCAGTAAGTTATGAAGAGCAAATAAAGCCCTTATGCAAATTAGTTTAGAATTGAGACCATCTGATTGGTTGAAGCAATTGTCATTAAAAATAAGCCATTCTGATTGGTTTATGTGCTGTCAGTCAACAGTTTTCTATTTTATAACTTTTGCTGGGACCATCATGCTAAAATCTTTAACCAGAAAGTCAATTCGTCAAGAATGTAGTCAACAGTTTTCTATTTTACAACTTTTGCTATCACCATCACGCAATAGCCTTCAAACAGCAAGACAAGTGGTCAATAATGTTCTTGTTATCAACTATCTGTGGCTGGTTCTGCAGGTGTTCAATTAGAATAGGGTGAGGAAGGACCTCAGTAAGTTATGAAGAGCAAATAAAGCCCTTATGCAAATTGGTTCAGAATTGAGATCATATGATTGGTTGATGCAACTGTCATTCTAAATAAGCCATTCTGATTGGTTTATGTACTGTCAGTCAACAGTTTTCTATTTTACAACTTTTGCTGGGACTATCATGCATTAGTCTTCAACCAGCAAGACAATTGGTCAAGAATGCTCTTGTTATCAACTATCTGTGGCTGGTTTTGTAGGTTTTCAATTAAACCAGGGTTAGGAAAGACCTCAGTAAGTTATGGAGAGCAAATAAAGCCATTATGCTAATTAGTTTAGAATTGAGACCATCTGATTGGTTGATGCAATTGTCATTCAAAATAAGCCATTCTGATTGGTTTATTTACTGTCAGTCAACAGTTCTCTATTTTACAACTTTTGCTGGGACTATCATGCATTAATCTTCAACCAGCAAGACAATTGGTCAAGAATGCTCTTGTTATCAACTATCTGTGGCTGGTTTTGTAGGTTTTCAATTAAACTAGGGTTAGGAAGGACCTCAGTAGTTATGGAGAGCAAATAAAGCCCTTATGCAAATTAGTTTAGAATTGAGACCATCTGATTGGTTGATGCAATTGTCAATCAAAATAAGACATTCTGATTGGTTTATGTACTGTCAGTCAACAGTTCTTTATTTCACAACTTTTGCTGGGACTATCATGCATTAGTCTTTAACCAGCAAGACAATTGGTAAAGAATGCTCTTGTTATCAACTATCTGTGGCTGGTTTTGTTGGTTTTTAATTAAACTAGGGTTAGGAAGGACCTCAGTAAGTTATGGAGAGCAAATAAAGCCCTTATGCAAATTAGTTCAGAATTGAGACCATCTGATTGGTTGATGCCATCGTCATTCAAAATAAGCCATTCTGATTGGTTTATGTGCTGTCAGTCAACAGTTTTCTATTTTATAACTTTTGCTGGGACCATCATGCAATAGTCTTCAACCAGCAAGACAATTGGTCAAGAATGTAGTCAACAGTTTTCTATTTTACAAATTTTGCTGGCACCATCACGCAATAGCCTTTAACCAGCAAGACAATTGGTCAAGAATGTTCTTGTTATCAACTATCTGTGGCTGGTTCTGCAGGTGTTCAATTAGACTAGGGTGAGGAAGGACCTCAGTAAGTTATGAAGAGCAAATAAAGCCATTATGTAAATTAGTTCAGAATTGAGATCATCTGATTGGTTGATGCAACTGTCATTCAAAATAAGCAATTCTGATTGGTTTATGTACCATCAGTCAACAGTTTCCTATTTTACAACGTTTGCTGGGACCATCATGCAATAGTCTTCAACCAGCAAGACAATTGGTCAATAATGTTCTTGTTATCAACTATCTGTGGCTGGTTCTGCAGGTGTTCAATTAGAATAGGGTTAGGAAGGACCTCAGTAAGTTATAAAGAGCAAATAAAGCCCTTATGCAAATTAGTTCAGAATTGAGACCATCTGATTGGTTGATGCAACTGTTTTTCAAAATAAGCCATTCTGATTGGTTTATGTACTGTCAGTCAACAGTTCTCTATTTTATAACTTTTGCTGGGACTATCATGCATTAGTCTTCAACCAGCAAGACAATTGATCAAGAATGCTATTGTTATCAACTATCTGTGGCTGGTTTTGTAGGTTTTCAATTAAACTAGGGTTAGGAAGGACCTCAGTAAGTTATGGAGAGCAAATAAAGCCCTTATGCAAATTAGTTCAGAATTGAGATCATCTGATTGGTTGATGCAACTGTCATTCAAAATAAGCCATTCTGATTGGTTTATATACTGTCAGTCAACAGTTTTCTATTTTACAACGTTTGCTGGGACTATCATGCATTAGTCTTCAACCAGCAAGACAATTGGTCAAGAACGCTCTTGTTATCAACTATCTGTGGCTGGTTCTGCAGGTGTTCAATTAAACTAGGGTTAGGAAAGACCTCAGTAAGTTATGGAGAGCAAATAAAGCCCTTATGCAAATTAGTTCGGAATTGAGATCATATGATTGGTTGATGCAACTGTCATTCAAAATAAGCCATTCTGATTGGTTTATGTACTGTCAGTCAACAGTTCTTTATTTCACAACTTTTGCTGGGACTATCATGCATTAGTCTTTAACCAGCAAGACAATTGGTAAAGAATGCTCTTGTTATCAACTATCTGTGGCTGGTTTTGTTGGTTTTCAATTAAACTAGGGTTAGGAAGGACCTCAGTAAGTTATGGAGAGCAAATAAAGCCCTTATGCAAATTAGTTCAGAATTGAGACCATCTGATTGGTTGATGCCATCGTCATTCAAAATAAGCCATTCTGATTGGTTTATGTGCTGTCAGTCAACAGTTTTCTATTTTATAACTTTTGCTGGGACCATCATGCAATAGTCTTCAACCAGCAAGACAATTGGTCAAGAATGTAGTCAACAGTTTTCTATTTTACAAATTTTGCTGGCACCATCACGCAATAGCCTTTAACCAGCAAGACAATTGGTCAAGAATGTTCTTGTTATCAACTATCTGTGGCTGGTTCTGCAGGTGTTCAATTAGACTAGGGTGAGGAAGGACCTCAGTAAGTTATGAAGAGCAAATAAAGCCATTATGTAAATTAGTTCAGAATTGAGATCATCTGATTGGTTGATGCAACTGTCATTCAAAATAAGCAATTCTGATTGGTTTATGTACCATCAGTCAACAGTTTCCTATTTTACAACGTTTGCTGGGACCATCATGCAATAGTCTTCAACCAGCAAGACAATTGGTCAATAATGTTCTTGTTATCAACTATCTGTGGCTGGTTCTGCAGGTGTTCAATTAGAATAGGGTTAGGAAGGACCTCAGTAAGTTATAAAGAGCAAATAAAGCCCTTATGCAAATTAGTTCAGAATTGAGACCATCTGATTGGTTGATGCAACTGTTATTCAAAATAAGCCATTCTGATTGGTTTATGTACTGTCAGTCAACAGTTCTCTATTTTATAACTTTTGCTGGGACTATCATGCATTAGTCTTCAACCAGCAAGACAATTGATCAAGAATGCTATTGTTATCAACTATCTGTGGCTGGTTTTGTAGGTTTTCAATTAAACTAGGGTTAGGAAGGACCTCAGTAAGTTATGGAGAGCAAATAAAGCCCTTATGCAAATTAGTTCAGAATTGAGATCATCTGATTGGTTGATGCAACTGTCATTCAAAATAAGCCATTCTAATTGGTTTATATACTGTCAGTCAACAGTTTTCTATTTTACAACGTTTGCTGGGACTATCATGCATTAGTCTTCAACCAGCAAGACAATTTGTCAAGAATGCTCTTGTTATCAACTATCTGTGGCTGGTTTTGTAGGTTTTCAATTAAACTAGGGTTAGGAAGGAACTCAGTAAGTTATGGAGAGCAAATAAAGCCCTTATGCAAATTAGTTCAGAATTGAGATCATCTGATTGGTTGATGCAACTGTCATTCAAAATACACCATTCTGATTGGTTTATGTGCTGTCAGTCAACAGTTTTGCTGGGACTATCATGCATTAGTCTTCAACCAGCAAGACAATTGGTCAAGAATGCTCTTGTTATCAACAATCTGTGGCTGGTTCTGCAGGTGTTCAATTAAACTAGGGTTAGGAAGGACCTCAGTAAGTTATGGAGAGCAAATAAAGCCCTTATGCAAATTAGTTCAGAATTGAGATCATCTGATTGGTTGATGCAACTGTCATTCAAAATAAGCCATTCTGATTGGTTTATGTACTGTCAGTCAACAGTTCTCTATTTTACAACTTTTGCTGGGACTATCATGCATTAGTCTTCAACCAGCAAGACAATTGGTCAATAATGCTCTTGTTATCAACTATCTGTGGCTGGTTCTGCAGGTATTCAATTAAACTAGGGTTAGGAAAGACCTCAATAAGTTATGGAGAGCAAATAAAGCCCTTATGCAAATTAGTTCAGAATTGAGATCATATGATTGGTTGATGCAACTGTCATTCAAAATAAGCCATTCTGATTGGTTTATATACTGTCAGTCAACAGTTTTCTATTTTACAACTTTTGCTGGGACTATCATGCATTAGTCTTCAACCAGCAAGACATTTGGTCAAGAATGCTCTTGTTATCAACTATCTGTGGCTGGTTCTGCAGGTATTCAATTAAACTAGGGTTAGGAAGGACCTCAGTAAGTTATGGAGAGCAAATAAAGCCCTTATGCAAATTAGTTCAGAATTGAGATCATCTGATTGGTTGATGCAACTGTCATTCAAAATAAGCCATTCTGATTGGTTTATATACTGTCAGTCAACAGTTTTCTATTTTATAACTTTTGCTGGGACCATCATGCAATAGTCTTCAACCAGCAAGACAATTGGTCAAGAATGTAGTCAACAGTTTTCTATTTTACAAATTTTGCTGGCACCATCACGCAATAGCCTTTAACCAGCAAGACAATTGGTCAAGAATGTTCTTGTTATCAACTATCTGTGGCTGGTTCTGCAGGTGTTCAATTAGACTAGGGTGAGGAAGGACCTCAGTAAGTTATGAAGAGCAAATAAAGCCATTATGTAAATTAGTTCAGAATTGAGATCATCTGATTGGTTGATGCAACTGTCATTCAAAATAAGCAATTCTGATTGGTTTATGTACCATCAGTCAACAGTTTCCTATTTTACAACGTTTGCTGGGACCATCATGCAATAGTCTTCAACCAGCAAGACAATTGGTCAATAATGTTCTTGTTATCAACTATCTGTGGCTGGTTCTGCAGGTGTTCAATTAGAATAGGGTTAGGAAGGACCTCAGTAAGTTATAAAGAGCAAATAAAGCCCTTATGCAAATTAGTTCAGAATTGAGACCATCTGATTGGTTGATGCAACTGTCATTCAAAATAAGCCATTCTGATTGGTTTATGTACTGTCAGTCAACAGTTCTCTATTTTACAACTTTTGCTGGGACTATCATGCATTAGTCTTCAACCAGCAAGACAATTAATCAAGAATGCTATTGTTATCAACTATCTGTGGCTTGTTTTGTAGGTTTTCAATTAAACTAGGGTTAGGAAGGACCTCAGTAAGTTATGGAGAGCAAATAAAGCCCTTATGCAAATTAGTTCAGAATTGAGATCATCTGATTGGTTGATGCAACTGTCATTCAAAATAAGCCATTCTGATTGGTTTATATACTGTCAGTCAACAGTTTTCTATTTTACAACGTTTGCTGGGACTATCATGCATTAGTCTTCAACCAGCAAGACAATTGGTCAAGAATGCTCTTGTTATCAACTATCTGTGGCTGGTTCTGCAGGTGTTCAATTAAACTAGGGTTAGGAAAGACCTCAGTAAGTTATGGAGAGCAAATAAAGCCCTTATGCAAATTAGTTCGGAATTGAGATCATATGATTGGTTGATGCAACTGTCATTCAAAATAAGCCATTCTGATTGGTTTATGTACTGTCAGTCAACAGTTTTCTATTTTACAACTTTTGCTGGGACTATCATGCATTAGTCTTCAACCAGCAAGACAATTGGTCAAGAATGCTCTTGTTATCAACTATCTGTGGCTGGTTTTGTAGGTTTTCAATTAAACTAGGGTTAGGAAAGACCTCAGTAAGTTATGGAGAGCAAATAAAGCCATTATGCAAATTAGTTTAGAATTGAGACCATCTGATTGGTTGATGCAATTGTCATTCAAAATACACCATTCTGATTGGTTTATGTACTGTCAGTCAACAGTTCTCTATTTTACAACTTTTGCTGGGACTATCATGCATTAGTCTTCAACCAGCAAGACAATTGGTCAAGAATGCTCTTGTTATCAACTATCTGTGGCTGGTTCTGCAGGTGTTCAATTAGACTAGGGTGAGGAAGGAACTCAGTAAGTTATGGAGAGCAAATAAAGCCCTTATGCAAATTAGTTCAGAATTGAGATCATCTGATTGGTTGATGCAACTGTCATTCAAAATAAGCCATTCTGATTGGTTTATATACTGTCAGTCAACAGTTTTCTATTTTACAACTTTTGCTGGGACTATCATGCATTAGTCTTCAACCAGCAAGACAATTGGTCAAGAATGCTCTTGTTATCAACTATCTGTGGCTGGTTCTGCAGGTGTTCAATTAGACTAGGGTGAGGAAGGACCTCAGTAAGTTATGAAGAGCAAATAAAGCCCTTATGCAAAGTGGTTCAGAATTGAGATCATATGATTGGTTGATGCAACTGTCATTCAAAATAAGCCATTCTGATTGGTTTATGTACTGTCAGTCAACAGTTTTCTATTTTACAACTTTTGCTGGGACTATCATGCATTAGTCTTCAACCAGCAAGACAATTGGTCAAGAATGCTCTTGTTATCAACTATCTGTGGCTGGTTTTGTAGGTTTTCAATTAAACTAGGGTTAGGAAGGACCTCAGTAAGTTATGGAGAGCAAATAAAGCCCTTATGCAAATTAGTTCAGAATTGAGATCATATGATTGGTTGATGCAACTGTCATTCAAAATAAGCCATTCTGATTGGTTTATGTACTGTCAGTCAACAGTTTTCTATTTTACAACTTTTGCTCGGACTATTATGCATTAGTCTTCAACCAGCAAGACAATTGGTCAAGAATGCTCTTGTTATCAACTATCTGTGGCTGGTTTGGTAGGTTTTCAATTAAACTAGGGTTAGGAAAGACCTCAGTAAATTATGGAGAGCAAATAAAGCCCTTATGCAAATTAGTTTAGAATTGAGACCATCTGATTGGTTGATGCAATTGTCATTCAAAATAAGCCATTCTGATTGGTTTATGTGCTGTCAGTCAACAGTTTTCTATTTTATAACTTTTGCTGGGACCATCATGCAATAGTCTTCAACCAGCAAGACAATTGGTCAAGAATGTAGTCAACAGTTTTCTATTTTACAACTTTTGCTGGCACCATCACGCAATAGCCTTCAACCAGCAAGACAATTGGTCAAGAATGCTCTTGTTATCAACTATCTGTGGCTGGTTTTATAGGTTTTCAATTTAACTAGGGTTAGGAAGGACCTCAGTAAGTTATGGAGAGCAAATAAAGCCCCTATGCAAATTAGTTTAGAATTGAGACCATCTGATTGGTTGATGCAATTGTCATTCAAAATACACCATTCTGATTGGTTTATGTACTGTCAGTCAACAGTTCTCTATTTTACAACTTTTGCTGGGACTATCATGCATTAGTCTTCAACCAGCAAGACAATTGGTCAAGAATGCTCTTGTTATCAACTACCTGTGGCTGGTTCTGCAGGTGTTCTATTAGACTAGGGTGAGGAAGGACCTCAGTAAGTTATGAAGAGCAAATAAAGCCCTTATGCAAATTAGTTTAGAATTGAGACCATCTGATTGGTTGATGCAATTGTCATTCAAAATACACCATTCTGATTGGTTTATGTACTGTCAGTCAACAGTTCTCTATTTTACAACTTTTGCTGGGACTATCATGCATTAGTCTTCAACCAGCAAGATAATTTGTCAAGAATGCTCTTGTTATCAACTATCTGTGGCTGGTTTTGTAGGTTTTTAATTAAACTAGGGTTAGGAAGGAACTCAGTAAGTTATGGAGAGCAAATAAAGCCCTTATGCAAATTAGTTCAGAATTGAGATCATCTGATTGGTTGATGCAACTGTCATTCAAAATAAGCCATTCTGATTGGTTTATATACTGTCAGTCAACAGTTTTCTATTTTACAACTTTTGCTGGGACTATCATGCATTAGTCTTCAACCAGCAAGACAATTGGTCAAGAATGCTCTTGTTATCAACTACCTGTGGCTGGTTCTGCAGGTGTTCTATTAGACTAGGGTGAGGAAGGACCTCAGTAAGTTATGAAGAGCAAATAAAGCCCTTATGCAAATTAGTTCTGAATTGAGATCATATGATTGGTTGATGCAACTGTCATTCAAAATAAGCCATTCTGATTGGTTTATGTACTGTCAGTCAACAGTTTTCTATTTTACAACTTTTGCTGGGACTATCATGCATTATTCTTCAACCAGCAAGACAATTGGTCAAGAGTGCTCTTGTTATCAACTATCTGTGGCTGGTTTTGTAGGTTTTCAATTAAACTAGGGTTAGGAAGGACCTCAGTAAGTTATGAAGAGCAAATAAAGCCCTTATGCAAATTAGTTTAGAATTGAGACCATCTGATTGGTTGATGCAATTGTCATTAAAAATAAGCCATTCTGATTGGTTTATGTGCTGTCAGTCAACAGTTTTCTATTTTATAACTTTTGCTGGGACCATCATGCTAAAATCTTTAACCAGAAAGTCAATTCGTCAAGAATGTAGTCAACAGTTTTCTATTTTACAACTTTTGCTATCACCATCACGCAATAGCCTTCAAACAGCAAGACAAGTGGTCAATAATGTTCTTGTTATCAACTATCTGTGGCTGGTTCTGCAGGTGTTCAATTAGAATAGGGTGAGGAAGGACCTCAGTAAGTTATGAAGAGCAAATAAAGCCCTTATGCAAATTGGTTCAGAATTGAGATCATATGATTGGTTGATGCAACTGTCATTCTAAATAAGCCATTCTGATTGGTTTATGTACTGTCAGTCAACAGTTTTCTATTTTACAACTTTTGCTGGGACTATCATGCATTAGTCTTCAACCAGCAAGACAATTGGTCAAGAATGCTCTTGTTATCAACTATCTGTGGCTGGTTTTGTAGGTTTTCAATTAAACCAGGGTTAGGAAAGACCTCAGTAAGTTATGGAGAGCAAATAAAGCCATTATGCTAATTAGTTTAGAATTGAGACCATCTGATTGGTTGATGCAATTGTCATTCAAAATAAGCCATTCTGATTGGTTTATTTACTGTCAGTCAACAGTTCTCTATTTTACAACTTTTGCTGGGACTATCATGCATTAATCTTCAACCAGCAAGACAATTGGTCAAGAATGCTCTTGTTATCAACTATCTGTGGCTGGTTTTGTAGGTTTTCAATTAAACTAGGGTTAGGAAGGACCTCAGTAGTTATGGAGAGCAAATAAAGCCCTTATGCAAATTAGTTTAGAATTGAGACCATCTGATTGGTTGATGCAATTGTCAATCAAAATAAGACATTCTGATTGGTTTATGTACTGTCAGTCAATAGTTCTTTATTTCACAACTTTTGCTGGGACTATCATGCATTAGTCTTTAACCAGCAAGACAATTGGTAAAGAATGCTCTTGTTATCAACTATCTGTGGCTGGTTTTGTTGGTTTTCAATTAAACTAGGGTTAGGAAGGACCTCAGTAAGTTATGGAGAGCAAATAAAGCCCTTATGCAAATTAGTTCAGAATTGAGACCATCTGATTGGTTGATGCCATCGTCATTCAAAATAAGCCATTCTGATTGGTTTATGTGCTGTCAGTCAACAGTTTTCTATTTTATAACTTTTGCTGGGACCATCATGCAATAGTCTTCAACCAGCAAGACAATTGGTCAAGAATGTAGTCAACAGTTTTCTATTTTACAAATTTTGCTGGCACCATCAAGCAATAGCCTTTAACCAGCAAGACAATTGGTCAAGAATGTTCTTGTTATCAACTATCTGTGGCTGGTTCTGCAGGTGTTCAATTAGACTAGGGTGAGGAAGGACCTCAGTAAGTTATGAAGAGCAAATAAAGCCATTATGTAAATTAGTTCAGAATTGAGATCATCTGATTGGTTGATGCAACTGTCATTCAAAATAAGCAATTCTGATTGGTTTATGTACCATCAGTCAACAGTTTCCTATTTTACAACGTTTGCTGGGACCATCATGCAATAGTCTTCAACCAGTAAGACAATTGGTCAATAATGTTCTTGTTATCAACTATCTGTGGCTGGTTCTGCAGGTGTTCAATTAGAATAGGGTTAGGAAGGACCTTAGTAAGTTATAAAGAGCAAATAAAGCCCTTATGCAAATTAGTTCAGAATTGAGACCATCTGATTGGTTGATGCAACTGTCATTCAAAATAAGCCATTCTGATTGGTTTATGTACTGTCAGTCAACAGTTCTCTATTTTACAACTTTTGCTGGGACTATCATGCATTAGTCTTCAACCAGCAAGACAATTGATCAAGAATGCTATTGTTATCAACTATCTGTGGCTTGTTTTGTAGGTTTTCAATTAAACTAGGGTTAGGAAGGACCTCAGTAAGTTATGGAGAGCAAATAAAGCCCTTATGCAAATTAGTTCGGAATTGAGATCATATGATTGGTTGATGCAACTGTCATTCAAAATAAGCCATTCTGATTGGTTTATGTACTGTCAGTCAACAGTTTTCTATTTTACAACTTTTGCTGGGACTATCATGCATTAGTCTTCAACCAGCAAGACAATTGGTCAAGAATGCTCTTGTTATCAACTATCTGTGGCTGGTTTTATAGGTTTTCAATTTAACTAGGGTTAGGAAGGACCTCAGTAAGTTATGGAGAGCAAATAAAGCCCCTATGCAAATTAGTTTAGAATTGAGACCATCTGATTGGTTGATGCAATTGTCATTCAAAATACACCATTCTGATTGGTTTATGTACTGTCAGTCAACAGTTCTCTATTTTACAACTTTTGCTGGGACTATCATGCATTAGTCTTCAACCAGCAAGACAATTGGTCAAGAATGCTCTTGTTATCAACTATCTGTGGCTGGTTTTGTAGGTTTTCAATTAAACTAGGGTTAGGAAGGACCTCAGTAAGTTATGGAGAGCAAATAAAGCCCTTATGCAAATTAGTTCAGAATTGAAATCATCTGATTGGTTGATGCAACTGTCATTCAAAATAATCCATTCTGATTGGTTTATGTACTGTCAGTCAACAGTTCTCTATTTTACAACTTTTGCTGGGACTATCATGCATTAGTCTTCAACCAGCAAGACAATTGGTCAAGAATGCTCTTGTTATCAACTATCTGTGGCTGGTTTTGTAGGTTTTCAATTAAACTAGGGTTAGGAAGGACCTCAGTAAGTTATGGAGAGCAAATAAAGCCCTTATGCAAATTAGTTCAGAATTGAGATCATCTGATTGGTTGATGCAACTGTCATTCAAAATAAGCCATTCTGATTGGTTTATATACTGTCAGTCAACAGTTTTCTATTTTACAACTTTTGCTGGGACTATCATGCATTAGTCTTCAACCAGCAAGACAATTGGTCAAGAATGCTCTTGTTATCAACTATCTGTGGCTGGTTCTGCAGGTATTCAATTAAACTAGGGTTAGGAAAGACCTCAATAAGTTATGGAGAGCAAATAAAGCCCTTATGCAAATTAGTTCAGAATTGAGATCATCTGATTGGTTGATGCAACTGTCATTCAAAATAAGCCATTCTGATTGGTTTATATACTGTCAGTCAACAGTTTTCTATTTTACAACTTTTGCTGGGACTATCATGCATTAGTCTTCAACCAGCAAGACAATTGGTCAAGAATGCTCTTGTTATCAACTACCTGTGGCTGGTTCTTCAGGTGTTCTATTAGACTAGGGTGAGGAAGGACCTCAGTAAGTTATGAAGAGCAAATAAAGCCCTTATGCAAATTAGTTCTGAATTGAGATCATATGATTGGTTGATGCAACTGTCATTCAAAATAAGCCATTCTGATTGGTTTATGTACTGTCAGTCAACAGTTTTCTATTTTACAACTTTTGCTGGGACTATCATGCATTATTCTTCAACCAGCAAGACAATTGGTCAAGAGTGCTCTTGTTATCAACTATCTGTGGCTGGTTTTGTAGGTTTTCAATTAAACTAGGGTTAGGAAGGACCTCAGTAAGTTATGAAGAGCAAATAAAGCCCTTATGCAAATTAGTTTAGAATTGAGACCATCTGATTGGTTGATGCAATTTTCATTAAAAATAAGCCATTCTGATTGGTTTATGTGCTGTCAGTCAACAGTTTTCTATTTTATAACTTTTGCTGGGACCATCATGCTAAAATCTTTAACCAGAAAGTCAATTCGTCAAGAATGTAGTCAACAGTTTTCTATTTTACAACTTTTGCTATCACCATCACGCAATAGCCTTCAAACAGCAAGACAAGTGGTCAATAATGTTCTTGTTATCAACTATCTGTGGCTGGTTCTGCAGGTGTTCAATTAGAATAGGGTGAGGAAGGACCTCAGTAAGTTATGAAGAGCAAATAAAGCCCTTATGCAAATTGGTTCAGAATTGAGATCATATGATTGGTTGATGCAACTGTCATTCTAAATAAGCCATTCTGATTGGTTTATGTACTGTCAGTCAACAGTTTTCTATTTTACAACTTTTGCTGGGACTATCATGCATTAGTCTTCAACCAGCAAGACAATTGGTCAAGAATGCTCTTGTTATCAACTATCTGTGGCTGGTTTTGTAGGTTTTCAATTAAACCAGGGTTAGGAAAGACCTCAGTAAGTTATGGAGAGCAAATAAAGCCATTATGCTAATTAGTTTAGAATTGAGACCATCTGATTGGTTGATGCAATTGTCATTCAAAATAAGCCATTCTGATTGGTTTATTTACTGTCAGTCAACAGTTCTCTATTTTACAACTTTTGCTGGGACTATCATGCATTAATCTTCAACCAGCAAGACAATTGGTCAAGAATGCTCTTGTTATCAACTATCTGTGGCTGGTTTTGTAGGTTTTCAATTAAACTAGGGTTAGGAAGGACCTCAGTAGTTATGGAGAGCAAATAAAGCCCTTATGCAAATTAGTTTAGAATTGAGACCATCTGATTGGTTGATGCAATTGTCAATCAAAATAAGACATTCTGATTGGTTTATGTACTGTCAGTCAACAGTTCTTTATTTCACAACTTTTGCTGGGACTATCATGCATTAGTCTTTAACCAGCAAGACAATTGGTAAAGAATGCTCTTGTTATCAACTATCTGTGGCTGGTTTTGTTGGTTTTCAATTAAACTAGGGTTAGGAAGGACCTCAGTAAGTTATGGAGAGCAAATAAAGTACTTATGCAAATTAGTTCAGAATTGAGACCTTCTGATTGGTTGATGCCATCGTCATTCAAAATAAGCCATTCTGATTGGTTTATGTGCTGTCAGTCAACAGTTTTCTATTTTATAACTTTTGCTGGGACCATCATGCAATAGTCTTCAACCAGCAAGACAATTGGTCAAGAATGTAGTCAACAGTTTTCTATTTTACAAATTTTGCTGGCACCATCACGCAATAGCCTTTAACCAGCAAGACAATTGGTCAAGAATGTTCTTGTTATCAACTATCTGTGGCTGGTTCTGCAGGTGTTCAATTAGACTAGGGTGAGGAAGGACCTCAGTAAGTTATGAAGAGCAAATAAAGCCATTATGTAAATTAGTTCAGAATTGAGATAATCTGATTGGTTGATGCAACTGTCATTCAAAATAAGCCATTCTGATTGGTTTATATACTGTCAGTCAACAGTTTTCTATTTTACAACTTTTGCTGGGACTATCATGCATTAGTCTTCAACCAGCAAGACAATTGGTCAAGAATGCTCTTGTTATCAACTATCTGTGGCTGGTTCTGCAGGTATTCAATTAAACTAGGGTTAGGAAAGACCTCAATAAGTTATGGAGAGCAAATAAAGCCCTTATGCAAATTAGTTCAGAATTGAGATCATATGATTGGTTGATGCAACTGTCATTCAAAATAAGCCATTCTGATTGGTTTATGTACTGTCAGTCATCAGTTTTCTATTTTACAACTTTTGCTGGGACTATCATGCATTAGTCTTCAACCAGCAAGACAATTGGTCAAGAATGCTCTTGTTATCAACAATCTGTGGCTGGTTCTGCAGGTGTTCAATTAAACTAGGGTTAGGAAGGACCTCAGTAAGTTATGGAGAGCAAATAAAGCCCTTATGCAAATTAGTTCAGAATTGAGATCATCTGATTGGTTGATGCAACTGTCATTCAAAATAAGCCATTCTGATTGGTTTATGTACTGTCAGTCAACAGTTCTCTATTTTACAACTTTTGCTGGGACTATCATGCATTAGTCTTCAACCAGCAAGACAATTGGTCAATAATGCTCTTGTTATCAACTATCTGTGGCTGGTTCTGCAGGTATTCAATTAAACTAGGGTTAGGAAAGACCTCAATAAGTTATGGAGAGCAAATAAAGCCCTTATGCAAATTAGTTCAGAATTGAGATCATATGATTGGTTGATGCAACTGTCATTCAAAATAAGCCATTCTGATTGGTTTATATACTGTCAGTCAACAGTTTTCTATTTTACAACTTTTGCTGGGACTATCATGCATTAGTCTTCAACCAGCAAGACAATTGGTCAAGAATGCTCTTGTTATCAACTACCTGTGGCTGGTTCTGCAGGTGTTCTATTAGACTAGGGTGAGGAAGGACCTCAGTAAGTTATGAAGAGCAAATAAAGCCCTTATGCAAATTAGTTCTGAATTGAGATCATATGATTGGTTGATGCAACTGTCATTCAAAATAAGCCATTCTGATTGGTTTATGTACTGTCAGTCAACAGTTTTCTATTTTACAACTTTTGCTGGGACTATCATGCATTATTCTTCAACCAGCAAGACAATTGGTCAAGAATGCTCTTGTTATCAACTACCTGTGGCTGGTTCTGCAGGTGTTCTATTAGACTAGGGTGAGGAAGGACCTCAGTAAGTTATGAAGAGCAAATAAAGCCCTTATGCAAATTAGTTCTGAATTGAGATCATATGATTGGTTGATGCAACTGTCATTCAAAATAAGCCATTCTGATTGGTTTATGTACTGTCAGTCAACAGTTTTCTATTTTACAACTTTTGCTGGGACTATCATGCATTATTCTTCAACCAGCAAGACAATTGGTCAAGAGTGCTCTTGTTATCAACTATCTGTGGCTGGTTTTGTAGGTTTTCAATTAAACTAGGGTTAGGAAGGACCTCAGTAAGTTATGAAGAGCAAATAAAGCCCTTATGCAAATTAGTTTAGAATTGAGACCATCTGATTGGTTGATGCAATTTTCATTAAAAATAAGCCATTCTGATTGGTTTATGTGCTGTCAGTCAACAGTTTTCTATTTTATAACTTTTGCTGGGACCATCATGCTAAAATCTTTAACCAGAAAGTCAATTCGTCAAGAATGTAGTCAACAGTTTTCTATTTTACAACTTTTGCTATCACCATCACGCAATAGCCTTCAAACAGCAAGACAAGTGGTCAATAATGTTCTTGTTATCAACTATCTGTGGCTGGTTCTGCAGGTGTTCAATTAGAATAGGGTGAGGAAGGACCTCAGTAAGTTATGAAGAGCAAATAAAGCCCTTATGCAAATTGGTTCAGAATTGAGATCATATGATTGGTTGATGCAACTGTCATTCTAAATAAGCAATTCTGATTGGTTTATGTACCATCAGTCAACAGTTTCCTATTTTACAACGTTTGCTGGGACCATCATGCAATAGTCTTCAACCAGCAAGACAATTGGTCAATAATGTTCTTGTTATCAACTATCTGTGGCTGGTTCTGCAGGTGTTCAATTAGAATAGGGTTAGGAAGGACCTCAGTAAGTTATAAAGAGCAAATAAAGCCCTTATGCAAATTAGTTCAGAATTGAGACCATCTGATTGGTTGATGCAACTGTCATTCAAAATAAGCCATTCTGATTGGTTTATGTACTGTCAGTCAACAGTTCTCTATTTTACAACTTTTGCTGGGACTATCATGCATTAGTCTTCAACCAGCAAGACAATTGATCAAGAATGCTATTGTTATCAACTATCTGTGGCTGGTTTTGTAGGTTTTCAATTAAACTAGGGTTAGGAAGGACCTCAGTAAGTTATGGAGAGCAAATAAAGCCCTTATGCAAATTAGTTCAGAATTGAGATCATCTGATTGGTTGATGCAACTGTCATTCAAAATAAGCCATTCTGATTGGTTTATATACTGTCAGTCAACAGTTTTCTATTTTACAACGTTTGCTGGGACTATCATGCATTAGTCTTCAACCAGCAAGACAATTGGTCAAGAATGCTCTTGTTATCAACTATCTGTGGCTGGTTCTGCAGGTGTTCAATTAAACTAGGGTTAGGAAAGACCTCAGTAAGTTATGGAGAGCAAATAAAGCCCTTATGCAAATTAGTTCGGAATTGAGATCATATGATTGGTTGATGCAACTGTCATTCAAAATAAGCCATTCTAATTTGGTTTATGTACTGTCAGTCAACAGTTTTCTATTTTACAACTTTTGCTGGGACTATCATGCATTAGTCTTCAACCAGCAAGACAATTGGTCAAGAATGCTCTTGTTATCAACTATCTGTGGCTGGTTTTGTAGGTTTTCAATTAAACTAGGGTTAGGAAAGACCTCAGTAAGTTATGGAGAGCAAATAAAGCCATTATGCAAATTAGTTTAGAATTGAGACCATCTGATTGGTTGATGCAATTGTCATTCAAAATACACCATTCTGATTGGTTTATGTACTGTCAGTCAACAGTTCTCTATTTTACAACTTTTGCTGGGACTATCATGCATTAGTCTTCAACCAGCAAGACAATTTGTCAAGAATGCTCTTGTTATCAACTATCTGTGGCTGGTTTTGTAGGTTTTCAATTAAACTAGGGTTAGGAAGGAACTCAGTAAGTTATGGAGAGCAAATAAAGCCCTTATGCAAATTAGTTCAGAATTGAGATCATCTGATTGGTTGATGCAACTGTCATTCAAAATAAGCCATTCTGATTGGTTTATATACTGTCAGTCAACAGTTTTCTATTTTACAACTTTTGCTGGGACTATCATGCATTAGTCTTCAACCAGCAAGACAATTGGTCAAGAATGCTCTTGTTATCAACTATCTGTGGCTGGTTCTGCAGGTGTTCAATTAGACTAGGGTGAGGAAGGACCTCAGTAAGTTATGAAGAGCAAATAAAGCCCTTATGCAAATTGGTTCAGAATTGAGATCATATGATTGGTTGATGCAACTGTCATTCAAAATAAGCCATTCTGATTGGTTTATGTACTGTCAGTCAACAGTTTTCTATTTTACAACTTTTGCTGGGACTATCATGCATTAGTCTTCAACCAGCAAGACAATTGGTCAAGAATGCTCTTGTTATCAACTATCTGTGGCTGGTTTTGTAGGTTTTCAATTAAACTAGGGTTAGGAAGGACCTCAGTAAGTTATGGAGAGCAAATAAAGCCCTTATGCAAATTAGTTCAGAATTGAGATCATATGATTGGTTGATGCAACTGTCATTCAAAATAAGCCATTCTGATTGGTTTATGTACTGTCAGTCAACAGTTTTCTATTTTACAACTTTTGCTCGGACTATTATGCATTAGTCTTCAACCAGCAAGACAATTGGTCAAGAATGTAGTCAACAGTTTTCTATTTTACAACTTTTGCTGGCACCATCACGCAATAGCCTTCAACCAGCAAGACAATTGGTCAAGAATGCTCTTGTTATCAACTATCTGTGGCTGGTTTTATAGGTTTTCAATTTAACTAGGGTTAGGAAGGACCTCAGTAAGTTATGGAGAGCAAATAAAGCCCCTATGCAAATTAGTTTAGAATTGAGACCATCTGATTGGTTGATGCAATTGTCATTCAAAATACACCATTCTGATTGGTTTATGTACTGTCAGTCAACAGTTCTCTATTTTACAACTTTTGCTGGGACTATCATGCATTAGTCTTCAACCAGCAAGACAATTGGTCAAGAATGCTCTTGTTATCAACTATCTGTGGCTGGTTTTGTAGGTTTTCAATTAAACTAGGGTTAGGAAGGACCTCAGTAAGTTATGGAGAGCAAATAAAGCCCTTATGCAAATTAGTTCAGAATTGAGATCATCTGATTGGTTGATGCAACTGTCATTCAAAATAAGCCATTCTGATTGGTTTATGTACTGTCAGTCAACAGTTCTCTATTTTACAACTTTTGCTGGGACTATCATGCATTAGTCTTCAACCAGCAAGACAATTGGTCAAGAATGCTCTTGTTATCAACTATCTGTGGCTGGTTTTGTAGGTTTTCAATTAAACTAGGGTTAGGAAAGACCTCAGTAAGTTATGGAGAGCAAATAAAGCCATTATGCAAATTAGTTTAGAATTGAGACCATCTGATTGGTTGATGCAATTGTCATTCAAAATACACCATTCTGATTGGTTTATGTACTGTCAGTCAACAGTTCTCTATTTTACAACTTTTGCTGGGACTATCATGCATTAGTCTTCAACCAGCAAGACAATTTGTCAAGAATGCTCTTGTTATCAACTATCTGTGGCTGGTTTTGTAGGTTTTCAATTAAACTAGGGTTAGGAAGGAACTCAGTAAGTTATGGAGAGCAAAAAAAGCCCTTATGCAAATTAGTTCAGAATTGAGATCATCTGATTGGTTGATGCAACTGTCATTCAAAATAAGCCATTCTGATTGGTTTATATACTGTCAGTCAACAGTTTTCTATTTTACAACTTTTGCTGGGGCTATCATGCATTAGTCTTCAACCAGCAAGACAATTGGTCAAGAATGCTCTTGTTATCAATTATCTGTGGCTGGTTCTGCAGGTGTTCAATTAGACTAGGGTGAGGAAGGACCTCAGTAAGTTATGAAGAGCAAATAAAGCCCTTATGCAAATTGGTTCAGAATTGAGATCATATGATTGGTTGATGCAACTGTCATTCAAAATAAGCCATTCTGATTGGTTTATGTACTGTCAGTCAACAGTTTTCTATTTTACAACTTTTGCTGGGACTATCATGCATTAGTCTTCAACCAGCAAGACAATTGGTCAAGAATGCTCTTGTTATCAACTATCTGTGGCTGGTTTTGTAGGTTTTCAATTAAACTAGGGTTAGGAAGGACCTCAGTAAGTTATGGAGAGCAAATAAAGCCCTTATGCAAATTAGTTCAGAATTGAGATCATATGATTGGTTGATGCAACTGTCATTCAAAATAAGCCATTCTGATTGGTTTATGTACTGTCAGTCAACAGTTTTCTATTTTATAACTTTTGCTGGGACCATCATGCAATAGTCTTCAACCAGCAAGACAATTGGTCAAGAATGTAGTCAACAGTTTTCTATTTTACAACTTTTGCTGGCACCATCACGCAATAGCCTTCAACCAGCAAGCCAATTGGTCAAGAATGCTCTTTTTATCAACTATCTGTGGCTGGTTTTATAGGTTTTCAATTTAACTAGGGTTAGGAAGGACCTCAGTAAGTTATGGAGAGCAAATAAAGCCCCTATGCAAATTAGTTTAGAATTGAGACCATCTGATTGGTTGATGCAATTGTCATTCAAAATACACCATTCTGATTGGTTTATGTACTGTCAGTCAACAGTTCTCTATTTTACAACTTTTGCTGGGACTATCATGCATTAGTCTTCAACCAGCAAGACAATTGGTCAAGAATGCTCTTGTTATCAACTATCTGTGGCTGGTTTTGTAGGTTTTCAATTAAACTAGGGTTAGGAAGGACCTCAGTAAGTTATGGAGAGCAAATAAAGCCCTTATGCAAATTAGTTCAGAATTGAGATCATCTGATTGGTTGATGCAACTGTCATTCAAAATAAGCCATTCTGATTGGTTTATATACTGTCAGTCAACAGTTTTCTATTTTACAACTTTTGCTGGGACTATCATGCATTATTCTTCAACCAGCAAGACAATTGGTCAAGAATGCTCTTGTTATCAACTTTCTGTGGCTGGTTCTGCAGTTGTTCAATAAGACTAGGGTAAGGAAGGACCTCAGTAAGTTATGAAGAGCAAATAAAGCCATTATGCAAATTAGTTCAGAATTGAGACCATCTGATTGGTTGATGCAACTGTCATTCAAAATAAGCAATTCTGATTGGTTTATGTACCATCAGTCAACAGTTTCCTATTTTACAACGTTTACTGGGACCATCATGCAATAGTCTTCAACCAGCAAGACAATTGGTCAATAATGTTCTTGTTATCAACTATCTGTGGCTGGTTCTGCAGGTGTTCAATTAGAATAGGGTTAGGAAGGACCTCAGTAAGTTATAAAGAGCAAATAAAGCCCTTATGCAAATTAGTTCAGAATTGAGACCATCTGATTGGTTGATGCAACTGTCATTCAAAATAAGCCATTCTGATTGGTTTATATACTGTCAGTCAACAGTTTTCTATTTTACAACGTTTGCTGGGACTATCATGCATTAGTCTTCAACCAGCAAGACAATTGGTCAAGAATGCTCTTGTTATCAACTATCTGTGGCTGGTTCTGCAGGTGTTCAATTAAACTAGGGTTAGGAAAGACCTCAGTAAGTTATGGTGAGCAAATAAAGCCCTTATGCAAATTAGTTCGGAATTGAGATCATATGATTGGTTGATGCAACTGTCATTCAAAATAAGCCATTCTGATTGGTTTATGTACTGTCAGTCAACAGTTTTCTATTTTACAACTTTTGCTGGGACTATCATGCATTAGTCTTCAACCAGCAAGACAATTGGTCAAGAATGCTCTTGTTATCAACTATCTGTGGCTGGTTTTGTAGGTTTTCAATTAAACTAGGGTTAGGAAAGACCTCAGTAAGTTATGGAGAGCAAATAAAGCCATTATGCAAATTAGTTTAGAATTGAGACCATCTGATTGGTTGATGCAATTGTCATTCAAAATACACCATTCTGATTGGTTTATGTACTGTCAGTCAACAGTTCTCTATTTTACAACTTTTGCTGGGACTATCATGCATTAGTCTTCAACCAGCAAGACAATTTGTCAAGAATGCTCTTGTTATCAACTATCTGTGGCTGGTTTTGTAGGTTTTCAATTAAACTAGGGTTAGGAAGGAACTCAGTAAGTTATGGAGAGCAAATAAAGCCCTTATGCAAATTAGTTCAGAATTGAGATCATCTGATTGGTTGATGCAACTGTCATTCAAAATAAGCGGTACTTGTTTCCTAGAACGGCCACAATCGTGAGTGATCGTGGCTCTTAATTAAGGGACACGATCCTCACGATGTGGCCGATTTTTGACACTTTTTTCACTTTGATTGACAGAAATCGGGTCAATCGGTCGGTCGCGACCAATTAAAATCGGCCGCGATGCGACCGACCGATTGACCCGATTTTTCCATAGACTTCAATGTTAAAAAATCTTTTAACATTGAAATCGGGAGGATCTTGTCGGTCTTGTGCCATTATAATGGCACAAGATGAGATGGACTTGATTAAGTCCATCTCACATAGGGAAAAATGTTAAAAAAGGTGAAATGGGCCAATATGACCCATTTCACATTTTTTATGTGCCCGCCATGACCCCACGATAGACGTCAACCCGAAGCGTGGCGAGCGCAGCGAGCCCGCGAGGGGCGGCGGTGCGCGTCCTCCGACCTTTTCATTCCCCTACTATCCACTAGGGCGTGGAGTGAGAATAGAATAGTGTGGCGAGCGCAGCGAGCCACCGAGCCCGAAGCGTGGCGAGCGCAGCGAGCCCCGCGAGGGGACGCGTATACCTGTGAAGTTAGACGCGTCCCCTCGCGGGGCTCGCTGCGCTCGCCACGCTTCGGGCTCGGTGGCTCGCTGCGCTCGCCACACTATTCTATTCTCACTCCACGCCCTAGTGGATAGTAGGGGAATGAAAAAGTCGGAGGACGCGCACCGCCGCCCCTCGCGGGCTCGCTGCGCTCGCCACGCTTCGGGTTGACGTCTATCGTGGGGTCTAGCCCACTTAGTAACATTTGTGGGGGCAATTGAAATTAATGAGGTGAAAAAAAAAAAAAAATCGGGTGAAAAATCGGTCGATCGGATCGGTCGCATCGTATGCGACCAAATCGCATGCGATGCGATCGATCCGATTTTTTATCTTACGACCACAACGATCTAAATCGTTGTGGCCGTTCTAGGAAACAAGTACCAAATAAGCCATTCTGATTGGTTTATATACTGTCAGTCAACAGTTTTCTATTTTACAACTTTTGCTGGGACTATCATGCATTAGTCTTCAACCAGCAAGACAATTGGTCAAGAATGCTCTTGTTATCAACTATCTGTGGCTGGTTCTGCAGGTGTTCAATTAGACTAGGGTGAGGAAGGACCTCAGTAAGTTATGAAGAGCAAATAAAGCCCTTATGCAAATTGGTTCAGAATTGAGATCATATGATTGGTTGATGCAACTGTCATTCAAAATAAGCCATTCTGATTGGTTTATGTACTGTCAGTCAACAGTTTTCTATTTTACAACTTTTGCTGGGACTATCATGCATTAGTCTTCAACCAGCAAGACAATTGGTCAAGAATGCTCTTGTTATCAACTATCTGTGGCTGGTTTTGTAGGTTTTCAATTAAACTAGGGTTAGGAAGGACCTCAGTAAGTTATGGAGAGCAAATAAAGCCCTTATGCAAATTAGTTCAGAATTGAGATCATATGATTGGTTGATGCAACTGTCATTCAAAATAAGCCATTCTGATTGGTTTATGTACTGTCAGTCAACAGTTTTCTATTTTACAACTTTTGCTCGGACTATTATGCATTAGTCTTCAACCAGCAAGACAATTGGTCAAGAATGCTCTTGTTATCAACTATCTGTGGCTGGTTTGGTAGGTTTTCAATTAAACTAGGGTTAGGAAAGACCTCAGTAAATTATGGAGAGCAAATAAAGCCCTTATGCAAATTAGTTTAGAATTGAGACCATCTGATTGGTTGATGCAATTGTCATTCAAAATAAGCCATTCTGATTGGTTTATGTGCTGTCAGTCAACAGTTTTCTATTTTATAACTTTTGCTGGGACCATCATGCAATAGTCTTCAACCAGCAAGACAATTGGTCAAGAATGTAGTCAACAGTTTTCTATTTTACAACTTTTGCTGGCACCATCACGCAATAGCCTTCAACCAGCAAGACAATTGGTCAAGAATGCTCTTGTTATCAACTATCTGTGGCTGGTTTTATAGGTTTTCAATTTAACTAGAGTTAGGAAGGACCTCAGTAAGTTATGGAGAGCAAATAAAGCCCCTATGCAAATTAGTTTAGAATTGAGACCATCTGATTGGTTGATGCAATTGTCATTCAAAATACACCATTCTGATTGGTTTATGTACTGTCAGTCAACAGTTCTCTATTTTACAACTTTTGCTGGGACTATCATGCATTAGTCTTCAACCAGCAAGACAATTGGTCAAGAATGCTCTTGTTATCAACTATCTGTGGCTGGTTTTGTAGGTTTTCAATTAAACTAGGGTTAGGAAGGACCTCAGTAAGTTATGGAGAGCAAATAAAGCCCTTATGCAAATTAGTTCAGAATTGAGATCATCTGATTGGTTGATGCAACTGTCATTCAAAATAAGCCATTCTGATTGGTTTATGTACTGTCAGTCAACAGTTCTCTATTTTACAACTTTTGCTGGGACTATCATGCATTAGTCTTAAACCAGCAAGACAATTGGTCAAGAATGCTCTTGTTATCAACTATCTGTGGCTGGTTTTGTAGGTTTTCAATTAAACTAGGGTTAGGAAGGAACTCAGTAAGTTATGGAGAGCAAATAAAGCCCTTATGCAAATTAGTTCAGAATTGAGATCATCTGATTGGTTGATGCAACTGTCATTCAAAATAAGCCATTCTGATTGGTTTATATACTGTCAGTCAACAGTTTTCTATTTTACAACTTTTGCTGGGACTATCATGCATTAGTCTTCAACCAGCAAGACAATTGGTCAAGAATGCTCTTGTTATCAATTATCTGTGGCTGGTTCTGCAGGTGTTCAATTAGACTAGGGTGAGGAAGGACCTCAGTAAGTTATGAAGAGCAAATGAAGCCCTTATGCAAATTGGTTCAGAATTGAGATCATATGATTGGTTGATGCAACTGTCATTCAAAATAAGCCATTCTGATTGGTTTATGTACTGTCAGTCAACAGTTTTCTATTTTACAACTTTTGCTGGGACTATCATGCATTAGTCTTCAACCAGCAAGACAATTGGTCAAGAATGCTCTTGTTATCAACTATCTGTGGCTGGTTTTGTAGGTTTTCAATTAAACTAGGGTTAGGAAGGACCTCAGTAAGTTATGGAGAGCAAATAAAGCCCTTATGCAAATTAGTTCAGAATTGAGATCATATGATTGGTTGATGCAACTGTCATTCAAAATAAGCCATTCTGATTGGTTTATGTACTGTCAGTCAACAGTTTTCTATTTTATAACTTTTGCTGGGACCATCATGCAATAGTCTTCAACCAGCAAGACAATTGGTCAAGAATGTAGTCAACAGTTTTCTATTTTACAACTTTTGCTGGCACCATCACGCAATAGCCTTCAACCAGCAAGCCAATTGGTCAAGAATGCTCTTTTTATCAACTATCTGTGGCTGGTTTTATAGGTTTTCAATTTAACTAGGGTTAGGAAGGACCTCAGTAAGTTATGGAGAGCAAATAAAGCCCCTATGCAAATTAGTTTAGAATTGAGACCATCTGATTGGTTGATGCAATTGTCATTCAAAATACACCATTCTGATTGGTTTATATACTGTCAGTCAACAGTTTTCTATTTTACAACTTTTGCTGGGACTATCATGCATTATTCTTCAACCAGCAAGACAATTGGTCAAGAATGCTCTTGTTATCAACTTTCTGTGGCTGGTTCTGCAGTTGTTCAATAAGACTAGGGTAAGGAAGGACCTCAGTAAGTTATGAAGAGCAAATAAAGCCATTATGCAAATTAGTTCAGAATTGAGACCATCTGATTGGTTGATGCAACTGTCATTCAAAATAAGCAATTCTGATTGGTTTATGTACCATCAGTCAACAGTTTCCTATTTTACAACGTTTGCTGGGACCATCATGCAATAGTCTTCAACCAGCAAGACAATTGGTCAATAATGTTCTTGTTATCAACTATCTGTGGCTGGTTCTGCAGGTGTTCAATTAGAATAGGGTTAGGAAGGACCTCAGTAAGTTATAAAGAGCAAATAAAGCCCTTATGCAAATTAGTTCAGAATTGAGACCATCTGATTGGTTGATGCAACTGTCATTCAAAATAAGCCATTCTGATTGGTTTATATACTGTCAGTCAACAGTTTTCTATTTTACAACGTTTGCTGGGACTATCATGCATTAGTCTTCAACCAGCAAGACAATTGGTCAAGAATGCTCTTGTTATCAACTATCTGTGGCTGGTTCTGCAGGTGTTCAATTAAACTAGGGTTATGAAAGACCTCAGTAAGTTATGGAGAGCAAATAAAGCCCTTATGCAAATTAGTTCGGAATTGAGATCATATGATTGGTTGATGCAACTGTCATTCAAAATAAGCCATTCTGATTGGTTTATGTACTGTCAGTCAACAGTTTTCTATTTTACAACTTTTGCTGGGACTATCATGCATTAGTCTTCAACCAGCAAGACAATTGGTCAAGAATGCTCTTGTTATCAACTATCTGTGGCTGGTTTTGTAGGTTTTCAATTAAACTAGGGTTAGGAAAGACCTCCGTAAGTTATGGAGAGCAAATAAAGCCATTATGCAAATTAGTTTAGAATTGAGACCATCTGATTGGTTGATGCAATTGTCATTCAAAATACACCATTCTGATTGGTTTATGTACTGTCAGTCAACAGTTCTCTATTTTACAACTTTTGCTGGGACTATCATGCATTAGTCTTCAACCAGCAAGACAATTTGTCAAGAATGCTCTTGTTATCAACTATCTGTGGCTGGTTTTGTAGGTTTTCAATTAAACTAGGGTTAGGAAGGAACTCAGTAAGTTATGGAGAGCAAATAAAGCCCTTATGCAAATTAGTTCAGAATTGAGATCATCTGATTGGTTGATGCAACTGTCATTCAAAATAAGCCATTCTGATTGGTTTATATACTGTCAGTCAACAGTTTTCTATTTTACAACTTTTGCTGGGACTATCATGCATTAGTCTTCAACCAGCAAGACAATTGGTCAAGAATGCTCTTGTTATCAACTATCTGTGGCTGGTTTTGTAGGTTTTCAATTAAACTAGGGTTAGGAAAGACCTCACTAAGTTATGGAGAGCAAATAAAGCCCTTATGCAAATTAGTTTAGAATTGAGACCATCTGATTGGTTGATGCAATTGTCATTCAAAATAAGCCATTCTGATTGGTTTATGTGCTGTCAGTCAACAGTTTTCTATTTTATAACTTTTGCTGGGACCATCATGCAATAGTCTTCAACCAGCAAGACAATTGGTCAAGAATGTAGTCAACAGTTTTCTATTTTACAACTTTTGCTGGCACCATCACGCAATAGCCTTCAACCAGCAAGCCAATTGGTAAAGAATGCTCTTGTTATCAACTATCTGTTGCTGGTTTTATAGGTTTTCAATTTAACTAGGGTTAGGAAGGACCTCAGTAAGTTATGGAGAGCAAATAAAGCCCCTATGCAAATTAGTTTAGAATTGAGACCATCTGATTGGTTGATGCAATTGTCATTCAAAATACACCATTCTGATTGGTTTATGTACTGTCAGTCAACAGTTCTCTATTTTACAACTTTTGCTGGGACTATCATGCATTAGTCTTCAACCAGCAAGACAATTGGTCAAGAATGCTCTTGTTATCAACTATCTGTGGCTGGTTTTGTAGGTTTTCAATTAAACTAGGGTTAGGAAGGACCTCAGTAAGTTATGGAGAGCAAATAAAGCCCTTATGCAAATTAGTTCAGAATTGAGATTATCTGATTGGTTGATGCAACTGTCATTCAAAATAAGCCATTCTGATTGGTTTATATACTGTCAGTCAACAGTTTTCTATTTTACAACTTTTGCTGGGACTATCATGCATTAGTCTTCAACCAGCAAGACAATTGGTCAAGAATGCTCTTGTTATCAACAATCTGTGGCTGGTTCTGCAGGTGTTCAATTAAACTAGGGTTAGGAAGGACCTCAGTAAGTTATGGAGAGCAAATAAAGCCCTTATGCAAATTAGTTCAGAATTGAGATCATCTGATTGGTTGATGCAACTTTCATTCAAAATAAGCCATTCTGATTGGTTTATGTACTGTCAGTGAACAGTTTTCTATTTTACAACTTTTGCTGGGACTATCATGCATTAGTCTTCAACCAGCAAGACAATTGGTCAAGAATGCTCTTGTTATCAACTATCTGTGACTGGTTTTGTAGGTTTTCAATTAAACAAGGTTAGGAAAGACCTCAGTAAGTTATGGAGAGCAAATAAAGCCATTATGCAAATTAGTTTAGAATTGAGACCATCTGATTGGTTGATGCAATTGTCATTCAAAATACACCATTCTGATTGGTTTATGTACTGTCAGTCAACAGTTCTCTATTTTACAACTTTTGCTGGGACTATCATGCATTAGTCTTCAACCAGCAAGACAATTTGTCAAGAATGCTCTTGTTATCAACTATCTGTGGCTGGTTTTGTAGGTTTTCAATTAAACTAGGGTTAGGAAGGAACTCAGTAAGTTATGGAGAGCAAATAAAGCCCTTATGCAAATTAGTTTAAAATTGAGATCATCTGATTGGTTGATGCAACTGTCATTCAAAATAAGCCATTCTGATTGGTTTATATACTGTCAGTCAACAGTTTTCTATTTTACAACTTTTGCTGGGACTATCATGCATTAGTCTTCAACCAGCAAGACAATTGGTCAAGAATGCTCTTGTTATCAACTATCTGGGGCTGGTTCTGCAGGTGTTCAATTAGACTAGGGTGAGGAAGGACCTCAGTAAGTTATGAAGAGCAAATAAAGCCCTTATGCAAATTGGTTCAGAATTGAGATCATATGATTGGTTGATGCAACTGTCATTCAAAATAAGCCATTCTGATTGGTTTATGTACTGTCAGTCAACAGTTTTCTATTTTACAACTTTTGCTGGGACTATCATGCATTAGTCTTCAACCAGCAAGACAATTGGTCAAGAATGCTCTTGTTATCAACTATCTGTGGCTGGTTTTGCAGGTTTTCAATTAAACTAGGGTTAGGAAGGACCTCAGTAAGTTATGGAGAGCAAATAAAGCCCTTATGCAAATTAGTTCAGAATTAAGATCATATGATTGGTTGATGCAACTGTCATTCAAAATAAGCCATTCTGATTGGTTTATGTACTGTCAGTCAACAGTTCTCTATTTTACAACTTTTGCTCGGACTATCATGCATTAGTCTTCAACCAGCAAGACAATTGGTCAAGAATGCTCTTGTTATCAACTATCTGTGGCTGGTTTTATATGTTTTCAATTAAACTAGGGTTAGGAAGGACCTCAGTAAGTTATGGAGAGCAAATAAAGCCCTTATGCAAATTAGTTTAGAATTGAGACCATCTGATTGGTTGATGCAATTGTCATTCAAAATACACCATTCTGATTGGTTTATGTACTGTCAGTCAACAGTTCTCTATTTTACAACTTTTGCTGGGACTATCATGCATTAGTCTTCAACCAGCAAGACAATTGGTAAAGAATGCTCTTGTTATCAACTATCTGTGGCTGGTTTTGTAGGTTTTCAATTAAACTAGGGTTAGGAAGGACCTCAGTAAGTTATGGAGAGCAAATAAAGCCCTTATGCAAATTAGTTCAGAATTGAGATTATCTGATTGGTTGATGCAACTGTCATTCAAAATAAGCCATTCTGATTGGTTTATATACTGTCAGTCAACAGTTTTCTATTTTACAACTTTTGCTGGGACTATCATGCATTAGTCTTCAACCAGCAAGACAATTGGTCAAGAATGCTCTTGTTATCAACAATCTGTGGCTGGTTCTGCAGGTGTTCAATTAAACTAGGGTTAGGAAGGACCTCAGTAAGTTATGGAGAGCAAATAAAGCCCTTATGCAAATTAGTTCAGAATTGAGATCATCTGATTGGTTGATGCAACTTTCATTCAAAATAAGCCATTCTGATTGGTTTATGTACTGTCAGTGAACAGTTTTCTATTTTACAACTTTTGCTGGGACTATCATGCATTAGTCTTCAACCAGCAAGACAATTGGTCAAGAATGCTCTTGTTATCAACTATCTGTGACTGGTTTTGTAGGTTTTCAATTAAACAAGGTTAGGAAAGACCTCAGTAAGTTATGGAGAGCAAATAAAGCCATTATGCAAATTAGTTTAGAATTGAGACCATCTGATTGGTTGATGCAATTGTCATTCAAAATACACCATTCTGATTGGTTTATGTACTGTCAGTCAACAGTTCTCTATTTTACAACTTTTGCTGGGACTATCATGCATTAGTCTTTAACCAGCAAGACAATTTGTCAAGAATGCTCTTGTTATCAACTATCTGTGGCTGGTTTTGTAGGTTTTCAATTAAACTAGGGTTAGGAAGGAACTCAGTAAGTTATGGAGAGCAAATAAAGCCCTTATGCAAATTAGTTTAAAATTGAGATCATCTGATTGGTTGATGCAACTGTCATTCAAAATAAGCCATTCTGATTGGTTTATATACTGTCAGTCAACAGTTTTCTATTTTACAACTTTTGCTGGGACTATCATGCATTAGTCTTCAACCAGCAAGACAATTGGTCAAGAATGCTCTTGTTATCAACTATCTGGGGCTGGTTCTGCAGGTGTTCAATTAGACTAGGGTGAGGAAGGACCTCAGTAAGTTATGAAGAGCAAATAAAGCCCTTATGCAAATTGGTTCAGAATTGAGATCATATGATTGGTTGATGCAACTGTCATTCAAAATAAGCCATTCTGATTGGTTTATGTACTGTCAGTCAACAGTTTTCTATTTTACAACTTTTGCTGGGACTATCATGCATTAGTCTTCAACCAGCAAGACAATTGGTCAAGAATGCTCTTGTTATCAACTATCTGTGGCTGGTTTTGCAGGTTTTCAATTAAACTAGGGTTAGGAAGGACCTCAGTAAGTTATGGAGAGCAAATAAAGCCCTTATGCAAATTAGTTCAGAATTAAGATCATATGATTGGTTGATGCAACTGTCATTCAAAATAAGCCATTCTGATTGGTTTATGTACTGTCAGTCAACAGTTCTCTATTTTACAACTTTTGCTCGGACTATCATGCATTAGTCTTCAACCAGCAAGACAATTGGTCAAGAATGCTCTTGTTATCAACTATCTGTGGCTGGTTTTATATGTTTTCAATTAAACTAGGGTTAGGAAGGACCTCAGTAAGTTATGGAGAGCAAATAAAGCCCTTATGCAAATTAGTTTAGAATTGAGACCATCTGATTGGTTGATGCAATTGTCATTCAAAATACACCATTCTGATTGGTTTATGTACTGTCAGTCAACAGTTCTCTATTTTACAACTTTTGCTGTGACTATCATGCATTAGTCTTCAACCAGCAAAACAATTGGTCAAGAATGCTCTTGTTATCAACTATCTGTGGCTGGTTTTGTAGGTTTTCAATTAAACTAGGGTTAGGAAGGACCTCAGTAAGTTATGGAGAGCAAATAAAGCCCTTATGCAAATTAGTTTAGAATTGAGACCATCTGATTGGTTGATGCAATTGTCATTCAAAATACACCATTCTGATTGGTTTATGTACTGTCAGTCAACAGTTTTCTATTTTACAACTTTTGCTGGGACTATTATGCATTAGTCTTCAACCAGCAAGACAATTGGTCAAGAATGCTCTTGTTATCAACTATCTGTGGCTGGTTTGGTAGATTTTCAATTAAACTAGGGTTAGGAAAGACCTCAGTAAGTTATGGAGAGCAAATAAAGTCCTTATGCAAATTAGTTTAGAATTGAGACCATCTGATTGGTTGATGCAATTGTCATTCAAAATAAGCCATTCTGATTGGTTTATGTGCTGTCAGTCAACAGTTTTCTATTTTATAACTTTTGCTGGGACCATCATGCAATAGTCTTCAACCAGCAAGACAATTGGTCAAGAATGTAGTCAACAGTTTTCTATTTTACAACTTTTGCTGGCACCATCACGCAATAGCCTTCAACCAGCAAGACAATTGGTCAAGAATGCTCTTGTTATCAACTATCTGTGGCTGGTTTTATAGGTTTTCAATTTAACTAGGGTTAGGAAGGACCTCAGTAAGTTATGGAGAGCAAATAAAGCCCCTATGCAACTTAGTTTAGAATTGAGACCATCTGATTGGTTGATGCAATTGTCATTCAAAATACACCATTCTGATTGGTTTATGTACTGTCAGTCAACAGTTCTCTATTTTACAACTTTTGCTGGGACTATCATGCATTAGTCTTCAACCAGCAAGACAATTAGTCAAGAATGCTCTTGTTATCAACTATCTGTGGCTGGTTTTGTAGGTTTTCAATTAAACTAGGGTTAGGAAGGACCTCAGTAAGTTATGGAGAGCAAATAAAGCCCTTATGCAAATTAGTTCAGAATTGAGATCATCTGATTGGTTGATGCAACTGTCATTCAAAATAAGCCATTCTGATTGGTTTATATACTGTCAGTCAACAGTTTTCTATTTTACAACTTTTGCTGGGACTATCATGCATTAGTCTTCAACCAGCAAGACAATTGGTCAAGAATGCTCTTGTTATCAACAATCTGTGGCTGGTTTTGTAGGTTTTCAATTAAACTAGGGTTAGGAAGGACCTCAGTAAGTTATGGAGAGCAAATAAAGCCCTTATGCAAATTAGTTCAGAATTAAGATCATATGATTGGTTGATGCAACTGTCATTCAAAATAAGCCATTCTGATTGGTTTATGTACTGTCAGTCAACAGTTCTCTATTTTACAACTTTTGCTCGGACTATCATGCATTAGTCTTCAACCAGCAAGACAATTGGTCAAGAATGCTCTTGTTATCAACTATCTGTGGCTGGTTTTATAGGTTTTCAATTAAACTAGGGTTAGGAAGGACCTCAGTAAGTTATGGAGAGCAAATAAAGCCCTTATGCAAATTAGTTTAGAATTGAGACCATCTGATTGGTTGATGCAATTGTCATTCAAAATACACCATTCTGATTGGTTTATGTACTGTCAGTCAACAGTTCTCTATTTTACAACTTTTGCTGGGACTATCATGCATTAGTCTTCAACCAGCAAAACAATTGTTCAAGAATGCTCTTGTTATCAACTATCTGTGGCTGGTTTTGTAAGTTTTCAATTAAACTAGGGTTAGGAAGGACCTCAGTAAGTTATGGAGAGCAAATAAAGCACTTATGCAATTTAGTTTAGAATTAAGACCATCTGATTAGTTGATGCAATTGTCATTCAAAATAAGCCATTCTGATTGGTTTATGTACTGTCAGTCAACAGTTCTCTATTTTACAACTTTTGCTGGGACTATCATGCATTAGTCTTCAACCAGCAAGACAATTGGTCAAGAATGCTCTTGTTATCAACTATCTGTGGCTGGTTTTATAGGTTTTCAATTAAACTAGGGTTAGGAAGGACCTCAGTAAGTTATGGAGAGCAAATAAAGCCCTTATGCAAATTAGTTTAGAATTGAGACCATCTGATTGGTTGATGCAATTGTCATTCAAAATACACCATTCTGATTGGTTTATGTACTGTCAGTCAACAGTTTTCTATTTTACAACTTTTGCTGGGACTATTATGCATTAGTCTTCAACCAGCAAGACAATTGGTCAAGAATGCTCTTGTTATCAACTATTTATGGCTGGTTTGGTAGATTTTCAATTAAACTAGGGTTAGGAAAGACCTCAGTAAGTTATGGAGAGCAAATAAAGCCCTTATGCAAATTAGTTAAGAATTGAGACCATCTGATTGGTTGATGCAATTGTCATTCAAAATAAGCCATTCTGATTGGTTTATGTGCTGTCAGTCAACAGTTTTCTATTTTATAACTTTTGCTGGGACCATCATGCAATAGTCTTCAACCAGCAAGACAATTGGTCAAGAATGTAGTCAACAGTTTTCTATTTTACAACTTTTGCTGGCACCATCACGCAATAGCCTTCAACCAGCAAGACAATTGGTCAAGAATGCTCTTGTTATCAACTATCTGTGGCTGGTTTTATAGGTTTTCAATTTAACTAGGGTTAGGAAGGACCTCAGTAAGTTATGGAGAGCAAATAAAGCCCCTATGCAACTTAGTTTAGAATTGAGACCATCTGATTGGTTGATGCAATTGTCATTCAAAATACACCATTCTGATTGGTTTATGTACTGTCAGTCAACAGTTCTCTATTTTACAACTTTTGCTGGGACTATCATGCATTAGTCTTCAACCAGCAAGACAATTGGTCAAGAATGCTCTTGTTATCAACTATCTGTGGCTGGTTTTGTAGGTTTTCAATTAAACTAGGGTTAGGAAGGACCTCAGTAAGTTATGGAGAGCAAATAAAGCCCTTATGTAAATTAGTTCAGAATTGAGATCATCTGATTGGTTGATGCAACTGTCATTCAAAATAAGCCATTCTGATTGGTTTATATACTGTCAGTCAACAGTTTTCTATTTTACAACTTTTGCTGGGACTATCATGCATTAGTCTTCAACCAGCAAGACAATTGGTCAAGAATGCTCTTGTTATCAACAATCTGTGGCTGGTTCTGCATGTGTTCAATTAAACTAGGGTTAGGAAAGACCTCAGTACGTTATGGAGAGCAAATAAAGCCCTTATGCAAATTAGTTTAGAATTAAGACCATCTGATTGGTTGATGCAATTGTCATTCAAAATAAGCCATTCTGATTGGTTTATGTACTGTCAGTCAACAGTTCTCTATTTTACAACTTTTGCTGGGACTATCATGCATTAGTCTTCAACCAGCAAGACATTTGGTCAAGAATGCTCTTGTTATCAACTATCTGTGGCTGGTTTTGTAGGTTTTCAATTAAACTAGGGTTAGGATGACCTCAGTAAGTTATGGAGAGCAAATAAAGCCCTTATGCAAATTAGTTCAGAATTGAGATCATCTGATTGGTTGATGCAATTGTCATTCAAAATAAGCCATTCTGATTTGTTTATATACTGTCAGTCAACAGTTTTCTATTTTACAACTTTTGCTGGGACTATCATGCATTAGTCTTCAACCAGCAAGACAATTGGTCAAGAATGCTCTTGTTATCAACTATCTGTGGCTGGTTCTGCAGGTGTTCAATTAAACTAGGGTTAGGAAAGACCTCAGTACGTTATGGAGAGCAAATAAAGCCCTTATGGAAATTAGTTTAGAATTGAGACCATCTGATTGGTTGATGCAATTGTCATTCAAAATAAGCCATTCTGATTGGTTTATGTACTGTCAGTCAACAGTTCTCTATTTTACAACTTTTGCTGGGACTATCATGCATTAGTCTTCAACCAGCAAGACAATTGGTCAAGAATGCTCTTGTTATCAACTATCTGTGGCTGGTTTTATAGGTTTTCAATTAAACTAGGGTTAGGAAGGACCTCAGTAAGTTATGGAGAGCAAATAAAGCCCTTATGCAAATTAGTTTAGAATTGAGACCATCTGATTGGTTGATGCAATTGTCATTCAAAATACACCATTCTGATTGGTTTATGTACTGTCAGTCAACAGTTCTCTATTTTACAACTTTTGCTGGGACTATCATGCATTAGTCTTCAACCAGCAAGACAATTGGTCAAGAATGCTCTTGTTATCAACTATCTGTGGCTGGTTTTGTAGGTTTTCAATTAAACTAGGGTTAGGAAGGACCTCAGTAAGTTATGGAGAGCAAATAAAGCCCTTATGCAAATTAGTTTAGAATTAAGACCATCTGATTAGTTGATGCAATTGTCATTCAAAATAAGCCATTCTGATTGGTTTATGTACTGTCAGTCAACAGTTCTCTATTTTACAACTTTTGCTGGGACTATCATGCATTAGTCTTCAACCAGCAAGACATTTGGTCAAGAATGCTCTTGTTATCAACTATCTGAGGGTGGTTTTGTAAGTTTTCAATTAAACTAGGGTTAGGAAGGACCTCAGTAAGTTATGGAGAGCAAATAAAGCCCTTATGAAAATTAGTTTAGAATTAAGACCATCTGATTGGTTGATGCAATTGTCATTCAAAATAAGCCATTCTGATTGGTTTATGTACTGTCAGTCAACAGTTCTCTATTTTACAACTTTTGCTGGGACTATCATGCATTAGTCTTCAACCAGCAAGACATTTGGTCAGGAATGCTCTTGTTATCAACTATCTGTGGCTGGTTTTGTAGGTTTTCAATTAAACTAGGGTTAGGAAGGACCTCAGTAAGTTATGGAGAGGAAATAAAGCCCTTATGCAAATTAGTTCAGAATTGAGATCATCTGATTGGTTGATGCAACTGTCATTCAAAATAAGCCATTCTGATTGGTTTATGTACTGTCAGTCAACAGTTCTCTATTTTACAACTTTTGCTGGGACTATCATGCATTAGTCTTCAACCAGCAAAACAATTGATCAAGAATGCTCTTGTTATCAACTATCTGTGGCTGGTTTTATAGGTTTTCAATTAAACTAGGGTTAGGAAGGACCTCAGTAAGTTATGGAGAGCAAATAAAGCCCTTATGCAAATTAGTTTAGAATTGAGACCATCTGATTGGTTGATGCAATTGTCATTCAAAATACACCATTCTGATTGGTTTATGTACTGTCAGTCAACAGTTCTCTATTTTACAACTTTTGCTGGGACTATCATGCATTAGTCTTCAACCAGCAAGACATTTGGTCAAGAATGCTCTTGTTATCAACTATCTGAGGGTGGTTTTGTAAGTTTTCAATTAAACTAGGGTTAGGAAGGACCTCAGTAAGTTATGGAGAGCAAATAAAGCCCTTATGCAAATTAGTTTAGAATTGAGACCATCTGATTGGTTGATGCAATTGTCATTCAAAATACACCATTCTGATTGGTTTATGTACTGTCAGTCAACAGTTTTCTATTTTACAACTTTTGCTGGGACTATTATGCATTAGTCTTCAACCAGCAAGACAATTGGTCAAGAATGCTCTTGTTATCAACTATCTGTGGCTGGTTTGGTAGATTTTCAATTAAACTAGGGTTAGGAAAGACCTCAGTAAGTTATGGAGAGCAAATAAAGCCCTTATGCAAATTAGTTTAGAATTGAGACCATCTGATTGGTTGATGCAATTGTCATTCAAAATAAGCCATTCTGATTGGTTTATGTGCTGTCAGTCAACAGTTTTCTATTTTACAACTTTTGCTGGGACTATCATGCATTAGTCTTCAACCAGCAAGACATTTGGTCAAGAATGCTCTTGTTATCAACTATCTGTGGCTGGTTTTATAGGTTTTCAATTAAACTAGGGTTAGGAAGGACCTCAGTAAGTTATGGAGAGCAAATAAAGCCCTTATGCAAATTAGTTTAGAATTGAGACCATCTGATTGGTTGATGCAATTGTCAATCAAAATACACCATTCTGATTGGTTTATGTACTGTCAGTCAACAGTTTCCTATTTTACAACGTTTGCTGGGACCATCATGCAATAGTCTTCAACCAGCAAGACAATTGGTCAATAATGTTCTTGTTATCAACTATCTGTGGCTGGTTCTGCAGGTGTTCAATTAGAATAGGGTTAGGAAGGACCTCAGTAAGTTATAAAGAGCAAATAAAGCCCTTATGCAAATTAGTTCAGAATTGAGACCATCTGATTGGTTGATGCAACTGTCATTCAAAATAAGCCATTCTGATTGGTTTATATACTGTCAGTCAACAGTTTTCTATTTTACAACGTTTGCTGGGACTATCATGCATTAGTCTTCAACCAGCAAGACAATTGGTCAAGAATGCTCTTGTTATCAACTACCTGTGGCTGGTTCTGCAGGTGTTCAATTAAACTAGGGTTAGGAAAGACCTCAGTAAGTTATGGAGAGCAAATAAAGCCCTTATGCAAATTAGTTCGGAATTGAGATCATATGATTGGTTGATGCAACTGTCATTCAAAATAAGCCATTCTGATTGGTTTATGTACTGTCAGTCAACAGTTTTCTATTTTACAACTTTTGCTGGGACTATCATGCATTAGTCTTCAACCAGCAAGACAATTGGTCAAGAATGCTCTTGTTATCAACTATCTGTGGCTGGTTTTGTAGGTTTTCAATTAAACTAGGGTTAGGAAAGACCTCAGTAAGTTATGGAGAGCAAATAAAGCCATTATGCAAATTAGTTTAGAATTGAGACCATCTGATTGGTTGATGCAATTGTCATTCAAAATACACCATTCTGATTGGTTTATGTACTGTCAGTCAACAGTTCTCTATTTTACAACTTTTGCTGGGACTATCATGCATTAGTCTTCAACCAGCAAGAAAATTGGTGAAGAATGCTCTTGTTATCAACTATCTGTGGCTGGTTTTGTAGGTTTTCAATTAAACTAGGGTTAGGAAGGACCTCAGTAAGTTATGGAGAGCAAATAAAGCCCTTATGCAAATTAGTTCAGAATTGAGATCATCTGATTGGTTGATGCAACTGTCATTCAAAATAAGCCATTCTGATTAGTTTATATACTGTCAGTCAACAGTTTTCTATTTTACAACTTTTGCTGGGACTATTATGCATTAGTCTTCAACCAGCAAGACAATTGGTCAATAATGCTCTTGTTATCAACTATCTGTGGCTGGTTTTATAGGTTTTCAATTAAACTAGGGTTAGGAAGGACCTCAGTAAGTTATGGAGAGCAAATAAAGCCCTTTTGCAAATTAGTTTAGAATTGAGACCATCTGATTGGTTGATGCAATTGTCAATCAAAATACACCATTCTGATTGGTTTATGTACTGTCAGTCAACAGTTTCCTATTTTACAACGTTTGCTGGGACCATCATGCAATAGTCTTCAACCAGCAAGACAATTGGTCAATAATGTTCTTGTTATCAACTATCTGTGGCTGGTTCTGCAGGTGTTCAATTAGAATAGGGTTAGGAAGGACCTCAGTAAGTTATAAAGAGCAAATAAAGCCCTTATGCCAGTGGTTCCCAAACTGTGTGCCGTGGCTCCCTGGGGTGCCTCGGGACACATGCAGGGGTGCCCTGGGTTGGTGGTCCAGGACCAACTCAAATTATTATTGGTCAATTATTTATGAGCAAAACCAGTGCTGGTGGCTGCCAATCATAAAATGTGTACAAACAGAAGCAAATCCTGCCCTTTACCACATAACTGACCCTAGGAATCGTATATAAAACCCAATCTAATTAATTTTGTTTTGGCATAGGGGTGCCGTGAAAAAAAATCTGATACTCTAGGGTGCTGTGATTCAAAAAAGATTGGGAACCCCTGCCTTATGCAAATTAGTTCAGAATTGAGACCATCTGATTGGTTGATGCAACTGTCATTCAAAATAAGCCATTCTGATTGGTTTATATACTGTCAGTCAACAGTTTTCTATTTTACAACGTTTGCTGGGACTATCATGCATTAGTCTTCAACCAGCAAGACAATTGGTCAAGAATGCTCTTGTTATCAACTATCTGTGGCTGGTTCTGCAGGTGTTCAATTAAACTAGGGTTAGGAAAGACCTCAGTAAGTTATGGAGAGCAAATAAAGCCCTTATGCAAATTAGTTCGGAATTGAGATCATATGATTGGTTGATGCAACTGTCATTCAAAATAAGCCATTCTGATTGGTTTATGTACTGTCAGTCAACAGTTTTCTATTTTACAACTTTTGCTGGGACTATCATGCATTAGTCTTCAACCAGCAAGACAATTGGTCAAGAATGCTCTTGTTATCAACTATCTGTGGCTGGTTTTGTAGGTTTTCAATTAAACTAGGGTTAGGAAGGACCTCAGTAAGTTATGGAGAGCAAATAAAGCCCTTATGCAAATTAGTTCAGAATTGAGATCATCTGATTGGTTGATGCAACTGTCATTCAAAATAAGCCATTCTGATTAGTTTATATACTGTCAGTCAACAGTTTTCTATTTTACAACTTTTGCTGGGACTATTATGCATTAGTCTTCAACCAGCAAGACAATTGGTCAAGAATGCTCTTGTTATCAACTATCTGTGGCTGGTTTTATAGGTTTTCAATTAAACTAGGGTTAGGAAGGACCTCAGTAAGTTATGGAGAGCAAATAAAGCCCTTATGCAAATTAGTTTAGAATTGAGACCATCTGATTGGTTGATGCAATTGTCAATCAAAATACACCATTCTGATTGGTTTATGTACTGTCAGTCAACAGTTCTCTATTTTACAACTTTTGCTGGGACTATCATGCATTAGTCTTCAACCAGCAAGACAATTGGTCAAGAATGCTCTTGTTATCAACTATCTGTGGCTGGTTTTGTAGGTTTTCAATTAAACTAGGGTTAGGAAGGACCTCAGTAAGTTATGGAGAGCAAATAAAGCCCTTATGCAAATTAGTTCAGAATTGAGATCATCTGATTGGTTGATGCAACTGTCATTCAAAATAAGCCATTCTGATTAGTTTATATACTGTCAGTCAACAGTTTTCTATTTTACAACTTTTGCTGGGACTATTATGCATTAGTCTTCAACCAGCAAGACAATTGGTCAAGAATGCTCTTGTTATCAACTATCTGTGGCTGGTTTTATAGGTTTTCAATTAAACTAGGGTTAGGAAGGACCTCAGTAAGTTATGGAGAGCAAATAAAGCCCTTATGCAAATTAGTTTAGAATTGAGACCATCTGATTGGTTGATGCAATTGGCAATCAAAATACACCATTCTGATTGGTTTATGTACTGTCAGTCAACAGTTTCCTATTTTACAACGTTTGCTGGGACCATCATGCAATAGTCTTCAACCAGCAAGACAATTGGTCAATAATGTTCTTGTTATCAACTATCTGTGGCTGGTTCTGCAGGTGTTCAATTAGAATAGGGTTAGGAAGGACCTCAGTAAGTTATAAAGAGCAAATAAAGCCCTTATGCCAGTGGTTCCCAAACTGTGTGCCGTGGCTCCCTGGGGTGCCTCGGGACACATGCAGGGGTGCCCTGGGTTGGTGGTCCAGGACCAACTCAAATTATTATTGGTTAATTATTTATGAGCAAAACCAGTGCTGGTGGCTGCCAATCATAAAATGTGTACAAACAGAAGCAAATCCTGCCCTTTACCACATAACTGACCCTAGGAATCGTATATAAACCCAATCTAATTAATTTTGTTTTGGCATAGGGGTGCCGTGAAAAAAAAATCTGATACTCTAGGGTGCTGTGATTCAAAAAAGATTGGGAACCCCTGCCTTATGCAAATTAGTTCAGACTTGAGACCATCTGATTGGTTGATGCAACTGTCATTCAAAATAAGCCATTCTGATTGGTTTATATACTGTCAGTCAACAGTTTTCTATTTTACAACGTTTGCTGGGACTATCATGCATTAGTCTTCAACCAGCAAGACAATTGGTCAAGAATGCTCTTGTTATCAACTATCTGTGGCTGGTTCTGCAGGTGTTCAATTAAACTAGGGTTAGGAAAGACCTCAGTACGTTATGGAGAGCAAATAAAGCCCTTATGCAAATTAGTTTAGAATTGAGACCATCTGATTGGTTGATGCAATTGTCATTCAAAATAAGCCATTCTGATTGGTTTATGTACTGTCAGTCAACAGTTCTCTATTTTACAACTTTTGCTGGGACTATCATGCATTAGTCTTCAACCAGCAAGACAATTGGTCAAGAATGCTCTTGTTATCAACTATCTGTGGCTGGTTTTATAGGTTTTCAATTAAACTAGGGTTAGGAAGGACCTCAGTAAGTTATGGAGAGCAAATAAAGCCCTTATGCAAATTAGTTTAGAATTGAGACCATCTGATTGGTTGATGCAATTGTCATTCAAAATACACCATTCTGATTGGTTTATGTACTGTCAGTCAACAGTTCTCTATTTTACAACTTTTGCTGGGACTATCATGCATTAGTCTTCAACCAGCAAGACAATTGGTCAAGAATGCTCTTGTTATCAACTATCTGTGGCTGGTTTTGTAGGTTTTCAATTAAACTAGGGTTAGGAAAGACCTCAGTAAGTTATGGAGAGCAAATAAAGCCATTATGCAAATTAGTTTAGAATTGAGACCATCTGATTGGTTGATGCAATTGTCATTCAAAATACACCATTCTGATTGGTTTATGTACTGTCAGTCAACAGTTCTCTATTTTACAACTTTTGCTGGGACTATCATGCATTAGTCTTCAACCAGCAAGACAATTGGTCAAGAATGCTCTTGTTATCAACTATCTGTGGCTGGTTCTGCAGGTGTTCAATTAAACTAGGGTTAGGAAAGACCTCAGTACGTTATGGAGAGCAAATAAAGCCCTTATGCAAATTAGTTTAGAATTGAGACCATCTGATTGGTTGATGCAATTGTCATTCAAAATAAGCCATTCTGATTGGTTTATGTACTGTCAGTCAACAGTTCTCTATTTTACAACTTTTGCTGGGACTATCATGCATTAGTCTTCAACCAGCAAGACAATTGGTCAAGAATGCTCTTGTTATCAACTATCTGTGGCTGGTTTTATAGGTTTTCAATTAAACTAGGGTTAGGAAGGACCTCAGTAAGTTATGGAGAGCAAATAAAGCCCTTATGCAAATTAGTTTAGAATTGAGACCATCTGATTGGTTGATGCAATTGTCATTCAAAATACACCATTCTGATTGGTTTATGTACTGTCAGTCAACAGTTCTCTATTTTACAACTTTTGCTGGGACTATCATGCATTAGTCTTCAACCAGCAAGACAATTGGTCAAGAATGCTCTTGTTATCAACTATCTGTGGCTGGTTTTGTAGGTTTTCAATTAAACTAGGGTTAGGAAGGACCTCAGTAAGTTATGGAGAGCAAATAAAGCCCTTATGCAAATTAGTTTAGAATTAAGACCATCTGATTGGTTGATGCAATTGTCATTCAAAATAAGCCATTCTGATTGGTTTATGTACTGTCAGTCAACAGTTCTCTATTTTACAACTTTTGCTGGGACTATCATGCATTAGTCTTCAACCAGCAAGACATTTGGTCAGGAATGCTCTTGTTATCAACTATCTGTGGCTGGTTTTGTAGGTTTTCAATTAAACTAGGGTTAGGAAGGACCTCAGTAAGTTATGGAGAGCAAATAAAGCCATTATGCAAATTAGTTTAGAATTGAGACCATCTGATTGGTTGATGCAATTGTCATTCAAAATACACCATTCTGATTGGTTTATGTACTGTCAGTCAACAGTTCTCTATTTTACAACTTTTGCTGGGACTATCATGCATTAGTCTTCAACCAGCAAGACAATTGGTCAAGAATGCTCTTGTTATCAACTATCTGTGGGTGGTTCTGCAGGTGTTCAATTAAACTAGGGTTAGGAAAGACCTCAGTACGTTATGGAGAGCAAATAAAGCCCTTATGCAAATTAGTTTAGAATTGAGACCATCTGATTGGTTGATGCAATTGTCATTCAAAATAAGCCATTCTGATTGGTTTATGTACTGTCAGTCAACAGTTCTCTATTTTACAACTTTTGCTGGGACTATCATGCATTAGTCTTCAACCAGCAAGACAATTGGTCAAGAATGCTCTTGTTATCAACTATCTGTGGGTGGTTCTGCAGGTGTTCAATTAAACTAGGGTTAGGAAAGACCTCAGTACGTTATGGAGAGCAAATAAAGCCCTTATGCAAATTAGTTTAGAATTGAGACCATCTGATTGGTTGATGCAATTGTCATTCAAAATAAGCCATTCTGATTGGTTTATGTACTGTCAGTCAACAGTTCTCTATTTTACAACTTTTGCTGGGACTATCATGCATTAGTCTTCAACCAGCAAGACAATTGGTCAAGAATGCTCTTGTTATCAACTATCTGTGGCTGGTTTTGTAGGTTTTCAATTAAACTAGGGTTAGGAAGGACCTCAGTAAGTTATGGAGAGCAAATAAAGCCCTTATGCAAATTAGTTTAGAATTAAGACCATCTGATTGGTTGATGCAATTGTCATTCAAAATAAGCCATTCTGATTGGTTTATGTACTGTCAGTCAACAGTTCTCTATTTTACAACTTTTGCTGGGACTATCATGCATTAGTCTTCAACCAGCAAGACATTTGGTCAGGAACGCTCTTGTTATCAACTATCTGTGGCTGGTTTTGTAGGTTTTCAATTAAACTAGGGTTAGGAAGGACCTCAGTAAGTTATGGAGAGGAAATAAAGCCCTTATGCAAATTAGTTCAGAATTGAGATCATCTGATTGGTTGATGCAACTGTCATTCAAAATAAGCCATTCTGATTGGTTTATGTACTGTCAGTCAACAGTTCTCTATTTTACAACTTTTGCTGGGACTATCATGCATTAGTCTTCAACCAGCAAGACAATTGGTCAAGAATGCTCTTGTTATCAACTATCTGTGGCTGGTTTTATAGGTTTTCAATTAAACTAGGGTTAGGAAGGACCTCAGTAAGTTATGGAGAGCAAATAAAGCCCTTATGCAAATTAGTTTAGAATTGAGACCATCTGATTGGCTGATGCAATTGTCATTCAAAATACACCATTCTGATTGGTTTATGTACTGTCAGTCAACAGTTCTCTATTTTACAACTTTTGCTGGGACTATCATGCATTAGTCTTCAACCAGCAAGACAATTGGTCAAGAATGCTCTTGTTATCAACTATCTGTGGCTGGTTTTGTAGGTTTTTAATTAAACTAGGGTTAGGAAGGACCTCAGTAAGTTATGGAGAGCAAATAAAGCCCTTATGCAAATTAGTTTAGAATTAAGACCATCTGATTAGTTGATGCAATTGTCATTCAAAATAAGCCATTCTGATTGGTTTATGTACTGTCAGTCAACAGTTCTCTATTTTACAACTTTTGCTGGGACTATCATGCATTAGTCTTCAACCAGCAAGACATTTGGTCAAGAATGCTCTTGTTATCAACTATCTGAGGGTGGTTTTGTAAGTTTTCAATTAAACTAGGGTTAGGAAGGACCTCAGTAAGTTATGGAGAGCAAATAAAGCCCTTATGCAAATTAGTTCAGAATTGAGATCATCTGATTGGTTGATGCAACTGTCATTCAAAATAAGCCATTCTGATTGGTTTATATACTGTCAGTCAACAGTTTTCTATTTTACAACTTTTGCTGGGACTATCATGCATTAGTCTTCAACCAGCAAGACAATTGGTCAAGAATGCTCTTGTTATCAACTATCTGTGGCTGGTTCTGCAGGTGTTCAATTAAACTAGGGTTAGGAAAGACCTCAGTACGTTATGGAGAGCAAATAAAGCCCTTATGCAAATTAGTTTAGAATTGAGACCATCTGATTGGTTGATGCAATTGTCATTCAAAATAAGCCATTCTGATTGGTTTATGTACTGTCAGTCAACAGTTCTCTATTTTACAACTTTTGCTGGGACTATCATGCATTAGTCTTCAACCAGCAAGACAATTGGTCAAGAATGCTCTTGTTATCAACTATCTGTGGCTGGTTTTATAGGTTTTCAATTAAACTAGGGTTAGGAAGGACCTCAGTAAGTTATAGAGAGCAAATAAAGCCCTTATGCAAATTAGTTTAGAATTGAGACCATCTGATTGGTTGATGCAATTGTCATTCAAAATACACCATTCTGATTGGTTTATGTACTGTCAGTCAACAGTTCTCTATTTTACAACTTTTGCTGGGACTATCATGCATTAGTCTTCAACCAGCAAGACAATTGGTCAAGAATGCTCTTGTTATCAACTATCTGTGGCTGGTTTTGTAGGTTTTCGATTAAACTAGGGTTAGGAAGGACCTCAGTAAGTTATGGAGAGCAAATAAAGCCCTTATGCAAATTAGTTTAGAATTAAGACCATCTGATTGGTTGATGCAATTGTCATTCAAAATAAGCCATTCTTATTGGTTTATGTACTGTCAGTCAACAGTTCTCTATTTTACAACTTTTGCTGGGACTATCATGCATTAGTCTTCAACCAGCAAGACAATTGGTCAAGAATGCTCTTGTTATCAACTATCTGTGGCTGGTTTTGTAGGTTTTCAATTAAACTAGGGTTAGGAAAGACCTCAGTAAGTTATGGAGAGCAAATAAAGCCCTTATGCAAATTAGTTCGGAATTGAGATCATATGATTGGTTGATGCAACTGTCATTCAAAATAAGCCATTCTGATTGGTTTATGTACTGTCAGTCAACAGTTTTCTATTTTACAACTTTTGCTGGGACTATCATGCATTAGTCTTCAACCAGCAAGACATTTGGTCAGGAATGCTCTTGTTATCAACTATCTGCGGCTGGTTTTGTAGGTTTTCAATTAAACTACGGTTAGGAAGGACCTCAGTAAGTTATGGAGAGCAAATAAAGCCATTATGCAAATTAGTTTAGAATTGAGACCATCTGATTGGTTGATGCAATTGTCATTCAAAATACACCATTCTGATTGGTTTATGTACTGTCAGTCAACAGTTCTCTATTTTACAACTTTTGCTGGGACTATCATGCATTAGTCTTCAACCAGCAAGACAATTGGTCAAGAATGCTCTTGTTATCAACTATCTGTGGCTGGTTTTGTAGGTTTTCGATTAAACTAGGGTTAGGAAGGACCTCAGTACGTTATGGAGAGCAAATAAAGCCCTTATGCAAATTAGTTTAGAATTGAGACCATCTGATTGGTTGATGCAATTGTCAATCAAAATACACCATTCTGATTGGTTTATGTACTGTCAGTCAACAGTTCTCTATTTTACAACTTTTGCTGGGACTATCATGCATTAGTCTTCAACCAGCAAGACAATTGGTCAAGAATGCTCTTGTTATCAACTATCTGTGGCTGGTTTTGTAGGTTTTCAATTAAACTAGGGTTAGGAAGGACCTCAGTAAGTTATGGAGAGCAAATAAAGCCCTTATGCAAATTAGTTCAGAATTGAGATCATCTGATTGGTTGATGCAACTGTCATTCAAAATAAGCCATTCTGATTAGTTTATATACTGTCAGTCAACAGTTTTCTATTTTACAACTTTTGCTGGGACTATTATGCATTAGTCTTCAACCAGCAAGACAATTGGTCAAGAATGCTCTTGTTATCAACTATCTGTGGCTGGTTTTATAGGTTTTCAATTAAACTAGGGTTAGGAAGGACCTCAGTAAGTTATGGAGAGCAAATAAAGCCCTTATGCAAATTAGTTTAGAATTGAGACCATCTGATTGGTTGATGCAATTGGCAATCAAAATACACCATTCTGATTGGTTTATGTACTGTCAGTCAACAGTTTCCTATTTTACAACGTTTGCTGGGACCATCATGCAATAGTCTTCAACCAGCAAGACAATTGGTCAATAATGTTCTTGTTATCAACTATCTGTGGCTGGTTCTGCAGGTGTTCAATTAGAATAGGGTTAGGAAGGACCTCAGTAAGTTATAAAGAGCAAATAAAGCCCTTATGCCAGTGGTTCCCAAACTGTGTGCCGTGGCTCCCTGGGGTGCCTCGGGACACATGCAGGGGTGCCCTGGGTTGGTGGTCCAGGACCAACTCAAATTATTATTGGTTAATTATTTATGAGCAAAACCAGTGCTGGTGGCTGCCAATCATAAAATGTGTACAAACAGAAGCAAATCCTGCCCTTTACCACATAACTGACCCTAGGAATCGTATATAAACCCAATCTAATTAATTTTGTTTTGGCATAGGGGTGCCGTGAAAAAAAAATCTGATACTCTAGGGTGCTGTGATTCAAAAAAGATTGGGAACCCCTGCCTTATGCAAATTAGTTCAGACTTGAGACCATCTGATTGGTTGATGCAACTGTCATTCAAAATAAGCCATTCTGATTGGTTTATATACTGTCAGTCAACAGTTTTCTATTTTACAACGTTTGCTGGGACTATCATGCATTAGTCTTCAACCAGCAAGACAATTGGTCAAGAATGCTCTTGTTATCAACTATCTGTGGCTGGTTCTGCAGGTGTTCAATTAAACTAGGGTTAGGAAAGACCTCAGTACGTTATGGAGAGCAAATAAAGCCCTTATGCAAATTAGTTTAGAATTGAGACCATCTGATTGGTTGATGCAATTGTCATTCAAAATAAGCCATTCTGATTGGTTTATGTACTGTCAGTCAACAGTTCTCTATTTTACAACTTTTGCTGGGACTATCATGCATTAGTCTTCAACCAGCAAGACAATTGGTCAAGAATGCTCTTGTTATCAACTATCTGTGGCTGGTTTTATAGGTTTTCAATTAAACTAGGGTTAGGAAGGACCTCAGTAAGTTATGGAGAGCAAATAAAGCCCTTATGCAAATTAGTTTAGAATTGAGACCATCTGATTGGTTGATGCAATTGTCATTCAAAATACACCATTCTGATTGGTTTATGTACTGTCAGTCAACAGTTCTCTATTTTACAACTTTTGCTGGGACTATCATGCATTAGTCTTCAACCAGCAAGACAATTGGTCAAGAATGCTCTTGTTATCAACTATCTGTGGCTGGTTTTGTAGGTTTTCAATTAAACTAGGGTTAGGAAAGACCTCAGTAAGTTATGGAGAGCAAATAAAGCCATTATGCAAATTAGTTTAGAATTGAGACCATCTGATTGGTTGATGCAATTGTCATTCAAAATACACCATTCTGATTGGTTTATGTACTGTCAGTCAACAGTTCTCTATTTTACAACTTTTGCTGGGACTATCATGCATTAGTCTTCAACCAGCAAGACAATTGGTCAAGAATGCTCTTGTTATCAACTATCTGTGGCTGGTTCTGCAGGTGTTCAATTAAACTAGGGTTAGGAAAGACCTCAGTACGTTATGGAGAGCAAATAAAGCCCTTATGCAAATTAGTTTAGAATTGAGACCATCTGATTGGTTGATGCAATTGTCATTCAAAATAAGCCATTCTGATTGGTTTATGTACTGTCAGTCAACAGTTCTCTATTTTACAACTTTTGCTGGGACTATCATGCATTAGTCTTCAACCAGCAAGACAATTGGTCAAGAATGCTCTTGTTATCAACTATCTGTGGCTGGTTTTATAGGTTTTCAATTAAACTAGGGTTAGGAAGGACCTCAGTAAGTTATGGAGAGCAAATAAAGCCCTTATGCAAATTAGTTTAGAATTGAGACCATCTGATTGGTTGATGCAATTGTCATTCAAAATACACCATTCTGATTGGTTTATGTACTGTCAGTCAACAGTTCTCTATTTTACAACTTTTGCTGGGACTATCATGCATTAGTCTTCAACCAGCAAGACAATTGGTCAAGAATGCTCTTGTTATCAACTATCTGTGGCTGGTTTTGTAGGTTTTCAATTAAACTAGGGTTAGGAAGGACCTCAGTAAGTTATGGAGAGCAAATAAAGCCCTTATGCAAATTAGTTTAGAATTAAGACCATCTGATTGGTTGATGCAATTGTCATTCAAAATAAGCCATTCTGATTGGTTTATGTACTGTCAGTCAACAGTTCTCTATTTTACAACTTTTGCTGGGACTATCATGCATTAGTCTTCAACCAGCAAGACATTTGGTCAGGAATGCTCTTGTTATCAACTATCTGTGGCTGGTTTTGTAGGTTTTCAATTAAACTAGGGTTAGGAAGGACCTCAGTAAGTTATGGAGAGCAAATAAAGCCATTATGCAAATTAGTTTAGAATTGAGACCATCTGATTGGTTGATGCAATTGTCATTCAAAATACACCATTCTGATTGGTTTATGTACTGTCAGTCAACAGTTCTCTATTTTACAACTTTTGCTGGGACTATCATGCATTAGTCTTCAACCAGCAAGACAATTGGTCAAGAATGCTCTTGTTATCAACTATCTGTGGGTGGTTCTGCAGGTGTTCAATTAAACTAGGGTTAGGAAAGACCTCAGTACGTTATGGAGAGCAAATAAAGCCCTTATGCAAATTAGTTTAGAATTGAGACCATCTGATTGGTTGATGCAATTGTCATTCAAAATAAGCCATTCTGATTGGTTTATGTACTGTCAGTCAACAGTTCTCTATTTTACAACTTTTGCTGGGACTATCATGCATTAGTCTTCAACCAGCAAGACAATTGGTCAAGAATGCTCTTGTTATCAACTATCTGTGGGTGGTTCTGCAGGTGTTCAATTAAACTAGGGTTAGGAAAGACCTCAGTACGTTATGGAGAGCAAATAAAGCCCTTATGCAAATTAGTTTAGAATTGAGACCATCTGATTGGTTGATGCAATTGTCATTCAAAATAAGCCATTCTGATTGGTTTATGTACTGTCAGTCAACAGTTCTCTATTTTACAACTTTTGCTGGGACTATCATGCATTAGTCTTCAACCAGCAAGACAATTGGTCAAGAATGCTCTTGTTATCAACTATCTGTGGCTGGTTTTGTAGGTTTTCAATTAAACTAGGGTTAGGAAGGACCTCAGTAAGTTATGGAGAGCAAATAAAGCCCTTATGCAAATTAGTTTAGAATTAAGACCATCTGATTGGTTGATGCAATTGTCATTCAAAATAAGCCATTCTGATTGGTTTATGTACTGTCAGTCAACAGTTCTCTATTTTACAACTTTTGCTGGGACTATCATGCATTAGTCTTCAACCAGCAAGACATTTGGTCAGGAACGCTCTTGTTATCAACTATCTGTGGCTGGTTTTGTAGGTTTTCAATTAAACTAGGGTTAGGAAGGACCTCAGTAAGTTATGGAGAGGAAATAAAGCCCTTATGCAAATTAGTTCAGAATTGAGATCATCTGATTGGTTGATGCAACTGTCATTCAAAATAAGCCATTCTGATTGGTTTATGTACTGTCAGTCAACAGTTCTCTATTTTACAACTTTTGCTGGGACTATCATGCATTAGTCTTCAACCAGCAAGACAATTGGTCAAGAATGCTCTTGTTATCAACTATCTGTGGCTGGTTTTATAGGTTTTCAATTAAACTAGGGTTAGGAAGGACCTCAGTAAGTTATGGAGAGCAAATAAAGCCCTTATGCAAATTAGTTTAGAATTGAGACCATCTGATTGGCTGATGCAATTGTCATTCAAAATACACCATTCTGATTGGTTTATGTACTGTCAGTCAACAGTTCTCTATTTTACAACTTTTGCTGGGACTATCATGCATTAGTCTTCAACCAGCAAGACAATTGGTCAAGAATGCTCTTGTTATCAACTATCTGTGGCTGGTTTTGTAGGTTTTTAATTAAACTAGGGTTAGGAAGGACCTCAGTAAGTTATGGAGAGCAAATAAAGCCCTTATGCAAATTAGTTTAGAATTAAGACCATCTGATTAGTTGATGCAATTGTCATTCAAAATAAGCCATTCTGATTGGTTTATGTACTGTCAGTCAACAGTTCTCTATTTTACAACTTTTGCTGGGACTATCATGCATTAGTCTTCAACCAGCAAGACATTTGGTCAAGAATGCTCTTGTTATCAACTATCTGAGGGTGGTTTTGTAAGTTTTCAATTAAACTAGGGTTAGGAAGGACCTCAGTAAGTTATGGAGAGCAAATAAAGCCCTTATGCAAATTAGTTCAGAATTGAGATCATCTGATTGGTTGATGCAACTGTCATTCAAAATAAGCCATTCTGATTGGTTTATATACTGTCAGTCAACAGTTTTCTATTTTACAACTTTTGCTGGGACTATCATGCATTAGTCTTCAACCAGCAAGACAATTGGTCAAGAATGCTCTTGTTATCAACTATCTGTGGCTGGTTCTGCAGGTGTTCAATTAAACTAGGGTTAGGAAAGACCTCAGTACGTTATGGAGAGCAAATAAAGCCCTTATGCAAATTAGTTTAGAATTGAGACCATCTGATTGGTTGATGCAATTGTCATTCAAAATAAGCCATTCTGATTGGTTTATGTACTGTCAGTCAACAGTTCTCTATTTTACAACTTTTGCTGGGACTATCATGCATTAGTCTTCAACCAGCAAGACAATTGGTCAAGAATGCTCTTGTTATCAACTATCTGTGGCTGGTTTTATAGGTTTTCAATTAAACTAGGGTTAGGAAGGACCTCAGTAAGTTATAGAGAGCAAATAAAGCCCTTATGCAAATTAGTTTAGAATTGAGACCATCTGATTGGTTGATGCAATTGTCATTCAAAATACACCATTCTGATTGGTTTATGTACTGTCAGTCAACAGTTCTCTATTTTACAACTTTTGCTGGGACTATCATGCATTAGTCTTCAACCAGCAAGACAATTGGTCAAGAATGCTCTTGTTATCAACTATCTGTGGCTGGTTTTGTAGGTTTTCGATTAAACTAGGGTTAGGAAGGACCTCAGTAAGTTATGGAGAGCAAATAAAGCCCTTATGCAAATTAGTTTAGAATTAAGACCATCTGATTGGTTGATGCAATTGTCATTCAAAATAAGCCATTCTTATTGGTTTATGTACTGTCAGTCAACAGTTCTCTATTTTACAACTTTTGCTGGGACTATCATGCATTAGTCTTCAACCAGCAAGACAATTGGTCAAGAATGCTCTTGTTATCAACTATCTGTGGCTGGTTTTGTAGGTTTTCAATTAAACTAGGGTTAGGAAAGACCTCAGTAAGTTATGGAGAGCAAATAAAGCCCTTATGCAAATTAGTTCGGAATTGAGATCATATGATTGGTTGATGCAACTGTCATTCAAAATAAGCCATTCTGATTGGTTTATGTACTGTCAGTCAACAGTTTTCTATTTTACAACTTTTGCTGGGACTATCATGCATTAGTCTTCAACCAGCAAGACATTTGGTCAGGAATGCTCTTGTTATCAACTATCTGCGGCTGGTTTTGTAGGTTTTCAATTAAACTAGGGTTAGGAAGGACCTCAGTAAGTTATGGAGAGCAAATAAAGCCATTATGCAAATTAGTTTAGAATTGAGACCATCTGATTGGTTGATGCAATTGTCATTCAAAATACACCATTCTGATTGGTTTATGTACTGTCAGTCAACAGTTCTCTATTTTACAACTTTTGCTGGGACTATCATGCATTAGTCTTCAACCAGCAAGACAATTGGTCAAGAATGCTCTTGTTATCAACTATCTGTGGCTGGTTTTGTAGGTTTTCGATTAAACTAGGGTTAGGAAGGACCTCAGTACGTTATGGAGAGCAAATAAAGCCCTTATGCAAATTAGTTTAGAATTGAGACCATCTGATTGGTTGATGCAATTGTCATTCAAAATAAGCCATTCTGATTGGTTTATGTACTGTCAGTCAACAGTTCTCTATTTTACAACTTTTGCTGGGACTATCATGCATTAGTCTTCAACCAGCAAGACATTTGGTCAGGAATGCTCTTGTTATCAACTATCTGTGGCTGGTTTTGTAGGTTTTCAATTAAACTAGGGTTAGGAAGGACCTCAGTAAGTTATGGAGAGGAAATAAAGCCCTTATGCAAATTAGTTCAGAATTGAGATCATCTGATTGGTTGATGCAACTGTCATTCAAAATAAGCCATTCTGATTGGTTTATATACTGTCAGTCAACAGTTTTCTATTTTACAACTTTTGCTGGGACTATCATGCATTAGTCTAAAACCAGCAAGACAATTGGTAAAGAATGCTCTTGTTATCAACTATCTGTGGCTGGTTCTGCAGGTGTTCAATTAAACTAGGGTTAGGAAAGACCTCAGTGAGTTATGGAGAGCAAATAAAGCCCTTATGCAAATTAGTTTAGAATTGAGACCATCTGATTGGTTGATGCAATTGTCATTCAAAATAAGCCATTCTGATTGGTTTATGTACTGTCAGTCAACAGTTCTCTATTTTACAACTTTTGCTGGGACTATCATGCATTAGTCTTCAACCAGCAAGACATTTGGTCAGGAATGCTCTTGTTATCAACTATCTGTGGCTGGTTTTGTAGGTTTTCAATTAAACTAGGGTTAGGAAGGACCTCAGTAAGTTATGGAGAGGAAATAAAGCCCTTATGCAAATTAGTTCAGAATTGAGATCATCTGATTGGTTGATGCAACTGTCATTCAAAATAAGCCATTCTGATTGGTTTATATACTGTCAGTCAACAGTTTTCTATTTTACAACTTTTGCTGGGACTATCATGCATTAGTCTTCAACCAGAAAGACAATTGGTCAAGAATGCTCTTGTTATCAACTATCTGTGGCTGGTTTCATAGGTTTTCAATTAAACTAGGGTTAGGAAGGACCTCAGTAAGTTATGGAGAGCAAATAAAGCCCTTATGCAAATTAGTTTAGAATTGAGACCATCTGATTGGCTGATGCAATTGTCATTCAAAATACACCATTCTGATTGGTTTATGTACTGTCAGTCAACAGTTCTCTATTTTACAACTTTTGCTGGGACTATCATGCATTAGTCTTCAACCAGCAAGACAATTGGTCAAGAATGCTCTTGTTATCAACTATCTGTGGCTGGTTTTGTAGGTTTTTAATTAAACTAGGGTTAGGAAGGACCTCAGTAAGTTATGGAGAGCAAATAAAGCCCTTATGCAAATTAGTTTAGAATTAAGACCATCTGATTAGTTGATGCAATTGTCATTCAAAATAAGCCATTCTGATTGGTTTATGTACTGTCAGTCAACAGTTCTCTATTTTACAACTTTTGCTGGGACTATCATGCATTAGTCTTCAACCAGCAAGACATTTGGTCAGGAATGCTCTTGTTATCAACTATCTGTGGCTGGTTTTGTAGGTTTTCAATTAAACTAGGGTTAGGAAGGACCTCAGTAAGTTATGGAGAGCAAATAAAGCCATTATGCAAATTAGTTTAGAATTGAGACCATCTGATTGGTTGATGCAATTGTCATTCAAAATACACCATTCTGATTGGTTTATGTACTGTCAGTCAACAGTTCTCTATTTTACAACTTTTGCTGGGACTATCATGCATTAGTCTTCAACCAGCAAGACAATTGGTCAAGAATGCTCTTGTTATCAACTATCTGTGGCTGGTTCTGCAGGTGTTCAATTAAACTAGGGTTAGGAAAGACCTCAGTACGTTATGGAGAGCAAATAAAGCCCTTATGCAAATTAGTTTAGAATTGAGACCATCTGATTGGTTGATGCAATTGTCATTCAAAATAAGCCATTCTGATTGGTTTATGTACTGTCAGTCAACAGTTCTCTATTTTACAACTTTTGCTGGGACTATCATGCATTAGTCTTCAACCAGCAAGACAATTGGTCAAGAATGCTCTTGTTATCAACTATCTGTGGCTGGTTTTGTAGGTTTTCAATTAAACTAGGGTTAGGAAGGACCTCAGTAAGTTATGGAGAGCAAATAAAGCCCTTATGCAAATTAGTTTAGAATTGAGACCATCTGATTGGCTGATGCAATTGTCATTCAAAATACACCATTCTGATTGGTTTATGTACTGTCAGTCAACAGTTCTCTATTTTACAACTTTTGCTGGGACTATCATGCATTAGTCTTCAACCAGCAAGACAATTGGTCAAGAATGCTCTTGTTATCAACTATCTGTGGCTGGTTTTGTAGGTTTTTAATTAAACTAGGGTTAGGAAGGACCTCAGTAAGTTATGGAGAGCAAATAAAGCCCTTATGCAAATTAGTTTAGAATTAAGACCATCTGATTAGTTGATGCAATTGTCATTCAAAATAAGCCATTCTGATTGGTTTATGTACTGTCAGTCAACAGTTCTCTATTTTACAACTTTTGCTGGGACTATCATGCATTAGTCTTCAACCAGCAAGACATTTGGTCAGGAATGCTCTTGTTATCAACTATCTGTGGCTGGTTTTGTAGGTTTTCAATTAAACTAGGGTTAGGAAGGACCTCAGTAAGTTATGGAGAGCAAATAAAGCCATTATGCAAATTAGTTTAGAATTGAGACCATCTGATTGGTTGATGCAATTGTCATTCAAAATACACCATTCTGATTGGTTTATGTACTGTCAGTCAACAGTTCTCTATTTTACAACTTTTGCTGGGACTATCATGCATTAGTCTTCAACCAGCAAGACAATTGGTCAAGAATGCTCTTGTTATCAACTATCTGTGGCTGGTTCTGCAGGTGTTCAATTAAACTAGGGTTAGGAAAGACCTCAGTACGTTATGGAGAGCAAATAAAGCCCTTATGCAAATTAGTTTAGAATTGAGACCATCTGATTGGTTGATGCAATTGTCATTCAAAATAAGCCATTCTGATTGGTTTATGTACTGTCAGTCAACAGTTCTCTATTTTACAACTTTTGCTGGGACTATCATGCATTAGTCTTCAACCAGCAAGACAATTGGTCAAGAATGCTCTTGTTATCAACTATCTGTGGCTGGTTTTATAGGTTTTCAATTAAACTAGGGTTAGGAAGGACCTCAGTAAGTTATGGAGAGCAAATAAAGCCCTTAAGCAAATTAGTTTAGAATTGAGACCATCTGATTGGTTGATGCAATTGTCATTCAAAATACACCATTCTGATTGGTTTATGTACTGTCAGTCAACAGTTCTCTATTTTACAACTTTTGCTGGGACTATCATGCATTAGTCTTCAACCAGCAAGACAATTGGTCAAGAATGCTCTTGTTATCAACTATCTGTGGCTGGTTTTGTAGGTTTTCAATTAAACTAGGGTTAGGAAGGACCTCAGTAAGTTATGGAGAGCAAATAAAGCCCTTATGCAAATTAGTTTAGAATTAAGACCATCTGATTGGTTGATGCAATTGTCATTCAAAATACACCATTCTGATTGGTTTATGTACTGTCAGTTAACAGTTCTCTATTTTACAACTTTTGCTGGGACTATCATGCATTAGTCTTCAACCAGCAAGACATTTGGTCAAGAATGCTCTTGTTATCAACTATCTGTGGCTGGTTTTGTAAGTTTTCAATTAAACTAGGGTTAGGAAGGACCTCAGTAAGTTATGGAGAGCAAATAAAGCCCTTATGCAAATTAGTTCAGAATTGAGATCATCTGATTGGTTGATGCAACTGTCATTCAAAATAAGCCATTCTGATTGGTTTATATACTGTCAGTCAACAGTTTTCTATTTTACAACTTTTGCTGGGACTATCATGCATTAGTCTTCAACCAGCAAGACAATTGGTCAAGAATGCTCTTGTTATCAACTATCTGTGGCTGGTTCTGCAGGTGTTCAATTAAACTAGGGTTAGGAAAGACCTCAGTACGTTATGGAGAGCAAATAAAGCCCTTATGCAAATTAGTTTAGAATTGAGACCATCTGATTGGTTGATGCAATTGTCATTCAAAATAAGCCATTCTGATTGGTTTATGTACTGTCAGTCAACAGTTCTCTATTTTACAACTTTTGCTGGGACTATCATGCATTAGTCTTCAACCAGCAAGACAATTGGTCAAGAATGCTCTTGTAATCAACTATCTGTGGCTGGTTTTGTAGGTTTTCAATTAAACTAGGGTTAGGAAGGACCTCAGTAAGTTATGGAGAGCAAATAAAGCCCTTATGCAAATTAGTTTAGAATTAAGACCATCTGATTGGTTGATGCAATTGTCATTCAAAATAAGCCATTCTGATTGGTTTATGTACTGTCAGTCAACAGTTCTCTATTTTACAACTTTTGCTGGGACTATCATGCATTAGTCTTCAACCAGCAAGACATTTGGTCAGGAATGCTCTTGTTATCAACTATCTGTGGCTGGTTTTGTAGGTTTTCAATTAAACTAGGGTTAGGAAGGACCTCAGTAAGTTATGGAGAGGAAATAAAGCCCTTATGCAAATTAGTTCAGAATTGAGATCATCTGATTGGTTGATGCAATTGTCATTCAAAATAAGCCATTCTGATTGGTTTATGTGCTGTCAGTCAACAGTTTTCTATTTTATAACTTTTGCTGGGACCATCATGCAATAGTCTTCAACCAGCAAGACAATTGGTCAAGAATGTAGTCAACAGTTTTCTATTTTACAACTTTTGCTGACACCATCACGCAATAGCCTTCAACCAGCAAGACAATTGGTCAAGAATGTTCTTGTTATCAACTATCTGTGGCTGGTTCTGCAGGTGTTCAATTAGACTAGGGTGAGGAAGGACCTCAGTAAGTTATGAAGAGCAAATAAAGCCATTATGCAAATTAGTTTAGAATTGAGACCATCTGATTGGTTGATGCAACTGTCATTCAAAATAAGCCATTCTGATTGGTTTATATACTGTCAGTCAACAGTTCTCTATTTTACAACTTTTGCTGGGACTATCATGCATTAGTCTTCAACCAGCAAGACAATTGGTCAAGAATGCTCTTGTTATCAACTATCTGTGGCTGGTTTTGTAGTTTTTCAATTAAACTAGGGTTAGGAAGGACCTCAGTAAGTTATGGAGAGCAAATAAAGCCCTTATGCAAATTAGTTCAGAATTGAGATCATCTGATTGGTTGATGCAACTGTCATTCAAAATAAGCCATTCTGATTGGTTTATATACTGTCAGTCAACAGTTTTCTATTTTACAACTTTTGCTGGGACTATCATGCATTAGTCTTCAACCAGCAAGACAATTGGTCAAGAATGCTCTTGTTATCAACTATCTGTGGCTGGTTCTGCAGGTGTTCAATTAAACTAGGGTTAGGAAAGACCTCAGTACGTTATGGAGAGCAAATAAAGCCCTTATGCAAATTAGTTTAGAATTGAGACCATCTGATTGGTTGATGCAATTGTCATTCAAAATACACCATTCTGATTGGTTTATGTACTGTCAGTCAACAGTTCTCTATTTTACAACTTTTGCTGGGACTATCATGCAATAGTCTTCTACCAGCAAGACAATTGGTCAAGAATGTAGTCAACAGTTTTCTATTTTACAACTTTTGCTGGCACCATCACGCAATAGCCTTCAACCAACAAGACAATTGGTCAAGAATGTTCTTGTTATCAACTATCTGTGGCTGGTTCTGCAGGTGTTCAATTAGACTAGGGTGAGGAAGGACCTCAGTAAGTTATGAAGAGCAAATAAAGCCATTATGCAAATTAGTTCAGAATTGAGACCATCTGATTGGTTGATGCAACTGTCATTCAAAATAAGCCATTCTGATTGGTTTATGTACCATCAGTCAACAGTTTCCTATTTTACAACGTTTGCTGGGACCATCATGCAATAGTCTTCAACCAGCAAGACAATTGGTCAATAATGTTCTTGTTATCAACTATCTGTGGCTTGTTCTGCAGTTGTTCAATTAGAATAGGGTGAGGAAGGACCTCAGTAAGTTATAAAGAGCAAATAAAGCCCTTTATGCAAATTAGTTCAGAATTGAGATCATATGATTGGTTGATGCAACTGTCATTCAAAATAAGCCATTCTGATTGGTTTATATACTGTCAGTCAACAGTTTTCTATTTTACAACTTTTGCTGGGACTATCATGCATTAGTCTTCAACCAGCAAGACAATTGGTCAAGAATGCTCTTGTTATCAACTATCTGTGGCTGGTTTGGTAGGTTTTCAATTAAACTAGGGTTAGGAAAGACCTCAGTAAGTTATGGAGAGCAAATAAAGCCCTTATGCAAATTAGTTTAGAATTGAGACCATCTGATTGGTTGATGCAATTGTCATTCAAAATAAGCCATTCTGATTGGTTTATGTGCTGTCAGTCAACAGTTTTCTATTTTATAACTTTTGCTGGGACCATCATGCAATAGTCTTCTACCAGCAAGACAATTGGTCAAGAATGTATTGGTCAAGAATGTAGTCAACAGTTTTCTATTTTACAACTTTTGCTGGCACCATCACGCAATAGCCTTCAACCAGCAAGACAATTGGTCAAGAATGTTCTTGTTATCAACTATCTGTGGCTGGTTCTGCAGCTGTTCAATTAGACTAGGGTGAGGAAGGACCTCAGTAAGTTATGAAGAGCAAATAAAGCCATTATGCAAATTAGTTTAGAATTAAGACCATCTGATTGGTTGATGCAATTGTCATTCAAAATAAGCCATTCTGATTGGTTTATGTACTGTCAGTCAACAGTTCTCTATTTTACAACTTTTGCTGGGACTATCATGCATTAGTCTTCAACCAGCAAGACAATTGGTCAAGAATGCTCTTGTTATCAACTATCTGTGGCTGGTTCTGCAGGTGTTCAATTAAACTAGGGTGAGGAAGGACCTCAGTAAGTTATGAAGAGCAAATAAAGCCCTTATGCAAATTGGTTCAGAATTGAGATCATATGATTGGTTGATGCAACTGTCATTTAAAATAAGCCATTCTGATTGGTTTATGTACTGTCAGTCAACAGTTTTCTATTTTACAACTTTTGCTGGGACTATCATGCATTAGTCTTCAACCAGCAAGACAATTGGTCAAGAATGCTCTTGTTATCAACTATCTGTGGCTGGTATGGTAGGTTTTCAATTAAACTAGGGTTAGGAAAGACCTCAGTAAGTTATGGAGAGCAAATAAAGCCCTTATGCAAATTAGTTTAGAATTGAGACCATCTGATTGGTTGATGCAATTGTCATTCAAAATAAGCCATTCTGATTGGTTTATATACTGTCAGTCAACAGTTTTCTATTTTACAACTTTTACTGGCACCATCACGCAATAGCCTTCAACCAGCAAGACAATTGGTCAAGAATGTTCTTGTTATCAACTATCTGTGGCTGGTTCTGCAGGTGTTCAATTAGACTAGGGTGAGGAAGGACCTCAGTAAGTTATGAAGAGCAAATAAAGCCATTATGCAAATTAGTTTAGAATTAAGACCATCTGATTGGTTGATGCAATTGTCATTCAAAATAAGCCATTCTGATTGGTTTATGTACTGTCAGTCAACAGTTCTCTATTTTACAACTTTTGCTGGGACTATCATGCATTAGTCTTCAACCAGCAAGACATTTGGTCAAGAATGCTCTTGTTATCAACTATCTGTGGCTGGTTTTGTAGGTTTTCAATTAAACTAGGGTTAGGAAGGACCTCAGTAAGTTATGGAAAGCAAATAAAGCCCTTATGCAAATTAGTTCAGAATTGAGATCATCTGATTGGTTGATGCAACTGTCATTCAAGATAAGCCATTCTGATTGGTTTATATACTGTCAGTCAACAGTTTTCTATTTTACAACTTTTGCTGGGACTATCATGCATTAGTCTTCAACCAGCAAGACAATTGGTCAAGAATGCTCTTGTTATCAACTATCTGTGGCTGGTTCTGCAGGTGTTCAATTAAACTAGGGTGAGGAAGGACCTCAGTAAGTTATGAAGAGCAAATAAAGCCCTTATGCAAATTGGTTCAGAATTGAGATCATATGATTGGTTGATGCAACTGTCATTTAAAATAAGCCATTCTGATTGGTTTATGTACTGTCAGTCAACAGTTTTCTATTTTACAACTTTTGCTGGGACTATCATGCATTAGTCTTCAACCAGCAAGACAATTGGTCAAGAATGCTCTTGTTATCAACTATCTGTGGCTGGTTTGGTAGGTTTTCAATTAAACTAGGGTTAGGAAAGACCTCAGTAAGTTATGGAGAGCAAATAAAGCCCTTATGCAAATTAGTTTAGAATTGAGACCATCTGATTGGTTGATGCAATTGTCATTCAAAATAAGCCATTCTGATTGGTTTATATACTGTCAGTCAACAGTTTTCTATTTTACAACTTTTGCTGGGACTATCATGCATTAGTCTTCAACCAGCAAGACAATTGGTCAAGAATGCTCTTGTTATCTACTATCTGTGGCTGGTTCTGCAGGTGTTCAATTAAACTAGGGTTAGGAAAGACCTCAGTAAGTTATGGAGAGCAAATAAAGCCCTTATGCAAATTAGTTTAGAATTGAGACCATCTGATTGGTTGATGCAATTGTCATTCAAAATAAGCCATTCTGATTGGTTTATGTGCTGTCAGTCAACAGTTTTCTATTTTATAACTTTTGCTGGGACCATCATGCAAAAGTCTTCTACCAGCAAGACAATTGGTCAAGAATGTTCTTGTTATCAACTATCTGTGGCTGGTTCTGCAGGTGTTCAATTAGACTAGGGTGAGGAAGGACCTCAGTAAGTTATGAAGAGCAAATAAAGCCCTTATGCAAATTGATTCAGAATTGAGATCATATGATTGGTTGATGCAACTGTCATTCTAAATAAGCCATTCTGATTGGTTTATGTACCATCAGTCAACAGTTTCCTATTTTACAACGTTTGCTGGGACCATCATGCAATAGTCTTCAACCAGCAAGACAATTGGTCAATAATGTTCTTGTTATCAACTATCTGTGGCTTGTTCTGCAGTTGTTCAATTAGAATAGGGTGAGGAAGGACCTCAGTAAGTTATAAAGAGCAAATAAAGCCCTTATGCAAATTAGTTCAGAATTGAGATCATATGATTGGTTGATGCAACTGTCATTCAAAATAAGCCATTCTGATTGGTTTATATACTGTCAGTCAACAGTTTTCTATTTTACAACTTTTGCTGGGACTATCATGCATTAGTCTTCAACCAGCAAGACAATTGGTCAAGAATGCTCTTGTTATCAACTATCTGTGGCTGGTTTGGTAGGTTTTCAATTAAACTAGGGTTAGGAAAGACCTCATTAAGTTATGGAGAGCAAATAAAGCCCTTATGCAAATTAGTTTAGAATTGAGACCATCTGATTGGTTGATGCAATTGTCATTCAAAATAAGCCATTCTGATTGGTTTATGTGCTGTCAGTCAACAGTTTTCTATTTTATAACTTTTGCTGGGACCATCATGCAATAGTCTTCTACCAGCAAGACAATTGGTCAAGAATGTAGTCAACAGTTTTCTATTTTACAACTTTTGCTGGCACCATCACGCAATAGCCTTCAACCAGCAAGACAATTGGTCAAGAATGTTCTTGTTATCAACTATCTGTGGCTGGTTCTGCAGGTGTTCAATTAGACTAGGGTGAGGAAGGACCTCAGTAAGTTATGAAGAGCAAATAAAGCCATTATGCAAATTAGTTTAGAATTAAGACCATCTGATTGGTTGATGCAATTGTCATTCAAAATAAGCCATTCTGATTGGTTTATGTACTGTCAGTCAACAGTTCTCTATTTTACAACTTTTGCTGGGACTATCATGCATTAGTCTTCAACCAGCAAGACATTTGGTCAAGAATGCTCTTGTTATCAACTATCTGTGGCTGGTTTTGTAGGTTTTCAATTAAACTAGGGTTAGGAAGGACCTCAGTAAGTTATGGAAAGCAAATAAAGCCCTTATGCAAATTAGTTCAGAATTGAGATCATCTGATTGGTTGATGCAACTGTCATTCAAGATAAGCCATTCTGATTGGTTTATATACTGTCAGTCAACAGTTTTCTATTTTACAACTTTTGCTGGGACTATCATGCATTAGTCTTCAACCAGCAAGACAATTGGTCAAGAATGCTCTTGTTATCAACTATCTGTGGCTGGTTCTGCAGGTGTTCAATTAAACTAGGGTGAGGAAGGACCTCAGTAAGTTATGAAGAGCAAATAAAGCCCTTATGCAAATTGGTTCAGAATTGAGATCATATGATTGGTTGATGCAACTGTCATTTAAAATAAGCCATTCTGATTGGTTTATGTACTGTCAGTCAACAGTTTTCTATTTTACAACTTTTGCTGGGACTATCATGCATTAGTCTTCAACCAGCAAGACAATTGGTCAAGAATGCTCTTGTTATCAACTATCTGTGGCTGGTTTGGTAGGTTTTCAATTAAACTAGGGTTAGGAAAGACCTCAGTAAGTTATGGAGAGCAAATAAAGCCCTTATGCAAATTAGTTTAGAATTGAGACCATCTGATTGGTTGATGCAATTGTCATTCAAAATAAGCCATTCTGATTGGTTTATATAATGTCAGTCAACAGTTTTCTATTTTACAACTTTTGCTGGGACTATCATGCATTAGTCTTCAACCAGAAAGACAATTGGTCAAGAATGCTCTTGTTATCAACTATCTGTGGCTGGTTCTGCAGGTGTTCAATTAGACTAGGGTGAGGAAGGACCTCAGTAAGTTATGAAGAGCAAATAAAGCCCTTATGCAAATTGATTCAGAATTGAGATCATATGATTGGTTGATGCAACTGTCATTCTAAATAAGCCATTCTGATTGGTTTATGTACTGTCAGTCAACAGTTTTCTATTTTACAACTTTTGCTGGGACTATCATGCATTAGTCTTCAACCAGCAAGACAATTGGTCAAGAATGCTCTTGTTATCAACTATCTGTGGCTGGTTTGGTAGGTTTTCAATTAAACTAGGGTTAGGAAATACCTCAGTAAGTTATGGAGAGCAAATATAGCCCTTATGCAAATTAGTTTAGAATTGAGACCATCTGATTGGTTGATGCAATTGTCATTCAAAATAAGCCATTCTGATTGGTTTATGTGCTGTCAGTCAACAGTTTTCTATTTTATAACTTTTGCTGGGACCATCATGCAAAAGTCTTCTACCAGCAAGACAATTGGTCAAGAATGTTCTTGTTATCAACTATCTGTGGCTGGTTCTGCAGGTGTTCAATTAGACTAGGGTGAGGAAGGACCTCTGTAAGTTATGAAGAGCAAATAAAGCCATTATGCAAATTAGTTCAGAATTGAGACCATCTGATTGGTTGATGGAACTGTCATTCAAAATAAGCCATTCTGATTGGTTTATGTACCATCAGTCAACAGTTTCCTATTTTACAACGTTTGCTGGGACCATCATGCAATAGTCTTCAACCAGCAAGACAATTGGTCAATAATGTTCTTGTTATCAACTATCTGTGGCTTGTTCTGCAGTTGTTCAATTAGAATAGGGTGAGGAAGGACCTCAGTAAGTTATAAAGAGCAAATAAAGCCCTTATGCAAATTAGTTCAGAATTGAGATCATATGATTGGTTGATGCAACTGTCATTCAAAATAAGCCATTCTGATTGGTTTATATACTGTCAGTCAACAGTTTTCTATTTTACAACTTTTGCTGGGACTATCATGCATTAGTCTTCAACCAGAAAGACAATTGGTCAAGAATGCTCTTGTTATCAACTATCTGTGGCTGGTTCTGCAGGTGTTCAATTAGACTAGGGTGAGGAAGGACCTCAGTAAGTTATGAAGAGCAAATAAAGCCCTTATGCAAATTGATTCAGAATTGAGATCATATGATTGGTTGATGCAACTGTCATTCTAAATAAGCCATTCTGATTGGTTTATGTACTGTCAGTCAACAGTTTTCTATTTTACAACTTTTGCTGGGACTATCATGCATTAGTCTTCAACCAGCAAGACAATTGGTCAAGAATGCTCTTGTTATCAACTATCTGTGGCTGGTTTGGTAGGTTTTCAATTAAACTAGGGTTAGGAAATACCTCAGTAAGTTATGGAGAGCAAATAAAGCCCTTATGCAAATTAGTTTAGAATTGAGACCATCTGATTGGTTGATGCAATTGTCATTCAAAATAAGCCATTCTGATTGGTTTATGTGCTGTCAGTCAACAGTTTTCTATTTTATAACTTTTGCTGGGACCATCATGCAAAAGTCTTCTACCAGCAAGACAATTGGTCAAGAATGTTCTTGTTATCAACTATCTGTGGCTGGTTCTGCAGGTGTTCAATTAGACTAGGGTGAGGAAGGACCTCTGTAAGTTATGAAGAGCAAATAAAGCCATTATGCAAATTAGTTCAGAATTGAGACCATCTGATTGGTTGATGGAACTGTCATTCAAAATAAGCCATTCTGATTGGTTTATGTACCATCAGTCAACAGTTTCCTATTTTACAACGTTTGCTGGGACCATCATGCAATAGTCTTCAACCAGCAAGACAATTGGTCAATAATGTTCTTGTTATCAACTATCTGTGGCTTGTTCTGCAGTTGTTCAATTAGAATAGGGTGAGGAAGGACCTCAGTAAGTTATAAAGAGCAAATAAAGCCCTTATGCAAATTAGTTCAGAATTGAGATCATATGATTGGTTGATGCAACTGTCATTCAAAATAAGCCATTCTGATTGGTTTATATACTGTCAGTCAACAGTTTTCTATTTTACAACTTTTGCTGGGACTATCATGCATTAGTCTTCAACCAGAAAGACAATTGGTCAAGAATGCTCTTGTTATCAACTATCTGTGGCTGGTTCTGCAGGTGTTCAATTAGACTAGGGTGAGGAAGGACCTCAGTAAGTTATGAAGAGCAAATAAAGCCCTTATGCAAATTGATTCAGAATTGAGATCATATGATTGGTTGATGCAACTGTCATTCTAAATAAGCCATTCTGATTGGTTTATGTACTGTCAGTCAACAGTTTTCTATTTTACAACTTTTGCTGGGACTATCATGCATTAGTCTTCAACCAGCAAGACAATTGGTCAAGAATGCTCTTGTTATCAACTATCTGTGGCTGGTTTGGTAGGTTTTCAATTAAACTAGGGTTAGGAAATACCTCAGTAAGTTATGGAGAGCAAATAAAGCCCTTATGCAAATTAGTTTAGAATTGAGACCATCTGATTGGTTGATGCAATTGTCATTCAAAATAAGCCATTCTGATTGGTTTATGTGCTGTCAGTCAACAGTTTTCTATTTTATAACTTTTGCTGGGACCATCATGCAATAGTCTTCTACCAGCAAGACAATTGGTCAAGAATGTTCTTGTTATCAACTATCTGTGGCTGGTTCTGCAGGTGTTCAATTAGACTAGGGTGAGGAAGGACCTCAGTAAGTTATGAAGAGCAAATAAAGCCATTATGCAAATTAGTTCAGAATTGAGACCATCTGATTGGTTGATGCAACTGTCATTCAAAATAAGCCATTCTGATTGGTTTATGTACCATCAGTCAACAGTTTCCTATTTTACAACGTTTGCTGGGACCATCATGCAATAGTCTTCAACCAGCAAGACAATTGGTCAATAATGTTCTTGTTATCAACTATCTGTGGCTTGTTCTGCAGTTGTTCAATTAGAATAGGGTGAGGAAGGACCTCAGTAAGTTATAAAGAGCAAATAAAGCCCTTATGCAAATTAGTTCAGAATTGAGATCATATGATTGGTTGATGCAACTGTCATTCAAAATAAGCCATTCTGATTGGTTTATATACTGTCAGTCAACAGTTTTCTATTTTACAACTTTTGCTGGGACTATCATGCATTAGTCTTCAACCAGAAAGACAATTGGTCAAGAATGCTCTTGTTATCAACTATCTGTGGCTGGTTCTGCAGGTGTTCAATTAGACTAGGGTGAGGAAGGACCTCAGTAAGTTATGAAGAGCAAATAAAGCCCTTATGCAAATTGGTTCAGAATTGAGATCATATGATTGGTTGATGCAACTGTCATTCAAAATAAGCCATTCTGATTGGTTTATGTACTGTCAGTCAACAGTTTTCTATTTTACAACTTTTGCTGGGACTATCATGCATTAGTCTTCAACCAGCAAGACAATTGGTCAAGAATGCCCTTGTTATCAACTATCTGTGGCTGGTTTGGTAGGTTTTCAATTAAACTAGGGTTAGGAAAGACCTCAGTAAGTTATGGAGAGCAAATAAAGCCCTTATTCAAATTAGTTTAGAATTGAGACCATCTGATTGGTTGATGCAATTGTCATTCAAAATAAGCCATTCTGATTGGTTTATGTGCTGTCAGTCAACAGTTTTCTATTTTATAACTTTTGCTGGGACCATCATGCAATAGTCTTCTACCAGCAAGACAATTGGTCAAGAATGTAGTCAACAGTTTTCTATTTTCCAACTTTTGCTGGCACCATCACGCAATAGCCTTCAACCAGCAAGACAATTGGTCAAGAATGTTCTTGTTATCAACTATCTGTGGCTGGTTCTGCAGGTGTTCAATTAGACTAGGGTGAGGAAGGACCTCAGTAAGTTATGAAGAGCAAATAAAGCCATTATGCAAATTAGTTCAGAATTGAGACCATCTGATTGGTTGATGCAACTGTCATTCAAAATAAGCCATTCTGATTGGTTTATGTACTGTCAGTCAACAGTTCTCTATTTTACAACTTTTGCTGGGACTATCGTGCATTAGTCTTCAACCAGCAAGACAATTGGTCAAGAATGCTCTTGTTATCAACTATCTGTGGCTGGTTCTGCAGGTGTTCAATTAAACTAGGGTTAGGAAAGACCTCAGTAAGTTATGGAGAGCAAATAAAGCCCTTATGCAAATTAGTTTAGAATTGAGACCATCTGATTGGTTGATGCAATTGTCATTCAAAATAAGCCATTCTGATTGGTTTATGTGCTGTCAGTCAACAGTTTTCTAATTTATAATTTTTGCTGGACCATCATGCAATAGTCTTCAACCAGCAAGACAATTGGTCAAGAATGTAGTCAACAGTTTTCTATTTTACAACTTTTGCTGGCACCATCACGCAATAGCCTTCAACCAGCAAGACAATTGGTCAAGAATGCTCTTGTTATCAACTATCTATGGCTGGTTTTGTAGGTTTTCAATTAAACTAGGGTAAGGAAGGACCTCAGTAAGTTATGGAGAGCAAATAAAGCCCTTATGCAAATTAGTTTAGAATTAAGACCATCTGATTGGTTGATGCAATTGTCATTCAAAATAAGCCATTCTGATTGGTTTATGTACTGTCAGTCAACAGTTCTCTATTTTACAACTTTTGCTGGGACTATCATGCATTAGTCTTCAACCAGCAAGCCATTTGGTCAAGAATGCTCTTGTTATCAACTATCTGTGGCTGGTTTTGTAGGTTTTCAATTAAACTAGGGTTAGGAAGGACCTCAGTAAGTTTTGGAGAGCAAATAAAGCCCTTATGCAAATTAGTTCAGAATTGAGACCATCTGATTGGTTGATGCAATTGTCATTCAAAATACACCATTCTGATTGGTTTATGTACTGTCAGTCAACAGTTCTCTATTTTACAACTTTTGCTGGGACTATCATGCATTAGTCTTCTACCAGCAAGACAATTGGTCAAGAATGCTCTTGTTATCAACTATCTGTGGCTGGTTTTGTAGGTTTTCAATTAAACTAGGGTTAGGAAGGACCTCAGTAAGTTATGGAGAGCAAATAAAGCCCTTATGCAAATTAGTTTAGAATTAAGACCATCTGATTGGTTGATGCAATTGTCATTCAAAATAAGCCATTCTGATTGGTTTATGTACTGTCAGTCAACAGTTCTCTATTTCACAACTTTTGCTGGGACTATCATGCATTAGTCTTCAACCAGCAAGACATTTGGTCAAGAATGCTCTTGTTATCAACTATCTGTGGCTGGTTTTGTAGGTTTTCAATTAAACTAGGGTTAGGAAGGACCTCAGTAAGTTATGGAGAGCAAATAAAGCCCTTATGCAAATTAGTTCAGAATTGAGATCATCTGATTGGTTGATGCAATTGTCATTCAAAATACACCATTCTGACTGGTTTGTGCACTGTCAGTCAACAGTTCTCTATTTTACAACTTTTGCTGGGACTATCATGCATTAGTCTTCAACCAGCAAGACATTTGGTCAAGAATGCTCTTGTTATCAACTATCTGTGGCTGGTTTTGTAGGTTTTCAATTAAACTAGGGTTAGGAAGGACCTCAGTAAGTTATGGAGAGCAAATAAAGCCCTTATGCAAATTAGTTCAGAATTGAGATCATCTGATTGGTTGATGCAACTGTCATTCAAAATAAGCCATTCTGATTGGTTTATATACTGTCAGTCAACAGTTTTCTATTTTACAACTTTTGCTGGGACTATCATGCATTAGTCTTCAACCAGCAAGACAATTGGTCAAGAATGCTCTTGTTATCAACTATCTCTGGCTGGTTCTGCAGGTGTTCAATTAAACTAGGGTTAGGAAAGACCTCAGTAAGTTATGGAGATCAAATAAAGCCCTTATGCAAATTAGTTTAGAATTGAGACCATCTGATTGGTTGATGCAATTGTCATTCAAAATAAGCCATTCTGATTGGTTTATGTACTGTCAGTCAACAGTTCTCTATTTTACAACTTTTGCTGGGACTATCATGCATTAGTCTTCAACCAGCAAGACAATTGGTCAAGAATGTTCTTGTTATCAACTATCTGTGGCTGGTTTTGTAGGTTTTCAATTAAACTAGGGTTAGGAAGGACCTCAGTAAGTTATGGAGAGCAAATAAAGCCCTTATGCAAATTAGTTTAGAATTAAGGCCATCTGATTGGTTGATGCAATTGTCATTCAAAATAAGCCATTCTGATTGGTTTATGTACTGTCAGTCAACAGTTCTCTATTTTACAACTTTTGCTGGGACTATCATGCATTAGTCTTCAACCAGCAAGACATTTGGTCAAGAATGCTCTTGTTATCAACTATCTGTGGCTGGTTTTGTAGGTTTTCAATTAAACTAGGGTTAGGAAGGACCTCAGTAAGTTATGGAGAGCAAATAAAGCCCTTATGCAAATTAGTTCAGAATTGAGATCATCTGATTGGTTGATGCAACTGTCATTCAAAATAAGCCATTCTGATTGGTTTATATACTGTCAGTCAACAGTTTTCTATTTTACAACTTTTGCTGGGACTATCATGCATTAGTCTTCAACCAGCAAGACAATTGGTCAAGAATGCTCTTGTTATCAACTATCTCTGGCTGGTTCTGCAGGTGTTCAATTAAACTAGGGTTAGGAAAGACCTCAGTAAGTTATGGAGATCAAATAAAGCCCTTATGCAAATTAGTTTAGAATTGAGACCATCTGATTGGTTGATGCAATTGTCATTCAAAATAAGCCATTCTGATTGGTTTATGTACTGTCAGTCAACAGTTCTCTATTTTACAACTTTTGCTGGGACTATCATGCATTAGTCTTCAACCAGCAAGACAATTGGTCAAGAATGCTCTTGTTATCAACTATCTGTGGCTGGTTTGATAGGTTTTCAATTAAACTAGGGTTAGGAAGGACCTCAGTAAGTTATGGAGAGCAAATAAAGCCCTTATGCAAATTAGTTTAGAATAGAGACCATCTGATTGGTTGATGCAATTGTCATTCAAAATACAACATTCTGATTGGTTTATGTACTGTCAGTCAACAGTTCTCTATTTTACAACTTTTGCTGGGACTATCATGCATTAGTCTTTAACCAGCAAGACAATTGGTCAAGAATGCTCTTGTTATCAACTATCTGTGGCTGGTTTTGTAGGTTTTCAATTAAACTAGGGTTAGGAAGGACCTCAGTAAGTTATGGAGAGCAAATAAAGCCCTTATGCAAATTAGTTTAGAATTAAGACCATCTGATTGGTTGATGCAATTGTCATTCAAAATAAGCCATTGTGATTGGTTTATGTACTGTCAGTCAACAGTTCTCTATTTTACAACTTTTGCTGGGACTATCATGCAATAGTCTTCAACCAGCAAGACATTTGGTCAAGAATGCTCTTGTTATCAACTATCTGTGGCTGGTTTTGTAGGTTTTCAATTAAACTAGGGTTAGGAAGGACCTCAGTAAGTTATGGAGAGCAAATAAAGCTCTTATGCAAATTAGTTCAGAATTGAGATCATCTGATTGGTTGATGCAACTGTCATTCAAAATACACCATTCTGACTGGTTTGTGCACTGTCAGTCAACAGTTCTCTATTTTACAACTTTTGCTGGGACCATCATGCAATAGTCTTCAACCAGCAAGACAATTGGTCAAGAATGTAGTCAACAGTTTTCTATTTTACAACTTTTGCTGGCACCATCACGCAATAGCCTTCAACCAGCAAGACAATTGGTCAAGAATGCTCTTGTTATCAACTATCTGTGGATGGTTTTGTAGGTTTTCAATTAAACTAGGGTTAGGAAGGACCTCAGTAAGTTATGGAGAGCAAATAAAGCCCTTATGCAAATTAGTTTAGAATTAAGACCATCTGATTGGTTGATGCAATTGTCATTCAAAATAAGCCATTCTGGTTGGTTTATGTACTGTCAGTCAACAGTTCTCTATTTTACAACTTTTGCTGGGACTATCATGCATTAGTCTTCAACCAGCAAGACATTTGGTCAAGAATGCTATTGTTATCAACTATCTGTGGCTGGTTTTGTTGGTTTTCAATTAAACTACTGTTACGAAGGACCTCAGTAAGTTATGGAGAGCAAATAAAGCCCTTATGCAAATTAGTTTAGAATTGAGACCATCTGATTGGTTGATGCAATTGTCATTCAAAATAAGCCATTCTGATCGGTTTATGTACTGTCAGTCAACAGTTCTCTATTTTACAACTTTTGCTGGGACTATCATGCATTAGTCTTCAACCAGCAAGACAATTGGTCAAGAATGCTCTTGTTATCAACTATCTGTGGCTGGTTTTGTAGGTTTTCAATTAAACTAGGGTTAGGAAGGACCTCAGTAAGTTATGGAGAGCAAATAAAGCCCTTATGCAAATTAGTTTAGAATTAAGACCATCTGATTGGTTGATGCAATTGTCATTCAAAATAAGCCATTCTGATTGGTTTATGTACTGTCAGTCAACAGTTCTCTATTTTACAACTTTTGCTGGGACTATCATGCATTAGTCTTCAACCAGCAAGACATTTGGTCAAGAATGCTCTTGTTATCAACTATCTGTGGCTGGTTTTGTAGGTTTTCAATTAAACTAGGGTTAGGAAGGACCTCAGTAAGTTATGGAGAGCAAATAAAGCCCTTATGCAAATTAGTTCAGAATTGAGATCATCTGATTGGTTGATGCAACTGTCATTCAAAATAAGCCATTCTGATTGGTTTATATACTGTCAGTCAACAGTTTTCTATTTTACAACTTTTGCTGGGACTATCATGCATTAGTCTTCAACCAGCAAGACAATTGGTCAAGAATGCTCTTGTTATCAACTATCTGTGGCTGGTTCTGCTGGTGTTCTATTAGACTAGGGTGAGGAAGGACCTAAGTAAGTTATGAAGAGCAAATAAAGCCCTTATGCAAATTAGTTCAGAATTGAGACCATCTGATTGGTTGATGCAATTGTCATTCAAAATAAGCCATTCTGATTGTTTATGTACTGTCAGTCAACAGTTCTCTATTTTACAACTTTTGCTGGGACTATCATGCATTAGTCTTCAACCAGCAAGACAATTGGTCAAGAATGCTCTTGTTATCAACTATCTGTGGCTGGTTTTATAGGTTTTCAATTAAACTAGGGTTAGGAAGGACCTCAGTAAGTTATGGAGAGCAAATAAAGCCCTTATGCAAATTAGTTTAGAATAGAGACCATCTGATTGGTTGATGCAATTGTCATTCAAAATACACCATTCTGATTGGTTTATGTACTGTCAGTCAACAGTTCTCTATTTTACAACTTTTGCTGGGACTATCATGCATTAGTCTTCAACCAGCAAGACAATTGGTCAAGAATGCTCTTGTTATCAACTATCTGTGGCTGGTTTTGTAGGTTTTCAATTAAACTAGGGTTAGGAAGGACCTCAGTAAGTTATGGAGAGCAAATAAAGCCCTTATGCAAATTAGTTTAGAATTAAGACCATCTGATTGGTTGATGCAATTGTCATTCAAAATAAGCCATTGTGATTGGTTTATGTACTGTCAGTCAACAGTTCTCTATTTTACAACTTTTGCTGGGACTATCATGCAATAGTCTTCAACCAGCAAGACATTTGGTCAAGAATGCTCTTGTTATCAACTATCTGTGGCTGGTTTTGTAGGTTTTCAATTAAACTAGGGTTAGGAAGGACCTCAGTAAGTTATGAAGAGCAAATAAAGCCCTTATGCAAATTAGTTTAGAATTGAGACCATCTGATTGGTTGATGCAATTGTCATTCAAAATAAGCCATTCTGATTGGTTTATATACTGTCAGTCAACAGTTTTCTATTTTACAACTTTTGCTGGGACTATCATGCAATAGTCTTCAACCAGCAAGACATTTGGTCAAGAATGCTCTTGTTATCAACTATCTGTGGCTGGTTTTGTAGGTTTTCAATTAAACTAGGGTTAGGAAGGACCTCAGTAAGTTATGGAGAGCAAATAAAGCTCTTATGCAAATTAGTTCAGAATTGAGATCATCTGATTGGTTGATGCAACTGTCATTCAAAATAAGCCATTCTGATTGGTTTATGTACTGTCAGTCAACAGTTCTCTATTTTACAACTTTTGCTGGGACTATCATGCATTAGTCTTCAACCAGCAAGACAATTGGTCAAGAATGCTCTTGTTATCAACTATCTGTGGCTGGTTTTATAGGTTTTCAATTAAACTAGGGTTAGGAAGGACCTCAGTAAGTTATGGAGAGCAAATAAAGCCCTTATGCAAATTAGTTTAGAACTGAGACCATCTGATTGGTTGATGCAATTGTCATTCAAAATACACCATTCTGATTGGTTTATGTACTGTCAGTCAACAGTTCTCTATTTTACAACTTTTGCTGGGACTATCATGCATTAGTCTTCAACCAGCAAGACATTTGGTCAAGAATGCTCTTGTTATCAACTATCTGTGGCTGGTTTTGTAGGTTTTCAATTAAACTAGGGTTAGGAAGGACCTCAGTAAGTTATGGAGAGCAAATAAAGCCCTTATGCAAATTAGTTCAGAATTGAGACCATCTGATTGGTTGATGCAATTGTCATTCAAAATACACCATTCTGACTGGTTTGTGCACTGTCAGTCAACAGTTCTCTATTTTACAACTTTTGCTGGGACTATCATGCATTAGTCTTCAACCAGCAAGACAATTGGTCAAGAATGCTCTTGTTATCAACTATCTGTGGCTGGTTTTGTAGGTTTTCAATTAAACTAGGGTTAGGAAGGACCTCAGTAAGTTATGGAGAGCAAATAAAGCCCTTATGCAAATTAGTTTAGAATTAAGACCATCTGATTGGTTGATGCAATTGTCATTCAAAATAAGCCATTCTGATTGGTTTATGTACTGTCAGTCAACAGTTCTCTATTTTACAACTTTTGCTGGGACTATCATGCATTAGTCTTCAACCAGCAAGACATTTGGTCAAGAATGCTCTTGTTATCAACTATCTGTGGCTGGTTTTGTAGGTTTTCAATTAAACTAGGGTTAGGAAGGACCTCAGTAAGTTATGGAGAGCAAATAAAGCCCTTATGCAAATTAGTTCAGAATTGAGATCATCTGATTGGTTGATGCAACTGTCATTCAAAATAAGCCATTCTGATTGGTTTATATACTGTCAGTCAACAGTTTTCTATTTTACAACTTTTGCTGGGACTATCATGCATTAGTCTTCAACCAGCAAGCCAATTGGTCAAGAATGCTCTTGTTATCAACTATCTCTGGCTGGTTCTGCAGGTGTTCAATTAAACTAGGGTTAGGAAAGACCTCAGTAAGTTATGGAGATCAAATAAAGCCCTTATGCAAATTAGTTTAGAATTGAGACCATCTGATTGGTTGATGCAATTGTCATTCAAAATAAGCCATTCTGATTGGTTTATGTACTGTCAGTCAACAGTTCTCTATTTTACAACTTTTGCTGGGACTATCATGCATTAGTCTTCAACCAGCAAGACATTTGGTCAAGAATGCTCTTGTTATCAACTATCTGTGGCTGGTTTTGTAGGTTTTCAATTAAACTAGGGTTAGGAAGGACCTCAGTAAGTTATGGAGAGCAAATAAAGCCCTTATGCAAATTAGTTCAGAATTGAGATCATCTGATTGGTTGATGCAACTGTCATTCAAAATAAGCCATTCTGATTGGTTTATGTACTGTCAGTCAACAGTTCTCTATTTTACAACTTTTGCTGGGACTATCATACATTAGTCTTCAACCAGCAAGACAATTGGTCAAGAATGCTCTTGTTATCAACTATCTGTTGCTGGTTTTGTAGGTTTTCAATTAAACTAGGGTTAGGAAGGACCTCAGTAAGTTATGGAGAGCAAATAAAGCCCTTATGCAAATTAGTTTAGAATTAAGACCATCTGATTGGTTGATGCAATTGTCATTCAAAATAAGCCATTCTGATTGGTTTATGTACTGTCAGTCAACATTTCTCTATTTTACAACTTTTGCTGGGACTATCATGCATTAGTCTTCAACCAGCAAGACATTTGGTCAAGAATGCTCTTGTTATCAACTATCTGTGGCTGGTTTTGTAGGTTTTCAATTAAACTAGGGTTAGGAAGGACCTCAGTAAGTTATGGAGAGCAAATAAAGCCCTTATGCAAATTAGTTCAGAATTGAGACCATCTGATTGGTTGATGCAATTGTCATTCAAAATACACCATTCTGACTGGTTTGTGCACTGTCAGTCAACAGTTCTCTATTTTACAACTTTTGCTGGGACTATCATGCATTAGTCTTCAACCAGCAAGACATTTGGTCAAGAATGCTCTTGTTATCAACTATCTGTGGCTGGTTTTGTAGGTTTTCAATTAAACTAGGGTTAGGAAGGACCTCAGTAAATTATGGAGAGCAAATAAAGCCCTTATGCAAATTAGTTCAGAATTGAGATCATCTGATTGGTTGATGCAACTGTCATTCAAAATAAGCCATTCTGATTGGTTTATATACTGTCAGTCAACAGTTTTCTATTTTACAACTTTTGCTGGGACTATCATGCATTAGTCTTCAACCAGCAAGACAATTGGTCAAGAATGCTCTTGTTATCAACTATCTCTGGCTGGTTCTGCAGGTGTTCAATTAAACTAGGGTTAGGAAAGACCTCAGTAAGTTATGGAGATCAAATAAAGCCCTTATGCAAATTAGTTTAGAATTGAGACCATCTGATTGGTTGATGCAATTGTCATTCAAAATAAGCCATTCTGATTGGTTTATGTACTGTCAGTCAACAGTTCTCTATTTTACAACTTTTGCTGGGACTATCATGCATTAGTCTTCAACCAGCAAGACAATTGGTCAAGAATGCTCTTGTTATCAACTATCTGTGGCTGGTTTTGTAGGTTTTCAATTAAACTAGGGTTAGGAAGGACCTCAGTAAGTTATGGAGAGCAAATAAAGCCCTTATGCAAATTAGTTTAGAATAGAGACCATCTGATTGGTTGATGCAATTGTCATTCAAAATACACCATTCTGATTGGTTTATGTACTGTCAGTCAACAGTTCTCTATTTTACAACTTTTGCTGGGACTATCATGCATTAGTCTTCAACCAGCAAGACAATTGGTCAAGAATGCTCTTGTTATCAACTATCTGTGGCTGGTTTTGTAGGTTTTCAATTAAACTAGGGTTAGGAAGGACCTCAGTAAGTTATGGAGAGCAAATAAAGCCCTTATGCAAATTAGTTTAGAATTAAGACCATCTGATTGGTTGATGCAATTGTCATTCAAAATAAGCCATTGTGATTGGTTTATGTACTGTCAGTCAACAGTTCTCTATTTTACAACTTTTGCTGGGACTATCATGCATTAGTCTTCCAACAGCAAGACAATTGGTCAAGAATGTAGTCAACAGTTTTCTATTTTACAACTTTTGCTGGCACCATCACGCAATAGCCTTCAACCAGCAAGACAATTGGTTAAGAATGCTCTTGTTATCAACTATCTGTGGCTGGTTTTATAGGTTTTCAATTAAACTAGGGTTAGGAAGGACCTCAGTAAGTTATGGAGAGCAAATTAAGCCCTTATGCAAATTAGTTTAGAATTGAGACCATCTGATTGGTTGATGCAAATGTCATTCAAAATACACCATTCTGATTGGTTTATGTACTGTCAGTCAACAGTTCTCTATTTTACAACTTTTGCTGGGACTATCATGCATTAGTCTTCAACCAGCAAGACAATTGGTCAAGAATGCTCTTGTTATCAACTATCTGTGGCTGGTTTTATAGGTTTTCAATTAAACTAGGGTTAGGAAGGACCTCAGTAAGTTATGGAGAGCAAATAAAGCCCTTATGCAAATTAGTTTAGAATTTAGACCATCTGATTGGTTGATGCAATTGTCATTCAAAATACACCATTCTGATTGGTTTATGTACTGTCAGTCAACAGTTCTCTATTTTACAACTTTTGCTGGGACTATCATGCATTAGTCTTCAACCAGCAAGACAATTGGTCAAGAATGCTCTTGTTATCAACTATCTGTGGCTGGTTTTATAGGTTTTCAATTAAACTAGGGTTAGGAAGGACCTCAGTAAGTTATGGAGAGCAAATAAAGCCCTTATGCAAATTAGTTTAGAATTGAGACCATCTGATTGGTTGATGCAATTGTCATTCAAAATAAGCCATTCTGATTGGTTTATGTGCTGTCAGTCAACAGTTTTCTATTTTATAACTTTTGCTGGGACCATCATGCAATAGTCTTCTACCAGCAAGACAATTGGTCAAGAATGTAGTCAACAGTTTTCTATTTTACAACTTTTGCTGGCACCATCACGCAATAGCCTTCAACCAGCAAGACAATTGGTCAAGAATTTTCTTGTTATCAACTATCTGTGGCTGGTTTTATAGGTTTTCAATTAAACTAGGGTTAGGAAGGACCTCAGTAAGTTATGGAGAGCAAATAAAGCCCTTATGCAAATTAGTTTAGAATAGAGACCATCTGATTGGTTGATGCAACTGTCATTCAAAATAAGCCATTCTGATTGGTTTATGTACTGTCAGTCAACAGTTCTCTATTTTACAACTTTTGCTGGGACTATCATGCATTAGTCTTCAACCAGCAAGACAATTGGTCAAGAATGCTCTTGTTATCAACTATCTGTGGCTGGTTTTATAGGTTTTCAATTAAACTAGGGTTAGGAAGGACCTCAGTAAGTTATGGAGAGCAAATAAAGCCCTTATGCAAATTAGTTCAGAATTGAGACCATCTGATTGGTTGATGCAATTGTCATTCAAAATACACCATTCTGACTGGTTTGTGCACTGTCAGTCAACAGTTCTCTATTTTACAACTTTTGCTGGGACTATCATGCATTAGTCTTCAACCAGCAAGACAATTGGTCAAGAATGCTCTTGTTATCAACTATCTGTGGCTGGTTTTGTAGGTTTTCAATTAAACTAGGGTTAGGAAGGACCTCAGTAAGTTATGGAGAGCAAATAAAGCCCTTATGCAAATTAGTTTAGAATTAAGACCATCTGATTGGTTGATGCAATTGTCATTCAAAATAAGCCATTCTGATTGGTTTATGTACTGTCAGTCAACAGTTCTCTATTTTACAACTTTTGCTGGGACTATCACGCATTAGTCTTCAACCAGCAAGACAATTGGTCAAGAATGCTCTTGTTATCAACTATCTCTGTCTGGTTCTGCAGGTGTTCAATTAAACTAGGGTTAGGAAAGACCTCAGTAAGTTATGGAGATCAAATAAAGCCCTTATGCAAATTAGTTTAGAATTGAGACCATCTGATTGGTTGATGCAATTGTCATTCAAAATAAGCCATTCTGATTGGTTTATGTACTGTCAGTCAACAGTTCTCTATTTTACAACTTTTGCTGGGACTATCATGCATTAGTCTTCAACCAGCAAGACATTTGGTCAAGAATGCTCTTGTTATCAACTATCTGTGGCTGGTTTTGTAGGTTTTCAATTAAACTAGGGTTAGGAAGGACCTCAGTAAGTTATGGAGAGCAAATAAAGCCCTTATGCAAATTAGTTCAGAATTGAGACCATCTGATTGGTTGATGCAATTGTCATTCAAAATACACCATTCTGACTGGTTTGTGCACTGTCAGTCAACAGTTCTCTATTTTACAACTTTTGCTGGGACTATCATGCATTAGTCTTCAACCAGCAAGACAATTGGTCAAGAATGCTCTTGTTATCAACTATCTGTGGCTGGTTTTGTAGGTTTTCAATTAAACTAGGGTTAGGAAGGACCTCAGTAAGTTATGGAGAGCAAATAAAGCCCTTATGCAAATTAGTTTAGAATTAAGACCATCTGATTGGTTGATGCAATTGTCATTCAAAATAAGCCATTCTGATTGGTTTATGTACTGTCAGTCAACAGTTCTCTATTTTACAACTTTTGCTGGGACTATCATGCATTAGTCTTCAACCAGCAAGACATTTGGTCAAGAATGCTCTTGTTATCAACTATCTGTGGCTGGTTTTGTAGGTTTTCAATTAAACTAGGGTTAGGAAGGACCTCAGTAAGTTATGGAGAGCAAATAAAGCCCTTATGCAAATTAGTTCAGAATTGAGATCATCTGATTGGTTGATGCAACTGTCATTCAAAATAAGCCATTCTGATTGGTTTATATACTGTCAGTCAACAGTTTTCTATTTTACAACTTTTGCTGGGACTATCATGCATTAGTCTTCAACCAGCAAGACAATTGGTCAAGAATGCTCTTGTTATCAACTATCTCTGGCTGGTTCTGCAGGTGTTCAATTAAACTAGGGTTAGGAAAGACCTCAGTAAGTTATGGAGATCAAATAAAGCCCTTATGCAAATTAGTTTAGAATTGAGACCATCTGATTGGTTGATGCAATTGTCATTCAAAATAAGCCATTCTGATTGGTTTATGTACTGTCAGTCAACAGTTCTCTATTTTACAACTTTTGCTGGGACTATCATGCATTAGTCTTCAACCAGCAAGACAATTGGTCAAGAATGCTCTTGTTATCAACTATCCGTTGCTGGTTTTATAGGTTTTCAATTAAACTAGGGTTAGGAAGGACCTCAGTAAGTTATGGAGAGCAAATAAAGCCCTTATGCAAATTAGTTTAGAATAGAGACCATCTGATTGGTTGATGCAATTGTCATTCAAAATACACCATTCTGATTGGTTTATGTGCTGTCAGTCAACAGTTTTCTATTTTATAACTTTTGCTGGGACCATCATGCAATAGTCTTCTACCAGCAAGACAATTGGTCAAGAATGTAGTCAACAGTTTTCTATTTTACAACTTTTGCTGGCACCATCACGCAATAGCCTTCAACCAGCAAGACAATTGGTCAAGAATTTTCTTGTTATCAACTATCTGTGGCTGGTTCTGCAGGTGTTCAATTAGACTAGGGTGAGGAAGGACCTCAGTAAGTTATGAAGAGCAAATAAAGCCATTATGCAAATTAGTTCAGAATTGAGACCATCTGATTGGTTGATGCAACTGTCATTCAAAATAAGCCATTCTGATTGGTTTATGTACCATCAGTCAACAGTTTCCTATTTTACAACGTTTGCTGGGACCATCATGCAATAGTCTTCAACCAGCAAGACAATTGGTCAATAATGTTCTTGTTATCAACTATCTGTGGCTGGTTCTGCAGTTGTTCAATTAGAATAGGGTGAGGAAGGACCTCAGTAAGTTATAAAGAGCAAATAAAGCCCTTATGCAAATTAGTTCAGAATTAAGACCATCTGATTGGTTGATGCAACTGTCATTCAAAATAAGCCATTCTGATTGGTTTATGTACTGTCAGTCAACAGTTCTCTATTTTACAACTTTTGCTGGGACTATCATGCATTAGTCTTCAACCAGCAAGACATTTGGTCAAGAATGCTCTTGTTATCAACTATCTGTGGCTGGTTTTGTAGGTTTTCAATTAAACTAGGGTTAGGAAGGACCTCAGTAAGTTATGGAGAGCAAATAAAGCCCTTATGCAAATTAGTTCAGAATTGAGATCATCTGATTGGTTGATGCAACTGTCATTCAAAATAAGCCATTCTGATTGGTTTATGTACTGTCAGTCAACAGTTCTCTATTTTACAACTTTTGCTGGGACTATCATGCATTAGTCTTCAACCAGCAAGACAATTGGTCAAGAATGCTCTTGTTATCAACTATCTGTTGCTGGTTTTGTAGGTTTTCAATTAAACTAGGGTTAGGAAGGACCTCAGTAAGTTATGGAGAGCAAATAAAGCCCTTATGCAAATTAGTTTAGAATTAAGACCATCTGATTGGTTGATGCAATTGTCATTCAAAATAAGCCATTCTGATTGGTTTATGTACTGTCAGTCAACATTTCTCTATTTTACAACTTTTGCTGGGACTATCATGCATTAGTCTTCAACCAGCAAGACATTTGGTCAAGAATGCTCTTGTTATCAACTATCTGTGGCTGGTTTTGTAGGTTTTCAATTAAACTAGGGTTAGGAAGGACCTCAGTAAGTTATGGAGAGCAAATAAAGCCCTTATGCAAATTAGTTCAGAATTGAGACCATCTGATTGGTTGATGCAATTGTCATTCAAAATACACCATTCTGACTGGTTTGTGCACTGTCAGTCAACAGTTCTCTATTTTACAACTTTTGCTGGGACTATCATGCATTAGTCTTCAACCAGCAAGACATTTGGTCAAGAATGCTCTTGTTATCAACTATCTGTGGCTGGTTTTGTAGGTTTTCAATTAAACTAGGGTTAGGAAGGACCTCAGTAAATTATGGAGAGCAAATAAAGCCCTTATGCAAATTAGTTCAGAATTGAGATCATCTGATTGGTTGATGCAACTGTCATTCAAAATAAGCCATTCTGATTGGTTTATATACTGTCAGTCAACAGTTTTCTATTTTACAACTTTTGCTGGGACTATCATGCATTAGTCTTCAACCAGCAAGACAATTGGTCAAGAATGCTCTTGTTATCAACTATCTCTGGCTGGTTCTGCAGGTGTTCAATTAAACTAGGGTTAGGAAAGACCTCAGTAAGTTATGGAGATCAAATAAAGCCCTTATGCAAATTAGTTTAGAATTGAGACCATCTGATTGGTTGATGCAATTGTCATTCAAAATAAGCCATTCTGATTGGTTTATGTACTGTCAGTCAACAGTTCTCTATTTTACAACTTTTGCTGGGACTATCATGCATTAGTCTTCAACCAGCAAGACAATTGGTCAAGAATGCTCTTGTTATCAACTATCTGTGGCTGGTTTTGTAGGTTTTCAATTAAACTAGGGTTAGGAAGGACCTCAGTAAGTTATGGAGAGCAAATAAAGCCCTTATGCAAATTAGTTTAGAATAGAGACCATCTGATTGGTTGATGCAATTGTCATTCAAAATACACCATTCTGATTGGTTTATGTACTGTCAGTCAACAGTTCTCTATTTTACAACTTTTGCTGGGACTATCATGCATTAGTCTTCAACCAGCAAGACAATTGGTCAAGAATGCTCTTGTTATCAACTATCTGTGGCTGGTTTTGTAGGTTTTCAATTAAACTAGGGTTAGGAAGGACCTCAGTAAGTTATGGAGAGCAAATAAAGCCCTTATGCAAATTAGTTTAGAATTAAGACCATCTGATTGGTTGATGCAATTGTCATTCAAAATAAGCCATTGTGATTGGTTTATGTACTGTCAGTCAACAGTTCTCTATTTTACAACTTTTGCTGGGACTATCATGCATTAGTCTTCCAACAGCAAGACAATTGGTCAAGAATGTAGTCAACAGTTTTCTATTTTACAACTTTTGCTGGCACCATCACGCAATAGCCTTCAACCAGCAAGACAATTGGTCAAGAATTTTCTTGTTATCAACTATCTGTGGCTGGTTTTATAGGTTTTCAATTAAACTAGGGTTAGGAAGGACCTCAGTAAGTTATGGAGAGCAAATAAAGCCCTTATGCAAATTAGTTTAGAATAGAGACCATCTGATTGGTTGATGCAACTGTCATTCAAAATAAGCCATTCTGATTGGTTTATGTACTGTCAGTCAACAGTTCTCTATTTTACAACTTTTGCTGGGACTATCATGCATTAGTCTTCAACCAGCAAGACAATTGGTCAAGAATGCTCTTGTTATCAACTATCTGTGGCTGGTTTTATAGGTTTTCAATTAAACTAGGGTTAGGAAGGACCTCAGTAAGTTATGGAGAGCAAATAAAGCCCTTATGCAAATTAGTTCAGAATTGAGACCATCTGATTGGTTGATGCAATTGTCATTCAAAATACACCATTCTGACTGGTTTGTGCACTGTCAGTCAACAGTTCTCTATTTTACAACTTTTGCTGGGACTATCATGCATTAGTCTTCAACCAGCAAGACAATTGGTCAAGAATGCTCTTGTTATCAACTATCTGTGGCTGGTTTTGTAGGTTTTCAATTAAACTAGGGTTAGGAAGGACCTCAGTAAGTTATGGAGAGCAAATAAAGCCCTTATGCAAATTAGTTTAGAATTAAGACCATCTGATTGGTTGATGCAATTGTCATTCAAAATAAGCCATTCTGATTGGTTTATGTACTGTCAGTCAACAGTTCTCTATTTTACAACTTTTGCTGGGACTATCACGCATTAGTCTTCAACCAGCAAGACAATTGGTCAAGAATGCTCTTGTTATCAACTATCTCTGTCTGGTTCTGCAGGTGTTCAATTAAACTAGGGTTAGGAAAGACCTCAGTAAGTTATGGAGATCAAATAAAGCCCTTATGCAAATTAGTTTAGAATTGAGACCATCTGATTGGTTGATGCAATTGTCATTCAAAATAAGCCATTCTGATTGGTTTATGTACTGTCAGTCAACAGTTCTCTATTTTACAACTTTTGCTGGGACTATCATGCATTAGTCTTCAACCAGCAAGACATTTGGTCAAGAATGCTCTTGTTATCAACTATCTGTGGCTGGTTTTGTAGGTTTTCAATTAAACTAGGGTTAGGAAGGACCTCAGTAAGTTATGGAGAGCAAATAAAGCCCTTATGCAAATTAGTTTAGAATTAAGACCATCTGATTGGTTGATGCAATTGTCATTCAAAATAAGCCATTCTGATTGGTTTATGTACTGTCAGTCAACAGTTCTCTATTTTACAACTTTTGCTGGGACTATCATGCATTAGTCTTCAACCAGCAAGACATTTGGTCAAGAATGCTCTTGTTATCAACTATCTGTGGCTGGTTTTGTAGGTTTTCAATTAAACTAGGGTTAGGAAGGACCTCAGTAAGTTATGGAGAGCAAATAAAGCCCTTATGCAAATTAGTTCAGAATTGAGATCATCTGATTGGTTGATGCAACTGTCATTCAAAATAAGCCATTCTGATTGGTTTATATACTGTCAGTCAACAGTTTTCTATTTTACAACTTTTGCTGGGACTATCATGCATTAGTTTTCAACCAGCAAGACAATTGGTCAAGAATGCTCTTGTTATCAACTATCTCTGGCTGGTTCTGCAGGTGTTCAATTAAACTAGGGTTAGGAAAGACCTCAGTAAGTTATGGAGATCAAATAAAGCCCTTATGCAAATTAGTTTAGAATTGAGACCATCTGATTGGTTGATGCAATTGTCATTCAAAATAAGCCATTCTGATTGGTTTATGTACTGTCAGTCAACAGTTCTCTATTTTACAACTTTTGCTGGGACTATCATGCATTAGTCTTCAACCAGCAAGACAATTGGTCAAGAATGCTCTTGTTATCAACTATCCGTTGCTGGTTTTATAGGTTTTCAATTAAACTAGGGTTAGGAAGGACCTCAGTAAGTTATGGAGAGCAAATAAAGCCCTTATGCAAATTAGTTTAGAATAGAGACCATCTGATTGGTTGATGCAATTGTCATTCAAAATACACCATTCTGATTGGTTTATGTGCTGTCAGTCAACAGTTTTCTATTTTATAACTTTTGCTGGGACCATCATGCAATAGTCTTCTACCAGCAAGACAATTGGTCAAGAATGTAGTCAACAGTTTTCTATTTTACAACTTTTGCTGGCACCATCACGCAATAGCCTTCAACCAGCAAGACAATTGGTCAAGAATTTTCTTGTTATCAACTATCTGTGGCTGGTTCTGCAGGTGTTCAATTAGACTAGGGTGAGGAAGGACCTCAGTAAGTTATGAAGAGCAAATAAAGCCATTATGCAAATTAGTTCAGAATTGAGACCATCTGATTGGTTGATGCAACTGTCATTCAAAATAAGCCATTCTGATTGGTTTATGTACCATCAGTCAACAGTTTCCTATTTTACAACGTTTGCTGGGACCATCATGCAATAGTCTTCAACCAGCAAGACAATTGGTCAATAATGTTCTTGTTATCAACTATCTGTGGCTGGTTCTGCAGTTGTTCAATTAGAATAGGGTGAGGAAGGACCTCAGTAAGTTATAAAGAGCAAATAAAGCCCTTATGCAAATTAGTTCAGAATTAAGACCATCTGATTGGTTGATGCAACTGTCATTCAAAATAAGCCATTCTGATTGGTTTATGTACTGTCAGTCAACAGTTCTCTATTTTACAACTTTTGCTGGGACTATCAAGCATTAGTCTTCAACCAGCAAGACAATTGGTCAAGAATGCTCTTGTTATCAACTGTCTGTGGCTGGTTTTGTAGGTTTTCAATTAAACTAGGGTTAGGAAAGACCTCAGTAAGTTATGGAGAGCAAATAAAGCCCTTATGCAAATTAGTTTAAAATTGAGACCATCTGATTGGTTGATGCAATTGTCATTCAAAATAAACCATTCTGATTGGTTTATGTGCTGTCAGTCAACAGTTTTCTATTTTATAACTTTTGCTGGGACCATCATGCAATAGTCTTCAACCAGCAAGACAATTGGTCAAGAATGTAGTTAACAGTTTTCTATTTTACAACTTTTGCTGGCACCATCACGCAATAGCCTTCAACCAGCAAGACAATTGGTCAAGAATGCTCTTGTTATCAACTATCTGTGGCTGGTTTTATAGGTTTTCAATTAAACTAGGGTTAGGAAGGACCTCAGTAAGTTATGGAGAGCAAATAAAGAACTTATGCAAATTAGTTTAGAATTGAGACCATCTGATTGGTTGATGCAATTGTCATTCAAAATACACCATTCTGATTGGTTTATGTACTGTCAGTCAACAGTTCTCTATTTTACAACTTTTGCTGGGACTATCATGCATTAGTCTTCAACCAGCAAGACAATTGGTCAAGAATGCTCTTGTTATCAACTATCTGTGGCTGGTTCTGCAGGTGTTCAATTAGACTAGGGTGAGGAAGGACCTCAGTAAGTTATGAAGAGCAAATAAAGCCCTTATGCAAATTGGTTCAGAATTGAGATCATATGATTGGTTGATGCAACTGTCATTCAAAATAAGCCATTCTGATTGGTTTATGTACTGTCAGTCAACAGTTTTCTATTTTACAACTTTTGCTGGGACTATCATGCATTAGTCTTCAACTAGCAAGACAATTGGTCAAGAATGCTCTTGTTATCAACTATCTGTGGCTGGTTTGGTAGGTTTTCAATTAAACTATAGTTAGGAAAGACCTCAGTAAGTTATGGAGAGCAAATAAAGCCCTTATGCAAATTAGTTTAGAATTGAGACCATCTGATTGGTTGATGCAATTGTCATTCAAAATAAGCCATTCTGATTGGTTTATGTGCTGTCAGTCAACAGTTTTCTATTTTATAACTTTTGCTGGGACCATCATGCAATAGTCTTCTACCAGCAAGACAATTGGTCAAGAATGTAGTCAACAGTTTTCTATTTTACAACTTTTGCTGGCACCATCACGCAATAGCCTTCAACCAGCAAGACAATTGGTCAAGAATGTTCTTGTTATCAACTATCTGTGGCTGGTTCTGCAGGTGTTCAATTAGACTAGGGTGAGGAAGGAGCTCAGTAAGTTATGAAGAGCAAATAAAGCCATTATGCAAATTAGTTCAGAATTGAGACCATCTGATTGGTTGATGCAACTGTCATTCAAAATAAGCCATTCTGATTGGTTTATGTACCATCAGTCAACAGTTTCCTATTTTACAACGTTTGCTGGGACCATCATGCAATAGTCTTCAACCAGCAAGACAATTGGTCAATAATGTTCTTGTTATCAACTATCTGTGGCTGGTTCTGCAGGTGTTCAATTAGAATAGGGTGAGGAAGGACCTCAGTAAGTTATAAAGAGCAAATAAAGCCCTTATGCAAATTAGTTCAGAATTAAGACCATCTGATTGGTTGATGCAACTGTCATTCAAAATAAGCCATTCTGATTGGTTTATGTACTGTCAGTCAACAGTTCTCTATTTTACAACTTTTGCTGGGACTATCAAGCATTAGTCTTCAACCAGCAAGACAATTGGTCAAGAATGCTCTTGTTATCAACTGTCTGTGGCTGGTTTTGTAGGTTTTCAATTAAACTAGGGTTAGGAAAGACCTCAGTAAGTTATGGAGAGCAAATAAAGCCCTTATGCAAATTAGTTTAAAATTGAGACCATCTGATTGGTTGATGCAATTGTCATTCAAAATAAGCCATTCTGATTGGTTTATGTGCTGTCAGTCAACAGTTTTCTATTTTATAACTTTTGCTGGGACCATCATGCAATAGTCTTCAACCAGCAAGACAATTGGTCAAGAATGTAGTCAACAGTTTTCTATTTTACAACTTTTGCTGGCACCATCACGCAATAGCCTTCAACCAGCAAGACAATTGGTCAAGAATGCTCTTGTTATCAACTATCTGTGGCTGGTTTTATAGGTTTTCAATTAAACTAGGGTTAGGAAGGACCTCAGTAAGTTATGGAGAGCAAATAAAGAACTTATGCAAATTAGTTTAGAATTGAGACCATCTGATTGGTTGATGCAATTGTCATTCAAAATACACCATTCTGATTGGTTTATGTACTGTCAGTCAACAGTTCTCTATTTTACAACTTTTGCTGGGACTATCATGCATTAGTCTTCAACCAGCAAGACAATTGGTCAAGAATGCTCTTGTTATCAACTATCTGTGGCTGGTTCTGCAGGTGTTCAATTAGACTAGGGTGAGGAAGGACCTCAGTACGTTATGAAGAGCAAATAAAGCCCTTATGCAAATTGGTTCAGAATTGAGATCATATGATTGGTTGATGCAACTGTCATTCAAAATAAGCCATTCTGATTGGTTTATGTACTGTCAGTCAACAGTTTTCTATTTTACAACTTTTGCTGGGACTATCATGCATTAATCTTCAACTAGCAAGACAATTGGTCAAGAATGCTCTTGTTATCAACTATCTGTGGCTGGTTTGGTAGGTTTTCAATTAAACTAGGGTTAGGAAAGACCTCAGTAAGTTATGGAGAGCAAATAAAGCCCTTATGCAAATTAGTTTAGAATTGAGACCATCTGATTGGTTGATGCAATTGTCATTCAAAATAAGCCATTCTGATTGGTTTATGTGCTGTCAGTCAACAGTTTTCTATTTTATAACTTTTGCTGGGACCATCATGCAATAGTCTTCTACCAGCAAGACAATTGGTCAAGAATGTAGTCAACAGTTTTCTATTTTACAACTTTTGCTGGCACCATCACGCAATAGCCTTCAACCAGCAAGACAATTGGTCAAGAATGTTCTTATTATCAACTATCTGTGGCTGGTTCTGCAGGTGTTCAATTAGACTAGGGTGAGGAAGGAGCTCAGTAAGTTATGAAGAGCAAATAAAGCCATTATGCAAATTAGTTCAGAATTGAGACCATCTGATTGGTTGATGCAACTGTCATTCAAAATAAGCCATTCTGATTGGTTTATGTACCATCAGTCAACAGTTTCCTATTTTACAATGTTTGCTGGGACCATCATGCAATAGTCTTCAACCAGCAAGACAATTGGTCAATAATGTTCTTGTTATCAACTATCTGTGGCTGGTTCTGCAGGTGTTCAATTAGAATAGGGTGAGGAAGGACCTCAGTAAGTTATAAAGAGCAAATAAAGCCCTTATGCAAATTAGTTCAGAATTGAGACCATCTGATTGGTTGATGCAACTGTCATTCAAAATAAGCAATTCTGATTGGTTTATGTACTGTCAGTCAACAGTTCTCTATTTTACAACTTTTGCTGGGACTATCAAGCATTAGTCTTCAACCAGCAAGACAATTGGTCAAGAATGCTCTTGTTATCAACTATCTGTGGCTGGTTTTGCAGGTTTTCAATTAAACTAGGGTTAGGAAGGACCTCAGTAAGTTATGGAGAGCAAATAAAGCCCTTATGCAAATTAGTTTAGAATTGAGACCATCTGATTGGTTGATGCAATTGTCATTCAAAATAATCCATTCTGATTGGTTTATATACTGTCAGTCAACAGTTTTCTATTTTACAACTTTTGCTGGGACTATCATGCATTAGTCTTCAACCAGCAAGACAATTGGTCAAGAATGCTCTTGTTATCAACTATCTGTGGCTGGTTCTGCTGGTGTTCTATTAGACTAGGGTGAGGAAGGACCTCAGTAAGTTATGAAGAGCAAATAAAGCCCTTATGCAAATTAGTTCAGAATTGAGACCATCTGATTGGTTGATGCAATTGTCATTCAAAATAAGCCATTCTGATTGGTTTATGTGCTGTCAGTCAACAGTTTTCTATTTTATAACTTTTGCTGGGACCATCATGCAATAGTCTTCTACCAGCAAGACAATTGGTCAAGAATGTAGTCAACAGTTTTCTATTTTACAACTTTTGCTGGCACCATCACGCAATAGCCTTCAACTAGCAAGACAATTGGCCAAGAATGTTCTTGTTATCAACTATCTGTTGTCTGGTTCTGCAGGTGTTCAATTAGACTAGGGTGAGGAAGGACCTCAGTAAGTTATGAAGAGCAAATAAAGCCATTATGCAAATTAGTTCAGAATTGAGACCATCTGATTGGTTGATGCAACTGTCATTCAAAATAAGCCATTCTGATTGGTTTATGTACCATCAGTCAACAGTTTCCTATTTTACAACGTTTGCTGGGATCATCATGCATTAGTCTTCAACCAGCAAGACAATTGGTCAAGAATGCTCTTGTTATCAACTATCTGTGGCTGGTTTTGTAGGTTTTCAATTAAACTAGGGTTAGGAAGGACCTCAGTAAGTTATGGAGAGCAAATAAAGCCCTTATGCAAATTAGTTCAGAATTGAGATCATCTGATTGGTTGATGCAACTGTCATTCAAAATAAGCCATTCTGATTGGTTTATATACTGTCAGTCAACAGTTTTCTATTTTACAACTTTTGCTGGGACTATCATGCATTAGTCTTCAACCAGCAAGACAATTGGTCAAGAATGCTCTTGTTATCAACTATCTGTGGCTGGTTCTGCAGGTGTTCAATTAAACTAGGGTTAGGAAAGACCTCAGTAAGTTATGGAGATCAAATAAAGCCCTTATGCAAATTAGTTTAGAATTGAGACCATCTGATTGGTTGATGCAATTGTCATTCAAAATAAGCCATTCTGATTGGTTTATGTACTGTCAGTCAACAGTTCTCTATTTTACAACTTTTGCTGGGACTATCATGCATTAGTCTTCAACCAGCAAGACAATTGGCCAAGAATGCTCTTGTTATCAACTATCTGTGGCTGGTTTTATAGGTTTTCAATTAAACTAGGGTTAGGAAGGACCTCAGTAAGTTATGGAGAGCAAATAAAGCCCTTATGCAAATTAGTTTAGAATAGAGACCATCTGATTGGTTGATGCAATTGTCAATCAAAATACACCATTCTGATTGGTTTATGTACTGTCAGTCAACAGTTCTCTATTTTACAACTTTTGCTGGGACTATCATGCATTAGTCTTCAACCAGCAAGACAATTGGTCAAGAATGCTCTTGTTATCAACTATCTGTGGCTGGTTTTGTAGGTTTTCAATTAAACTAGGGTTAGGAAGGACCTCAGTAAGTTATGGAGAGCAAATAAAGCCCTTATGCAAATTAGTTTAGAATTAAGATTATCTGATTGGTTGATGCAATTGTCATTCAAAATAAGCCATTGTGATTGGTTTATGTACTGTCAGTCAACAGTTCTCTATTTTACAACTTTTGCTGGGACTATCATGCATTAGTCTTCAACCAGCAAGACATTTGGTCAAGAATGCTCTTGTTATCAACTATCTGTGGCTGGTTTTGTAGGTTTTCAATTAAACTAGGGTTAGGAAGGACCTCAGTAAGTTATGGAGAGCAAATAAAGCTCTTATGCAAATTAGTTCAGAATTGAGATCATCTGATTGGTTGATGCAACTGTCATTCAAAATAAGCCATTCTGATTGGTTTATGTGCTGTCAGTCAACAGTTTTCTATTTTATAACTTTTGCTGGGACCATCATGCAATAGTCTTCAACCAGCAAGACAATTGGTCAAGAATGTAGTCAACAGTTTTCTATTTTACAACTTTTGCTGGCACCATCACACAATAGCCTTCAACCAGCAAGACAATTGGTCAAGAATGCTCTTGTTATCAACTATCTGTGGCTGGTTTTGTAGGTTTTCAATTAAACTAGGGTTAGGAAGGACCTCAGTAAGTTATGGAGAGCAAATAAAGCCCTTATGCAAATTAGTTTAGAATTGAGACCATCTGATTGGTTGATGCAATCGTCATTCAAAATACACCATTCTGCTTTGTTTATGTACTGTCAGTCAACAGTTCTCTATTTTACAACTTTTGCTGGGACTATCATGCATTAGTCTTCAACCAGCAAGACAATTGGTCAAGAATGCTCTTGTTATCAACTATCTGTGGCTGGTTTTGTAGGTTTTCAATTAAACTAGGGTTAGGAAGGACATCAGTAAGTTATGGAGAGCAAATAAAGCCCTTATGCAAATTAGTTTAGAATTGAGACCATCTGATTGGTTGATGCAATTGTCATTCAAAATACACCATTCTGATTGGTTTATGTACTGTCAGTCAACAGTTCTCTATTTTACAACTTTTGCTGGGACTATCATGCATTAGTCTTCAACCAGCAAGACAATTTGTCAAGAATGCTCTTGTTATCAACTATCTGTGGCTGGTTTTGTAGGTTTTCAATTAAACTAGGGTTAGGAAGGAACTCAGTAAGTTATGGAGAGCAAATAAAGCCCTTATGCAAATTAGTTCAGAATTGAGATCATATGATTGGTTGATGCAACTGTCATTCAAAATAAGCCATTCTGATTGGTTTATGTACTGTCAGTCAACAGTTTTCTATTTACAACTTTTGCTGGGACTATCATGCATTAGTCTTCAACCAGCAAGACAATTGGTCAAGAATGCTCTTGTTATCAACTATCTGTGGCTGGTTTTATAGGTTTTCAATTAAACTAGGGTTAGGAAAGACCTCAGTAAGTTATGGAGAGCAAATAAAGCCCTTATGCAAATTAGTTTAGAATTGAGACCATCTGATTGGTTGATGCAATTGTCATTCAAAATAAGCCATTCTGATTGGTTTATGTGCTGTCAGTCAACAGTTTTCTATTTTATAACTTTTGCTTGGACCATCATGCAATAGCCTTCAACCAGCAAGACAATTGGTCAAGAATGTTCTTGTTATCAACTATCTGTGGCTGGTTTTATAGGTTTTCAATTAAACTAGGGTTAGGAAAGACCTCAGTAAGTTATGGAGAGCAAATAAAGCCCTTATGCAAATTGGTTCAGAATTGAGATCATATGATTGGTTGATGCAACTGTCATTCAAAATAAGCCATTCTGATTGGTTTATGTACTCTCAGTCAACAGTTTTCTATTTTACAACTTTTGCTGGGACTATCATGCATTAGTCTTCAACCAGCAAGACAATTGGTCAAGAATGCTCTTGTTATCAACTATCTGTGGCTGGTTTGGTAGGTTTTCAATTAAACTAGGGTTAGGAAAGACCTCAGTAAGTTATGGAGAGCAAATAAAGCCCTTATGCAAATTAGTTTAGAATTGAGACCATCTGATTGGTTGATGCAATTGTCATTCAAAATAAGCCATTCTGATTGGTTTATGTGCTGTCAGTCAACAGTTTTCTATTTTACAACTTTTGCTGGCACCATCACGCAATAGCCTTCAACCAGCAAGAAAATTGGTCAAAAATGCTCTTGTTATCAACTATCTGTGGCTGGTTTTATAGGTTTTCAATTAAACTAGGGTTAGAAAGGACCTCAGTAAGTTATGAAGAGCAAATAAAGCCCTTATGCAAATTAGTTTAGAATTGAGACCATCTGATTGGTTGATGCAATTGTCATTCAAAATACACCATTCTGATTGGTTTATGTACTGTCAGTCAACAGTTCTCTATTTTACAACTTTTGCAGGGACTATCATGCATTAGTCTTCAACCAGCAAGACAATTGGTCAAGAATGATCTTGCTATCAACTATCTTTGGCTGTTTTTGTAGGTTTTCAATTAAACTAGGGTTAGGAAGGACCTCAGTAAGTTATGGAGAGCAAATAAAGCCCTTATGCAAATTAGTTTAGAATTAAGACCATCTGATTGGTTGATGCAATTGTCATTCAAAATAAGCCATTCTGATTGGTTTATGTACTGTCAGTCAACAGTTCTCTATTTTACAACTTTTGCTGGGACTATCATGCATTAGTCTTCAACCAGCAAGACATTTGGTCAAGAATGCTCTTGTTATCAACTATCTGTGGCTGGTTTTGTAGGTTTTCAATTAAACTAGGGTTAGGAAGGACCTCAGTAAGTTATGGAGAGCAAATAAAGCCCTTATGCAAATTAGGTTAGAATTGAGACCATCTGATTGGTTGATGCAATTGTCATTAAAAATAAGCCATTTTTGATTGGTTTATGTACTGTCAGTAAACAGTTCTCTATTTTACAACTTTTGCTGGGACTATCATGTATTAGTCTTCAACCAGCAAGACAATTGGTCAAGAATGCTCTTGTTATCAACTATCTGTGGCTGGTTTTATAGGTTTTCAATTAAACTAGGGTTAGGAAGGACCTCAGTAAGTTATGGAGAGCAAATAAAGCCCTTATGCAAATTAGTTCAGAATTGAGACCATCTGATTGGTTGATGCAATCGTCATTCAAAATACACCATTCTGATTTGTTTATGTACTGTCAGTCAACAGTTCTCTATTTTACAACTTTTGCTGGGACTATCATGCATTAGTCTTCAACCAGCAAGACAATTGGTCAAGAATGCTCTTGTTATCAACTATCTGTGGCTGGTTTTGTAGGTTTTCAATTAAACTAGGGTTAGGAAGGACCTCAGTAAGTTATGGAGAGCAAATAAAGCCCTTATGCAAATTAGGTTAGAATTGAGACCATCTGATTGGTTGATGCAATTGTCATTCAAAATAAGCCATTTTTGATTGGTTTATGTACTGTCAGTAAACAGTTCTCTATTTTACAACTTTTGCTGGGACTATCATGTATTAGTCTTCAACCAGCAAGACAATTGGTCAAGAATGCTCTTGTTATCAACTATCTGTGGCTGGTTTTATAGGTTTTCAATTAAACTAGGGTTAGGAAGGACCTCAGTAAGTTATGGAGAGCAAATAAAGCCCTTATGCAAATTAGTTCAGAATTGAGACCATCTGATTGGTTGATGCAATCGTCATTCAAAATACACCATTCTGATTTGTTTATGTACTGTCAGTCAACAGTTCTCTATTTTACAACTTTTGCTGGGACTATCATGCATTAGTCTTCAACCAGCAAGACAATTGGTCAAGAATGCTCTTGTTATCAACTATCTGTGGCTGGTTTTGTAGGTTTTCAATTAAACTAGGGTTAGGAAGGACCTCAGTAAGTTATGGAGAGCAAATAAAGCCCTTATGCAAATTAGTTTAGAATTAAGACCATCTGATTGGTTGATGCAATTGTCATTCAAAATAAGCCATTCTGATTGGTTTATGTACTGTCAGTCAACAGTTCTCTATTTTACAACTTTTGCTGGGACTATCATGCATTAGTCTTCAACCAGCAAGACATTTGGTCAAGAATGCTCTTGTTATCAACTATCTGTGGCTGGATTTGTAGGTTTTCAATTAAACTAGGGTTAGGAAGGACCTCAGTAAGTTATGGAGAGCAAACAAAGCCCTTATGCAAATTAGTTCAGAATTGAGATCATCTGATTGGTTGATGCAACTGTCATTCAAAATAAGCCATTCTGATTGGTTTATATACTGTCAGTCAACAGTTTTCTATTTTACAACTTTTGCTGGGACTATCATGCATTAGTCTTCAACCAGCAAGACAATTGGTCAAGAATGCTCTTGTTATCAACTATCTGTGGCTGGTTCTGCAGGTGTTCAATTAGACCAGGGTGAGGAAGGACCTCAGTAAGTTATGGAGAGCAAATAAAGCCCTTATGCAAATTAGTTTAGAATTGAGACCATCTGATTGGTTGATGCAATTGTCATTCAAAATAAGCCATTCTGATTGGTTTATGTGCTGTCAGTCAACAGTTTTCTATTTTATAACTTTTGCTGGGACCATCATGCAATAGTCTTCTACCAGCAAGACAATTGGTCAAGAATGTAGTCAACAGTTTTCTATTTTACAACTTTTGCTGGCACCATCACGCAATAGCCTTCAACCAGCAAGACAATTGGTCAAGAATTTTCTTGTTATCAACTATCTGTGTCTGGTTCTGCAGGTGTTCAATTAGACTAGGGTGAGGAAGGACCTCAGAAAGTTATGAAGAGCAAATAAAGCCATTATGCAAATTAGTTCAGAATTGAGACCATCTGATTGGTTGATGCAACTGTCATTCAAAATAAGCCATTCTGATTGGTTTATGTACCATCAGTCAACAGTTTCCTATTTTACAACGTTTGCTGGGACCATCATGCAATAGTCTTCAACCAGCAAGACAATTGGTCAATAATGTTCTTGTTATCAACTATCTGTGGCTGGTTCTGCAGTTGTTCAATTAGAATAGGGTGAGGAAGGACCTCAGTAAGTTATAAAGAGCAAATAAAGCCCTTATGCAAATTAGTTCAGAATTAAGACCATCTGATTGGTTGATACAACTGTCATTCAAAATAAGCCATTCTGATTGGTTTATGTACTGTCAGTCAACAGTTCTCTATTTTACAACTTTTGCTGGGACTATCAAGCATTAGTCTTCAACCATCAAGACAATTGGTCAAGAATGCTCTTGTTATCAACTGTCTGTGGCTGGTTTTGTAGGTTTTCAATTAAACTAGGGTTAGGAAAGACCTCAGTAAGTTATGGAGAGCAAATAAAGCCCTTATGCAAATTAGTTTAAAATTGAGACCATCTGATTGGTTGATGCAATTGTCATTCAAAATAAACCATTCTGATTGGTTTATGTGCTGTCAGTCAACAGTTTTCTATTTTATAACTTTTGCTGGGACCATCATGCAATAGTCTTCAACCAGCAAGACAATTGGTCAAGAATGTAGTCAACAGTTTTCTATTTTACAACTTTTGCTGGCACCATCACGCAATAGCCTTCAACCAGCAAGACAATTGGTCAAGAATGCTCTTGTTATCAACTATCTGTGGCTGGTTTTATAGGTTTTCAATTAAACTAGGGTTAGGAAGGACCTCAGTAAGTTATGGAGAGCAAATAAAGGACTTATGCAAATTAGTTTAGAATTGAGACCATCTGATTGGTTGATGCAATTGTCATTCAAAATACACCATTCTGATTGGTTTATGTACTGTCAGTCAACAGTTCTCTATTTTACAACTTTTGCTGGGACTATCATGCATTAGTCTTCAACCAGCAAGACAATTGGTCAAGAATGCTCTTGTTATCAACTATCTGTGGCTGGTTCTGCAGGTGTTCAATTAGACTAGGGTGAGGAAGGACCTCAGTAAGTTATGAAGAGCAAATAAAGCCCTTATGCAAATTGGTTCAGAATTGAGATCATATGATTGGTTGATGCAACTGTCATTCAAAATAAGCCATTCTGATTGGTTTAGGTACTGTCAGTCAACAGTTTTCTATTTTACAACTTTTGCTGGGACTATCATGCATTAGTCTTCAACTAGCAAGACAATTGGTCAAGAATGCTCTTGTTATCAACTATCTGTGGCTGGTTTGGTAGGTTTTCAATTAAACTAGGGTTAGGAAAGACCTCAGTAAGTTATGGAGAGCAAATAAAGCCCTTATGCAAATTAGTTTAGAATTGAGACCATCTGATTGGTTGATGCAATTGTCATTCAAAATAAGCCATTCTGATTGGTTTATGTGCTGTCAGTCAACAGTTTTCTATTTTATAACTTTTGCTGGGACCATCATGCAATAGTCTTCTACCAGCAAGACAATTGGTCAAGAATGTAGTCAACAGTTTTCTATTTTACAACTTTTGCTGGCACCATCACGCAATAGCCTTCAACCAGCAAGACAATTGGTCAAGAATGTTCTTGTTATCAACTATCTGTGGCTGGTTCTGCAGGTGTTCAATTAGACTAGGGTGAGGAAGGAGCTCAGTAAGTTATGAAGAGCAAATAAAGCCATTATGCAAATTAGTTCAGAATTGAGACCATCTGATTGGTTGATGCAACTGTCATTCAAAATAAGCCATTCTGATTGGTTTATGTACCATCAGTCAACAGTTTCCTATTTTACAACGTTTGCTGGGACCATCATGCAATAGTCTTCAACCAGCAAGACAATTGGTCAATAATGTTTTTGTTATCAACTATCTGTGGCTGGTTCTGCAGGTGTTCAATTAGAATAGGGTGAGGAAGGACCTCAGTAAGTTATAAAGAGCAAATAAAGCCCTTATGCAAATTAGTTCAGAATTAAGACCATCTGATTGGTTGATGCAACTGTCATTCAAAATAAGCCATTCTGATTGGTTTATGTACTGTCAGTGAACAGTTCTCTATTTTACAACTTTTGCTGGGACTATCAAGCATTAGTCTTCAACCAGCAAGACAATTGGTCAAGAATGCTCTTGTTATCAACTGTCTGTGGCTGGTTTTGTAGGTTTTCAATTAAACTAGGGTTAGGAAAGACCTCAGTAAGTTATGGAGAGCAAATAAAGCCCTTATGCAAATTAGTTTAAAATTGAGACCATCTGATTGGTTGATGCAACTGTCATTCAAAATAAGCCATTCTGATTGGTTTATGTACCATCAGTCAACAGTTTCCTATTTTACAACGTTTGCTGGGACCATAATGCAATAGTCTTCAACCAGCAAGACAATTGGTCAATAATGTTCTTGTTATCAACTATCTGTGGCTGGTTCTGCAGTTGTTCAATTAGAATAGGGTGAGGAAGGACCTCAGTAAGTTATAAAGAGCAAATAAAGCCCTTATGCAAATTAGTTTAGAATTGAGACCATCTGATTGGTTGATGCAACTGTCATTCAAAATAAGCCATTCTGATTGGTTTATGTACTGTCAGTCAACAGTTCTCTATTTTACAACTTTTGCTGGGACTATCAAGCATTAGTCTTCAACCAGCAAGACAATTGGTCAAGAATGCTCTTGTTATCAACTATCTGTGGCTTGTTTTGTAGGTTTTCAATTAAACTAGGGTTAGGAAGGACCTCAGTAAGTTATGGAGAGCAAATAAAGCCCTTATGCAAATTAGTTCAGAATTGAGATCATCTGATTGGTTGATGCAACTGTCATTCAAAATAAGCCATTCTGATTGGTTTATATACTGTCAGTCAACAGTTTTCTATTTTACAACTTTTGCTGGGACTATCATGCATTAGTCTTCAACCAGCAAGACAATTGGTCAAGAATGCTCTTGTTATCAACTATCTGTGGCTGGTTCTGCAGGTGTTCTATTAGACTAGGGTGAGGAAGGACCTCAGTAAGTTATGAAGAGCAAATAAAGCCCTTATGCAAATTAGTTCAAAATTGAGATCATATGATTGGTTGATGCAACTGTCATTCAAAATAAGCCATTCTGATTGGTTTATGTACTGTCAGTCAACAGTTTTCTATTTTACAACTTTTGCTGGGACTATCATGCATTAGTCTTCAACCAGCAAGACAATTGGTCAAGAATGCTCTTGTTATCAACTATCTGTGGCTGATTTTGTAGGTTTTCAATTAAACTAGGGTTAGGAAAGACCTCAGTAAGTTATGGAGAGCAAATAAAGCCCTTATGCAAATTAGTTTAGAATTGAGACCATCTGATTGGTTGATGCAATTGTCATTCAAAATAAGCCATTCTGATTGGTTTATGTGCTGTCAGTCAACAGTTTTCTATTTTATAACTTTTGCTGGGACCATCATGCAATAGTCTTCAACCAGCAAGACAATTGGTCAAGAATGTAGTCAACAGTTTTCTGTTTTACAACTTTTGCTGGCACCATCACGAAATAGCCTTCAACCAGCAAGACAATTGGTCAAGAATGCTCTTGTTATCAACTATCTGTGGCTGGTTTTATAGGTTTTCAATTAAACTAGGGTTAGGAAGGACCTCAGTAAGTTATGGAGAGCAAATAAAGCCCTTATGCAAATTAGTTTAGAATTGAGACCATCTGATTGGTTGATGCAATTGTCATTCAAAATACACCATTCTGATTGGTTTATGTACTGTCAGTCAACAGTTCTCTATTTTACAACTTTTGCTGGGACTATCATGCATTAGTCTTCAACCAGCAAGACAATTGGTCAAGAATGCTCTTGTTGTCAACTATCTGTGGCTGGTTCTGCAGGTGTTCAATTAGACTAGGGTGAGGAAGGACCTATGTAAGTTATGGAGAGCAAATAAAGCCCTTATGCAAATTAGTTTAGAATTAAGACCATCTGATTGGTTGATGCAACTGTCATTCAAAATAAGCCATTCTGATTGGTTTATATACTGTCAGTCAACAGTTTTCTATTTTACAACTTTTGCTGGGACTATCATGCATTAGTCTTCAACCAGCAAGACAATTGGTCAAGAATGCTCTTGTTATCAACTATCTGTGGCTGGTTCTGCAGGTGTTCAATTAAACTAGGGTTAGGAAAGACCTCAGTAAGTTATGGAGAGCAAATAAAGCCCTTATGCAAATTAGTTTAGAATTGAGACCATCTGATTGGTTGATGCAATTGTCATTCAAAATAAGCCATTTCGATTGGTTTATGTACTGTCAGTCAACAGTTCTCTATTTTACAACTTTTGCTGGGACTATCATGCATTAGTCTTCAACCAGCAATACATTTGGTCAAGAATGCTCTTGTTATCAACTATCTGTGGCTGGTTTTGTAGGTTTTCAATTAAACTAGGGTTAGGAAGGACCTCAGTAAGTTATGGAGAGCAAATAAAGCCCTTATGCAAATTAGTTTAGAATTAAGACCATCTGATTGGTTGATGCAATTGTCATTCAAAATAAGCCATTCTGATTGGTTTATGTACTGTCAGTCAACAGTTCTCTATTTTACAACTTTTGCTGGGACTATCATGCATTAGTCTTCAACCAGCAATACATTTGGTCAAGAATGCTCTTGTTATCAACTATCTGTGGCTGGTTTTGTAGGTTTTCAATTAAACTAGGGTTAGGAAGGACCTCAGTAAGTTATGGAGAGCAAATAAAGCCCTTATGCAAATTAGTTTAGAATTGAGACCATCTGATTGGTTGATGCAATTGTCATTCAAAATACACCATTCTGATTGGTTTATGTACTGTCAGTCAACAGTTCTCTATTTTACAACTTTTGCTGGGACTATCATGCATTAGTCTTCAACCAGCAAGACAATTGGTCAAGAATGCTCTTGTTATCATCTATCTGTGGCTGGTTCTGCAGGTGTTCAATTAGACTAGGGTGAGGAAGGACCTCAGTAAGTTATGAAGAGCAAATAAAGCCCTTATGCAAATTGGTTCAGAATTGAGATCATATGATTGGTTGATGCAACTGTCATTCAAAATAAGCCATTCTGATTGGTTTATGTACTGTCAGTCAACAGTTTTCTATTTTACAACTTTTGCTGGGACTATAATGCATTAGTCTTCAACCAGCAAGACAATTGGTCAAGAATGCTCTTGTTATCAACTATCTGTGGCTGGTTTTGTAGGTTTTCAATTAAACTAGGGTTAGGAAAGACCTCAGTAAGTTATGGAGAGCAAATAAAGCCCTTTTGCAAATTAGTTTAGAATTGAGACCATCTGACTGGTTGATGCAATTGTCATTCAAAATAAGCCATTCTGATTGGTTTATGTGCTGTCAGTCAACAGTTTTCTATTTTATAACTTTTGCTGGGACCATCATGCAATAGTCTTCTACCAGCAAGACAATTGGTCAAGAATGTAGTCAACAGTTTTCTAATTTACAACTTTTGCTGACACCATCACGCAATAGCCTTCAACCAGCAAGACAATTAGTCAAGAATGTTCTTGTTATCAACTATCTGTGGCTGGTTCTGCAGGTGTTCAATTAGACTAGGGTGAGGAAGGACCTCAGTAAGTTATGAAGAGCAAATAAAGCCATTATGCAAATTAGTTCAGAATTGAGACCATCTGATTGGTTGATGCAACTGTCATTCAAAATAAGCAATTCTGATTGGTTTATGTACTGTCAGTCAACAGTTCTCTATTTTACAACTTTTGCTGGGACTATCATGTATTCGTCTTCAACCAGCAAGACAATTGGTCAAGAATGCTCTTGCTATCAACTATCTGTGGCTGGTTTTGTAGGTTTTCAATTAAACTAGGGTTAGGAAGGACCTCAGTAAGTTATGGAGAGCAAATAAAGCCCTTATGCAAATTAGTTTAGAATTAAGACCATCTGATTGGTTGATGCAATTGTCATTCAAAATAAGCCATTCTGATTGGTTTATGTACTGTCAGTCAACAGTTCTCTATTTTACAACTTTTGCTGGGACTATCATGCATAAGTCTTCAACCAGCAAGACATTTGGTCAAGAATGCTCTTGTTATCAACTATCTGTGGCTGGTTTTGTAGGTTTTCAATTAAACTAGGGTTAGGAAGGACCTCAGTAAGTTATGGAGAGCAAATAAAGCCCTTATGCAAATTAGTTTAGAATTGAGACCATCTGATTGGTTGATGCAATTGTCATTCAAAATAAGCCATTCTGATTGGTTTATGTACTGTCAGTCAACAGTTCTCTATTTTACAACTTTTGCTGGGACTATCATGCATTAGTCTTCAACCAGCAAGACAATTGGTCAAGAATGCTCTTGTTATCAACTATCTGTGGCTGGTTTTATAGGTTTTCAATTAAACTAGGGTTAGGAAAGACCTCAGTAAGTTATGGAGAGCAAATAAAGCCCTTATGCAAATTAGTTTAGAATTGAGACCATCTGATTGGTTGATGCAATTGGCATTCAAAATAAGCCATTCTGATTGGTTTATGTGCTGTCAGTCAACAGTTTTCTATTTTATAACTTTTGCTGGGACCATCATGCAATAGTCTTCTACCAGCAAGACAATTGGTCAAGAATGTAGTCAACAGTTTTCTATTTTACAACTTTTGCTGGCACCATCACGCAATAGCCTTCAACCAGCAAGACAATTGGTCAAGAATTTTCTTGTTATTAACTATCTGTGGCTGGTTCTGCAGGTGTTCAATTAGACTAGGGTGAGGAAGGACCTCAGTAAGTTATGGAGAGCAAATAAAGCCCTTATGCAAATTAGTTTAGAATTAAGACCATCTGATTGGTTGATGCAATTGTCATTCAAAATAAGACATTCTGATTGGTTTATGTACTGTCAGTCAACAGTTCTCTATTTTACAACTTTTGCTGGGACTATCATGCATTAGTCTTCAACCAGCAAGACATTTGGTCAAGAATGCTCCTGTTATCAACTATCTGTGGCTGGTTTTGTAGGTTTTCAATTAAACTAGGGTTAGGAAGGACCTCAGTAAGTTATGGAGAGCAAATAAAGCCCTTATGCAAATTAGTTCAGAATTGAGATCATCTGATTGGTTGATGCAACTGTCATTCAAAATAAGCCATTCTGATTGGTTTATATACTGTCAGTCAACAGTTTTCTATTTTACAACTTTTGCTGGGACTATCATGCATTAGTCTTCAACCAGCAAGACAATTGGTCAAGAATGCTCTTGTTATCAACTATCTGTGGCTGGTTCTGCAGGTGTTCAATTAAACTAGGGTTAGGAAAGACCTCAGTAAGTTATGGAGAGCAAATAAAGCCCTTATGCAAATTAGTTTAGAATAGAGACCATCTGATTGGTTGATGCAATTGTCATTCAAAATAAGCCATTCTGATTGGTTTATGTGCTGTCAGTCAACAGTTTTCTATTTTATAACTTTTGCTGGGACCATCATGCAATAGTCTTCTACCAGCAAGACAATTGGTCAAGAATGTAGTCAACAGTTTTCTATTTTACAACTTTTGCTGGCACCATCACGCAATAGCCTTCAACCAGCAAGACAATTGGTCAAGAATTTTCTTGTTATTAACTATCTGTGGCTGGTTCTGCAGGTGTTCAATTAGACTAGGGTGAGGAAGGACCTCAGTAAGTTATGAAGAGCAAATAAAGCCATTATGCAAATTAGTTCAGAATTGAGACCATCTGATTGGTTGATGCAACTGTCATTCAAAATAAGCCATTCTGATTGGTTTATGTACCATCAGTCAACAGTTTCCTATTTTACAACGTTTGCTGGGACCATCATGCAATAGTCTTCAACCAGCAAGACAATTGGTCAATAATGTTCTTGTTATCAACTATCTGTGGCTGGTTCTGCAGTTGTTCAATTAGAATAGGGTGAGGAAGGACCTCAGTAAGTTATAAAGAGCAAATAAAGCCCTTATGCAAATTAGTTCAGAATTGAGACCATCTGATTGGTTGATGCATCTGTCATTCAAAATAAGCCATTCTGATTGGTTTATATACTGTCAGTCAACAGTTTTCTATTTTACAACTTTTGCTGGGACTATCATGCATTAGTCTTCAACCAGCAAGACAATTGGTCAAGAATGCTCTTGTTGTCAACTATCTGTGGCTGGTTCTGCAGGTGTTCAATTAGACTAGGGTGAGGAAGGACCTATGTAAGTTATGGAGAGCAAATAAAGCCCTTATGCAAATTAGTTTAGAATTAAGACCATCTGATTGGTTGATGCAACTGTCATTCAAAATAAGCCATTCTGATTGGTTTATATACTGTCAGTCAACAGTTTTCTATTTTACAACTTTTGCTGGGACTATCATGCATTAGTCTTCAACCAGCAAGACAATTGGTCAAGAATGCTCTTGTTATCAACTATCTGTGGCTGGTTCTGCAGGTGTTCAATTAAACTAGGGTTAGGAAAGACCTCAGTAAGTTATGGAGAGCAAATAAAGCCCTTATGCAAATTAGTTTAGAATTGAGACCATCTGATTGGTTGATGCAATTGTCATTCAAAATAAGCCATTTCGATTGGTTTATGTACTGTCAGTCAACAGTTCTCTATTTTACAACTTTTGCTGGGACTATCATGCATTAGTCTTCAACCAGCAATACATTTGGTCAAGAATGCTCTTGTTATCAACTATCTGTGGCTGGTTTTGTAGGTTTTCAATTAAACTAGGGTTAGGAAGGACCTCAGTAAGTTATGGAGAGCAAATAAAGCCCTTATGCAAATTAGTTTAGAATTAAGACCATCTGATTGGTTGATGCAATTGTCATTCAAAATAAGCCATTCTGATTGGTTTATGTACTGTCAGTCAACAGTTCTCTATTTTACAACTTTTGCTGGGACTATCATGCATTAGTCTTCAACCAGCAATACATTTGGTCAAGAATGCTCTTGTTATCAACTATCTGTGGCTGGTTTTGTAGGTTTTCAATTAAACTAGGGTTAGGAAGGACCTCAGTAAGTTATGGAGAGCAAATAAAGCCCTTATGCAAATTAGTTTAGAATTGAGACCATCTGATTGGTTGATGCAATTGTCATTCAAAATACACCATTCTGATTGGTTTATGTACTGTCAGTCAACAGTTCTCTATTTTACAACTTTTGCTGGGACTATCATGCATTAGTCTTCAACCAGCAAGACAATTGGTCAAGAATGCTCTTGTTATCAACTATCTGTGGCTGGTTCTGCAGGTGTTCAATTAGACTAGGGTGAGGAAGGACCTCAGTAAGTTATGAAGAGCAAATAAAGCCCTTATGCAAATTGGTTCAGAATTGAGATCATATGATTGGTTGATGCAACTGTCATTCAAAATAAGCCATTCTGATTGGTTTATGTACTGTCAGTCAACAGTTTTCTATTTTACAACTTTTGCTGGGACTATAATGCATTAGTCTTCAACCAGCAAGACAATTGGTCAAGAATGCTCTTGTTATCAACTATCTGTGGCTGGTTCTGCAGTTGTTCAATTAGAATAGGGTGAGGAAGGACCTCAGTAAGTTATAAAGAGCAAATAAAGCCCTTTTGCAAATTAGTTTAGAATTGAGACCATCTGACTGGTTGATGCAATTGTCATTCAAAATAAGCCATTCTGATTGGTTTATGTGCTGTCAGTCAACAGTTTTCTATTTTATAACTTTTGCTGGGACCATCATGCAATAGTCTTCTACCAGCAAGACAATTGGTCAAGAATGTAGTCAACAGTTTTCTAATTTACAACTTTTGCTGACACCATCACGCAATAGCCTTCAACCAGCAAGACAATTAGTCAAGAATGTTCTTGTTATCAACTATCTGTGGCTGGTTCTGCAGGTGTTCAATTAGACTAGGGTGAGGAAGGACCTCAGTAAGTTATGAAGAGCAAATAAAGCCATTATGCAAATTAGTTCAGAATTGAGACCATCTGATTGGTTGATGCAACTGTCATTCAAAATAAGCCATTCTGATTGGTTTATGTACCATCAGTCAACAGTTTCCTATTTTACAACGTTTGCTGGGACCATCATGCAATAGTCTTCAACCAGCAAGACAATTGGTCAAGAATGTTCTTGTTATCAACTATCTGTGGCTGGTTCTGCAGGTGTTCAATTAGAATAGGGTGAGGAAGGACCTCAGTAAGTTATAAAGAACAAATAAAGCCCTTATGCAAATTAGTTCAGAATTGAGACCATCTGATTGGTTGATGCAACTGTCATTCAAAATAAGCAATTCTGATTGGTTTATGTACTGTCAGTCAACAGTTCTCTATTTTACAACTTTTGCTGGGACTATCATGTATTCGTCTTCAACCAGCAAGACAATTGGTCAAGAATGCTCTTGCTATCAACTATCTGTGGCTGGTTTTGTAGGTTTTCAATTAAACTAGGGTTAGGAAGGACCTCAGTAAGTTATGGAGAGCAAATAAAGCCCTTATGCAAATTAGTTTAGAATTAAGACCATCTGATTGGTTGATGCAATTGTCATTCAAAATAAGCCATTCTGATTGGTTTATGTACTGTCAGTCAACAGTTCTCTATTTTACAACTTTTGCTGGGACTATCATGCATTAGTCTTCAACCAGCAAGACATTTGGTCAAGAATGCTCTTGTTATCAACTATCTGTGGCTGGTTTTGTAGGTTTTCAATTAAACTAGGGTTAGGAAGGACCTCAGTAAGTTATGGAGAGCAAATAAAGCCCTTATGCAAATTAGTTTAGAATTGAGACCATCTGATTGGTTGATGCAATTGTCATTCAAAATAAGCCATTCTGATTGGTTTATGTACTGTCAGTCAACAGTTCTCTATTTTACAACTTTTGCTGGGACTATCATGCATTAGTCTTCAACCAGCAAGACAATTGGTCAAGAATGCTCTTGTTATCAACTATCTGTGGCTGGTTTTATAGGTTTTCAATTAAACTAGGGTTAGGAAAGACCTCAGTAAGTTATGGAGAGCAAATAAAGCCCTTATGCAAATTAGTTTAGAATTGAGACCATCTGATTGGTTGATGCAATTGGCATTCAAAATAAGCCATTCTGATTGGTTTATGTGCTGTCAGTCAACAGTTTTCTATTTTATAACTTTTGCTGGGACCATCATGCAATAGTCTTCTACCAGCAAGACAATTGGTCAAGAATGTAGTCAACAGTTTTCTATTTTACAACTTTTGCTGGCACCATCACGCAATAGCCTTCAACCAGCAAGACAATTGGTCAAGAATTTTCTTGTTATTAACTATCTGTGGCTGGTTCTGCAGGTGTTCAATTAGACTAGGGTGAGGAAGGACCTCAGTAAGTTATGGAGAGCAAATAAAGCCCTTATGCAAATTAGTTTAGAATTAAGACCATCTGATTGGTTGATGCAATTGTCATTCAAAATAAGACATTCTGATTGGTTTATGTACTGTCAGTCAACAGTTCTCTATTTTACAACTTTTGCTGGGACTATCATGCATTAGTCTTCAACCAGCAAGACATTTGGTCAAGAATGCTCCTGTTATCAACTATCTGTGGCTGGTTTTGTAGGTTTTCAATTAAACTAGGGTTAGGAAGGACCTCAGTAAGTTATGGAGAGCAAATAAAGCCCTTATGCAAATTAGTTCAGAATTGAGATCATCTGATTGGTTGATGCAACTGTCATTCAAAATAAGCCATTCTGATTGGTTTATATACTGTCAGTCAACAGTTTTCTATTTTACAACTTTTGCTGGGACTATCATGCATTAGTCTTCAACCAGCAAGACAATTGGTCAAGAATGCTCTTGTTATCAACTATCTGTGGCTGGTTCTGCAGGTGTTCAATTAAACTAGGGTTAGGAAAGACCTCAGTAAGTTATGGAGAGCAAATAAAGCCCTTATGCAAATTAGTTTAGAATAGAGACCATCTGATTGGTTGATGCAATTGTCATTCAAAATAAGCCATTCTGATTGGTTTATGTGCTGTCAGTCAACAGTTTTCTATTTTATAACTTTTGCTGGGACCATCATGCAATAGTCTTCTACCAGCAAGACAATTGGTCAAGAATGTAGTCAACAGTTTTCTATTTTACAACTTTTGCTGGCACCATCACGCAATAGCCTTCAACCAGCAAGACAATTGGTCAAGAATTTTCTTGTTATTAACTATCTGTGGCTGGTTCTGCAGGTGTTCAATTAGACTAGGGTGAGGAAGGACCTCAGTAAGTTATGAAGAGCAAATAAAGCCATTATGCAAATTAGTTCAGAATTGAGACCATCTGATTGGTTGATGCAACTGTCATTCAAAATAAGCCATTCTGATTGGTTTATGTACCATCAGTCAACAGTTTCCTATTTTACAACGTTTGCTGGGACCATCATGCAATAGTCTTCAACCAGCAAGACAATTGGTCAATAATGTTCTTGTTATCAACTATCTGTGGCTGGTTCTGCAGTTGTTCAATTAGAATAGGGTGAGGAAGGACCTCAGTAAGTTATAAAGAGCAAATAAAGCCCTTATGCAAATTAGTTCAGAATTGAGACCATCTGATTGGTTGATGCATCTGTCATTCAAAATAAGCCATTCTGATTGGTTTATGTACTGTCAGTCAACAGTTCTCTATTTTACAACTTTTGCTGGGACTATCAAGCATTAGTCTTCAACCAGCAAGACAATTGGTCAAGAATGCTCTTGTTATCAACTGTCTGTGGCTGGTTTTGTAGGTTTTCAATTAAACTAGGGTTAGGAAGGACCACAGTAAGTTATGGAGAGCAAATAAAGCCCTTATGCAAATTAGTTCAGAATTGAGATCATCTGATTGGTTGATGCAACTGTCATTCAAAATAAGCCATTCTGATTGGTTTATATACTGTCAGTCAACAGTTTTCTATTTTACAACTTTTGCTGGGACTATCATGCATTAGTCTTCAACCAGCAAGACAATTGGTCAAGAATGCTCTTGTTATCAACTATCTGTGGCTGGTTTTGTAGGTTTTCAATTAAACTAGGGTTAGGAAAGACCTCAGTAAGTTATGGAGAGCAAATAAAGCCCTTATGCAAATTAGTTTAGAATTGAGACCATCTGATTGGTTGATGCAATTGTCATTCAAAATAAGACATTCTGATTGGTTTATGTGCTGTCAGTCAACAGTTTTCTATTTTATAACTTTTGCTGGGACCATCATGCAATAGTCTTCAACCAGCAAGACAATTGGTCAAGAATGTAGTCAACAGTTTTCTATTTTACAACTTTTGCTGGCACCATCACGCAATAGCCTTCAACCAGCAAGACAATTGGTCAAGAATGCTCTTGTTATGAACTATCTGTGGCAGGTTTTATAGGTTTTCAATTAAACTAGGGTTAGGAAGGACCTCAGTAAGTTATGGAGAGCAAATAAATCCCTTATGCAAATTAGTTTAGAATTGAGACCATCTGATTGGTTGATGCAATTGTCATTCAAAATACACCATTCTGATTGGTTTATGTACTGTCAGTCAACAGTTCTCTATTTTACAACTTTTGCTGGGACTATCATGCATTAGTCTTCAACCAGCAAGACAATTGGTCAATAATGCTCTTGTTATCAACTATCTGTGGCTGGTTCTGCAGGTGTTCAATTAGACTAGGGTGAGGAAGGACCTCAGTAAGTTATGAAGAGCAAATAAAGCCCTTATGCAAATTGGTTCAGAATTGAGATCATATGATTGGTTGATGCAACTGTCATTCAAAATAAGCCATTCTGATTGGTTTATGTACTGTCAGTCAACAGTTTTCTATTTTACAACTTTTGCTGGGACTATCATGCATTAGTCTTCAACTAGCAAGACAATTGGTCAAGAATGCTCTTGTTATCAACTATCTGTGGCTGGTTTGGTAGGTTTTCAATTAAACTAGGGTTAGGAAAGACCTCAGTAAGTTATGGAGAGCAAATAAAGCCCTTATGCAAATTAGTTTAGAATTGAGACCATCTGATTGGTTGATGCAATTGTCATTCAAAATAAGCCATTCTGATTGGTTTATGTGCTGTCAGTCAACAGTTTTCTATTTTATAACTTTTGCTGGGACCATCATGCAATAGTCTTCTACCAGCAAGACAATTGGTCAAGAATGTAGTCAACAGTTTTCTATTTTACAACGTTTGCTGGGACCATCATGCAATAGTCTTCAACCAGCAAGACAATTGGTCAAGAATGTTCTTGTTATCAACTATCTGTGGCTGGTTCTGCAGGTGTTCAATTAAACTAGGGTTAGGAAGGACCTCAGTAAGTTATGGAGAGCAAATAAAGCCCTTATGCAAATTAGTTTAGAATTGAGATCATATGATTGGTTGATGCAACTGTCATTCAAAATAAGCCATTCTGATTGGTTTATGTACTGTCAGTCAAACGTTTTCTATTTTACAACTTTTGCTGGGACTATCATGCATTTGTCTTCAACCAGCAAGACAATTGGTCAAGAATGCTCTTGTTATCAACTATCTGTGGCTGGTTTTGTAGGTTTTCAATTAAACTAGGTTTAGGAAAGACCACAGTAAGTTTTGAAGAGCAAATAAAGCCCTTATGCAAATTAGTTTAGAATTGAGACCATCTGATTGGTTGATGCAATTATCATTAAAAATAAGCCATTCTGATTGGTTTATGTGCTGTCAGTCAACAGTTTTCTATTTTATAACTTTTGCTGGGACCATCATGCAATAATCTTTAACCAGAAAGACAATTCGTCAAGAATGTAGTCAACAGTTTTCTATTTTACAACTTTTGCTGGCACCATCACGCAATAGCCTTCAAACAGCAAGACAATTGGTCAAGAATGTTCATGTTATCAACTATCTGTGGCTGGTTCTGCAGGTGTTCAATTAGACTAGGGTGAGGAAGGACCTCAGTAAGTTATGAAGAGCAAATAAAGCCATTATGCAAATTAGTTCAGAATTGAGACCATCTGATTGGTTGATGCAACTGTCATTCAAAATAAGCCATTCTGATTGGTTTATGTACTGTCAGTCAACAGTTTTCTATTTTACAACTTTTGCTGGGACTATCATGCATTATTCTTCAACCAGCAAGACAATTGGTCAAGAGTGCTCTTGTTATCAACTATCTGTGGCTGGTTTTGTAGGTTTTCAATTAAACTAGGGTTAGGAAGGACCTCAGTAAGTTATGAAGAGCAAATAAAGCCCTTATGCAAATTAGTTTAGAATTGAGACCATCTGATTGGTTGATGCAATTGTCATTAAAAATAAGCCATTCTGATTGGTTTATGTGCTGTCAGTCAACAGTTTTCTATTTTATAACTTTTGCTGGGACCATCATGCAATAATCTTTAACCAGAAAGACAATTGGTCAAGAATGTAGTCAACAGTTTTCTATTTTACAACTTTTGCTGGCACCATCACGCAATAGCCTTCAACCAGCAAGACAATTGGTCAAAAATGCTCTTGTTATCAACTATCTGTGGCTGGTTTTGTAGGTTTTCAATTAAACTAGGGTTAGGAAGGACCTCAGTAAGTTATGGAGAGCAAATAAAGCCCTTATGCAAATTAGTTTAGAATTAAGACCATCTGATTGGTTGATGCAATTGTCATTCAAAATAAGCCATTCTGATTGGTTTATGTGCTGTCAGTCAACAGTTTTCTATTTTACAACTTTTGCTGGGACTATCATGCATTAGTCTTCAACCAGCAAGACAATTGGTCAAGAATGCTCTTGTTATCAACTATCTGTGGCTGGTTCTGCAGGTGTTCAATTAAACTAGGGTTAGGAAAGACCTCAGTAAGTTATGGAGAGCAAATAAAGCCCTTATGCAAATTAGTTTAGAATTGAGACCATCTGATTGGTTGATGCAATTGTCATTCAAAATAAGCCATTCTGATTGGTTTATGTGCTGTCAGTCAACAGTTTTCTATTTTATAACTTTTGCTGGGACCATCATGCAATAGTCTTCAACCAGCAAGACAATTGGTCAAGAATGTAGTCAACAGTTTTCTATTTTACAACTTTTGCTGGCACCATCACGCAATAGCCTTCAACCAGCAAGCCAATTGGTCAAGAATGCTCTTGTTATCAACTATCTGTGGCTGGTTTTGTAGGTTTTCAATTAAACTAGGGTTAGGAAGGACCTCAATAAGTTATGGAGAGCAAATAAAGCCCTTATGCAAATTAGTTTAGAATTAAGACCATCTGATTGGTTGATGCAATTGTCATTCAAAATAAGCCATTCTGATTGGTTTATGTACTGTCAGTCAACAGTTCTCTATTTTACAACTTTTGCTGGGACTATCATGCATTAGTCTTCAACCAGCAAGACATTTGGTCAAGAATGCTCTTGTTATCAACTATCTGTGGCTGGTTTTGTAGGTTTTCAATTAAACTAGGGTTAGGAAGGACCTCAGTAAGTTATGGAGAGCAAATAAAGCCCTTATGCAAATTAGTTCAGAATTGAGACCATCTGATTGGTTGATGCAATTGTCATTCAAAATACACCATTCTGATTGGTTTATGTACTGTCAGTCAACAGTTCTCTATTTTACAACTTTTGCTGGGACTATCATGCATTAGTCTTCAACCAGCAAGACAATTGGTCAAGAATGCTCTTGTTATCAACTATCTGTGGCTGGTTTTGTAGGTTTTCAATTAAACTAGGGTTAGGAAGGACCTCAGTAAGTTATGGAGAGCAAATAAAGCCCTTATGCAAATTAGTTCAGAATTGAGACCATCTGATTGGTTGATGCAATTGTCATTCAAAATACACCATTCTGATTGGTTTATGTACTGTCAGTCAACAGTTTTCTATTTTATAACTTTAGCTGGGACCATCATGCAATAGTCTTCAACCAGCAAGACAATTGGTCAAGAATGTAGTCAACAGTTTTCTATTTTACAACTTTTGCTGGCACCATCACGCAATAGCCTTCAACCAGCAAGACAATTGGTCAAGAATGCTCTTGTTATCAACTATCTGTGGCTGGTTTTGTAGGATTTCAATTAAACTAGGGTTAGGAAGGACCTCAGTAAGTTATGGAAAGCAAATAAAGCCCTTATGCAAATTAGTTTAGAATTAAGACCATCTGATTGGTTGATGCAATTGTCATTCAAAATAAGCCATTCTGATTGGTTTATGTACTGTCAGTCAACAGTTCTCTATTTTACAACTTTTGCTGGGACTATCATGCATTAGTCTTCAACCAGCAAGACATTTGGTCAAGAATGCTCTTGTTATCAACTATCTGTGGCTGGTTTTGTAGGTTTTCAATTAAACTAGGGTTAGGAAGGACCTCAGTAAGTTATGGAGAGCAAATAAAGCCCTTATGCAAATTAGTTCAGAATTGAGACCATCTGATTGGTTGATGCAATTGTCATTCAAAATACACCATTCTGATTGGTTTATGTACTGTCAGTCAACAGTTCTCTATTTTACAACTTTTGCTGAGACTATCATGCATTAGTCTTCAACCAGCAAGACAATTGGTCAAGAATGCTCTTGTTATCAACTATCTGTGGCTGGTTTTGTAGGTTTTCAATTAAACTAGGGTTAGGAAGGACCTCAGTAAGTTATGGAGAGCAAATAAAGCCCTTATGCAAATTAGTTTAGAATTAAGACCATCTGATTGGTTGATGCAATTGTCATTCAAAATAAGCCATTCTGATTGGTTTATGTACTGTCAGTCAACAGTTCTCTATTTTACAACTTTTGCTGGGACTATCATGCATTAGTATTCAACCAGCAAGACATTTGGTCAAAAATGCTCTAGTTATCAACTATCTGTGGCTGGTTTTGTAGGTTTTCAATTAAACTAGGGTTAGGAAGGACCTCAGTAAGTTATGGAGAGCAAATAAAGCCCTTATGCAAATTAGTTCAGAATTGAGATCATCTGATTGGTTGATGCAACTGTCATTCAAAATAAGCCATTCTGATTGGTTTATATACTGTCAGTCAACAGTTTTCTATTTTACAACTTTTGCTGGGACTATCATGCATTAGTCTTCAACCAGCAAGACAATTGGTCAAGAACGTAGTCAACAGTTTTCTATTTTACAACTTTTGCTGGCACCATCACGCAATAGCCTTCAACCAGCAAGACAATTGGTCAAGAATGCTCTTGTTATCAACTATCTGTGGCTGGTTTTGTAGGTTTTCAATTAAACTAGGGTTAGGAAGGACCTCAGTAAGTTATGGAGAGCAAATAAAGCCCTTATGCAAATTAGTTTAGAATTAAGACCATCTGATTGGTTGATGCAATTGTCATTCAAAATAAGCCATTCTGATTGGTTTATGTACTGTCAGTCAACAGTTCTCTATTTTACAACTTTTGCTGGGACTATCATGCATTAGTCTTCAACCAGCAAGACATTTGGTAAAGAATGCTCTTGTTATCAACTATCTGTGGCTGGTTTTGTAGGTTTTCAATTAAATTAGGGTTAGGAAGGACCTCAGTAAGTTATGGAGAGCAAATAAAGCCCTTTTGCAAATTAGTTTAGAATTGAGACCATCTGATTGGTTGATGCAATTGTCATTCAAAATAAGCCATTCTGATTGGTTTATGTGCTGTCAGTCAACAGTTTTCTATTTTATAACTTTTGCTGGGACCATCATGCAATAGTCTTCAACCAGCAAGACAATTGGTCAAGAATGTAGTCAACAGTTTTCTATTTTACAACTTTTGCTGGCACCATCACGCAATAGCCTTCAACCAGCAAGACAATTGGTCAAGAATGCTCTTGTTATCAACTATCTGTGGCTGGTTTTGTAGGTTTTCAATTAAACTAGGGTTAGGAAGGACCTCAGTAAGTTATGGAAAGCAAATAAAGCCCTTATGCAAATTAGTTTAGAATTAAGACCATCTGATTGGTTGATGCAATTGTCATTCAAAATAAGCCATTCTGATTGGTTTATGTACTGTCAGTCAACAGTTCTCTATTTTACAACTTTTGCTGGGACTATCATGCATTAGTATTCAACCAGCAAGACATTTGGTCAAAAATGCTCTTGTTATCAACTATCTGTGGCTGGTTTTGTAGGTTTTCAATTAAACTAGGGTTAGGAAGGACCTCAGTAAGTTATGGAGAGCAAATAAAGCCCTTATGCAAATTAGTTCAGAATTGAGATCATCTGATTGGTTGATGCAACTGTCATTCAAAATAAGCCATTCTGATTGGTTTATATACTGTCAGTCAACAGTTTTCTATTTTACAACTTTTGCTGGGACTATCATGCATTAGTCTTCAACCAGCAAGACAATTGGTCAAGAACGTAGTCAACAGTTTTCTATTTTACAACTTTTGCTGGCACCATCACGCAATAGCCTTCAACCAGCAAGACAATTGGTCAAGAATGCTCTTGTTATCAACTATCTGTGGCTGGTTTTGTAGGTTTTCAATTAAACTAGGGTTAGGAAGGACCTCAGTAAGTTATGGAGAGCAAATAAAGCCCTTATGCAAATTAGTTTAGAATTAAGACCATCTGATTGGTTGATGCAATTGTCATTCAAAATAAGCCACTCTGATTGGTTTATGTACTGTCAGTCAACAGTTCTCTATTTTACAACTTTTGCTGGGACTATCATGCATTAGTCTTCAACCAGCAAGACATTTGGTAAAGAATGCTCTTGTTATCAACTATCTGTGGCTGGTTTTGTAGGTTTTCAATTAAACTAGGGTTAGGAAGGACCTCAGTAAGTTATGGAGAGCAAATAAAGCCCTTATGCAAATTAGTTTAGAATTGAGACCATCTGATTGGTTGATGCAATTGTCATTCAAAATAAGCCATTCTGATTGGTTTATGTGCTGTCAGTCAACAGTTTTCTATTTTATAACTTTTGCTGGGACCATCATGCAATAGTCTTCAACCAGCAAGACAATTGGTCAAGAATGTAGTCAACAGTTTTCTATTTTACAACTTTTGCTGGCACCATCACGCAATAGCCTTCAACCAGCAAGACAATTGGTCAAGAATGCTCTTATTATCAACTATCTGTGGCTGGTTTTGTAGGTTTTCAATTAAACTAGGGTTAGGAAGGACCTCAGTAAGTTATGGAGAGCAAATAAAGCCCTTATGCAAATTAGTTTAGAATTAAGACCATCTGATTGGTTGATGCAATTGTCATTCAGAATAAGCCATTCTGATTGGTTTATGTACTGTCAGTCAATAGTTCTCTATTTTACAACTTTTGCTGGGACTATCATGCATTAGTATTCAACCAGCAAGACATTTGGTAAAGAATGCTCTTGTTATCAACTATCTGTGGCTGGTTTTGTAGGTTTTCAATTAAACTAGGGTTAGGAATGACCTCAGTAAGTTATGGAGAGCAAATAAAGCCCTTATGCAAATTAGTTTAGAATTAAGACCATCTGATTGGTTGATGCAATTGTCATTCAAAATAAGCCATTCTGATTGGTTTATGTACTGTCAGTCAACAGTTCTCTATTTTACAACTTTTGCTGGGACTATCATGCATTAGTCTTCAACCAGCAAGACATTTGGTCAAGAATGCTCTTGTTATCAACTATCTGTGGCTGGTTCTGCAGGTGTTCAATTAAACTAGGGTTAGGAAAGACCTCAGTAAGTTATGGAGAGCAAATAAAGCCCTTATGCAAATTAGTTTAGAATTGAGATCATCTGATTGGTTGATGCAACTGTCATTCAAAATAAGCCATCCTGATTGGTTTATGTACTGTCAGTCAACAGTTCACTATTTTACAACTTTTGCTGGGACTATCATGCATTAGTCTTCAACCAGCAAGACAATTGGTCAAGAATGCTCTTGTTATCAACTATCTGTGGCTGGTTATGCAGGTGTTCAATTAAACTAGGGTTAGGAAAGACCTCAGTAAGTTATGGAGAGCAAATAAAGCCCTTATGCAAATTAGTTTAGAATTGAGACCATCTGATTGGTTGATGCAATTGTCATTCAAAATAAGCCATTCTGATTGGTTTATGTACTGTCAGTCAACAGTTTTCTATTTTACAACTTTTGCTGGGACTATCATGCATTAGTCTTCAACCAGCAAGACAATTGGTCAAGAATGCTCTTGTTATCAACTATCTGTGGCTGGTTTGGTAGGTTTTCAATTAAACTAGGGTTAGGAAAGACCTCAGTAAGTTATGGAGAGCAAATAAAGCCCTTATGCAAATTAGTTTAGAATTGAGACCATCTGATTGGTTGATGCAATTGTCATTCAAAATAAGCCATTCTGATTGGTTTATGTACTGTCAGTCAACAGTTCTCTATTTTACAACTTTTGCTGGGACTATCATGCATTAGTCTTCAACCAGCAAGACATTTGGTCAAGAATGCTCTTGTTATCAACTATCTGTGGCTGGTTTTATAGGTTTTCAATTAAACTAGGGTTAGGAAGGACCTCAGTAAGTTATGGAGAGCAAATAAAGCCCTTATGCAAATTAGTTCAGAATTGAGATCATCTGATTGGTTGATGCAACTTTAATTCAAAATAAGCCATTCTGATTGGTTTATATACTGTCAGTCAACAGTTTTCTATTTTACAACTTTTGCTGGGACTATCATGCATTAGTCTTCAACCAGCAAGACAATTGGTCAAGAATGCTCTTGTTATCAACTATCTGTGGCTGGTTTTGTAGGTTTTCAATTAAACTAGGGTTAGGAAGGACCTCAGTAAGTTATGGAGAGCAAATAAAGCCCTTATGCAAATTAGTTCAGAATTGAGATCATCTGATTGGTTGATGCAACTGTCATTCAAAATAAGCCATTCTGATTGGTTTATATACTGTCAGTCAACAATTTTCTATTTTACAACTTTTGCTGGGACTATCATGCATTAATCTTCAACCAGCAAGACAATTGGTCAAGAATGCTCTTGTTATCAACTATCTGTGGCTGGTTCTGCAGGTGTTCAATTAAACTAGGGTTAGGAAAGACCTCAGTAAGTTATGGAGAGCAAATAAAGCCCTTATGCAAATTAGTTTAGAATTGAGACCATCTGATTGGTTGATGCAATTGTCATTCAAAATAAGCCATTCTGATTGGTTTATGTGCTGTCAGTCAACAGTTTTCTATTTTATAACTTTTGCTGGGACCATCATGCAATAGTCTTCAACCAGCAAGACAATTGGTCAAGAATGTAGTCAACAGTTTTCTATTTTACAACTTTTGCTGGCACCATCACGCAATAGCCTTCAACCAGCAAGACAATTGGTCAAGAATGCTCTTGTTATCAACTATCTGTGGCTGGTTTTATAGGTTTTCAATTAAACTAGGGTTAGGAAGGACCTCAGTAAGTTATGGAGAGCAAATAAAGGACTTATGCAAATTAGTTTAGAATTGAGACCATCTGATTGGTTGATGCAATTGTCATTCAAAATACACCATTCTGATTGGTTTATGTACTGTCAGTCAACAGTTCTCTATTTTACAACTTTTGCTGGGACTATCATGCATTAGTCTTCAACCAGCAAGACAATTGGTCAAGAATGCTCTTGTTATCAACTATCTGTGGCTGGTTCTGCAGGTGTTCAATTAGACTAGGGTGAGGAAGGACCTCAGTAAGTTATGAAGAGCAAATAAAGCCCTTATGCAAATTGGTTCAGAATTGAGATCATATGATTGGTTGATGCAACTGTCATTCAAAATAAGCCATTCTGATTGGTTTAGGTACTGTCAGTCAACAGTTTTCTATTTTACAACTTTTGCTGGGACTATCATGCATTAGTCTTCAACTAGCAAGACAATTGGTCAAGAATGCTCTTGTTATCAACTATCTGTGGCTGGTTTGGTAGGTTTTCAATTAAACTAGGGTTAGGAAAGACCTCAGTAAGTTATGGAGAGCAAATAAAGCCCTTATGCAAATTAGTTTAGAATTGAGACCATCTGATTGGTTGATGCAATTGTCATTCAAAATAAGCCATTCTGATTGGTTTATGTGCTGTCAGTCAACAGTTTTCTATTTTATAACTTTTGCTGGGACCATCATGCAATAGTCTTCTACCAGCAAGACAATTGGTCAAGAATGTAGTCAACAGTTTTCTATTTTACAACTTTTGCTGGCACCATCACGCAATAGCCTTCAACCAGCAAGACAATTGGTCAAGAATGTTCTTGTTATCAACTATCTGTGGCTGGTTCTGCAGGTGTTCAATTAGACTAGGGTGAGGAAGGAGCTCAGTAAGTTATGAAGAGCAAATAAAGCCATTATGCAAATTAGTTCAGAATTGAGACCATCTGATTGGTTGATGCAACTGTCATTCAAAATAAGCCATTCTGATTGGTTTATGTACCATCAGTCAACAGTTTCCTATTTTACAACGTTTGCTGGGACCATCATGCAATAGTCTTCAACCAGCAAGACAATTGGTCAATAATGTTTTTGTTATCAACTATCTGTGGCTGGTTCTGCAGGTGTTCAATTAGAATAGGGTGAGGAAGGACCTCAGTAAGTTATAAAGAGCAAATAAAGCCCTTATGCAAATTAGTTCAGAATTAAGACCATCTGATTGGTTGATGCAACTGTCATTCAAAATAAGCCATTCTGATTGGTTTATGTACTGTCAGTGAACAGTTCTCTATTTTACAACTTTTGCTGGGACTATCAAGCATTAGTCTTCAACCAGCAAGACAATTGGTCAAGAATGCTCTTGTTATCAACTGTCTGTGGCTGGTTTTGTAGGTTTTCAATTAAACTAGGGTTAGGAAAGACCTCAGTAAGTTATGGAGAGCAAATAAAGCCCTTATGCAAATTAGTTTAAAATTGAGACCATCTGATTGGTTGATGCAACTGTCATTCAAAATAAGCCATTCTGATTGGTTTATGTACCATCAGTCAACAGTTTCCTATTTTACAACGTTTGCTGGGACCATAATGCAATAGTCTTCAACCAGCAAGACAATTGGTCAATAATGTTCTTGTTATCAACTATCTGTGGCTGGTTCTGCAGTTGTTCAATTAGAATAGGGTGAGGAAGGACCTCAGTAAGTTATAAAGAGCAAATAAAGCCCTTATGCAAATTAGTTTAGAATTGAGACCATCTGATTGGTTGATGCAACTGTCATTCAAAATAAGCCATTCTGATTGGTTTATGTACTGTCAGTCAACAGTTCTCTATTTTACAACTTTTGCTGGGACTATCAAGCATTAGTCTTCAACCAGCAAGACAATTGGTCAAGAATGCTCTTGTTATCAACTATCTGTGGCTTGTTTTGTAGGTTTTCAATTAAACTAGGGTTAGGAAGGACCTCAGTAAGTTATGGAGAGCAAATAAAGCCCTTATGCAAATTAGTTCAGAATTGAGATCATCTGATTGGTTGATGCAACTGTCATTCAAAATAAGCCATTCTGATTGGTTTATATACTGTCAGTCAACAGTTTTCTATTTTACAACTTTTGCTGGGACTATCATGCATTAGTCTTCAACCAGCAAGACAATTGGTCAAGAATGCTCTTGTTATCAACTATCTGTGGCTGGTTCTGCAGGTGTTCTATTAGACTAGGGTGAGGAAGGACCTCAGTAAGTTATGAAGAGCAAATAAAGCCCTTATGCAAATTAGTTCAAAATTGAGATCATATGATTGGTTGATGCAACTGTCATTCAAAATAAGCCATTCTGATTGGTTTATGTACTGTCAGTCAACAGTTTTCTATTTTACAACTTTTGCTGGGACTATCATGCATTAGTCTTCAACCAGCAAGACAATTGGTCAAGAATGCTCTTGTTATCAACTATCTGTGGCTGATTTTGTAGGTTTTCAATTAAACTAGGGTTAGGAAAGACCTCAGTAAGTTATGGAGAGCAAATAAAGCCCTTATGCAAATTAGTTTAGAATTGAGACCATCTGATTGGTTGATGCAATTGTCATTCAAAATAAGCCATTCTGATTGGTTTATGTGCTGTCAGTCAACAGTTTTCTATTTTATAACTTTTGCTGGGACCATCATGCAATAGTCTTCAACCAGCAAGACAATTGGTCAAGAATGTAGTCAACAGTTTTCTGTTTTACAACTTTTGCTGGCACCATCACGAAATAGCCTTCAACCAGCAAGACAATTGGTCAAGAATGCTCTTGTTATCAACTATCTGTGGCTGGTTTTATAGGTTTTCAATTAAACTAGGGTTAGGAAGGACCTCAGTAAGTTATGGAGAGCAAATAAAGCCCTTATGCAAATTAGTTTAGAATTGAGACCATCTGATTGGTTGATGCAATTGTCATTCAAAATACACCATTCTGATTGGTTTATGTACTGTCAGTCAACAGTTCTCTATTTTACAACTTTTGCTGGGACTATCATGCATTAGTCTTCAACCAGCAAGACAATTGGTCAAGAATGCTCTTGTTGTCAACTATCTGTGGCTGGTTCTGCAGGTGTTCAATTAAACTAGGGTTAGGAAAGACCTCAGTAAGTTATGGAGAGCAAATAAAGCCCTTATGCAAATTAGTTTAGAATTGAGACCATCTGATTGGTTGATGCAATTGTCATTCAAAATAAGCCATTTCGATTGGTTTATGTACTGTCAGTCAACAGTTCTCTATTTTACAACTTTTGCTGGGACTATCATGCATTAGTCTTCAACCAGCAATACATTTGGTCAAGAATGCTCTTGTTATCAACTATCTGTGGCTGGTTTTGTAGGTTTTCAATTAAACTAGGGTTAGGAAGGACCTCAGTAAGTTATGGAGAGCAAATAAAGCCCTTATGCAAATTAGTTTAGAATTAAGACCATCTGATTGGTTGATGCAATTGTCATTCAAAATAAGCCATTCTGATTGGTTTATGTACTGTCAGTCAACAGTTCTCTATTTTACAACTTTTGCTGGGACTATCATGCATTAGTCTTCAACCAGCAATACATTTGGTCAAGAATGCTCTTGTTATCAACTATCTGTGGCTGGTTTTGTAGGTTTTCAATTAAACTAGGGTTAGGAAGGACCTCAGTAAGTTATGGAGAGCAAATAAAGCCCTTATGCAAATTAGTTTAGAATTGAGACCATCTGATTGGTTGATGCAATTGTCATTCAAAATACACCATTCTGATTGGTTTATGTACTGTCAGTCAACAGTTCTCTATTTTACAACTTTTGCTGGGACTATCATGCATTAGTCTTCAACCAGCAAGACAATTGGTCAAGAATGCTCTTGTTATCAACTATCTGTGGCTGGTTCTGCAGGTGTTCAATTAGACTAGGGTGAGGAAGGACCTCAGTAAGTTATGAAGAGCAAATAAAGCCCTTATGCAAATTGGTTCAGAATTGAGATCATATGATTGGTTGATGCAACTGTCATTCAAAATAAGCCATTCTGATTGGTTTATGTACTGTCAGTCAACAGTTTTCTATTTTACAACTTTTGCTGGGACTATAATGCATTAGTCTTCAACCAGCAAGACAATTGGTCAAGAATGCTCTTGTTATCAACTATCTGTGGCTGGTTTTGTAGGTTTTCAATTAAACTAGGGTTAGGAAAGACCTCAGTAAGTTATGGAGAGCAAATAAAGCCCTTTTGCAAATTAGTTTAGAATTGAGACCATCTGACTGGTTGATGCAATTGTCATTCAAAATAAGCCATTCTGATTGGTTTATGTGCTGTCAGTCAACAGTTTTCTATTTTATAACTTTTGCTGGGACCATCATGCAATAGTCTTCTACCAGCAAGACAATTGGTCAAGAATGTAGTCAACAGTTTTCTAATTTACAACTTTTGCTGACACCATCACGCAATAGCCTTCAACCAGCAAGACAATTAGTCAAGAATGTTCTTGTTATCAACTATCTGTGGCTGGTTCTGCAGGTGTTCAATTAGACTAGGGTGAGGAAGGACCTCAGTAAGTTATGAAGAGCAAATAAAGCCATTATGCAAATTAGTTCAGAATTGAGACCATCTGATTGGTTGATGCAACTGTCATTCAAAATAAGCCATTCTGATTGGTTTATGTACCATCAGTCAACAGTTTCCTATTTTACAACGTTTGCTGGGACCATCATGCAATAGTCTTCAACCAGCAAGACAATTGGTCAAGAATGTTCTTGTTATCAACTATCTGTGGCTGGTTCTGCAGGTGTTCAATTAGAATAGGGTGAGGAAGGACCTCAGTAAGTTATAAAGAACAAATAAAGCCCTTATGCAAATTAGTTCAGAATTGAGACCATCTGATTGGTTGATGCAACTGTCATTCAAAATAAGCAATTCTGATTGGTTTATGTACTGTCAGTCAACAGTTCTCTATTTTACAACTTTTGCTGGGACTATCATGTATTCGTCTTCAACCAGCAAGACAATTGGTCAAGAATGCTCTTGCTATCAACTATCTGTGGCTGGTTTTGTAGGTTTTCAATTAAACTAGGGTTAGGAAGGACCTCAGTAAGTTATGGAGAGCAAATAAAGCCCTTATGCAAATTAGTTTAGAATTAAGACCATCTGATTGGTTGATGCAATTGTCATTCAAAATAAGCCATTCTGATTGGTTTATGTACTGTCAGTCAACAGTTCTCTATTTTACAACTTTTGCTGGGACTATCATGCATTAGTCTTCAACCAGCAAGACATTTGGTCAAGAATGCTCTTGTTATCAACTATCTGTGGCTGGTTTTGTAGGTTTTCAATTAAACTAGGGTTAGGAAGGACCTCAGTAAGTTATGGAGAGCAAATAAAGCCCTTATGCAAATTAGTTTAGAATTGAGACCATCTGATTGGTTGATGCAATTGTCATTCAAAATAAGCCATTCTGATTGGTTTATGTACTGTCAGTCAACAGTTCTCTATTTTACAACTTTTGCTGGGACTATCATGCATTAGTCTTCAACCAGCAAGACAATTGGTCAAGAATGCTCTTGTTATCAACTATCTGTGGCTGGTTTTATAGGTTTTCAATTAAACTAGGGTTAGGAAAGACCTCAGTAAGTTATGGAGAGCAAATAAAGCCCTTATGCAAATTAGTTTAGAATTGAGACCATCTGATTGGTTGATGCAATTGGCATTCAAAATAAGCCATTCTGATTGGTTTATGTGCTGTCAGTCAACAGTTTTCTATTTTATAACTTTTGCTGGGACCATCATGCAATAGTCTTCTACCAGCAAGACAATTGGTCAAGAATGTAGTCAACAGTTTTCTATTTTACAACTTTTGCTGGCACCATCACGCAATAGCCTTCAACCAGCAAGACAATTGGTCAAGAATTTTCTTGTTATTAACTATCTGTGGCTGGTTCTGCAGGTGTTCAATTAGACTAGGGTGAGGAAGGACCTCAGTAAGTTATGGAGAGCAAATAAAGCCCTTATGCAAATTAGTTTAGAATTAAGACCATCTGATTGGTTGATGCAATTGTCATTCAAAATAAGACATTCTGATTGGTTTATGTACTGTCAGTCAACAGTTCTCTATTTTACAACTTTTGCTGGGACTATCATGCATTAGTCTTCAACCAGCAAGACATTTGGTCAAGAATGCTCCTGTTATCAACTATCTGTGGCTGGTTTTGTAGGTTTTCAATTAAACTAGGGTTAGGAAGGACCTCAGTAAGTTATGGAGAGCAAATAAAGCCCTTATGCAAATTAGTTCAGAATTGAGATCATCTGATTGGTTGATGCAACTGTCATTCAAAATAAGCCATTCTGATTGGTTTATATACTGTCAGTCAACAGTTTTCTATTTTACAACTTTTGCTGGGACTATCATGCATTAGTCTTCAACCAGCAAGACAATTGGTCAAGAATGCTCTTGTTATCAACTATCTGTGGCTGGTTCTGCAGGTGTTCAATTAAACTAGGGTTAGGAAAGACCTCAGTAAGTTATGGAGAGCAAATAAAGCCCTTATGCAAATTAGTTTAGAATAGAGACCATCTGATTGGTTGATGCAATTGTCATTCAAAATAAGCCATTCTGATTGGTTTATGTGCTGTCAGTCAACAGTTTTCTATTTTATAACTTTTGCTGGGACCATCATGCAATAGTCTTCTACCAGCAAGACAATTGGTCAAGAATGTAGTCAACAGTTTTCTATTTTACAACTTTTGCTGGCACCATCACGCAATAGCCTTCAACCAGCAAGACAATTGGTCAAGAATTTTCTTGTTATTAACTATCTGTGGCTGGTTCTGCAGGTGTTCAATTAGACTAGGGTGAGGAAGGACCTCAGTAAGTTATGAAGAGCAAATAAAGCCATTATGCAAATTAGTTCAGAATTGAGACCATCTGATTGGTTGATGCAACTGTCATTCAAAATAAGCCATTCTGATTGGTTTATGTACCATCAGTCAACAGTTTCCTATTTTACAACGTTTGCTGGGACCATCATGCAATAGTCTTCAACCAGCAAGACAATTGGTCAATAATGTTCTTGTTATCAACTATCTGTGGCTGGTTCTGCAGTTGTTCAATTAGAATAGGGTGAGGAAGGACCTCAGTAAGTTATAAAGAGCAAATAAAGCCCTTATGCAAATTAGTTCAGAATTGAGACCATCTGATTGGTTGATGCATCTGTCATTCAAAATAAGCCATTCTGATTGGTTTATGTACTGTCAGTCAACAGTTCTCTATTTTACAACTTTTGCTGGGACTATCAAGCATTAGTCTTCAACCAGCAAGACAATTGGTCAAGAATGCTCTTGTTATCAACTGTCTGTGGCTGGTTTTGTAGGTTTTCAATTAAACTAGGGTTAGGAAGGACCACAGTAAGTTATGGAGAGCAAATAAAGCCCTTATGCAAATTAGTTCAGAATTGAGATCATCTGATTGGTTGATGCAACTGTCATTCAAAATAAGCCATTCTGATTGGTTTATATACTGTCAGTCAACAGTTTTCTATTTTACAACTTTTGCTGGGACTATCATGCATTAGTCTTCAACCAGCAAGACAATTGGTCAAGAATGCTCTTGTTATCAACTATCTGTGGCTGGTTTTGTAGGTTTTCAATTAAACTAGGGTTAGGAAAGACCTCAGTAAGTTATGGAGAGCAAATAAAGCCCTTATGCAAATTAGTTTAGAATTGAGACCATCTGATTGGTTGATGCAATTGTCATTCAAAATAAGACATTCTGATTGGTTTATGTGCTGTCAGTCAACAGTTTTCTATTTTATAACTTTTGCTGGGACCATCATGCAATAGTCTTCAACCAGCAAGACAATTGGTCAAGAATGTAGTCAACAGTTTTCTGTTTTACAACTTTTGCTGGCACCATCACGAAATAGCCTTCAACCAGCAAGACAATTGGTCAAGAATGCTCTTGTTATCAACTATCTGTGGCTGGTTTTATAGGTTTTCAATTAAACTAGGGTTAGGAAGGACCTCAGTAAGTTATGGAGAGCAAATAAAGCCCTTATGCAAATTAGTTTAGAATTGAGACCATCTGATTGGTTGATGCAATTGTCATTCAAAATACACCATTCTGATTGGTTTATGTACTGTCAGTCAACAGTTCTCTATTTTACAACTTTTGCTGGGACTATCATGCATTAGTCTTCAACCAGCAAGACAATTGGTCAAGAATGCTCTTGTTGTCAACTATCTGTGGCTGGTTCTGCAGGTGTTCAATTAGACTAGGGTGAGGAAGGACCTATGTAAGTTATGGAGAGCAAATAAAGCCCTTATGCAAATTAGTTTAGAATTAAGACCATCTGATTGGTTGATGCAACTGTCATTCAAAATAAGCCATTCTGATTGGTTTATATACTGTCAGTCAACAGTTTTCTATTTTACAACTTTTGCTGGGACTATCATGCATTAGTCTTCAACCAGCAAGACAATTGGTCAAGAATGCTCTTGTTATCAACTATCTGTGGCTGGTTCTGCAGGTGTTCAATTAAACTAGGGTTAGGAAAGACCTCAGTAAGTTATGGAGAGCAAATAAAGCCCTTATGCAAATTAGTTTAGAATTGAGACCATCTGATTGGTTGATGCAATTGTCATTCAAAATAAGCCATTTCGATTGGTTTATGTACTGTCAGTCAACAGTTCTCTATTTTACAACTTTTGCTGGGACTATCATGCATTAGTCTTCAACCAGCAATACATTTGGTCAAGAATGCTCTTGTTATCAACTATCTGTGGCTGGTTTTGTAGGTTTTCAATTAAACTAGGGTTAGGAAGGACCTCAGTAAGTTATGGAGAGCAAATAAAGCCCTTATGCAAATTAGTTTAGAATTAAGACCATCTGATTGGTTGATGCAATTGTCATTCAAAATAAGCCATTCTGATTGGTTTATGTACTGTCAGTCAACAGTTCTCTATTTTACAACTTTTGCTGGGACTATCATGCATTAGTCTTCAACCAGCAATACATTTGGTCAAGAATGCTCTTGTTATCAACTATCTGTGGCTGGTTTTGTAGGTTTTCAATTAAACTAGGGTTAGGAAGGACCTCAGTAAGTTATGGAGAGCAAATAAAGCCCTTATGCAAATTAGTTTAGAATTGAGACCATCTGATTGGTTGATGCAATTGTCATTCAAAATACACCATTCTGATTGGTTTATGTACTGTCAGTCAACAGTTCTCTATTTTACAACTTTTGCTGGGACTATCATGCATTAGTCTTCAACCAGCAAGACAATTGGTCAAGAATGCTCTTGTTATCAACTATCTGTGGCTGGTTCTGCAGGTGTTCAATTAGACTAGGGTGAGGAAGGACCTCAGTAAGTTATGAAGAGCAAATAAAGCCCTTATGCAAATTGGTTCAGAATTGAGATCATATGATTGGTTGATGCAACTGTCATTCAAAATAAGCCATTCTGATTGGTTTATGTACTGTCAGTCAACAGTTTTCTATTTTACAACTTTTGCTGGGACTATAATGCATTAGTCTTCAACCAGCAAGACAATTGGTCAAGAATGCTCTTGTTATCAACTATCTGTGGCTGGTTTTGTAGGTTTTCAATTAAACTAGGGTTAGGAAAGACCTCAGTAAGTTATGGAGAGCAAATAAAGCCCTTTTGCAAATTAGTTTAGAATTGAGACCATCTGACTGGTTGATGCAATTGTCATTCAAAATAAGCCATTCTGATTGGTTTATGTGCTGTCAGTCAACAGTTTTCTATTTTATAACTTTTGCTGGGACCATCATGCAATAGTCTTCTACCAGCAAGACAATTGGTCAAGAATGTAGTCAACAGTTTTCTAATTTACAACTTTTGCTGACACCATCACGCAATAGCCTTCAACCAGCAAGACAATTAGTCAAGAATGTTCTTGTTATCAACTATCTGTGGCTGGTTCTGCAGGTGTTCAATTAGACTAGGGTGAGGAAGGACCTCAGTAAGTTATGAAGAGGAAATAAAGCCATTATGCAAATTAGTTCAGAATTGAGACCATCTGATTGGTTGATGCAACTGTCATTCAAAATAAGCCATTCTGATTGGTTTATGTACCATCAGTCAACAGTTTCCTATTTTACAACGTTTGCTGGGACCATCATGCAATAGTCTTCAACCAGCAAGACAATTGGTCAAGAATGTTCTTGTTATCAACTATCTGTGGCTGGTTCTGCAGGTGTTCAATTAGAATAGGGTGAGGAAGGACCTCAGTAAGTTATAAAGAACAAATAAAGCCCTTATGCAAATTAGTTCAGAATTGAGACCATCTGATTGGTTGATGCAACTGTCATTCAAAATAAGCAATTCTGATTGGTTTATGTACTGTCAGTCAACAGTTCTCTATTTTACAACTTTTGCTGGGACTATCATGTATTCGTCTTCAACCAGCAAGACAATTGGTCAAGAATGCTCTTGCTATCAACTATCTGTGGCTGGTTTTGTAGGTTTTCAATTAAACTAGGGTTAGGAAGGACCTCAGTAAGTTATGGAGAGCAAATAAAGCCCTTATGCAAATTAGTTTAGAATTAAGACCATCTGATTGGTTGATGCAATTGTCATTCAAAATAAGCCATTCTGATTGGTTTATGTACTGTCAGTCAACAGTTCTCTATTTTACAACTTTTGCTGGGACTATCATGCATTAGTCTTCAACCAGCAAGACATTTGGTCAAGAATGCTCTTGTTATCAACTATCTGTGGCTGGTTTTGTAGGTTTTCAATTAAACTAGGGTTAGGAAGGACCTCAGTAAGTTATGGAGAGCAAATAAAGCCCTTATGCAAATTAGTTTAGAATTGAGACCATCTGATTGGTTGATGCAATTGTCATTCAAAATAAGCCATTCTGATTGGTTTATGTACTGTCAGTCAACAGTTCTCTATTTTACAACTTTTGCTGGGACTATCATGCATTAGTCTTCAACCAGCAAGACAATTGGTCAAGAATGCTCTTGTTATCAACTATCTGTGGCTGGTTTTATAGGTTTTCAATTAAACTAGGGTTAGGAAAGACCTCAGTAAGTTATGGAGAGCAAATAAAGCCCTTATGCAAATTAGTTTAGAATTGAGACCATCTGATTGGTTGATGCAATTGGCATTCAAAATAAGCCATTCTGATTGGTTTATGTGCTGTCAGTCAACAGTTTTCTATTTTATAACTTTTGCTGGGACCATCATGCAATAGTCTTCTACCAGCAAGACAATTGGTCAAGAATGTAGTCAACAGTTTTCTATTTTACAACTTTTGCTGGCACCATCACGCAATAGCCTTCAACCAGCAAGACAATTGGTCAAGAATTTTCTTGTTATTAACTATCTGTGGCTGGTTCTGCAGGTGTTCAATTAGACTAGGGTGAGGAAGGACCTCAGTAAGTTATGGAGAGCAAATAAAGCCCTTATGCAAATTAGTTTAGAATTAAGACCATCTGATTGGTTGATGCAATTGTCATTCAAAATAAGACATTCTGATTGGTTTATGTACTGTCAGTCAACAGTTCTCTATTTTACAACTTTTGCTGGGACTATCATGCATTAGTCTTCAACCAGCAAGACATTTGGTCAAGAATGCTCCTGTTATCAACTATCTGTGGCTGGTTTTGTAGGTTTTCAATTAAACTAGGGTTAGGAAGGACCTCAGTAAGTTATGGAGAGCAAATAAAGCCCTTATGCAAATTAGTTCAGAATTGAGATCATCTGATTGGTTGATGCAACTGTCATTCAAAATAAGCCATTCTGATTGGTTTATATACTGTCAGTCAACAGTTTTCTATTTTACAACTTTTGCTGGGACTATCATGCATTAGTCTTCAACCAGCAAGACAATTGGTCAAGAATGCTCTTGTTATCAACTATCTGTGGCTGGTTCTGCAGGTGTTCAATTAAACTAGGGTTAGGAAAGACCTCAGTAAGTTATGGAGAGCAAATAAAGCCCTTATGCAAATTAGTTTAGAATAGAGACCATCTGATTGGTTGATGCAATTGTCATTCAAAATAAGCCATTCTGATTGGTTTATGTGCTGTCAGTCAACAGTTTTCTATTTTATAACTTTTGCTGGGACCATCATGCAATAGTCTTCTACCAGCAAGACAATTGGTCAAGAATGTAGTCAACAGTTTTCTATTTTACAACTTTTGCTGGCACCATCACGCAATAGCCTTCAACCAGCAAGACAATTGGTCAAGAATTTTCTTGTTATTAACTATCTGTGGCTGGTTCTGCAGGTGTTCAATTAGACTAGGGTGAGGAAGGACCTCAGTAAGTTATGAAGAGCAAATAAAGCCATTATGCAAATTAGTTCAGAATTGAGACCATCTGATTGGTTGATGCAACTGTCATTCAAAATAAGCCATTCTGATTGGTTTATGTACCATCAGTCAACAGTTTCCTATTTTACAACGTTTGCTGGGACCATCATGCAATAGTCTTCAACCAGCAAGACAATTGGTCAATAATGTTCTTGTTATCAACTATCTGTGGCTGGTTCTGCAGTTGTTCAATTAGAATAGGGTGAGGAAGGACCTCAGTAAGTTATAAAGAGCAAATAAAGCCCTTATGCAAATTAGTTCAGAATTGAGACCATCTGATTGGTTGATGCATCTGTCATTCAAAATAAGCCATTCTGATTGGTTTATGTACTGTCAGTCAACAGTTCTCTATTTTACAACTTTTGCTGGGACTATCAAGCATTAGTCTTCAACCAGCAAGACAATTGGTCAAGAATGCTCTTGTTATCAACTGTCTGTGGCTGGTTTTGTAGGTTTTCAATTAAACTAGGGTTAGGAAGGACCACAGTAAGTTATGGAGAGCAAATAAAGCCCTTATGCAAATTAGTTCAGAATTGAGATCATCTGATTGGTTGATGCAACTGTCATTCAAAATAAGCCATTCTGATTGGTTTATATACTGTCAGTCAACAGTTTTCTATTTTACAACTTTTGCTGGGACTATCATGCATTAGTCTTCAACCAGCAAGACAATTGGTCAAGAATGCTCTTGTTATCAACTATCTGTGGCTGGTTTTGTAGGTTTTCAATTAAACTAGGGTTAGGAAAGACCTCAGTAAGTTATGGAGAGCAAATAAAGCCCTTATGCAAATTAGTTTAGAATTGAGACCATCTGATTGGTTGATGCAATTGTCATTCAAAATAAGACATTCTGATTGGTTTATGTGCTGTCAGTCAACAGTTTTCTATTTTATAACTTTTGCTGGGACCATCATGCAATAGTCTTCAACCAGCAAGACAATTGGTCAATAATGTAGTCAACAGTTTTCTATTTTACAACTTTTGCTGGCACCATCACGCAATAGCCTTCAACCAGCAAGACAATTGGTCAAGAATGCTCTTGTTATGAACTATCTGTGGCAGGTTTTATAGGTTTTCAATTAAACTAGGGTTAGGAAGGACCTCAGTAAGTTATGGAGAGCAAATAAATCCATTATGCAAATTAGTTTAGAATTGAGACCATCTGATTGGTTGATGCAATTGTCATTCAAAATACACCATTCTGATTGGTTTATGTACTGTCAGTCAACAGTTCTCTATTTTACAACTTTTGCTGGGACTATCATGCATTAGTCTTCAACCAGCAAGACAATTGGTCAATAATGCTCTTGTTATCAACTATCTGTGGCTGGTTCTGCAGGTGTTCAATTAGACTAGGGTGAGGAAGGACCTCAGTAAGTTATGAAGAGCAAATAAAGCCCTTATGCAAATTGGTTCAGAATTGAGATCATATGATTGGTTGATGCAACTGTCATTCAAAATAAGCCATTCTGATTGGTTTATGTACTGTCAGTCAACAGTTTTCTATTTTACAACTTTTGCTGGGACTATCATGCATTAGTCTTCAACTAGCAAGACAATTGGTTAAGAATGCTCTTGTTATCAACTATCTGTGGCTGGTTTGGTAGGTTTTCAATTAAACTAGGGTTAGGAAAGACCTCAGTAAGTTATGGAGAGCAAATAAAGCCCTTATGCAAATTAGTTTAGAATTGAGACCATCTGATTGGTTGATGCAATTGTCATTCAAAATAAGCCATTCTGATTGGTTTATGTGCTGTCAGTCAACAGTTTTCTATTTTATAACTTTTGCTGGGACCATCATGCAATAGTCTTCTACCAGCAAGACAATTGGTCAAGAATGTAGTCAACAGTTTTCTATTTTACAACGTTTGCTGGGACCATCATGCAATAGTCTTCAACCAGCAAGACAATTGGTCAAGAATGTTCTTGTTATCAACTATCTGTGGCTGGTTCTGCAGGTGTTCAATTAGACTAGGGTGAGGAAGGACCTCAGTAAGTTATGAAGAGCAAATAAAGCCCTTATGCAAATTAGTTCAGAATTGAGACCATCTGATTGGTTGATGCAACTGTCATTCAAAATAAGCAATTCTGATTGGTTTATGTACTGTCAGTCAACAGTTCTCTATTTTACAACTTTTGCTGGGACTATCAAGCATTAGTCTTCAACCAGCAAGACAATTGGTCAAGAATGCTCTTGTTATCAACTATCTGTGGCTGGTTTTGTAGGTTTTCAATTAAACTAGGGTTAGGAAGGACCTCAGTAAGTTATGGAGAGCAAATAAAGCCCTTATGCAAATTAGTTTAGAATTGAGATCATATGATTGGTTGATGCAACTGTCATTCAAAATAAGCCATTCTGATTGGTTTATGTACTGTCAGTCAAACGTTTTCTATTTTACAACTTTTGCTGGGACTATCATGCATTTGTCTTCAACCAGCAAGACAATTGGTCAAGAATGCTCTTGTTATCAACTATCTGTGGCTGGTTTTGTAGGTTTTCAATTAAACTAGGTTTAGGAAAGACCACAGTAAGTTTTGAAGAGCAAATAAAGCCCTTATGCAAATTAGTTTAGAATTGAGACCATCTGATTGGTTGATGCAATTATCATTAAAAATAAGCCATTCTGATTGGTTTATGTGCTGTCAGTCAACAGTTTTCTATTTTATAACTTTTGCTGGGACCATCATGCAATAATCTTTAACCAGAAAGACAATTCGTCAAGAATGTAGTCAACAGTTTTCTATTTTACAACTTTTGCTGGCACCATCACGCAATAGCCTTCAAACAGCAAGACAATTGGTCAAGAATGTTCATGTTATCAACTATCTGTGGCTGGTTCTGCAGGTGTTCAATTAGACTAGGGTGAGGAAGGACCTCAGTAAGTTATGAAGAGCAAATAAAGCCATTATGCAAATTAGTTCAGAATTGAGACCATCTGATTGGTTGATGCAACTGTCATTCAAAATAAGCCATTCTGATTGGTTTATGTACTGTCAGTCAACAGTTTTCTATTTTACAACTTTTGCTGGGACTATCATGCATTATTCTTCAACCAGCAAGACAATTGGTCAAGAGTGCTCTTGTTATCAACTATCTGTGGCTGGTTTTGTAGGTTTTCAATTAAACTAGGGTTAGGAAGGACCTCAGTAAGTTATGAAGAGCAAATAAAGCCCTTATGCAAATTAGTTTAGAATTGAGACCATCTGATTGGTTGATGCAATTGTCATTAAAAATAAGCCATTCTGATTGGTTTATGTGCTGTCAGTCAACAGTTTTCTATTTTATAACTTTTGCTGGGACCATCATGCAATAATCTTTAACCAGAAAGACAATTGGTCAAGAATGTAGTCAACAGTTTTCTATTTTACAACTTTTGCTGGCACCATCACGCAATAGCCTTCAACCAGCAAGACAATTGGTCAAAAATGCTCTTGTTATCAACTATCTGTGGCTGGTTTTGTAGGTTTTCAATTAAACTAGGGTTAGGAAGGACCTCAGTAAGTTATGGAGAGCAAATAAAGCCCTTATGCAAATTAGTTTAGAATTAAGACCATCTGATTGGTTGATGCAATTGTCATTCAAAATAAGCCATTCTGATTAGTTTATGTACTGTCAGTCAACAGTTTTCTATTTTACAACTTTTGCTGGGACTATCATGCATTAGTCTTCAACCAGCAAGACAATTGGTCAAGAATGCTCTTGTTATCAACTATCTGTGGCTGGTTCTGCAGGTGTTCAATTAAACTAGGGTTAGGAAAGACCTCAGTAAGTTATGGAGAGCAAATAAAGCCCTTATGCAAATTAGTTTAGAATTGAGACCATCTGATTGGTTGATGCAATTGTCATTCAAAATAAGCCATTCTGATTGGTTTATGTGCTGTCAGTCAACAGTTTTCTATTTTATAACTTTTGCTGGGACCATCATGCAATAGTCTTCAACCAGCAAGACAATTGGTCAAGAATGTAGTCAACAGTTTTCTATTTTACAACTTTTGCTGGCACCATCACGCAATAGCCTTCAACCAGCAAGCCAATTGGTCAAGAATGCTCTTGTTATCAACTATCTGTGGCTGGTTTTGTAGGTTTTCAATTAAACTAGGGTTAGGAAGGACCTCAATAAGTTATGGAGAGCAAATAAAGCCCTTATGCAAATTAGTTTAGAATTAAGACCATCTGATTGGTTGATGCAATTGTCATTCAAAATAAGCCATTCTGATTGGTTTATGTACTGTCAGTCAACAGTTCTCTATTTTACAACTTTTGCTGGGACTATCATGCATTAGTCTTCAACCAGCAAGACATTTGGTCAAGAATACTCTTGTTATCAACTATCTGTGGCTGGTTTTGTAGGTTTTCAATTAAACTAGGGTTAGGAAGGACCTCAGTAAGTTATGGAGAGCAAATAAAGCCCTTATGCAAATTAGTTCAGAATTGAGACCATCTGATTGGTTGATGCAATTGTCATTCAAAATACACCATTCTGATTGGTTTATGTACTGTCAGTCAACAGTTCTCTATTTTACAACTTTTGCTGGGACTATCATGCATTAGTCTTCAACCAGCAAGACAATTGGTCAAGAATGCTCTTGTTATCAACTATCTGTGGCTGGTTTTGTAGGTTTTCAATTAAACTAGGGTTAGGAAGGACCTCAGTAAGTTATGGAGAGCAAATAAAGCCCTTATGCAAATTAGTTCAGAATTGAGACCATCTGATTGGTTGATGCAATTGTCATTCAAAATACACCATTCTGATTGGTTTATGTACTGTCAGTCAACAGTTTTCTATTTTATAACTTTAGCTGGGACCATCATGCAATAGTCTTCAACCAGCAAGACAATTGGTCAAGAATGTAGTCAACAGTTTTCTATTTTACAACTTTTGCTGGCACCATCACGCAATAGCCTTCAACCAGCAAGACAATTGGTCAAGAATGCTCTTGTTATCAACTATCTGTGGCTGGTTTTGTAGGATTTCAATTAAACTAGGGTTAGGAAGGACCTCAGTAAGTTATGGAAAGCAAATAAAGCCCTTATGCAAATTAGTTTAGAATTAAGACCATCTGATTGGTTGATGCAATTGTCATTCAAAATAAGCCATTCTGATTGGTTTATGTACTGTCAGTCAACAGTTCTCTATTTTACAACTTTTGCTGGGACTATCATGCATTAGTCTTCAACCAGCAAGACATTTGGTCAAGAATGCTCTTGTTATCAACTATCTGTGGCTGGTTTTGTAGGTTTTCAATTAAACTAGGGTTAGGAAGGACCTCAGTAAGTTATGGAGAGCAAATAAAGCCCTTATGCAAATTAGTTCAGAATTGAGACCATCTGATTGGTTGATGCAATTGTCATTCAAAATACACCATTCTGATTGGTTTATGTACTGTCAGTCAACAGTTCTCTATTTTACAACTTTTGCTGAGACTATCATGCATTAGTCTTCAACCAGCAAGACAATTGGTCAAGAATGCTCTTGTTATCAACTATCTGTGGCTGGTTTTGTAGGTTTTCAATTAAACTAGGGTTAGGAAGGACCTCAGTAAGTTATGGAGAGCAAATAAAGCCCTTATGCAAATTAGTTTAGAATTAAGACCATCTGATTGGTTGATGCAATTGTCATTCAAAATAAGCCATTCTGATTGGTTTATGTACTGTCAGTCAACAGTTCTCTATTTTACAACTTTTGCTGGGACTATCATGCATTAGTATTCAACCAGCAAGACATTTGGTCAAAAATGCTCTAGTTATCAACTATCTGTGGCTGGTTTTGTAGGTTTTCAATTAAACTAGGGTTAGGAAGGACCTCAGTAAGTTATGGAGAGCAAATAAAGCCCTTATGCAAATTAGTTCAGAATTGAGATCATCTGATTGGTTGATGCAACTGTCATTCAAAATAAGCCATTCTGATTGGTTTATATACTGTCAGTCAACAGTTTTCTATTTTACAACTTTTGCTGGGACTATCATGCATTAGTCTTCAACCAGCAAGACAATTGGTCAAGAACGTAGTCAACAGTTTTCTATTTTACAACTTTTGCTGGCACCATCACGCAATAGCCTTCAACCAGCAAGACAATTGGTCAAGAATGCTCTTGTTATCAACTATCTGTGGCTGGTTTTGTAGGTTTTCAATTAAACTAGGGTTAGGAAGGACCTCAGTAAGTTATGGAGAGCAAATAAAGCCCTTATGCAAATTAGTTTAGAATTAAGACCATCTGATTGGTTGATGCAATTGTCATTCAAAATAAGCCATTCTGATTGGTTTATGTACTGTCAGTCAACAGTTCTCTATTTTACAACTTTTGCTGGGACTATCATGCATTAGTCTTCAACCAGCAAGACATTTGGTAAAGAATGCTCTTGTTATCAACTATCTGTGGCTGGTTTTGTAGGTTTTCAATTAAATTAGGGTTAGGAAGGACCTCAGTAAGTTATGGAGAGCAAATAAAGCCCTTTTGCAAATTAGTTTAGAATTGAGACCATCTGATTGGTTGATGCAATTGTCATTCAAAATAAGCCATTCTGATTGGTTTATGTGCTGTCAGTCAACAGTTTTCTATTTTATAACTTTTGCTGGGACCATCATGCAATAGTCTTCAACCAGCAAGACAATTGGTCAAGAATGTAGTCAACAGTTTTCTATTTTACAACTTTTGCTGGCACCATCACGCAATAGCCTTCAACCAGCAAGACAATTGGTCAAGAATGCTCTTGTTATCAACTATCTGTGGCTGGTTTTGTAGGTTTTCAATTAAACTAGGGTTAGGAAGGACCTCAGTAAGTTATGGAAAGCAAATAAAGCCCTTATGCAAATTAGTTTAGAATTAAGACCATCTGATTGGTTGATGCAATTGTCATTCAAAATAAGCCATTCTGATTGGTTTATGTACTGTCAGTCAACAGTTCTCTATTTTACAACTTTTGCTGGGACTATCATGCATTAGTATTCAACCAGCAAGACATTTGGTCAAAAATGCTCTTGTTATCAACTATCTGTGGCTGGTTTTGTAGGTTTTCAATTAAACTAGGGTTAGGAAGGACCTCAGTAAGTTATGGAGAGCAAATAAAGCCCTTATGCAAATTAGTTCAGAATTGAGATCATCTGATTGGTTGATGCAACTGTCATTCAAAATAAGCCATTCTGATTGGTTTATATACTGTCAGTCAACAGATTTCTATTTTACAACTTTTGCTGGGACTATCATGCATTAGTCTTCAACCAGCAAGACAATTGGTCAAGAACGTAGTCAACAGTTTTCTATTTTACAACTTTTGCTGGCACCATCACGCAATAGCCTTCAACCAGCAAGACAATTGGTCAAGAATGCTCTTGTTATCAACTATCTGTGGCTGGTTTTGTAGGTTTTCAATTAAACTAGGGTTAGGAAGGACCTCAGTAAGTTATGGAGAGCAAATAAAGCCCTTATGCAAATTAGTTTAGAATTAAGACCATCTGATTGGTTGATGCAATTGTCATTCAAAATAAGCCACTCTGATTGGTTTATGTACTGTCAGTCAACAGTTCTCTATTTTACAACTTTTGCTGGGACTATCATGCATTAGTCTTCAACCAGCAAGACATTTGGTAAAGAATGCTCTTGTTATCAACTATCTGTGGCTGGTTTTGTAGGTTTTCAATTAAACTAGGGTTAGGAAGGACCTCAGTAAGTTATGGAGAGCAAATAAAGCCCTTATGCAAATTAGTTTAGAATTGAGACCATCTGATTGGTTGATGCAATTGTCATTCAAAATAAGCCATTCTGATAGGTTTATGTGCTGTCAGTCAACAGTTTTCTATTTTATAACTTTTGCTGGGACCATCATGCAATAGTCTTCAACCAGCAAGACAATTGGTCAAGAATGTAGTCAACAGTTTTCTATTTTACAACTTTTGCTGGCACCATCACGCAATAGCCTTCAACCAGCAAGACAATTGGTCAATAATGCTCTTATTATCAACTATCTGTGGCTGGTTTTGTAGGTTTTCAATTAAACTAGGGTTAGGAAGGACCTCAGTAAGTTATGGAGAGCAAATAAAGCCCTTATGCAAATTAGTTTAGAATTAAGACCATCTGATTGGTTGATGCAATTGTCATTCAGAATAAGCCATTCTGATTGGTTTATGTACTGTCAGTCAATAGTTCTCTATTTTACAACTTTTGCTGGGACTATCATGCATTAGTATTCAACCAGCAAGACATTTGGTAAAGAATGCTCTTGTTATCAACTATCTGTGGCTGGTTTTGTAGGTTTTCAATTAAACTAGGGTTAGGAAGGACCTCAGTAAGTTATGGAGAGCAAATAAAGCCCTTATGCAAATTAGTTTAGAATTAAGACCATCTGATTGGTTGATGCAATTGTCATTCAAAATAAGCCATTCTGATTGGTTTATGTACTGTCAGTCAACAGTTCTCTATTTTACAACTTTTGCTGGGACTATCATGCATTAGTCTTCAACCAGCAAGACATTTGGTCAAGAATGCTCCTGTTATCAACTATCTGTAGCTGGTTTTGTAGGTTTTCAATTAAACTAGGGTTAGGAAGGACCTCAGTAAGTTATGGAGAGCAAATAAAGCCCTTATGCAAATTAGTTCAGAATTGAGATCATCTGATTGGTTGATGCAACTGTCATTCAAAATAAGCCATCCTGATTGGTTTATATACTGTCAGTCAACAGTTTTCTATTTTACAACTTTTGCTGGGACTATCATGCATTAGTCTTCAACCAGCAAGACAATTGGTCAAGAATGCTCTTGTTATCAACTATCTGTGGCTGGTTCTGCAGGTGTTCAATTAAACTAGGGTTAGGAAAGACCTCAGTAAGTTATGGAGAGCAAATAAAGCCCTTATGCAAATTAGTTTAGAATAGAGACCATCTGATTGGTTGATGCAATTGTCATTCAAATACACCATTCTGATTGGTTTATGTACTGTCAGTCAACAGTTCACTATTTTACAACTTTTGCTGGGACTATCATGCATTAGTCTTCAACCAGCAAGACAATTGGTCAAGAATGCTCTTGTTATCAACTATCTGTGGCTGGTTATGCAGGTGTTCAATTAAACTAGGGTTAGGAAAGACCTCAGTAAGTTATGGAGAGCAAATAAAGCCATTATGCAAATTAGTTTAGAATTGAGACCATCTGATTGGTTGATGCAATTGTCATTCAAAATAAGCCATTCTGATTGGTTTATGTACTGTCAGTCAACAGTTTTCTATTTTACAACTTTTGCTGGGACTATCATGCATTAGTCTTCAACCAGCAAGACAATTGGTCAAGAATGCTCTTGTTATCAACTATCTGTGGCTGGTTTGGTAGGTTTTCAATTAAACTAGGGTTAGGAAAGACCTCAGTAAGTTATGGAGAGCAAATAAAGCCCTTATGCAAATTAGTTTAGAATTGAGACCATCTGATTGGTTGATGCAATTGTCATTCAAAATAAGCCATTCTGATTGGTTTATGTACTGTCAGTCAACAGTTCTCTATTTTACAACTTTTGCTGGGACTATCATGCATTAGTCTTCAACCAGCAAGACATTTGGTCAAGAATGCTCTTGTTATCAACTATCTGTGGCTGGTTTTATAGGTTTTCAATTAAACTAGGGTTAGGAAGGACCTCAGTAAGTTATGGAGAGCAAATAAAGCCCTTATGCAAATTAGTTCAGAATTGAGATCATCTGATTGGTTGATGCAACTTTAATTCAAAATAAGCCATTCTGATTGGTTTATATACTGTCAGTCAACAGTTTTCTATTTTACAACTTTTGCTGGGACTATCATGCATTAGTCTTCAACCAGCAAGACAATTGGTCAAGAATGCTCTTGTTATCAACTATCTGTGGCTGGTTTTGTAGGTTTTCAATTAAACTAGGGTTAGGAAGGACCTCAGTAAGTTATGGAGAGCAAATAAAGCCCTTATGCAAATTAGTTCAGAATTGAGATCATCTGATTGGTTGATGCAACTGTCATTCAAAATAAGCCATTCTGATTGGTTTATATACTGTCAGTCAACAATTTTCTATTTTACAACTTTTGCTGGGACTATCATGCATTAGTCTTCAACCAGCAAGACAATTGGTCAAGAATGCTCTTGTTATCAACTATCTGTGGCTGGTTCTGCAGGTGTTCAATTAAACTAGGGTTAGGAAAGACCTCAGTAAGTTATGGAGAGCAAATAAAGCCCTTATGCAAATTAGTTTAGAATTGAGACCATCTGATTGGTTGATGCAATTGTCATTCAAAATAAGCCATTCTGATTGGTTTATGTGCTGTCAGTCAACAGTTTTCTATTTTATAACTTTTGCTGGGACCATCATGCAATAGTCTTCAACCAGCAAGACAATTGGTCAAGAAAGTAGTCAACAATTTTCTATTTTACAACTTTTGCTGGCACCATCACGCAATAGCCTTCAACCAGCAAGACAATTGGTCAAGAATGCTCTTGTTATCAACTATCTGTGGCTGGTTTTGTAGGTTTTCAATTAAACTAGGGTTAGGAAGGACCTCAGTAAGTTATGGAGAGCAAATAAAGCCCTTATGCAAATTAGTTTAGAATTGAGACCATCTGATTGGTTGATGCAATTGTCATTCAAAATACACCATTCTGATTGGTTTATGTACTGTCAGTCAACAGTTCTCTATTTTACTACTTTTGCTGGGACTATCATGCATTAGTCTTCAACCAGCAAGACATTTGTTCAAGAATGCTCTTGTTATCAACTATCTGTGGCTGGTTTTGTAGGTTTTCAATTAAACTAGGGTTAGGAAGGACCTCAGTAAGTTATGGAGAGCAAATAAAGCCCTTATGCAAATTAGTTCAGAATTGAGACCATCTGATTGGTTGATGCAATTGTCATTCAAAATAAGCCATTCTGATTGGTTTATATACTGTCAGTCAACAGTTTTCTATTTTACAACTTTTGCTGGGACTATCATGCATTAGTCTTCAACCAGCAAGACAATTGGTCAAGAATGCTCTTGTTATCAACTATCTGTGGCTGGTTCTGCAGGTGTTCAATTAGACTAGGGTGAGGAAGGACCTCAGTAAGTTATGAAGAGCAAATAAAGCCCTTATGCAAATTGGTTCAGAATTGAGATCATATGATTGGTTGATGCAACTGTCATTCAAAATAAGCCATTCTGATTGGTTTATATACTGTCAGTCAACAGTTTTCTATTTTACAACGTTTGCTGGGACCATCATGCAATAGTCTTCAACCAGCAAGACAATTGGTCAATAATGTTCTTGTTATCAACTATCTGTGGCTGGTTCTGCAGGTGTTCAATTAGAATAGGGTGAGGAAGGACCTCAGTAAGTTATAAAGAGCAAATAAAGCCCTTATGCAAATTAGTTCAGAATTGAGATCATCTGATTGGTTGATGCAACTGTCATTCAAAATAAGCCATTCTGATTGGTTTATGTACTGTCAGTCAACTGTTTTCTATTTTACAACTTTTTGCTGGGATTATCATGCATTAGTCTTCAACCAGCAAGACAATTGGTCAAGAATGCTCTTGTTATCAACTATCTGTGGCTGGTTTTGTAGGTTTTCAATTAAACTAGGGTTAGGAAGGACCTCAGTAAGTTATGGAGAGCAAATAAAGCCCTTATGCAAATTAGTTTAGAATTGAGACCATCTGATTGGTTGATGCAATTGTCATTCAAAATAAGCCATTCTGATTGGTTTATGTGCTGTCAGTCAACAGTTTTCTATTTTATAACTTTTGCTGGGACCATCATGCAATAGTCTTCTACCAGCAAGACAATTGGTCAAGAATGTAGTCAACAGTTTTCTATTTTACAACTTTTGCTGGCACCATCACGCAATAGTCTTCAACCAGCAAGACAATTGGTCAAGAATGCTCTTGTTATCAACTATCTGTGGCTGGTTTGGTAGGTTTTCAATTAAACTAGGGTTAGGAAAGTCCTCAGTAAGTTATGGAGAGCAGATAAAGCCCTTATGCAAATTAGTTTAGAATTGAGACCATCTGATTGGTTGATGCAATTGTCATTCAAAATAAGCCATTCTGATTGGTTTATGTACTGTCAGTCAACAGTTCTCTATTTTACAACTTTTGCTGGGACTATCATGCATTAGTCTTCAACCAGCAAGACATTTGGTCAAAAATGCTTTTGTTATCAACTATCTGTGGCTGGTTTTGTAGGTTTTCAATTAAACTAGGGTTAGGAAGGACCTCAGTAAGTTATGGAGAGCAAATAAAGCCCTTATGCAAATTAGTTCAGAATTGAGATCATCTGATTGGTTGATGCAACTTTAATTCAAAATAAGCCATTCTGATTGGTTTATATACTGTCAGTCAACAGTTTTCTATTTTACAACTTTTGCTGGGACTATCATGCATTAGTCTTCAACCAGCAAGACAATTGGTCAAGAATGTAGTCAACAGTTTTCTATTTTACAACTTTTGCTGGGACTATCATGCATTAGTCTTCAACCAGCAAGACATTTGGTAAAGAATGCTCTTGTCATCAACTATCTGTGGCTGGTTTTGTAGGTTTTCAATTAAACTAGGGTTAGGAAGGACCTCAGTAAGTTATGGAGAGCAAATAAAGCCCTTATGCAAATTAGTTCAGAATTGAGACCATCTGATTGGTTGATGCAATTGTCATTCAAAATACACCATTCTGATTGGTTTATGTACTGTCAGTCAACAGTTCTCTATTTTACAACTTTTGCTGGGACTATCATGCATTAGTCTTCAACCAGCAAGACAATTGTTCAAGAATGCTCTTGTTATCAACTATCTGTGGCTGGTTTTGTAGGTTTTCAATTAAACTAGGATTAGGAAGGACCTCAGTAAGTTATGGAGAGCAAATAAAGCCCTTATGCAAATTAGTTTAGAATTAAGACCATCTGATTGGTTGATGCAATTGTCATTCAAAATAAGCCATTCTGATTGGTTTATGTACTGTCAGTCAACAGTTCTCTATTTTACAACTTTTGCTGGGACTATCATGCATTAGTCTTCAACCAGCAAGACATTTGGTCAAGAATGCTCTTGTTATCAACTATCTGTGGCTGGTTTTGTAGGTTTTCAATTAAACTAGGGTTAGGAAGGACCTCAGTAAGTTATGGAGAGCAAATAAAGCCCTTATGCAAATTAGTTCAGAATTGAGATCATCTGATTGGTTGATGCAACTGTCATTCAAAATAAGCCATTCTGATTGGTTTATATACTGTCAGTCAACAATTTTCTATTTTACAACTTTTGCTGGGACTATCATGCATTAGTCTTCAACCAGCAAGACAATTGGTCAAGAATGCTCTTGTTATCAACTATCTGTGGCTGGTTCTGCAGGTGTTCAATTAAACTAGGGTTAGGAAAGACCTCAGTAAGTTATGGAGAACAAATAAAGCCCTTATGCAAATTAGTTTAGAATTGAGACCATCTGATTGGTTGATGCAATTGTCATTCAAAATAAGCCATTCTGATTTGTTTATGTGCTGTCAGTCAACAGTTTTCTATTTTATAACTTTTGCTGGGACCATCATGCAATAGTCTTCAACCAGCAAGACAATTGGTCAAGAATGCTCTTGTTATCAACTCTCTGTGGCTGGTTTTGTAGGTTTTCAATTAAACTAGGGTTAGGAAGGACCTCAGTAAGTTATGGAGAGCAAATAAAGCCCTTATGCAAATTAGTTTAGAATTGAGACCATCTGATTGGTTGATGCAATTGTCATTCAAAATACACCATTCTGATTGGTTTATGTACTGTCAGTCAACAGTTCTCTATTTTACTACTTTTGCTGGGACTATCATGCATTAGTCTTCAACCAGCAAGACATTTGTTCAAGAATGCTCTTGTTATCAACTATCTGTGGCTGGTTTTGTAGGTTTTCAATTAAACTAGGGTTAGGAAGGACCTCAGTAAGTTATGGAGAGCAAATAAAGCCCTTATGCAAATTAGTTCAGAATTGAGACCATCTGATTGGTTGATGCAATTGTCATTCAAAATAAGCCATTCTGATTGGTTTATATACTGTCAGTCAACAGTTTTCTATTTTACAACTTTTGCTGGGACTATCATGCATTAGTCTTCAACCATCAAGACAATTGGTCAAGAATGCTCTTGTTATCAACTATCTGTGGCTGGTTCTGCAGGTGTTCAATTAGACTAGGGTGAGGAAGGACCTCAGTAAGTTATGAAGAGCAAATAAAGCCCTTATGCAAATTGGTTCAGAATTGAGATCATATGATTGGTTGATGCAACTGTCATTCAAAATAAGCCATTCTGATTGGTTTATATACTGTCAGTCAACAGTTTTCTATTTTACAACGTTTGCTGGGACCATCATGCAATAGTCTTCAACCAGCAAGACAATTGGTCAATAATGTTCTTGTTATCAACTATCTGTGGCTGGTTCTGCAGGTGTTCAATTAGAATAGGGTGAGGAAGGACCTCAGTAAGTTATAAAGAGCAAATAAAGCCCTTATGCAAATTAGTTCAGAATTGAGATCATCTGATTGGTTGATGCAACTGTCATTCAAAATAAGCCATTCTGATTGGTTTATGTACTGTCAGTCAACTGTTTTCTATTTTACAACTTTTTGCTGGGATTATCATGCATTAGTCTTCAACCAGCAAGACAATTGGTCAAGAATGCTCTTGTTATCAACTATCTGTGGCTGGTTTTGTAGGTTTTCAATTAAACTAGGGTTAGGAAGGACCTCAGTAAGTTATGGAGAGCAAATAAAGCCCTTATGCAAATTAGTTTAGAATTGAGACCATCTGATTGGTTGATGCAATTGTCATTCAAAATAAGCCATTCTGATTGGTTTATGTGCTGTCAGTCAACAGTTTTCTATTTTATAACTTTTGCTGGGACCATCATGCAATAGTCTTCTACCAGCAAGACAATTGGTCAAGAATGTAGTCAACAGTTTTCTATTTTACAACTTTTGCTGGCACCATCACGCAATAGCCTTCAACCAGCAAGACAATTGGTCAAGTATGTTCTTGTTATCAACTATCTGTGGCTGGTTCTGCAGGTGTTCAATTAGACTAGGGTGAGGAAGGACCTCAGTAAGTTATGAAGAGCAAATAAAGCCATTATGCAAATTAGTTCAGAATTGAGACCATCTGATTGGTTGATGCAACTGTCATTCAAAATACACCATTCTGATTGGTTTATGTACTGTCAGTCAACAGTTCTCTATTTTACAACTTTTGCTGGGACTATCAAGCATTAGTCTTCAACCAGCAAGACAATTGGTCAAGAATGCTCTTGTTATCAACTATCTGTGGCTGGTTTTGTAGGTTTTCAATTAAACTAGGGTTAGGAAGGACCTCAGTAAGTTATGGAGAGCAAATAAAGCCCTTATGCAAATTAGTTCAGAATTGAGATCATCTGATTGGTTGATGCAACTGTCATTCAAAATAAGCCATTCTGATTGGTTTATATAATGTCAGTCAACAGTTTTCTATTTTACAACTTTTGCTGGGACTATCATGCATTAGTCTTCAACCAGCAAGACAATTGGTCAAGAATGCTCTTGTTATCAACTATCTGTGGCTGGTTCTGCAGGTGTTCTATTAGACTAGGGTGAGCAAGGACCTCAGTAAGTTATGAAGAGCAAATAAAGCCCTTATGCAAATTAGTTCAGAATTGAGACCATCTGATTGGTTGATGCAATTGTCATTCAAAATAAGCCATTCTGATTGGTTTATGTGCTGTCAGTCAACAGTTTTCTATTTTATAACTTTTGCTGGGACCATCATGCAATAGTCTTCAACCAGCAAGACAATTGGTCAAGAATGTAGTCAACAGTTTTCTATTTTACAACTTTTGCTGGCACCATCACGCAATAGCCTTCAACCAGCAAGCCAATTGGTCAAGAATGCTCTTGTTATCAACTATCTGTGGCTGGTTTTGTAGGTTTTCAATTAAACTAGGGTTAGGAAGGACCTCAATAAGTTATGGAGAGCAAATAAAGCCCTTATGCAAATTAGTTTAGAATTAAGACCATCTGATTGGTTGATGCAATTGTCATTCAAAATAAGCCATTCTGATTGGTTTATGTACTGTCAGTCAACAGTTCTCTATTTTACAACTTTTGCTGGGACTATCATGCATTAGTCTTCAACCAGCAAGACATTTGGTCAAGAATGCTCTTGTTATCAACTATCTGTGGCTGGTTTTGTAGGTTTTCAATTAAACTAGGGTTAGGAAGGACCTCAGTAAGTTATGGAGAGCAAATAAAGCCCTTTTGCAAATTAGTTCAGAATTGAGACCATCTGATTGGTTGATGCAATTGTCATTCAAAATACACCATTCTGATTGGTTTATGTACTGTCAGTCAACAGTTCTCTATTTTACAACTTTTGCTGGGACTATCATGCATTAGTCTTCAACCAGCAAGACAATTGGTCAAGAATGCTCTTGTTATCAACTATCTGTGGCTGGTTTTGTAGGTTTTCAATTAAACTAGGGTTAGGAAGGACCTCAGTAAGTTATGGAGAGCAAATAAAGCCCTTATGCAAATTAGTTCAGAATTGAGACCATCTGATTGGTTGATGCAATTGTCATTCAAAATACACCATTCTGATTGGTTTATGTACTGTCAGTCAACAGTTTTCTATTTTATAACTTTAGCTGGGACCATCATGCAATAGTCTTCAACCAGCAAGACAATTGGTCAAGAATGTAGTCAACAGTTTTCTATTTTACAACTTTTGCTGGCACCATCACGCAATAGCCTTCAACCAGCAAGACAATTGGTCAAGAATGCTCTTGTTATCAACTATCTGTGGCTGGTTTTGTAGGATTTCAATTAAACTAGGGTTAGGAAGGACCTCAGTAAGTTATGGAAAGCAAATAAAGCCCTTATGCAAATTAGTTTAGAATTAAGACCATCTGATTGGTTGATGCAATTGTCATTCAAAATAAGCCATTCTGATTGGTTTATGTACTGTCAGTCAACAGTTCTCTATTTTACAACTTTTGCTGGGACTATCATGCATTAGTCTTCAACCAGCAAGACATTTGGTCAAGAATGCTCTTGTTATCAACTATCTGTGGCTGGTTTTGTAGGTTTTCAATTAAACTAGGGTTAGGAAGGACCTCAGTAAGTTATGGAGAGCAAATAAAGCCCTTATGCAAATTAGTTCAGAATTGAGACCATCTGATTGGTTGATGCAATTGTCATTCAAAATACACCATTCTGATTGGTTTATGTACTGTCAGTCAACAGTTCTCTATTTTACAACTTTTGCTGAGACTATCATGCATTAGTCTTCAACCAGCAAGACAATTGGTCAAGAATGCTCTTGTTATCAACTATCTGTGGCTGGTTTTGTAGGTTTTCAATTAAACTAGGGTTAGGAAGGACCTCAGTAAGTTATGGAGAGCAAATAAAGCCCTTATGCAAATTAGTTTAGAATTAAGACCATCTGATTGGTTGATGCAATTGTCATTCAAAATAAGCCATTCTGATTGGTTTATGTACTGTCAGTCAACAGTTCTCTATTTTACATTTTTTGCTGGGACTATCATGCATTAGTATTCAACCAGCAAGACATTTGGTCAAAAATGCTCTAGTTATCAACTATCTGTGGCTGGTTTTGTAGGTTTTCAATTAAACTAGGGTTAGGAAGGACCTCAGTAAGTTATGGAGAGCAAATAAAGCCCTTATGCAAATTAGTTCAGAATTGAGATCATCTGATTGGTTGATGCAACTGTCATTCAAAATAAGCCATTCTGATTGGTTTATATACTGTCAGTCAACAGTTTTCTATTTTACAACTTTTGCTGGGACTATCATGCATTAGTCTTCAACCAGCAAGACAATTGGTCAAGAACGTAGTCAACAGTTTTCTATTTTACAACTTTTGCTGGCACCATCACGCAATAGCCTTCAACCAGCAAGACAATTGGTCAAGAATGCTCTTGTTATCAACTATCTGTGGCTGGTTTTGTAGGTTTTCAATTAAACTAGGGTTAGGAAGGACCTCAGTAAGTTATGGAGAGCAAATAAAGCCCTTATGCAAATTAGTTTAGAATTAAGACCATCTGATTGGTTGATGCAATTGTCATTCAAAATAAGCCATTCTGATTGGTTTATGTACTGTCAGTCAACAGTTCTCTATTTTACAACTTTTGCTGGGACTATCATGCATTAGTCTTCAACCAGCAAGACATTTGGTAAAGAATGCTCTTGTTATCAACTATCTGTGGCTGGTTTTGTAGGTTTTCAATTAAATTAGGGTTAGGAAGGACCTCAGTAAGTTATGGAGAGCAAATAAAGCCCTTTTGCAAATTAGTTTAGAATTGAGACCATCTGATTGGTTGATGCAATTGTCATTCAAAATAAGCCATTCTGATTGGTTTATGTGCTGTCAGTCAACAGTTTTCTATTTTATAACTTTTGCTGGGACCATCATGCAATAGTCTTCAACCAGCAAGACAATTGGTCAAGAATGTAGTCAACAGTTTTCTATTTTACAACTTTTGCTGGCACCATCACGCAATAGCCTTCAACCAGCAAGACAATTGGTCAAGAATGCTCTTGTTATCAACTATCTGTGGCTGGTTTTGTAGGTTTTCAATTAAACTAGGGTTAGGAAGGACCTCAGTAAGTTATGGAAAGCAAATAAAGCCCTTATGCAAATTAGTTTAGAATTAAGACCATCTGATTGGTTGATGCAATTGTCATTCAAAATAAGCCATTCTGATTGGTTTATGTACTGTCAGTCAACAGTTCTCTATTTTACAACTTTTGCTGGGACTATCATGCATTAGTATTCAACCAGCAAGACATTTGGTCAAAAATGCTCTTGTTATCAACTATCTGTGGCTGGTTTTGTAGGTTTTCAATTAAACTAGGGTTAGGAAGGACCTCAGTAAGTTATGGAGAGCAAATAAAGCCCTTATGCAAATTAGTTCAGAATTGAGATCATCTGATTGGTTGATGCAACTGTCATTCAAAATAAGCCATTCTGATTGGTTTATATACTGTCAGTCAACAGTTTTCTATTTTACAACTTTTGCTGGGACTATCATGCATTAGTCTTCAACCAGCAAGACAATTGGTCAAGAACGTAGTCAACAGTTTTCTATTTTACAACTTTTGCTGGCACCATCACGCAATAGCCTTCAACCAGCAAGACAATTGGTCAAGAATGCTTTTGTTATCAACTATCTGTGGCTGGTTTTGTAGGTTTTCAATTAAACTAGGGTTAGGAAGGACCTCAGTAAGTTATGGAGAGCAAATAAAGCCCTTATGCAAATTAGTTAAGAATTAAGACCATCTGATTGGTTGATGCAATTGTCATTCAAAATAAGCCACTCTGATTGGTTTATGTACTGTCAGTCAACAGTTCTCTATTTTACAACTTTTGCTGGGACTATCATGCATTAGTCTTCAACCAGCAAGACATTTGGTAAAGAATGCTCTTGTTATCAACTATCTGTGGCTGGTTTTGTAGGTTTTCAATTAAACTAGGGTTAGGAAGGACCTCAGTAAGTTATGGAGAGCAAATAAAGCCCTTATGCAAATTAGTTTAGAATTGAGACCATCTGATTGGTTGATGCAATTGTCATTCAAAATAAGCCATTCTGATTGGTTTATGTGCTGTCAGTCAACAGTTTTCTATTTTATAACTTTTGCTGGGACCATCATGCAATAGTCTTCAACCAGCAAGACAATTGGTCAAGAATGTAGTCAACAGTTTTCTATTTTACAACTTTTGCTGGCACCATCACGCAATAGCCTTCAACCAGCAAGACAATTGGTCAAGAATGCTCTTATTATCAACTATCTGTGGCTGGTTTTCAATTAAACTAGGGTTAGGAAGGACCTCAGTAAGTTATGGAGAGCAAATAAAGCCCTTATGCAAATTAGTTTAGAATTAAGACCATCTGATTGGTTGATGCAATTGTCATTCAGAATAAGCCATTCTGATTGGTTTATGTACTGTCAGTCAATAGTTCTCTATTTTACAACTTTTGCTGGGACTATCATGCATTAGTATTCAACCAGCAAGACATTTGGTAAAGAATGCTCTTGTTATCAACTATCTGTGGCTGGTTTTGTAGGTTTTCAATTAAACTAGGGTTAGGAAGGACCTCAGTAAGTTATGGAGAGCAAATAAAGCCCTTATGCAAATTAGTTTAGAATTAAGACCATCTGATTGGTTGATGCAATTGTCATTCAAAATAAGCCATTCTGATTGGTTTATGTACTGTCAGTCAACAGTTCTCTATTTTACAACTTTTGCTGGGACTATCATGCATTAGTCTTCAACCAGCAAGACATTTGGTCAAGAATGCTCCTGTTATCAACTATCTGTAGCTGGTTTTGTAGGTTTTCAATTAAACTAGGGTTAGGAAGGACCTCAGTAAGTTATGGAGAGCAAATAAAGCCCTTATGCAAATTAGTTCAGAATTGAGATCATCTGATTGGTTGATGCAACTGTCATTCAAAATAAGCCATCCTGATTGGTTTATATACTGTCAGTCAACAGTTTTCTATTTTACAACTTTTGCTGGGACTATCATGCATTAGTCTTCAACCAGCAAGACAATTGGTCAAGAATGCTCTTGTTATCAACTATCTGTGGCTGGTTCTGCAGGTGTTCAATTAAACTAGGGTTAGGAAAGACCTCAGTAAGTTATGGCGAGCAAATAAAGCCCTTATGCAAATTAGTTTAGAATAGAGACCATCTGATTGGTTGATGCAATTGTCATTCAAAATACACCATTCTGATTGGTTTATGTACTGTCAGTCAACAGTTCACTATTTTACAACTTTTGCTGGCACCATCACGCAATAGCCTTCAACCAGCAAGACAATTGGTCAAGAATGCTCTTGTTATCAACTATCTGTGGCTGGTTTTGTAGGTTTTCAATTAAACTAGGGTTAGGAAGGACCTCAGTAAGTTATGGAAAGCAAATAAAGCCCTTATGCAAATTAGTTTAGAATTAAGACCATCTGATTGGTTGATGCAATTGTCATTCAAAATAAGCCATTCTGATTGGTTTATGTACTGTCAGTCAACAGTTCTCTATTTTACAACTTTTGCTGGGACTATCATGCATTAGTATTCAACCAGCAAGACATTTGGTCAAAAATGCTCTTGTTATCAACTATCTGTGGCTGGTTTTGTAGGTTTTCAATTAAACTAGGGTTAGGAAGGACCTCAGTAAGTTATGGAGAGCAAATAAAGCCCTTATGCAAATTAGTTCAGAATTGAGATCATCTGATTGGTTGATGCAACTGTCATTCAAAATAAGCCATTCTGATTGGTTTATATACTGTCAGTCAACAGTTTTCTATTTTACAACTTTTGCTGGGACTATCATGCATTAGTCTTCAACCAGCAAGACAATTGGTCAAGAACGTAGTCAACAGTTTTCTATTTTACAACTTTTGCTGGCACCATCACGCAATAGCCTTCAACCAGCAAGACAATTGGTCAAGAATGCTCTTGTTATCAACTATCTGTGGCTGGTTTTGTAGGTTTTCAATTAAACTAGGGTTAGGAAGGACCTCAGTAAGTTATGGAGAGCAAATAAAGCCCTTATGCAAATTAGTTTAGAATTAAGACCATCTGATTGGTTGATGCAATTGTCATTCAAAATAAGCCACTCTGATTGGTTTATGTACTGTCAGTCAACAGTTCTCTATTTTACAACTTTTGCTGGGACTATCATGCATTAGTCTTCAACCAGCAAGACATTTGGTAAAGAATGCTCTTGTTATCAACTATCTGTGGCTGGTTTTGTAGGTTTTCAATTAAACTAGGGTTAGGAAGGACCTCAGTAAGTTATGGAGAGCAAATAAAGCCCTTATGCAAATTAGTTTAGAATTGAGACTATCTGATTGGTTGATGCAATTGTCATTCAAAATAAGCCATTCTGATTGGTTTATGTGCTGTCAGTCAACAGTTTTCTATTTTATAACTTTTGCTGGGACCATCATGCAATAGTCTTCAACCAGCAAGACAATTGGTCAAGAATGTAGTCAACAGTTTTCTATTTTACAACTTTTGCTGGCACCATCACGCAATAGCCTTCAACCAGCAAGACAATTGGTCAAGAATGCTCTTATTATCAACTATCTGTGGCTGGTTTTGTAGGTTTTCAATTAAACTAGGGTTAGGAAGGACCTCAGTAAGTTATGGAGAGCAAATAAAGCCCTTATGCAAATTAGTTTAGAATTAAGACCATCTGATTGGTTGATGCAATTGTCATTCAGAATAAGCCATTCTGATTGGTTTATGTACTGTCAGTCAATAGTTCTCTATTTTACAACTTTTGCTGGGACTATCATGCATTAGTATTCAACCAGCAAGACATTTGGTAAAGAATGCTCTTGTTATCAACTATCTGTGGCTGGTTTTGTAGGTTTTCAATTAAACTAGGGTTAGGAAGGACCTCAGTAAGTTATGGAGAGCAAATAAAGCCCTTATGCAAATTAGTTTAGAATTAAGACCATCTGATTGGTTGATGCAATTGTCATTCAAAATAAGCCATTCTGATTGGTTTATGTACTGTCAGTCAACAGTTCTCTATTTTACAACTTTTGCTGGGACTATCATGCATTAGTCTTCAACCAGCAAGACATTTGGTCAAGAATGCTCCTGTTATCAACTATCTGTAGCTGGTTTTGTAGGTTTTCAATTAAACTAGGGTTAGGAAGGACCTCAGTAAGTTATGGAGAGCAAATAAAGCCCTTATGCAAATTAGTTCAGAATTGAGATCATCTGATTGGTTGATGCAACTGTCATTCAAAATAAGCCATCCTGATTGGTTTATATACTGTCAGTCAACAGTTTTCTATTTTACAACTTTTGCTGGGACTATCATGCATTAGTCTTCAACCAGCAAGACAATTGGTCAAGAATGCTCTTGTTATCAACTATCTGTGGCTGGTTCTGCAGGTGTTCAATTAAACTAGGGTTAGGAAAGACCTCAGTAAGTTATGGCGAGCAAATAAAGCCCTTATGCAAATTAGTTTAGAATAGAGACCATCTGATTGGTTGATGCAATTGTCATTCAAAATACACCATTCTGATTGGTTTATGTACTGTCAGTCAACAGTTCACTATTTTACAACTTTTGCTGGGACTATCATGCATTAGTCTTCAACCAGCAAGACAATTGGTCAAGAATGCTCTTGTTATCAACTATCTGTGGCTGGTTATGCAGGTGTTCAATTAAACTAGGGTTAGGAAAGACCTCAGTAAGTTATGGAGAGCAAATAAAGCCCTTATGCAAATTAGTTTAGAATTGAGACCATCTGATTGGTTGATGCAATTGTCATTCAAAATAAGCCATTCTGATTGGTTTATGTACTGTCAGTCAACAGTTTTCTATTTTACAACTTTTGCTGGGACTATCATGCATTAGTCTTCAACCAGCAAGACAATTGGTCAAGAATGCTCTTGTTATCAACTATCTGTGGCTGGTTTGGTAGGTTTTCAATTAAACTAGGGTTAGGAAAGACCTCAGTAAGTTATGGAGAGCAAATAAAGCCCTTATGCAAATTAGTTTAGAATTGAGACCATCTGATTGGTTGATGCAATTGTCATTCAAAATAAGCCATTCTGATTGGTTTATGTACTGTCAGTCAACAGTTCTCTATTTTACAACTTTTGCTGGGACTATCATGCATTAGTCTTCAACCAGCAAGACATTTGGTCAAGAATGCTCTTGTTATCAACTATCTGTGGCTGGTTTTATAGGTTTTCAATTAAACTAGGGTTAGGAAGGACCTCAGTAAGTTATGGAGAGCAAATAAAGCCCTTATGCAAATTAGTTCAGAATTGAGATCATCTGATTGGTTGATGCAACTTTAATTCAAAATAAGCCATTCTGATTGGTTTATATACTGTCAGTCAACAGTTTTCTATTTTACAACTTTTGCTGGGACTATCATGCATTAGTCTTCAACCAGCAAGACAATTGGTCAAGAATGCTCTTGTTATCAACTATCTGTGGCTGGTTTTGTAGGTTTTCAATTAAACTAGGGTTAGGAAGGACCTCAGTAAGTTATGGAGAGCAAATAAAGCCCTTATGCAAATTAGTTCAGAATTGAGATCATCTGATTGGTTGATGCAACTGTCATTCAAAATAAGCCATTCTGATTGGTTTATATACTGTCAGTCAACAATTTTCTATTTTACAACTTTTGCTGGGACTATCATGCATTAGTCTTCAACCAGCAAGACAATTGGTCAAGAATGCTCTTGTTATCAACTATCTGTGGCTGGTTCTGCAGGTGTTCAATTAAACTAGGGTTAGGAAAGACCTCAGTAAGTTATGGAGAGCAAATAAAGCCCTTATGCAAATTAGTTTAGAATTGAGACCATCTGATTGGTTGATGCAATTGTCATTCAAAATAAGCCATTCTGATTGGTTTATGTGCTGTCAGTCAACAGTTTTCTATTTTATAACTTTTGCTGGGACCATCATGCAATAGTCTTCAACCAGCAAGACAATTGGTCAAGAATGTAGTCAACAGTTTTCTATTTTACAACTTTTGCTGGCACCATCACGCAATAGCCTTCAACCAGCAAGACAATTGGTCAAGAATGCTCTTTTTATCAACTATCTGTGGCTGGTTTTGTAGGTTTTCAATTAAACTAGGGTTAGGAAGGACCTCAGTAAGTTATGGAGAGCAAATAAAGCCCTTATGCAAATTAGTTTAGAATTGAGACCATCTGATTGGTTGATGCAATTGTCATTCAAAATACACCATTCTGATTGGTTTATGTACTGTCAGTCAACAGTTCTCTATTTTACTACTTTTGCTGGGACTATCATGCATTAGTCTTCAACCAGCAAGACATTTGTTCAAGAATGCTCTTGTTATCAACTATCTGTGGCTGGTTTTGTAGGTTTTCAATTAAACTAGGGTTAGGAAGGACCTCAGTAAGTTATGGAGAGCAAATAAAGCCCTTATGCAAATTAGTTCAGAATTGAGACCATCTGATTGGTTGATGCAATTGTCATTCAAAATAAGCCATTCTGATTGGTTTATATACTGTCAGTCAACAGTTTTCTATTTTACAACTTTTGCTGGGACTATCATGCATTAGTCTTCAACCAGCAAGACAATTGGTCAAGAATGCTCTTGTTATCAACTATCTGTGGCTGGTTCTGCAGGTGTTCAATTAGACTAGGGTGAGGAAGGACCTCAGTAAGTTATGAAGAGCAAATAAAGCCCTTATGCAAATTGGTTCAGAATTGAGATCATATGATTGGTTGATGCAACTGTCATTCAAAATAAGCCATTCTGATTGGTTTATATACTGTCAGTCAACAGTTTTCTATTTTACAACGTTTGCTGGGACCATCATGCAATAGTCTTCAACCAGCAAGACAATTGGTCAATAATGTTCTTGTTATCAACTATCTGTGGCTGGTTCTGCAGGTGTTCAATTAGAATAGGGTGAGGAAGGACCTCAGTAAGTTATAAAGAGCAAATAAAGCCCTTATGCAAATTAGTTCAGAATTGAGATCATCTGATTGGTTGATGCAACTGTCATTCAAAATAAGCCATTCTGATTGGTTTATGTACTGTCAGTCAACTGTTTTCTATTTTACAACTTTTTGCTGGGATTATCATGCATTAGTCTTCAACCAGCAAGACAATTGGTCAAGAATGCTCTTGTTATCAACTATCTGTGGCTGGTTTTGTAGGTTTTCAATTAAACTAGGGTTAGGAAGGACCTCAGTAAGTTATGGAGAGCAAATAAAGCCCTTATGCAAATTAGTTTAGAATTGAGACCATCTGATTGGTTGATGCAATTGTCATTCAAAATAAGCCATTCTGATTGGTTTATGTGCTGTCAGTCAACAGTTTTCTATTTTATAACTTTTGCTGGGACCATCATGCAATAGTCTTCTACCAGCAAGACAATTGGTCAAGAATGTAGTCAACAGTTTTCTATTTTACAACTTTTGCTGGCACCATCACGCAATAGTCTTCAACCAGCAAGACAATTGGTCAAGAATGCTCTTGTTATCAACTATCTGTGGCTGGTTTGGTAGGTTTTCAATTAAACTAGGGTTAGGAAAGTCCTCAGTAAGTTATGGAGAGCAGATAAAGCCCTTATGCAAATTAGTTTAGAATTGAGACCATCTGATTGGTTGATGCAATTGTCATTCAAAATAAGCCATTCTGATTGGTTTATGTACTGTCAGTCAACAGTTCTCTATTTTACAACTTTTGCTGGGACTATCATGCATTAGTCTTCAACCAGCAAGACATTTGGTCAAAAATGCTCTTGTTATCAACTATCTGTGGCTGGTTTTGTAGGTTTTCAATTAAACTAGGGTTAGGAAGGACCTCAGTAAGTTATGGAGAGCAAATAAAGCCCTTATGCAAATTAGTTCAGAATTGAGATCATCTGATTGGTTGATGCAACTTTAATTCAAAATAAGCCATTCTGATTGGTTTATATACTGTCAGTCAACAGTTTTCTATTTTACAACTTTTGCTGGGACTATCATGCATTAGTCTTCAACCAGCAAGACAATTGGTCAAGAATGTAGTCAACAGTTTTCTATTTTACAACTTTTGCTGGGACTATCATGCATTAGTCTTCAACCAGCAAGACATTTGGTAAAGAATGCTCTTGTCATCAACTATCTGTGGCTGGTTTTGTAGGTTTTCAATTAAACTAGGATTAGGAAGGACCTCAGTAAGTTATGGAGAGCAAATAAAGCCCTTATGCAAATTAGTTTAGAATTAAGACCATCTGATTGGTTGATGCAATTGTCATTCAAAATAAGCCATTCTGATTGGTTTATGTACTGTCAGTCAACAGTTCTCTATTTTACAACTTTTGCTGGGACTATCATGCATTAGTCTTCAACCAGCAAGACATTTGGTCAAGAATGCTCTTGTTATCAACTATCTGTGGCTGGTTTTGTAGGTTTTCAATTAAACTAGGGTTAGGAAGGACCTCAGTAAGTTATGGAGAGCAAATAAAGCCCTTATGCAAATTAGTTCAGAATTGAGATCATCTGATTGGTTGATGCAACTGTCATTCAAAATAAGCCATTCTGATTGGTTTATATACTGTCAGTCAACAATTTTCTATTTTACAACTTTTGCTGGGACTATCATGCATTAGTCTTCAACCAGCAAGACAATTGGTCAAGAATGCTCTTGTTATCAACTATCTGTGGCTGGTTCTGCAGGTGTTCAATTAAACTAGGGTTAGGAAAGACCTCAGTAAGTTATGGAGAGCAAATAAAGCCCTTATGCAAATTAGTTTAGAATTGAGACCATCTGATTGGTTGATGCAATTGTCATTCAAAATAAGCCATTCTGATTGGTTTATGTGCTGTCAGTCAACAGTTTTCTATTTTATAACTTTTGCTGGGACCATCATGCAATAGTCTTCAACCAGCAAGACAATTGGTCAAGAATGCTCTTGTTATCAACTCTCTGTGGCTGGTTTTGTAGGTTTTCAATTAAACTAGGGTTAGGAAGGACCTCAGTAAGTTATGGAGAGCAAATAAAGCCCTTATGCAAATTAGTTTAGAATTGAGACCATCTGATTGGTTGATGCAATTGTCATTCAAAATACACCATTCTGATTGGTTTATGTACTGTCAGTCAACAGTTCTCTATTTTACTACTTTTGTTGGGACTATCATGCATTAGTCTTCAACCAGCAAGACATTTGTTCAAGAATGCTCTTGTTATCAACTATCTGTGGCTGGTTTTGTAGGTTTTCAATTAAACTAGGGTTAGGAAGGACCTCAGTAAGTTATGGAGAGCAAATAAAGCCCTTATGCAAATTAGTTCAGAATTGAGACCATCTGATTGGTTGATGCAATTGTCATTCAAAATAAGCCATTCTGATTGGTTTATATACTGTCAGTCAACAGTTTTCTATTTTACAACTTTTGCTGGGACTATCATGCATTAGTCTTCAACCATCAAGACAATTGGTCAAGAATGCTCTTGTTATCAACTATCTGTGGCTGGTTCTGCAGGTGTTCAATTAGACTAGGGTGAGGAAGGACCTCAGTAAGTTATGAAGAGCAAATAAAGCCCTTATGCAAATTGGTTCAGAATTGAGATCATATGATTGGTTGATGCAACTGTCATTCAAAATAAGCCATTCTGATTGGTTTATATACTGTCAGTCAACAGTTTTCTATTTTACAACGTTTGCTGGGACCATCATGCAATAGTCTTCTACCAGCAAGACAATTGGTCAAGAATGTAGTCAACAGTTTTCTATTTTACAACTTTTGCTGGCACCATCACGCAATAGCCTTCAACCAGCAAGACAATTGGTCAAGTATGTTCTTGTTATCAACTATCTGTGGCTGGTTCTGCAGGTGTTCAATTAGACTAGGGTGAGGAAGGACCTCAGTAAGTTATGAAGAGCAAATAAAGCCATTATGCAAATTAGTTCAGAATTGAGACCATCTGATTGGTTGATGCAACTGTCATTCAAAATACACCATTCTGATTGGTTTATGTACTGTCAGTCAACAGTTCTCTATTTTACAACTTTTGCTGGGACTATCAAGCATTAGTCTTCAACCAGCAAGACAATTGGTCAAGAATGCTCTTGTTATCAACTATCTGTGGCTGGTTTTGTAGGTTTTCAATTAAACTAGGGTTAGGAAGGACCTCAGTAAGTTATGGAGAGCAAATAAAGCCCTTATGCAAATTAGTTCAGAATTGAGATCATCTGATTGGTTGATGCAACTGTCATTCAAAATAAGCCATTCTGATTGGTTTATATAATGTCAGTCAACAGTTTTCTATTTTACAACTTTTGCTGGGACTATCATGCATTAGTCTTCAACCAGCAAGACAATTGGTCAAGAATGCTCTTGTTATCAACTATCTGTGGCTGGTTCTGCAGGTGTTCTATTAGACTAGGGTGAGCAAGGACCTCAGTAAGTTATGAAGAGCAAATAAAGCCCTTATGCAAATTAGTTCAGAATTGAGATCATATGATTGGTTGATGCAACTGTCATTCAAAATAAGCCATTCTGATTGGTTTATGTACTGTCGGTAAAAAGTTTTCTATTTTACAACTTTTGCTGGGACCATCATGCAATAGTCTTCAACCAGCAAGACAATCGGTCAAGAATGTAGTCAACAGTTTTCTATTTTACAACTTTTGCTGGCACCATCACGCAATAGCCTTCAACCAGCAAGACAATTGGTCAAGAATGCTCTTGTTATCAACTATCTGTGGCTGGTTTTGTAGGTTTTGTAGGTTTTCAATTAAACTAGGGTTAGGAAGGACCTCAGTAAGTTATGGAGAGCAAATAAAGCCCTTATGCAAATTAGTTTAGAATTGAGACCATCTGATTGGTTGATGCAATTGTCATTCAAAATACACCATTCTGATTGGTTTATATACTGTCAGTCAACAGTTTTCTATTTTACAACTTTTGCTGGGACTATCATGCATTAGTCTTCAACCAGCAAGACAATTGGTCAAGAATGCTCTTGTTATCAACTATCTGTGGCTAGTTTTGTAGGTTTTCAATTAAACTAGGGTTAGGAAGGACCTCAGTAAGTTATGGAGAGCAAATAAAGCCCTTATGCAAATTAGTTCAGAATTGAGATCATCTGATTGGTTGATGCAACTGTCATTCAAAATAAGCCATTCTGATTGGTTTATATACTGTCAGTCAACAGTTTTCTATTTTACAACTTTTGCTGGGACTATCATGCATTAGTCTTCAACCAGCAAGACAATTGGTCAAGAATGCTCTTGTTATCAACTATCTGTGGCTGGTTCTGCAGGTGTTCTATTAGACTAGGGTGAGGAAGGACCTCAGTAAGTTATGAAGAGCAAATAAAGCCCTTATGCAAATTAGTTCAGAATTGAGATCATATGATTGGTTGATGCAACTGTCATTCAAAATAAGCCATTCTGATTGGTTTATGTACTGTCAGTCAACAGTTTTCTATTTTACAACTTTTGCTGGGACTACCATGCATTAGTCTTCAACCAGCAAGACAATTGGTCAAGAATGCTCTTGTTATCAACTATCTGTGGCTGGTTCTGCAGGTGTTCAATTAAACTAGGGTTAGGAAGGACCTCAGTAAGTTATGGAGAGCAAATAAAGCCCTTATGCAAATTAGTTCAGAATTGAGATCATCTGATTGGTTGATGCAACTGTCATTCAAAATAAGCCATTCTGATTGGTTTATATACTGTCAGTCAACAATTTTCTATTTTACAACTTTTGCTGGGACTATCATGCATTAGTCTTCAACCAGCAAGACAATTGGTCAAGAATGCTCTTGTTATCAACTATCTGTGGCTGGTTCTGCAGGTGTTCAATTAAACTAGGGTTAGGAAAGACCTCAGTAAGTTATGGAGAGCAAATAAAGCCCTTATGCAAATTAGTTTAGAATTGAGACCATCTGATTGGTTGATGCAATTGTCATTCAAAATAAGCCATTCTGATTGGTTTATGTGCTGTCAGTCAACAGTTTTCTATTTTATAACTTTTGCTGGGACCATCATGCAATAGTCTTCAACCAGCAAGACAATTGGTCAAGAATGCTCTTGTTATCAACTCTCTGTGGCTGGTTTTGTAGGTTTTCAATTAAACTAGGGTTAGGAAGGACCTCAGTAAGTTATGGAGAGCAAATAAAGCCCTTATGCAAATTAGTTTAGAATTGAGACCATCTGATTGGTTGATGCAATTGTCATTCAAAATACACCATTCTGATTGGTTTATGTACTGTCAGTCAACAGTTCTCTATTTTACTACTTTTGCTGGGACTATCATGCATTAGTCTTCAACCAGCAAGACATTTGTTCAAGAATGCTCTTGTTATCAACTATCTGTGGCTGGTTTTGTAGGTTTTCAATTAAACTAGGGTTAGGAAGGACCTCAGTAAGTTATGGAGAGCAAATAAAGCCCTTATGCAAATTAGTTCAGAATTGAGACCATCTGATTGGTTGATGCAATTGTCATTCAAAATAAGCCATTCTGATTGGTTTATATACTGTCAGTCAACAGTTTTCTATTTTACAACTTTTGCTGGGACTATCATGCATTAGTCTTCAACCATCAAGACAATTGGTCAAGAATGCTCTTGTTATCAACTATCTGTGGCTGGTTCTGCAGGTGTTCAATTAGACTAGGGTGAGGAAGGACCTCAGTAAGTTATGAAGAGCAAATAAAGCCCTTATGCAAATTGGTTCAGAATTGAGATCATATGATTGGTTGATGCAACTGTCATTCAAAATAAGCCATTCTGATTGGTTTATATACTGTCAGTCAACAGTTTTCTATTTTACAACGTTTGCTGGGACCATCATGCAATAGTCTTCAACCAGCAAGACAATTGGTCAATAATGTTCTTGTTATCAACTATCTGTGGCTGGTTCTGCAGGTGTTCAATTAGAATAGGGTGAGGAAGGACCTCAGTAAGTTATAAAGAGCAAATAAAGCCCTTATGCAAATTAGTTCAGAATTGAGATCATCTGATTGGTTGATGCAACTGTCATTCAAAATAAGCCATTCTGATTGGTTTATGTACTGTCAGTCAACTGTTTTCTATTTTACAACTTTTTGCTGGGATTATCATGCATTAGTCTTCAACCAGCAAGACAATTGGTCAAGAATGCTCTTGTTATCAACTATCTGTGGCTGGTTTTGTAGGTTTTCAATTAAACTAGGGTTAGGAAGGACCTCAGTAAGTTATGGAGAGCAAATAAAGCCCTTATGCAAATTAGTTTAGAATTGAGACCATCTGATTGGTTGATGCAATTGTCATTCAAAATAAGCCATTCTGATTGGTTTATGTGCTGTCAGTCAACAGTTTTCTATTTTATAACTTTTGCTGGGACCATCATGCAATAGTCTTCTACCAGCAAGACAATTGGTCAAGAATGTAGTCAACAGTTTTCTATTTTACAACTTTTGCTGGCACCATCACGCAATAGCCTTCAACCAGCAAGACAATTGGTCAAGTATGTTCTTGTTATCAACTATCTGTGGCTGGTTCTGCAGGTGTTCAATTAGACTAGGGTGAGGAAGGACCTCAGTAAGTTATGAAGAGCAAATAAAGCCATTATGCAAATTAGTTCAGAATTGAGACCATCTGATTGGTTGATGCAACTGTCATTCAAAATACACCATTCTGATTGGTTTATGTACTGTCAGTCAACAGTTCTCTATTTTACAACTTTTGCTGGGACTATCAAGCATTAGTCTTCAACCAGCAAGACAATTGGTCAAGAATGCTCTTGTTATCAACTATCTGTGGCTGGTTTTGTAGGTTTTCAATTAAACTAGGGTTAGGAAGGACCTCAGTAAGTTATGGAGAGCAAATAAAGCCCTTATGCAAATTAGTTCAGAATTGAGATCATCTGATTGGTTGATGCAACTGTCATTCAAAATAAGCCATTCTGATTGGTTTATATAATGTCAGTCAACAGTTTTCTATTTTACAACTTTTGCTGGGACTATCATGCATTAGTCTTCAACCAGCAAGACAATTGGTCAAGAATGCTCTTGTTATCAACTATCTGTGGCTGGTTCTGCAGGTGTTCTATTAGACTAGGGTGAGCAAGGACCTCAGTAAGTTATGAAGAGCAAATAAAGCCCTTATGCAAATTAGTTCAGAATTGAGATCATATGATTGGTTGATGCAACTGTCATTCAAAATAAGCCATTCTGATTGGTTTATGTACTGTCGGTAAAAAGTTTTCTATTTTACAACTTTTGCTGGGACCATCATGCAATAGTCTTCAACCAGCAAGACAATCGGTCAAGAATGTAGTCAACAGTTTTCTATTTTACAACTTTTGCTGGCACCATCACGCAATAGCCTTCAACCAGCAAGACAATTGGTCAAGAATGCTCTTGTTATCAACTATCTGTGGCTGGTTTTGTAGGTTTTGTAGGTTTTCAATTAAACTAGGGTTAGGAAGGACCTCAGTAAGTTATGGAGAGCAAATAAAGCCCTTATGCAAATTAGTTTAGAATTGAGACCATCTGATTGGTTGATGCAATTGTCATTCAAAATACACCATTCTGATTGGTTTATATACTGTCAGTCAACAGTTTTCTATTTTACAACTTTTGCTGGGACTATCATGCATTAGTCTTCAACCAGCAAGACAATTGGTCAAGAATGCTCTTGTTATCAACTATCTGTGGCTAGTTTTGTAGGTTTTCAATTAAACTAGGGTTAGGAAGGACCTCAGTAAGTTATGGAGAGCAAATAAAGCCCTTATGCAAATTAGTTCAGAATTGAGATCATCTGATTGGTTGATGCAACTGTCATTCAAAATAAGCCATTCTGATTGGTTTATATACTGTCAGTCAACAGTTTTCTATTTTACAACTTTTGCTGGGACTATCATGCATTAGTCTTCAACCAGCAAGACAATTGGTCAAGAATGCTCTTGTTATCAACTATCTGTGGCTGGTTCTGCAGGTGTTCTATTAGACTAGGGTGAGGAAGGACCTCAGTAAGTTATGAAGAGCAAATAAAGCCCTTATGCAAATTAGTTCAGAATTGAGATCATATGATTGGTTGATGCAACTGTCATTCAAAATAAGCCATTCTGATTGGTTTATGTACTGTCAGTCAACAGTTTTCTATTTTACAACTTTTGCTGGGACTACCATGCATTAGTCTTCAACCAGCAAGACAATTGGTCAAGAATGCTCTTGTTATCAACTATCTGTGGCTGGTTCTGCAGGTGTTCAATTAAACTAGGGTTAGGAAGGACCTCAGTAAGTTATGGAGAGCAAATAAAGCCCTTATGCAAATTAGTTCAGAATTGAGATCATCTGATTGGTTGATGCAACTGTCATTCAAAATAAGCCATTCTGATTGGTTTATATACTGTCAGTCAACAATTTTCTATTTTACAACTTTTGCTGGGACTATCATGCATTAGTCTTCAACCAGCAAGACAATTGGTCAAGAATGCTCTTGTTATCAACTATCTGTGGCTGGTTCTGCAGGTGTTCAATTAAACTAGGGTTAGGAAAGACCTCAGTAAGTTATGGAGAGCAAATAAAGCCCTTATGCAAATTAGTTTAGAATTGAGACCATCTGATTGGTTGATGCAATTGTCATTCAAAATAAGCCATTCTGATTGGTTTATGTGCTGTCAGTCAACAGTTTTCTATTTTATAACTTTTGCTGGGACCATCATGCAATAGTCTTCAACCAGCAAGACAATTGGTCAAGAATGCTCTTGTTATCAACTCTCTGTGGCTGGTTTTGTAGGTTTTCAATTAAACTAGGGTTAGGAAGGACCTCAGTAAGTTATGGAGAGCAAATAAAGCCCTTATGCAAATTAGTTTAGAATTGAGACCATCTGATTGGTTGATGCAATTGTCATTCAAAATACACCATTCTGATTGGTTTATGTACTGTCAGTCAACAGTTCTCTATTTTACTACTTTTGCTGGGACTATCATGCATTAGTCTTCAACCAGCAAGACATTTGTTCAAGAATGCTCTTGTTATCAACTATCTGTGGCTGGTTTTGTAGGTTTTCAATTAAACTAGGGTTAGGAAGGACCTCAGTAAGTTATGGAGAGCAAATAAAGCCCTTATGCAAATTAGTTCAGAATTGAGACCATCTGATTGGTTGATGCAATTGTCATTCAAAATAAGCCATTCTGATTGGTTTATATACTGTCAGTCAACAGTTTTCTATTTTACAACTTTTGCTGGGACTATCATGCATTAGTCTTCAACCATCAAGACAATTGGTCAAGAATGCTCTTGTTATCAACTATCTGTGGCTGGTTCTGCAGGTGTTCAATTAGACTAGGGTGAGGAAGGACCTCAGTAAGTTATGAAGAGCAAATAAAGCCCTTATGCAAATTGGTTCAGAATTGAGATCATATGATTGGTTGATGCAACTGTCATTCAAAATAAGCCATTCTGATTGGTTTATATACTGTCAGTCAACAGTTTTCTATTTTACAACGTTTGCTGGGACCATCATGCAATAGTCTTCAACCAGCAAGACAATTGGTCAATAATGTTCTTGTTATCAACTATCTGTGGCTGGTTCTGCAGGTGTTCAATTAGAATAGGGTGAGGAAGGACCTCAGTAAGTTATAAAGAGCAAATAAAGCCCTTATGCAAATTAGTTCAGAATTGAGATCATCTGATTGGTTGATGCAACTGTCATTCAAAATAAGCCATTCTGATTGGTTTATGTACTGTCAGTCAACTGTTTTCTATTTTACAACTTTTTGCTGGGATTATCATGCATTAGTCTTCAACCAGCAAGACAATTGGTCAAGAATGCTCTTGTTATCAACTATCTGTGGCTGGTTTTGTAGGTTTTCAATTAAACTAGGGTTAGGAAGGACCTCAGTAAGTTATGGAGAGCAAATAAAGCCCTTATGCAAATTAGTTTAGAATTGAGACCATCTGATTGGTTGATGCAATTGTCATTCAAAATAAGCCATTCTGATTGGTTTATGTGCTGTCAGTCAACAGTTTTCTATTTTATAACTTTTGCTGGGACCATCATGCAATAGTCTTCTACCAGCAAGACAATTGGTCAAGAATGTAGTCAACAGTTTTCTATTTTACAACTTTTGCTGGCACCATCACGCAATAGCCTTCAACCAGCAAGACAATTGGTCAAGTATGTTCTTGTTATCAACTATCTGTGGCTGGTTCTGCAGGTGTTCAATTAGACTAGGGTGAGGAAGGACCTCAGTAAGTTATGAAGAGCAAATAAAGCCATTATGCAAATTAGTTCAGAATTGAGACCATCTGATTGGTTGATGCAACTGTCATTCAAAATACACCATTCTGATTGGTTTATGTACTGTCAGTCAACAGTTCTCTATTTTACAACTTTTGCTGGGACTATCAAGCATTAGTCTTCAACCAGCAAGACAATTGGTCAAGAATGCTCTTGTTATCAACTATCTGTGGCTGGTTTTGTAGGTTTTCAATTAAACTAGGGTTAGGAAGGACCTCAGTAAGTTATGGAGAGCAAATAAAGCCCTTATGCAAATTAGTTCAGAATTGAGATCATCTGATTGGTTGATGCAACTGTCATTCAAAATAAGCCATTCTGATTGGTTTATATAATGTCAGTCAACAGTTTTCTATTTTACAACTTTTGCTGGGACTATCATGCATTAGTCTTCAACCAGCAAGACAATTGGTCAAGAATGCTCTTGTTATCAACTATCTGTGGCTGGTTCTGCAGGTGTTCTATTAGACTAGGGTGAGCAAGGACCTCAGTAAGTTATGAAGAGCAAATAAAGCCCTTATGCAAATTAGTTCAGAATTGAGATCATATGATTGGTTGATGCAACTGTCATTCAAAATAAGCCATTCTGATTGGTTTATGTACTGTCGGTAAAAAGTTTTCTATTTTACAACTTTTGCTGGGACCATCATGCAATAGTCTTCAACCAGCAAGACAATCGGTCAAGAATGTAGTCAACAGTTTTCTATTTTACAACTTTTGCTGGCACCATCACGCAATAGCCTTCAACCAGCAAGACAATTGGTCAAGAATGCTCTTGTTATCAACTATCTGTGGCTGGTTTTGTAGGTTTTGTAGGTTTTCAATTAAACTAGGGTTAGGAAGGACCTCAGTAAGTTATGGAGAGCAAATAAAGCCCTTATGCAAATTAGTTTAGAATTGAGACCATCTGATTGGTTGATGCAATTGTCATTCAAAATACACCATTCTGATTGGTTTATATACTGTCAGTCAACAGTTTTCTATTTTACAACTTTTGCTGGGACTATCATGCATTAGTCTTCAACCAGCAAGACAATTGGTCAAGAATGCTCTTGTTATCAACTATCTGTGGCTAGTTTTGTAGGTTTTCAATTAAACTAGGGTTAGGAAGGACCTCAGTAAGTTATGGAGAGCAAATAAAGCCCTTATGCAAATTAGTTCAGAATTGAGATCATCTGATTGGTTGATGCAACTGTCATTCAAAATAAGCCATTCTGATTGGTTTATATACTGTCAGTCAACAGTTTTCTATTTTACAACTTTTGCTGGGACTATCATGCATTAGTCTTCAACCAGCAAGACAATTGGTCAAGAATGCTCTTGTTATCAACTATCTGTGGCTGGTTCTGCAGGTGTTCTATTAGACTAGGGTGAGGAAGGACCTCAGTAAGTTATGAAGAGCAAATAAAGCCCTTATGCAAATTAGTTCAGAATTGAGATCATATGATTGGTTGATGCAACTGTCATTCAAAATAAGCCATTCTGATTGGTTTATGTACTGTCAGTCAACAGTTTTCTATTTTACAACTTTTGCTGGGACTACCATGCATTAGTCTTCAACCAGCAAGACAATTGGTCAAGAATGCTCTTGTTATCAACTATCTGTGGCTGGTTCTGCAGGTGTTCAATTAAACTAGGGTTAGGAAAGACCTCAGTAAGTTATGGCGAGCAAATAAAGCCCTTATGCAAATTAGTTTAGAATAGAGACCATCTGATTGGTTGATGCAATTGTCATTCAAAATACACCATTCTGATTGGTTTATGTACTGTCAGTCAACAGTTCACTATTTTACAACTTTTGCTGGCACCATCACGCAATAGCCTTCAACCAGCAAGACAATTGGTCAAGAATGCTCTTGTTATCAACTATCTGTGGCTGGTTTTGTAGGTTTTCAATTAAACTAGGGTTAGGAAGGACCTCAGTAAGTTATGGAAAGCAAATAAAGCCCTTATGCAAATTAGTTTAGAATTAAGACCATCTGATTGGTTGATGCAATTGTCATTCAAAATAAGCCATTCTGATTGGTTTATGTACTGTCAGTCAACAGTTCTCTATTTTACAACTTTTGCTGGGACTATCATGCATTAGTATTCAACCAGCAAGACATTTGGTCAAAAATGCTCTTGTTATCAACTATCTGTGGCTGGTTTTGTAGGTTTTCAATTAAACTAGGGTTAGGAAGGACCTCAGTAAGTTATGGAGAGCAAATAAAGCCCTTATGCAAATTAGTTCAGAATTGAGATCATCTGATTGGTTGATGCAACTGTCATTCAAAATAAGCCATTCTGATTGGTTTATATACTGTCAGTCAACAGTTTTCTATTTTACAACTTTTGCTGGGACTATCATGCATTAGTCTTCAACCAGCAAGACAATTGGTCAAGAACGTAGTCAACAGTTTTCTATTTTACAACTTTTGCTGGCACCATCACGCAATAGCCTTCAACCAGCAAGACAATTGGTCAAGAATGCTCTTGTTATCAACTATCTGTGGCTGGTTTTGTAGGTTTTCAATTAAACTAGGGTTAGGAAGGACCTCAGTAAGTTATGGAGAGCAAATAAAGCCCTTATGCAAATTAGTTTAGAATTAAGACCATCTGATTGGTTGATGCAATTGTCATTCAAAATAAGCCACTCTGATTGGTTTATGTACTGTCAGTCAACAGTTCTCTATTTTACAACTTTTGCTGGGACTATCATGCATTAGTCTTCAACCAGCAAGACATTTGGTAAAGAATGCTCTTGTTATCAACTATCTGTGGCTGGTTTTGTAGGTTTTCAATTAAACTAGGGTTAGGAAGGACCTCAGTAAGTTATGGAGAGCAAATAAAGCCCTTATGCAAATTAGTTTAGAATTGAGACTATCTGATTGGTTGATGCAATTGTCATTCAAAATAAGCCATTCTGATTGGTTTATGTGCTGTCAGTCAACAGTTTTCTATTTTATAACTTTTGCTGGGACCATCATGCAATAGTCTTCAACCAGCAAGACAATTGGTCAAGAATGTAGTCAACAGTTTTCTATTTTACAACTTTTGCTGGCACCATCACGCAATAGCCTTCAACCAGCAAGACAATTGGTCAAGAATGCTCTTATTATCAACTATCTGTGGCTGGTTTTGTAGGTTTTCAATTAAACTAGGGTTAGGAAGGACCTCAGTAAGTTATGGAGAGCAAATAAAGCCCTTATGCAAATTAGTTTAGAATTAAGACCATCTGATTGGTTGATGCAATTGTCATTCAGAATAAGCCATTCTGATTGGTTTATGTACTGTCAGTCAATAGTTCTCTATTTTACAACTTTTGCTGGGACTATCATGCATTAGTATTCAACCAGCAAGACATTTGGTAAAGAATGCTCTTGTTATCAACTATCTGTGGCTGGTTTTGTAGGTTTTCAATTAAACTAGGGTTAGGAAGGACCTCAGTAAGTTATGGAGAGCAAATAAAGCCCTTATGCAAATTAGTTTAGAATTAAGACCATCTGATTGGTTGATGCAATTGTCATTCAAAATAAGCCATTCTGATTGGTTTATGTACTGTCAGTCAACAGTTCTCTATTTTACAACTTTTGCTGGGACTATCATGCATTAGTCTTCAACCAGCAAGACATTTGGTCAAGAATGCTCCTGTTATCAACTATCTGTAGCTGGTTTTGTAGGTTTTCAATTAAACTAGGGTTAGGAAGGACCTCAGTAAGTTATGGAGAGCAAATAAAGCCCTTATGCAAATTAGTTCAGAATTGAGATCATCTGATTGGTTGATGCAACTGTCATTCAAAATAAGCCATCCTGATTGGTTTATATACTGTCAGTCAACAGTTTTCTATTTTACAACTTTTGCTGGGACTATCATGCATTAGTCTTCAACCAGCAAGACAATTGGTCAAGAATGCTCTTGTTATCAACTATCTGTGGCTGGTTCTGCAGGTGTTCAATTAAACTAGGGTTAGGAAAGACCTCAGTAAGTTATGGCGAGCAAATAAAGCCCTTATGCAAATTAGTTTAGAATAGAGACCATCTGATTGGTTGATGCAATTGTCATTCAAAATACACCATTCTGATTGGTTTATGTACTGTCAGTCAACAGTTCACTATTTTACAACTTTTGCTGGGACTATCATGCATTAGTCTTCAACCAGCAAGACAATTGGTCAAGAATGCTCTTGTTATCAACTATCTGTGGCTGGTTATGCAGGTGTTCAATTAAACTAGGGTTAGGAAAGACCTCAGTAAGTTATGGAGAGCAAATAAAGCCCTTATGCAAATTAGTTTAGAATTGAGACCATCTGATTGGTTGATGCAATTGTCATTCAAAATAAGCCATTCTGATTGGTTTATGTACTGTCAGTCAACAGTTTTCTATTTTACAACTTTTGCTGGGACTATCATGCATTAGTCTTCAACCAGCAAGACAATTGGTCAAGAATGCTCTTGTTATCAACTATCTGTGGCTGGTTTGGTAGGTTTTCAATTAAACTAGGGTTAGGAAAGACCTCAGTAAGTTATGGAGAGCAAATAAAGCCCTTATGCAAATTAGTTTAGAATTGAGACCATCTGATTGGTTGATGCAATTGTCATTCAAAATAAGCCATTCTGATTGGTTTATGTACTGTCAGTCAACAGTTCTCTATTTTACAACTTTTGCTGGGACTATCATGCATTAGTCTTCAACCAGCAAGACATTTGGTCAAGAATGCTCTTGTTATCAACTATCTGTGGCTGGTTTTATAGGTTTTCAATTAAACTAGGGTTAGGAAGGACCTCAGTAAGTTATGGAGAGCAAATAAAGCCCTTATGCAAATTAGTTCAGAATTGAGATCATCTGATTGGTTGATGCAACTTTAATTCAAAATAAGCCATTCTGATTGGTTTATATACTGTCAGTCAACAGTTTTCTATTTTACAACTTTTGCTGGGACTATCATGCATTAGTCTTCAACCAGCAAGACAATTGGTCAAGAATGCTCTTGTTATCAACTATCTGTGGCTGGTTTTGTAGGTTTTCAATTAAACTAGGGTTAGGAAGGACCTCAGTAAGTTATGGAGAGCAAATAAAGCCCTTATGCAAATTAGTTCAGAATTGAGATCATCTGATTGGTTGATGCAACTGTCATTCAAAATAAGCCATTCTGATTGGTTTATATACTGTCAGTCAACAATTTTCTATTTTACAACTTTTGCTGGGACTATCATGCATTAGTCTTCAACCAGCAAGACAATTGGTCAAGAATGCTCTTGTTATCAACTATCTGTGGCTGGTTCTGCAGGTGTTCAATTAAACTAGGGTTAGGAAAGACCTCAGTAAGTTATGGAGAGCAAATAAAGCCCTTATGCAAATTAGTTTAGAATTGAGACCATCTGATTGGTTGATGCAATTGTCATTCAAAATAAGCCATTCTGATTGGTTTATGTGCTGTCAGTCAACAGTTTTCTATTTTATAACTTTTGCTGGGACCATCATGCAATAGTCTTCAACCAGCAAGACAATTGGTCAAGAATGTAGTCAACAGTTTTCTATTTTACAACTTTTGCTGGCACCATCACGCAATAGCCTTCAACCAGCAAGACAATTGGTCAAGAATGCTCTTTTTATCAACTATCTGTGGCTGGTTTTGTAGGTTTTCAATTAAACTAGGGTTAGGAAGGACCTCAGTAAGTTATGGAGAGCAAATAAAGCCCTTATGCAAATTAGTTTAGAATTGAGACCATCTGATTGGTTGATGCAATTGTCATTCAAAATACACCATTCTGATTGGTTTATGTACTGTCAGTCAACAGTTCTCTATTTTACTACTTTTGCTGGGACTATCATGCATTAGTCTTCAACCAGCAAGACATTTGTTCAAGAATGCTCTTGTTATCAACTATCTGTGGCTGGTTTTGTAGGTTTTCAATTAAACTAGGGTTAGGAAGGACCTCAGTAAGTTATGGAGAGCAAATAAAGCCCTTATGCAAATTAGTTCAGAATTGAGACCATCTGATTGGTTGATGCAATTGTCATTCAAAATAAGCCATTCTGATTGGTTTATATACTGTCAGTCAACAGTTTTCTATTTTACAACTTTTGCTGGGACTATCATGCATTAGTCTTCAACCAGCAAGACAATTGGTCAAGAATGCTCTTGTTATCAACTATCTGTGGCTGGTTCTGCAGGTGTTCAATTAGACTAGGGTGAGGAAGGACCTCAGTAAGTTATGAAGAGCAAATAAAGCCCTTATGCAAATTGGTTCAGAATTGAGATCATATGATTGGTTGATGCAACTGTCATTCAAAATAAGCCATTCTGATTGGTTTATATACTGTCAGTCAACAGTTTTCTATTTTACAACGTTTGCTGGGACCATCATGCAATAGTCTTCAACCAGCAAGACAATTGGTCAATAATGTTCTTGTTATCAACTATCTGTGGCTGGTTCTGCAGGTGTTCAATTAGAATAGGGTGAGGAAGGACCTCAGTAAGTTATAAAGAGCAAATAAAGCCCTTATGCAAATTAGTTCAGAATTGAGATCATCTGATTGGTTGATGCAACTGTCATTCAAAATAAGCCATTCTGATTGGTTTATGTACTGTCAGTCAACTGTTTTCTATTTTACAACTTTTTGCTGGGATTATCATGCATTAGTCTTCAACCAGCAAGACAATTGGTCAAGAATGCTCTTGTTATCAACTATCTGTGGCTGGTTTTGTAGGTTTTCAATTAAACTAGGGTTAGGAAGGACCTCAGTAAGTTATGGAGAGCAAATAAAGCCCTTATGCAAATTAGTTTAGAATTGAGACCATCTGATTGGTTGATGCAATTGTCATTCAAAATAAGCCATTCTGATTGGTTTATGTGCTGTCAGTCAACAGTTTTCTATTTTATAACTTTTGCTGGGACCATCATGCAATAGTCTTCTACCAGCAAGACAATTGGTCAAGAATGTAGTCAACAGTTTTCTATTTTACAACTTTTGCTGGCACCATCACGCAATAGTCTTCAACCAGCAAGACAATTGGTCAAGAATGCTCTTGTTATCAACTATCTGTGGCTGGTTTGGTAGGTTTTCAATTAAACTAGGGTTAGGAAAGTCCTCAGTAAGTTATGGAGAGCAGATAAAGCCCTTATGCAAATTAGTTTAGAATTGAGACCATCTGATTGGTTGATGCAATTGTCATTCAAAATAAGCCATTCTGATTGGTTTATGTACTGTCAGTCAACAGTTCTCTATTTTACAACTTTTGCTGGGACTATCATGCATTAGTCTTCAACCAGCAAGACATTTGGTCAAAAATGCTCTTGTTATCAACTATCTGTGGCTGGTTTTGTAGGTTTTCAATTAAACTAGGGTTAGGAAGGACCTCAGTAAGTTATGGAGAGCAAATAAAGCCCTTATGCAAATTAGTTCAGAATTGAGATCATCTGATTGGTTGATGCAACTTTAATTCAAAATAAGCCATTCTGATTGGTTTATATACTGTCAGTCAACAGTTTTCTATTTTACAACTTTTGCTGGGACTATCATGCATTAGTCTTCAACCAGCAAGACAATTGGTCAAGAATGTAGTCAACAGTTTTCTATTTTACAACTTTTGCTGGGACTATCATGCATTAGTCTTCAACCAGCAAGACATTTGGTAAAGAATGCTCTTGTCATCAACTATCTGTGGCTGGTTTTGTAGGTTTTCAATTAAACTAGGGTTAGGAAGGACCTCAGTAAGTTATGGAGAGCAAATAAAGCCCTTATGCAAATTAGTTCAGAATTGAGACCATCTGATTGGTTGATGCAATTGTCATTCAAAATACACCATTCTGATTGGTTTATGTACTGTCAGTCAACAGTTCTATATTTTACAACTTTTGCTGGGACTATCATGCATTAGTCTTCAACCAGCAAGACAATTGTTCAAGAATGCTCTTGTTATCAACTATCTGTGGCTGGTTTTGTAGGTTTTCAATTAAACTAGGATTAGGAAGGACCTCAGTAAGTTATGGAGAGCAAATAAAGCCCTTATGCAAATTAGTTTAGAATTAAGACCATCTGATTGGTTGATGCAATTGTCATTCAAAATAAGCCATTCTGATTGGTTTATGTACTGTCAGTCAACAGTTCTCTATTTTACAACTTTTGCTGGGACTATCATGCATTAGTCTTCAACCAGCAAGACATTTGGTCAAGAATGCTCTTGTTATCAACTATCTGTGGCTGGTTTTGTAGGTTTTCAATTAAACTAGGGTTAGGAAGGACCTCAGTAAGTTATGGAGAGCAAATAAAGCCCTTATGCAAATTAGTTCAGAATTGAGATCATCTGATTGGTTGATGCAACTGTCATTCAAAATAAGCCATTCTGATTGGTTTATATACTGTCAGTCAACAATTTTCTATTTTACAACTTTTGCTGGGACTATCATGCATTAGTCTTCAACCAGCAAGACAATTGGTCAAGAATGCTCTTGTTATCAACTATCTGTGGCTGGTTCTGCAGGTGTTCAATTAAACTAGGGTTAGGAAAGACCTCAGTAAGTTATGGAGAGCAAATAAAGCCCTTATGCAAATTAGTTTAGAATTGAGACCATCTGATTGGTTGATGCAATTGTCATTCAAAATAAGCCATTCTGATTGGTTTATGTGCTGTCAGTCAACAGTTTTCTATTTTATAACTTTTGCTGGGACCATCATGCAAAAGGCTTCAACCAGCAAGACAATTGGTCAAGAATGCTCTTGTTATCAACTCTCTGTGGCTGGTTTTGTAGGTTTTCAATTAAACTAGGGTTAGGAAGGACCTCAGTAAGTTATGGAGAGCAAATAAAGCCCTTATGCAAATTAGTTTAGAATTGAGACCATCTGATTGGTTGATGCAATTGTCATTCAAAATACACCATTCTGATTGGTTTATGTACTGTCAGTCAACAGTTCTCTATTTTACTACTTTTGTTGGGACTATCATGCATTAGTCTTCAACCAGCAAGACATTTGTTCAAGAATGCTCTTGTTATCAACTATCTGTGGCTGGTTTTGTAGGTTTTCAATTAAACTAGGGTTAGGAAGGACCTCAGTAAGTTATGGAGAGCAAATAAAGCCCTTATGCAAATTAGTTCAGAATTGAGACCATCTGATTGGTTGATGCAATTGTCATTCAAAATAAGCCATTCTGATTGGTTTATATACTGTCAGTCAACAGTTTTCTATTTTACAACTTTTGCTGGGACTATCATGCATTAGTCTTCAACCATCAAGACAATTGGTCAAGAATGCTCTTGTTATCAACTATCTGTGGCTGGTTCTGCAGGTGTTCAATTAGACTAGGGTGAGGAAGGACCTCAGTAAGTTATGAAGAGCAAATAAAGCCCTTATGCAAATTGGTTCAGAATTGAGATCATATGATTGGTTGATGCAACTGTCATTCAAAATAAGCCATTCTGATTGGTTTATATACTGTCAGTCAACAGTTTTCTATTTTACAACGTTTGCTGGGACCATCATGCAATAGTCTTCAACCAGCAAGACAATTGGTCAATAATGTTCTTGTTATCAACTATCTGTGGCTGGTTCTGCAGGTGTTCAATTAGAATAGGGTGAGGAAGGACCTCAGTAAGTTATAAAGAGCAAATAAAGCCCTTATGCAAATTAGTTCAGAATTGAGATCATCTGATTGGTTGATGCAACTGTCATTCAAAATAAGCCATTCTGATTGGTTTATGTACTGTCAGTCAACTGTTTTCTATTTTACAACTTTTTGCTGGGATTATCATGCATTAGTCTTCAACCAGCAAGACAATTGGTCAAGAATGCTCTTGTTATCAACTATCTGTGGCTGGTTTTGTAGGTTTTCAATTAAACTAGGGTTAGGAAGGACCTCAGTAAGTTATGGAGAGCAAATAAAGCCCTTATGCAAATTAGTTTAGAATTGAGACCATCTGATTGGTTGATGCAATTGTCATTCAAAATAAGCCATTCTGATTGGTTTATGTGCTGTCAGTCAACAGTTTTCTATTTTATAACTTTTGCTGGGACCATCATGCAATAGTCTTCTACCAGCAAGACAATTGGTCAAGAATGTAGTCAACAGTTTTCTATTTTACAACTTTTGCTGGCACCATCACGCAATAGCCTTCAACCAGCAAGACAATTGGTCAAGTATGTTCTTGTTATCAACTATCTGTGGCTGGTTCTGCAGGTGTTCAATTAGACTAGGGTGAGGAAGGACCTCAGTAAGTTATGAAGAGCAAATAAAGCCATTATGCAAATTAGTTCAGAATTGAGACCATCTGATTGGTTGATGCAACTGTCATTCAAAATACACCATTCTGATTGGTTTATGTACTGTCAGTCAACAGTTCTCTATTTTACAACTTTTGCTGGGACTATCAAGCATTAGTCTTCAACCAGCAAGACAATTGGTCAAGAATGCTCTTGTTATCAACTATCTGTGGCTGGTTTTGTAGGTTTTCAATTAAACTAGGGTTAGGAAGGACCTCAGTAAGTTATGGAGAGCAAATAAAGCCCTTATGCAAATTAGTTCAGAATTGAGATCATCTGATTGGTTGATGCAACTGTCATTCAAAATAAGCCATTCTGATTGGTTTATATAATGTCAGTCAACAGTTTTCTATTTTACAACTTTTGCTGGGACTATCATGCATTAGTCTTCAACCAGCAAGACAATTGGTCAAGAATGCTCTTGTTATCAACTATCTGTGGCTGGTTCTGCAGGTGTTCTATTAGACTAGGGTGAGCAAGGACCTCAGTAAGTTATGAAGAGCAAATAAAGCCCTTATGCAAATTAGTTCAGAATTGAGATCATATGATTGGTTGATGCAACTGTCATTCAAAATAAGCCATTCTGATTGGTTTATGTACTGTCGGTAAAAAGTTTTCTATTTTACAACTTTTGCTGGGACCATCATGCAATAGTCTTCAACCAGCAAGACAATCGGTCAAGAATGTAGTCAACAGTTTTCTATTTTACAACTTTTGCTGGCACCATCACGCAATAGCCTTCAACCAGCAAGACAATTGGTCAAGAATGCTCTTGTTATCAACTATCTGTGGCTGGTTTTGTAGGTTTTGTAGGTTTTCAATTAAACTAGGGTTAGGAAGGACCTCAGTAAGTTATGGAGAGCAAATAAAGCCCTTATGCAAATTAGTTTAGAATTGAGACCATCTGATTGGTTGATGCAATTGTCATTCAAAATACACCATTCTGATTGGTTTATATACTGTCAGTCAACAGTTTTCTATTTTACAACTTTTGCTGGGACTATCATGCATTAGTCTTCAACCAGCAAGACAATTGGTCAAGAATGCTCTTGTTATCAACTATCTGTGGCTAGTTTTGTAGGTTTTCAATTAAACTAGGGTTAGGAAGGACCTCAGTAAGTTATGGAGAGCAAATAAAGCCCTTATGCAAATTAGTTCAGAATTGAGATCATCTGATTGGTTGATGCAACTGTCATTCAAAATAAGCCATTCTGATTGGTTTATATACTGTCAGTCAACAGTTTTCTATTTTACAACTTTTGCTGGGACTATCATGCATTAGTCTTCAACCAGCAAGACAATTGGTCAAGAATGCTCTTGTTATCAACTATCTGTGGCTGGTTCTGCAGGTGTTCTATTAGACTAGGGTGAGGAAGGACCTCAGTAAGTTATGAAGAGCAAATAAAGCCCTTATGCAAATTAGTTCAGAATTGAGATCATATGATTGGTTGATGCAACTGTCATTCAAAATAAGCCATTCTGATTGGTTTATGTACTGTCAGTCAACAGTTTTCTATTTTACAACTTTTGCTGGGACTACCATGCATTAGTCTTCAACCAGCAAGACAATTGGTCAAGAATGCTCTTGTTATCAACTATCTGTGGCTGGTTCTGCAGGTGTTCAATTAAACTAGGGTTAGGAAGGACCTCAGTAAGTTATGGAGAGCAAATAAAGCCCTTATGCAAATTAGTTCAGAATTGAGATCATCTGATTGGTTGATGCAACTGTCATTCAAAATAAGCCATTCTGATTGGTTTATATACTGTCAGTCAACAATTTTCTATTTTACAACTTTTGCTGGGACTATCATGCATTAGTCTTCAACCAGCAAGACAATTGGTCAAGAATGCTCTTGTTATCAACTATCTGTGGCTGGTTCTGCAGGTGTTCAATTAAACTAGGGTTAGGAAAGACCTCAGTAAGTTATGGAGAGCAAATAAAGCCCTTATGCAAATTAGTTTAGAATTGAGACCATCTGATTGGTTGATGCAATTGTCATTCAAAATAAGCCATTCTGATTGGTTTATGTGCTGTCAGTCAACAGTTTTCTATTTTATAACTTTTGCTGGGACCATCATGCAATAGTCTTCAACCAGCAAGACAATTGGTCAAGAATGCTCTTGTTATCAACTCTCTGTGGCTGGTTTTGTAGGTTTTCAATTAAACTAGGGTTAGGAAGGACCTCAGTAAGTTATGGAGAGCAAATAAAGCCCTTATGCAAATTAGTTTAGAATTGAGACCATCTGATTGGTTGATGCAATTGTCATTCAAAATACACCATTCTGATTGGTTTATGTACTGTCAGTCAACAGTTCTCTATTTTACTACTTTTGCTGGGACTATCATGCATTAGTCTTCAACCAGCAAGACATTTGTTCAAGAATGCTCTTGTTATCAACTATCTGTGGCTGGTTTTGTAGGTTTTCAATTAAACTAGGGTTAGGAAGGACCTCAGTAAGTTATGGAGAGCAAATAAAGCCCTTATGCAAATTAGTTCAGAATTGAGACCATCTGATTGGTTGATGCAATTGTCATTCAAAATAAGCCATTCTGATTGGTTTATATACTGTCAGTCAACAGTTTTCTATTTTACAACTTTTGCTGGGACTATCATGCATTAGTCTTCAACCATCAAGACAATTGGTCAAGAATGCTCTTGTTATCAACTATCTGTGGCTGGTTCTGCAGGTGTTCAATTAGACTAGGGTGAGGAAGGACCTCAGTAAGTTATGAAGAGCAAATAAAGCCCTTATGCAAATTGGTTCAGAATTGAGATCATATGATTGGTTGATGCAACTGTCATTCAAAATAAGCCATTCTGATTGGTTTATATACTGTCAGTCAACAGTTTTCTATTTTACAACGTTTGCTGGGACCATCATGCAATAGTCTTCAACCAGCAAGACAATTGGTCAATAATGTTCTTGTTATCAACTATCTGTGGCTGGTTCTGCAGGTGTTCAATTAGAATAGGGTGAGGAAGGACCTCAGTAAGTTATAAAGAGCAAATAAAGCCCTTATGCAAATTAGTTCAGAATTGAGATCATCTGATTGGTTGATGCAACTGTCATTCAAAATAAGCCATTCTGATTGGTTTATGTACTGTCAGTCAACTGTTTTCTATTTTACAACTTTTTGCTGGGATTATCATGCATTAGTCTTCAACCAGCAAGACAATTGGTCAAGAATGCTCTTGTTATCAACTATCTGTGGCTGGTTTTGTAGGTTTTCAATTAAACTAGGGTTAGGAAGGACCTCAGTAAGTTATGGAGAGCAAATAAAGCCCTTATGCAAATTAGTTTAGAATTGAGACCATCTGATTGGTTGATGCAATTGTCATTCAAAATAAGCCATTCTGATTGGTTTATGTGCTGTCAGTCAACAGTTTTCTATTTTATAACTTTTGCTGGGACCATCATGCAATAGTCTTCTACCAGCAAGACAATTGGTCAAGAATGTAGTCAACAGTTTTCTATTTTACAACTTTTGCTGGCACCATCACGCAATAGCCTTCAACCAGCAAGACAATTGGTCAAGTATGTTCTTGTTATCAACTATCTGTGGCTGGTTCTGCAGGTGTTCAATTAGACTAGGGTGAGGAAGGACCTCAGTAAGTTATGAAGAGCAAATAAAGCCATTATGCAAATTAGTTCAGAATTGAGACCATCTGATTGGTTGATGCAACTGTCATTCAAAATACACCATTCTGATTGGTTTATGTACTGTCAGTCAACAGTTCTCTATTTTACAACTTTTGCTGGGACTATCAAGCATTAGTCTTCAACCAGCAAGACAATTGGTCAAGAATGCTCTTGTTATCAACTATCTGTGGCTGGTTTTGTAGGTTTTCAATTAAACTAGGGTTAGGAAGGACCTCAGTAAGTTATGGAGAGCAAATAAAGCCCTTATGCAAATTAGTTCAGAATTGAGATCATCTGATTGGTTGATGCAACTGTCATTCAAAATAAGCCATTCTGATTGGTTTATATAATGTCAGTCAACAGTTTTCTATTTTACAACTTTTGCTGGGACTATCATGCATTAGTCTTCAACCAGCAAGACAATTGGTCAAGAATGCTCTTGTTATCAACTATCTGTGGCTGGTTCTGCAGGTGTTCTATTAGACTAGGGTGAGCAAGGACCTCAGTAAGTTATGAAGAGCAAATAAAGCCCTTATGCAAATTAGTTCAGAATTGAGATCATATGATTGGTTGATGCAACTGTCATTCAAAATAAGCCATTCTGATTGGTTTATGTACTGTCGGTAAAAAGTTTTCTATTTTACAACTTTTGCTGGGACCATCATGCAATAGTCTTCAACCAGCAAGACAATCGGTCAAGAATGTAGTCAACAGTTTTCTATTTTACAACTTTTGCTGGCACCATCACGCAATAGCCTTCAACCAGCAAGACAATTGGTCAAGAATGCTCTTGTTATCAACTATCTGTGGCTGGTTTTGTAGGTTTTGTAGGTTTTCAATTAAACTAGGGTTAGGAAGGACCTCAGTAAGTTATGGAGAGCAAATAAAGCCCTTATGCAAATTAGTTTAGAATTGAGACCATCTGATTGGTTGATGCAATTGTCATTCAAAATACACCATTCTGATTGGTTTATATACTGTCAGTCAACAGTTTTCTATTTTACAACTTTTGCTGGGACTATCATGCATTAGTCTTCAACCAGCAAGACAATTGGTCAAGAATGCTCTTGTTATCAACTATCTGTGGCTAGTTTTGTAGGTTTTCAATTAAACTAGGGTTAGGAAGGACCTCAGTAAGTTATGGAGAGCAAATAAAGCCCTTATGCAAATTAGTTCAGAATTGAGATCATCTGATTGGTTGATGCAACTGTCATTCAAAATAAGCCATTCTGATTGGTTTATATACTGTCAGTCAACAGTTTTCTATTTTACAACTTTTGCTGGGACTATCATGCATTAGTCTTCAACCAGCAAGACAATTGGTCAAGAATGCTCTTGTTATCAACTATCTGTGGCTGGTTCTGCAGGTGTTCTATTAGACTAGGGTGAGGAAGGACCTCAGTAAGTTATGAAGAGCAAATAAAGCCCTTATGCAAATTAGTTCAGAATTGAGATCATATGATTGGTTGATGCAACTGTCATTCAAAATAAGCCATTCTGATTGGTTTATGTACTGTCAGTCAACAGTTTTCTATTTTACAACTTTTGCTGGGACTACCATGCATTAGTCTTCAACCAGCAAGACAATTGGTCAAGAATGCTCTTGTTATCAACTATCTGTGGCTGGTTTTGTAGGTTTTCAATTAAACTAGGGTTAGGAAAGACCTCAGTAAGTTATGGAGAGCAAATAAAGCCCTTATGCAAATTAGTTTAGAATTGAGACCATCTGATTGGTTGATGCAATTGTCATTCAAAATAAGCCATTCTGATTGGTTTATGTGCTGTCAGTCAACAGTTTTCTATTTTATAACTTTTGCTGGGACCATCATGCAATATTCTTCAACCAGCAAGACAATTGGTCAAGAATGTAGTCAACAGTTTTCTATTTTACAACTTTTGCTGGCACCATCACGCAATAGCCTTCAACCAGCAAGACAATTGGTCAAGAATGCTGTTGTTATCAACTATCTGTGGCTGGTTTTATAGGTTTTCAATTAAACTAGGGTTAGGAAGGACCTCAGTAAGTTATGGAGAGCAAATAAAGCCCTTATGCAAATTAGTTTAGAATTGAGACCATCTGATTGGTTGATGCAATTGTCATTCAAAATACACCATTCTGATTGGTTTATGTACTGTCAGTCAACAGTTCTCTATTTTACAACTTTTGCTGGGACTATCATGCATTAGTCTTCAACCAGCAAGACAATTGGTCAAGAATGCTCTTGTTATCAACTATCTGTGGCTGGTTTTGTAGGTTTTCAATTAAACTAGGGTTAGGAAGGACCTCAGTAAGTTATGGAGAGCAAATAAAGCCCTTATGCAAATTAGTTTAGAATTGAGACCATCTGATTGGTTGATGCAATTGTCATTCAAAATAAGCCATTCTGATTGGTTTATGTGCTGTCAGTCAACAGTTTTCTATTTTATAACTTTTGCTGGGACCATCATGCAATAGTCTTCAACCAGCAAGACAATTGGTCAAGAATGCTCTTGTTATCAACTATCTGTGGCTGGTTTTATAGGTTTTCAATTAAACTAGGGTTAGGAAGGACCTCAGTAAGTTATGGAGAGCAAAAAAAGCCCCTATGCAAATTAGTTTAGAATTGAGACCATCTGATTGGTTGATGCAATTGTCATTCAAAATACACCATTCTGATTGGTTTATGTACTGTCAGTCAACAGTTCTCTATTTTACAACTTTTGCTGGGACTATCATGCATTAGTCTTCAACCAGCAAGACAATTGGTCAAGAATGCTCTTGTTATCAACTATCTGTGGCTGGTTTTGTAGGTTTTCAATTAAACTAGGGTTAGGAAGGACCTCAGTAAGTTATGGAGAGCAAATAAAGCCCTTATGTAAATTAGTTCAGAATTGAGACCATCTGATTGGTTGATGCAATTGTCATTCAAAATAAGCCATTCTGATTGGTTTATATACTGTCAGTCAACAGTTCTCTATTTTACAACTTTTGCTGGGACTAACATGCATTAGTCTTCAACCAGCAAGACATTTAGTCAAGAATGCTCTTGTTATCAACTATCTGTGGCTGGTTTTGTAGGTTTTCAATTAAACTAGGGTTAGGAAGGACCTCAGTAAGTTATGGAGAGCAAATAAAGCCCTTATGCAAATTAGTTCAGAATTGAGATCATCTGATTGGTTGATGCAACTGTCATTCAAAATAAGCCATTCTGATTGGTTTATATACTGTCAGTCAACAGTTTTCTATTTTACAACTTTTGCTGGGACTATCATGCATTAGTCTTCAACCAGCAAGACAATTGGTCAAGAATGTAGTCAACAGTTTTCTATTTTACAACTTTTGCTGGCACCATCACGCAATAGCCTTCAACCAGCAAGACAATTGGTCAAGAATGCTCTTGTTATCAACTATCTGTGTCTGGTTTTGTAGGTTTTAAATTAAACTAGGGTTAGGAAAGACCTCAGTAAGTTATGGAGAGCAAATAAAGCCCTTATGCAAATTAGTTTAGAATTGAGACCATCTGATTGGTTGATGCAATTGTCATTCAAAATAAGCCATTCTGATTGGTTTATGTGCTGTCAGTCAACAGTTTTCTATTTTATAACTTTTGCTGGGACCATCATGCAATAGTCTTCTACCAGCAAGACAATTTGTCAAGAATGTAGTCAACAGTTTTCTATTTTACAACTTTTGCTGGCACCATCACGCAATAGCCTTCAACCAGCAAGACATTTGGTCAAGAATGTTCTTGTTATCAACTATCTGTGGCTGGTTCTGCAGGTGTTCAATTAGACTAGGGTGAGGAAGGACCTCAGTAAGTTATGAAGAGCAAATAAAGCCCCTATGCAAATTAGTTCAGAATTGAGACCATCTGATTGGTTGATGCAACTGTCATTCAAAATAAGCCATTCTGATTGGTTTATGTACCATCAGTCAATAGTTTCCTATTTTACAACGTTTGCTGGCACCATCACGCAATAGCCTTCAACCAGCAAGACATTTGGTCAAGAATGCTCTTGTTATCAACTATCTGTGGCTGGTTTTGTAGGTTTTCAATTAAACTAGGGTTAGGAAGGACCTCAGTAAGTTATGGAGAGCAAATAAAGCCCTTATGCAAATTAGTTCAGAAATGAGATCACCTGATTGGTTGATGCAATTGTCATTCTAAATAAGCCATTCTGATTGGTTTATGTACTGTCAGTCAACAGTTCTCTATTTTACAACTTTTGCTGGGACTATCATGCATTAGTCTTCAACCAGCAAGACATTTGGTTAAGAATGCTCTTGTTATCAACTATCTGTGGCTGGTTTTGTAGGTTTTCAATTAAACTAGGGTTAGGAAGGACCTCAGTAAGTTATGGAGAGCAAATAAAGCCCTTATGCAAATTGGTTCAGAATTGAGATCATACGATTGGTTGATGCAACTGTCATTCAAAATAAGCCATTCTGAATGGTTTATGTACTGTCAGTCAACAGTTTTCTATTTTACAACTTTTGCTGGGACTATCATGCATTAGTCTTCAACCAGCAAGACAATTGGTCAAGAATGCTCTTGTTATCAACTATCTGTGTCTGGTTTTGTAGGTTTTAAATTAAACTAGGGTTAGGAAAGACCTCAGTAAGTTATGGAGAGCAAATAAAGCCCTTATGCAAATTAGTTTAGAATTGAGACCATCTGATTGGTTGATGCAATTGTCATTCAAAATAAGCCATTCTGATTGGTTTATGTGCTGTCAGTCAACAGTTTTCTATTTTATAACTTTTGCTGGGACCATCATGCAATAGTCTTCTACCAGCAAGACAATTTGTCAAGAATGTAGTCAACAGTTTTCTATTTTACAACTTTTGCTGGCACCATCACGCAATAGCCTTCAACCAGCAAGACAATTGGTCAAGAATGTTCTTGTTATCAACTATCTGTGGCTGGTTCTGCAGGTGTTCAATTAGACTAGGGTGAGGAAGGACCTCAGTAAGTTATGAAGAGCAAATAAAGCCATTATGCATATTAGTTCAGAATTGAGACCATCTGATTGGTTGATGCAACTGTCATTCAAAATAAGCCATTCTGATTGGTTTATGTACCATCAGTCAACAGTTTCCTATTTTACAACATTTGCTGGCACCATCACGCAATAGCCTTCAACCAGCAAGACATTTGGTCAAGAATGCTCTTGTTATCAACTATCTGTGGCTGGTTTTGTAGGTTTTCAATTAAACTAGGGTTAGGAAGAACCTCAGTAAGTTATGGAGAGCAAATAAAGCCCTTATGCAAATTAGTTCAGAAATGAGATCACCTGATTGGTTGATGCAACTGTCATTCAAAATAAGCCATTCTGATTGGTTTATATACTGTCAGTCAACAGTTTTCTATTTTGCAACTTTTGCTGGGACTATCATGCATTAGTCTTCAACCAGCAAGACAATTGGTCAAGAATGTAGTCAACAGTTTTCTATTTTACAACTTTTGCTGGCACCATCACGCAATAGCCTTCAACCAGCAAGACAATTGGTCAAGAATGCTCTTGTTATCAACTTTTCTGTGGCTGGTTTTATAGGTTTTCAATTAAACTAGGGTTAGGAAGGACCTCAGTAAGTTATGGAGAGCAAATAAAGCCCTTATGCAAATTAGTTTAGAATTGAGACCATCTGATTGGTTGATGCAATTGTCATTCAAAATAAGCCATTCTGATTGGTTTATGTACTGTCAGTCAACAGTTCTCTATTTTACAACTTTTGCTAGGACTATCATGCATTAGTCTTCAACCAGCAAGACATTTGGTTAAGAATGCTCTTGTTATCAACTATCTGTGGCTGGTTTTGTAGGTTTTCAATTAAACTAGGGTTAGGAAGGACCTCAGTAAGTTATAAAAAGCAAATAAAGCCCTTATGTAAATTAGTTCAGAATTGAGACCATCTGATTGGTTGATGCAACTGTCATTCAAAATAAGCCATTCTGATTGGTTTATGTACTGTCAGATAACAGTTCTCTATTTTACAACTTTTGCTGGGACTATCAAGCATTAGTCTTCAACCAGCAAGACAATTGGTCAAGAATGCTCTTGTTATCAACTATCTGTGGCTAGTTTTGTAGGTTTTCAATTAAACTAGGGTTAGGAAGGACCTCAGTAAGTTATGGAGAGCAAATAAAGCCCTTATGCAAATTAGTTCAGAATTGAGATCATCTGATTGGTTGATGCAACTGTCATTCAAAATAAGCCATTCTGATTGGTTTATATACTGTCAGTCAACAGTTTTCTATTTTACAACTTTTGCTGGGACTATCATGCATTAGTCTTCAACCAGCAAGACAATTGGTCAAGAATGTTCTTGTTATCAACTATCTGTGGCTCGTTCTGCAGGTGTTCTATTAGACTAGGGTGAGGAAGGACCTCAGTAAGTTATGAAGAGCAAATAAAGCCCTTATGCAAATTAGTTCAGAATTGAGATCATATGATTGCTTGATGCAACTGTCATTCAAAATAAGCCATTCTGATTGGTTTATGTACTGTCAGTCAACAGTTTTCTATTTTACAACTTTTGCTGGGACTACCATGCATTAGTCTTCAACCAGCAAGACAATTGGTCAAGAATGCTCTTGTTATCAACTATCTGTGGCTGGTTTTGTAGGTTTTCAATTAAACTAGGGTTAGGAAAGACCTCAGTAAGTTATGGAGAGCAAATAAAGCCCTTATGCAAATTAGTTTAGAATTGAGACCATCTGATTGGTTGATGCAATTGTCATTCAAAATAAGCCATTCTGATTGGTTTATGTGCTGTCAGTCAACAGTTTTCTATTTTATAACTTTTGCTGGGACCATCATGCAATATTCTTCAACCAGCAAGACAATTGGTCAAGAATGTAGTCAACAGTTTTCTATTTTACAACCTTTGCTGGCACCATCACGCAATAGCCTTCAACCAGCAAGACAATTGGTCAAGAATGCTGTTGTTATCAACTATCTGTGGCTGGTTTTATAGGTTTTCAATTAAACTAGGGTTAGGAAGGACCTCAGTAAGTTATGGAGAGCAAATAAAGCCCTTATGCAAATTAGTTTAGAATTGAGACCATCTGATTGGTTGATGCAATTGTCATTCAAAATACACCATTCTGATTGGTTTATGTACTGTCAGTCAACAGTTCTCTATTTTACAACTTTTGCTGGGACTATCATGCATTAGTCTTCAACCAGCAAGACAATTGGTCAAGAATGCTCTTGTTATCAACTATCTGTGGCTGGTTTTGTAGGTTTTCAATTAAACTAGGGTTAGGAAGGACCTCAGTAAGTTATGGAGAGCAAATAAAGCCCTTATGCAAATTAGTTTAGAATTAAGACCATCTGATTGGTTGATGCAATTGTCATTCAAAATAAGCCATTCTGATTGGTTTATGTACTGTCAGTCAACAGATCTCTATTTTACAATTTTTGCTGGGACTATCATGCATTAGTCTTCAACCAGCAAGACATTTGGTCAAGAATGCTCTTGTTATCAACTATCTGTGGCTGGTTTTGTAGGTTTTCAATTAGACTAGGGTTAGGAAGGACCTCAGTAAGTTATGGAGAGCAAATAAAGCCCTTATGCAAATTAGTTCAGAATTGAGATCATCTGATTGGTTGATGCAACTGTCATTCAAAATAAGCCATTCTGATTGGTTTATATACTGTCAGTCAACAGTTTTCTATTTTACAACTTTTGCTGGGACTATCATGCATTAGTCTTCAACCAGCAAGACAATTGGTCAAGAATGCTCTTGTTATCAACTATCTGTGGCTGGTTCTGCAGGTGTTCAATTAAACTAGGGTTAGGAAGGACCTCAGTAAGTTATGGAGAGCAAATAAAGCCCCTATGCAAATTAGTTTAGAATTGAGACCATCTGATTGGTTGATGCAATTGTCATTCAAACTACACCATTCTGATTGGTTTATGTACTGTCAGTCAACAGTTCTCTATTTTACAACTTTTGCTGGGACTATCATGCATTAATCTTCAACCAGCAAGACAATTGGTCAAGAATGCTCTTGTTATTAACTATCTGTGGCTGGTTTTGTAGGTTTTCAATTAAACTAGGGTTAGGAAGGACCTCAGTAAGTTATGGAGAGCAAATAAAGCCCCTATGCAAATTAGTTCAGAATTGAGACCATCTGATTGGTTGATGCAATTGTCATTCAAAATAAGCCATTCTGATTGGTTTATGTACTGTCAGTCAACAGTTCTCTATTTCACAACTTTTGCTGGGACTATCATGCATTAGTCTTCAACCAGCAAGACATTTGGTCAAGAATGCTCTTGTTATCAACTATCTGTGGCTGGTTTTGTAGGTTTTCAATTAAACTAGGGTTAGGAAGGACCTCAGTAAGTTATGGAGAGCAAATAAAGCCCTTATGCAAATTAGTTCAGAATTGAGATCATCTGATTGGTTGATGCAACTGTCATTCAAAATAAGCCATTCTGATTGGTTTATATACTGTCAGTCAACAGTTTTCTATTTTACAACTTTTGCTGGGACTATCATGCATTAGTCTTCAACCAGCAAGACAATTGGTCAAGAATGTAGTCAACAGTTTTCTATTTTACAACTTTTGCTGGCACCATCACGCAATAGCCTTCAACCAGCAAGACAATTGGTCAAGAATGCTCTTGTTATCAACTATCTGTGGCTGGTTTTATAGGTTTTCAATTAAACTAGGGTTAGGAAGGACCTCAGTAAGTTATGGAGAGCAAATAAAGCCCTTATGCAAATTAGTTTAGAATTGAGACCATCTGATTGGTTGATGCAATTGTCATTCAAAATAAGCCATTCTGATTGGTTTATGTACTGTCTGTCAACAGTTCTCTATTTTACAACTTTTGCTGGGACTATCATGCATTAGTCTTCAACCAGCAAGACATTTGGTTAAGAATGCTCTTGTTATCAACTATCTGTGGCTGGTTTTGTAAGTTTTCAATTAAACTAGGGTTAGGAAGGACCTCAGTAAGTTATGGAGAGCAAATAAAGCCCTTATGCAAATTAGTTCAGAATTGAGATCATCTGATTGGTTGATGCAACTGTCATCCAAAATAAGCCATATTGGTTTATGTATTGTCAGTCAACAGTTTTCTATTTTACAACTTTTGCTGGGACTATCATGCATTAGTCTTCAACCAGCAAGACAATTGGTCAAGAATGCTCTTGTTATCAACTATCTGTGGCTGGTTTGGTAGGTTTTCAATTAAACTAGGGTTAGGAAAGACCTCAGTAAGTTATGGAGAGCAAATAAAGCCCTTATGCAAATTAGTTTAGAATTGAGACCATCTGATTGGTTGATGCAATTGTCATTCAAAATAAGCCATTCTGATTGGTTTATGTGCTGTCAGTCAACAGTTTTCTATTTTATAACTTTTGCTGGGACCATCATGCAATAGTCTTCTACCAGCAAGACAATTGGTCAAGAATGTAGTCAACAGTTTTCTATTTTACAACTTTTGCTGGCACCATCACGCAATAGCCTTCAACCAGCAAGACAATTGGTCAAGAATGCTCTTGTTATCAACTATCTGTGGCTGGTTTTATAGGTTTTCAATTAAACTAGGGTTAGGAAGGACCTCAGTAAGTTATGGAGAGCAAATAAAGCCCTTATGCAAATTAGTTTAGAATTGAGACCATCTGATTGGTTGATGCAATTGTCATTCAAAATAAGCCATTCTGATTGGTTTATGTGCTGTCAGTCAACAGTTTTCTATTTTATAACTTTTGCTGGGACTATCATGCATTAGTCTTCAACCAGCAAGACAATTGGTCAAGAATGCTCTTGTTATCAACTATCTGTGGCTGGTTCTGCAGGTGTTCAATTAAACTAGGGTTAGGAAAGACCTCAGTAAGTTATGGAGAGCAAATAAAGCCCTTATGCAAATTAGTTCAGAATTGAGATCATATGATTGGTTGATGCAACTGTCATTCAAAATAAGCCATTCTGATTGGTTTATATACTGTCAGTCAACAGTTTTCTATTTTACAACTTTTGCTGGGACTATCATGCATTAGTCTTCAACCAGCAAGACAATTGGTCAAGAATGCTCTTGTTATCAACTATCTGTGGGTGGTTCTGCAGGTGTTCAATTAGACTAGGGTGAGGAAGGACCTCAGTAAGTTATGAAGAGCAAATAAAGCCCTTATGCAAATTGGTTCAGAATTGAGATCATATGATTGGTTGATGCAACTGTCATTCAAAATAAGCCATTCTGATTGGTTTATGTACTGTCAGTCAACAGTTTTCTATTTTACAACTTTTGCTGGGACCATCATGCAATAGTCTTCTACCAGCAAGACAATTGGTCAAGAATGTAGTCAACAGTTTTCTATTTTACAACTTTTGCTGGCACCATCACGCTATAGCCTTCAACCAGCAAGACAATTGGTCAAGAATGTTCTTGTTATCAACTATCTGTGGATGGTTCTGCAGGTGTTCAATTAGACTAGGGTGAGGAAGGACCTCAGTAAGTTATGAAGAGCAAATAAAGCCATTATGCAAATTAGTTCAGAATTGAGACCATCTGATTGGTTGATGCAACTGTCATTCAAAATAAGCCATTCTGATTGGTTTATGTACCATCAGTCAACAGTTTCCTATTTTACAACGTTTGCTGGGACCATCATGCAATAGTCTTCAACCAGCAAGACAATTGGTCAATAATGTTCTTGTTATCAACTATCTGTGGCTGGTTCTGCAGTTGTTCAATTAGAATAGGGTGAGGAAGGACCTCAGTAAGTTATAAAAAGCAAATGAAGCCCTTATGCAAATTAGTTTAGAATTGAGACCATCTGATTGGTTGATGCAATTGTCATTCAAAATATGCCATTCTGATTGGTTTATGTGCTGTCAGTCAACAGTTTTCTATTTTATAACTTTTGCTGGGACTATCATGCATTAGTCTTCAACCAGCAAGACAATTGGTCAAGAATGCTCTTGTTATCAACTATCTGTGGCTGGTTCTGCAGGTGTTCAATTAAACTAGGGTTAGGAAAGACCTCAGTAAGTTATGGAGAGCAAATAAAGCCCTTATGCAAATTAGTTCAGAATTGAGATCATATGATTGGTTGATGCAACTGTCATTCAAAATAAGCCATTCTGATTGGTTTATATACTGTCAGTCAACAGTTTTCTATTTTACAACTTTTGCTGGGACTATCATGCATTAGTCTTCAACCAGCAAGACAATTGGTCAAGAATGCTCTTGTTATCAACTATCTGTGGGTGGTTCTGCAGGTGTTCAATTAGACTAGGGTGAGGAAGGACCTCAGTAAGTTATGAAGAGCAAATAAAGCCCTTATGCAAATTGGTTCAGAATTGAGATCATATGATTGGTTGATGCAACTGTCATTCAAAATAAGCCATTCTGATTGGTTTATGTACTGTCAGTCAACAGTTTTCTATTTTACAACTTTTGCTGGGACTATCATGCATTAGTCTTCAACCAGCAAGACAATTGGTCAAGAATGCTCTTGTTATCAACTATCTGTGGCTGGTTTGGTAGGTTTTCAATTAAACTAGGGTTAGGAAAGACCTTAGTAAGTTATGGAGAGCAAATAAAGCCCTATGCAAATTAGTTTAGAATTGAGACCATCTGATTGGTTGATGCAATTGTCATTCAAAATAAGCCATTCTGATTGGTTTATGTGCTGTCAGTCAACAGTTTTATATTTTATAACTTTTGCTGGGACCATCATGCAATAGTCTTCTACCAGCAAGACAATTGGTCAAGAATGTAGTCAACAGTTTTCTATTTTACAACTTTTGCTGGCACCATCACGCAATAGCCTTCAACCAGCAAGACAATTGGTCAAGAATGTTCTTGTTATCAACTATCTGTGGCTGGTTCTGCAGGTGTTCAATTAGACTAGGGTGAGGAAGGACCTCAGTAAGTTATGAAGAGCAAATAAAGCCATTATGCAAATTAGTTCAGAATTGAGACCATCTGATTGGTTGATGCAACTGTCATTCAAAATAAGCTATTCTGATTGGTTTATGTACCATCAGTCAACAGTTTCCTATTTTACAACGTTTGCTGGGACCATCATGCAATAGTCTTCAACCAGCAAGACAATTGGTCAATAATGTTCTTGTTATCAACTATCTGTGGCTGGTTCTGCAGTTGTTCAATTAGAATAGGGTGAGGAAGGACCTCAGTAAGTTATAAAAAGCAAATAAAGCCCTTATGCAAATTAGTTCAGAATTGAGACCATCTGATTGGTTGATGCAACTGTCATTCAAAATAAGCCATTCTGATTGGTTTATGTACTGTCAGTCAACAGTTCTTTATTTTACAACTTTTGCTGGGACTATCAAGCATTAGTCTTCAACCAGCAAGACAATTGGTCAAGAATGCTCTTGTTATCAACTATCTGTGGCTAGTTTTGTAGGTTTTCAATTAAACTAGGGTTAGGAAGGACCTCAGTAAGTTATGGAGAGCAAATAAAGCCCTTATGCAAATTAGTTCAGAATTGAGATCATCTGATTGGTTGATGCAACTGTCATTCAAAATAAGCCATTCTGATTGGTTTATATACTGTCAGTCAACAGTTTTCTATTTTACAACTTTTGCTGGGACTATCATGCATTAGTCTTCAACCAGCAAGACAATTGGTCAAGAATGCTCTTGTTATCAACTATCTGTGGCTGGTTTTGTAGGTTTTCAATTAGACTAGGGTTAGGAAAGACCTCAGTAAGTTATGGAGAGCAAATAAAGCCCTTATGCAAATTAGTTTAGAATTGAGACCATCTGATTGGTTGATGCAATTGTCATTCAAAATAAGCCATTCTGATTGGTTTATGTGCTGTCAGTCAACAGTTTTCTATTTTATAACTTTTGCTGGGACCATCATGCAATATTCTTCAACCAGCAAGACAATTGGTCAAGAATGTAGTCAACAGTTTTCTATTTTACAACTTTTGCTGGCACCATCACGCAATAGCCTTCAACCAGCAAGACAATTGGTCAAGACTGCTGTTGTTATCAACTATCTGTGGCTGGTTTTTTAGGTTTTCAATTAAACTAGGGTTAGGAAGGACCTCAGTAAGTTATGGAGAGCAAATAAAGCCCTTATGCAAATTAGTTTAGAATTGAGACCATCTGATTGTTTGATGCAATTGTCATTCAAAATACACCATTCTGATTGGTTTATGTACTGTCAGTCAACAGTTCTCTATTTTACAACTTTTGCAGGGACTATCATGCATTAGTCTTCAACCAGCAAGACAATTGGTCAAGAATGCTCTTGTTATCAACTATCTGTGGCTGGTTTTGTAGGTTTTCAATTAAACTAGGGTTAGGAAGGACCTCAGTAAGTTATGGAGAGCAAATAAAGCCCTTATGCAAATTAGTTTAGAATTAAGATCATATAATTGGTTGATGCAATTGTCATTCAAAATAAGCCATTCTGATTGGTTTATGTACTGTCAGTCAACAGTTTTCTATTTTATAACTTTTGCTGGGACCATCATGCAATAGTCTTCAACCAGCAAGACAATTGGTCAAGAATGTAGTCAACAGTTTTCTATTTTACAAATTTTGCTGGCACCATCACGCAATAGCCTTCAAACAGCAAGACAATTGGTCAAGAATGTTCATGTTATCAACTATCTGTGGCTGGTTCTGCAGGTGTTCAATTAGACTAGGGTGAGGAAGGACCTCAGTAAGTTATGAAGAGCAAATAAAGCCCTTATGCAAATTAGTTCAGAATTGAGACAATCTGATTGGTTGATGCAACTGTCATTCAAAATAAGCCATTCTGATTGGTTTATGTACTGTGAGTCAACAGTTCTCTATTTTACATCTTTTGCTGGGACTATCATGCATTAATCTTCAACCAGCAAGACAATTGGTCAAGAATGCTCTTGTTATTAACTATCTGTGGCTGGATTTATAGGTTTTCAATTAGACTAGGGTGAGGAAGGACCTCAGTAAGTTATGAAGAGCAAATAAAGCCATTATGCAAATTAGTTCAGAATTGAGACCATCTGATTGGTTGATGCAACTGTCATTCAAAATAAGCTATTCTGATTGGTTTATGTACCATCAGTCAACAGTTTCCTATTTTACAACGTTTGCTGGGACCATCATGCAATAGTCTTCAACCAGCAAGACAATTGGTCAATAATGTTCTTGTTATCAACTATCTGTGGCTGGTTCTGCAGTTGTTCAATTAGAATAGGGTGAGGAAGGACCTCAGTAAGTTATAAAAAGCAAATAAAGCCCTTATGCAAATTAGTTCAGAATTGAGACCATCTGATTGGTTGATGCAACTGTCATTCAAAATAAGCCATTCTGATTGGTTTATGTACTGTCAGTCAACAGTTCTTTATTTTACAACTTTTGCTGGGACTATCAAGCATTAGTCTTCAACCAGCAAGACAATTGGTCAAGAATGCTCTTGTTATCAACTATCTGTGGCTAGTTTTGTAGGTTTTCAATTAAACTAGGGTTAGGAAGGACCTCAGTAAGTTATGGAGAGCAAATAAAGCCCTTATGCAAATTAGTTCAGAATTGAGATCATCTGATTGGTTGATGCAACTGTCATTCAAAATAAGCCATTCTGATTGGTTTATATACTGTCAGTCAACAGTTTTCTATTTTACAACTTTTGCTGGGACTATCATGCATTAGTCTTCAACCAGCAAGACAATTGGTCAAGAATGCTCTTGTTATCAACTATCTGTGGCTGGTTTTGTAGGTTTTCAATTAGACTAGGGTTAGGAAAGACCTCAGTAAGTTATGGAGAGCAAATAAAGCCCTTATGCAAATTAGTTTAGAATTGAGACCATCTGATTGGTTGATGCAATTGTCATTCAAAATAAGCCATTCTGATTGGTTTATGTGCTGTCAGTCAACAGTTTTCTATTTTATAACTTTTGCTGGGACCATCATGCAATATTCTTCAACCAGCAAGACAATTGGTCAAGAATGTAGTCAACAGTTTTCTATTTTACAACTTTTGCTGGCACCATCACGCAATAGCCTTCAACCAGCAAGACAATTGGTCAAGACTGCTGTTGTTATCAACTATCTGTGGCTGGTTTTTTAGGTTTTCAATTAAACTAGGGTTAGGAAGGACCTCAGTAAGTTATGGAGAGCAAATAAAGCCCTTATGCAAATTAGTTTAGAATTGAGACCATCTGATTGGTTGATGCAATTGTCATTCAAAATACACCATTCTGATTGGTTTATGTACTGTCAGTCAACAGTTCTCTATTTTACAACTTTTGCAGGGACTATCATGCATTAGTCTTCAACCAGCAAGACAATTGGTCAAGAATGCTCTTGTTATCAACTATCTGTGGCTGGTTTTGTAGGTTTTCAATTAAACTAGGGTTAGGAAGGACCTCAGTAAGTTATGGAGAGCAAATAAAGCCCTTATGCAAATTAGTTTAGAATTAAGATCATATAATTGGTTGATGCAATTGTCATTCAAAATAAGCCATTCTGATTGGTTTATGTACTGTCAGTCAACAGTTTTCTATTTTATAACTTTTGCTGGGACCATCATGCAATAGTCTTCAACCAGCAAGACAATTGGTCAAGAATGTAGTCAACAGTTTTCTATTTTACAAATTTTGCTGGCACCATCACGCAATAGCCTTCAAACAGCAAGACAATTGGTCAAGAATGTTCATGTTATCAACTATCTGTGGCTGGTTCTGCAGGTGTTCAATTAGACTAGGGTGAGGAAGGACCTCAGTAAGTTATGAAGAGCAAATAAAGCCCTTATGCAAATTAGTTCAGAATTGAGACAATCTGATTGGTTGATGCAACTGTCATTCAAAATAAGCCATTCTGATTGGTTTATGTACTGTGAGTCAACAGTTCTCTATTTTACATCTTTTGCTGGGACTATCATGCATTAATCTTCAACCAGCAAGACAATTGGTCAAGAATGCTCTTGTTATCAACTATCTGTGGCTGGATTTATAGGTTTTCAATTAAACTAGGGTTAGGAAGGACCTCAGTAAGTTATGGAGAGCAAATAAAGCCCTTATGCAAATTAGTTTAGAATTGAGACCATCTGATTGGTTGATGCAATTGTCATTCAAAATAAGCCATTCTGATTGGTTTATGTACTGTCAGTCAACAGTTCTTTATTTTACAACTTTTGCTGGCACCATCACGCAATAGCCTTCAAACAGCAAGACAATTGGTCAATAATGTTCTTGTTATCAACTATCTGTGGCTGGTTCTGCAGTTGTTCAATTAGAATAGGGTGAGGAAGGACCTCAGTAAGTTATGAAGAGCAAATAAAGCCCTTATGCAAATTAGTTCAGAATTGAGACCATCTGATTGGTTGATGCAACTGTCATTCAAAATAAGCCATTCTGATTGGTTTATGTACTGTCAGTCAACAGTTTTCTATTTTACAACTTTTGCTGGGACTATCATGCATTAGTCTTCAACCAACAAGACAATTGGTCAAGAATGCTCTTGTTATCAACTATCTGTGGCTGGTTTTCAATTAAACTAGGGTTAGGAAAGACCTCAGTAAGTTATGGAGAGCAAATAAAGCCCTTATGCAAATTAGTTTAGAATTGAGACCATCTGATTGGTTGATGCAATTGTCATTCAAAATAAGCCATTCTGATTGGTTTATGTACTGTCAGTCAACAGTTCTTTATTTTACAACTTTTGCTGGGACTATCATGCATTAGTCTTCAACCAACAAGACAATTGGTAAAGAATGCTCTTGTTATCAACTATCTGTGGCTGGTTTTGTAGGTTTTCAATTAAACTAGGGTTAGGAAGGACCTCAGTAAGTTATGGAGAGCAAATAAAGCCCTTATGCAAATTAGTTCAGAATTGAGACCATCTGATTGGTTGATGCAATTGTCATTCAAAATAAGCCATTCTGATTGGTTTATGTGCTGTCAGTCAACAGTTTTCTATTTTATAACTTTTGCTGGGACCATCATGCAATAATCTTCAACCAGCAAAACAATTCGTCAAGAATGTAGTCAACAGTTTTCTATTTTACAACTTTTGCTGGCACCATCAGGCAATAGCCTTCAAACAGCAAGACAATTGGTCAAGAATGTTCATGTTATCAACTATCTGTGGCTGGTTCTGCAGGTGTTCAATTAGACTAGGGTGAGGAAGGACCTCAGTAAGTTATGAAGAGCAAATAAAGCCATTATGCAAATTAGTTCAGAATTGAGACCATCTGATTGGTTGATGCAACTGTCATTCAAAATAAGCCATTCTGATTGGTTTATGTACCATCAGTCAACAGTTTCCTTTTTTACAACGTTTGCTGGGACCATCATGCAATAGTCTTCAACCAGCAAGACAATTGGTCAATAATGTTCTTGTTAGCAACTATCTGTGGCTGGTTCTGCAGGTGTTCAATTAGAATAGGGTGAGGAAGGACCTCAGTAAGTTATGGATAGCAAATAAAGCCCTTATGCAAATTAGTTTATAATTAAGACCATCTGATTGGTTGATGCAATTGTCATTCAAAATAAGCCATTCTGATTGGTTTATGTACTGTCAGTCAACAGTTCTCTATTTTACATCTTTTGCTGGGACTATCATGCATTAATCTTCAACCAGCAAGACAATTGGTCAAGAATGTTCTTGTTATCAACTATCTGTGGCTGGTTTTATAGGTTTTCAATTAAACTAGGGTTAGGAAGGACCGCAGTAAGTTATGGAGAGCAAATAAAGCCCTTATACAAATTAGTTCAGAATTGAGACCATCTGATTGGTTGATGCAACTGTCATTCAAAATAAGCCATTCTGATTGGTTTATATACTGTCAGTCAACAGTTTTCTATTTTACAACTTTTGCTGGGACTATCATGCATTAGTCTTCAACCAGCAAGACAATTGGTCAAGAATGCTCTTGTTATCAACTATCTGTGGCTGGTTTTGTAGGTTTTCAATTAAACTAGGGTTAGGAAGGACCTCAGTAAGTTATGGAGAGCAAATAAAGCCCTTATGCAAATTAGTTTATAATTAAGACCATCTGATTGTTTGATGCAATTGTCATTCAAAATAAGCCATTCTGATTGGTTTATGTACTGTCAGTCAACAGTTCTCTATTTTACAACTTTTGCTGGGACTATCATGCATTAGTCTTCAACCAGCAAGACATTTGGTCAAGAATGCTCTTGTTATCAACTATCTGTGGCTGGTTTTGTAGGTTTTCAATTAAACTAGGGTTAGGAAAGACCTCAGTAAGTTATGGAGAGCAAATAAAGCCATTATGCAAATTAGTTTAGAATTGAGACCATCTGATTGGTTGATGCAATTGTCATTCAAAATACACCATTCTGATTGGTTTATGTACTGTCAGTCAATAGTTCTCTATTTTACAACTTTTGCTGGGACTATCATGCATTAGTCTTCAACCAGCAAGACAATTTGTCAAGAATGCTCTTATCAACTATCTGTGGCTGGTTTTGTAGGTTTTCAATTAAACTAGGGTTAGGAAGGAACTCAGTAAGTTATGGAGAGCAAATAAAGCCATTATGCAAATTAGTTCAGAATTGAGATCATCTGATTGGTTGATGCAACTGTCATTCAAAATAAGCCATTCTGATTGGTTTATATACTGTCAGTCAACAGTTTTCTATTTTACAACTTTTGCTGGGACTATCATGCATTAGTCTTCAACCAGCAAGACAATTGGTCAAGAATGCTCTTGTTATCAACTATCTGTGGCTGGTTCTGCAGGTGTTCAATTAGACTAGGGTGAGGAAGGACCTCAGTAAGTTATGAAGAGCAAATAAAGCCCTTATGCAAATTGGTTCAGAATTGAGATCATATGATTGGTTGATGCAACTGTCATTCAAAATAAGCCATTCTGATTGGTTTATGTACTGTCGGTCAACAGTTTTCTATTTTACAACTTTTGCTGGGACTATCATGCATTAGTCTTCAACCAGCAAGACAATTGTTCAAGAATGCTCTTGTTATCAACTATCTGTGGCTGGTTTTGTAGGTTTTCAATTAAACTAGGGTTAGGAAGGACCTCAGTAAGTTATGGAGAGCAAATAAAGCCCTTATGCAAATTAGTTCAGAATTGAGATCATATGATTGGTTGATGCAACTGTCATTCAAAATAAGCCATTCTGATTGGTTTATGTACTGTCAGTCAACAGTTTTCTATTTTACAACTTTTGCTCGGACTATTATGCATTAGTCTTCAACCAGCAAGACAATTGGTCAAGAATGCTCTTGTTATCAACTATCTGTGGCTGGTTTGGTAGGTTTTCAATTAAACTAGGGTTAGGAAGGACCTCAGTAAGTTATGGAGAGCAAATAAAGCCCTTATGCAAATTAGTTTAGAATTGAGACCATCTGATTGGTTGATGCAATTGTCATTCAAAATAAGCCTTTCTGATTGGTTTATGTGCTGTCAGTCAACAGTTTTCTATTTTATAACTTTTGCTGGGACCATCATGCAATAATCTTCAACCAGCAAAACAATTCGTCAAGAATGTAGTCAACAGTTTTCTATTTTACAACTTTTGCTGGCACCATCAGGCAATAGCCTTCAAACAGCAAGACAATTGGTCAAGAATGTTCATGTTATCAACTATCTGTGGCTGGTTCTGCAGGTGTTCAATTAGACTAGGGTGAGGAAGGACCTCAGTAAGTTATGAAGAGCAAATAAAGCCATTATGCAAATTAGTTCAGAATTGAGACCATCTGATTGGTTGATGCAACTGTCATTCAAAATAAGCCATTCTGATTGGTTTATGTACCATCAGTCATCAGTTTCCTTTTTTACAATGTTTGCTGGGACCATCATGCAATAGTCTTCAACCAGCAAGACAATTGGTCAATAATGTTCTTGTTAGCAACTATCTGTGGCTGGTTCTGCAGGTGTTCAATTAGAATAGGGTGAGGAAGGACCTCAGTAAGTTATGAAGAGCAAATAAAACCCTTATGCAAATTAGTTCAGAATTGAGACCATCTGATTGGTTGATGCAACTGTCATTCAAAATAAGCCATTCTGATTGGTTTATGTACTGTCAGTCAACAGTTCTCTATTTTACATCTTTTGCTGGGACTATCATGCATTAATCTTCAACCAGCAAGACAATTGGTCAAGAATGTTCTTGTTATCAACTATCTGTGGCTGGTTTTATAGGTTTTCAATTAAACTAGGGTTAGGAAGGACCGCAGTAAGTTATGGAGAGCAAATAAAGCCCTTATACAAATTAGTTCAGAATTGAGACCATCTGATTGGTTGATGCAACTGTCATTCAAAATAAGCCATTCTGATTGGTTTATATACTGTCAGTCAACAGTTTTCTATTTTACAACTTTTGCTGGGACTATCATGCATTAGTCTTCAACCAGCAAGACAATTGGTCAAGAATGCTCTTGTTATCAACTATCTGTGGCTGGTTTTGTAGGTTTTCAATTAAACTAGGGTTAGGAAGGACCTCAGTAAGTTATGGAGAGCAAATAAAGCCCTTATGCAAATTAGTTTATAATTAAGACCATCTGATTGGTTGATGCAATTGTCATTCAAAATAAGCCATTCTGATTGGTTTATGTACTGTCAGTCAACAGTTCTCTATTTTACAACTTTTGCTGGGACTATCATGCATTAGTCTTCAACCAGCAAGACATTTGGTCAAGAATGCTCTTGTTATCAACTATCTGTGGCTGGTTTTGTAGGTTTTCAATTAAAGTAGGGTTAGGAAAGACCTCAGTAAGTTATGGAGAGCAAATAAAGCCATTATGCAAATTAGTTTAGAATTGAGACCATCTGATTGGTTGATGCAATTGTCATTCAAAATACACCATTCTGATTGGTTTATGTACTGTCAGTCAACAGTTCTCTATTTTACAACTTTTGCTGGGACTATCATGCATTAGTCTTCAACCAGCAAGACAATTTGTCAAGAATGCTCTTGTTATCAACTATCTGTGGCTGGTTTTGTAGGTTTTCAATTAAACTAGGGTTAGGAAGGAACTCAGTAAGTTATGGAGAGCAAATAAAGCCCTTATGCAAATTAGTTCAGAATTGAGATCATCTGATTGGTTGATGCAACTGTCATTCAAAATAAGCCATTCTGATTGGTTTATATACTGTCAGTCAACAGTTTTCTATTTTACAACTTTTGCTGGGACTATCATGCATTAGTCTTCAACCAGCAAGACAATTGGTCAAGAATGCTCTTGTTATCAACTATCTGTGGCTGGTTCTGCAGGTGTTCAATTAGACTAGGGTGAGGAAGGACCTCAGTAAGTTATGAAGAGCAAATAAAGCCCTTATGCAAATTGGTTCAGAATTGAGATCATATGATTGGTTGATGCAACTGTCATTCAAAATAAGCCATTCTGATTGGTTTATGTACTGTCAGTCAACAGTTTTCTATTTTACAACTTTTGCTGGGACTATCATGCATTAGTCTTCAACCAGCAAGACAATTGTTCAAGAATGCTCTTGTTATCAACTATCTGTGGCTGGTTTTGTAGGTTTTCAATTAAACTAGGGTTAGGAAGGACCTCAGTAAGTTATGGAGAGCAAATAAAGCCCTTATGCAAATTAGTTTAGAATTGAAACCATCTGATTGGTTGATGCAATTGTCATTCAAAATAAGCCATTCTGATTGGTTTATGTGCTGTCAGTCAACAGTTTTCTATTTTATAACTTTTGCTGGGACCATCATGCAATAGTCTTCAACCAGCAAGACAATTGGTCAAGAATGTAGTCAACAGTTTTCTATTTTACAACTTTTGCTGGCACCATCACGCAATAGCCTTCAACCAGCAAGACAATTGGTCAAGAATGCTCTTGTTATCAACTATCTGTGGCTGGTTTTATAGGTTTTCAATTTAACTAGGGTTAGGAAGGACCTCAGTAAGTTATGGAGAGCAAATAAAGCCCCTATGCAAATTAGTTTAGAATTGAGACCATCTGATTGGTTGATGCAATTGTCATTCAAAATACACCATTCTGATTGGTTTATGTACTGTCAGTCAACAGTTCTCTATTTTACAACTTTTGCTGGGACTATCATGCATTAGTCTTCAACCAGCAAGACAATTGGTCAAGAATGCTCTTGTTATCAACTATCTGTGGCTGGTTTTGTAGGTTTTCAATTAAACTAGGGTTAGGAAGGACCTCAGCAAGTTATGGAGAGCAAATAAAGCCCTTATGCAAATTAGTTCAGAATTGAGATCATCTGATTGGTTGATGCAACTGTCATTCAAAATAAGCCATTCTGATTGGTTTATATACTGTCAGTCAACAGTTTTCTATTTTACAACTTTTGCTGGGACTATCATGCATTAGTCTTCAACCAGCAAGACAATTGGTCAAGAATGCTCTTGTTATCAACAATCTGTGGCTGGTTCTGCAGGTGTTCAATTAAACTAGGGTTAGGAAGGACCTCAGTAAATTATGGAGAGCAAATAAAGCCCTTATGCAAATTAGTTCAGAATTGAGATCATCTGATTGGTTGATGCAACTGTCATTCAAAATAAGCCATTCTGATTGGTTTATGTACTGTCAGTCAACAGTTCTCTATTTTACAACTTTTGCTGGGACTATCATGCATTAGTCTTCAACCAGCAAGACAATTGGTCAAGAATGCTCTTGTTATCAACTATCTGTGGCTGGTTTTGTAGGTTTTCAATTAAACTAGGGTTAGGAAGGACCTCAGTAAGTTATGGAGAGCAAATAAAGCCCTTATGCAAATTAGTTCAGAATTGAGATCATCTGATTGGTTGATGCAACTGTCATTCAAAATAAGCCATTCTGATTGGTTTATGTACTGTCAGTCATCAGTTTTCTATTTTACAACTTTTGCTGGGACTATCATGCATTAGTCTTCAACCAGCAAGACAATTGGTCAAGAATGCTCTTGTTATCAACTATCTGTGGCTGGTTTTGTAGGTTTTCAATTAAACTAGGGTTAGGAAAGACCTCAGTAAGTTATGGAGAGCAAATAAAGCCCTTATGCAAATTAGTTTAGAATTGAGACCATCTGATTGGTTGATGCAATTGTCATTCAAAATACACCATTCTGATTGGTTTATGTACTGTCAGTCAACAGTTCTCTTTTTTACAACTTTTGCTGGGACTATCATGCATTAGTCTTCAACCAGCAAGACAATTGGTCAAGAATGCTCTTGTTATCAACTATCTGTGGCTGGTTTTGTAGGTTTTCAATTAAACTAGGGCTAGGAAAGACCTCAGTAAGTTATGGAGAGCAAATAAAGCCCTTATGCAAATTAGTTTAGAATTGAGACCATCTGATTGGTTGATGCAATTGTCATTCAAAATAAGCCATTCTGATGGGTTTATGTGCTGTCAGTCAACAGTTTTCTATTTTATAACTTTTGCTGGGACCATCATGCAATAGTCTTCAACCAGCAAGACAATTGGTCAAGAATGTAGTCAACAGTTTTCTATTTTACAACTTTTGCTGGCACCATCACGCAATAGCCTTCAACCAGCAAGACAATTGGTCAAGAATGCTCTTGTTATCAACTATCTGTGGCTGGTTTTGTAGGTTTTCAATTTAACTAGGGTTAGGAAGGACCTCAGTAAGTTATGGAGAGCAAATAAAGCCCCTATGCAAATTAGTTTAGAATTGAGACCATCTGATTGGTTGATGCAATTGTCATTCAAAATACACCATTCTGATTGGTTTATGTACTGTCAGTCAACAGTTCTCTATTTTACAACTTTTGCTGGGACTATCATGCATTAGTCTTCAACCAGCAAGACAATTGGTCAAGAATGCTCTTGTTATCAACTATCTGTGGCTGGTTTTGTAGGTTTTCAATTAAACTAGGGTTAGGAAGGACCTCAGTAAGTTATGGAGAGCAAATAAAGCCCTTATGCAAATTAGCTCAGAATTGAGATCATCTGATTGGTTGATGCAACTGTCATTCAAAATAAGCCATTCTGATTGGTTTATATACTGTCAGTCAACAGTTTTCTATTTTACAACTTTTGCTGGGACTATCATGCATTAGTCTTCAACCAGCAAGACAATTGGTCAAGAATGCTCTTGTTATCAACTATCTGTGGCTGGTTTTGTAGGTTTTCAATTAGACTAGGGTTAGGAAAGACCTCAGTAAGTTATGGAGAGCAAATAAAGCCCTTATGCAAATTAGTTTAGAATTGAGACCATCTGATTGGTTGATGCAATTGTCATTCAAAATAAGCCATTCTGATTGGTTTATGTGCTGTCAGTCAACAGTTTTCTATTTTATAACTTTTGCTGGGACTATCATGCAATATTCTTCAACCAGCAAGACAATTGGTCAAGAATGTAGTCAACAGTTTTCTATTTTACAACTTTTGCTGGCACCATCACGCAATAGCCTTCAACCAGCAAGACAATTGGTCAAGACTGCTGTTGTTATCAACTATCTGTGGCTGGTTTTATAGGTTTTCAATTAAACTAGGGTTAGGAAGGACCTCAGTAAGTTATGGAGAGCAAATAAAGCCCTTATGCAAATTAGTTTAGAATTGAGACCATCTGATTGGTTGATGCAATTGTCATTCAAAATAAGCCATTCTGATTGGTTTATGTACTGTCAGTCAACAGTTCTTTATTTTACAACTTTTGCTGGGACTATCATGCATTAGTCTTCAACCAACAAGACAATTGGTAAAGAATGCTCTTGTTATCAACTATCTGTGGCTGGTTTTGTAGGTTTTCAATTAAACTAGGGTTAGGAAGGACCTCAGTAAGTTATGGAGAGCAAATAAAGCCCTTATGCAAATTAGTTCAGAATTGAGACCATCTGATTGGTTGATGCAATTGTCATTCAAAATAAGCCATTCTGATTGGTTTATGTGCTGTCAGTCAACAGTTTTCTATTTTATAACTTTTGCTGGGACCATCATGCAATAATCTTCAACCAGCAAAACAATTCGTCAAGAATGTAGTCAACAGTTTTCTATTTTACAACTTTTGCTGGCACCATCAGGCAATAGCCTTCAAACAGCAAGACAATTGGTCAAGAATGTTCATGTTATCAACTATCTGTGGCTGGTTCTGCAGGTGTTCAATTAGACTAGGGTGAGGAAGGACCTCAGTAAGTTATGAAGAGCAAATAAAGCCATTATGCAAATTAGTTCAGAATTGAGACCATCTGATTGGTTGATGCAACTGTCATTCAAAATAAGCCATTCTGATTGGTTTATGTACCATCAGTCAACAGTTTCCTTTTTTACAAAGTTTGCTGGGACCATCATGCAATAGTCTTCAACCAGCAAGACAATTGGTCAATAATGTTCTTGTTAGCAACTATCTGTGGCTGGTTCTGCAGGTGTTCAATTAGAATAGGGTGAGGAAGGACCTCAGTAAGTTATGAAGAGCAAATAAAACCCTTATGCAAATTAGTTCAGAATTGAGACCATCTGATTGGTTGATGCAACTGTCATTCAAAATAAGCCATTCTGATTGGTTTATGTACTGTCAGTCAACAGTTCTCTATTTTACATCTTTTGCTGGGACTATCATGCATTAATCTTCAACCAGCAAGACAATTGGTCAAGAATGTTCTTGTTATCAACTATCTGTGGCTGGTTTTATAGGTTTTCAATTAAACTAGGGTTAGGAAGGACCGCAGTAAGTTATGGAGAGCAAATAAAGCCCTTATACAAATTAGTTCAGAATTGAGACCATCTGATTGGTTGATGCAACTGTCATTCAAAATAAGCCATTCTGATTGGTTTATATACTGTCAGTCAACAGTTTTCTATTTTACAACTTTTGCTGGGACTATCATGCATTAGTCTTCAACCAGCAAGACAATTGGTCAAGAATGCTCTTGTTATCAACTATCTGTGGCTGGTTTTGTAGGTTTTCAATTAAACTAGGGTTAGGAAGGACCTCAGTAAGTTATGGAGAGCAAATAAAGCCCTTATGCAAATTAGTTTATAATTAAGACCATCTGATTGGTTGATGCAATTGTCATTCAAAATAAGCCATTCTGATTGGTTTATGTACTGTCAGTCAACAGTTCTCTATTTTACAACTTTTGCTGGGACTATCATGCATTAGTCTTCAACCAGCAAGACATTTGGTCAAGAATGCTCTTGTTATCAACTATCTGTGGCTGGTTTTGTAGGTTTTCAATTAAACTAGGGTTAGGAAGGACCTCAGTAAGTTATGGAGAGCAAATAAAGCCCTTATGCAAATTAGTTCAGAATTGAGACCATCTGATTGGTTGATGCAATTGTCATTCAAAATACACCATTCTGATTGGTTTATGTACTGTCAGTCAACAGTTCTCTATTTTACAACTTTTGCTGGGACTATCATGCATTAGTCTTCAACCAGCAAGACAATTGGTCAAGAATGCTCTTGTTATCAACTATCTGTGGCTGGTTTTGTAGGTTTTCAATTAAACTAGGGTTAGGAAGGACCTCAGTAAGTTATGGAGAGCAAATAAAGCCCTTATGCAAATTAGTTCAGAATTGAGACCATCTGATTGGTTGATGCAATTGTCATTCAAAATACACCATTCTGATTGGTTTATGTACTGTCAGTCAACAGTTTTCTATTTTATAACTTTAGCTGGGACCATCATGCAATAGTCTTCAACCAGCAAGACAATTGGTCAAGAATGTAGTCAACAGTTTTCTATTTTACAACTTTTGCTGGCACCATCACGCAATAGCCTTCAACCAGCAAGACAATTGGTCAAGAATGCTCTTGTTATCAACTATCTGTGGCTGGTTTTGTAGGATTTCAATTAAACTAGGGTTAGGAAGGACCTCAGTAAGTTATGGAAAGCAAATAAAGCCCTTATGCAAATTAGTTTAGAATTAAGACCATCTGATTGGTTGATGCAATTGTCATTCAAAATAAGCCATTCTGATTGGTTTATGTACTGTCAGTCAACAGTTCTCTATTTTACAACTTTTGCTGGGACTATCATGCATTAGTCTTCAACCAGCAAGACATTTGGTCAAGAATGCTCTTGTTATCAACTATCTGTGGCTGGTTTTGTAGGTTTTCAATTAAACTAGGGTTAGGAAGGACCTCAGTAAGTTATGGAGAGCAAATAAAGCCCTTATGCAAATTAGTTCAGAATTGAGACCATCTGATTGGTTGATGCAATTGTCATTCAAAATACACCATTCTGATTGGTTTATGTACTGTCAGTCAACAGTTCTCTATTTTACAACTTTTGCTGAGACTATCATGCATTAGTCTTCAACCAGCAAGACAATTGGTCAAGAATGCTCTTGTTATCAACTATCTGTGGCTGGTTTTGTAGGTTTTCAATTAAACTAGGGTTAGGAAGGACCTCAGTAAGTTATGGAGAGCAAATAAAGCCCTTATGCAAATTAGTTTAGAATTAAGACCATCTGATTGGTTGATGCAATTGTCATTCAAAATAAGCCATTCTGATTGGTTTATGTACTGTCAGTCAACAGTTCTCTATTTTACATTTTTTGCTGGGACTATCATGCATTAGTATTCAACCAGCAAGACATTTGGTCAAAAATGCTCTAGTTATCAACTATCTGTGGCTGGTTTTGTAGGTTTTCAATTAAACTAGGGTTAGGAAGGACCTCAGTAAGTTATGGAGAGCAAATAAAGCCCTTATGCAAATTAGTTCAGAATTGAGATCATCTGATTGGTTGATGCAACTGTCATTCAAAATAAGCCATTCTGATTGGTTTATATACTGTCAGTCAACAGTTTTCTATTTTACAACTTTTGCTGGGACTATCATGCATTAGTCTTCAACCAGCAAGACAATTGGTCAAGAACGTAGTCAACAGTTTTCTATTTTACAACTTTTGCTGGCACCATCACGCAATAGCCTTCAACCAGCAAGACAATTGGTCAAGAATGCTCTTGTTATCAACTATCTGTGGCTGGTTTTGTAGGTTTTCAATTAAACTAGGGTTAGGAAGGACCTCAGTAAGTTATGGAGAGCAAATAAAGCCCTTATGCAAATTAGTTTAGAATTAAGACCATCTGATTGGTTGATGCAATTGTCATTCAAAATAAGCCATTCTGATTGGTTTATGTACTGTCAGTCAACAGTTCTCTATTTTACAACTTTTGCTGGGACTATCATGCATTAGTCTTCAACCAGCAAGACATTTGGTAAAGAATGCTCTTGTTATCAACTATCTGTGGCTGGTTTTGTAGGTTTTCAATTAAATTAGGGTTAGGAAGGACCTCAGTAAGTTATGGAGAGCAAATAAAGCCCTTTTGCAAATTAGTTTAGAATTGAGACCATCTGATTGGTTGATGCAATTGTCATTCAAAATAAGCCATTCTGATTGGTTTATGTGCTGTCAGTCAACAGTTTTCTATTTTATAACTTTTGCTGGGACCATCATGCAATAGTCTTCAACCAGCAAGACAATTGGTCAAGAATGCTCTTGTTATCAACTATCTGTGGCTGGTTTTATAGGTTTTCAATTAAACTAGGGTTAGGAAGGACCTCAGTAAGTTATGGAGAGCAAAAAAAGCCCCTATGCAAATTAGTTTAGAATTGAGACCATCTGATTGGTTGATGCAATTGTCATTCAAAATACACCATTCTGATTGGTTTATGTACTGTCAGTCAACAGTTCTCTATTTTACAACTTTTGCTGGGACTATCATGCATTAGTCTTCAACCAGCAAGACAATTGGTCAAGAATGCTCTTGTTATCAACTATCTGTGGCTGGTTTTGTAGGTTTTCAATTAAACAAGGGTTAGGAAGGACCTCAGTAAGTTATGGAGAGCAAATAAAGCCCTTATGTAAATTAGTTCAGAATTGAGACCATCTGATTGGTTGATGCAATTGTCATTCAAAATAAGCCATTCTGATTGGTTTATATACTGTCAGTCAACAGTTCTCTATTTTACAACTTTTGCTGGGACTAACATGCATTAGTCTTCAACCAGCAAGACATTTAGTCAAGAATGCTCTTGTTATCAACTATCTGTGGCTGGTTTTGTAGGTTTTCAATTAAACTAGGGTTAGGAAGGACCTCAGTAAGTTATGGAGAGCAAATAAAGCCCTTATGCAAATTAGTTCAGAATTGAGATCATCTGATTGGTTGATGCAACTGTCATTCAAAATAAGCCATTCTGATTGGTTTATATACTGTCAGTCAACAGTTTTCTATTTTACAACTTTTGCTGGGACTATCATGCATTAGTCTTCAACCAGCAAGACAATTGGTCAAGAATGTAGTCAACAGTTTTCTATTTTACAACTTTTGCTGGCACCATCACGCAATAGCCTTCAACCAGCAAGACAATTGGTCAAGAATGCTCTTGTTATCAACTATCTGTGTCTGGTTTTGTAGGTTTTAAATTAAACTAGGGTTAGGAAAGACCTCAGTAAGTTATGGAGAGCAAATAAAGCCCTTATGCAAATTAGTTTAGAATTGAGACCATCTGATTGGTTGATGCAATTGTCATTCAAAATAAGCCATTCTGATTGGTTTATGTGCTGTCAGTCAACAGTTTTCTATTTTATAACTTTTGCTGGGACCATCATGCAATAGTCTTCTACCAGCAAGACAATTTGTCAAGAATGTAGTCAACAGTTTTCTATTTTACAACTTTTGCTGGCACCATCACGCAATAGCCTTCAACCAGCAAGACAATTGGTCAAGAATGTTCTTGTTATCAACTATCTGTGGCTGGTTCTGCAGGTGTTCAATTAGACTAGGGTGAGGAAGGACCTCAGTAAGTTATGAAGAGCAAATAAAGCCCCTATGCAAATTAGTTCAGAATTGAGACCATCTGATTGGTTGATGCAACTGTCATTCAAAATAAGCCATTCTGATTGGTTTATGTACCATCAGTCAATAGTTTCCTATTTTACAACGTTTGCTGGCACCATCACGCAATAGCCTTCAACCAGCAAGACATTTGGTCAAGAATGCTCTTGTTATCAACTATCTGTGGCTGGTTTTTTAGGTTTTCAATTAAACTAGGGTTAGGAAGGACCTCAGTAAGTTATGGAGAGCAAATAAAGCCCTTATGCAAATTAGTTCAGAAATGAGATCACCTGATTGGTTGATGCAATTGTCATTCTAAATAAGCCATTCTGATTGGTTTATGTACTGTCAGTCAACAGTTCTCTATTTTACAACTTTTGCTGGGACTATCATGCATTAGTCTTCAACCAGCAAGACATTTGGTTAAGAATGCTCTTGTTATCAACTATCTGTGGCTGGTTTTGTAGGTTTTCAATTAAACTAGGGTTAGGAAGGACCTCAGTAAGTTATGGAGAGCAAATAAAGCCCTTATGCAAATTGGTTCAGAATTGAGATCATACGATTGGTTGATGCAACTGTCATTCAAAATAAGCCATTCTGAATGGTTTATGTACTGTCAGTCAACAGTTTTCTATTTTACAACTTTTGCTGGGACTATCATGCATTAGTCTTCAACCAGCAAGACAATTGGTCAAGAATGCTCTTGTTATCAACTATCTGTGTCTGGTTTTGTAGGTTTTAAATTAAACTAGGGTTAGGAAAGACCTCAGTAAGTTATGGAGAGCAAATAAAGCCCTTATGCAAATTAGTTTAGAATTGAGACCATCTGATTGGTTGATGCAATTGTCATTCAAAATAAGCCATTCTGATTGGTTTATGTGCTGTCAGTCAACAGTTTTCTATTTTATAACTTTTGCTGGGACCATCATGCAATAGTCTTCTACCAGCAAGACAATTTGTCAAGAATGTAGTCAACAGTTTTCTATTTTACAACTTTTGCTGGCACCATCACGCAATAGCCTTCAACCAGCAAGACAATTGGTCAAGAATGTTCTTGTTATCAACTATCTGTGGCTGGTTCTGCAGGTGTTCAATTAGACTAGGGTGAGGAAGGACCTCAGTAAGTTATGAAGAGCAAATAAAGCCATTATGCAAATTAGTTCAGAATTGAGACCATCTGATTGGTTGATGCAACTGTCATTCAAAATAAGCCATTCTGATTGGTTTATGTACCATCAGTCAACAGTTTCCTATTTTACAACATTTGCTGGCACCATCACGCAATAGCCTTCAACCAGCAAGACATTTGGTCAAGAATGCTCTTGTTATCAACTATCTGTGGCTGGTTTTGTAGGTTTTCAATTAAACTAGGGTTAGGAAGAACCTCAGTAAGTTATGGAGAGCAAATAAAGCCCTTATGCAAATTAGTTCAGAAATGAGATCACCTGATTGGTTGATGCAACTGTCATTCAAAATAAGCCATTCTGATTGGTTTATATACTGTCAGTCAACAGTTTTCTATTTTGCAACTTTTGCTGGGACTATCATGCATTAGTCTTCAACCAGCAAGACAATTGGTCAAGAATGTAGTCAACAGTTTTCTATTTTACAACTTTTGCTGGCACCATCACGCAATAGCCTTCAACCAGCAAGACAATTGGTCAAGAATGCTCTTGTTATCAACTTTTCTGTGGCTGGTTTTATAGGTTTTCAATTAAACTAGGGTTAGGAAGGACCTCAGTAAGTTATGGAGAGCAAATAAAGCCCTTATGCAAATTAGTTTAGAATTGAGACCATCTGATTGGTTGATGCAATTGTCATTCAAAATAAGCCATTCTGATTGGTTTATGTACTGTCAGTCAACAGTTCTCTATTTTACAACTTTTGCTAGGACTATCATGCATTAGTCTTCAACCAGCAAGACATTTGGTTAAGAATGCTCTTGTTATCAACTATCTGTGGCTGGTTTTGTAGGTTTTCAATTAAACTAGGGTTAGGAAGGACCTCAGTAAGTTATAAAAAGCAAATAAAGCCCTTATGCAAATTAGTTCAGAATTGAGACCATCTGATTGGTTGATGCAACTGTCATTCAAAATAAGCCATTCTGATTGGTTTATGTACTGTCAGATAACAGTTCTCTATTTTACAACTTTTGCTGGGACTATCAAGCATTAGTCTTCAACCAGCAAGACAATTGGTCAAGAATGCTCTTGTTATCAACTATCTGTGGCTAGTTTTGTAGGTTTTCAATTAAACTAGGGTTAGGAAGGACCTCAGTAAGTTATGGAGAGCAAATAAAGCCCTTATGCAAATTAGTTCAGAATTGAGATCATCTGATTGGTTGATGCAACTGTCATTCAAAATAAGCCATTCTGATTGGTTTATATACTGTCAGTCAACAGTTTTCTATTTTACAACTTTTGCTGGGACTATCATGCATTAGTCTTCAACCAGCAAGACAATTGGTCAAGAATGTTCTTGTTATCAACTATCTGTGGCTCGTTCTGCAGGTGTTCTATTAGACTAGGGTGAGGAAGGACCTCAGTAAGTTATGAAGAGCAAATAAAGCCCTTATGCAAATTAGTTCAGAATTGAGATCATATGATTGCTTGATGCAACTGTCATTCAAAATAAGCCATTCTGATTGGTTTATGTACTGTCAGTCAACAGTTTTCTATTTTACAACTTTTGCTGGGACTACCATGCATTAGTCTTCAACCAGCAAGACAATTGGTCAAGAATGCTCTTGTTATCAACTATCTGTGGCTGGTTTTGTAGGTTTTCAATTAAACTAGGGTTAGGAAAGACCTCAGTAAGTTATGGAGAGCAAATAAAGCCCTTATGCAAATTAGTTTAGAATTGAGACCATCTGATTGGTTGATGCAATTGTCATTCAAAATAAGCCATTCTGATTGGTTTATGTGCTGTCAGTCAACAGTTTTCTATTTTATAACTTTTGCTGGGACCATCATGCAATATTCTTCAACCAGCAAGACAATTGGTCAAGAATGTAGTCAACAGTTTTCTATTTTACAACCTTTGCTGGCACCATCACGCAATAGCCTTCAACCAGCAAGACAATTGGTCAAGAATGCTGTTGTTATCAACTATCTGTGGCTGGTTTTATAGGTTTTCAATTAAACTAGGGTTAGGAAGGACCTCAGTAAGTTATGGAGAGCAAATAAAGCCCTTATGCAAATTAGTTTAGAATTGAGACCATCTGATTGGTTGATGCAATTGTCATTCAAAATACACCATTCTGATTGGTTTATGTACTGTCAGTCAACAGTTCTCTATTTTACAACTTTTGCTGGGACTATCATGCATTAGTCTTCAACCAGCAAGACAATTGGTCAAGAATGCTCTTGTTATCAACTATCTGTGGCTGGTTTTGTAGGTTTTCAATTAAACTAGGGTTAGGAAGGACCTCAGTAAGTTATGGAGAGCAAATAAAGCCCTTATGCAAATTAGTTTAGAATTAAGACCATCTGATTGGTTGATGCAATTGTCATTCAAAATAAGCCATTCTGATTGGTTTATGTACTGTCAGTCAACAGATCTCTATTTTACAATTTTTGCTGGGACTATCATGCATTAGTCTTCAACCAGCAAGACATTTGGTCAAGAATGCTCTTGTTATCAACTATCTGTGGCTGGTTTTGTAGGTTTTCAATTAGACTAGGGTTAGGAAGGACCTCAGTAAGTTATGGAGAGCAAATAAAGCCCTTATGCAAATTAGTTCAGAATTGAGATCATCTGATTGGTTGATGCAACTGTCATTCAAAATAAGCCATTCTGATTGGTTTATATACTGTCAGTCAACAGTTTTCTATTTTACAACTTTTGCTGGGACTATCATGCATTAGTCTTCAACCAGCAAGACAATTGGTCAAGAATGCTCTTGTTATCAACTATCTGTGGCTGGTTCTGCAGGTGTTCAATTAAACTAGGGTTAGGAAGGACCTCAGTAAGTTATGGAGAGCAAATAAAGCCCCTATGCAAATTAGTTTAGAATTGAGACCATCTGATTGGTTGATGCAATTGTCATTCAAACTACACCATTCTGATTGGTTTATGTACTGTCAGTCAACAGTTCTCTATTTTACAACTTTTGCTGGGACTATCATGCATTAATCTTCAACCAGCAAGACAATTGGTCAAGAATGCTCTTGTTATTAACTATCTGTGGCTGGTTTTGTAGGTTTTCAATTAAACTAGGGTTAGGAAGGACCTCAGTAAGTTATGGAGAGCAAATAAAGCCCCTATGCAAATTAGTTCAGAATTGAGACCATCTGATTGGTTGATGCAATTGTCATTCAAAATAAGCCATTCTGATTGGTTTATGTACTGTCAGTCAACAGTTCTCTATTTCACAACTTTTGCTGGGACTATCATGCATTAGTCTTCAACCAGCAAGACAATTGGTCAAGAATGTAGTCAACAGTTTTCTATTTTACAACTTTTGCTGGCACCATCACGCAATAGCCTTCAACCAGCAAGACAATTGGTCAAGAATGCTCTTGTTATCAACTATCTGTGGCTGGTTTTATAGGTTTTCAATTAAACTAGGGTTAGGAAGGACCTCAGTAAGTTATGGAGAGCAAATAAAGCCCTTATGCAAATTAGTTTAGAATTGAGACCATCTGATTGGTTGATGCAATTGTCATTCAAAATAAGCCATTCTGATTGGTTTATGTACTGTCTGTCAACAGTTCTCTATTTTACAACTTTTGCTGGGACTATCATGCATTAGTCTTCAACCAGCAAGACATTTGGTTAAGAATGCTCTTGTTATCAACTATCTGTGGCTGGTTTTGTAAGTTTTCAATTAAACTAGGGTTAGGAAGGACCTCAGTAAGTTATGGAGAGCAAATAAAGCCCTTATGCAAATTAGTTCAGAATTGAGATCATCTGATTGGTTGATGCAACTGTCATCCAAAATAAGCCATATTGGTTTATGTATTGTCAGTCAACAGTTTTCTATTTTACAACTTTTGCTGGGACTATCATGCATTAGTCTTCAACCAGCAAGACAATTGGTCAAGAATGCTCTTGTTATCAACTATCTGTGGCTGGTTTGGTAGGTTTTCAATTAAACTAGGGTTAGGAAAGACCTCAGTAAGTTATGGAGAGCAAATAAAGCCCTTATGCAAATTAGTTTAGAATTGAGACCATCTGATTGGTTGATGCAATTGTCATTCAAAATAAGCCATTCTGATTGGTTTATGTGCTGTCAGTCAACAGTTTTCTATTTTATAACTTTTGCTGGGACCATCATGCAATAGTCTTCTACCAGCAAGACAATTGGTCAAGAATGTAGTCAACAGTTTTCTATTTTACAACTTTTGCTGGCACCATCACGCAATAGCCTTCAACCAGCAAGACAATTGGTCAAGAATGCTCTTGTTATCAACTATCTGTGGCTGGTTTTATAGGTTTTCAATTAAACTAGGGTTAGGAAGGACCTCAGTAAGTTATGGAGAGCAAATAAAGCCCTTATGCAAATTAGTTTAGAATTGAGACCATCTGATTGGTTGATGCAATTGTCATTCAAAATAAGCCATTCTGATTGGTTTATGTGCTGTCAGTCAACAGTTTTCTATTTTATAACTTTTGCTGGGACTATCATGCATTAGTCTTCAACCAGCAAGACAATTGGTCAAGAATGCTCTTGTTATCAACTATCTGTGGCTGGTTCTGCAGGTGTTCAATTAAACTAGGGTTAGGAAAGACCTCAGTAAGTTATGGAGAGCAAATAAAGCCCTTATGCAAATTAGTTCAGAATTGAGATCATATGATTGGTTGATGCAACTGTCATTCAAAATAAGCCATTCTGATTGGTTTATATACTGTCAGTCAACAGTTTTCTATTTTACAACTTTTGCTGGGACTATCATGCATTAGTCTTCAACCAGCAAGACAATTGGTCAAGAATGCTCTTGTTATCAACTATCTGTGGGTGGTTCTGCAGGTGTTCAATTAGACTAGGGTGAGGAAGGACCTCAGTAAATTATGAAGAGCAAATAAAGCCCTTATGCAAATTGGTTCAGAATTGAGATCATATGATTGGTTGATGCAACTGTCATTCAAAATAAGCCATTCTGATTGGTTTATGTACTGTCAGTCAACAGTTTTCTATTTTACAACTTTTGCTGGGACCATCATGCAATAGTCTTCTACCAGCAAGACAATTGGTCAAGAATGTAGTCAACAGTTTTCTATTTTACAACTTTTGCTGGCACCATCACGCTATAGCCTTCAACCAGCAAGACAATTGGTCAAGAATGTTCTTGTTATCAACTATCTGTGGATGGTTCTGCAGGTGTTCAATTAGACTAGGGTGAGGAAGGACCTCAGTAAGTTATGAAGAGCAAATAAAGCCATTATGCAAATTAGTTCAGAATTGAGACCATCTGATTGGTTGATGCAACTGTCATTCAAAATAAGCCATTCTGATTGGTTTATGTACCATCAGTCAACAGTTTCCTATTTTACAACGTTTGCTGGGACCATCATGCAATAGTCTTCAACCAGCAAGACAATTGGTCAATAATGTTCTTGTTATCAACTATCTGTGGCTGGTTCTGCAGTTGTTCAATTAGAATAGGGTGAGGAAGGACCTCAGTAAGTTATAAAAAGCAAATGAAGCCCTTATGCAAATTAGTTTAGAATTGAGACCATCTGATTGGTTGATGCAATTGTCATTCAAAATATGCCATTCTGATTGGTTTATGTGCTGTCAGTCAACAGTTTTCTATTTTATAACTTTTGCTGGGACTATCATGCATTAGTCTTCAACCAGCAAGACAATTGGTCAAGAATGCTCTTGTTATCAACTATCTGTGGCTGGTTCTGCAGGTGTTCAATTAAACTAGGGTTAGGAAAGACCTCAGTAAGTTATGGAGAGCAAATAAAGCCCTTATGCAAATTAGTTCAGAATTGAGATCATATGATTGGTTGATGCAACTGTCATTCAAAATAAGCCATTCTGATTGGTTTATATACTGTCAGTCAACAGTTTTCTATTTTACAACTTTTGCTGGGACTATCATGCATTAGTCTTCAACCAGCAAGACAATTGGTCAAGAATGCTCTTGTTATCAACTATCTGTGGGTGGTTCTGCAGGTGTTCAATTAGACTAGGGTGAGGAAGGACCTCAGTAAGTTATGAAGAGCAAATAAAGCCCTTATGCAAATTGGTTCAGAATTGAGATCATATGATTGGTTGATGCAACTGTCATTCAAAATAAGCCATTCTGATTGGTTTATGTACTGTCAGTCAACAGTTTTCTATTTTACAACTTTTGCTGGGACTATCATGCATTAGTCTTCAACCAGCAAGACAATTGGTCAAGAATGCTCTTGTTATCAACTATCTGTGGCTGGTTTGGTAGGTTTTCAATTAAACTAGGGTTAGGAAAGACCTTAGTAAGTTATGGAGAGCAAATAAAGCCCTATGCAAATTAGTTTAGAATTGAGACCATCTGATTGGTTGATGCAATTGTCATTCAAAATAAGCCATTCTGATTGGTTTATGTGCTGTCAGTCAACAGTTTTATATTTTATAACTTTTGCTGGGACCATCATGCAATAGTCTTCTACCAGCAAGACAATTGGTCAAGAATGTAGTCAACAGTTTTCTATTTTACAACTTTTGCTGGCACCATCACGCAATAGCCTTCAACCAGCAAGACAATTGGTCAAGAATGTTCTTGTTATCAACTATCTGTGGCTGGTTCTGCAGGTGTTCAATTAGACTAGGGTGAGGAAGGACCTCAGTAAGTTATGAAGAGCAAATAAAGCCATTATGCAAATTAGTTCAGAATTGAGACCATCTGATTGGTTGATGCAACTGTCATTCAAAATAAGCTATTCTGATTGGTTTATGTACCATCAGTCAACAGTTTCCTATTTTACAACGTTTGCTGGGACCATCATGCAATAGTCTTCAACCAGCAAGACAATTGGTCAATAATGTTCTTGTTATCAACTATCTGTGGCTGGTTCTGCAGTTGTTCAATTAGAATAGGGTGAGGAAGGACCTCAGTAAGTTATAAAAAGCAAATAAAGCCCTTATGCAAATTAGTTCAGAATTGAGACCATCTGATTGGTTGATGCAACTGTCATTCAAAATAAGCCATTCTGATTGGTTTATGTACTGTCAGTCAACAGTTCTTTATTTTACAACTTTTGCTGGGACTATCAAGCATTAGTCTTCAACCAGCAAGACAATTGGTCAAGAATGCTCTTGTTATCAACTATCTGTGGCTAGTTTTGTAGGTTTTCAATTAAACTAGGGTTAGGAAGGACCTCAGTAAGTTATGGAGAGCAAATAAAGCCCTTATGCAAATTAGTTCAGAATTGAGATCATCTGATTGGTTGATGCAACTGTCATTCAAAATAAGCCATTCTGATTGGTTTATATACTGTCAGTCAACAGTTTTCTATTTTACAACTTTTGCTGGGACTATCATGCATTAGTCTTCAACCAGCAAGACAATTGGTCAAGAATGCTCTTGTTATCAACTATCTGTGGCTGGTTTTGTAGGTTTTCAATTAGACTAGGGTTAGGAAAGACCTCAGTAAGTTATGGAGAGCAAATAAAGCCCTTATGCAAATTAGTTTAGAATTGAGACCATCTGATTGGTTGATGCAATTGTCATTCAAAATAAGCCATTCTGATTGGTTTATGTGCTGTCAGTCAACAGTTTTCTATTTTATAACTTTTGCTGGGACCATCATGCAATATTCTTCAACCAGCAAGACAATTGGTCAAGAATGTAGTCAACAGTTTTCTATTTTACAACTTTTGCTGGCACCATCACGCAATAGCCTTCAACCAGCAAGACAATTGGTCAAGACTGCTGTTGTTATCAACTATCTGTGGCTGGTTTTTTAGGTTTTCAATTAAACTAGGGTTAGGAAGGACCTCAGTAAGTTATGGAGAGCAAATAAAGCCCTTATGCAAATTAGTTTAGAATTGAGACCATCTGATTGGTTGATGCAATTGTCATTCAAAATACACCATTCTGATTGGTTTATGTACTGTCAGTCAACAGTTCTCTATTTTACAACTTTTGCAGGGACTATCATGCATTAGTCTTCAACCAGCAAGACAATTGGTCAAGAATGCTCTTGTTATCAACTATCTGTGGCTGGTTTTGTAGGTTTTCAATTAAACTAGGGTTAGGAAGGACCTCAGTAAGTTATGGAGAGCAAATAAAGCCCTTATGCAAATTAGTTTAGAATTAAGATCATATAATTGGTTGATGCAATTGTCATTCAAAATAAGCCATTCTGATTGGTTTATGTACTGTCAGTCAACAGTTTTCTATTTTATAACTTTTGCTGGGACCATCATGCAATAGTCTTCAACCAGCAAGACAATTGGTCAAGAATGTAGTCAACAGTTTTCTATTTTACAAATTTTGCTGGCACCATCACGCAATAGCCTTCAAACAGCAAGACAATTGGTCAAGAATGTTCATGTTATCAACTATCTGTGGCTGGTTCTGCAGGTGTTCAATTAGACTAGGGTGAGGAAGGACCTCAGTAAGTTATGAAGAGCAAATAAAGCCCTTATGCAAATTAGTTCAGAATTGAGACAATCTGATTGGTTGATGCAACTGTCATTCAAAATAAGCCATTCTGATTGGTTTATGTACTGTGAGTCAACAGTTCTCTATTTTACATCTTTTGCTGGGACTATCATGCATTAATCTTCAACCAGCAAGACAATTGGTCAAGAATGCTCTTGTTATTAACTATCTGTGGCTGGATTTATAGGTTTTCAATTAGACTAGGGTGAGGAAGGACCTCAGTAAGTTATGAAGAGCAAATAAAGCCATTATGCAAATTAGTTCAGAATTGAGACCATCTGATTGGTTGATGCAACTGTCATTCAAAATAAGCTATTCTGATTGGTTTATGTACCATCAGTCAACAGTTTCCTATTTTACAACGTTTGCTGGGACCATCATGCAATAGTCTTCAACCAGCAAGACAATTGGTCAATAATGTTCTTGTTATCAACTATCTGTGGCTGGTTCTGCAGTTGTTCAATTAGAATAGGGTGAGGAAGGACCTCAGTAAGTTATAAAAAGCAAATAAAGCCCTTATGCAAATTAGTTCAGAATTGAGACCATCTGATTGGTTGATGCAACTGTCATTCAAAATAAGCCATTCTGATTGGTTTATGTACTGTCAGTCAACAGTTCTTTATTTTACAACTTTTGCTGGGACTATCAAGCATTAGTCTTCAACCAGCAAGACAATTGGTCAAGAATGCTCTTGTTATCAACTATCTGTGGCTAGTTTTGTAGGTTTTCAATTAAACTAGGGTTAGGAAGGACCTCAGTAAGTTATGGAGAGCAAATAAAGCCCTTATGCAAATTAGTTCAGAATTGAGATCATCTGATTGGTTGATGCAACTGTCATTCAAAATAAGCCATTCTGATTGGTTTATATACTGTCAGTCAACAGTTTTCTATTTTACAACTTTTGCTGGGACTATCATGCATTAGTCTTCAACCAGCAAGACAATTGGTCAAGAATGCTCTTGTTATCAACTATCTGTGGCTGGTTTTGTAGGTTTTCAATTAGACTAGGGTTAGGAAAGACCTCAGTAAGTTATGGAGAGCAAATAAAGCCCTTATGCAAATTAGTTTAGAATTGAGACCATCTGATTGGTTGATGCAATTGTCATTCAAAATAAGCCATTCTGATTGGTTTATGTGCTGTCAGTCAACAGTTTTCTATTTTATAACTTTTGCTGGGACCATCATGCAATATTCTTCAACCAGCAAGACAATTGGTCAAGAATGTAGTCAACAGTTTTCTATTTTACAACTTTTGCTGGCACCATCACGCAATAGCCTTCAACCAGCAAGACAATTGGTCAAGACTGCTGTTGTTATCAACTATCTGTGGCTGGTTTTTTAGGTTTTCAATTAAACTAGGGTTAGGAAGGACCTCAGTAAGTTATGGAGAGCAAATAAAGCCCTTATGCAAATTAGTTTAGAATTGAGACCATCTGATTGGTTGATGCAATTGTCATTCAAAATACACCATTCTGATTGGTTTATGTACTGTCAGTCAACAGTTCTCTATTTTACAACTTTTGCAGGGACTATCATGCATTAGTCTTCAACCAGCAAGACAATTGGTCAAGAATGCTCTTGTTATCAACTATCTGTGGCTGGTTTTGTAGGTTTTCAATTAAACTAGGGTTAGGAAGGACCTCAGTAAGTTATGGAGAGCAAATAAAGCCCTTATGCAAATTAGTTTAGAATTAAGATCATATAATTGGTTGATGCAATTGTCATTCAAAATAAGCCATTCTGATTGGTTTATGTACTGTCAGTCAACAGTTTTCTATTTTATAACTTTTGCTGGGACCATCATGCAATAGTCTTCAACCAGCAAGACAATTGGTCAAGAATGTAGTCAACAGTTTTCTATTTTACAAATTTTGCTGGCACCATCACGCAATAGCCTTCAAACAGCAAGACAATTGGTCAAGAATGTTCATGTTATCAACTATCTGTGGCTGGTTCTGCAGGTGTTCAATTAGACTAGGGTGAGGAAGGACCTCAGTAAGTTATGAAGAGCAAATAAAGCCCTTATGCAAATTAGTTCAGAATTGAGACAATCTGATTGGTTGATGCAACTGTCATTCAAAATAAGCCATTCTGATTGGTTTATGTACTGTGAGTCAACAGTTCTCTATTTTACATCTTTTGCTGGGACTATCATGCATTAATCTTCAACCAGCAAGACAATTGGTCAAGAATGCTCTTGTTATCAACTATCTGTGGCTGGATTTATAGGTTTTCAATTAAACTAGGGTTAGGAAGGACCTCAGTAAGTTATGGAGAGCAAATAAAGCCCTTATGCAAATTAGTTTAGAATTGAGACCATCTGATTGGTTGATGCAATTGTCATTCAAAATAAGCCATTCTGATTGGTTTATGTACTGTCAGTCAACAGTTCTTTATTTTACAACTTTTGCTGGCACCATCACGCAATAGCCTTCAAACAGCAAGACAATTGGTCAATAATGTTCTTGTTATCAACTATCTGTGGCTGGTTCTGCAGTTGTTCAATTAGAATAGGGTGAGGAAGGACCTCAGTAAGTTATGAAGAGCAAATAAAGCCCTTATGCAAATTAGTTCAGAATTGAGACCATCTGATTGGTTGATGCAACTGTCATTCAAAATAAGCCATTCTGATTGGTTTATGTACTGTCAGTCAACAGTTTTCTATTTTACAACTTTTGCTGGGACTATCATGCATTAGTCTTCAACCAACAAGACAATTGGTCAAGAATGCTCTTGTTATCAACTATCTGTGGCTGGTTTTCAATTAAACTAGGGTTAGGAAAGACCTCAGTAAGTTATGGAGAGCAAATAAAGCCCTTATGCAAATTAGTTTAGAATTGAGACCATCTGATTGGTTGATGCAATTGTCATTCAAAATAAGCCATTCTGATTGGTTTATGTACTGTCAGTCAACAGTTCTTTATTTTACAACTTTTGCTGGGACTATCATGCATTAGTCTTCAACCAACAAGACAATTGGTAAAGAATGCTCTTGTTATCAACTATCTGTGGCTGGTTTTGTAGGTTTTCAATTAAACTAGGGTTAGGAAGGACCTTAGTAAGTTATGGAGAGCAAATAAAGCCCTTATGCAAATTAGTTCAGAATTGAGACCATCTGATTGGTTGATGCAATTGTCATTCAAAATAAGCCATTCTGATTGGTTTATGTGCTGTCAGTCAACAGTTTTCTATTTTATAACTTTTGCTGGGACCATCATGCAATAATCTTCAACCAGCAAAACAATTCGTCAAGAATGTAGTCAACAGTTTTCTATTTTACAACTTTTGCTGGCACCATCAGGCAATAGCCTTCAAACAGCAAGACAATTGGTCAAGAATGTTCATGTTATCAACTATCTGTGGCTGGTTCTGCAGGTGTTCAATTAGACTAGGGTGAGGAAGGACCTCAGTAAGTTATGAAGAGCAAATAAAGCCATTATGCAAATTAGTTCAGAATTGAGACCATCTGATTGGTTGATGCAACTGTCATTCAAAATAAGCCATTCTGATTGGTTTATGTACCATCAGTCAACAGTTTCCTTTTTTACAACGTTTGCTGGGACCATCATGCAATAGTCTTCAACCAGCAAGACAATTGGTCAATAATGTTCTTGTTAGCAACTATCTGTGGCTGGTTCTGCAGGTGTTCAATTAGAATAGGGTGAGGAAGGACCTCAGTAAGTTATGGATAGCAAATAAAGCCCTTATACAAATTAGTTCAGAATTGAGACCATCTGATTGGTTGATGCAATTGTCATTCAAAATAAGCCATTCTGATTGGTTTATGTACTGTCAGTCAACAGTTCTCTATTTTACATCTTTTGCTGGGACTATCATGCATTAATCTTCAACCAGCAAGACAATTGGTCAAGAATGTTCTTGTTATCAACTATCTGTGGCTGGTTTTATAGGTTTTCAATTAAACTAGGGTTAGGAAGGACCGCAGTAAGTTATGGAGAGCAAATAAAGCCCTTATACAAATTAGTTCAGAATTGAGACCATCTGATTGGTTGATGCAACTGTCATTCAAAATAAGCCATTCTGATTGGTTTATATACTGTCAGTCAACAGTTTTCTATTTTACAACTTTTGCTGGGACTATCATGCATTAGTCTTCAACCAGCAAGACAATTGGTCAAGAATGCTCTTGTTATCAACTATCTGTGGCTGGTTTTGTAGGTTTTCAATTAAACTAGGGTTAGGAAGGACCTCAGTAAGTTATGGAGAGCAAATAAAGCCCTTATGCAAATTAGTTTATAATTAAGACCATCTGATTGGTTGATGCAATTGTCATTCAAAATAAGCCATTCTGATTGGTTTATGTACTGTCAGTCAACAGTTCTCTATTTTACAACTTTTGCTGGGACTATCATGCATTAGTCTTCAACCAGCAAGACATTTGGTCAAGAATGCTCTTGTTATCAACTATCTGTGGCTGGTTTTGTAGGTTTTCAATTAAACTAGGGTTAGGAAAGACCTCAGTAAGTTATGGAGAGCAAATAAAGCCATTATGCAAATTAGTTTAGAATTGAGACCATCTGATTGGTTGATGCAATTGTCATTCAAAATACACCATTCTGATTGGTTTATGTACTGTCAGTCAATAGTTCTCTATTTTACAACTTTTGCTGGGACTATCATGCATTAGTCTTCAACCAGCAAGACAATTTGTCAAGAATGCTCTTATCAACTATCTGTGGCTGGTTTTGTAGGTTTTCAATTAAACTAGGGTTAGGAAGGAACTCAGTAAGTTATGGAGAGCAAATAAAGCCATTATGCAAATTAGTTCAGAATTGAGATCATCTGATTGGTTGATGCAACTGTCATTCAAAATAAGCCATTCTGATTGGTTTATATACTGTCAGTCAACAGTTTTCTATTTTACAACTTTTGCTGGGACTATCATGCATTAGTCTTCAACCAGCAAGACAATTGGTCAAGAATGCTCTTGTTATCAACTATCTGTGGCTGGTTCTGCAGGTGTTCAATTAGACTAGGATGAGGAAGGACCTCAGTAAGTTATGAAGAGCAAATAAAGCCCTTATGCAAATTGGTTCAGAATTGAGATCATATGATTGGTTGATGCAACTGTCATTCAAAATAAGCCATTCTGATTGGTTTATGTACTGTCGGTCAACAGTTTTCTATTTTACAACTTTTGCTGGGACTATCATGCATTAGTCTTCAACCAGCAAGACAATTGTTCAAGAATGATCTTGTTATCAACTATCTGTGGCTGGTTTTGTAGGTTTTCAATTAAACTAGGGTTAGGAAGGACCTCAGTAAGTTATGGAGAGCAAATAAAGCCCTTATGCAAATTAGTTCAGAATTGAGATCATATGATTGGTTGATGCAACTGTCATTCAAAATAAGCCATTCTGATTGGTTTATGTACTGTCAGTCAACAGTTTTCTATTTTACAACTTTTGCTCGGACTATTATGCATTAGTCTTCAACCAGCAAGACAATTGGTCAAGAATGCTCTTGTTATCAACTATCTGTGGCTGGTTTGGTAGGTTTTCAATTAAACTAGGGTTAGGAAGGACCTCAGTAAGTTATGGAGAGCAAATAAAGCCCTTATGCAAATTAGTTTAGAATTGAGACCATCTGATTGGTTGATGCAATTGTCATTCAAAATAAGCCATTCTGATTGGTTTATGTGCTGTCAGTCAACAGTTTTCTATTTTATAACTTTTGCTGGGACCATCATGCAATAATCTTCAACCAGCAAAACAATTCGTCAAGAATGTAGTCAACAGTTTTCTATTTTACAACTTTTGCTGGCACCATCAGGCAATAGCCTTCAAACAGCAAGACAATTGGTCAAGAATGTTCATGTTATCAACTATCTGTGGCTGGTTCTGCAGGTGTTCAATTAGACTAGGGTGAGGAAGGACCTCAGTAAGTTATGAAGAGCAAATAAAGCCATTATGCAAATTAGTTCAGAATTGAGACCATCTGATTGGTTGATGCAACTGTCATTCAAAATAAGCCATTCTGATTGGTTTATGTACCATCAGTCATCAGTTTCCTTTTTTACAATGTTTGCTGGGACCATCATGCAATAGTCTTCAACCAGCAAGACAATTGGTCAATAATGTTCTTGTTAGCAACTATCTGTGGCTGGTTCTGCAGGTGTTCAATTAGAATAGGGTGAGGAAGGACCTCAGTAAGTTATGAAGAGCAAATAAAACCCTTATGCAAATTAGTTCAGAATTGAGACCATCTGATTGGTTGATGCAACTGTCATTCAAAATAAGCCATTCTGATTGGTTTATGTACTGTCAGTCAACAGTTCTCTATTTTACATCTTTTGCTGGGACTATCATGCATTAATCTTCAACCAGCAAGACAATTGGTCAAGAATGTTCTTGTTATCAACTATCTGTGGCTGGTTTTATAGGTTTTCAATTAAACTAGGGTTAGGAAGGACCGCAGTAAGTTATGGAGAGCAAATAAAGCCCTTATACAAATTAGTTCAGAATTGAGACCATCTGATTGGTTGATGCAACTGTCATTCAAAATAAGCCATTCTGATTGGTTTATATACTGTCAGTCAACAGTTTTCTATTTTACAACTTTTGCTGGGACTATCATGCATTAGTCTTCAACCAGCAAGACAATTGGTCAAGAATGCTCTTGTTATCAACTATCTGTGGCTGGTTTTGTAGGTTTTCAATTAAACTAGGGTTAGGAAGGACCTCAGTAAGTTATGGAGAGCAAATAAAGCCCTTATGCAAATTAGTTTATAATTAAGACCATCTGATTGGTTGATGCAATTGTCATTCAAAATAAGCCATTCTGATTGGTTTATGTACTGTCAGTCAACAGTTCTCTATTTTACAACTTTTGCTGGGACTATCATGCATTAGTCTTCAACCAGCAAGACATTTGGTCAAGAATGCTCTTGTTATCAACTATCTGTGGCTGGTTTTGTAGGTTTTCAATTAAACTAGGGTTAGGAAAGACCTCAGTAAGTTATGGAGAGCAAATAAAGCCATTATGCAAATTAGTTTAGAATTGAGACCATCTGATTGGTTGATGCAATTGTCATTCAAAATACACCATTCTGATTGGTTTATGTACTGTCAGTCAACAGTTCTCTATTTTACAACTTTTGCTGGGACTATCATGCATTAGTCTTCAACCAGCAAGACAATTTGTCAAGAATGCTCTTGTTATCAACTATCTGTGGCTGGTTTTGTAGGTTTTCAATTAAACTAGGGTTAGGAAGGAACTCAGTAAGTTATGGAGAGCAAATAAAGCCCTTATGCAAATTAGTTCAGAATTGAGATCATCTGATTGGTTGATGCAACTGTCATTCAAAATAAGCCATTCTGATTGGTTTATATACTGTCAGTCAACAGTTTTCTATTTTACAACTTTTGCTGGGACTATCATGCATTAGTCTTCAACCAGCAAGACAATTGGTCAAGAATGCTCTTGTTATCAACTATCTGTGGCTGGTTCTGCAGGTGTTCAATTAGACTAGGGTGAGGAAGGACCTCAGTAAGTTATGAAGAGCAAATAAAGCCCTTATGCAAATTGGTTCAGAATTGAGATCATATGATTGGTTGATGCAACTGTCATTCAAAATAAGCCATTCTGATTGGTTTATGTACTGTCAGTCAACAGTTTTCTATTTTACAACTTTTGCTGGGACTATCATGCATTAGTCTTCAACCAGCAAGACAATTGTTCAAGAATGCTCTTGTTATCAACTATCTGTGGCTGGTTTTGTAGGTTTTCAATTAAACTAGGGTTAGGAAGGACCTCAGTAAGTTATGGAGAGCAAATAAAGCCCTTATGCAAATTAGTTTAGAATTGAGACCATCTGATTGGTTGATGCAATTGTCATTCAAAATAAGCCATTCTGATTGGTTTATGTGCTGTCAGTCAACAGTTTTCTATTTTATAACTTTTGCTGGGACCATCATGCAATAGTCTTCAACCAGCAAGACAATTGGTCAAGAATGTAGTCAACAGTTTTCTATTTTACAACTTTTGCTGGCACCATCACGCAATAGCCTTCAACCAGCAAGACAATTGGTCAAGAATGCTCTTGTTATCAACTATCTGTGGCTGGTTTTATAGGTTTTCAATTTAACTAGGGTTAGGAAGGACCTCAGTAAGTTATGGAGAGCAAATAAAGCCCCTATGCAAATTAGTTTAGAATTGAGACCATCTGATTGGTTGATGCAATTGTCATTCAAAATACACCATTCTGATTGGTTTATGTACTGTCAGTCAACAGTTCTCTATTTTACAACTTTTGCTGGGACTATCATGCATTAGTCTTCAACCAGCAAGACAATTGGTCAAGAATGCTCTTGTTATCAACTATCTGTGGCTGGTTTTGTAGGTTTTCAATTAAACTAGGGTTAGGAAGGACCTCAGCAAGTTATGGAGAGCAAATAAAGCCCTTATGCAAATTAGTTCAGAATTGAGATCATCTGATTGGTTGATGCAACTGTCATTCAAAATAAGCCATTCTGATTGGTTTATATACTGTCAGTCAACAGTTTTCTATTTTACAACTTTTGCTGGGACTATCATGCATTAGTCTTCAACCAGCAAGACAATTGGTCAAGAATGCTCTTGTTATCAACAATCTGTGGCTGGTTCTGCAGGTGTTCAATTAAACTAGGGTTAGGAAGGACCTCAGTAAATTATGGAGAGCAAATAAAGCCCTTATGCAAATTAGTTCAGAATTGAGATCATCTGATTGGTTGATGCAACTGTCATTCAAAATAAGCCATTCTGATTGGTTTATGTACTGTCAGTCAACAGTTCTCTATTTTACAACTTTTGCTGGGACTATCATGCATTAGTCTTCAACCAGCAAGACAATTGGTCAAGAATGCTCTTGTTATCAACTATCTGTGGCTGGTTTTGTAGGTTTTCAATTAAACTAGGGTTAGGAAGGACCTCAGTAAGTTATGGAGAGCAAATAAAGCCCTTATGCAAATTAGTTCAGAATTGAGATCATCTGATTGGTTGATGCAACTGTCATTCAAAATAAGCCATTCTGATTGGTTTATGTACTGTCAGTCATCAGTTTTCTATTTTACAACTTTTGCTGGGACTATCATGCATTAGTCTTCAACCAGCAAGACAATTGGTCAAGAATGCTCTTGTTATCAACTATCTGTGGCTGGTTTTGTAGGTTTTCAATTAAACTAGGGTTAGGAAAGACCTCAGTAAGTTATGGAGAGCAAATAAAGCCCTTATGCAAATTAGTTTAGAATTGAGACCATCTGATTGGTTGATGCAATTGTCATTCAAAATACACCATTCTGATTGGTTTATGTACTGTCAGTCAACAGTTCTCTATTTTACAACTTTTGCTGGGACTATCATGCATTAGTCTTCAACCAGCAAGACAATTGGTCAAGAATGCTCTTGTTATCAACTATCTGTTGCTGGTTTTGTAGGTTTTCAATTAAACTAGGGCTAGGAAAGACCTCAGTAAGTTATGGAGAGCAAATAAAGCCCTTATGCAAATTAGTTTAGAATTGAGACCATCTGATTGGTTGATGCAATTGTCATTCAAAATAAGCCATTCTGATTGGTTTATGTGCTGTCAGTCAACAGTTTTCTATTTTATAACTTTTGCTGGGACCATCATGCAATAGTCTTCAACCAGCAAGACAATTGGTCAAGAATGTAGTCAACAGTTTTCTATTTTACAACTTTTGCTGGCACCATCACGCAATAGCCTTCAACCAGCAAGACAATTGGTCAAGAATGCTCTTGTTATCAACTATCTGTGGCTGGTTTTGTAGGTTTTCAATTTAACTAGGGTTAGGAAGGACCTCAGTAAGTTATGGAGAGCAAATAAAGCCCCTATGCAAATTAGTTTAGAATTGAGACCATCTGATTGGTTGATGCAATTGTCATTCAAAATACACCATTCTGATTGGTTTATGTACTGTCAGTCAACAGTTCTCTATTTTACAACTTTTGCTGGGACTATCATGCATTAGTCTTCAACCAGCAAGACAATTGGTCAAGAATGCTCTTGTTATCAACTATCTGTGGCTGGTTTTGTAGGTTTTCAATTAAACTAGGGTTAGGAAGGACCTCAGTAAGTTATGGAGAGCAAATAAAGCCCTTATGCAAATTAGCTCAGAATTGAGATCATCTGATTGGTTGATGCAACTGTCATTCAAAATAAGCCATTCTGATTGGTTTATATACTGTCAGTCAACAGTTTTCTATTTTACAACTTTTGCTGGGACTATCATGCATTAGTCTTCAACCAGCAAGACAATTGGTCAAGAATGCTCTTGTTATCAACTATCTGTGGCTGGTTTTGTAGGTTTTCAATTAGACTAGGGTTAGGAAAGACCTCAGTAAGTTATGGAGAGCAAATAAAGCCCTTATGCAAATTAGTTTAGAATTGAGACCATCTGATTGGTTGATGCAATTGTCATTCAAAATAAGCCATTCTGATTGGTTTATGTGCTGTCAGTCAACAGTTTTCTATTTTATAACTTTTGCTGGGACTATCATGCAATATTCTTCAACCAGCAAGACAATTGGTCAAGAATGTAGTCAACAGTTTTCTATTTTACAACTTTTGCTGGCACCATCACGCAATAGCCTTCAACCAGCAAGACAATTGGTCAAGACTGCTGTTGTTATCAACTATCTGTGGCTGGTTTTATAGGTTTTCAATTAAACTAGGGTTAGGAAGGACCTCAGTAAGTTATGGAGAGCAAATAAAGCCCTTATGCAAATTAGTTTAGAATTGAGACCATCTGATTGGTTGATGCAATTGTCATTCAAAATAAACCATTCTGATTGGTTTATGTACTGTCAGTCAACAGTTCTTTATTTTACAACTTTTGCTGGGACTATCATGCATTAGTCTTCAACCAACAAGACAATTGGTAAAGAATGCTCTTGTTATCAACTATCTGTGGCTGGTTTTGTAGGTTTTCAATTAAACTAGGGTTAGGAAGGACCTCAGTAAGTTATGGAGAGCAAATAAAGCCCTTATGCAAATTAGTTCAGAATTGAGACCATCTGATTGGTTGATGCAATTGTCATTCAAAATAAGCCATTCTGATTGGTTTATGTGCTGTCAGTCAACAGTTTTCTATTTTATAACTTTTGCTGGGACCATCATGCAATAATCTTCAACCAGCAAAACAATTCGTCAAGAATGTAGTCAACAGTTTTCTATTTTACAACTTTTGCTGGCACCATCAGGCAATAGCCTTCAAACAGCAAGACAATTGGTCAAGAATGTTCATGTTATCAACTATCTGTGGCTGGTTCTGCAGGTGTTCAATTAGACTAGGGTGAGGAAGGACCTCAGTAAGTTATGAAGAGCAAATAAAGCCATTATGCAAATTAGTTCAGAATTGAGACCATCTGATTGGTTGATGCAACTGTCATTCAAAATAAGCCATTCTGATTGGTTTATGTACCATCAGTCAACAGTTTCCTTTTTTACAAAGTTTGCTGGGACCATCATGCAATAGTCTTCAACCAGCAAGACAATTGGTCAATAATGTTCTTGTTAGCAACTATCTGTGGCTGGTTCTGCAGGTGTTCAATTAGAATAGGGTGAGGAAGGACCTCAGTAAGTTATGAAGAGCAAATAAAACCCTTATGCAAATTAGTTCAGAATTGAGACCATCTGATTGGTTGATGCAACTGTCATTCAAAATAAGCCATTCTGATTGGTTTATGTACTGTCAGTCAACAGTTCTCTATTTTACATCATTTGCTGGGACTATCATGCATTAATCTTCAACCAGCAAGACAATTGGTCAAGAATGTTCTTGTTATCAACTATCTGTGGCTGGTTTTATAGGTTTTCAATTAAACTAGGGTTAGGAAGGACCGCAGTAAGTTATGGAGAGCAAATAAAGCCCTTATACAAATTAGTTCAGAATTGAGACCATCTGATTGGTTGATGCAACTGTCATTCAAAATAAGCCATTCTGATTGGTTTATATACTGTCAGTCAACAGTTTTCTATTTTACAACTTTTGCTGGGACTATCATGCATTAGTCTTCAACCAGCAAGACAATTGGTCAAGAATGCTCTTGTTATCAACTATCTGTGGCTGGTTTTGTAGGTTTTCAATTAAACTAGGGTTAGGAAGGACCTCAGTAAGTTATGGAGAGCAAATAAAGCCCTTATGCAAATTAGTTTATAATTAAGACCATCTGATTGGTTGATGCAATTGTCATTCAAAATAAGCCATTCTGATTGGTTTATGTACTGTCAGTCAACAGTTCTCTATTTTACAACTTTTGCTGGGACTATCATGCATTAGTCTTCAACCAGCAAGACATTTGGTCAAGAATGCTCTTGTTATCAACTATCTGTGGCTGGTTTTGTAGGTTTTCAATTAAACTAGGGTTAGGAAAGACCTCAGTAAGTTATGGAGAGCAAATAAAGCCATTATGCAAATTAGTTTAGAATTGAGACCATCTGATTGGTTGATGCAATTGTCATTCAAAATACACCATTCTGATTGGTTTATGTACTGTCAGTCAACAGTTCTCTATTTTACAACTTTTGCTGGGACTATCATGCATTAGTCTTCAACCAGCAAGACAATTTGTCAAGAATGCTCTTGTTATCAACTATCTGTGGCTGGTTTTGTAGGTTTTCAATTAAACTAGGGTTAGGAAGGAACTCAGTAAGTTATGGAGAGCAAATAAAGCCCTTATGCAAATTAGTTCAGAATTGAGATCATCTGATTGGTTGATGCAACTGTCATTCAAAATAAGCCATTCTGATTGGTTTATATACTGTCAGTCAACAGTTTTCTATTTTACAACTTTTGCTGGGACTATCATGCATTAGTCTTCAACCAGCAAGACAATTGGTCAAGAATGCTCTTGTTATCAACTATCTGTGGCTGGTTCTGCAGGTGTTCAATTAGACTAGGGTGAGGAAGGACCTCAGTAAGTTATGAAGAGCAAATAAAGCCCTTATGCAAATTGGTTCAGAATTGAGATCATATGATTGGTTGATGCAACTGTCATTCAAAATAAGCCATTCTGATTGGTTTATGTACTGTCAGTCAACAGTTTTCTATTTTACAACTTTTGCTGGGACTATCATGCATTAGTCTTCAACCAGCAAGACAATTGTTCAAGAATGCTCTTGTTATCAACTATATGTGGCTGGTTTTGTAGGTTTTCAATTAAACTAGGGTTAGGAAGGACCTCAGTAAGTTATGGAGAGCAAATAAAGCCCTTATGCAAATTAGTTCAGAATTGAGATCATATGATTGGTTGATGCAACTGTCATTCAAAATAAGCCATTCTGATTGGTTTATGTACTGTCAGTCAACAGTTTTCTATTTTACAACTTTTGCTCGGACTATTATGCATTAGTCTTCAACCAGCAAGACAATTGGTCAAGAATGCTCTTGTTATCAACTATCTGTGGCTGGTTTGGTAGGTTTTCAATTAAACTAGGGTTAGGAAGGACCTCAGTAAGTTATGGAGAGCAAATAAAGCCCTTATGCAAATTAGTTCAGAATTGAGACCATCTGATTGGTTGATGCAATTGTCATTCAAAATAAGCCATTCTGATTGGTTTATGTGCTGTCAGTCAACAGTTTTCTATTTTATAACTTTTGCTGGGACCATCATGCAATAATCTTCAACCAGCAAAACAATTCGTCAAGAATGTAGTCAACAGTTTTCTATTTTACAACTTTTGCTGGCACCATCAGGCAATAGCCTTCAAACAGCAAGACAATTGGTCAAGAATGTTCATGTTATCAACTATCTGTGGCTGGTTCTGCAGGTGTTCAATTAGACTAGGGTGAGGAAGGACCTCAGTAAGTTATGAAGAGCAAATAAAGCCATTATGCAAATTAGTTCAGAATTGAGACCATCTGATTGGTTGATGCAACTGTCATTCAAAATAAGCCATTCTGATTGGTTTATGTACCATCAGTCAACAGTTTCCTTTTTTACAACGTTTGCTGGGACCATCATGCAATAGTCTTCAACCAGCAAGACAATTGGTCAATAATGTTCTTGTTAGCAACTATCTGTGGCTGGTTCTGCAGGTGTTCAATTAGAATAGGGTGAGGAAGGACCTCAGTAAGTTATGAAGAGCAAATAAAACCCTTATGCAAATTAGTTCAGAATTGAGACCATCTGATTGGTTGATGCAACTGTCATTCAAAATAAGCCATTCTGATTGGTTTATGTACTGTCAGTCAACAGTTCTCTATTTTACATCTTTTGCTGGGACTATCATGCATTAATCTTCAACCAGCAAGACAATTGGTCAAGAATGTTCTTGTTATCAACTATCTGTGGCTGGTTTTATAGGTTTTCAATTAAACTAGGGTTAGGAAGGACCGCAGTAAGTTATGGAGAGCAAATAAAGCCCTTATACAAATTAGTTCAGAATTGAGACCATCTGATTGGTTGATGCAACTGTCATTCAAAATAAGCCATTCTGATTGGTTTATATACTGTCAGTCAACAGTTTTCTATTTTACAACTTTTGCTGGGACTATCATGCATTAGTCTTCAACCAGCAAGACAATTGGTCAAGAATGCTCTTGTTATCAACTATCTGTGGCTGGTTTTGTAGGTTTTCAATTAAACTAGGGTTAGGAAGGACCACAGTAAGTTATGGAGAGCAAATAAAGCCCTTATGCAAATTAGTTTATAATTAAGACCATCTGATTGGTTGATGCAATTGTCATTCAAAATAAGCCATTCTGATTGGTTTATGTACTGTCAGTCAACAGTTCTCTATTTTACAACTTTTGCTGGGACTATCATGCATTAGTCTTCAACCAGCAAGACATTTGGTCAAGAATGCTCTTGTTATCAACTATCTGTGGCTGGTTTTGTAGGTTTTCAATTAAACTAGGGTTAGGAAAGACCTCAGTAAGTTATGGAGAGCAAATAAAGCCATTATGCAAATTAGTTTAGAATTGAGACCATCTGATTGGTTGATGCAATTGTCATTCAAAATACACCATTCTGATTGGTTTATGTACTGTCAGTCAACAGTTCTCTATTTTACAACTTTTGCTGGGACTATCATGCATTAGTCTTCAACCAGCAAGACAATTTGTCAAGAATGCTCTTGTTATCAACTATCTGTGGCTGGTTTTGTAGGTTTTCAATTAAACTAGGGTTAGGAAGGAACTCAGTAAGTTATGGAGAGCAAATAAAGCCCTTATGCAAATTAGTTCAGAATTGAGATCATCTGATTGGTTGATGCAACTGTCATTCAAAATAAGCCATTCTGATTGGTTTATATACTGTCAGTCAACAGTTTTCTATTTTACAACTTTTGCTGGGACTATCATGCATTAGTCTTCAACCAGCAAGACAATTGGTCAAGAATGCTCTTGTTATCAACTATCTGTGGCTGGTTCTGCAGGTGTTCAATTAGACTAGAGTGAGGAAGGACCTCAGTAAGTTATGAAGAGCAAATAAAGCCCTTATGCAAATTGGTTCAGAATTGAGATCATATGATTGGTTGATGCAACTGTCATTCAAAATAAGCCATTCTTATTGGTTTATGTACTGTCAGTCAACAGTTTTCTATTTTACAACTTTTGCTGGGACTATCATGCATTAGTCTTCAACCAGCAAGACAATTGTTCAAGAATGCTCTTGTTATCAACTATCTGTGGCTGGTTTTGTAGGTTTTCAATTAAACTAGGGTTAGGAAGGACCTCAGTAAGTTATGGAGAGCAAATAAAGCCCTTATGCAAATTAGTTCAGAATTGAGATCATATGATTGGTTGATGCAACTGTCATTCAAAATAAGCCATTCTGATTGGTTTATGTACTGTCAGTCAACAGTTTTCTATTTTACAACTTTTGCTCGGACTATTATGCATTAGTCTTCAACCAGCAAGACAATTGGTCAAGAATGCTCTTGTTATCAACTATCTGTGGCTGGTTTGGTAGGTTTTCAATTAAACTAGGGTTAGGAAAGACCTCAGTAAGTTATGGAGAGCAAATAAAGCCCTTATGCAAATTAGTTTAGAATTGAGACCATCTGATTGGTTGATGCAATTGTCATTCAAAATAAGCCATTCTGATTGGTTTATGTGCTGTCAGTCAACAGTTTTCTATTTTATAACTTTTGCTGGGACCATCATGCAATAGTCTTCAACCAGCAAGACAAATGGTCAAGAATGTAGTCAACAGTTTTCTATTTTACAACTTTTGCTGGCACCATCACGCAATAGCCTTCAACCAGCAAGACAATTGGTCAAGAATGCTCTTGTTATCAACTATCTGTGGCTGGTTTTATAGGTTTTTAATTTAACTAGGGTTAGGAAGGACCTCAGTAAGTTATGGAGAGCAAATAAAGCCCCCATGCAAATTAGTCTAGAATTGAGACCATCTGATTGGTTGATGCAATTGTCATTCAAAATACACCATTCTGATTGGTTTATGTACTGTCAGTCAACAGTTCTCTATTTTACAACTTTTGCTGGGACTATCATGCATTAGTCTTCAACCAGCAAGACAATTGGTCAAGAATGCTCTTGTTATCAACTATCTGTGGCTGGTTTTGTAGGTTTTCAATTAAACTAGGGTTAGGAAGGACCTCAGTAAGTTATGGAGAGCAAATAAAGCCCTTATGCAAATTAGTTTAGAATTGAGACCATCTGATTGGTTGATGCAATTGTCATTCAAAATAAGCCATTCTGATTGGTTTATGTACTGTCAGTCAACAGTTCTTTATTTTACAACTTTTGCTGGGACTATCATGCATTAGTCTTCAACCAACAAGACAATTGGTAAAGAATGCTCTTGTTATCAACTATCTGTGGCTGGTTTTGTAGGTTTTCAATTAAACTAGGGTTAGGAAGGACCTCAGTAAGTTATGGAGAGCAAATAAAGCCCTTATGCAAATTAGTTCAGAATTGAGACCATCTGATTGGTTGATGCAATTGTCATTCAAAATAAGCCATTCTGATTGGTTTATGTGCTGTCAGTCAACAGTTTTCTATTTTATAACTTTTGCTGGGACCATCATGCAATAATCTTCAACCAGCAAAACAATTCGTCAAGAATGTAGTCAACAGTTTTCTATTTTACAACTTTTGCTGGCACCATCAGGCAATAGCCTTCAAACAGCAAGACAATTGGTCAAGAATGTTCATGTTATCAACTATCTGTGGCTGGTTCTGCAGGTGTTCAATTAGACTAGGGTGAGGAAGGACCTCAGTAAGTTATGAAGAGCAAATAAAGCCATTATGCAAATTAGTTCAGAATTGAGACCATCTGATTGGTTGATGCAACTGTCATTCAAAATAAGCCATTCTGATTGGTTTATGTACCATCAGTCAACAGTTTCCTTTTTTACAAAGTTTGCTGGGACCATCATGCAATAGTCTTCAACCAGCAAGACAATTGGTCAATAATGTTCTTGTTAGCAACTATCTGTGGCTGGTTCTGCAGGTGTTCAATTAGAATAGGGTGAGGAAGGACCTCAGTAAGTTATGAAGAGCAAATAAAACCCTTATGCAAATTAGTTCAGAATTGAGACCATCTGATTGGTTGATGCAACTGTCATTCAAAATAAGCCATTCTGATTGGTTTATGTACTGTCAGTCAACAGTTCTCTATTTTACATCTTTTGCTGGGACTATCATGCATTAATCTTCAACCAGCAAGACAATTGGTCAAGAATGTTCTTGTTATCAACTATCTGTGGCTGGTTTTATAGGTTTTCAATTAAACTAGGGTTAGGAAGGACCGCAGTAAGTTATGGAGAGCAAATAAAGCCCTTATACAAATTAGTTCAGAATTGAGACCATCTGATTGGTTGATGCAACTGTCATTCAAAATAAGCCATTCTGATTGGTTTATATACTGTCAGTCAACAGTTTTCTATTTTACAACTTTTGCTGGGACTATCATGCATTAGTCTTCAACCAGCAAGACAATTGGTCAAGAATGCTCTTGTTATCAACTATCTGTGGCTGGTTTTGTAGGTTTTCAATTAAACTAGGGTTAGGAAGGACCTCAGTAAGTTATGGAGAGCAAATAAAGCCCTTATGCAAATTAGTTTATAATTAAGACCATCTGATTGGTTGATGCAATTGTCATTCAAAATAAGCCATTCTGATTGGTTTATGTACTGTCAGTCAACAGTTCTCTATTTTACAACTTTTGCTGGGACTATCATGCATTAGTCTTCAACCAGCAAGACATTTGGTCAAGAATGCTCTTGTTATCAACTATCTGTGGCTGGTTTTGTAGGTTTTCAATTAAACTAGGGTTAGGAAAGACCTCAGTAAGTTATGGAGAGCAAATAAAGCCATTATGCAAATTAGTTTAGAATTGAGACCATCTGATTGGTTGATGCAATTGTCATTCAAAATACACCATTCTGATTGGTTTATGTACTGTCAGTCAACAGTTCTCTATTTTACAACTTTTGCTGGGACTATCATGCATTAGTCTTCAACCAGCAAGACAATTGGTCAAGAATGCTCTTGTTATCAACTATCTGTGGCTGGTTCTGCAGGTGTTCAATTAGACTAGGGTGAGGAAGGACCTCAGTAAGTTATGAAGAGCAAATAAAGCCCTTATGCAAATTGGTTCAGAATTGAGATCATATGATTGGTTGATGCAACTGTCATTCAAAATAAGCCATTCTGATTGGTTTATGTACTGTCAGTCAACAGTTTTCTATTTTACAACTTTTGCTGGGACTATCATGCATTAGTCTTCAACCAGCAAGACAATTGTTCAAGAATGCTCTTGTTATCAACTATATGTGGCTGGTTTTGTAGGTTTTCAATTAAACTAGGGTTAGGAAGGACCTCAGTAAGTTATGGAGAGCAAATAAAGCCCTTATGCAAATTAGTTCAGAATTGAGATCATATGATTGGTTGATGCAACTGTCATTCAAAATAAGCCATTCTGATTGGTTTATGTACTGTCAGTCAACAGTTTTCTATTTTACAACTTTTGCTCGGACTATTATGCATTAGTCTTCAACCAGCAAGACAATTGGTCAAGAATGCTCTTGTTATCAACTATCTGTGGCTGGTTTGGTAGGTTTTCAATTAAACTAGGGTTAGGAAGGACCTCAGTAAGTTATGGAGAGCAAATAAAGCCCTTATGCAAATTAGTTCAGAATTGAGACCATCTGATTGGTTGATGCAATTGTCATTCAAAATAAGCCATTCTGATTGGTTTATGTGCTGTCAGTCAACAGTTTTCTATTTTATAACTTTTGCTGGGACCATCATGCAATAATCTTCAACCAGCAAAACAATTCGTCAAGAATGTAGTCAACAGTTTTCTATTTTACAACTTTTGCTGGCACCATCAGGCAATAGCCTTCAAACAGCAAGACAATTGGTCAAGAATGTTCATGTTATCAACTATCTGTGGCTGGTTCTGCAGGTGTTCAATTAGACTAGGGTGAGGAAGGACCTCAGTAAGTTATGAAGAGCAAATAAAGCCATTATGCAAATTAGTTCAGAATTGAGACCATCTGATTGGTTGATGCAACTGTCATTCAAAATAAGCCATTCTGATTGGTTTATGTACCATCAGTCAACAGTTTCCTTTTTTACAACTTTTTCTGGGACCATCATGCAATAGTCTTCAACCAGCAAGACAATTGGTCAATAATGTTCTTGTTAGCAACTATCTGTGGCTGGTTCTGCAGGTGTTCAATTAGAATAGGGTGAGGAAGGACCTCAGTAAGTTATGAAGAGCAAATAAAACCCTTATGCAAATTAGTTCAGAATTGAGACCATCTGATTGGTTGATGCAACTGTCATTCAAAATAAGCCATTCTGATTGGTTTATGTACTGTCAGTCAACAGTTCTCTATTTTACATCTTTTGCTGGGACTATCATGCATTAATCTTCAACCAGCAAGACAATTGGTCAAGAATGTTCTTGTTATCAACTATCTGTGGCTGGTTTTATAGGTTTTCAATTAAACTAGGGTTAGGAAGGACCGCAGTAAGTTATGGAGAGCAAATAAAGCCCTTATACAAATTAGTTCAGAATTGAGACCATCTGATTGGTTGATGCAACTGTCATTCAAAATAAGCCATTCTGATTGGTTTATATACTGTCAGTCAACAGTTTTCTATTTTACAACTTTTGCTGGGACTATCATGCATTAGTCTTCAACCAGCAAGACAATTGGTCAAGAATGCTCTTGTTATCAACTATCTGTGGCTGGTTTTGTAGGTTTTCAATTAAACTAGGGTTAGGAAGGACCACAGTAAGTTATGGAGAGCAAATAAAGCCCTTATGCAAATTAGTTTATAATTAAGACCATCTGATTGGTTGATGCAATTGTCATTCAAAATAAGCCATTCTGATTGGTTTATGTACTGTCAGTCAACAGTTCTCTATTTTACAACTTTTGCTGGGACTATCATGCATTAGTCTTCAACCAGCAAGACATTTGGTCAAGAATGCTCTTGTTATCAACTATCTGTGGCTGGTTTTGTAGGTTTTCAATTAAACTAGGGTTAGGAAAGACCTCAGTAAGTTATGGAGAGCAAATAAAGCCATTATGCAAATTAGTTTAGAATTGAGACCATCTGATTGGTTGATGCAATTGTCATTCAAAATACACCATTCTGATTGGTTTATGTACTGTCAGTCAACAGTTCTCTATTTTACAACTTTTGCTGGGACTATCATGCATTAGTCTTCAACCAGCAAGACAATTTGTCAAGAATGCTCTTGTTATCAACTATCTGTGGCTGGTTTTGTAGGTTTTCAATTAAACTAGGGTTAGGAAGGAACTCAGTAAGTTATGGAGAGCAAATAAAGCCCTTATGCAAATTAGTTCAGAATTGAGATCATCTGATTGGTTGATGCAACTGTCATTCAAAATAAGCCATTCTGATTGGTTTATATACTGTCAGTCAACAGTTTTCTATTTTACAACTTTTGCTGGGACTATCATGCATTAGTCTTCAACCAGCAAGACAATTGGTCAAGAATGCTCTTGTTATCAACTATCTGTGGCTGGTTCTGCAGGTGTTCAATTAGACTAGAGTGAGGAAGGACCTCAGTAAGTTATGAAGAGCAAATAAAGCCCTTATGCAAATTGGTTCAGAATTGAGATCATATGATTGGTTGATGCAACTGTCATTCAAAATAAGCCATTCTTATTGGTTTATGTACTGTCAGTCAACAGTTTTCTATTTTACAACTTTTGCTGGGACTATCATGCATTAGTCTTCAACCAGCAAGACAATTGTTCAAGAATGCTCTTGTTATCAACTATCTGTGGCTGGTTTTGTAGGTTTTCAATTAAACTAGGGTTAGGAAGGACCTCAGTAAGTTATGGAGAGCAAATAAAGCCCTTATGCAAATTAGTTCAGAATTGAGATCATATGATTGGTTGATGCAACTGTCATTCAAAATAAGCCATTCTGATTGGTTTATGTACTGTCAGTCAACAGTTTTCTATTTTACAACTTTTGCTCGGACTATTATGCATTAGTCTTCAACCAGCAAGACAATTGGTCAAGAATGCTCTTGTTATCAACTATCTGTGGCTGGTTTGGTAGGTTTTCAATTAAACTAGGGTTAGGAAAGACCTCAGTAAGTTATGGAGAGCAAATAAAGCCCTTATGCAAATTAGTTTAGAATTGAGACCATCTGATTGGTTGATGCAATTGTCATTCAAAATAAGCCATTCTGATTGGTTTATGTGCTGTCAGTCAACAGTTTTCTATTTTATAACTTTTGCTGGGACCATCATGCAATAGTCTTCAACCAGCAAGACAAATGGTCAAGAATGTAGTCAACAGTTTTCTATTTTACAACTTTTGCTGGCACCATCACGCAATAGCCTTCAACCAGCAAGACAATTGGTCAAGAATGCTCTTGTTATCAACTATCTGTGGCTGGTTTTATAGGTTTTTAATTTAACTAGGGTTAGGAAGGACCTCAGTAAGTTATGGAGAGCAAATAAAGCCCCCATGCAAATTAGTTTAGAATTGAGACCATCTGATTGGTTGATGCAATTGTCATTCAAAATACACCATTCTGATTGGTTTATGTACTGTCAGTCAACAGTTCTCTATTTTACAACTTTTGCTGGGACTATCATGCATTAGTCTTCAACCAGCAAGACAATTGGTCAAGAATGCTCTTGTTATCAACTATCTGTGGCTGGTTTTGTAGGTTTTCAATTAAACTAGGGTTAGGAAGGACCTCAGTAAGTTATGGAGAGCAAATAAAGCCCTTATGCAAATTAGTTCAGAATTGAGATCATCTGATTGGTTGATGCAACTGTCATTCAAAATAAGCCATTCTGATTGGTTTATATACTGTCAGTCAACAGTTTTCTATTTTACAACTTTTGCTGGGACTATCATGCATTAGTCTTCAACCAGCAAGACAATTGGTCAAGAATGCTCTTGTTATCAACAATCTGTGGCTGGTTCTGCAGGTGTTCAATTAAACTAGGGTTAGGAAGGACCTCAGTAAATTATGGAGAGCAAATAAAGCCCTTATGCAAATTAGTTCAGAATTGAGATCATCTGATTGGTTGATGCAACTGTCATTCAAAATAAGCCATTCTGATTGGTTTATGTACTGTCAGTCAACAGTTCTCTATTTTACAACTTTTGCTGGGACTATCATGCATTAGTCTTCAACCAGCAAGACAATTGGTCAAGAATGCTCTTGTTATCAACTATCTGTGGATGGTTTTGTAGGTTTTCAATTAAACTAGGGTTAGGAAGGACCTCAGTAAGTTATGGAGAGCAAATAAAGCCCTTATGCAAATTAGTTCAGAATTGAGATCATCTGATTGGTTGATGCAATTGTCATTCAAAATAAGCCATTCTGATTGGTTTATGTGCTGTCAGTCAACAGTTTTCTATTTTATAACTTTTGCTGGGACCATCATGCATTAGTCTTCAACCAGCAAGACAATTGGTCAAGAATGCTCTTGTTATCAACTATCTGTGGCTGGTTTTGTAGGTTTTCAATTAAACTAGGGTTAGGAAGGACCTCAGTAAGTTATGGAGAGCAAATAAAGCCCTTATGCAAATTAGTTCAGAATTGAGATCATCTGATTGGTTGATGCAACTGTCATTCAAAATAAGCCATTCTGATTGGTTTATATACTGTCAGTCAACAGTTTTCTATTTTACAACTTTTGCTGGGACTATCATGCATTAGTCTTCAACCAGCAAGACAATTGGTCAAGAATGCTCTTGTTATCAACTATCTGTGGCTGGTTCTGCAGGTATTCAATTAAACTAGGGTTAGGAAAGACCTCAGTAAGTTATGGAGAGAAAATAAAGCCCTTATGCAAATTAGTTTAGAATTGAGACCATCTGATTGGTTGATGCAATTGTCATTCAAAATAAGCCATTCTGATTGGTTTATGTACTGTCAGTCAACAGTTCTTTATTTCACAACTTTTGCTGGGACTATCATGCATTAGTCTTCAACCAGCAAGACAATTGGTCAAGAATGCTCTTGTTATCAACTATCTGTGGCTGGTTTTGTAGGTTTTCAATTAAACTAGGGTTAGGAAGGACCTCAGTAAGTTATGGAGAGCAAATAAAGCCCTTATGCAAATTAGTTCAGAATTGAGATCATCTGATTGGTTGATGCAACTGTCATTCAAAATAAGCCATTCTGATTGGTTTATATACTGTCAGTCATCAGTTTTCTATTTTACAACTTTTGCTGGGACTATCATGCATTAGTCTTCAACCAGCAAGACAATTGGTCAAGAATGCTCTTGTTATCAACAATCTGTGGCTGGTTCTGCAGGTGTTCACTAAAACTAGGGTTAGGAAAGACCTCAGTACGTTATGAAGAGCAAATAAAGCCCTTATGCAAATTAGTTTAGAATTAAGACCATCTGATTGGTTGATGCAATTGTCATTCAAACTAAGCCATTCTGATTGGTTTATGTACTGTCAGTCAACAGTTCTCTATTTTACAACTTTTGCTGGGACTATCATGCATTAGTCTTCAACCAGCAAGACATTTGGTCAAGAATGCTCTTGTTATCAACTATCTGTGGGTGGTTTTGTAGGTTTTTAATTAAACTAGGGTTAGGAAGGACCTCAGTAAGTTATGGAGAGCAAAAAAAGCCCTTATGCAAATTAGTTCAGAATTGAGATCATCTGATTGGTTGATGCAACTGTCATTCAAAATAAGCCATTCTGATTGGTTTATATACTGTCAGTCAACAGTTTTCTATTTTACAACTTTTGCTGGGACTATCATGCATTAGTCTTCAACCAGCAAGACAATTGGTCAAGAATGCTCTTTTTATCAACTATCTGTGGCTGGTTCTGCAGGTGTTCAATTAAACTAGGGTTAGGAAAGACCTCAGTACGTTATGGAGAGCAAATAAAGCCCTTATGCAAATTAGTTTAGAATTGAGACCATCTGATTGGTTGATGCAATTGTCATTCAAAATAAGCCATTCTGATTGGTTTATGTACTGTCAGTCAACAGTTCTCTATTTTACAACTTTTGCTGGGACTATCATGCATTAGTCTTCAACCAGCAAGACAATTGGTCAAGAATGCTCTTGTTATCAACTATCTGTGGCTGGTTTTATAGGTTTTCAATTAAACTAGGGTTAGGAAGGACCTCAGTAAGTTATGGAGAGGAAATAAAGCCCTTATGCAAATTAGTTTAGAATTGAGACCATCTGATTGGTTGATGCAATTGTCATTCAAAATACACCATTCTGATTGGTTTATGTACTGTCAGTCAACAGTTCTCTATTTTACAACTTTTGCTGGGACTATCATGCATTAGTCTTCAACCAGCAAGACAATTGGTCAAGAATGCTCTTGTTATCAACTATCTGTGGCTGGTTTTGTAGGTTTTCAATTAAACTAGGGTTAGGAAAGACCTCAGTAAGTTATGGAGAGCAAATAAAGCCCTTATGCAAATTAGTTTAGAATTGAGACCATCTGATTGGTTGATGCAATTGTCAGTCAAAATAAGCCATTCTGATTGGTTTATGTGCTGTCAGTCAACAGTTTTCTATTTTATAACTTTTGCTGGGACCATCATGCAATAGTCTTCAACCAGCAAGACAATTGGTCAAGAATGTAGTCAACAGTTTTCTATTTTACAACTTTTGCTGGCACCATCACGCAATAGCCTTCAACCAGCAAGACAATTGGTCAAGAATGCTCTTGTTATCAACTATCTGTGGCTGGTTTTATAGGTTTTCAATTTAACTAGGGTTAGGAAGGACCTCAGTAAGTTATGGAGAGCAAATAAAGCCCCTATGCAAATTAGTTTAGAATTGAGACCATCTGATTGGTTGATGCAATTGTCATTCAAAATACACCATTCTGATTGGTTTATGTACTGTCAGTCAACAGTTCTCTATTTTACAACTTTTGCTGGGACTATCATGCATTAGTCTTCAACCAGCAAGACAATTGGTCAAGAATGCTCTTGTTATCAACTATCTGTGGCTGGTTTTGTAGGTTTTCAATTAAACTAGGGTTAGGAAGGACCTCAGTAAGTTATGGAGAGCAAATAAAGCCCTTATGCAAATTAGTTCAGAATTGAGATCATCTGATTGGTTGATGCAACTGTCATTCAAAATAAGCCATTCTGATTGGTTTATATACTGTCAGTCAACAGTTTTCTATTTTACAACTTTTGCTGGGACTATCATGCATTAGTCTTCAACCAGCAAGACAATTGGTCAAGAAAGCTCTTGTTATCAACAATCTGTGGCTGGTTCTGCAGGTGTTCAATTAAACTAGGGTTAGGAAAGACCTCAGTACGTTATGGAGAGCAAATAAAGCCCTTATGCAAATTAGTTTAGAATTAAGACCATCTGATTGGTTGATGCAATTGTCATTCAAAATAAGCCATTCTGATTGGTTTATGTACTGTCAGTCAACAGTTCTCTATTTTACAACTTTTGCTGGGACTATCATGCATTAGTCTTCAACCAGCAAGACATTTGGTCAAGAATGCTCTTGTTATCAACTATCTGTGGCTGGTTTTGTAGGTTTTCAATTAAACTAGGGTTAGGAAGGACCTCAGTAAGTTATGGAGAGCAAATAAAGCCCTATGCAAATTAGTTCAGATTTGAGATCATCTGATTGGTTGATGCAACTGTCATTCAAAATAAGCCATTCTGATTGGTTTATATACTGTCAGTCAACAGTTTTCTATTTTACAACTTTTGCTGGGACTATCATGCATTAGTCTGCAACCAGCAAGACAATTGGTCAAGAATGCTCTTGTTATCAACTATCTGTGGCTGGTTCTGCAGGTGTTCAATTAAACTAGGGTTAGGAAAGACCTCAGTACGTTATGGAGAGCAAATAAAGCCCTTATGCAAATTAGTTTAGAATTGAGACCATCTGATTGGTTGATGCAATTGTCATTCAAAATAAGCCATTCTGATTGGTTTATGTACTGTCAGTCAACAGTTCTCTATTTTACAACTTTTGCTGGCACCATCACGCAATAGCCTTCAAACAGCAAGACAATTGGTCAATAATGTTCTTGTTATCAACTATCTGTGGCTGGTTCTGCAGGTGTTCAATTAGAATAGGGTGAGGAAGGACCTCAGTAAGTTATGAAGAGCAAATAAAGCCCTTATGCAAATTAGTTCAGAATTGAGACCATCTGATTGGTTGATGCAACTGTCATTCAAAATAAGCGATTCTGATTGGTTTATGTACTGTCAGTCAACAGTTTTCTATTTTACAACTTTTGCTGGGACTATCATGCATTAGTCTTCAACCAGCAAGACAATTGGTCAAGAATGCTCTTGTTATCAACTATCTGTGGCTGGTTTTGTAGGTTTTCAATTAAACTAGGGTTAGGAAGGACCTCAGTAAGTTATGGAGAGCAAATAAAGCCCTTATGCAAATTAGTTCAGAATTGAGACCATCTGATTGGTTGATGCAATTGTCATTCAAAATAAGCCATTCTGATTGGTTTATGTACTGTCAGTCAACAGTTTTCTATTTTACAACTTTTGCTGGGACTATCATGCATTAGTCTTCAACCAGCAAGACATTTGGTCAGGAATGCTCTTGTTATCAACTATCTGTGGCTGGTTTTGTAGGTTTTCAATTAAACTAGGGTTAGGAAAGACCTCAGTAAGTTATGGAGAGCAAATAAAGCCCTTATGCAAATTAGTTTAGAATTGAGACCATCTGATTGGTTGATGCAATTGTCATTCAAAATAAGCCATTCTGATTGGTTTATGTACTGTCAGTCAACAGTTCTTTATTTTACAACTTTTGCTGGGACTATCATGCATTAGTCTTCAACCAACAAGACAATTGGTAAAGAATGCTCTTGTTATCAACTATCTGTGGCTGGTTTTGTAGGTTTTCAATTAAACTAGGGTTAGGAAGGACCTCAGTAAGTTATGGAGAGCAAATAAAGCCCTTATGCAAATTAGTTCAGAATTGAGACCATCTGATTGGTTGATGCAATTGTCATTCAAAATAAGCCATTCTGATTGGTTTATGTGCTGTCAGTCAACAGTTTTCTATTTTATAACTTTTGCTGGGACCATCATGCAATAATCTTCAACCAGCAAAACAATTCGTCAAGAATGTAGTCAACAGTTTTCTATTTTACAACTTTTGCTGGCACCATCACGCAATAGCCTTCAAACAGCAAGACAATTGGTCAAGAATGTTCATGTTATCAACTATCTGTGGCTGGTTCTGCAGGTGTTCAATTAGACTAGGGTGAGGAAGGACCTCAGTAAGTTATGAAGAGCAAATAAAGCCATTATGCAAATTAGTTCAGAATTGAGACCATCTGATTGGTTGATGCAACTGTCATTCAAAATAAGCCATTCTGATTGGTTTATGTACCATCAGTCAACAGTTTCCTTTTTTACAACGTTTGCTGGGACCATCATGCAATAGTCTTCAACCAGCAAGACAATTGGTCAATAATGTTCTTGTTAGCAACTATCTGTGGCTGGTTCTGCAGGTGTTCAATTAGAATAGGGTGAGGAAGGACCTCAGTAAGTTATGAAGAGCAAATAAAACCCTTATGCAAATTAGTTCAGAATTGAGACCATCTGATTGGTTGATGCAACTGTCATTCAAAATAAGCCATTCTGATTGGTTTATGTACTGTCAGTCAACAGTTCTCTATTTTACATCTTTTGCTGGGACTATCATGCATTAATCTTCAACCAGCAAGACAATTGGTCAAGAATGTTCTTGTTATCAACTATCTGTGGCTGGTTTTATAGGTTTTCAATTAAACTAGGGTTAGGAAGGACCGCAGTAAGTTATGGAGAGCAAATAAAGCCCTTATACAAATTAGTTCAGAATTGAGACCATCTGATTGGTTGATGCAACTGTCATTCAAAATAAGCCATTCTGATTGGTTTATATACTGTCAGTCAACAGTTTTCTATTTTACAACTTTTGCTGGGACTATCATGCATTAGTCTTCAACCAGCAAGACAATTGGTCAAGAATGCTCTTGTTATCAACTATCTGTGGCTGGTTTTGTAGGTTTTCAATTAAACTAGGGTTAGGAAGGACCTCAGTAAGTTATGGAGAGCAAATAAAGCCCTTATGCAAATTAGTTTATAATTAAGACCATCTGATTGGTTGATGAAATTGTCATTCAAAATAAGCCATTCTGATTGGTTTATGTACTGTCAGTCAACAGTTCTCTATTTTACAACTTTTGCTGGGACTATCATGCATTAGTCTTCAACCAGCAAGACATTTGGTCAAGAATGCTCTTGTTATCAACTATCTGTGGCTGGTTTTGTAGGTTTTCAATTAAACTAGGGTTAGGAAAGACCTCAGTAAGTTATGGAGATCAAATAAAGCCATTATGCAAATTAGTTTAGAATTGAGACCAATTGATTGGTTGATGCAATTGTCATTCAAAATACACCATTCTAATTGGTTTATGTACTGTCAGTCAACAGTTCTCTATTTTACAACTTTTGCTGGGACTATCATGCATTAGTCTTAAACCAGCAAGACAATTAGTCAAGAATGCTCTTGTTATCAACTATCTGTGGCTGGTTTTGTAGGTTTTCAATTAAACTAGGGTTAGGAAGGAACTCAGTAAGTTATGGAGAGCAAATAAAGCCCTTATGCAAATTAGTTCAGAATTGAGAACATCTGATTGGTTGATGCAACTGTCATTCAAAATAAGCCATTCTGATTGGTTTATATACTGTCAGTCAACAGTTTTCTATTTTACAACTTTTGCTGGGACTATCATGCATTAGTCTGCAACCAGCAAGACAATTGGTCAAGAATGCTCTTGTTATCAACTATATGTGGCTGGTTCTGCAGGTGTTCAATTAAACTAGGGTTAGGAAAGACCTCAGTACGTTATGGAGAGCAAATAAAGCCCTTATGCAAATTAGTTTAGAATTGAGACCATCTGATTGGTTGATGCAATTGTCATTCAAAATAAGCCATTCTGATTGGTTTATGTACTGTCAGTCAACAGTTCTCTATTTTACAACTTTTGCTGGCACCATCACGCAATAGCCTTCAAACAGCAAGACAATTGGTCAATAATGTTCTTGTTATCAACTATCTGTGGCTGGTTCTGCAGGTGTTCAATTAGAATAGGGTGAGGAAGGACCTCAGTAAGTTATGAAGAGCAAATAAAGCCCTTATGCAAATTAGTTCAGAATTGAGACCATCTGATTGGTTGATGCAACTGTCATTCAAAATAAGCCATTCTGATTGGTTTATGTACTGTCAGTCAACAGTTTTCTATTTTACAACTTTTGCTGGGACTATCATGCATTAGTCTTCAACCAGCAAGACAATTGGTCAAGATAGCTCTTGTTATCAACTATCTGTGGCTGGTTTTGTAGGTTTTCAATTAAACTAGGGTTAGGAAGGACCTCAGTAAGTTATGGAGAGCAAATAAAGCCCTTATGCAAATTAGTTCAGAATTGAGACCATCTGATTGGTTGATGCAATTGTCATTCAAAATAAGCCATTCTGATTGGTTTATGTACTGTCAGTCAACAGTTTTCTATTTTACAACTTTTGCTGGGACTATCATGCATTAGTCTTCAACCAGCAAGACATTTGGTCAGGAATGCTCTTGTTATCAACTATCTGTGGCTGGTTTTGTAGGTTTTCAATTAAACTAGGGTTAGGAAAGACCTCAGTAAGTTATGGAGAGCAAATAAAGCCCTTATGCAAATTAGTTTAGAATTGAGACCATCTGATTGGTTGATGCAATTGTCATTCAAAATAAGCCATTCTGATTGGTTTATGTACTGTCAGTCAACAGTTCTTTATTTTACAACTTTTGCTGGGACTATCATGCATTAGTCTTCAACCAACAAGACAATTGGTAAAGAATGCTCTTGTTATCAACTATCTGTGGCTGGTTTTGTAGGTTTTCAATTAAACTAGGGTTAGGAAGGACCTCAGTAAGTTATGGAGAGCAAATAAAGCCCTTATGCAAATTAGTTCAGAATTGAGACCATCTGATTGGTTGATGCAATTGCCATTCAAAATAAGCCATTCTGATTGGTTTATGTGCTGTCAGTCAACAGTTTTCTATTTTATAACTTTTGCTGGGACCATCATGCAATAATCTTCAACCAGCAAAACAATTCGTCAAGAATGTAGTCAACAGTTTTCTATTTTACAACTTTTGCTGGCACCATCACGCAATAGCCTTCAAACAGCAAGACAATTGGTCAAGAATGTTCATGTTATCAACTATCTGTGGCTGGTTCTGCAGGTGTTCAATTAGACTAGGGTGAGGAAGGACCTCAGTAAGTTATGAAGAGCAAATAAAGCCATTATGCAAATTAGTTCAGATTTGAGACCATCTGATTGGTTGATGCAACTGTCATTCAAAATAAGCCATTCTGATTGGTTTATGTACCATCAGTCAACAGTTTCCTTTTTTACAACGTTTGCTGGGACCATCATGCAATAGTCTTCAACCAGCAAGACAATTGGTCAATAATGTTCTTGTTAGCAACTATCTGTGGCTGGTTCTGCAGGTGTTCAATTAGAATAGGGTGAGGAAGGACCTCAGTAAGTTATGAAGAGCAAATAAAACCCTTATGCAAATTAGTTCAGAATTGAGACCATCTGATTGGTTGATGCAACTGTCATTCAAAATAAGCCATTCTGATTGGTTTATGTACTGTCAGTCAACAGTTCTCTATTTTACATCTTTTGCTGGGACTATCATGCATTAATCTTCAACCAGCAAGACAATTGGTCAAGAATGTTCTTGTTATCAACTATCTGTGGCTGGTTTTATAGGTTTTCAATTAAACTAGGGTTAGGAAGGACCGCAGTAAGTTATGGAGAGCAAATAAAGCCCTTATACAAATTAGTTCAGAATTGAGACCATCTGATTGGTTGATGCAACTGTCATTCAAAATAAGCCATTCTGATTGGTTTATATACTGTCAGTCAACAGTTTTCTATTTTACAACTTTTGCTGGGACTATCATGCATTAGTCTTCAACCAGCAAGACAATTGGTCAAGAATGCTCTTGTTATCAACTATCTGTGGCTGGTTTTGTAGGTTTTCAATTAAACTAGGGTTAGGAAGGACCTCAGTAAGTTATGGAGAGCAAATAAAGCCCTTATGCAAATTAGTTTATAATTAAGACCATCTGATTGGTTGATGAAATTGTCATTCAAAATAAGCCATTCTGATTGGTTTATGTACTGTCAGTCAACAGTTCTCTATTTTACAACTTTTGCTGGGACTATCATGCATTAGTCTTCAACCAGCAAGACATTTGGTCAAGAATGCTCTTGTTATCAACTATCTGTGGCTGGTTTTGTAGGTTTTCAATTAAACTAGGGTTAGGAAAGACCTCAGTAAGTTATGGAGAGCAAATAAAGCCATTATGCAAATTAGTTTAGAATTGAGACCAATTGATTGGTTGATGCAATTGTCATTCAAAATACACCATTCTAATTGGTTTATGTACTGTCAGTCAACAGTTCTCTATTTTACAACTTTTGCTGGGACTATCATGCATTAGTCTTAAACCAGCAAGACAATTAGTCAAGAATGCTCTTGTTATCAACTATCTGTGGCTGGTTTTGTAGGTTTTCAATTAAACTAGGGTTAGGAAGGAACTCAGTAAGTTATGGAGAGCAAATAAAGCCCTTATGCAAATTAGTTCAGAATTGAGAACATCTGATTGGTTGATGCAACTGTCATTCAAAATAAGCCATTCTGATTGGTTTATATACTGTCAGTCAACAGTTTTCTATTTTACAACGTTTGCTGGGACCATCATGCAATAGTCTTCAACCAGCAAGACAATTGGTCAAGAATGCTCTTGTTATCAACTATCTGTGGCTGGTTTTGTAGGTTTTCAATTAAACTAGGGTTAGGAAAGACCTCAGTAAGTTATGGAGAGCAAATAAAGCCCTTATGCAAATTAGTTTAGAATTGAGACCATCTGATTGGTTGATGCAATTGTCAGTCAAAATAAGCCATTCTGATTGGTTTATGTGCTGTCAGTCAACAGTTTTCTATTTTATAACTTTTGCTGGGACTATCATGCATTAGTCTTCAACCAGCAAGACATTTGGTCAAGAATGCTCTTGTTATCAACTATCTGTGGCTGGTTTTGTAGGTTTTCAATTAAACTAGGGTTAGGAAGGACCTCAGTAAGTTATGGAGAGCAAATAAAGCCCTATGCAAATTAGTTCAGATTTGAGATCATCTGATTGGTTGATGCAACTGTCATTCAAAATAAGCCATTCTGATTGGTTTATATACTGTCAGTCAACAGTTTTCTATTTTACAACTTTTGCTGGGACTATCATGCATTAGTCTGCAACCAGCAAGACAATTGGTCAAGAATGCTCTTGTTATCAACTATCTGTGGCTGGTTCTGCAGGTGTTCAATTAAACTAGGGTTAGGAAAGACCTCAGTACGTTATGGAGAGCAAATAAAGCCCTTATGCAAATTAGTTTAGAATTGAGACCATCTGATTGGTTGATGCAATTGTCATTCAAAATAAGCCATTCTGATTGGTTTATGTACTGTCAGTCAACAGTTCTCTATTTTACAACTTTTGCTGGCACCATCACGCAATAGCCTTCAAACAGCAAGACAATTGGTCAATAATGTTCTTGTTATCAACTATCTGTGGCTGGTTCTGCAGGTGTTCAATTAGAATAGGGTGAGGAAGGACCTCAGTAAGTTATGAAGAGCAAATAAAGCCCTTATGCAAATTAGTTCAGAATTGAGACCATCTGATTGGTTGATGCAACTGTCATTCAAAATAAGCGATTCTGATTGGTTTATGTACTGTCAGTCAACAGTTTTCTATTTTACAACTTTTGCTGGGACTATCATGCATTAGTCTTCAACCAGCAAGACAATTGGTCAAGAATGCTCTTGTTATCAACTATCTGTGGCTGGTTTTGTAGGTTTTCAATTAAACTAGGGTTAGGAAGGACCTCAGTAAGTTATGGAGAGCAAATAAAGCCCTTATGCAAATTAGTTCAGAATTGAGACCATCTGATTGGTTGATGCAATTGTCATTCAAAATAAGCCATTCTGATTGGTTTATGTACTGTCAGTCAACAGTTTTCTATTTTACAACTTTTGCTGGGACTATCATGCATTAGTCTTCAACCAGCAAGACATTTGGTCAGGAATGCTCTTGTTATCAACTATCTGTGGCTGGTTTTGTAGGTTTTCAATTAAACTAGGGTTAGGAAAGACCTCAGTAAGTTATGGAGAGCAAATAAAGCCCTTATGCAAATTAGTTTAGAATTGAGACCATCTGATTGGTTGATGCAATTGTCATTCAAAATAAGCCATTCTGATTGGTTTATGTACTGTCAGTCAACAGTTCTTTATTTTACAACTTTTGCTGGGACTATCATGCATTAGTCTTCAACCAACAAGACAATTGGTAAAAAATGCTCTTGTTATCAACTATCTGTGGCTGGTTTTGTAGGTTTTCAATTAAACTAGGGTTAGGAAGGACCTCAGTAAGTTATGGAGAGCAAATAAAGCCCTTATGCAAATTAGTTCAGAATTGAGACCATCTGATTGGTTGATGCAATTGTCATTCAAAATAAGCCATTCTGATTGGTTTATGTGCTGTCAGTCAACAGTTTTCTATTTTATAACTTTTGCTGGGACCATCATGCAATAATCTTCAACCAGCAAAACAATTCGTCAAGAATGTAGTCAACAGTTTTCTATTTTACAACTTTTGCTGGCACCATCACGCAATAGCCTTCAAACAGCAAGACAATTGGTCAAGAATGTTCATGTTATCAACTATCTGTGGCTGGTTCTGCAGGTGTTCAATTAGACTAGGGTGAGGAAGGACCTCAGTAAGTTATGAAGAGCAAATAAAGCCATTATGCAAATTAGTTCAGAATTGAGACCATCTGATTGGTTGATGCAACTGTCATTCAAAATAAGCCATTCTGATTGGTTTATGTACCATCAGTCAACAGTTTCCTTTTTTACAACGTTTGCTGGGACCATCATGCAATAGTCTTCAACCAGCAAGACAATTGGTCAATAATGTTCTTGTTAGCAACTATCTGTGGCTGGTTCTGCAGGTGTTCAATTAGAATAGGGTGAGGAAGGACCTCAGTAAGTTATGAAGAGCAAATAAAACCCTTATGCAAATTAGTTCAGAATTGAGACCATCTGATTGGTTGATGCAACTGTCATTCAAAATAAGCCATTCTGATTGGTTTATGTACTGTCAGTCAACAGTTCTCTATTTTACATCTTTTGCTGGGACTATCATGCATTAATCTTCAACCAGCAAGACAATTGGTCAAGAATGTTCTTGTTATCAACTATCTGTGGCTGGTTTTATAGGTTTTCAATTAAACTAGGGTTAGGAAGGACCGCAGTAAGTTATGGAGAGCAAATAAAGCCCTTATACAAATTAGTTCAGAATTGAGACCATCTGATTGGTTGATGCAACTGTCATTCAAAATAAGCCATTCTGATTGGTTTATATACTGTCAGTCAACAGTTTTCTATTTTACAACTTTTGCTGGGACTATCATGCATTAGTCTTCAACCAGCAAGACAATTGGTCAAGAATGCTCTTGTTATCAACTATCTGTGGCTGGTTTTGTAGGTTTTCAATTAAACTAGGGTTAGGAAGGACCTCAGTAAGTTATGGAGAGCAAATAAAGCCCTTATGCAAATTAGTTTATAATTAAGACCATCTGATTGGTTGATGCAATTGTCATTCAAAATAAGCCATTCTGATTGGTTTATGTGCTGTCAGTCAACAGTTTTCTATTTTATAACTTTTGCTGGGACCATCATGCAATAATCTTCAACCAGCAAAACAATTCGTCAAGAATGTAGTCAACAGTTTTCTATTTTACAACTTTTGCTGGCACCATCACGCAATAGCCTTCAAACAGCAAGACAATTGGTCAAGAATGTTCATGTTATCAACTATCTGTGGCTGGTTCTGCAGGTGTTCAATTAGACTAGGGTGAGGAAGGACCTCAGTAAGTTATGAAGAGCAAATAAAGCCATTATGCAAATTAGTTCAGAATTGAGACCATCTGATTGGTTGATGCAACTGTCATTCAAAATAAGCCATTCTGATTGGTTTATGTACCATCAGTCAACAGTTTCCTTTTTTACAACGTTTGCTGGGACCATCATGCAATAGTCTTCAACCAGCAAGACAATTGGTCAATAATGTTCTTGTTAGCAACTATCTGTGGCTGGTTCTGCAGGTGTTCAATTAGAATAGGGTGAGGAAGGACCTCAGTAAGTTATGAAGAGCAAATAAAACCCTTATGCAAATTAGTTCAGAATTGAGACCATCTGATTGGTTGATGCAACTGTCATTCAAAATAAGCCATTCTGATTGGTTTATGTACTGTCAGTCAACAGTTCTCTATTTTACATCTTTTGCTGGGACTATCATGCATTAATCTTCAACCAGCAAGACAATTGGTCAAGAATGTTCTTGTTATCAACTATCTGTGGCTGGTTTTATAGGTTTTCAATTAAACTAGGGTTAGGAAGGACCGCAGTAAGTTATGGAGAGCAAATAAAGCCCTTATACAAATTAGTTCAGAATTGAGACCATCTGATTGGTTGATGCAACTGTCATTCAAAATAAGCCATTCTGATTGGTTTATATACTGTCAGTCAACAGTTTTCTATTTTACAACTTTTGCTGGGACTATCATGCATTAGTCTTCAACCAGCAAGACAATTGGTCAAGAATGCTCTTGTTATCAACTATCTGTGGCTGGTTTTGTAGGTTTTCAATTAAACTAGGGTTAGGAAGGACCTCAGTAAGTTATGGAGAGCAAATAAAGCCCTTATGCAAATTAGTTTATAATTAAGACCATCTGATTGGTTGATGAAATTGTCATTCAAAATAAGCCATTCTGATTGGTTTATGTACTCTCAGTCAACAGTTCTCTATTTTACAACTTTTGCTGGGACTATCATGCATTAGTCTGCAACCAGCAAGACAATTGGTCAAGAATGCTCTTGTTATCAACTATATGTGGCTGGTTCTGCAGGTGTTCAATTAAACTAGGGTTAGGAAAGACCTCAGTACGTTATGGAGAGCAAATAAAGCCCTTATGCAAATTAGTTTAGAATTGAGACCATCTGATTGGTTGATGCAATTGTCATTCAAAATAAGCCATTCTGATTGGTTTATGTACTGTCAGTCAACAGTTCTCTATTTTACAACTTTTGCTGGCACCATCACGCAATAGCCTTCAAACAGCAAGACAATTGGTCAATAATGTTCTTGTTATCAACTATCTGTGGCTGGTTCTGCAGGTGTTCAATTAGAATAGGGTGAGGAAGGACCTCAGTAAGTTATGAAGAGCAAATAAAGCCCTTATGCAAATTAGTTCAGAATTGAGACCATCTGATTGGTTGATGCAACTGTCATTCAAAATAAGCCATTCTGATTGGTTTATGTACTGTCAGTCAACAGTTTTCTATTTTACAACTTTTGCTGGGACTATCATGCATTAGTCTTCAACCAGCAAGACAATTGGTCAAGATAGCTCTTGTTATCAACTATCTGTGGCTGGTTTTGTAGGTTTTCAATTAAACTAGGGTTAGGAAGGACCTCAGTAAGTTATGGAGAGCAAATAAAGCCCTTATGCAAATTAGTTCAGAATTGAGACCATCTGATTGGTTGATGCAATTGTCATTCAAAATAAGCCATTCTGATTGGTTTATGTACTGTCAGTCAACAGTTTTCTATTTTACAACTTTTGCTGGGACTATCATGCATTAGTCTTCAACCAGCAAGACATTTGGTCAGGAATGCTCTTGTTATCAACTATCTGTGGCTGGTTTTGTAGGTTTTCAATTAAACTAGGGTTAGGAAAGACCTCAGTAAGTTATGGAGAGCAAATAAAGCCCTTATGCAAATTAGTTTAGAATTGAGACCATCTGATTGGTTGATGCAATTGTCATTCAAAATAAGCCATTCTGATTGGTTTATGTACTGTCAGTCAACAGTTCTTTATTTTACAACTTTTGCTGGGACTATCATGCATTAGTCTTCAACCAACAAGACAATTGGTAAAGAATGCTCTTGTTATCAACTATCTGTGGCTGGTTTTGTAGGTTTTCAATTAAACTAGGGTTAGGAAGGACCTCAGTAAGTTATGGAGAGCAAATAAAGCCCTTATGCAAATTAGTTCAGAATTGAGACCATCTGATTGGTTGATGCAATTGCCATTCAAAATAAGCCATTCTGATTGGTTTATGTGCTGTCAGTCAACAGTTTTCTATTTTATAACTTTTGCTGGGACCATCATGCAATAATCTTCAACCAGCAAAACAATTCGTCAAGAATGTAGTCAACAGTTTTCTATTTTACAACTTTTGCTGGCACCATCACGCAATAGCCTTCAAACAGCAAGACAATTGGTCAAGAATGTTCATGTTATCAACTATCTGTGGCTGGTTCTGCAGGTGTTCAATTAGACTAGGGTGAGGAAGGACCTCAGTAAGTTATGAAGAGCAAATAAAGCCATTATGCAAATTAGTTCAGATTTGAGACCATCTGATTGGTTGATGCAACTGTCATTCAAAATAAGCCATTCTGATTGGTTTATGTACCATCAGTCAACAGTTTCCTTTTTTACAACGTTTGCTGGGACCATCATGCAATAGTCTTCAACCAGCAAGACAATTGGTCAATAATGTTCTTGTTAGCAACTATCTGTGGCTGGTTCTGCAGGTGTTCAATTAGAATAGGGTGAGGAAGGACCTCAGTAAGTTATGAAGAGCAAATAAAACCCTTATGCAAATTAGTTCAGAATTGAGACCATCTGATTGGTTGATGCAACTGTCATTCAAAATAAGCCATTCTGATTGGTTTATGTACTGTCAGTCAACAGTTCTCTATTTTACATCTTTTGCTGGGACTATCATGCATTAATCTTCAACCAGCAAGACAATTGGTCAAGAATGTTCTTGTTATCAACTATCTGTGGCTGGTTTTATAGGTTTTCAATTAAACTAGGGTTAGGAAGGACCGCAGTAAGTTATGGAGAGCAAATAAAGCCCTTATACAAATTAGTTCAGAATTGAGACCATCTGATTGGTTGATGCAACTGTCATTCAAAATAAGCCATTCTGATTGGTTTATATACTGTCAGTCAACAGTTTTCTATTTTACAACTTTTGCTGGGACTATCATGCATTAGTCTTCAACCAGCAAGACAATTGGTCAAGAATGCTCTTGTTATCAACTATCTGTGGCTGGTTTTGTAGGTTTTCAATTAAACTAGGGTTAGGAAGGACCTCAGTAAGTTATGGAGAGCAAATAAAGCCCTTATGCAAATTAGTTTATAATTAAGACCATCTGATTGGTTGATGAAATTGTCATTCAAAATAAGCCATTCTGATTGGTTTATGTACTGTCAGTCAACAGTTCTCTATTTTACAACTTTTGCTGGGACTATCATGCATTAGTCTTCAACCAGCAAGACATTTGGTCAAGAATGCTCTTGTTATCAACTATCTGTGGCTGGTTTTGTAGGTTTTCAATTAAACTAGGGTTAGGAAAGACCTTAGTAAGTTATGGAGAGCAAATAAAGCCATTATGCAAATTAGTTTAGAATTGAGACCAATTGATTGGTTGATGCAATTGTCATTCAAAATACACCATTCTAATTGGTTTATGTACTGTCAGTCAACAGTTCTCTATTTTACAACTTTTGCTGGGACTATCATGCATTAGTCTTAAACCAGCAAGACAATTAGTCAAGAATGCTCTTGTTATCAACTATCTGTGGCTGGTTTTGTAGGTTTTCAATTAAACTAGGGTTAGGAAGGAACTCAGTAAGTTATGGAGAGCAAATAAAGCCCTTATGCAAATTAGTTCAGAATTGAGAACATCTGATTGGTTGATGCAACTGTCATTCAAAATAAGCCATTCTGATTGGTTTATATACTGTCAGTCAACAGTTTTCTATTTTACAACTTTTGCTGGGACTATCATGCATTAGTCTTCAACCAGCAAGATAATTGGTCAAGAATGCTCTTGTTATCAACTATCTGTGGCTGGTTCTGCAGGTGTTCAATTAGACTAGGGTGAGGAAGGACCTCAGTAAGTTATGAAGAGCAAATAAAGCCCTTATGCAAATTGGTTCAGAATTGAGATCATATGATTGGTTGATGCAACTGTCATTCAAAATAAGCCATTCTGATTGGTTTATGTACTGTCAGTCAACAGTTTTCTATTTTACAACTTTTGCTGGGACTATCATGCATTAGTCTTCAACCAGCAAGACAATTGGTCAAGAATGCTCTTGTTATCAACTATCTGTGGCTGGTTTTGTAGGTTTTCAATTAAAATAGGGTTAGGAAGGACCTCAGTAAGTTATGGAGAGCAAATAAAGCCCTTATGCAAATTAGTTCAGAATTGAGATCATATGATTGGTTGATGCAACTGTCTTTCAAAATAAGCCATTCTGATTGGTTTATGTGCTGTCAGTCAACAGTTTTCTATTTTATAACTTTTGCTGGGACCATCATGCAATAGTCTTCAACCAGCAAGACAATTGGTCAAGAATGTAGTCAACAGTTTTCTATTTTACAACTTTTGCTGGCACCATCACGCAATAGCCTTCAACCAGCAAGACAATTGGTCAAGAATGCTCTTGTTATCAACTATCTGTGGCTGGTTTTATAGGTTTTCAATTTAACTAGGGTTAGGAAGGACCTCAGTAAGTTATGGAGAGCAAATAAAGCCCCTATGCAAATTAGTTTAGAATTGAGACCATCTGATTGGTTGATGCAATTGTCATTCAAAATACACCATTCTGATTGGTTTATGTACTGTCAGTCAACAGTTCTCTATTTTACAACTTTTGCTGGGACTATCATGCATTAGTCTTCAACCAGCAAGACAATTGATCAAGAATGCTCTTGTTATCAACTATCTGTGGCTGGTTTTGTAAGTTTTCAATTAAACTAGGGTTAGGAAGGACCTCAGTAAGTTATGGAGAGCAAAAAAAGCCCTTATGCAAATTAGTTCAGAATTGAGATCATCTGATTGGTTGATGCAACTGTCATTCAAAATAAGCCATTCTGATTGGTTTATGTACTGTCAGTCAACAGTTCTCTATTTTACATCTTTTGCTGGGACTATCATGCATTAATCTTCAACCAGCAAGACAATTGGTCAAGAATGTTCTTGTTATCAACTATCTGTGGCTGGTTTTATAGGTTTTCAATTAAACTAGGGTTAGGAAGGACCGCAGTAAGTTATGGAGAGCAAATAAAGCCCTTATACAAATTAGTTCAGAATTGAGACCATCTGATTGGTTGATGCAACTGTCATTCAAAATAAGCCATTCTGATTGGTTTATATACTGTCAGTCAACAGTTTTCTATTTTACAACTTTTGCTGGGACTATCATGCATTAGTCTTCAACCAGCAAGACAATTGGTCAAGAATGCTCTTGTTATCAACTATCTGTGGCTGGTTTTGTAGGTTTTCAATTAAACTAGGGTTAGGAAGGACCTCAGTAAGTTATGGAGAGCAAATAAAGCCCTTATGCAAATTAGTTTATAATTAAGACCATCTGATTGGTTGATGAAATTGTCATTCAAAATAAGCCATTCTGATTGGTTTATGTACTCTCAGTCAACAGTTCTCTATTTTACAACTTTTGCTGGGACTATCATGCATTAGTCTGCAACCAGCAAGACAATTGGTCAAGAATGCTCTTGTTATCAACTATATGTGGCTGGTTCTGCAGGTGTTCAATTAAACTAGGGTTAGGAAAGACCTCAGTACGTTATGGAGAGCAAATAAAGCCCTTATGCAAATTAGTTTAGAATTGAGACCATCTGATTGGTTGATGCAATTGTCATTCAAAATAAGCCATTCTGATTGGTTTATGTACTGTCAGTCAACAGTTCTCTATTTTACAACTTTTGCTGGCACCATCACGCAATAGCCTTCAAACAGCAAGACAATTGGTCAATAATGTTCTTGTTATCAACTATCTGTGGCTGGTTCTGCAGGTGTTCAATTAGAATAGGGTGAGGAAGGACCTCAGTAAGTTATGAAGAGCAAATAAAGCCCTTATGCAAATTAGTTCAGAATTGAGACCATCTGATTGGTTGATGCAACTGTCATTCAAAATAAGCCATTCTGATTGGTTTATGTACTGTCAGTCAACAGTTTTCTATTTTACAACTTTTGCTGGGACTATCATGCATTAGTCTTCAACCAGCAAGACAATTGGTCAAGATAGCTCTTGTTATCAACTATCTGTGGCTGGTTTTGTAGGTTTTCAATTAAACTAGGGTTAGGAAGGACCTCAGTAAGTTATGGAGAGCAAATAAAGCCCTTATGCAAATTAGTTCAGAATTGAGACCATCTGATTGGTTGATGCAATTGTCATTCAAAATAAGCCATTCTGATTGGTTTATGTACTGTCAGTCAACAGTTTTCTATTTTACAACTTTTGCTGGGACTATCATGCATTAGTCTTCAACCAGCAAGACATTTGGTCAGGAATGCTCTTGTTATCAACTATCTGTGGCTGGTTTTGTAGGTTTTCAATTAAACTAGGGTTAGGAAAGACCTCAGTAAGTTATGGAGAGCAAATAAAGCCCTTATGCAAATTAGTTTAGAATTGAGACCATCTGATTGGTTGATGCAATTGTCATTCAAAATAAGCCATTCTGATTGGTTTATGTACTGTCAGTCAACAGTTCTTTATTTTACAACTTTTGCTGGGACTATCATGCATTAGTCTTCAACCAACAAGACAATTGGTAAAGAATGCTCTTGTTATCAACTATCTGTGGCTGGTTTTGTAGGTTTTCAATTAAACTAGGGTTAGGAAGGACCTCAGTAAGTTATGGAGAGCAAATAAAGCCCTTATGCAAATTAGTTCAGAATTGAGACCATCTGATTGGTTGATGCAATTGCCATTCAAAATAAGCCATTCTGATTGGTTTATGTGCTGTCAGTCAACAGTTTTCTATTTTATAACTTTTGCTGGGACCATCATGCAATAATCTTCAACCAGCAAAACAATTCGTCAAGAATGTAGTCAACAGTTTTCTATTTTACAACTTTTGCTGGCACCATCACGCAATAGCCTTCAAACAGCAAGACAATTGGTCAAGAATGTTCATGTTATCAACTATCTGTGGCTGGTTCTGCAGGTGTTCAATTAGACTAGGGTGAGGAAGGACCTCAGTAAGTTATGAAGAGCAAATAAAGCCATTATGCAAATTAGTTCAGATTTGAGACCATCTGATTGGTTGATGCAACTGTCATTCAAAATAAGCCATTCTGATTGGTTTATGTACCATCAGTCAACAGTTTCCTTTTTTACAACGTTTGCTGGGACCATCATGCAATAGTCTTCAACCAGCAAGACAATTGGTCAATAATGTTCTTGTTAGCAACTATCTGTGGCTGGTTCTGCAGGTGTTCAATTAGAATAGGGTGAGGAAGGACCTCAGTAAGTTATGAAGAGCAAATAAAACCCTTATGCAAATTAGTTCAGAATTGAGACCATCTGATTGGTTGATGCAACTGTCATTCAAAATAAGCCATTCTGATTGGTTTATGTACTGTCAGTCAACAGTTCTCTATTTTACATCTTTTGCTGGGACTATCATGCATTAATCTTCAACCAGCAAGACAATTGGTCAAGAATGTTCTTGTTATCAACTATCTGTGGCTGGTTTTATAGGTTTTCAATTAAACTAGGGTTAGGAAGGACCGCAGTAAGTTATGGAGAGCAAATAAAGCCCTTATACAAATTAGTTCAGAATTGAGACCATCTGATTGGTTGATGCAACTGTCATTCAAAATAAGCCATTCTGATTGGTTTATATACTGTCAGTCAACAGTTTTCTATTTTACAACTTTTGCTGGGACTATCATGCATTAGTCTTCAACCAGCAAGACAATTGGTCAAGAATGCTCTTGTTATCAACTATCTGTGGCTGGTTTTGTAGGTTTTCAATTAAACTAGGGTTAGGAAGGACCTCAGTAAGTTATGGAGAGCAAATAAAGCCCTTATGCAAATTAGTTTATAATTAAGACCATCTGATTGGTTGATGAAATTGTCATTCAAAATAAGCCATTCTGATTGGTTTATGTACTGTCAGTCAACAGTTCTCTATTTTACAACTTTTGCTGGGACTATCATGCATTAGTCTTCAACCAGCAAGACATTTGGTCAAGAATGCTCTTGTTATCAACTATCTGTGGCTGGTTTTGTAGGTTTTCAATTAAACTAGGGTTAGGAAAGACCTTAGTAAGTTATGGAGAGCAAATAAAGCCATTATGCAAATTAGTTTAGAATTGAGACCAATTGATTGGTTGATGCAATTGTCATTCAAAATACACCATTCTAATTGGTTTATGTACTGTCAGTCAACAGTTCTCTATTTTACAACTTTTGCTGGGACTATCATGCATTAGTCTTAAACCAGCAAGACAATTAGTCAAGAATGCTCTTGTTATCAACTATCTGTGGCTGGTTTTGTAGGTTTTCAATTAAACTAGGGTTAGGAAGGAACTCAGTAAGTTATGGAGAGCAAATAAAGCCCTTATGCAAATTAGTTCAGAATTGAGAACATCTGATTGGTTGATGCAACTGTCATTCAAAATAAGCCATTCTGATTGGTTTATATACTGTCAGTCAACAGTTTTCTATTTTACAACTTTTGCTGGGACTATCATGCATTAGTCTTCAACCAGCAAGATAATTGGTCAAGAATGCTCTTGTTATCAACTATCTGTGGCTGGTTCTGCAGGTGTTCAATTAGACTAGGGTGAGGAAGGACCTCAGTAAGTTATGAAGAGCAAATAAAGCCCTTATGCAAATTGGTTCAGAATTGAGATCATATGATTGGTTGATGCAACTGTCATTCAAAATAAGCCATTCTGATTGGTTTATGTACTGTCAGTCAACAGTTTTCTATTTTACAACTTTTGCTGGGACTATCATGCATTAGTCTTCAACCAGCAAGACAATTGGTCAAGAATGCTCTTGTTATCAACTATCTGTGGCTGGTTTTGTAGGTTTTCAATTAAAATAGGGTTAGGAAGGACCTCAGTAAGTTATGGAGAGCAAATAAAGCCCTTATGCAAATTAGTTCAGAATTGAGATCATATGATTGGTTGATGCAACTGTCTTTCAAAATAAGCCATTCTGATTGGTTTATGTGCTGTCAGTCAACAGTTTTCTATTTTATAACTTTTGCTGGGACCATCATGCAATAGTCTTCAACCAGCAAGACAATTGGTCAAGAATGTAGTCAACAGTTTTCTATTTTACAACTTTTGCTGGCACCATCACGCAATAGCCTTCAACCAGCAAGACAATTGGTCAAGAATGCTCTTGTTATCAACTATCTGTGGCTGGTTTTATAGGTTTTCAATTTAACTAGGGTTAGGAAGGACCTCAGTAAGTTATGGAGAGCAAATAAAGCCCCTATGCAAATTAGTTTAGAATTGAGACCATCTGATTGGTTGATGCAATTGTCATTCAAAATACACCATTCTGATTGGTTTATGTACTGTCAGTCAACAGTTCTCTATTTTACAACTTTTGCTGGGACTATCATGCATTAGTCTTCAACCAGCAAGACAATTGATCAAGAATGCTCTTGTTATCAACTATCTGTGGCTGGTTTTGTAAGTTTTCAATTAAACTAGGGTTAGGAAGGACCTCAGTAAGTTATGGAGAGCAAAAAAAGCCCTTATGCAAATTAGTTCAGAATTGAGATCATCTGATTGGTTGATGCAACTGTCATTCAAAATAAGCCATTCTGATTGGTTTATATACTGTCAGTCAACAGTTTTCTATTTTACAACTTTTGCTGGGACTATCATGCATTAGTCTTCAACCAGCAAGACAATTGGTCAAGAATGCTCTTGTTATCAACTATCTGTGGCTGGTTCTGCAGGTGTTCAATTAAACTAGGGTTAGGAAAGACCTCAGTACGTTATGGAGAGCAAATAAAGCCCTTATGCAAATTAGTTTAGAATTGAGACCATCTGATTGGTTGATGCAATTGTCATTCAAAATAAGCCATTCTGATTGGTTTATGTACTGTCAGTCAACAGTTCTCTATTTTACAACTTTTGCTGGGACTATCATGCATTAGTCTTCAACCAGCAAGACAATTGGTCAAGAATGCTCTTGTTATCAACTATCTGTGGCTGGTTTTATAGGTTTTCAATTAAACTAGGGTTAGGAAGGACCTCAGTAAGTTATGGAGAGGAAATAAAGCCCTTATGCAAATTAGTTTAGAATTGAGACCATCTGATTGGTTGATGCAATTGTCATTCAAAATACACCATTCTGATTGGTTTATGTACTGTCAGTCAACAGTTTTCTATTTTATAACTTTTGCTGGGACCATCATGCAATAATCTTCAACCAGCAAAACAATTCGTCAAGAATGTAGTCAACAGTTTTCTATTTTACAACTTTTGCTGGCACCATCACGCAATAGCCTTCAAACAGCAAGACAATTGGTCAAGAATGTTCATGTTATCAACTATCTGTGGCTGGTTCTGCAGGTGTTCAATTAGACTAGGGTGAGGAAGGACCTCAGTAAGTTATGAAGAGCAAATAAAGCCATTATGCAAATTAGTTCAGAATTGAGACCATCTGATTGGTTGATGCAACTGTCATTCAAAATAAGCCATTCTGATTGGTTTATGTACCATCAGTCAACAGTTTCCTTTTTTACAACGTTTGCTGGGACCATCATGCAATAGTCTTCAACCAGCAAGACAATTGGTCAATAATGTTCTTGTTAGCAACTATCTGTGGCTGGTTCTGCAGGTGTTCAATTAGAATAGGGTGAGGAAGGACCTCAGTAAGTTATGAAGAGCAAATAAAACCCTTATGCAAATTAGTTCAGAATTGAGACCATCTGATTGGTTGATGCAACTGTCATTCAAAATAAGCCATTCTGATTGGTTTATGTACTGTCAGTCAACAGTTCTCTATTTTACATCTTTTGCTGGGACTATCATGCATTAATCTTCAACCAGCAAGACAATTGGTCAAGAATGTTCTTGTTATCAACTATCTGTGGCTGGTTTTATAGGTTTTCAATTAAACTAGGGTTAGGAAGGACCGCAGTAAGTTATGGAGAGCAAATAAAGCCCTTATACAAATTAGTTCAGAATTGAGACCATCTGATTGGTTGATGCAACTGTCATTCAAAATAAGCCATTCTGATTGGTTTATATACTGTCAGTCAACAGTTTTCTATTTTACAACTTTTGCTGGGACTATCATGCATTAGTCTTCAACCAGCAAGACAATTGGTCAAGAATGCTCTTGTTATCAACTATCTGTGGCTGGTTTTGTAGGTTTTCAATTAAACTAGGGTTAGGAAGGACCTCAGTAAGTTATGGAGAGCAAAAAAAGCCCTTATGCAAATTAGTTTATAATTAAGACCATCTGATTGGTTGATGAAATTGTCATTCAAAATAAGCCATTCTGATTGGTTTATGTACTGTCAGTCAACAGTTCTCTATTTTACAACTTTTGCTTGGACTATCATGCATTAGTCTTCAACCAGCAAGACATTTGGTCAAGAATGCTCTTGTTATCAACTATCTGTGGCTGGTTTTGTAGGTTTTCAATTAAACTAGGGTTAGGAAAGACCTCAGTAAGTTATGGAGAGCAAATAAAGCCATTATGCAAATTAGTTTAGAATTGAGACCAATTGATTGGTTGATGCAATTGTCATTCAAAATACACCATTCTAATTGGTTTATGTACTGTCAGTCAACAGTTCTCTATTTTACAACTTTTGCTGGGACTATCATGCATTAGTCTTAAACCAGCAAGACAATTAGTCAAGAATGCTCTTGTTATCAACTATCTGTGGCTGGTTTTGTAGGTTTTCAATTAAACTAGGGTTAGGAAGGAACTCAGTAAGTTATGGAGAGCAAATAAAGCCCTTATGCAAATTAGTTCAGAATTGAGAACATCTGATTGGTTGATGCAACTGTCATTCAAAATAAGCCATTCTGATTGGTTTATATACTGTCAGTCAACAGTTTTCTATTTTACAACTTTTGCTGGGACTATCATGCATTAGTCTTCAACCAGCAAGATAATTGGTCAAGAATGCTCTTGTTATCAACTATCTGTGGCTGGTTCTGCAGGTGTTCAATTAGACTAGGGTGAGGAAGGACCTCAGTAAGTTATGAAGAGCAAATAAAGCCCTTATGCAAATTGGTTCAGAATTGAGATCATATGATTGGTTGATGCAACTGTCATTCAAAATAAGCCATTCTGATTGGTTTATGTACTGTCAGTCAACAGTTTTCTATTTTACAACTTTTGCTGGGACTATCATGCATTAGTCTTCAACCAGCAAGACAATTGGTCAAGAATGCTCTTGTTATCAACTATCTGTGGCTGGTTTTGTAGGTTTTCAATTAAACTAGGGTTAGGAAGGACCTCAGTAAGTTATGGAGAGCAAATAAAGCCCTTATGCAAATTAGTTCAGAATTGAGATCATATGATTGGTTGATGCAACTGTCTTTCAAAATAAGCCATTCTGATTGGTTTATGTGCTGTCAGTCAACAGTTTTCTATTTTATAACTTTTGCTGGGACCATCATGCAATAGTCTTCAACCAGCAAGACAATTGGTCAAGAATGTAGTCAACAGTTTTCTATTTTACAACTTTTGCTGGCACCATCACGCAATAGCCTTCAACCAGCAAGACAATTGGTCAAGAATGCTCTTGTTATCAACTATCTGTGGCTGGTTTTATAGGTTTTCAATTTAACTAGGGTTAGGAAGGACCTCAGTAAGTTATGGAGAGCAAATAAAGCCCCTATGCAAATTAGTTTAGAATTGAGACCATCTGATTGGTTGATGCAATTGTCATTCAAAATACACCATTCTGATTTGTTTATGTACTGTCAGTCAACAGTTCTCTATTTTACAACTTTTGCTGGGACTATCATGCATTAGTCTTCAACCAGCAAGACAATTGATCAAGAATGCTCTTGTTATCAACTATCTGTGGCTGGTTTTGTAAGTTTTCAATTAAACTAGGGTTAGGAAGGACCTCAGTAAGTTATGGAGAGCAAATAAAGCCCTTATGCAAATTAGTTCAGAATTGAGATCATCTGATTGGTTGATGCAACTGTCATTCAAAATAAGCCATTCTGATTGGTTTATATACTGTCAGTCAACAGTTTTCTATTTTACAACTTTTGCTGGGACTATCATGCATTAGTCTTCAACCAGCAAGACAATTGGTCAAGAATGCTCTTGTTATCAACAATCTGTGGCTGGTTCTGCAGGTGTTCAATTAAACTAGGGTTAGGAAGGACCTCAGTAAATTATGGAGAGCAAATAAAGCCCTTATGCAAATTAGTTTAGAATTGAGACCATCTGATTGGTTGATGCAATTGTCATTCAAAATAAGCCATTCTGATTGGTTTATGTGCTGTCAGTCAACAGTTTTCTATTTTATAACTTTTGCTGGGACCATCATGCAATAGTCTTCAACCAGCAAGACAATTGGTCAAGAATGTAGTCAACAGTTTTCTATTTTACAACTTTTGCTGGCACCATCACGCAATAGCCTTCAACCAGCAAGACAATTGGTCAAGAATGCTCTTGTTATCAACTATCTGTAGCTGGTTTTATAGGTTTTCAATTTAACTAGGGTTAGGAAGGACCTCAGTAAGTTATGGAGAGCAAATAAAGCCCCTATGCAAATTAGTTTAGAATTGAGACCATCTGATTGGTTGATGCAATTGTCATTCAAAATACACCATTCTGATTGGTTTATGTACTGTCAGTCAACAGTTCTCTATTTTACAACTTTTGCTGGGACTATCATGCATTAGTCTTCAACCAGCAAGACAATTGGTCAAGAATGCTCTTGTTATCAACTATCTGTGGCTGGTTTTGTAGGTTTTCAATTAAACTAGGGTTAGGAAGGACCTCAGTAAGTTATGGAGAGCAAATAAAGCCCTTATGCAAATTAGTTTAGAATTGAGACCATCTGATTGGTTGATGCAATTGTCAATCAAAATAAGACATTCTGATTGGTTTATGTACTGTCAGTCAACAGTTCTTTATTTCACAACTTTTGCTGGGACTATCATGCATTAGTCTTTAACCAGCAAGACAATTGGTAAAGAATGCTCTTGTTATCAACTATCTGTGGCTGGTTTTGTTGGTTTTCAATTAAACTAGCGTTAGGAAGGACCTCAGTAAGTTATGGAGAGCAAATAAAGCCCTTATGCAAATTAGTTCAGAATTGAGACCATCTGATTGGTTGATGCAATTGTCATTCAAAATAAGCCATTCTGATTGGTTTATGTGCTGTCAGTCAACAGTTTTCTATTTTATAACTTTTGCTGGGACCATCATGCAATAGTCTTCAACCAGCAAGACAATTGGTCAAGAATGTAGTCAACAGTTTTCTATTTTACAAATTTTGCTGGCACCATCACGCAATAGCCTTTAACCAGCAAGACAATTGGTCAAGAATGTTCTTGTTATCAACTATCTGTGGCTGGTTCTGCAGGTGTTCAATTAGACTAGGGTGAGGAAGGACCTCAGTAAGTTATGAAGAGCAAATAAAGCCATTATGTAAATTAGTTCAGAATTGAGATCATCTGATTGGTTGATGCAACTGTCATTCAAAATAAGCCATTCTGATTGGTTTATATACTGTCAGTCAACAGTTTTCTATTTTACAACTTTTGCTGGGACTATAATGCATTAGTCTTCAACCAGCAAGACAATTGGTCAAGAATGCTCTTGTTATCAACTTTCTGTGGCTGGTTCTGCAGTTGTTCAATAAGACTAGGGTAAGGAAGGACCTCAGTAAGTTATGAAGAGCAAATAAAGCCATTATGCAAATTAGTTCAGAATTGAGACCATCTGATTGGTTGATGCAACTGTCATTCAAAATAAGCAATTCTGATTGGTTTATGTACCATCAGTCAACAGTTTCCTATTTTACAACGTTTGCTGGGACCATCATGCAATAGTCTTCAACCAGCAAGAAAATTTGTTCAATAATGTTCTTGTTATCAACTATCTGTGGCTGGTTCTGCAGGTGTTCAATTAGAATAGGGTTAGGAAGGACCTCAGTAAGTTATAAAGAGCAAATAAAACCCTTATGCAAATTAGTTCAGAATTGAGACCATCTGATTGGTTGATGTAACTGTCATTCAAAATAAGCCATTCTGATTGGTTTATATACTGTCAGTCAACAGTTTTCTATTTTACATCTTTTGCTGGGACTATCATGCATTAGTCTTCAACCAGCAAGACAATTGGTCAAGAATGCTCTTGTTATCAACTATCTGTGGCTGGTTCTGCAGGTGTTCAATTAGACTAGGGTGAGGAAGGACCTCAGTAAGTTATGAAGAGCAAATAAAGCCCTTATGCAAATTGGTTCAGAATTGAGATCATATGATTGGTTGATGCAACTGTCATTCAAAATAAGCCATTCTGATTTTTTTATGTACTGTCAGTCAACAGTTTTCTATTTTACAACTTTTGCTGGGACTATCATGCATTAGTCTTCAACCAGCAAGACAATTGGTCAAGAATGCTCTTGTTATCAACTATCTGTGGCTGGTTTTGTAGGTTTTCAATTAAACTAGGGTTAGGAAGGACCTCAGTAAGTTATGGAGAGCAAATAAAGCCCTTATGCAAATTAGTTCAGAATTGAGATCATATGATTGGTTGATGCAACTGTCATTCAAAATAAGCCATTCTGATTGGTTTATGTACTGTCAGTCAACAGTTTTCTATTTTACAACTTTTGCTCGGACTATTATGCATTAGTCTTCAACCAGCAAGACAATTGGTCAAGAATGCTCTTGTTATCAACTATCTGTGGCTGGTTTGGTAGGTTTTCAATTAAACTAGGGTTAGGAAAGACCTCAGTAAGTTATGGAGAGCAAATAAAGCCATTATGCAAATTAGTTTAGAATTGAGACCATCTGATTGGTTGATGCAATTGTCATTCAAAATAAGCCATTCTGATTGGTTTATGTGCTGTCAGTCAACAGTTTTCTATTTTATAACTTTTGCTGGGACCATCATGCAATAGTCTTCAACCAGCAAGACAATTGGTCAAGAATGTAGTCAACAGTTTTCTATTTTACAACTTTTGCTGGCACCATCACGCAATAGCCTTCAACCAGCAAGACAATTGGTCAAGAATGCTCTTGTTATCAACTATCTGTAGCTGGTTTTATAGGTTTTCAATTTAACTAGGGTTAGGAAGGACCTCAGTAAGTTATGGAGAGCAAATAAAGCCCCTATGCAAATTAGTTTAGAATTGAGACCATCTGATTGGTTGATGCAATTGTCATTCAAAATACACCATTCTGATTGGTTTATGTACTGTCAGTCAACAGTTCTCTATTTTACAACTTTTGCTGGGACTATCATGCATTAGTCTTCAACCAGCAAGACAATTGGTCAAGAATGCTCTTGTTATCAACTATCTGTGGCTGGTTTTGTAGGTTTTCAATTAAACTAGGGTTAGGAAGGACCTCAGTAAGTTATGGAGAGCAAATAAAGCCCTTATGCAAATTAGTTTAGAATTGAGACCATCTGATTGGTTGATGCAATTGTCAATCAAAATAAGACATTCTGATTGGTTTATGTACTGTCAGTCAACAGTTCTTTATTTCACAACTTTTGCTGGGACTATCATGCATTAGTCTTTAACCAGCAAGACAATTGATAAAGAATGCTCTTGTTATCAACTATCTGTGGCTTGTTTTGTTGGTTTTCAATTAAACTAGCGTTAGGAAGGACCTCAGTAAGTTATGGAGAGCAAATAAAGCCCTTATGCAAATTAGTTCAGAATTGAGACCATCTGATTGGTTGATGCAATTGTCATTCAAAATAAGCCATTCTGATTGGTTTATGTGCTGTCAGTCAACAGTTTTCTATTTTATAACTTTTGCTGGGACCATCATGCAATAGTCTTCAACCAGCAAGACAATGGGTCAAGAATGTAGTCAACAGTTTTCTATTTTACAAATTTTGCTGGCACCATCACGCAATAGCCTTTAACCAGCAAGACAATTGGTCAAGAATGTTCTTGTTATCAACTATCTGTGGCTGGTTCTGCAGGTGTTCAATTAGACTAGGGTGAGGAAGGACCTCAGTAAGTTATGAAGAGCAAATAAAGCCATTATGTAAATTAGTTCAGAATTGAGATCATCTGATTGGTTGATGCAGCTGTCATTCAAAATAAGCCATTCTGATTGGTTTATATACTGTCAGTCAACAGTTTTCTATTTTACAACTTTTGCTGGGACTATCATGCATTAGTCTTCAACCAGCAAGACAATTGGTCAAGAATGCTCTTGTTATCAACTTTCTGTGGCTGGTTCTGCAGTTGTTCAATAAGACTAGGGTAAGGAAGGACCTCAGTAAGTTATGAAGAGCAAATAAAGCCATTATGCAAATTAGTTCAGAATTGAGACCATCTGATTGGTTGATGCAACTGTCATTAAAAATAAGCAATTCTGATTGGTTTATGTACCATCAGTCAACAGTTTCCTATTTTACAACGTTTGCTGGGACCATCATGCAATAGTCTTCAACCAGCAAGAAAATTTGTTCAATAATGTTCTTGTTATCAACTATCTGTGGCTGGTTCTGCAGGTGTTCAATTAGAATAGGGTTAGGAAGGACCTCAGTAAGTTATAAAGAGCAAATAAAACCCTTATGCAAATTAGTTCAGAATTGAGACCATCTGATTGGTTGATGTAACTGTCATTCAAAATAAGCCATTCTGATTGGTTTATATACTGTCAGTCAACAGTTTTCTATTTTACAACGTTTGCTGGGACTATCATGCATTAGTCTTCAACCAGCAAGACAATTGGTCAAGAATGCTCTTGTTATCAACTATCTGTGGCTGGTTCTGCAGGTGTTCAATTAAACTAGGGTTAGGAAAGACCTCAGTAAGTTATGGAGAGCTAATAAAGCCCTTATGCAAATTAGTTTGGAATTGAGATCATATGATTGGTTGATGCAACTGTCATTCAAAATAAGCCATTCTGATTGGTTTATGTACTGTCAGTCAACAGTTTTCTATTTTACAACTTTTGCTGGGACTATCATGCATTAGTCTTCAACCAGCAAGACAATTGGTCAAGAATGCTCTTGTTATCAACTATCTGTGGCTGATTTTGTAGGTTTTCAATTAAACTAGGGTTAGGAAAGACCTCAGTAAGTTATGGAGAGCAAATAAAGCCATTATGCAAATTAGTTTAGAATTGAGACCATCTGATTGGTTGATGCAATTGTCATTCAAAATACACCATTCTGATTGGTTTATGTACTGTCAGTCAACAGTTCTCTATTTTACAACTTTTGCTGGGACTATCATGCATTAGTCTTCAACCAGCAAGACAATTTGTCAAGAATGCTCTTGTTATCAACTATCTGTGGCTGGTTTTGTAGGTTTTCAATTAAACTAGGGTTAGGAAGGAACTCAGTAAGTTATGGAGAGCAAATAAAGCCCTTATGCAAATTAGTTCAGAATTGAGATCATCTGATTGGTTGATGCAACTGTCATTCAAAATAAGCCATTCTGATTGGTTTATATACTGTCAGTCAACAGTTTTCTATTTTACATCTTTTGCTGGGACTATCATGCATTAGTCTTCAACCAGCAAGACAATTGGTCAAGAATGCTCTTGTTATCAACTATCTGTGGCTGGTTCTGCAGGTGTTCAATTAGACTAGGGTGAGGAAGGACCTCAGTAAGTTATGAAGAGCAAATACAGCCCTTATGCAAATTGGTTCAGAATTGAGATCATATGATTGGTTGATGCAACTGTCATTCAAAATAAGCCATTCTGATTGGTTTATGTACTGTCAGTCAACAGTTTTCTATTTTACAACTTTTGCTCGGACTATTATGCATTAGTCTTCAACCAGCAAGACAATTGGTCAAGAATGCTCTTGTTATCAACTATCTGTGGCTGGTTTGGTAGGTTTTCAATTAAATTAGGGTTAGGAAAGACCTCAGTAAGTTATGGAGAGCAAATAAAGCCCTTATGCAAATTAGTTTAGAATTGAGACCATCTGATTGGTTGATGCAATTGTCATTCAAAATAAGCCATTCTGATTGGTTTATGTGCTGTCAGTCAACAGTTTTCTATTTTATAACTTTTGCTGGGACCATCATGCAATAGTCTTCAACCAGCAAGACAATTGGTCAAGAATGTAGTCAACAGTTTTCTATTTTACAACTTTTGCTGGCACCATCACGCAATAGCCTTCAACCAGCAAGACAATTGGTCAAGAATGCTCTTGTTATCAACTATCTGTAGCTGGTTTTATAGGTTTTCAATTTAACTAGGGTTAGGAAGGACCTCAGTAAGTTATGGAGAGCAAATAAAGCCCCTATGCAAATTAGTTTAGAATTGAGACCATCTGATTGGTTGATGCAATTTTCATTCAAAATACACCATTCTGATTGGTTTATGTACTGTCAGTCAACAGTTCTCTATTTTACAACTTTTGCTGGGACTATCATGCATTAGTCTTTAACCAGCAAGACAATTGGTCAAGAATGCTCTTGTTATCAACTATCTGTGGCTGGTTTTGTAGGTTTTCAATTAAACTAGGGTTAGGAAGGACCTCAGTAAGTTATGGAGAGCAAATAAAGCCCTTATGCAAATTAGTTCAGAATTGAGATCATCTGATTGGTTGATGCAACTGTCATTCAAAATAAGCCATTCTGATTGGTTTATATACTGTCAGTCAACAGTTCTCTATTTTACAACTTTTGCTGGGACTATCATGCATTAGTCTTCAACCAGCAAGACAATTGGTCAAGAATGCTCTTGTTATCAACTATCTGTGGCTGGTTTTGTAGGTTTTCAATTAAACTAGGGTTAGGAAGGACCTCAGTAAGTTATGGAGAGCAAATAAAGCCCTTATGCAAATTAGTTCAGAATTGAGATCATCTGATTGGTTGACGCAACTGTCATTCAAAATAAGCCATTCTGATTGGTTTATATACTGTCAGTCAACAGTTTTCTATTTTACAACTTTTGCTGGGACTATCATGCATTAGTCTTCAACCAGCAAGACAATTGGTCAAGAATGCTCTTGTTATCAACTATCTGTGGCTGGTTCTGCAGGTATTCAATTAAACTAGGGTTAGGAAAGACCTCAATAAGTTATGGAGAGCAAATAAAGCCCTTATGCAAATTAGTTCAGAATTGAGATCATCTGATTGGTTGATGCAACTGTCATTCAAAATAAGCCATTCTGATTGGTTTATATACTGTCAGTCAACAGTTTTCTATTTTACAACTTTTGCTGGGACTATCATGCATTAGTCTTCAACCAGCAAGACAATTGGTCAAGAATGCTCTTGTTATCAACAATCTGTGGCTGGTTCTGCAGGTGTTCAATTAAACTAGGGTTAGGAAGGACCTCAGTAAGTTATGGAGAGCAAATAAAGCCCTTATGCAAATTAGTTCAGAATTGAGATCATCTGATTGGTTGATGCAACTGTCATTCAAAATAAGCCATTCTGATTGGTTTATGTACTGTCAGTCAACAGTTCTCTATTTTACAACTTTTGCTGGGACTATCATGCATTAGTCTTCAACCAGCAAGACAATTGGTCAAGAATGCTCTTGTTATCAACTATCTGTGGCTGGTTTTGTAGGTTTTCAATTAAACTAGGGTTAGGAAGGACCTCAGTAAGTTATGGAGAGCAAATAAAGCCCTTATGCAAATTAGTTCAGAATTGAGATCATCTGATTGGCTGATGCAACTGTCATTCAAAATAAGCCATTCTGATTGGTTTATATACTGTCAGTCAACAGTTTTCTATTTTACAACTTTTGCTGGGACTATCATGCATTAGTCTTCAACCAGCAAGACAATTGGTCAAGAATGCTCTTGTTATCAACTATCTGTGGCCGGTTCTGCAGGTATTCAATTAAACTAGGGTTAGGAAAGACCTCAATAAGTTATGGAGAGCAAATAAAGCCCTTATGCAAATTAGTTCAGAATTGAGATCATATGATTGGTTGATGCAACTGTCATTCAAAATAAGCCATTCTGATTGGTTTATGTACTGTCAGTCATCAGTTTTCTATTTTACAACTTTTGCTGGGACTATCATGCATTAGTCTTCAACCAGCAAGACAATTGGTCAAGAATGCTCTTGTTATCAACTATCTGTGGCTGGTTTTGTAGGTTTTCAATTAAACTAGGGTTAGGAAAGACCTCAGTAAGTTATGGAGAGCAAATAAAGCCCTTATGCAAATTAGTTTAGAATTGAGACCATCTGATTGGTTGATGCAATTGTCATTCAAAATACACCATTGTGATTGGTTTATGTACTGTCAGTCAACAGTTTTTTATTTCACAACTTTTGCTGGGACTATCATGCATTAGTCTTCAACCAGCAAGACAATTGGTCAAGAATGCTCTTGTTATCAACAATCTGTGGCTGGTTCTGCAGGTGTTCAATTAAACTAGGGTTAGGAAGGACCTCAGTAAGTTATGGAGAGCAAATAAAGCCCTTATGCAAATTAGTTCAGAATTGAGATCATCTGATTGGTTGATGCAACTGTCATTCAAAATAAGCCATTCTGATTGGTTTATGTACTGTCAGTCAACAGTTCTCTATTTTACAACTTTTGCTGGGACTATCATGCATTAGTCTTCAACCAGCAAGACAATTGGTCAATAATGCTCTTGTTATCAACTATCTGTGGCTGGTTCTGCAGGTATTAAATTAAACTAGGGTTAGGAAAGACCTCAATAAGTTATGGAGAGCAAATAAAGCCCTTATGCAAATTAGTTCAGAATTGAGATCATATGATTGGTTGATGCAACTGTCATTCAAAATAAGCCATTCTGATTGGTTTATATACTGTCAGTCAACAGTTTTCTATTTTACAACTTTTGCTGGGACTACCATGCATTAGTCTTCAACCAGCAAGACAATTGGTCAAGAATGCTCTTGTTATCAACTATCTGTGGCTGGTTCTGCAGGTATTCAATTAAACTAGGGTTAGGAAGGACCTCAGTAAGTTATGGAGAGCAAATAAAGCCCTTATGCAAATTAGTTCAGAATTGAGATCATCTGATTGGTTGATGCAACTGTCATTCAAAATAAGCCATTCTGATTGGTTTATATACTGTCAGTCAACAGTTTTCTATTTTACAACTTTTGCTGGGACTATCATGCATTAGTCTTCAACCAGCAAGACAATTGGTCAAGAATGCTCTTGTTATCAACTACCTGTGGCTGGTTCTGCAGGTGTTCTATTAGACTAGGGTGAGGAAGGACCTCAGTAAGTTATGAAGAGCAAATAAAGCCCTTATGCAAATTAGTTCTGAATTGAGATCATATGATTGGTTGATGCAACTGTCATTCAAAATAAGCCATTCTGATTGGTTTATGTACTGTCAGTCAACAGTTTTCTATTTTACAACTTTTGCTGGGACTATCATGCATTATTCTTCAACCAGCAAGACAATTGGTCAAGAGTGCTCTTGTTATCAACTATCTGTGGCTGGTTTTGTAGGTTTTCAATTAAACTAGGGTTAGGAAGGACCTCAGTAAGTTATGAAGAGCAAATAAAGCCCTTATGCAAATTAGTTTAGAATTGAGACCATCTGATTGGTTGATGCAATTGTCATTAAAAATAAGCCATTCTGATTGGTTTATGTGCTGTCAGTCAACAGTTTTCTATTTTATAACTTTTGCTGGGACCATCATGCTAAAATCTTTAACCAGAAAGTCAATTCGTCAAGAATGTAGTCAACAGTTTTCTATTTTACAACTTTTGCTATCACCATCACGCAATAGCCTTCAAACAGCAAGACAAGTGGTCAATAATGTTCTTGTTATCAACTATCTGTGGCTGGTTCTGCAGGTGTTCAATTAGAATAGGGTGAGGAAGGACCTCAGTAAGTTATGAAGAGCAAATAAAGCCCTTATGCAAATTGGTTCAGAATTGAGATCATATGATTGGTTGATGCAACTGTCATTCTAAATAAGCCATTCTGATTGGTTTATGTACTGTCAGTCAACAGTTTTCTATTTTACAACTTTAGCTGGGACTATCATGCATTAGTCTTCAACCAGCAAGACAATTGGTCAAGAATGCTCTTGTTATCAACTATCTGTGGCTGGTTTTGTAGGTTTTCAATTAAATCAGGGTTAGGAAAGACCTCAGTAAGTTATGGAGAGCAAATAAAGCCATTATGCTAATTAGTTTAGAATTGAGACCATCTGATTGGTTGATGCAATTGTCATTCAAAATAAGCCATTCTGATTGGTTTATTTACTGTCAGTCAACAGTTCTCTATTTTACAACTTTTCTGGGACTATCATGCATTAATCTTCAACCAGCAAGACAATTGGTCAAGAATGCTCTTGTTATCAACTATCTGTGGCTGGTTTTGTAGGTTTTCAATTAAACTAGGGTTAGGAAGGACCTCAGTAAGTTATGGAGAGCAAATAAAGCCCTTATGCAAATTAGTTTAGAATTGAGACCATCTGATTGGTTGATGCAATTGTCAATCAAAATAAGACATTCTGATTGGTTTATGTACTGTCAGTCAACAGTTTTCTATTTTATAACTTTTGCTGGGACCATCATGCAATAGTCTTCAACCAGCAAGACAATTGGTCAAGAATGTAGTCAACAGTTTTCTATTTTACAACTTTTGCTGGCACCATCACGCAATAGCCTTCAACCAGCAAGACAATTGGTCAAGAATGCTCTTGTTATCAACTATCTGTGGCTGGTTTTATAGGTTTTCAATTTAACTAGGGTTAGGAAGGACCTCAGTAAGTTATGGAGAGCAAATAAAGCCCCTATGCAAATTAGTTTAGAATTGAGACCATCTGATTGGTTGATGCAATTGTCATTCAAAATACACCATTCTGATTGGTTTATGTACTGTCAGTCAACAGTTCTCTATTTTACAACTTTTGCTGGGACTATAATGCATTAGTCTTCAACCAGCAAGACAATTGGTCAAGAATGCTCTTGTTATCAACTATCTGTGGCTGGTTTTGTAGGTTTTCAATTAAATCAGGGTTAGGAAAGACCTCAGTAAGTTATGGAGAGCAAATAAAGCCATTATGCTAATTAGTTTAGAATTGAGACCATCTGATTGGTTGATGCAATTGTCATTCAAAATAAGCCATTCTGATTGGTTTATGTACTGTCAGTCAACAGTTCTTTATTTCACAACTTTTGCTGGGACTATCATGCATTAGTCTTTAACCAGCAAGACAATTGGTAAAGAATGCTCTTGTTATCAATTATCTGTGGCTGGTTTTGTAGGTTTTCAATTAAACTAGGGTTAGGAAGGACCTCAGTAAGTTATGGAGAGCAAATAAAGCCCTTATGCAAATTAGTTCAGAATTGAGACCATCTGATTGGTTGATGCAATTGTCATTCAAAATAAGCCATTCTGATTGGTTTATGTGCTGTCAGTCAACAGTTTTCTATTTTATAACTTTTGCTGGGACCATCATGCAATAGTCTTCAACCAGCAAGACAATTGGTCAAGAATGTAGTCAACAGTTTTCTATTTTACAAATTTTGCTGGCACCATCACGCAATAGCCTTTAACCAGAAAGACAATTGGTCAAGAATGTTCTTGTTATCAACTATCTGTGGCTGGTTCTGCAGGTGTTCAATTAGACTAGGGTGAGGAAGGACCTCAGTAAGTTATGAAGAGCAAATAAAGCCATTATGTAAATTAGTTCAGAATTGAGATCATCTGATTGGTTGATGCAACTGTCATTCAAAATAAGCCATTCTGATTGGTTTATATACTGTCAGTCAACAGTTTTCTATTTTACAACTTTTGCTGGGACTATCATGCATTAGTCTTCAACCAGCAAGACAATTGGTCAAGAATGCTCTTGTTATCAACTTTCTGTGGCTGGTTCTGCAGTTGTTCAATAAGACTAGGGTAAGGAAGGACCTCAGTAAGTTATGAAGAGCAAATAAAGCCATTATGAAAATTAGTTCGGAATTGAGATCATATGATTGGTTGATGCAACTGTCATTCAAAATAAGCCATTCTGATTGGTTTATGTACCATCAGTCAACAGTTTCCTATTTTACAACGTTTGCTGGGACCATCATGCAATAGTCTTCAACCAGCAAGACAATTGGTCAATAATGTTCTTGTTATCAACTATCTGTGGCTGGTTCTGCAGGTGTTCAATTAGAATAAGGTTAGGAAGGACCTCAGTAAGTTATAAAGAGCAAATAAAGCCCTAATGCAAATTAGTTCAGAATTGAGACCATCTGACTGGTTGATGCAACTGTCATTCAAAATAAGCCATTCTGATTGGTTTATATACTGTCAGTCAACAGTTTTCTATTTTACAACGTTTGCTGGGACTATCATGCATTAGTCTTCAACCAGCAAGACAATTGGTCAAGAATGCTCTTGTTATCAACTATCTGTGGCTGGTTCTGCAGGTGTTCAATTAAACTAGGGTTAGGAAAGACCTCAGTAAGTTATGGAGAGCAAATAAAGCCCTTATGAAAATTAGTTCGGAATTGAGTTCATATGATTGGTTGATGCAACTGTCATTCAAAATAAGCCATTCTGATTGGTTTATGTACTGTCAGTCAACAGTTTTCTATTTTACAACTTTTGCTGGGACTATCATGCATTAGTCTTCAACCAGCAAGACAATTGGTCAAGAATGCTCTTGTTATCAACTATCTGTGGTTGGTTTTGTAGGTTTTCAATTAAACTAGGGTTAGGAAAGACCTCAGTAAGTTATGGAGAGCAAATAAAGCCATTATGCAAATTAGTTTAGAATTGAGACCATCCGATTGGTTGATGCAATTGTCATTCAAAATACACCATTCTGATTGGTTTATGTACTGGCAGTCAACAGTTCTCTATTTTACAACTTTTGCTGGGACTATCATGCATTAGTCTTCAACCAGCAAGACAATTTGTCAAGAATGCTCTTGTTATCAACTATCTGTGGCTGGTTTTGTAGGTTTTCAATTAAACTAGGGTTAGGAAGGAACTCAGTAAGTTATGGAGAGCAAATAAAGCCCTTATGCAAATTAGTTCAGAATTGAGATCATCTGATTGGTTGATGCAACTGTCATTCAAAATAAGCCATTCTGATTGGTTTATATACTGTCAGTCAACAGTTTTCTATTTTACAACTTTTGCTGGGACTATCATGCATTAGTCTTCAACCAGCAAGACAATTGGTCAAGAATGCTCTTGTTATCAACTATCTGTGGCTGGTTCTGCAGGTGTTCAATTAGACTAGGGTGAGGAAGGACCTCAGTAAGTTATGAAGAGCAAACAAAGCCCTTATGCAAATTGGTTCAGAATTGAGATCATATGATTGGTTGATGCAACTGTCATTCAAAATAAGCCATTCTGATTGGTTTATGTACTGTCAGTCAACAGTTTTCTATTTTACAACTTTTGCTGGGACTATCATGCATTAGTCTTCAACCAGCAAGACAATTGGTCAAGAATGCTCTTGTTATCAACTATCTGTGGCTGGTTTTGTAGGTTTTCAATTAAACTAGGGTTAGGAAGGACCTCAGTAAGTTATGGAGAGCAAATAAAGCCCTTATGCAAATTAGTTCAGAATTGAGATCATATGATTGGTTGATGCAACTGTCATTCAAAATAAGCCATTCTGATTGGTTTATGTACTGTCAGTCAACAGTTTTCTATTTTACAACTTTTGCTCGGACTATTATGCATTAGTCTTTAACCAGCAAGACAATTTGTCAAGAATGCTCTTGTTATCAACTATCTGTGGCTGGTTCTGCAGGTGTTCAATTAAACTAGGGTTAGGAAAGACCTCAGTAAGTTATGGAGAGCAAATAAAGCCCTTATGAAAATTAGTTCGGAATTGAGATCATATGATTGGTTGATGCAACTGTCATTCAAAATAAGCCATTCTGATTGGTTTATGTACTGTCAGTCAACAGTTTTCTATTTTACAACTTTTGCTGGGACTATCATGCATTAGTCTTCAACCAGCAAGACAATTGGTCAAGAATGCTCTTGTTATCAACTATCTGTGGCTGGTTTTGTAGGTTTTCAATTAAACTAGGGTTAGGAAAGACCTCAGTAAGTTATGGAGAGCAAATAAAGCCATTATGCAAATTAGTTTAGAATTGAGACCATCTGATTGGTTGATGCAATTGTCATTCAAAATACACCATTCTGATTGGTTTATGTACTGTCAGTCAACAGTTCTCTATTTTACAACTTTTGCTGGGACTATCATGCATTAGTCTTCAACCAGCAAGACAATTTGTCAAGAATGCTCTTGTTATCAACTATCTGTGGCTGGTTTTGTAGGTTTTCAATTAAACTAGGGTTAGGAAGGAACTCAGTAAGTTATGGAGAGCAAATAAAGCCCTTATGCAAATTAGTTCAGAATTGAGATCATCTGATTGGTTGATGCAACTGTCATTCAAAATAAGCCATTCTGATTGGTTTATATACTGTCAGTCAACAGTTTTCTATTTTACAACTTTTGCTGGGACTATCATGCATTAGTCTTCAACCAGCAAGACAATTGGTCAAGAATGCTCTTGTTATCAACTATCTGTGGCTGGTTCTGCAGGTGTTCAATTAGACTAGGGTGAGGAAGGACCTCAGTAAGTTATGAAGAGCAAACAAAGCCCTTATGCAAATTGGTTCAGAATTGAGATCATATGATTGGTTGATGCAACTGTCATTCAAAATAAGCCATTCTGATTGGTTTATGTACTGTCAGTCAACAGTTTTCTATTTTACAACTTTTGCTGGGACTATCATGCATTAGTCTTCAACCAGCAAGACAATTGGTCAAGAATGCTCTTGTTATCAACTATCTGTGGCTGGTTTTGTAGGTTTTCAATTAAACTAGGGTTAGGAAGGACCTCAGTAAGTTATGGAGAGCAAATAAAGCCCTTATGCAAATTAGTTCAGAATTGAGATCATATGATTGGTTGATGCAACTGTCATTCAAAATAAGCCATTCTGATTGGTTTATGTACTGTCAGTCAACAGTTTTCTATTTTACAACTTTTGCTCGGACTATTATGCATTAGTCTTTAACCAGCAAGACAATTTGTCAAGAATGCTCTTGTTATCAACTATCTGTGGCTGGTTCTGCAGGTGTTCAATTAAACTAGGGTTAGGAAAGACCTCAGTAAGTTATGGAGAGCAAATAAAGCCCTTATGAAAATTAGTTCGGAATTGAGATCATATGATTGGTTGATGCAACTGTCATTCAAAATAAGCCATTCTGATTGGTTTATGTACTGTCAGTCAACAGTTTTCTATTTTACAACTTTTGCTGGGACTATCATGCATTAGTCTTCAACCAGCAAGACAATTGGTCAAGAATGCTCTTGTTATCAACTATCTGTGGCTGGTTTTGTAGGTTTTCAATTAAACTAGGGTTAGGAAAGACCTCAGTAAGTTATGGAGAGCAAATAAAGCCATTATGCAAATTAGTTTAGAATTGAGACCATCTGATTGGTTGATGCAATTGTCATTCAAAATACACCATTCTGATTGGTTTATGTACTGTCAGTCAACAGTTCTCTATTTTACAACTTTTGCTGGGACTATCATGCATTAGTCTTCAACCAGCAAGACAATTTGTCAAGAATGCTCTTGTTATCAACTATCTGTGGCTGGTTTTGTAGGTTTTCAATTAAACTAGGGTTAGGAAGGAACTCAGTAAGTTATGGAGAGCAAATAAAGCCCTTATGCAAATTAGTTCAGAATTGAGATCATCTGATTGGTTGATGCAACTGTCATTCAAAATAAGCCATTCTGATTGGTTTATATACTGTCAGTCAACAGTTTTCTATTTTACAACTTTTGCTGGGACTATCATGCATTAGTCTTCAACCAGCAAGACAATTGGTCAAGAATGCTCTTGTTATCAACTATCTGTGGCTGGTTCTGCAGGTGTTCAATTAGACTAGGGTGAGGAAGGACCTCAGTAAGTTATGAAGAGCAAACAAAGCCCTTATGCAAATTGGTTCAGAATTGAGATCATATGATTGGTTGATGCAACTGTCATTCAAAATAAGCCATTCTGATTGGTTTATGTACTGTCAGTCAACAGTTTTCTATTTTACAACTTTTGCTGGGACTATCATGCATTAGTCTTCAACCAGCAAGACAATTGGTCAAGAATGCTCTTGTTAACAACTATCTGTGGCTGGTTTTGTAGGTTTTCAATTAAACTAGGGTTAGGAAGGACCTCAGTAAGTTATGGAGAGCAAATAAAGCCCTTATGCAAATTAGTTCAGAATTGAGATCATATGATTGGTTGATGCAACTGTCATTCAAAATAAGCCATTCTGATTGGTTTATGTACTGTCAGTCAACAGTTTTCTATTTTACAACTTTTGCTCGGACTATTATGCATTAGTCTTCAACCAGCAAGACAATTGGTCAAGAATGCTCTTGTTATCAACTATCTGTGGCTGGTTTGGTAGGTTTTCAATTAAACTAGGGTTAGGAAAGACCTCAGTAAGTTATGGAGAGCAAATAAAGCCCTTATGCAAATTAGTTCAGAATTGAGATCATATGATTGGTTGATGCAACTGTCATTCAAAATAAGCCATTCTGATTGGTTTATGTGCTGTCAGTCAACAGTTTTCTATTTTATAACTTTTGCTGGGACCATCATGCAATAGTCTTCAACCAGCAAGACAATAGGTCAAGAATGTAGTCAAAAGTTTTCTATTTTACAACTTTTGCTGGCACCATCACGCAATAGCCTTCAACCAGCAAGCCAATTGGTCAAGAATGCTCTTGTTATCAACTATCTGTGGCTGGTTTTATAGGTTTTCAATTTAACTAGGGTTAGGAAGGACCTCAGTAAGTTATGGAGAGCAAATAAAGCCCCTATGCAAATTAGTTTAGAATTGAGACCATCTGATTGGTTGATGCAATTGTCATTCAAAATACACCATTCTGATTGGTTTATGTACTGTCAGTCAACAGTTCTCTATTTTACAGCTTTTGCTGGGACTATCATGCATTAGTCTTCAACCAGCAAGACAATTGGTCAAGAATGCTCTTGTTATCAACTATCTGTGGCTGGTTTTGTAGGTTTTCAATTAAACTAGGGTTAGGAAGGACCTCAGTAAGTTATGGAGAGCAAATAAAGCCCTTATGCAAATTAGTTCAGAATTGAGATCATCTGATTGGTTGATGCAACTGTCATTCAAAATAAGCCATTCTGATTGGTTTATATACTGTCAGTCAACAGTTTTCTATTTTACAACTGTTGCTGGGACTATCATGCATTATTCTTCAACCAGCAAGACAATTGGTCAAGAATGCTCTTGTTATCAACTTTCTGTGGCTGGTTCTGCAGTTGTTCAATAAGACTAGGGTAAGGAAGGACCTCAGTAAGTTATGAAGAGCAAATAAAGCCATTATGCAAATTAGTTCAGAATTGAGACCATCTGATTGGTTGATGCAACTGTCATTCAAAATAAGCAATTCTGATTGGTTTATGTACCATCAGTCAACAGTTTCCTATTTTACAACGTTTGCTGGGACCATCATGCAATAGTCTTCAACCAGCAAGACAATTGGTCAATAATGTTCTTGTTATCAACTATCTGTGGCTGGTTCTGCAGGTGTTCAATTAGAATAGGGTTAGGAAGGACCTCAGTAAGTTATAAAGAGCAAATAAAGCCCTTATGCAAATTAGTTCAGAATTGAGACCATCTGATTGGTTGATGCAACTGTCATTCAAAATAAGCCATTCTGATTGGTTTATATACTGTCAGTCAACAGTTTTCTATTTTACAACGTTTGCTGGGACTATCATGCATTAGTCTTCAACCAGGAAGACAATTGGTCAAGAATGCTCTTGTTATCAACTATCTGTGGCTGGTTCTGCAGGTGTTCAATTAAACTAGGGTTAGGAAAGACCTCAGTAAGTTATGGAGAGCAAATAAAGCCCTTATGCAAATTAGTTCGGAATTGAGACCATCTGATTGGTTGATGCAACTGTCATTCAAAATAAGCCATTCTGATTGGTTTATGTACTGTCAGTCAACAGTTTTCTATTTTACAACTTTTGCTGGGACTATCATGCATTAGTCTTCAACCAGCAAGACAATTGGTCAAGAATGCTCTTGTTATCAACTATCTGTGGCTGGTTTTGTAGGTTTTCAATTAAACTAGGGTTAGGAAAGACCTCAGTAAGTTATGGAGAGCAAATAAAGCCATTATGCAAATTAGTTTAGAATTGAGACCATCTGATTGGTTGATGCAATTGTCATTCAAAATAAGCCATTCTGATTGGTTTATATACTGTCAGTCAACAGTTTTCTATTTTACAACTTTTGCTGGGACTATTATGCATTAGTCTTCAACCAGCAAGACAATTGGTCAAGAATGCTCTTGTTATCAACTATCTGTGGCTGGTTTGGTAGGTTTTCAATTAAACTAGGGTTAGGAAAGACCTCAGTAAGTTATGGAGAGCAAATAAAGCCCTTATGCAAATTAGTTTAGAATTGAGACCATCTGATTGGTTGAGGCAATTGTCATTCAAAATAAGCCATTCTGATTGGTTTATGTGCTGTCAGTCAACAGTTTTCTATTTTATAACTTTTGCTGGGACCATCATGCAATAGTCTTCAACCAGCAAGACAATTGGTCAAGAATGTAGTCAACAGTTTTCTATTTTACAACTTTTGCTGGCACCATCACGCAATAGCCTTCAACCAGCAAGCCAATTGGTCAAGAATGCTCTTGTTATCAACTATCTGTGGCTGGTTTTATAGGTTTTCAATTTAACTAGGGTTAGGAAGGACCTCAGTAAGTTATGGAGAGCAAATAAAGCCCCTATGCAAATTAGTTTAGAATTGAGACCATATGATTGGTTGATGCAATTGTCATTCAAAATACACCATTCTGATTGGTTTATGTACTGTCAGTCAACAGTTCTCTATTTTACAACTTTTGCTGGGACTATCATGCATTAGTCTTCAACCAGCAAGACAATTGGTCAAGAATGCTCTTGTTATCAACTATCTGTGGCTGGTTTTGTAGGTTTTCAATTAAACTAGGGTTAGGAAAGACCTCAGTAAGTTATGGAGAGCAAATAAAGCCCTTATGCAAATTAGTTCGGAATTGAGACCATCTGATTGGTTGATGCAACTGTCATTCAAAATAAGCCATTCTGATTGGTTTATGTACTGTCAGTCAACAGTTTTCTATTTTACAACTTTTGCTGGGACTATCATGCATTAGTCTTCAACCAGCAAGACAATTGGTCAAGAATGCTCTTGTTATCAACAATCTGTGGCTGGTTCTGCAGGTGTTCAATTAAACTAGGGTTAGGAAGGACCTCAGTAAGTTATGGAGAGCAAATAAAGCCATTATGCAAATTAGTTTAGAATTGAGACCATCTGATTGGTTGATGCAATTGTCATTCAAAATACACCATTCTGATTGGTTTATGTACTGTCAGTCAACAGTTCTCTATTTTACAACTTTTGCTGGGACTATCATGCATTAGTCTTCAACCAGCAAGACAATTGGTCAAGAATGCTCTTGTTATCAACTATCTGTGGCTGGTTCTGCAGGTGTTCAATTAGACTAGGGTGAGGAAGGACCTCAGTAAGTTATGAAGAGCAAATAAAGCCCTTATGCAAATTGGTTCAGAATTGAGATCATATGATTGGTTGATGCAACTGTCATTCAAAATAAGCCATTCTGATTGGTTTATGTACTGTCAGTCAACAGTTTTCTATTTTACAACTTTTGCTGGGACTATCATGCATTAGTCTTCAACCAGCAAGACAATTGGTCAAGAATGCTCTTGTTATCAACTATCTGTGGCTGGTTTTGTAGGTTTTCAATTAAACTAGGGTTAGGAAGGACCTCAGTAAGTTATGGAGAGCAAATAAAGCCCTTATGCAAATTAGTTTAGAATTGAGACCATCTGATTGGTTGATGCAATTGTCATTCAAAAAACACCATTCTGATTGGTTTATGTACTGTCAGTCAACAGTTCTCTATTTTACAACTTTTGCTGGGACTATCATGCATTAGTCTTAAACCAGCAAAACAATTGGTCAAGAATGCTCTTGTTATCAACTATCTGTGGCTGGTTTTGTAGGTTTTCAATTAAACTAGGGTTAGGAAGGACCTCAGTAAGTTATGGAGAGCAAATAAAGCCCTTATGCAAATTAGTTTAGAATTAAGACCATCTGATTAGTTGATGCAATTGTCATTCAAAATAAGCCATTCTGATTGGTTTATGTACTGTCAGTAAACAGTTCTCTATTTTACAACTTTTGCTGGGACTATCATGCATTAGTCTTCAACCAACAAGACAATTGGTCAAGAATGCTCTTGTTATCAACTATCTGTGGCTGGTTTTATAGGTTTTCAATTAAACTAGGGTTAGGAAGGACCTCAGTAAGTTATGGAGAGCAAATAAAGCCCTTATGCAAATTAGTTTAGAATTGAGACCATCTGATTGGTTGATGCAATTGTCATTCAAAATACACCATTCTGATTGGTTTATGTACTGTCAGTCAACAGTTTTCTATTTTACAACTTTTGCTGGGACTATTATGCATTAGTCTTCAACCAGCAAGACAATTGGTCAAGAATGCTCTTGTTATCAACTATCTGTGGCTGGTTTGGTAGATTTTCAATTAAACTAGGGTTAGGAAAGACCTCAGTAAGTTATGGAGAGCAAATAAAGCCCTTATGCAAATTAGTTTAGAATTGAGACCATCTGATTGGTTGATGCAATTGTCATTCAAAATAAGCCATTCTGATTGGTTTATGTGCTGTCAGTCAACAGTTTTCTATTTTATAACTTTTGCTGGGACCATCATGCAATAGTCTTCAACCAGCAAGACAATTGGTCAAGAATGTAGTCAACAGTTTTCTATTTTACAACTTTTGCTGGCACCATCACGCAATAGCCTTCAACCAGCAAGACAATTGGTCAAGAATGCTCTTGTTATCAACTATCTGTGGCTGGTTTTATAGGTTTTCAATTTAACTAGGGTTAGGAAGGACCTCAGTAAGTTATGGAGAGCAAATAAAGCCCCTATGCAAATTAGTTTAGAATTGAGACCATCTGATTGGTTGATGCAATTGTCATTCAAAATACACCATTCTGATTGGTTTATGTACTGTCAGTCAACAGTTCTCTATTTTACAACTTTTGCTGGGACTATCATGCATTAGTCTTCAACCAGCAAGACAATTGGTCAAGAATGCTCTTGTTATCAACTATCTGTGGCTGGTTTTGTAGGTTTTCAATTAAACTAGGGTTAGGAAGGACCTCAGTAAGTTATGGAGAGCAAATAAAGCCCTTATGCAAATTAGTTCAGAATTGAGATCATCTGATTGGTTGATGCAACTGTCATTCAAAATAAGCCATTCTGATTGGTTTATATACTGTCAGTCAACAGTTTTCTATTTTACAACTTTTGCTGGGACTATCATGCATTAGTCTTCAACCAGCAAGACATTTGGTCAAGAATGCTCTTGTTATCAACAATCTGTGGCTGGTTCTGCAGGTGTTCAATTAAACTAGGGTTAGGAAAGACCTCAGTACGTTATGGAGAGCAAATAAAGCCCTTATGCAAATTAGTTTAGAATTAAGACCATCTGATTGGTTGATGCAATTGTCATTCAAAATAAGCCATTCTGATTGGTTTATGTACTGTCAGTCAACAGTTCTCTATTTTACAACTTTTGCTGGGACTATCATGCATTAGTCTTCAACCAGCAAGACATTTGGTCAAGAATGCTCTTGTTATCAACTATCTGTGGCTGGTTTTGTAGGTTTTCAATTAAACTAGGGTTAGGAAGGACCTCAGTAAGTTATGGAGAGCAAATAAAGCCCTTATGCAAATTAGTTCAGAATTGAGATCATCTGATTGGTTGATGCAACTGTCATTCAAAATAAGCCATTCTGATTGGTTTATATACTGTCAGTCAATATTTTTCTATTTTACAACTTTTGCTGGGACTATCATGCATTAGTCTTCAACCAGCAAGACAATTGGTCAAGAATGCTCTTGTTATCAACTATCTGTGGCTGGTTCTGCAGGTGTTCAATTAAACTAGGGTTAGGAAAGACCTCAGTACGTTATGGAGAGCAAATAAAGCCCTTATGGAAATTAGTTGAGAATTGAGACCATCTGATTGGTTGATGCAATTGTCATTCAAAATAATCCATTCTGATTGGTTTATGTACTGTCAGTCAACAGTTCTCTATTTTACAACTTTTGCTGGGACTATCATGCATTAGTCTTCAACCAGCAAGACAATTGGTCAAGAATGCTCTTGTTATCAACTATCTGTGGCTGGTTTTATAGGTTTTCAATTAAACTAGGGTTAGGAAGGACCTCAGTAAGTTATGGAGAGCAAATAAAGCCCTTATGCAAATTAGTTTAGAATTGAGACCATCTGATTGGTTGATGCAATTGTCATTCAAAATACACCATTCTGATTGGTTTATGTACTGTCAGTCAACAGTTCTCTATTTTACAACTTTTGCTGGGACTATCATGCATTAGTCTTCAACCAGCAAGACAATTGGTCAAGAATGCTCTTGTTATCAACTATCTGTGGCTGGTTTTGTAGGTTTTCAATTAAACTAGGGTTAGGAAGGACCTCAGTAAGTTATGGAGAGCAAATAAAGCCCTTATGCAAATTAGTTTAGAATTAAGACCATCTGATTAGTTGATGCAATTGTCATTCAAAATAAGCCATTCTGATTGGTTTATGTACTGTCAGTCAACAGTTCTCTATTTTACAACTTTTGCTGGGACTATCATGCATTAGTCTTCAACCAGCAAGACATTTGGTCAAGAATGCTCTTGTTATCAACTATCTGAGGGTGGTTTTGTAAGTTTTCAATTAAACTAGGGTTAGGAAGGACCTCAGTAAGTTATGGAGAGCAAATAAAGCCCTTATGAAAATTAGTTTAGAATTAAGACCATCTGATTGGTTGATGCAATTGTCATTCAAAATAAGCCATTCTGATTGGTTTATGTACTGTCAGTCAACAGTTCTCTATTTTACAACTTTTGCTGGGACTATCATGCATTAGTCTTAAACCAGCAAAACAATTGGTCAAGAATGCTCTTGTTATCAACTATCTGTGGCTGGTTTTGTAGGTTTTCAATTAAACTAGGGTTAGGAAGGACCTCAGTAAGTTATGGAGAGCAAATAAAGCCCTTATGCAAATTAGTTCAGAATTGAGATCATCTGATTGGTTGATGCAACTGTCATTCAAAATAAGCCATTCTGATTGGTTTATGTACTGTCAGTAAACAGTTCTCTATTTTACAACTTTTGCTGGGACTATCATGCATTAGTCTTCAACCAGCAAGACAATTGGTCAAGAATGCTCTTGTTATCAACTATCTGTGGCTGGTTTTATAGGTTTTCAATTAAACTAGGGTTAGGAAGGACCTCAGTAAGTTATGGAGAGCAAATAAAGCCCTTATGCAAATTAGTTTAGAATTGAGACCATCTGATTGGTTGATGCAATTGTCATTCAAAATACACCATTCTGATTGGTTTATGTACTGTCAGTCAACAGTTTTCTATTTTACAACTTTTGCTGGGACTATTATGCATTAGTCTTCAACCAGCAAGACAATTGGTCAAGAATGCTCTTGTTATCAACTATCTGTGGCTGGTTTGGTAGATTTTCAATTAAACTAGGGTTAGGAAAGACCTCAGTAAGTTATGGAGAGCAAATAAAGCCCTTATGCAAATTAGTTTAGAATTGAGACCATCTGATTGGTTGATGCAATTGTCATTCAAAATAAGCCATTCTGATTGGTTTATGTGCTGTCAGTCAACAGTTTTCTATTTTATAACTTTTGCTGGGACCATCATGCAATAGTCTTCAACCAGCAAGACAATTGGTCAAGAATGTAGTCAACAGTTTTCTATTTTACAACTTTTGCTGGCACCATCACGCAATAGCCTTCAACCAGCAAGACAATTGGTCAAGAATGCTCTTGTTATCAACTATCTGTGGCTGGTTTTATAGGTTTTCAATTTAACTAGGGTTAGGAAGGACCTCAGTAAGTTATGGAGAGCAAATAAAGCCCCTATGCAAATTAGTTTAGAATTGAGACCATCTGATTGGTTGATGCAATTGTCATTCAAAATACACCATTCTGATTGGTTTATGTACTGTCAGTCAACAGTTCTCTATTTTACAACTTTTGCTGGGACTATCATGCATTAGTCTTCAACCAGCAAGACAATTGGTCAAGAATGCTCTTGTTATCAACTATCTGTGGCTGGTTTTGTAGGTTTTCAATTAAACTAGGGTTAGGAAGGACCTCAGTAAGTTATGGAGAGCAAATAAAGCCCTTATGCAAATTAGTTCAGAATTGAGATCATCTGATTGGTTGATGCAACTGTCATTCAAAATAAGCCATTCTGATTGGTTTATATACTGTCAGTCAACAGTTTTCTATTTTACAACTTTTGCTGGGACTATCATGCATTAGTCTTCAACCAGCAAGACAATTGGTCAAGAATGCTCTTGTTATCAACAATCTGTGGCTGGTTCTGCAGGTGTTCAATTAAACTAGGGTTAGGAAAGACCTCAGTACGTTATGGAGAGCAAATAAAGCCCTTATGCAAATTAGTTTAGAATTAAGACCATCTGATTGGTTGATGCAATTGTCATTCAAAATAAGCCATTCTGATTGGTTTATGTACTGTCAGTCAACAGTTCTCTATTTTACAACTTTTGCTGGGACTATCATGCATTAGTCTTCAACCAGCAAGACATTTGGTCAAGAATGCTCTTGTTATCAATTATCTGTGGCTGGTTTTGTAGGTTTTCAATTAAACTAGGGTTAGGAAGGACCTCAGTAAGTTATGGAGAGCAAATAAAGCCCTTATGCAAATTAGTTCAGAATTGAGATCATCTGATTGGTTGATGCAACTGTCATTCAAAATAAGCCATTCTGATTGGTTTATATACTGTCAGTCAACAGTTTTCTATTTTACAACTTTTGCTGGGACTATCATGCATTAGTCTTCAACCAGCAAGACAATTGGTCAAGAATGCTCTTGTTATCAACTATCTGTGGCTGGTTCTGCAGGTGTTCAATTAAACTAGGGTTAGGAAAGACCTCAGTACGTTATGGAGAGCAAATAAAGCCCTTATGGAAATTAGTTGAGAATTGAGACCATCTGATTGGTTGATGCAATTGTCATTCAAAATAAGCCATTCTGATTGGTTTATGTACTGTCAGTCAACAGTTCTCTATTTTACAACTTTTGCTGGGACTATCATGCATTAGTCTTCAACCAGCAAGACAATTGGTCAAGAATGCTCTTGTTATCAACTATCTGTGGCTGGTTTTATAGGTTTTCAATTAAACTAGGGTTAGGAAGGACCTCAGTAAGTTATGGAGAGCAAATAAAGCCCTTATGCAAATTAGTTTAGAATTGAGACCATCTGATTGGTTGATGCAATTGTCATTCAAAATACACCATTCTGATTGGTTTATGTACTGTCAGTCAACAGTTCTCTATTTTACAACTTTTGCTGGGACTACCATGCATTAGTCTTCAACCAGCAAGACAATTGGTCAAGAATGCTCTTGTTATCAACTATCTGTGGCTGGTTTTGTAGGTTTTCAATTAAACTAGGGTTAGGAAGGACCTCAGTAAGTTATGGAGAGCAAATAAAGCCCTTATGCAAATTAGTTTAGAATTAAGACCATCTGATTAGTTGATGCAATTGTCATTCAAAATAAGCCATTCTGATTGGTTTATGTACTGTCAGTCAACAGTTCTCTATTTTACAACTTTTGCTGGGACTATCATGCATTAGTCTTCAACCAGCAAGACATTTGGTCAAGAATGCTCTTGTTATCAACTATCTGAGGGTGGTTTTGTAAGTTTTCAATTAAACTAGGGTTAGGAAGGACCTCAGTAAGTTATGGAGAGCAAATAAAGCCCTTATGAAAATTAGTTTAGAATTAAGACCATCTGATTGGTTGATGCAATTGTCATTCAAAATAAGCCATTCTGATTGGTTTATGTACTGTCAGTCAACAGTTCTCTATTTTACAACTTTTGCTGGGACTATCATGCATTAGTCTTCAACCAGCAAGACATTTGGTCAAGAATGCTCTTGTTATCAACTATCTGAGGGTGGTTTTGTAAGTTTTCAATTAAACTAGGGTTAGGAAGGACCTCAGTAAGTTATGGAGAGCAAATAAAGCCCTTATGAAAATTAGTTTAGAATTAAGACCATCTGATTGGTTGATGCAATTGTCATTCAAAATAAGCCATTCTGATTGGTTTATGTACTGTCAGTCAACAGTTCTCTATTTTACAACTTTTGCTGGGACTATCATGCATTAGTCTTCAACCAGCAAGACAATTGGTCAAGAATGCTTTTGTTATCAACTATCTGTGGCTGGTTTTATAGGTTTTCAATTAAACTAGGGTTAGGAAGGACCTCAGTAAGTTATGGAGAGCAAATAAAGCCCTTATGCAAATTAGTTTAGAATTGAGACCATCTGATTGGTTGATGCAATTGTCATTCAAAATACACCATTCTGATTGGTTTATGTACTGTCAGTCAACAGTTTTCTATTTTACAACTTTTGCTGGGACTATTATGCATTAGTCTTCAACCAGCAAGACAATTGGTCAAGAATGCTCTTGTTATCAACTATCTGTGGCTGGTTTGGTAGATTTTCAATTAAACTAGGGTTAGGAAAGACCTCAGTAAGTTATGGAGAGCAAATAAAGCCCTTATGCAAATTAGTTTAGAATTGAGACCATCTGATTGGTTGATGCAATTGTCATTCAAAATAAGCCATTCTGATTGGTTTATGTGCTGTCAGTCAACAGTTTTCTATTTTACAACTTTTGCTGGCACCATCACGCAATAGCCTTCAACCAGCAAGACAATTGGTCAAGAATGCTCTTGTTATCAACTATCTGTGGCTGGTTTTATAGGTTTTCAATTTAACTAGGGTTAGGAAGGACCTCAGTAAGTTATGGAGAGCAAATAAAGCCCCTATGCAAATTAGTTTAGAATTGAGACCATCTGATTGGTTGATGCAATTGTCATTCAAAATACACCATTCTGATTGGTTTATGTACTGTCAGTCAACAGTTCTCTATTTTACAACTTTTGCTGGGACTATCATGCATTAGTCTTCAACCAGCAAGACAATTGGTCAAGAATGCTCTTGTTATCAACTATCTGTGGCTGGTTTTGTAGGTTTTCAATTAAACTAGGGTTAGGAAGGACCTCAGTAAGTTATGGAGAGCAAATAAAGCCCTTATGCAAATTAGTTCAGAATTGAGATCATCTGATTGGTTGATGCAACTGTCATTCAAAATAAGCCATTCTGATTGGTTTATATACTGTCAGTCAACAGTTTTCTATTTTACAACTTTTGCTGGGACTATCATGCATTAGTCTTCAACCAGCAAGCCAATTGGTCAAGAATGCTCTTGTTATCAACAATCTGTGGCTGGTTCTGCAGGTGTTCAATTAAACTAGGGTTAGGAAAGACCTCAGTACGTTATGGAGAGCAAATAAAGCCCTTATGCAAATTAGTTTAGAATTAAGACCATCTGATTGGTTGATGCAATTGTCATTCAAAATAAGCCATTCTGATTGGTTTATGTACTGTCAGTCAACAGTTCTCTATTTTACAACTTTTGCTGGGACTATCATGCATTAGTCTTCAACCAGCAAGACATTTGGTCAAGAATGCTCTTGTTATCAATTATCTGTGGCTGGTTTTGTAGGTTTTCAATTAAACTAGGGTTAGGAAGGACCTCAGTAAGTTATGGAGAGCAAATAAAGCCCTTATGCAAATTAGTTCAGAATTGAGATCATCTGATTGGTTGATGCAACTGTCATTCAAAATAAGCCATTCTGATTGGTTTATATACTGTCAGTCAACAGTTTTCTATTTTACAACTTTTGCTGGGACTATCATGCATTAGTCTTCAACCAGCAAGACAATTGGTCAAGAATGCTCTTGTTATCAACTATCTGTGGCTGGTTCTGCAGGTGTTCAATTAAACTAGGGTTAGGAAAGACCTCAGTACGTTATGAAGAGCAAATAAAGCCCTTATGGAAATTAGTTGAGAATTGAGACCATCTGATTGGTTGATGCAATTGTCATTCAAAATAAGCCATTCTGATTGGTTTATGTACTGTCAGTCAACAGTTCTCTATTTTACAACTTTTGCTGGGACTATCATGCATTAGTCTTCAACCAGCAAGACAATTGGTCAAGAATGCTCTTGTTATCAACTATCTGTGGCTGGTTTTATAGGTTTTCAATTAAACTAGGGTTAGGAAGGACCTCAGTAAGTTATGGAGAGCAAATAAAGCCCTTATGCAAATTAGTTTAGAATTGAGACCATCTGATTGGTTGATGCAATTGTCATTCAAAATACACCATTCTGATTGGTTTATGTACTGTCAGTCAACAGTTCTCTATTTTACAACTTTTGCTGGGACTATCATGCATTAGTCTTCAACCAGCAAGACAATTGGTCAAGAATGCTCTTGTTATCAACTATCTGTGGCTGGTTTTGTAGGTTTTCAATTAAACTAGGGTTAGGAAGGACCTCAGTAAGTTATGGAGAGCAAATAAAGCCCTTATGCAAATTAGTTTAGAATTAAGACCATCTGATTAGTTGATGCAATTGTCATTCAAAATAAGCCATTCTGATTGGTTTATGTACTGTCAGTCAACAGTTCTCTATTTTACAACTTTTGCTGGGACTATCATGCATTAGTCTTCAACCAGCAAGACATTTGGTCAAGAATGCTCTTGTTATCAACTATCTGAGGGTGGTTTTGTAAGTTTTCAATTAAACTAGGGTTAGGAAGGACCTCAGTAAGTTATGGAGAGCAAATAAAGCCCTTATGAAAATTAGTTTAGAATTAAGACCATCTGATTGGTTGATGCAATTGTCATTCAAAATAAGCCATTCTGATTGGTTTATGTACTGTCAGTCAACAGTTCTCTATTTTACAACTTTTGCTGGGACTATCATGCATTAGTCTTCAACCAGCAAGACATTTGGTCAAGAATGCTCTTGTTATCAACTATCTGAGGGTGGTTTTGTAAGTTTTCAATTAAACTAGGGTTAGGAAGGACCTCAGTAAGTTATGGAGAGCAAATAAAGCCCTTATGAAAATTAGTTTAGAATTAAGACCATCTGATTGGTTGATGCAATTGTCATTCAAAATAAGCCATTCTGATTGGTTTATGTACTGTCAGTCAACAGTTCTCTATTTTACAACTTTTGCTGGGACTATCATGCATTAGTCTTCAACCAGCAAGACAATTGGTCAAGAATGCTCTTGTTATCAACTATCTGTGGCTGGTTTTATAGGTTTTCAATTAAACTAGGGTTAGGAAGGACCTCAGTAAGTTATGGAGAGCAAATAAAGCCCTTATGCAAATTAGTTTAGAATTGAGACCATCTGATTGGTTGATGCAATTGTCATTCAAAATACACCATTCTGATTGGTTTATGTACTGTCAGTCAACAGTTTTCTATTTTACAACTTTTGCTGGGACTATTATGCATTAGTCTTCAACCAGCAAGACAATTGGTCAAGAATGCTCTTGTTATCAACTATCTGTGGCTGGTTTGGTAGATTTTCAATTAAACTAGGGTTAGGAAAGACCTCAGTAAGTTATGGAGAGCAAATAAAGCCCTTATGCAAATTAGTTTAGAATTGAGACCATCTGATTGGTTGATGCAATTGTCATTCAAAATAATCCATTCTGATTGGTTTATGTGCTGTCAGTCAACAGTTTTCTATTTTATAACTTTTGCTGGGACCATCATGCAATAGTCTTCAACCAGCAAGACAATTGGTCAAGAATGTAGTCAACAGTTTTCTATTTTACAACTTTTGCTGGCACCATCACGCAATAGCCTTCAACCAGCAAGACAATTGGTCAAGAATGCTCTTGTTATCAACTATCTGTGGCTGGTTTTATAGGTTTTCAATTTAACTAGGGTTAGGAAGGACCTCAGTAAGTTATGGAGAGCAAATAAAGCCCCTATGCAAATTAGTTTAGAATTGAGACCATCTGATTGGTTGATGCAATTGTCATTCAAAATACACCATTCTGATTGGTTTATGTACTGTCAGTCAACAGTTCTCTATTTTACAACTTTTGCTGGGACTATCATGCATTAGTCTTCAACCAGCAAGACAATTGGTCAAGAATGCTCTTGTTATCAACTATCTGTGGCTGGTTTTGTAGGTTTTCAATTAAACTAGGGTTAGGAAGGACCTCAGTAAGTTATGGAGAGCAAATAAAGCCCTTATGCAAATTAGTTCAGAATTGAGATCATCTGATTGGTTGATGCAACTGTCATTCAAAATAAGCCATTCTGATTGGTTTATATACTGTCAGTCAACAGTTTTCTATTTTACAACTTTTGCTGGGACTATCATGCATTAGTCTTCAACCAGCAAGACAATTGGTCAAGAATGCTCTTGTTATCAACAATCTGTGGCTGGTTCTGCAGGTGTTCAATTAAACTAGGGTTAGGAAAGACCTCAGTACGTTATGGAGAGCAAATAAAGCCCTTATGCAAATTAGTTTAGAATTAAGACCATCTGATTGGTTGATGCAATTGTCATTCAAAATAAGCCATTCTGATTGGTTTATGTACTGTCAGTCAACAGTTCTCTATTTTACAACTTTTGCTGGGACTATCATGCATTAGTCTTCAACCAGCAAGACATTTGGTCAAGAATGCTCTTGTTATCAATTATCTGTGGCTGGTTTTGTAGGTTTTCAATTAAACTAGGGTTAGGAAGGACCTCAGTAAGTTATGGAGAGCAAATAAAGCCCTTATGCAAATTAGTTCAGAATTGAGATCATCTGATTGGTTGATGCAACTGTCATTCAAAATAAGCCATTCTGATTGGTTTATATACTGTCAGTCAACAGTTTTCTATTTTACAACTTTTGCTGGGACTATCATGCATTAGTCTTCAACCAGCAAGACAATTGGTCAAGAATGCTCTTGTTATCAACTATCTGTGGCTGGTTCTGCAGGTGTTCAATTAAACTAGGGTTAGGAAAGACCTCAGTACGTTATGGAGAGCAAATAAAGCCCTTATGGAAATTAGTTGAGAATTGAGACCATCTGATTGGTTGATGCAATTGTCATTCAAAATAAGCCATTCTGATTGGTTTATGTACTGTCAGTCAACAGTTCTCTATTTTACAACTTTTGCTGGGACTATCATGCATTAGTCTTCAACCAGCAAGACAATTGGTCAAGAATGCTCTTGTTATCAACTATCTGTGGCTGGTTTTATAGGTTTTCAATTAAACTAGGGTTAGGAAGGACCTCAGTAAGTTATGGAGAGCAAATAAAGCCCTTATGCAAATTAGTTTAGAATTGAGACCATCTGATTGGTTGATGCAATTGTCATTCAAAATACACCATTCTGATTGGTTTATGTACTGTCAGTCAACAGTTCTCTATTTTACAACTTTTGCTGGGACTATCATGCATTAGTCTTCAACCAGCAAGACAATTGGTCAAGAATGCTCTTGTTATCAACTATCTGTGGCTGGTTTTGTAGGTTTTCAATTAAACTAGGGTTAGGAAGGACCTCAGTAAGTTATGGAGAGCAAATAAAGCCCTTATGCAAATTAGTTTAGAATTAAGACCATCTGATTAGTTGATGCAATTGTCATTCAAAATAAGCCATTCTGATTGGTTTATGTACTGTCAGTCAACAGTTCTCTATTTTACAACTTTTGCTGGGACTATCATGCATTAGTCTTCAACCAGCAAGACATTTGGTCAAGAATGCTCTTGTTATCAACTATCTGAGGGTGGTTTTGTAAGTTTTCAATTAAACTAGGGTTAGGAAGGACCTCAGTAAGTTATGGAGAGCAAATAAAGCCCTTATGAAAATTAGTTTAGAATTAAGACCATCTGATTGGTTGATGCAATTGTCATTCAAAATAAGCCATTCTGATTGGTTTATGTACTGTCAGTCAACAGTTCTCTATTTTACAACTTTTGCTGGGACTATCATGCATTAGTCTTCAACCAGCAAGACAATTGGTCAAGAATGCTCTTGTTATCAACTATCTGTGGCTGGTTTTATAGGTTTTCAATTAAACTAGGGTTAGGAAGGACCTCAGTAAGTTATGGAGAGCAAATAAAGCCCTTATGCAAATTAGTTTAGAATTGAGACCATCTGATTGGTTGATGCAATTGTCATTCAAAATACACCATTCTGATTGGTTTATGTACTGTCAGTCAACAGTTCTCTATTTTACAACTTTTGCTGGGACTATCATGCATTAGTCTTCAACCAGCAAGACAATTGGTCAAGAATGCTCTTGTTATCAACTATCTGTGGCTGGTTTTGTAGGTTTTCAATTAAACTAGGGTTAGGAAGGACCTCAGTAAGTTATGGAGAGCAAATAAAGCCCTTATGCAAATTAGTTCAGAATTGAGATCATCTGATTGGTTGATGCAACTGTCATTCAAAATAAGCCATTCTGATTGGTTTATATACTGTCAGTCAACAGTTTTCTATTTTACAACTTTTGCTGGGACTATCATGCATTAGTCTTCAACCAGCAAGACATTTGGTCAAGAATGCTCTTGTTATCAACAATCTGTGGCTGGTTCTGCAGGTGTTCAATTAAACTAGGGTTAGGAAAGACCTCAGTACGTTATGGAGAGCAAATAAAGCCCTTATGCAAATTAGTTTAGAATTAAGACCATCTGATTGGTTGATGCAATTGTCATTCAAAATAAGCCATTCTGATTGGTTTATGTACTGTCAGTCAACAGTTCTCTATTTTACAACTTTTGCTGGGACTATCATGCATTAGTCTTCAACCAGCAAGACATTTGGTCAAGAATGCTCTTGTTATCAACTATCTGTGGCTGGTTTTGTAGGTTTTCAATTAAACTAGGGTTAGGAAGGACCTCAGTAAGTTATGGAGAGCAAATAAAGCCCTTATGCAAATTAGTTCAGAATTGAGATCATCTGATTGGTTGATGCAACTGTCATTCAAAATAAGCCATTCTGATTGGTTTATATACTGTCAGTCAATATTTTTCTATTTTACAACTTTTGCTGGGACTATCATGCATTAGTCTTCAACCAGCAAGACAATTGGTCAAGAATGCTCTTGTTATCAACTATCTGTGGCTGGTTCTGCAGGTGTTCAATTAAACTAGGGTTAGGAAAGACCTCAGTACGTTATGGAGAGCAAATAAAGCCCTTATGGAAATTAGTTGAGAATTGAGACCATCTGATTGGTTGATGCAATTGTCATTCAAAATAAGCCATTCTGATTGGTTTATGTACTGTCAGTCAACAGTTCTCTATTTTACAACTTTTGCTGGGACTATCATGCATTAGTCTTCAACCAGCAAGACAATTGGTCAAGAATGCTCTTGTTATCAACTATCTGTGGCTGGTTTTATAGGTTTTCAATTAAACTAGGGTTAGGAAGGACCTCAGTAAGTTATGGAGAGCAAATAAAGCCCTTATGCAAATTAGTTTAGAATTGAGACCATCTGATTGGTTGATGCAATTGTCATTCAAAATACACCATTCTGATTGGTTTATGTACTGTCAGTCAACAGTTCTCTATTTTACAACTTTTGCTGGGACTATCATGCATTAGTCTTCAACCAGCAAGACAATTGGTCAAGAATGCTCTTGTTATCAACTATCTGTGGCTGGTTTTGTAGGTTTTCAATTAAACTAGGGTTAGGAAGGACCTCAGTAAGTTATGGAGAGCAAATAAAGCCCTTATGCAAATTAGTTTAGAATTAAGACCATCTGATTAGTTGATGCAATTGTCATTCAAAATAAGCCATTCTGATTGGTTTATGTACTGTCAGTCAACAGTTCTCTATTTTACAACTTTTGCTGGGACTATCATGCATTAGTCTTCAACCAGCAAGACATTTGGTCAAGAATGCTCTTGTTATCAACTATCTGAGGGTGGTTTTGTAAGTTTTCAATTAAACTAGGGTTAGGAAGGACCTCAGTAAGTTATGGAGAGCAAATAAAGCCCTTATGAAAATTAGTTTAGAATTAAGACCATCTGATTGGTTGATGCAATTGTCATTCAAAATAAGCCATTCTGATTGGTTTATGTACTGTCAGTAAACAGTTCTCTATTTTACAACTTTTGCTGGGACTATCATGCATTAGTCTTCAACCAGCAAGACAATTGGTCAAGAATGCTCTTGTTATCAACTATCTGTGGCTGGTTTTATAGGTTTTCAATTAAACTAGGGTTAGGAAGGACCTCAGTAAGTTATGGAGAGCAAATAAAGCCCTTATGCAAATTAGTTTAGAATTGAGACCATCTGATTGGTTGATGCAATTGTCATTCAAAATACACCATTCTGATTGGTTTATGTACTGTCAGTCAACAGTTTTCTATTTTACAACTTTTGCTGGGACTATTATGCATTAGTCTTCAACCAGCAAGACAATTGGTCAAGAATGCTCTTGTTATCAACTATCTGTGGCTGGTTTGGTAGATTTTCAATTAAACTAGGGTTAGGAAAGACCTCAGTAAGTTATGGAGAGCAAATAAAGCCCTTATGCAAATTAGTTTAGAATTGAGACCATCTGATTGGTTGATGCAATTGTCATTCAAAATAAGCCATTCTGATTGGTTTATGTGCTGTCAGTCAACAGTTTTCTATTTTATAACTTTTGCTGGGACCATCATGCAATAGTCTTCAACCAGCAAGACAATTGGTCAAGAATGTAGTCAACAGTTTTCTATTTTACAACTTTTGCTGGCACCATCACGCAATAGCCTTCAACCAGCAAGACAATTGGTCAAGAATGCTCTTGTTATCAACTATCTGTGGCTGGTTTTATAGGTTTTCAATTTAACTAGGGTTAGGAAGGACCTCAGTAAGTTATGGAGAGCAAATAAAGCCCCTATGCAAATTAGTTTAGAATTGAGACCATCTGATTGGTTGATGCAATTGTCATTCAAAATACACCATTCTGATTGGTTTATGTACTGTCAGTCAACAGTTCTCTATTTTACAACTTTTGCTGGGACTATCATGCATTAGTCTTCAACCAGCAAGACAATTGGTCAAGAATGCTCTTGTTATCAACTATCTGTGGCTGGTTTTGTAGGTTTTCAATTAAACTAGGGTTAGGAAGGACCTCAGTAAGTTATGGAGAGCAAATAAAGCCCTTATGCAAATTAGTTCAGAATTGAGATCATCTGATTGGTTGATGCAACTGTCATTCAAAATAAGCCATTCTGATTGGTTTATATACTGTCAGTCAACAGTTTTCTATTTTACAACTTTTGCTGGGACTATCATGCATTAGTCTTCAACCAGCAAGACAATTGGTCAAGAATGCTCTTGTTATCAACAATCTGTGGCTGGTTCTGCAGGTGTTCAATTAAACTAGGGTTAGGAAAGACCTCAGTACGTTATGGAGAGCAAATAAAGCCCTTATGCAAATTAGTTTAGAATTAAGACCATCTGATTGGTTGATGCAATTGTCATTCAAAATAAGCCATTCTGATTGGTTTATGTACTGTCAGTCAACAGTTCTCTATTTTACAACTTTTGCTGGGACTATCATGCATTAGTCTTCAACCAGCAAGACATTTGGTCAAGAATGCTCTTGTTATCAATTATCTGTGGCTGGTTTTGTAGGTTTTCAATTAAACTAGGGTTAGGAAGGACCTCAGTAAGTTATGGAGAGCAAATAAAGCCCTTATGCAAATTAGTTCAGAATTGAGATCATCTGATTGGTTGATGCAACTGTCATTCAAAATAAGCCATTCTGATTGGTTTATATACTGTCAGTCAACAGTTTTCTATTTTACAACTTTTGCTGGGACTATCATGCATTAGTCTTCAACCAGCAAGACAATTGGTCAAGAATGCTCTTGTTATCAACTATCTGTGGCTGGTTCTGCAGGTGTTCAATTAAACTAGGGTTAGGAAAGACCTCAGTACGTTATGGAGAGCAAATAAAGCCCTTATGGAAATTAGTTGAGAATTGAGACCATCTGATTGGTTGATGCAATTGTCATTCAAAATAAGCCATTCTGATTGGTTTATGTACTGTCAGTCAACAGTTCTCTATTTTACAACTTTTGCTGGGACTATCATGCATTAGTCTTCAACCAGCAAGACAATTGGTCAAGAATGCTCTTGTTATCAACTATCTGTGGCTGGTTTTATAGGTTTTCAATTAAACTAGGGTTAGGAAGGACCTCAGTAAGTTATGGAGAGCAAATAAAGCCCTTATGCAAATTAGTTTAGAATTGAGACCATCTGATTGGTTGATGCAATTGTCATTCAAAATACACCATTCTGATTGGTTTATGTACTGTCAGTCAACAGTTCTCTATTTTACAACTTTTGCTGGGACTACCATGCATTAGTCTTCAACCAGCAAGACAATTGGTCAAGAATGCTCTTGTTATCAACTATCTGTGGCTGGTTTTGTAGGTTTTCAATTAAACTAGGGTTAGGAAGGACCTCAGTAAGTTATGGAGAGCAAATAAAGCCCTTATGCAAATTAGTTTAGAATTAAGACCATCTGATTAGTTGATGCAATTGTCATTCAAAATAAGCCATTCTGATTGGTTTATGTACTGTCAGTCAACAGTTCTCTATTTTACAACTTTTGCTGGGACTATCATGCATTAGTCTTCAACCAGCAAGACATTTGGTCAAGAATGCTCTTGTTATCAACTATCTGAGGGTGGTTTTGTAAGTTTTCAATTAAACTAGGGTTAGGAAGGACCTCAGTAAGTTATGGAGAGCAAATAAAGCCCTTATGAAAATTAGTTTAGAATTAAGACCATCTGATTGGTTGATGCAATTGTCATTCAAAATAAGCCATTCTGATTGGTTTATGTACTGTCAGTCAACAGTTCTCTATTTTACAACTTTTGCTGGGACTATCATGCATTAGTCTTCAACCAGCAAGACATTTGGTCAAGAATGCTCTTGTTATCAACTATCTGAGGGTGGTTTTGTAAGTTTTCAATTAAACTAGGGTTAGGAAGGACCTCAGTAAGTTATGGAGAGCAAATAAAGCCCTTATGAAAATTAGTTTAGAATTAAGACCATCTGATTGGTTGATGCAATTGTCATTCAAAATAAGCCATTCTGATTGGTTTATGTACTGTCAGTCAACAGTTCTCTATTTTACAACTTTTGCTGGGACTATCATGCATTAGTCTTCAACCAGCAAGACAATTGGTCAAGAATGCTTTTGTTATCAACTATCTGTGGCTGGTTTTATAGGTTTTCAATTAAACTAGGGTTAGGAAGGACCTCAGTAAGTTATGGAGAGCAAATAAAGCCCTTATGCAAATTAGTTTAGAATTGAGACCATCTGATTGGTTGATGCAATTGTCATTCAAAATACACCATTCTGATTGGTTTATGTACTGTCAGTCAACAGTTTTCTATTTTACAACTTTTGCTGGGACTATTATGCATTAGTCTTCAACCAGCAAGACAATTGGTCAAGAATGCTCTTGTTATCAACTATCTGTGGCTGGTTTGGTAGATTTTCAATTAAACTAGGGTTAGGAAAGACCTCAGTAAGTTATGGAGAGCAAATAAAGCCCTTATGCAAATTAGTTTAGAATTGAGACCATCTGATTGGTTGATGCAATTGTCATTCAAAATAAGCCATTCTGATTGGTTTATGTGCTGTCAGTCAACAGTTTTCTATTTTACAACTTTTGCTGGCACCATCACGCAATAGCCTTCAACCAGCAAGACAATTGGTCAAGAATGCTCTTGTTATCAACTATCTGTGGCTGGTTTTATAGGTTTTCAATTTAACTAGGGTTAGGAAGGACCTCAGTAAGTTATGGAGAGCAAATAAAGCCCCTATGCAAATTAGTTTAGAATTGAGACCATCTGATTGGTTGATGCAATTGTCATTCAAAATACACCATTCTGATTGGTTTATGTACTGTCAGTCAACAGTTCTCTATTTTACAACTTTTGCTGGGACTATCATGCATTAGTCTTCAACCAGCAAGACAATTGGTCAAGAATGCTCTTGTTATCAACTATCTGTGGCTGGTTTTGTAGGTTTTCAATTAAACTAGGGTTAGGAAGGACCTCAGTAAGTTATGGAGAGCAAATAAAGCCCTTATGCAAATTAGTTCAGAATTGAGATCATCTGATTGGTTGATGCAACTGTCATTCAAAATAAGCCATTCTGATTGGTTTATATACTGTCAGTCAACAGTTTTCTATTTTACAACTTTTGCTGGGACTATCATGCATTAGTCTTCAACCAGCAAGCCAATTGGTCAAGAATGCTCTTGTTATCAACAATCTGTGGCTGGTTCTGCAGGTGTTCAATTAAACTAGGGTTAGGAAAGACCTCAGTACGTTATGGAGAGCAAATAAAGCCCTTATGCAAATTAGTTTAGAATTAAGACCATCTGATTGGTTGATGCAATTGTCATTCAAAATAAGCCATTCTGATTGGTTTATGTACTGTCAGTCAACAGTTCTCTATTTTACAACTTTTGCTGGGACTATCATGCATTAGTCTTCAACCAGCAAGACATTTGGTCAAGAATGCTCTTGTTATCAATTATCTGTGGCTGGTTTTGTAGGTTTTCAATTAAACTAGGGTTAGGAAGGACCTCAGTAAGTTATGGAGAGCAAATAAAGCCCTTATGCAAATTAGTTCAGAATTGAGATCATCTGATTGGTTGATGCAACTGTCATTCAAAATAAGCCATTCTGATTGGTTTATATACTGTCAGTCAACAGTTTTCTATTTTACAACTTTTGCTGGGACTATCATGCATTAGTCTTCAACCAGCAAGACAATTGGTCAAGAATGCTCTTGTTATCAACTATCTGTGGCTGGTTCTGCAGGTGTTCAATTAAACTAGGGTTAGGAAAGACCTCAGTACGTTATGAAGAGCAAATAAAGCCCTTATGGAAATTAGTTGAGAATTGAGACCATCTGATTGGTTGATGCAATTGTCATTCAAAATAAGCCATTCTGATTGGTTTATGTACTGTCAGTCAACAGTTCTCTATTTTACAACTTTTGCTGGGACTATCATGCATTAGTCTTCAACCAGCAAGACAATTGGTCAAGAATGCTCTTGTTATCAACTATCTGTGGCTGGTTTTATAGGTTTTCAATTAAACTAGGGTTAGGAAGGACCTCAGTAAGTTATGGAGAGCAAATAAAGCCCTTATGCAAATTAGTTTAGAATTGAGACCATCTGATTGGTTGATGCAATTGTCATTCAAAATACACCATTCTGATTGGTTTATGTACTGTCAGTCAACAGTTCTCTATTTTACAACTTTTGCTGGGACTATCATGCATTAGTCTTCAACCAGCAAGACAATTGGTCAAGAATGCTCTTGTTATCAACTATCTGTGGCTGGTTTTGTAGGTTTTCAATTAAACTAGGGTTAGGAAGGACCTCAGTAAGTTATGGAGAGCAAATAAAGCCCTTATGCAAATTAGTTTAGAATTAAGACCATCTGATTAGTTGATGCAATTGTCATTCAAAATAAGCCATTCTGATTGGTTTATGTACTGTCAGTCAACAGTTCTCTATTTTACAACTTTTGCTGGGACTATCATGCATTAGTCTTCAACCAGCAAGACATTTGGTCAAGAATGCTCTTGTTATCAACTATCTGAGGGTGGTTTTGTAAGTTTTCAATTAAACTAGGGTTAGGAAGGACCTCAGTAAGTTATGGAGAGCAAATAAAGCCCTTATGAAAATTAGTTTAGAATTAAGACCATCTGATTGGTTGATGCAATTGTCATTCAAAATAAGCCATTCTGATTGGTTTATGTACTGTCAGTCAACAGTTCTCTATTTTACAACTTTTGCTGGGACTATCATGCATTAGTCTTCAACCAGCAAGACATTTGGTCAAGAATGCTCTTGTTATCAACTATCTGAGGGTGGTTTTGTAAGTTTTCAATTAAACTAGGGTTAGGAAGGACCTCAGTAAGTTATGGAGAGCAAATAAAGCCCTTATGAAAATTAGTTTAGAATTAAGACCATCTGATTGGTTGATGCAATTGTCATTCAAAATAAGCCATTCTGATTGGTTTATGTACTGTCAGTCAACAGTTCTCTATTTTACAACTTTTGCTGGGACTATCATGCATTAGTCTTCAACCAGCAAGACAATTGGTCAAGAATGCTCTTGTTATCAACTATCTGTGGCTGGTTTTATAGGTTTTCAATTAAACTAGGGTTAGGAAGGACCTCAGTAAGTTATGGAGAGCAAATAAAGCCCTTATGCAAATTAGTTTAGAATTGAGACCATCTGATTGGTTGATGCAATTGTCATTCAAAATACACCATTCTGATTGGTTTATGTACTGTCAGTCAACAGTTTTCTATTTTACAACTTTTGCTGGGACTATTATGCATTAGTCTTCAACCAGCAAGACAATTGGTCAAGAATGCTCTTGTTATCAACTATCTGTGGCTGGTTTGGTAGATTTTCAATTAAACTAGGGTTAGGAAAGACCTCAGTAAGTTATGGAGAGCAAATAAAGCCCTTATGCAAATTAGTTTAGAATTGAGACCATCTGATTGGTTGATGCAATTGTCATTCAAAATAATCCATTCTGATTGGTTTATGTGCTGTCAGTCAACAGTTTTCTATTTTATAACTTTTGCTGGGACCATCATGCAATAGTCTTCAACCAGCAAGACAATTGGTCAAGAATGTAGTCAACAGTTTTCTATTTTACAACTTTTGCTGGCACCATCACGCAATAGCCTTCAACCAGCAAGACAATTGGTCAAGAATGCTCTTGTTATCAACTATCTGTGGCTGGTTTTATAGGTTTTCAATTTAACTAGGGTTAGGAAGGACCTCAGTAAGTTATGGAGAGCAAATAAAGCCCCTATGCAAATTAGTTTAGAATTGAGACCATCTGATTGGTTGATGCAATTGTCATTCAAAATACACCATTCTGATTGGTTTATGTACTGTCAGTCAACAGTTCTCTATTTTACAACTTTTGCTGGGACTATCATGCATTAGTCTTCAACCAGCAAGACAATTGGTCAAGAATGCTCTTGTTATCAACTATCTGTGGCTGGTTTTGTAGGTTTTCAATTAAACTAGGGTTAGGAAGGACCTCAGTAAGTTATGGAGAGCAAATAAAGCCCTTATGCAAATTAGTTCAGAATTGAGATCATCTGATTGGTTGATGCAACTGTCATTCAAAATAAGCCATTCTGATTGGTTTATATACTGTCAGTCAACAGTTTTCTATTTTACAACTTTTGCTGGGACTATCATGCATTAGTCTTCAACCAGCAAGACAATTGGTCAAGAATGCTCTTGTTATCAACAATCTGTGGCTGGTTCTGCAGGTGTTCAATTAAACTAGGGTTAGGAAAGACCTCAGTACGTTATGGAGAGCAAATAAAGCCCTTATGCAAATTAGTTTAGAATTAAGACCATCTGATTGGTTGATGCAATTGTCATTCAAAATAAGCCATTCTGATTGGTTTATGTACTGTCAGTCAACAGTTCTCTATTTTACAACTTTTGCTGGGACTATCATGCATTAGTCTTCAACCAGCAAGACATTTGGTCAAGAATGCTCTTGTTATCAATTATCTGTGGCTGGTTTTGTAGGTTTTCAATTAAACTAGGGTTAGGAAGGACCTCAGTAAGTTATGGAGAGCAAATAAAGCCCTTATGCAAATTAGTTCAGAATTGAGATCATCTGATTGGTTGATGCAACTGTCATTCAAAATAAGCCATTCTGATTGGTTTATATACTGTCAGTCAACAGTTTTCTATTTTACAACTTTTGCTGGGACTATCATGCATTAGTCTTCAACCAGCAAGACAATTGGTCAAGAATGCTCTTGTTATCAACTATCTGTGGCTGGTTCTGCAGGTGTTCAATTAAACTAGGGTTAGGAAAGACCTCAGTACGTTATGGAGAGCAAATAAAGCCCTTATGGAAATTAGTTGAGAATTGAGACCATCTGATTGGTTGATGCAATTGTCATTCAAAATAAGCCATTCTGATTGGTTTATGTACTGTCAGTCAACAGTTCTCTATTTTACAACTTTTGCTGGGACTATCATGCATTAGTCTTCAACCAGCAAGACAATTGGTCAAGAATGCTCTTGTTATCAACTATCTGTGGCTGGTTTTATAGGTTTTCAATTAAACTAGGGTTAGGAAGGACCTCAGTAAGTTATGGAGAGCAAATAAAGCCCTTATGCAAATTAGTTTAGAATTGAGACCATCTGATTGGTTGATGCAATTGTCATTCAAAATACACCATTCTGATTGGTTTATGTACTGTCAGTCAACAGTTCTCTATTTTACAACTTTTGCTGGGACTATCATGCATTAGTCTTCAACCAGCAAGACAATTGGTCAAGAATGCTCTTGTTATCAACTATCTGTGGCTGGTTTTGTAGGTTTTCAATTAAACTAGGGTTAGGAAGGACCTCAGTAAGTTATGGAGAGCAAATAAAGCCCTTATGCAAATTAGTTTAGAATTAAGACCATCTGATTAGTTGATGCAATTGTCATTCAAAATAAGCCATTCTGATTGGTTTATGTACTGTCAGTCAACAGTTCTCTATTTTACAACTTTTGCTGGGACTATCATGCATTAGTCTTCAACCAGCAAGACATTTGGTCAAGAATGCTCTTGTTATCAACTATCTGAGGGTGGTTTTGTAAGTTTTCAATTAAACTAGGGTTAGGAAGGACCTCAGTAAGTTATGGAGAGCAAATAAAGCCCTTATGAAAATTAGTTTAGAATTAAGACCATCTGATTGGTTGATGCAATTGTCATTCAAAATAAGCCATTCTGATTGGTTTATGTACTGTCAGTCAACAGTTCTCTATTTTACAACTTTTGCTGGGACTATCATGCATTAGTCTTCAACCAGCAAGACAATTGGTCAAGAATGCTCTTGTTATCAACTATCTGTGGCTGGTTTTATAGGTTTTCAATTAAACTAGGGTTAGGAAGGACCTCAGTAAGTTATGGAGAGCAAATAAAGCCCTTATGCAAATTAGTTTAGAATTGAGACCATCTGATTGGTTGATGCAATTGTCATTCAAAATACACCATTCTGATTGGTTTATGTACTGTCAGTCAACAGTTTTCTATTTTACAACTTTTGCTGGGACTATTATGCATTAGTCTTCAACCAGCAAGACAATTGGTCAAGAATGCTCTTGTTATCAACTATCTGTGGCTGGTTTGGTAGATTTTCAATTAAACTAGGGTTAGGAAAGACCTCAGTAAGTTATGGAGAGCAAATAAAGCCCTTATGCAAATTAGTTTAGAATTGAGACCATCTGATTGGTTGATGCAATTGTCATTCAAAATAATCCATTCTGATTGGTTTATGTGCTGTCAGTCAACAGTTTTCTATTTTATAACTTTTGCTGGGACCATCATGCAATAGTCTTCAACCAGCAAGACAATTGGTCAAGAATGTAGTCAACAGTTTTCTATTTTACAACTTTTGCTGGCACCATCACGCAATAGCCTTCAACCAGCAAGACAATTGGTCAAGAATGCTCTTGTTATCAACTATCTGTGGCTGGTTTTATAGGTTTTCAATTTAACTAGGGTTAGGAAGGACCTCAGTAAGTTATGGAGAGCAAATAAAGCCCCTATGCAAATTAGTTTAGAATTGAGACCATCTGATTGGTTGATGCAATTGTCATTCAAAATACACCATTCTGATTGGTTTATGTACTGTCAGTCAACAGTTCTCTATTTTACAACTTTTGCTGGGACTATCATGCATTAGTCTTCAACCAGCAAGACAATTGGTCAAGAATGCTCTTGTTATCAACTATCTGTGGCTGGTTTTGTAGGTTTTCAATTAAACTAGGGTTAGGAAGGACCTCAGTAAGTTATGGAGAGCAAATAAAGCCCTTATGCAAATTAGTTCAGAATTGAGATCATCTGATTGGTTGATGCAACTGTCATTCAAAATAAGCCATTCTGATTGGTTTATATACTGTCAGTCAACAGTTTTCTATTTTACAACTTTTGCTGGGACTATCATGCATTAGTCTTCAACCAGCAAGACAATTGGTCAAGAATGCTCTTGTTATCAACAATCTGTGGCTGGTTCTGCAGGTGTTCAATTAAACTAGGGTTAGGAAAGACCTCAGTACGTTATGGAGAGCAAATAAAGCCCTTATGCAAATTAGTTTAGAATTAAGACCATCTGATTGGTTGATGCAATTGTCATTCAAAATAAGCCATTCTGATTGGTTTATGTACTGTCAGTCAACAGTTCTCTATTTTACAACTTTTGCTGGGACTATCATGCATTAGTCTTCAACCAGCAAGACATTTGGTCAAGAATGCTCTTGTTATCAATTATCTGTGGCTGGTTTTGTAGGTTTTCAATTAAACTAGGGTTAGGAAGGACCTCAGTAAGTTATGGAGAGCAAATAAAGCCCTTATGCAAATTAGTTCAGAATTGAGATCATCTGATTGGTTGATGCAACTGTCATTCAAAATAAGCCATTCTGATTGGTTTATATACTGTCAGTCAACAGTTTTCTATTTTACAACTTTTGCTGGGACTATCATGCATTAGTCTTCAACCAGCAAGACAATTGGTCAAGAATGCTCTTGTTATCAACTATCTGTGGCTGGTTCTGCAGGTGTTCAATTAAACTAGGGTTAGGAAAGACCTCAGTACGTTATGGAGAGCAAATAAAGCCCTTATGGAAATTAGTTGAGAATTGAGACCATCTGATTGGTTGATGCAATTGTCATTCAAAATAAGCCATTCTGATTGGTTTATGTACTGTCAGTCAACAGTTCTCTATTTTACAACTTTTGCTGGGACTATCATGCATTAGTCTTCAACCAGCAAGACAATTGGTCAAGAATGCTCTTGTTATCAACTATCTGTGGCTGGTTTTATAGGTTTTCAATTAAACTAGGGTTAGGAAGGACCTCAGTAAGTTATGGAGAGCAAATAAAGCCCTTATGCAAATTAGTTTAGAATTGAGACCATCTGATTGGTTGATGCAATTGTCATTCAAAATACACCATTCTGATTGGTTTATGTACTGTCAGTCAACAGTTCTCTATTTTACAACTTTTGCTGGGACTATCATGCATTAGTCTTCAACCAGCAAGACAATTGGTCAAGAATGCTCTTGTTATCAACTATCTGTGGCTGGTTTTGTAGGTTTTCAATTAAACTAGGGTTAGGAAGGACCTCAGTAAGTTATGGAGAGCAAATAAAGCCCTTATGCAAATTAGTTCAGAATTGAGATCATCTGATTGGTTGATGCAACTGTCATTCAAAATAAGCCATTCTGATTGGTTTATATACTGTCAGTCAACAGTTTTCTATTTTACAACTTTTGCTGGGACTATCATGCATTAGTCTTCAACCAGCAAGACAATTGGTCAAGAATGCTCTTGTTATCAACAATCTGTGGCTGGTTCTGCAGGTGTTCAATTAAACTAGGGTTAGGAAAGACCTCAGTACGTTATGGAGAGCAAATAAAGCCCTTATGCAAATTAGTTTAGAATTAAGACCATCTGATTGGTTGATGCAATTGTCATTCAAAATAAGCCATTCTGATTGGTTTATGTACTGTCAGTCAACAGTTCTCTATTTTACAACTTTTGCTGGGACTATCATGCATTAGTCTTCAACCAGCAAGACATTTGGTCAAGAATGCTCTTGTTATCAATTATCTGTGGCTGGTTTTGTAGGTTTTCAATTAAACTAGGGTTAGGAAGGACCTCAGTAAGTTATGGAGAGCAAATAAAGCCCTTATGCAAATTAGTTCAGAATTGAGATCATCTGATTGGTTGATGCAACTGTCATTCAAAATAAGCCATTCTGATTGGTTTATATACTGTCAGTCAACAGTTTTCTATTTTACAACTTTTGCTGGGACTATCATGCATTAGTCTTCAACCAGCAAGACAATTGGTCAAGAATGCTCTTGTTATCAACTATCTGTGGCTGGTTCTGCAGGTGTTCAATTAAACTAGGGTTAGGAAAGACCTCAGTACGTTATGGAGAGCAAATAAAGCCCTTATGGAAATTAGTTGAGAATTGAGACCATCTGATTGGTTGATGCAATTGTCATTCAAAATAAGCCATTCTGATTGGTTTATGTACTGTCAGTCAACAGTTCTCTATTTTACAACTTTTGCTGGGACTATCATGCATTAGTCTTCAACCAGCAAGACAATTGGTCAAGAATGCTCTTGTTATCAACTATCTGTGGCTGGTTTTATAGGTTTTCAATTAAACTAGGGTTAGGAAGGACCTCAGTAAGTTATGGAGAGCAAATAAAGCCCTTATGCAAATTAGTTTAGAATTGAGACCATCTGATTGGTTGATGCAATTGTCATTCAAAATACACCATTCTGATTGGTTTATGTACTGTCAGTCAACAGTTCTCTATTTTACAACTTTTGCTGGGACTATCATGCATTAGTCTTCAACCAGCAAGACAATTGGTCAAGAATGCTCTTGTTATCAACTATCTGTGGCTGGTTTTGTAGGTTTTCAATTAAACTAGGGTTAGGAAGGACCTCAGTAAGTTATGGAGAGCAAATAAAGCCCTTATGCAAATTAGTTTAGAATTAAGACCATCTGATTAGTTGATGCAATTGTCATTCAAAATAAGCCATTCTGATTGGTTTATGTACTGTCAGTCAACAGTTCTCTATTTTACAACTTTTGCTGGGACTATCATGCATTAGTCTTCAACCAGCAAGACATTTGGTCAAGAATGCTCTTGTTATCAACTATCTGAGGGTGGTTTTGTAAGTGTTCAATTAAACTAGGGTTAGGAAGGACCTCAGTAAGTTATGGAGAGCAAATAAAGCCCTTATGAAAATTAGTTTAGAATTAAGACCATCTGATTGGTTGATGCAATTGTCATTCAAAATAAGCCATTCTGATTGGTTTATGTACTGTCAGTCAACAGTTCTCTATTTTACAACTTTTGCTGGGACTATTATGCATTAGTCTTCAACCAGCAAGACAATTGGTCAAGAATGCTCTTGTTATCAACTATCTGTGGCTGGTTTTATAGGTTTTTCAATTAAACTAGGGTTAGGAAGGACCTCAGTAAGTTATGGAGAGCAAATAAAGCCCTTATGCAAATTAGTTTAGAATTGAGACCATCTGATTGGTTGATGCAATTGTCAATCAAAATACACCATTCTGATTGGTTTATGTACTGTCAGTCAACAGTTCTCTATTTTACAACTTTTGCTGGGACTATCATGCATTAGTCTTCAACCAGCAAGACAATTGGTCAAGAATGCTCTTGTTATCAACTATCTGTGGCTGGTTTTATAGGTTTTCAATTAAACTAGGGTTAGGAAGGACCTCAGTAAGTTATGGAGAGCAAATAAAGCCCTTATGCAAATTAGTTTAGAATTGAGACCATCTGATTGGTTGATGCAATTGTCAATCAAAATACACCATTCTGATTGGTTTATGTACTGTCAGTCAACAGTTCTCTATTTTACAACTTTTGCTGGGACTATCATGCATTAGTCTTCAACCAGCAAGACATTTGGTCAAGAATGCTCTTGTTATCAACTATCTGAGGGTGGTTTTGTAAGTTTTCAATTAAACTAGGGTTAGGAAGGACCTCAGTAAGTTATGGAGAGCAAATAAAGCCCTTATGAAAATTAGTTTAGAATTAAGACCATCTGATTGGTTGATGCAATTGTCATTCAAAATAAGCCATTCTGATTGGTTTATGTACTGTCAGTCAACAGTTCTCTATTTTACAACTTTTGCTGGGACTATCATGCATTAGTCTTAAACCAGCAAAACAATTGGTCAAGAATGCTCTTGTTATCAACTATCTGTGGCTGGTTTTGTAGGTTTTCAATTAAACTAGGGTTAGGAAGGACCTCAGTAAGTTATGGAGAGCAAATAAAGCCCTTATGCAAATTAGTTCAGAATTGAGATCATCTGATTGGTTGATGCAACTGTCATTCAAAATAAGCCATTCTGATTGGTTTATGTACTGTCAGTAAACAGTTCTCTATTTTACAACTTTTGCTGGGACTATCATGCATTAGTCTTCAACCAGCAAGACAATTGGTCAAGAATGCTCTTGTTATCAACTATCTGTGGCTGGTTTTATAGGTTTTCAATTAAACTAGGGTTAGGAAGGACCTCAGTAAGTTATGGAGAGCAAATAAAGCCCTTATGCAAATTAGTTTAGAATTGAGACCATCTGATTGGTTGATGCAATTGTCATTCAAAATACACCATTCTGATTGGTTTATGTACTGTCAGTCAACAGTTTTCTATTTTACAACTTTTGCTGGGACTATTATGCATTAGTCTTCAACCAGCAAGACAATTGGTCAAGAATGCTCTTGTTATCAACTATCTGTGGCTGGTTTGGTAGATTTTCAATTAAACTAGGGTTAGGAAAGACCTCAGTAAGTTATGGAGAGCAAATAAAGCCCTTATGCAAATTAGTTTAGAATTGAGACCATCTGATTGGTTGATGCAATTGTCATTCAAAATAAGCCATTCTGATTGGTTTATGTGCTGTCAGTCAACAGTTTTCTATTTTATAACTTTTGCTGGGACCATCATGCAATAGTCTTCAACCAGCAAGACAATTGGTCAAGAATGTAGTCAACAGTTTTCTATTTTACAACTTTTGCTGGCACCATCACGCAATAGCCTTCAACCAGCAAGACAATTGGTCAAGAATGCTCTTGTTATCAACTATCTGTGGCTGGTTTTATAGGTTTTCAATTTAACTAGGGTAAGGAAGGACCTCAGTAAGTTATGGAGAGCAAATAAAGCCCCTATGCAAATTAGTTTAGAATTGAGACCATCTGATTGGTTGATGCAATTGTCATTCAAAATACACCATTCTGATTGGTTTATGTACTGTCAGTCAACAGTTCTCTATTTTACAACTTTTGCTGGGACTATCATGCATTAGTCTTCAACCAGCAAGACAATTGGTCAAGAATGCTCTTGTTATCAACTATCTGTGGCTGGTTTTGTAGGTTTTCAATTAAACTAGGGTTAGGAAGGACCTCAGTAAGTTATGGAGAGCAAATAAAGCCCTTATGCAAATTAGTTCAGAATTGAGATCATCTGATTGGTTGATGCAACTGTCATTCAAAATAAGCCATTCTGATTGGTTTATATACTGTCAGTCAACAGTTTTCTATTTTACAACTTTTGCTGGGACTATCATGCATTAGTCTTCAACCAGCAAGACAATTGGTCAAGAATGCTCTTGTTATCAACAATCTGTGGCTGGTTCTGCAGGTGTTCAATTAAACTAGGGTTAGGAAAGACCTCAGTACGTTATGGAGAGCAAATAAAGCCCTTATGCAAATTAGTTTAGAATTAAGACCATCTGATTGGTTGATGCAATTGTCATTCAAAATAAGCCATTCTGATTGGTTTATGTACTGTCAGTCAACAGTTCTCTATTTTACAACTTTTGCTGGGACTATCATGCATTAGTCTTCAACCAGCAAGACATTTGGTCAAGAATGCTCTTGTTATCAATTATCTGTGGCTGGTTTTGTAGGTTTTCAATTAAACTAGGGTTAGGAAGGACCTCAGTAAGTTATGGAGAGCAAATAAAGCCCTTATGCAAATTAGTTCAGAATTGAGATCATCTGATTGGTTGATGCAACTGTCATTCAAAATAAGCCATTCTGATTGGTTTATATACTGTCAGTCAACAGTTTTCTATTTTACAACTTTTGCTGGGACTATCATGCATTAGTCTTCAACCAGCAAGACAATTGGTCAAGAATGCTCTTGTTATCAACTATCTGTGGCTGGTTCTGCAGGTGTTCAATTAAACTAGGGTTAGGAAAGACCTCAGTACGTTATGGAGAGCAAATAAAGCCCTTATGGAAATTAGTTGAGAATTGAGACCATCTGATTGGTTGATGCAATTGTCATTCAAAATAAGCCATTCTGATTGGTTTATGTACTGTCAGTCAACAGTTCTCTATTTTACAACTTTTGCTGGGACTATCATGCATTAGTCTTCAACCAGCAAGACAATTGGTCAAGAATGCTCTTGTTATCAACTATCTGTGGCTGGTTTTATAGGTTTTCAATTAAACTAGGGTTAGGAAGGACCTCAGTAAGTTATGGAGAGCAAATAAAGCCCTTATGCAAATTAGTTTAGAATTGAGACCATCTGATTGGTTGATGCAATTGTCATTCAAAATACACCATTCTGATTGGTTTATGTACTGTCAGTCAACAGTTCTCTATTTTACAACTTTTGCTGGGACTATCATGCATTAGTCTTCAACCAGCAAGACAATTGGTCAAGAATGCTCTTGTTATCAACTATCTGTGGCTGGTTTTGTAGGTTTTCAATTAAACTAGGGTTAGGAAGGACCTCAGTAAGTTATGGAGAGCAAATAAAGCCCTTATGCAAATTAGTTTAGAATTAAGACCATCTGATTAGTTGATGCAATTGTCATTCAAAATAAGCCATTCTGATTGGTTTATGTACTGTCAGTCAACAGTTCTCTATTTTACAACTTTTGCTGGGACTATCATGCATTAGTCTTCAACCAGCAAGACATTTGGTCAAGAATGCTCTTGTTATCAACTATCTGAGGGTGGTTTTGTAAGTTTTCAATTAAACTAGGGTTAGGAAGGACCTCAGTAAGTTATGGAGAGCAAATAAAGCCCTTATGAAAATTAGTTTAGAATTAAGACCATCTGATTGGTTGATGCAATTGTCATTCAAAATAAGCCATTCTGATTGGTTTATGTACTGTCAGTCAACAGTTCTCTATTTTACAACTTTTGCTGGGACTATTATGCATTAGTCTTCAACCAGCAAGACAATTGGTCAAGAATGCTCTTGTTATCAACTATCTGTGGCTGGTTTTATAGGTTTTCAATTAAACTAGGGTTAGGAAGGACCTCAGTAAGTTATGGAGAGCAAATAAAGCCCTTATGCAAATTAGTTTAGAATTGAGACCATCTGATTGGTTGATGCAATTGTCAATCAAAATACACCATTCTGATTGGTTTATGTACTGTCAGTCAACAGTTTCCTATTTTACAACGTTTGCTGGGACTATCATGCAATAGTCTTCAACCAGCAAGACAATTGGTCAATAATGTTCTTGTTATCAACTATCTGTGGCTGGTTCTGCAGGTGTTCAATTAGAATAGGGTTAGGAAGGACCTCAGTAAGTTATAAAGAGCAAATAAAGCCCTTATGCCAGTGGTTCCCAAACTGTGTGCCGTGGCTCCCTGGGGTGCCTCGGGACACATGCAGGGGTGCCCTGGGTTGGTGGTCCAGGACCAACTCAAATTATTATTGGTTAATTATTTATCAGCAAAACCAGTGCTGGTGGCTGCCAATCATAAAATGTGTACAAACAGAAGCAAATCCTGCCCTTTACCACATAACTGACCCTAGGAATCGTATATAAACCCAATCTAATTAATTTTGTTTTGGCATAGGGGTGCCGTGAAAAAAAAATCTGATACTCTAGGGTGTTGTGATTCAAAAAAGATTGGGAACCCCTGCCTTATGCAAATTAGTTCAGAATTGAGATCATCTGATTGGTTGATGCAACTGTCATTCAAAATAAGCCATTCTGATTGGTTTATGTACTGTCAGTCAACAGTTCTCTATTTTACAACTTTTGCTGGGACTATCATGCATTAGTCTTCAACCAGCAAGACAATTGGTCAAGAATGCTCTTGTTATCAACTATCTGTGGCTGGTTTTATAGGTTTTCAATTAAACTAGGGTTAGGAAGGACCTCAGTAAGTTATGGAGAGCAAATAAAGCCCTTATGCAAATTAGTTTAGAATTGAGACCATCTGATTGGCTGATGCAATTGTCATTCAAAATACACCATTCTGATTGGTTTATGTACTGTCAGTCAACAGTTCTCTATTTTACAACTTTTGCTGGGACTATCATGCATTAGTCTTCAACCAGCAAGACAATTGGTCAAGAATGCTCTTGTTATCAACTATCTGTGGCTGGTTTTGTAGGTTTTTAATTAAACTAGGGTTAGGAAGGACCTCAGTAAGTTATGGAGAGCAAATAAAGCCCTTATGCAAATTAGTTTAGAATTAAGACCATCTGATTAGTTGATGCAATTGTCATTCAAAATAAGCCATTCTGATTGGTTTATGTACTGTCAGTCAACAGTTCTCTATTTTACAACTTTTGCTGGGACTATCATGCATTAGTCTTCAACCAGCAAGACATTTGGTCAAGAATGCTCTTGTTATCAACTATCTGAGGGTGGTTTTGTAAAATTTCAATTAAACTAGGGTTAGGAAGGACCTCAGTAAGTTATGGAGAGCAAATAAAGCCCTTATGCAAATTAGTTCAGAATTGAGATCATCTGATTGGTTGATGCAACTGTCATTCAAAATAAGCCATTCTGATTGGTTTATATACTGTCAGTCAACAGTTTTCTATTTTACAACTTTTGCTGGGACTATCATGCATTAGTCTTCAACCAGCAAGACAATTGGTCAAGAATGCTCTTGTTATCAACTATCTGTGGCTGGTTCTGCAGGTGTTCAATTAAACTAGGGTTAGGAAAGACCTCAGTACGTTATGGAGAGCAAATAAAGCCCTTATGCAAATTAGTTTAGAATTGAGACCATCTGATTGGTTGATGCAATTGTCATCCAAAATAAGCCATTCTGATTGGTTTATGTACTGTCAGTCAACAGTTCTCTATTTTACAACTTTTGCTGGGACTATCATGCATTAGTCTTCAACCAGCAAGACAATTGGTCAAGAATGCTCTTGTTATCAACTATCTGTGGCTGGTTTTATAGGTTTTCAATTAAACTAGGGTTAGGAAGGACCTCAGTAAGTTATGGAGAGCAAATAAAGCCCTTATGCAAATTAGTTTAGAATTGAGACCATCTGATTGGTTGATGCAATTGTCATTCAAAATACACCATTCTGATTGGGTTATGTACTGTCAGTCAACAGTTCTCTATTTTACAACTTTTGCTGGGACTATCATGCATTAGTCTTCAACCAGCAAGACAATTGGTCAAGAATGCTCTTGTTATCAACTATCTGTGGCTGGTTTTGTAGGTTTTCGATTAAACTAGGGTTAGGAAGGACCTCAGTAAGTTATGGAGAGCAAATAAAGCCCTTATGCAAATTAGTTTAGAATTAAGACCATCTGATTGGTTGATGCAATTGTCATTCAAAATAAGCCATTCTTATTGGTTTATGTACTGTCAGTCAACAGTTCTCTATTTTACAACTTTTGCTGGGACTATCATGCATTAGTCTTCAACCAGCAAGACATTTGGTCAGGAATGCTCTTGTTATCAACTATCTGTGGCTGGTTTTGTAGGTTTTCAATTAAACTAGGGTTAGGAAGGACCTCAGTAAGTTATGGAGAGGAAATAAAGCCCTTATGCAAATTAGTTCAGAATTGAGATCATCTGATTGGTTGATGCAACTGTCATTCAAAATAAGCCATTCTGATTGGTTTATATACTGTCAGTCAACAGTTTTCTATTTTACAACTTTTGCTGGGACTATCATGCATTAGTCTAAAACCAGCAAGACAATTGGTAAAGAATGCTCTTGTTATCAACTATCTGTGGCTGGTTCTGCAGGTGTTCAATTAAACTAGGGTTAGGAAAGACCTCAGTAAGTTATGGAGAGCAAATAAAGCCCTTATGCAAATTAGTTTAGAATTGAGACCATCTGATTGGTTGATGCAATTGTCATTCAAAATAAGCCATTCTGATTGGTTTATGTACTGTCAGTCAACAGTTCTCTATTTTACAACTTTTGCTGGGACTATCATGCATTAGTCTTTAACCAGCAAGACATTTGGTCAAGAATGTTCTTGTTATCAACTATCTGTGGCTGGTTTTGTAGGTTTTCAATTAAACTAGGGTTAGGAAGGACCTCAGTAAGTTATGGAGAGCAAATAAAGCCCTTATGCAAATTAGTTCAGAATTGAGATCATCTGATTGGTTGATGCAACTGTCATTCAAAAAAAGCCATTCTGATTGGTTTATATACTGTCAGTCAACAGTTTTCTATTTTACAACTTTTGCTGGGACTATCATGCATTAGTCTTCAACCAGAAAGACAATTGGTCAAGAATGCTCTTGTTATCAACTATCTGTGGCTGGTTCTGCAGGTGTTCAATTAGACTAGGGTGAGGAAGGACCTCAGTAAGTTATGAAGAGCAAATAAAGCCCTTATGCAAATTGGTTCAGAATTGAGATCATATGATTGGTTGATGCAACTGTCATTCAAAATAAGCCATTCTGATTGGTTTATGTACTGTCAGTCAACAGTTTTCTATTTTACAACTTTTGCTGGGACTATCATGCATTAGTCTTCAACCAGCAAGACAATTGGTCAAGAATGCTCTTGTTATCAACTATCTGTGGCTGGTTTGGTAGGTTTTCAATTAAACTAGGGTTAGGAAAGACCTCAGTAAGTTATGGAGAGCAAATAAAGCCCTTATGCAAATTAGTTTAGAATTGAGACCATCTGATTGGTTGATGCAATTGTCATTCAAAATAAGCCATTCTGATTGGTTTATGTGCTGTCAGTCAACAGTTTTCTATTTTATAACTTTTGCTGGGACCATCATGCAATAGTCTTCAACCAGCAAGACAATTGGTCAAGAATGTAGTCAACAGTTTTCTATTTTACAACTTTTGCTGGCACCATCACGCAATAGCCTTCAACCAGCAAGACAATTGGTCAATAATGCTCTTTTTATCAACTATCTGTGGCTGGTTTTATAGGTTTTCAATTTAACTAGGGTTAGGAAGGACCTCAGTAAGTTATGGAGAGCAAATAAAGCACCTATGCAAATTAGTTTAGAATTGAGACCATCTGATTGGTTGATGCAATTGTCATTCAAAATACACCATTCTGATTGGTTTATGTACTGTCAGTCAACAGTTCTCTATTTTACAACTTTTGCTGGGACTATCATGCATTAGTCTTCAACCAGCAAGACAATTGGTCAAGAATGCTCTTGTTATCAACTATCTGTGGCTGGTTTTGTAGGTTTTTAATTAAACTAGGGTTAGGAAGGACCTCAGTAAGTTATGGAGAGCAAATAAAGCCCTTATGCAAATTAGTTTAGAATTAAGACCATCTGATTATTTGATGCAATTGTCATTCAAAATAAGCCATTCTGATTGGTTTATGTACTGTCAGTCAACAGTTCTCTATTTTACAACTTTTGCTGGGACTATCATGCATTAGTTTTTAACCAGCAAGACATTTGGTCAAGAATGCTCTTGTTATCAACTATCTGAGGGTGGTTTTGTAAGTTTTCAAATAAACTAGGGTTAGGAAGGACCTCATTAAGTTATGGAGAGCAAATAAAGCCCTTATGCAAATTAGTTCAGAATTGAGATCATCTGATTGGTTGATGCAACTGTCATTCAAAATAAGCCATTCTGATTGGTTTATATACTGTCAGTCAACAGTTTTCTATTTTACAACGTTTGCTGGGACTATCATGCATTAGTCTTCAACCAGCAAGACAATTGGTCAAGAATGCTCTTGTTATCAACTATCTGTGGCTGGTTCTGCAGGTGTTCAATTAAACTAGGGTTAGGAAAGACCTCAGTAAGTTATGGAGAGCAAATAAAGCCCTTATGCAAATTAGTTCGGAATTGAGATCATATGATTGGTTGATGCAACTGTCATTCAAAATAAGCCATTCTGATTGGTTTATGTACTGTCAGTCAACAGTTTTCTATTTTACAACTTTTGCTGGGACTATCATGCATTAGTCTTCAACCAGCAAGACAATTGGTCAAGAATGCTCTTGTTATCAACTATCTGTGGCTGGTTTTGTATGTTTTCAATTAAACTAGGGTTAGGAAAGACCTCAGTAAGTTATGGAGAGCAAATAAAGCCATTATGCAAATTAGTTTAGAATTGAGACCATCTGATTGGTTGATGCAATTGTCATTCAAAATACACCATTCTGATTGGTTTATGTACTGTCAGTCAACAGTTCTCTATTTTACAACTTTTGCTGGGACTATCATGCATTAGTCTTCAACCAGCAAGACAATTGGTCAAGAATGCTCTTGTTATCAACTATCTGTGGCTGGTTCTGCAGGTGTTCAATTAAACTAGGGTTAGGAAAGACCTCAGTACGTTATGGAGAGCAAATAAAGCCCTTATGCAAATTAGTTTAGAATTGAGACCATCTGATTGGTTGATGCAATTGTCATTCAAAATAAGCCATTCTGATTGGTTTATGTACTGTCAGTCAACAGTTCTCTATTTTACAACTTTTGCTGGGACTATCATGCATTAGTCTTCAACCAGCAAGACAATTGGTCAAGAATGCTCTTGTTATCAACTATCTGTGGCTGGTTTTATAGGTTTTCAATTAAATTAGGGTTAGGAAGGACCTCAGTAAGTTATGGAGAGCAAATAAAGCCCTTATGCAAATTAGTTTAGAATTGAGACCATCTGATTGGTTGATGCAATTGTCATTCAAAATACACCATTCTGATTGGTTTATGTACTGTCAGTCAACAGTTCTCTATTTTACAACTTTTGCTGGGACTATCATGCATTAGTCTTCAACCAGCAAGACAATTGGTCAAGAATGCTCTTGTTATCAACTATCTGTGGCTGGTTTTGTAGGTTTTCAATTAAACTAGGGTTAGGAAGGACCTCAGTAAGTTATGGAGAGCAAATAAAGCCCTTATGCAAATTAGTTTAGAATTAAGACCATCTGATTGGTTGATGCAATTGTCATTCAAAATAAGCCATTCTGATTGGTTTATGTACTGTCAGTCAACAGTTCTCCATTTTACAACTTTTGCTGGGACTATCATGCATTAGTCTTCAACCAGCAAGACATTTGGTCAGGAATGCTCTTGTTATCAACTATCTGTGGCTGGTTTTGTAGGTTTTCAATTAAACTAGGGTTATTAAGGACCTCAGTAAGTTATGGAGAGGAAATAAAGCCCTTATGCAAATTAGTTCAGAATTGAGATCATCTGATTGGTTGATGCAACTGTCATTCAAAATACACCATTCTGATTGGTTTATGTACTGTCAGTCAACAGTTCTCTATTTTACAACTTTTGCTGGGACTATCATGCATTAGTCTTCAACCAGCAAGACAATTGGTCAAGAATGTAGTCAACAGTTTTCTATTTTACAACTTTTGCTGGCACCATCACGCAATAGCCTTCAACCAGCAAGACATTTGGTCAAGAATGCTCTTGTTATCAACTATCTGAGGGTGGTTTTGTAAGTTTTCAATTAAACTAGGGTTAGGAAGGACCTCATTAAGTTATGGAGAGCAAATAAAGCCCTTATGCAAATTAGTTCAGAATTGAGATCATCTGATTGGTTGATGCAACTGTCATTCAAAATAAGCCATTCTGATTGGTTTATATACTGTCAGTCAACAGTTTTCTATTTTACAACGTTTGCTGGGACTATCATGCATTAGTCTTCAACCAGCAAGACAATTGGTCAAGAATGCTCTTGTTATCAACTATCTGTGGCTGGTTCTGCAGGTGTTCAATTAAACTAGGGTTAGGAAAGACCTCAGTAAGTTATGGAGAGCAAATAAAGCCCTTATGCAAATTAGTTCGGAATTGAGATCATATGATTGGTTGATGCAACTGTCATTCAAAATAAGCCATTCTGATTGGTTTATGTACTGTCAGTCAACAGTTTTCTATTTTACAACTTTTGCTGGGACTATCATGCATTAGTCTTCAACCAGCAAGACAATTGGTCAAGAATGCTCTTGTTATCAACTATCTGTGGCTGGTTTTGTATGTTTTCAATTAAACTAGGGTTAGGAAAGACCTCAGTAAGTTATGGAGAGCAAATAAAGCCATTATGCAAATTAGTTTAGAATTGAGACCATCTGATTGGTTGATGCAATTGTCATTCAAAATACACCATTCTGATTGGTTTATGTACTGTCAGTCAACAGTTCTCTATTTTACAACTTTTGCTGGGACTATCATGCATTAGTCTTCAACCAGCAAGACAATTGGTCAAGAATGCTCTTGTTATCAACTATCTGTGGCTGGTTCTGCAGGTGTTCAATTAAACTAGGGTTAGGAAAGACCTCAGTACGTTATGGAGAGCAAATAAAGCCCTTATGCAAATTAGTTTAGAATTGAGACCATCTGATTGGTTGATGCAATTGTCATTCAAAATAAGCCATTCTGATTGGTTTATGTACTGTCAGTCAACAGTTCTCTATTTTACAACTTTTGCTGGGACTATCATGCATTAGTCTTCAACCAGCAAGACAATTGGTCAAGAATGCTCTTGTTATCAACTATCTGTGGCTGGTTTTATAGGTTTTCAATTAAATTAGGGTTAGGAAGGACCTCAGTAAGTTATGGAGAGCAAATAAAGCCCTTATGCAAATTAGTTTAGAATTGAGACCATCTGATTGGTTGATGCAATTGTCATTCAAAATACACCATTCTGATTGGTTTATGTACTGTCAGTCAACAGTTCTCTATTTTACAACTTTTGCTGGGACTATCATGCATTAGTCTTCAACCAGCAAGACAATTGGTCAAGAATGCTCTTGTTATCAACTATCTGTGGCTGGTTTTGTAGGTTTTCAATTAAACTAGGGTTAGGAAGGACCTCAGTAAGTTATGGAGAGCAAATAAAGCCCTTATGCAAATTAGTTTAGAATTAAGACCATCTGATTGGTTGATGCAATTGTCATTCAAAATAAGCCATTCTGATTGGTTTATGTACTGTCAGTCAACAGTTCTCCATTTTACAACTTTTGCTGGGACTATCATGCATTAGTCTTCAACCAGCAAGACATTTGGTCAGGAATGCTCTTGTTATCAACTATCTGTGGCTGGTTTTGTAGGTTTTCAATTAAACTAGGGTTATTAAGGACCTCAGTAAGTTATGGAGAGGAAATAAAGCCCTTATGCAAATTAGTTCAGAATTGAGATCATCTGATTGGTTGATGCAACTGTCATTCAAAATACACCATTCTGATTGGTTTATGTACTGTCAGTCAACAGTTCTCTATTTTACAACTTTTGCTGGGACTATCATGCATTAGTCTTCAACCAGCAAGACAATTGGTCAAGAATGCTCTTGTTATCAACTATCTGTGGCTGGTTCTGCAGGTGTTCAATTAAACTAGGGTTAGGAAAGACCTCAGTACGTTATGGAGAGCAAATAAAGCCCTTATGCAAATTAGTTTAGAATTGAGACCATCTGATTGGTTGATGCAATTGTCATTCAAAATAAGCCATTCTGATTGGTTTATGTACTGTCAGTCAACAGTTCTCTATTTTACAACTTTTGCTGGGACTATCATGCATTAGTCTTCAACCAGCAAGACAATTGGTCAAGAATGCTCTTGTTATCAACTATCTGTGGCTGGTTTTATAGGTTTTCAATTAAATTAGGGTTAGGAAGGACCTCAGTAAGTTATGGAGAGCAAATAAAGCCCTTATGCAAATTAGTTTAGAATTGAGACCATCTGATTGGTTGATGCAATTGTCATTCAAAATACACCATTCTGATTGGTTTATGTACTGTCAGTCAACAGTTCTCTATTTTACAACTTTTGCTGGGACTATCATGCATTAGTCTTCAACCAGCAAGACAATTGGTCAAGAATGCTCTTGTTATCAACTATCTGTGGCTGGTTTTGTAGGTTTTCAATTAAACTAGGGTTAGGAAGGACCTCAGTAAGTTATGGAGAGCAAATAAAGCCCTTATGCAAATTAGTTTAGAATTAAGACCATCTGATTGGTTGATGCAATTGTCATTCAAAATAAGCCATTCTGATTGGTTTATGTACTGTCAGTCAACAGTTCTCCATTTTACAACTTTTGCTGGGACTATCATGCATTAGTCTTCAACCAGCAAGACATTTGGTCAGGAATGCTCTTGTTATCAACTATCTGTGGCTGGTTTTGTAGGTTTTCAATTAAACTAGGGTTATTAAGGACCTCAGTAAGTTATGGAGAGGAAATAAAGCCCTTATGCAAATTAGTTCAGAATTGAGATCATCTGATTGGTTGATGCAACTGTCATTCAAAATACACCATTCTGATTGGTTTATGTACTGTCAGTCAACAGTTCTCTATTTTACAACTTTTGCTGGGACTATCATGCATTAGTCTTCAACCAGCAAGACAATTGGTCAAGAATGTAGTCAACAGTTTTCTATTTTACAACTTTTGCTGGCACCATCACGCAATAGCCTTCAACCAGCAAGACATTTGGTCAAGAATGCTCTTGTTATCAACTATCTGAGGGTGGTTTTGTAAGTTTTCAATTAAACTAGGGTTAGGAAGGACCTCATTAAGTTATGGAGAGCAAATAAAGCCCTTATGCAAATTAGTTCAGAATTGAGATCATCTGATTGGTTGATGCAACTGTCATTCAAAATAAGCCATTCTGATTGGTTTATATACTGTCAGTCAACAGTTTTCTATTTTACAACGTTTGCTGGGACTATCATGCATTAGTCTTCAACCAGCAAGACAATTGGTCAAGAATGCTCTTGTTATCAACTATCTGTGGCTGGTTCTGCAGGTGTTCAATTAAACTAGGGTTAGGAAAGACCTCAGTAAGTTATGGAGAGCAAATAAAGCCCTTATGCAAATTAGTTCGGAATTGAGATCATATGATTGGTTGATGCAACTGTCATTCAAAATAAGCCATTCTGATTGGTTTATGTACTGTCAGTCAACAGTTTTCTATTTTACAACTTTTGCTGGGACTATCATGCATTAGTCTTCAACCAGCAAGACAATTGGTCAAGAATGCTCTTGTTATCAACTATCTGTGGCTGGTTTTGTATGTTTTCAATTAAACTAGGGTTAGGAAAGACCTCAGTAAGTTATGGAGAGCAAATAAAGCCATTATGCAAATTAGTTTAGAATTGAGACCATCTGATTGGTTGATGCAATTGTCATTCAAAATACACCATTCTGATTGGTTTATGTACTGTAAGTCAACAGTTCTCTATTTTACAACTTTTGCTGGGACTATCATGCATTAGTCTTCAAGCAGCAAGACAATTGGTCAAGAATGCTCTTGTTATCAACTATCTGTGGCTGGTTCTGCAGGTGTTCAATTAAACTAGGGTTAGGAAAGACCTCAGTACGTTATGGAGAGCAAATAAAGCCCTTATGCAAATTAGTTTAGAATTGAGACCATCTGATTGGTTGATGCAATTGTCATTCAAAATAAGCCATTCTGATTGGTTTATGTACTGTCAGTCAACAGTTCTCTATTTTACAACTTTTGCTGGGACTATCATGCATTAGTCTTCAACCAGCAAGACAATTGGTCAAGAATGCTCTTGTTATCAACTATCTGTGGCTGGTTTTATAGGTTTTCAATTAAATTAGGGTTAGGAAGGACCTCAGTAAGTTATGGAGAGCAAATAAAGCCCTTATGCAAATTAGTTTAGAATTGAGACCATCTGATTGGTTGATGCAATTGTCATTCAAAATACACCATTCTGATTGGTTTATGTACTGTCAGTCAACAGTTCTCTATTTTACAACTTTTGCTGGGACTATCATGCATTAGTCTTCAACCAGCAAGACAATTGGTCAAGAATGCTCTTGTTATCAACTATCTGTGGCTGGTTTTGTAGGTTTTCAATTAAACTAGGGTTAGGAAGGACCTCAGTAAGTTATGGAGAGCAAATAAAGCCCTTATGCAAATTAGTTTAGAATTAAGACCATCTGATTGGTTGATGCAATTGTCATTCAAAATAAGCCATTCTGATTGGTTTATGTACTGTCAGTCAACAGTTCTCCATTTTACAACTTTTGCTGGGACTATCATGCATTAGTCTTCAACCAGCAAGACATTTGGTCAGGAATGCTCTTGTTATCAACTATCTGTGGCTGGTTTTGTAGGTTTTCAATTAAACTAGGGTTATTAAGGACCTCAGTAAGTTATGGAGAGGAAATAAAGCCCTTATGCAAATTAGTTCAGAATTGAGATCATCTGATTGGTTGATGCAACTGTCATTCAAAATACACCATTCTGATTGGTTTATGTACTGTCAGTCAACAGTTCTCTATTTTACAACTTTTGCTGGGACTATCATGCATTAGTCTTCAACCAGCAAGACAATTGGTCAAGAATGTAGTCAACAGTTTTCTATTTTACAACTTTTGCTGGCACCATCACGCAATAGCCTTCAACCAGCAAGACAATTGGTCAAGAATGCTCTTTTTATCAACTATCTGTGGCTGGTTTTATAGGTTTTCAATTTAACTAGGGTTAGGAAGGAACTCAGTAAGTTATGGAGAGCAAATAAAGCACCTATGCAAATTAGTTTAGAATTGAGACGATCTGATTGGTTGATGCAATTGTCATTCAAAATACACCATTCTGATTGGTTTATGTACTGTCAGTCAACAGTTCTCTATTTTACAACTTTTGCTGGGACTATCATGCATTAGTCTTCAACCAGCAAGACAATTGGTCAAGAATGCTCTTGTTATCAACTATCTGTGGCTGGTTTTGTAGGTTTTTAATTAAACTAGGGTTAGGAAGGACCTCAGTAAGTTATGGAGAGCAAATAAAGCCCTTATGCAAATTAGTTTAGAATTAAGACCATCTGATTAGTTGATGCAATTGTCATTCAAAATAAGCCATTCTGATTGGTTTATGTACTGTCAGTCAACAGTTCTCTATTTTACAACTTTTGCTGGGACTATCATGCATTAGTCTTCAACCAGCAAGACATTTGGTCAAGAATGTTCTTGTTATCAACTATCTGAGGGTGGTTTTGTAAGTTTTCAATTAAACTAGGGTTAGGAAGGACCTCAGTAAGTTATGGAGAGCAAATAAAGCCCTTATGCAAATTAGTTCAGAATTGAGATCATCTGATTGGTTGATGCAACTGTCATTCAAAATAAGCCATTCTGATTGGTTTATATACTGTCAGTCAACAGTTTTCTATTTTACAACGTTTGCTGGGACTATCATGCATTAGTCTTCAACCAGCAAGACAATTGGTCAAGAATGCTCTTGTTATCAACTATCTGTGGCTGGTTCTGCAGGTGTTCAATTAAACTAGGGTTAGGAAAGACCTCAGTAAGTTATGGAGAGCAAATAAAGCCCTTATGCAAATTAGTTCGGAATTGAGATCATATGATTGGTTGATGCAACTGTCATTCAAAATAAGCCATTCTGATTGGTTTATGTACTGTCAGTCAACAGTTTTCTATTTTACAACTTTTGCTGGGACTATCATGCATTAGTCTTCAACCAGCAAGACAATTGGTCAAGAATGCTCTTGTTATCAACTATCTGTGGCTGGTTTTGTAGGTTTTCAATTAAACTAGGGTTAGGAAAGACCTCAGTAAGTTATGGAGAGCAAATAAAGCCATTATGCAAATTAGTTTAGAATTGAGACCATCTGATTGGTTGATGCAATTGTCATTCAAAATACACCATTCTGATTGGTTTATGTACTGTCAGTCAACAGTTCTCTATTTTACAACTTTTGCTGGGACTATCATGCATTAGTCTTCAACCAGCAAGACAATTGGTCAAGAATGCTCTTGTTATCAACTATCTGTGGCTGGTTCTGCAGGTGTTCAATTAAACTAGGGTTAGGAAAGACCTCAGTACGTTATGGAGAGCAAATAAAGCCCTTATGCAAATTAGTTTAGAATTGAGACCATCTGATTGGTTGATGCAATTGTCATTCAAAATAAGCCATTCTGATTGGTTTATGTACTGTCAGTCAACAGTTCTCTATTTTACAACTTTTGCTGGGACTATCATGCATTAGTCTTCAACCAGCAAGACAATTGGTCAAGAATGCTCTTGTTATCAACTATCTGTGGCTGGTTTTATAGGTTTTCAATTAAATTAGGGTTAGGAAGGACCTCAGTAAGTTATGGAGAGCAAATAAAGCCCTTATGCAAATTAGTTTAGAATTGAGACCATCTGATTGGTTGATGCAATTGTCATTCAAAATACACCATTCTGATTGGTTTATGTACTGTCAGTCAACAGTTCTCTATTTTACAACTTTTGCTGGGACTATCATGCATTAGTCTTCAACCAGCAAGACAATTGGTCAAGAATGCTCTTGTTATCAACTATCTGTGGCTGGTTTTGTAGGTTTTCAATTAAACTAGGGTTAGGAAGGACCTCAGTAAGTTATGGAGAGCAAATAAAGCCCTTATGCAAATTAGTTTAGAATTAAGACCATCTGATTGGTTGATGCAATTGTCATTCAAAATAAGCCATTCTGATTGGTTTATGTACTGTCAGTCAACAGTTCTCCATTTTACAACTTTTGCTGGGACTATCATGCATTAGTCTTCAACCAGCAAGACATTTGGTCAGGAATGCTCTTGTTATCAACTATCTGTGGCTGGTTTTGTAGGTTTTCAATTAAACTAGGGTTAGGAAGGACCTCAGTAAGTTATGGAGAGGAAATAAAGCCCTTATGCAAATTAGTTCAGAATTGAGATCATCTGATTGGTTGATGCAACTGTCATTCAAAATAAGCCATTCTGATTGGTTTATGTACTGTCAGTCAACAGTTCTCTATTTTACAACTTTTGCTGCGACTATCATGCATTAGTCTTCAACCAGCAAGACAATTGGTCAAGAATGCTCTTGTTATCAACTATCTGTGGCTGGTTTTATAGGTTTTCAATTAAACTAGGGTTAGGAAGGACCTCAGTAAGTTATGGAGAGCAAATAAAGCCCTTATGCAAATTAGTTTAGAATTGAGACCATCTGATTGGCTGATGCAATTGTCATTCAAAATACACCATTCTGATTGGTTTATGTACTGTCAGTCAACAGTTCTCTATTTTACAACTTTTGCTGGGACTATCATGCATTAGTCTTCAACCAGCAAGACAATTGGTCAAGAATGCTCTTGTTATCAACTATATGTGGCTGGTTTTGTAGGTTTTTAATTAAACTAGGGTTAGGAAGGACCTCAGTAAGTTATGGAGAGCAAATAAAGCCCTTATGCAAATTAGTTTAGAATTAAGACCATCTGATTAGTTGATGCAATTGTCATTCAAAATAAGCCATTCTGATTGGTTTATGTACTGTCAGTCAACAGTTCTCTATTTTACAACTTTTGCTGGGACTATAATGCATTAGTCTTCAACCAGCAAGACATTTGGTCAAGAATGCTCTTGTTATCAACTATCTGAGGGTGGTTTTGTAAGTTTTCAATTAAACTAGGGTTAGGAAGGACCTCAGTAAGTTATGGAGAGCAAATAAAGCCCTTATGCAAATTAGTTCAGAATTGAGATCATCTGATTGGTTGATGCAACTGTCATTCAAAATAAGCCATTCTGATTGGTTTATATACTGTCAGTCAACAGTTTTCTATTTTACAACTTTTGCTGGGACTATCATGCATTAGTCTTCAACCAGCAAGACAATTGGTCAAGAATGCTCTTGTTATCAACAATCTGTGGCTGGTTCTGCAGGTGTTCAATTAAACTAGGGTTAGGAAAGACCTCAGTACGTTATGGAGAGCAAATAAAGCCCTTATGCAAATTAGTTTAGAATTAAGACCATCTGATTGGTTGATGCAATTGTCATTCAAAATAAGCCATTCTGATTGGTTTATGTACTGTCAGTCAACAGTTCTCTATTTTACAACTTTTGCTGGGACTATCATGCATTAGTCTTCAACCAGCAAGACATTTGGTCAAGAATGCTCTTGTTATCAACTATCTGTGGGTGGTTTTGTAGGTTTTCAATTAAACTAGGGTTAGGAAGGACCTCAGTAAGTTATGGAGAGCAAATAAAGCCCTTATGCAAATTAGTTCAGAATTGAGATCATCTGATTGGTTGATGCAACTGTCATTCAAAATAAGCCATTCTGATTGGTTTATATACTGTCAGTCAACAGTTTTCTATTTTACAACTTTTGCTGGGACTATCATGCATTAGTCTTCAACCAGCAAGACAATTGGTCAATAATGCTCTTGTTATCAACTATCTGTGGCTGGTTCTGCAGGTGTTCAATTAAACTAGGGTTAGGAAAGACCTCAGTACGTTATGGAGAGCAAATAAAGCCCTTATGCAAATTAGTTTAGAATTGAGACCATCTGATTGGTTGATGCAATTGTCATTCAAAATAAGCCATTCTGATTGGTTTATGTACTGTCAGTCAACAGTTCTCTATTTTACAACTTTTGCTGGGACTATCATGCATTAGTCTTCAACCAGCAAGACAATTGGTCAAGAATGCTCTTGTTATCAACTATCTGTGGCTGGTTTTATAGGTTTTCAATTAAACTAGGGTTAGGAAGGACCTCAGTAAGTTATGGAGAGCAAATAAAGCCCTTATGCAAATTAGTTTAGAATTGAGACCATCTGATTGGTTGATGCAATTGTCATTCAAAATACACCATTCTGATTGGTTTATGTACTGTCAGTCAACAGTTCTCTATTTTACAACTTTTGCTGGGACTATCATGCATTAGTCTTCAACCAGCAAGACAATTGGTCAAGAATGCTCTTGTTATCAACTATCTGTGGCTGGTTCTGCAGGTGTTCAATTAAACTAGGGTTTGGAAAGACCTCAGTACGTTATGGAGAGCAAATAAAGCCCTTATGCAAATTAGTTTAGAATTGAGACCATCTGATTGGTTGATGCAATTGTCATTCAAAATAAGCCATTCTGATTGGTTTATGTACTGTCAGTCAACAGTTCTCTATTTTACAACTTTTGCTGGGACTATCATGCATTAGTCTTCAACCAGCAAGACAATTGGTCAAGAATGCTCTTGTTATCAACTATCTGTGGCTGGTTTTATAGGTTTTCAATTAAACTAGGGTTAGGAAGGACCTCAGTAAGTTATGGAGAGCAAATAAAGCCCTTATGCAAATTAGTTTAGAATTGAGACCATCTGATTGGTTGATGCAATTGTCATTCAAAATACACCATTCTGATTGGTTTATGTACTGTCAGTCAACAGTTCTCTATTTTACAACTTTTGCTGGGACTATCATGCATTAGTCTTCAACCAGCAAGACAATTGGTCAAGATTGCTCTTGTTATCAACTATCTGTGGCTGGTTTTGTCGGTTTTCAATTAAACTAGGGTTAGGAAGGACCTCAGTAAGTTATGGAGAGCAAATAAAGCCCTTATGCAAATTAGTTTAGAATTAAGACCATCTGATTAGTTGATGCAATTGTCATTCAAAATAAGCCATTCTGATTGGTTTATGTACTGTCAATCAACAGTTCTCTATTTTACAACTTTTGCTGGGACTATCATGCATTAGTCTTCAACCAGCAAGACAATTGGTCAAGAATGCTGTTGTTATCAACTATCTGTGGCTGGTTTTATAGGTTTTCAATTAAACTAGGGTTAGGAAGGACCTCAGTAAGTTATGGAGAGCAAATAAAGCCCTTATGCAAATTAGTTTAGAATTGAGACCATCTGATTGGTTGATGCAATTGTCATTCAAAATACACCATTCTGATTGGTTTATGTACTGTCAGTCAACAGTTCTCTATTTTACAACTTTTGCTGGGACTATCATGCATTAGTCTTCAACCAGCAAGACAATTGGTCAAGAATGCTCTTGTTATCAACTATCTGTGGCTGGTTTTGTAGGTTTTCAATTAAACTAGGGTTAGGAAGGACCTCAGTAAGTTATGGAAAGGAAATAAAGCCCTTATGCAAATTAGTTCAGAATTGAGATCATCTGATTGGTTGATGCAACTGTCATTCAAAATAAGCCATTCTGATTGGTTTATATACTGTCAGTCAACAGTTTTCTATTTTACAACTTTTGCTGGGACTATCATGCATTAGTCTTTAACCAGCAAGACAATTGGTCAAGAATGCTCTTGTTATCAACTATCTGTGGCTGGTTCTGCAGGTGTTCAATTAAACTAGGGTTAGGAAAGACCTCAGTAAGTTATGGAGAGCAAATAAAGCCCTTATGCAAATTAGTTTAGAATTGAGACCATCTGATTGGTTGATGCAATTGTCATTCAAAATAAGCCATTCTGATTGGTTTATGTACTGTCAGTCAACAGTTCTCTATTTTACAACTTTTGCTGGGACTATCATGCATTAGTCTTTAACCAGCAAGACATTTGGTCAAGAATGCTCTTGTTATCAACTATCTGTGGCTGGTTTTGTAGGTTTTCAATTAAACTAGGGTTAGGAAGGACCTGAGTAAGTTATGGAGAGCAAATAAAGCCCTTATGCAAATTAGTTCAGAATTGAGATCATCTGATTGGTTGATGCAACTGTCATTCAAAATAAGCCATTCTGATTGGTTTATATACTGTCAGTCAACAGTTTTCTATTTTACAACTTTTGCTGGGACTATCATGCATTAGTCTTCAACCAGAAAGACAATTGGTCAAGAATGCTCTTGTTATCAACTATCTGTGGCTGGTTCTGCAGGTGTTCAATTAGACTAGGGTGAGGAAGGACCTCAGTAAGTTATGAAGAGCAAATAAAGTCCTTATGCAAATTGGTTCAGAATTGAGATCATATGATTGGTTGATGCAACTGTCATTCAAAATAAGCCATTCTGATTGGTTTATGTACTGTCAGTCAACAGTTTTCTATTTTACAACTTTTGCTGGGACTATCATGCATTAGTCTTCAACCAGCAAGACAATTGGTCAAGAATGCTCTTGTTATCAACTATCTGTGGCTGGTTTGGTAGGTTTTCAATTAAACTAGGGTTAGGAAAGACCTCAGTAAGTTATGGAGAGCAAATAAAGCCCTTATGCAAATTAGTTTAGAATTGAGACCATCTGATTGGTTGATGCAATTGTCATTCAAAATAAGCCATTCTGATTGGTTTATGTGCTGTCAGTCAACAGTTTTCTATTTTATAACTTTTGCTGGGACTATCATGCATTAGTCTTCAACCAGCAAGACAAGTGGTCAAGAATGCTCTTGTTATCAACTATCTGTGGCTGGTTTTGTAGTTTTTCAATTAAACTAGGGTTAGGAAGGACCTCAGTAAGTTATGGAGAGCAAATAAAGCCCTTATGCAAATTAGTTCAGAATTGAGATCATCTGATTGGTTGATGCAACTGTCATTCAAAATAAGCCATTCTGATTGGTTTATATACTGTCAGTCAACAGTTTTCTATTTTACAACTTTTGCTGGGACTATCATGCATTAGTCTTCAACCAGCAAGACAATTGGTCAAGAATGCTCTTGTTATCAACAATCTGTGGCTGGTTCTGCAGGTGTTCAATTAAACTAGGGTTAGGAAAGACCTCAGTACGTTATGGAGAGCAAATAAAGCCCTTATGCAAATTAGTTTAGAATTAAGACCATCTGATTGGTTGATGCAATTGTCATTCAAAATAGGCCATTCTGATTGGTTTATGTACTGTCAGTCAACAGTTCTCTATTTTACAACTTTTGCTGGGACTATCATGCATTAGTCTTCAACCAGCAAGACATTTGGTCAAGAATGCTCTTGTTATCAACTATCTGTGGGTGGTTTTGTAGGTTTTCAATTAAACTAGGGTTAGGAAGGACCTCAGTAAGTTATGGAGAGCAAATAAAGCCCTTATGCAAATTAGTTCAGAATTGAGATCATCTGATTGGTTGATGCAACTGTCATTCAAAATAAGCCATTCTGATTGGTTTATATACTGTCAGTCAACAGTTTTCTATTTTACAACTTTTGCTGGGACTATCATGCATTAGTCTTCAACCAGCAAGACAATTGGTCAAGAATGCTCTTGTTATCAACAATCTGTGGCTGGTTCTGCAGGTGTTCAATTAAACTAGGGTTAGGAAAGACCTCAGTACGTTATGGAGAGCAAATAAAGCCCTTATGCAAATTAGTTTAGAATTGAGACCATCTGATTGGTTGATGCAATTGTCATTCAAAATAAGCCATTCTGATTGGTTTATGTACTGTCAGTCAACAGTTCTCTATTTCACAACTTTTGCTGGGACTATCATGCATTAGTCTTCAACCAGCAAGACAATTGGTCAAGAATGCTCTTGTTATCAACTATCTGTGGCTGGTTTTATAGGTTTTCAATTAAACTAGGGTTAGGAAGGACCTCAGTAAGTTATGGAGAGCAAATAAAGCCATTATGCAAATTAGTTTAGAATTGAGACCATCTGATTGGTTGATGCAATTGTCATTCAAAATACACCATTCTGATTGGTTTATGTACTGTCAGTCAACAGTTCTCTATTTTACAACTTTTGCTGGGACTATCATGCATTAGTCTTCAACCAGCAAGACAATTGGTCAAGAATGCTCTTGTTATCAACTATCTGTGGCTGGTTCTGCAGGTGTTCAATTAAACTAGGGTTAGGAAAGACCTCAGTAAGTTATGGAGAGCAAATAAAGCCCTTATGCAAATTAGTTTAGAATTGAGACCATCTGATTGGTTGATGCAATTGTCATTCAAAATAAGCCATTCTGATTGGTTTATGTACTGTCAGTCAACAGTTCTCTATTTTACAACTTTTGCTGGGACTATCATGCATTAGTCTTTAACCAGCAAGACATTTGGTCAAGAATGCTCTTGTTATCAACTATCTGTGGCTGGTTTTGTAGGTTTTCAATTAAACTAGGGTTAGGAAGGACCTGAGTAAGTTATGGAGAGCAAATAAAGCCCTTATGCAAATTAGTTCAGAATTGAGATCATCTGATTGGTTGATGCAACTGTCATTCAAAATAAGCCATTCTGATTGGTTTATATACTGTCAGTCAACAGTTTTCTATTTTACAACTTTTGCTGGGACTATCATGCATTAGTCTTCAACCAGAAAGACAATTGGTCAAGAATGCTCTTGTTATCAACTATCTGTGGCTGGTTCTGCAGGTGTTCAATTAGACTAGGGTGAGGAAGGACCTCAGTAAGTTATGAAGAGCAAATAAAGTCCTTATGCAAATTGGTTCAGAATTGAGATCATATGATTGGTTGATGCAACTGTCATTCAAAATAAGCCATTCTGATTGGTTTATGTACTGTCAGTCAACAGTTTTCTATTTTACAACTTTTGCTGGGACTATCATGCATTAGTCTTCAACCAGCAAGACAATTGGTCAAGAATGCTCTTGTTATCAACTATCTGTGGCTGGTTTGGTAGGTTTTCAATTAAACTAGGGTTAGGAAAGACCTCAGTAAGTTATGGAGAGCAAATAAAGCCCTTATGCAAATTAGTTTAGAATTGAGACCATCTGATTGGTTGATGCAATTGTCATTCAAAATAAGCCATTCTGATTGGTTTATGTGCTGTCAGTCAACAGTTTTCTATTTTACAACTTTTGCTGGGACTATCATGCATTCGTCTTCAACCAGCAAGACAATTGGTCAAGAATGCTCTTGTTATCAACAATCTGTGGCTGGTTCTGCAGGTGTTCAATTAAACTAGGGTTAGGAAAGACCTCAGTACGTTATGGAGAGCAAATAAAGCCCTTATGCAAATTAGTTTAGAATTAAGACCATCTGATTGGTTGATGCAATTGTCATTCAAAATAGGCCATTCTGATTGGTTTATGTACTGTCAGTCAACAGTTCTCTATTTTACAACTTTGGCTGGGACTATCATGCATTAGTCTTCAACCAGCAAGACATTTGGTCAAGAATGCTCTTGTTATCAACTATCTGTGGGTGGTTTTGTAGGTTTTCAATTAAACTAGGGTTAGGAAGGACCTCAGTAAGTTATGGAGAGCAAATAAAGCCCTTATGCAAATTAGTTCAGAATTGAGATCATCTGATTGGTTGATGCAACTGTCATTCAAAATAAGCCATTCTGATTGGTTTATATACTGTCAGTCAACAGTTTTCTATTTTACAACTTTTGCTGGGACTATCATGCATTAGTCTTCAACCAGCAAGACAATTGGTCAATAATGCTCTTGTTATCAACTATCTGTGGCTGGTTCTGCAGGTGTTCAATTAAACTAGGGTTAGGAAAGACCTCAGTACGTTATGGAGAGCAAATAAAGCCCTTATGCAAATTAGTTTAGAATTGAGATCATCTGATTGGTTGATGCAATTGTCATTAAAAATAAGCCATTCTGATTGGTTTATGTACTGTCAGTCAACAGTTCTCTATTTTACAACTTTTGCTGGGACTATCATGCATTAGTCTTCAACCGGCAAGACAATTGGTCAAGAATGCTCTTGTTATCAACTATCTGTGACTGGTTTTATAGGTTTTCAATTAAACTAGGGTTAGGAAGGACCTCAGTAAGTTATGGAGAGCAAATAAAGCCCTTATGCAAATTAGTTTAGAATTGAGACCATCTGATTGGTTGATGCAATTGTCATTCAAAATACACCATTCTGATTGGTTTATGTACTGTCAGTCAACAGTTCTCTATTTTACAACTTTTGCTGGGACTATCATGCATTAGTCTTCAACCAGCAAGACAATTGGTCAAGAATGCTCTTGTTATCAACTATCTGTGGCTGGTTCTGCAGGTGTTCAATTAAACTAGGGTTAGGAAAGACCTCAGTACGTTATGGAGAGCAAATAAAGCCCTTATGCAAATTAGTTTAGAATTGAGACCATCTGATTGGTTGATGCAATTGTCATTCAAAATAAGCCATTCTGATTGGTTTATGTACTGTCAGTCAACAGTTCTCTATTTTACAACTTTTGCTGGGACTATCATGCATTAGTCTTCAACCAGCAAGACAATTGGTCAAGAATGCTCTTGTTATCAACTATCTGTGGCTGGTTTTATAGGTTTTCAATTAAACTAGGGTTAGGAAGGACCTCAGTAAGTTATGGAGAGCAAATAAAGCCCTTATGCAAATTAGTTTAGAATTGAGACCATCTGATTGGTTGATGCAATTGTCATTCAAAATACACCATTCTGATTGGTTTATGTACTGTCAGTCAACAGTTCTCTATTTTACAACTTTTGCTGGGACTATCATGCATTAGTCTTCAACCAGCAAGACAATTGGTCAAGAATGCTCTTGTTATCAACTATCTGTGGCTGGTTTTGTAGGTTTTCAATTAAACTAGGGTTAGGAAGGACCTCAGTAAGTTATGGAGAGCAAATAAAGCCCTTGTGCAAATTAGTTTAGAATTAAGACCATCTGATTAGTTGATGCAATTGTCATTCAAAATAAGCCATTCTGATTGGTTTATGTACTGTCAGTCAACAGTTCTCTATTTTACAACTTTTGCTGGGACTATCATGCATTAGTCTTCAACCAGCAAGACATTTGGTCAAGAATGCTCTTGTTATCAACTATCTGAGGGTGGTTTTGTAAGTTTTTAATTAAACTAGGGTTAGGAAGGACCTCAGTAAGTTATGGAGAGCAAATAAAGCCCTTATGCAAATTAGTTCAGAATTGAGATCATCTGATTGGTTGATGCAACTGTCATTCAAAATAAGCCATTCTGATTGGTTTATATACTGTCAGTCAACAGTTTTCTATTTTACAACTTTTGCTGGGACTATCATGCATTAGTCTTCAACCAGCAAGACAATTGGTCAAGAACGCTCTTGTTATCAACTATCTGTGGCTGGTTTTATAGGTTTTCAATTAAACTAGGGTTAGGAAGGACCTCAGTAAGTTATGGAGAGCAAATAAAGCCCTTATGCAAATTAGTTTAGAATTGAGACCATCTGATTGGTTGATGCAATTGTCATTCAAAATAAGCCATTCTGATTGGTTTATGTACTGTCAGTCAACAGTTCTCTATTTTACAACTTTTGCTGGGACTATCATGCATTAGTCTTCAACCAGCAAGACATTTGGTCAAGAATGCTCTTGTTATCAACTATCTGAGGGTGGTTTTGTAAGTTTTCAATTAAACTAGGGTTAGGAAGGACCTCAGTACGTTATGGAGAGCAAATAAAGCCCTTATGCAAATTAGTTTAGAATTGAGACCATCTGATTGGTTGATGCAATTGTCATTCAAAATAAGCCATTCTGATTGGTTTATGTACTGTCAGTCAACAGTTCTCTATTTCACAACTTTTGCTGGGACTATCATGCATTAGTCTTCAACCAGCAAGACAATTGGTCAAGAATGCTCTTGTTATCAACTATCTGTGGCTGGTTTTGTAGGTTTTCAATTAAACTAGGGTTAGGAAAGACCTCAGTAAGTTATGGAGAGCAAATAAAGCCATTATGCAAATTAGTTTAGAATTGAGACCATCTGATTGGTTGATGCAATTGTCATTCAAAATACACCATTCTGATTGGTTTATGTACTGTCAGTCAACAGTTCTCTATTTTACAACTTTTGCTGGGACTATCATGCATTAGTCTTCAACCAGCAAGACAATTGGTCAAGAATGCTCTTGTTATCAACTATCTGTGGCTGGTTCTGCAGGTGTTCAATTAAACTAGGGTTAGGAAAGACCTCAGTAAGTTATGGAGAGCAAATAAAGCCCTTATGCAAATTAGTTTAGAATTGAGACCATCTGATTGGTTGATGCAATTGTCATTCAAAATACACCATTCATATTGGTTTATGTACTGTCAGTCAACAGTTCTCTATTTTACAACTTTTGCTGGGACTATCATGCATTAGTCTTCAACCAGCAAGACAATTGGTCAAGAATGCTCTTGTTATCAACTATCTGTGGCTGGTTCTGCAGGTGTTCAATTAAACTAGGGTTAGGAAAGACCTCAGTACGTTATGGAGAGCAAATAAAGCCCTTATGCAAATTAGTTTAGAATTAAGACCATCTGATTGGTTGATGCAATTGTCATTCAAAATAGGCCATTCTGATTGGTTTATGTACTGTCAGTCAACAGTTCTCTATTTTACAACTTTGGCTGGGACTATCATGCATTAGTCTTCAACCAGCAAGACATTTGGTCAAGAATGCTCTTGTTATCAACTATCTGTGGGTGGTTTTGTAGGTTTTCAATTAAACTAGGGTTAGGAAGGACCTCAGTAAGTTATGGAGAGCAAATAAAGCCCTTATGCAAATTAGTTCAGAATTGAGATCATCTGATTGGTTGATGCAACTGTCATTCAAAATAAGCCATTCTGATTGGTTTATATACTGTCAGTCAACAGTTTTCTATTTTACAACTTTTGCTGGGACTATCATGCATTAGTCTTCAACCAGCAAGACAATTGGTCAATAATGCTCTTGTTATCAACTATCTGTGGCTGGTTCTGCAGGTGTTCAATTAAACTAGGGTTAGGAAAGACCTCAGTACGTTATGGAGAGCAAATAAAGCCCTTATGCAAATTAGTTTAGAATTGAGATCATCTGATTGGTTGATGCAATTGTCATTAAAAATAAGCCATTCTGATTGGTTTATGTACTGTCAGTCAACAGTTCTCTATTTTACAACTTTTGCTGGGACTATCATGCATTAGTCTTCAACCGGCAAGACAATTGGTCAAGAATGCTCTTGTTATCAACTATCTGTGACTGGTTTTATAGGTTTTCAATTAAACTAGGGTTAGGAAGGACCTCAGTAAGTTATGGAGAGCAAATAAAGCCCTTATGCAAATTAGTTTAGAATTGAGACCATCTGATTGGTTGATGCAATTGTCATTCAAAATACACCATTCTGATTGGTTTATGTACTGTCAGTCAACAGTTCTCTATTTTACAACTTTTGCTGGGACTATCATGCATTAGTCTTCAACCAGCAAGACAATTGGTCAAGAATGCTCTTGTTATCAACTATCTGTGGCTGGTTCTGCAGGTGTTCAATTAAACTAGGGTTAGGAAAGACCTCAGTACGTTATGGAGAGCAAATAAAGCCCTTATGCAAATTAGTTTAGAATTGAGACCATCTGATTGGTTGATGCAATTGTCATTCAAAATAAGCCATTCTGATTGGTTTATGTACTGTCAGTCAACAGTTCTCTATTTTACAACTTTTGCTGGGACTATCATGCATTAGTCTTCAACCAGCAAGACAATTGGTCAAGAATGCTCTTGTTATCAACTATCTGTGGCTGGTTTTATAGGTTTTCAATTAAACTAGGGTTAGGAAGGACCTCAGTAAGTTATGGAGAGCAAATAAAGCCCTTATGCAAATTAGTTTAGAATTGAGACCATCTGATTGGTTGATGCAATTGTCATTCAAAATACACCATTCTGATTGGTTTATGTACTGTCAGTCAACAGTTCTCTATTTTACAACTTTTGCTGGGACTATCATGCATTAGTCTTCAACCAGCAAGACAATTGGTCAAGAATGCTCTTGTTATCAACTATCTGTGGCTGGTTTTGTAGGTTTTCAATTAAACTAGGGTTAGGAAGGACCTCAGTAAGTTATGGAGAGCAAATAAAGCCCTTGTGCAAATTAGTTTAGAATTAAGACCATCTGATTAGTTGATGCAATTGTCATTCAAAATAAGCCATTCTGATTGGTTTATGTACTGTCAGTCAACAGTTCTCTATTTTACAACTTTTGCTGGGACTATCATGCATTAGTCTTCAACCAGCAAGACATTTGGTCAAGAATGCTCTTGTTATCAACTATCTGAGGGTGGTTTTGTAAGTTTTTAATTAAACTAGGGTTAGGAAGGACCTCAGTAAGTTATGGAGAGCAAATAAAGCCCTTATGCAAATTAGTTCAGAATTGAGATCATCTGATTGGTTGATGCAACTGTCATTCAAAATAAGCCATTCTGATTGGTTTATATACTGTCAGTCAACAGTTTTCTATTTTACAACTTTTGCTGGGACTATCATGCATTAGTCTTCAACCAGCAAGACAATTGGCCAAGAACGCTCTTGTTATCAACTATCTGTGGCTGGTTTTATAGGTTTTCAATTAAACTAGGGTTAGGAAGGACCTCAGTAAGTTATGGAGAGCAAATAAAGCCCTTATGCAAATTAGTTTAGAATTGAGACCATCTGATTGGTTGATGCAATTGTCATTCAAAATAAGCCATTCTGATTGGTTTATGTACTGTCAGTCAACAGTTCTCTATTTTACAACTTTTGCTGGGACTATCATGCATTAGTCTTCAACCAGCAAGACATTTGGTCAAGAATGCTCTTGTTATCAACTATCTGAGGGTGGTTTTGTAAGTTTTCAATTAAACTAGGGTTAGGAAGGACCTCAGTACGTTATGGAGAGCAAATAAAGCCCTTATGCAAATTAGTTTAGAATTGAGACCATCTGATTGGTTGATGCAATTGTCATTCAAAATAAGCCATTCTGATTGGTTTATGTACTGTCAGTCAACAGTTCTCTATTTCACAACTTTTGCTGGGACTATCATGCATTAGTCTTCAACCAGCAAGACAATTGGTCAAGAATGCTCTTGTTATCAACTATCTGTGGCTGGTTTTGTAGGTTTTCAATTAAACTAGGGTTAGGAAAGACCTCAGTAAGTTATGGAGAGCAAATAAAGCCATTATGCAAATTAGTTTAGAATTGAGACCATCTGATTGGTTGATGCAATTGTCATTCAAAATACACCATTCTGATTGGTTTATGTACTGTCAGTCAACAGTTCTCTATTTTACAACTTTTGCTGGGACTATCATGCATTAGTCTTCAACCAGCAAGACAATTGGTCAAGAATGCTCTTGTTATCAACTATCTGTGGCTGGTTCTGCAGGTGTTCAATTAAACTAGGGTTAGGAAAGACCTCAGTAAGTTATGGAGAGCAAATAAAGCCCTTATGCAAATTAGTTTAGAATTGAGACCATCTGATTGGTTGATGCAATTGTCATTCAAAATACACCATTCATATTGGTTTATGTACTGTCAGTCAACAGTTCTCTATTTTACAACTTTTGCTGGGACTATCATGCATTAGTCTTCAACCAGCAAGACAATTGGTCAAGATTGCTCTTGTTATCAACTATCTGTGGCTGGTTTTGTCGGTTTTCAATTAAACTAGGGTTAGGAAGGACCTCAGTAAGTTATGGAGAGCAAATAAAGCCCTTATGCAAATTAGTTTAGAATTAAGACCATCTGATTAGTTGATGCAATTGTCATTCAAAATAAGCCATTCTGATTGGTTTATGTACTGTCAGTCAACAGTTCTCTATTTTACAACTTTTGCTGGGACTATCATGCATTAGTCTTCAACCAGCAAGACAATTGGTCAAGAATGCTCTTGTTATCAACTATCTGTGGCTGGTTTTGTAGGTTTTCAATTAAACTAGGGTTAGGAAGGACCTCAGTAAGTTATGGAGAGCAAATAAAGCCCTTGTGCAAATTAGTTTAGAATTAAGACCATCTGATTAGTTGATGCAATTGTCATTCAAAATAAGCCATTCTGATTGGTTTATGTACTGTCAGTCAACAGTTCTCTATTTTACAACTTTTGCTGGGACTATCATGCATTAGTCTTCAACCAGCAAGACATTTGGTCAAGAATGCTCTTGTTATCAACTATCTGAGGGTGGTTTTGTAAGTTTTCAATTAAACTAGGGTTAGGAAGGACCTCAGTAAGTTATGGAGAGCAAATAAAGCCCTTATGCAAATTAGTTCAGAATTGAGATCATCTGATTGGTTGATGCAACTGTCATTCAAAATAAGCCATTCTGATTGGTTTATATACTGTCAGTCAACAGTTTTCTATTTTACAACTTTTGCTGGGACTATCATGCATTAGTCTTCAACCAGCAAGACAATTGGTCAAGAACGCTCTTGTTATCAACTATCTGTGGCTGGTTTTATAGGTTTTCAATTAAACTAGGGTTAGGAAGGACCTCAGTAAGTTATGGAGAGCAAATAAAGCCCTTATGCAAATTAGTTTAGAATTGAGACCATCTGATTGGTTGATGCAATTGTCATTCAAAATAAGCCATTCTGATTGGTTTATGTACTGTCAGTCAACAGTTCTCTATTTTACAACTTTTGCTGGGACTATCATGCATTAGTCTTCAACCAGCAAGACAATTGGTCAAGAATGCTCTTGTTATCAACTATCTGTGGCTGGTTTTGTAGGTTTTCAATTAAACTAGGGTTAGGAAAGACCTCAGTAAGTTATGGAGAGCAAATAAAGCCATTATGCAAATTAGTTTAGAATTGAGACCATCTGATTGGTTGATGCAATTGTCATTCAAAATACACCATTCTGATTGGTTTATGTACTGTCAGTCAACAGTTCTCTATTTTACAACTTTTGCTGGGACTATCATGCATTAGTCTTCAACCAGCAAGACAATTGGTCAAGAATGCTCTTGTTATCAACTATCTGTGGCTGGTTCTGCAGGTGTTCAATTAAACTAGGGTTAGGAAAGACCTCAGTACGTTATGGAGAGCAAATAAAGCCCTTATGCAAATTAGTTTAGAATTGAGACCATCTGATTGGTTGATGCAATTGTCATTCAAAATAAGCCATTCTGATTGGTTTATGTACTGTCAGTCAACAGTTCTCTATTTTACAACTTTTGCTGGGACTATCATGCATTAGTCTTCAACCAGCAAGACAATTGGTCAAGAATGCTCTTGTTATCAACTATCTGTGGCTGGTTTTATAGGTTTTCAATTAAATTAGGGTTAGGAAGGACCTCAGTAAGTTATGGAGAGCAAATAAAGCCCTTATGCAAATTAGTTTAGAATTGAGACCATCTGATTGGTTGATGCAATTGTCATTCAAAATACACCATTCTGATTGGTTTATGTACTGTCAGTCAACAGTTCTCTATTTTACAACTTTTGCTGGGACTATCATGCATTAGTCTTCAACCAGCAAGACAATTGGTCAAGATTGCTCTTGTTATCAACTATCTGTGGCTGGTTTTGTCGGTTTTCAATTAAACTAGGGTTAGGAAGGACCTCAGTAAGTTATGGAGAGCAAATAAAGCCCTTATGCAAATTAGTTTAGAATTAAGACCATCTGATTAGTTGATGCAATTGTCATTCAAAATAAGCCATTCTGATTGGTTTATGTACTGTCAGTCAACAGTTCTCTATTTTACAACTTTTGCTGGGACTATCATGCATTAGTCTTCAACCAGCAAGACAATTGGTCAAGAATGCTCTTGTTATCAACTATCTGTGGCTGGTTTTATAGGTTTTCAATTAAACTAGGGTTAGGAAGGACCTCAGTAAGTTATGGAGAGCAAATAAAGCCCTTATGCAAATTAGTTTAGAATTGAGACCATCTGATTGGTTGATGCAATTGTCATTCAAAATACACCATTCTGATTGGTTTATGTACTGTCAGTCAACAGTTCTCTATTTTACAACTTTTGCTGGGACTATCATGCATTAGTCTTCAACCAGCAAGACAATTGGTCAGGATTGCTCTTGTTATCAACTATCTGTGGCTGGTTTTGTAGGTTTTCAATTAAACTAGGGTTAGGAAGGACCTCAGTAAGTTATGGAGAGGAAATAAAGCCCTTATGCAAATTAGTTCAGAATTGAGATCATCTGATTGGTTGATGCAACTGTCATTCAAAATAAGCCATTCTGATTGGTTTATATACTGTCAGTCAACAGTTTTCTATTTTACAACTTTTGCTGGGACTATCATGCATTAGTCTTCAACCAGCAAGACATTTGGTCAAGAATGCTCTTGTTATCAACTATCTGTGGCTGGTTTTGTAGGTTTTCAATTAAACTAGGGTTAGGAAGGACCTGAGTAAGTTATGGAGAGCAAATAAAGCCCTTATGCAAATTAGTTCAGAATTGAGATCATCTGATTGGTTGATGCAACTGTCATTCAAAATAAGCCATTCTGATTGGTTTATATACTGTCAGTCAACAGTTTTCTATTTTACAACTTTTGCTGGGACTATCATGCATTAGTCTTCAACCAGAAAGACAATTGGTCAAGAATGCTCTTGTTATCAACTATCTGTGGCTTGTTCTGCAGGTGTTCAATTAGACTAGGGTGAGGAAGGACCTCAGTAAGTTATGAAGAGCAAATAAAGCCCTTATGCAAATTGGTTCAGAAGTGAGATCATATGATTGGTTGATGCAACTGTCATTCAAAATAAGCCATTCTGATTGGTTTATGTACTGTCAGTCAACAGTTTTCTATTTTACAACTTTTGCTGGGACTATCATGCATTAGTCTTCAACCAGCAAGACAATTGGTCAAGAATGCTCTTGTTATCAACTATCTGTGGCTGGTTTGGTAGGTTTTCAATTAAACTAGGGTTAGGAAAGACCTCAGTAAGTTATGGAGAGCAAATAAAGCCCTTATGCAAATTAGTTTAGAATTGAGACCATCTGATTGGTTGATGCAATTGTCATTCAAAATAAGCCATTCTGATTGGTTTATGTGCTGTCAGTCAACAGTTTTCTATTTTATAACTTTTGCTGGGACCATCATGCAATAGTCTTCAACCAGCAAGACAATTGGTCAAGAATGTTGTCAACAGTTTTCTATTTTACAACTTTTGCTGGCACCATCACGCAATAGCCTTCAACCAGCAAGACAATTAGTCAAGAATGCTCTTGTTATCAACTATCTGTGGCTGGTTTTATAGGTTTTCAATTTAACTAGGGTTAGGAAGGACCTCAGTAAGTTATGGAGAGCAAATAAAGCCCCTATGCAAATTAGTTTAGAATTGAGACCATCTGATTGGTTGATGCAATTGTCATTCAAAATACACCATTCTGATTGGTTTACATACTGTCAGTCAACACTTCTCTATTTTACAACTTTTGCTGGGACTATCATGCATTAGTCTTCAACCAGCAAGACAATTGGTCAAGAATGCTCTTGTTATCAACTATCTGTGGCTGGTTTTGTAGTTTTTCAATTAAACTAGGGTTAGGAAGGACCTCAGTAAGTTATGGAGAGCAAATAAAGCCCTTATGCAAATTAGTTCAGAATTGAGATCATCTGATTGGTTGATGCAACTGTCATTCAAAATAAGCCATTCTGATTGGTTTATATACTGTCAGTCAACAGTTTTCTATTTTACAACTTTTGCTGGGACTATCATGCATTAGTCTTCAACCAGCAAGACAATTGGTCAAGAATGCTCTTGTTATCAACAATCTGTGGCTGGTTCTGCAGGTGTTCAATTAAACTAGGGTTAGGAAAGACCTCAGTACGTTATGGAGAGCAAATAAAGCCCTTATGCAAATTAGTTTAGAATTAAGACCATCTGATTGGTTGATGCAATTGTCATTCAAAATAAGCCATTCTGATTGGTTTATGTACTGTCAGTCAACAGTTCTCTATTTTACAACTTTTGCTGGGACTATCATGCATTAGTCTTCAACCAGCAAGACATTTGGTCAAGAATGCTCTTGTTATCAACTATCTGTGGGTGGTTTTGTAGGTTTTCAATTAAACTAGGGTTAGGAAGGACCTCAGTAAGTTATGGAGAGCAAATAAAGCCCTTATGCAAATTAGTTCAGAATTGAGATCATCTGATTGGTTGATGCAACTGTCATTCAAAATAAGCCATTCTGATTGGTTTATATACTGTCAGTCAACAGTTTTCTATTTTACAACTTTTGTTGGGACTATCATGCATTAGTCTTCAACCAGCAAGACAATTGGTCAATAATGCTCTTGTTATCATTTATCTGTGGCTGGTTCTGCAGGTGTTCAATTAAACTAGGGTTAGGAAAGACCTCAGTACGTTATGGAGAGCAAATAAAGCCCTTATGCAAATTAGTTTAGAATTGAGACCATCTGATTGGTTGATGCAATTGTCATTCAAAATAAGCCATTCTGATTGGTTTATGTACTGTCAGTCAACAGTTCTCTATTTTACAACTTTTGCTGGGACTATCATGCATTAGTCTTCAACCAGCAAGACAATTGGTCAAGAATGCTCTTGTTATCAACTATCTGTGGCTGGTTTTATAGGTTTTCAATTAAACTAGGGTTAGGAAGGACCTCAGTAAGTTATGGAGAGCAAATAAAGCCCTTATGCAAATTAGTTTAGAATTGAGACCATCTGATTGGTTGATGCAATTGTCATTCAAAATACACCATTCTGATTGGTTTATGTACTGTCAGTCAACAGTTCTCTATTTTACAACTTTTGCTGGGACTATCATGCATTAGTCTTCAACCAGCAAGACAATTGGTCAAGAATGCTCTTGTTATCAACTATCTGTGGCTGGTTCTGCAGGTGTTCAATTAAACTAGGGTTTGGAAAGACCTCAGTACGTTATGGAGAGCAAATAAAGCCCTTATGCAAATTAGTTTAGAATTGAGACCATCTGATTGGTTGATGCAATTGTCATTCAAAATAAGCCATTCTGATTGGTTTATGTACTGTCAGTCAACAGTTCTCTATTTTACAACTTTTGCTGGGACTATCATGCATTAGTCTTCAACCAGCAAGACAATTGGTCAAGAATGCTCTTGTTATCAACTATCTGTGGCTGGTTTTATAGGTTTTCAATTAAACTAGGGTTAGGAAGGACCTCAGTAAGTTATGGAGAGCAAATAAAGCCCTTATGCAAATTAGTTTAGAATTGAGACCATCTGATTGGTTGATGCAATTGTCATTCAAAATACACCATTCTGATTGGTTTATGTACTGTCAGTCAACAGTTCTCTATTTTACAACTTTTGCTGGGACTATCATGCATTAGTCTTCAACCAGCAAGACAATTGGTCAAGATTGCTCTTGTTATCAACTATCTGTGGCTGGTTTTGTCGGTTTTCAATTAAACTAGGGTTAGGAAGGACCTCAGTAAGTTATGGAGAGCAAATAAAGCCCTTATGCAAATTAGTTTAGAATTAAGACCATCTGATTAGTTGATGCAATTGTCATTCAAAATAAGCCATTCTGATTGGTTTATGTACTGTCAATCAACAGTTCTCTATTTTACAACTTTTGCTGGGACTATCATGCATTAGTCTTCAACCAGCAAGACAATTGGTCAAGAATGCTCTTGTTATCAACTATCTGTGGCTGGTTTTATAGGTTTTCAATTAAACTAGGGTTAGGAAGGACCTCAGTAAGTTATGGAGAGCAAATAAAGCCCTTATGCAAATTAGTTTAGAATTGAGACCATCTGATTGGTTGATGCAATTGTCATTCAAAATACACCATTCTGATTGGTTTATGTACTGTCAGTCAACAGTTCTCTATTTTACAACTTTTGCTGGGACTATCATGCATTAGTCTTCAACCAGCAAGACAATTGGTCAAGAATGCTCTTGTTATCAACTATCTGTGGCTGGTTTTGTAGGTTTTCAATTAAACTAGGGTTAGGAAGGACCTCAGTAAGTTATGGAGAGGAAATAAAGCCCTTATGCAAATTAGTTCAGAATTGAGATCATCTGATTGGTTGATGCAACTGTCATTCAAAATAAGCCATTCTGATTGGTTTATATACTGTCAGTCAACAGTTTTCTATTTTACAACTTTTGCTGGGACTATCATGCATTAGTATTTAACCAGCAAGACAATTGGTCAAGAATGCTCTTGTTATCAACTATCTGTGGCTGGTTCTGCAGGTGTTCAATTAAACTAGGGTTAGGAAAGACCTCAGTAAGTTATGGAGAGCAAATAAAGCCCTTATGCAAATTAGTTCAGAATTGAGATCATCTGATTGGTTGATGCAACTGTCATTCAAAATAAGCCATTCTGATTGGTTTATATACTGTCAGTCAACAGTTTTCTATTTTACAACTTTTGCTGGGACTATCATGCATTAGTCTTCAACCAGAAAGACAATTGGCCAAGAATGCTCTTGTTATCAACTATCTGTGGCTGGTTCTGCAGGTGTTCAATTAGACTAGGGTGAGGAAGGACCTCAGTAAGTTATGAAGAGCAAATAAAGTCCTTATGCAAATTGGTTCAGAATTGAGATCATATGATTGGTTGATGCAACTGTCATTCAAAATAAGCCATTCTGATTGGTTTATGTACTGTCAGTCAACAGTTTTCTATTTTACAACTTTTGCTGGGACTATCATGCATTAGTCTTCAACCAGCAAGACAATTGGTCAAGAATGCTCTTGTTATCAACTATCTGTGGCTGGTTTGGTAGGTTTTCAATTAAACTAGGGTTAGGAAAGACCTCAGTAAGTTATGGAGAGCAAATAAAGCCCTTATGCAAATTAGTTTAGAATTGAGACCATCTGATTGGTTGATGCAATTGTCATTCAAAATAAGCCATTCTAATTGGTTTATGTGCTGTCAGTCAACAGTTTTCTATTTTATAACTTTTGCTGGGACTATCATGCATTAGTCTTCAACCAGCAAGACAAGTGGTCAAGAATGCTCTTGTTATCAACTATCTGTGGCTGGTTTTGTAGTTTTTCAATTAAACTAGGGTTAGGAAGGACCTCAGTAAGTTATGGAGAGCAAATAAAGCCCTTATGCAAATTAGTTCAGAATTGAGATCATCTGATTGGTTGATGCAACTGTCATTCAAAATAAGCCATTCTGATTGGTTTATGTACTGTCAGTCAACAGTTTTCTATTTTACAACTTTTGCTGGGACTATCATGCATTAGTCTTCAACCAGCAAGACAATTGGTCAAGAATGCTCTTGTTATCAACAATCTGTGGCTGGTTCTGCAGGTGTTCAATTAAACTAGAGTTAGGAAAGACCTCAGTACGTTATGGAGAGCAAATAAAGCCCTTATGCAAATTAGTTTAGAATTAAGACCATCTGATTGGTTGATGCAATTGTCATTCAAAATAGGCCATTCTGATTGGTTTATGTACTGTCAGTCAACAGTTCTCTATTTTACAACTTTTGCTGGGACTATCATGCATTAGTCTTCAACCAGCAAGACATTTGGTCAAGAATGCTCTTGTTATCAACTATCTGTGGGTGGTTTTGTAGGTTTTCAATTAAACTAGGGTTAGGAAGGACCTCAGTAAGTTATGGAGAGCAAATAAAGCCCTTATGCAAATTAGTTCAGAATTGAGATCATCTGATTGGTTGATGCAACTGTCATTCAAAATAAGCCATTCTGATTGGTTTATATACTGTCAGTCAACAGTTTTCTATTTTACAACTTTTGCTGGGACTATCATGCATTAGTCTTCAACCAGCAAGACAATTGGTCAATAATGCTCTTGTTATCAACTATCTGTGGCTGGTTCTGCAGGTGTTCAATTAAACTAGGGTTAGGAAAGACCTCAGTACGTTATGGAGAGCAAATAAAGCCCTTATGCAAATTAGTTTAGAATTGAGATCATCTGATTGGTTGATGCAATTGTCATTAAAAATAAGCCATTCTGATTGGTTTATGTACTGTCAGTCAACAGTTCTCTATTTTACAACTTTTGCTGGGACTATCATGCATTAGTCTTCAACCAGCAAGACAATTGGTCAAGAATGCTCTTGTTATCAACTATCTGTGACTGGTTTTATAGGTTTTCAATTAAACTAGGGTTAGGAAGGACCTCAGTAAGTTATGGAGAGCAAATAAAGCCCTTATGCAAATTAGTTTAGAATTGAGACCATCTGATTGGTTGATGCAATTGTCATTCAAAATACACCATTCTGATTGGTTTATGTACTGTCAGTCAACAGTTCTCTATTTTACAACTTTTGCTGGGACTATCATGCATTAGTCTTCAACCAGCAAGACAATTGGTCAAGAACGCTTTTGTTATCAACTATCTGTGGCTGGTTCTGCAGGTGTTCAATTAAACTAGGGTTAGGAAAGACCTCAGTACGTTATGGAGAGCAAATAAAGCCCTTATGCAAATTAGTTTAGAATTGAGACCATCTGATTGGTTGATGCAATTGTCATTCAAAATAAGCCATTCTGATTGGTTTATGTACTGTCAGTCAACAGTTCTCTATTTTACAACTTTTGCTGGGACTATCATGCATTAGTCTTCAACCAGCAAGACAATTGGTCAAGAATGCTCTTGTTATCAACTATCTGTGGCTGGTTTTATAGGTTTTCAATTAAACTAGGGTTAGGAAGGACCTCAGTAAGTTATGGAGAGCAAATAAAGCCCTTATGCAAATTAGTTTAGAATTGAGACCATCTGATTGGTTGATGCAATTGTCATTCAAAATACACCATTCTGATTGGTTTATGTACTGTCAGTCAACAGTTCTCTATTTTACAACTTTTGCTGGGACTATCATGCATTAGTCTTTAACCAGCAAGCCATTTGGTCAAGAATGCTCTTGTTATCAACTATCTGTGGCTGGTTTTGTAGGTTTTCAATTAAACTAGGGTTAGGAAGGACCTGAGTAAGTTATGGAGAGCAAATAAAGCCCTTATGCAAATTAGTTTAGAATTGAGACCATCTGATTGGTTGATGCAATTGTCATTCAAAATAAGCCATTCTGATTGGTTTATGTACTGTCAGTCAACAGTTCTCTATTTTACAACTTTTGCTGGGACTATCATGCATTAGTCTTCAACCAGCAAGACAATTGGTCAAGAATGCTCTTGTTATCAACTATCTGTGGCTGGTTTTATAGGTTTTCAATTAAACTAGGGTTAGGAAGGACCTCAGTAAGTTATGGAGAGCAAATAAAGCCCTTATGCAAATTAGTTTAGAATTGAGACCATCAGATTGGTTGATGCAATTGTCATTCAAAATACACCATTCTGATTGGTTTATGTACTGTCAGTCAACAGTTTTCTATTTTACAACTTTTGCTGGGACTATCATGCATTAGTCTTCAACCAGCAAGACAATTGGTCAAGAATGCTCTTGTTATCAACTATCTGTGGCTGGTTTGGTAGGTTTTCAATTAAACTAGGGTTAGGAAAGACCTCAGTAAGTTATGGAGAGCAAATAAAGCCCTTATGCAAATTAGTTTAGAATTGAGACCATCTGATTGGTTGATGCAATTGTCATTCAAAATAAGCCATTCTGATTGGTTTATGTGCTGTCAGTCAACAGTTTTCTATTTTATAACTTTTGCTGGGACTATCATGCATTAGTCTTCAACCAGCAAGACAAGTGGTCAAGAATGCTCTTGTTATCAACTATCTGTGGCTGGTTTTGTAGTTTTTCAATTAAACTAGGGTTAGGAAGGACCTCAGTAAGTTATGGAGAGCAAATAAAGCCCTTATGCAAATTAGTTCAGAATTGAGATCATCTGATTGGTTGATGCAACTGTCATTCAAAATAAGCCATTCTGATTGGTTTATATACTGTCAGTCAACAGTTTTCTATTTTACAACTTTTGCTGGGACTATCATGCATTAGTCTTCAACCAGCAAGACAATTGGTCAAGAATGCTCTTGTTATCAACTATCTGTGGCTGGTTTTGTCGGTTTTCAATTAAACTAGGGTTAGGAAGGACCTCAGTAAGTTATGGAGAGCAAATAAAGCCCTTATGCAAATTAGTTTAGAATTAAGACCATCTGATTAGTTGATGCAATTGTCATTCAAAATAAGCCATTCTGATTGGTTTATGTACTGTCAGTCAACAGTTCTCTATTTTACAACTTTTGCTGGGACTATCATGCATTAGTCTTCAACCAGCAAGACAATTGGTCAAGAATGCTCTTGTTATCAACTATCTGTGGCTGGTTTTATAGGTTTTCAATTAAACTAGGGTTAGGAAGGACCTCAGTAAGTTATGGAGAGCAAATAAAGCCCTTATGCAAATTAGTTTAGAATTGAGACCATCTGATTGGTTGATGCAATTGTCATTCAAAATACACCATTCTGATTGGTTTATGTACTGTCAGTCAACAGTTCTCTATTTTACAACTTTTGCTGGGACTATCATGCATTAGTCTTCAACCAGCAAGACAATTGGTCAAGATTGCTCTTGTTATCAACTATCTGTGGCTGGTTTTGTAGGTTTTCAATTAAACTAGGGTTAGGAAGGACCTCAGTAAGTTATGGAGAGGAAATAAAGCCCTTATGCAAATTAGTTCAGAATTGAGATCATCTGATTGGTTGATGCAACTGTCATTCAAAATAAGCCATTCTGATTGGTTTATATACTGTCAGTCAACAGTTTTCTATTTTACAACTTTTGCTGGGACTATCATGCATTAGTCTTCAACCAGCAAGACAATTGGTCAAGAATGCTCTTGTTATCAACTATCTGTGGCTGGTTCTGCAGGTGTTCAATTAAACTAGGGTTAGGAAAGACCTCAGTAAGTTATGGAGAGCAAATAAAGCCCTTATGCAAATTAGTTTAGAATTGAGACCATCTGATTGGTTGATGCAATTGTCATTCAAAATAAGCCATTCTGATTGGTTTATGTACTGTCAGTCAACAGTTCTCTATTTTACAACTTTTGCTGGGACTATCATGCATTAGTCTTTAACCAGCAAGACATTTGGTCAAGAATGCTCTTGTTATCAACTATCTGTGGCTGGTTTTGTAGGTTTTCAATTAAACTAGGGTTAGGAAGGACCTGAGTAAGTTATGGAGAGCAAATAAAGCCCTTATGCAAATTAGTTCAGAATTGAGATCATCTGATTGGTTGATGCAACTGTCATTCAAAATAAGCCATTCTGATTGGTTTATATACTGTCAGTCAACAGTTTTCTATTTTACAACTTTTGCTGGGACTATCATGCATTAGTCTTCAACCAGAAAGACAATTGGTCAAGAATGCTCTTGTTATCAACTATCTGTGGCTTGTTCTGCAGGTGTTCAATTAGACTAGGGTGAGGAAGGACCTCAGTAAGTTATGAAGAGCAAATAAAGCCCTTATGCAAATTGGTTCAGAAGTGAGATCATATGATTGGTTGATGCAACTGTCATTCAAAATAAGCCATTCTGATTGGTTTATGTACTGTCAGTCAACAGTTTTCTATTTTACAACTTTTGCTGGGACTATCATGCATTAGTCTTCAACCAGCAAGACAATTGGTCAAGAATGCTCTTGTTATCAACTATCTGTGGCTGGTTTGGTAGGTTTTCAATTAAACTAGGGTTAGGAAAGACCTCAGTAAGTTATGGAGAGCAAATAAAGCCCTTATGCAAATTAGTTTAGAATTGAGACCATCTGATTGGTTGATGCAATTGTCATTCAAAATAAGCCATTCTGATTGGTTTATGTGCTGTCAGTCAACAGTTTTCTATTTTATAACTTTTGCTGGGACCATCATGCAATAGTCTTCAACCAGCAAGACAATTGGTCAAGAATGTAGTCAACAGTTTTCTATTTTACAACTTTTGCTGGCACCATCACGCAATAGCCTTCAACCAGCAAGACAATTAGTCAAAAATGCTCTTGTTATCAACTATCTGTGGCTGGTTTTATAGGTTTTCAATTTAACTAGGGTTAGGAAGGACCTCAGTAAGTTATGGAGAGCAAATAAAGCCCCTATGCAAATTAGTTTAGAATTGAGACCATCTGATTGGTTGATGCAATTGTCATTCAAAATACACCATTCTGATTGGTTTATATACTGTCAGTCAACACTTCTCTATTTTACAACTTTTGCTGGGACTATCATGCATTAGTCTTCAACCAGCAAGACAATTGGTCAAGAATGCTCTTGTTATCAACTATCTGTGGCTGGTTTTGTAGTTTTTCAATTAAACTAGGGTTAGGAAGGACCTCAGTAAGTTATGGAGAGCAAATAAAGCCCTTATGCAAATTTGTTCAGAATTGAGATCATCTGATTGGTTGATGCAACTGTCATTCAAAATAAGCCATTCTGATTGGTTTATATACTGTCAGTCAACAGTTTTCTATTTTACAACTTTTGCTGGGACTATCATGCATTAGTCTTCAACCAGCAAGACAATTGGTCAAGAATGCTCTTGTTATCAACAATCTGTGGCTGGTTCTGCAGGTGTTCAATTAAACTAGGGTTAGGAAAGACCTCAGTACGTTATGGAGAGCAAATAAAGCCCTTATGCAAATTAGTTTAGAATTAAGACCATCTGATTGGTTGATGCAATTGTCATTCAAAATAAGCCATTCTGATTGGTTTATGTACTGTCAGTCAACAGTTCTCTATTTTACAACTTTTGCTGGGACTATCATGCATTAGTCTTCAACCAGCAAGACATTTGGTCAAGAATGCTCTTGTTATCAACTATCTGTGGGTGGTTTTGTAGGTTTTCAATTAAACTAGGGTTAGGAAGGACCTCAGTAAGTTATGGAGAGCAAATAAAGCCCTTATGCAAATTAGTTCAGAATTGAGATCATCTGATTGGTTGATGCAACTGTCATTCAAAATAAGCCATTCTGATTGGTTTATATACTGTCAGTCAACAGTTTTCTATTTTACAACTTTTGCTGGGACTATCATGCATTAGTCTTCAACCAGCAAGACAATTGGTCAATAATGCTCTTGTTATCAACTATCTGTGGCTGGTTCTGCAGGTGTTCAATTAAACTAGGGTTAGGAAAGACCTCAGTACGTTATGGAGAGCAAATAAAGCCCTTATGCAAATTAGTTTAGAATTGAGACCATCTGATTGGTTGATGCAATTGTCATTCAAAATAAGCCATTCTGATTGGTTTATGTACTGTCAGTCAACAGTTCTCTATTTTACAACTTTTGCTGGGACTATCATGCATTAGTCTTCAACCAGCAAGACAATTGGTCAAGAATGCTCTTGTTATCAACTATCTGTGGCTGGTTTTATAGGTTTTCAATTAAACTAGGGTTAGGAAGGACCTCAGTAAGTTATGGAGAGCAAATAAAGCCCTTATGCAAATTAGTTTAGAATTGAGACCATCTGATTGGTTGATGCAATTGTCATTCAAAATACACCATTCTGATTGGTTTATGTACTGTCAGTCAACAGTTCTCTATTTTTCAACTTTTGCTGGGACTATCATGCATTAGTCTTCAACCAGCAAGACAATTGGTCAAGAATGCTCTTGTTATCAACTATCTGTGGCTGGTTCTGCAGGTGTTCAATTAAACTAGGGTTTGGAAAGACCTCAGTACGTTATGGAGAGCAAATAAAGCCCTTATGCAAATTAGTTTAGAATTGAGACCATCTGATTGGTTGATGCAATTGTCATTCAAAATAAGCCATTCTGATTGGTTTATGTACTGTCAGTCAACAGTTCTCTATTTTACAACTTTTGCTGGGACTATCATGCATTAGTCTTCAACCAGCAAGACAATTGGTCAAGAATGCTCTTGTTATCAACTATCTGTGGCTGGTTTTATAGGTTTTCAATTAAACTAGGGTTAGGAAGGACCTCAGTAAGTTATGGAGAGCAAATAAAGCCCTTATGCAAATTTGTTCAGAATTGAGATCATCTGATTGGTTGATGCAACTGTCATTCAAAATAAGCCATTCTGATTGGTTTATATACTGTCAGTCAACAGTTTTCTATTTTACAACTTTTGCTGGGACTATCATGCATTAGTCTTCAACCAGCAAGACAATTGGTCAAGAATGCTCTTGTTATCAACAATCTGTGGCTGGTTCTGCAGGTGTTCAATTAAACTAGGGTTAGGAAAGACCTCAGTACGTTATGGAGAGCAAATAAAGCCCTTATGCAAATTAGTTTAGAATTAAGACCATCTGATTGGTTGATGCAATTGTCATTCAAAATAAGCCATTCTGATTGGTTTATGTACTGTCAGTCAACAGTTCTCTATTTTACAACTTTTGCTGGGACTATCATGCATTAGTCTTCAACCAGCAAGACATTTGGTCAAGAATGCTCTTGTTATCAACTATCTGTGGGTGGTTTTGTAGGTTTTCAATTAAACTAGGGTTAGGAAGGACCTCAGTAAGTTATGGAGAGCAAATAAAGCCCTTATGCAAATTAGTTCAGAATTGAGATCATCTGATTGGTTGATGCAACTGTCATTCAAAATAAGCCATTCTGATTGGTTTATATACTGTCAGTCAACAGTTTTCTATTTTACAACTTTTGCTGGGACTATCATGCATTAGTCTTCAACCAGCAAGACAATTGGTCAATAATGCTCTTGTTATCAACTATCTGTGGCTGGTTCTGCAGGTGTTCAATTAAACTAGGGTTAGGAAAGACCTCAGTACGTTATGGAGAGCAAATAAAGCCCTTATGCAAATTAGTTTAGAATTGAGACCATCTGATTGGTTGATGCAATTGTCATTCAAAATAAGCCATTCTGATTGGTTTATGTACTGTCAGTCAACAGTTCTCTATTTTACAACTTTTGCTGGGACTATCATGCATTAGTCTTCAACCAGCAAGACAATTGGTCAAGAATGCTCTTGTTATCAACTATCTGTGGCTGGTTTTATAGGTTTTCAATTAAACTAGGGTTAGGAAGGACCTCAGTAAGTTATGGAGAGCAAATAAAGCCCTTATGCAAATTAGTTTAGAATTGAGACCATCTGATTGGTTGATGCAATTGTCATTCAAAATACACCATTCTGATTGGTTTATGTACTGTCAGTCAACAGTTCTCTATTTTACAACTTTTGCTGGGACTATCATGCATTAGTCTTCAACCAGCAAGACAATTGGTCAAGAATGCTCTTGTTATCAACTATCTGTGGCTGGTTCTGCAGGTGTTCAATTAAACTAGGGTTTGGAAAGACCTCAGTACGTTATGGAGAGCAAATAAAGCCCTTATGCAAATTAGTTTAGAATTGAGACCATCTGATTGGTTGATGCAATTGTCATTCAAAATAAGCCATTCTGATTGGTTTATGTACTGTCAGTCAACAGTTCTCTATTTTACAACTTTTGCTGGGACTATCATGCATTAGTCTTCAACCAGCAAGACAATTGGTCAAGAATGCTCTTGTTATCAACTATCTGTGGCTGGTTTTATAGGTTTTCAATTAAACTAGGGTTAGGAAGGACCTCAGTAAGTTATGGAGAGCAAATAAAGCCCTTATGCAAATTAGTTTAGAATTGAGACCATCTGATTGGTTGATGCAATTGTCATTCAAAATACACCATTCTGATTGGTTTATGTACTGTCAGTCAACAGTTCTCTATTTTACAACTTTTGCTGGGACTATCATGCATTAGTCTTCAACCAGCAAGACAATTGGTCAAGATTGCTCTTGTTATCAACTATCTGTGGCTGGTTTTGTCGGTTTTCAATTAAACTAGGGTTAGGAAGGACCTCAGTAAGTTATGGAGAGCAAATAAAGCCCTTATGCAAATTAGTTTAGAATTAAGACCATCTGATTAGTTGATGCAATTGTCATTCAAAATAAGCCATTCTGATTGGTTTATGTACTGTCAATCAACAGTTCTCTATTTTACAACTTTTGCTGGGACTATCATGCATTAGTCTTCAACCAGCAAGACAATTGGTCAAGAATGCTCTTGTTATCAACTATCTGTGGCTGGTTTTATAGGTTTTCAATTAAACTAGGGTTAGGAAGGACCTCAGTAAGTTATGGAGAGCAAATAAAGCCCTTATGCAAATTAGTTTAGAATTGAGACCATCTGATTGGTTGATGCAATTGTCATTCAAAATACACCATTCTGATTGGTTTATGTACTGTCAGTCAACAGTTCTCTATTTTACAACTTTTGCTGGGACTATCATGCATTAGTCTTCAACCAGCAAGACAATTGGTCAAGAATGCTCTTGTTATCAACTATCTGTGGCTGGTTTTGTAGGTTTTCAATTAAACTAGGGTTAGGAAGGACCTCAGTAAGTTATGGAGAGGAAATAAAGCCCTTATGCAAATTAGTTCAGAATTGAGATCATCTGATTGGTTGATGCAATTGTCATTCAAAATAAGCCATTCTGATTGGTTTATATACTGTCAGTCAACAGTTTTCTATTTTACAACTTTTGCTGGGACTATCATGCATTAGTATTTAACCAGCAAGACAATTGGTCAAGAATGCTCTTGTTATCAACTATCTGTGGCTGGTTCTGCAGGTGTTCAATTAAACTAGGGTTAGGAAAGACCTCAGTAAGTTATGGAGAGCAAATAAAGCCCTTATGCAAATTAGTTCAGAATTGAGATCATCTGATTGGTTGATGCAACTGTCATTCAAAATAAGCCATTCTGATTGGTTTATATACTGTCAGTCAACAGTTTTCTATTTTACAACTTTTGCTTGGACTATCATGCATTAGTCTTCAACCAGAAAGACAATTGGTCAAGAATGCTCTTGTTATCAACTATCTGTGGCTGGTTCTGCAGGTGTTCAATTAGACTAGGGTGAGGAAGGACCTCAGTAAGTTATGAAGAGCAAATAAAGTCCTTATGCAAATTGGTTCAGAATTGAGATCATATGATTGGTTGATGCAACTGTCATTCAAAATAAGCCATTCTGATTGGTTTATGTACTGTCAGTCAACAGTTTTCTATTTTACAACTTTTGCTGGGACTATCATGCATTAGTCTTCAACCAGCAAGACAATTGGTCAAGAATGCTCTTGTTATCAACTATCTGTGGCTGGTTTGGTAGGTTTTCAATTAAACTAGGGTTAGAAAAGACCTCAGTAAGTTATGGAGAGCAAATAAAGCCCTTATGCAAATTAGTTTAGAATTGAGACCATCTGATTGGTTGATGCAATTGTCATTCAAAATAAGCCATTCTAATTGGTTTATGTGCTGTCAGTCAACAGTTTTCTATTTTATAACTTTTGCTGGGACTATCATGCATTAGTCTTCAACCAGCAAGACAAGTGGTCAAGAATGCTCTTGTTATCAACTATCTGTGGGTGGTTTTGTAGGTTTTCAATTAAACTAGGGTTAGGAAGGACCTCAGTAAGTTATGGAGAGCAAATAAAGCCCTTATGCAAATTAGTTCAGAATTGAGATCATCTGATTGGTTGATGCAACTGTCATTCAAAATAAGCCATTCTGATTGGTTTATATACTGTCAGTCAACAGTTTTCTATTTTACAACTTTTGCTGGGACTATCATGCATTAGTCTTCAACCAGCAAGACAATTGGTCAATAATGCTCTTGTTATCAACTATCTGTGGCTGGTTCTGCAGGTGTTCAATTAAACTAGGGTTAGGAAAGACCTCAGTACGTTATGGAGAGCAAATAAAGCCCTTATGCAAATTAGTTTAGAATTGAGATCATCTGATTGGTTGATGCAATTGTCATTAAAAATAAGCCATTCTGATTGGTTTATGTACTGTCAGTCAACAGTTCTCTATTTTACAACTTTTGCTGGGACTATCATGCATTAGTCTTCAACCAGCAAGACAATTGGTCAAGAATGCTCTTGTTATCAACTATCTGTGACTGGTTTTATAGGTTTTCAATTAAACTAGGGTTAGGAAGGACCTCAGTAAGTTATGGAGAGCAAATAAAGCCCTTATGCAAATTAGTTTAGAATTGAGACCATCTGATTGGTTGATGCAATTGTCATTCAAAATACACCATTCTGATTGGTTTATGTACTGTCAGTCAACAGTTCTCTATTTTACAACTTTTGCTGGGACTATCATGCATTAGTCTTCAACCAGCAAGACAATTGGTCAAGAATGCTCTTGTTATCAACTATCTGTGGCTGGTTCTGCAGGTGTTCAATTAAACTAGGGTTAGGAAAGACCTCAGTACGTTATGGAGAGCAAATAAAGCCATTATGCAAATTAGTTTAGAATTGAGACCATCTGATTGGTTGATGCAATTGTCATTCAAAATAAGCCATTCTGATTGGTTTATGTACTGTCAGTCAACAGTTCTCTATTTTACAACTTTTGCTGGGACTATCATGCATTAGTCTTCAACCAGCAAGACAATTGGTCAAGAATGCTCTTGTTATCAACTATCTGTGGCTGGTTTTATAGGTTTTCAATTAAACTAGGGTTAGGAAGGACCTCAGTAAGTTATGGAGAGCAAATAAAGCCCTTATGCAAATTAGTTTAGAATTGAGACCATCTGATTGGTTGATGCAATTGTCATTCAAAATACACCATTCTGATTGGTTTATGTACTGTCAGTCAACAGTTCTCTATTTTACAACTTTTGCTGGGACTATCATGCATTAGTCTTCAACCAGCAAGACAATTGGTCAAGAATGCTCTTGTTATCAACTATCTGTGGCTGGTTCTGCAGGTGTTCAATTAAACTAGGGTTAGGAAAGACCTCAGTAAGTTATGGAGAGCAAATAAAGCCCTTATGCAAATTAGTTTAGAATTGAGACCATCTGATTGGTTGATGCAATTGTCATTCAAAATAAGCCATTCTGATTGGTTTATGTACTGTCAGTCAACAGTTCTCTATTTTACAACTTTTGCTGGGACTATCATGCATTAGTCTTTAACCAGCAAGACATTTGGTCAAGAATGCTCTTGTTATCAACTATCTGTGGCTGGTTTTGTAGGTTTTCAATTAAACTAGGGTTAGGAAGGACCTGAGTAAGTTATGGAGAGCAAATAAAGCCCTTATGCAAATTAGTTCAGAATTGAGATCATCTGATTGGTTGATGCAACTGTCATTCAAAATAAGCCATTCTGATTGGTTTATATACTGTCAGTCAACAGTTTTCTATTTTACAACTTTTGCTGGGACTATCATGCATTAGTCTTCAACCAGAAAGACAATTGGTCAAGAATGCTCTTGTTATCAACTATCTGTGGCTGGTTCTGCAGGTGTTCAATTAGACTAGGGTGAGGAAGGACCTCAGTAAGTTATGAAGAGCAAATAAAGTCCTTATGCAAATTGGTTCAGAATTGAGATCATATGATTGGTTGATGCAACTGTCATTCAAAATAAGCCATTCTGATTGGTTTATGTACTGTCAGTCAACAGTTTTCTATTTTACAACTTTTGCTGGGACTATCATGCATTAGTCTTCAACCAGCAAGACAATTGGTCAAGAATGCTCTTGTTATCAACTATCTGTGGCTGGTTTGGTAGGTTTTCAATTAAACTAGGGTTAGGAAAGACCTCAGTAAGTTATGGAGAGCAAATAAAGCCCTTATGCAAATTAGTTTAGAATTGAGACCATCTGATTGGTTGATGCAATTGTCATTCAAAATAAGCCATTCTGATTGGTTTATGTGCTGTCAGTCAACAGTTTTCTATTTTATAACTTTTGCTGGGACTATCATGCATTAGTCTTCAACCAGCAAGAAAAGTGGTCAAGAATGCTCTTGTTATCAACTATCTGTGGCTGGTTTTGTAGTTTTTCAATTAAACTAGGGTGAGGAAGGACCTCAGTAAGTTATGGAGAGCAAATAAAGCCCTTATGCAAATTAGTTCAGAATTGAGATCATCTGATTGGTTGATGCAACTGTCATTCAAAATAAGCCATTCTGATTGGTTTATATACTGTCAGTCAACAGTTTTCTATTTTACAACTTTTGCTGGGACTATCATGCATTAGTCTTCAACCAGCAAGACAATTGGTCAAGAATGCTCTTGTTATCAACAATCTGTGGCTGGTTCTGCAGGTGTTCAATTAAACTAGGGTTAGGAAAGACCTCAGTACGTTATGGAGAGCAAATAAAGCCCTTATGCAAATTAGTTTAGAATTAAGACCATCTGATTGGTTGATGCAATTGTCATTCAAAATAGGCCATTCTGATTGGTTTATGTACTGTCAGTCAACAGTTCTCTATTTTACAACTTTTGCTGGGACTATCATGCATTAGTCTTCAACCAGCAAGACATTTGGTCAAGAATGCTCTTGTTATCAACTATCTGTGGGTGGTTTTGTAGGTTTTCGATTAAACTAGGGTTAGGAAGGACCTCAGTAAGTTATGGAGAGCAAATAAAGCCCTTATGCAAATTAGTTCAGAATTGAGATCATCTGATTGGTTGATGCAACTGTCATTCAAAATAAGCCATTCTGATTGGTTTATATACTGTCAGTCAACAGTTTTCTATTTTACAACTTTTGCTGGGACTATCATGCATTAGTCTTCAACCAGCAAGACAATTGGTCAATAATGCTCTTGTTATCAACTATCTGTGGCTGGTTCTGCAGGTGTTCAATTAAACTAGGGTTAGGAAAGACCTCAGTACGTTATGGAGAGCAAATAAAGCCCTTATGCAAATTAGTTTAGAATTGAGATCATCTGATTGGTTGATGCAATTGTCATTAAAAATAAGCCATTCTGATTGGTTTATGTACTGTCAGTCAACAGTTCTCTATTTTACAACTTTTGCTGGGACTATCATGCATTAGTCTTCAACCAGCAAGACAATTGGTCAAGAATGCTCTTGTTATCAACTATCTGTGACTGGTTTTATAGGTTTTCAATTAAACTAGGGTTAGGAAGGACCTCAGTAAGTTATGGAGAGCAAATAAAGCCCTTATGCAAATTAGTTTAGAATTGAGACCATCTGATTGGTTGATGCAATTGTCATTCAAAATACACCATTCTGATTGGTTTATGTACTGTCAGTCAACAGTTCTCTATTTTACAACTTTTGCTGGGACTATCATGCATTAGTCTTCAACCAGCAAGACAATTGGTCAAGAATGCTCTTGTTATCAACTATCTGTGGCTGGTTCTGCAGGTATTCAATTAAACTAGGGTTAGGAAAGACCTCAGTACGTTATGGAGAGCAAATAAAGCCCTTATGCAAATTAGTTTAGAATTGAGACCATCTGATTGGTTGATGCAATTGTCATTCAAAATAAGCCATTCTGATTGGTTTATGTACTGTCAGTCAACAGTTCTCTATTTTACAACTTTTGCTGGGACTATCATGCATTAGTCTTCAACCAGCAAGACAATTGGTCAAGAATGCTCTTGTTATCAACTATCTGTGGCTGGTTTTATAGGTTTTCAATTAAACTAGGGTTAGGAAGGACCTCAGTAAGTTATGGAGAGCAAATAAAGCCCTTATGCAAATTAGTTTAGAATTGAGACCATCTGATTGGTTGATGCAATTGTCATTCAAAATACACCATTCTGATTGGTTTATGTACTGTCAGTCAACAGTTCTCTATTTTACAACTTTTGCTGGGACTATCATGCATTAGTCTTCAACCAGCAAGACAATTGGTCAAGAATGCTCTTGTTATCAACTATCTGTGGCTGGTTCTGCAGGTGTTCAATTAAACTAGGGTTAGGAAAGACCTCAGTAAGTTATGGAGAGCAAATAAAGCCCTTATGCAAATTAGTTTAGAATTGAGACCATCTGATTGGTTGATGCAATTGTCATTCAAAATAAGCCATTCTGATTGGTTTATGTACTGTCAGTCAACAGTTCTCTATTTTACAACTTTTGCTGGGACTATCATGCATTAGTCTTTAACCAGCAAGACATTTGGTCAAGAATGCTCTTGTTATCAACTATCTGTTGCTGGTTTTGTAGGTTTTCAATTAAACTAGGGTTAGGAAGGACCTGAGTAAGTTATGGAGAGCAAATAAAGCCCTTATGCAAATTAGTTCAGAATTGAGATCATCTGATTGGTTGATGCAACTGTCATTCAAAATAAGCCATTCTGATTGGTTTATATACTGTCAGTCAACAGTTTTCTATTTTACAACTTTTGCTGGGACTATCATGCATTAGTCTTCAACCAGAAAGACAATTGGTCAAGAATGCTCTTGTTATCAACTATCTGTGGCTGGTTCTGCAGGTGTTCAATTAGACTAGGGTGAGGAAGGACCTCAGTAAGTTATGAAGAGCAAATAAAGTCCTTATGCAAATTGGTTCAGAATTGAGATCATATGATTGGTTGATGCAACTGTCATTCAAAATAAGCCATTCTGATTGGTTTATGTACTGTCAGTCAACAGTTTTCTATTTTACAACTTTTGCTGGGACTATCATGCATTAGTCTTCAACCAGCAAGACAATTGGTGAAGAATGCTCTTGTTATCAACTATCTGTGGCTGGTTTGGTAGGTTTTCAATTAAACTAGGGTTAGGAAAGACCTCAGTAAGTTATGAAGAGCAAATAAAGCCCTTATGCAAATTAGTTTAGAATTGAGACCATCTGATTGGTTGATGCAATTGTCATTCAAAATAAGCCATTCTGATTGGTTTATGTGCTGTCAGTCAACAGTTTTCTATTTTATAACTTTTGCTGGGACTATCATGCATTAGTCTTCAACCAGCAAGACAAGTGGTCAAGAATGCTCTTGTTATCAACTATCTGTGGCTGGTTTTGTAGTTTTTCAATTAAACTAGGGTTAGGAAGGACCTCAGTAAGTTATGGAGAGCAAATAAAGCCCTTATGCAAATTAGTTCAGAATTGAGATCATCTGATTGGTTGATGCAACTGTCATTCAAAATAAGCCATTCTGATTGGTTTATATACTGTCAGTCAACAGTTTTCTATTTTACAACTTTTGCTGGGACTATCATGCATTAGTCTTCAACCAGCAAGACAATTGGTCAAGAATGCTCTTGTTATCAACAATCTGTGGCTGGTTCTGCAGGTGTTCAATTAAACTAGGGTTAGGAAAGACCTCAGTACGTTATGGAGAGCAAATAAAGCCCTTATGCAAATTAGTTTAGAATTAAGACCATCTGATTGGTTGATGCAATTGTCATTCAAAATAGGCCATTCTGATTGGTTTATGTACTGTCAGTCAACAGTTCTCTATTTTACAACTTTTGCTGGGACTATCATGCATTAGTCTTCAACCAGCAAGACATTTGGTCTAGAATGCTCTTGTTATCAACTATCTGTGGGTGGTTTTGTAGGTTTTCAATTAAACTAGGGTTAGGAAGGACCTCAGTAAGTTATGGAGAGCAAATAAAGCCCTTATGCAAATTAGTTCAGAATTGAGATCATCTGATTGGTTGATGCAACTGTCATTCAAAATAAGCCATTCTGATTGGTTTATATACTGTCAGTCAACAGTTTTCTATTTTACAACTTTTGTTGGGACTATCATGCATTAGTCTTCAACCAGCAAGACAATTGGTCAATAATGCTCTTGTTATCAACTATCTGTGGCTGGTTCTGCAGGTGTTCAATTAAACTAGGGTTAGGAAAGACCTCAGTACGTTATGGAGAGCAAATAAAGCCCTTATGCAAATTAGTTTAGAATTGAGATCATCTGATTGGTTGATGCAATTGTAATTAAAAATAAGCCATTGTAATTGGTTTATGTACTGTCAGTCAACAGTTCTCTATTTTACAACTTTTGCTGGGACTATCATGCATTAGTCTTCAACCAGCAAGGCAATTGGTCAAGAATGCTCTTGTTATCAACTATCTGTGACTGGTTTTATAGGTTTTCAATTAAACTAGGGTTAGGAAGGACCTCAGTAAGTTATGGAGAGCAAATAAAGCCCTTATGCAAATTAGTTTAGAATTGAGACCATCTGATTGGTTGATGCAATTGTCATTCAAAATACACCATTCTGATTGGTTTATGTACTGTCAGTCAACAGTTCTCTATTTTACAACTTTTGCTGGGACTATCATGCATTAGTCTTCAACCAGCAAGACAATTGGTCAAGAATGCTCTTGTTATCAACTATCTGTGGCTGGTTCTGCAGGTGTTCAATTAAACTAGGGTTAGGAAAGACCTCAGTACGTTATGGAGAGCAAATAAAGCCCTTATGCAAATTAGTTTAGAATTGAGACCATCTGATTGGTTGATGCAATTGTCATTCAAAATAAGCCATTCTGATTGGTTTATGTACTGTCAGTCAACAGTTCTCTATTTTACAACTTTTGCTGGGACTATCATGCATTAGTCTTCAACCAGCAAGACAATTGGTCAAGAATGCTCTTGTTATCAACTATCTGTGGCTGGTTTTATAGGTTTTCAATTAAACTAGGGTTAGGAAGGACCTCAGTAAGTTATGGAGAGCAAATAAAGCCCTTATGCAAATTAGTTTAGAATTGAGACCATCTGATTGGTTGATGCAATTGTCATTCAAAATACACCATTCTGATTGGTTTATGTACTGTCAGTCAACAGTTCTCTATTTTACAACTTTTGCTGGGACTATCATGCATTAGTCTTCAACCAGCAAGACAATTGGTCAAGAATGCTCTTGTTATCAACTATCTGTGGCTGGTTTTGTAGGTTTTCAATTAAACTAGGGTTAGGAAGGACCTCAGTAAGTTATGGAGAGCAAATAAAGCCCTTGTGCAAATTAGTTTAGAATTAAGACCATCTGATTAGTTGATGCAATTGTCATTCAAAATAAGCCATTCTGATTGGTTTATGTACTGTCAGTCAACAGTTCTCTATTTTACAACTTTTGCTGGGACTATCATGCATTAGTCTTCAACCAGCAAGACATTTGGTCAAGAATGCTCTTGTTATCAACTATCTGAGGGTGGTTTTGTAAGTTTTCAATTAAACTAGGGTTAGGAAGGACCTCAGTAAGTTATGGAGAGCAAATAAAGCCCTTATGCAAATTAGTTCAGAATTGAGATCATCTGATTGGTTGATGCAACTGTCATTCAAAATAAGCCATTCTGATTGGTTTATATACTGTCAGTCAACAGTTTTCTATTTTACAACTTTTGCTGGGACTATCATGCATTAGTCTTCAACCAGCAAGACAATTGGTCAAGAACGCTCTTGTTATCAACTATCTGTGGCTGGTTTTATAGGTTTTCAATTAAACTAGGGTTAGGAAGGACCTCAGTAAGTTATGGAGAGCAAATAAAGCCCTTATGCAAATTAGTTTAGAATTGAGACCATCTGATTGGTTGATGCAATTGTCATTCAAAATACACCATTCTGATTGGTTTATGTACTGTCAGTCAACAGTTCTCTATTTTACAACTTTTGCTGGGACTATCATGCATTAGTCTTCAACCAGCAAGACAATTGGTCAAGAATGCTCTTGTTATCAACTATCTGTGGCTGGTTTTGTAGGTTTTCAATTAAACTAGGGTTAGGAAGGACCTCAGTAAGTTATGGAGAGCAAATAAAGCCCTTATGCAAATTAGTTTAGAATTAAGACCATCTGATTGGTTGATGCAATTGTCATTCAAAATAAGCCATTCTGATTGGTTTATGTACTGTCAGTCAACAGTTCTCTATTTTACAACTTTTGCTGGGACTATCATGCATTAGTCTTCAACCAGCAAGTCATTTGGTCAGGAATGCTCTTGTTATCAACTATCTGTGGCTGGTTTTGTAGGTTTTCAATTAAACTAGGGTTAGGAAGGACCTCAGTAAGTTATGGAGAGGAAATAAAGCCCTTATGCAAATTAGTTTAGAATTGAGACCATCTGATTGGTTGATGCAATTGTCATTCAAAATACACCATTCTGATTGATTTATGTACTGTCAGTCAACAGTTCTCTATTTTACAACTTTTGCTGGGACTATCATGCATTAGTCTTCAACCAGCAAGACAATTGGTCAAGAATGCTCTTGTTATCAACTATCTGTGGCTGGTTTTATAGGTTTTCAATTAAACTAGGGTTAGGAAGGACCTCAGTAAGTTATGGAGAGCAAATAAAGCCCTTATGCAAATTAGTTTAGAATTGAGACCATCTGATTGGTTGATGCAAATGTCATTCAAAATACACCATTCTGATTGGTTTATGTACTGTCAGTCTACAGTTCTCTATTTTACAACTTTTGCTGGGACTATCATGCATTAGTCTTCAACCAGCAAGACAATTGGTCAAGAATGCTCTTGTTATCAACTATCTGTGGCTGGTTTTGTAGGTTTTCAATTAAACTAGGGTTAGGAAGGACCTCAGTAAGTTATGGAGAGGAAATAAAGCCCTTATGCAAATTAGTTTAGAATTAAGACCATCTGATTGGTTGATGCAATTGTCATTCAAAATAAGCCATTCTGATTGGTTTATGTACTGTCAGTCAACAGTTTTCTATTTTACAACTTTTGCTGGGACTATCATGCATTAGTCTTCAACCAGCAAGACATTTGGTCAGGAATGCTCTTGTTATCAACTATCTGTGGCTGGTTTTGTAAGTTTTCAATTAAACTAGGGTTAGGAAGGACCTCAGTAAGTTATGGAGAGGAAATAAAGCCCTTATGCAAATTAGTTTAGAATTGAGACCATCTGATTGGTTGATGCAATTGTCATTCAAAATAAGCCATTCTGATTGGTTTATGTGCTGTCAGTCAACAGTTTTCTATTTTATAACTTTTGCTGGGACCATCATGCAATAGTCTTCAACCAGAAAGACAATTGGTCAAGAATGCTCTTGTTATCAACTATCTGTGGCTGGTTCTGCAGGTGTTCAATTAGACTAGGGTGAGGAAGGACCTCAGTAAGTTATGAAGAGCAAATAAAGTCCTTATGCAAATTGGTTCAGAATTGAGATCATATGATTGGTTGATGCAACTGTCATTCAAAATAAGCCATTCTGATTGGTTTATGTACTGTCAGTCAACAGTTTTCTATTTTACAACTTTTGCTGGGACTATCATGCATTAGTCTTCAACCAGCAAGACAATTGGTCAAGAATGCTCTTGTTATCAACTATCTGTGGCTGGTTTGGTAGGTTTTCAATTAAACTAGGGTTAGGAAAGACCTCAGTAAGTTATGGAGAGCAAATAAAGCCCTTATGCAAATTAGTTTAGAATTGAGACCATCTGATTGGTTGATGCAATTGTCATTCAAAATAAGCCATTCTGATTGGTTTATGTGCTGTCAGTCAACAGTTTTCTATTTTATAACTTTTGCTGGGACCATCATGCAATAGTCTTCAACCAGCAAGACAATTGGTCAAGAATGTAGTCAACAGTTTTCTATTTTACAACTTTTGCTGGCACCATCACGCAATAGCCTTCAACCAGCAAGCCAATTGGTCAAGAATGCTCTTGTTATCAACTATCTGTGGCTGGTTCTGCAGGTGTTCAATTAAACTAGGGTTAGGAAAGACCTCAGTACGTTATGGAGAGCAAATAAAGCCCTTATGCAAATTAGTTTAGAATTAAGACCATCTGATTGGTTGATGCAATTGTCATTCAAAATAGGCCATTCTGATTGGTTTATGTACTGTCAGTCAACAGTTCTCTATTTTACAACTTTTGCTGGGACTATCATGCATTAGTCTTCAACCAGCAAGACATTTGGTCAAGAATGCTCTTGTTATCAACTATCTGTGGGTGGTTTTGTAGGTTTTCAATTAAACTAGGGTTAGGAAGGACCTCAGTAAGTTATGGAGAGCAAATAAAGCCCTTATGCAAATTAGTTCAGAATTGAGATCATCTGATTGGTTGATGCAACTGTCATTCAAAATAAGCCATTCTGATTGGTTTATATACTGTCAGTCAACAGTTTTCTATTTTACAACTTTTGCTGGGACTATCATGCATTAGTCTTCAACCAGCAAGACAATTGGTCAATAATGCTCTTGTTATCAACTATCTGTGGCTGGTTCTGCAGGTGTTCAATTAAACTAGGGTTAGGAAAGACCTCAGTACGTTATGGAGAGCAAATAAAGCCCTTATGCAAATTAGTTTAGAATTGAGATCATCTGATTGGTTGATGCAATTGTCATTAAAAATAAGCCATTCTGATTGGTTTATGTACTGTCAGTCAACAGTTCTCTATTTTACAACTTTTGCTGGGACTATCATGCATTAGTCTTCAACCAGCAAGACAATTGGTCAAGAATGCTCTTGTTATCAACTATCTGTGACTGGTTTTATAGGTTTTCAATTAAACTAGGGTTAGGAAGGACCTCAGTAAGTTATGGAGAGCAAATAAAGCCCTTATGCAAATTAGTTTAGAATTGAGACCATCTGATTGGTTGATGCAATTGTCATTCAAAATACACCATTCTGATTGGTTTATGTACTGTCAGTCAACAGTTCTCTATTTTACAACTTTTGCTGGGACTATCATGCATTAGTCTTCAACCAGCAAGACAATTGGTCAAGAATGCTCTTGTTATCAACTATCTGTGGCTGGTTCTGCAGGTGTTCAATTAAACTAGGGTTAGGAAAGACCTCAGTACGTTATGGAGAGCAAATAAAGCCCTTATGCAAATTAGTTTAGAATTGAGACCATCTGATTGGTTGATGCAATTGTCATTCAAAATAAGCCATTCTGATTGGATTATGTACTGTCAGTCAACAGTTCTCTATTTTACAACTTTTGCTGGGACTATCATGCATTAGTCTTCAACCAGCAAGACAATTGGTCAAGAATGCTCTTGTTATCAACTATCTGTGGCTGGTTTTATAGGTTTTCAATTAAACTAGGGTTAGGAAGGACCTCAGTAAGTTATGGAGAGCAAATAAAGCCCTTATGCAAATTAGTTTAGAATTGAGACCATCTGATTGGTTGATGCAATTGTCATTCAAAATACACCATTCTGATTGGTTTATGTACTGTCAGTCAACAGTTCTCTATTTTACAACTTTTGCTGGGACTATCATGCATTAGTCTTCAACCAGCAAGACAATTGGTCAAGAATGCTCTTGTTATCAACTATCTGTGGCTGGTTTTGTAGGTTTTCAATTAAACTAGGGTTAGGAAGGACCTCAGTAAGTTATGGAGAGCAAATAAAGCCCTTGTGCAAATTAGTTTAGAATTAAGACCATCTGATTAGTTGATGCAATTGTCATTCAAAATAAGCCATTCTGATTGGTTTATGTACTGTCAGTCAACAGTTCTCTATTTTACAACTTTTGCTGGGACTATCATGCATTAGTCTTCAACCAGCAAGACATTTGGTCAAGAATGCTCTTGTTATCAACTGAGGGTGGTTTTGTAAGTTTTCAATTAAACTAGGGTTAGGAAGGACCTCAGTAAGTTATGGAGAGCAAATAAAGCCCTTATGCAAATTAGCTCAGAATTGAGATCATCTGATTGGTTGATGCAACTGTCATTCAAAATAAGCCATTCTGATTGGTTTATATACTGTCAGTCAACAGTTTTCTATTTTACAACTTTTGCTGGGACTATCATGCATTAGTCTTCAACCAGCAAGACAATTGGTCAAGAACGCTCTTGTTATCAACTATCGGTGGCTGGTTTTATAGGTTTTCAATTAAACTAGGGTTAGGAAGGACCTCAGTAAGTTATGGAGAGCAAATAAAGCCCTTATGCAAATTAGTTTAGAATTGAGACCATCTGATTGGTTGATGCAATTGTCATTCAAAATACACCATTCTGATTGGTTTATGTACTGTCAGTCAACAGTTCTCTATTTTACAACTTTTGCTGGGACTATCATGCATTAGTCTTCAACCAGCAAGACAATTGGTCAAGAATGCTCTTGTTATCAACTATCTGTGGCTGGTTTTGTAGGTTTTCAATTAAACTAGGGTTAGGAAGGACCTCAGTAAGTTATGGAGAGCAAATAAAGCCCTTATGCAAATTAGTTTAGAATTAAGACCATCTGATTGGTTGATGCAATTGTCATTCAAAATAAGCCATTCTGATTGGTTTATGTACTGTCAGTCAACAGTTCTCTATTTTACAACTTTTGCTGGGACTATCATGCATTAGTCTTCAACCAGCAAGTCATTTGGTCAGGAATGCTCTTGTTATCAACTATTTGTGGCTGGTTTTGTAGGTTTTCAATTAAACTAGGGTTAGGAAGGACCTCAGTAAGTTATGGAGAGGAAATAAAGCCCTTATGCAAATTAGTTTAGAATTGAGACCATCTGATTGGTTGATGCAATTGTCATTCAAAATACACCATTCTGATTGATTTATGTACTGTCAGTCAACAGTTCTCTATTTTACAACTTTTGCTGGGACTATCATGCATTAGTCTTCAACCAGCAAGACAATTGGTCAAGAATGCTCTTGTTATCAACTATCTGTGGCTGGTTTTATAGGTTTTCAATTAAACTAGGGTTAGGAAGGACCTCAGTAAGTTATGGAGAGCAAATAAAGCCCTTATGCAAATTAGTTTAGAATTGAGACCATCTGATTGGTTGATGCAAATGTCATTCAAAATACACCATTCTGATTGGTTTATGTACTGTCAGTCTACAGTTCTCTATTTTACAACTTTTGCTGGGACTATCATGCATTAGTCTTCAACCAGCAAGACAATTGGTCAAGAATGCTCTTGTTATCAACTATCTGTGGCTGGTTTTGTAGGTTTTCAATTAAACTAGGGTTAGGAAGGACCTCAGTAAGTTATGGAGAGGAAATAAAGCCCTTATGCAAATTAGTTTAGAATTAAGACCATCTGATTGGTTGATGCAATTGTCATTCAAAATAAGCCATTCTGATTGGTTTATGTACTGTCAGTCAACAGTTTTCTATTTTACAACTTTTGCTGGGACTATCATGCATTAGTCTTCAACCAGCAAGACATTTGGTCAGGAATGCTCTTGTTATCAACTATCTGTGGCTGGTTTTGTAAGTTTTCAATTAAACTAGGGTTAGGAAGGACCTCAGTAAGTTATGGAGAGGAAATAAAGCCCTTATGCAAATTAGTTTAGAATTGAGACCATCTGATTGGTTGATGCAATTGTCATTCAAAATAAGCCATTCTGATTGGTTTATGTGCTGTCAGTCAACAGTTTTCTATTTTATAACTTTTGCTGGGACCATCATGCAATAGTCTTCTACCAGCAAGACAATTGGTCAAGAATGTAGTCAACAGTTTTCTATTTTACAACTTTTGCTGGCACCATCACGCAATAGTCTTCAACCAGCAAGACAATTGGTCAAGAATGCTCTTGTTATCAACTATCTGTGGCTGGTTCTGCAGGTGTTCAATTAGACTAGGGTGAGGAAGGACCTCAGTAAGTTATGAAGAGCAAATAAAGCCCTTATGCAAATTGGTTCAGAATTGAGATCATATGATTGGTTGATGCAACTGTCATTCAAAATAAGCCATTCTGATTGGTTTATGTACTGTCAGTCAACAGTTTTCTATTTTACAACTTTTGCTGGGACTATCATGCATTAGTCTTCAACCAGCAAGACAATTGGTCAAGAATGCTCTTGTTTTCAACTATCTGTGGCTGGTTTGGTAGGTTTTCAATTAAACTAGGGTTAGGAAATACCTCAGTAAGTTATGGAGAGCAAATAAAGCCCTTATGCAAATTAGTTTAGAATTGAGACCATCTGATTGGTTGATGCAATTGTCATTCAAAATAAGCCATTCTGATTGGTTTATGTGCTGTCAGTCAACAGTTTTCTATTTTATAACTTTTGCTGGGACCATCATGCAATAGTCTTCTACCAGGAAGACAATTGGTCAAGAATGTAGTCAACAGTTTTCTATTTTACAACTTTTGCTGGCACCATCACGCAATAGCCTTCAACCAGCAAGACAATTGGTCAAGAATGTTCTTGTTATCAACTATCTGTGGCTGGTTCTGCAGGTGTTCAATTAGACTAGGGTGAGGAAGGACCTCAGTAAGTTATGAAGAGCAAATAAAGCCATTATGCAAATTAGTTCAGAATTGAGACCATCTGATTGGTTGATGCAACTGTCATTCAAAATAAGCCATTCTGATTGGTTTATGTACTGTCAGTCAACAGTTTCCTATTTTACAACGTTTGCTGGGACCATCATGCAATAGTCTTCAACCAGCAAGACAATTGGTCAATAATGTTCTTGTTATCAACTATCTGTGGCTTGTTTTGCAGTTGTTCAATTAGAATAGGGTGAGGAAGGACCTCAGTAAGTTATAAAGAGCAAATAAAGCCCTTATGCAAATGAGTTCAGAATTGAGACCATCTGATTGGTTGATGCAACTGTCATTCAAAATAAGCCATTCTGATTGGTTTATGTACTGTCAGTCAACAGTTTTCTATTTTACAACTTTTGCTGGGACTATCATGCATTAGTCTTCAACCAGCAAGACAATTGGTCAAGAATGCTCTTGTTATCAACTATCTGTGGCTGGTTTTGTAGGTTTTCAATTAAACTAGGGTTAGGAAGGACCTCAGTAAGTTATGGAGAGCAAATAAAGCCCTTATGCAAATTAGTTTAGAATTGAGATCATCTGATTGGTTGATGCAACTGTCATTCAAAATAAGCCATTCTGATTGGTTTATATACTGTCAGTCAACAGTTTTCTATTTTACAACTTTTGCTGGGACTATCATGCATTAGTCTTCAACCAGCAAGACAATTGGTCAAGAATGCTCTTGTTATCAACTATCTGTGGCTGGTTCTGCAGGTGTTCAATTAGACTAGGGTGAGGAAGGACCTCAGTAAGTTATGAAGAGCAAATAAAGCCCTTATGCAAATTGGTTCAGAATTGAGATCATATGATTGGTTGATGCAACTGTCATTCAAAATAAGCCATTCTGATTGGTTTATGTACTGTCAGTCAACAGTTTTCTATTTTACAACTTTTGCTGGGACTATCATGCATTAGTCTTCAACCAGCAAGACAATTGGTCAAGAATGCTCTTGTTATCAACTATCTGTGGCTGGTTTGGTAGGTTTTCAATTAAACTTGGGTTAGGAAAGACCTCAGTAAGTTATGGAGAGCAAATAAAGCCCTTATGCAAATTAGTTTAGAATTGAGACCATCTGATTGGTTGATGCAATTGTCATTCAAAATAAGCCATTCTGATTGGTTTATGTGCTGTCAGTCAACAGTTTTCTATTTTATAACTTTTGCTGGGACCATCATGCAATAGTCTTCAACCAGCAAGACAATTGGTCAAGAATGTAGTCAACAGTTTTCTATTTTACAACTTTTGCTGGCACCATCACGCAATAGCCTTCAACCAGCAAGACAATTGGTCAAGAATGCTCTTGTTATCAACTATCTGTGGCTGGTTTTGTAGGTTTTCAATTAAACTAGGGTTAGGAAGGACCTCAGTAAGTTATGAAGAGCAAATAAAGCCCTTATGCAAATTAGTTTAGAATTAAGACCATCTGATTGGTTGATGCAATTGTCATTCAAAATAAGCCATTCTGATTGGTTTATGTACTGTCAGTCAACAGTTCTCTATTTTACAACTTTTGCTGGGACTATCATGCATTAGTCTTCAACCAGCAAGACATTTGGTCAAGAATGTTCTTGTTATCAACTATCTGTGGCTGGTTTTGTAGGTTTTCAATTAAACTAGGGTTAGGAAGGACCTCAGTAAGTTATGGAGAGCAAATAAAGCCCTTATGCAAATTAGTTCAGAATTGAGACCATCTGATTGGTTGATGCAATTGTCATTCAAAATACAGCATTCTGATTGGTTTATGTACTGTCAGTCAACAGTTCTCTATTTTACAACTTTTGCTGGGACTATCATGCATTAGTCTTCAACCAGCAAGACATTTGGTCAAGAATGCTCTTGTTATCAACTATCTGTGGCTGGTTTTGTAGGTTTTCAATTAAACTAGGGTTAGGAAGGACCTCAGTAAGTTATGGAGAGCAAATAAAGCCCTTATGCAAATTAGTTCAGAATTGAGATCATCTGATTGGTTGATGCAACTGTCATTCAAAATAAGCCATTCTGATTGGTTTATATACTGTCAGACAACAGTTTTCTATTTTACAACTTTTGCTGGGACTATCATGCATTAGTCTTTAACCAGCAAGACAATTGGTCAAGAATGCTCTTGTTATCAACTATCTGTGGGTGGTTTTGTAGGTTTTCAATTAAACTAGGGTTAGGAAGGACCTCAGTAAGTTATGGAGAGCAAATAAAGCCCTTATGCAAATTAGTTCAGAATTGAGATCATCTGATTGGTTGATCCAACTGTCATTCAAAATAAGCCATTCTGATTGGTGTATATACTGTCAGTCAAAAGTTTTCTATTTTACAACTTTTGCTGGGACTATCATGCATTAGTCTTCAACCAGCAAGACAATTGGTCAAGAATGCTCTTGTTATCAACTATCTTTGGCTGGTTCTGCAGGTGTTCAATTAAACTAGGGTTAGGAAAGACCTCAGTACATTATGGAGAGCAAATAAAGCCCTTATGCAAATTAGTTTAGAATTGAGACCATCTGATTGGTTGATGCAATTGTCATTCAAAATAAGCCATTCTGATTGGTTTATGTACTCTCAGTCAACAGTTCTCTATTTTACAACTTTTGCTGGGACTATCATGCATTAGTCTTCAACCAGCAAGACAATTGGTCAAGAATGCTCTTGTTATCAACTATCTGTGGCTGGTTTTATAGGTTTTCAATTAAACTAGGGTTAGGAAGGACCTCAGTAAGTTATGGAGAGCAAATAAAGCCCTTATGCAAATTTGTTTAGAATTGTGACCATCTGATTGGTTGATGCAATTGTCATTCAAAATACACCATTCTGATTGGTTTATGTACTGTCAGTCAACAGTTCTCTATTTTACAACTTTTGCTGGGACTATCATGCATTAGTCTTCAACCAGCAAGACAATTGGTCAAAAATGCTCTTGTTATCAACTATCTGTGGCTGGTTTTGTAGGTTTTCAATTAAACTAGGGTTAGGAAGGACCTCAGTAAGTTATGGAGAGCAAATAAAGCCCTTATGCAAATTAGTTTAGAATTAAGACCATCTGATTGGTTGATGCAATTGTCATTCAAAATAAGCCATTCTGATTGGTTTATGTACTGTCAGTCAACAGTTCTCTATTTTACAACTTTTGCTGGGACTATCATGCCTTAGTCTTCAACCAGCAAGACATTTGGTCAAGAATGCTCTTGTTATCAACTATCTGTGGCTGGTTTTGTAGGTTTTCAATTAAACTAGGGTTAGGAAGGACCTCAGTAAGTTATGGAGAGCAAATAAAGCCCTTATGCAAATTAGTTCAGAATTGAGATCATCTGATTGGTTGATGCAACTGTCATTCAAAATAAGCCATTCTGATTGGTTTATATACTGTCAGTCAACAGTTTTCTATTTTACAACTTTTGCTGGGACTATCATGCATTAGTCTTCAACCAGAAAGACAATTGGTCAAGAATGCTCTTGTTATCAACTATCTGTGGCTGGTTCTGCAGGTGTTCAATTAGACTAGGGTGAGGAAGGACCTCAGTAAGTTATGAAGAGCAAATAAAGCCCTTATGCAAATTGGTTCAGAATTGAGATCATATGATTGGTTGATGCAACTGTCATTCAAAATAAGCCATTCTGATTGGTTTATGTACTGTCAGTCAACAGTTTTCTATTTTACAACTTTTGCTGGGACTATCATGCATTAGTCTTCAACCAGCAAGACAATTGGTCAAGAATGCTCTTGTTATCAACTATCTGTGGCTGGTTTGGTAGGTTTTCAATTAAACTAGGGTTAGGAAAGACCTCAGTAAGTTATGGAGAGCAAATAAAGCCCTTATGCAAATTAGTTTAGAATTGAGACCATCTGATTGGTTGATGCAATTGTCATTCAAAATAAGCCATTCTGTTTGGTTTATGTGCTGTCAGTCAACAGTTTTCTATTTTATAACTTTTGCTGGGACCATCATGCAATAGTCTTCTACCAGCAAGACAATTGGTCAAGAATGTAGTCAACAGTTTTCTATTTTACAACTTTTGCTGGCACCATCACGCAATAGCCTTCAACCAACAAGACAATTGGTCAAGAATGTTCTTGTTATCAACTATCTGTGGCTGGTTCTGCAGGTGTTCAATTAGACTAGGGTGAGGAAGGACCTCAGTAAGTTATGAAGAGCAAATAAAGCCATTATGCAAATTAGTTCAGAATTGAGACCATCTGATTGGTTGATGCAACTGTCATTCAAAATAAGCCATTCTGATTGGTTTATGTACCATCAGTCAACAGTTTCCTATTTTACAACGTTTGCTGGGACTATCATGCATTAGTCTTCAACCAGCAAGACATTTGGTCAAGAATGCTCTTGTTATCAACTGAGGGTGGTTTTGTAAGTTTTCAATTAAACTAGGGTTAGGAAGGACCTCAGTAAGTTATGGAGAGCAAATAAAGCCCTTATGCAAATTAGCTCAGAATTGAGATCATCTGATTGGTTGATGCAACTGTCATTCAAAATAAGCCATTCTGATTGGTTTATATACTGTCAGTCAACAGTTTTCTATTTTACAACTTTTGCTGGGACTATCATGCATTAGTCTTCAACCAGCAAGACAATTGGTCAAGAACGCTCTTGTTATCAACTATCGGTGGCTGGTTTTATAGGTTTTCAATTAAACTAGGGTTAGGAAGGACCTCAGTAAGTTATGGAGAGCAAATAAAGCCCTTATGCAAATTAGTTTAGAATTGAGACCATCTGATTGGTTGATGCAATTGTCATTCAAAATACACCATTCTGATTGGTTTATGTACTGTCAGTCAACAGTTCTCTATTTTACAACTTTTGCTGGGACTATCATGCATTAGTCTTCAACCAGCAAGACAATTGGTCAAGAATGCTCTTGTTATCAACTATCTGTGGCTGGTTTTGTAGGTTTTCAATTAAACTAGGGTTAGGAAGGACCTCAGTAAGTTATGGAGAGCAAATAAAGCCCTTATGCAAATTAGTTTAGAATTAAGACCATCTGATTGGTTGATGCAATTGTCATTCAAAATAAGCCATTCTGATTGGTTTATGTACTGTCAGTCAACAGTTCTCTATTTTACAACTTTTGCTGGGACTATCATGCATTAGTCTTCAACCAGCAAGTCATTTGGTCAGGAATGCTCTTGTTATCAACTATTTGTGGCTGGTTTTGTAGGTTTTCAATTAAACTAGGGTTAGGAAGGACCTCAGTAAGTTATGGAGAGGAAATAAAGCCCTTATGCAAATTAGTTTAGAATTGAGACCATCTGATTGGTTGATGCAATTGTCATTCAAAATACACCATTCTGATTGATTTATGTACTGTCAGTCAACAGTTCTCTATTTTACAACTTTTGCTGGGACTATCATGCATTAGTCTTCAACCAGCAAGACAATTGGTCAAGAATGCTCTTGTTATCAACTATCTGTGGCTGGTTTTATAGGTTTTCAATTAAACTAGGGTTAGGAAGGACCTCAGTAAGTTATGGAGAGCAAATAAAGCCCTTATGCAAATTAGTTTAGAATTGAGACCATCTGATTGGTTGATGCAAATGTCATTCAAAATACACCATTCTGATTGGTTTATGTACTGTCAGTCTACAGTTCTCTATTTTACAACTTTTGCTGGGACTATCATGCATTAGTCTTCAACCAGCAAGACAATTGGTCAAGAATGCTCTTGTTATCAACTATCTGTGGCTGGTTTTGTAGGTTTTCAATTAAACTAGGGTTAGGAAGGACCTCAGTAAGTTATGGAGAGGAAATAAAGCCCTTATGCAAATTAGTTTAGAATTAAGACCATCTGATTGGTTGATGCAATTGTCATTCAAAATAAGCCATTCTGATTGGTTTATGTACTGTCAGTCAACAGTTTTCTATTTTACAACTTTTGCTGGGACTATCATGCATTAGTCTTCAACCAGCAAGACATTTGGTCAGGAATGCTCTTGTTATCAACTATCTGTGGCTGGTTTTGTAAGTTTTCAATTAAACTAGGGTTAGGAAGGACCTCAGTAAGTTATGGAGAGGAAATAAAGCCCTTATGCAAATTAGTTTAGAATTGAGACCATCTGATTGGTTGATGCAATTGTCATTCAAAATAAGCCATTCTGATTGGTTTATGTGCTGTCAGTCAACAGTTTTCTATTTTATAACTTTTGCTGGGACCATCATGCAATAGTCTTCTACCAGCAAGACAATTGGTCAAGAATGTAGTCAACAGTTTTCTATTTTACAACTTTTGCTGGCACCATCACGCAATAGTCTTCAACCAGCAAGACAATTGGTCAAGAATGCTCTTGTTATCAACTATCTGTGGCTGGTTCTGCAGGTGTTCAATTAGACTAGGGTGAGGAAGGACCTCAGTAAGTTATGAAGAGCAAATAAAGCCCTTATGCAAATTGGTTCAGAATTGAGATCATATGATTGGTTGATGCAACTGTCATTCAAAATAAGCCATTCTGATTGGTTTATGTACTGTCAGTCAACAGTTTTCTATTTTACAACTTTTGCTGGGACTATCATGCATTAGTCTTCAACCAGCAAGACAATTGGTCAAGAATGCTCTTGTTTTCAACTATCTGTGGCTGGTTTGGTAGGTTTTCAATTAAACTAGGGTTAGGAAATACCTCAGTAAGTTATGGAGAGCAAATAAAGCCCTTATGCAAATTAGTTTAGAATTGAGACCATCTGATTGGTTGATGCAATTGTCATTCAAAATAAGCCATTCTGATTGGTTTATGTGCTGTCAGTCAACAGTTTTCTATTTTATAACTTTTGCTGGGACCATCATGCAATAGTCTTCTACCAGGAAGACAATTGGTCAAGAATGTAGTCAACAGTTTTCTATTTTACAACTTTTGCTGGCACCATCACGCAATAGCCTTCAACCAGCAAGACAATTGGTCAAGAATGTTCTTGTTATCAACTATCTGTGGCTGGTTCTGCAGGTGTTCAATTAGACTAGGGTGAGGAAGGACCTCAGTAAGTTATGAAGAGCAAATAAAGCCATTATGCAAATTAGTTCAGAATTGAGACCATCTGATTGGTTGATGCAACTGTCATTCAAAATAAGCCATTCTGATTGGTTTATGTACTGTCAGTCAACAGTTTCCTATTTTACAACGTTTGCTGGGACCATCATGCAATAGTCTTCAACCAGCAAGACAATTGGTCAATAATGTTCTTGTTATCAACTATCTGTGGCTTGTTTTGCAGTTGTTCAATTAGAATAGGGTGAGGAAGGACCTCAGTAAGTTATAAAGAGCAAATAAAGCCCTTATGCAAATGAGTTCAGAATTGAGACCATCTGATTGGTTGATGCAACTGTCATTCAAAATAAGCCATTCTGATTGGTTTATGTACTGTCAGTCAACAGTTTTCTATTTTACAACTTTTGCTGGGACTATCATGCATTAGTCTTCAACCAGCAAGACAATTGGTCAAGAATGCTCTTGTTATCAACTATCTGTGGCTGGTTTTGTAGGTTTTCAATTAAACTAGGGTTAGGAAGGACCTCAGTAAGTTATGGAGAGCAAATAAAGCCCTTATGCAAATTAGTTTAGAATTGAGATCATCTGATTGGTTGATGCAACTGTCATTCAAAATAAGCCATTCTGATTGGTTTATATACTGTCAGTCAACAGTTTTCTATTTTACAACTTTTGCTGGGACTATCATGCATTAGTCTTCAACCAGCAAGACAATTGGTCAAGAATGCTCTTGTTATCAACTATCTGTGGCTGGTTCTGCAGGTGTTCAATTAGACTAGGGTGAGGAAGGACCTCAGTAAGTTATGAAGAGCAAATAAAGCCCTTATGCAAATTGGTTCAGAATTGAGATCATATGATTGGTTGATGCAACTGTCATTCAAAATAAGCCATTCTGATTGGTTTATGTACTGTCAGTCAACAGTTTTCTATTTTACAACTTTTGCTGGGACTATCATGCATTAGTCTTCAACCAGCAAGACAATTGGTCAAGAATGCTCTTGTTATCAACTATCTGTGGCTGGTTTGGTAGGTTTTCAATTAAACTTGGGTTAGGAAAGACCTCAGTAAGTTATGGAGAGCAAATAAAGCCCTTATGCAAATTAGTTTAGAATTGAGACCATCTGATTGGTTGATGCAATTGTCATTCAAAATAAGCCATTCTGATTGGTTTATGTGCTGTCAGTCAACAGTTTTCTATTTTATAACTTTTGCTGGGACCATCATGCAATAGTCTTCAACCAGCAAGACAATTGGTCAAGAATGTAGTCAACAGTTTTCTATTTTACAACTTTTGCTGGCACCATCACGCAATAGCCTTCAACCAGCAAGACAATTGGTCAAGAATGCTCTTGTTATCAACTATCTGTGGCTGGTTTTGTAGGTTTTCAATTAAACTAGGGTTAGGAAGGACCTCAGTAAGTTATGAAGAGCAAATAAAGCCCTTATGCAAATTAGTTTAGAATTAAGACCATCTGATTGGTTGATGCAATTGTCATTCAAAATAAGCCATTCTGATTGGTTTATGTACTGTCAGTCAACAGTTCTCTATTTTACAACTTTTGCTGGGACTATCATGCATTAGTCTTCAACCAGCAAGACATTTGGTCAAGAATGTTCTTGTTATCAACTATCTGTGGCTGGTTTTGTAGGTTTTCAATTAAACTAGGGTTAGGAAGGACCTCAGTAAGTTATGGAGAGCAAATAAAGCCCTTATGCAAATTAGTTCAGAATTGAGACCATCTGATTGGTTGATGCAATTGTCATTCAAAATACAGCATTCTGATTGGTTTATGTACTGTCAGTCAACAGTTCTCTATTTTACAACTTTTGCTGGGACTATCATGCATTAGTCTTCAACCAGCAAGACATTTGGTCAAGAATGCTCTTGTTATCAACTATCTGTGGCTGGTTTTGTAGGTTTTCAATTAAACTAGGGTTAGGAAGGACCTCAGTAAGTTATGGAGAGCAAATAAAGCCCTTATGCAAATTAGTTCAGAATTGAGATCATCTGATTGGTTGATGCAACTGTCATTCAAAATAAGCCATTCTGATTGGTTTATATACTGTCAGACAACAGTTTTCTATTTTACAACTTTTGCTGGGACTATCATGCATTAGTCTTTAACCAGCAAGACAATTGGTCAAGAATGCTCTTGTTATCAACTATCTGTGGGTGGTTTTGTAGGTTTTCAATTAAACTAGGGTTAGGAAGGACCTCAGTAAGTTATGGAGAGCAAATAAAGCCCTTATGCAAATTAGTTCAGAATTGAGATCATCTGATTGGTTGATCCAACTGTCATTCAAAATAAGCCATTCTGATTGGTGTATATACTGTCAGTCAAAAGTTTTCTATTTTACAACTTTTGCTGGGACTATCATGCATTAGTCTTCAACCAGCAAGACAATTGGTCAAGAATGCTCTTGTTATCAACTATCTTTGGCTGGTTCTGCAGGTGTTCAATTAAACTAGGGTTAGGAAAGACCTCAGTACATTATGGAGAGCAAATAAAGCCCTTATGCAAATTAGTTTAGAATTGAGACCATCTGATTGGTTGATGCAATTGTCATTCAAAATAAGCCATTCTGATTGGTTTATGTACTCTCAGTCAACAGTTCTCTATTTTACAACTTTTGCTGGGACTATCATGCATTAGTCTTCAACCAGCAAGACAATTGGTCAAGAATGCTCTTGTTATCAACTATCTGTGGCTGGTTTTATAGGTTTTCAATTAAACTAGGGTTAGGAAGGACCTCAGTAAGTTATGGAGAGCAAATAAAGCCCTTATGCAAATTTGTTTAGAATTGTGACCATCTGATTGGTTGATGCAATTGTCATTCAAAATACACCATTCTGATTGGTTTATGTACTGTCAGTCAACAGTTCTCTATTTTACAACTTTTGCTGGGACTATCATGCATTAGTCTTCAACCAGCAAGACAATTGGTCAAAAATGCTCTTGTTATCAACTATCTGTGGCTGGTTTTGTAGGTTTTCAATTAAACTAGGGTTAGGAAGGACCTCAGTAAGTTATGGAGAGCAAATAAAGCCCTTATGCAAATTAGTTTAGAATTAAGACCATCTGATTGGTTGATGCAATTGTCATTCAAAATAAGCCATTCTGATTGGTTTATGTACTGTCAGTCAACAGTTCTCTATTTTACAACTTTTGCTGGGACTATCATGCCTTAGTCTTCAACCAGCAAGACATTTGGTCAAGAATGCTCTTGTTATCAACTATCTGTGGCTGGTTTTGTAGGTTTTCAATTAAACTAGGGTTAGGAAGGACCTCAGTAAGTTATGGAGAGCAAATAAAGCCCTTATGCAAATTAGTTCAGAATTGAGATCATCTGATTGGTTGATGCAACTGTCATTCAAAATAAGCCATTCTGATTGGTTTATATACTGTCAGTCAACAGTTTTCTATTTTACAACTTTTGCTGGGACTATCATGCATTAGTCTTCAACCAGAAAGACAATTGGTCAAGAATGCTCTTGTTATCAACTATCTGTGGCTGGTTCTGCAGGTGTTCAATTAGACTAGGGTGAGGAAGGACCTCAGTAAGTTATGAAGAGCAAATAAAGCCCTTATGCAAATTGGTTCAGAATTGAGATCATATGATTGGTTGATGCAACTGTCATTCAAAATAAGCCATTCTGATTGGTTTATGTACTGTCAGTCAACAGTTTTCTATTTTACAACTTTTGCTGGGACTATCATGCATTAGTCTTCAACCAGCAAGACAATTGGTCAAGAATGCTCTTGTTATCAACTATCTGTGGCTGGTTTGGTAGGTTTTCAATTAAACTAGGGTTAGGAAAGACCTCAGTAAGTTATGGAGAGCAAATAAAGCCCTTATGCAAATTAGTTTAGAATTGAGACCATCTGATTGGTTGATGCAATTGTCATTCAAAATAAGCCATTCTGTTTGGTTTATGTGCTGTCAGTCAACAGTTTTCTATTTTATAACTTTTGCTGGGACCATCATGCAATAGTCTTCTACCAGCAAGACAATTGGTCAAGAATGTAGTCAACAGTTTTCTATTTTACAACTTTTGCTGGCACCATCACGCAATAGCCTTCAACCAACAAGACAATTGGTCAAGAATGTTCTTGTTATCAACTATCTGTGGCTGGTTCTGCAGGTGTTCAATTAGACTAGGGTGAGGAAGGACCTCAGTAAGTTATGAAGAGCAAATAAAGCCATTATGCAAATTAGTTCAGAATTGAGACCATCTGATTGGTTGATGCAACTGTCATTCAAAATAAGCCATTCTGATTGGTTTATGTACCATCAGTCAACAGTTTCCTATTTTACAACGTTTGCTGGGACCATCATACAATAGTCTTCAACCAGCAAGACAATTGGTCAATAATGTTCTTGTTATCAACTATCTGTGGCTTGTTCTGCAGTTGTTCAATTAGAATAGGGTGAGGAAGGACCTCAGTAAGTTATAAAGAGCAAATAAAGCCCTTATGCAAATTAGTTCAGAATTGAGATCATATGATTGGTTGATGCAACTGTCATTCAAAATAAGCCATTCTGATTGGTTTATATACTGTCAGTCAACAGTTTTCTATTTTACAACTTTTGCTGGGACTATCATGCATTAGTCTTCAACCAGCAAGACAATTGGTCAAGAATGCTCTTGTTATCAACTATCTGTGGCTGGTTTGGTAGGTTTTCAATTAAACTAGGGTTAGGAAAGACCTCAGTAAGTTATGGAGAGCAAATAAAGCCCTTATGCAAATTAGTTTAGAATTGAGACCATCTGATTGGTTGATGCAATTGTCATTCAAAATAAGCCATTCTGATTGGTTTATGTGCTGTCAGTCAACAGTTTTCTATTTTATAACTTTTGCTGGGACCATCATGCAATAGTCTTCTACCAGCAAGACAATTGGTCAAGAATGTATTGGTCAAGAATGTAGTCAACAGTTTTCTATTTTACAACTTTTGCTGGCACCATCACGCAATAGCCTTCAACCAGCAAGACAATTGGTCAAGAATGTTCTTGTTATAAACTATCTGTGGCTGGTTCTGCAGGTGTTCAATTAGACTAGGGTGAGGAAGGACCTCAGTAAGTTATGAAGAGCAAATAAAGCCCTTATGCAAATTAGTTCAGAATTGAGATCATCTGATTGGTTGATGCAACTGTCATTCAAAATAAGCCATTCTGATTGGTTTATATACTGTCAGACAACAGTTTTCTATTTTACAACTTTTGCTGGGACTATCATGCATTAGTCTTTAACCAGCAAGACAATTGGTCAAGAATGCTCTTGTTATCAACTATCTGTGGGTGGTTTTGTAGGTTTTCAATTAAACTAGGGTTAGGAAGGACCTCAGTAAGTTATGGAGAGCAAATAAAGCCCTTATGCAAATTAGTTCAGAATTGAGATCATCTGATTGGTTGATCCAACTGTCATTCAAAATAAGCCATTCTGATTGGTGTATATACTGTCAGTCAAAAGTTTTCTATTTTACAACTTTTGCTGGGACTATCATGCATTAGTCTTCAACCAGCAAGACAATTGGTCAAGAATGCTCTTGTTATCAACTATCTTTGGCTGGTTCTGCAGGTGTTCAATTAAACTAGGGTTAGGAAAGACCTCAGTACATTATGGAGAGCAAATAAAGCCCTTATGCAAATTAGTTTAGAATTGAGACCGTCTGATTGGTTGATGCAATTGTCATTCAAAATAAGCCATTCTGATTGGTTTATGTACTCTCAGTCAACAGTTCTCTATTTTACAACTTTTGCTGGGACTATCATGCATTAGTCTTCAACCAGCAAGACAATTGGTCAAGAATGCTCTTGTTATCAACTATCTGTGGCTGGTTTTATAGGTTTTCAATTAAACTAGGGTTAGGAAGGACCTCAGTAAGTTATGGAGAGCAAATAAAGCCCTTATGCAAATTTGTTTAGAATTGTGACCATCTGATTGGTTGATGCAATTGTCATTCAAAATACACCATTCTGATTGGTTTATGTACTGTCAGTCAACAGTTCTCTATTTTACAACTTTTGCTGGGACTACCATGCATTAGTCTTCAACCAGCAAGACAATTGGTCAAGAATGCTCTTGTTATCAACTATCTTTGGCTGGTTCTGCAGGTGTTCAATTAAACTAGGGTTAGGAAAGACCTCAGTACATTATGGAGAGCAAATAAAGCCCTTATGCAAATTAGTTTAGAATTGAGACCATCTGATTGGTTGATGCAATTGTCATTCAAAATAAGCCATTCTGATTGGTTTATGTACTCTCAGTCAACAGTTCTCTATTTTACAACTTTTGCTGGGACTATCATGCATTAGTCTTCAACCAGCAAGACAATTGGTCAAGAATGCTCTTGTTATCAACTATCTGTGGCTGGTTTTATAGGTTTTCAATTAAACTAGGGTTAGGAAGGACCTCAGTAAGTTATGGAGAGCAAATAAAGCCCTTATGCAAATTTGTTTAGAATTGTGACCATCTGATTGGTTGATGCAATTGTCATTCAAAATACACCATTCTGATTGGTTTATGTACTGTCAGTCAACAGTTCTCTATTTTACAACTTTTGCTGGGACTATCATGCATTAGTCTTCAACCAGCAAGACAATTGGTCAAAAATGCTCTTGTTATCAACTATCTGTGGCTGGTTTTGTAGGTTTTCAATTAAACTAGGGTTAGGAAGGACCTCAGTAAGTTATGGAGAGCAAATAAAGCCCTTATGCAAATTAGTTTAGAATTAAGACCATCTGATTGGTTGATGCAATTGTCATTCAAAATAAGCCATTCTGATTGGTTTATGTACTGTCAGTCAACAGTTCTCTATTTTACAACTTTTGCTGGGACTATCATGCATTAGTCTTCAACCAGCAAGACAATTGGTCAAGAATGCTCTTGTTATCAACTATCTGTGGCTGGTTTGGTAGGTTTTCAATTAAACTAGGGTTAGGAAAGACCTCAGTAAGTTATGGAGAGCAAATAAAGCCCTTATGCAAATTAGTTTAGAATTGAGACCATCTGATTGGTTGATGCAATTGTCATTCAAAATAAGCCATTCTGATTGGTTTATGTGCTGTCAGTCAACAGTTTTCTATTTTATAACTTTTGCTGGGACCATCATGCAATAGTCTTCTACCAGCAAGACAATTGGTCAAGAATGTAGTCAACAGTTTTCTATTTTACAACTTTTGCTGGCACCATCACGCAATAGCCTTCAACCAACAAGACAATTGGTCAAGAATGTTCTTGTTATCAACTATCTGTGGCTGGTTCTGCAGGTGTTCAATTAGACTAGGGTGAGGAAGGACCTCAGTAAGTTATGAAGAGCAAATAAAGCCCTTATGCAAATTAGTTCAGAATTGAGATCATATGATTGGTTGATGCAACTGTCATTCAAAATAAGCCATTCTGATTGGTTTATATACTGTCAGTCAACAGTTTTCTATTTTACAACTTTTGCTGGGACTATCATGCATTAGTCTTCAACCAGCAAGACAATTGGTCAAGAATGCTCTTGTTATCAACTATCTGTGGCTGGTTTGGTAGGTTTTCAATTAAACTAGGGTTAGGAAAGACCTCAGTAAGTTATGGAGAGCAAATAAAGCCCTTATGCAAATTAGTTTAGAATTGAGACCATCTGATTGGTTGATGCAATTGTCATTCAAAATAAGCCATTCTGATTGGTTTATGTGCTGTCAGTCAACAGTTTTCTATTTTATAACTTTTGCTGGGACCATCATGCAATAGTCTTCTACCAGCAAGACAATTGGTCAAGAATGTATTGGTCAAGAATGTAGTCAACAGTTTTCTATTTTACAACTTTTGCTGGCACCATCACGCAATAGCCTTCAACCAGCAAGACAATTGGTCAAGAATGTTCTTGTTATAAACTATCTGTGGCTGGTTCTGCAGGTGTTCAATTAGACTAGGGTGAGGAAGGACCTCAGTAAGTTATGAAGAGCAAATAAAGCCATTATACAAATTAGTTTAGAATTAAGACCATCTGATTGGTTGATGGAATTGTCATTCAAAATAAGCCATTCTGATTGGTTTATGTACTGTCAGTCAACAGTTCTCTATTTTACAACTTTTGCTGGGACTATCATGCATTAGTCTACAACCAGCAAGACAATTGGTCAAGAATGCTCTTGTTATCAACTATCTGTGGCTGGTTCTGCAGGTGTTCAATTAAACTAGGGTGAGGAAGGACCTCAGTAAGTTATGAAGAGCAAATAAAGCCCTTATGCAAATTGGTTCAGAATTGAGATCATATGATTGGTTGATGCAACTGTCATTTAAAATAAGCCATTCTGATTGGTTTATGTACTGTCAGTCAACAGTTTTCTATTTTACAACTTTTGCTGGGACTATCATGCATTAGTCTTCAACCAGCAAGACAATTGGTCAAGAATGCTCTTGTTATCAACTATCTGTGGCTGGTATGGTAGGTTTTCAATTAAACTAGGGTTAGGAAAGACCTCAGTAAGTTATGGAGAGCAAATAAAGCCCTTATGCAAATTAGTTTAGAATTGAGACCATCTGATTGGTTGATGCAATTGTCATTCAAAATAAGCCATTCTGATTGGTTTATATACTGTCAGTCAACAGTTTTCTATTTTACAACTTTTGCTGGGACTATCATGCATTAGTCTTCAACCAGCAAGACAATTGGTCAAGAATGCTCTTGTTATCTACTATCTGTGGCTGGTTCTGCAGGTGTTCAATTAAACTAGGGTTAGGAAAGACCTCAGTAAGTTATGGAGAGCAAATAAAGCCCTTATGCAAATTAGTTTAGAATTGAGACCATCTGATTGGTTTATGTACTGTCAGTGAACAGTTCTCTATTTTACAACTTTTGCTGGGACTATCATGCATTAGTCTTTAACCAGCAAGACATTTGGTCAAGAATGCTCTTGTTATCAACTATCTGTGGCTGGTTTTATAGGTTTTCAATTAAACTAGGGTTAGGAAGGACCTCAGTAAGTTATGGAGAGCAAATAAAGCCCTTATGAAAATTAGTTCAGAATTCAGATCATCTGATTGGTTGATGGAACTGTCATTCAAAATAAGCCATTCTGATTGGTTTATATACTGTCAGTCAACAGTTTTCTATTTTACAACTTTTGCTGGGACTATCATGCATTAGTCTTCAACCAGAAAGACAATTGGTCAAGAATGCTCTTGTTATCAACTATCTGTGGCTGGTTTGGTAGGTTTTCAATTAAACTAGGGTTAGGAAAGACCTCAGTAAGTTATGGAGAGCAAATAAAGCCCTTATGCAAATTAGTTTAGAATTGAGACCATCTGATTGGTTGATGCAATTGTCATTCAAAATAAGCCATTCTGATTGGTTTATGTGCTGTCAGTCAACAGTTTTCTATTTTATAACTTTTGCTGGGACCATCATGCAATAGTCTTCTACCAGCAAGACAATTGGTCAAGAATGTAGTCAACAGTTTTCTATTTTACAACTTTTGCTGGCACCATCACGCAATAGCCTTCAACCAACAAGACAATTGGTCAAGAATGTTCTTGTTATCAACTATCTGTGGCTGGTTCTGCAGGTGTTCAATTAGACTAGGGTGAGGAAGGACCTCAGTAAGTTATGAAGAGCAAATAAAGCCATTATGCAAATTAGTTCAGAATTGAGACCATCTGATTGGTTGATGCAACTGTCATTCAAAATAAGCCATTCTGATTGGTTTATGTACCATCAGTCAACAGTTTCCTATTTTACAACGTTTGCTGGGACCATCATACAATAGTCTTCAACCAGCAAGACAATTGGTCAATAATGTTCTTGTTATCAACTATCTGTGGCTTGTTCTGCAGTTGTTCAATTAGAATAGGGTGAGGAAGGACCTCAGTAAGTTATAAAGAGCAAATAAAGCCCTTATGCAAATTAGTTCAGAATTGAGATCATATGATTGGTTGATGCAACTGTCATTCAAAATAAGCCATTCTGATTGGTTTATATACTGTCAGTCAACAGTTTTCTATTTTACAACTTTTGCTGGGACTATCATGCATTAGTCTTCAACCAGCAAGACAATTGGTCAAGAATGCTCTTGTTATCAACTATCTGTGGCTGGTTTGGTAGGTTTTCAATTAAACTAGGGTTAGGAAAGACCTCAGTAAGTTATGGAGAGCAAATAAAGCCCTTATGCAAATTAGTTTAGAATTGAGACCATCTGATTGGTTGATGCAATTGTCATTCAAAATAAGCCATTCTGATTGGTTTATGTGCTGTCAGTCAACAGTTTTCTATTTTATAACTTTTGCTGGGACCATCATGCAATAGTCTTCTACCAGCAAGACAATTGGTCAAGAATGTATTGGTCAAGAATGTAGTCAACAGTTTTCTATTTTACAACTTTTGCTGGCACCATCACGCAATAGCCTTCAACCAGCAAGACAATTGGTCAAGAATGTTCTTGTTATAAACTATCTGTGGCTGGTTCTGCAGGTGTTCAATTAGACTAGGGTGAGGAAGGACCTCAGTAAGTTATGAAGAGCAAATAAAGCCATTATGCAAATTAGTTTAGAATTAAGACCATCTGATTGGTTGATGGAATTGTCATTCAAAATAAGCCATTCTGATTGGTTTATGTACTGTCAGTCAACAGTTCTCTATTTTACAACTTTTGCTGGGACTATCATGCATTAGTCTACAACCAGCAAGACAATTGGTCAAGAATGCTCTTGTTATCAACTATCTGTGGCTGGTTCTGCAGGTGTTCAATTAAACTAGGGTGAGGAAGGACCTCAGTAAGTTATGAAGAGCAAATAAAGCCCTTATGCAAATTGGTTCAGAATTGAGATCATATGATTGGTTGATGCAACTGTCATTTAAAATAAGCCATTCTGATTGGTTTATGTACTGTCAGTCAACAGTTTTCTATTTTACAACTTTTGCTGGGACTATCATGCATTAGTCTTCAACCAGCAAGACAATTGGTCAAGAATGCTCTTGTTATCAACTATCTGTGGCTGGTATGGTAGGTTTTCAATTAAACTAGGGTTAGGAAAGACCTCAGTAAGTTATGGAGAGCAAATAAAGCCCTTATGCAAATTAGTTTAGAATTGAGACCATCTGATTGGTTGATGCAATTGTCATTCAAAATAAGCCATTCTGATTGGTTTATATACTGTCAGTCAACAGTTTTCTATTTTACAACTTTTGCTGGGACTATCATGCATTAGTCTTCAACCAGCAAGACAATTGGTCAAGAATGCTCTTGTTATCTACTATCTGTGGCTGGTTCTGCAGGTGTTCAATTAAACTAGGGTTAGGAAAGACCTCAGTAAGTTATGGAGAGCAAATAAAGCCCTTATGCAAATTAGTTTAGAATTGAGACCATCTGATTGGTTTATGTACTGTCAGTGAACAGTTCTCTATTTTACAACTTTTGCTGGGACTATCATGCATTAGTCTTTAACCAGCAAGACATTTGGTCAAGAATGCTCTTGTTATCAACTATCTGTGGCTGGTTTTATAGGTTTTCAATTAAACTAGGGTTAGGAAGGACCTCAGTAAGTTATGGAGAGCAAATAAAGCCCTTATGCAAATTAGTTCAGAATTCAGATCATCTGATTGGTTGATGGAACTGTCATTCAAAATAAGCCATTCTGATTGGTTTATATACTGTCAGTCAACAGTTTTCTATTTTACAACTTTTGCTGGGACTATCATGCATTAGTCTTCAACCAGAAAGACAATTGGTCAAGAATGCTCTTGTTATCAACTATCTGTGGCTGGTTCTGCAGGTGTTCAATTAGACTAGGGTGAGGAAGGACCTCAGTAAGTTATGAAGAGCAAATAAAGCCCTTATGCAAATTGATTCAGAATTGAGATCATATGATTGGTTGATGCAACTGTCATTCAAAATAAGCCATTCTGATTGGTTTATGTACTGTCAGTCAACAGTTTTCTATTTTACAACTTTTGCTGGGACTATCATGCATTAGTCTTCAACCAGCAAGACAATTGGTCAAGAATGCTCTTGTTATCAACTATCTGTGGCTGGTTTGGTAGGTTTTCAATTAAACTAGGGTTAGGAAATACCTCAGTAAGTTATGGAGAGCAAATAAAGCCCTTATGCAAATTAGTTTAGAATTGAGACCATCTGATTGGTTGATGCAATTGTCATTCAAAATAAGCCATTCTGATTGGTTTATGTGCTGTCAGTCAACAGTTTTCTATTTTATAACTTTTGCTGGGACCATCATGCAATAGTCTTCTACCAGCAAGACAATTGGTCAAGAATGTTCTTGTTATCAACTATCTGTGGCTGGTTCTGCAGGTGTTCAATTAGACTAGGGTGAGGAAGGACCTCAGTAAGTTATGAAGAGCAAATAAAGCCATTATGCAAATTAGTTCAGAATTGAGACCATCTGATTGGTTGATGCAACTGTCATTCAAAATAAGCCATTCTGATTGGTTTATGTACCATCAGTCAACAGTTTCCTATTTTACAACGTTTGCTGGGACCATCATGCAATAGTCTTCAACCAGCAAGACAATTGGTCAATAATGTTCTGGTTATCAACTATCTGTGGCTTGTTCTGCAGTTGTTCAATTAGAATAGGGTGAGGAAGGACCTCAGTAAGTTCTAAAGAGCAAATAAAGCCCTTATGCAAATTAGTTCAGAATTGAGATCATCTGATTGGTTGATGCAACTGTCATTCAAAATAAGCCATTCTGATTGGTTTATATACTGTCAGTCAACAGTTTTCTATTTTACAACTTTTGCTGGGACTATCATGCATTAGTCTTCAACCAGAAAGACAATTGGTCAAGAATGCTCTTGTTATCAACTATCTGTGGCTGGTTCTGCAGGTGTTCAATTAGACTAGGGTGAGGAAGGACCTCAGTAAGTTATGAAGAGCAAATAAAGCCCTTATGCAAATTGGTTCAGAATTGAGATCATATGATTGGTTGATGCAACTGTCATTCAAAATAAGCCATTCTGATTGGTTTATGTACTGTCAGTCAACAGTTTTCTATTTTACAACTTTTGCTGGGACTATCATGCATTAGTCTTCAACCAGCAAGACAATTGGTCAAGAATGCTCTTGTTATCAACTATCTGTGGCTGGTTTGGTAGGTTTTCAATTAAACTAGGGTTAGGAAAGACCTCAGTAAGTTATGGAGAGCAAATAAAGCCCTTATGCAAATTAGTTTAGAATTGAGACCATCTGATTGGTTGATGCAATTGTCATTCAAAATAAGCCATTCTGATTGGTTTATGTGCTGTCAGTCAACAGTTTTCTATTTTATAACTTTTGCTGGGACCATCATGCAATAGTCTTCTACCAGCAAGACAATTGGTCAAAAATGTAGTCAACAGTTTTCTATTTTCCAACTTTTGCTGGCACCATCACGCAATAGCCTTCAACCAGCAAGACAATTGGTCAAGAATGTTCTTGTTATCAACTATCTGTGGCTGGTTCTGCAGGTGTTCAATTAGACTAGGGTGAGGAAGGACCTCAGTAAGTTATGAAGAGCAAATAAAGCCATTATGCAAATTAGTTCAGAATTGAGACCATCTGATTGGTTGTTGCAACTGTCATTCAAAATAAGCCATTCTGATTGGTTTATGTACTGTCAGTCAACAGTTCTCTATTTTACAACTTTTGCTGGGACTATCGTGCATTAGTCTTCAACCAGCAAGACAATTGGTCAAGAATGCTCTTGTTATCAACTATCTGTGGCTGGTTCAGCAGGTGTTCAATTAAACTAGGGTTAGGAAAGACCTCAGTAAGTTATGGAGAGCAAATAAAGCCCTTTTGCAAATTAATTTAGAATTGAGACCATCTGATTGGTTGATGCAATTGTCATTCAAAATAAGCCATTCTGATTGGTTTATGTGCTGTCAGTCAACAGTTTTCTATTTTATAACTTTTGCTGGGACCATCATGCAATAGTCTTCAACCAGCAAGACAATTGGTCAAGAATGTAGTCAACAGTTTTCTATTTTACAACTTTTGCTGGCACCATCACGCAATAGCCTTCAACCAGCAAGACAATTGGTCAAGAATGCTCTTGTTATCAACTATCTGTGGCTGGTTTTGTAGGTTTTCAATTAAACTAGGGTTAGGAAGGACCTCAGTAAGTTATGGAGAGCAAATAAAGCCCTTATGCAAATTAGTTTAGAATTAAGACCATCTGATTGGTTGATGCAATTGTCATTCAAAATAAGCCATTCTGATTGGTTTATGTACTGTCAGTCAACAGTTCTCTATTTTACAACTTTTGCTGGGACTATCATGCATTAGTCTTCAACCAGCAAGCCATTTGGTCAAGAATGCTCTTGTTATCAACTATCTGTGGATGGTTTTGTAGGTTTTCAATTAAACTAGGGTTAGGAAGGACCTCAGTAAGTTATGGAGAGCAAATAAAGCCCTTATGCAAATTAGTTCAGAATTGAGATCATCTGATTGGTTGATGCAACTGTCATTCAAAATAAGCCATTCTGATTGGTTTATATACTGTCAGACAACAGTTTTCTATTTCACAACTTTTGCTGGGACTATCATGCATTAGTCTTCAACCAGCAAGACAATTGGTCAAGAATGCTCTTGTTATCAACTATCTGTGGCTGGTTTTGTAGGTTTTCAATTAAACTAGGGTTAGGAAAGACCTCAGTAAGTTATGGAGAGCAAATAAAGCCCTTATGCAAATTAGTTTAGAATTGAGACCATCTGATTGGTTGATGCAATTGTCATTCAAAATAAGCCATTCTGATTGGTTTATGTGCTGTCAGTCAACAGTTTTCTATTTTATAACTTTTGCTGGGACCATCATGCAATAGTCTTCAACCAGCAAGACAATTGGTCAAGAATGTTGTCAACAGTTTTCTATTTTACAACTTTTGCTGGCACCATCACGCAATAGCCTTCAACCAGCAAGACAATTGGTCAAGAATGTTCTTGTTATCAACTATCTGTGGCTGGTTCTGCAGGTGTTCAATTAGACTAGGGTGAGGAAGGACCTCAGTAAGTGTATGAAGAGCAAATAAAGCCATTATGCAAATTAGTTCAGAATTGAGACCATCTGATTGGTTGATGCAACTGTCATTCAAAATAAGCCATTCTGATTGGTTTATGTACCATCAGTCAACAGTTTCCTATTTTACAACGTTTGCTGGGACCATCATGCAATAGTCTTCAACCAGCAAGACAATTGGTCAATAATGTTCTTGTTATCAACTATCTGTGGCTTGTTCTGCAGTTGTTCAATTAGAATAGGGTGAGGAAGGACCTCAGTAAGTTCTAAAGAGCAAATAAAGCCCTTATGCAAATTAGTTCAGAATTGAGATCATATGATTGGTTGATGCAACTGTCATTCAAAATAAGCCATTCTGATTGGTTTATATACTGTCAGTCAACAGTTTTCTATTTTACAACTTTTGCTGGGACTATCATGCATTAGTCTTCAACCAGCAAGACAATTGGTCAAGAATGCTCTTGTTATCAACTATCTGTGGCTGGTTTGGTAGGTTTTCAATTAAACTAGGGTTAGGAAAGACCTCAGTAAGTTATGGAGAGCAAATAAAGCCCTTATGCAAATTAGTTTAGAATTGAGACCATCTGATTGGTTGATGCAATTGTCATTCAAAATAAGCCATTCTGATTGGTTTATGTGCTGTCAGTCAACAGTTTTCTATTTTATAACTTTTGCTGGGACCATCATGCAATAGTCTTCTACCAGGAAGACAATTGGTCAAGAATGTAGTCAACAGTTTTCTATTTTACAACTTTTGCTGGCACCATCACGCAATAGCCTTCAACCAGCAAGACAATTGGTCAATAATGTTCTTGTTATCAACTATCTGTGGCTTGTTCTGCAGTTGTTCAATTAGAATAGGGTGAGGAAGGACCTCAGTAAGTTATAAAGAGCAAATAAAGCCCTTATGCAAATTAGTTCAGAATTGAGATCATCTGATTGGTTGATGCAACTGTCATTCAAAATAAGCCATTCTGATTGGTTTATATACTGTCAGTCAACATTTTTCTATTTTACAACTTTTGCTGGGACTATCATGCATTAGTCTTCAACCAGAAAGACAATTGGTCAAGAATGCTCTTGTTATCAACTATCTGTGGCTGGTTCTGCAGGTGTTCAATTAGACTAGGGTGAGGAAGGACCTCAGTAAGTTATGAAGAGCAAATAAAGCCCTTATGCAAATTGGTTCAGAATTGAGATCATATGATTGGTTGATGCAACTGTCATTCAAAATAAGCCATTCTGATTGGTTTATGTACTGTCAGTCAACAGTTTTCTATTTTACAACTTTTGCTGGGACTATCATGCATTAGTCTTCAACCAGCAAGACAATTGGTCAAGAATGCTCTTGTTATCAACTATCTGTGGCTGGTTTGGTAGGTTTTCAATTAAACTAGGGTTAGGAAAGACCTCAGTAAGTTATGGAGAGCAAATAAAGCCCTTATGCAAATTAGTTTAGAATTGAGACCATCTGATTGGTTGATGCAATTGTCATTCAAAATAAGCCATTATGATTGGTTTATGTGCTGTCAGTCAACAGTTTTCTATTTTATAACTTTTGCTGGGACCATCATGCAATAGTCTTCTACCAGCAAGACAATTGGTCAAGAATGTAGTCAACAGTTTTCTATTTTACAACTTTTGCTGGCACCATCACGCAATAGCCTTCAACCAACAAGACAATTGGTCAAGAATGTTCTTGTTATCAACTATCTGTGGCTGGTTCTGCAGGTGTTCAATTAGACTAGGGTGAGGAAGGACCTCAGTAAGTTATGAAGAGCAAATAAAGCCATTATGCAAATTAGTTCAGAATTGAGACCATCTGATTGGTTGATGCAACTGTCATTCAAAATAAGCCATTCTGATTGGTTTATGTACCATCAGTCAACAGTTTCCTATTTTACAACGTTTGCTGGGACCATCATGCAAAAGTCTTCAACCAGCAAGCCAATTGGTCAATAATGTTCTTGTTATCAACTATCTGTGGCTGGTTCTGCAGTTGTTCAATTAGAATAGGGTGAGGAAGGACCTCAGTAAGTTATAAAGAGCAAATAAAGCCCTTATGCAAATTAGTTCAGAATTGAGATCATATGATTGGTTGATGCAACTGTCATTCAAAATAAGCCATTCTGATTGGTTTATATACTGTCAGTCAACAGTTTTCTATTTTACAACTTTTGCTGGGACTATCATGCATTAGTCTTCAACCAGCAAGACAATTGGTCAAGAATGCTCTTGTTATCAACTATCTGTGGCTGGTTTGGTAGGTTTTCAATTAAACTAGGGTTAGGAAAGACCTCAGTAAGTTATGGAGAGCAAATAAAGCCCTTATGCAAATTAGTTTAGAATTGAGACCATCTGATTGGTTGATGCAATTGCCATTCAAAATAAGCCATTCTGATTGGTTTATGTGCTGTCAGTCAACAGTTTTCTATTTTATAACTTTTGCTGGGACCATCATGCAATAGTCTTCTACCAGCAAGACAATTGGTCAAGAATGTATTGGTCAAGAATGTAGTCAACAGTTTTCTATTTTACAACTTTTGCTGGCACTATCACGCAATAGCCTTCAACCAGCAAGACAAATGGTCAAGAATGTTCTTGTTATCAACTATCTGTGGCTGGTTCTGCAGGTGTTCAATTAGACTAGGGTGAGGAAGGACCTCAGTAAGTTATGAAGAGCAAATAAAGCCATTATGCAAATTAGTTTAGAATTAAGACCATCTGATTGGTTGATGCAATTGTCATTCAAAATAAGCCATTCTGATTGGTTTATGTACTGTCAGTCAACAGTTCTCTATTTTACAACTTTTGCTGGGACTATCATGCATTAGTCTTCAACCAGCTCGACAATTTGTCAAGAATGCTCTTGTTATCAACTATCTGTGGCTGGTTCTGCAGGTGTTCAATTAAACTAGGGTGAGGAAGGACCTCAGTAAGTTATGAAGAGCAAATAAAGCCCTTATGCAAATTGGTTCAGAATTGAGATCATATGATTGGTTGATGCAACTGTCATTTAAAATACGCCATTCTGATTGGTTTATGTACTGTCAGTCAACAGTTTTCTATTTTACAACTTTTGCTGGGACTATCATGCATTAGTCTTCAACCAGCAAGACAATTGGTCAAGAATGCTCTTGTTATCTACTATCTGTGGCTGGTTCTGCAGGTGTTCAATTAAACTAGGGTTAGGAAAGACCTCAGTAAGTTATGGAGAGCAAATAAAGCCCTTATGCAAATTAGATTAGAATTGAGACCATCTGATTGGTTGATGCAATTGTCATTCTGATTGGTTTATGTACTGTCAGTCAACAGTTCTCTATTTTACAACTTTTGCTGGGACTATCATGCATTAGTCTTTAACCAGCAAGACATTTGGTCAAGAATGCTCTTGTTATCAACTATCTGTGGCTGGTTTTATAGGTTTTCAATTAAACTAGGGTTAGGAAGGACCTCAGTAAGTTATGGAGAGCAAATAAAGCCCTTATGCAAATTAGTTCAGAATTCAGATCATCTGATTGGTTGATGGAACTGTCATTCAAAATAAGCCATTCTGATTGGTTTATATACTGTCAGTCAACAGTTTTCTATTTTACAACTTTTGCTGGGACTATCATGCATTAGTCTTCAACCAGAAAGACAATTGGTCAAGAATGCTCTTGTTATCAACTATCTGTGGCTGGTTCTGCAGGTGTTCAATTAGACTAGGGTGAGGAAGGACCTCAGTAAGTTATGAAGAGCAAATAAAGCCCTTATGCAAATTGATTCAGAATTGAGATCATATGATTGGTTGATGCAACTGTCATTCAAAATAAGCCATTCTGATTGGTTTATGTACTGTCAGTCAACAGTTTTCTATTTTACAACTTTTGCTGGGACTATCATGCATTAGTCTTCAACCAGCAAGACAATTGGTCAAGAATGCTCTTGTTATCAACTATCTGTGGCTGGTTTGGTAGGTTTTCAATTAAACTAGGGTTAGGAAATACCTCAGTAAGTTATGGAGAGCAAATAAATCCCTTATGCAAAGTAGTTTAGAATTGAGACCATCTGATTGGTTGATGCAATTGTCATTCAAAATAAGCCATTCTGATTGGTTTATGTGCTGTCAGTCAACAGTTTTCTATTTTATAACTTTTGCTGGGACCATCATGCAATAGTCTTCTACCAGCAAGACAATTGGTCAAGAATGTTCTTGTTATCAACTATCTGTGGCTGGTTCTGCAGGTGTTCAATTAGACTAGGGTGAGGAAGGACCTCAGTAAGTTATGAAGAGCAAATAAAGCCATTATGCAAATTAGTTCAGAATTGAGACCATCTGATTGGTTGATGCAACTGTCATTCAAAATAAGCCATTCTGATTGGTTTATGTACCATCAGTCAACAGTTTCCTATTTTACAACGTTTGCTGGGACCATCATGCAATAGTCTTCAACCAGCAAGACAATTGGTCAATAATGTTCTGGTTATCAACTATCTGTGGCTTGTTCTGCAGTTGTTCAATTAGAATAGGGTGAGGAAGGACCTCAGTAAGTTCTAAAGAGCAAATAAAGCCCTTATGCAAATTAGTTCAGAATTGAGATCATATGATTGGTTGATGCAACTGTCATTCAAAATAAGCCATTCTGATTGGTTTATATACTGTCAGTCAACAGTTTTCTATTTTACAACTTTTGCTGGGACTATCATGCATTAGTCTTCAACCAGAAAGACAATTGGTCAAGAATGCTCTTGTTATCAACTATCTGTGGCTGGTTCTGCAGGTGTTCAATTAGACTAGGGTGAGGAAGGACCTCAGTAAGTTATGAAGAGCAAATAAAGCCCTTATGCAAATTGGTTCAGAATTGAGATCATATGATTGGTTGATGCAACTGTCATTCAAAATAAGCCATTCTGATTGGTTTATGTACTGTCAGTCAACAGTTTTCTATTTTACAACTTTTGCTGGGACTATCATGCATTAGTCTTCAACCAGCAAGACAATTGGTCAAGAATGCTCTTGTTATCAACTATCTGTGGCTGGTTTGGTAGGTTTTCAATTAAACTAGGGTTAGGAAAGACCTCAGTAAGTTATGGAGAGCAAATAAAGCCCTTATGCAAATTAGTTTAGAATTGAGACCATCTGATTGGTTGATGCAATTGTCATTCAAAATAAGCCATTCTGATTGGTTTATGTGCTGTCAGTCAACAGTTTTCTATTTTATAACTTTTGCTGGGACCATCATGCAATAGTCTTCTACCAGCAAGACAATTGGTCAAGAATGTAGTCAACAGTTTTCTATTTTCCAACTTTTGCTGGCACCATCACGCAATAGCCTTCAACCAGCAAGACAATTGGTCAAGAATGTTCTTGTTATCAACTATCTGTGGCTGGTTCTGCAGGTGTTCAATTAGACTAGGGTGAGGAAGGACCTCAGTAAGTTATGAAGAGCAAATAAAGCCATTATGCAAATTAGTTCAGAATTGAGACCATCTGATTGGTTGATGCAACTGTCATTCAAAATAAGCCATTCTGATTGGTTTATGTACTGTCAGTCAACAGTTCTCTATTTTACAACTTTTGCTGGGACTATCGTGCATTAGTCTTCAACCAGCAAGACAATTGGTCAAGAATGCTCTTGTTATCAACTATCTGTGGCTGGTTCAGCAGGTGTTAAATTAAACTAGGGTTAGGAAAGACCTCAGTAAGTTATGGAGAGCAAATAAAGCCCTTATGCAAATTAGTTTAGAATTGAGACCATCTGATTGGTTGATGCAATTGTCATTCAAAATAAGCCATTCTGATTGGTTTATGTGCTGTCAGTCAACAGTTTTCTATTTTATAACTTTTGCTGGGACCATCATGCAATAGTCTTCAACCAGCAAGACAATTGGTCAAGAATGTAGTCAACAGTTTTCTATTTTACAACTTTTGCTGGCACCATCACGCAATAGCCTTCAACCAGCAAGACAATTGGTCAAGAATGCTCTTGTTATCAACTATCTGTGGCTGGTTTTGTAGGTTTTCAATTAAACTAGGGTTAGGAAGGACCTCAGTAAGTTATGGAGAGCAAATAAAGCCCTTATACAAATTAGTTTAGAATTAAGACCATCTGATTGGTTGATGCATTTGTCATTCAAAATAAGCCATTCTGATTGGTTTATGCACTGTCAGTCAACAGTTCTCTATTTTACAACTTTTGCTGGGACTATCATGCATTAGTCTTCAACCAGCAAGCCATTTGGTCAAGAATGCTCTTGTTATCAACTATCTGTGGCTGGTTTTGTAGGTTTTCAATTAAACTAGGGTTAGGAAGGACCTCAGTAAGTTTTGGAGAGCAAATAAAGCCCTTATGCAAATTAGTTCAGAATTGAGACCATCTGATTGGTTGATGCAATTGTCATTCAAAATACACCATTCTGATTGGTTTATGTACTGTCAGTCAACAGTTCTCTATTTTACAACTTTTGCTGGGACTATCATGCATTAGTCTTCAACCAGCAAGACAATTGGTCAAGAATGCTCTTGTTATCAACTATCTGTGGCTGGTTTTGTAGGTTTTCAATTAAACTAGGGTTAGGAAGGACCTCAGTAAGTTATGGAGAGCAAATAAAGCCCTTATGCAAATTAGTTTAGAATTAAGACCATCTGATTGGTTGATGCAATTGTCATTCAAAATAAGCCATTCTGATTGGTTTATGTACTGTCAGTCAACAGTTCTCTATTTTACAACTTTTGCTGGGACTATCATGCATTAGTCTTCAACAAGCAAGACATTTGGTCAAGAATGCTCTTGTTATCAACTATCTGTGGCTGGTTTTGTAGGTTTTCAATTAAACTAGGGTTAGGAAGGACCTCAGTAAGTTATGGAGAGCAAATAAAGCCCTTATGCAAATTAGTTCAGAATTGAGATCATCTGATTGGTTGATGCAACTGTCATTCAAAATAAGCCATTCTGATTGGTTTATATACTGTCAGACAACAGTTTTCTATTTCACAACTTTTGCTGGGACTATCATGCATTAGTCTTCAACCAGCAAGACAATTGGTCAAGAATGCTCTTGTTATCAACTATCTGTGGCTGGTTTTGTAGGTTTTCAATTAAACTAGGGTTAGGAAAGACCTCAGTAAGTTATGGAGAGCAAATAAAGCCCTTATGCAAATTAGTTTAGAATTGAGACCATCTGATTGGTTGATGCAATTGTCATTCAAAATAAGCCATTCTGATTGGTTTATGTGCTGTCAGTCAACAGTTTTCTATTTTATAACTTTTGCTGGGACCATCATGCAATAGTCTTCAACCAGCAAGACAATTGGTCAAGAATGTAGTCAACAGTTTTCTATTTTACAACTTTTGCTGGCACCATCACGCAATAGCCTTCAACCAGCAAGACAATTGGTCAAGAATGTTCTTGTTATCAACTATCTGTGGCTGGTTCTGCAGGTGTTCAATTAGAATAGGGTGAGGAAGGACCTCAGTAAGTTATAAAGAGCAAATAAAGCCCTTATGCAAATTAGTTCAGAATTGAGATCATATGATTGGTTGATGCAACTGTCATTCAAAATAAGCCATTCTGATTGGTTTATATACTGTCAGTCAACAGTTTTCTATTTTACAACTTTTGCTGGGACTATCATGCATTAGTCTTCAACCAGCAAGACAATTGGTCAAGAATGCTCTTGTTATCAACTATCTGTGGCTGGTTTGGTAGGTTTTCAATTAAACTAGGGTTAGGAAAGACCTCAGTAAGTTATGGAGAGCAAATAAAGCCCTTATGCAAATTAGTTTAGAATTGAGACCATCTGATTGGTTGATGCAATTGTCATTCAAAATAAGCCATTCTGATTGGTTTATGTGCTGTCAGTCAACAGTTTTCTATTTTATAACTTTTGCTGGAACCATCATGCAATAGTCTTCAACCAGCAAGACAATTGGTCAAGAATGTAGTCAACAGTTTTCTATTTTACAACTTTTGCTGGCACCATCACGCAATAGCCTTCAACCAGCAAGACAATTGGTCAAGAATGCTCTTGTTATCAACTATCTGTGGCTGGTTTTGTAGGTTTTCAATTAAACTAGGGTTAGGAAGGACCTCAGTAAGTTATGAAGAGCAAATAAAGCCCTTATGCAAATTAGTTTAGAATTAAGACCATCTGATTGGTTGATGCAATTGTCATTCAAAATAAGCCATTCTGATTGGTTTATGTACTGTCAGTCAGCAGTTCTCTATTTTACAACTTTTGCTGGGACTATCATGCATTAGTCTTCAACCAGCAAGACATTTGGTCAAGCATGTTCTTGTTATCAACTATCTGTGGCTGGTTTTGTAGGTTTTCAATTAAACTAGGGTTAGGAAGGACCTCAGTAAGTTATGGAGAGCAAATAAAGCCCTTATGCAAATTAGTTCAGAATTGAGACCATCTGATTGGTTGATGCAATTGTCATTCAAAATACAGCATTTTGATTGGTTTATGTACTGTCAGTCAACAGTTCTCTATTTTACAACTTTTGCTGGGACTATCATGCATTAGTCTTCAACCAGCAAGACAATTGGTCAAGAATGCTCTTGTTATCAACTATCTGTGGCTGGTTTTGTAGGTTTTCAATTAAACTAGGGTTAGGAAGGACCTCAGTAAGTTATGGAGAGCAAATAAAGCCCTTATGCAAATTAGTTTAGAATTAAGACCATCTGATTGGTTGATGCAATTGTCATTCAAAATAAGCCATTCTGATTGGTTTATGTACTGTCAGTCAACAGTTCTCTATTTTACAACTTTTGCTGGGACTATCATGCATTAGTCTTCAACCAGCAAGACATTTGGTCAAGAATGCTCTTGTTATCAACTATCTGTGGCTGGTTTTGTAGGTTTTCAATTAAACTAGGGTTAGGAAGGACCTCAGTAAGTTATGGAGAGCAAATAAAGCCCTTATGCAAATTAGTTCAGAATTGAGATCATCTGATTGGTTGATGCAACTGTCATTCAAAATAAGCCATTCTGATTGGTTTATATACTGTCAGACAACAGTTTTCTATTTTACAACTTTTGCTGGGACTATCATGCATTAGTCTTCAACCAGCAAGACAATTGGTCAAGAATGCTCTTGTTATCAACTATCTGTGGGTGGTTTTGTAGGTTTTCAATTAAACTAGGGTTAGGAAGGACCTCAGTAAGTTATGGAGAGCAAATAAAGCCCTTATGCAAATTAGTTCAGAATTGAGATCATCTGATTGGTTGATGCAACTGTCATTCAAAATAAGCCATTCTGATTGGTGTATATACTGTCAGTCAAAAGTTTTCTATTTTACAACTTTTGCTGGGACTATCATGCATTAGTCTTCAACCAGCAAGACAATTGGTCAAGAATGCTCTTGTTATGAACTATCTGTGGCTGGTTCTGCAGGTGTTCAATTAAACTAGGGTTAGGAAAGACCTCAGTACATTATGGAGAGCAAATAAAGCCCTTATGCAAATTAGTTTAGAATTGAGACCATCTGATTCGTTGATGCAATTGTCATTCAAAATAAGCCATTCTGATTGGTTTATGTACTGTCAGTCAACAGTTCTCTATTTTACAACTTTTGCTGGGACTATCATGCATTAGTCTTCAACCAGCAAGACAATTGGTCAAGAATGCTCTTGTTATCAACTATCTGTGGCTGGTTTTATAGGTTTTCAATTAAACTAGGGTTAGGAAGGACCTCAGTAAGTTATGGAGAGCAAATAAAGCCCTTATGCAAATTAGTTTAGAATTAAGACCATCTGATTGGTTGATGCAATTGTCATTCAAAATAAGCCATTCTGATTGGTTTATGTACTGTCAGTCAACAGTTCTCTATTTTACAACTTTTGCTGGGACTATCATGCATTAGTCTTCAACCAGCAAGACATTTGGTCAAGAATGCTCTTGTTATTAACTATCTGTGGCTGGTTTTATAGGTTTTCAATTAAACTAGGGTTAGGAAGGACCTCAGTAAGTTATGGAGAGCAAATAAAGCCCTTATGCAAATTTGTTTAGAATTGTGACCATCTGATTGGTTGATGCAATTGTCATTCAAAATAAGCCATTCTGATTGGTTTATGTACTGTCAGTCAACAGTTCTCTATTTTACAACTTTTGCTGGGACTATCATGCCTTAGTCTTCAACCAGCAAGACATTTGGTCAAGAATGCTCTTGTTATCAACTATCTGTGGCTGGTTTTGTAGGTTTTCAATTAAACTAGGGTTAGGAAGGACCTCAGTAAGTTACGGAGAGCAAATAAAGCCCTTATGCAAATTAGTTCAGAATTGAGATCATCTGATTGGTTGATGCAACTGTCATTCAAAATAAGCCATTCTGATTGGTTTATATACTGTCAGTCAACAGTTTTCTATTTTACAACTTTTGCTGGGACTATCATGCATTAGTCTTCAACCAGAAAGACAATTGGTCAAGAATGCTCTTGTTATCAACTATCTGTGGCTGGTTCTGCAGGTGTTCAATTAGACTAGGGTGAGGAAGGACCTCAGTAAGTTATGAAGAGCAAATAAAGCCCTTATGCAAATTGGTTCAGAATTGAGATCATATGATTGGTTGATGCAACTGTCATTCAAAATAAGCCATTCTGATTGGTTTATGTACTGTCAGTCAACAGTTTTCTATTTTACAACTTTTGCTGGGACTATCATGCATTAGTCTTCAACCAGCAAGACAATTGGTCAAGAATGCTCTTGTTATCAACTATCTGTGGCTGGTTTGGTAGGTTTTCAATTAAACTAGGGTTAGGAAAGACCTCAGTAAGTTATGGAGAGCAAATAAAGCCCTTATGCAAATTAGTTTAGAATTGAGACCATCTGATTGGTTGATGCAATTGTCATTCAAAATAAGCCATTCTGATTGGTTTATGTGCTGTCAGTCAACAGTTTTCTATTTTATAACTTTTGCTGGGACCATCATGCAATAGTCTTCTACCAGCAAGACAATTGGTCAAGAATGTAGTCAACAGTTTTCTATTTTACAACTTTTGCTGGCACCATCACGCAATAGCCTTCAACCAACAAGACAATTGGTCAAGAATGTTCTTGTTATCAACTATCTGTGGCTGGTTCTGCAGGTGTTCAATTAGACTAGGGTGAGGAAGGACCTCAGTAAGTTATGAAGAGCAAATAAAGCCATTATGCAAATTAGTTCAGAATTGAGACCATCTGATTGGTTGATGCAACTGTCATTCAAAATAAGCCATTCTGATTGGTTTATGTACCATCAGTCAACAGTTTCCTATTTTACAACGTTTGCTGGGACCATCATGCAATAGTCTTCAACCAGCAAGACAATTGGTCAATAATGTTCTTGTTATCAACTATCTGTGGCTTGTTCTGCAGTTGTTCAATTAGAATAGGGTGAGGAAGGACCTCAGTAAGTTATAAAGAGCAAATAAAGCCCTTATGCAAATTAGTTCAGAATTGAGATCATATGATTGGTTGATGCAACTGTCATTCAAAATAAGCCATTCTGATTGGTTTATATACTGTCAGTCAACAGTTTTCTATTTTACAACTTTTGCTGGGACTATCATGCATTAGTCTTCAACCAGCAAGACAATTGGTCAAGAATGCTCTTGTTATCAACTATCTGTGGCTGGTTTGGTAGGTTTTCAATTAAACTAGGGTTAGGAAAGACCTCAGTAAGTTATGGAGAGCAAATAAAGCCCTTATGCAAATTAGTTTAGAATTGAGACCATCTGATTGGTTGATGCAATTGTCATTCTGATTGGTTTATGTACTGTCAGTCAACAGTTCTCTATTTTACAACTTTTGCTGGGACTATCATGCATTAGTCTTTAACCAGCAAGACATTTGGTCAAGAATGCTCTTGTTATCAACTATCTGTGGCTGGTTTTATAGGTTTTCAATTAAACTAGGGTTAGGAAGGACCTCAGTAAGTTATGGAGAGCAAATGAAGCCCTTATGCAAATTAGTTCAGAATTCAGATCATCTGATTGGTTGATGGAACTGTCATTCAAAATAAGCCATTCTGATTGGTTTATATACTGTCAGTCAACAGTTTTCTATTTTACAACTTTTGCTGGGACTATCATGCATTAGTCTTCAACCAGCAAGACAATTGGTCAAGAATGCTCTTGTTATCAACTATCTGTGACTGGTTTTATAGGTTTTCAATTAAACTAGGGTTAGGAAGGACCTCAGTAAGTTATGGAGAGCAAATAAAGCCCTTATGCAAATTAGTTTAGAATTGAGACCATCTGATTGGTTGATGCAATTGTCATTCAAAATACACCATTCTGATTGGTTTATGTACTGTCAGTCAACAGTTCTCTATTTTACAACTTTTGCTGGGACTATCATGCATTAGTCTTCAACCAGCAAGACAATTGGTCAAGAATGCTTTTGTTATCAACTATCTGTGGCTGGTTCTGCAGGTGTTCAATTAAACTAGGGTTAGGAAAGACCTCAGTACGTTATGGAGAGCAAATAAAGCCCTTATGCAAATTAGTTTAGAATTGAGACCATCTGATTGGTTGATGCAATTGTCATTCAAAATAAGCCATTCTGATTGGTTTATGTACTGTCAGTCAACAGTTCTCTATTTTACAACTTTTGCTGGGACTATCATGCATTAGTCTTCAACCAGCAAGACAATTGGTCAAGAATGCTCTTGTTATCAACTATCTGTGGCTGGTTTTATAGGTTTTCAATTAAACTTGGGTTAGGAAGGACCTCAGTAAGTTATGGAGAGCAAATAAAGCCCTTATGCAAATTAGTTTAGAATTGAGACCATCTGATTGGTTGATGCAATTGTCATTCAAAATACACCATTCTGATTGGTTTATGTACTGTCAGTCAACAGTTCTCTATTTTACAACTTTTGCTGGGACTATCATGCATTAGTCTTCAACCAGCAAGACAATTGGTCAAGAATGCTCTTGTTATCAACTATCTGTGGCTGGTTCTGCAGGTGTTCAATTAAACTAGGGTTAGGAAAGACCTCAGTAAGTTATGGAGAGCAAATAAAGCCCTTATGCAAATTAGTTTAGAATTGAGACCATCTGATTGGTTGATGCAATTGTCATTCAAAATAAGCCATTCTGATTGGTTTATGTACTGTCAGTCAACAGTTCTCTATTTTACAACTTTTGCTGGGACTATCATGCATTAGTCTTTAACCAGCAAGACATTTGGTCAAGAATGCTCTTGTTATCAACTATCTGTGGCTGGTTTTGTAGGTTTTCAATTAAACTAGGGTTAGGAAGGACCTGAGTAAGTTATGGAGAGCAAATAAAGCCCTTATGCAAATTAGTTCAGAATTGAGATCATCTGATTGGTTGATGCAACTGTCATTCAAAATAAGCCATTCTGATTGGTTTATATACTGTCAGTCAACAGTTTTCTATTTTACAACTTTTGCTGGGACTATCATGCATTAGTCTTCAACCAGAAAGACAATTGGTCAAGAATGCTCTTGTTATCAACTATCTGTGGCTGGTTCTGCAGGTGTTCAATTAGACTAGGGTGAGGAAGGACCTCAGTAAGTTATGAAGAGCAAATAAAGTCCTTATGCAAATTGGTTCAGAATTGAGATCATATGATTGGTTGATGCAACTGTCATTCAAAATAAGCCATTCTGATTGGTTTATGTACTGTCAGTCAACAGTTTTCTATTTTACAACTTTTGCTGGGACTATCATGCATTAGTCTTCAACCAGCAAGACAATTGGTCAAGAATGCTCTTGTTATCAACTATCTGTGGCTGGTTTGGTAGGTTTTCAATTAAACTAGGGTTAGGAAAGACCTCAGTAAGTTATGGAGAGCAAATAAAGCCCTTATGCAAATTAGTTTAGAATTGAGACCATCTGATTGGTTGATGCAATTGTCATTCAAAATAAGCCATTCTGATTGGTTTATGTGCTGTCAGTCAACAGTTTTCTATTTTATAACTTTTGCTGGGACTATCATGCATTAGTCTTCAACCAGCAAGACAAGTGGTCAAGAATGCTCTTGTTATCAACTATCTGTGGCTGGTTTTGTAGTTTTTCAATTAAACTAGGGTTAGGAAGGACCTCAGTAAGTTATGGAGAGCAAATAAAGCCCTTATGCAAATTAGTTCAGAATTGAGATCATCTGATTGGTTGATGCAACTGTCATTCAAAATAAGCCATTCTGATTGGTTTATATACTGTCAGTCAACAGTTTTCTATTTTACAACTTTTGCTGGGACTATCATGCATTAGTCTTCAACCAGCAAGACAATTGGTCAAGAATGCTCTTGTTATCAACAATCTGTGGCTGGTTCTGCAGGTGTTCAATTAAACTAGGGTTAGGAAAGACCTCAGTACGTTATGGAGAGCAAATAAAGCCCTTATGCAAATTAGTTTAGAATTAAGACCATCTGATTGGTTGATGCAATTGTCATTCAAAATAGGCCATTCTGATTGGTTTATGTACTGTCAGTCAACAGTTCTCTATTTTACAACTTTTGCTGGGACTATCATGCATTAGTCTTCAACCAGCAAGACATTTGGTCAAGAATGCTCTTGTTATCAACTATCTGTGGGTGGTTTTGCAGGTTTTCAATTAAACTAGGGTTAGGAAGGACCTCAGTAAGTTATGGAGAGCAAATAAAGCCCTTATGCAAATTAGTTCAGAATTGAGATCATCTGATTGGTTGATGCAACTGTCATTCAAAATAAGCCATTCTGATTGGTTTATATACTGTCAGTCAACAGTTTTCTATTTTACAACTTTTGCTGGGACTATCATGCATTAGTCTTCAACCAGCAAGACAATTGGTCAAGAATGCTCTTGTTATCAACTATCTGTGGCTGGTTTTATAGGTTTTCAATTAAATTAGGGTTAGGAAGGACCTCAGTAAGTTATGGAGAGCAAATAAAGCCCTTATGCAAATTAGTTTAGAATTGAGACCATCTGATTGGTTGATGCAATTGTCATTCAAAATACACCATTCTGATTGGTTTATGTACTGTCAGTCAACAGTTCTCTATTTTACAACTTTTGCTGGGACTATCATGCATTAGTCTTCAACCAGCAAGACAATTGGTCAAGATTGCTCTTGTTATCAACTATCTGTGGCTGGTTTTGTCGGTTTTCAATTAAACTAGGGTTAGGAAGGACCTCAGTAAGTTATGGAGAGCAAATAAAGCCCTTATGCAAATTAGTTTAGAATTAAGACCATCTGATTAGTTGATGCAATTGTCATTCAAAATAAGCCATTCTGATTGGTTTATGTACTGTCAGTCAACAGTTCTCTATTTTACAACTTTTGCTGGGACTATCATGCATTAGTCTTCAACCAGCAAGACAATTGGTCAAGAATGCTCTTGTTATCAACTATCTGTGGCTGGTTTTATAGGTTTTCAATTAAACTAGGGTTAGGAAGGACCTCAGTAAGTTATGGAGAGCAAATAAAGCCCTTATGCAAATTAGTTTAGAATTGAGACCATCTGATTGGTTGATGCAATTGTCATTCAAAATACACCATTCTGATTGGTTTATGTACTGTCAGTCAACAGTTCTCTATTTTACAACTTTTGCTGGGACTATCATGCATTAGTCTTCAACCAGCAAGACAATTGGTCAAGATTGCTCTTGTTATCAACTATCTGTGGCTGGTTTTGTAGGTTTTCAATTAAACTAGGGTTAGGAAGGACCTCAGTAAGTTATGGAGAGGAAATAAAGCCCTTATGCAAATTAGTTCAGAATTGAGATCATCTGATTGGTTGATGCAACTGTCATTCAAAATAAGCCATTCTGATTGGTTTATATACTGTCAGTCAACAGTTTTCTATTTTACAACTTTTGCTGGGACTATCATGCATTAGTCTTCAACCAGCAAGACAATTGGTCAAGAATGCTCTTGTTATCAACTATCTGTGGCTGGTTCTGCAGGTGTTCAATTAAACTAGGGTTAGGAAAGACCTCAGTAAGTTATGGAGAGCAAATAAAGCCCTTATGCAAATTAGTTTAGAATTGAGACCATCTGATTGGTTGATGCAATTGTCATTCAAAATAAGCCATTCTGATTGGTTTATGTACTGTCAGTCAACAGTTCTCTATTTTACAACTTTTGCTGGGACTATCATGCATTAGTCTTCAACCAGAAAGACAATTGGTCAAGAATGCTCTTGTTATCAACTATCTGTGGCTTGTTCTGCAGGTGTTCAATTAGACTAGGGTGAGAAAGGACCTCAGTAAGTTATGAAGAGCAAATAAAGCCCTTATGCAAATTGGTTCAGAAGTGAGATCATATGATTGGTTGATGCAACTGTCATTCAAAATAAGCCATTCTGATTGGTTTATGTACTGTCAGTCAACAGTTTTCTATTTTACAACTTTTGCTGGGACTATCATGCATTAGTCTTCAACCAGCAAGACAATTGGTCAAGAATGCTCTTGTTATCAACTATCTGTGGCTGGTTTGGTAGGTTTTCAATTAAACTAGGGTTAGGAAAGACCTCAGTAAGTTATGGAGAGCAAATAAAGCCCTTATGCAAATTAGTTTAGAATTGAGACCATCTGATTGGTTGATGCAATTGTCATTCAAAATAAGCCATTCTGATTGGTTTATGTGCTGTCAGTCAACAGTTTTCTATTTTATAACTTTTGCTGGGACCATCATGCAATAGTCTTCAACCAGCAAGACAATTGGTCAAGAATGTAGTCAACAGTTTTCTATTTTACAACTTTTGCTGGCACCATCACGCAATAGCCTTCAACCAGCAAGACAATTAGTCAAGAATGCTCTTGTTATCAACTATCTGTGGCTGGTTTTACAGGTTTTCAATTTAACTAGGGTTAGGAAGGACCTCAGTAAGTTATGGAGAGCAAATAAAGCCCCTATGCAAATTAGTTTAGAATTGAGACCATCTGATTGGTTGATGCAATTGTCATTCAAAATACACCATTCTGATTGGTTTATATACTGTCAGTCAACACTTCTCTATTTTACAACTTTTGCTGGGACTATCATGCATTAGTCTTCAACCAGCAAGACAATTGGTCAAGAATGCTCTTGTTATCAACTATCTGTGGCTGGTTTTGTAGTTTTTCAATTAAACTAGGGTTAGGAAGGACCTCAGTAAGTTATGGAGAGCAAATAAAGCCCTTATGCAAATTTGTTCAGAATTGAGATCATCTGATTGGTTGATGCAACTGTCATTCAAAATAAGCCATTCTGATTGGTTTATATACTGTCAGTCAACAGTTTTCTATTTTACAACTTTTGCTGGGACTATCATGCATTAGTCTTCAACCAGCAAGACAATTGGTCAAGAATGCTCTTGTTATCAACAATCTGTGGCTGGTTCTGCAGGTGTTCAATTAAACTAGGGTTAGGAAAGACCTCAGTACGTTATGGAGAGCAAATAAAGCCCTTATGCAAATTAGTTTAGAATTAAGACCATCTGATTGGTTGATGCAATTGTCATTCAAAATAAGCCATTCTGATTGGTTTATGTACTGTCAGTCAACAGTTCTCTATTTTACAACTTTTGCTGGGACTATCATGCATTAGTCTTCAACCAGCAAGACATTTGGTCAAGAATGCTCTTGTTATCAACTATCTGTGGGTGGTTTTGTAGGTTTTCAATTAAACTAGGGTTAGGAAGGACCTCAGTAAGTTATGGAGAGCAAATAAAGCCCTTATGCAAATTAGTTCAGAATTGAGATCATCTGATTGGTTGATGCAACTGTCATTCAAAATAAGCCATTCTGATTGGTTTATATACTGTCAGTCAACAGTTTTCTATTTTACAACTTTTGCTGGGACTATCATGCATTAGTCTTCAACCAGCAAGACAATTGGTCAATAATGCTCTTGTTATCAACTATCTGTGGCTGGTTCTGCAGGTGTTCAATTAAACTAGGGTTAGGAAAGACCTCAGTACGTTATGGAGAGCAAATAAAGCCCTTATGCAAATTAGTTTAGAATTGAGACCATCTGATTGGTTGATGCAATTGTCATTCAAAATAAGCCATTCTGATTGGTTTATGTACTGTCAGTCAACAGTTCTCTATTTTACAACTTTTGCTGGGACTATCATGCATTAGTCTTCAACCAGCAAGACAATTGGTCAAGAATGCTCTTGTTATCAACTATCTGTGGCTGGTTTTATAGGTTTTCAATTAAACTAGGGTTAGGAAGGACCTCAGTAAGTTATGGAGAGCAAATAAAGCACTTATGCAAATTAGTTTAGAATTGAGACCATCTGATTGGTTGATGCAATTGTCATTCAAAATACACCATTCTGATTGGTTTATGTACTGTCAGTCAACAGTTCTCTATTTTACAACTTTTGCTGGGACTATCATGCATTAGTCTTCAACCAGCAAGACAATTGGTCAAGAATGCTCTTGTTATCAACTATCTGTGGCTGGTTCTGCAGGTGTTCAATTAAACTAGGGTTTGGAAAGACCTCAGTACGTTATGGAGAGCAAATAAAGCCCTTATGCAAATTAGTTTAGAATTGAGACCATCTGATTGGTTGATGCAATTGTCATTCAAAATAAGCCATTCTGATTGGTTTATGTACTGTCAGTCAACAGTTCTCTATTTTACAACTTTTGCTGGGACTATCATGCATTAGTCTTCAACCAGCAAGACAATTGGTCAAGAATGCTCTTGTTATCAACTATCTGTGGCTGGTTTTATAGGTTTTCAATTAAATTAGGGTTAGGAAGGACCTCAGTAAGTTATGGAGAGCAAATAAAGCCCTTATGCAAATTAGTTTAGAATTGAGACCATCTGATTGGTTGATGCAATTGTCATTCAAAATACACCATTCTGATTGGTTTATGTACTGTCAGTCAACAGTTCTCTATTTTACAACTTTTGCTGGGACTATCATGCATTAGTCTTCAACCAGCAAGACAATTGGTCAAGATTGCTCTTGTTATCAACTATCTGTGGCTGGTTTTGTCGGTTTTCAATTAAACTAGGGTTAGGAAGGACCTCAGTAAGTTATGGAGAGCAAATAAAGCCCTTATGCAAATTAGTTTAGAATTAAGACCATCTGATTAGTTGATGCAATTGTCATTCAAAATAAGCCATTCTGATTGGTTTATGTACTGTCAGTCAACAGTTCTCTATTTTACAACTTTTGCTGGGACTATCATGCATTAGTCTTCAACCAGCAAGACAATTGGTCAAGAATGCTCTTGTTATCAACTATCTGTGGCTGGTTTTATAGGTTTTCAATTAAACTAGGGTTAGGAAGGACCTCAGTAAGTTATGGAGAGCAAATAAAGCCCTTATGCAAATTAGTTTAGAATTGAGACCATCTGATTGGTTGATGCAATTGTCATTCAAAATACACCATTCTGATTGGTTTATGTACTGTCAGTCAACAGTTCTCTATTTTACAACTTTTGCTGGGACTATCATGCATTAGTCTTCAACCAGCAAGACAATTGGTCAAGATTGCTCTTGTTATCAACTATCTGTGGCTGGTTTTGTAGGTTTTCAATTAAACTAGGGTTAGGAAGGACCTCAGTAAGTTATGGAGAGGAAATAAAGCCCTTATGCAAATTAGTTCAGAATTGAGATCATCTGATTGGTTGATGCAACTGTCATTCAAAATAAGCCATTCTGATTGGTTTATATACTGTCAGTCAACAGTTTTCTATTTTACAACTTTTGCTGGGACTATCATGCATTAGTCTTCAACCAGCAAGACAATTGGTCAAGAATGCTCTTGTTATCAACTATCTGTGGCTGGTTTGGTAGGTTTTCAATTAAACTAGGGTTAGGAAAGACCTCAGTAAGTTATGGAGAGCAAATAAAGCCCTTATGCAAATTAGTTTAGAATTGAGACCATCTGATTGGTTGATGCAATTGTCATTCTGATTGGTTTATGTACTGTCAGTCAACAGTTCTCTATTTTACAACTTTTGCTGGGACTATCATGCATTAGTCTTTAACCAGCAAGACATTTGGTCAAGAATGCTCTTGTTATCAACTATCTGTGGCTGGTTTTATAGGTTTTCAATTAAACTAGGGTTAGGAAGGACCTCAGTAAGTTATGGAGAGCAAATGAAGCCCTTATGCAAATTAGTTCAGAATTCAGATCATCTGATTGGTTGATGGAACTGTCATTCAAAATAAGCCATTCTGATTGGTTTATATACTGTCAGTCAACAGTTTTCTATTTTACAACTTTTGCTGGGACTATCATGCATTAGTCTTCAACCAGCAAGACAATTGGTCAAGAATGCTCTTGTTATCAACTATCTGTGACTGGTTTTATAGGTTTTCAATTAAACTAGGGTTAGGAAGGACCTCAGTAAGTTATGGAGAGCAAATAAAGCCCTTATGCAAATTAGTTTAGAATTGAGACCATCTGATTGGTTGATGCAATTGTCATTCAAAATACACCATTCTGATTGGTTTATGTACTGTCAGTCAACAGTTCTCTATTTTACAACTTTTGCTGGGACTATCATGCATTAGTCTTCAACCAGCAAGACAATTGGTCAAGAATGCTTTTGTTATCAACTATCTGTGGCTGGTTCTGCAGGTGTTCAATTAAACTAGGGTTAGGAAAGACCTCAGTACGTTATGGAGAGCAAATAAAGCCCTTATGCAAATTAGTTTAGAATTGAGACCATCTGATTGGTTGATGCAATTGTCATTCAAAATAAGCCATTCTGATTGGTTTATGTACTGTCAGTCAACAGTTCTCTATTTTACAACTTTTGCTGGGACTATCATGCATTAGTCTTCAACCAGCAAGACAATTGGTCAAGAATGCTCTTGTTATCAACTATCTGTGGCTGGTTTTATAGGTTTTCAATTAAACTTGGGTTAGGAAGGACCTCAGTAAGTTATGGAGAGCAAATAAAGCCCTTATGCAAATTAGTTTAGAATTGAGACCATCTGATTGGTTGATGCAATTGTCATTCAAAATACACCATTCTGATTGGTTTATGTACTGTCAGTCAACAGTTCTCTATTTTACAACTTTTGCTGGGACTATCATGCATTAGTCTTCAACCAGCAAGACAATTGGTCAAGAATGCTCTTGTTATCAACTATCTGTGGCTGGTTCTGCAGGTGTTCAATTAAACTAGGGTTAGGAAAGACCTCAGTAAGTTATGGAGAGCAAATAAAGCCCTTATGCAAATTAGTTTAGAATTGAGACCATCTGATTGGTTGATGCAATTGTCATTCAAAATAAGCCATTCTGATTGGTTTATGTACTGTCAGTCAACAGTTCTCTATTTTACAACTTTTGCTGGGACTATCATGCATTAGTCTTTAACCAGCAAGACATTTGGTCAAGAATGCTCTTGTTATCAACTATCTGTGGCTGGTTTTGTAGGTTTTCAATTAAACTAGGGTTAGGAAGGACCTGAGTAAGTTATGGAGAGCAAATAAAGCCCTTATGCAAATTAGTTCAGAATTGAGATCATCTGATTGGTTGATGCAACTGTCATTCAAAATAAGCCATTCTGATTGGTTTATATACTGTCAGTCAACAGTTTTCTATTTTACAACTTTTGCTGGGACTATCATGCATTAGTCTTCAACCAGAAAGACAATTGGTCAAGAATGCTCTTGTTATCAACTATCTGTGGCTGGTTCTGCAGGTGTTCAATTAGACTAGGGTGAGGAAGGACCTCAGTAAGTTATGAAGAGCAAATAAAGTCCTTATGCAAATTGGTTCAGAATTGAGATCATATGATTGGTTGATGCAACTGTCATTCAAAATAAGCCATTCTGATTGGTTTATGTACTGTCAGTCAACAGTTTTCTATTTTACAACTTTTGCTGGGACTATCATGCATTAGTCTTCAACCAGCAAGACAATTGGTCAAGAATGCTCTTGTTATCAACTATCTGTGGCTGGTTTGGTAGGTTTTCAATTAAACTAGGGTTAGGAAAGACCTCAGTAAGTTATGGAGAGCAAATAAAGCCCTTATGCAAATTAGTTTAGAATTGAGACCATCTGATTGGTTGATGCAATTGTCATTCAAAATAAGCCATTCTGATTGGTTTATGTGCTGTCAGTCAACAGTTTTCTATTTTATAACTTTTGCTGGGACTATCATGCATTAGTCTTCAACCAGCAAGACAAGTGGTCAAGAATGCTCTTGTTATCAACTATCTGTGGCTGGTTTTGTAGTTTTTCAATTAAACTAGGGTTAGGAAGGACCTCAGTAAGTTATGGAGAGCAAATAAAGCCCTTATGCAAATTAGTTCAGAATTGAGATCATCTGATTGGTTGATGCAACTGTCATTCAAAATAAGCCATTCTGATTGGTTTATATACTGTCAGTCAACAGTTTTCTATTTTACAACTTTTGCTGGGACTATCATGCATTAGTCTTCAACCAGCAAGACAATTGGTCAAGAATGCTCTTGTTATCAACAATCTGTGGCTGGTTCTGCAGGTGTTCAATTAAACTAGGGTTAGGAAAGACCTCAGTACGTTATGGAGAGCAAATAAAGCCCTTATGCAAATTAGTTTAGAATTAAGACCATCTGATTGGTTGATGCAATTGTCATTCAAAATAGGCCATTCTGATTGGTTTATGTACTGTCAGTCAACAGTTCTCTATTTTACAACTTTTGCTGGGACTATCATGCATTAGTCTTCAACCAGCAAGACATTTGGTCAAGAATGCTCTTGTTATCAACTATCTGTGGGTGGTTTTGCAGGTTTTCAATTAAACTAGGGTTAGGAAGGACCTCAGTAAGTTATGGAGAGCAAATAAAGCCCTTATGCAAATTAGTTCAGAATTGAGATCATCTGATTGGTTGATGCAACTGTCATTCAAAATAAGCCATTCTGATTGGTTTATATACTGTCAGTCAACAGTTTTCTATTTTACAACTTTTGCTGGGACTATCATGCATTAGTCTTCAACCAGCAAGACAATTGGTCAAGAATGCTCTTGTTATCAACTATCTGTGGCTGGTTTTATAGGTTTTCAATTAAATTAGGGTTAGGAAGGACCTCAGTAAGTTATGGAGAGCAAATAAAGCCCTTATGCAAATTAGTTTAGAATTGAGACCATCTGATTGGTTGATGCAATTGTCATTCAAAATACACCATTCTGATTGGTTTATGTACTGTCAGTCAACAGTTCTCTATTTTACAACTTTTGCTGGGACTATCATGCATTAGTCTTCAACCAGCAAGACAATTGGTCAAGATTGCTCTTGTTATCAACTATCTGTGGCTGGTTTTGTCGGTTTTCAATTAAACTAGGGTTAGGAAGGACCTCAGTAAGTTATGGAGAGCAAATAAAGCCCTTATGCAAATTAGTTTAGAATTAAGACCATCTGATTAGTTGATGCAATTGTCATTCAAAATAAGCCATTCTGATTGGTTTATGTACTGTCAGTCAACAGTTCTCTATTTTACAACTTTTGCTGGGACTATCATGCATTAGTCTTCAACCAGCAAGACAATTGGTCAAGAATGCTCTTGTTATCAACTATCTGTGGCTGGTTTTATAGGTTTTCAATTAAACTAGGGTTAGGAAGGACCTCAGTAAGTTATGGAGAGCAAATAAAGCCCTTATGCAAATTAGTTTAGAATTGAGACCATCTGATTGGTTGATGCAATTGTCATTCAAAATACACCATTCTGATTGGTTTATGTACTGTCAGTCAACAGTTCTCTATTTTACAACTTTTGCTGGGACTATCATGCATTAGTCTTCAACCAGCAAGACAATTGGTCAAGATTGCTCTTGTTATCAACTATCTGTGGCTGGTTTTGTAGGTTTTCAATTAAACTAGGGTTAGGAAGGACCTCAGTAAGTTATGGAGAGGAAATAAAGCCCTTATGCAAATTAGTTCAGAATTGAGATCATCTGATTGGTTGATGCAACTGTCATTCAAAATAAGCCATTCTGATTGGTTTATATACTGTCAGTCAACAGTTTTCTATTTTACAACTTTTGCTGGGACTATCATGCATTAGTCTTCAACCAGCAAGACAATTGGTCAAGAATGCTCTTGTTATCAACTATCTGTGGCTGGTTCTGCAGGTGTTCAATTAAACTAGGGTTAGGAAAGACCTCAGTAAGTTATGGAGAGCAAATAAAGCCCTTATGCAAATTAGTTTAGAATTGAGACCATCTGATTGGTTGATGCAATTGTCATTCAAAATAAGCCATTCTGATTGGTTTATGTACTGTCAGTCAACAGTTCTCTATTTTACAACTTTTGCTGGGACTATCATGCATTAGTCTTCAACCAGAAAGACAATTGGTCAAGAATGCTCTTGTTATCAACTATCTGTGGCTTGTTCTGCAGGTGTTCAATTAGACTAGGGTGAGAAAGGACCTCAGTAAGTTATGAAGAGCAAATAAAGCCCTTATGCAAATTGGTTCAGAAGTGAGATCATATGATTGGTTGATGCAACTGTCATTCAAAATAAGCCATTCTGATTGGTTTATGTACTGTCAGTCAACAGTTTTCTATTTTACAACTTTTGCTGGGACTATCATGCATTAGTCTTCAACCAGCAAGACAATTGGTCAAGAATGCTCTTGTTATCAACTATCTGTGGCTGGTTTGGTAGGTTTTCAATTAAACTAGGGTTAGGAAAGACCTCAGTAAGTTATGGAGAGCAAATAAAGCCCTTATGCAAATTAGTTTAGAATTGAGACCATCTGATTGGTTGATGCAATTGTCATTCAAAATAAGCCATTCTGATTGGTTTATGTGCTGTCAGTCAACAGTTTTCTATTTTATAACTTTTGCTGGGACCATCATGCAATAGTCTTCAACCAGCAAGACAATTGGTCAAGAATGTAGTCAACAGTTTTCTATTTTACAACTTTTGCTGGCACCATCACGCAATAGCCTTCAACCAGCAAGACAATTAGTCAAGAATGCTCTTGTTATCAACTATCTGTGGCTGGTTTTACAGGTTTTCAATTTAACTAGGGTTAGGAAGGACCTCAGTAAGTTATGGAGAGCAAATAAAGCCCCTATGCAAATTAGTTTAGAATTGAGACCATCTGATTGGTTGATGCAATTGTCATTCAAAATACACCATTCTGATTGGTTTATATACTGTCAGTCAACACTTCTCTATTTTACAACTTTTGCTGGGACTATCATGCATTAGTCTTCAACCAGCAAGACAATTGGTCAAGAATGCTCTTGTTATCAACTATCTGTGGCTGGTTTTGTAGTTTTTCAATTAAACTAGGGTTAGGAAGGACCTCAGTAAGTTATGGAGAGCAAATAAAGCCCTTATGCAAATTTGTTCAGAATTGAGATCATCTGATTGGTTGATGCAACTGTCATTCAAAATAAGCCATTCTGATTGGTTTATATACTGTCAGTCAACAGTTTTCTATTTTACAACTTTTGCTGGGACTATCATGCATTAGTCTTCAACCAGCAAGACAATTGGTCAAGAATGCTCTTGTTATCAACAATCTGTGGCTGGTTCTGCAGGTGTTCAATTAAACTAGGGTTAGGAAAGACCTCAGTACGTTATGGAGAGCAAATAAAGCCCTTATGCAAATTAGTTTAGAATTAAGACCATCTGATTGGTTGATGCAATTGTCATTCAAAATAAGCCATTCTGATTGGTTTATGTACTGTCAGTCAACAGTTCTCTATTTTACAACTTTTGCTGGGACTATCATGCATTAGTCTTCAACCAGCAAGACATTTGGTCAAGAATGCTCTTGTTATCAACTATCTGTGGGTGGTTTTGTAGGTTTTCAATTAAACTAGGGTTAGGAAGGACCTCAGTAAGTTATGGAGAGCAAATAAAGCCCTTATGCAAATTAGTTCAGAATTGAGATCATCTGATTGGTTGATGCAACTGTCATTCAAAATAAGCCATTCTGATTGGTTTATATACTGTCAGTCAACAGTTTTCTATTTTACAACTTTTGCTGGGACTATCATGCATTAGTCTTCAACCAGCAAGACAATTGGTCAATAATGCTCTTGTTATCAACTATCTGTGGCTGGTTCTGCAGGTGTTCAATTAAACTAGGGTTAGGAAAGACCTCAGTACGTTATGGAGAGCAAATAAAGCCCTTATGCAAATTAGTTTAGAATTGAGACCATCTGATTGGTTGATGCAATTGTCATTCAAAATAAGCCATTCTGATTGGTTTATGTACTGTCAGTCAACAGTTCTCTATTTTACAACTTTTGCTGGGACTATCATGCATTAGTCTTCAACCAGCAAGACAATTGGTCAAGAATGCTCTTGTTATCAACTATCTGTGGCTGGTTTTATAGGTTTTCAATTAAACTAGGGTTAGGAAGGACCTCAGTAAGTTATGGAGAGCAAATAAAGCACTTATGCAAATTAGTTTAGAATTGAGACCATCTGATTGGTTGATGCAATTGTCATTCAAAATACACCATTCTGATTGGTTTATGTACTGTCAGTCAACAGTTCTCTATTTTACAACTTTTGCTGGGACTATCATGCATTAGTCTTCAACCAGCAAGACAATTGGTCAAGAATGCTCTTGTTATCAACTATCTGTGGCTGGTTCTGCAGGTGTTCAATTAAACTAGGGTTTGGAAAGACCTCAGTACGTTATGGAGAGCAAATAAAGCCCTTATGCAAATTAGTTTAGAATTGAGACCATCTGATTGGTTGATGCAATTGTCATTCAAAATAAGCCATTCTGATTGGTTTATGTACTGTCAGTCAACAGTTCTCTATTTTACAACTTTTGCTGGGACTATCATGCATTAGTCTTCAACCAGCAAGACAATTGGTCAAGAATGCTCTTGTTATCAACTATCTGTGGCTGGTTTTATAGGTTTTCAATTAAATTAGGGTTAGGAAGGACCTCAGTAAGTTATGGAGAGCAAATAAAGCCCTTATGCAAATTAGTTTAGAATTGAGACCATCTGATTGGTTGATGCAATTGTCATTCAAAATACACCATTCTGATTGGTTTATGTACTGTCAGTCAACAGTTCTCTATTTTACAACTTTTGCTGGGACTATCATGCATTAGTCTTCAACCAGCAAGACAATTGGTCAAGATTGCTCTTGTTATCAACTATCTGTGGCTGGTTTTGTCGGTTTTCAATTAAACTAGGGTTAGGAAGGACCTCAGTAAGTTATGGAGAGCAAATAAAGCCCTTATGCAAATTAGTTTAGAATTAAGACCATCTGATTAGTTGATGCAATTGTCATTCAAAATAAGCCATTCTGATTGGTTTATGTACTGTCAGTCAACAGTTCTCTATTTTACAACTTTTGCTGGGACTATCATGCATTAGTCTTCAACCAGCAAGACAATTGGTCAAGAATGCTCTTGTTATCAACTATCTGTGGCTGGTTTTATAGGTTTTCAATTAAACTAGGGTTAGGAAGGACCTCAGTAAGTTATGGAGAGCAAATAAAGCCCTTATGCAAATTAGTTTAGAATTGAGACCATCTGATTGGTTGATGCAATTGTCATTCAAAATACACCATTCTGATTGGTTTATGTACTGTCAGTCAACAGTTCTCTATTTTACAACTTTTGCTGGGACTATCATGCATTAGTCTTCAACCAGCAAGACAATTGGTCAAGATTGCTCTTGTTATCAACTATCTGTGGCTGGTTTTGTAGGTTTTCAATTAAACTAGGGTTAGGAAGGACCTCAGTAAGTTATGGAGAGGAAATAAAGCCCTTATGCAAATTAGTTCAGAATTGAGATCATCTGATTGGTTGATGCAACTGTCATTCAAAATAAGCCATTCTGATTGGTTTATATACTGTCAGTCAACAGTTTTCTATTTTACAACTTTTGCTGGGACTATCATGCATTAGTCTTCAACCAGCAAGACAATTGGTCAAGAATGCTCTTGTTATCAACTATCTGTGGCTGGTTCTGCAGGTGTTCAATTAAACTAGGGTTAGGAAAGACCTCAGTAAGTTATGGAGAGCAAATAAAGCCCTTATGCAAATTAGTTTAGAATTGAGACCATCTGATTGGTTGATGCAATTGTCATTCAAAATAAGCCATTCTGATTGGTTTATGTACTGTCAGTCAACAGTTCTCTATTTTACAACTTTTGCTGGGACTATCATGCATTAGTCTTTAACCAGCAAGACATTTGGTCAAGAATGCTCTTGTTATCAACTATCTGTGGCTGGTTTTGTAGGTTTTCAATTAAACTAGGGTTAGGAAGGACCTGAGTAAGTTATGGAGAGCAAATAAAGCCCTTATGCAAATTAGTTCAGAATTGAGATCATCTGATTGGTTGATGCAACTGTCATTCAAAATAAGCCATTCTGATTGGTTTATATACTGTCAGTCAACAGTTTTCTATTTTACAACTTTTGCTGGGACTATCATGCATTAGTCTTCAACCAGAAAGACAATTGGTCAAGAATGCTCTTGTTATCAACTATCTGTGGCTTGTTCTGCAGGTGTTCAATTAGACTAGGGTGAGAAAGGACCTCAGTAAGTTATGAAGAGCAAATAAAGCCCTTATGCAAATTGGTTCAGAAGTGAGATCATATGATTGGTTGATGCAACTGTCATTCAAAATAAGCCATTCTGATTGGTTTATGTACTGTCAGTCAACAGTTTTCTATTTTACAACTTTTGCTGGGACTATCATGCATTAGTCTTCAACCAGCAAGACAATTGGTCAAGAATGCTCTTGTTATCAACTATCTGTGGCTGGTTTGGTAGGTTTTCAATTAAACTAGGGTTAGGAAAGACCTCAGTAAGTTATGGAGAGCAAATAAAGCCCTTATGCAAATTAGTTTAGAATTGAGACCATCTGATTGGTTGATGCAATTGTCATTCAAAATAAGCCATTCTGATTGGTTTATGTGCTGTCAGTCAACAGTTTTCTATTTTATAACTTTTGCTGGGACCATCATGCAATAGTCTTCAACCAGCAAGACAATTGGTCAAGAATGTAGTCAACAGTTTTCTATTTTACAACTTTTGCTGGCACCATCACGCAATAGCCTTCAACCAGCAAGACAATTAGTCAAGAATGCTCTTGTTATCAACTATCTGTGGCTGGTTTTACAGGTTTTCAATTTAACTAGGGTTAGGAAGGACCTCAGTAAGTTATGGAGAGCAAATAAAGCCCCTATGCAAATTAGTTTAGAATTGAGACCATCTGATTGGTTGATGCAATTGTCATTCAAAATACACCATTCTGATTGGTTTATATACTGTCAGTCAACACTTCTCTATTTTACAACTTTTGCTGGGACTATCATGCATTAGTCTTCAACCAGCAAGACAATTGGTCAAGAATGCTCTTGTTATCAACTATCTGTGGCTGGTTTTGTAGTTTTTCAATTAAACTAGGGTTAGGAAGGACCTCAGTAAGTTATGGAGAGCAAATAAAGCCCTTATGCAAATTTGTTCAGAATTGAGATCATCTGATTGGTTGATGCAACTGTCATTCAAAATAAGCCATTCTGATTGGTTTATATACTGTCAGTCAACAGTTTTCTATTTTACAACTTTTGCTGGGACTATCATGCATTAGTCTTCAACCAGCAAGACAATTGGTCAAGAATGCTCTAGTTATCAACAATCTGTGGCTGGTTCTGCAGGTGTTCAATTAAACTAGGGTTAGGAAAGACCTCAGTACGTTATGGAGAGCAAATAAAGCCCTTATGCAAATTAGTTTAGAATTAAGACCATCTGATTGGTTGATGCAATTGTCATTCAAAATAAGCCATTCTGATTGGTTTATGTACTGTCAGTCAACAGTTCTCTATTTTACAACTTTTGCTGGGACTATCATGCATTAGTCTTCAACCAGCAAGACATTTGGTCAAGAATGCTCTTGTTATCAACTATCTGTGGGTGGTTTTGTAGGTTTTCAATTAAACTAGGGTTAGGAAGGACCTCAGTAAGTTATGGAGAGCAAATAAAGCCCTTATGCAAATTAGTTCAGAATTGAGATCATCTGATTGGTTGATGCAACTGTCATTCAAAATAAGCCATTCTGATTGGTTTATATACTGTCAGTCAACAGTTTTCTATTTTACAACTTTTGCTGGGACTATCATGCATTAGTCTTCAACCAGCAAGACAATTGGTCAATAATGCTCTTGTTATCAACTATCTGTGGCTGGTTCTGCAGGTGTTCAATTAAACTAGGGTTAGGAAAGACCTCAGTACGTTATGGAGAGCAAATAAAGCCCTTATGCAAATTAGTTTAGAATTGAGACCATCTGATTGGTTGATGCAATTGTCATTCAAAATAAGCCATTCTGATTGGTTTATGTACTGTCAGTCAACAGTTCTCTATTTTACAACTTTTGCTGGGACTATCATGCATTAGTCTTCAACCAGCAAGACAATTGGTCAAGAATGCTCTTGTTATCAACTATCTGTGGCTGGTTTTATAGGTTTTCAATTAAACTAGGGTTAGGAAGGACCTCAGTAAGTTATGGAGAGCAAATAAAGCCCTTATGCAAATTAGTTTAGAATTGAGACCATCTGATTGGTTGATGCAATTGTCATTCAAAATACACCATTCTGATTGGTTTATGTACTGTCAGTCAACAGTTCTCTATTTTACAACTTTTGCTGGGACTATCATGCATTAGTCTTCAACCAGCAAGACAATTGGTCAAGAATGCTCTTGTTATCAACTATCTGTGGCTGGTTCTGCAGGTGTTCAATTAAACTAGGGTTTGGAAAGACCTCAGTACGTTATGGAGAGCAAATAAAGCCCTTATGCAAATTAGTTTAGAATTGAGACCATCTGATTGGTTGATGCAATTGTCATTCAAAATAAGCCATTCTGATTGGTTTATGTACTGTCAGTCAACAGTTCTCTATTTTACAACTTTTGCTGGGACTATCATGCATTAGTCTTCAAACAGCAAGACAATTGGTCAAGAATGCTCTTGTTATCAACTATCTGTGGCTGGTTTTATAGGTTTTCAATTAAACTAGGGTTAGGAAGGACCTCAGTAAGTTATGGAGAGCAAATAAAGCCCTTATGCAAATTAGTTTAGAATTGAGACCATCTGATTGGTTGATGCAATTGTCATTCAAAATACACCATTCTGATTGGTTTATGTACTGTCAGTCAACAGTTCTCTATTTTACAACTTTTGCTGGGACTATCATGCATTAGTCTTCAACCAGCAAGACAATTGGTCAAGATTGCTCTTGTTATCAACTATCTGTGGCTGGTTTTGTCGGTTTTCAATTAAACTAGGGTTAGGAAGGACCTCAGTAAGTTATGGAGAGCAAATAAAGCCCTTATGCAAATTAGTTTAGAATTAAGACCATCTGATTAGTTGATGCAATTGTCATTCAAAATAAGCCATTCTGATTGGTTTATGTACTGTCAATCAACAGTTCTCTATTTTACAACTTTTGCTGGGACTATCATGCATTAGTCTTCAACCAGCAAGACAATTGGTCAAGAATGCTCTTGTTATCAACTATCTGTGGCTGGTTTTATAGGTTTTCAATTAAACTAGGGTTAGGAAGGACCTCAGTAAGTTATGGAGAGCAAATAAAGCCCTTATGCAAATTAGTTTAGAATTGAGACCATCTGATTGGTTGATGCAATTGTCATTCAAAATACACCATTCTGATTGGTTTATGTACTGTCAGTCAACAGTTCTCTATTTTACAACTTTTGCTGGGACTATCATGCATTAGTCTTCAACCAGCAAGACAATTGGTCAAGAATGCTCTTGTTATCAACTATCTGTGGCTGGTTTTGTAGGTTTTCAATTAAACTAGGGTTAGGAAGGACCTCAGTAAGTTATGGAGAGGAAATAAAGCCCTTATGCAAATTAGTTCAGAATTGAGATCATCTGATTGGTTGATGCAACTGTCATTCAAAATAAGCCATTCTGATTGGTTTATATACTGTCAGTCAACAGTTTTCTATTTTACAACTTTTGCTGGGACTATCATGCATTAGTATTTAACCAGCAAGACAATTGGTCAAGAATGCTCTTGTTATCAACTATCTGTGGCTGGTTCTGCAGGTGTTCAATTAAACTAGGGTTAGGAAAGACCTCAGTAAGTTATGGAGAGCAAATAAAGCCCTTATGCAAATTAGTTCAGAATTGAGATCATCTGATTGGTTGATGCAACTGTCATTTAAAATAAGCCATTCTGATTGGTTTATATACTGTCAGTCAACAGTTTTCTATTTTACAACTTTTGCTGGGACTATCATGCATTAGTCTTCAACCAGAAAGACAATTGGTCAAGAATGCTCTTGTTATCAACTATCTGTGGCTGGTTCTGCAGGTGTTCAATTAGACTAGGGTGAGGAAGGACCTCAGTAAGTTATGAAGAGCAAATAAAGTCCTTATGCAAATTGGTTCAGAATTGAGATCATATGATTGGTTGATGCAACTGTCATTCAAAATAAGCCATTCTGATTGGTTTATGTACTGTCAGTCAACAGTTTTCTATTTTACAACTTTTGCTGGGACTATCATGCATTAGTCTTCAACCAGCAAGACAATTGGTCAAGAATGCTCTTGTTATCAACTATCTGTGGCTGGTTTGGTAGGTTTTCAATTAAACTAGGGTTAGGAAAGACCTCAGTAAGTTATGGAGAGCAAATAAAGCCCTTATGCAAATTAGTTTAGAATTGAGACCATCTGATTGGTTGATGCAATTGTCATTCAAAATAAGCCATTCTAATTGGTTTATGTGCTGTCAGTCAACAGTTTTCTATTTTATAACTTTTGCTGGGACTATCATGCATTAGTCTTCAACCAGCAAGACAAGTGGTCAAGAATGCTCTTGTTATCAACTATCTGTGGCTGGTTTTGTAGTTTTTCAATTAAACTAGGGTTAGGAAGGACCTTAGTAAGTTATGGAGAGCAAATAAAGCCCTTATGCAAATTAGTTCAGAATTGAGATCATCTGATTGGTTGATGCAACTGTCATTCAAAATAAGCCATTCTGATTGGTTTATATACTGTCAGTCAACAGTTTTCTATTTTACAACTTTTGCTGGGACTATCATGCATTAGTCTTCAACCAGCAAGACAATTGGTCAATAATGCTCTTGTTATCAACTATCTGTGGCTGGTTCTGCAGGTGTTCAATTAAACTAGGGTTAGGAAAGACCTCAGTACGTTATGGAGAGCAAATAAAGCCCTTATGCAAATTAGTTTAGAATTGAGACCATCTGATTGGTTGATGCAATTGTCATTCAAAATAAGCCATTCTGATTGGTTTATGTACTGTCAGTCAACAGTTCTCTATTTTACAACTTTTGCTGGGACTATCATGCATTAGTCTTCAACCAGCAAGACAATTGGTCAAGAATGCTCTTGTTATCAACTATCTGTGGCTGGTTTTATAGGTTTTCAATTAAACTAGGGTTAGGAAGGACCTCAGTAAGTTATGGAGAGCAAATAAAGCCCTTATGCAAATTAGTTTAGAATTGAGACCATCTGATTGGTTGATGCAATTGTCATTCAAAATACACCATTCTGATTGGTTTATGTACTGTCAGTCAACAGTTCTCTATTTTACAACTTTTGCTGGGACTATCATGCATTAGTCTTCAACCAGCAAGACAATTGGTCAAGAATGCTCTTGTTATCAACTATCTGTGGCTGGTTCTGCAGGTGTTCAATTAAACTAGGGTTTGGAAAGACCTCAGTACGTTATGGAGAGCAAATAAAGCCCTTATGCAAATTAGTTTAGAATTGAGACCATCTGATTGGTTGATGCAATTGTCATTCAAAATAAGCCATTCTGATTGGTTTATGTACTGTCAGTCAACAGTTCTCTATTTTACAACTTTTGCTGGGACTATCATGCATTAGTCTTCAAACAGCAAGACAATTGGTCAAGAATGCTCTTGTTATCAACTATCTGTGGCTGGTTTTATAGGTTTTCAATTAAACTAGGGTTAGGAAGGACCTCAGTAAGTTATGGAGAGCAAATAAAGCCCTTATGCAAATTAGTTTAGAATTGAGACCATCTGATTGGTTGATGCAATTGTCATTCAAAATACACCATTCTGATTGGTTTATGTACTGTCAGTCAACAGTTCTCTATTTTACAACTTTTGCTGGGACTATCATGCATTAGTCTTCAACCAGCAAGACAATTGGTCAAGATTGCTCTTGTTATCAACTATCTGTGGCTGGTTTTGTCGGTTTTCAATTAAACTAGGGTTAGGAAGGACCTCAGTAAGTTATGGAGAGCAAATAAAGCCCTTATGCAAATTAGTTTAGAATTAAGACCATCTGATTAGTTGATGCAATTGTCATTCAAAATAAGCCATTCTGATTGGTTTATGTACTGTCAATCAACAGTTCTCTATTTTACAACTTTTGCTGGGACTATCATGCATTAGTCTTCAACCAGCAAGACAATTGGTCAAGAATGCTCTTGTTATCAACTATCTGTGGCTGGTTTTATAGGTTTTCAATTAAACTAGGGTTAGGAAGGACCTCAGTAAGTTATGGAGAGCAAATAAAGCCCTTATGCAAATTAGTTTAGAATTGAGACCATCTGATTGGTTGATGCAATTGTCATTCAAAATACACCATTCTGATTGGTTTATGTACTGTCAGTCAACAGTTCTCTATTTTACAACTTTTGCTGGGACTATCATGCATTAGTCTTCAACCAGCAAGACAATTGGTCAAGAATGCTCTTGTTATCAACTATCTGTGGCTGGTTTTGTAGGTTTTCAATTAAACTAGGGTTAGGAAGGACCTCAGTAAGTTATGGAGAGGAAATAAAGCCCTTATGCAAATTAGTTCAGAATTGAGATCATCTGATTGGTTGATGCAACTGTCATTCAAAATAAGCCATTCTGATTGGTTTATATACTGTCAGTCAACAGTTTTCTATTTTACAACTTTTGCTGGGACTATCATGCATTAGTATTTAACCAGCAAGACAATTGGTCAAGAATGCTCTTGTTATCAACTATCTGTGGCTGGTTCTGCAGGTGTTCAATTAAACTAGGGTTAGGAAAGACCTCAGTAAGTTATGGAGAGCAAATAAAGCCCTTATGCAAATTAGTTCAGAATTGAGATCATCTGATTGGTTGATGCAACTGTCATTCAAAATAAGCCATTCTGATTGGTTTATATACTGTCAGTCAACAGTTTTCTATTTTACAACTTTTGCTGGGACTATCATGCATTAGTCTTCAACCAGAAAGACAATTGGTCAAGAATGCTCTTGTTATCAACTATCTGTGGCTGGTTCTGCAGGTGTTCAATTAGACTAGGGTGAGGAAGGACCTCAGTAAGTTATGAAGAGCAAATAAAGTCCTTATGCAAATTGGTTCAGAATTGAGATCATATGATTGGTTGATGCAACTGTCATTCAAAATAAGCCATTCTGATTGGTTTATGTACTGTCAGTCAACAGTTTTCTATTTTACAACTTTTGCTGGGACTATCATGCATTAGTCTTCAACCAGCAAGACAATTGGTCAAGAATGCTCTTGTTATCAACTATCTGTGGCTGGTTTGGTAGGTTTTCAATTAAACTAGGGTTAGGAAAGACCTCAGTAAGTTATGGAGAGCAAATAAAGCCCTTATGCAAATTAGTTTAGAATTGAGACCATCTGATTGGTTGATGCAATTGTCATTCAAAATAAGCCATTCTAATTGGTTTATGTGCTGTCAGTCAACAGTTTTCTATTTTATAACTTTTGCTGGGACTATCATGCATTAGTCTTCAACCAGCAAGACAAGTGGTCAAGAATGCTCTTGTTATCAACTATCTGTGGCTGGTTTTGTAGTTTTTCAATTAAACTAGGGTTAGGAAGGACCTCAGTAAGTTATGGAGAGCAAATAAAGCCCTTATGCAAATTAGTTCAGAATTGAGATCATCTGATTGGTTGATGCAACTGTCATTCAAAATAAGCCATTCTGATTGGTTTATATACTGTCAGTCAACAATTTTCTATTTTACAACTTTTGCTGGGACTATCATGCATTAGTCTTCAACCAGCAAGACAATTGGTCAAGAATGCTCTTGTTATCAACAATCTGTGGCTGGTTCTGCAGGTGTTCAATTAAACTAGAGTTAGGAAAGACCTCAGTACGTTATGGAGAGCAAATAAAGCCCTTATGCAAATTAGTTTAGAATTAAGACCATCTGATTGGTTGATGCAATTGTCATTCAAAATAGGCCATTCTGATTGGTTTATGTACTGTCAGTCAACAGTTCTCTATTTTACAACTTTTGCTGGGACTATCATGCATTAGTCTTCAACCAGCAAGACATTTGGTCAAGAATGCTCTTGTTATCAACTATCTGTGGGTGGTTTTGTAGGTTTTCAATTAAACTAGGGTTAGGAAGGACCTCAGTAAGTTATGGAGAGCAAATAAAGCCCTTATGCAAATTAGTTCAGAATTGAGATCATCTGATTGGTTGATGCAACTGTCATTCAAAATAAGCCATTCTGATTGGTTTATATACTGTCAGTCAACAGTTTTCTATTTTACAACTTTTGCTGGGACTATCATGCATTAGTCTTCAACCAGCAAGACAATTGGTCAATAATGCTCTTGTTATCAACTATCTGTGGCTGGTTCTGCAGGTGTTCAATTAAACTAGGGTTAGGAAAGACCTCAGTACGTTATGGAGAGCAAATAAAGCCCTTATGCAAATTAGTTTAGAATTGAGATCATCTGATATGTTGATGCAATTGTCATTAAAAATAAGCCATTCTGATTGGTTTATGTACTGTCAGTCAACAGTTCTCTATTTTACAACTTTTGCTGGGACTATCATGCATTAGTCTTCAACCAGCAAGACAATTGGTCAAGAATGCTCTTGTTATCAACTATCTGTGACTGGTTTTATAGGTTTTCAATTAAACTAGGGTTAGGAAGGACCTCAGTAAGTTATGGAGAGCAAATAAAGCCCTTATGCAAATTAGTTTAGAATTGAGACCATCTGATTGGTTGATGCAATTGTCATTCAAAATACACCATTCTGATTGGTTTATGTACTGTCAGTCAACAGTTCTCTATTTTACAACTTTTGCTGGGACTATCATGCATTAGTCTTCAACCAGCAAGACAATTGGTCAAGAATGCTCTTGTTATCAACTATCTGTGGCTGGTTCTGCAGGTGTTCAATTAAACTAGGGTTAGGAAAGACCTCAGTACGTTATGGAGAGCAAATAAAGCCCTTATGCAAATTAGTTTAGAATTGAGACCATCTGATTGGTTGATGCAATTGTCATTCAAAATAAGCCATTCTGATTGGTTTATGTACTGTCAGTCAACAGTTCTCTATTTTACAACTTTTGCTGGGACTATCATGCATTAGTCTTCAACCAGCAAGACAATTGGTCAAGAATGCTCTTGTTATCAACTATCTGTGGCTGGTTTTATAGGTTTTCAATTAAACTAGGGTTAGGAAGGACCTCAGTAAGTTATGGAGAGCAAATAAAGCCCTTATGCAAATTAGTTTAGAATTGAGACCATCTGATTGGTTGATGCAATTGTCATTCAAAATACACCATTCTGATTGGTTTATGTACTGTCAGTCAACAGTTCTCTATTTTACAACTTTTGCTGGGACTATCATGCATTAGTCTTCAACCAGCAAGACAATTGGTCAAGAATGCTCTTGTTATCAACTATCTGTGGCTGGTTCTGCAGGTGTTCAATTAAACTAGGGTTAGGAAAGACCTGAGTAAGTTATGGAGAGCAAATAAAGCCCTTATGCAAATTAGTTCAGAATTGAGATCATCTGATTGGTTGATGCAACTGTCATTCAAAATAAGCCATTCTGATTGGTTTATATACTGTCAGTCAACAGTTTTCTATTTTACAACTTTTGCTGGGACTATCATGCATTAGTCTTCAACCAGAAAGACAATTGGTCAAGAATGCTCTTGTTATCAACTATCTGTGGCTGGTTCTGCAGGTGTTCAATTAGACTAGGGTGAGGAAGGACCTCAGTAAGTTATGAAGAGCAAATAAAGTCCTTATGCAAATTGGTTCAGAATTGAGATCATATGATTGGTTGATGCAACTGTCATTCAAAATAAGCCATTCTGATTGGTTTATGTACTGTCAGTCAACAGTTTTCTATTTTACAACTTTTGCTGGGACTATCATGCATTAGTCTTCAACCAGCAAGACAATTGGTCAAGAATGCTCTTGTTATCAACTATCTGTGGCTGGTTTGGTAGGTTTTCAATTAAACTAGGGTTAGGAAAGACCTCAGTAAGTTATGGAGAGCAAATAAAGCCCTTATGCAAATTAGTTTAGAATTGAGACCATCTGATTGGTTGATGCAATTGTCATTCAAAATAAGCCATTCTGATTGGTTTATGTGCTGTCAGTCAACAGTTTTCTATTTTATAACTTTTGCTGGGACTATCATGCATTAGTCTTCAACCAGCAAGACAAGTGGTCAAGAATGCTCTTGTTATCAACTATCTGTGGCTGGTTTTGTAGTTTTTCAATTAAACTAGGGTTAGGAAGGACCTCAGTAAGTTATGGAGAGCAAATAAAGCCCTTATGCAAATTAGTTCAGAATTGAGATCATCTGATTGGTTGATGCAACTGTCATTCAAAATAAGCCATTCTGATTGGTTTATATACTGTCAGTCAACAGTTTTCTATTTTACAACTTTTGCTGGGACTATCATGCATTAGTCTTCAACCAGCAAGACAATTGGTCAAGAATGCTCTTGTTATCAACAATCTGTGGCTGGTTCTGCAGGTGTTCAATTAAACTAGGGTTAGGAAAGACCTCAGTACGTTATGGAGAGCAAATAAAGCCCTTATGCAAATTAGTTTAGAATTAAGACCATCTGATTGGTTGATGCAATTGTCATTCAAAATAGGCCATTCTGATTGGTTTATGTACTGTCAGTCAACAGTTCTCTATTTTACAACTTTTGCTGGGACTATCATGCATTAGTCTTCAACCAGCAAGACATTTGGTCAAGAATGCTCTTGTTATCAACTATCTGTGGGTGGTTTTGTAGGTTTTCAATTAAACTAGGGTTAGGAAGGACCTCAGTAAGTTATGGAGAGCAAATAAAGCCCTTATGCAAATTAGTTCAGAATTGAGATCATCTGATTGGTTGATGCAACTGTCATTCAAAATAAGCCATTCTGATTGGTTTATATACTGTCAGTCAACAGTTTTCTATTTTACAACTTTTGCTGGGACTATCATGCATTAGTCTTCAACCAGCAAGACAATTGGTCAATAATGCTCTTGTTATCAACTATCTGTGGCTGGTTCTGCAGGTGTTCAATTAAACTAGGGTTAGGAAAGACCTCAGTACGTTATGGAGAGCAAATAAAGCCCTTATGCAAATTAGTTTAGAATTGAGATCATCTGATTGGTTGATGCAATTGTCTTTAATAATAAGCCATTTAGATTGGTTTATGTACTGTCAGTCAACAGTTCTCTATTTTACAACTTTTGCTGGGACTATCATGCATTAGTCTTCAACCAGCAAGACAATTGGTCAAGACTGCTCTTGTTATCAACTATCTGTGACTGGTTTTATAGGTTTTCAATTAAACTAGGGTTAGGAAGGACCTCAGTAAGTTATGGAGAGCAAATAAAGCCCTTATGCAAATTAGTTTAGAATTGAGACCATCTGATTGGTTGATGCAATTGTCATTCAAAATACACCATTCTGATTGGTTTATGTACTGTCAGTCAACAGTTCTCTATTTTACAACTTTTGCTGGGACTATCATGCATTAGTCTTCAACCAGCAAGACAATTGGTCAAGAATGCTCTTGTTATCAACTATCTGTGGCTGGTTCTGCAGGTGTTCAATTAAACTAGGGTTAGGAAAGACCTCAGTACGTTATGGAGAGCAAATAAAGCCCTTATGCAAATTAGTTTAGAATTGAGACCATCTGATTGGTTGATGCAATTGTCATTCAAAATAAGCCATTCTGATTGGTTTATGTACTGTCAGTCAACAGTTCTCTATTTTACAACTTTTGCTGGGACTATCATGCATTAGTCTTCAACCAGCAAGACAATTGGTCAAGAATGCTCTTGTTATCAACTATCTGTGGCTGGTTTTATAGGTTTTCAATTAAACTAGGGTTAGGAAGGACCTCAGTAAGTTATGGAGAGCAAATAAAGCCCTTATGCAAATTAGTTTAGAATTGAGACCATCTGATTGGTTGATGCAATTGTCATTCAAAATACACCATTCTGATTGGTTTATGTACTGTCAGTCAACAGTTCTCTATTTTACAACTTTTGCTGGGACTATCATGCATTAGTCTTCAACCAGCAAGACAATTGGTCAAGAATGCTCTTGTTATCAACTATCTGTGGCTGGTTCTGCAGGTGTTCAATTAAACTAGGGTTAGGAAGGACCTCAGTAAGTTATGGAGAGCAAATAAAGCCCTTATGCAAATTAGTTCAGAATTGAGATCATCTGATTGGTTGATGCAACTGTCATTCAAAATAAGCCATTCTGATTGGTTTATATACTGTCAGTCAACAGTTTTCTATTTTACAACTTTTGCTGGGACTATCATGCATTAGTCTTCAACCAGCAAGACAATTGGTCAATAATGCTCTTGTTATCAACTATCTGTGGCTGGTTCTGCAGGTGTTCAATTAAACTAGGGTTAGGAAAGACCTCAGTACGTTATGGAGAGCAAATAAAGCCCTTATGCAAATTAGTTTAGAATTGAGATCATCTGATTGGTTGATGCAATTGTAATTAAAAATAAGCCATTGTGATTGGTTTATGTACTGTCAGTCAACAGTTCTCTATTTTACAACTTTTGCTGGGACTATCATGCATTAGTCTTCAACCAGCAAGGCAATTGGTCAAGAATGCTCTTGTTATCAACTATCTGTGACTGGTTTTATAGGTTTTCAATTAAACTAGGGTTAGGAAGGACCTCAGTAAGTTATGGAGAGCAAATAAAGCCCTTATGCAAATTAGTTTAGAATTGAGACCATCTGATTGGTTGATGCAATTGTCATTCAAAATACACCATTCTGATTGGTTTATGTACTGTCAGTCAACAGTTCTCTATTTTACAACTTTTGCTGGGACTATCATGCATTAGTCTTCAACCAGCAAGACAATTGGTCAAGAATGCTCTTGTTATCAACTATCTGTGGCTGGTTCTGCAGGTGTTCAATTAAACTAGGGTTAGGAAAGACCTCAGTACGTTATGGAGAGCAAATAAAGCCCTTATGCAAATTAGTTTAGAATTGAGACCATCTGATTGGTTGATGCAATTGTCATTCAAAATAAGCCATTCTGATTGGTTTATGTACTGTCAGTCAACAGTTCTCTATTTTACAACTTTTGCTGGGACTATCATGCATTAGTCTTCAACCAGCAAGACAATTGGTCAAGAATGCTCTTGTTATCAACTATCTGTGGCTGGTTTTATAGGTTTTCAATTAAACTAGGGTTAGGAAGGACCTCAGTAAGTTATGGAGAGCAAATAAAGCCCTTATGCAAATTAGTTTAGAATTGAGACCATCTGATTGGTTGATGCAATTGTCATTCAAAATACACCATTCTGATTGGTTTATGTACTGTCAGTCAACAGTTCTCTATTTTACAACTTTTGCTGGGACTATCATGCATTAGTCTTCAACCAGAAAGACAATTGGTCAAGAATGCTCTTGTTATCAACTATCTGTGGCTGGTTCTGCAGGTGTTCAATTAGACTAGGGTGAGGAAGGACCTCAGTAAGTTATGAAGAGCAAATAAAGTCCTTATGCAAATTGGTTCAGAATTGAGATCATATGATTGGTTGATGCAACTGTCATTCAAAATAAGCCATTCTGATTGGTTTATGTACTGTCAGTCAACAGTTTTCTATTTTACAACTTTTGCTGGGACTATCATGCATTAGTCTTCAACCAGCAAGACAATTGGTCAAGAATGCTCTTGTTATCAACTATCTGTGGCTGGTTTGGTAGGTTTTCAATTAAACTAGGGTTAGGAAAGACCTCAGTAAGTTATGGAGAGCAAATAAAGCCCTTATGCAAATTAGTTTAGAATTGAGACCATCTGATTGGTTGATGCAATTGTCATTCAAAATAAGCCATTCTGATTGGTTTATGTGCTGTCAGTCAACAGTTTTCTATTTTATAACTTTTGCTGGGACTATCATGCATTAGTCTTCAACCAGCAAGACAAGTGGTCAAGAATGCTCTTGTTATCAACTATCTGTGGCTGGTTTTGTAGTTTTTCAATTAAACTAGGGTTAGGAAGGACCTCAGTAAGTTATGGAGAGCAAATAAAGCCCTTATGCAAATTAGTTCAGAATTGAGATCATCTGATTGGTTGATGCAACTGTCATTCAAAATAAGCCATTCTGATTGGTTTATATACTGTCAGTCAACAATTTTCTATTTTACAACTTTTGCTGGGACTATCATGCATTAGTCTTCAACCAGCAAGACAATTGGTCAAGAATGCTCTTGTTATCAACAATCTGTGGCTGGTTCTGCAGGTGTTCAATTAAACTAGAGTTAGGAAAGACCTCAGTACGTTATGGAGAGCAAATAAAGCCCTTATGCAAATTAGTTTAGAATTAAGACCATCTGATTGGTTGATGCAATTGTCATTCAAAATAGGCCATTCTGATTGGTTTATGTACTGTCAGTCAACAGTTCTCTATTTTACAACTTTTGCTGGGACTATCATGCATTAGTCTTCAACCAGCAAGACATTTGGTCAAGAATGCTCTTGTTATCAACTATCTGTGGGTGGTTTTGTAGGTTTTCAATTAAACTAGGGTTAGGAAGGACCTCAGTAAGTTATGGAGAGCAAATAAAGCCCTTATGCAAATTAGTTCAGAATTGAGATCATCTGATTGGTTGATGCAACTGTCATTCAAAATAAGCCATTCTGATTGGTTTATATACTGTCAGTCAACAGTTTTCTATTTTACAACTTTTGCTGGGACTATCATGCATTAGTCTTCAACCAGCAAGACAATTGGTCAATAATGCTCTTGTTATCAACTATCTGTGGCTGGTTCTGCAGGTGTTCAATTAAACTAGGGTTAGGAAAGACCTCAGTACGTTATGGAGAGCAAATAAAGCCCTTATGCAAATTAGTTTAGAATTGAGATCATCTGATATGTTGATGCAATTGTCATTAAAAATAAGCCATTCTGATTGGTTTATGTACTGTCAGTCAACAGTTCTCTATTTTACAACTTTTGCTGGGACTATCATGCATTAGTCTTCAACCAGCAAGACAATTGGTCAAGAATGCTCTTGTTATCAACTATCTGTGACTGGTTTTATAGGTTTTCAATTAAACTAGGGTTAGGAAGGACCTCAGTAAGTTATGGAGAGCAAATAAAGCCCTTATGCAAATTAGTTTAGAATTGAGACCATCTGATTGGTTGATGCAATTGTCATTCAAAATACACCATTCTGATTGGTTTATGTACTGTCAGTCAACAGTTCTCTATTTTACAACTTTTGCTGGGACTATCATGCATTAGTCTTCAACCAGCAAGACAATTGGTCAAGAATGCTCTTGTTATCAACTATCTGTGGCTGGTTCTGCAGGTGTTCAATTAAACTAGGGTTAGGAAAGACCTCAGTACGTTATGGAGAGCAAATAAAGCCCTTATGCAAATTAGTTTAGAATTGAGACCATCTGATTGGTTGATGCAATTGTCATTCAAAATAAGCCATTCTGATTGGTTTATGTACTGTCAGTCAACAGTTCTCTATTTTACAACTTTTGCTGGGACTATCATGCATTAGTCTTCAACCAGCAAGGCAATTGGTCAAGAATGCTCTTGTTATCAACTATCTGTGACTGGTTTTATAGGTTTTCAATTAAACTAGGGTTAGGAAGGACCTCAGTAAGTTATGGAGAGCAAATAAAGCCCTTATGCAAATTAGTTTAGAATTGAGACCATCTGATTGGTTGATGCAATTGTCATTCAAAATACACCATTCTGATTGGTTTATGTACTGTCAGTCAACAGTTCTCTATTTTACAACTTTTGCTGGGACTATCATGCATTAGTCTTCAACCAGCAAGACAATTGGTCAAGAATGCTCTTGTTATCAACTATCTGTGGCTGGTTCTGCAGGTGTTCAATTAAACTAGGGTTAGGAAAGACCTCAGTACGTTATGGAGAGCAAATAAAGCCCTTATGCAAATTAGTTTAGAATTGAGACCATCTGATTGGTTGATGCAATTGTCATTCAAAATAAGCCATTCTGATTGGTTTATGTACTGTCAGTCAACAGTTCTCTATTTTACAACTTTTGCTGGGACTATCATGCATTAGTCTTCAACCAGCAAGACAATTGGTCAAGAATGCTCTTGTTATCAACTATCTGTGGCTGGTTTTATAGGTTTTCAATTAAACTAGGGTTAGGAAGGACCTCAGTAAGTTATGGAGAGCAAATAAAGCCCTTATGCAAATTAGTTTAGAATTGAGACCATCTGATTGGTTGATGCAATTGTCATTCAAAATACACCATTCTGATTGGTTTATGTACTGTCAGTCAACAGTTCTCTATTTTACAACTTTTGCTGGGACTATCATGCATTAGTCTTCAACCAGAAAGACAATTGGTCAAGAATGCTCTTGTTATCAACTATCTGTGGCTGGTTCTGCAGGTGTTCAATTAGACTAGGGTGAGGAAGGACCTCAGTAAGTTATGAAGAGCAAATAAAGTCCTTATGCAAATTGGTTCAGAATTGAGATCATATGATTGGTTGATGCAACTGTCATTCAAAATAAGCCATTCTGATTGGTTTATGTACTGTCAGTCAACAGTTTTCTATTTTACAACTTTTGCTGGGACTATCATGCATTAGTCTTCAACCAGCAAGACAATTGGTCAAGAATGCTCTTGTTATCAACTATCTGTGGCTGGTTTGGTAGGTTTTCAATTAAACTAGGGTTAGGAAAGACCTCAGTAAGTTATGGAGAGCAAATAAAGCCCTTATGCAAATTAGTTTAGAATTGAGACCATCTGATTGGTTGATGCAATTGTCATTCAAAATAAGCCATTCTGATTGGTTTATGTGCTGTCAGTCAACAGTTTTCTATTTTATAACTTTTGCTGGGACTATCATGCATTAGTCTTCAACCAGCAAGACAAGTGGTCAAGAATGCTCTTGTTATCAACTATCTGTGGCTGGTTTTGTAGTTTTTCAATTAAACTAGGGTTAGGAAGGACCTCAGTAAGTTATGGAGAGCAAATAAAGCCCTTATGCAAATTAGTTCAGAATTGAGATCATCTGATTGGTTGATGCAACTGTCATTCAAAATAAGCCATTCTGATTGGTTTATATACTGTCAGTCAACAATTTTCTATTTTACAACTTTTGCTGGGACTATCATGCATTAGTCTTCAACCAGCAAGACAATTGGTCAAGAATGCTCTTGTTATCAACAATCTGTGGCTGGTTCTGCAGGTGTTCAATTAAACTAGAGTTAGGAAAGACCTCAGTACGTTATGGAGAGCAAATAAAGCCCTTATGCAAATTAGTTTAGAATTAAGACCATCTGATTGGTTGATGCAATTGTCATTCAAAATAGGCCATTCTGATTGGTTTATGTACTGTCAGTCAACAGTTCTCTATTTTACAACTTTTGCTGGGACTATCATGCATTAGTCTTCAACCAGCAAGACATTTGGTCAAGAATGCTCTTGTTATCAACTATCTGTGGGTGGTTTTGTAGGTTTTCAATTAAACTAGGGTTAGGAAGGACCTCAGTAAGTTATGGAGAGCAAATAAAGCCCTTATGCAAATTAGTTCAGAATTGAGATCATCTGATTGGTTGATGCAACTGTCATTCAAAATAAGCCATTCTGATTGGTTTATATACTGTCAGTCAACAGTTTTCTATTTTACAACTTTTGCTGGGACTATCATGCATTAGTCTTCAACCAGCAAGACAATTGGTCAATAATGCTCTTGTTATCAACTATCTGTGGCTGGTTCTGCAGGTGTTCAATTAAACTAGGGTTAGGAAAGACCTCAGTACGTTATGGAGAGCAAATAAAGCCCTTATGCAAATTAGTTTAGAATTGAGATCATCTGATATGTTGATGCAATTGTCATTAAAAATAAGCCATTCTGATTGGTTTATGTACTGTCAGTCAACAGTTCTCTATTTTACAACTTTTGCTGGGACTATCATGCATTAGTCTTCAACCAGCAAGACAATTGGTCAAGAATGCTCTTGTTATCAACTATCTGTGACTGGTTTTATAGGTTTTCAATTAAACTAGGGTTAGGAAGGACCTCAGTAAGTTATGGAGAGCAAATAAAGCCCTTATGCAAATTAGTTTAGAATTGAGACCATCTGATTGGTTGATGCAATTGTCATTCAAAATACACCATTCTGATTGGTTTATGTACTGTCAGTCAACAGTTCTCTATTTTACAACTTTTGCTGGGACTATCATGCATTAGTCTTCAACCAGCAAGACAATTGGTCAAGAATGCTCTTGTTATCAACTATCTGTGGCTGGTTCTGCAGGTGTTCAATTAAACTAGGGTTAGGAAAGACCTCAGTACGTTATGGAGAGCAAATAAAGCCCTTATGCAAATTAGTTTAGAATTGAGACCATCTGATTGGTTGATGCAATTGTCATTCAAAATAAGCCATTCTGATTGGTTTATGTACTGTCAGTCAACAGTTCTCTATTTTACAACTTTTGCTGGGACTATCATGCATTAGTCTTCAACCAGCAAGACAATTGGTCAAGAATGCTCTTGTTATCAACTATCTGTGGCTGGTTTTATAGGTTTTCAATTAAACTAGGGTTAGGAAGGACCTCAGTAAGTTATGGAGAGCAAATAAAGCCCTTATGCAAATTAGTTTAGAATTGAGACCATCTGATTGGTTGATGCAATTGTCATTCAAAATACACCATTCTGATTGGTTTATGTACTGTCAGTCAACAGTTCTCTATTTTACAACTTTTGCTGGGACTATCATGCATTAGTCTTCAACCAGCAAGACAATTGGTCAAGAATGCTCTTGTTATCAACTATCTGTGGCTGGTTCTGCAGGTGTTCAATTAAACTAGGGTTAGGAAAGACCTCAGTAAGTTATGGAGAGCAAATAAAGCCCTTATGCAAATTAGTTTAGAATTGAGACCATCTGATTGGTTGATGCAATTGTCATTCAAAATAAGCCATTCTGATTGGTTTATGTACTGTCAGTCAACAGTTCTCTATTTTACAACTTTTGCTGGGACTATCATGCATTAGTCTTTAACCAGCAAGACATTTGGTCAAGAATGCTCTTGTTATCAACTATCTGTGGCTGGTTTTGTAGGTTTTCAATTAAACTAGGGTTAGGAAGGACCTGAGTAAGTTATGGAGAGCAAATAAAGCCCTTATGCAAATTAGTTCAGAATTGAGATCATCTGATTGGTTGATGCAACTGTCATTCAAAATAAGCCATTCTGATTGGTTTATATACTGTCAGTCAACAGTTTTCTATTTTACAACTTTTGCTGGGACTATCATGCATTAGTCTTCAACCAGAAAGACAATTGGTCAAGAATGCTCTTGTTATCAACTATCTGTGGCTGGTTCTGCAGGTGTTCAATTAGACTAGGGTGAGGAAGGACCTCAGTAAGTTATGAAGAGCAAATAAAGTCCTTATGCAAATTGGTTCAGAATTGAGATCATATGATTGGTTGATGCAACTGTCATTCAAAATAAGCCATTCTGATTGGTTTATGTACTGTCAGTCAACAGTTTTCTATTTTACAACTTTTGCTGGGACTATCATGCATTAGTCTTCAACCAGCAAGACAATTGGTCAAGAATGCTCTTGTTATCAACTATCTGTGGCTGGTTTGGTAGGTTTTCAATTAAACTAGGGTTAGGAAAGACCTCAGTAAGTTATGGAGAGCAAATAAAGCCCTTATGCAAATTAGTTTAGAATTGAGACCATCTGATTGGTTGATGCAATTGTCATTCAAAATAAGCCATTCTGATTGGTTTATGTGCTGTCAGTCAACAGTTTTCTATTTTATAACTTTTGCTGGGACTATCATGCATTAGTCTTCAACCAGCAAGACAAGTGGTCAAGAATGCTCTTGTTATCAACTATCTGTGGCTGGTTTTGTAGTTTTTCAATTAAACTAGGGTTAGGAAGGACCTCAGTAAGTTATGGAGAGCAAATAAAGCCCTTATGCAAATTAGTTCAGAATTGAGATCATCTGATTGGTTGATGCAACTGTCATTCAAAATAAGCCATTCTGATTGGTTTATATACTGTCAGTCAACAGTTTTCTATTTTACAACTTTTGCTGGGACTATCATGCATTAGTCTTCAACCAGCAAGACAATTGGTCAAGAATGCTCTTGTTATCAACAATCTGTGGCTGGTTCTGCAGGTGTTCAATTAAACTAGGGTTAGGAAAGACCTCAGTACGTTATGGAGAGCAAATAAAGCCCTTATGCAAATTAGTTTAGAATTAAGACCATCTGATTGGTTGATGCAATTGTCATTCAAAATAGGCCATTCTGATTGGTTTATGTACTGTCAGTCAACAGTTCTCTATTTTACAACTTTTGCTGGGACTATCATGCATTAGTCTTCAACCAGCAAGACATTTGGTCAAGAATGCTCTTGTTATCAACTATCTGTGGGTGGTTTTGTAGGTTTTCAATTAAACTAGGGTTAGGAAGGACCTCAGTAAGTTATGGAGAGCAAATAAAGCCCTTATGCAAATTAGTTCAGAATTGAGATCATCTGATTGGTTGATGCAACTGTCATTCAAAATAAGCCATTCTGATTGGTTTATATACTGTCAGTCAACAGTTTTCTATTTTACAACTTTTGCTGGGACTATCATGCATTAGTCTTCAACCAGCAAGACAATTGGTCAATAATGCTCTTGTTATCAACTATCTGTGGCTGGTTCTGCAGGTGTTCAATTAAACTAGGGTTAGGAAAGACCTCAGTACGTTATGGAGAGCAAATAAAGCCCTTATGCAAATTAGTTTAGAATTGAGATCATCTGATTGGTTGATGCAATTGTCTTTAATAATAAGCCATTTAGATTGGTTTATGTACTGTCAGTCAACAGTTCTCTATTTTACAACTTTTGCTGGGACTATCATGCATTAGTCTTCAACCAGCAAGACAATTGGTCAAGACTGCTCTTGTTATCAACTATCTGTGACTGGTTTTATAGGTTTTCAATTAAACTAGGGTTAGGAAGGACCTCAGTAAGTTATGGAGAGCAAATAAAGCCCTTATGCAAATTAGTTTAGAATTGAGACCATCTGATTGGTTGATGCAATTGTCATTCAAAATACACCATTCTGATTGGTTTATGTACTGTCAGTCAACAGTTCTCTATTTTACAACTTTTGCTGGGACTATCATGCATTAGTCTTCAACCAGCAAGACAATTGGTCAAGAATGCTCTTGTTATCAACTATCTGTGGCTGGTTCTGCAGGTGTTCAATTAAACTAGGGTTAGGAAAGACCTCAGTATGTTATGGAGAGCAAATAAAGCCCTTATGCAAATTAGTTTAGAATTGAGACCATCTGATTGGTTGATGCAATTGTCATTCAAAATAAGCCATTCTGATTGGTTTATGTACTGTCAGTCAACAGTTCTCTATTTTACAACTTTTGCTGGGACTATCATGCATTAGTCTTCAACCAGCAAGACAATTGGTCAAGAATGCTCTTGTTATCAACTATCTGTGGCTGGTTTTATAGGTTTTCAATTAAACTAGGGTTAGGAAGGACCTCAGTAAGTTATGGAGAGCAAATAAAGCCCTTATGCAAATTAGTTTAGAATTGAGACCATCTGATTGGTTGATGCAATTGTCATTCAAAATACACCATTCTGATTGGTTTATGTACTGTCAGTCAACAGTTCTCTATTTTACAACTTTTGCTGGGACTATCATGCATTAGTCTTCAACCAGCAAGACAATTGGTCAAGAATGCTCTTGTTATCAACTATCTGTGGCTGGTTCTGCAGGTGTTCAATTAAACTAGGGTTAGGAAGGACCTCAGTAAGTTATGGAGAGCAAATAAAGCCCTTATGCAAATTAGTTCAGAATTGAGATCATCTGATTGGTTGATGCAACTGTCATTCAAAATAAGCCATTCTGATTGGTTTATATACTGTCAGTCAACAGTTTTCTATTTTACAACTTTTGCTGGGACTATCATGCATTAGTCTTCAACCAGCAAGACAATTGGTCAATAATGCTCTTGTTATCAACTATCTGTGGCTGGTTCTGCAGGTGTTCAATTAAACTAGGGTTAGGAAAGACCTCAGTACGTTATGGAGAGCAAATAAAGCCCTTATGCAAATTAGTTTAGAATTGAGATCATCTGATTGGTTGATGCAATTGTAATTAAAAATAAGCCATTGTGATTGGTTTATGTACTGTCAGTCAACAGTTCTCTATTTTACAACTTTTGCTGGGACTATCATGCATTAGTCTTCAACCAGCAAGGCAATTGGTCAAGAATGCTCTTGTTATCAACTATCTGTGACTGGTTTTATAGGTTTTCAATTAAACTAGGGTTAGGAAGGACCTCAGTAAGTTATGGAGAGCAAATAAAGCCCTTATGCAAATTAGTTTAGAATTGAGACCATCTGATTGGTTGATGCAATTGTCATTCAAAATACACCATTCTGATTGGTTTATGTACTGTCAGTCAACAGTTCTCTATTTTACAACTTTTGCTGGGACTATCATGCATTAGTCTTCAACCAGCAAGACAATTGGTCAAGAATGCTCTTGTTATCAACTATCTGTGGCTGGTTCTGCAGGTGTTCAATTAAACTAGGGTTAGGAAAGACCTCAGTACGTTATGGAGAGCAAATAAAGCCCTTATGCAAATTAGTTTAGAATTGAGACCATCTGATTGGTTGATGCAATTGTCATTCAAAATAAGCCATTCTGATTGGTTTATGTACTGTCAGTCAACAGTTCTCTATTTTACAACTTTTGCTGGGACTATCATGCATTAGTCTTCAACCAGCAAGACAATTGGTCAAGAATGCTCTTGTTATCAACTATCTGTGGCTGGTTTTATAGGTTTTCAATTAAACTAGGGTTAGGAAGGACCTCAGTAAGTTATGGAGAGCAAATAAAGCCCTTATGCAAATTAGTTTAGAATTGAGACCATCTGATTGGTTGATGCAATTGTCATTCAAAATACACCATTCTGATTGGTTTATGTACTGTCAGTCAACAGTTCTCTATTTTACAACTTTTGCTGGGACTATCATGCATTAGTCTTCAACCAGAAAGACAATTGGTCAAGAATGCTCTTGTTATCAACTATCTGTGGCTGGTTCTGCAGGTGTTCAATTAGACTAGGGTGAGGAAGGACCTCAGTAAGTTATGAAGAGCAAATAAAGTCCTTATGCAAATTGGTTCAGAATTGAGATCATATGATTGGTTGATGCAACTGTCATTCAAAATAAGCCATTCTGATTGGTTTATGTACTGTCAGTCAACAGTTTTCTATTTTACAACTTTTGCTGGGACTATCATGCATTAGTCTTCAACCAGCAAGACAATTGGTCAAGAATGCTCTTGTTATCAACTATCTGTGGCTGGTTTGGTAGGTTTTCAATTAAACTAGGGTTAGGAAAGACCTCAGTAAGTTATGGAGAGCAAATAAAGCCCTTATGCAAATTAGTTTAGAATTGAGACCATCTGATTGGTTGATGCAATTGTCATTCAAAATAAGCCATTCTGATTGGTTTATGTGCTGTCAGTCAACAGTTTTCTATTTTATAACTTTTGCTGGGACTATCATGCATTAGTCTTCAACCAGCAAGACAAGTGGTCAAGAATGCTCTTGTTATCAACTATCTGTGGCTGGTTTTGTAGTTTTTCAATTAAACTAGGGTTAGGAAGGACCTCAGTAAGTTATGGAGAGCAAATAAAGCCCTTATGCAAATTAGTTCAGAATTGAGATCATCTGATTGGTTGATGCAACTGTCATTCAAAATAAGCCATTCTGATTGGTTTATATACTGTCAGTCAACAGTTTTCTATTTTACAACTTTTGCTGGGACTATCATGCATTAGTCTTCAACCAGCAAGACAATTGGTCAAGAATGCTCTTGTTATCAACAATCTGTGGCTGGTTCTGCAGGTGTTCAATTAAACTAGGGTTAGGAAAGACCTCAGTACGTTATGGAGAGCAAATAAAGCCCTTATGCAAATTAGTTTAGAATTAAGACCATCTGATTGGTTGATGCAATTGTCATTCAAAATAGGCCATTCTGATTGGTTTATGTACTGTCAGTCAACAGTTCTCTATTTTACAACTTTTGCTGGGACTATCATGCATTAGTCTTCAACCAGCAAGACATTTGGTCAAGAATGCTCTTGTTATCAACTATCTGTGGGTGGTTTTGTAGGTTTTCAATTAAACTAGGGTTAGGAAGGACCTCAGTAAGTTATGGAGAGCAAATAAAGCCCTTATGCAAATTAGTTCAGAATTGAGATCATCTGATTGGTTGATGCAACTGTCATTCAAAATAAGCCATTCTGATTGGTTTATATACTGTCAGTCAACAGTTTTCTATTTTACAACTTTTGCTGGGACTATCATGCATTAGTCTTCAACCAGCAAGACAATTGGTCAATAATGCTCTTGTTATCAACTATCTGTGGCTGGTTCTGCAGGTGTTCAATTAAACTAGGGTTAGGAAAGACCTCAGTACGTTATGGAGAGCAAATAAAGCCCTTATGCAAATTAGTTTAGAATTGAGATCATCTGATTGGTTGATGCAATTGTCATTAAAAATAAGCCATTCTGATTGGTTTATGTACTGTCAGTCAACAGTTCTCTATTTTACAACTTTTGCTGGGACTATCATGCATTAGTCTTCAACCAGCAAGACAATTGGTCAAGACTGCTCTTGTTATCAACTATCTGTGACTGGTTTTATAGGTTTTCAATTAAACTAGGGTTAGGAAGGACCTCAGTAAGTTATGGAGAGCAAATAAAGCCCTTATGCAAATTAGTTTAGAATTGAGACCATCTGATTGGTTGATGCAATTGTCATTCAAAATACACCATTCTGATTGGTTTATGTACTGTCAGTCAACAGTTCTCTATTTTACAACTTTTGCTGGGACTATCATGCATTAGTCTTCAACCAGCAAGACAATTGGTCAAGAATGCTCTTGTTATCAACTATCTGTGGCTGGTTCTGCAGGTGTTCAATTAAACTAGGGTTAGGAAAGACCTCAGTACGTTATGGAGAGCAAATAAAGCCCTTATGCAAATTAGTTTAGAATTGAGACCATCTGATTGGTTGATGCAATTGTCATTCAAAATAAGCCATTCTGATTGGTTTATGTACTGTCAGTCAACAGTTCTCTATTTTACAACTTTTGCTGGGACTATCATGCATTAGTCTTCAACCAGCAAGACAATTGGTCAAGAATGCTCTTGTTATCAACTATCTGTGGCTGGTTTTATAGGTTTTCAATTAAACTAGGGTTAGGAAGGACCTCAGTAAGTTATGGAGAGCAAATAAAGCCCTTATGCAAATTAGTTTAGAATTGAGACCATCTGATTGGTTGATGCAATTGTCATTCAAAATACACCATTCTGATTGGTTTATGTACTGTCAGTCAACAGTTCTCTATTTTACAACTTTTGCTGGGACTATCATGCATTAGTCTTCAACCAGCAAGACAATTGGTCAAGAATGCTCTTGTTATCAACTATCTGTGGCTGGTTCTGCAGGTGTTCAATTAAACTAGGGTTAGGAAGGACCTCAGTAAGTTATGGAGAGCAAATAAAGCCCTTATGCAAATTAGTTCAGAATTTAGATCATCTGATTGGTTGATGCAACTGTCATTCAAAATAAGCCATTCTGATTGGTTTATATACTGTCAGTCAACAGTTTTCTATTTTACAACTTTTGCTGGGACTATCATGCATTAGTCTTCAACCAGCAAGACAATTGGTCAATAATGCTCTTGTTATCAACTATCTGTGGCTGGTTCTGCAGGTGTTCAATTAAACTAGGGTTAGGAAAGACCTCAGTACGTTATGGAGAGCAAATAAAGCCCTTATGCAAATTAGTTTAGAATTGAGATCATCTGATTGGTTGATGCAATTGTAATTAAAAATAAGCCATTGTGATTGGTTTATGTACTGTCAGTCAACAGTTCTCTATTTTACAACTTTTGCTGGGACTATCATGCATTAGTCTTCAACCAGCAAGGCAATTGGTCAAGAATGCTCTTGTTATCAACTATCTGTGACTGGTTTTATAGGTTTTCAATTAAACTAGGGTTAGGAAGGACCTCAGTAAGTTATGGAGAGCAAATAAAGCCCTTATGCAAATTAGTTTAGAATTGAGACCATCTGATTGGTTGATGCAATTGTCATTCAAAATACACCATTCTGATTGGTTTATGTACTGTCAGTCAACAGTTCTCTATTTTACAACTTTTGCTGGGACTATCATGCATTAGTCTTCAACCAGCAAGACAATTGGTCAAGAATGCTCTTGTTATCAACTATCTGTGGCTGGTTCTGCAGGTGTTCAATTAAACTAGGGTTAGGAAAGACCTCAGTACGTTATGGAGAGCAAATAAAGCCCTTATGCAAATTAGTTTAGAATTGAGACCATCTGATTGGTTGATGCAATTGTCATTCAAAATAAGCCATTCTGATTGGTTTATGTACTGTCAGTCAACAGTTCTCTATTTTACAACTTTTGCTGGGACTATCATGCATTAGTCTTCAACCAGCAAGACAATTGGTCAAGAATGCTCTTGTTATCAACTATCTGTGGCTGGTTTTATAGGTTTTCAATTAAACTAGGGTTAGGAAGGACCTCAGTAAGTTATGGAGAGCAAATAAAGCCCTTATGCAAATTAGTTTAGAATTGAGACCATCTGATTGGTTGATGCAATTGTCATTCAAAATACACCATTCTGATTGGTTTATGTACTGTCAGTCAACAGTTCTCTATTTTACAACTTTTGCTGGGACTATCATGCATTAGTCTTCAACCAGCAAGACAATTGGTCAAGAATGCTCTTGTTATCAACTATCTGTGGCTGGTTTTGTAGGTTTTCAATTAAACTAGGGTTAGGAAGGACCTCAGTAAGTTATGGAGAGCAAATAAAGCCCTTGTGCAAATTAGTTTAGAATTAAGACCATCTGATTAGTTGATGCAATTGTCATTCAAAATAAGCCATTCTGATTGGTTTATGTACTGTCAGTCAACAGTTCTCTATTTTACAACTTTTGCTGGGACTATCATGCATTAGTCTTCAACCAGCAAGACATTTGGTCAAGAATGCTCTTGTTATCAACTATCTGAGGGTGGTTTTGTAAGTGTTCAATTAAACTAGGGTTAGGAAGGACCTCAGTAAGTTATGGAGAGCAAATAAAGCCCTTATGCAAATTAGTTCAGAATTGAGATCATCTGATTGGTTGATGCAACTGTCATTCAAAATAAGCCATTCTGATTGGTTTATATACTGTCAGTCAACAGTTTTCTATTTTACAACTTTTGCTGGGACTATCATGCATTAGTCTTCAACCAGCAAGACAATTGGTCAAGAACGCTCTTGTTATCAACTATCTGTGGCTGGTTTTATAGGTTTTCAATTAAACTAGGGTTAGGAAGGACCTCAGTAAGTTATGGAGAGCAAATAAAGCCCTTATGCAAATTAGTTTAGAATTGAGACCATCTGATTGGTTGATGCAATTGTCATTCAAAATAAGCCATTCTGATTGGTTTATGTACTGTCAGTCAACAGTTCTCTATTTTACAACTTTTGCTGGGACTATCATGCATTAGTCTTCAACCAGCAAGACAATTGGTCAAGAATGCTCTTGTTATCAACTATCTGTGGCTGGTTTTATAGGTTTTCAATTAAACTAGGGTTAGGAAGGACCTCAGTAAGTTATGGAGAGCAAATAAAGCCCTTATGCAAATTAGTTTAGAATTGAGACCATCTGATTGGTTGATGCAATTGTCATTCAAAATACACCATTCTGATTGGTTTATGTACTGTCAGTCAACAGTTCTCTATTTTACAACTTTTGCTGGGACTATCATGCATTAGTCTTCAACCAGCAAGACAATTGGTCAAGAATGCTCTTGTTATCAACTATCTGTGGCTGGTTTTGTAGGTTTTCAATTAAACTAGGGTTAGGAAGGACCTCAGTAAGTTATGGAGAGCAAATAAAGCCCTTGTGCAAATTAGTTTAGAATTAAGACCATCTGATTAGTTGATGCAATTGTCATTCAAAATAAGCCATTCTGATTGGTTTATGTACTGTCAGTCAACAGTTCTCTATTTTACAACTTTTGCTGGGACTATCATGCATTAGTCTTCAACCAGCAAGACATTTGGTCAAGAATGCTCTTGTTATCAACTATCTGAGGGTGGTTTTGTAAGTTTTCAATTAAACTAGGGTTAGGAAGGACCTCAGTAAGTTATGGAGAGCAAATAAAGCCCTTATGCAAATTAGTTCAGAATTGAGATCATCTGATTGGTTGATGCAACTGTCATTCAAAATAAGCCATTCTGATTGGTTTATATACTGTCAGTCAACAGTTTTCTATTTTACAACTTTTGCTGGGACTATCATGCATTAGTCTTCAACCAGCAAGACAATTGGTCAAGAACGCTCTTGTTATCAACTATCTGTGGCTGGTTTTATAGGTTTTCAATTAAACTAGGGTTAGGAAGGACCTCAGTAAGTTATGGAGAGCAAATAAAGCCCTTATGCAAATTAGTTTAGAATTGAGACCATCTGATTGGTTGATGCAATTGTCATTCAAAATACACCATTCTGATTGGTTTATGTACTGTCAGTCAACAGTTCTCTATTTTACAACTTTTGCTGGGACTATCATGCATTAGTCTTCAACCAGCAAGACAATTGGTCAAGAATGCTCTTGTTATTAACTATCTGTGGCTGGTTTTGTAGGTTTTCAATTAAACTAGGGTTAGGAAGGACCTCAGTAAGTTATGGAGAGCAAATAAAGCCCTTATGCAAATTAGTTTAGAATTAAGACCATCTGATTGGTTGATGCAATTGTCATTCAAAATAAGCCATTCTGATTGGTTTATGTACTGTCAGTCAACAGTTCTCTATTTTACAACTTTTGCTGGGACTATCATGAATTAGTCTTCAACCAGCAAGACAATTGGTCAAGAATGCTCTTGTTATCAACTATCTGTGGCTGGTTTTGTAGGTTTTCAATTAAACTAGGGTTAGGAAGGACCTCAGTAAGTTATGGAGAGGAAATAAAGCCCTTATGCAAATTAGTTTAGAATTAAGACCATCTGATTGGTTGATGCAATTGTCATTCAAAATAAGCCATTCTGATTGGTTTATGTACTGTCAGTCAACAGTTTTCTATTTTACAACTTTTGCTGGGACTATCATGCATTAATCTTCAACCAGCAAGACATTTGGTCAGGAATGCTCTTGTTATCAACTATCTGTGGCTGGTTTTGTAAGTTTTCAATTAAACTAGGGTTAGGAAGGACCTCAGTAAGTTATGGAGAGGAAATAAAGCCCTTATGCAAATTAGTTTAGAATTGAGACCATCTGATTGGTTGATGCAATTGTCATTCAAAATAAGCCATTCTGATTGGTTTATGTGCTGTCAGTCAACAGTTTTCTATTTTATAACTTTTGCTGGGACCATCATGCATTAGTCTTCAACCAGCAAGACAATTGGTCAAGAATGCTCTTGTTATCAACTATCTGTGGCTGGTTTTGTAGGTTTTCAATTAAACTAGGGTTAGGAAGGACCTCAGTAAGTTATGGAGAGCAAATAAAGCCCTTGTGCAAATTAGTTTAGAATTGAGATCATCTGATTGGTTGATGCAATTGTAATTAAAAATAAGCCATTGTGATTGGTTTATGTACTGTCAGTCAACAGTTCTCTATTTTACAACTTTTGCTGGGACTATCATGCATTAGTCTTCAACCAGCAAGACAATTGGTCAAGAATGCTCTTGTTATCAACTATCTGTGGCTGGTTTTATAGGTTTTCAATTAAACTAGGGTTAGGAAAGACCTCAGTACGTTATGGAGAGCAAATAAAGCCCTTATGCAAATTAGTTCAGAATTGAGATCATCTGATTGGTTGATGCAATTGTAATTAAAAATAAGCCATTGTGATTGGTTTATGTACTGTCAGTCAACAGTTCTCTATTTTACAACTTTTGCTGGGACTATCATGCATTAGTCTTCAACCAGCAAGGCAATTGGTCAAGAATGCTCTTGTTATCAACTATCTGTGACTGGTTTTATAGGTTTTCAATTAAACTAGGGTTAGGAAGGACCTCAGTAAGTTATGGAGAGCAAATAAAGCCCTTATGCAAATTAGTTTAGAATTGAGACCATCTGATTGGTTGATGCAATTGTCATTCAAAATACACCATTCTGATTGGTTTATGTACTGTCAGTCAACAGTTCTCTATTTTACAACTTTTGCTGGGACTATCATGCATTAGTCTTCAACCAGCAAGACAATTGGTCAAGAATGCTCTTGTTATCAACTATCTGTGGCTGGTTCTGCAGGTGTTCAATTAAACTAGGGTTAGGAAAGACCTCAGTACGTTATGGAGAGCAAATAAAGCCCTTATGCAAATTAGTTTAGAATTGAGACCATCTGATTGGTTGATGCAATTGTCATTCAAAATAAGCCATTCTGATTGGTTTATGTACTGTCAGTCAACAGTTCTCTATTTTACAACTTTTGCTGGGACTATCATGCATTAGTCTTCAACCAGCAAGACAATTGGTCAAGAATGCTCTTGTTATCAACTATCTGTGGCTGGTTTTATAGGTTTTCAATTAAACTAGGGTTAGGAAGGACCTCAGTAAGTTATGGAGAGCAAATAAAGCCCTTATGCAAATTAGTTTAGAATTGAGACCATCTGATTGGTTGATGCAATTGTCATTCAAAATACACCATTCTGATTGGTTTATGTACTGTCAGTCAACAGTTCTCTATTTTACAACTTTTGCTGGGACTATCATGCATTAGTCTTCAACCAGCAAGACAATTGGTCAAGAATGCTCTTGTTATCAACTATCTGTGGCTGGTTTTGTAGGTTTTCAATTAAACTAGGGTTAGGAAGGACCTCAGTAAGTTATGGAGAGCAAATAAAGCCCTTGTGCAAATTAGTTTAGAATTAAGACCATCTGATTAGTTGATGCAATTGTCATTCAAAATAAGCCATTCTGATTGGTTTATGTACTGTCAGTCAACAGTTCTCTATTTTACAACTTTTGCTGGGACTATCATGCATTAGTCTTCAACCAGCAAGACATTTGGTCAAGAATGCTCTTGTTATCAACTATCTGAGGGTGGTTTTGTAAGTTTTCAATTAAACTAGGGTTAGGAAGGACCTCAGTAAGTTATGGAGAGCAAATAAAGCCCTTATGCAAATTAGTTCAGAATTGAGATCATCTGATTGGTTGATGCAACTGTCATTCAAAATAAGCCATTCTGATTGGTTTATATACTGTCAGTCAACAGTTTTCTATTTTACAACTTTTGCTGGGACTATCATGCATTAGTCTTCAACCAGCAAGACAATTGGTCAAGAACGCTCTTGTTATCAACTATCTGTGGCTGGTTTTATAGGTTTTCAATTAAACTAGGGTTAGGAAGGACCTCAGTAAGTTATGGAGAGCAAATAAAGCCCTTATGCAAATTAGTTTAGAATTGAGACCATCTGATTGGTTGATGCAATTGTCATTCAAAATAAGCCATTCTGATTGGTTTATGTACTGTCAGTCAACAGTTCTCTATTTTACAACTTTTGCTGGGACTATCATGCATTAGTCTTCAACCAGCAAGACAATTGGTCAAGAATGCTCTTGTTATCAACTATCTGTGGCTGGTTTTATAGGTTTTCAATTAAACTAGGGTTAGGAAGGACCTCAGTAAGTTATGGAGAGCAAATAAAGCCCTTATGCAAATTAGTTTAGAATTGAGACCATCTGATTGGTTGATGCAATTGTCATTCAAAATACACCATTCTGATTGGTTTATGTACTGTCAGTCAACAGTTCTCTATTTTACAACTTTTGCTGGGACTATCATGCATTAGTCTTCAACCAGCAAGACAATTGGTCAAGAATGCTCTTGTTATCAACTATCTGTGGCTGGTTTTGTAGGTTTTCAATTAAACTAGGGTTAGGAAGGACCTCAGTAAGTTATGGAGAGCAAATAAAGCCCTTGTGCAAATTAGTTTAGAATTAAGACCATCTGATTAGTTGATGCAATTGTCATTCAAAATAAGCCATTCTGATTGGTTTATGTACTGTCAGTCAACAGTTCTCTATTTTACAACTTTTGCTGGGACTATCATGCATTAGTCTTCAACCAGCAAGACATTTGGTCAAGAATGCTCTTGTTATCAACTATCTGAGGGTGGTTTTGTAAGTTTTCAATTAAACTAGGGTTAGGAAGGACCTCAGTAAGTTATGGAGAGCAAATAAAGCCCTTGTGCAAATTAGTTTAGAATTAAGACCATCTGATTAGTTGATGCAATTGTCATTCAAAATAAGCCATTCTGATTGGTTTATGTACTGTCAGTCAACAGTTCTCTATTTTACAACTTTTGCTGGGACTATCATGCATTAGTCTTCAACCAGCAAGACATTTGGTCAAGAATGCTCTTGTTATCAACTATCTGAGGGTGGTTTTGTAAGTTTTCAATTAAACTAGGGTTAGGAAGGACCTCAGTAAGTTATGGAGAGCAAATAAAGCCCTTATGCAAATTAGTTCAGAATTGAGATCATCTGATTGGTTGATGCAACTGTCATTCAAAATAAGCCATTCTGATTGGTTTATATACTGTCAGTCAACAGTTTTCTATTTTACAACTTTTGCTGGGACTATCATGCATTAGTCTTCAACCAGCAAGACAATTGGTCAAGAACGCTCTTGTTATCAACTATCTGTGGCTGGTTTTATAGGTTTTCAATTAAACTAGGGTTAGGAAGGACCTCAGTAAGTTATGGAGAGCAAATAAAGCCCTTATGCAAATTAGTTTAGAATTGAGACCATCTGATTGGTTGATGCAATTGTCATTCAAAATACACCATTCTGATTGGTTTATGTACTGTCAGTCAACAGTTCTCTATTTTACAACTTTTCCTGGGACTATCATGCATTAGTCTTCAACCAGCAAGACAATTGGTCAAGAATGCTCTTGTTATCAACTATCTGTGGCTGGTTTTGTAGGTTTTCAATTAAACTAGGGTTAGGAAGGACCTCAGTAAGTTATGGAGAGCAAATAAAGCCCTTATGCAAATGAGTTTAGAATTAAGACCATCTGATTGGTTGATGCAATTGTCATTCAAAATAAGCCATTCTGATTGGTTTATGTACTGTCAGTCAACAGTTCTCTATTTTACAACTTTTGCTGGGACTATCATGAATTAGTCTTCAACCAGCAAGACAATTGGTCAAGAATGCTCTTGTTATCAACTATCTGTGGCTGGTTTTGTAGGTTTTCAATTAAACTAGGGTTAGGAAGGACCTCAGTAAGTTATGGAGAGGAAATAAAGCCCTTATGCAAATTAGTTTAGAATTAAGACCATCTGATTGGTTGATGCAATTGTCATTCAAAATAAGCCATTCTGATTGGTTTATGTACTGTCAGTCAACAGTTTTCTATTTTACAACTTTTGCTGGGACTATCATGCATTAATCTTCAACCAGCAAGACATTTGGTCAGGAATGCTCTTGTTATCAACTATCTGTGGCTGGTTTTGTAAGTTTTCAATTAAACTAGGGTTAGGAAGGACCTCAGTAAGTTATGGAGAGGAAATAAAGCCCTTATGCAAATTAGTTTAGAATTGAGACCATCTGATTGGTTGATGCAATTGTCATTCAAAATAAGCCATTCTGATTGGTTTATGTGCTGTCAGTCAACAGTTTTCTATTTTATAACTTTTGCTGGGACCATCATGCAATAGTCTTCAACCAGAAAGACAATTGGTCAAGAATGCTCTTGTTATCAACTATCTGTGGCTGGTTCTGCAGGTGTTCAATTAGACTAGGGTGAGGAAGGACCTCAGTAAGTTATGAAGAGCAAATAAAGTCCTTATGCAAATTGGTTCAGAATTGAGATCATATGATTGGTTGATGCAACTGTCATTCAAAATAAGCCATTCTGATTGGTTTATGTACTGTCAGTCAACAGTTTTCTATTCTACAACTTTTGCTGGGACTATCATGCATTAGTCTTCAACCAGCAAGACAATTGGTCAAGAATGCTCTTGTTATCAACTATCTGTGGCTGGTTTGGTAGGTTTTCAATTAAACTAGGGTTAGGAAAGACCTCAGTAAGTTATGGAGAGCAAATAAAGCCCTTATGCAAATTAGTTTAGAATTGAGACCATCTGATTGGTTGATGCAATTGTCATTCAAAATAAGCCATTCTGATTGGTTTATGTGCTGTCAGTCAACAGTTTTCTATTTTATAACTTTTGCTGGGACCATCATGCAATAGTCTTCAACCAGCAAGACAATTGGTCAAGAATGTAGTCAACAGTTTTCTATTTTACAACTTTTGCTGGCACCATCACGCAATAGCCTTCAACCAGCAAGCCAATTGGTCAAGAATGCTCTTGTTATCAACTATCTGTGGCTGGTTCTGCAGGTGTTCAATTAAACTAGGGTTAGGAAAGACCTCAGTACGTTATGGAGAGCAAATAAAGCCCTTATGCAAATTAGTTTAGAATTGAGACCATCTGATTGGTTGATGCAATTGTCATTCAAAATACACCATTCTGATTGATTTATGTACTGTCAGTCAACAGTTCTCTATTTTACAACTTTTGCTGGGACTATCATGCATTAGTCTTCAACCAGCAAGACAATTGGTCAAGAATGCTCTTGTTATCAACTATCTGTGGCTGGTTTTATAGGTTTTCAATTAAACTAGGGTTAGGAAGGACCTCAGTAAGTTATGGAGAGCAAATAAAGCCCTTATGCAAATTAGTTTAGAATTGAGACCATCTGATTGGTTGATGCAAATGTCATTCAAAATACACCATTCTGATTGGTTTATGTACTGTCAGTCTACAGTTCTCTATTTTACAACTTTTGCTGGGACTATCATGCATTAGTCTTCAACCAGCAAGACAATTGGTCAAGAATGCTCTTGTTATCAACTATCTGTGGCTGGTTTTGTAGGTTTTCAATTAAACTAGGGTTAGGAAGGACCTCAGTAAGTTATGGAGAGGAAATAAAGCCCTTATGCAAATTAGTTTAGAATTAAGACCATCTGATTGGTTGATGCAATTGTCATTCAAAATAAGCCATTCTGATTGGTTTATGTACTGTCAGTCAACAGTTTTCTATTTTACAACTTTTGCTGGGACTATCATGCATTAGTCTTCAACCAGCAAGACATTTGGTCAGGAATGCTCTTGTTATCAACTATCTGTGGCTGGTTTTGTAAGTTTTCAATTAAACTAGGGTTAGGAAGGACCTCAGTAAGTTATGGAGAGGAAATAAAGCCCTTATGCAAATTAGTTTAGAATTGAGACCATCTGATTGGTTGATGCAATTGTCATTCAAAATAAGCCATTCTGATTGGTTTATGTGCTGTCAGTCAACAGTTTTCTATTTTATAACTTTTGCTGGGACCATCATGCAATAGTCTTCAACCAGAAAGACAATTGGTCAAGAATGCTCTTGTTATCAACTATCTGTGGCTGGTTCTGCAGGTGTTCAATTAGACTAGGGTGAGGAAGGACCTCAGTAAGTTATGAAGAGCAAATAAAGTCCTTATGCAAATTGGTTCAGAATTGAGATCATATGATTGGTTGATGCAACTGTCATTCAAAATAAGCCATTCTGATTGGTTTATGTACTGTCAGTCAACAGTTTTCTATTCTACAACTTTTGCTGGGACTATCATGCATTAGTCTTCAACCAGCAAGACAATTGGTCAAGAATGCTCTTGTTATCAACTATCTGTGGCTGGTTTGGTAGGTTTTCAATTAAACTAGGGTTAGGAAAGACCTCAGTAAGTTATGGAGAGCAAATAAAGCCCTTATGCAAATTAGTTTAGAATTGAGACCATCTGATTGGTTGATGCAATTGTCATTCAAAATAAGCCATTCTGATTGGTTTATGTGCTGTCAGTCAACAGTTTTCTATTTTATAACTTTTGCTGGGACCATCATGCAATAGTCTTCAACCAGCAAGACAATTGGTCAAGAATGTAGTCAACAGTTTTCTATTTTACAACTTTTGCTGGCACCATCACGCAATAGCCTTCAACCAGCAAGCCAATTGGTCAAGAATGCTCTTGTTATCAACTATCTGTGGCTGGTTCTGCAGGTGTTCAATTAAACTAGGGTTAGGAAAGACCTCAGTACGTTATGGAGAGCAAATAAAGCCCTTATGCAAATTAGTTTAGAATTAAGACCATCTGATTGGTTGATGCAATTGTCATTCAAAATAGGCCATTCTGATTGGTTTATGTACTGTCAGTCAACAGTTCTCTATTTTACAACTTTTGCTGGGACTATCATGCATTAGTCTTCAACCAGCAAGACATTTGGTCAAGAATGCTCTTGTTATCAACTATCTGTGGGTGGTTTTGTAGGTTTTCAATTAAACTAGGGTTAGGAAGGACCTCAGTAAGTTATGGAGAGCAAATAAAGCCCTTATGCAAATTAGTTCAGAATTGAGATCATCTGATTGGTTGATGCAACTGTCATTCAAAATAAGCCATTCTGATTGGTTTATATACTGTCAGTCAACAGTTTTCTATTTTACAACTTTTGCTGGGACTATCATGCATTAGTCTTCAACCAGCAAGACAATTGGTCAATAATGCTCTTGTTATCAACTATCTGTGGCTGGTTCTGCAGGTGTTCAATTAAACTAGGGTTAGGAAAGACCTCAGTACGTTATGGAGAGCAAATAAAGCCCTTATGCAAATTAGTTTAGAATTGAGATCATCTGATTGGTTGATGCAATTGTCATTAAAAATAAGCCATTCTGATTGGTTTATGTACTGTCAGTCAACAGTTCTCTATTTTACAACTTTTGCTGGGACTATCATGCATTAGTCTTCAACCAGCAAGACAATTGGTCAAGAATGCTCTTGTTATCAACTATCTGTGACTGGTTTTATAGGTTTTCAATTAAACTAGGGTTAGGAAGGACCTCAGTAAGTTATGGAGAGCAAATAAAGCCCTTATGCAAATTAGTTTAGAATTGAGACCATCTGATTGGTTGATGCAATTGTCATTCAAAATACACCATTCTGATTGGTTTATGTACTGTCAGTCAACAGTTCTCTATTTTACAACTTTTGCTGGGACTATCATGCATTAGTCTTCAACCAGCAAGACAATTGGTCAAGAATGCTCTTGTTATCAACTATCTGTGGCTGGTTCTGCAGGTGTTCAATTAAACTAGGGTTAGGAAAGACCTCAGTACGTTATGGAGAGCAAATAAAGCCCTTATGCAAATTAGTTTAGAATTGAGACCATCTGATTGGTTGATGCAATTGTCATTCAAAATAAGCCATTCTGATTGGATTATGTACTGTCAGTCAACAGTTCTCTATTTTACAACTTTTGCTGGGACTATCATGCATTAGTCTTCAACCAGCAAGACAATTGGTCAAGAATGCTCTTGTTATCAACTATCTGTGGCTGGTTTTATAGGTTTTCAATTAAACTAGGGTTAGGAAGGACCTCAGTAAGTTATGGAGAGCAAATAAAGCCCTTATGCAAATTAGTTTAGAATTGAGACCATCTGATTGGTTGATGCAATTGTCATTCAAAATACACCATTCTGATTGGTTTATGTACTGTCAGTCAACAGTTCTCTATTTTACAACTTTTGCTGGGACTATCATGCATTAGTCTTCAACCAGCAAGACAATTGGTCAAGAATGCTCTTGTTATCAACTATCTGTGGCTGGTTTTGTAGGTTTTCAATTAAACTAGGGTTAGGAAGGACCTCAGTAAGTTATGGAGAGCAAATAAAGCCCTTATGCAAATTAGTTCAGAATTGAGATCATCTGATTGGTTGATGCAACTGTCATTCAAAATAAGCCATTCTGATTGGTTTATATACTGTCAGTCAACAGTTTTCTATTTTACAACTTTTGCTGGGACTATCATGCATTAGTCTTCAACCAGCAAGACAATTGGTCAAGAACGCTCTTGTTATCAACTATCTGTGGCTGGTTTTATAGGTTTTCAATTAAACTAGGGTTAGGAAGGACCTCAGTAAGTTATGGAGAGCAAATAAAGCCCTTATGCAAATTAGTTTAGAATTGAGACCATCTGATTGGTTGATGCAATTGTCATTCAAAATACACCATTCTGATTGGTTTATGTACTGTCAGTCAACAGTTCTCTATTTTACAACTTTTGCTGGGACTATCATGCATTAGTCTTCAACCAGCAAGACAATTGGTCAAGAATGCTCTTGTTATCAACTATCTGTGGCTGGTTTTGTAGGTTTTCAATTAAACTAGGGTTAGGAAGGACCTCAGTAAGTTATGGAGAGCAAATAAAGCCCTTATGCAAATTAGTTTAGAATTAAGACCATCTGATTGGTTGATGCAATTGTCATTCAAAATAAGCCATTCTGATTGGTTTATGTACTGTCAGTCAACAGTTCTCTATTTTACAACTTTTGCTGGGACTATCATGCATTAGTCTTCAACCAGCAAGTCATTTGGTCAGGAATGCTCTTGTTATCAACTATCTGTGGCTGGTTTTGTAGGTTTTCAATTAAACTAGGGTTAGGAAGGACCTCAGTAAGTTATGGAGAGGAAATAAAGCCCTTATGCAAATTAGTTTAGAATTGAGACCATCTGATTGGTTGATGCAATTGTCATTCAAAATACACCATTCTGATTGATTTATGTACTGTCAGTCAACAGTTCTCTATTTTACAACTTTTGCTGGGACTATCATGCATTAGTCTTCAACCAGCAAGACAATTGGTCAAGAATGCTCTTGTTATCAACTATCTGTGGCTGGTTTTATAGGTTTTCAATTAAACTAGGGTTAGGAAGGACCTCAGTAAGTTATGGAGAGCAAATAAAGCCCTTATGCAAATTAGTTTAGAATTGAGACCATCTGATTGGTTGATGCAAATGTCATTCAAAATACACCATTCTGATTGGTTTATGTACTGTCAGTCTACAGTTCTCTATTTTACAACTTTTGCTGGGACTATCATGCATTAGTCTTCAACCAGCAAGACAATTGGTCAAGAATGCTCTTGTTATCAACTATCTGTGGCTGGTTTTGTAGGTTTTCAATTAAACTAGGGTTAGGAAGGACCTCAGTAAGTTATGGAGAGGAAATAAAGCCCTTATGCAAATTAGTTTAGAATTAAGACCATCTGATTGGTTGATGCAATTGTCATTCAAAATAAGCCATTCTGATTGGTTTATGTACTGTCAGTCAACAGTTTTCTATTTTACAACTTTTGCTGGGACTATCATGCATTAGTCTTCAACCAGCAAGACATTTGGTCAGGAATGCTCTTGTTATCAACTATCTGTGGCTGGTTTTGTAAGTTTTCAATTAAACTAGGGTTAGGAAGGACCTCAGTAAGTTATGGAGAGGAAATAAAGCCCTTATGCAAATTAGTTTAGAATTGAGACCATCTGATTGGTTGATGCAATTGTCATTCAAAATAAGCCATTCTGATTGGTTTATGTGCTGTCAGTCAACAGTTTTCTATTTTATAACTTTTGCTGGGACCATCATGCAATAGTCTTCTACCAGCAAGACAATTGGTCAAGAATGTAGTCAACAGTTTTCTATTTTACAACTTTTGCTGGCACCATCACGCAATAGTCTTCAACCAGCAAGACAATTGGTCAAGAATGCTCTTGTTATCAACTATCTGTGGCTGGTTCTGCAGGTGTTCAATTAGACTAGGGTGAGGAAGGACCTCAGTAAGTTATGAAGAGCAAATAAAGCCCTTATGCAAATTGGTTCAGAATTGAGATCATATGATTGGTTGATGCAACTGTCATTCAAAATAAGCCATTCTGATTGGTTTATGTACTGTCAGTCAACAGTTTTCTATTTTACAACTTTTGCTGGGACTATCATGCATTAGTCTTCAACCAGCAAGACAATTGGTCAAGAATGCTCTTGTTTTCAACTATCTGTGGCTGGTTTGGTAGGTTTTCAATTAAACTAGGGTTAGGAAATACCTCAGTAAGTTATGGAGAGCAAATAAAGCCCTTATGCAAATTAGTTTAGAATTGAGACCATCTGATTGGTTGATGCAATTGTCATTCAAAATAAGCCATTCTGATTGGTTTATGTGCTGTCAGTCAACAGTTTTCTATTTTATAACTTTTGCTGGGACCATCATGCAATAGTCTTCTACCAGGAAGACAATTGGTCAAGAATGTAGTCAACAGTTTTCTATTTTACAACTTTTGCTGGCACCATCACGCAATAGCCTTCAACCAGCAAGACAATTGGTCAAGAATGTTCTTGTTATCAACTATCTGTGGCTGGTTCTGCAGGTGTTCAATTAGACTAGGGTGAGGAAGGACCTCAGTAAGTTATGAAGAGCAAATAAAGCCATTATGCAAATTAGTTCAGAATTGAGACCATCTGATTGGTTGATGCAACTGTCATTCAAAATAAGCCATTCTGATTGGTTTATGTACTGTCAGTCAACAGTTTTCTATTTTACAACTTTTGCTGGGACTATCATGCATTAGTCTTCAACCAGCAAGACAATTGGTCAAGAATGCTCTTGTTATCAACTATCTGTGGCTGGTTTTGTAGGTTTTCAATTAAACTAGGGTTAGGAAGGACCTCAGTAAGTTATGGAGAGCAAATAAAGCCCTTATGCAAATTAGTTTAGAATTGAGATCATCTGATTGGTTGATGCAACTGTCATTCAAAATAAGCCATTCTGATTGGTTTATATACTGTCAGTCAACAGTTTTCTATTTTACAACTTTTGCTGGGACTATCATGCATTAGTCTTCAACCAGCAAGACAATTGGTCAAGAATGCTCTTGTTATCAACTATCTGTGGCTGGTTCTGCAGGTGTTTAATTAGACTAGGGTGAGGAAGGACCTCAGTAAGTTATGAAGAGCAAATAAAGCCCTTATGCAAATTGGTTCAGAATTGAGATCATATGATTGGTTGATGCAACTGTCATTCAAAATAAGCCATTCTGATTGGTTTATGTACTGTCAGTCAACAGTTTTCTATTTTACAACTTTTGCTGGGACTATCATGCATTAGTCTTCAACCAGCAAGACAATTGGTCAAGAATGCTCTTGTTATCAACTATCTGTGGCTGGTTTGGTAGGTTTTCAATTAAACTTGGGTTAGGAAAGACCTCAGTAAGTTATGGAGAGCAAATAAAGCCCTTATGCAAATTAGTTTAGAATTGAGACCATCTGATTGGTTGATGCAATTGTCATTCAAAATAAGCCATTCTGATTGGTTTATGTGCTGTCAGTCAACAGTTTTCTATTTTATAACTTTTGCTGGGACCATCATGCAATAGTCTTCAACCAGCAAGACAATTGGTCAAGAATGTAGTCAACAGTTTTCTATTTTACAACTTTTGCTGGCACCATCACGCAATAGCCTTCAACCAGCAAGACAATTGGTCAAGAATGCTCTTGTTATCAACTATCTGTGGCTGGTTTTGTAGGTTTTCAATTAAACTAGGGTTAGGAAGGACCTCAGTAAGTTATGAAGAGCAAATAAAGCCCTTATGCAAATTAGTTTAGAATTAAGACCATCTGATTGGTTGATGCAATTGTCATTCAAAATAAGCCATTCTGATTGGTTTATGTACTGTCAGTCAACAGTTCTCTATTTTACAACTTTTGCTGGGACTATCATGCATTAGTCTTCAACCAGCAAGACATTTGGTCAAGAATGTTCTTGTTATCAACTATCTGTGGCTGGTTTTGTAGGTTTTCAATTAAACTAGGGTTAGGAAGGACCTCAGTAAGTTATGGAGAGCAAATAAAGCCCTTATGCAAATTAGTTCAGAATTGAGACCATCTGATTGGTTGATGCAATTGTCATTCAAAATACAGCATTCTGATTGGTTTATGTACTGTCAGTCAACAGTTCTCTATTTTACAACTTTTGCTGGGACTATCATGCATTAGTCTTCAACCAGCAAGACAATTGGTCAAGAATGCTCTTGTTATCAACTATCTGTGGCTGGTTTTGTAGGTTTTCAATTAAACTAGGGTTAGGAAGGACCTCAGTAAGTTATGGAGAGCAAATAAAGCCCTTATGCAAATTAGTTTAGAATTAAGACCATCTGATTGGTTGATGCAATTGTCATTCAAAATAAGCCATTCTGATTGGTTTATGTACTGTCAGTCAACAGTTCTCTATTTTACAACTTTTGCTGGGACTATCATGCATTAGTCTTCAACCAGCAAGACATTTGGTCAAGAATGCTCTTGTTATCAACTATCTGTGGCTGGTTTTGTAGGTTTTCAATTAAACTAGGGTTAGGAAGGACCTCAGTAAGTTATGGAGAGCAAATAAAGCCCTTATGCAAATTTGTTTAGAATTGTGACCATCTGATTGGTTGATGCAATTGTCATTCAAAATACACCATTCTGATTGGTTTATGTACTGTCAGTCAACAGTTCTCTATTTTACAACTTTTGCTGGGACTATCATGCATTAGTCTTCAACCAGCAAGACAATTGGTCAAAAATGCTCTTGTTATCAACTATCTGTGGCTGGTTTTGTAGGTTTTCAATTAAACTAGGGTTAGGAAGGACCTCAGTAAGTTATGGAGAGCAAATAAAGCCCTTATGCAAATTAGTTCAGAATTGAGATCATCTGATTGGTTGATGCAACTGTCATTCAAAATAAGCCATTCTGATTGGTGTATATACTGTCAGTCAAAAGTTTTCTATTTTACAACTTTTGCTGGGACTATCATGCATTAGTCTTCAACCAGCAAGACAATTGGTCAAGAATGCTCTTGTTATCAACTATCTTTGGCTGGTTCTGCAGGTGTTCAATTAAACTAGGGTTAGGAAAGACCTCAGTACATTATGGAGAGCAAATAAAGCCCTTATGCAAATTAGTTTAGAATTGAGACCATCTGATTGGTTGATGCAATTGTCATTCAAAATAAGCCATTCTGATTGGTTTATGTACTCTCAGTCAACAGTTCTCTATTTTACAACTTTTGCTGGGACTATCATGCATTAGTCTTCAACCAGCAAGACAATTGGTCAAGAATGCTCTTGTTATCAACTATCTGTGGCTGGTTTTATAGGTTTTCAATTAAACTAGGGTTAGGAAGGACCTCAGTAAGTTATGGAGAGCAAATAAAGCCCTTATGCAAATTTGTTTAGAATTGTGACCATCTGATTGGTTGATGCAATTGTCATTCAAAATACACCATTCTGATTGGTTTATGTACTGTCAGTCAACAGTTCTCTATTTTACAACTTTTGCTGGGACTATCATGCATTAGTCTTCAACCAGCAAGACAATTGGTCAAAAATGCTCTTGTTATCAACTATCTGTGGCTGGTTTTGTAGGTTTTCAATTAAACTAGGGTTAGGAAGGACCTCAGTAAGTTATGGAGAGCAAATAAAGCCCTTATGCAAATTAGTTTAGAATTAAGACCATCTGATTGGTTGATGCAATTGTCATTAAAAATAAGCCATTCTGATTGGTTTATGTACTGTCAGTCAACAGTTCTCTATTTTACAACTTTTGCTGGGACTATCATGCCTTAGTCTTCAACCAGCAAGACATTTGGTCAAGAATGCTCTTGTTATCAACTATCTGTGGCTGGTTTTGTAGGTTTTCAATTAAACTAGGGTTAGGAAGGACCTCAGTAAGTTATGGAGAGCAAATAAAGCCCTTATGCAAATTAGTTCAGAATTGAGATCATCTGATTGGTTGATGCAACTGTCATTCAAAATAAGCCATTCTGATTGGTTTATATACTGTCAGTCAACAGTTTTCTATTTTACAACTTTTGCTGGGACTATCATGCATTAGTCTTCAACCAGAAAGACAATTGGTCAAGAATGCTCTTGTTATCAACTATCTGTGGCTGGTTCTGCAGGTGTTCAATTAGACTAGGGTGAGGAAGGACCTCAGTAAGTTATGAAGAGCAAATAAAGCCCTTATGCAAATTGGTTCAGAATTGAGATCATATGATTGGTTGATGCAACTGTCATTCAAAATAAGCCATTCTGATTGGTTTATGTACTGTCAGTCAACAGTTTTCTATTTTACAACTTTTGCTGGGACTATCATGCATTAGTCTTCAACCAGCAAGACAATTGGTCAAGAATGCTCTTGTTATCAACTATCTGTGGCTGGTTTGGTAGGTTTTCAATTAAACTAGGGTTAGGAAAGACCTCAGTAAGTTATGGAGAGCAAATAAAGCCCTTATGCAAATTAGTTTAGAATTGAGACCATCTGATTGGTTGATGCAATTGTCATTCAAAATAAGCCATTCTGATTGGTTTATGTGCTGTCAGTCAACAGTTTTCTATTTTATAACTTTTGCTGGGACCATCATGCAATAGTCTTCTACCAGCAAGACAATTGGTCAAGAATGTAGTCAACAGTTTTCTATTTTACAACTTTTGCTGGCACCATCACGCAATAGCCTTCAACCAACAAGACAATTGGTCAAGAATGTTCTTGTTATCAACTATCTGTGGCTGGTTCTGCAGGTGTTCAATTAGACTAGGGTGAGGAAGGACCTCAGTAAGTTATGAAGAGCAAATAAAGCCATTATGCAAATTAGTTCAGAATTGAGACCATCTGATTGGTTGATGCAACTGTCATTCAAAATAAGCCATTCTGATTGGTTTATGTACCATCAGTCAACAGTTTCCTATTTTACAACGTTTGCTGGGACCATCATACAATAGTCTTCAACCAGCAAGACAATTGGTCAATAATGTTCTTGTTATCAACTATCTGTGGCTTGTTCTGCAGTTGTTCAATTAGAATAGGGTGAGGAAGGACCTCAGTAAGTTATAAAGAGCAAATAAAGCCCTTATGCAAATTAGTTCAGAATTGAGATCATATGATTGGTTGATGCAACTGTCATTCAAAATAAGCCATTCTGATTGGTTTATATACTGTCAGTCAACAGTTTTCTATTTTACAACTTTTGCTGGGACTATCATGCATTAGTCTTCAACCAGCAAGACAATTGGTCAAGAATGCTCTTGTTATCAACTATCTGTGGCTGGTTTGGTAGGTTTTCAATTAAACTAGGGTTAGGAAAGACCTCAGTAAGTTATGGAGAGCAAATAAAGCCCTTATGCAAATTAGTTTAGAATTGAGACCATCTGATTGGTTGATGCAATTGTCATTCAAAATAAGCCATTCTGATTGGTTTATGTGCTGTTAGTCAACAGTTTTCTATTTTATAACTTTTGCTGGGACCATCATGCAATAGTCTTCTACCAGCAAGACAATTGGTCAAGAATGTATTGGTCAAGAATGTAGTCAACAGTTTTCTATTTTACAACTTTTGCTGGCACCATCACGCAATAGCCTTCAACCAGCAAGACAATTGGTCAAGAATGTTCTTGTTATAAACTATCTGTGGCTGGTTCTGCAGGTGTTCAATTAGACTAGGGTGAGGAAGGACCTCAGTAAGTTATGAAGAGCAAATAAAGCCCTTATGCAAATTAGTTCAGAATTGAGATCATCTGATTGGTTGATGCAACTGTCATTCAAAATAAGCCATTCTGATTGGTTTATATACTGTCAGACAACAGTTTTCTATTTTACAACTTTTGCTGGGACTATCATGCATTAGTCTTTAACCAGCAAGACAATTGGTCAAGAATGCTCTTGTTATCAACTATCTGTGGGTGGTTTTGTAGGTTTTCAATTAAACTAGGGTTAGGAAGGACCTCAGTAAGTTATGGAGAGCAAATAAAGCCCTTATGCAAATTAGTTCAGAATTGAGATCATCTGATTGGTTGATCCAACTGTCATTCAAAATAAGCCATTCTGATTGGTGTATATACTGTCAGTCAAAAGTTTTCTATTTTACAACTTTTGCTGGGACTATCATGCATTAGTCTTCAACCAGCAAGACAATTGGTCAAGAATGCTCTTGTTATCAACTATCTTTGGCTGGTTCTGCAGGTGTTCAATTAAACTAGGGTTAGGAAAGACCTCAGTACATTATGGAGAGCAAATAAAGCCCTTATGCAAATTAGTTTAGAATTGAGACCATCTGATTGGTTGATGCAATTGTCATTCAAAATAAGCCATTCTGATTGGTTTATGTACTCTCAGTCAACAGTTCTCTATTTTACAACTTTTGCTGGGACTATCATGCATTAGTCTTCAACCAGCAAGACAATTGGTCAAGAATGCTCTTGTTATCAACTATCTGTGGCTGGTTTTATAGTTTTTCAATTAAACTAGGGTTAGGAAGGACCTCAGTAAGTTATGGAGAGCAAATAAAGCCCTTATGCAAATTTGTTTAGAATTGTGACCATCTGATTGGTTGATGCAATTGTCATTCAAAATACACCATTCTGATTGGTTTATGTACTGTCAGTCAACAGTTCTCTATTTTACAACTTTTGCTGGGACTATCATGCATTAGTCTTCAACCAGCAAGACAATTGGTCAAAAATGCTCTTGTTATCAACTATCTCTGGCTGGTTTTGTAGGTTTTCAATTAAACTAGGGTTAGGAAGGACCTCAGTAAGTTATGGAGAGCAAATAAAGCCCTTATGCAAACTAGTTTAGAATTAAGACCATCTGATTGGTTGATGCAATTGTCATTCAAAATAAGCCATTCTGATTGGTTTATGTACTGTCAGTCAACAGTTCTCTATTTTACAACTTTTGCTGGGACTATCATGCCTTAGTCTTCAACCAGCAAGACATTTGGTCAAGAATGCTCTTGTTATCAACTATCTGTGGCTGGTTTTGTAGGTTTTCAATTAAACTAGGGTTAGGAAGGACCTCAGTAAGTTATGGAGAGCAAATAAAGCCCTTATGCAAATTAGTTCAGAATTGAGATCATCTGATTGGTTGATGCAACTGTCATTCAAAATAAGCCATTCTGATTGGTTTATATACTGTCAGTCAACAGTTTTCTATTTTACAACTTTTGCTGGGACTATCATGCATTAGTCTTCAACCAGAAAGACAATTGGTCAAGAATGCTCTTGTTATCAACTATCTGTGGCTGGTTCTGCAGGTGTTCAATTAGACTAGGGTGAGGAAGGACCTCAGTAAGTTATGAAGAGCAAATAAAGCCCTTATGCAAATTGGTTCAGAATTGAGATCATATGATTGGTTGATGCAACTGTCATTCAAAATAAGCCATTCTGATTGGTTTATGTACTGTCAGTCAACAGTTTTCTATTTTACAACTTTTGCTGGGACTATCATGCATTAGTCTTCAACCAGCAAGACAATTGGTCAAGAATGCTCTTGTTATCAACTATCTGTGGCTGGTTTGGTAGGTTTTCAATTAAACTAGGGTTAGGAAAGACCTCAGTAAGTTATGGAGAGCAAATAAAGCCCTTATGCAAATTAGTTTAGAATTGAGACCATCTGATTGGTTGATGCAATTGTCATTCAAAATAAGCCATTCTGATTGGTTTATGTGCTGTCAGTCAACAGTTTTCTATTTTATAACTTTTGCTGGGACCATCATGCAATAGTCTTCTACCAGCAAGACAATTGGTCAAGAATGTAGTCAACAGTTTTCTATTTTACAACTTTTGCTGGCACCATCACGCAATAGCCTTCAACCAACAAGACAATTGGTCAAGAATGTTCTTGTTATCAACTATCTGTGGCTGGTTCTGCAGGTGTTCAATTAGACTAGGGTGAGGAAGGACCTCAGTAAGTTATGAAGAGCAAATAAAGCCATTATGCAAATTAGTTCAGAATTGAGACCATCTGATTGGTTGATGCAACTGTCATTCAAAATAAGCCATTCTGATTGGTTTATGTACCATCAGTCAACAGTTTCCTATTTTACAACGTTTGCTGGGACCATCATACAATAGTCTTCAACCAGCAAGACAATTGGTCAATAATGTTCTTGTTATCAACTATCTGTGGCTTGTTCTGCAGTTGTTCAATTAGAATAGGGTGAGGAAGGACCTCAGTAAGTTATAAAGAGCAAATAAAGCCCTTATGCAAATTAGTTCAGAATTGAGATCATATGATTGGTTGATGCAACTGTCATTCAAAATAAGCCATTCTGATTGGTTTATATACTGTCAGTCAACAGTTTTCTATTTTACAACTTTTGCTGGGACTATCATGCATTAGTCTTCAACCAGCAAGACAATTGGTCAAGAATGCTCTTGTTATCAACTATCTGTGGCTGGTTTGGTAGGTTTTCAATTAAACTAGGGTTAGGAAAGACCTCAGTAAGTTATGGAGAGCAAATAAAGCCCTTATGCAAATTAGTTTAGAATTGAGACCATCTGATTGGTTGATGCAATTGTCATTCAAAATAAGCCATTCTGATTGGTTTATGTGCTGTCAGTCAACAGTTTTCTATTTTATAACTTTTGCTGGGACCATCATGCAATAGTCTTCTACCAGCAAGACAATTGGTCAAGAATGTATTGGTCAAGAATGTAGTCAACAGTTTTCTATTTTACAACTTTTGCTGGCACCATCACGCAATAGCCTTCAACCAGCAAGACAATTGGTCAAGAATGTTCTTGTTATAAACTATCTGTGGCTGGTTCTGCAGGTGTTCAATTAGACTAGGGTGAGGAAGGACCTCAGTAAGTTATGAAGAGCAAATAAAGCCATTATGCAAATTAGTTTAGAATTAAGACCATCTGATTGGTTGATGCAATTGTCATTCAAAATAAGCCATTCTGATTGGTTTATGTACTGTCAGTCAACAGTTCTCTATTTTACAACTTTTGCTGGGACTATCATGCATTAGTCTACAACCAGCAAGACAATTGGTCAAGAATGCTCTTGTTATCAACTATCTGTGGCTGGTTCTGCAGGTGTTCAATTAAACTAGGGTGAGGAAGGACCTCAGTAAGTTATGAAGAGCAAATAAAGCCCTTATGCAAATTGGTTCAGAATTGAGATCATATGATTGGTTGATGCAACTGTCATTTAAAATAAGCCATTCTGATTGGTTTATGTACTGTCAGTCAACAGTTTTCTATTTTACAACTTTTGCTGGGACTATCATGCATTAGTCTTCAACCAGCAAGACAATTGGTCAAGAATGCTCTTGTTATCAACTATCTGTGGCTGGTATGGTAGGTTTTCAATTAAACTAGGGTTAGGAAAGACCTCAGTAAGTTATGGAGAGCAAATAAAGCCCTTATGCAAATTAGTTTAGAATTGAGACCATCTGATTGGTTGATGCAATTGTCATTCAAAATAAGCCATTCTGATTGGTTTATATACTGTCAGTCAACAGTTTTCTATTTTACAACTTTTGCTGGGACTATCATGCATTAGTCTTCAACCAGCAAGACAATTGGTCAAGAATGCTCTTGTTATCTACTATCTGTGGCTGGTTCTGCAGGTGTTCAATTAAACTAGGGTTAGGAAAGACCTCAGTAAGTTATGGAGAGCAAATAAAGCCCTTATGCAAATTAGTTTAGAATTGAGACCATCTGATTGGTTTATGTACTGTCAGTGAACAGTTCTCTATTTTACAACTTTTGCTGGGACTATCATGCATTAGTCTTTAACCAGCAAGACATTTGGTCAAGAATGCTCTTGTTATCAACTATCTGTGGCTGGTTTTATAGGTTTTCAATTAAACTAGGGTTAGGAAGGACCTCAGTAAGTTATGGAGAGCAAATAAAGCCCTTATGCAAATTAGTTCAGAATTCAGATCATCTGATTGGTTGATGGAACTGTCATTCAAAATAAGCCATTCTGATTGGTTTATATACTGTCAGTCAACAGTTTTCTATTTTACAACTTTTGCTGGGACTATCATGCATTAGTCTTCAACCAGAAAGACAATTGGTCAAGAATGCTCTTGTTATCAACTATCTGTGGCTGGTTCTGCAGGTGTTCAATTAGACTAGGGTGAGGAAGGACCTCAGTAAGTTATGAAGAGCAAATAAAGCCCTTATGCAAATTGATTCAGAATTGAGATCATATGATTGGTTGATGCAACTGTCATTCAAAATAAGCCATTCTGATTGGTTTATGTACTGTCAGTCAACAGTTTTCTATTTTACAACTTTTGCTGGGACTATCATGCATTAGTCTTCAACCAGCAAGACAATTGGTCAAGAATGCTCTTGTTATCAACTATCTGTGGCTGGTTTGGTAGGTTTTCAATTAAACTAGGGTTAGGAAATACCTCAGTAAGTTATGGAGAGCAAATAAAGCCCTTATGCAAATTAGTTTAGAATTGAGACCATCTGATTGGTTGATGCAATTGTCATTCAAAATAAGCCATTCTGATTGGTTTATGTGCTGTCAGTCAACAGTTTTCTATTTTATAACTTTTGCTGGGACCATCATGCAATAGTCTTCTACCAGCAAGACAATTGGTCAAGAATGTTCTTGTTATCAACTATCTGTGGCTGGTTCTGCAGGTGTTCAATTAGACTAGGGTGAGGAAGGACCTCAGTAAGTTATGAAGAGCAAATAAAGCCATTATGCAAATTAGTTCAGAATTGAGACCATCTGATTGGTTGATGCAACTGTCATTCAAAATAAGCCATTCTGATTGGTTTATGTACTGTCAGTCAACAGTTTTCTATTTTACAACTTTTGCTGGGACTATCATGCATTAGTCTTCAACCAGCAAGACAATTGGTCAAGAATGCTCTTGTTATCTACTATCTGTGGCTGGTTCTGCAGGTGTTCAATTAAACTAGGGTTAGGAAAGACCTCAGTAAGTTATGGAGAGCAAATAAAGCCCTTATGCAAATTAGTTTAGAATTGAGACCATCTGATTGGTTTATGTACTGTCAGTGAACAGTTCTCTATTTTACAACTTTTGCTGGGACTATCATGCATTAGTCTTTAACCAGCAAGACATTTGGTCAAGAATGCTCTTGTTATCAACTATCTGTGGCTGGTTTTATAGGTTTTCAATTAAACTAGGGTTAGGAAGGACCTCAGTAAGTTATGGAGAGCAAATAAAGCCCTTATGCAAATTAGTTCAGAATTCAGATCATCTGATTGGTTGATGGAACTGTCATTCAAAATAAGCCATTCTGATTGGTTTATATACTGTCAGTCAACAGTTTTCTATTTTACAACTTTTGCTGGGACTATCATGCATTAGTCTTCAACCAGAAAGACAATTGGTCAAGAATGCTCTTGTTATCAACTATCTGTGGCTGGTTCTGCAGGTGTTCAATTAGACTAGGGTGAGGAAGGACCTCAGTAAGTTATGAAGAGCAAATAAAGCCCTTATGCAAATTGATTCAGAATTGAGATCATATGATTGGTTGATGCAACTGTCATTCAAAATAAGCCATTCTGATTGGTTTATGTACTGTCAGTCAACAGTTTTCTATTTTACAACTTTTGCTGGGACTATCATGCATTAGTCTTCAACCAGCAAGACAATTGGTCAAGAATGCTCTTGTTATCAACTATCTGTGGCTGGTTTGGTAGGTTTTCAATTAAACTAGGGTTAGGAAATACCTCAGTAAGTTATGGAGAGCAAATAAAGCCCTTATGCAAATTAGTTTAGAATTGAGACCATCTGATTGGTTGATGCAATTGTCATTCAAAATAAGCCATTCTGATTGGTTTATGTGCTGTCAGTCAACAGTTTTCTATTTTATAACTTTTGCTGGGACCATCATGCAATAGTCTTCTACCAGCAAGACAATTGGTCAAGAATGTTCTTGTTATCAACTATCTGTGGCTGGTTCTGCAGGTGTTCAATTAGACTAGGGTGAGGAAGGACCTCAGTAAGTTATGAAGAGCAAATAAAGCCATTATGCAAATTAGTTCAGAATTGAGACCATCTGATTGGTTGATGCAACTGTCATTCAAAATAAGCCATTCTGATTGGTTTATGTACCATCAGTCAACAGTTTCCTATTTTACAACGTTTGCTGGGACCATCATGCAATAGTCTTCAACCAGCAAGACAATTGGTCAATAATGTTCTGGTTATCAACTATCTGTGGCTTGTTCTGCAGTTGTTCAATTAGAATAGGGTGAGGAAGGACCTCAGTAAGTTCTAAAGAGCAAATAAAGCCCTTATGCAAATTAGTTCAGAATTGAGATCATATGATTGGTTGATGCAACTGTCATTCAAAATAAGCCATTCTGATTGGTTTATATACTGTCAGTCAACAGTTTTCTATTTTACAACTTTTGCTGGGACTATCATGCATTAGTCTTCAACCAGAAAGACAATTGGTCAAGAATGCTCTTGTTATCAACTATCTGTGGCTGGTTTGGTAGGTTTTCAATTAAACTAGGGTTAGGAAAGACCTCAGTAAGTTATGGAGAGCAAATAAAGCCCTTATGCAAATTAGTTTAGAATTGAGACCATCTGATTGGTTGATGCAATTGTCATTCAAAATAAGCCATTCTGATTGGTTTATGTGCTGTCAGTCAACAGTTTTCTATTTTATAACTTTTGCTGGGACCATCATGCAATAGTCTTCTACCAGCAAGACAATTGGTCAAAAATGTAGTCAACAGTTTTCTATTTTCCAACTTTTGCTGGCACCATCACGCAATAGCCTTCAACCAGCAAGACAATTGGTCAAGAATGTTCTTGTTATCAACTATCTGTGGCTGGTTCTGCAGGTGTTCAATTAGACTAGGGTGAGGAAGGACCTCAGTAAGTTATGAAGAGCAAATAAAGCCATTATGCAAATTAGTTCAGAATTGAGACCATCTGATTGGTTGTTGCAACTGTCATTCAAAATAAGCCATTCTGATTGGTTTATGTACTGTCAGTCAACAGTTCTCTATTTTACAACTTTTGCTGGGACTATCGTGCATTTGTCTTCAACCAGCAAGACAATTGGTCAAGAATGCTCTTGTTATCAACTATCTGTGGCTGGTTCAGCAGGTGTTCAATTAAACTAGGGTTAGGAAAGACCTCAGTAAGTTATGGAGAGCAAATAAAGCCCTTATGCAAATTAATTTAGAATTGAGACCATCTGATTGGTTGATGCAATTGTCATTCAAAATAAGCCATTCTGATTGGTTTATGTGCTGTCAGTCAACAGTTTTCTATTTTATAACTTTTGCTGGGACCATCATGCAATAGTCTTCAACCAGCAAGACAATTGGTCAAGAATGTAGTCAACAGTTTTCTATTTTACAACTTTTGCTGGCACCATCACGCAATAGCCTTCAACCAGCAAGACAATTGGTCAAGAATGCTCTTGTTATCAACTATCTGTGGCTGGTTTTGTAGGTTTTCAATTAAACTAGGGTTAGGAAGGACCTCAGTAAGTTATGGAGAGCAAATAAAGCCCTTATGCAAATTAGTTTAGAATTAAGACCATCTGATTGGTTGATGCAATTGTCATTCAAAATAAGCCATTCTGATTGGTTTATGTACTGTCAGTCAACAGTTCTCTATTTCACAACTTTTGCTGGGACTATCATGCATTAGTCTTCAACCAGCAAGCCATTTGGTCAAGAATGCTCTTGTTATCAACTATCTGTGGATGGTTTTGTAGGTTTTCAATTAAACTAGGGTTAGGAAGGACCTCAGTAAGTTATGGAGAGCAAATAAAGCCCTTATGCAAATTAGTTCAGAATTGAGATCATCTGATTGGTTGATGCAACTGTCATTCAAAATAAGCCATTCTGATTGGTTTATATACTGTCAGACAACAGTTTTCTATTTCACAACTTTTGCTGGGACTATCATGCATTAGTCTTCAACCAGCAAGACAATTGGTCAAGAATGCTCTTGTTATCAACTATCTGTGGCTGGTTTTGTAGGTTTTCAATTAAACTAGGGTTAGGAAAGACCTCAGTAAGTTATGGAGAGCAAATAAAGCCCTTATGCAAATTAGTTTAGAATTGAGACCATCTGATTGGTTGATGCAATTGTCATTCAAAATAAGCCATTCTGATTGGTTTATGTGCTGTCAGTCAACAGTTTTCTATTTTATAACTTTTGCTGGGACCATCATGCAATAGTCTTCAACCAGCAAGACAATTGGTCAAGAATGTTGTCAACAGTTTTCTATTTTACAACTTTTGCTGGCACCATCACGCAATAGCCTTCAACCAGCAAGACAATTGGTCAAGAATGTTCTTGTTATCAACTATCTGTGGCTGGTTCTGCAGGTGTTCAATTAGACTAGGGTGAGGAAGGACCTCAGTAAGTGTATGAAGAGCAAATAAAGCCATTATGCAAATTAGTTCAGAATTGAGACCATCTGATTGGTTGATGCAACTGTCATTCAAAATAAGCCATTCTGATTGGTTTATGTACCATCAGTCAACAGTTTCCTATTTTACAACGTTTGCTGGGACCATCATGCAATAGTCTTCAACCAGCAAGACAATTGGTCAATAATGTTCTTGTTATCAACTATCTGTGGCTTGTTCTGCAGTTGTTCAATTAGAATAGGGTGAGGAAGGACCTCAGTAAGTTCTAAAGAGCAAATAAAGCCCTTATGCAAATTAGTTCAGAATTGAGATCATATGATTGGTTGATGCAACTGTCATTCAAAATAAGCCATTCTGATTGGTTTATATACTGTCAGTCAACAGTTTTCTATTTTACAACTTTTGCTGGGACTATCATGCATTAGTCTTCAACCAGCAAGACAATTGGTCAAGAATGCTCTTGTTATCAACTATCTGTGGCTGGTTTGGTAGGTTTTCAATTAAACTAGGGTTAGGAAAGACCTCAGTAAGTTATGGAGAGCAAATAAAGCCCTTATGCAAATTAGTTTAGAATTGAGACCATCTGATTGGTTGATGCAATTGTCATTCAAAATAAGCCATTCTGATTGGTTTATGTGCTGTCAGTCAACAGTTTTCTATTTTATAACTTTTGCTGGGACCATCATGCAATAGTCTTCTACCAGGAAGACAATTGGTCAAGAATGTAGTCAACAGTTTTCTATTTTACAACTTTTGCTGGCACCATCACGCAATAGCCTTCAACCAGCAAGACAATTGGTCAATAATGTTCTTGTTATCAACTATCTGTGGCTTGTTCTGCAGTTGTTCAATTAGAATAGGGTGAGGAAGGACCTCAGTAAGTTATAAAGAGCAAATAAAGCCCTTATGCAAATTAGTTCAGAATTGAGATCATCTGATTGGTTGATGCAACTGTCATTCAAAATAAGCCATTCTGATTGGTTTATATACTGTCAGTCAACAGTTTTCTATTTTACAACTTTTGCTGGGACTATCATGCATTAGTCTTCAACCAGAAAGACAATTGGTCAAGAATGCTCTTGTTATCAACTATCTGTGGCTGGTTCTGCAGGTGTTCAATTAGACTAGGGTGAGGAAGGACCTCAGTAAGTTATGAAGAGCAAATAAAGCCCTTATGCAAATTGGTTCAGAATTGAGATCATATGATTGGTTGATGCAACTGTCATTCAAAATAAGCCATTCTGATTGGTTTATGTACTGTCAGTCAACAGTTTTCTATTTTACAACTTTTGCTGGGACTATCATGCATTAGTCTTCAACCAGCAAGACAATTGGTCAAGAATGCTCTTGTTATCTACTATCTGTGGCTGGTTCTGCAGGTGTTCAATTAAACTAGGGTTAGGAAAGACCTCAGTAAGTTATGGAGAGCAAATAAAGCCCTTATGCAAATTAGTTTAGAATTGAGACCATCTGATTGGTTTATGTACTGTCAGTGAACAGTTCTCTATTTTACAACTTTTGCTGGGACTATCATGCATTAGTCTTTAACCAGCAAGACATTTGGTCAAGAATGCTCTTGTTATCAACTATCTGTGGCTGGTTTTATAGGTTTTCAATTAAACTAGGGTTAGGAAGGACCTCAGTAAGTTATGGAGAGCAAATAAAGCCCTTATGCAAATTAGTTCAGAATTCAGATCATCTGATTGGTTGATGGAACTGTCATTCAAAATAAGCCATTCTGATTGGTTTATATACTGTCAGTCAACAGTTTTCTATTTTACAACTTTTGCTGGGACTATCATGCATTAGTCTTCAACCAGAAAGACAATTGGTCAAGAATGCTCTTGTTATCAACTATCTGTGGCTGGTTCTGCAGGTGTTCAATTAGACTAGGGTGAGGAAGGACCTCAGTAAGTTATGAAGAGCAAATAAAGCCCTTATGCAAATTGATTCAGAATTGAGATCATATGATTGGTTGATGCAACTGTCATTCAAAATAAGCCATTCTGATTGGTTTATGTACTGTCAGTCAACAGTTTTCTATTTTACAACTTTTGCTGGGACTATCATGCATTAGTCTTCAACCAGCAAGACAATTGGTCAAGAATGCTCTTGTTATCAACTATCTGTGGCTGGTTTGGTAGGTTTTCAATTAAACTAGGGTTAGGAAATACCTCAGTAAGTTATGGAGAGCAAATAAAGCCCTTATGCAAATTAGTTTAGAATTGAGACCATCTGATTGGTTGATGCAATTGTCATTCAAAATAAGCCATTCTGATTGGTTTATGTGCTGTCAGTCAACAGTTTTCTATTTTATAACTTTTGCTGGGACCATCATGCAATAGTCTTCTACCAGCAAGACAATTGGTCAAGAATGTTCTTGTTATCAACTATCTGTGGCTGGTTCTGCAGGTGTTCAATTAGACTAGGGTGAGGAAGGACCTCAGTAAGTTATGAAGAGCAAATAAAGCCATTATGCAAATTAGTTCAGAATTGAGACCATCTGATTGGTTGATGCAACTGTCATTCAAAATAAGCCATTCTGATTGGTTTATGTACCATCAGTCAACAGTTTCCTATTTTACAACGTTTGCTGGGACCATCATGCAATAGTCTTCAACCAGCAAGACAATTGGTCAATAATGTTCTGGTTATCAACTATCTGTGGCTTGTTCTGCAGTTGTTCAATTAGAATAGGGTGAGGAAGGACCTCAGTAAGTTCTAAAGAGCAAATAAAGCCCTTATGCAAATTAGTTCAGAATTGAGATCATATGATTGGTTGATGCAACTGTCATTCAAAATAAGCCATTCTGATTGGTTTATATACTGTCAGTCAACAGTTTTCTATTTTACAACTTTTGCTGGGACTATCATGCATTAGTCTTCAACCAGAAAGACAATTGGTCAAGAATGCTCTTGTTATCAACTATCTGTGGCTGGTTTGGTAGGTTTTCAATTAAACTAGGGTTAGGAAAGACCTCAGTAAGTTATGGAGAGCAAATAAAGCCCTTATGCAAATTAGTTTAGAATTGAGACCATCTGATTGGTTGATGCAATTGTCATTCAAAATAAGCCATTCTGATTGGTTTATGTGCTGTCAGTCAACAGTTTTCTATTTTATAACTTTTGCTGGGACCATCATGCAATAGTCTTCTACCAGCAAGACAATTGGTCAAAAATGTAGTCAACAGTTTTCTATTTTCCAACTTTTGCTGGCACCATCACGCAATAGCCTTCAACCAGCAAGACAATTGGTCAAGAATGTTCTTGTTATCAACTATCTGTGGCTGGTTCTGCAGGTGTTCAATTAGACTAGGGTGAGGAAGGACCTCAGTAAGTTATGAAGAGCAAATAAAGCCATTATGCAAATTAGTTCAGAATTGAGACCATCTGATTGGTTGTTGCAACTGTCATTCAAAATAAGCCATTCTGATTGGTTTATGTACTGTCAGTCAACAGTTCTCTATTTTACAACTTTTGCTGGGACTATCGTGCATTTGTCTTCAACCAGCAAGACAATTGGTCAAGAATGCTCTTGTTATCAACTATCTGTGGCTGGTTCAGCAGGTGTTCAATTAAACTAGGGTTAGGAAAGACCTCAGTAAGTTATGGAGAGCAAATAAAGCCCTTATGCAAATTAATTTAGAATTGAGACCATCTGATTGGTTGATGCAATTGTCATTCAAAATAAGCCATTCTGATTGGTTTATGTGCTGTCAGTCAACAGTTTTCTATTTTATAACTTTTGCTGGGACCATCATGCAATAGTCTTCAACCAGCAAGACAATTGGTCAAGAATGTAGTCAACAGTTTTCTATTTTACAACTTTTGCTGGCACCATCACGCAATAGCCTTCAACCAGCAAGACAATTGGTCAAGAATGCTCTTGTTATCAACTATCTGTGGCTGGTTTTGTAGGTTTTCAATTAAACTAGGGTTAGGAAGGACCTCAGTAAGTTATGGAGAGCAAATAAAGCCCTTATGCAAATTAGTTTAGAATTAAGACCATCTGATTGGTTGATGCAATTGTCATTCAAAATAAGCCATTCTGATTGGTTTATGTACTGTCAGTCAACAGTTCTCTATTTCACAACTTTTGCTGGGACTATCATGCATTAGTCTTCAACCAGCAAGCCATTTGGTCAAGAATGCTCTTGTTATCAACTATCTGTGGATGGTTTTGTAGGTTTTCAATTAAACTAGGGTTAGGAAGGACCTCAGTAAGTTATGGAGAGCAAATAAAGCCCTTATGCAAATTAGTTCAGAATTGAGATCATCTGATTGGTTGATGCAACTGTCATTCAAAATAAGCCATTCTGATTGGTTTATATACTGTCAGACAACAGTTTTCTATTTCACAACTTTTGCTGGGACTATCATGCATTAGTCTTCAACCAGCAAGACAATTGGTCAAGAATGCTCTTGTTATCAACTATCTGTGGCTGGTTTTGTAGGTTTTCAATTAAACTAGGGTTAGGAAAGACCTCAGTAAGTTATGGAGAGCAAATAAAGCCCTTATGCAAATTAGTTTAGAATTGAGACCATCTGATTGGTTGATGCAATTGTCATTCAAAATAAGCCATTCTGATTGGTTTATGTGCTGTCAGTCAACAGTTTTCTATTTTATAACTTTTGCTGGGACCATCATGCAATAGTCTTCAACCAGCAAGACAATTGGTCAAGAATGTTGTCAACAGTTTTCTATTTTACAACTTTTGCTGGCACCATCACGCAATAGCCTTCAACCAGCAAGACAATTGGTCAAGAATGTTCTTGTTATCAACTATCTGTGGCTGGTTCTGCAGGTGTTCAATTAGACTAGGGTGAGGAAGGACCTCAGTAAGTGTATGAAGAGCAAATAAAGCCATTATGCAAATTAGTTCAGAATTGAGACCATCTGATTGGTTGATGCAACTGTCATTCAAAATAAGCCATTCTGATTGGTTTATGTACCATCAGTCAACAGTTTCCTATTTTACAACGTTTGCTGGGACCATCATGCAATAGTCTTCAACCAGCAAGACAATTGGTCAATAATGTTCTTGTTATCAACTATCTGTGGCTTGTTCTGCAGTTGTTCAATTAGAATAGGGTGAGGAAGGACCTCAGTAAGTTCTAAAGAGCAAATAAAGCCCTTATGCAAATTAGTTCAGAATTGAGATCATATGATTGGTTGATGCAACTGTCATTCAAAATAAGCCATTCTGATTGGTTTATATACTGTCAGTCAACAGTTTTCTATTTTACAACTTTTGCTGGGACTATCATGCATTAGTCTTCAACCAGCAAGACAATTGGTCAAGAATGCTCTTGTTATCAACTATCTGTGGCTGGTTTGGTAGGTTTTCAATTAAACTAGGGTTAGGAAAGACCTCAGTAAGTTATGGAGAGCAAATAAAGCCCTTATGCAAATTAGTTTAGAATTGAGACCATCTGATTGGTTGATGCAATTGTCATTCAAAATAAGCCATTCTGATTGGTTTATGTGCTGTCAGTCAACAGTTTTCTATTTTATAACTTTTGCTGGGACCATCATGCAATAGTCTTCTACCAGGAAGACAATTGGTCAAGAATGTAGTCAACAGTTTTCTATTTTACAACTTTTGCTGGCACCATCACGCAATAGCCTTCAACCAGCAAGACAATTGGTCAATAATGTTCTTGTTATCAACTATCTGTGGCTTGTTCTGCAGTTGTTCAATTAGAATAGGGTGAGGAAGGACCTCAGTAAGTTATAAAGAGCAAATAAAGCCCTTATGCAAATTAGTTCAGAATTGAGATCATCTGATTGGTTGATGCAACTGTCATTCAAAATAAGCCATTCTGATTGGTTTATATACTGTCAGTCAACAGTTTTCTATTTTACAACTTTTGCTGGGACTATCATGCATTAGTCTTCAACCAGAAAGACAATTGGTCAAGAATGCTCTTGTTATCAACTATCTGTGGCTGGTTCTGCAGGTGTTCAATTAGACTAGGGTGAGGAAGGACCTCAGTAAGTTATGAAGAGCAAATAAAGCCCTTATGCAAATTGGTTCAGAATTGAGATCATATGATTGGTTGATGCAACTGTCATTCAAAATAAGCCATTCTGATTGGTTTATGTACTGTCAGTCAACAGTTTTCTATTTTACAACTTTTGCTGGGACTATCATGCATTAGTCTTCAACCAGCAAGACAATTGGTCAAGAATGCTCTTGTTATCAACTATCTGTGGCTGGTTTGGTAGGTTTTCAATTAAACTAGGGTTAGGAAAGACCTCAGTAAGTTATGGAGAGCAAATAAAGCCCTTATGCAAATTAGTTTAGAATTGAGACCATCTGATTGGTTGATGCAATTGTCATTCAAAATAAGCCATTATGATTGGTTTATGTGCTGTCAGTCAACAGTTTTCTATTTTATAACTTTTGCTGGGACCATCATGCAATAGTCTTCTACCAGCAAGACAATTGGTCAAGAATGTAGTCAACAGTTTTCTATTTTACAACTTTTGCTGGCACCATCACGCAATAGCCTTCAACCAACAAGACAATTGGTCAAGAATGTTCTTGTTATCAACTATCTGTGGCTGGTTCTGCAGGTGTTCAATTAGACTAGGGTGAGGAAGGACCTCAGTAAGTTATGAAGAGCAAATAAAGCCATTATGCAAATTAGTTCAGAATTGAGACCATCTGATTGGTTGATGCAACTGTCATTCAAAATAAGCCATACTGATTGGTTTATGTACCATCAGTCAACAGTTTCCTATTTTACAACGTTTGCTGGGACCATCATGCAAAAGTCTTCAACCAGCAAGCCAATTGGTCAATAATGTTCTTGTTATCAACTATCTGTGGCTGGTTCTGCAGTTGTTCAATTAGAATAGGGTGAGGAAGCACCTCAGTAAGTTATAAAGAGCAAATAAAGCCCTTATGCAAATTAGTTCAGAATTGAGATCATATGATTGGTTGATGCAACTGTCATTCAAAATAAGCCATTCTGATTGGTTTATATACTGTCAGTCAACAGTTTTCTATTTTACAACTTTTGCTGGGACTATCATGCATTAGTCTTCAACCAGCAAGACAATTGGTCAAGAATGCTCTTGTTATCAACTATCTGTGGCTGGTTTGGTAGGTTTTCAATTAAACTAGGGTTAGGAAAGACCTCAGTAAGTTATGGAGAGCAAATAAAGCCCTTATGCAAATTAGTTTAGAATTGAGACCATCTGATTGGTTGATGCAATTGCCATTCAAAATAAGCCATTCTGATTGGTTTATGTGCTGTCAGTCAACAGTTTTCTATTTTATAACTTTTGCTGGGACCATCATGCAATAGTCTTCTACCAGCAAGACAATTGGTCAAGAATGTATTGGTCAAGAATGTAGTCAACAGTTTTCTATTTTACAACTTTTGCTGGCACTATCACGCAATAGCCTTCAACCAGCAAGACAAATGGTCAAGAATGTTCTTGTTATCAACTATCTGTGGCTGGTTCTGCAGGTGTTCAATTAGACTAGGGTGAGGAAGGACCTCAGTAAGTTATGAAGAGCAAATAAAGCCATTATGCAAATTAGTTTAGAATTAAGACCATCTGATTGGTTGATGCAATTGTCATTCAAAATAAGCCATTCTGATTGGTTTATGTACTGTCAGTCAACAGTTCTCTATTTTACAACTTTTGCTGGGACTATCATGCATTAGTCTTCAACCAGCTCGACAATTTGTCAAGAATGCTCTTGTTATCAACTATCTGTGGCTGGTTCTGCAGGTGTTCAATTAAACTAGGGTGAGGAAGGACCTCAGTAAGTTATGAAGAGCAAATAAAGCCCTTATGCAAATTGGTTCAGAATTGAGATCATATGATTGGTTGATGCAACTGTCATTTAAAATAAGCCATTCTGATTGGTTTATGTACTGTCAGTCAACAGTTTTCTATTTTACAACTTTTGCTGGGACTATCATGCATTAGTCTTCAACCAGCAAGACAATTGGTCAAGAATGCTCTTGTTATCTACTATCTGTGGCTGGTTCTGCAGGTGTTCAATTAAACTAGGGTTAGGAAAGACCTCAGTAAGTTATGGAGAGCAAATAAAGCCCTTATGCAAATTAGTTTAGAATTGAGACCATCTGATTGGTTGATGCAATTGTCATTCTGATTGGTTTATGTACTGTCAGTCAACAGTTCTCTATTTTACAACTTTTGCTGTTACTATCATGCATTAGTCTTTAACCAGCAAGACAATTGGTCAAGAATGCTCTTGTTATCAACTATCTGTGGCTGGTTTTATAGGTTTTCAATTAAACTAGGGTTAGGAAGGACCTCAGTAAGTTATGGAGAGCAAATAAAGCCCTTATGCAAATTAGTTCAGAATTCAGATCATCTGATTGGTTGATGGAACTGTCATTCAAAATAAGCCATTCTGATTGGTTTATATACTGTCAGTCAACAGTTTTCTATTTTACAACTTTTGCTGGGACTATCATGCATTAGTCTTCAACCAGAAAGACAATTGGTCAAGAATGCTCTTGTTATCAACTATCTGTGGCTGGTTCTGCAGGTGTTCAATTAGACTAGGGTGAGGAAGGACCTCAGTAAGTTATGAAGAGCAAATAAAGCCCTTATGCAAATTGATTCAGAATTGAGATCATATGATTGGTTGATGCAACTGTCATTCAAAATAAGCCATTCTGATTGGTTTATGTACTGTCAGTCAACAGTTTTCTATTTTACAACTTTTGCTGGGACTATCATGCATTAGTCTTCAACCAGCAAGACAATTGGTCAAGAATGTTCTGGTTATCAACTATCTGTGGCTTGTTCTGCAGTTGTTCAATTAGAATAGGGTGAGGAAGGACCTCAGTAAGTTCTAAAGAGCAAATAAAGCCCTTATGCAAATTAGTTCAGAATTGAGATCATATGATTGGTTGATGCAACTGTCATTCAAAATAAGCCATTCTGATTGGTTTATATACTGTCAGTCAACAGTTTTCTATTTTACAACTTTTGCTGGGACTATCATGCATTAGTCTTCAACCAGAAAGACAATTGGTCAAGAATGCTCTTGTTATCAACTATCTGTGGCTGGTTCTGCAGGTGTTCAATTAGACTAGGGTGAGGAAGGACCTCAGTAAGTTATGAAGAGCAAATAAAGCCCTTATGCAAATTGGTTCAGAATTGAGATCATATGATTGGTTGATGCAACTGTCATTCAAAATAAGCCATTCTGATTGGTTTATGTACTGTCAGTCAACAGTTTTCTATTTTACAACTTTTGCTGGGACTATCATGCATTAGTCTTCAACCAGCAAGACAATTGGTCAAGAATGCTCTTGTTATCAACTATCTGTGGCTGGTTTGGTAGGTTTTCAATTAAACTAGGGTTAGGAAAGACCTCAGTAAGTTATGGAGAGCAAATAAAGCCCTTATGCAAATTAGTTTAGAATTGAGACCATCTGATTGGTTGATGCAATTGTCATTCAAAATAAGCCATTCTGATTGGTTTATGTGCTGTCAGTCAACAGTTTTCTATTTTATAACTTTTGCTGGGACCATCATGCAATAGTCTTCTACCAGCAAGACAATTGGTCAAGAATGTAGTCAACAGTTTTCTATTTTCCAACTTTTGCTGGCACCATCACGCAATAGCCTTCAACCAGCAAGACAATTGGTCAAGAATGTTCTTGTTATCAACTATCTGTGGCTGGTTCTGCAGGTGTTCAATTAGACTAGGGTGAGGAAGGACCTCAGTAAGTTATGAAGAGCAAATAAAGCCATTATGCAAATTAGTTCAGAATTGAGACCATCTGATTGGTTGATGCAACTGTCATTCAAAATAAGCCATTCTGATTGGTTTATGTACTGTCAGTCAACAGTTCTCTATTTTACAACTTTTGCTGGGACTATCGTGCATTAGTCTTCAACCAGCAAGACAATTGGTCAAGAATGCTCTTGTTATCAACTATCTGTGGCTGGTTCAGCAGGTGTTAAATTAAACTAGGGTTAGGAAAGACCTCAGTAAGTTATGGAGAGCAAATAAAGCCCTTATGCAAATTAGTTTAGAATTGAGACCATCTGATTGGTTGATGCAATTGTCATTCAAAATAAGCCATTCTGATTGGTTCATGTGCTGTCAGTCAACAGTTTTCTATTTTATAACTTTTGCTGGGACCATCATGCAATAGTCTTCAACCAGCAAGACAATTGGTCAAGAATGTAGTCAACAGTTTTCTATTTTACAACTTTTGCTGGCACCATCACGCAATAGCCTTCAACCAGCAAGACAATTGGTCAAGAATGCTCTTGTTATCAACTATCTGTGGCTGGTTTTGTAGGTTTTCAATTAAACTAGGGTTAGGAAGGACCTCAGTAAGTTATGGAGAGCAAATAAAGCCCTTATACAAATTAGTTTATAATTAAGACCATCTGATTGGTTGATGCAATTGTCATTCAAAATAAGCCATTCTGATTGGTTTATGCACTGTCAGTCAACAGTTCTCTATTTTACAACTTTTGCTGGGACTATCATGCATTAGTCTTCAACCAGCAAGCCATTTGGTCAAGAATGCTCTTGTTATCAACTATCTGTGGCTGGTTTTGTAGGTTTTCAATTAAACTAGGGTTAGGAAGGACCTCAGTAAGTTTTGGAGAGCAAATAAAGCCCTTATGCAAATTAGTTCAGAATTGAGACCATCTGATTGGTTGATGCAATTGTCATTCAAAATACACCATTCTGATTGGTTTATGTACTGTCAGTCAACAGTTCTCTATTTTACAACTTTTGCTGGGACTATCATGCATTAGTCTTCAACCAGCAAGACAATTGGTCACGAATGCTCTTGTTATCAACTATCTGTGGCTGGTTTTGTAGGTTTTCAATTAAACTAGGGTTAGGAAGGACCTCAGTAAGTTATGGAGAGCAAATAAAGCCCTTATGCAAATTAGTTTAGAATTAAGACCATCTGATTGGTTGATGCAATTGTCATTCAAAATAAGCCATTCTGATTGGTTTATGTACTGTCAGTCAACAGTTCTCTATTTTACAACTTTTGCTGGGACTATCATGCATTAGTCTTCAACCAGCAAGACATTTGGTCAAGAATGCTCTTGTTATCAACTATCTGTGGCTGGTTTTGTAGGTTTTCAATTAAACTAGGGTTAGGAAGGACCTCAGTAAGTTATGGAGAGCAAATAAAGCCCTTATGCAAATTAGTTCAGAATTGAGATCATCTGATTGGTTGATGCAACTGTCATTCAAAATAAGCCATTCTGATTGGTTTATATACTGTCAGACAACAGTTTTCTATTTCACAACTTTTGCTGGGACTATCATGCATTAGTCTTCAACCAGCAAGACAATTGGTCATGAATGCTCTTGTTATCAACTATCTGTGGCTGGTTTTGTAGGTTTTCAATTAAACTAGGGTTAGGAAAGACCTCAGTAAGTTATGGAGAGCAAATAAAGCCCTTATGCAAATTAGTTTAGAATTGAGACCATCTGATTGGTTGATGCAATTGTCATTCAAAATAAGCCATTCTGATTGGTTTATGTGCTTTCAGTCAACAGTTTTCTATTTTATAACTTTTGCTGGGACCATCATGCAATAGTCTTCAACCAGCAAGACAATTGGTCAAGAATGTAGTCAACAGTTTTCTATTTTACAACTTTTGCTGGCACCATCACGCAATAGCCTTCAACCAGCAAGACAATTGGTCAAGAATGTTCTTGTTATCAACTATCTGTGGCTGGTTCTGCAGGTGTTCAATTAGAATAGGGTGAGGAAGGACCTCAGTAAGTTATAAAGAGCAAATAAAGCCCTTATGCAAATTAGTTCAGAATTGAGATCATATGATTGGTTGATGCAACTGTCATTCAAAATAAGCCATTCTGATTGGTTTATATACTGTCAGTCAACAGTTTTCTATTTTACAACTTTTGCTGGGACTATCATGCATTAGTCTTCAACCAGCAAGACAATTGGTCAAGAATGCTCTTGTTATCAACTATCTGTGGCTGGTTTGGTAGGTTTTCAATTAAACTAGGGTTAGGAAAGACCTCAGTAAGTTATGGAGAGCAAATAAAGCCCTTATGCAAATTAGTTTAGAATTGAGACCATCTGATTGGTTGATGCAATTGTCATTCAAAATAAGCCATTCTGATTGGTTTATGTGCTGTCAGTCAACAGTTTTCTATTTTATAACTTTTGCTGGAACCATCATGCAATAGTCTTCAACCAGCAAGACAATTGGTCAAGAATGTAGTCAACAGTTTTCTATTTTACAACTTTTGCTGGCACCATCACGCAATAGCCTTCAACCAGCAAGACAATTCGTCAAGAATGCTCTTGTTATCAACTATCTGTGGCTGGTTTTGTAGGTTTTCAATTAAACTAGGGTTAGGAAGGACCTCAGTAAGTTATGAAGAGCAAATAAAGCCCTTATGCAAATTAGTTTAGAATTAAGACCATCTGATTGGTTGATGCAATTGTCATTCAAAATAAGCCATTCTGATTGGTTTATGTACTGTCAGTCAACAGTTCTCTATTTTACAACTTTTGCTGGGACTATCATGCATTAGTCTTCAACCAGCAAGACATTTGGTCAAGCATGTTCTTGTTATCAACTATCTGTGGCTGGTTTTGTAGGTTTTCAATTAAACTAGGGTTAGGAAGGACCTCAGTAAGTTATGGAGAGCAAATAAAGCCCTTATGCAAATTAGTTCAGAATTGAGACCATCTGATTGGTTGATGCAATTGTCATTCAAAATACAGCATTTTGATTGGTTTATGTACTGTCAGTCAACAGTTCTCTATTTTACAACTTTTGCTGGGACTATCATGCATTAGTCTTCAACCAGCAAGACAATTGGTCAAGAATGCTCTTGTTATCAACTATCTGTGGCTGGTTTTGTAGGTTTTCAATTAAACTAGGGTTAGGAAGGACCTCAGTAAGTTATGGAGAGCAAATAAAGCCCTTATGCAAATTAGTTTAGAATTGAGACCATCTGATTGGTTGATGCAATTGTCATTCAAAATAAGCCATTCTGATTGGTTTATGTGCTGTCAGTCAACAGTTTTCTATTTTATAACTTTTGCTGGGACCATCATGCAATAGTCTTCAACCAGCAAGACAATTGGTCAAGAATGTAGTCAACAGTTTTCTATTTTACAACTTTTGCTGGCACCATCACGCAATAGCCTTCAACCAGCAAGACAATTGGTCAAGAATGTTCTTGTTATCAACTATCTGTGGCTGGTTCTGCAGGTGTTCAATAAGAATAGGGTGAGGAAGGACCTCAGTAAGTTATAAAGAGCAAATAAAGCCCTTATGCAAATTAGTTCAGAATTGAGATCATATGATTGGTTGATGCAACTGTCATTCAAAATAAGCCATTCTGATTGGTTTATATACTGTCAGTCAACAGTTTTCTATTTTACAACTTTTGCTGGGACTATCATGCATTAGTCTTCAACCAGCAAGACAATTGGTCAAGAATGCTCTTGTTATCAACTATCTGTGGCTGGTTTGGTAGGTTTTCAATTAAACTAGGGTTAGGAAAGACCTCAGTAAGTTATGGAGAGCAAATAAAGCCCTTATGCAAATTAGTTTAGAATTGAGACCATCTGATTGGTTGATGCAATTGTCATTCAAAATAAGCCATTCTGATTGGTTTATGTGCTGTCAGTCAACAGTTTTCTATTTTATAACTTTTGCTGGAACCATCATGCAATAGTCTTCAACCAGCAAGACAATTGGTCAAGAATGTAGTCAACAGTTTTCTATTTTACAACTTTTGCTGGCACCATCACGCAATAGCCTTCAACCAGCAAGACAATTGGTCAAGAATGCTCTTGTTATCAACTATCTGTGGCTGGTTTTGTAGGTTTTCAATTAAACTAGGGTTAGGAGGACCTCAGTAAGTTATGAAGAGCAAATAAAGCCCTTATGCAAATTAGTTTAGAATTAAGACCATCTGATTGGTTGATGCAATTGTCATTCAAAATAAGCCATTCTGATTGGTTTATGTACTGTCAGTCAACAGTTCTCTATTTTACAACTTTTGCTGGGACTATCATGCATTAGTCTTCAACCAGCAAGACATTTGGTCAAGCATGTTCTTGTTATCAACTATCTGTGGCTGGTTTTGTAGGTTTTCAATTAAACTAGGGTTAGGAAGGACCTCAGTAAGTTATGGAGAGCAAATAAAGCCCTTATGCAAATTAGTTCAGAATTGAGACCATCTGATTGGTTGATGCAATTGTCATTCAAAATACAGCATTTTGATTGGTTTATGTACTGTCAGTCAACAGTTCTCTATTTTACAACTTTTGCTGGGACTATCATGCATTAGTCTTCAACCAGCAAGACAATTGGTCAAGAATGCTCTTGTTATCAACTATCTGTGGCTGGTTTTGTAGGTTTTCAATTAAACTAGGGTTAGGAAGGACCTCAGTAAGTTATGGAGAGCAAATAAAGCCCTTATGCAAATTAGTTTAGAATTAAGACCATCTGATTGGTTGATGCAATTGTCATTCAAAATAAGCCATTCTGATTGGTTTATGTACTGTCAGTCAACAGTTCTCTATTTTACAACTTTTGCTGGGACTATCATGCATTAGTCTTCAACCAGCAAGACATTTGGTCAAGAATGCTCTTGTTATCAACTATCTGTGGCTGGTTTTGTAGGTTTTCAATTAAACTAGGGTTAGGAAGGACCTCAGTAAGTTATGGAGAGCAAATAAAGCCCTTATGCAAATTAGTTCAGAATTGAGATCATCTGATTGGTTGATGCAACTGTCATTCAAAATAAGCCATTCTGATTGGTTTATATACTGTCAGACAACAGTTTTCTATTTTACAACTTTTGCTGGGACTATCATGCATTAGTCTTCAACCAGCAAGACAATTGGTCAAGAATGCTCTTGTTATCAACTATCTGTGGGTGGTTTTGTAGGTTTTCAATTAAACTAGGGTTAGGAAGGACCTCAGTAAGTTATGGAGAGCAAATAAAGCCCTTATGCAAATTAGTTCAGAATTGAGATCATCTGATTGGTTGATGCAACTGTCATTCAAAATAAGCCATTCTGATTGGTGTATATACTGTCAGTCAAAAGTTTTCTATTTTACAACTTTTGCTGGGACTATCATGCATTAGTCTTCAACCAGCAAGACAATTGGTCAAGAATGCTCTTGTTATGAACTATCTGTGGCTGGTTCTGCAGGTGTTCAATTAAACTAGGGTTAGGAAAGACCTCAGTACATTATGGAGAGCAAATAAAGCCCTTATGCAAATTAGTTTAGAATTGAGACCATCTGATTCGTTGATGCAATTGTCATTCAAAATAAGCCATTCTGATTGGTTTATGTACTGTCAGTCAACAGTTCTCTATTTTACAACTTTTGCTGGGACTATCATGCATTAGTCTTCAACCAGCAAGACAATTGGTCAAGAATGCTCTTGTTATCAACTATCTGTGGCTGGTTTTGTAGGTTTTCAATTAAACTAGGGTTAGGAAGGACCTCAGTAAGTTATGGAGAGCAAATAAAGCCCTTATGCAAATTAGTTCAGAATTGAGACCATCTGATTGGTTGATGCAATTGTCATTCAAAATACAGCATTTTGATTGGTTTATGTACTGTCAGTCAACAGTTCTCTATTTTACAACTTTTGCTGGGACTATCATGCATTAGTCTTCAACCAGCAAGACAATTGGTCAAGAATGCTCTTGTTATCAACTATCTGTGGCTGGTTTTGTAGGTTTTCAATTAAACTAGGGTTAGGAAGGACCTCAGTAAGTTATGGAGAGCAAATAAAGCCCTTATGCAAATTAGTTTAGAATTAAGACCATCTGATTGGTTGATGCAATTGTCATTCAAAATAAGCCATTCTGATTGGTTTATGTACTGTCAGTCAACAGTTCTCTATTTTACAACTTTTGCTGGGACTATCATGCATTAGTCTTCAACCAGCAAGACATTTGGTCAAGAATGCTCTTGTTATCAACTATCTGTGGCTGGTTTTGTAGGTTTTCAATTAAACTAGGGTTAGGAAGGACCTCAGTAAGTTATGGAGAGCAAATAAAGCCCTTATGCAAATTAGTTCAGAATTGAGATCATCTGATTGGTTGATGCAACTGTCATTCAAAATAAGCCATTCTGATTGGTTTATATACTGTCAGACAACAGTTTTCTATTTTACAACTTTTGCTGGGACTATCATGCATTAGTCTTCAACCAGCAAGACAATTGGTCAAGAATGCTCTTGTTATCAACTATCTGTGGGTGGTTTTGTAGGTTTTCAATTAAACTAGGGTTAGGAAGGACCTCAGTAAGTTATGGAGAGCAAATAAAGCCCTTATGCAAATTAGTTCAGAATTGAGATCATCTGATTGGTTGATGCAACTGTCATTCAAAATAAGCCATTCTGATTGGTGTATATACTGTCAGTCAAAAGTTTTCTATTTTACAACTTTTGCTGGGACTATCATGCATTAGTCTTCAACCAGCAAGACAATTGGTCAAGAATGCTCTTGTTATGAACTATCTGTGGCTGGTTCTGCAGGTGTTCAATTAAACTAGGGTTAGGAAAGACCTCAGTACATTATGGAGAGCAAATAAAGCCCTTATGCAAATTAGTTTAGAATTGAGACCATCTGATTCGTTGATGCAATTGTCATTCAAAATAAGCCATTCTGATTGGTTTATGTACTGTCAGTCAACAGTTCTCTATTTTACAACTTTTGCTGGGACTATCATGCATTAGTCTTCAACCAGCAAGACAATTGGTCAAGAATGCTCTTGTTATCAACTATCTGTGGCTGGTTTTATAGGTTTTCAATTAAACTAGGGTTAGGAAGGACCTCAGTAAGTTATGGAGAGCAAATAAAGCCCTTATGCAAATTAGTTTAGAATTAAGACCATCTGATTGGTTGATGCAATTGTCATTCAAAATAAGCCATTCTGATTGGTTTATGTACTGTCAGTCAACAGTTCTCTATTTTACAACTTTTGCTGGGACTATCATGCATTAGTCTTCAACCAGCAAGACATTTGGTCAAGAATGCTCTTGTTATTAACTATCTGTGGCTGGTTTTATAGGTTTTCAATTAAACTAGTGTTAGGAAGGACCTCAGTAAGTTATGGAGAGCAAATAAAGCCCTTATGCAAATTTGTTTAGAATTGTGACCATCTGATTGGTTGATGCAATTGTCATTCAAAATAAGCCATTCTGATTGGTTTATGTACTGTCAGTCAACAGTTCTCTATTTTACAACTTTTGCTGGGACTATCATGCCTTAGTCTTCAACCAGCAAGACATTTGGTCAAGAATGCTCTTGTTATCAACTATCTGTGGCTGGTTTTGTAGGTTTTCAATTAAACTAGGGTTAGGAAGGACCTCAGTAAGTTACGGAGAGCAAATAAAGCCCTTATGCAAATTAGTTCAGAATTGAGATCATCTGATTGGTTGATGCAACTGTCATTCAAAATAAGCCATTCTGATTGGTTTATATACTGTCAGTCAACAGTTTTCTATTTTACAACTTTTGCTGGGACTATCATGCATTAGTCTTCAACCAGAAAGACAATTGGTCAAGAATGCTCTTGTTATCAACTATCTGTGGCTGGTTCTGCAGGTGTTCAATTAGACTAGGGTGAGGAAGGACCTCAGTAAGTTATGGAGAGCAAATAAAGCCCTTATGCAAATTAGTTTAGAATTGAGACCATCTGATTGGTTGATGCAATTGTCATTCAAAATAAGCCATTCTGATTGGTTTATGTGCTGTCAGTCAACAGTTTTCTATTTTATAACTTTTGCTGGGACCATCATGCAATAGTCTTCTACCAGCAAGACAATTGGTCAAGAATGTAGTCAACAGTTTTCTATTTTACAACTTTTGCTGGCACCATCACGCAATAGCCTTCAACCAACAAGACAATTGGTCAAGAATGTTCTTGTTATCAACTATCTGTGGCTGGTTCTGCAGGTGTTCAATTAGACTAGGGTGAGGAAGGACCTCAGTAAGTTATGAAGAGCAAATAAAGCCATTATGCAAATTAGTTCAGAATTGAGACCATCTGATTGGTTGATGCAACTGTCATTCAAAATAAGCCATTCTGATTGGTTTATGTACCATCAGTCAACAGTTTCCTATTTTACAACGTTTGCTGGGACCATCATGCAATAGTCTTCAACCAGCAAGACAATTGGTCAATAATGTTCTTGTTATCAACTATCTGTGGCTTGTTCTGCAGTTGTTCAATTAGAATAGGGTGAGGAAGGACCTCAGTAAGTTATAAAGAGCAAATAAAGCCCTTATGCAAATTAGTTCAGAATTGAGATCATATGATTGGTTGATGCAACTGTCATTCAAAATAAGCCATTCTGATTGGTTTATATACTGTCAGTCAACAGTTTTCTATTTTACAACTTTTGCTGGGACTATCATGCATTAGTCTTCAACCAGCAAGACAATTGGTCAAGAATGCTCTTGTTATCAACTATCTGTGGCTGGTTTGGTAGGTTTTCAATTAAACTAGGGTTAGGAAAGACCTCAGTAAGTTATGGAGAGCAAATAAAGCCCTTATGCAAATTAGTTTAGAATTGAGACCATCTGATTGGTTGATGCAATTGTCATTCAAAATAAGCCATTCTGATTGGTTTATGTGCTGTCAGTCAACAGTTTTCTATTTTATAACTTTTGCTGGGACCATCATGCAATAGTCTTCTACCAGCAAGACAATTGGTCAAGAATGTATTGGTCAAGAATGTAGTCAACAGTTTTCTATTTTACAACTTTTGCTGGCACCATCACGCAATAGCCTTCAACCAGCAAGACAATTGGTCAAGAATGTTCTTGTTATCAACTATCTGTGGCTGGTTCTGCAGGTGTTCAATTAGACTAGGGTGAGGAAGGACCTCAGTAAGTTATGAAGAGCAAATAAAGCCATTATGCAAATTAGTTTAGAATTAAGACCATCTGATTGGTTGATGCAATTGTCATTCAAAATAAGCCATTCTGATTGGTTTATGTACTGTCAGTCAACAGTTCTCTATTTTACAACTTTTGCTGGGACTATCATGCATTAGTCTTCAACCAGCAAGACAATTGGTCAAGAATGCTCTTGTTATCAACTATCTGTGGCTGGTTCTGCAGGTGTTCAATTAAACTAGGGTGAGGAAGGACCTCAGTAAGTTATGAAGAGCAAATAAAGCCCTTATGCAAATTGGTTCAGAATTGAGATCATATGATTGGTTGATGCAACTGTCATTTAAAATAAGCCATTCTGATTGGTTTATGTACTGTCAGTCAACAGTTTTCTATTTTACAACTTTTGCTGGGACTATCATGCATTAGTCTTCAACCAGCAAGACAATTGGTCAAGAATGCTCTTGTTATCAACTATCTGTGGCTGGTATGGAAGGTTTTCAATTAAACTAGGGTTAGGAAAGACCTCAGTAAGTTATGGAGAGCAAATAAAGCCCTTATGCAAATTAGTTTAGAATTGAGACCATCTGATTGGTTGATGCAATTGTCATTCAAAATAAGCCATTCTGATTGGTTTATATACTGTCAGTCAACAGTTTTCTATTTTACAACTTTTGCTGGGACTATCATGCATTAGTCTTCAACCAGCAAGACAATTGGTCAAGAATGCTCTTGTTATCTACTATCTGTGGCTGGTTCTGCAGGTGTTCAATTAAACTAGGGTTAGGAAAGACCTCAGTAAGTTATGGAGAGCAAATAAAGCCCTTATGCAAATTAGTTTAGAATTGAGACCATCTGATTGGTTGATGCAATTGTCATTCTGATTGGTTTATGTACTGTCAGTCAACAGTTCTCTATTTTACAACTTTTGCTGGGACTATCATGCATTAGTCTTTAACCAGCAAGACATTTGGTCAAGAATGCTCTTGTTATCAACTATCTGTGGCTGGTTTTATAGGTTTTCAATTAAACTAGGGTTAGGAAGGACCTCAGTAAGTTATGGAGAGCAAATAAAGCCCTTATGCAAATTAGTTCAGAATTCAGATCATCTGATTGGTTGATGGAACTGTCATTCAAAATAAGCCATTCTGATTGGTTTATATACTGTCAGTCAACAGTTTTCTATTTTACAACTTTTGCTGGGACTATCATGCATTAGTCTTCAACCAGAAAGACAATTGGTCAAGAATGCTCTTGTTATAAACTATCTGTGGCTGGTTCTGCAGGTGTTCAATTAGACTAGGGTGAGGAAGGACCTCAGTAAGTTATGAAGAGCAAATAAAGCCCTTATGCAAATTGATTCAGAATTGAGATCATATGATTGGTTGATGCAACTGTCATTCAAAATAAGCCATTCTGATTGGTTTATGTACTGTTAGTCAACAGTTTTCTATTTTACAACTTTTGCTGGGACTATCATGCATTAGTCTTCAACCAGCAAGACAATTGGTCAAGAATGCTCTTGTTATCAACTATCTGTGGCTGGTTTTGTAGGTTTTCAATTAAACTAGGGTTAGGAAGGACCTCAGTAAGTTATGGAGAGCAAATAAAGCCCTTATGCAAATTAGTTCAGAATTGAGATCATCTGATTGGTTGATGCAACTGTCATTCAAAATAAGCCATTCTGATTGGTGTATATACTGTCAGTCAAAAGTTTTCTATTTTACAACTTTTGCTGGGACTATCATGCATTAGTCTTCAACCAGCAAGACAATTGGTCAAGAATGCTCTTGTTATCAACTATCTGTGGCTGGTTCTGCAGGTGTTCAATTAAACTAGGGTTAGGAAAGACCTCAGTACATTATGGAGAGCAAATAAAGCCCTTATGCAAATTAGTTTAGAATTGAGACCATCTGATTGGTTGATGCAATTGTCATTCAAAATAAGCCATTCTGATTGGTTTATGTACTGTCAGTCAACAGTTCTCTATTTTACAACTTTTGCTGGGACTATCATGCATTAGTCTTCAACCAGCAAGACAATTGGTCAAGAATGCTCTTGTTATTAACTATCTGTGGCTGGTTTTATAGGTTTTCAATTAAACTAGGGTTAGGAAGGACCTCAGTAAGTTATGGAGAGCAAATAAAGCCCTTATGCAAATTTGTTTAGAATTGTGACCATCTGATTGGTTGATGCAATTGTCATTCAAAATAAGCCATTCTGATTGGTTTATGTACTGTCAGTCAACAGTTCTCTATTTTACAACTTTTGCTGGGACTATCATGCCTTAGTCTTCAACCAGCAAGACATTTGGTCAAGAATGCTCTTGTTATCAACTATCTGTGGCTGGTTTTGTAGGTTTTCAATTAAACTAGGGTTAGGAAGGACCTCAGTAAGTTATGGAGAGCAAATAAAGCCCTTATGCAAATTAGTTCAGAATTGAGATCATCTGATTGGTTGATGCAACTGTCATTCAAAATAAGCCATTCTGATTGGTTTATATACTGTCAGTCAACAGTTTTCTATTTTACAACTTTTGCTGGGACTATCATGCATTAGTCTTCAACCAGAAAGACAATTGGTCAAGAATGCTCTTGTTATCAACTATCTGTGGCTGGTTCTGCAGGTGTTCAATTAGACTAGGGTGAGGAAGGACCTCAGTAAGTTATGAAGAGCAAATAAAGCCCTTATGCAAATTGGTTCACAATTGAGATCATATGATTGGTTGATGCAACTGTCATTCAAAATAAGCCATTCTGATTGGTTTATGTACTGTCAGTCAACAGTTTTCTATTTTACAACTTTTGCTGGGACTATCATGCATTAGTCTTCAACCAGCAAGACAATTGGTCAAGAATGCTCTTGTTTTCAACTATCTGTGGCTGGTTTGGTAGGTTTTCAATTAAACTAGGGTTAGGAAAGACCTCAGTAAGTTATGGAGAGCAAATAAAGCCCTTATGCAAATTAGTTTAGAATTGAGACCATCTGATTGGTTGATGCAATTGTCATTCAAAATAAGCCATTCTGATTGGTTTATGTGCTGTCAGTCAACAGTTTTCTATTTTATAACTTTTGCTGGGACCATCATGCAATAGTCTTCTACCAGCAAGACAATTGGTCAAGAATGTAGTCAACAGTTTTCTATTTTACAACTTTTGCTGGCACCATCACGCAATAGTCTTCAACCAGCAAGACAATTGGTCAAGAATGCTCTTGTTATCAACTATCTGTGGCTTGTTCTGCAGGTGTTCAATTAGACTAGGGTGAGGAAGGACCTCAGTAAGTTATGAAGAGCAAATAAAGCCCTTATGCAAATTGGTTCAGAATTGAGATCATATGATTGGTTGATGCAACTGTCATTCAAAATAAGCCATTCTGATTGGTTTATGTACTGTCAGTCAACAGTTTTCTATTTTACAACTTTTGCTGGGACTATCATGCATTAGTCTTCAACCAGCAAGACAATTGGTCAAGAATGCTCTTGTTTTCAACTATCTGTGGCTGGTTCTGCAGGTTTTCAATTAAACTAGGGTTAGGAAATACCTCAGTAAGTTATGGAGAGCAAATAAAGCCCTTATGCAAATTAGTTTAGAATTGAGACCATCTGATTGGTTGATGCAATTGTCATTCAAAATAAGCCATTCTGATTGGTTTATGTGCTGTCAGTCAACAGTTTTCTATTTTATAACTTTTGCTGGGACCATCATGCAATAGTCTTCTACCAGGAAGACAATTGGTCAAGAATGTAGTCAACAGTTTTCTATTTTACAACTTTTGCTGGCACCATCACGCAATAGCCTTCAACCAGCAAGACAATTGGTCAAGAATGTTCTTGTTATCAACTATCTGTGGCTGGTTCTGCAGGTGTTCAATTAGACTAGGGTGAGGAAGGACCTCAGTAAGTTATGAAGAGCAAATAAAGCCATTATGCAAATTAGTTCAGAATTGAGACCATCTGATTGGTTGATGCAACTGTCATTCAAAATAAGCCATTCTGATTGGTTTATGTACTGTCAGTCAACAGTTTCCTATTTTACAACGTTTGCTGGGACCATCATGCAATAGTCTTCAACCAGCAAGACAATTGGTCAATAATGTTCTTGTTATCAACTATCTGTGGCTTGTTTTGCAGTTGTTCAATTAGAATAGGGTGAGGAAGGACCTCAGTAAGTTATAAAGAGCAAATAAAGCCCTTATGCAAATGAGTTCAGAATTGAGACCATCTGATTGGTTGATGCAACTGTCATTCAAAATAAGCCATTCTGATTGGTTTATGTACTGTCAGTCAACAGTTTTCTATTTTACAACTTTTGCTGGGACTATCATGCATTAGTCTTCAACCAGCAAGACAATTGGTCAAGAATGCTCTTGTTATCAACTATCTGTGGCTGGTTTTGTAGGTTTTCAATTAAACTAGGGTTAGGAAGGACCTCAGTAAGTTATGGAGAGCAAATAAAGCCCTTATGCAAATTAGTTTAGAATTGAGATCATCTGATTGGTTGATGCAACTGTCATTCAAAATAAGCCATTCTGATTGGTTTATATACTGTCAGTCAACAGTTTTCTATTTTACAACTTTTGCTGGGACTATCATGCATTAGTCTTCAACCAGCAAGACAATTGGTCAAGAATGCTCTTGTTATCAACTATCTGTGGCTGGTTCTGCAGGTGTTCAATTAGACTAGGGTGAGGAAGGACCTCAGTAAGTTATGAAGAGCAAATAAAGCCCTTATGCAAATTGGTTCAGAATTGAGATCATATGATTGGTTGATGCAACTGTCATTCAAAATAAGCCATTCTGATTGGTTTATGTACTGTCAGTCAACAGTTTTCTATTTTACAACTTTTGCTGGGACTATCATGCATTAGTCTTCAACCAGCAAGACAATTGGTCAAGAATGCTCTTGTTATCAACTATCTGTGGCTGGTTTGGTAGGTTTTCAATTAAACTAGGGTTAGGAAAGACCTCAGTAAGTTATGGAGAGCAAATAAAGCCCTTATGCAAATTAGTTTAGAATTGAGACCATCTGATTGGTTGATGCAATTGTCATTCAAAATAAGCCATTCTGATTGGTTTATGTGCTGTCAGTCAACAGTTTTCTATTTTATAACTTTTGCTGGGACCATCATGCAATAGTCTTCAACCAGCAAGACAATTGGTCAAGAATGTAGTCAACAGTTTTCTATTTTACAACTTTTGCTGGCACCATCACGCAATAGCCTTCAACCAGCAAGACAATTGGTCAAGAATGCTCTTGTTATCAACTATCTGTGGCTGGTTTTGTAGGTTTTCAATTAAACTAGGGTTAGGAAGGACCTCAGTAAGTTATGAAGAGCAAATAAAGCCCTTATGCAAATTAGTTTAGAATTAAGACCATCTGATTGGTTGATGCAATTGTCATTCAAAATAAGCCATTCTGATTGGTTTATGTACTGTCAGTCAACAGTTCTCTATTTTACAACTTTTGCTGGGACTATCATGCATTAGTCTTCAACCAGCAAGACATTTGGTCAAGAATGTTCTTGTTATCAACTATCTGTGGCTGGTTTTGTAGGTTTTCAATTAAACTAGGGTTAGGAAGGACCTCAGTAAGTTATGGAGAGCAAATAAAGCCCTTATGCAAATTAGTTCAGAATTGAGACCATCTGATTGGTTGATGCAATTGTCATTCAAAATACAGCATTCTGATTGGTTTATGTACTGTCAGTCAACAGTTCTCTATTTTACAACTTTTGCTGGGACTATCATGCATTAGTCTTCAACCAGCAAGACAATTGGTCAAGAATGCTCTTGTTATCAACTATCTGTGGCTGGTTTTGTAGGTTTTCAATTAAACTAGGGTTAGGAAGGACCTCAGTAAGTTATGGAGAGCAAATAAAGCCCTTATGCAAATTAGTTTAGAATTAAGACCATCTGATTGGTTGATGCAATTGTCATTCAAAATAAGCCATTCTGATTGGTTTATGTACTGTCAGTCAACAGTTCTCTATTTTAAACTTTTGCTGGGACTATCATGCATTAGTCTTCAACCAGCAAGACATTTGGTCAAGAATGCTCTTGTTATCAACTATCTGTGGCTGGTTTTGTAGGTTTTCAATTAAACTAGGGTTAGGAAGGACCTCAGTAAGTTATGGAGAGCAAATAAAGCCCTTATGCAAATTAGTTCAGAATTGAGATCATCTGATTGGTTGATGCAACTGTCATTCAAAATAAGCCATTCTGATTGGTTTATATACTGTCAGACAACAGTTTTCTATTTTACAACTTTTGCTGGGACTATCATGCATTAGTCTTTAACCAGCAAGACAATTGGTCAAGAATGCTCTTGTTATCAACTATCTGTGGGTGGTTTTGTAGGTTTTCAATTAAACTAGGGTTAGGAAGGACCTCAGTAAGTTATGGAGAGCAAATAAAGCCCTTATGCAAATTAGTTCAGAATTGAGATCATCTGATTGGTTGATCCAACTGTCATTCAAAATAAGCCATTCTGATTGGTGTATATACTGTCAGTCAAAAGTTTTCTATTTTACAACTTTTGCTGGGACTATCATGCATTAGTCTTCAACCAGCAAGACAATTGGTCAAGAATGCTCTTGTTATCAACTATCTTTGGCTGGTTCTGCAGGTGTTCAATTAAACTAGGGTTAGGAAAGACCTCAGTACATTATGGAGAGCAAATAAAGCCCTTATGCAAATTAGTTTAGAATTGAGACCATCTGATTGGTTGATGCAATTGTCATTCAAAATAAGCCATTCTGATTGGTTTATGTACTCTCAGTCAACAGTTCTCTATTTTACAACTTTTGCTGGGACTATCATGCATTAGTCTTCAACCAGCAAGACAATTGGTCAAGAATGCTCTTGTTATCAACTATCTGTGGCTGGTTTTATAGGTTTTCAATTAAACTAGGGTTAGGAAGGACCTCAGTAAGTTATGGAGAGCAAATAAAGCCCTTATGCAAATTTGTTTAGAATTGTGACCATCTGATTGGTTGATGCAATTGTCATTCAAAATACACCATTCTGATTGGTTTATGTACTGTCAGTCAACAGTTCTCTATTTTACAACTTTTGCTGGGACTATCATGCATTAGTCTTCAACCAGCAAGACAATTGGTCAAGAATGCTCTTGTTATCAACTATCTGTGGCTGGTTTGGTAGGTTTTCAATTAAACTAGGGTTAGGAAAGACCTCAGTAAGTTATGGAGAGCAAATAAAGCCCTTATGCAAATTAGTTTAGAATTGAGACCATCTGATTGGTTGATGCAATTGTCATTCAAAATAAGCCATTCTGATTGGTTTATGTGCTGTCAGTCAACAGTTTTCTATTTTATAACTTTTGCTGGGACCATCATGCAATAGTCTTCTACCAGCAAGACAATTGGTCAAGAATGTATTGGTCAAGAATGTAGTCAACAGTTTTCTATTTTACAACTTTTGCTGGCACCATCACGCAATAGCCTTCAACCAGCAAGACAATTGGTCAAGAATGTTCTTGTTATCAACTATCTGTGGCTGGTTCTGCAGGTGTTCAATTAGACTAGGGTGAGGAAGGACCTCAGTAAGTTATGAAGAGCAAATAAAGCCATTATGCAAATTAGTTTAGAATTAAGACCATCTGATTGGTTGATGCAATTGTCATTCAAAATAAGCCATTCTGATTGGTTTATGTACTGTCAGTCAACAGTTCTCTATTTTACAACTTTTGCTGGGACTATCATGCATTAGTCTTCAACCAGCAAGACAATTGGTCAAGAATGCTCTTGTTATCAACTATCTGTGGCTGGTTCTGCAGGTGTTCAATTAAACTAGGGTGAGGAAGGACCTCAGTAAGTTATGAAGAGCAAATAAAGCCCTTATGCAAATTGGTTCAGAATTGAGATCATATGATTGGTTGATGCAACTGTCATTTAAAATAAGCCATTCTGATTGGTTTATGTACTGTCAGTCAACAGTTTTCTATTTTACAACTTTTGCTGGGACTATCATGCATTAGTCTTCAACCAGCAAGACAATTGGTCAAGAATGCTCTTGTTATCAACTATCTGTGGCTGGTATGGAAGGTTTTCAATTAAACTAGGGTTAGGAAAGACCTCAGTAAGTTATGGAGAGCAAATAAAGCCCTTATACAAATTAGTTTAGAATTGAGACCATCTGATTGGTTGATGCAATTGTCATTCAAAATAAGCCATTCTGATTGGTTTATGTACTGTCAGTCAACAGTTCTCTATTTTACAACTTTTGCTGGGACTATCATGCATTAGTCTTCAACCAGCAAGACAATTGGTCAAGAATGCTCTTGTTATCAACTATCTGTGGCTGGTTCTGCAGGTGTTCAATTAAACTAGGGTGAGGAAGGACCTCAGTAAGTTATGGAGAGCAAATGAAGCCCTTATGCAAATTAGTTCAGAATTCAGATCATCTGATTGGTTGATGGAACTGTCATTCAAAATAAGCCATTCTGATTGGTTTATATACTGTCAGTCAACAGTTTTCTATTTTACAACTTTTGCTGGGACTATCATGCATTAGTCTTCAACCAGAAAGACAATTGGTCAAGAATGCTCTTGTTATCAACTATCTGTGGCTGGTTCTGCAGGTGTTCAATTAGACTAGGGTGAGGAAGGACCTCAGAAAGTTATGAAGAGCAAATAAAGCCCTTATGCAAATTGATTCAGAATTGAGATCATATGATTGGTTGATGCAACTGTCATTCAAAATAAGCCATTCTGATTGGTTTATGTACTGTCAGTCAACAGTTTTCTATTTTACAACTTTTGCTGGGACTATCATGCATTAGTCTTCAACCAGCAAGACAATTGGTCAAGAATGCTCTTGTTATCAACTATCTGTGGCTGGTTTGGTAGGTTTTCAATTAAACTAGCGTTAGGAAATACCTCAGTAAGTTATGGAGAGCAAATAAAGCCCTTATGCAAATTAGTTTAGAATTGAGACCATCTGATTGGTTGATGCAATTGTCATTCAAAATAAGCCATTCTGATTGGTTTATGTGCTGTCAGTCAACAGTTTTCTATTTTATAACTTTTGCTGGGACCATCATGCAATAGTCTTCTACCAGCAAGACAATTGGTCAAGAATGTTCTTGTTATCAACTATCTGTGGCTGGTTCTGCAGGTGTTCAATTAGACTAGGGTGAGGAAGGACCTCAGTAAGTTATGAAGAGCAAATAAAGCCATTATGCAAATTAGTTCAGAATTGAGACCATCTGATTGGTTGATGCAACTGTCATTCAAAATAAGCCATTCTGATTGGTTTATGTACCATCAGTCAACAGTTTCCTATTTTACAACGTTTGCTGGGACCATCATGCAATAGTCTTCAACCAGCAAGACAATTGGTCAATAATGTTCTGGTTATCAACTATCTGTGGCTTGTTCTGCAGTTGTTCAATTAGAATAGGGTGAGGAAGGACCTCAGTAAGTTCTAAAGAGCAAATAAAGCCCTTATGCAAATTAGTTCAGAATTGAGATCATATGATTGGTTGATGCAACTGTCATTCAAAATAAGCCATTCTGATTGGTTTATATACTGTCAGTCAACAGTTTTCTATTTTACAACTTTTGCTGGGACTATCATGCATTAGTCTTCAACCAGAAAGACAATTGGTCAAGAATGCTCTTGTTATCAACTATCTGTGGCTGGTTCTGCAGGTGTTCAATTAGACTAGGGTGAGGAAGGACCTCAGTAAGTTATGAAGAGCAAATAAAGCCCTTATGCAAATTGGTTCAGAATTGAGATCATATGATTGGTTGATGCAACTGTCATTCAAAATAAGCCATTCTGATTGGTTTATGTACTGTCAGTCAACAGTTTTCTATTTTACAACTTTTGCTGGGACTATCATGCATTAGTCTTCAACCAGCAAGACAATTGGTCAAGAATGCTCTTGTTATCAACTATCTTTTGCTGGTTTGGTAGGTTTTCAATTAAACTAGGGTTAGGAAAGACCTCAGTAAGTTATGGAGAGCAAATAAAGCCCTTATGCAAATTAGTTTAGAATTGAGACCATCTGATTGGTTGATGCAATTGTCATTCAAAATAAGCCATTCTGATTGGTTTATGTGCTGTCAGTCAACAGTTTTCTATTTTATAACTTTTGCTGGGACCATCATGCAATAGTCTTCTACCAGCAAGACAATTGGTCAAGAATGTAGTCAACAGTTTTCTATTTTCCAACTTTTGCTGGCACCATCACGCAATAGCCTTCAACCAGCAAGACAATTGGTCAAGAATGTTCTTGTTATCAACTATCTGTGGCTGGTTCTGCAGGTGTTCAATTAGACTAGGGTGAGGAAGGTCCTCAGTAAGTTATGAAGAGCAAATAAAGCCATTATGCAAATTAGTTCAGAATTGAGACCATCTGATTGGTTGATGCAACTGTCATTCAAAATAAGCCATTCTGATTGGTTTATGTACTGTCAGTCAACAGTTCTCTATTTTACAACTTTTGCTGGGACTATCGTGCATTAGTCTTCAACCAGCAAGACAATTGGTCAAGAATGCTCTTGTTATCAACTATCTGTGGCTGGTTCAGCAGGTGTTCAATTAAACTAGGGTTAGGAAAGACCTCAGTAAGTTATGGAGAGCAAATAAAGCCCTTATGCAAATTAGTTTAGAATTGAGACCATCTGATTGGTTGATGCAATTGTCATTCAAAATAAGCCATTCTGATTGGTTTATGTACCATCAGTCAACAGTTTCCTATTTTACAACGTTTGCTGGGACCATCATGCAAAAGTCTTCAACCAGCAAGCCAATTGGTCAAGAATGTTCTTGTTATCAACTATCTGTGGCTGGTTCTGCAGTTGTTCAATTAGAATAGGGTGAGGAAGGACCTCAGTAAGTTATAAAGAGCAAATAAAGCCCTTATGCAAATTAGTTCAGAATTGAGATCATATGATTGGTTGATGCAACTGTCATTCAAAATAAGCCATTCTGATTGGTTTATATACTGTCAGTCAACAGTTTTCTATTTTACAACTTTTGCTGGGACTATCATGCATTAGTCTTCAACCAGCAAGACAATTGGTCAAGAATGCTCTTGTTATCAACTATCTGTGGCTGGTTTGGTAGGTTTTCAATTAAACTAGGGTTAGGAAAGACCTCAGTAAGTTATGGAGAGCAAATAAAGCCCTTATGCAAATTAGTTTAGAATTGAGACCATCTGATTGGTTGATGCAATTGCCATTCAAAATAAGCCATTCTGATTGGTTTATGTGCTGTCAGTCAACAGTTTTCTATTTTATAACTTTTGCTGGGACCATCATGCAATAGTCTTCTACCAGCAAGACAATTGGTCAAGAATGTATTGGTCAAGAATGTAGTCAACAGTTTTCTATTTTACAACTTTTGCTGGCACCATCACGCAATAGCCTTCAACCAGCAAGACAAATGGTCAAGAATGTTCTTGTTATCAACTATCTGTGGCTGGTTCTGCAGGTGTTCAATTAGACTAGGGTGAGGAAGGACCTCAGTAAGTTATGAAGAGCAAATAAAGCCATTATGCAAATTAGTTTAGAATTAAGACCATCTGATTGGTTGATGCAATTGTCATTCAAAATAAGCCATTCTGATTAGTTTATGTACTGTCAGTCAACAGTTCTCTATTTTACAACTTTTGCTGGGACTATCATGCATTAGTCTTCAACCAGCTCGACAATTTGTCAAGAATGCTCTTGTTATCAACTATCTGTGGCTGGTTCTGCAGGTGTTCAATTAAACTAGGGTGAGGAAGGACCTCAGTAAGTTTTGAAGAGCAAATAAAGCCCTTATGCAAATTGGTTCAGAATTGAGATCATATGATTGGTTGATGCAACTGTCATTCAAAATAAGCCATTCTGATTGGTTTATGTACTGTCAGTCAACAGTTTTCTATTTTACAACTTTTGCTGGGACTATCATGCATTAGTCTTCAACCAGCAAGACAATTGGTCAAGAATGCTCTTGTTATCAACTATCTGTGGCTGGTTTGGTAGGTTTTCAATTAAACTAGGGTTAGGAAAGACCTCAGTAAGTTATGGAGAGCAAATAAAGCCCTTATGCAAATTAGTTTAGAATTGAGACCATCTGATTGGTTGATGCAATTGTCATTCAAAATAAGCCATTCTGATTGGTTTATATACTGTCAGTCAACAGTTTTCTATTTTAAAACTTTTGCTGGGACTATCATGCATTAGTCTTCAACCAGCAAGACAATTGGTCAAGAATGCTCTTGTTATCTACTATCTGTGGCTGGTTCTGCAGGTGTTCAATTAAACTAGGGTTAGGAAAGACCTCAGTAAGTTATGGAGAGCAAATAAAGCCCTTATGCAAATTAGTTTAGAATTGAGACCATCTGATTGGTTGATGCAATTGTCATTCTGATTGGTTTATGTACTGTCAGTCAACATTTCTCTATTTTACAACTTTTGCTGGGACTATCATGCATTAGTCTTTAACCAGCAAGACATTTGGTCAAGAATGCTCTTGTTATCAACTATCTGTGGCTGGTTTTATAGGTTTTCAATTAAACTAGGGTTAGGAAGGACCTCAGTAAGTTATGGAGAGCAAATAAAGCCCTTATGCAAATTAGTTCAGAATTCAGATCATCTGATTGGTTGATGGAACTGTCATTCAAAATAAGCCATTCTGATTGGTTTATATACTGTCAGTCAACAGTTTTCTATTTTACAACTTTTGCTGGGACTATCATGCATTAGTCTTCAACCAGAAAGACAATTGGTCAAGAATGCTCTTGTTATCAACTATCTGTGGCTGGTTCTGCAGGTGTTCAATTAGACTAGGGTGAGGAAGGACCTCAGTAAGTTATGAAGAGCAAATAAAGCCCTTATGCAAATTGATTCAGAATTGAGATCATATGATTGGTTGATGCAACTGTCATTCAAAATAAGCCATTCTGATTGGTTTATGTACTGTCAGTCAACAGTTTTCTATTTTACAACTTTTGCTGGGACTATCATGCATTAGTCTTCAACCAGCAAGACAATTGGTCAAGAATGCTCTTGTTATCAACTATCTGTGGCTGGTTTGGTAGGTTTTCAATTAAACTAGGGTTAGGAAATACCTCAGTAAGTTATGGAGAGCAAATAAAGCCCTTATGCAAATTAGTTTAGAATTGAGACCATCTGATTGGTTGATGCAATTGTCATTCAAAATAAGCCATTCTGATTGGTTTATGTGCTGTCAGTCAACAGTTTTCTATTTTATAACTTTTGCTGGGACCATCATGCAATAGTCTTCTACCAGCAAGACAATTGGTCAAGAATGTTCTTGTTATCAACTATCTGTGGCTGGTTCTGCAGGTGTTCAATTAGACTAGGGTGAGGAAGGACCTCAGTAAGTTATGAAGAGCAAATAAAGCCATTATGCAAATTAGTTCAGAATTGAGACCATCTGATTGGTTGATGCAACTGTCATTCAAAATAAGCCATTTTGATTGGTTTATGTACCATCAGTCAACAGTTTCCTATTTTACAACGTTTGCTGGGACCATCATGCAATAGTCTTCAACCAGCAAGACAATTGGTCAATAATGTTCTGGTTATCAACTATCTGTGGCTTGTTCTGCAGTTGTTCAATTAGAATAGGGTGAGGAAGGACCTCAGTAAGTTCTAAAGAGCAAATAAAGCCCTTATGCAAATTAGTTCAGAATTGAGATCATATGATTGGTTGATGCAACTGTCATTCAAAAAAAGCCATTCTGATTGGTTTATATACTGTCAGTCAACAGTTTTCTATTTTACAACTTTTGCTGGGACTATCATGCATTAGTCTTCAACCAGAAAGACAATTGGTCAAGAATGCTCTTGTTATCAACTATCTGTGGCTGGTTCTGCAGGTGTTCAATTAGACTAGGGTGAGGAAGGACCTCACTAAGTTATGAAGAGCAAATAAAGCCCTTATGCAAATTGGTTCAGAATTGAGATCATATGATTGGTTGATGCAACTGTCATTCAAAATAAGCCATTCTGATTGGTTTATGTACTGTCAGTCAACAGTTTTCTATTTTACAACTTTTGCTGGGACTATCATGCATTAGTCTTCAACCAGCAAGACAATTGGTCAAGAATGCTCTTGTTATCAACTATCTGTGGCTGGTTTGGTAGGTTTTCAATTAAACTAGGGTTAGGAAAGACCTCAGTAAGTTATGGAGAGCAAATAAAGCCCTTATGCAAATTAGTTTAGAATTGAGACCATCTGATTGGTTGATGCAATTGTCATTCAAAATAAGCCATTCTGATTGGTTTATGTGCTGTCAGTCAACAGTTTTCTATTTTATAACTTTTGCTGGGACCATCATGCAATAGTCTTCTACCAGCAAGACAATTGGTCAAGAATGTTCTTGTTATCAACTATCTGTGGCTGGTTCTGCAGGTGTTCAATTAGACTAGGGTGAGGAAGGACCTCAGTAAGTTATGAAGAGCAAATAAAGCCATTATGCAAATTAGTTCAGAATTGAGACCATCTGATTGGTTGATGCAACTGTCATTCAAAATAAGCCATTCTGATTGGTTTATGTACTGTCAGTCAACAGTTCTCTATTTTACAACTTTTGCTGGGACTATCGTGCATTAGTCTTCAACCAGCAAGACAATTGGTCAAGAATGCTCTTGTTATCAACTATCTGTGGCTGGTTCAGCAGGTGTTAAATTAAACTAGGGTTAGGAAAGACCTCAGTAAGTTATGGAGAGCAAATAAAGCCCTTATGCAAATTAGTTTAGAATTGAGACCATCTGATTGGTTGATGCAATTGTCATTCAAAATAAGCCATTCTGATTGGTTTATGTGCTGTCAGTCAACAGTTTTCTATTTTATAACTTTTGCTGGGACCATCATGCAATAGTCTTCAACCAGCAAGACAATTGGTCAAGAATGTAGTCAACAGTTTTCTATTTTACAACTTTTGCTGGCACCATCACGCAATAGCCTTCAACCAGCAAGACAATTGGTCAAGAATGCTCTTGTTATCAACTATCTGTGGCTGGTTTTGTAGGTTTTCAATTAAACTAGGGTTAGGAAGGACCTCAGTAAGTTATGGAGAGCAAATAAAGCCCTTATGCAAATTAGTTTAGAATTAAGACCATCTGATTGGTTGATGCAATTGTCATTCAAAATAAGCCATTCTGATTGGTTTATGCACTGTCAGTCAACAGTTCTCTATTTTACAACTTTTGCTGGGACTATCATGCATTAGTCTTCAACCAGCAAGCCATTTGGTCAAGAATGCTCTTGTTATCAACTACCTGTGGCTGGTTTTGTAGGTTTTCAATTAAACTAGGGTTAGGAAGGACCTCAGTAAGTTTTGGAGAGCAAATAAAGCCCTTATGCAAATTAGTTCAGAATTGAGACCATCTGATTGGTTGATGCAATTGTCATTCAAAATACACCATTCTGATTGGTTTATGTACTGTCAGTCAACAGTTCTCTATTTTACAACTTTTGCTGGTACTATCATGCATTAGTCTTCAACCAGCAAGACAATTGGTCAAGAATGCTCTTGTTATCAACTATCTGTGGCTGGTTTTGTAGGTTTTCAATTAAACTAGGGTTAGGAAGGACCTCAGTAAGTTATGGAGAGCAAATAAAGCCCTTATGCAAATTAGTTTAGAATTAAGACCATCTGATTGGTTGATGCAATTGTCATTCAAAATAAGCCATTCTGATTGGTTTATGTACTGTCAGTCAACAGTTCTCTATTTTACAACTTTTGCTGGGACTATCATGCATTAGTCTTCAACCAGCAAGACATTTGGTCAAGAATGCTCTTGTTATCAACTATCTGTGGCTGGTTTTGTAGGTTTTCAATTAAACTAGGGTTAGGAAGGACCTCAGTAAGTTATGGAGAGCAAATAAAGCCCTTATGCAAATTAGTTCAGAATTGAGATCATCTGATTGGTTGATGCAACTGTCATTCAAAATAAGCCATTCTGATTGGTTTATATACTGTCAGACAACAGTTTTCTATTTCACAACTTTTGCTGGGACTATCATGCATTAGTCTTCAACCAGCAAGACAATTGGTCAAGAATGCTCTTGTTATCAACTATCTGTGGCTGGTTTTGTAGGTTTTCAATTAAACTAGGGTTAGGAAAGACCTCAGTAAGTTATGGAGAGCAAATAAAGCCCTTATGCAAATTAGTTTAGAATTGAGACCATCTGATTGGTTGATGCAATTGTCATTCAAAATAAGCCATTCTGATTGGTTTATGTGCTGTCAGTCAACAGTTTTCTATTTTATAACTTTTGCTGGGACCATCATGCAATAGTCTTCAACCAGCAAGACAATTGGTCAAGAATGTAGTCAACAGTTTTCTATTTTACAACTTTTGCTGGCACCATCACGCAATAGCCTTCAACCAGCAAGACAATTGGTCAAGAATGTTCTTGTTATCAACTATCTGTGGCTGGTTCTGCAGGTGTTCAATTAGAATAGGGTGAGGAAGGACCTCAGTAAGTTATAAAGAGCAAATAAAGCCCTTATGCAAATTAGTTCAGAATTGAGATCATATGATTGGTTGATGCAACTGTCATTCAAAATAAGCCATTCTGATTGGTTTATATACTGTCAGTCAACAGTTTTCTATTTTACAACTTTTGCTGGGACTATCATGCATTAGTCTTCAACCAGCAAGACAATTGGTCAAGAATGCTCTTGTTATCAACTATCTGTGGCTGGTTTGGTAGGTTTTCAATTAAACTAGGGTTAGGAAAGACCTCAGTAAGTTATGGAGAGCAAATAAAGCCCTTATGCAAATTAGTTTAGAATTGAGACCATCTGATTGGTTGATGCAATTGTCATTCAAAATAAGCCATTCTGATTGGTTTATGTGCTGTCAGTCAACAGTTTTCTATTTTATAACTTTTGCTGGGACCATCATGCAATAGTCTTCTACCAGGAAGACAATTGGTCAAGAATGTAGTCAACAGTTTTCTATTTTACAACTTTTGCTGGCACCATCACGCAATAGCCTTCAACCAGCAAGACAATTGGTCAAGAATGTTCTTGTTATCAACTATCTGTGGCTGGTTCTGCAGGTGTTCAATTAGACTAGGGTGAGGAAGGACCTCAGTAAGTTATGAAGAGCAAATAAAGCCATTATGCAAATTAGTTCAGAATTGAGACCATCTGATTGGTTGATGCAACTGTCATTCAAAATAAGCCATTCTGATTGGTTTATGTACTGTCAGTCAACAGTTTCCTATTTTACAACGTTTGCTGGGACCATCATGCAATAGTCTTCAACCAGCAAGACAATTGGTCAATAATGTTCTTGTTATCAACTATCTGTGGCTTGTTTTGCAGTTGTTCAATTAGAATAGGGTGAGGAAGGACCTCAGTAAGTTATAAAGAGCAAATAAAGCCCTTATGCAAATGAGTTCAGAATTGAGACCATCTGATTGGTTGATGCAACTGTCATTCAAAATAAGCCATTCTGATTGGTTTATGTACTGTCAGTCAACAGTTTTCTATTTTACAACTTTTGCTGGGACTATCATGCATTAGTCTTCAACCAGCAAGACAATTGGTCAAGAATGCTCTTGTTATCAACTATCTGTGGCTGGTTTTGTAGGTTTTCAATTAAACTAGGGTTAGGAAGGACCACAGTAAGTTATGGAGAGCAAATAAAGCCCTTATGCAAATTAGTTTAGAATTGAGATCATCTGATTGGTTGATGCAACTGTCATTCAAAATAAGCCATTCTGATTGGTTTATATACTGTCAGTCAACAGTTTTCTATTTTACAACTTTTGCTGGGACTATCATGCATTAGTCTTCAACCAGCAAGACAATTGGTCAAGAATGCTCTTGTTATCAACTATCTGTGGCTGGTTCTGCAGGTGTTCAATTAGACTAGGGTGAGGAAGGACCTCAGTAAGTTATGAAGAGCAAATAAAGCCCTTATGCAAATTGGTTCAGAATTGAGATCATATGATTGGTTGATGCAACTGTCATTCAAAATAAGCCATTCTGATTGGTGTATGTACTGTCAGTCAACAGTTTTCTATTTTACAACTTTTGCTGGGACTATCATGCATTAGTCTTCAACCAGCAAGACAATTGGTCAAGAATGCTCTTGTTATCAACTATCTGTGGCTGGTTTGGTAGGTTTTCAATTAAAATAGGGTTAGGAAAGACCTCAGTAAGTTTTGGAGAGCAAATAAAGCCCTTATGCAAATTAGTTTAGAATTGAGACCATCTGATTGGTTGATGCAATTGTCATTCAAAATAAGCCATTCTGATTGGTTTATGTGCTGTCAGTCAACAGTTTTCTATTTTATAACTTTTGCTGGGACCATCATGCAATAGTCTTCAACCAGCAAGACAATTGGTCAAGAATGTAGTCAACAGTTTTCTATTTTACAACTTTTGCTGGCACCATCACGCAATAGCCTTCAACCAGCAAGACAATTGGTCAAGAATGCTCTTGTTATCAACTATCTGTGGCTGGTTTTGTAGGTTTTCAATTAAACTAGGGTTAGGAAGGACCTCAGTAAGTTATGAAGAGCAAATAAAGCCCTTATGCAAATTAGTTTAGAATTAAGACCATCTGATTGGTTGATGCAATTGTCATTCAAAATAAGCCATTCTGATTGGTTTATGTACTGTCAGTCAACAGTTCTCTATTTTACAACTTTTGCTGGGACTATCATGCATTAGTCTTCAACCAGCAAGACATTTGGTCAAGCATGTTCTTGTTATCAACTATCTGTGGCTGGTTTTGTAGGTTTTCAATTAAACTAGGGTTAGGAAGGACCTCAGTAAGTTATGGAGAGCAAATAAAGCCCTTATGCAAATTAGTTCAGAATTGAGACCATCTGATTGGTTGATGCAATTGTCATTCAAAATACAGCATTTTGATTGGTTTATGTACTGTCAGTCAACAGTTCTCTATTTTACAACTTTTGCTGGGACTATCATGCATTAGTCTTCAACCAGCAAGACAATTGGTCAAGAATGCTCTTGTTATCAACTAGTGATGGGTAGTTCGTGAATGATTAGATCAAAATGAACTAATCTTCAAAGTGAACTAAATCGTTCAGATCACTGCTCTGGCAAAGATTAGTTCATTTAGTTCACCAGGAAGTAAAGCAAGTGGGAATTGTAACACACAGACAGACAGAGCCCAGCAGATCCATAAGGCTCATTTACTGGATCTTTACTTCCTGAATCTAAAGTTAAAAGTACAACAAAGCCCAGCAAATACAGATCTAATAAAATAAAAATATGCACTGCCTAGCCAAAGTTGTGTGGTGTGTCTGTGAGTGAGAATGTGTGCTCATGCTGCTCACCTTTATGTGATGCTATCATTATATGATTAGTTCAGATGTCCAAACACTTACTGCTGCTGCTTCTGGTACTGGGTCCTGAGCATACTGCTGTGCTAAATCTGATGCTGGGATCTGTAGGTGCTTCTGCAGCAGCCATGTTATCAGCTCTCATGCAATAAACAGGAGGCAGTACATGTTAGCTGCCAAAGATGGCAGTGCTGAGCTCACACATGGTCTGGACTCTGCGGATCCAAATGAACTACATTGTCCTGATGACTCATGAGTCCTGCAAATAGTTCAGTAGTTCAATTAGTTCACTGATCATACAGATCCCTGAACTAATCTCTGACTATACAGCCATAATGAGACTGTACAGTACCTGTGAGCTACCATGTGTGGCACTGCTGTGCTCAGGCACATGTATTGTGTGTATGCAGCCACAGACACAGTGCTGGCTGCTGCATGTTATACAGTATACTGTAGTAGCTCTGTTTACTCCACATTACAGTCAGAGATGGATATGTATGAACCTTCATGATGCATACAGTGGAGCAGTTGCCCCTAGCAACCAATCAGCAACTGGTTACTTTGCAAAGTCTCTACTTTATCTCTCTAAGGTCAGTTACATTGGGGCAAGGGGACATGTGTTTTTCTAATTACTGTATTTTAAAAGCAGAAAAAAATTGACTTATTAAATTACTCTGAATTTGGGTATTTTACTTGCATATTATGGAAGGTAAAATAATAACCACAATGGGATTAATATTGCAGAGCTAAACAATAAGCATGTCACTAGAAGGGTGCTGTATAAATTTATTGCTTTTCTAAACTAGAAAATAATCTGATTTATTAAACATATAGTATATGATCACTCTAACAAGACTATAACTCCTACAATGAGCTGGTAATTGGTATTACAATGCCTGCTCTGTGTGTCATAATCTAGTCTAGTTCATCTAGATCCATTCACTCCTCTCAGTCTCTGAGTCAGTGCTGGAATAATGAACTAAATGAGCTAGATGAACTAATCTTCTGATCTAATCTTTTGGGTGAACTAGATCATAATGAACTAGTCACCAAAACGAACTAGATTTCCCATCACTATTATCAACTATCTGTGGCTGGTTTTGTAGGTTTTCAATTAAACTAGGGTTAGGAAGGACCTCAGTAAGTTATGGAGAGCAAATAAAGCCCTTATGCAAATTAGTTTAGAATTAAGACCATCTGATTGGTTGATGCAATTGTCATTCAAAATAAGCCATTCTGATTGGTTTATGTACTGTCAGTCAACAGTTCTCTATTTTACAACTTTTGCTGGGACTATCATGCATTAGTCTTCAACCAGCAAGACATTTGGTCAAGAATGCTCTTGTTATCAACTATCTGTGGCTGGTTTTGTAGGTTTTCAATTAAACTAGGGTTAGGAAGGACCTCAGTAAGTTATGGAGAGCAAATAAAGCCCTTATGCAAATTAGTTCAGAATTGAGATCATCTGATTGGTTGATGCAACTGTCATTCAAAATAAGCCATTCTGATTGGTTTATATACTGTCAGACAACAGTTTTCTATTTTACAACTTTTGCTGGGACTATCATGCATTAGTCTTCAACCAGCAAGACAATTGGTCAAGCATGTTCTTGTTATCAACTATCTGTGGCTGGTTTTGTAGGTTTTCAATTAAACTAGGGTTAGGAAGGACCTCAGTAAGTTATGGAGAGCAAATAAAGCCCTTATGCAAATTAGTTCAGAATTGAGACCATCTGATTGGTTGATGCAATTGTCATTCAAAATACAGCATTTTGATTGGTTTATGTACTGTCAGTCAACAGTTCTCTATTTTACAACTTTTGCTGGGACTATCATGCATTAGTCTTCAACCAGCAAGACAATTGGTCAAGAATGCTCTTGTTATCAACTATCTGTGGCTGGTTTTGTATGTTTTCAATTAAACTAGGGTTAGGAAGGACCTCAGTAAGTTATGGAGAGCAAATAAAGCCCTTATGCAAATTAGTTTAGAATTAAGACCATCTGATTGGTTGATGCAATTGTCATTCAAAATAAGCCATTCTGATTGGTTTATGTACTGTCAGTCAACAGTTCTCTATTTTACAACTTTTGCTGGGACTATCATGCATTAGTCTTCAACCAGCAAGACATTTGGTCAAGAATGCTCTTGTTATCAACTATCTGTGGCTGGTTTTGTAGGTTTTCAATTAAACTAGGGTTAGGAAGGACCTCAGTAAGTTATGGAGAGCAAATAAAGCCCTTATGCAAATTAGTTCAGAATTGAGATCATCTGATTGGTTGATGCAACTGTCATTCAAAATAAGCCATTCTGATTGGTTTATATACTGTCAGACAACAGTTTTCTATTTTACAACTTTTGCTGGGACTATCATGCATTAGTCTTCAACCAGCAAGACAAGTGGTCAAGAATGCTCTTGTTATCAACTATCTGTGGGTGGTTTTGTAGGTTTTCAATTAAACTAGGGTTAGGAAGGACCTCAGTAAGTTATGGAGAGCAAATAAAGCCCTTATGCAAATTAGTTCAGAATTGAGATCATCTGATTGGTTGATGCAACTGTCATTCAAAATAAGCCATTCTGATTGGTGTATATACTGTCAGTCAAAAGTTTTCTATTTTACAACTTTTGCTGGGACTATCATGCATTAGTCTTCAACCAGCAAGACAATTGGTCAAGAATGCTCTTGTTATGAACTATCTGTGGCTGGTTCTGCAGGTGTTCAATTAAACTAGGGTTAGGAAAGACCTCAGTACATTATGGAGAGCAAATAAAGCCCTTATGCAAATTAGTTTAGAATTGAGACCATCTGATTGGTTGATGCAATTGTCATTCAAAATAAGCCATTCTGATTGGTTTATGTACTGTCAGTCAACAGTTCTCTATTTTACAACTTTTGCTGGGACTATCATGCATTAGTCTTCAACCAGCAAGACAATTGGTCAAGAATGCTCTTGTTATCAACTATCTGTGGCTGGTTTTATAGGTTTTCAATTAAATTAGGGTTAGGAAGGACCTCAGTAAGTTATGGAGAGCAAATAAAGCCCTTATGCAATTTAGTTTAGAATTAAGACCATCTGATTGGTTGATGCAATTGTCATTCAAAATAAGCCATTCTGATTGGTTTATGTACTGTCAGTCAACAGTTCTCTATTTTACAACTTTTGCTGGGACTATCATGCATTAGTCTTCAACCAGCAAGACATTTGGTCAAGAATGCTCTTGTTATCAACTATCTGTGGCTGGTTTTGTAGGTTTTCAATTAAACTAGGGTTAGGAAGGACCTCAGTAAGTTATGGAGAGCAAATAAAGCCCTTATGCAAATTAGTTCAGAATTGAGATCATCTGATTGGTTGATGCAACTGTCATTCAAAATAAGCCATTCTGATTGGTTTATATACTGTCAGACAACAGTTTTCTATTTTACAACTTTTGCTGGGACTATCATGCATTAGTCTTCAACCAGCAAGACAATTGGTCAAGAATGCTCTTGTTATCAACTATCTGTGGGTGGTTTTGTAGGTTTTCAATTAAACTAGGGTTAGGAAGGACCTCAGTAAGTTATGGAGAGCAAATAAAGCCCTTATGCAAATTAGTTCAGAATTGAGATCATCTGATTGGTTGATGCAACTGTCATTCAAAATAAGCCATTCTGATTGGTGTATATACTGTCAGTCAAAAGTTTTCTATTTTACAACTTTTGCTGTGACTATCATGCATTAGTCTTCAACCAGCAAGACAATTGGTCAAGAATGCTCTTGTTATCAACTATCTGTGGCTGGTTCTGCAGGTGTTCAATTAAACTAGGGTTAGGAAAGACCTCAGTACATTATGGAGAGCAAATAAAGCCCTTATGCAAATTAGTTTAGAATTGAGACCATCTGATTGGTTGATGCAATTGTCATTCAAAATAAGCCATTCTGATAGGTTTATGTACTGTCAGTCAACAGTTCTCTATTTTACAACTTTTGCTGGGACTATCATGCATTAGTCTACAACCAGCAAGACAATTGGTCAAGAATGCTCTTGTTATCAACTATCTGTGGCTGGTTTTATAGGTTTTCAATTAAACTAGGGTTAGGAAGGACCTCAGTAAGTTATGGAGAGCAAATAAAGCCCTTATGCAAATTTGTTTAGAATTGTGACCATCTGATTGGTTGATGCAATTGTCATTCAAAATACACCATTCTGATTGGTTTATGTACTGTCAGTCAACAGTTCTCTATTTTACAACTTTTGCTGGGACTATCATGCATTAGTCTTCAACCAGCAAGACAATTGGTCAAAAATGCTCTTGTTATCAACTATCTGTGGCTGGTTTTGTAGGTTTTCAATTAAACTAGGGTTAGGAAGGACCTCAGTAAGTTATGGAGAGCAAATAAAGCCCTTATGCAAATTAGTTTAGAATTAAGACCATCTGATTGGTTGATGCAATTGTCATTCAAAATAAGCCATTCTGATTGGTTTATGTACTGTCAGTCAACAGTTCTCTATTTTACAACTTTTGCTGGGACTATCATGCCTTAGTCTTCAACCAGCAAGACATTTGGTCAAGAATGCTCTTGTTATCAACTATCTGTGGCTGGTTTTGTAGGTTTTCAATTAAACTAGGGTTAGGAAGGACCTCAGTAAGTTATGGAGAGCAAATAAAGCCCTTATGCAAATTAGTTCAGAATTGAGATCATCTGATTGGTTGATGCAACTGTCATTCAAAATAAGCCATTCTGATTGGTTTATATACTGTCAGTCAACAGTTTTCTATTTTACAACTTTTGCTGGGACTATCATGCATTAGTCTTCAACCAGAAAGACAATTGGTCAAGAATGCTCTTGTTATCAACTATCTGTGGCTGGTTCTGCAGGTGTTCAATTAGACTAGGGTGAGGAAGGACCTCAGTAAGTTATGAAGAGCAAATAAAGCACTTATGCAAATTGGTTCAGAATTGAGATCATATGATTGGTTGATGCAACTGTCATTCAAAATTAGCCATTCTGATTGGTTTATGTACTGTCAGTCAACAGTTTTCTATTTTACAACTTTTGCTGGGACTATCATGCATTAGTCTTCAACCAGCAAGACAATTGGTCAAGAATGTAGTCAACAGTTTTCTATTTTACAACTTTTGCTGGCACCATCACGCAATAGCCTTCAACCAACAAGACAATTGGTCAAGAATGTTCTTGTTATCAACTATCTGTGGCTGGTTCTGCAGGTGTTCAATTAGACTAGGGTGAGGAAGGACCTCAGTAAGTTATGAAGAGCAAATAAAGCCATTATGCAAATTAGTTCAGAATTGAGACCATCTGATTGGTTGATGCAACTGTCATTCAAAATAAGCCATTCTGATTGGTTTATGTACCATCAGTCAACAGTTTCCTATTTTACAACGTTTGCTGGGACCATCATGCAATAGTCTTCAACCAGCAAGACAATTGGTCAATAATGTTCTTGTTATCAACTATCTGTGGCTTGTTCTGCAGTTGTTCAATTAGAATAGGGTGAGGAAGGACCTCAGTAAGTTATAAAGAGCAAATAAAGCCCTTATGCAAATTAGTTCAGAATTGAGATCATATGATTGGTTGATGCAACTGTCATTCAAAATAAGCCATTCTGATTGGTTTATATACTGTCAGTCAACAGTTTTCTATTTTACAACTTTTGCTGGGACTATCATGCATTAGTCTTCAACCAGCAAGACAATTGGTCAAGAATGCTCTTGTTATCAACTATCTGTGGCTGGTTTGGTAGGTTTTCAATTAAACTAGGGTTAGGAAAGACCTCAGTAAGTTATGGAGAGCAAATAAAGCCCTTATGCAAATTAGTTTAGAATTGAGACCATCTGATTGGTTGATGCAATTGTCATTCAAAATAAGCCATTCTGATTGGTTTATGTGCTGTCAGTCAACAGTTTTCTATTTTATAACTTTTGCTGGGACCATCATGCAATAGTCTTCTACCAGCAAGACAATTGGTCAAGAATGTATTGGTCAAGAATGTAGTCAACAGTTTTCTATTTTACAACTTTTGCTGGCACCATCACGCAATAGCCTTCAACCAGCAAGACAATTGGTCAAGAATGTTCTTGTTATCAACTATCTGTGGCTGGTTCTGCAGGTGTTCAATTAGACTAGGGTGAGGAAGGACCTCAGTAAGTTATGAAGAGCAAATAAAGCCATTATGCAAATTAGTTTAGAATTAAGACCATCTGATTGGTTGATGCAATTGTCATTCAAAATAAGCCATTCTGATTGGTTTATGTACTGTCAGTCAACAGTTCTCTATTTTACAACTTTTGCTGGGACTATCATGCATTAGTCTTCAACCAGCAAGACAATTGGTCAAGAATGCTCTTGTTATCAACTATCTGTGGCTGGTTCTGCAGGTGTTCAATTAAACTAGGGTGAGGAAGGACCTCAGTAAGTTATGAAGAGCAAATAAAGCCCTTATGCAAATTGGTTCAGAATTGAGATCATATGATTGGTTGATGCAACTGTCATTTAAAATAAGCCATTCTGATTGGTTTATGTACTGTCAGTCAACAGTTTTCTATTTTACAACTTTTGCTGGGACTACCATGCATTAGTCTTCAACCAGCAAGACAATTGGTCAAGAATGCTCTTGTTATCAACTATCTGTGGCTGGTATGGAAGGTTTTCAATTAAACTAGGGTTAGGAAAGACCTCAGTAAGTTATGGAGAGCAAATAAAGCCCTTATGCAAATTAGTTTAGAATTGAGACCATCTGATTGGTTGATGCAATTGTCATTCAAAATAAGCCATTCTGATTGGTTTATATACTGTCAGTCAACAGTTTTCTATTTTACAACTTTTGCTGGGACTATCATGCATTAGTCTTCAACCAGCAAGACAATTGGTCAAGAATGCTCTTGTTATCTACTATCTGTGGCTGGTTCTGCAGGTGTTCAATTAAACTAGGGTTAGGAAAGACCTCAGTAAGTTATGGAGAGCAAATAAAGCCCTTATGCAAATTAGTTTAGAATTGAGACCATCTGATTGGTTGATGCAATTGTCATTCTGATTGGTTTATGTACTGTCAGTCAACAGTTCTCTATTTTACAACTTTTGCTGGGACTATCATGCATTAGTCTTTAACCAGCAAGACATTTGGTCAAGAATGCTCTTGTTATCAACTATCTGTGGCTGGTTTTATAGGTTTTCAATTAAACTAGGGTTAGGAAGGACCTCAGTAAGTTATGGAGAGCAAATAAAGCCCTTATGCAAATTAGTTCAGAATTCAGATCATCTGATTGGTTGATGGAACTGTCATTCAAAATAAGCCATTCTGATTGGTTTATATACTGTCAGTCAACAGTTTTCTATTTTACAACTTTTGCTGGGACTATCATGCATTAGTCTTCAACCAGAAAGACAATTGGTCAAGAATGCTCTTGTTATCAACTATCTGTGGCTGGTTCTGCAGGTGTTCAATTAGACTAGGGTGAGGAAGGACCTCAGTAAGTTATGAAGAGCAAATAAAGCCCTTATGCAAATTGATTCAGAATTGAGATCATATGATTGGTTGATGCAACTGTCATTCAAAATAAGCCATTCTGATTGGTTTATGTACTGTCAGTCAACAGTTTTCTATTTTACAACTTTTGCTGGGACTATCATGCATTAGTCTTCAACCAGCAAGACAATTGGTCAAGAATGGTCTTGTTATCAACTATCTGTGGCTGGTTTGGTAGGTTTTCAATTAAACTAGGGTTAGGAAATACCTCAGTAAGTTATGGAGAGCAAATAAAGCCCTTATGCAAATTAGTTTAGAATTGAGACCATCTGATTGGTTGATGCAATTGTCATTCAAAATAAGCCATTCTGATTGGTTTATGTGCTGTCAGTCAACAGTTTTCTATTTTATAACTTTTGCTGGGACCATCATGCAATAGTCTTCTACCAGCAAGACAATTGGTCAAGAATGTTCTTGTTATCAACTATCTGTGGCTGGTTCTGCAGGTGTTCAATTAGACTAGGGTGAGGAAGGACCGCAGTAAGTTATGAAGAGCAAATAAAGCCATTATGCAAATTAGTTCAGAATTGAGACCATCTGATTGGTTGATGCAACTGTCATTCAAAATAAGCCATTCTGATTGGTTTATGTACCATCAGTCAACAGTTTCCTATTTTACAACGTTTGCTGGGACCATCATGCAATAGTCTTCAACCAGCAAGACAATTGGTCAATAATGTTCTGGTTATCAACTATCTGTGGCTTGTTCTGCAGTTGTTCAATTAGAATAGGGTGAGGAAGGACCTCAGTAAGTTCTAAAGAGCAAATAAAGCCCTTATGCAAATTAGTTCAGAATTGAGATCATATGATTGGTTGATGCAACTGTCATTCAAAATAAGCCATTCTGATTGGTTTATATACTGTCAGTCAACAGTTTTCTATTTTACAACTTTTGCTGGGACTATCATGCATTAGTCTTCAACCAGAAAGACAATTGGTCAAGAATGCTCTTGTTATCAACTATCTGTGGCTGGTTCTGCAGGTGTTCAATTAGACTAGGGTGAGGAAGGACCTCAGTAAGTTATGAAGAGCAAATAAAGCCCTTATGCAAATTGGTTCAGAATTGAGATCATATGATTGGTTGATGCAACTGTCATTCAAAATAAGCCATTCTGATTGGTTTATGTACTGTCAGTCAACAGTTTTCTATTTTACAACTTTTGCTGGGACTATCATGCATTAGTCTTCAACCAGCAAGACAATTGGTCAAGAATGCTCTTGTTATCAACTATCTGTGGCTGGTTTGGTAGGTTTTCAATTAAACTAGGGTTAGGAAAGACCTCAGTAAGTTATGGAGAGCAAATAAAGCCCTTATGCAAATTAGTTTAGAATTGAGACCATCTGATTGGTTGATGCAATTGTCATTCAAAATAAGCCATTCTGATTGGTTTATGTGCTGTCAGTCAACAGTTTTCTATTTTATAACTTTTGCTGGGACCATCATGCAATAGTCTTCTACCAGCAAGACAATTGGTCAAGAATGTAGTCAACAGTTTTCTATTTTCCAACTTTTGCTGGCACCATCATGCAATAGCCTTCAACCAGCAAGACAATTGGTCAAGAATGTTCTTGTTATCAACTATCTGTGGCTGGTTCTGCAGGTGTTCAATTAGACTAGGGTGAGGAAGGTCCTCAGTAAGTTATGAAGAGCAAATAAAGCCATTATGCAAATTAGTTCAGAATTGAGACCATCTGATTGGTTGATGCAACTGTCATTCAAAATAAGCCATTCTGATTGGTTTATGTACTGTCAGTCAACAGTTCTCTATTTTACAACTTTTGCTGGGACTATCGTGCATTAGTCTTCAACCAGCAAGACAATTGGTCAAGAATGCTCTTGTTATCAACTATCTGTGGCTGGTTCAGCAGGTGTTCAATTAAACTAGGGTTAGGAAAGACCTCAGTAAGTTATGGAGAGCAAATAAAGCCCTTATGCAAATTAGTTTAGAATTGAGACCATCTGATTGGTTGATGCAATTGTCATTCAAAATAAGCCATTCTGATTGGTTTATGTGCTGTCAGTCAACAGTTTTCTATTTTATAACTTTTGCTGGGACCATCATGCAATAGTCTTCAACCAGCAAGACAATTGGTCAAGAATGTAGTCAACAGTTTTCTATTTTACAACTTTTGCTGGCACCATCACGCAATAGCCTTCAACCAGCAAGACAATTGGTCAAGAATGCTCTTGTTATCAACTATCTGTGGCTGGTTTTGTAGGTTTTCAATTAAACTAGGGTTAGGAAGGACCTCAGTAAGTTATGGAGAGCAAATAAAGCCCTTATGCAAATTAGTTTAGAATTAAGACCATCTGATTGGTTGATGCAATTGTCATTCAAAATAAGCCATTCTGATTGGTTTATGTACTGTCAGTCAACAGTTCTCTATTTTACAACTTTTGCTGGGACTATCATGCATTAGTCTTCAACCAGCAAGCCATTTGGTCAAGAATGCTCTTGTTATCAACTATCTGTGGCTGGTTTTGTAGGTTTTCAATTAAACTAGGGTTAGGAAGGACCTCAGTAAGTTTTGGAGAGCAAATAAAGCCCTTATGCAAATTAGTTCAGAATTGAGACCATCTGATTGGTTGATGCAATTGTCATTCAAAATACACCATTCTGATTGGTTTATGTACTGTCAGTCAACAGTTCTCTATTTTACAACTTTTGCTGGGACTATCATGCATTAGTCTTCAACCAGCAAGACAATTGGTCAAGAATGCTCTTGTTATCAACTATCTGTGGCTGGTTTGGTAGGTTTTCAATTAAACTAGGGTTAGGAAAGACCTCAGTAAGTTATGGAGAGCAAATAAAGCCCTTATGCAAATTAGTTTAGAATTGAGACCATCTGATTGGTTGATGCAATTGTCATTCAAAATAAGCCATTCTGATTGGTTTATGTGCTGTCAGTCAACAGTTTTCTATTTTATAACTTTTGCTGGGACCATCATGCAATAGTCTTCTACCAGCAAGACAATTGGTCAAGAATGTAGTGAACAGTTTTCTATTTTCCAACTTTTGCTGGCACCATCACGCAATAGCCTTCAACCAGCAAGACAATTGGTCAAGAATGTTCTTGTTATCAACTATCTGTGGCTGGTTCTGCAGGTGTTCAATTAGACTAGGGTGAGGAAGGACCTCAGTAAGTTATGAAGAGCAAATAAAGCCATTATGCAAATTAGTTCAGAATTGAGACCATCTGATTGGTTGATGCAACTGTCATTCAAAATAAGCCATTCTGATTGGTTTATGTACTGTCAGTCAAGAGTTCTCTATTTTACAACTTTTGCTGGGACTATCGTGCATTAGTCTTCAACCAGCAAGACAATTGGTCAAGAATGCTCTTGTTATCAACTATCTGTGGCTGGTTCTGCAGGTGTTCAATTAAACTAGGGTTAGGAAAGACCTCAGTAAGTTATGGAGAGCAAATAAAGCCCTTATGCAAATTAGTTTAGAATTGAGACCATCTGATTGGTTGATGCAATTTTCATTCAAAATAAGCCATTCTGATTGGTTTATGTGCTGTCAGTCAACAGTTTTCTATTTTATAATTTTTGCTGGACCATCATGCAATAGTCTTCAACCAGCAAGACAATTGGTCAAGAATGTAGTCAACAGTTTTCTATTTTACAACTTTTGCTGGCACCATCACGCAATAGCCTTCAACCAGCAAGACAATTGGTCAAGAATGCTCTTGTTATCAACTATCTGTGGCTGGTTTTGTAGGTTTTCAATTAAACTAGGGTTAGGAAGGACCTCAGTAAGTTATGGAGAGCAAATAAAGCCCTTATGCAAATTAGTTTAGAATTAAGACCATCTGATTGGTTGATGCAATTGTCATTCAAAATAAGCCATTCTGATTGGTTTATGTACAGTCAGTCAACAGTTCTCTATTTTACAACTTTTGCTGGGACTATCATGCATTAGTCTTCAACCAGCAAGCCATTTGGTCAAGAATGCTCTTGTTATCAACTATCTGTGGCTGGTTTTGTAGGTTTTCAATTAAACTAGGGTTAGGAAGGACCTCAGTAAGTTTCGGAGAGCAAATAAAGCCCTTATGCAAATTAGTTCAGAATTGAGACCATCTGATTGGTTGATGCAATTGTCATTCAAAATACACCATTCTGATTGGTTTATGTACTGTCAGTCAACAGTTCTCTATTTTACAACTTTTGCTGGGACTATCATGCATTAGTCTTCAACCAGCAAGACAATTGGTCAAGAATGCTCTTGTTATCAACTATCTGTGGCTGGTTTTGTAGGTTTTCAATTAAACTAGGGTTAGGAAGGACCTTAGTAAGTTATGGAGAGCAAATAAAGCCCTTATGCAAATTAGTTTAGAATTAAGACCATCTGATTGGTTGATGCAATTGTCATTCAAAATAAGCCATTCTGATTGGTTTATGTACTGTCAGTCAACAGTTCTCTATTTCACAACTTTTGCTGGGACTATCATGCATTAGTCTTCAACCAGCAAGACATTTGGTCAAGAATGCTCTTGTTATCAACTATCTGTGGCTGGTTTTGTAGGTTTTCAATTAAACTAGGGTTAGGAAGGACCTCAGTAAGTTATGGAGAGCAAATAAAGCCCTTATGCAAATTAGTTCAGAATTGAGATCATCTGATTGGTTGATGCAACTGTCATTCAAAATAAGCCATTCTGATTTGTTTATATACTGTCAGACAACAGTTTTCTATTTCACAACTTTTGCTGGGACTATCATGCATTAGTCTTCAACCAGCAAGACAATTGGTCAAGAATGCTCTTGTTATCAACTATCTGTGGCTGGTTTTGTAGGTTTTCAATTAAACTAGGGTTAGGAAAGACCTCAGTAAGTTATGGAGAGCAAATAAAGCCCTTATGCAAATTAGTTTAGAATTGAGACCATCTGATTGGTTGATGCAATTGTCATTCAAAATAAGCCATTCTGATTGGTTTATGTACTGTCAGTCAACAGTTCTCTATTTTACAACTTTTGCTGGGACTATCATGCATTAGTCTTCAACCAGCAAGACAATTGGTCAAGAATGCTCTTGTTATCAACTATCTGTGGCTGGTTTTATAGGTTTTCAATTAAACTAGGGTTAGGAAGGACCTCAGTAAGTTATGAAGAGCAAATAAAGCCCTTATGCAAATTGGTTCAGAATTGAGATCATATGATTGGTTGATGCAACTGTCATTCAAAATAAGCCATTCTGATTGGTTTATATACTGTCAGTCAACAGTTTTCTATTTTACAACTTTTGCTGGGACTATCATGCATTAGTCTTCAACCAGCAAGACATTTGGTCAAGAATGCTCTTGTTATCAACTATCTGTGGCTGGTTTTGTAGGTTTTCAATTAAACTAGGGTTAGGAAAGACCTCAGTAAGTTATGGAGAGCAAATAAAGCCCTTATGCAAATTAGTTTAGAATTGAGACCATCTGATTGGTTGATGCAATTGTCATTCAAAATAAGCCATTCTGATTGGTTTATGTGCTGTCAGTCAACAGTTTTCTATTTTATAACTTTTGCTGGGACCATCATGCAATAGTCTTCAACCAGCAAGACAATTGGTCAAGAATGTAGTCAACAGTTTTCTATTTTACAACTTTTGCTGGCACCATCACGCAATAGCCTTCAACCAGCAAGACAATTGGTCAAGAATGCTCTTGTTATCAACTATCTGTGGCTGATTTTGTAGGTTTTCAATTAAACTAGGGTAAGGAAGGACCTCAGTAAGTTATGGAGAGCAAATAAAGCCCTTATTCAAATTAGTTTAGAATTAAGACCATCTGATTGGTTGATGCAATTGTCATTCAAAATAAGCCATTCTGATTGGTTTATGTACTGTCAGTCAACAGTTCTCTATTTTACAACTTTTGCTGGGACTATCATGCATTAGTCTTCAACCAGCAAGACATTTGGTCAAGAATGCTCTTGTTATCAACTATCTGTGGCTGGTTTTGTAGGTTTTCAATTAAACTAGGGTTAGGAAGGACCTCAGTAAGTTATGGAGAGCAAATAAAGCCCTTATGCAAATTAGTTCAGAATTGAGACCATCTGATTGGTTGATGCAATTGTCATTCAAAATACACCATTCTGACTGGTTTGTGCACTGTCAGTCAACAGTTCTCTATTTTACAACTTTTGCTGGGACTATCATGCATTAGTCTTCAACCAGCAAGACAATTGGTCAAGAATGCTCTTGTTATCAACTATCTGTGGCTGGTTTTGTAGGTTTTCAATTAAACTAGGGTTAGGAAGGACCTCAGTAAGTTATGGAGAGCAAATAAAGCCCTTATGCAAATTAGTTTAGAATTAAGACCATCTGATTGGTTGATGCAATTGTCATTCAAAATAAGCCATTCTGATTGGTTTACGTACTGTCAGTCAACAGTTCTCTATTTTACAACTTTTGCTGGGACTATCATGCATTAGTCTTCAACCAGCAAGACATTTGGTCAAGAATGCTCTTGTTATCAACTATCTGTGGCTGGTTCTGCAGGTGTTCAATTAAACTAGGGTTAGGAAAGACCTCAGTAAGTTATGGAGATCAAATAAAGCCCTTATGCAAATTAGTTTAGAATTGAGACCATCTGATTGGTTGATGCAATTGTCATTCAAAATAAGCCATTCTGATTGGTTTATGTACTGTCAGTCAACAGTTCTCTATTTTACAACTTTTGCTGGGACTATCATGCATTAGTCTTCAACCAGCAAGACAATTGGTCAAGAATGCTCTTGTTATCAACTATCTGTGGCTGGTTTTATAGGTTTTCAATTAAACTAGGGTTAGGAAGGACCTCAGTAAGTTATGGAGAGCAAATAAAGCCCTTATGCAAATTAGTTTAGAATAGAGACCATCTGATTGGTTGATGCAATTGTCATTCAAAATACACCATTCTGACTGGTTTGTGCACTGTCAGTCAACAGTTCTCTATTTTACAACTTTTGCTGGGACTATCATGCATTAGTCTTCAACCAGCAAGACAATTGGTCAAGAATGCTCTTGTTATCAACTATCTGTGGCTGGTTTTGTAGGTTTTCAATTAAACTAGGGTTAGGAAGGACCTTAGTAAGTTATGGAGAGCAAATAAAGCCCTTATGCAAATTAGTTTAGAATTAAGACCATCTGATTGGTTGATGCAATTGTCATTCAAAATAAGCCATTCTGATTGGTTTATGTACTGTCAGTCAACAGTTCTCTATTTTACAACTTTTGCTGGGACTATCATGCATTAGTCTTCAACCAGCAAGACATTTGGTCAAGAATGCTCTTGTTATCAACTATCTGTGGCTGGTTTTGTAGGTTTTCAATTAAACTAGGGTTAGGAAGGACCTCAGTAAGTTATGGAGAGCAAATAAAGCCCTTATGCAAATTAGTTCAGAATTGAGATCATCTGATTGGTTGATGCAACTGTCATTCAAAATAAGCCATTCTGATTGGTTTATATACTGTCAGTCAACAGTTTTCTATTTTACAACTTTTGCTGGGACTATCATGCATTAGTCTTCAACCAGCAAGACAATTGGTCAAGAATGCTCTTGTTATCAACTATCTCTGGCTGGTTCTGCAGGTGTTCAATTAAACTAGGGTTAGGAAAGACCTCAGTAAGTTATGGAGATCAAATAAAGCCCTTATGCAAATTAGTTTAGAATTGAGACCATCTGATTGGTTGATGCAATTGTCATTCAAAATAAGCCATTCTGATTGGTTTATGTACTGTCAGTCAACAGTTCTCTATTTTACAACTTTTGCTGGGACTATCATGCATTAGTCTTCAACCAGCAAGACAATTGGTCAAGAATGCTCTTGTTATCAACTATCTGTGGCTGGTTTTATAGGTTTTCAATTAAACTAGGGTTAGGAAGGACCTCAGTAAGTTATGGAGAGCAAATAAAGCCCTTATGCAAATTAGTTTAGAATAGAGACCATCTGATTGGTTGATGCAATTGTCATTCAAAATACACCATTCTGATTGGTTTATGTACTGTCAGTCAACAGTTCTCTATTTTACAACTTTTGCTGGGACTATCATGCATTAGTCTTCAACCAGCAAGACAATTGGTCAAGAATGCTCTTGTTATCAACTATCTGTGGCTGGTTTTGTAGGTTTTCAATTAAACTAGGGTTAGGAAGGACCTCAGTAAGTTATGGAGAGCAAATAAAGCCCTTATGCAAATTAGTTTAGAATTGAGACCATCTGATTGGTTGATGCAATTGTCATTCAAAATAAGCCATTCTGATTGGTTTATGTGCTGTCAGTCAACAGTTTTCTATTTTATAACTTTTGCTGGGACCATCATGCAATAGTCTTCTACCAGCAAGACAATTGGTCAAGAATGTAGTCAACAGTTTTCTATTTTACAACTTTTGCTGGCACCATCACGCAATAGCCTTCAACCAGCAAGACAATTGGTCAAGAATTTTCTTGTTATCAACTATCTGTGGCTGGTTCTGCAGGTGTTCAATTAGACTAGGGTGAGGAAGGACCTCAGTAAGTTATGAAGAGCAAATAAAGCCATTATGCAAATTAGTTCAGAATTGAGACCATCTGATTGGTTGATGCAACTGTCATTCAAAATAAGCCATTCTGATTGGTTTATGTACCATCAGTCAACAGTTTCCTATTTTACAACGTTTGCTGGGACCATCATGCAATAGTCTTCAACCAGCAAGACAATTGGTCAATAATGTTCTTGTTATCAACTATCTGTGGCTGGTTCTGCAGTTGTTCAATTAGAATAGGGTGAGGAAGGACCTCAGTAAGTTATAAAGAGCAAATAAAGCCCTTATGCAAATTAGTTCAGAATTAAGACCATCTGATTGGTTGATGCAACTGTCATTCAAAATAAGCCATTCTGATTGGTTTATGTACTGTCAGTCAACAGTTCTCTATTTTACAACTTTTGCTGGGACTATCAAGCATTAGTCTTCAACCAGCAAGACAATTGGTCAAGAATGCTCTTGTTATCAACTGTCTGTGGCTGGTTTTGTAGGTTTTCAATTAAACTAGGGTTAGGAAAGACCTCAGTAAGTTATGGAGAGCAAATAAAGCCCTTATGCAAATTAGTTTAGAATTGAGACCATCTGATTGGTTGATGCAATTGTCATTCAAAATAAGCCATTCTGATTGGTTTATGTGCTGTCAGTCAACAGTTTTCTATTTTATAACTTTTGCTGGGACCATCATGCAATAGTCTTCTACCAGCAAGACAATTGGTCAAGAATGTAGTCAACAGTTTTCTATTTTACAACTTTTGCTGGCACCATCACGCAATAGCCTTCAACCAGCAAGACAATTGGTCAAGAATTTTCTTGTTATCAACTATCTGTGGCTGGTTTTGTAGGTTTTCAATTAAACTAGGGTTAGGAAGGACCTCAGTAAGTTATGGAGAGCAAATAAAGCCCTTATGCAAATTAGTTTAGAATAGAGACCATCTGATTGGTTGATGCAACTGTCATTCAAAATACACCATTCTGATTGGTTTATGTACTGTCAGTCAACAGTTCTCTATTTTACAACTTTTGCTGGGACTATCATGCATTAGTCTTCAACCAGCAAGACAATTGGTCAAGAATGCTCTTGTTATCAACTATCTGTGGCTGGTTTTATAGGTTTTCAATTAAACTAGGGTTAGGAAGGACCTCAGTAAGTTATGGAGAGCAAATAAAGCCCTTATGCAAATTAGTTTAGAATAGAGACCATCTGATTGGTTGATGCAATTGTCATTCAAAATACACCATTCTGATTGGTTTATGTACTGTCAGTCAACAGTTCTCTATTTTACAACTTTTGCTGGGACTATCATGCATTAGTTTTCAACCAGCAAGACATTTGGTCAAGAATGCTCTTGTTATCAACTATCTGTGGCTGGTTTTGTAGGTTTTCAATTAAACTAGGGTTAGGAAGGACCTCAGTAAGTTATGGAGAGCAAATAAAGCCCTTATGCAAATTAGTTCAGAATTGAGACCATCTGATTGGTTGATGCAATTGTCATTCAAAATACACCATTCTGACTGGTTTGTGCAATGTCAGTCAACAGTTCTCTATTTTACAACTTTTGCTGGGACTATCATGCATTAGTCTTCAACCAGCAAGACAATTGGTCAAGAATGCTCTTGTTATCAACTATCTGTGGCTGGTTTTGTAGGTTTTCAATTAAACTAGGGTTAGGAAGGACCTCAGTAAGTTATGGAGAGCAAATAAAGCCCTTATGCAAATTAGTTTAGAATTAAGACCATCTGATTGGTTGATGCAATTGTCATTCAAAATAAGCCATTCTGATTGGTTTATGTACTGTCAGTCAACAGTTCTCTATTTTACAACTTTTGCTGGGACTATCATGCATTAGTCTTCAACCAGCAAGACATTTGGTCAAGAATGCTCTTGTTATCAACTATCTGTGGCTGGTTTTGTAGGTTTTCAATTAAACTAGGGTTAGGAAGGACCTCAGTAAGTTATGGAGAGCAAATAAAGCCCTTATGCAAATTAGTTCAGAATTGAGATCATCTGATTGGTTGATGCAACTGTCATTCAAAATAAGCCATTCTGATTGGTTTATATACTGTCAGTCAACAGTTTTCTATTTTACAACTTTTGCTGGGACTATCATGCATTAGTCTTCAACCAGCAAGACAATTGGTCAAGAATGCTCTTGTTATCAACTATCTCTGGCTGGTTCTGCAGGTGTTCAATTAAACTAGGGTTAGGAAAGACCTCAGTAAGTTATGGAGATCAAATAAAGCCCTTATGCAAATTAGTTTAGAATTGAGACCATCTGATTGGTTGATGCAATTGTCATTCAAAATAAGCCATTCTGATTGGTTTATGTACTGTCAGTCAACAGTTCTCTATTTTACAACTTTTGCTGGGACTATCATGCATTAGTCTTCAACCAGCAAGACAATTGGTCAAGAATGCTCTTGTTATCAACTATCTGTGGCTGGTTTTATAGGTTTTCAATTAAACTAGGGTTAGGAAGGACCTCAGTAAGTTATGGAGAGCAAATAAAGCCCTTATGCAAATTAGTTTAGAATAGAGACCATCTGATTGGTTGATGCAATTGTCATTCAAAATACACCATTCTGATTGGTTTATGTACTGTCAGTCAACAGTTCTCTATTTTACAACTTTTGCTGGGACTATCATGCATTAGTCTTCAACCAGCAAGACAATTGGTCAAGAATGCTCTTGTTATCAACTATCTGTGGCTGGTTTTGTAGGTTTTCAATTAAACTAGGGTTAGGAAGGACCTCAGTAAGTTATGGAGAGCAAATAAAGCCCTTATGCAAATTAGTTTAGAATTGAGACCATCTGATTGGTTGATGCAACTGTCATTCAAAATAAGCCATTCTGATTGGTTTATGTGCTGTCAGTCAACAGTTTTCTATTTTATAACTTTTGCTGGGACCATCATGCAATAGTCTTCTACCAGCAAGACAATTGGTCAAGAATGTAGTCAACAGTTTTCTATTTTACAACTTTTGCTGGCACCATCACGCAATAGCCTTCAACCAGCAAGACAATTGGTCAAGAATTTTCTTGTTATCAACTATCTGTGGCTGGTTCTGCAGGTGTTCAATTAGACTAGGGTGAGGAAGGACCTCAGTAAGTTATGAAGAGCAAATAAAGCCATTATGCAAATTAGTTCAGAATTGAGACCATCTGATTGGTTGATGCAACTGTCATTCAAAATAAGCCATTCTGATTAGTTTATGTACCATCAGTCAACAGTTTCCTATTTTACAACGTTTGCTGGGACCATCATGCAATAGTCTTCAACCAGCAAGACAATTGGTCAATAATGTTCTTGTTATCAACTATCTGTGGCTGGTTCTGCAGTTGTTCAATTAGAATAGGGTGAGGAAGGACCTCAGTAAGTTATAAAGAGCAAATAAAGCCCTTACGCAAATTAGTTCAGAATTAAGACCATCTGATTGGTTGATGCAACTGTCATTCAAAATAAGCCATTCTGATTGGTTTATGTACTGTCAGTCAACAGTTCTCTATTTTACAACTTTTGCTGGGACTATCAAGCATTAGTCTTCAACCAGCAAGACAATTGGTCAAGAATGCTCTTGTTATCAACTGTCTGTGGCTGGTTTTGTAGGTTTTCAATTAAACTAGGGTTAGGAAAGACCTCAGTAAGTTATGGAGAGTAAATAAAGCCCTTATGCAAATTAGTTTAAAATTGAGACCATCTGATTGGTTGATGCAATTGTCATTCAAAATAAACCATTCTGATTGGTTTATGTGCTGTCAGTCAACAGTTTTCTATTTTATAACTTTTGCTGGGACCATCATGCAATAGTCTTCAACCAGCAAGACAATTGGTCAAGAATGTAGTTAACAGTTTTCTATTTTACAACTTTTGCTGGCACCATCACGCAATAGCCTTCAACCAGCAAGACAATTGGTCAAGAATGCTCTTGTTATCAACTATCTGTATCTGGTTTTATAGATTTTCAATTAAACTAGGGTTAGGAAGGACCTCAGTAAGTTATGGAGAGCAAATAAAGAACTTATGCAAATTAGTTTAGAATTGAGACCATCTGATTGGTTGATGCAATTGTCATTCAAAATACACCATTCTGATTGGTTTATGTACTGTCAGTCAACAGTTCTCTATTTTACAACTTTTGCTGGGACTATCATGCATTAGTCTTCAACCAGCAAGACAATTGGTCAAGAATGCTCTTGTTATCAACTATCTGTGGCTGGTTCTGCAGGTGTTCAATTAGACTAGGGTGAGGAAGGACCTCAGTAAGTTATGAAGAGCAAATAAAGCCCTTATGCAAATTGGTTCAGAATTGAGATCATATGATTGGTTGATGCAACTGTCATTCAAAATAAGCCATTCTGATTGGTTTATGTACTGTCAGTCAACAGTTTTCTATTTTACAACTTTTGCTGGGACTATCATGCATTAGTCTTCAACTAGCAAGACAATTGGTCAAGAATGCTCTTGTTATCAACTATCTGTGGCTGGTTTGGTAGGTTTTCAATTAAACTAGGGTTAGGAAAGACCTCAGTAAGTTATGGAGAGCAAATAAAGCCCTTATGCAAATTAGTTTAGAATTGAGACCATCTGATTGGTTGATGCAATTGTCATTCAAAATAAGCCATTCTGATTGGTTTATGTGCTGTCAGTCAACAGTTTTCTATTTTATAACTTTTGCTGGGACCATCATGCAATAGTCTTCTACCAGCAAGACAATTGGTCAAGAATGTAGTCAACAGTTTTCTATTTTACAACTTTTGCTGGCACCATCACGCAATAGCCTTCAACCAGCAAGACAATTGGTCAAGAATGTTCTTGTTATCAACTATCTGTGGCTGGTTCTGCAGGTGTTCAATTAGACTAGGGTGAGGAAGGAGCTCAGTAAGTTATGAAGAGCAAATAAAGCCATTATGCAAATTAGTTCAGAATTGAGACCATCTGATTGGTTGATGCAACTGTCATTCAAAATAAGCCATTCTGATTGGTTTATGTACCATCAGTCAACAGTTTCCTATTTTACAACGTTTGCTGGGACCATCATGCAATAGTCTTCAACCAGCAAGACAATTGGTCAATAATGTTCTTGTTATCAACTATCTGTGGCTGGTTCTGCAGGTGTTCAATTAGAATAGGGTGAGGAAGGACCTCAGTAAGTTATAAAGAGCAAATAAAGCCCTTATGCAAATTAGTTCAGAATTAAGACCATCTGATTGGTTGATGCAACTGTCATTCAAAATAAGCCATTCTGATTGGTTTATGTACTGTCAGTCAACAGTTCTCTATTTTACAACTTTTGCTGGGACTATCAAGCATTAGTCTTCAACCAGCAAGACAATTGGTCAAGAATGCTCTTGTTATCAACTGTCTGTGGCTGGTTTTGTAGGTTTTCAATTAAACTAGGGTTAGGAAAGACCTCAGTAAGTTATGGAGAGCAAATAAAGCCCTTATGCAAATTAGTTTAAAATTGAGACCATCTGATTGGTTGATGCAATTGTCATTCAAAATAAGCCATTCTGATTGGTTTATGTGCTGTCAGTCAACAGTTTTCTATTTTACAACTTTTGCTGGCACTATCACGCAATAGCCTTCAACCAGCAAGACAATTGGTCAAGAATGCTCTTGTTATCAACTATCTGTGGCTAGTTTTATAGGTTTTCAATTAAACTAGGGTTAGGAAGGACCTCAGTAAGTTATGGAGAGCAAATAAAGAACTTATGCAAATTAGTTTAGAATTGAGACCATCTGATTGGTTGATGCAATTGTCATTCAAAATACACCATTCTGATTGGTTTATGTACTGTCAGTCAACAGTTCTCTATTTTACAACTTTTGCTGGGACTATCATGCATTAGTCTTCAACCAGCAAGACAATTGGTCAAGAATGCTCTTGTTATCAACTATCTGTGGCTGGTTCTGCAGGTGTTCAATTAGACTAGGGTGAGGAAGGACCTCAGTACGTTATGAAGAGCAAATAAAGCCCTTATGCAAATTGGTTCAGAATTGAGATCATATGATTGGTTGATGCAACTGTCATTCAAAATAAGCCATTCTGATTGGTTTATGTACTGTCAGTCAACAGTTTTCTATTTTACAACTTTTGCTGGGACTATCATGCATTAGTCTTCAACTAGCAAGACAATTGGTCAAGAATGTTCTTGTTATCAACTATCTGTGGCTGGTTTGGTAGGTTTTCAATTAAACTAGGGTTAGGAAAGACCTCAGTAAGTTATGGAGAGCAAATAAAGCCCTTATGCAAATTAGTTTAGAATTGAGACCATCTGATTGGTTGATGCAATTGTCATTCAAAATAAGCCATTCTGATTGGTTTATGTGCTGTCAGTCAACAGTTTTCTATTTTATAACTTTTGCTGGGACCATCATGCAATAGTCTTCTACCAGCAAGACAATTGGTCAAGAATGTAGTCAACAGTTTTCTATTTTACAACTTTTGCTGGCACCATCACGCAATAGCCTTCAACCAGCAAGACAATTGGTCAAGAATGTTCTTGTTATCAACTATCTGTGGCTGGTTCTGCAGGTGTTCAATTAGACTAGGGTGAGGAAGGAGCTCAGTAAGTTATGAAGAGCAAATAAAGCCATTATGCAAATTAGTTCAGAATTGAGACCATCTGATTGGTTGATGCAACTGTCATTCAAAATAAGCCATTCTGATTGGTTTATGTACCATCAGTCAACAGTTTCCTATTTTACAACGTTTGCTGGGACCATCATGCAATAGTCTTCAACCAGCAAGACAATTGGTCAATAATGTTCTTGTTATCAACTATCTGTGGCTGGTTCTGCAGGTGTTCAATTAGAATAGGGTGAGGAAGGACCTCAGTAAGTTATAAAGAGCAAATAAAGCCCTTATGCAAATTAGTTCAGAATTGAGACCATCTGATTGGTTGATGCAACTCTCATTCAAAATAAGCAATTCTGATTGGTTTATGTACTGTCAGTCAACAGTTCTCTATTTTACAACTTTTGCTGGGACTATCAAGCATTAGTCTTCAACCAGCAAGACAATTGGTCAAGAATGCTCTTGTTATCAACTATCTGTGGCTGGTTTTGCAGGTTTTCAATTAAACTAGGGTTAGGAAGGACCTCAGTAAGTTATGGAGAGCAAATAAAGCCCTTATGCAAATTAGTTTAGAATTGAGACCATCTGATTGGTTGATGCAATTGTCATTCAAAATAAGCCATTCTGATTGGTTTATGTACTGTCAGTCAACAGTTCTCTATTTTACAACTTTTGCTGGGACTATCATGCATTAGTCTTCAACCAGCAAGACATTTGGTCAAGAATGCTCTTGTTATCAACTATCTGTGGCTGGTTTTGTAGGTTTTCAATTAAACTAGTGTTAGGAAGGACCTCAGTAAGTTATGGAGAGCAAATAAAGCCTTATGCAAATTAGTTCAGAATTGAGATCATCTGATTGGTTGATGCAACTGTCATTCAAAATAAGCCATTCTGATTGGTTTATATACTGTCAGTCAACAGTTTTCTATTTTACAACTTTTGCTGGGACTATCATGCATTAGTCTTCAACCAGCAAGACAATTGGTCAAGAATGCTCTTGTTATCAACTATCTGTGGCTGGTTCTGCAGGTGTTCAATTAGACTAGGGTGAGGAAGGACCTCAGTAAGTTATGAAGAGCAAATAAAGCCCTTATGCAAATTGGTTCAGAATTGAGATCATATGATTGGTTGATGCAACTGTCATTCAAAATAAGCCATTCTGATTGGTTTATATACTGTCAGTCAACAGTTTTCTATTTTACAACTTTTGCTGGGACTATCATGCATTAGTCTTCAACCAGCAAGACAATTGGTCAAGAATGCTCTTGTTATCAACTATCTGTGGCTGGTTCTGCTGGTGTTCTATTAGACTAGGGTGAGGAAGGACCTCAGTAAGTTATGAAGAGCAAATAAAGCCCTTATGCAAATTAGTTCAGAATTGAGACCATCTGATTGGTTGATGCAATTGTCATTCAAAATAAGCCATTCTGATTGGTTTATGTGCTGTCAGTCAACAGTTTTCTATTTTATAACTTTTGCTGGGACCATCATGCAATAGTCTTCTACCAGCAAGACAATTGGTCAAGAATGTAGTCAACAGTTTTCTATTTTACAACTTTTGCTGGCACCATCACGCAATAGCCTTCAACTAGCAAGACAATTGGTCAAGAATGTTCTTGTTATCAACTATCTGTTGTCTGGTTCTGCAGGTGTTCAATTAGACTAGGGTGAGGAAGGACCTCAGTAAGTTATGAAGAGCAAATAAAGCCATTATGCAAATTAGTTCAGAATTGAGACCATCTGATTGGTGGATGCAACTGTCATTCAAAATAAGCCATTCTGATTGGTTTATATACTGTCAGTCAATAGTTTTCTATTTTACAACTTTTGCTGGGACTATCATGCATTAGTCTTCAACCAGCAAGACAATTGGTCAAGAATGCTCTTGTTATCAACTATCTGTGGCTGGTTCTGCAGGTGTTCAATTAAACTAGGGTTAGGAAAGACCTCAGTAAGTTATGGAGATCAAATAAAGCCCTTATGCAAATTAGTTTAGAATTGAGACCATCTGATTGGTTGATGCAATTGTCATTCAAAATAAGCCATTCTGATTGGTTTATGTACCATCAGTCAACAGTTTCCTATTTTACAACGTTTGCTGGGATCATCATGCATTAGTCTTCAACCAGCAAGACAATTGGTCAAGAATGCTCTTGTTATCAACTATCTGTGGCTGGTTTTGTAGGTTTTCAATTAAACTAGGGTTAGGAAGGACCTCAGTAAGTTATGGAGAGCAAATAAAGCTCTTATGCAAATTAGTTCAGAATTGAGATCATCTGATTGGTTGATGCAACTGTCATTCAAAATAAGCCATTCTGATTGGTTTATATACTGTCAGTCAACAGTTTTCTATTTTACAACTTTTGCTGGGACTATCATGCATTAGTCTTCAACCAGCAAGACAATGGGTCAAGAATGCTCTTGTTATCAACTATCTGTGGCTGGTTCTGCAGGTGTTCAATTAAACTAGGGTTAGGAAAGACCTCAGTAAGTTATGGAGATCAAATAAAGCCCTTATGCAAATTAGTTTAGAATTGAGACCATCTGATTGGTTGATGCAATTGTCATTCAAAATAAGCCATTCTAATTGGTTTATGTACTGTCAGTCAACAGTTCTCTATTTTACAACTTTTGCTGGGACTATCATGCATTAGTCTTCAACCAGCAAGACAATTGGCCAAGAATGCTCTTGTTATCAACTATCTGTGGCTGGTTTTATAGGTTTTCAATTAAACTAGGGTTAGGAAGGACCTCAGTAAGTTATGGAGAGCAAATAAAGCCCTTATGCAAATTAGTTTAGAATAGAGACCATCTGATTGGTTGATGCAATTGTCATTCAAAATACACCATTCTGATTGGTTTATGTACTGTCAGTCAACAGTTCTCTATTTTACAACTTTTGCTGGAACTATCATGCATTAGTCTTCAACCAGCAAGACAATTGGTCAAGAATGCTCTTGTTATCAACTATTTGTGGCTGGTTTTGTAGGTTTTCAATTAAACTAGGGTTAGGAAGGACCTCAGTAAGTTATGGAGAGCAAATAAAGCCCTTATGCAAATTAGTTTAGAATTGAGACCATCTGATTGGTTGATGCAATCGTCATTCAAAATACACCATTCTGCTTTGTTTATGTACTGTCAGTCAACAGTTCTCTATTTTACAACTTTTGCTGGGACTATCATGCATTAGTCTTCAACCAGCAAGACAATTGGTCAAGAATGCTCTTGTTGTCAACTATCTGTGGCTGGTTTTGTAGGTTTTCAATTAAACTAGGGTTAGGAAGGACATCAGTAAGTTATGGAGAGCAAATAAAGCCCTTATGCAAATTAGTTTAGAATTGAGACCATCTGATTGGTTGATTCAATTGTCATTCAAAATACACCATTCTGATTGGTTTATGTACTGTCAGTCAACAGTTCTCTATTTTACAACTTTTGCAGGGACTATCATGCATTAGTCTTCAACCAGCAAGACAATTGGTCAAGAATGCTCTTGCTATCAACTATCTGTGGCTGGTTTTGTAGGTTTTCAATTAAACTAGGGTTAGGAAGGACCTCAGTAAGTTATGGAGAGCAAATAAAGCCCTTATGCAAATTAGTTTAGAATTAAGACCATCTGATTGGTTGATGCAATTGTCATTCAAAATAAGCCATTCTGATTGGTTTATGTACTGTCAGTCAACAGTTCTCTATTTTACAACTTTTGCTGGGACTATCATGCATTAGTCTTCAACCAGCAAGACATTTGGTCAAGAATGCTCTTGTTATCAACTATCTGTGGCTGGTTTTGTAGGTTTTCAATTAAACTAGGGTTAGGAAGGACCTCAGTAAGTTATGGAGAGCAAATAAAGCCCTTATGCAAATTAGCTTAGAATTGAGACCATCTGATTGGTTGATGCAATTGTCATTCAAAATAAGCCATTTTTGATTGGTTTATGTACTGTCAGTCAACAGTTCTCTATTTTACAACTTTTGCTGGGACTATCATGTATTAGTCTTCAACCAGCAAGACAATTGGTCAAGAATGCTCTTGTTATCAACTATCTGTGGCTGGTTTTATAGGTTTTCAATTAAACTAGGGTTAGGAAGGACCTCAGTAAGTTATGGAGAGCAAATAAAGCCCTTATGCAAATTAGTTCAGAATTGAGACCATCTGATTGGTTGATGCAATCGTCATTCAAAATACACCATTCTGATTTGTTTATGTACTGTCAGTCAACAGTTCTCTATTTTACAACTTTTGCTGGGACTATCATGCATTAGTCTTCAACTAGCAAGACAATTGGTCAATAATGCTCTTGTTATCAACTATCTGTGGCTGGTTTGGTAGGTTTTCAATTAAACTAGGGTTAGGAAAGACCTCAGTAAGTTATGGAGAGCAAATAAAGCCCTTATGCAAATTAGTTTAGAATTGAGACCATCTGATTGGTTGATGCAATTGTCATTCAAAATAAGCCATTCTGATTGGTTTATGTGCTGTCAGTCAACAGTTTTCTATTTTATAACTTTTGCTGGGACCATCATGCAATAGTCTTCTACCAGCAAGACAATTGGTCAAGAATGTAGTCAACAGTTTTCTATTTTACAACTTTTGCTGGCACCATCACGCAATAGCCTTCAACCAGCAAGACAATTGGTCAAGAATGTTCTTGTTATCAACTATCTGTGGCTGGTTCTGCAGGTGTTCAATTAGACTAGGGTGAGGAAGGAGCTCAGTAAGTTATGAAGAGCAAATAAAGCCATTATGCAAATTAGTTCAGAATTGAGACCATCTGATTGGTTGATGCAACTGTCATTCAAAATAAGCCATTCTGATTGGTTTATGTACCATCAGTCAACAGTTTCCTATTTTACAACGTTTGCTGGGACCATCATGCAATAGTCTTCAACCAGCAAGACAATTGGTCAATAATGTTCTTGTTATCAACTATCTGTGGCTGGTTCTGCAGGTGTTCAATTAGAATAGGGTGAGGAAGGACCTCAGTAAGTTATAAAGAGCAAATAAAGCCCTTATGCAAATTAGTTCAGAATTGAGACCATCTGATTGGTTGATGCAACTGTCATTCAAAATAAGCAATTCTGATTGGTTTATGTACTGTCAGTCAACAGTTTTCTATTTTACAACTTTTGCTGGGACTATCATGCATTAGTCTTCAACCAGAAAGACAATTGGTCAAGAATGCTCTTGTTATCAACTATCTGTGGCTGGTTCTGCAGGTGTTCAATTAGACTAGGGTGAGGAAGGACCTCAGTAAGTTATGAAGAGCAAATAAAGCCCTTATGCAAATTGATTCAGAATTGAGATCATATGATTGGTTGATGCAACTGTCATTCAAAATAAGCCATTCTGATTGGTTTATGTACTGTCAGTCAACAGTTTTCTATTTTACAACTTTTGCTGGGACTATCATGCATTAGTCTTCAACCAGCAAGACAATTGGTCAAGAATGGTCTTGTTATCAACTATCTGTGGCTGGTTTGGTAGGTTTTCAATTAAACTAGGGTTAGGAAATACCTCAGTAAGTTATGGAGAGCAAATAAAGCCCTTATGCAAATTAGTTTAGAATTGAGACCATCTGATTGGTTGATGCAATTGTCATTCAAAATAAGCCATTCTGATTGGTTTATGTGCTGTCAGTCAACAGTTTTCTATTTTATAACTTTTGCTGGGACCATCATGCAATAGTCTTCTACCAGCAAGACAATTGGTCAAGAATGTTCTTGTTATCAACTATCTGTGGCTGGTTCTGCAGGTGTTCAATTAGACTAGGGTGAGGAAGGACCGCAGTAAGTTATGAAGAGCAAATAAAGCCATTATGCAAATTAGTTCAGAATTGAGACCATCTGATTGGTTGATGCAACTGTCATTCAAAATAAGCCATTCTGATTGGTTTATGTACCATCAGTCAACAGTTTCCTATTTTACAACGTTTGCTGGGACCATCATGCAATAGTCTTCAACCAGCAAGACAATTGGTCAATAATGTTCTGGTTATCAACTATCTGTGGCTTGTTCTGCAGTTGTTCAATTAGAATAGGGTGAGGAAGGACCTCAGTAAGTTCTAAAGAGCAAATAAAGCCCTTATGCAAATTAGTTCAGAATTGAGATCATATGATTGGTTGATGCAACTGTCATTCAAAATAAGCCATTCTGATTGGTTTATATACTGTCAGTCAACAGTTTTCTATTTTACAACTTTTGCTGGGACTATCATGCATTAGTCTTCAACCAGAAAGACAATTGGTCAAGAATGCTCTTGTTATCAACTATCTGTGGCTGGTTCTGCAGGTGTTCAATTAGACTAGGGTGAGGAAGGACCTCAGTAAGTTATGAAGAGCAAATAAAGCCCTTATGCAAATTGGTTCAGAATTGAGATCATATGATTGGTTGATGCAACTGTCATTCAAAATAAGCCATTCTGATTGGTTTATGTACTGTCAGTCAACAGTTTTCTATTTTACAACTTTTGCTGGGACTATCATGCATTAGTCTTCAACCAGCAAGACAATTGGTCAAGAATGCTCTTGTTATCAACTATCTGTGGCTGGTTTGGTAGGTTTTCAATTAAACTAGGGTTAGGAAAGACCTCAGTAAGTTATGGAGAGCAAATAAAGCCCTTATGCAAATTAGTTTAGAATTGAGACCATCTGATTGGTTGATGCAATTGTCATTCAAAATAAGCCATTCTGATTGGTTTATGTGCTGTCAGTCAACAGTTTTCTATTTTATAACTTTTGCTGGGACCATCATGCAATAGTCTTCTACCAGCAAGACAATTGGTCAAGAATGTAGTCAACAGTTTTCTATTTTCCAACTTTTGCTGGCACCATCACGCAATAGCCTTCAACAAGCAAGACAATTGGTCAAGAATGTTCTTGTTATCAACTATCTGTGGCTGGTTCTGCAGGTGTTCAATTAGACTAGGGTGAGGAAGGTCCTCAGTAAGTTATGAAGAGCAAATAAAGCCATTATGCAAATTAGTTCAGAATTGAGACCATCTGATTGGTTGATGCAACTGTCATTCAAAATAAGCCATTCTGATTGGTTTATGTACTGTCAGTCAACAGTTCTCTATTTTACAACTTTTGCTGGGACTATCGTGCATTAGTCTTCAACCAGCAAGACAATTGGTCAAGAATGCTCTTGTTATCAACTATCTGTGGCTGGTTCAGCAGGTGTTCAATTAAACTAGGGTTAGGAAAGACCTCAGTAAGTTATGGAGAGCAAATAAAGCCCTTATGCAAATTAGTTTAGAATTGAGACCATCTGATTGGTTGATGCAATTGTCATTCAAAATAAGCCATTCTGATTGGTTTATGTGCTGTCAGTCAACAGTTTTCTATTTTATAACTTTTGCTGGGACCATCATGCAATAGTCTTCAACCAGCAAGACAATTGGTCAAGAATGTAGTCAACAGTTTTCTATTTTACAACTTTTGCTGGCACCATCACGCAATAGCCTTCAACCAGCAAGACAATTGGTCAAGAATGCTCTTGTTATCAACTATCTGTGGCTGGTTTTGTAGGTTTTCAATTAAACTAGGGTTAGGAAGGACCTCAGTAAGTTATGGAGAGCAAATAAAGCCCTTATGCAAATTAGTTTAGAATTAAGACCATCTGATTGGTTGATGCAATTGTCATTCAAAATAAGCCATTCTGATTGGTTTATGTACTGTCAGTCAACAGTTCTCTATTTTACAACTTTTGCTGGGACTATCATGCATTAGTCTTCAACCAGCAAGCCATTTGGTCAAGAATGCTCTTGTTATCAACTATCTGTGGCTGGTTTTGTAGGTTTTCAATTAAACTAGGGTTAGGAAGGACCTCAGTAAGTTTTGGAGAGCAAATAAAGCCCTTATGCAAATTAGTTCAGAATTGAGACCATCTGATTGGTTGATGCAATTGTCATTCAAAATACACCATTCTGATTGGTTTATGTACTGTCAGTCAACAGTTCTCTATTTTACAACTTTTGCTGGGACTATCATGCATTAGTCTTCAACCAGCAAGACAATTGGTCAAGAATGCTCTTGTTATCAACTATCTGTGGCTGGTTTGGTAGGTTTTCAATTAAACTAGGGTTAGGAAAGACCTCAGTAAGTTATGGAGAGCAAATAAAGCCCTTATGCAAATTAGTTTAGAATTGAGACCATCTGATTGGTTGATGCAATTGTCATTCAAAATAAGCCATTCTGATTGGTTTATGTGCTGTCAGTCAACAGTTTTCTATTTTATAACTTTTGCTGGGACCATCATGCAATAGTCTTCTACCAGCAAGACAATTGGTCAAGAATGTAGTGAACAGTTTTCTATTTTCCAACTTTTGCTGGCACCATCACGCAATAGCCTTCAACCAGCAAGACAATTGGTCAAGAATGTTCTTGTTATCAACTATCTGTGGCTGGTTCTGCAGGTGTTCAATTAGACTAGGGTGAGGAAGGACCTCAGTAAGTTATGAAGAGCAAATAAAGCCATTATGCAAATTAGTTCAGAATTGAGACCATCTGATTGGTTGATGCAACTGTCATTCAAAATAAGCCATTCTGATTGGTTTATGTACTGTCAGTCAAGAGTTCTCTATTTTACAACTTTTGCTGGGACTATCGTGCATTAGTCTTCAACCAGCAAGACAATTGGTCAAGAATGCTCTTGTTATCAACTATCTGTGGCTGGTTCTGCAGGTGTTCAATTAAACTAGGGTTAGGAAAGACCTCAGTAAGTTATGGAGAGCAAATAAAGCCCTTATGCAAATTAGTTTAGAATTGAGACCATCTGATTGGTTGATGCAATTTTCATTCAAAATAAGCCATTCTGATTGGTTTATGTGCTGTCAGTCAACAGTTTTCTATTTTATAATTTTTGCTGGACCATCATGCAATAGTCTTCAACCAGCAAGACAATTGGTCAAGAATGTAGTCAACAGTTTTCTATTTTACAACTTTTGCTGGCACCATCACGCAATAGCCTTCAACCAGCAAGACAATTGGTCAAGAATGCTCTTGTTATCAACTATCTGTGGCTGGTTTTGTAGGTTTTCAATTAAACTAGGGTTAGGAAGGACCTCAGTAAGTTATGGAGAGCAAATAAAGCCCTTATGCAAATTAGTTTAGAATTAAGACCATCTGATTGGTTGATGCAATTGTCATTCAAAATAAGCCATTCTGATTGGTTTATGTACAGTCAGTCAACAGTTCTCTATTTTACAACTTTTGCTGGGACTATCATGCATTAGTCTTCAACCAGCAAGCCATTTGGTCAAGAATGCTCTTGTTATCAACTATCTGTGGCTGGTTTTGTAGGTTTTCAATTAAACTAGGGTTAGGAAGGACCTCAGTAAGTTTCGGAGAGCAAATAAAGCCCTTATGCAAATTAGTTCAGAATTGAGACCATCTGATTGGTTGATGCAATTGTCATTCAAAATACACCATTCTGATTGGTTTATGTACTGTCAGTCAACAGTTCTCTATTTTACAACTTTTGCTGGGACTATCATGCATTAGTCTTCAACCAGCAAGACAATTGGTCAAGAATGCTCTTGTTATCAACTATCTGTGGCTGGTTTTGTAGGTTTTCAATTAAACTAGGGTTAGGAAGGACCTCAGTAAGTTATGGAGAGCAAATAAAGCCCTTATGCAAATTAGTTTAGAATTAAGACCATCTGATTGGTTGATGCAATTGTCATTCAAAATAAGCCATTCTGATTGGTTTATGTACTGTCAGTCAACAGTTCTCTATTTCACAACTTTTGCTGGGACTATCATGCATTAGTCTTCAACCAGCAAGACATTTGGTCAAGAATGCTCTTGTTATCAACTATCTGTGGCTGGTTTTGTAGGTTTTCAATTAAACTAGGGTTAGGAAGGACCTCAGTAAGTTATGGAGAGCAAATAAAGCCCTTATGCAAATTAGTTCAGAATTGAGATCATCTGATTGGTTGATGCAACTGTCATTCAAAATAAGCCATTCTGATTTGTTTATATACTGTCAGACAACAGTTTTCTATTTCACAACTTTTGCTGGGACTATCATGCATTAGTCTTCAACCAGCAAGACAATTGGTCAAGAATGCTCTTGTTATCAACTATCTGTGGCTGGTTTTGTAGGTTTTCAATTAAACTAGGGTTAGGAAAGACCTCAGTAAGTTATGGAGAGCAAATAAAGCCCTTATGCAAATTAGTTTAGAATTGAGACCATCTGATTGGTTGATGCAATTGTCATTCAAAATAAGCCATTCTGATTGGTTTATGTACTGTCAGTCAACAGTTCTCTATTTTACAACTTTTGCTGGGACTATCATGCATTAGTCTTCAACCAGCAAGACAATTGGTCAAGAATGCTCTTGTTATCAACTATCTGTGGCTGGTTTTATAGGTTTTCAATTAAACTAGGGTTAGGAAGGACCTCAGTAAGTTATGAAGAGCAAATAAAGCCCTTATGCAAATTGGTTCAGAATTGAGATCATATGATTGGTTGATGCAACTGTCATTCAAAATAAGCCATTCTGATTGGTTTATATACTGTCAGTCAACAGTTTTCTATTTTACAACTTTTGCTGGGACTATCATGCATTAGTCTTCAACCAGCAAGACATTTGGTCAAGAATGCTCTTGTTATCAACTATCTGTGGCTGGTTTTGTAGGTTTTCAATTAAACTAGGGTTAGGAAAGACCTCAGTAAGTTATGGAGAGCAAATAAAGCCCTTATGCAAATTAGTTTAGAATTGAGACCATCTGATTGGTTGATGCAATTGTCATTCAAAATAAGCCATTCTGATTGGTTTATGTGCTGTCAGTCAACAGTTTTCTATTTTATAACTTTTGCTGGGACCATCATGCAATAGTCTTCAACCAGCAAGACAATTGGTCAAGAATGTAGTCAACAGTTTTCTATTTTACAACTTTTGCTGGCACCATCACGCAATAGCCTTCAACCAGCAAGACAATTGGTCAAGAATGCTCTTGTTATCAACTATCTGTGGCTGATTTTGTAGGTTTTCAATTAAACTAGGGTAAGGAAGGACCTCAGTAAGTTATGGAGAGCAAATAAAGCCCTTATTCAAATTAGTTTAGAATTAAGACCATCTGATTGGTTGATGCAATTGTCATTCAAAATAAGCCATTCTGATTGGTTTATGTACTGTCAGTCAACAGTTCTCTATTTTACAACTTTTGCTGGGACTATCATGCATTAGTCTTCAACCAGCAAGACATTTGGTCAAGAATGCTCTTGTTATCAACTATCTGTGGCTGGTTTTGTAGGTTTTCAATTAAACTAGGGTTAGGAAGGACCTCAGTAAGTTATGGAGAGCAAATAAAGCCCTTATGCAAATTAGTTCAGAATTGAGACCATCTGATTGGTTGATGCAATTGTCATTCAAAATACACCATTCTAACTGGTTTGTGCACTGTCAGTCAACAGTTCTCTATTTTACAACTTTTGCTGGGACTATCATGCATTAGTCTTCAACCAGCAAGACAATTGGTCAAGAATGCTCTTGTTATCAACTATCTGTGGCTGGTTTTGTAGGTTTTCAATTAAACTAGGGTTAGGAAGGACCTCAGTAAGTTATGGAGAGCAAATAAAGCCCTTATGCAAATTAGTTTAGAATTAAGACCATCTGATTGGTTGATGCAATTGTCATTCAAAATAAGCCATTCTGATTGGTTTACGTACTGTCAGTCAACAGTTCTCTATTTTACAACTTTTGCTGGGACTATCATGCATTAGTCTTCAACCAGCAAGACATTTGGTCAAGAATGCTCTTGTTATCAACTATCTGTGGCTGGTTTTGTAGGTTTTCAATTAAACTAGGGTTAGGAAGGACCTCAGTAAGTTATGGAGAGCAAATAAAGCCCTTATGCAAATTAGTTCAGAATTGAGATCATCTGATTGGTTGATGCAACTGTCATTCAAAATAAGCCATTCTGATTGGTTTATATACTGTCAGTCAACAGTTTTCTATTTTACAACTTTTGCTGGGACTATCATGCATTAGTCTTCAACCAGCAAGACAATTGGTCAAGAATGCTCTTGTTATCAACTATCTCTGGCTGGTTCTGCAGGTGTTCAATTAAACTAGGGTTAGGAAAGACCTCAGTAAGTTATGGAGATCAAATAAAGCCCTTATGCAAATTAGTTTAGAATTGAGACCATCTGATTGGTTGATGCAATTGTCATTCAAAATAAGCCATTCTGATTGGTTTATGTACTGTCAGTCAACAGTTCTCTATTTTACAACTTTTGCTGGGACTATCATGCATTAGTCTTCAACCAGCAAGACAATTGGTCAAGAATGCTCTTGTTATCAACTATCTGTGGCTGGTTTTATAGGTTTTCAATTAAACTAGGGTTAGGAAGGACCTCAGTAAGTTATGGAGAGCAAATAAAGCCCTTATGCAAATTAGTTTAGAATAGAGACCATCTGATTGGTTGATGCAATTGTCATTCAAAATACACCATTCTGACTGGTTTGTGCACTGTCAGTCAACAGTTCTCTATTTTACAACTTTTGCTGGGACTATCATGCATTAGTCTTCAACCAGCAAGACAATTGGTCAAGAATGCTCTTGTTATCAACTATCTGTGGCTGGTTTTGTAGGTTTTCAATTAAACTAGGGTTAGGAAGGACCTCAGTAAGTTATGGAGAGCAAATAAAGCCCTTATGCAAATTAGTTTAGAATTAAGACCATCTGATTGGTTGATGCAATTGTCATTCAAAATAAGCCATTCTGATTGGTTTATGTACTGTCAGTCAACAGTTCTCTATTTTACAACTTTTGCTGGGACTATCATGCATTAGTCTTCAACCAGCAAGACATTTGGTCAAGAATGCTCTTGTTATCAACTATCTGTGGCTGGTTTTGTAGGTTTTCAATTAAACTAGGGTTAGGAAGGACCTCAGTAAGTTATGGAGAGCAAATAAAGCCCTTATGCAAATTAGTTCAGAATTGAGATCATCTGATTGGTTGATGCAACTGTCATTCAAAATAAGCCATTCTGATTGGTTTATATACTGTCAGTCAACAGTTTTCTATTTTACAACTTTTGCTGGGACTATCATGCATTAGTCTTCAACCAGCAAGACAATTGGTCAAGAATGCTCTTGTTATCAACTATCTCTGGCTGGTTCTGCAGGTGTTCAATTAAACTAGGGTTAGGAAAGACCTCAGTAAGTTATGGAGATCAAATAAAGCCCTTATGCAAATTAGTTTAGAATTGAGACCATCTGATTAGTTGATGCAATTGTCATTCAAAATAAGCCATTCTGATTGGTTTATGTACTGTCAGTCAACAGTTCTCTATTTTACAACTTTTGCTGGGACTATCATGCATTAGTCTTCAACCAGCAAGACAATTGGTCAAGAATGCTCTTGTTATCAACTATCTGTGGCTGGTTTTATAGGTTTTCAATTAAACTAGGGTTAGGAAGGACCTCAGTAAGTTATGGAGAGCAAATAAAGCCCTTATGCAAATTAGTTTAGAATAGAGACCATCTGATTGGTTGATGCAATTGTCATTCAAAATACACCATTCTGATTGGTTTATGTACTGTCAGTCAACAGTTCTCTATTTTACAACTTTTGCTGGGACTATCATGCATTAGTCTTCAACCAGCAAGACAATTGGTCAAGAATGCTCTTGTTATCAACTATCTGTGGCTGGTTTTGTAGGTTTTCAATTAAACTAGGGTTAGGAAGGACCTCAGTAAGTTATGGAGAGCAAATAAAGCCCTTATGCAAATTAGTTTAGAATTGAGACCATCTGATTGGTTGATGCAATTGTCATTCAAAATAAGCCATTCTGATTGGTTTATGTGCTGTCAGTCAACAGTTTTCTATTTTATAACTTTTGCTGGGACCATCATGCAATAGTCTTCTACCAGCAAGACAATTGGTCAAGAATGTAGTCAACAGTTTTCTATTTTACAACTTTTGCTGGCACCATCACGCAATAGCCTTCAACCAGCAAGACAATTGGTCAAGAATTTTCTTGTTATCAACTATCTGTGGCTGGTTCTGCAGGTGTTCAATTAGACTAGGGTGAGGAAGGACCTCAGTAAGTTATGAAGAGCAAATAAAGCCATTATGCAAATTAGTTCAGAATTGAGACCATCTGATTGGTTGATGCAACTGTCATTCAAAATAAGCCATTCTGATTGGTTTATGTACCATCAGTCAACAGTTTCCTATTTTACAACGTTTGCTGGGACCATCATGCAATAGTCTTCAACCAGCAAGACAATTGGTCAATAATGTTCTTGTTATCAACTATCTGTGGCTGGTTCTGCAGTTGTTCAATTAGAATAGGGTGAGGAAGGACCTCAGTAAGTTATTAAGAGCAAATAAAGCCCTTATGCAAATTAGTTCAGAATTAAGACCATCTGATTGGTTGATGCAACTGTCATTCAAAATAAGCCATTCTGATTGGTTTATGTACTGTCAGTCAACAGTTCTCTATTTTACAACTTTTGCTGGGACTATCAAGCATTAGTCTTCAACCAGCAAGACAATTGGTCAAGAATGCTCTTGTTATCAACTGTCTGTGGCTGGTTTTGTAGGTTTTCAATTAAACTAGGGTTAGGAAAGACCTCAGTAAGTTATGGAGAGCAAATAAAGCCCTTATGCAAATTAGTTTAGAATTGAGACCATCTGATTGGTTGATGCAATTGTCATTCAAAATAAGCCATTCTGATTGGTTTATGTGCTGTCAGTCAACAGTTTTCTATTTTATAACTTTTGCTGGGACCATCATGCAATAGTCTTCTACCAGCAAGACAATTGGTCAAGAATGTAGTCAACAGTTTTCTATTTTACAACTTTTGCTGGCACCATCACGCAATAGCCTTCAACCAGCAAGACAATTGGTCAAGAATTTTCTTGTTATCAACTATCTGTGGCTGGTTTTGTAGGTTTTCAATTAAACTAGGGTTAGGAAGGACCTCAGTAAGTTATGGAGAGCAAATAAAGCCCTTATGCAAATTAGTTTAGAATAGAGACCATCTGATTGGTTGATGCAACTGTCATTCAAAATACACCATTCTGATTGGTTTATGTACTGTCAGTCAACAGTTCTCTATTTTACAACTTTTGCTGGGACTATCATGCATTAGTCTTCAACCAGCAAGACAATTGGTCAAGAATGCTCTTGTTATCAACTATCTGTGGCTGGTTTTATAGGTTTTCAATTAAACTAGGGTTAGGAAGGACCTCAGTAAGTTATGGAGAGCAAATAAAGCCCTTATGCAAATTAGTTTAGAATAGAGACCATCTGATTGGTTGATGCAATTGTCATTCAAAATACACCATTCTGATTGGTTTATGTACTGTCAGTCAACAGTTCTCTATTTTACAACTTTTGCTGGGACTATCATGCATTAGTTTTCAACCAGCAAGACATTTGGTCAAGAATGCTCTTGTTATCAACTATCTGTGGCTGGTTTTGTAGGTTTTCAATTAAACTAGGGTTAGGAAGGACCTCAGTAAGTTATGGAGAGCAAATAAAGCCCTTATGCAAATTAGTTCAGAATTGAGACCATCTGATTGGTTGATGCAATTGTCATTCAAAATACACCATTCTGACTGGTTTGTGCAATGTCAGTCAACAGTTCTCTATTTTACAACTTTTGCTGGGACTATCATGCATTAGTCTTCAACCAGCAAGACAATTGGTCAAGAATGCTCTTGTTATCAACTATCTGTGGCTGGTTTTGTAGGTTTTCAATTAAACTAGGGTTAGGAAGGACCTCAGTAAGTTATGGAGAGCAAATAAAGCCCTTATGCAAATTAGTTTAGAATTAAGACCATCTGATTGGTTGATGCAATTGTCATTCAAAATAAGCCATTCTGATTGGTTTATGTACTGTCAGTCAACAGTTCTCTATTTTACAACTTTTGCTGGGACTATCATGCATTAGTCTTCAACCAGCAAGACATTTGGTCAAGAATGCTCTTGTTATCAACTATCTGTGGCTGGTTTTGTAGGTTTTCAATTAAACTAGGGTTAGGAAGGACCTCAGTAAGTTATGGAGAGCAAATAAAGCCCTTATGCAAATTAGTTCAGAATTGAGATCATCTGATTGGTTGATGCAACTGTCATTCAAAATAAGCCATTCTGATTGGTTTATATACTGTCAGTCAACAGTTTTCTATTTTACAACTTTTGCTGGGACTATCATGCATTAGTCTTCAACCAGCAAGACAATTGGTCAAGAATGCTCTTGTTATCAACTATCTCTGGCTGGTTCTGCAGGTGTTCAATTAAACTAGGGTTAGGAAAGACCTCAGTAAGTTATGGAGATCAAATAAAGCCCTTATGCAAATTAGTTTAGAATTGAGACCATCTGATTGGTTGATGCAATTGTCATTCAAAATAAGCCATTCTGATTGGTTTATGTACTGTCAGTCAACAGTTCTCTATTTTACAACTTTTGCTGGGACTATCATGCATTAGTCTTCAACCAGCAAGACAATTGGTCAAGAATGCTCTTGTTATCAACTATCTGTGGCTGGTTTTATAGGTTTTCAATTAAACTAGGGTTAGGAAGGACCTCAGTAAGTTATGGAGAGCAAATAAAGCCCTTATGCAAATTAGTTTAGAATAGAGACCATCTGATTGGTTGATGCAATTGTCATTCAAAATACACCATTCTGATTGGTTTATGTACTGTCAGTCAACAGTTCTCTATTTTACAACTTTTGCTGGGACTATCATGCATTAGTCTTCAACCAGCAAGACAATTGGTCAAGAATGCTCTTGTTATCAACTATCTGTGGCTGGTTTTGTAGGTTTTCAATTAAACTAGGGTTAGGAAGGACCTCAGTAAGTTATGGAGAGCAAATAAAGCCCTTATGCAAATTAGTTTAGAATTGAGACCATCTGATTGGTTGATGCAACTGTCATTCAAAATAAGCCATTCTGATTGGTTTATGTGCTGTCAGTCAACAGTTTTCTATTTTATAACTTTTGCTGGGACCATCATGCAATAGTCTTCTACCAGCAAGACAATTGGTCAAGAATGTAGTCAACAGTTTTCTATTTTACAACTTTTGCTGGCACCATCACGCAATAGCCTTCAACCAGCAAGACAATTGGTCAAGAATTTTCTTGTTATCAACTATCTGTGGCTGGTTCTGCAGGTGTTCAATTAGACTAGGGTGAGGAAGGACCTCAGTAAGTTATGAAGAGCAAATAAAGCCATTATGCAAATTAGTTCAGAATTGAGACCATCTGATTGGTTGATGCAACTGTCATTCAAAATAAGCCATTCTGATTAGTTTATGTACCATCAGTCAACAGTTTCCTATTTTACAACGTTTGCTGGGACCATCATGCAATAGTCTTCAACCAGCAAGACAATTGGTCAATAATGTTCTTGTTATCAACTATCTGTGGCTGGTTCTGCAGTTGTTCAATTAGAATAGGGTGAGGAAGGACCTCAGTAAGTTATAAAGAGCAAATAAAGCCCTTACGCAAATTAGTTCAGAATTAAGACCATCTGATTGGTTGATGCAACTGTCATTCAAAATAAGCCATTCTGATTGGTTTATGTACTGTCAGTCAACAGTTCTCTATTTTACAACTTTTGCTGGGACTATCAAGCATTAGTCTTCAACCAGCAAGACAATTGGTCAAGAATGCTCTTGTTATCAACTGTCTGTGGCTGGTTTTGTAGGTTTTCAATTAAACTAGGGTTAGGAAAGACCTCAGTAAGTTATGGAGAGTAAATAAAGCCCTTATGCAAATTTGTTTAAAATTGAGACCATCTGATTGGTTGATGCAATTGTCATTCAAAATAAACCATTCTGATTGGTTTATGTGCTGTCAGTCAACAGTTTTCTATTTTATAACTTTTGCTGGGACCATCATGCAATAGTCTTCAACCAGCAAGACAATTGGTCAAGAATGTAGTTAACAGTTTTCTATTTTACAACTTTTGCTGGCACCATCACGCAATAGCCTTCAACCAGCAAGACAATTGGTCAAGAATGCTCTTGTTATCAACTATCTGTATCTGGTTTTATAGATTTTCAATTAAACTAGGGTTAGGAAGGACCTCAGTAAGTTATGGAGAGCAAATAAAGAACTTATGCAAATTAGTTTAGAATTGAGACCATCTGATTGGTTGATGCAATTGTCATTCAAAATACACCATTCTGATTGGTTTATGTACTGTCAGTCAACAGTTCTCTATTTTACAACTTTTGCTGGGACTATCATGCATTAGTCTTCAACCAGCAAGACAATTGGTCAAGAATGCTCTTGTTATCAACTATCTGTGGCTGGTTCTGCAGGTGTTCAATTAGACTAGGGTGAGGAAGGACCTCAGTAAGTTATGAAGAGCAAATAAAGCCCTTATGCAAATTGGTTCAGAATTGAGATCATATGATTGGTTGATGCAACTGTCATTCAAAATAAGCCATTCTGATTGGTTTATGTACTGTCAGTCAACAGTTTTCTATTTTACAACTTTTGCTGGGACTATCATGCATTAGTCTTCAACTAGCAAGACAATTGGTCAAGAATGCTCTTGTTATCAACTATCTGTGGCTGGTTTGGTAGGTTTTCAATTAAACTAGGGTTAGGAAAGACCTCAGTAAGTTATGGAGAGCAAATAAAGCCCTTATGCAAATTAGTTTAGAATTGAGACCATCTGATTGGTTGATGCAATTGTCATTCAAAATAAGCCATTCTGATTGGTTTATGTGCTGTCAGTCAACAGTTTTCTATTTTATAACTTTTGCTGGGACCATCATGCAATAGTCTTCTACCAGCAAGACAATTGGTCAAGAATGTAGTCAACAGTTTTCTATTTTACAACTTTTGCTGGCACCATCACGCAATAGCCTTCAACCAGCAAGACAATTGGTCAAGAATGTTCTTGTTATCAACTATCTGTGGCTGGTTCTGCAGGTGTTCAATTAGACTAGGGTGAGGAAGGAGCTCAGTAAGTTATGAAGAGCAAATAAAGCCATTATGCAAATTAGTTCAGAATTGAGACCATCTGATTGGTTGATGCAACTGTCATTCAAAATAAGCCATTCTGATTGGTTTATGTACCATCAGTCAACAGTTTCCTATTTTACAACGTTTGCTGGGACCATCATGCAATAGTCTTCAACCAGCAAGACAATTGGTCAATAATGTTCTTGTTATCAACTATCTGTGGCTGGTTCTGCAGGTGTTCAATTAGAATAGGGTGAGGAAGGACCTCAGTAAGTTATAAAGAGCAAATAAAGCCCTTATGCAAATTAGTTCAGAATTAAGACCATCTGATTGGTTGATGCAACTGTCATTCAAAATAAGCCATTCTGATTGGTTTATGTACTGTCAGTCAACAGTTCTCTATTTTACAACTTTTGCTGGGACTATCAAGCATTAGTCTTCAACCAGCAAGACAATTGGTCAAGAATGCTCTTGTTATCAACTGTCTGTGGCTGGTTTTGTAGGTTTTCAATTAAACTAGGGTTAGGAAAGACCTCAGTAAGTTATGGAGAGCAAATAAAGCCCTTATGCAAATTAGTTTAAAATTGAGACCATCTGATTGGTTGATGCAATTGTCATTCAAAATAAGCCATTCTGATTGGTTTATGTGCTGTCAGTCAACAGTTTTCTATTTTACAACTTTTGCTGGCACTATCACGCAATAGCCTTCAACCAGCAAGACAATTGGTAGAGAATGCTCTTGTTATCAACTATCTGTGGCTAGTTTTATAGGTTTTCAATTAAACTAGGGTTAGGAAGGACCTCAGTAAGTTATGGAGAGCAAATAAAGAACTTATGCAAATTAGTTTAGAATTGAGACCATCTGATTGGTTGATGCAATTGTCATTCAAAATACACCATTCTGATTGGTTTATGTACTGTCAGTCAACAGTTCTCTATTTTACAACTTTTGCTGGGACTATCATGCATTAGTCTTCAACCAGCAAGACAATTGGTCAAGAATGCTCTTGTTATCAACTATCTGTGGCTGGTTCTGCAGGTGTTCAATTAGACTAGGGTGAGGAAGGACCTCAGTACGTTATGAAGAGCAAATAAAGCCCTTATGCAAATTGGTTCAGAATTGAGATCATATGATTGGTTGATGCAACTGTCATTCAAAATAAGCCATTCTGATTGGTTTATGTACTGTCAGTCAACAGTTTTCTATTTTACAACTTTTGCTGGGACTATCATGCATTAGTCTTCAACTAGCAAGACAATTGGTCAAGAATGTTCTTGTTATCAACTATCTGTGGCTGGTTTGGTAGGTTTTCAATTAAACTAGGGTTAGGAAAGACCTCAGTAAGTTATGGAGAGCAAATAAAGCCCTTATGCAAATTAGTTTAGAATTGAGACCATCTGATTGGTTGATGCAATTGTCATTCAAAATAAGCCATTCTGATTGGTTTATGTGCTGTCAGTCAACAGTTTTCTATTTTATAACTTTTGCTGGGACCATCATGCAATAGTCTTCTACCAGCAAGACAATTGGTCAAGAATGTAGTCAACAGTTTTCTATTTTACAACTTTTGCTGGCACCATCACGCAATAGCCTTCAACCAGCAAGACAATTGGTCAAGAATGTTCTTGTTATCAACTATCTGTGGCTGGTTCTGCAGGTGTTCAATTAGACTAGGGTGAGGAAGGAGCTCAGTAAGTTATGAAGAGCAAATAAAGCCATTATGCAAATTAGTTCAGAATTGAGACCATCTGATTGGTTGATGCAACTGTCATTCAAAATAAGCCATTCTGATTGGTTTATGTACCATCAGTCAACAGTTTCCTATTTTACAACGTTTGCTGGGACCATCATGCAATAGTCTTCAACCAGCAAGACAATTGGTCAATAATGTTCTTGTTATCAACTATCTGTGGCTGGTTCTGCAGGTGTTCAATTAGAATAGGGTGAGGAAGGACCTCAGTAAGTTATAAAGAGCAAATAAAGCCCTTATGCAAATTAGTTCAGAATTGAGACCATCTGATTGGTTGATGCAACTCTCATTCAAAATAAGCAATTCTGATTGGTTTATGTACTGTCAGTCAACAGTTCTCTATTTTACAACTTTTGCTGGGACTATCAAGCATTAGTCTTCAACCAGCAAGACAATTGGTCAAGAATGCTCTTGTTATCAACTATCTGTGGCTGGTTTTGCAGGTTTTCAATTAAACTAGGGTTAGGAAGGACCTCAGTAAGTTATGGAGAGCAAATAAAGCCCTTATGCAAATTAGTTTAGAATTGAGACCATCTGATTGGTTGATGCAATTGTCATTCAAAATAAGCCATTCTGATTGGTTTATGTACTGTCAGTCAACAGTTCTCTATTTTACAACTTTTGCTGGGACTATCATGCATTAGTCTTCAACCAGCAAGACATTTGGTCAAGAATGCTCTTGTTATCAACTATCTGTGGCTGGTTTTGTAGGTTTTCAATTAAACTAGGGTTAGGAAGGACCTCAGTAAGTTATGGAGAGCAAATAAAGCCTTATGCAAATTAGTTCAGAATTGAGATCATCTGATTGGTTGATGCAACTGTCATTCAAAATAAGCCATTCTGATTGGTTTATATACTGTCAGTCAACAGTTTTCTATTTTACAACTTTTGCTGGGACTATCATGCATTAGTCTTCAACCAGCAAGACAATTGGTCAAGAATGCTCTTGTTATCAACTATCTGTGGCTGGTTCTGCAGGTGTTCAATTAGACTAGGGTGAGGAAGGACCTCAGTAAGTTATGAAGAGCAAATAAAGCCCTTATGCAAATTGGTTCAGAATTGAGATCATATGATTGGTTGATGCAACTGTCATTCAAAATAAGCCATTCTGATTGGTTTATATACTGTCAGTCAACAGTTTTCTATTTTACAACTTTTGCTGGGACTATCATGCATTAGTCTTCAACCAGCAAGACAATTGGTCAAGAATGCTCTTGTTATCAACTATCTGTGGCTGGTTCTGCTGGTGTTCTATTAGACTAGGGTGAGGAAGGACCTCAGTAAGTTATGAAGAGCAAATAAAGCCCTTATGCAAATTAGTTCAGAATTGAGACCATCTGATTGGTTGATGCAATTGTCATTCAAAATAAGCCATTCTGATTGGTTTATGTGCTGTCAGTCAACAGTTTTCTATTTTATAACTTTTGCTGGGACCATCATGCAATAGTCTTCTACCAGCAAGACAATTGGTCAAGAATGTAGTCAACAGTTTTCTATTTTACAACTTTTGCTGGCACCATCACGCAATAGCCTTCAACTAGCAAGACAATTGGTCAAGAATGTTCTTGTTATCAACTATCTGTTGTCTGGTTCTGCAGGTGTTCAATTAGACTAGGGTGAGGAAGGACCTCAGTAAGTTATGAAGAGCAAATAAAGCCATTATGCAAATTAGTTCAGAATTGAGACCATCTGATTGGTGGATGCAACTGTCATTCAAAATAAGCCATTCTGATTGGTTTATATACTGTCAGTCAATAGTTTTCTATTTTACAACTTTTGCTGGGACTATCATGCATTAGTCTTCAACCAGCAAGACAATTGGTCAAGAATGCTCTTGTTATCAACTATCTGTGGCTGGTTCTGCAGGTGTTCAATTAAACTAGGGTTAGGAAAGACCTCAGTAAGTTATGGAGATCAAATAAAGCCCTTATGCAAATTAGTTTAGAATTGAGACCATCTGATTGGTTGATGCAATTGTCATTCAAAATAAGCCATTCTGATTGGTTTATGTACCATCAGTCAACAGTTTCCTATTTTACAACGTTTGCTGGGATCATCATGCATTAGTCTTCAACCAGCAAGACAATTGGTCAAGAATGCTCTTGTTATCAACTATCTGTGGCTGGTTTTGTAGGTTTTCAATTAAACTAGGGTTAGGAAGGACCTCAGTAAGTTATGGAGAGCAAATAAAGCTCTTATGCAAATTAGTTCAGAATTGAGATCATCTGATTGGTTGATGCAACTGTCATTCAAAATAAGCCATTCTGATTGGTTTATATACTGTCAGTCAACAGTTTTCTATTTTACAACTTTTGCTGGGACTATCATGCATTAGTCTTCAACCAGCAAGACAATGGGTCAAGAATGCTCTTGTTATCAACTATCTGTGGCTGGTTCTGCAGGTGTTCAATTAAACTAGGGTTAGGAAAGACCTCAGTAAGTTATGGAGATCAAATAAAGCCCTTATGCAAATTAGTTTAGAATTGAGACCATCTGATTGGTTGATGCAATTGTCATTCAAAATAAGCCATTCTAATTGGTTTATGTACTGTCAGTCAACAGTTCTCTATTTTACAACTTTTGCTGGGACTATCATGCATTAGTCTTCAACCAGCAAGACAATTGGCCAAGAATGCTCTTGTTATCAACTATCTGTGGCTGGTTTTATAGGTTTTCAATTAAACTAGGGTTAGGAAGGACCTCAGTAAGTTATGGAGAGCAAATAAAGCCCTTATGCAAATTAGTTTAGAATAGAGACCATCTGATTGGTTGATGCAATTGTCATTCAAAATACACCATTCTGATTGGTTTATGTACTGTCAGTCAACAGTTCTCTATTTTACAACTTTTGCTGGAACTATCATGCATTAGTCTTCAACCAGCAAGACAATTGGTCAAGAATGCTCTTGTTATCAACTATCTGTGGCTGGTTTTGTAGGTTTTCAATTAAACTAGGGTTAGGAAGGACCTCAGTAAGTTATGGAGAGCAAATAAAGCCCTTATGCAAATTAGTTTAGAATTGAGACCATCTGATTGGTTGATGCAATCGTCATTCAAAATACACCATTCTGCTTTGTTTATGTACTGTCAGTCAACAGTTCTCTATTTTACAACTTTTGCTGGGACTATCATGCATTAGTCTTCAACCAGCAAGACAATTGGTCAAGAATGCTCTTGTTCTCAACTATCTGTGGCTGGTTTTGTAGGTTTTCAATTAAACTAGGGTTAGGAAGGACATCAGTAAGTTATGGAGAGCAAATAAAGCCCTTATGCAAATTAGTTTAGAATTGAGACCATCTGATTGGTTGATTCAATTGTCATTCAAAATACACCATTCTGATTGGTTTATGTACTGTCAGTCAACAGTTCTCTATTTTACAACTTTTGCAGGGACTATCATGCATTAGTCTTCAACCAGCAAGACAATTGGTCAAGAATGCTCTTGCTATCAACTATCTGTGGCTGGTTTTGTAGGTTTTCAATTAAACTAGGGTTAGGAAGGACCTCAGTAAGTTATGGAGAGCAAATAAAGCCCTTATGCAAATTAGTTTAGAATTAAGACCATCTGATTGGTTGATGCAATTGTCATTCAAAATAAGCCATTCTGATTGGTTTATGTACTGTCAGTCAACAGTTCTCTATTTTACAACTTTTGCTGGGACTATCATGCATTAGTCTTCAACCAGCAAGACATTTGGTCAAGAATGCTCTTGTTATCAACTATCTGTGGCTGGTTTTGTAGGTTTTCAATTAAACTAGGGTTAGGAAGGACCTCAGTAAGTTATGGAGAGCAAATAAAGCCCTTATGCAAATTAGCTTAGAATTGAGACCATCTGATTGGTTGATGCAATTGTCATTCAAAATAAGCCATTTTTGATTGGTTTATGTACTGTCAGTCAACAGTTCTCTATTTTACAACTTTTGCTGGGACTATCATGTATTAGTCTTCAACCAGCAAGACAATTGGTCAAGAATGCTCTTGTTATCAACTATCTGTGGCTGGTTTTATAGGTTTTCAATTAAACTAGGGTTAGGAAGGACCTCAGTAAGTTATGGAGAGCAAATAAAGCCCTTATGCAAATTAGTTCAGAATTGAGACCATCTGATTGGTTGATGCAATCGTCATTCAAAATACACCATTCTGATTTGTTTATGTACTGTCAGTCAACAGTTCTCTATTTTACAACTTTTGCTGGGACTATCATGCATTAGTCTTCAACTAGCAAGACAATTGGTCAATAATGCTCTTGTTATCAACTATCTGTGGCTGGTTTGGTAGGTTTTCAATTAAACTAGGGTTAGGAAAGACCTCAGTAAGTTATGGAGAGCAAATAAAGCCCTTATGCAAATTAGTTTAGAATTGAGACCATCTGATTGGTTGATGCAATTGTCATTCAAAATAAGCCATTCTGATTGGTTTATGTGCTGTCAGTCAACAGTTTTCTATTTTATAACTTTTGCTGGGACCATCATGCAATAGTCTTCTACCAGCAAGACAATTGGTCAAGAATGTAGTCAACAGTTTTCTATTTTACAACTTTTGCTGGCACCATCACGCAATAGCCTTCAACCAGCAAGACAATTGGTCAAGAATGTTCTTGTTATCAACTATCTGTGGCTGGTTCTGCAGGTGTTCAATTAGACTAGGGTGAGGAAGGAGCTCAGTAAGTTATGAAGAGCAAATAAAGCCATTATGCAAATTAGTTCAGAATTGAGACCATCTGATTGGTTGATGCAACTGTCATTCAAAATAAGCCATTCTGATTGGTTTATGTACCATCAGTCAACAGTTTCCTATTTTACAACGTTTGCTGGGACCATCATGCAATAGTCTTCAACCAGCAAGACAATTGGTCAATAATGTTCTTGTTATCAACTATCTGTGGCTGGTTCTGCAGGTGTTCAATTAGAATAGGGTGAGGAAGGACCTCAGTAAGTTATAAAGAGCAAATAAAGCCCTTATGCAAATTAGTTCAGAATTGAGACCATCTGATTGGTTGATGCAACTGTCATTCAAAATAAGCAATTCTGATTGGTTTATGTACTGTCAGTCAACAGTTCTCTATTTTACAACTTTTGCTGGGACTATCAAGCATTAGTCTTCAACCAGCAAGACAATTGGTCAAGAATGCTCTTGTTATCAACTATCTGTGGCTGGTTTTGCAGGTTTTCAATTAAACTAGGGTTAGGAAGGACCTCAGTAAGTTATGGAGAGCAAATAAAGCCCTTATGCAAATTAGTTTAGAATTGAGACCATCTGATTGGTTGATGCAACTGTCATTCAAAATAAGCCATTCTGATTGGTTTATGTGCTGTCAGTCAACAGTTTTCTATTTTATAACTTTTGCTGGGACCATCATGCAATAATCTTTAACCAGAAAGACAATTCGTCAAGAATGTAGTCAACAGTTTTCTATTTTACAACTTTTGCTGGCACCATCACTCAATAGCCTTCAAACAGCAAGACAATTGGTCAAGAATGTTCATGTTATCAACTATCTGTGGCTGGTTCTGCAGGTGTTCAATTAGACTAGGGTGAGGAAGGACCTCAGTAAGTTATGAAGAGCAAATAAAGCTATTATGCAAATTAGTTCAGAATTGAGACCATCTGATTGGTTGATGCAACTGTCATTCAAAATAAGCCATTCTGATTGGTTTATATACTGTCAGTCAACAGTTTTCTATTTTACAACTTTTGCTGGGACTATCATGCATTAGTCTTCAACGAGCAAGACAATTGGTCAAGAATGCTCTTGTTATCAACTATCTGTGGCTGGTTCTGCAGGTGTTCAATTAGACTAGGGTGAGGAAGGACCTCAGTAAGTTATGAAGAGCAAATAAAGCCCTTATGCAAATTGGTTCAGAATTGAGATCATATGATTGGTTGATGCAACTGTCATTCAAAATAAGCCATTCTGATTGGTTTATGTACTGTCAGTCAACAGTTTTCTATTTTACAACTTTTGCTGGGACTATCATGCATTAGTCTTCAACCAGCAAGACAATTGGTCAAGAATGCTCTTGTTATCAACTATCTGTGGCTGGTTTTGTAGGTTTTCAATTAAACTAGGGTTAGGAAAGACCTCAGTAAGTTATGGAGAGCAAATAAAGCCCTTATGCAAATTAGTTTAGAATTGAGACCATCTGATTGGTTGATGCAATTGTCATTCAAAATAAGCCATTCTGATTGGTTTATGTGCTGTCAGTCAACAGTTTTCTATTTTACAACTTTTGCTGGGACTATCATGCATTAGTCTTCAACCAGCAGGACAATTGGTCAAGAATGCTCTTGTTATCAACTATCTGTGGCTGGTTTTGTAGGTTTTCAAATAAACTAGGGTTAGGAAAGACCTCAGTAAGTTATGGAGAGCAAATAAAGCCCTTATGCAAATTAGTTTAGAATTGAGACCATCTGATTGGTTGATGCAATTGTCATTCAAAATAAGCCATTCTGATTGGTTTATGTGCTGTCAGTCAACAGTTTTCTATTTTATAACTTTTGCTGGGACCATCATGCAATAGTCTTCAACCAGCAATACAATTGGTCAAGAATGTAGTCAACAGTTTTCTATTTTACAACTTTTGCTGGCACCATCACGCAATAGCCTTCAACCAGCAAGACAATTGGTCAAGAATGCTCTTGTTATCAACTATCTGTGGCTGGTTTTATAGGTTTTCAATTAAACTAGGGTTAGGAAGGACCTCAGTAAGTTATGGAGAGCAAATAAAGCCCCTATGCAAATTAGTTTAGAATTGAGACCATCTGATTGGTTGATGCAATTGTCATTCAAAATACACCATTCTGATTGGTTTATGTACTGTCAGTCAACAGTTCTCTATTTTACAACTTTTGCTGGGACTATCATGCATTAGTCTTCAACCAGCAAGACAATTGGTCAAGAATGCTCTTGTTATCAACTATCTGTGGCTGGTTTTGTAGGTTTTCAAATAAACTAGGGTTAGGAAGGACCTCAGTAAGTTATGGAGAGCAAATAAAGCCCTTATGCAAATTAGTTCAGAATTGAGACCATCTGATTGGTTGATGCAATTGTCATTCAAAATAAGCCATTCTGATTGGTTTATGTACTGTCAGTCAACAGTTCTCTATTTTACAACTTTTGCTGGGACTATCATGCATTAGTCTTCAACCAGCAAGACATTTGGTCAAAAATGCTCTTGTTATCAACTATCTGTGGCTGGTTTTGTAGGTTTTCAATTAAACTAGGGTTAGGAAGGACCTCAGTAAGTTATGGAGAGCAAATAAAGCCCTTATGCAAATTAGTTCAGAATTGAGATCATCTGATTGGTTGATGCAACTGTCATTCAAAATAAGCCATTCTGATTGGTTTATATACTGTCAGTCAACAGTTTTCTATTTTACAACTTTTGCTGGGACTATCATGCATTAGTCTTCAACCAGCAAGACAATTGGTCAAGAATGTAGTCAACAGTTTTCTATTTTACAACTTTTGCTGGCACCATCACGCAATAGCCTTCAACCAGCAAGACAATTGGTCAAGAATGCTCTTGTTATCAACTATCTGTGGCTGGTTTTATAGGTTTTCAATTAAACTAGGGTTAGGAAGGACCTCAGTAAGTTATGGAGAGCAAATAAAGCCCTTATGCAAATTAGTTTAGCATTGAGACCATCTGATTGGTTGATGCAATTGTCATTCAAAATAAGCCATTCTGATTGGTTTATGTACTGTCAGTCAACAGTTCTCTATTTTACAACTTTTGCTGGGACTATCATGCATTAGTCTTCAACCAGCAAGACATTTGGTTAAGAATGCTCTTGTTATCAACTATCTGTGGCTGGTTTTGTAGGTGTTCAATTAGACTAGGGTGAGGAAGGACCTCAGTAAGTTATGAAGAGCAAATAAAGCCCTTATGCAAATTGGTTCAGAATTGAGATCATATGATTGGTTGATGCAACTGTCATTCAAAATAAGCCATTCTGATTGGTTTATGTACTGTCAGTCAACAGTTTTCTATTTTACAACTTTTGCTGGGACTATCATGCATTAGTCTTCAACCAGCAAGACAATTGGTCAAGAATGCTCCTGTTATCAACTATCTGTGGCTGGTTTTGTAGGTTTTCAATTAAACTAGGGTTAGGAAAGACCTCAGTAAGTTATGGAGAGCAAATCAAGCCCTTATGCAAATTAGTTTAGAATTGAGACCATCTGATTAATTGATGCAATTGTCATTCAAAATAAGCCATTCTGATTGGTTTATGTGCTGTCAGTCAACAGTTTTCTATTTTATAACTTTTGCTGGGACCATCATGCAATAGTCTTCTACCAGCAAGACAATTTGTCAAGAATGTAGTCAACAGTTTTCTATTTTACAACTTTTGCTGGCACCATCACGCAATAGCCTTCAATCAGCAAGACAATTGGTCAAGAATGTTCTTGTTATCAACTATCTGTGGCTGGTTCTGCAGGTGTTCAATTAGACTAGGGTGAGGAAGGACCTCAGTAAGTTATGAAGAGCAAATAAAGCCATTATGCAAATTAGTTCAGAATTGAGACCATCTGATTGGTTGATGCAACTGTCATTCAAAATAAGCCATTCTGATTGGTTTATGTACCATCAGTCAACAGTTTCCTATTTTACAACGTTTGCTGGGACCATCATGCAATAGTCTTCAACCAGCAAGACAATTGGTCAATAATGTTCTTGTTATCAACTATCGGTGGCTGGTTCTGCAGGTGTTCAATTAGAATAGGGTGAGGAAGGACCTCAGTAAGTTATAAAGAGCAAATTAAGCCCTTATGCAAATTAGTTCAGAATTGAGACCATCTGATTGGTTGATGCAACTGTCATTCAAAATAAGCCATTCTGATTGGTTTATGTACCATCAGTCAACAGTTTCCTATTTTACAACTTTTGCTGGGACTATCATGCATTAGTCTTCAACCAGCAAGACAATTGGTCAAGAATGCTCTTGTTATCAACTATCTGTGGCTGGTTTTATAGGTTTTCAATTAAACTAGGGTTAGGAAGGACATCAGTCAGTTATGGAGAGCAAATAAAGCCCTTATGCAAATTAGTTTAGAATTGAGACCATCTGATTGGTTAATGCAATTGTCATTCAAAATAAACCATTCTGATTGGTTTATGTACTGTCAGTCAACAGTTCTTTATTTTACAACTTTTGCTGGGACTATCATGCATTAGTCTTCAACCAGCAAGACAATTGGTAAAGAATGCTCTTGTTATCAACTATCTGTGGCTGGTTTTGTAGGTTTTAAATTAAACTAGGGTTAGGAAAGACCTCAGTAAGTTATGGAGAGCAAATCAAGCCCTTATGCAAATTAGTTTAGAATTGAGACCATCTGATTGGTTGATGCAATTGTCATTCAAAATAAGCCATTCTGATTGGTTTATGTGCTGTCAGTCAACAGTTTTCTATTTTATAACTTTTGCTGGGACCATCATGCAATAGTCTTCTACCAGCAAGACAATTTGTCAAGAATGTAGTCAACAGTTTTCTATTTTACAACTTTTGCTGGCACCATCACGCAATAGCCTTCAATCAGCAAGACAATTGGTCAAGAATGTTCTTGTTATCAACTATCTGTGGCTGGTTCTGCAGGTGTTCAATTAGACTAGGGTGAGGAAGGACCTCAGTAAGTTATGAAGAGCAAATAAAGCCATTATGCAAATTAGTTCAGAATTGAGACCATCTGATTGGTTGATGCAACTGTCATTCAAAATAAGCCATTCTGATTGGTTTATGTACCATCAGTCAACAGTTTCCTATTTTACAACGTTTGCTGGGACCATCATGCAATAGTCTTCAACCAGCAAGACAATTGGTCAATAATGTTCTTGTTATCAACTATCGGTGGCTGGTTCTGCAGGTGTTCAATTAGAATAGGGTGAGGAAGGACCTCAGTAAGTTATAAAGAGCAAATTAAGCCCTTATGCAAATTAGTTCAGAATTGAGACCATCTGATTGGTTGATGCAACTGTCATTCAAAATAAGCCATTCTGATTGGTTTATGTACCATCAGTCAACAGTTTCCTATTTTACAACTTTTGCTGGGACTATCATGCATTAGTCTTCAACCAGCAAGACAATTGGTCAAGAATGCTCTTGTTATCAACTATCTGTGGCTGGTTTTATAGGTTTTCAATTAAACTAGGGTTAGGAAGGACATCAGTCAGTTATGGAGAGCAAATAAAGCCCTTATGCAAATTAGTTTAGAATTGAGACCATCTGATTGGTTAATGCAATTGTCATTCAAAATAAACCATTCTGATTGGTTTATGTACTGTCAGTCAACAGTTCTTTATTTTACAACTTTTGCTGGGACTATCATGCATTAGTCTTCAACCAGCAAGACAATTGGTAAAGAATGCTCTTGTTATCAACTATCTGTGGCTGGTTTTGTAGGTTTTCAATTAAACTAGGGTTAGGAAGGACCTCAGTAAGTTATGGAGAGCAAATAAAGCCCTTATGCAAATTAGTTCAGAGTTGAGACCATCTGATTGGTTGATGCAATTGTCATTCAAAATAAGCCATTCTGATTGGTTTATGTGCTGTCAGTCAACAGTTTTCTATTTTATAACTTTTGCTGGGACCATCATGCAATAATCTTCAACCAGCAAAACAATTCGTCAAGAATGTAGTCAACCGTTTTCTATTTTACAACTTTTGCTGGCACCATCACGCAATAGCCTTCAAACAGCAAGACAATTGGTCAAGAATGTTCATGTTATCAACTATCTGTGGCTGGTTCTGCAGGTGTTCAATTAGACTAGGGTGAGGAAGGACCTCACTAAGTTATGAAGAGCAAATAAAGCCCTTATGCAAATTAGTTCAGAATTGAGATCATCTGATTGGTTGATGCAACTGTCATTCAAAATAAGCCATTCTGATTGGTTTATGTACTGTCAGTCAACAGTTTTCTATTTTACAACTTTTTGCTGGGACTATCATGCATTAGTCTTCAACCAGCAAGACAATTGGTCAAGAATGCTCTTGTTATCAACTATCTGTGGCTGGTTTTGTAGGTTTTCAATTAAACTAGGGTTAGGAAGGACCTCAGTAAGTTATGGAGAGCAAATAAACCCCTATGCAAATTAGTTTAGAATTGAGACCATCTGATTGGTTGATGCAATTGTCATTCAAAATAAGCCATTCTGATTGGTTTATGTGCTGTCAGTCAACAGTTTTCTATTTTATAACTTTTGCTGGGACCATCATGCAATAGTCTTCTACCAGCAAGACAATTGGTCAAGAATGTAGTCAACAGTTTTCTATTTTACAACTTTTGCTGGCACCATCACGCAATAGCCTTCAACCAGCAAGACAATTGGTCAAGAATGTTCTTGTTATCAACTATCTGTTGCTGGTTCTGCAGGTGTTCAATTAGACTAGGGTGAGGAAGGACCTCAGTAAGTTATGAAGAGCAAATAAAGCCATTATGCAAATTAGTTCAGAATTGAGACCATCTGATTGGTTGATGCAACTGTCATTCAAAATAAGCCATTCTGATTGGTTTATGTACCATCAGTCAACAGTTTCCTATTTTACAACGGTTGCTGGGACCATCATGCAATAGTCTTCAACCAGCAAGACAATTGGTCAATAATGTTCTTGTTATCAACTATCTGTGGCTGGTTCTGCAGTTGTTCAATTAGAATAGGGTGAGGAAGGACCTCAGTAAGTTATAAAGAGCAAATAAAGCCCTTATGCAAATTAGTTCAGAATTGAGACCATCTGATTGGTTGATGCAACTGTCATTCAAAATAAGCCATTCTGATTGGTTTATGTACTGTCAGTCAACAGTTCTCTATTTTACAACTTTTGCTGGGACTATCAAGCATTAGTCTTCAACCAGCAAGACAATTGGTCAAGAATGCTCTTGTTATCAACTATCTGTGGCTGGTTTTGTAGGTTTTCAATTAAACTAGGGTTAGGAAGGACCTCAGTAAGTTATGGAGAGCAAATAAAGCCCTTATTCAAATTAGTTCAGAATTGAGATCATCTGATTGGTTGATGCAACTGTCATTCAAAATAAGCCATTCTGATTGGTTTATATACTGTCAGTCAACAGTTTTCTATTTTACAACTTTTGCTGGGACTATCATGCATTAGTCTTCAACCAGCAAGACAATTGGTCAAGAATGCTCTTGTTATCAACTATCTGTGGCTGGTTCTGCAGGTGTTCTTTTAGACTAGGGTGAGCAAGGACCTCAGTAAGTTATGAAGAGCAAATAAAGCCCTTATGCAAATTAGTTCAGAATTGAGATCATATGATTGGTTGATGCAACTGTCCTTCAAAATAAGCCATTCTGATTGGTTTATGTACTGTCAGTCAACAGTTTTCTATTTTACAACTTTTGCTGGGACTATCATGCATTAGTCTTCAACCAGCAAGACAATTGGTCAAGAATGCTCTTGTTATCAACTATCTGTGGCTGGTTTTGTAGGTTTTCAATTAAACTAGGGTTAGGAAAGACCTCAGTAAGTTATGGAGAGCAAATAAAGCCCTTATGCAAATTAGTTTAGAATTGAGACCATCTGATTGGTTGATGCAATTGTCATTCAAAATAAGCCATTCTGATTGGTTTATGTGCTGTCAGTCAACAGTTTTCTATTTTATAACTTTTGCTGGGACCATCATGCAATAATCTTTAACCAGAAAGACAATTCGTCAAGAATGTAGTCAACAGTTTTCTATTTTACAACTTTTGCTGGCACCATCACGCAATAGCCTTCAAACAGCAAGACAATTGGTCAAGAATGTTCATGTTATCAACTATCTGTGGCTGGTTCTGCAGGTGTTCAATTAGACTAGGGTGAGGAAGGACCTCAGTAAGTTATGAAGAGCAAATAAAGCCATTATGCAAATTAGTTCAGAATTGAGACCATCTGATTGGTTGATGCAACTGTCATTCAAAATAAGCCATTCTGATTGGTTTATGTACTGTCAGTCAACAGTTTTCTATTTTACAACTTTTGCTGGAACTATCATGCATTATTCTTCAACCAGCAAGACAATTGGTCAAGAGTGCTCTTGTTATCAACTATCTGTGGCTGGTTTTGTAGGTTTTCAATTAAACTAGGGTTAGGAAGGACCTCAGTAAGTTATGAAGAGCAAATAAAGCCCTTATGCAAATTAGTTTAGAATTGAGACCATCTGATTGGTTGATGCAATTGTCATTAAAAATAAGCCATTCTGATTGGTTTATGTGCTGTCAGTCAACAGTTTTCTATTTTATAACTTTTGCTGGGACCATCATGCAATAATCTTTAACCAGAAAGACAATTGGTCAAGAATGTAGTCAACAGTTTTCTATTTTACAACTTTTGCTGGCACCGTCACGCAATAGCCTTCAACCAGCAAGACAATTGGTCAAAAATGCTCTTGTTATCAACTATCTGTGGCTGGTTTTGTAGGTTTTCAATTAAACTAGGGTTAGGAAGGACCTCAGTAAGTTATGGAGAGCAAATAAAGCCCTTATGCAAATTAGTTTAGAATTAAGACCATCTGATTGGTTGATGCAATTGTCATTCAAAATAAGCCATTCTGATTGGTTTATGTACTGTCAGTCAACAGTTTTCTATTTTACAACTTTTGCTGGGACTATCATGCATTAGTCTTCAACCAGCAAGACAATTGGTCAAGAATGCTCTTGTTATCAACTATCTGTGGCTGGTTCTGCAGGTGTTCAATTAAACTAGGGTTAGGAAAGACCTCAGTAAGTTATGGAGAGCAAATAAAGCCCTTATGCAAATTAGTTTAGAATTGAGACCATCTGATTGGTTGATGCAATTGTCATTCAAAATAAGCCATTCTGATTGGTTTATGTGCTGTCAGTCAACAGTTTTCTATTTTATAACTTTTGCTGGGACCATCATGCAATTGTCTTCAACCAGCAAGACAATTGGTCAAGAATGTAGTCAACAGTTTTCTATTTTACAACTTTTGCTGGCACCATCACGCAATAGCCTTCAACCAGCAAGACAATTGGTCAAGAATGCTCTTGTTATCAACTATCTGTGGCTGGTTTTGTAGGTTTTCAATTAAACTAGGGTTAGGAAGGACCTCAGTAAGTTATGGAGAGCATATAAAGCCCTTATGCAAATTAGTTTAGAATTAAGACCATCTGATTGGTTGATGCAATTGTCATTCAAAATAAGCCATTCTGATTGGTTTATGTACTGTCAGTCAACAGTTCTCTATTTTACAACTTTTGCTGGGACTATCATGCATTAGTCTTCAACCAGCAAGACATTTGGTCAAGAATGCTCTTGTTATCAACTATCTGTGGCTGGTTTTGTAGGTTTTCAATTAAACTAGGGTTAGGAAGGACCTCAGTAAGTTATGGAGAGCAAATAAAGCCCTTATGCAAATTAGTTCAGAATTGAGACCATCTGATTGGTTGATGCAATTGTCATTCAAAATACACCATTCTGATTGGTTTATGTACTGTCAGTCAACAGTTCTCTATTTTACAACTTTTGCTGGGACTATCATGCATTAGTCTTCAACCAGCAAGACAATTGGTCAATAATGCTCTTGTTATCAACTATCTGTGGCTGGTTTTGTAGGTTTTCAATTAAACTAGGGTTAGGAAGGACCTCAGTAAGTTATGGAGAGCAAATAAAGCCCTTATGCAAATTAGTTCAGAATTGAGACCATCTGATTGGTTGATGCAATTGTCATTCAAAATACACCATTCTGATTGGTTTATGTACTGTCAGTCAACAGTTTTCTATTTTATAACTTTAGCTGGGACCATCATGCAATAGTCTTCAACCAGCAAGACAATTGGTCAAGAATGTAGTCAACAGTTTTCTATTTTACAACTTTTGCTGGCACCATCACGCAATAGCCTTCAACCAGCAAGACAATTGGTCAAGAATGCTCTTGTTATCAACTATCTGTGGCTGGTTTTGTAGGATTTCAATTAAACTAGGGTTAGGAAGGACCTCAGTAAGTTATGGAAAGCAAATAAAGCCCTTATGCAAATTAGTTTAGAATTAAGACCATCTGATTGGTTGATGCAATTGTCATTCAAAATAAGCCATTCTGATTGGTTTATGTACTGTCAGTCAACAGTTCTCTATTTTACAACTTTTGCTGGGACTATCATGCATTAGTCTTCAACCAGCAAGACATTTGGTCAAGAATGCTCTTGTTATCAACTATCTGTGGCTGGTTTTGTAGGTTTTCAATTAAACTAGGGTTAGGAAGGACCTCAGTAAGTTATGGAGAGCAAATAAAGCCCTTATGCAAATTAGTTCAGAATTGAGACCATCTGATTGGTTGATGCAATTGTCATTCAAAATACACCATTCTGATTGGTTTATGTACTGTCAGTCAACAGTTCTCTATTTTACAACTTTTGCTGGGACTATCATGCATTAGTCTTCAACCAGCAAGACAATTGGTCAAGAATGCTCTTGTTATCAACTATCTGTGGCTGGTTTTGTAGGTTTTCAATTAAACTAGGGTTAGGAAGGACCTCAGTAAGTTATGGAGAGCAAATAAAGCCCTTATGCAAATTAGTTCAGAATTGAGACCATCTGATTGGTTGATGCAATTGTCATTCAAAATACACCATTCTGATTGGTTTATGTACTGTCAGTCAACAGTTTTCTATTTTATAACTTTAGCTGGGACCATCATGCAATAGTCTTCAACCAGCAAGACAATTGGTCAAGAATGTAGTCAACAGTTTTCTATTTTACAACTTTTGCTGGCACCTTCACGCAATAGCCTTCAACCAGCAAGACAATTGGTCAAGAATGCTCTTGTTATCAACTATCTGTGGCTGGTTTTGTAGGATTTCAATTAAACTAGGGTTAGGAAGGACCTCAGTAAGTTATGGAAAGCAAATAAAGCCCTTATGCAAATTAGTTTAGAATTAAGACCATCTGATTGGTTGATGCAATTGTCATTCAAAATAAGCCATTCTGATTGGTTTATGTACTGTCAGTCAACAGTTCTCTATTTTACAACTTTTGCTGGGACTATCATGCATTAGTCTTCAACCAGCAAGACATTTGGTCAAGAATGCTCTTGTTATCAACTATCTGTGGCTGGTTTTGTAGGTTTTCAATTAAACTAGGGTTAGGAAGGACCTCAGTAAGTTATGGAGAGCAAATAAAGCCCTTATGCAAATTAGTTCAGAATTGAGACCATCTGATTGGTTGATGCAATTGTCATTCAAAATACACCATTCTGATTGGTTTATGTACTGTCAGTCAACAGTTCTCTATTTTACAACTTTTGCTGGGACTATCATGCATTAGTCTTCAACCAGCAAGACAATTGGTCAAGAATGCTCTTGTTATCAACTATATGTGGCTGGTTTTGTAGGTTTTCAATTAAACTAGGGTTAGGAAGGACCTCAGTAAGTTATGGAGAGCAAATAAAGCCCTTATGCAAATTAGTTTAGAATTAAGACCATCTGATTGGTTGATGCAATTGTCATTCAAAATAAGCCATTCTGATTGGTTTATGTACTGTCAGTCAACAGTTTTCTATTTTATAACTTTTGCTGGGACTATCATGCATTAGTATTCAACCAGCAAGACATTTGGTCAAAAATGCTCTTGTTATCAACTATCTGTGGCTGGTTTTGTAGGTTTTCAATTAAACTAGGGTTAGGAAGGACCTCAGTAAGTTATGGAGAGCAAATAAAGCCCTTATGCAAATTAGTTCAGAATTGAGATCATCTGATTGGTTGATGCAATTGTCATTCAAAATAAGCCATTCTGATTGGTTTATATACTGTCAGTCAACAGTTTTCTATTTTACAACTTTTGCTGGGACTATCATGCATTAGTCTTCAACCAGCAAGACAATTGGTCAAGAACGTAGTCAACAGTTTTCTATTTTACAACTTTTGCTGGCACCATCACGCAATAGCCTTCAACCAGCAAGACAATTGGTCAAGAATGCTCTTGTTATCAACTATCTGTGGCTTGTTTTGTAGGTTTTCAATTAAACTAGGGTTAGGAAGGACCTCAGTAAGTTATGGAGAGCAAATAAAGCCCTTATGCAAATTAGTTTAGAATTAAGACCATCTGATTGGTTGATGCAATTGTCATTCAAAATAAGCCATTCTGATTGGTTTATGTACTGTCAGTCAACAGCTCTATATTTTACAACTTTTGCTGGGACTATCATGCATTAGTCTTCAACCAGCAAGACATTTGGTAAAGAATGCTCTTGTTATCAACTATCTGTGGCTGGTTTTGTAGGTTTTCAATTAAACTAGGGTTAGGAAGGACCTCAGTAAGTTATGGAGAGCAAATAAAGCCCTTATGCAAATTAGTTTAGAATTAAGACCATCTGATTGGTTGATGCAATTGTCATTCAAAATAAGCCATTCTGATTGGTTTATGTACTGTCAGTCAACAGTTTTCTATTTTATAACTTTTGCTGGGACTATCATGCATTAGTATTCAACCAGCAAGACATTTGGTCAAAAATGCTCTTGTTATCAACTATCTGTGGCTGGTTTTGTAGGTTTTCAATTAAACTAGGGTTAGGAAGGACCTCAGTAAGTTATGGAGAGCAAATAAAGCCCTTATGCAAATTAGTTCAGAATTGAGATCATCTGATTGGTTGATGCAATTGTCATTCAAAATAAGCCATTCTGATTGGTTTATATACTGTCAGTCAACAGTTTTCTATTTTACAACTTTTGCTGGGACTATCATGCATTAGTCTTCAACCAGCAAGACAATTGGTCAAGAACGTAGTCAACAGTTTTCTATTTTACAACTTTTGCTGGCACCATCACGCAATAGCCTTCAACCAGCAAGACAATTGGTCAAGAATGCTCTTGTTATCAACTATCTGTGGCTGGTTTTGTAGGTTTTCAATTAAACTAGGGTTAGGAAGGACCTCAGTAAGTTATGGAGAGCAAATAAAGCCCTTATGCAAATTAGTTTAGAATTAAGACCATCTGATTGGTTGATGCAATTGTCATTCAAAATAAGCCATTCTGATTGGTTTATGTACTGTCAGTCAACAGCTCTATATTTTACAACTTTTGCTGGGACTATCATGCATTAGTCTTCAACCAGCAAGACATTTGGTAAAGAATGCTCTTGTTATCAACTATCTGTGGCTGGTTTTGTAGGTTTTCAATTAAACTAGGGTTAGGAAGGACCTCAGTAAGTTATGGAGAGCAAATAAAGCCCTTATGCAAATTAGTTTAGAATTGAGACCATCTGATTGGTTGATGCAATTGTCATTCAAAATAAGCCATTCTGATTGGTTTATGTACTGTCAGTCAACAGTTCTCTATTTTACAACTTTTGCTGAGACTATCATGCATTAGTCTTCAACCAGCAAGACAATTGGTCAAGAATGCTCTTGTTATCAACTATCTGTGGCTGGTTTTGTAGGTTTTCAATTAAACTAGGGTTAGGAAGGACCTCAGTAAGTTATGGAGAGCAAATAAAGCCCTTATGCAAATTAGTTTAGAATTAAGACCATCTGATTGGTTGATGCAATTGTCATTCAAAATAAGCCATTCTGATTGGTTTATGTACTGTCAGTCAACAGTTCTCTATTTTACAACTTTTGCTGGGACTATCATGCATTAGTATTCAACCAGCAAGACATTTGGTCAAAAATGCTCTTGTTATCAACTATCTGTGGCTGGTTTTGTAGGTTTTCAATTAAACTAGGGTTAGGAAGGACCTCAGTAAGTTATGGAAAAACAAATAAAGCCCTTATGCAAATTAGTTCAGAATTGAGATCATCTGATTGGTTGATGCAATTGTCATTCAAAATAAGGCATTCTGATTGGTTTATATACTGTCAGTCAACAGTTTTCTATTTTACAACTTTTGCTGGGACCATCATGCAATAGTCTTCTACCAGCAAGACAATTGGTCAAGAATGTAGTCAACAGTTTTCTATTTTACAACTTTTGCTGGCACCATCACGCAATAGCCTTCAACCAGCAAGACAATTGGTCAAGAATGTTCTTGTTATCAACTATCTGTGGCTGGTTCTGCAGGTGTTCAATTAGACTAGGGTGAGGAAGGACCTCAGTAAGTTATGAAGAGCAAATAAAGCCATTATGCAAATTAGTTCAGAATTGAGACCATCTGATTGGTTGATGCAACTGTCATTCAAAATAAGCCATTCTGATTGGTTTATGTACCATCAGTCAACAGTTTCCTATTTTACAACGGTTGCTGGGACCATCATGCAATAGTCTTCAACCAGCAAGACAATTGGTCAATAATGTTCTTGTTATCAACTATCTGTGGCTGGTTCTGCAGTTGTTCAATTAGAATAGGGTGAGGAAGGACCTCAGTAAGTTATAAAGAGCAAATAAAGCCCTTATGCAAATTAGTTCAGAATTGAGACCATCTGATTGGTTGATGCAACTGTCATTCAAAATAAGCCATTCTGATTGGTTTATGTACTGTCAGTCAACAGTTCTCTATTTTACAACTTTTGCTGGGACTATCAAGCATTAGTCTTCAACCAGCAAGACAATTGGTCAAGAATGCTCTTGTTATCAACTATCTGTGGCTGGTTTTGTAGGTTTTCAATTAAACTAGGGTTAGGAAGGACCTCAGTAAGTTATGGAGAGCAAATAAAGCCCTTATTCAAATTAGTTCAGAATTGAGATCATCTGATTGGTTGATGCAACTGTCATTCAAAATAAGCCATTCTGATTGGTTTATATACTGTCAGTCAACAGTTTTCTATTTTACAACTTTTGCTGGGACTATCATGCATTAGTCTTCAACCAGCAAGACAATTGGTCAAGAATGCTCTTGTTATCAACTATCTGTGGCTGGTTCTGCAGGTGTTCTATTAGACTAGGGTGAGCAAGGACCTCAGTAAGTTATGAAGAGCAAATAAAGCCCTTATGCAAATTAGTTCAGAATTGAGATCATATGATTGGTTGATGCAACTGTCCTTCAAAATAAGCCATTCTGATTGGTTTATGTACTGTCAGTCAACAGTTTTCTATTTTACAACTTTTGCTGGGACTATCATGCATTAGTCTTCAACCAGCAAGACAATTGGTCAAGAATGCTCTTGTTATCAACTATCTGTGGCTGGTTTTGTAGGTTTTCAATTAAACTAGGGTTAGGAAAGACCTCAGTAAGTTATGGAGAGCAAATAAAGCCCTTATGCAAATTAGTTTAGAATTGAGACCATCTGATTGGTTGATGCAATTGTCATTCAAAATAAGCCATTCTGATTGGTTTATGTGCTGTCAGTCAACAGTTTTCTATTTTATAACTTTTGCTGGGACCATCATGCAATAATCTTTAACCAGAAAGACAATTCGTCAAGAATGTAGTCAACAGTTTTCTATTTTACAACTTTTGCTGGCACCATCACGCAATAGCCTTCAAACAGCAAGACAATTGGTCAAGAATGTTCATGTTATCAACTATCTGTGGCTGGTTCTGCAGGTGTTCAATTAGACTAGGGTGAGGAAGGACCTCAGTAAGTTATGAAGAGCAAATAAAGCCATTATGCAAATTAGTTCAGAATTGAGACCATCTGATTGGTTGATGCAACTGTCATTCAAAATAAGCCATTCTGATTGGTTTATGTACTGTCAGTCAACAGTTTTCTATTTTACAACTTTTGCTGGAACTATCATGCATTATTCTTCAACCAGCAAGACAATTGGTCAAGAGTGCTCTTGTTATCAACTATCTGTGGCTGGTTTTGTAGGTTTTCAATTAAACTAGGGTTAGGAAGGACCTCAGTAAGTTATGAAGAGCAAATAAAGCCCTTATGCAAATTAGTTTAGAATTGAGACCATCTGATTGGTTGATGCAATTGTCATTAAAAATAAGCCATTCTGATTGGTTTATGTGCTGTCAGTCAACAGTTTTCTATTTTATAACTTTTGCTGGGACCATCATGCAATAATCTTTAACCAGAAAGACAATTGGTCAAGAATGTAGTCAACAGTTTTCTATTTTACAACTTTTGCTGGCACCGTCACGCAATAGCCTTCAACCAGCAAGACAATTGGTCAAAAATGCTCTTGTTATCAACTATCTGTGGCTGGTTTTGTAGGTTTTCAATTAAACTAGGGTTAGGAAGGACCTCAGTAAGTTATGGAGAGCAAATAAAGCCCTTATGCAAATTAGTTTAGAATTAAGACCATCTGATTGGTTGATGCAATTGTCATTCAAAATAAGCCATTCTGATTGGTTTATGTACTGTCAGTCAACAGTTTTCTATTTTACAACTTTTGCTGGGACTATCATGCATTAGTCTTCAACCAGCAAGACAATTGGTCAAGAATGCTCTTGTTATCAACTATCTGTGGCTGGTTCTGCAGGTGTTCAATTAAACTAGGGTTAGGAAAGACCTCAGTAAGTTATGGAGAGCAAATAAAGCCCTTATGCAAATTAGTTTAGAATTGAGACCATCTGATTGGTTGATGCAATTGTCATTCAAAATAAGCCATTCTGATTGGTTTATGTGCTGTCAGTCAACAGTTTTCTATTTTATAACTTTTGCTGGGACCATCATGCAATTGTCTTCAACCAGCAAGACAATTGGTCAAGAATGTAGTCAACAGTTTTCTATTTTACAACTTTTGCTGGCACCATCACGCAATAGCCTTCAACCAGCAAGACAATTGGTCAAGAATGCTCTTGTTATCAACTATCTGTGGCTGGTTTTGTAGGTTTTCAATTAAACTAGGGTTAGGAAGGACCTCAGTAAGTTATGGAGAGCATATAAAGCCCTTATGCAAATTAGTTTAGAATTAAGACCATCTGATTGGTTGATGCAATTGTCATTCAAAATAAGCCATTCTGATTGGTTTATGTACTGTCAGTCAACAGTTCTCTATTTTACAACTTTTGCTGGGACTATCATGCATTAGTCTTCAACCAGCAAGACATTTGGTCAAGAATGCTCTTGTTATCAACTATCTGTGGCTGGTTTTGTAGGTTTTCAATTAAACTAGGGTTAGGAAGGACCTCAGTAAGTTATGGAGAGCAAATAAAGCCCTTATGCAAATTAGTTCAGAATTGAGACCATCTGATTGGTTGATGCAATTGTCATTCAAAATACACCATTCTGATTGGTTTATGTACTGTCAGTCAACAGTTCTCTATTTTACAACTTTTGCTGGGACTATCATGCATTAGTCTTCAACCAGCAAGACAATTGGTCAAGAATGCTCTTGTTATCAACTATCTGTGGCTGGTTTTGTAGGTTTTCAATTAAACTAGGGTTAGGAAGGACCTCAGTAAGTTATGGAGAGCAAATAAAGCCCTTATGCAAATTAGTTCAGAATTGAGACCATCTGATTGGTTGATGCAATTGTCATTCAAAATACACCATTCTGATTGGTTTATGTACTGTCAGTCAACAGTTTTCTATTTTATAACTTTAGCTGGGACCATCATGCAATAGTCTTCAACCAGCAAGACAATTGGTCAAGAATGTAGTCAACAGTTTTCTATTTTACAACTTTTGCTGGCACCATCACGCAATAGCCTTCAACCAGCAAGACAATTGGTCAAGAATGCTCTTGTTATCAACTATCTGTGGCTGGTTTTGTAGGATTTCAATTAAACTAGGGTTAGGAAGGACCTCAGTAAGTTATGGAAAGCAAATAAAGCCCTTATGCAAATTAGTTTAGAATTAAGACCATCTGATTGGTTGATGCAATTGTCATTCAAAATAAGCCATTCTGATTGGTTTATGTACTGTCAGTCAACAGTTCTCTATTTTACAACTTTTGCTGGGACTATCATGCATTAGTCTTCAACCAGCAAGACATTTGGTCAAGAATGCTCTTGTTATCAACTATCTGTGGCTGGTTTTGTAGGTTTTCAATTAAACTAGGGTTAGGAAGGACCTCAGTAAGTTATGGAGAGCAAATAAAGCCCTTATGCAAATTAGTTCAGAATTGAGACCATCTGATTGGTTGATGCAATTGTCATTCAAAATACACCATTCTGATTGGTTTATGTACTGTCAGTCAACAGTTCTCTATTTTACAACTTTTGCTGAGACTATCAAGCATTAGTCTTCAACCAGCAAGACAATTGGTCAAGAATGCTCTTGTTATCAACTGTCTGTGGCTGGTTTTGTAGGTTTTCAATTAAACTAGGGTTAGGAAAGACCTCAGTAAGTTATGGAGAGCAAATAAAGCCCTTATGCAAATTAGTTTAAAATTGAGACCATCTGATTGGTTGATGCAATTGTCATTCAAAATAAACCATTCTGATTGGTTTATGTGCTGTCAGTCAACAGTTTTCTATTTTATAACTTTTGCTGGGACCATCATGCAATAGTCTTCAACCAGCAAGACAATTGGTCAAGAATGTAGTTAACAGTTTTCTATTTTACAACTTTTGCTGGCACCATCACGCAATAGCCTTCAACCAGCAAGACAATTGGTCAAGAATGCTCTTGTTATCAACTATCTGTGGCTGGTTTTATAGGTTTTCAATTAAACTAGGGTTAGGAAGGACCTCAGTAAGTTATGGAGAGCAAATAAAGAACTTATGCAAATTAGTTTAGAATTGAGACCATCTGATTGGTTGATGCAATTGTCATTCAAAATACACCATTCTGATTGGTTTATGTACTGTCAGTCAACAGTTCTCTATTTTACAACTTTTGCTGGGACTATCATGCATTAGTCTTCAACCAGCAAGACAATTGGTCAAGAATGCTCTTGTTATCAACTATCTGTGGCTGGTTCTGCAGGTGTTCAATTAGACTAGGGTGAGGAAGGACCTCAGTAAGTTATGAAGAGCAAATAAAGCCCTTATGCAAATTGGTTCAGAATTGAGATCATATGATTGGTTGATGCAACTGTCATTCAAAATAAGCCATTCTGATTGGTTTATGTACTGTCAGTCAACAGTTTTCTATTTTACAACTTTTGCTGGGACTATCATGCATTAGTCTTCAAATAGCAAGACAATTGGTCAAGAATGCTCTTGTTATCAACTATCTGTGGCTGGTTTGGTAGGTTTTCAATTAAACTAGGGTTAGGAAAGACCTCAGTAAGTTATGGAGAGCAAATAAAGCCCTTATGCAAATTAGTTTAGAATTGAGACCATCTGATTGGTTGATGCAATTGTCATTCAAAATAAGCCATTCTGATTGGTTTATGTGCTGTCAGTCAACAGTTTTCTATTTTATAACTTTTGCTGGGACCATCATGCAATAGTCTTCTACCAGCAAGACAATTGGTCAAGAATGTAGTCAACAGTTTTCTATTTTACAACTTTTGCTGGCACCATCACGCAATAGCCTTCAACCAGCAAGACAATTGGTCAAGAATGTTCTTGTTATCAACTATCTGTGGCTGGTTCTGCAGGTGTTCAATTAGACTAGGGTGAGGAAGGAGCTCAGTAAGTTATGAAGAGCAAATAAAGCCATTATGCAAATTAGTTCAGAATTGAGACCATCTGATTGGTTGATGCAACTGTCATTCAAAATAAGCCATTCTGATTGGTTTATGTACCATCAGTCAACAGTTTCCTATTTTACAACGTTTGCTGGGACCATCATGCAATAGTCTTCAACCAGCAAGACAATTGGTCAATAATGTTCTTGTTATCAACTATCTGTGGCTGGTTCTGCAGGTGTTCAATTAGAATAGGGTGAGGAAGGACCTCAGTAAGTTATAAAGAGCAAATAAAGCCCTTATGCAAATTAGTTCAGAATTAAGACCATCTGATTGGTTGATGCAACTGTCATTCAAAATAAGCCATTCTGATTGGTTTATGTACTGTCAGTCAACAGTTCTCTATTTTACAACTTTTGCTGGGACTATCAAGCATTAGTCTTCAACCAGCAAGACAATTGGTCAAGAATGCTCTTGTTATCAACTGTCTGTGGCTGGTTTTGTAGGTTTTCAATTAAACTAGGGTTAGGAAAGACCTCAGTAAGTTATGGAGAGCAAATAAAGCCCTTATGCAAATTAGTTTAAAATTGAGACCATCTGATTGGTTGATGCAATTGTCATTCAAAATAAGCCATTCTGATTGGTTTATGTGCTGTCAGTCAACAGTTTTCTATTTTACAACTTTTGCTGGCACTATCACGCAATAGCCTTCAACCAGCAAGACAATTGGTCAAGAATGCTCTTGTTATCAACTATCTGTGGCTGGTTTTATAGGTTTTCAATTAAACTAGGGTTAGGAAGGACCTCAGTAAGTTATGGAGAGCAAATAAAGAACTTATGCAAATTAGTTTAGAATTGAGACCATCTGATTGGTTGATGCAATTGTCATTCAAAATACACCATTCTGATTGGTTTATGTACTGTCAGTCAACAGTTCTCTATTTTACAACTTTTGCTGGGACTATCATGCATTAGTCTTCAACCAGCAAGACAATTGGTCAAGAATGCTCTTGTTATCAACTATCTGTGGCTGGTTCTGCAGGTGTTCAATTAGACTAGGGTGAGGAAGGACCTCAGTACGTTATGAAGAGCAAATAAAGCCCTTATGCAAATTGGTTCAGAATTGAGATCATATGATTGGTTGATGCAACTGTCATTCAAAATTAGCCATTCTGATTGGTTTATGTACTGTCAGTCAACAGTTTTCTATTTTACAACTTTTGCTGGGACTATCATGCATTAGTCTTCAACTAGCAAGACAATTGGTCAAGAATGTTCTTGTTATCAACTATCTGTGGCTGGTTTGGTAGGTTTTCAATTAAACTAGGGTTAGGAAAGACCTCAGTAAGTTATGGAGAGCAAATAAAGCCCTTATGCAAATTAGTTTAGAATTGAGACCATCTGATTGGTTGATGCAATTGTCATTCAAAATAAGCCATTCTGATTGGTTTATGTGCTGTCAGTCAACAGTTTTCTATTTTATAACTTTTGCTGGGACCATCATGCAATAGTCTTCTACCAGCAAGACAATTGGTCAAGAATGTAGTCAACAGTTTTCTATTTTACAACTTTTGCTGGCACCATCACGCAATAGCCTTCAACCAGCAAGACAATTGGTCAAGAATGTTCTTGTTATCAACTATCTGTGGCTGGTTCTGCAGGTGTTCAATTAGACTAGGGTGAGGAAGGAGCTCAGTAAGTTATGAAGAGCAAATAAAGCCATTATGCAAATTAGTTCAGAATTGAGACCATCTGATTGGTTGATGCAACTGTCATTCAAAATAAGCCATTCTGATTGGTTTATGTACCATCAGTCAACAGTTTCCTATTTTACAACGTTTGCTGGGACCATCATGCAATAGTCTTCAACCAGCAAGACAATTGGTCAATAATGTTCTTGTTATCAACTATCTGTGGCTGGTTCTGCAGGTGTTCAATTAGAATAGGGTGAGGAAGGACCTCAGTAAGTTATAAAGAGCAAATAAAGCCCTTATGCAAATTAGTTCAGAATTGAGACCATCTGATTGGTTGATGCAACTGTCATTCAAAATAAGCAATTCTGATTGGTTTATGTACTGTCAGTCAACAGTTCTCTATTTTACAACTTTTTCTGGGACTATCAAGCATTAGTCTTCAACCAGCAAGACAATTGGTCAAGAATGCTCTTGTTATTAACTATCTGTGGCTGGTTTTGCAGGTTTTCAATTAAACTAGGGTTAGGAAGGACCTCAGTAAGTTATGGAGAGCAAATAAAGCCCTTATGCAAATTAGTTTAGAATTGAGACCATCTGATTGGTTGATGCAATTGTCATTCAAAATAAGCCATTCTGATTGGTTTATGTACTGTCAGTCAACAGTTCTCTATTTTACAACTTTTGCTGGGACTATCATGCATTAGTCTTCAACCAGCAAGACATTTGGTCAAGAATGCTCTTGTTATCAACTATCTGTGGCTGGTTTTGTAGGTTTTCAATTAAACTAGGGTTAGGAAGGACCTCAGTAAGTTATGGAGAGCAAATAAAGCCCTTATGCAAATTAGTTCAGAATTGAGATCATCTGATTGGTTGATGCAACTGTCATTCAAAATAAGCCATTCTGATTGGTTTATATACTGTCAGTCAACAGTTTTCTATTTTACAACTTTTGCTGGGACTATCATGCATTAGTCTTCAACCAGCAAGACAACTGGTCAAGAATGCTCTTGTTATCAACTATCTGTGGCTGGTTCTGCAGGTGTTCAATTAGACTAGGGTGAGGAAGGACCTCAGTAAGTTATGAAGAGCAAATAAAGCCCTTATGCAAATTGGTTCAGAATTGAGATCATATGATTGGTTGATGCAACTGTCATTCAAAATAAGCCATTCTGATTGGTTTATATACTGTCAGTCAACAGTTTTCTATTTTACAACTTTTGCTGGGACTATCATGCATTAGTCTTCAACCAGCAAGACAATTGGTCAAGAATGCTCTTGTTATCAACTATCTGTGGCTGGTTCTGCTGGTGTTCTATTAGACTAGGGTGAGGAAGGACCTCAGTAAGTTATGAAGAGCAAATAAAGCCCTTATGCAAATTAGTTCAGAATTGAGACCATCTGATTGGTTGATGCAATTGTCATTCAAAATAAGCCATTCTGATTGGTTTATGTGCTGTCAGTCAACAGTTTTCTATTTTATAACTTTTGCTGGGACCATCATGCAATAGTCTTCTACCAGCAAGACAATTGGTCAAGAATGTAGTCAACAGTTTTCTATTTTACAACTTTTGCTGGCACCATCACGCAATAGCCTTCAACTAGCAAGACAATTGGTCAAGAATGTTCTTGTTATCAACTATCTGTTGTTTGGTTCTGCAGGTGTTCAATTAGACTAGGGTGAGGAAGGACCTCAGTAAGTTATGAAGAGCAAATAAAGCCATTATGCAAATTAGTTCAGAATTGAGACCATCTGATTGGTTGATGCAACTGTCATTCAAAATAAGCCATTCTGATTGGTTTATATACTGTCAGTCAACAGTTTTCTATTTTACAACTTTTGCTGGGACTATCATGCATTAGTCTTCAACCAGCAAGACAATTGGTCAAGAATGCTCTTGTTATCAACTATCTGTGGCTGGTTCTGCAGGTGTTCAATTAAACTAGGGTTAGGAAAGACCTCAGTAAGTTATGGAGATCAAATAAAGCCCTTATGCAAATTAGTTTAGAATTGAGACCATCTGATTGGTTGATGCAATTGTCATTCAAAATAAGCCATTCTGATTGGTTTATGTACCATCAGTCAACAGTTTCCTATTTTACAACGTTTGCTGGGATCATCATGCATTAGTCTTCAACCAGCAAGACAATTGGTCAAGAATGCTCTTGTTATCAACTATCTGTGGCTGGTTTTGTAGGTTTTCAATTAAACTAGGGTTAGGAAGGACCTCAGTAAGTTATGGAGAGCAAATAAAGCCCTTATGCAAATTAGTTCAGAATTGAGATCATCTGATTGGTTGATGCAACTGTCATTCAAAATAAGCCATTCTGATTGGTTTATATACTGTCAGTCAATAGTTTTCTATTTTACAACTTTTGCTGGGACTATCATGCATTAGTCTTCAACCAGCAAGACAATTGGTCAAGAATGCTCTTGTTATCAACTATCTGTGGCTGGTTCTGCAGGTGTTCAATTAAACTAGGGTTAGGAAAGACCTCAGTAAGTTATGGAGATCAAATAAAGCCCTTATGCAAATTAGTTTAGAATTGAGACCATCTGATTGGTTGATGCAATTGTCATTCAAAATAAGCCATTCTGATTGGTTTATGTACTGTCAGTCAACAGTTCTCTATTTTACAACTTTTGCTGGGACTATCATGCATTAGTCTTCAACCAGCAAGACAATTGGCCAAGAATGCTCTTGTTATCAACTATCTGTGGCTGGTTTTATAGGTTTTCAATTAAACTAGGGTTAGGAAGGACCTCAGTAAGTTATGGAGAGCAAATAAAGCCCTTATGCAAATTAGTTTAGAATAGAGACCATCTGATTGGTTGATGCAATTGTCATTCAAAATACACCATTCTGATTGGTTTATGTACTGTCAGTCAACAGTTCTCTATTTTACAACTTTTGCTGGAACTATCATGCATTAGTCTTCAACCAGCAAGACAATTGGTCAAGAATGCTCTTGTTATCAACTATCTGTGGCTGGTTTTGTAGGTTTTCAATTAAACTAGGGTTAGGAAGGACCTCAGTAAGTTATGGAGAGCAAATAAAGCCCTTATGCAAATTAGTTTAGAATTAAGACCATCTGATTGGTTGATGCAATTGTCATTCAAAATAAGCCATTGTGATTGGTTTATGTACTGTCAGTCAACAGTTCTCTATTTTACAACTTTTGCTGGGACTATCATGCATTAGTCTTCAACCAGCAAGACATTTGGTCAAGAATGCTCTTGTTATCAACTATCTGTGGCTGGTTTTGTAGGTTTTCAATTAAACTAGGGTTAGGAAGGACCTCAGTAAGTTATGGAGAGCAAATAAAGCTCTTATGCAAATTAGTTCAGAATTGAGATCATCTGATTGGTTGATGCAACTGTCATTCAAAATAAGCCATTCTGATTGGTTTATGTGCTGTCAGTCAACAGTTTTCTATTTTATAACTTTTGCTGGGACCATCATGCAATAGTCTTCAACCAGCAAGACAATTGGTCAAGAATGCTCTTGTTATCAACTATCTGTGGCTGGTTTTGTAGGTTTTCAATTAAACTAGGGTTAGGAAGGACCTCAGTAAGTTATGGAGAGCAAATAAAGCTGTTATGCAAATTAGTTCAGAATTGAGATCATCTGATTGGTTGATGCAACTGTCATTCAAAATAAGCCATTCTGATTGGTTTATGTACTGTCAGTCAACAGTTTTTTATTTTACAACTTTTGCTGGGACTATCATGCATTAGTCTTCAACCAGCAAGACAATTGGTCAAGAATGCTCTTGTTATCAACTATCTGTGGCTGGTTCTGCAGGTGTTCAATTAAACTAGGGTTAGGAAAGACCTCAGTAAGTTATGGAGATCAAATAAAGCCCTTATGCAAATTAGTTTAGAATTGAGACCATCTGATTGGTTGATGCAATTGTCATTCAAAATAAGCCATTCTGATTGGTTTATGTACTGTCAGTCAACAGTTCTCTATTTTACAACTTTTGTTGGGACTATCATGCATTAGTCTTCAACCAGCAAGACAATTGGCCAAGAATGCTCTTGTTATCAACTATCTGTGGCTGGTTTTATAGGTTTTCAATTAAACTAGGGTTAGGAAGGACCTCAGTAAGTTATGGAGAGCAAATAAAGCCCTTATGCAAATTAGTTTAGAATAGAGACCATCTGATTGGTTGATGCAATTGTCATTCAAAATACACCATTCTGATTGGTTTATGTACTGTCAGTCAACAGTTCTCTATTTTACAACTTTTGCTGGAACTATCATGCATTAGTCTTCAACCAGCAAGACAATTGGTCAAGAATGCTCTTGTTATCAACTATCTGTGGCTGGTTTTGTAGGTTTTCAATTAAACTAGGGTTAGGAAGGACCTCAGTAAGTTATGGAGAGCAAATAAAGCCCTTATGCAAATTAGTTTAGAATTGAGACCATCTGATTGGTTGATGCAATCGTCATTCAAAATACACCATTCTGCTTTGTTTATGTACTGTCAGTCAACAGTTCTCTATTTTACAACTTTTGCTGGGACTATCATGCATTAGTCTTCAACCAGCAAGACAATTGGTCAAGAATGCTCTTGTTGTCAACTATCTGTGGCTGGTTTTGTAGGTTTTCAATTAAACTAGGGTTAGGAAGGACATCAGTAAGTTATGGAGAGCAAATAAAGCCCTTATGCAAATTAGTTTAGAATTGAGACCATCTGATTGGTTGATTCAATTGTCATTCAAAATACACCATTCTGATTGGTTTATGTACTGTCAGTCAACAGTTCTCTATTTTACAACTTTTGCAGGGACTATCATGCATTAGTCTTCAACCAGCAAGACAATTGGTCAAGAATGCTCTTGCTATCAACTATCTGTGGCTGGTTTTGTAGGTTTTCAATTAAACTAGGGTTAGGAAGGACCTCAGTAAGTTATGGAGAGCAAATAAAGCCCTTATGCAAATTAGTTTAGAATTAAGACCATCTGATTGGTTGATGCAATTGTCATTCAAAATAAGCCATTCTGATTGGTTTATGTACTGTCAGTCAACAGTTCTCTATTTTACAACTTTTGCTGGGACTATCATGCATTAGTCTTCAACCAGCAAGACATTTGGTCAAGAATGCTCTTGTTATCAACTATCTGTGGCTGGTTTTGTAGGTTTTCAATTAAACTAGGGTTAGGAAGGACCTCAGTAAGTTATGGAGAGCAAATAAAGCCCTTATGCAAATTAGCTTAGAATTGAGACCATCTGATTGGTCGATGCAATTGTCATTCAAAATAAGCCATTTTTGATTGGTTTATGTACTGTCAGTCAACAGTTCTCTATTTTACAACTTTTGCTGGGACTATCATGTATTAGTCTTCAACCAGCAAGACAATTGGTCAAGAATGCTCTTGTTATCAACTATCTGTGGCTGGTTTTATAGGTTTTCAATTAAACTAGGGTTAGGAAGGACCTCAGTAAGTTATGGAGAGCAAATAAAGCCCTTATGCAAATTAGTTCAGAATTGAGACCATCTGATTGGTTGATGCAATCGTCATTCAAAATACACCATTCTGATTTGTTTATGTACTGTCAGTCAACAGTTCTCTATTTTACATCTTTTTCTGGGACTATCATGCATTAGTCTTCAACTAGCAAGACAATTGGTCAATAATGCTCTTGTTATCAACTATCTGTGGCTGGTTTGGTAGGTTTTCAATTAAACTAGGGTTAGGAAAGACCTCAGTAAGTTATGGAGAGCAAATAAAGCCCTTATGCAAATTAGTTTAGAATTGAGACCATCTGATTGGTTGATGCAATTGTCATTCAAAATAAGCCATTCTGATTGGTTTATGTGCTGTCAGTCAACAGTTTTCTATTTTATAACTTTTGCTGGGACCATCATGCAATAGTCTTCTACCAGCAAGACAATTGGTCAAGAATGTAGTCAACAGTTTTCTATTTTACAACTTTTGCTGGCACCATCACGCAATAGCCTTCAACCAGCAAGACAATTGGTCAAGAATGTTCTTGTTATCAACTATCTGTGGCTGGTTCTGCAGGTGTTCAATTAGACTAGGGTGAGGAAGGAGCTCAGTAAGTTATGAAGAGCAAATAAAGCCATTATGCAAATTAGTTCAGAATTGAGACCATCTGATTGGTTGATGCAACTGTCATTCAAAATAAGCCATTCTGATTGGTTTATGTACCATCAGTCAACAGTTTCCTATTTTACAACGTTTGCTGGGACCATCATGCAATAGTCTTCAACCAGCAAGACAATTGGTCAATAATGTTCTTGTTATCAACTATCTGTGGCTGGTTCTGCAGGTGTTCAATTAGAATAGGGTGAGGAAGGACCTCAGTAAGTTATAAAGAACAAATAAAGCCCTTATGCAAATTAGTTCAGAATTGAGACCATCTGATTGGTTGATGCAACTGTCATTCAAAATAAGCAATTCTGATTGGTTTATGTACTGTCAGTCAACAGTTCTCTATTTTACAACTTTTGCTGGGACTATCAAGCATTAGTCTTCAACCAGCAAGACAATTGGTCAAGAATGCTCTTGTTATCAACTATCTGTGGCTGGTTTTGTAGGTTTTCAATTAAACTAGGGTTAGGAAGGACCTCAGTAAGTTATGGAGAGCAAATAAAGCCCTTATGCAAATTAGTTTAGAATTGAGACCATCTGATTGGTTGATGCAATTGTCATTAAAAATAAGCCATTCTGATTGGTTTATGTGCTGTCAGTCAACAGTTTTCTATTTTATAACTTTTGCTGGGACCATCATGCAATAATCTTTAACCAGAAAGACAATTCGTCAAGAATGTAGTCAACAGTTTTCTATTTTACAACTTTTGCTGGCACCATCACTCAATAGCCTTCAAACAGCAAGACAATTGGTCAAGAATGTTCATGTTATCAACTATCTGTGGCTGGTTCTGCAGGTGTTCAATTAGACTAGGGTGAGGAAGGACCTCAGTAAGTTATGAAGAGCAAATAAAGCCATTATGCAAATTAGTTCAGAATTGAGACCATCTGATTGGTTGATGCAACTGTCATTCAAAATAAGCCATTCTGATTGGTTTATATACTGTCAGTCAACAGTTTTCTATTTTACAACTTTTGCTGGGACTATCATGCATTAGTCTTCAACCAGCAAGACAATTGGTCAAGAATGCTCTTGTTATCAACTATCTGTGGCTGGTTCTGCAGGTGTTCAATTAGACTAGGGTGAGGAAGGACCTCAGTAAGTTATGAAGAGCAAATAAAGCCCTTATGCAAATTGGTTCAGAATTGAGATCATATGATTGGTTGATGCAACTGTCATTCAAAATAAGCCATTCTGATTGGTTTATGTACTGTCAGTCAACAGTTTTCTATTTTACAACTTTTGCTGGGACTATCATGCATTAGTCTTCAACCAGCAAGACAATTGGTCAAGAATGCTCTTGTTATCAACTATCTGTGGCTGGTTTTGTAGGTTTTCAATTAAACTAGGGTTAGGAAAGACCTCAGTAAGTTATGGAGAGCAAATAAAGCCCTTATGCAAATTAGTTTAGAATTGAGACCATCTGATTGGTTGATGCAATTGTCATTCAAAATAAACCATTCTGATTGGTTTATGTGCTGTCAGTCAACAGTTTTCTATTTTACAACTTTTGCTGGGACTATCATGCATTAGTCTTCAACCAGCAAGACAATTGGTCAAGAATGCTCTTGTTATCAACTATCTGTGGCTGGTTTTGTAGGTTTTCAATTAAACTAGGGTTAGGAAAGACCTCAGTAAGTTATGGAGAGCAAATAAAGCCCTTATGCAAATTAGTTTAGAATTGAGACCATCTGATTGGTTGATGCAATTGTCATTCAAAATAAGCCATTCTGATTGGTTTATGTGCTGTCAGTCAACAGTTTTCTATTTTATAACTTTTGCTGGGACCATCATGCAATAGTCTTCAACCAGCAAGACAATTGGTCAAGAATGTAGTCAACAGTTTTCTATTTTACAACTTTTGCTGGCACCATCACGCAATAGCCTTCAACCAGCAAGACAATTGGTCAAGAATGCTCTTGTTATCAACTATCTGTGGCTGGTTTTATAGGTTTTCAATTAAACTAGGGTTAGGAAGGACCTCAGTAAGTTATGGAGAGCAAATAAAGCCCCTATGCAAATTAGTTTAGAATTGAGACCATCTGATTGGTTGATGCAATTGTCATTCAAAATACACCATTCTGATTGGTTTATGTACTGTCAGTCAACAGTTCTCTATTTTACAACTTTTGCTGGGACTATCATGCATTAGTCTTCAACCAGCAAGACAATTGGTCAAGAATGCTCTTGTTATCAACTATCTGTGGCTGGTTTTGTAGGTTTTCAAATAAACTAGGGTTAGGAAGGACCTCAGTAAGTTATGGAGAGCAAATAAAGCCCTTATGCAAATTAGTTCAGAATTGAGACCATCTGATTGGTTGATGCAATTGTCATTCAAAATAAGCCATTCTGATTGGTTTATGTACTGTCAGTCAACAGTTCTCTATTTTACAACTTTTGCTGGGACTATCATGCATTAGTCTTCAACCAGCAAGACATTTGGTCAAGAATGCTCTTGTTATCAACTATCTGTGGCTGGTTTTGTAGGTTTTCAATTAAACTAGGGTTAGGAAGGACCTCAGTAAGTTATGGAGAGCAAATAAAGCCCTTATGCAAATTAGTTCAGAATTGAGATCATCTGATTGGTTGATGCAACTGTCATTCAAAATAAGCCATTCTGATTGGTTTATATACTGTCAGTCAACAGTTTTCTATTTTACAACTTTTGCTGGGACTATCATGCATTAGTCTTCAACCAGCAAGACAATTGGTCAAGAATGTAGTCAACAGTTTTCTATTTTACAACTTTTGCTGGCACCATCACGCAATAGCCTTCAACCAGCAAGACAATTGGTCAAGAATGCTCTTGTTATCAACTATCTGTGGCTGGTTTTATAGGTTTTCAATTAAACTAGGGTTAGGAAGGACCTCAGTAAGTTATGGAGAGCAAATAAAGCCCTTATGCAAATTAGTTTAGCATTGAGACCATCTGATTGGTTGATGCAATTGTCATTCAAAATAAGCCATTCTGATTGGTTTATGTACTGTCAGTCAACAGTTCTCTATTTTACAACTTTTGCTGGGACTATCATGCATTAGTCTTCAACCAGCAAGACATTTGGTTAAGAATGCTCTTGTTATCAACTATCTGTGGCTGGTTTTGTAGGTGTTCAATTAGACTAGGGTGAGGAAGGACCTCAGTAAGTTATGAAGAGCAAATAAAGCCCTTATGCAAATTGGTTCAGAATTGAGATCATATGATTGGTTGATGCAACTGTCATTCAAAATAAGCCATTCTGATTGGTTTATGTACTGTCAGTCAACAGTTTTCTATTTTACAACTTTTGCTGGGACTATCATGCATTAGTCTTCAACCAGCAAGACAATTGGTCAAGAATGCTCCTGTTATCAACTATCTGTGGCTGGTTTTGTAGGTTTTCAATTAAACTAGGGTTAGGAAAGACCTCAGTAAGTTATGGAGAGCAAATCAAGCCCTTATGCAAATTAGTTTAGAATTGAGACCATCTGATTGGTTGATGCAATTGTCATTCAAAATAAGCCATTCTGATTGGTTTATGTGCTGTCAGTCAACAGTTTTCTATTTTATAACTTTTGCTGGGACCATCATGCAATAGTCTTCTACCAGCAAGACAATTTGTCAAGAATGTAGTCAACAGTTTTCTATTTTACAACTTTTGCTGGCACCATCACGCAATAGCCTTCAATCAGCAAGACAATTGGTCAAGAATGTTCTTGTTATCAACTATCTGTGGCTGGTTCTGCAGGTGTTCAATTAGACTAGGGTGAGGAAGGACCTCAGTAAGTTATGAAGAGCAAATAAAGCCATTATGCAAATTAGTTCAGAATTGAGACCATCTGATTGGTTGATGCAACTGTCATTCAAAATAAGCCATTCTGATTGGTTTATGTACCATCAGTCAACAGTTTCCTATTTTACAACTTTTGCTGGGACTATCATGCATTAGTCTTCAACCAGCAAGACAATTGGTCAAGAATGCTCTTGTTATCAACTATCTGTGGCTGGTTTTATAGGTTTTCAATTAAACTAGGGTTAGGAAGGACATCAGTCAGTTATGGAGAGCAAATAAAGCCCTTATGCAAATTAGTTTAGAATTGAGACCATCTGATTGGTTAATGCAATTGTCATTCAAAATAAACCATTCTGATTGGTTTATGTACTGTCAGTCAACAGTTCTTTATTTTACAACTTTTGCTGGGACTATCATGCATTAGTCTTCAACCAGCAAGACAATTGGTAAAGAATGCTCTTGTTATCAACTATCTGTGGCTGGTTTTGTAGGTTTTCAATTAAACTAGGGTTAGGAAAGACCTCAGTAAGTTATGGAGAGCAAATCAAGCCCTTATGCAAATTAGTTTAGAATTGAGACCATCTGATTGGTTGATGCAATTGTCATTCAAAATAAGCCATTCTGATTGGTTTATGTGCTGTCAGTCAACAGTTTTCTATTTTATAACTTTTGCTGGGACCATCATGCAATAGTCTTCTACCAGCAAGACAATTTGTCAAGAATGTAGTCAACAGTTTTCTATTTTACAACTTTTGCTGGCACCATCACGCAATAGCCTTCAATCAGCAAGACAATTGGTCAAGAATGTTCTTGTTATCAACTATCTGTGGCTGGTTCTGCAGGTGTTCAATTAGACTAGGGTGAGGAAGGACCTCAGTAAGTTATGAAGAGCAAATAAAGCCATTATGCAAATTAGTTCAGAATTGAGACCATCTGATTGGTTGATGCAACTGTCATTCAAAATAAGCCATTCTGATTGGTTTATGTACCATCAGTCAACAGTTTCCTATTTTACAACGTTTGCTGGGACCATCATGCAATAGTCTTCAACCAGCAAGACAATTGGTCAATAATGTTCTTGTTATCAACTATCGGTGGCTGGTTCTGCAGGTGTTCAATTAGAATAGGGTGAGGAAGGACCTCAGTAAGTTATAAAGAGCAAATTAAGCCCTTATGCAAATTAGTTCAGAATTGAGACCATCTGATTGGTTGATGCAACTGTCATTCAAAATAAGCCATTATGATTGGTTTATGTACCATCAGTCAACAGTTTCCTATTTTACAACTTTTGCTGGGACTATCATGCATTAGTCTTCAACCAGTAAGACAATTGGTCAAGAATGCTCTTGTTATCAACTATCTGTGGCTGGTTTTATAGGTTTTCAATTAAACTAGGGTTAGGAAGGACATCAGTCAGTTATGGAGAGCAAATAAAGCCCTTATGCAAATTAGTTTAGAATTGAGACCATCTGATTGGTTAATGCAATTGTCATTCAAAATAAACCATTCTGATTGGATTATGTACTGTCAGTCAACAGTTCTTTATTTTACAACTTTTGCTGGGACTATCATGCATTAGTCTTCAACCAGCAAGACAATTGGTAAAGAATGCTCTTGTTATCAACTATCTGTGGCTGGTTTTGTAGGTTTTCAATTAAACTAGGGTTAGGAAGGACCTCAGTAAGTTATGGAGAGCAAATAAAGCCCTTATGCAAATTAGTTCAGAGTTGAGACCATCTGATTGGTTGATGCAATTGTCATTCAAAATAAGCCATTCTGATTGGTTTATGTGCTGTCAGTCAACAGTTTTCTATTTTATAACTTTTGCTGGGACCATCATGCAATAATCTTCAACCAGCAAAACAATTCGTCAAGAATGTAGTCAACCGTTTTCTATTTTACAACTTTTGCTGGCACCATCACGCAATAGCCTTCAAACAGCAAGACAATTGGTCAAGAATGTTCATGTTATCAACTATCTGTGGCTGGTTCTGCAGGTGTTCAATTAGACTAGGGTGAGGAAGGACCTCACTAAGTTATGAAGAGCAAATAAAGCCCTTATGCAAATTAGTTCAGAATTGAGATCATCTGATTGGTTGATGCAACTGTCATTCAAAATAAGCCATTCTGATTGGTTTATGTACTGTCAGTCAACAGTTTTCTATTTTACAACTTTTTGCTGGGACTATCATGCATTAGTCTTCAACCAGCAAGACAATTGGTCAAGAATGCTCTTGTTATCAACTATCTGTGGCTGGTTTTGTAGGTTTTCAATTAAACTAGGGTTAGGAAGGACCTCAGTAAGTTATGGAGAGCAAATAAACCCCTATGCAAATTAGTTTAGAATTGAGACCATCTGATTGGTTGATGCAATTGTCATTCAAAATAAGCCATTCTGATTGGTTTATGTGCTGTCAGTCAACAGTTTTCTATTTTATAACTTTTGCTGGGACCATCATGCAATAGTCTTCTACCAGCAAGACAATTGGTCAAGAATGTAGTCAACAGTTTTCTATTTTACAACTTTTGCTGGCACCATCACGCAATAGCCTTCAACCAGCAAGACAATTGGTCAAGAATGTTCTTGTTATCAACTATCTGTGGCTGGTTCTGCAGGTGTTCTATTAGACTAGGGTGAGGAAGGACCTCAGTAAGTTATGAAGAGCAAATAAAGCCATTATGCAAATTAGTTCAGAATTGAGACCATCTGATTGGTTGATGCAACTGTCATTCAAAATAAGCCATTCTGATTGGTTTATGTACCATCAGTCAACAGTTTCCTATTTTACAACGGTTGCTGGGACCATCATGCAATAGTCTTCAACCAGCAAGACAATTGGTCAATAATGTTCTTGTTATCAACTATCTGTGGCTGGTTCTGCAGTTGTTCAATTAGAATAGGGTGAGGAAGGACCTCAGTAAGTTATAAAGAGCAAATAAAGCCCTTATGCAAATTAGTTCAGAATTGAGGCCATCTGATTGGTTGATGCAACTGTCATTCAAAATAAGCCATTCTGATTGGTTTATGTACTGTCAGTCAACAGTTCTCTATTTTACAACTTTTGCTGGGACTATCAAGCATTAGTCTTCAACCAGCAAGACAATTGGTCAAGAATGCTCTTGTTATCAACTATCTGTGGCTGGTTTTGTAGGTTTTCAATTAAACTAGGGTTAGGAAGGACCTCAGTAAGTTATGGAGAGCAAATAAAGCCCTTATTCAAATTAGTTCAGAATTGAGATCATCTGATTGGTTGATGCAACTGTCATTCAAAATAAGCCATTCTGATTGGTTTATATACTGTCAGTCAACAGTTTTCTATTTTACAACTTTTGCTGGGACTATCATGCATTAGTCTTCAACCAGCAAGACAATTGGTCAAGAATGCTCTTGTTATCAACTATCTGTGGCTGGTTCTGCAGGTGTTCTATTAGACTAGGGTGAGCAAGGACCTCAGTAAGTTATGAAGAGCAAATAAAGCCCTTATGCAAATTAGTTCAGAATTGAGATCATATGATTGGTTGATGCAACTGTCCTTCAAAATAAGCCATTCTGATTGGTTTATGTACTGTCAGTCAACAGTTTTCTATTTTACAACTTTTGCTGGGACTATCATGCATTAGTCTTCAACCAGCAAGACAATTGGTCAAGAATGCTCTTGTTATCAACTATCTGTGGCTGGTTTTGTAGGTTTTCAATTAAACTAGGGTTAGGAAAGACCTCAGTAAGTTATGGAGAGCAAATAAAGCCCTTATGCAAATTAGTTTAGAATTGAGACCATCTGATTGGTTGATGCAATTGTCATTCAAAATAAGCCATTCTGATTGGTTTATGTGCTGTCAGTCAACAGTTTTCTATTTTATAACTTTTGCTGGGACCATCATGCAATAATCTTTAACCAGAAAGACAATTCGTCAAGAATGTAGTCAACAGTTTTCTATTTTACAACTTTTGCTGGCACCATCACGCAATAGCCTTCAAACAGCAAGACAATTGGTCAAGAATGTTCATGTTATCAACTATCTGTGGCTGGTTCTGTAGGTGTTCAATTAGACTAGGGTGAGGAAGGACCTCAGTAAGTTATGAAGAGCAAATAAAGCCATTATGCAAATTAGTTCAGAATTGAGACCATCTGATTGGTTGATGCAACTGTCATTCAAAATAAGCCATTCTGATTGGTTTATGTACTGTCAGTCAACAGTTTTCTATTTTACAACTTTTGCTGGAACTATCATGCATTATTCTTCAACCAGCAAGACAATTGGTCAAGAGTGCTCTTGTTATCAACTATCTGTGGCTGGTTTTGTAGGTTTTCAATTAAACTAGGGTTAGGAAGGACCTCAGTAAGTTATGAAGAGCAAATAAAGCCCTTATGCAAATTAGTTTAGAATTGAGACCATCTGATTGGTTGATGCAATTGTCATTAAAAATAAGCCATTCTGATTGGTTTATGTGCTGTCAGTCAACAGTTTTCTATTTTATAACTTTTGCTGGGACCATCATGCAATAATCTTTAACCAGAAAGACAATTGGTCAAGAATGTAGTCAACAGTTTTCTATTTTACAACTTTTGCTGGCACCGTCACGCAATAGCCTTCAACCAGCAAGACAATTGGTCAAAAATGCTCTTGTTATCAACTATCTGTGGCTGGTTTTGTAGGTTTTCAATTAAACTAGGGTTAGGAAGGACCTCAGTAAGTTATGGAGAGCAAATAAAGCCCTTATGCAAATTAGTTCAGAATTGAGATCATCTGATTGGTTGATGCAACTGTCATTCAAAATAAGCCATTCTGATTGGTTTATATACTGTCAGTCAACAGTTTTCTATTTTACAACTTTTGCTGGGACTATCATGCATTAGTCTTCAACCAGCAAGACAATTGGTCAAGAATGCTCTTGTTATCAACTATCTGTGGCTGGTTCTGCAGGTGTTCTATTAGACTAGGGTGAGCAAGGACCTCAGTAAGTTATGAAGAGCAAATAAAGCCCTTATGCAAATTAGTTCAGAATTGAGACCATCTGATTGGTTGATGCAACTGTCATTCAAAATAAGCCATTCTGATTGGTTTATGTACTGTCAGATAACAGTTCTCTATTTTACAACTTTTGCTGGGACTATCATGCATTAGTCTTCAACCAGCAAGACAATTGGTCAAGAAAGCTCTTGTTATCAACTATCTGTGGCTGGTTTTGTAGGTTTTCAATTAAACTAGGGTTAGGAAGGACCTCAGTAAGTTATGGAGAGCAAATAAAGCCCTAATGCAAATTAGTTCAGAATTGAGATCATCTGATTGGTTGATGCAACTGTCATTCAAAATAAGCCATTCTGATTGGTTTATATACTGTCAGTCAACAGTTTTCTATTTTACAACTTTTGCTGGGACTATCATGCATTAGTCTTCAACCAGCAAGACAATTGGTCAAGAATGCTCTTGTTATCAACTATCTGTGGCTGGTTCTGCAGGTGTTCTATTAGACTAGGGTGAGCAAGGACCTCAGTAAGTTATGAAGAGCAAATAAAGCCCTTATGCAAATTAGTTTAGAATTGAGATCATATGATTGGTTGATGCAATTGTCATTCAAAATAAGCCATTCTGATTGGTTTATGTACTGTCAGTAAAAAGTTTTCTATTTTATAACTTTTGCTGGGACCATCATGCAATAGTCTTCAACCAGCAAGACAATTGGTCAAGAATGTAGTCAACAGTTTTCTATTTTACAACTTTTGCTGGCACCATCACGCAATAGCCTTCAACCAGCAAGACAATTGGTCAAGAATGCTCTTGTTATCAACTATCTGTGGCTGGTTTTATAGGTTTTCAATTAAACTAGGGTTAGGAAGGACCTCAGTAAGTTATGGAGAGCAAAAAAAGCCCCTATGCAAATTAGTTTAGAATTGAGACCATCTGATTGGTTGATGCAATTGTCATTCAAAATACACCATTCTGATTGGTTTATGTACTGTCAGTCAACAGTTCTCTATTTTACAACTTTTGCTGGGACTATCATGCATTAGTCTTCAACCAGCAAGACAATTGGTCAAGAATGCTCTTGTTATCAACTATCTGTGGCTGGTTTTGTAGGTTTTCAATTAAACTAGGGTTAGGAAGGACCTCAGTAAGTTATGGAGAGCAAATAAAGCCCTTATGCAAATTAGTTCAGAATTGAGATCATCTGATTGGTTGATGCAACTGTCATTCAAAATAAGCCATTCTGATTGGTTTATATACTGTCAGTCAACAGTTTTCTATTTTACAACTTTTGCTGGGACTATCATGCATTAGTCTTCAACCAGCAAGACAATTGGTCAAGAATGTAGTCAACAGTTTTCTATTTTACAACTTTTGCTGGCACCATCACGCAATAGCCTTCAACCAGCAAGACAATTGTTCAAGAATGCTTTTGTTATCAACTATCTGTGGCTGGTTTTATAGGTTTTCAATTAAACTAGGGTTAGGAAGGACCTCAATAAGTTATGGAGAGCAAATAAAGCCCTTATGCAAATTAGTTTAGAATTGAGACCATCTGATTGGTTGATGCAATTGTCATTCAAAATAAGCCATTCTGATTGGTTTATGTACTGTCAGTCAACAGTTCTCTATTTTACAACTTTTGCTGGGACTATCATGCATTAGTCTTCAACCAGCAAGACATTTGGTTAAGAATGCTCTTGTTATCAACTATCTGTGGCTGGTTTTGTAGGTTTTCAATTAAACTAGGGTTAGGAAGGACCTCAGTAAGTTATGGAGAGCAAATAAAGCCCTTATGCAAATTGGTTCAGAATTGAGATCATATGATTGGTTGATGCAACTGTCATTCAAAATAAGCCATTCTGATTGGTTTATCTACTGTCAGTCAACAGTTTTCTATTTTACAACTTTTGCTGGTACTATCATGCATTAGTCTTCAACCAGCAAGACAATTGGTCAAGAATGCTCTTGTTATCAACTATCTGTGTCTGGTTTTGTAGGTTTTAAATTAAACTAGGGTTAGGAAAGACCTCAGTAAGTTATGGAGAGCAAATAAAGCCCTTATGCAAATTAGTTTAGAATTGAGACCATCTGATTGGTTGATGCAATTGTCATTCAAAATAAGCCATTCTGATTGGTTTATGTGCTGTCAGTCAACAGTTTTCTATTTTATAACTTTTGCTGGGACCATCATGCAATAGTCTTCTACCAGCAAGACAATTTGTCAAGAATGTAGTCAACAGTTTTCTATTTTACAACTTTTGCTGGCACCATCACGCAATAGCCTTCAACCAGCAAGACAATTGGTCAAGAATGTTCTTGTTATCAACTATCTGTGGCTGGTTCTGCAGGTGTTCAATTAGACTAGGGTGAGGAAGGACCTCACTAAGTTATGAAGAGCAAATAAAGCCCTTATGCAAATTAGTTCAGAATTGAGATCATCTGATTGGTTGATGCAACTGTCATTCAAAATAAGCCATTCTGATTGGTTTATGTACCATCAGTCAACAGTTTCCTATTTTACAACGTTTGCTGGCACCATCACGCAATAGCCTTCAACCAGCAAGACATTTGGTCAAGAATGCTCTTGTTATCAACTATCTGTGGCTGGTTTTGTAGGTTTTCAATTAAACTAGGGTTAGGAAGGACCTCAGTAAGTTATGGAGAGCAAATAAAGCCCTTATGCAAATTAGTTCAGAAATGAGATCACCTGATTGGTTGATGCAACTGTCATTCAAAATAAGCCATTCTGATTGGTTTATATACTGTCAGTCAACAGTTTTCTATTTTGCAACTTTTGCTGGGACTATCATGCATTAGTCTTCAACCAGCAAGACAATTGGTCAAGAATGTAGTCAACAGTTTTCTATTTTACAACTTTTGCTGGCACCATCACGCAATAGCCTTCAACCAGCAAGACAATTGGTCAAGAATGCTCTTGTTATCAACTTTTCTGTGGCTGGTTTTATAGGTTTTCAATTAAACTAGGGTTAGGAAGGACCTCAGTAAGTTATGGAGAGCAAATAAAGCCATTATGCAAATTAGTTTAGAATTGAGACCATCTGATTGGTTGATGCAATTGTCATTCAAAATAAGCCATTCTGATTGGTTTATGTACTGTCAGTCAACAGTTCTCTATTTTACAACTTTTGCTGGGACTATCATGCATTAGTCTTCAACCAGCAAGACATTTGTTTAAGAATGCTCTTGTTATCAACTATCTGTGGCTGGTTTTGTAGGTTTTCAATTAAACTAGGGTTAGGAAGGACCTCAGTAAGTTATAAAAAGCAAATAAAGCCCTTATGCAAATTAGTTCAGAATTGAGACCATCTGATTGGTTGATGCAACTGTCATTCAAAATAAGCCATTCTGATTGGTTTATGTACTGTCAGATAACAGTTCTCTATTTTACAACTTTTGCTGGGACTATCAAGCATTAGTCTTCAACCAGCAAGACAATTGGTCAAGAATGCTCTTGTTATCAACTATCTGTGGCTAGTTTTGTAGGTTTTCAATTAAACTAGGGTTATGAAGGACCTCAGTAAGTTATGGAGAGCAAATAAAGCCCTTATGCAAATTAGTTCAGAATTGAGATCATCTGATTGGTTGATGCAACTGTCATTCAAAATAAGCCATTCTGATTGGTTTATATACTGTCAGTCAACAGTTTTCTATTTTACAACTTTTGCTGGGACTATCATGCATTAGTCTTCAACCAGCAAGACAATTGGTCAAGAATGCTCTTGTTATCAACTATCTGTGGCTGGTTTTGTAGGTTTTCAATTAAACTAGGGTTAGGAAGGACCTCAGTAAGTTATGGAGAGCAAATAAAGCCCTTATGCAAATTAGTTTAGAATTGAGACCATCTGATTGGTTGATGCAATTGTCATTCAAAATACACCATTCTGATTGGTTTATGTACTGTCAGTCAACAGTTCTCTATTTTACAACTTTTGCTGGGACTATCATGCATTAGTCTTCAACCAGCAAGACAATTGGTCAAGAATGCTCTTGTTATCAACTATCTGTGGCTGGTTTTGTAGGTTTTCAATTAAACTAGGGTTAGGAAGGACCTCAGTAAGTTATGGAGAGCAAATAAAGCCCTTATGCAAATTAGTTTAGAATTAAGACCATCTGATTGGTTGATGCAATTGTCATTCAAACTACACCATTCTGATTGGTTTATGTACTGTCAGTCAACAGTTCTCTATTTTACAACTTTTGCTGGGACTATCATGCATTAATCTTCAACCAGCAAGACAATTGGTCAAGAATGCTCTTGTTATTAACTATCTGTGGCTGGTTTTGTAGGTTTTCAATTAAACTAGGGTTAGGAAGGACCTCAGTAAGTTATGGAGAGCAAATAAAGCCCCTATGCAAATTAGTTCAGAATTGAGACCATCTGATTGGTTGATGCAATTGTCATTCAAAATAAGCCATTCTGATTGGTTTATGTACTGTCAGTCAACAGTTCTCTATTTCACAACTTTTGCTGGGACTATCATGCATTAGTCTTCAACCAGCAAGACATTTGGTCAAGAATGCTCTTGTTATCAACTATCTGTGGCTGGTTTTGTAGGTTTTCAATTAAACTAGGGTTAGGAAGGACCTCAGTAAGTTATGGAGAGCAAATAAAGCCCTTATGCAAATTAGTTCAGAATTGAGATCATCTGATTGGTTGATGCAACTGTCATTCAAAATAAGCCATTCTGATTGGTTTATCTACTGTCAGTCAACAGTTTTCTATTTTACAACTTTTGCTGGTACTATCATGCATTAGTCTTCAACCAGCAAGACAATTGGTCAAGAATGCTCTTGTTATCAACTATCTGTGTCTGGTTTTGTAGGTTTTAAATTAAACTAGGGTTAGGAAAGACCTCAGTAAGTTATGGAGAGCAAATAAAGCCCTTATGCAAATTAGTTTAGAATTGAGACCATCTGATTGGTTGATGCAATTGTCATTCAAAATAAGCCATTCTGATTGGTTTATGTGCTGTCAGTCAACAGTTTTCTATTTTATAACTTTTGCTGGGACCATCATGCAATAGTCTTCTACCAGCAAGACAATTTGTCAAGAATGTAGTCAACAGTTTTCTATTTTACAACTTTTGCTGGCACCATCACGCAATAGCCTTCAACCAGCAAGACAATTGGTCAAGAATGTTCTTGTTATCAACTATCTGTGGCTGGTTCTGCAGGTGTTCAATTAGACTAGGGTGAGGAAGGACCTCACTAAGTTATGAAGAGCAAATAAAGCCCTTATGCAAATTAGTTCAGAATTGAGATCATCTGATTGGTTGATGCAACTGTCATTCAAAATAAGCCATTCTGATTGGTTTATGTACCATCAGTCAACAGTTTCCTATTTTACAACGTTTGCTGGCACCATCACGCAATAGCCTTCAACCAGCAAGACATTTGGTCAAGAATGCTCTTGTTATCAACTATCTGTGGCTGGTTTTGTAGGTTTTCAATTAAACTAGGGTTAGGAAGGACCTCAGTAAGTTATGGAGAGCAAATAAAGCCCTTATGCAAATTAGTTCAGAAATGAGATCACCTGATTGGTTGATGCAACTGTCATTCAAAATAAGCCATTCTGATTGGTTTATATACTGTCAGTCAACAGTTTTCTATTTTGCAACTTTTGCTGGGACTATCATGCATTAGTCTTCAACCAGCAAGACAATTGGTCAAGAATGTAGTCAACAGTTTTCTATTTTACAACTTTTGCTGGCACCATCACGCAATAGCCTTCAACCAGCAAGACAATTGGTCAAGAATGCTCTTGTTATCAACTTTTCTGTGGCTGGTTTTATAGGTTTTCAATTAAACTAGGGTTAGGAAGGACCTCAGTAAGTTATGGAGAGCAAATAAAGCCATTATGCAAATTAGTTTAGAATTGAGACCATCTGATTGGTTGATGCAATTGTCATTCAAAATAAGCCATTCTGATTGGTTTATGTACTGTCAGTCAACAGTTCTCTATTTTACAACTTTTGCTGGGACTATCATGCATTAGTCTTCAACCAGCAAGACATTTGTTTAAGAATGCTCTTGTTATCAACTATCTGTGGCTGGTTTTGTAGGTTTTCAATTAAACTAGGGTTAGGAAGGACCTCAGTAAGTTATAAAAAGCAAATAAAGCCCTTATGCAAATTAGTTCAGAATTGAGACCATCTGATTGGTTGATGCAACTGTCATTCAAAATAAGCCATTCTGATTGGTTTATGTACTGTCAGATAACAGTTCTCTATTTTACAACTTTTGCTGGGACTATCAAGCATTAGTCTTCAACCAGCAAGACAATTGGTCAAGAATGCTCTTGTTATCAACTATCTGTGGCTAGTTTTGTAGGTTTTCAATTAAACTAGGGTTATGAAGGACCTCAGTAAGTTATGGAGAGCAAATAAAGCCCTTATGCAAATTAGTTCAGAATTGAGATCATCTGATTGGTTGATGCAACTGTCATTCAAAATAAGCCATTCTGATTGGTTTATATACTGTCAGTCAACAGTTTTCTATTTTACAACTTTTGCTGGGACTATCATGCATTAGTCTTCAACCAGCAAGACAATTGGTCAAGAATGCTCTTGTTATCAACTATCTGTGGCTGGTTTTGTAGGTTTTCAATTAAACTAGGGTTAGGAAGGACCTCAGTAAGTTATGGAGAGCAAATAAAGCCCTTATGCAAATTAGTTTAGAATTGAGACCATCTGATTGGTTGATGCAATTGTCATTCAAAATACACCATTCTGATTGGTTTATGTACTGTCAGTCAACAGTTCTCTATTTTACAACTTTTGCTGGGACTATCATGCATTAGTCTTCAACCAGCAAGACAATTGGTCAAGAATGCTCTTGTTATCAACTATCTGTGGCTGGTTTTGTAGGTTTTCAATTAAACTAGGGTTAGGAAGGACCTCAGTAAGTTATGGAGAGCAAATAAAGCCCTTATGCAAATTAGTTTAGAATTAAGACCATCTGATTGGTTGATGCAATTGTCATTCAAACTACACCATTCTGATTGGTTTATGTACTGTCAGTCAACAGTTCTCTATTTTACAACTTTTGCTGGGACTATCATGCATTAATCTTCAACCAGCAAGACAATTGGTCAAGAATGCTCTTGTTATTAACTATCTGTGGCTGGTTTTGTAGGTTTTCAATTAAACTAGGGTTAGGAAGGACCTCAGTAAGTTATGGAGAGCAAATAAAGCCCCTATGCAAATTAGTTCAGAATTGAGACCATCTGATTGGTTGATGCAATTGTCATTCAAAATAAGCCATTCTGATTGGTTTATGTACTGTCAGTCAACAGTTCTCTATTTCACAACTTTTGCTGGGACTATCATGCATTAGTCTTCAACCAGCAAGACATTTGGTCAAGAATGCTCTTGTTATCAACTATCTGTGGCTGGTTTTGTAGGTTTTCAATTAAACTAGGGTTAGGAAGGACCTCAGTAAGTTATGGAGAGCAAATAAAGCCCTTATGCAAATTAGTTCAGAATTGAGATCATCTGATTGGTTGATGCAACTGTCATTCAAAATAAGCCATTCTGATTGGTTTATATACTGTCAGTCAACAGTTTTCTATTTTACAACTTTTGCTGGGACTATCATGCATTAGTCTTCAACCAGCAAGACATTTGGTTAAGAATGCTCTTGTTATCAACTATCTGTGGCTGGTTTTGTAAGTTTTCAATTAAACTAGGGTTAGGAAGGACCTCAGTAAGTTATGGAGAGCAAATAAAGCCCTTATGCAAATTAGTTCAGAATTGAGATCATCTGATTGGTTGATGCAACTGTCATCCAAAATAAGCCATTCTGATTGGTTTATGTGCTGTCAGTCAACAGTTTTCTATTTTATAACTTTTGCTGGGACCATCATGCAATAGTCTTCTACCAGCAAGACAATTGGTCAAGAATGTAGTCAACAGTTTTCTATTTTACAACTTTTGCTGGCACCATCACGCTAAAGCCTTCAACCAGCAAGACAATTGGTCAAGAATGTTCTTGTTATCAACTATCTGTGGATGGTTCTGCAGGTGTTCAATTAGACTAGGGTGAGGAAGGACCTCAGTAAGTTATGAAGAGCAAATAAAGCCATTATGCAAATTAGTTCAGAATTGAGACCATCTGATTGGTTGATGCAACTGTCATTCAAAATAAGCCATTCTGATTGGTTTATGTACCATCAGTCAACAGTTTCCTATTTTACAACGTTTGCTGGGACCATCATGCAATAGTCTTCAACCAGCAAGACAATTGGTCAATAATGTTCTTGTTATCAACTATCTGTGGCTGGTTCTGCAGTTGTTCAATTAGAATAGGGTGAGGAAGGACCTCAGTAAGTTATAAAAAGCAAATGAAGCCCTTATGCAAATTAGTTTAGAATTGAGACCATCTGATTGGTTGATGCAATTGTCATTCAAAATAAGCCATTCTGATTGGTTTATGTGCTGTCAGTCAACAGTTTTCTATTTTATAACTTTTGCTGGGACTATCATGCATTAGTCTTCAACCAGCAAGACAATTGGTCAATAATGTTCTTGTTATCAACTATCTGTGGATGGTTCTGCAGGTGTTCAATTAGACTAGGGTGAGGAAGGACCTCAGTAAGTTATGAAGAGCAAATAAAGCCCTTATGCAAATTGGTTCAGAATTGAGATCATATGATTGGTTGATGCAACTGTCATTCAAAATAAGCCATTCTGATTGGTTTATGTACTGTCAGTCAACAGTTTTCTATTTTACAACTTTTGCTAGGACTATCATGCATTAGTCTTCAACCAGCAAGACAATTGGTCAAGAATGCTCTTGTTATCAACTATCTGTGGCTGGTTTGGTAGGTTTTCAATTAAACTAGGGTTAGGAAAGACCTTAGTAAGTTATGGAGAGCAAATAAAGCCCTATGCAAATTAGTTTAGAATTGAGACCATCTGATTGGTTGATGCAATTGTCATTCAAAATAAGCCATTCTGATTGGTTTATGTGCTGTCAGTCAACAGTTTTATATTTTATAACTTTTGCTGGGACCATCATGCAATAGTCTTCTACCAGCAAGACAATTGGTCAAGAATGTAGTCAACAGTTTTCTATTTTACAACTTTTGCTGGCACCATCACGCAATAGCCTTCAACCAGCAAGACAATTGGTCAAGAATGTTCTTGTTATCAACTATCTGTGGCTGGTTCTGCAGGTGTTCAATTAGACTAGGGTGAGGAAGGACCTCAGTAAGTTATGAAGAGCAAATAAAGCCATTATGTAAATTAGTTCAGAATTGAGACCATCTGATTGGTTGATGCAACTGTCATTCAAAATAAGCTATTCTGATTGGTTTATGTACCATCAGTCAACAGTTTCCTATTTTACAACGTTTGCTGGCACCATCACGCAATAGCCTTCAACCAGCAAGACATTTGGTCAAGAATGCTCTTGTTATCAACTATATGTGGCTGGTTTTGTAGGTTTTCAATTAAACTAGGGTTAGGAAGGACCTCAGTAAGTTATGGAGAGCAAATAAAGCCCTTATGCAAATTAGTTTAGAATTAAGACCATCTGATTGGTTGATGCAACTGTCATTCAAAATAAGCCATTCTGATTGGTTTATGTACTGTCAGTCAACAGTTCTCTGTTTTACAACTTTTGCTGGGACTATCAAGCATTAGTCTTCAACCAGCAAGACAATTGGTCAAGAATGCTCTTGTTATCAACTATCTGTGGCTAGTTTTGTAGGTTTTCAATTAAACTAGGGTTAGGAAGGACCTCAGTAAGTTATGGAGAGCAAATAAAGCCCTTATGCAAATTAGTTCAGAATTCAGATCATCTGATTGGTTGATGCAACTGTCATTCAAAATAAGCCATTCTGATTGGTTTATATACTGTCAGTCAACAGTTTTCTATTTTACAACTTTTGCTGGGACTATCATGCATTAGTCTTCAACCAGCAAGACAATTGGTCAAGAATGCTCTTGTTATCAACTATCTGTGGCTGGTTTTGTAGGTTTTCAATTAGACTAGGGTTAGGAAAGACCTCAGTAAGTTATGGAGAGCAAATAAAGCCCTTATGCAAATTAGTTTAGAATTGAGACCATCTGATTGGTTGATGCAATTGTCATTCAAAATAAGCCATTCTGATTGGTTTATGTGCTGTCAGTCAACAGTTTTCTATTTTATAACTTTTGCTGGGACCATCATGCAATATTCTTCAACCAGCAAGACAATTGGTCAAGAATGTAGTCAACAGTTTTCTATTTTACAAATTTTGCTGGCACCATCACGCAATAGCCTTCAAACAGCAAGACAATTGGTCAAGAATGTTCATGTTATCAACTATCTGTGGCTGGTTCTGCAGGTGTTCAATTAGACTAGGGTGAGGAAGGACCTCAGTAAGTTATGAAGAGCAAATAAAGCCATTATGCAAATTAGTTCAGAATTGAGACCATCTGATTGGTTGATGCAACTGTCATTCAAAATAAGCCATTCTGATTGGTTTATGTACCATCAGTCAACAGTTTCCTATTTTACAACGTTTGCTGGGACCATCATGCAATAGTCTTCAACCAGCAAGACAATTGGTCAATAATGTTCTTGTTAGCAACTATCTGTGGCTGGTTCTGCAGGTGTTCAATTAGAATAGGGTGAGGAAGGACCTCAGTAAGTTATGAAGAGCAAATAAAGCCCTTATGCAAATTAGTTCAGAATTGAGACAATCTGATTGGTTGATGCAACTGTCATTCAAAATAAGCCATTCTGATTGGTTTATGTACTGTGAGTCAACAGTTCTCTATTTTACATCTTTTGCTGGGACTATCATGCATTAATCTTCAACCAGCAAGACAATTGGTCAAGAATGCTCTTGTTATCAACTATCTGTGGCTGGATTTATAGGTTTTCAATTAAACTAGGGTTAGGAAGGACCTCAGTAAGTTATGGAGAGCAAATAAAGCCCTTATGCAAATTAGTTTAGAATTGAGACCATCTGATTGGTTGATGCAATTGTCATTCAAAATAAGCCATTCTGATTGGTTTATGTACTGTCAGTCAACAGTTCTTTATTTTACAACTTTTGCTGGCACCATCACGCAATAGCCTTCAAACAGCAAGACAATTGGTCAATAATGTTCTTGTTATCAACTATCTGTGGCTGGTTCTGCAGGTGTTCAATTAGAATAGGGTGAGGAAGGACCTCAGTAAGTTATGAAGAGCAAATAAAGCCCTTATGCAAATTAGTTCAGAATTGAGACCATCTGATTGGTTGATGCAACTGTCATTCAAAATAAGCCATTCTGATTGGTTTATGTACTGTCAGTCAACAGTTTTCTATTTTACAACTTTTGCTGGGACTATCATGCATTAGTCTTCAATCAGCAAGACAATTGGTCAAGAATGCTCTTGTTATCAACTATCTGTGGCTGGTTTTCAATTAAACTAGGGTTAGGAAAGACCTCAGTAAGTTATGGAGAGCAAATAAAGCCCTTATGCAAATTAGTTTAGAATTGAGACCATCTGATTGGTTGATGCAATTGTCATTCAAAATAAGCCATTCTGATTGGTTTATGTACTGTCAGTCAACAGTTCTTTATTTTACAACTTTTGCTGGGACTATCATGCATTAGTCTTCAACCAACAAGACAATTGGTAAAGAATGCTCTTGTTATCAACTATCTGTGGCTGGTTTTGTAGGTTTTCAATTAAACTAGGGTTAGGAAGGACCTCAGTAAGTTATGGAGAGCAAATAAAGTCCTTATGCAAATTAGTTCAGAATTGAGACCATCTGATTGGTTGATGCAATTGTCATTCAAAATAAGCCATTCTGATTGGTTTATGTGCTGTCAGTCAACAGTTTTCTATTTTATAACTTTTGCTGGGACCATCATGCAATAATCTTCAACCAGCAAAACAATTCGTCAAGAATGTAGTCAACAGTTTTCTATTTTACAACTTTTGCTGGCACCATCAGGCAATAGCCTTCAAACAGCAAGACAATTGGTCAAGAATGTTCATGTTATCAACTATCTGTGGCTGGTTCTGCAGGTGTTCAATTAGACTAGGGTGAGGAAGGACCTTAGTAAGTTATGAAGAGCAAATAAAGCCATTATGCAAATTAGTTCAGAATTGAGACCATCTGATTGGTTGATGCAACTGTCATTCAAAATAAGCCATTCTGATTGGTTTATGTACCATCGGTCAACAGTTTCCTTTTTTACAACGTTTGCTGGGACCATCATGCAATAGTCTTCAACCAGCAAGACAATTGGTCAATAATGTTCTTGTTAGCAACTATCTGTGGCTGGTTCTGCAGGTGTTCAATTAGAATAGGGTGAGGAAGGACCTCAGTAAGTTATGAAGAGCAAATAAAACCCTTATGCAAATTAGTTCAGAATTGAGACCATCTGATTGGTTGATGCAACTGTCATTCAAAATAAGCCATTCTGATTGGTTTATGTACTGTCAGTCAACAGTTCTCTATTTTACATCTTTTGCTGGGACTATCATGCATTAATCTTCAACCAGCAAGACAATTGGTCAAGAATGTTCTTGTTATCAACTATCTGTGGCTGGTTTTATAGGTTTTCAATTAAACTAGGGTTAGGAAGGACCGCAGTAAGTTATGGAGAGCAAATAAAGCCCTTATACAAATTAGTTCAGAATTGAGACCATCTGATTGGTTGATGCAACTGTCATTCAAAATAAGCCATTCTGATTGGTTTATATACTGTCAGTCAACAGTTTTCTATTTTACAACTTTTGCTGGGACTATCATGCATTAGTCTTCAACCAGCAAGACAATTGGTCAAGAATGCTCTTGTTATCAACTATCTGTGGCTGGTTTTGTAGGTTTTCAATTAAACTAGGGTTAGGAAGGACCTCAGTAAGTTATGGAGAGCAAATAAAGCCCTTATGCAAATTAGTTTATAATTAAGACCATCTGATTGGTTGATGCAATTGTCATTCAAAATAAGCCATTCTGATTGGTTTATGTACTGTCAGTCAACAGTTCTCTATTTTACAACTTTTGCTGGGACTATCATGCATTAGTCTTCAACCAGCAAGACATTTGGTCAAGAATGCTCTTGTTATCAACTATCTGTGGCTGGTTTTGTAGGTTTTCAATTAAACTAGGGTTAGGAAAGACCTCAGTAAGTTATGGAGAGCAAATAAAGCCATTATGCAAATTAGTTTAGAATTGAGACCATCTGATTGGTTGATGCAATTGTCATTCAAAATACACCATTCTGATTGGTTTATGTACTGTCAGTCAACAGTTCTCTATTTTACAACTTTTGCTGGGACTATCATGCATTAGTCTTCAACCAGCTAGACAATTTGTCAAGAATGCTCTTGTTATCAACTATCTGTGGCTGGTTTTGTAGGTTTTCAATTAAACTAGGGTTAGGAAGGAACTCAGTAAGTTATGGAGAGCAAATAAAGCCCTTATGCAAATTAGTTCAGAATTGAGATCATCTGATTGGTTGATGCAACTGTCATTCAAAATAAGCCATTCTGATTGGTTTATATACTGTCAGTCAACAGTTTTCTATTTTACAACTTTTGCTGGGACTATCATGCATTAGTCTTCAACCAGCAAGACAATTGGTCAAGAATGCTCTTGTTATCAACTATCTGTGGCTGGTTCTGCAGGTGTTCAATTAGACTAGGGTGAGGAAGGACCTCAGTAAGTTATGAAGAGCAAATAAAGCCCTTATGCAAATTGGTTCAGAATTGAGATCATATGATTGGTTGATGCAACTGTCATTCAAAATAAGCCATTCTGATTGGTTTATGTACTGTCAGTCAACAGTTTTCTATTTTACAACTTTTGCTGGGACTATCATGGATTAGTCTTCAACCAGCAAGACAATTGTTCAAGAATGCTCTTGTTATCAACTATCTGTGGCTGGTTTTGTAGGTTTTCAATTAAACTAGGGTTAGGAAGGACCTCAGTAAGTTATGGAGAGCAAATAAAGCCCTTATGCAAATTAGTTCAGAATTGAGATCATATGATTGGTTGATGCAACTGTCATTCAAAATAAGCCATTCTGATTGGTTTATGTACTGTCAGTCAACAGTTTTCTATTTTACAACTTTTGCTCGGACTATTATGCATTAGTCTTCAACCAGCAAGACAATTGGTCAAGAATGCTCTTGTTATCAACTATCTGTGGCTGGTTTGGTAGGTTTTCAATTAAACTAGGGTTAGGAAAGACCTCAGTAAGTTATGGAGAGCAAATAAAGCCCTTATGCAAATTAGTTTAGAATTGAGACCATCTGATTGGTTGATGCAATTGTCATTCAAAATAAGCCATTCTGATTGGTTTATGTGCTGTCAGTCAACAGTTTTCTATTTTATAACTTTTGCTGGGACCATCATGCAATAGTCTTCAACCAGCAAGACAATTGGTCAAGAATGTAGTCAACAGTTTTCTATTTTACAACTTTTGCTGGCACCATCACGCAATAGCCTTCAACCAGCAAGACAATTGGTCAAGAATGCTCTTGTTATCAACTATCTGTGGCTGGTTTTATAGGTTTTCAATTTAACTAGGTTTAGGAAGGACCTCAGTAAGTTATGGAGAGCAAATAAAGCCCCTATGCAAATTAGTTTAGAATTGAGACCATCTGATTGGTTGATGCAATTGTCATTCAAAATACACCATTCTGATTGGTTTATGTACTGTCAGTCAACAGTTCTCTATTTTACAACTTTTCCTGGGACTATCATGCATTAGTCTTCAACCAGCAAGACAATTGATCAAGAATGCTCTTGTTATCAACTATCTGTGGCTGGTTTTGTAAGTTTTCAATTAAACTAGGGTTAGGAAGGACCTCAGTAAGTTATGGAGAGCAAATAAAGCCCTTATGCAAATTAGTTCAGAATTGAGATCATCTGATTGGTTGATGCAACTGTCATTCAAAATAAGCCATTCTGATTGGTTTATATACTGTCAGTCAACAGTTTTCTATTTTACAACTTTTGCTGGGACTATCATGCATTAGTCTTCAACCAGCAAGACAATTGGTCAAGAATGCTCTTGTTATCAACAATCTGTGGCTGGTTCTGCAGGTGTTCAATTAAACTAGGGTTAGGAAGGACCTCAGTAAATTATGGAGAGCAAATAAAGCCCTTATGCAAATTAGTTTAGAATTGAGACCATCTGATTGGTTGATGCAATTGTCATTCAAAATAAGCCATTCTGATTGGTTTATGTGCTGTCAGTCAACAGTTTTCTATTTTATAACTTTTGCTGGGACCATCATGCAATAGTCTTCAACCAGCAAGACAATTGGTCAAGAATGTAGTCAACAGTTTTCTATTTTACAACTTTTGCTGGCACCATCACGCAATAGCCTTCTACCAGCAAGACAATTGGTCAAGAATGCTCTTGTTATCAACTATCTGTGGCTGGTTTTATAGGTTTTCAATTTAACTAGGGTTAGGAAGGACCTCAGTAAGTTATGGAGAGCAAAAAAAGTCCCTATGCAAATTAGTTTAGAATTGAGACCATCTGATTGGTTGATGCAATTGTCATTCAAAATACACCATTCTGATTGGTTTATGTACTGTCAGTCAACAGTTCTCTATTTTACAACTTTTGCTGGGACTATCATGCTCTAGTCTTCAACCAGCAAGACAATTGGTCAAGAATGCTCTTGTTATCAACTATCTGTGGCTGGTTTTATAGGTTTTCAATTAAACTAGGGTTAGGAAGGACCTCAGTAAGTTATGGAGAGCAAATAAAGCCCTTATGCAAATTAGTTTAGAATTGAGACCATCTGATTGGTTGATGCAAATGTCATTCAAAATACACCATTCTGATTGGTTTATGTACTGTCAGTCAACAGTTCTCTATTTTACAACTTTTGCTGGGACTATCATGCATTAGTCTTCAACCAGCAAGACAATTGGTCAAGAATGCTCTTGTTATCAACTATATGTGGCTGGTTTTGTAGGTTTTTAATTAAACTAGGGTTAGGAAGGACCTCAGTAAGTTATGGAGAGCAAATAAAACCCTTATGCAAATTAGTTTAGAATTAAGACCATCTGATTAGTTGATGCAATTGTCATTCAAAATAAGCCATTCTGATTGGTTTATGTACTGTCAGTCAACAGTTCTCTATTTTACAACTTTTGCTGGGACTATCATGCATTAGTCTTCAACCAGCAAGACATTTGGTCAAGAATGCTCTTGTTATCAACTATCTGAGGGTGGTTTTGTAAGTTTTCAATTAAACTAGGGTTAGGAAGGACCTCAGTAAGTTATGGAGAGCAAATAAAGCCCTTATGCAAATTAGTTCAGAATTGAGATCATCTGATTGGTTGATGCAACTGTCATTCAAAATAAGCCATTCTGATTGGTTTATATACTGTCAGTCAACAGTTTTCTATTTTACAACTTTTGCTGGGACTATCATGCATTAGTCTTCAACCAGCAAGACAATTGGTCAAGAATGCTCTTGTTATCAACTATCTGTGGCTGGTTCTGCAGGTGTTCAATTAAACTAGGGTTAGGAAAGACCTCAGTACGTTATGGAGAGCAAATAAAGCCCTTATGCAAATTAGTTTAGAATTGAGACCATCTGATTGGTTGATGCAATTGTCGTTCAAAATAAGCCATTCTGATTGGTTTATGTGCTGTCAGTCAACAGTTTTCTATTTTATAACTTTTGCTGGGACCATCATGCAATAGTCTTCAACCAGCAAGACAATTGGTCAAGAATGTAGTCAACAGTTTTCTATTTTACAACTTTTGCTGGCACCATCACGCAATAGCCTTCAACCAGCAAGACAATTGGTCAAGAATGCTCTTGTTATCAACTATCTGTGGCTGGTTTTATAGGTTTTCAATTTAACTAGGGTTAGGAAGGACCTCAGTAAGTTATGGAGAGCAAATAAAGCCCCTATGCAAATTAGTTTAGAATTGAGACCATCTGATTGGTTGATGCAATTGTCATTCAAAATACACCATTCTGATTGGTTTATGTACTGTCAGTCAACAGTTCTCTATTTTACAACTTTTCCTGGGACTATCATGCATTAGTCTTCAACCAGCAAGACAATTGATCAAGAATGCTCTTGTTATCAACTATCTGTGGCTGGTTTTGTAAGTTTTCAATTAAACTAGGGTTAGGAAGGACCTCAGTAAGTTATGGAGAGCAAATAAAGCCCTTATGCAAATTAGTTCAGAATTGAGATCATCTGATTGGTTGATGCAACTGTCATTCAAAATATGCCATTCTGATTGGTTTATATACTGTCAGTCAACAGTTTTCTATTTTACAACTTTTGCTGGGACTATCATGCATTAGTCTTCAACCAGCAAGACAATTGGTCAAGAATGCTCTTGTTATCAACAATCTGTGGCTGGTTCTGCAGGTGTTCAATTAAACTAGGGTTAGGAAGGACCTCAGTAAATTATGGAGAGCAAATAAAGCCCTTATGCAAATTAGTTTAGAATTGAGACCATCTGATTGGTTGATGCAATTGTCATTCAAAATACACCATTCTGATTGGTTTATGTACTGTCAGTCAACAGTTCTCTATTTTACAACTTTTCCTGGGACTATCATGCATTAGTCTTCAACCAGCAAGACAATTGATCAAGAATGCTCTTGTTATCAACTATCTGTGGCTGGTTTTGTAAGTTTTCAATTAAACTAGGGTTAGGAAGGACCTCAGTAAGTTATGGAGAGCAAATAAAGCCCTTATGCAAATTAGTTCAGAATTGAGATCATCTGATTGGTTGATGCAACTGTCATTCAAAATATGCCATTCTGATTGGTTTATATACTGTCAGTCAACAGTTTTCTATTTTACAACTTTTGCTGGGACTATCATGCATTAGTCTTCAACCAGCAAGACAATTGGTCAAGAATGCTCTTGTTATCAACAATCTGTGGCTGGTTCTGCAGGTGTTCAATTAAACTAGGGTTAGGAAGGACCTCAGTAAATTATGGAGAGCAAATAAAGCCCTTATGCAAATTAGTTTAGAATTGAGACCATCTGATTGGTTGATGCAATTGTCATTCAAAATAAGCCATTCTGATTGGTTTATGTGCTGTCAGTCAACAGTTTTCTATTTTATAACTTTTGCTGGGACCATCATGCAATAGTCTTCAACCAGCAAGACAATTGGTCAAGAATGTAGTCAACAGTTTTCTATTTTACAACTTTTGCTGGCACCATCACGCAATAGCCTTCTACCAGCAAGACAATTGGTCAAGAATGCTCTTGTTATCAACTATCTGTGGCTGGTTTTATAGGTTTTCAATTTAACTAGGGTTAGGAAGGACCTCAGTAAGTTATGGAGAGCAAAAAAAGTCCCTATGCAAATTAGTTTAGAATTGAGACCATCTGATTGGTTGATGCAATTGTCATTCAAAATACACCATTCTGATTGGTTTATGTACTGTCAGTCAACAGTTCTCTATTTTACAACTTTTGCTGGGACTATCATGCTCTAGTCTTCAACCAGCAAGACAATTGGTCAAGAATGCTCTTGTTATCAACTATCTGTGGCTGGTTTTATAGGTTTTCAATTAAACTAGGGTTAGGAAGGACCTCAGTAAGTTATGGAGAGCAAATAAAGCCCTTATGCAAATTAGTTTAGAATTGAGACCATCTGATTGGTTGATGCAATTGTCATTCAAAATACACCATTCTGATTGGTTTATGTACTGTCAGTCAACAGTTCTCTATTTTACAACTTTTGCTGGGACTATCATGCATTAGTCTTCAACCAGCAAGACAATTGGTCAAGAATGCTCTTGTTATCAACTATCTGTGGCTGGTTTTGTAGTTTTTTAATTAAACTAGGGTTAGGAAGGACCTCAGTAAGTTATGGAGAGCAAATAAAACCCTTATGCAAATTAGTTTAGAATTAAGACCATCTGATTAGTTGATGCAATTGTCATTCAAAATAAGCCATTCTGATTGGTTTATGTACTGTCAGTCAACAGTTCTCTATTTTACAACTTTTGCTGGGACTATCATGCATTAGTCTTCAACCAGCAAGACATTTGGTCAAGAATGCTCTTGTTATCAACTATCTGAGGGTGGTTTTGTAAGTTTTCAATTAAACTAGGGTTAGGAAGGACCTCAGTAAGTTATGGAGAGCAAATAAAGCCCTTATGCAAATTAGTTCAGAATTGAGCTCATCTGATTGGTTGATGCAACTGTCATTCAAAATAAGCCATTCTGATTGGTTTATATACTGTCAGTCAACAGTTTTCTATTTTACAACTTTTGCTGGGACTATCATGCATTAGTCTTCAACCAGCAAGACAATTGGTCAAGAATGCTCTTGTTATCAACTATCTGTGGCTGGTTCTGCAGGTGTTCAATTAAACTAGGGTTAGGAAAGACCTCAGTACGTTATGGAGAGCAAATAAAGCCCTTATGCAAATTAGTTTAGAATTGAGACCATCTGATTGGTTGATGCAATTGTCATTCAAAATAAGCCATTCTGATTGGTTTATGTACTGTCAGTCAACAGTTCTCTATTTTACAACTTTTGCTGGGACTATCATGCATTAGTCTTCAACCAGCAAGACAATTGGTCAAGAATGCTCTTGTTATCAACTATCTGTGGCTGGTTTTATAGGTTTTCAATTAAACTAGGGTTAGGAAGGACCTCAGTAAGTTATGGAGAGCAAATAAAGCCCTTATGCAAATTAGTTTAGAATTGAGACCATCTGATTGGTTGATGCAATTGTCATTCAAAATACACCATTCTGATTGGTTTATGTACTGTCAGTCAACAGTTCTCTATTTTACAACTTTTGCTGGGACTATCATGCATTAGTCTTCAACCAGCAAAACAATTGGTCAAGAATGCTCTTGTTATCAACTATCTGTGGCTGGTTTTGTAGGTTTTCAATTAAACTAGGGTTAGGAAGGACCTCAGTAAGTTATGGAGAGGAAATAAAGCCCTTATGCAAATTAGTTCAGAATTGAGATCATCTGATTGGTTGATGCAACTGTCATTCAAAATAAGCCATTCTGATTGGTTTATATACTGTCAGTCAACAGTTTTCTATTTTACAACTTTTGCTGGGACTATCATGCATTAGTCTTCAACCAGCAAGACAATTGGTCAAGAATGCTCTTGTTATCAACTATCTGTGGTTGGTTCTGCAGGTGTTCAATTAAACTAGGGTTAGGAAAGACCTCAGTAAGTTATGGAGAGCAAATAAAGCCCTTATGCAAATTAGTTTAGAATTGAGACCATCTGATTGGTTGATGCAATTGTCATTCAAAATAAGCCATTCTGATTGGTTTATGTACTGTCAGTCAACAGTTCTCTATTTTACAACTTTTGCTGGGACTATCATGCATTAGTCTTTAACCAGCAAGACATTTGGTCAAGAATGCTCTTGTTATCAACTATCTGTGGCTGGTTTTGTAGGTTTTCAATTAAACTAGGGTTAGGAAGGACCTGAGTAAGTTATGGAGAGCAAATAAAGCCCTTATGCAAATTAGTTCAGAATTGAGATCATCTGATTGGTTGATGCAACTGTCATTCAAAATAAGCCATTCTGATTGGTTTATATACTGTCAGTCAACAGTTTTCTATTTTACAACTTTTGCTGGGACTATCATGCATTAGTCTTCAACCAGAAAGACAATTGGTCAAGAATGCTCTTGTTATCAACTATCTGTGGCTGGTTTTGTAGGTTTTCAATTAAACTAGGGTTAGGAAGGACCTGAGTAAGTTATGGAGAGCAAATAAAGCCCTTATGCAAATTAGTTTAGAATTGAGACCATCTGATTGGTTGATGCAATTGTCATTCAAAATAAGCCATTCTGATTGGTTTATGTGCTGTCAGTCAACAGTTTTCTATTTTATAACTTTTGCTGGGACCATCATGCAATAGTCTTCTACCAGCAAGACAATTGGTCAAGAATGTAGTCAACAGTTTTCTATTTTACAACTTTTGCTGGCACCATCACGCAATAGTCTTCAACCAGCAAGACAATTGGTCAAGAATGCTCTTGTTATCAACTATCTGTGGCTGGTTCTGCAGGTGTTCAATTAGACTAGGGTGAGGAAGGACCTCAGTAAGTTATGAAGAGCAAATAAAGCCCTTATGCAAATTGGTTCAGAATTGAGATCATATGATTGGTTGATGCAACTGTCATTCAAAATAAGCCATTCTGATTGGTTTATGTACTGTCAGTCAACAGTTTTCTATTTTACAACTTTTGCTGGGACTATCATGCATTAGTCTTCAACCAGCAAGACAATTGGTCAAGAATGCTCTTGTTTTCAACTATCTGTGGCTGGTTTGGTAGGTTTTCAATTAAACTAGGGTTAGGAAATACCTCAGTAAGTTATGGAGAGCAAATAAAGCCCTTATGCAAATTAGTTTAGAATTGAGACCATCTGATTGGTTGATGCAATTGTCATTCAAAATAAGCCATTCTGATTGGTTTATGTGCTGTCAGTCAACAGTTTTCTATTTTATAACTTTTGCTGGGACCATCATGCAATAGTCTTCTACCAGCAAGACAATTGGTCAAGAATGTAGTCAACAGTTTTCTATTTTACAACTTTTGCTGGCACCATCACGCAATAGCCTTCAACCAGCAAGACAATTGGTCAAGAATGTTCTTGTTATCAACTATCTGTGGCTGGTTCTGCAGGTGTTCAATTAGACTAGGGTGAGGAAGGACCTCAGTAAGTTATGAAGAGCAAATAAAGCCATTATGCAAATTAGTTCAGAATTGAGACCATCTGATTGGTTGATGCAACTGTCATTCAAAATAAGCCATTCTGATTGGTTTATGTACTGTCAGTCAACAGTTTCCTATTTTACAACGTTTGCTGGGACCATCATGCAATAGTCTTCAACCAGCAAGACAATTGGTCAATAATGTTCTTGTTATCAACTATCTGTGGCTTGTTTTGCAGTTGTTCAATTAGAATAGGGTGAGGAAGGACCTCAGTAAGTTATAAAGAGCAAATAAAGCCCTTATGCAAATGAGTTCAGAATTGAGACCATCTGATTGGTTGATGCAACTGTCATTCAAAATAAGCCATTCTGATTGGTTTATGTACTGTCAGTCAACAGTTTTCTATTTTACAACTTTTGCTGGGACTATCATGCATTAGTCTTCAACCAGCAAGACAATTGGTCAAGAATGCTCTTGTTATCAACTATCTGTGGCTGGTTTTGTAGGTTTTCAATTAAACTAGGGTTAGGAAGGACCTCAGTAAGTTATGGAGAGCAAATAAAGCCCTTATGCAAATTAGTTTAGAATTGAGATCATCTGATTGGTTGATGCAACTGTCATTCAAAATAAGCCATTCTGATTGGTTTATATACTGTCAATCAACAGTTTTCTATTTTACAACTTTTGCTGGGACTATCATGCATTAGTCTTCAACCAGCAAGACAATTGGTCAAGAATGCTCTTGTTATCAACTATCTGTGGCTAGTTTTATAGGTTTTCAATTAAACTAGGGTTAGGAAGGACCTCAGTAAGTTATGGAGAGCAAATAAAGCCCTTATGCAAATTAGTTTAGAATTGAGACCATCTGATTGGTTGATGCAAATGTCATTCAAAATACACCATTCTGATTGGTTTATGTACTGTCAGTCAACAGTTCTCTATTTTACAACTTTTGCTGGGACTATCATGCATTAGTCTTCAACCAGCAAGACAATTGGTCAAGAATGCTCTTGTTATCAACTATCTGTGGCTGGTTTTGTAGGTTTTCAATTAAACTAGGGTTAGGAAGGACCTCAGTAAGTTATGGAGAGCAAATAAAGCCCTTATACAAATTAGTTTAGAATTGAGACCATCTGATTGGTTGATGCAATTGTCATTCAAAATACACAATTCTGATTGGTTTATGTACTGTCAGTCAACAGTTCTCTATTTTACAACTTTTGCTGGGACTATCATGCATTAGTCTTCAACCAGCAAAACAATTGGTCAAGAATGCTCTTGTTATCAACTATCTGTGGCTGGTTTTGTAGGTTTTCAATTAAACTAGGGTTAGGAAGGACCTCAGTAAGTTATGGAGAGGAAATAAAGCCCTTATGCAAATTAGTTCAGAATTGAGATCATCTGATTGGTTGATGCAACTGTCATTCAAAATAAGCCATTCTGATTGGTTTATATACTGTCAGTCAACAGTTTTCTATTTTACAACTTTTGCTGGGACTATCATGCATTAGTCTTCAACCAGCAAGACAATTGGTCAAGAATGCTCTTGTTATCAACTATCTGTGGTTGGTTCTGCAGGTGTTCAATTAAACTAGGGTTAGGAAAGACCTCAGTAAGTTATGGAGAGCAAATAAAGCCCTTATGCAAATTAGTTTAGAATTGAGACCATCTGATTGGTTGATGCAATTGTCATTCAAAATAAGCCATTCTGATTGGTTTATGTACTGTCAGTCAACAGTTCTCTATTTTACAACTTTTGCTGGGACTATCATGCATTAGTCTTTAACCAGCAAGACATTTGGTCAAGAATGCTCTTGTTATCAACTATCTGTGGCTGGTTTTGTAGGTTTTCAATTAAACTAGGGTTAGGAAGGACCTGAGTAAGTTATGGAGAGCAAATAAAGCCCTTATGCAAATTAGTTCAGAATTGAGATCATCTGATTGGTTGATGCAACTGTCATTCAAAATAAGCCATTCTGATTGGTTTATATACTGTCAGTCAACAGTTTTCTATTTTACAACTTTTGCTGGGACTATCATGCATTAGTCTTCAACCAGAAAGACAATTGGTCAAGAATGCTCTTGTTATCAACTATCTGTGGCTGGTTTTGTAGGTTTTCAATTAAACTAGGGTTAGGAAGGACCTGAGTAAGTTATGGAGAGCAAATAAAGCCCTTATGCAAATTAGTTTAGAATTGAGACCATCTGATTGGTTGATGCAATTGTCATTCAAAATAAGCCATTCTGATTGGTTTATGTGCTGTCAGTCAACAGTTTTCTATTTTATAACTTTTGCTGGGACCATCATGCAATAGTCTTCTACCAGCAAGACAATTGGTCAAGAATGTAGTCAACAGTTTTCTATTTTACAACTTTTGCTGGCACCATCACGCAATAGTCTTCAACCAGCAAGACAATTGGTCAAGAATGCTCTTGTTATCAACTATCTGTGGCTGGTTCTGCAGGTGTTCAATTAGACTAGGGTGAGGAAGGACCTCAGTAAGTTATGAAGAGCAAATAAAGCCCTTATGCAAATTGGTTCAGAATTGAGATCATATGATTGGTTGATGCAACTGTCATTCAAAATAAGCCATTCTGATTGGTTTATGTACTGTCAGTCAACAGTTTTCTATTTTACAACTTTTGCTGGGACTATCATGCATTAGTCTTCAACCAGCAAGACAATTGGTCAAGAATGCTCTTGTTTTCAACTATCTGTGGCTGGTTTGGTAGGTTTTCAATTAAACTAGGGTTAGGAAATACCTCAGTAAGTTATGGAGAGCAAATAAAGCCCTTATGCAAATTAGTTTAGAATTGAGACCATCTGATTGGTTGATGCAATTGTCATTCAAAATAAGCCATTCTGATTGGTTTATGTGCTGTCAGTCAACAGTTTTCTATTTTATAACTTTTGCTGGGACCATCATGCAATAGTCTTCTACCAGCAAGACAATTGGTCAAGAATGTAGTCAACAGTTTTCTATTTTACAACTTTTGCTGGCACCATCACGCAATAGCCTTCAACCAGCAAGACAATTGGTCAAGAATGTTCTTGTTATCAACTATCTGTGGCTGGTTCTGCAGGTGTTCAATTAGACTAGGGTGAGGAAGGACCTCAGTAAGTTATGAAGAGCAAATAAAGCCATTATGCAAATTAGTTCAGAATTGAGACCATCTGATTGGTTGATGCAACTGTCATTCAAAATAAGCCATTCTGATTGGTTTATGTACTGTCAGTCAACAGTTTCCTATTTTACAACGTTTGCTGGGACCATCATGCAATAGTCTTCAACCAGCAAGACAATTGGTCAATAATGTTCTTGTTATCAACTATCTGTGGCTTGTTTTGCAGTTGTTCAATTAGAATAGGGTGAGGAAGGACCTCAGTAAGTTATAAAGAGCAAATAAAGCCCTTATGCAAATGAGTTCAGAATTGAGACCATCTGATTGGTTGATGCAACTGTCATTCAAAATAAGCCATTCTGATTGGTTTATGTACTGTCAGTCAACAGTTTTCTATTTTACAACTTTTGCTGGGACTATCATGCATTAGTCTTCAACCAGCAAGACAATTGGTCAAGAATGCTCTTGTTATCAACTATCTGTGGCTGGTTTTGTAGGTTTTCAATTAAACTAGGGTTAGGAAGGACCTCAGTAAGTTATGGAGAGCAAATAAAGCCCTTATGCAAATTAGTTTAGAATTGAGATCATCTGATTGGTTGATGCAACTGTCATTCAAAATAAGCCATTCTGATTGGTTTATATACTGTCAATCAACAGTTTTCTATTTTACAACTTTTGCTGGGACTATCATGCATTAGTCTTCAACCAGCAAGACAATTGGTCAAGAATGCTCTTGTTATCAACTATCTGTGGCTAGTTTTATAGGTTTTCAATTAAACTAGGGTTAGGAAGGACCTCAGTAAGTTATGGAGAGCAAATAAAGCCCTTATGCAAATTAGTTTAGAATTGAGACCATCTGATTGGTTGATGCAAATGTCATTCAAAATACACCATTCTGATTGGTTTATGTACTGTCAGTCAACAGTTCTCTATTTTACAACTTTTGCTGGGACTATCATGCATTAGTCTTCAACCAGCAAGACAATTGGTCAAGAATGCTCTTGTTATCAACTATCTGTGGCTGGTTTTGTAGGTTTTCAATTAAACTAGGGTTAGGAAGGACCTCAGTAAGTTATGGAGAGCAAATAAAGCCCTTATACAAATTAGTTTAGAATTGAGACCATCTGATTGGTTGATGCAATTGTCATTCAAAATACACAATTCTGATTGGTTTATGTACTGTCAGTCAACAGTTCTCTATTTTACAACTTTTGCTGGGACTATCATGCATTAGTCTTCAACCAGCAAGACAATTGGTCAAGAATGCTCTTGTTATCAACTATCTGTGGCTGGTTTTGTAGGTTTTCAATTAAACTAGGGTTAGGAAGGACCTCAGTAAGTTATGGAGAGCAAATAAAGCCCTTATGCAAATTAGTTTAGAATTAAGACCATCTGATTGGTTGATGCAATTGTCATTCAAAATAAGCCATTCTGATTGGTTTATGTACTGTCAGTCAACAGTTCTCTATTTTACAACTTTTGCTGGGACTATCATGCATTAGTCTTCAACCAGCAAGACATTTGGTCAGGAATGCTCTTGTTATCAACTATCTGTGGCTGGTTTTGTAGGTTTTCAATTAAACTAGGGTTAGGAAGGACCTCAGTAAGTTATGGAGAGGAAATAAAGCCCTTATGCAAATTAGTTTAGAATTGAGACCATCTGATTGGTTGATGCAATTGTCATTCAAAATACACCATTCTGATTGGTTTATGTACTGTCAGTCAACAGTTCTCTATTTTACAACTTTTGCTGGGACTATCATGCATTAGTCTTCAACCAGCAAGACAATTGGTCAAGAATGCTCTTGTTATCAACTATCTGTGGCTGGTTTTATAGGTTTTCAATTAAACTAGGGTTAGGAAGGACCTCAGTAAGTTATGGAGAGCAAATAAAGCCCTTATGCAAATTAGTTTAGAATTGAGACCATCTGATTGGTTGATGCAAATGTCATTCAAAATACACCATTCTGATTGGTTTATGTACTGTCAGTCAACAGTTCTCTATTTTACAACTTTTGCTGGGACTATCATGCATTAGTCTTCAACCAGCAAGACAATTGGTCAAGAATGCTCTTGTTATCAACTATCTGTGGCTGGTTTTGTAGGTTTTCAATTAAACTAGGGTTAGGAAGGACCTCAGTAAGTTATGGAGAGGAAATAAAGCCCTTATGCAAATTAGTTTAGAATTAAGACCATCTGATTGGTTGATGCAATTGTCATTCAAAATAAGCCATTCTAATTGGTTTATGTACTGTCAGTCAACAGTTTTCTATTTTACAACTTTTGCTGGGACTATCATGCATTAGTCTTCAACCAGCAAGACATTTGGTCAGGAATGCTCTTGTTATCAACTATCTGTGGCTGGTTTTGTAGGTTTTCAATTAAACTAGGGTTAGGAAGGACCTCAGTAAGTTATGGAGAGGAAATAAAGCCCTTATGCAAATTAGTTTAGAATTGAGACCATCTGATTGGTTGATGCAATTGTCATTCAAAATAAGCCATTCTGATTGGTTTATGTGCTGTCAGTCAACAGTTTTCTATTTTATAACTTTTGCTGGGACCATCATGCAATAGTCTTCTACCAGCAAGACAATTGGTCAAGAATGTAGTCAACAGTTTTCTATTTTACAACTTTTGCTGGCACCATCACGCAATAGTCTTCAACCAGCAAGACAATTGGTCAAGAATGCTCTTGTTATCAACTATCTGTGGCTGGTTCTGCAGGTGTTCAATTAGACTAGGGTGAGGAAGGACCTCAGTAAGTTATGAAGAGCAAATAAAGCCCTTATGCAAATTGGTTCAGAATTGAGATCATATGATTGGTTGATGCAACTGTCATTCAAAATAAGCCATTCTGATTGGTTTATGTACTGTCAGTCAACAGTTTTCTATTTTACAACTTTTGCTGGGACTATCATGCATTAGTCTTCAACCAGCAAGACAATTGGTCAAGAATGCTCTTGTTTTCAACTATCTGTGGCTGGTTTGGTAGGTTTTCAATTAAACTAGGGTTAGGAAATACCTCAGTAAGTTATGGAGAGCAAATAAAGCCCTTATGCAAATTAGTTTAGAATTGAGACCATCTGATTGGTTGATGCAATTGTCATTCAAAATAAGCCATTCTGATTGGTTTATGTGCTGTCAGTCAACAGTTTTCTATTTTATAACTTTTGCTGGGACCATCATGCAATAGTCTTCTACCAGCAAGACAATTGGTTAAGAATGTAGTCAACAGTTTTCTATTTTACAACTTTTGCTGGCACCATCACGCAATAGCCTTCAACCAGCAAGACAATTGGTCAAGAATGTTCTTGTTATCAACTATCTGTGGCTGGTTCTGCAGGTGTTCAATTAGACTAGGGTGAGGAAGGACCTCAGTAAGTTATGAAGAGCAAATAAAGCCATTATGCAAATTAGTTCAGAATTGAGACCATCTGATTGGTTGATGCAACTGTCATTCAAAATAAGCCATTCTGATTGGTTTATGTACTGTCAGTCAACAGTTTCCTATTTTACAACGTTTGCTGGGACCATCATGCAATAGTCTTCAACCAGCAAGACAATTGGTCAATAATGTTCTTGTTATCAACTATCTGTGGCTTGTTTTGCAGTTGTTCAATTAGAATAGGGTGAGGAAGGACCTCAGTAAGTTATAAAGAGCAAATAAAGCCCTTATGCAAATGAGTTCAGAATTGAGACCATCTGATTGGTTGATGCAACTGTCATTCAAAATAAGCCATTCTGATTGGTTTATGTACTGTCAGTCAACAGTTTTCTATTTTACAACTTTTGCTGGGACTATCATGCATTAGTCTTCAACCAGCAAGACAATTGGTCAAGAATGCTCTTGTTATCAACTATCTGTGGCTGGTTTTGTAGGTTTTCAATTAAACTAGGGTTAGGAAGGACCTCAGTAAGTTATGGAGAGCAAATAAAGCCCTTATGCAAATTAGTTTAGAATTGAGATCATCTGATTGGTTGATGCAACTGTCATTCAAAATAAGCCATTCTGATTGGTTTATATACTGTCAGTCAACAGTTTTCTATTTTACAACTTTTGCTGGGACTATCATGCATTAGTCTTCAACCAGCAAGACAATTGGTCAAGAATGCTCTTGTTATCAACTATCTGTGGCTAGTTTTATAGGTTTTCAATTAAACTAGGGTTAGGAAGGACCTCAGTAAGTTATGGAGAGCAAATAAAGCCCTTATGCAAATTAGTTTAGAATTGAGACCATCTGATTGGTTGATGCAATTGTCATTCAAAATACACCATTCTGATTGGTTTATGTACTGTCAGTCAACAGTTCTCTATTTTACAACTTTTGCTGGGACTATCATGCATTAGTCTTCAACCAGCAAGACAATTGGTCAAGAATGCTCTTGTTATCAACTATCTGTGGCTCGTTTTGTAGGTTTTCAATTAAACTAGGGTTAGGAAGGACCTCAGTAAGTTATGGAGAGCAAATAAAGCCCTTATGCAAATTAGTTCAGAATTGAGATCATCTGATTGGTTGATGCAACTGTCATTCAAAATAAGCCATTCTGATTGGTTTATATACTGTCAGTCAACAGTTTTCTATTTTACAACTTTTGCTGGGACTATCATGCATTAGTCTTCAACCAGCAAGACAATTGGTCAAGAATGCTCTTGTTATCAACTATCTGTGGCTGGTTCTGCAGGTGTTCAATTAAACTAGGGTTAGGAAGGACCTCAGTAAGTTATGGAGAGGAAATAAAGCCCTTATGCAAATTAGTTTAGAATTAAGACCATCTGATTGGTTGATGCAATTGTCATTCAAAATAAGCCATTCTGATTGGTTTATGTACTGTCAGTCAACAGTTTTCTATTTTACAACTTTTGCTGGGACTATCATGCATTAGTCTTCAACCAGCAAGACATTTGGTCAGGAATGCTCTTGTTATCAACTATCTGTGGCTGGTTTTGTAGGTTTTCAATTAAACTAGGGTTAGGAAATACCTCAGTAAGTTATGGAGAGGAAATAAAGCCCTTATGCAAATTAGTTTAGAATTGAGACCATCTGATTGGTTGATGCAATTGTCATTCAAAATAAGCCATTCTGATTGGTTTATGTGCTGTCAGTCAACAGTTTTCTATTTTATAACTTTTGCTGGGACCATCATGCAATAGTCTTCTACCAGCAAGACAATTGGTCAAGAATGTAGTCAACAGTTTTCTATTTTACAACTTTTGCTGGCACCATCACGCAATAGTCTTCAACCAGCAAGACAATTGGTCAAGAATGCTCTTGTTATCAACTATCTGTGGCTGGTTCTGCAGGTGTTCAATTAGACTAGGGTGAGGAAGGACCTCAGTAAGTTATGAAGAGCAAATAAAGCCCTTATGCAAATTGGTTCAGAATTGAGATCATATGATTGGTTGATGCAACTGTCATTCAAAATAAGCCATTCTGATTGGTTTATGTACTGTCAGTCAACAGTTTTCTATTTTACAACTTTTGCTGGGACTATCATGCATTAGTCTTCAACCAGCAAGACAATTGGTCAAGAATGCTCTTGTTTTCAACTATCTGTGGCTGGTTTGGTAGGTTTTCAATTAAACTAGGGTTAGGAAATACCTCAGTAAGTTATGGAGAGCAAATAAAGCCCTTATGCAAATTAGTTTAGAATTGAGACCATCTGATTGGTTGATGCAATTGTCATTCAAAATAAGCCATTCTGATTGGTTTATGTGCTGTCAGTCAACAGTTTTCTATTTTATAACTTTTGCTGGGACCATCATGCAATAGTCTTCTACCAGCAAGACAATTGGTCAAGAATGTAGTCAACAGTTTTCTATTTTACAACTTTTGCTGGCACCATCACGCAATAGCCTTCAACCAGCAAGACAATTGGTCAAGAATGTTCTTGTTATCAACTATCTGTGGCTGGTTCTGCAGGTGTTCAATTAGACTAGGGTGAGGAAGGACCTCAGTAAGTTATGAAGAGCAAATAAAGCCATTATGCAAATTAGTTCAGAATTGAGACCATCTGATTGGTTGATGCAACTGTCATTCAAAATAAGCCATTCTGATTGGTTTATGTACTGTCAGTCAACAGTTTCCTATTTTACAACGTTTGCTGGGACCATCATGCAATAGTCTTCAACCAGCAAGACAATTGGTCAATAATGTTCTTGTTATCAACTATCTGTGGCTTGTTTTGCAGTTGTTCAATTAGAATAGGGTGAGGAAGGACCTCAGTAAGTTATAAAGAGCAAATAAAGCCCTTATGCAAATGAGTTCAGAATTGAGACCATCTGATTGGTTGATGCAACTGTCATTCAAAATAAGCCATTCTGATTAGTTTATGTACTGTCAGTCAACAGTTTTCTATTTTACAACTTTTGCTGGGACTATCATGCATTAGTCTTCAACCAGCAAGACAATTGGTCAAGAATGCTCTTGTTATCAACTATCTGTGGCTGGTTTTGTAGGTTTTCAATTAAACTAGGGTTAGGAAGGACCTCAGTAAGTTATGGAGAGCAAATAAAGCCCTTATGCAAATTAGTTTAGAATTGAGATCATCTGATTGGTTGATGCAACTGTCATTCAAAATAAGCCATTCTGATTGGTTTATATACTGTCAGTCAACAGTTTTCTATTTTACAACTTTTGCTGGGACTATCATGCATTAGTCTTCAACCAGCAAGACAATTGGTCAAGAATGCTCTTGTTATCAACTATCTGTGGCTAGTTTTATAGGTTTTCAATTAAACTAGGGTTAGGAAGGACCTCAGTAAGTTATGGAGAGCAAATAAAGCCCTTATGCAAATTAGTTTAGAATTGAGACCATCTGATTGGTTGATGCAATTGTCATTCAAAATACACCATTCTGATTGGTTTATGTACTGTCAGTCAACAGTTCTCTATTTTACAACTTTTGCTGGGACTATCATGCATTAGTCTTCAACCAGCAAGACAATTGGTCAAGAATGCTCTTGTTATCAACTATCTGTGGCTCGTTTTGTAGGTTTGTAGGTTTTCAATTAAACTAGGGTTAGGAAGGACCTCAGTAAGTTATGGAGAGCAAATAAAGCCCTTATGCAAATTAGTTCAGAATTGAGATCATCTGATTGGTTGATGCAACTGTCATTCAAAATAAGCCATTCTGATTGGTTTATATACTGTCAGTCAACAGTTTTCTATTTTACAACTTTTGCTGGGACTATCATGCATAATGGGCCCCACACACAGCACAATTTTCAGGCATTTTCTGAGCGATTTTACTAAATCACTCAGAAAATCCCTGAAAATGCATGTAAATCGCTGTGTATATAGCCCACACAGCGATTTACATGCGCGCACCCGCCGTTCTGAATCTGGCACAGATTCAGAACGGACGGGTTGTACAATTCAGAGCAGTTGCTCAGAAAGCTCCTGCTCATCTCCCGCATGTGTGGCCGCGGGCAGATGAGCAGGGCTGTTCTGAGCGACTGAAGCCCCGCTGAACGCCGCCCGCACAGTGTTCCCGCTAGGCTTCTTTTTCAGGGCGCTGCGCCCTGCCCGTTCTTTACCTCTGAATGCGCCCTGCCCTATGCGCCCTTTTGCTGTCCGTGGCCACGCTGACATGCCGCTGAGAACTCTCTCATTCACGGCTGTCAGTGTCAGACTATTCCAGCTCTCTGCCTCTCTCTCTGCTCTGCCCCTGCCCCCTGCGTGGTCATGCCGCTGAGATCTTTCTCATTGGCGGCTGTCAGTGTCAGCCATTCCAGATCTCTCCGCCCCTCCATCCCTGCTGTGCTGACATGCCGCCGAGATCTATCTCATCCGCGGCTGTCATGTCGGCTCTTCCAGCTCCCCCCCCCTCCCCTCCCCGTGAGATGATGGTGATGTTATGGGAACAGGAAGCTCAGCAGCGGCGGGCGCATGGTAGGCGGACCCAGCACCCGTTACATGCGCACCGCTGCCGGGCTCACCCGGCTTCCCCGGTGATCATGCCATGTGCTGAGGCCTCATGAGTGCTGCTGATCCTTGTCCCGGCCGTAGAAGAGGTGCTGACGCTGCTGAGAGACTGATCCGGTGAGTAAATATAAAAATGTTTCTCTGTTACAGCCAGCGAGCCAACTCTCTCCCTGCTGTCTTCCTGCCCCCTCTATACTGTCACCATTGCCTCCTTCCTGACCCCCACTGCACTGATCTGTCATGTCCCCTTGTCCTGGCACCACTGTCCTCTCCTCAATGTCATGTCCCTGTCCCCTCTATCTGTTGCTGTCATTCCTCTATCCTGTCCCTATCCTCTCTATACCTGTCATGTCACCTATGTACTGTCCCTGTCACTACTCTCAACTGTCCCCTCTGTCCTTTCTCTGCTCCATCTGTCCTGGTCTTGACACTGTTCAATCCATGTCTGTTATGGAATACATATGATATCCTCTGTGTGTGTGTCTGTATCTGCCGTGCCTGGCTGGACTCTGCCTTACTGGGCATTGTGCTGCAGATTGCCCAAGCCCTGTCCCTAGTGTGCCCACTTGCTGCTGTGTATGGGTTACTAGGCTGCAGTGGGAATATGCCCCACAGGCAACGCATGTGAAATCTCCTTCCAGTACTTCTTTATATGGGGGAGATGTATTAATGATTGGAGAGTGTAAAGTGGAGAGAGATATTGTAACAGACAATCAGTTCCTGCCATTTTAAAGGCTACACTGTAAAACGTGAATTTATTTCTTAATCTGGGTGATATGACATGAAGGCACCGCCGGAGACCACCGCCGAGCCGATTACGTCACACCGCCGGAGACCGCCGCCCCTCCTGATGACGCCGAGGGACAGAGAGGCCGTGATGCTGGACTCCGGAGTAGGTAAGTATATATTTTATATCTGTCTCAGGGCTTAATTATTTAGCCCTGTGCAGCAACACTATGCCACCAGCGTACTATCTTTTCTTTATATATAACATCCATTTCATATCTCCACCAATATATATATATGTGTGTGTGTGTGTGTGTTTGTGTGTGTGTGTGTGTGTGTGTGTATGTATATATATATATATATGTGTCTATATATATATATATGTGTGTGTGTATATATACACAGTGCAGTCTGATGGCATTGACAGTAGTGACAGATTTGAGATCTCCCGTGCTGAATCTCCCAATTTGAATCTCTGACACAAATCTCTCTGTATGTGGCTGATTGTCTGAAATGAGCCACAAGAGTGAAATCTCTTGTGCTGAATCTCCCGTTATGTATCTCTGGCACACATCTCTGCGTATGTAGGGCCCTTTAGTCTTCAACCAGCAAGACAATTGGTCAAGAATGCTCTTGTTATCAACTATCTGTGGCTGGTTCTGCAGGTGTTCAATTAAACTAGGGTTAGGAAAGACCTCAGTAAGTTATGGAGAGCAAATAAAGCCCTTATGCAAATTAGTTTAGAATTAAGACCATCTGATTGGTTGATGCAATTGTCATTCAAAATAAGCCATTCTGATTGGTTTATGTACTGTCAGTCAACAGTTCTCTATTTTACAATTTTTGCTGGGACTATCATGCATTAGTCTTCAACCAGCAAGACAATTGGTCAAGAATGCTCTTGTTATCAACTATCTCTGGCTGGTTTTGTAGGTTTTCAATTAAACTAGGGTTAGAAAGGACCTCAGTAAGTTATGGAGAGGAAATAAAGCCCTTATGCAAATTAGTTTAGAATTGAGACCATCTGATTGGTTGATGCAATTGTCATTCAAAATACACCATTCTGATTGGTTTATGTACTGTCAGTCAACAGTTCTCTATTTTACAACTTTTGCTGGGACTATCATGCATTAGTCTTCAACCAGCAAGACAATTGGTCAAGAATGCTCTTGTTATCAACTATCTGTGGCTGGTTTTATAGGTTTTCAATTAAACTAGGGTTAGGAAGGACCTCAGTAAGTTATGGAGAGCAAATAAAGCCGTTATGCAAATTAGTTTAGAATTGAGACCATCTGATTGGTTGATGCAAATGTCATTCAAAATACACCATTCTGATTGGTTTATGTACTGTCAGTCAACAGTTCTCTATTTTACAACTTTTGCTGGGACTATCATGCATTAGTCTTCAACCAGCAAGACAATTGGTCAAGAATGCTCTTGTTATCAACTATCTGTGGCTGGTTTTGTAGGTTTTCAATTAAACTAGGGTTAGGAAGGACCTCAGTAAGTTATGGAGAGCAAATAAAGCCCTTATGCAAATTAGTTTAGAATTGAGACCATCTGATTGGTTGATGCAATTGTCATTCAAAATACACCATTCTGATTGGTTTATGCACTGTCAGTCAACAGTTCTCTATTTTACAACTTTTGCTGGGACTATCATGCATTAGTCTTCAACCAGCAAGACAATTGGTCAAGAATGCTCTTGTTATCAACTATCTGTGGCTGGTTTTGTAGGTTTTCAATTAAACTAGGGTTAGGAAGGACCTCAGTAAGTTATGGAGAGCAAATAAAGCCCTTATGCAAATTAGTTTAGAATTAAGACCATCTGATTGGTTGATGCAATTGTCATTCAAAATAAGCCATTCTGATTGGTTTATGTACTGTCAGTCAACAGTTCTCTATTTTACAACTTTTGCTGGGACTATCATGCATTAGTCTTCAACCAGCAAGACATTTGGTCAGGAATGCTCTTGTTATCAACTATCTGTGGCTGGTTTTGTAGGTTTTCAATTAAACTAGGGTTAGGAAGGACCTCAGTAAGTTATGGAGAGGAAATAAAGCCCTTATGCAAATTAGTTTAGAATTGAGACCATCTGATTGGTTGATGCAATTGTCATTCAAAATACACCATTCTGATTGGTTTATGTACTGTCAGTCAACAGTTCTCTATTTTACAACTTTTGCTGGGACTATCATGCATTAGTCTTCAACCAGCAAGACAATTGGTCAAGAATGCTCTTGTTATCAACTATCTGTGGCTGGTTTTATAGGTTTTCAATTAAACTAGGGTTAGGAAGGACCTCAGTAAGTTATGGAGAGCAAATAAAGCCCTTATGCAAATTAGTTTAGAATTGAGACCATCTGATTGGTTGATGCAAATGTCATTCAAAATACACCATTCTGATTGGTTTATGTACTGTCAGTCAACAGTTCTCTATTTTACAACTTTTGCTGGGACTATCATGCATTAGTCTTCAACCAGCAAGACAATTGGTCAAGAATGCTCTTGTTATCAACTATCTGTGGCTGGTTTTGTAGGTTTTCAATTAAACTAGGGTTAGGAAGGACCTCAGTAAGTTATGGAGAGGAAATAAAGCCCTTATGCAAATTAGTTTAGAATTAAGACCATCTGATTGGTTGATGCAATTGTCATTCAAAATAAGCCATTCTGATTGGTTTATGTACTGTCAGTCAACAGTTTTCTATTTTACAACTTTTGCTGGGACTATCATGCATTAGTCTTCAACCAGCAAGACATTTGGTCAGGAATGAACTTGTTATCAACTATCTGTGGCTGGTTTTGTAGGTTTTCAATTAAACTAGGGTTAGGAAGGACCTCAGTAAGTTATGGAGAGGAAATAAAGCCCTTATGCAAATTAGTTTAGAATTGAGACCATCTGATTGGTTGATGCAATTGTCATTCAAAATAAGCCATTCTGATTGGTTTATGTGCTGTCAGTCAACAGTTTTCTATTTTATAACTTTTGCTGGGACCATCATGCAATAGTCTTCTACCAGCAAGACAATTGGTCAAGAATGTAGTCAACAGTTTTCTATTTTACAACTTTTGCTGGCACCATCACGCAATAGTCTTCAACCAGCAAGACAATTGGTCAAGAATGCTCTTGTTATCAACTATCTGTGGCTGGTTCTGCAGGTGTTCAATTAGACTAGGGTGAGGAAGGACCTCAGTAAGTTATGAAGAGCAAATAAAGCCCTTATGCAAATTGGTTCAGAATTGAGATCATATGATTGGTTGATGCAATTGTCATTCAAAATAAGCCATTCTGATTGGTGTATATAATGTCAGTCAAAAGTTTTCTATTTTACAACTTTTGCTGGGACTATCATGCATTAGTCTTCAACCAGCAAGACAATTGGTCAAGAATGCTCTTGTTATCAACTATCTGTGGCTGGTTCTGCAGGTGTTCAATTAAACTAGGGTTAGGAAAGACCTCAGTACATTATGGAGAGCAAATAAAGCCCTTATGCAAATTAGTTTAGAATTGAGACCATCTGATTGGTTGATGCAATTGTCATTCAAAATAAGCCATTCTGATTGGTTTATGTACTGTCAGTCAACAGTTCTCTATTTTACAACTTTTGCTGGGACTATCATGCATTAGTCTTCAACCAGCAAGACAATTGGTCAAGAATGCTCTTGTTATCAACTATCTGTGGCTGGTTTTATAGGTTTTCAATTAAACTAGGGTTAGGAAGGACCTCAGTAAGTTATGGAGAGCAAATAAAGCCCTTATGCAAATTTGTTTAGAATTGAGACCATCTGATTGGTTGATGCAATTGTCATTCAAAATACACCATTCTGATTGGTTTATGTACTGTCAGTCAACAGTTCTCTATTTTACAACTTTTGCTGGGACTATCATGCATTAGTCTTCAACCAGCAAGACAATTGGTCAAAAATGCTCTTGTTATCAACTATCTGTGGCTGGTTTTGTAGGTTTTCAATTAAACTAGGGTTAGGAAGGACCTCAGTAAGTTATGGAGAGCAAATAAAGCCCTTATGCAAATTAGTTTAGAATTAAGACCATCTGATTGGTTGATGCAATTGTCATTCAAAATAAGCCATTCTGATTGGTTTATGTACTGTCAGTCAACAGTTCTCTATTTTACAACTTTTGCTGGGACTATCATGCCTTAGTCTTCAACCAGCAAGACATTTGGTCAAGAATGCTCTTGTTATCAACTATCTGTGGCTGGTTTTGTAGGTTTTCAATTAAACTAGGGTTAGGAAGGACCTCAGTAAGTTATGGAGAGCAAATAAAGCCCTTATGCAAATTAGTTCAGAATTGAGATCATCTGATTGGTTGATGCAACTGTCATTCAAAATAAGCCATTCTGATTGGTTTATATACTGTCAGTCAACAGTTTTCTATTTTACAACTTTTGCTGGGACTATCATGCATTAGTCTTCAACCAGAAAGACAATTGGTCAAGAATGCTCTTGTTATCAACTATCTGTGGCTGGTTCTGCAGGTGTTCAATTAGACTAGGGTGAGGAAGGACCTCAGTAAGTTATGAAGAGCAAATAAAGCCCTTATGCAAATTGGTTCAGAATTGAGATCATATGATTGGTTGATGCAACTGTCATTCAAAATAAGCCATTCTGATTGGTTTATGTACTGTCAGTCAACAGTTTTCTATTTTACAACTTTTGCTGGGACTATCATGCATTAGTCTTCAACCAGCAAGACAATTGGTCAAGAATGCTCTTGTTATCAACTATCTGTGGCTGGTTTGGTAGGTTTTCAATTAAACTAGGGTTAGGAAAGACCTCAGTAAGTTATGGAGAGCAAATAAAGCCCTTATGCAAATTAGTTTAGAATTGAGACCATCTGATTGGTTGATGCAATTGTCATTCAAAATAAGCCATTCTGATTGGTTTATGTGCTGTCAGTCAACAGTTTTCTATTTTATAACTTTTGCTGGGACCATCATGCAATAGTCTTCTACCAGCAAGACAATTGGTCAAGAATGTAGTCAACAGTTTTCTATTTTACAACTTTTGCTGGCACCATCACGCAATAGCCTTCAACCAACAAGACAATTGGTCAAGAATGTTCTTGTTATCAACTATCTGTGGCTGGTTCTGCAGGTGTTCAATTAGACTAGGGTGAGGAAGGACCTCAGTAAGTTATGAAGAGCAAATAAAGCCATTATGCAAATTAGTTCAGAATTGAGACCATCTGATTGGTTGATGCAACTGTCATTCAAAATAAGCCATTCTGATTGGTTTATGTACCATCAGTCAACAGTTTCCTATTTTACAACGTTTGCTGGGACCATCATGCAATAGTCTTCAACCAGCAAGACAATTGGTCAATAATGTTCTTGTTATCAACTATCTGTGGCTTGTTCTGCAGTTGTTCAATTAGAATAGGGTGAGGAAGGACCTCAGTAAGTTATAAAGAGCAAATAAAGCCCTTATGCAAATTAGTTCAGAATTGAGATCATATGATTGGTTGATGCAACTGTCATTCAAAATAAGCCATTCTGATTGGTTTATATACTGTCAGTCAACAGTTTTCTATTTTACAACTTTTGCTGGGACTATCATGCATTAGTCTTCAACCAGCAAGACAATTGGTCAAGAATGCTCTTGTTATTAACTATCTGTGGCTGGTTTGGTAGGTTTTCAATTAAACTAGGGTTAGGAAAGACCTCAGTAAGTTATGGAGAGCAAATAAAGCCCTTATGCAAATTAGTTTAGAATTGAGACCATCTGATTGGTTGATGCAATTGTCATTCAAAATAAGCCATTCTGATTGGTTTATGTGCTGTCAGTCAACAGTTTTCTATTTTATAACTTTTGCTGGGACCATCATGCAATAGTCTTCTACCAGCAAGACAATTGGTCAAGAATGTATTGGTCAAGAATGTAGTCAACAGTTTTCTATTTTACAACTTTTGCTGGCACCATCACGCAATAGCCTTCAACCAGCAAGACAATTGGTCAAGAATGTTCTTGTTATCAACTATCTGTGGCTGGTTCTGCAGGTGTTCAATTAGACTAGGGTGAGGAAGGACCTCAGTAAGTTATGAAGAGCAAATAAAGCCATTATGCAAATTAGTTTAGAATTAAGACCATCTGATTGGTTGATGCAACTGTCATTCAAAATAAGCCATTCTGATTGGTTTATGTACTGTCAGTCAACAGTTCTCTATTTTACAACTTTTGCTGGGACTATCATGCATTAGTCTTCAACCAGCAAGACAATTGGTCAAGAATGCTCTTGTTATCAACTATCTGTGGCTGGTTTGGTAGGTTTTCAATTAAACTAGGGTTAGGAAAGACCTCAGTAAGTTATGGAGAGTAAATAAAGCCCTTATGCAAATTAGTTTAGAATTGAGACCATCTGATTGGTTGATGCAATTGTCATTCAAAATAAGCCATTCTGATTGGTTTATATACTGTCAGTCAACAGTTTTCTATTTTACAACTTTTGCTGGGACTATCATGCATTAGTCTTCAACCAGCAAGACAATTGGTCAAGAATGCTCTTGTTATCTACTATCTGTGGCTGGTTCTGCAGGTGTTCAATTAAACTAGGGTTAGGAAAGACCTCAGTAAGTTATGGAGAGCAAATAAAGCCCTTATGCAAATTAGTTTAGAATTGAGACCATCTGATTGGTTGATGCAATTGTCATTCTGATTGGTTTATGTACTGTCAGTCAACAGTTCTCTATTTTACAACTTTTGCTGGGACTATCATGCATTAGTCTTTAACCAGCAAGACATTTGGTCAAGAATGCTCTTGTTATCAACTATCTGTGGCTGGTTTTGTAGGTTTTCAATTAAACTAGGGTTAGGAAGGACCTCAGTAAGTTATGGAGAGCAAATAAAGCCCTTATGCAAATTAGTTCAGAATTGAGATCATCTGATTGGTTGATGCAACTGTCATTCAAAATAAGCCATTCTGATTGGTGTATATACTGTCAGTCAAAAGTTTTCTATTTTACAACTTTTGCTGGGACTATCATGCATTAGTCTTCAACCAGCAAGACAATTGGTCAAGAATGCTCTTGTTATCATCTATCTGTGGCTGGTTCTGCAGGTGTTCAATTAAACTAGGGTTAGGAAAGACCTCAGTACATTATGGAGAGCAAATAAAGCCCTTATGCAAATTAGTTTAGAATTGAGACCATCTGATTGGTTGATGCAATTGTCATTCAAAATAAGCCATTCTGATTGGTTTATGTACTATCAGTCAACAGTTCTCTATTTTACAACTTTTGCTGGGACTATCATGCATTAGTCTTCAACCAGCAAGACAATTGGTCAAGAATGCTCTTGTTATCAACTATCTGTGGCTGGTTTTATAGGTTTTCAATTAAACTAGGGTTAGGAAGGACCTCAGTAAGTTATGGAGAGCAAATAAAGCCCTTATGCAAATTTGTTTAGAATTGAGACCATCTGATTGGTTGATGCAATTGTCATTCAAAATACACCATTCTGATTGGTTTATGTACTGTCAGTCAACAGTTCTCTATTTTACAACTTTTGCTGGGACTATCATGCATTAGTCTTCAACCAGCAAGACAATTGGTCAAAAATGCTCTTGTTATCAACTATCTGTGGCTGGTTTTGTAGGTTTTCAATTAAACTAGGGTTAGGAAGGACCTCAGTAAGTTATGGAGAGCAAATAAAGCCCTTATGCAAATTAGTTTAGAATTAAGACCATCTGATTGGTTGATGCAATTGTCATTCAAAATAAGCCATTCTGATTGGTTTATGTACTGTCAGTCAACAGTTCTCTATTTTACAACTTTTGCTGGGACTATCATGCCTTAGTCTTCAACCAGCAAGACATTTGGTCAAGAATGCTCTTGTTATCAACTATCTGTGGCTGGTTTTGTAGGTTTTCAATTAAACTAGGGTTAGGAAGGACCTCAGTAAGTTATGGAGAGCAAATAAAGCCCTTATGCAAATTAGTTCAGAATTGAGATCATCTGATTGGTTGATGCAACTGTCATTCAAAATAAGCCATTCTGATTGGTTTATATACTGTCAGTCAACAGTTTTCTATTTTACAACTTTTGCTGGGACTATCATGCATTAGTCTTCAACCAGAAAGACAATTGGTCAAGAATGCTCTTGTTATCAACTATCTGTGGCTGGTTCTGCAGGTGTTCAATTAGACTAGGGTGAGGAAGGACCTCAGTAAGTTATGAAGAGCAAATAAAGCCCTTATGCAAATTGGTTCAGAATTGAGATCATATGATTGGTTGATGCAACTGTCATTCAAAATAAGCCATTCTGATTGGTTTATGTACTGTCAGTCAACAGTTTTCTATTTTACAACTTTTGCTGGGACTATCATGCATTAGTCTTCAACCAGCAAGACAATTGGTCAAGAATGCTCTTGTTATCAACTATCTGTGGCTGGTTTGGTAGGTTTTCAATTAAACTAGGGTTAGGAAAGACCTCAGTAAGTTACGGAGAGCAAATAAAGCCCTTATGCAAATTAGTTTAGAATTGAGACCATCTGATTGGTTAATGCAATTGTCATTCAAAATAAGCCATTCTGATTGGTTTATGTGCTGTCAGTCAACAGTTTTCTATTTTATAACTTTTGCTGGGACCATCATGCAATAGTCTTCTACCAGCAAGACAATTGGTCAAGAATGTAGTCAACAGTTTTCTATTTTACAACTTTTGCTGGCACCATCACGCAATAGCCTTCAACCAACAAGACAATTGGTCAAGAATGTTCTTGTTATCAACTATCTGTGGCTGGTTCTGCAGGTGTTCAATTAGACTAGGGTGAGGAAGGACCTCAGTAAGTTATGAAGAGCAAATAAAGCCATTATGCAAATTAGTTCAGAATTGAGACCATCTGATTGGTTGATGCAACTGTCATTCAAAATAAGCCATTCTGATTGGTTTATGTACCATCAGTCAACAGTTTCCTATTTTACAACGTTTGCTGGGACCATCATGCAATAGTCTTCAACCAGCAAGACAATTGGTCAATAATGTTCTTGTTATCAACTATCTGTGGCTTGTTCTGCAGTTGTTCAATTAGAATAGGGTGAGGAAGGACCTCAGTAAGTTATAAAGAGCAAATAAAGCCCTTATGCAAATTAGTTCAGAATTGAGATCATATGATTGGTTGATGCAACTGTCATTCAAAATAAGCCATTCTGATTGGTTTATATACTGTCAGTCAACAGTTTTCTATTTTACAACTTTTGCTGGGACTACCGTCTTTCCCCGATAATAAGACACTGTCTTATTTTTTTTTTTTCCTCAAAAAAGACCATAGGTCTTATTTTCGGGGGAGGGCTTATTTTAATAGACCTTGACCTAGACCTTATGAAATGCCCCACAATTTAATGTGCCCCCCTGCGCCTTTAAGAAATTCCCCACTGCCTTTATGAAATGCCCCACAATTTGTGCCGGTATTTTACATGCCCCCACCTGTTTTTTTGAAGTTTGTTGATGGCGTGGTGTGGTGAGCAGCAGCCAGCCAGCCAGCCAGTCAGTCAGTCAGCCGCGTGATGTGCGCGGCGCGATGTGCGCGGCGTGACGTCACGCCGCGCCTACCGCAATGCATCCCTGGGAACGGGAGCTGCGGTGCTGCTGGTAAGTGAGCGGAGGGCAGCGGGGGTCAGCGGGGGCAGCGGGAGTCAGCGGGGGCCGAGCGGAGGCTACACATTAGGTGTACACACATTTACATGGGGAAAATGGTAGGTCTTATTTTCGGGGGAGGGCTTATTTTGGACCAGCGTCCAAAATCTGGGGTAGGGCTTATTATCGGGGTAGGGCTAATTATCGGGGAAAGACGGTATCATGCATTAGTCTTCAACCAGCAAGACAATTGGTCAAGAATGCTCTTGTTATCTACTATCTGTGGCTGGTTCTGCAGGTGTTCAATTAAACTAGGGTTAGGAAAGACCTCAGTAAGTTATGGAGAGCAAATAAAGCCCTTATGCAAATTAGTTTAGAATTGAGACCATCTGATTGGTTGATGCAATTGTCATTCTGATTGGTTTATGTACTGTCAGTCAACAGTTCTCTATTGTACAACTTTTGCTGGGACTATCATGCATTAGTCTTTAACCAGCAAGACATTTGGTCAAGAATGCTCTTGTTATCAACTATCTGTGGCTGGTTTTATAGGTTTTCAATTAAACTAGGGTTAGGAAGGACCTCAGTAAGTTATGGAGAGCAAATAAAGCCCTTATGCAAATTAGTTCAGAATTCAGATCATCTGATTGGTTGATGGAACTGTCATTCAAAATAAGCCATTCTGATTGGTTTATATACTGTCAGTCAACAGTTTTCTATTTTACAACTTTTGCTGGGACTATCATGCATTAGTCTTCAACCAGAAAGACAATTGGTCAAGAATGCTCTTGTTATCAACTATCTGTGGCTGGTTCTGCAGGTGTTCAATTAGACTAGGGTGAGGAAGGACCTCAGTAAGTTACGAAGAGCAAATAAAGCCCTTATGCAAATTGATTCAGAATTGAGATCATATGATTGGTTGATGCAACTGTCATTCAAAATAAGCCATTCTGATTGGTTTATGTACTGTCAGTCAACAGTTTTCTATTTTACAACTTTTGCTGGGACTATCATGCATTAGTCTTCAACCAGCAAGACAATTGGTCAAGAATGCTCTTGTTATCAACTATCTGTGGCTGGTTTTATAGGTTTTCAATTAAACTAGGGTTAGGAAGGACCTCAGTAAGTTATGGAGAGCAAATAAAGCCCTTATGCAAATTAGTTTAGAATTGAGACCATCTGATTGGTTGATGCAAATGTCATTCAAAATACACCATTCTGATTGGTTTATGTACTGTCAGTCAACAGTTCTCTATTTTACAACTTTTGCTGGGACTATCATGCATTAGTCTTCAACCAGCAAGACAATTGGTCAAGAATGCTCTTGTTATCAACTATCTGTGGCTGGTTTTGTAGGTTTTCAATTAAACTAGGGTTAGGAAGGACCTCAGTAAGTTATGGAGAGGAAATAAAGCCCTTATGCAAATTAGTTTAGAATTAAGACCATCTGATTGGTTGATGCAATTGTCATTCAAAATAAGCCATTCTGATTGGTTTATGTACTGTCAGTCAACAGTTTTCTATTTTACAACTTTTGCTGGGACTATCATGCATTAGTCTTCAACCAGCAAGACATTTGGTCAGGAATGCTCTTGTTATCAACTATCTGTGGCTGGTTTTGTAGGTTTTCAATTAAACTAGGGTTAGGAAGGACCTCAGTAAGTTATGGAGAGGAAATAAAGCCCTTATGCAAATTAGTTTAGAATTGAGACCATCTGATTGGTTGATGCAATTGTCATTCAAAATAAGCCATTCTGATTGGTTTATGTGCTGTCAGTCAACAGTTTTCTATTTTATAACTTTTGCTGGGACCATCATGCAATAGTCTTCTACCAGCAAGACAATTGGTCAAGAATGTAGTCAACAGTTTTCTATTTTACAACTTTTGCTGGCACCATCACGCAATAGTCTTCAACCAGCAAGACAATTGGTCAAGAATGCTCTTGTTATCAACTATCTGTGGCTGGTTCTGCAGGTGTTCAATTAGACTAGGGTGAGGAAGGACCTCAGTAAGTTATGAAGAGCAAATAAAGCCCTTATGCAAATTGGTTCAGAATTGAGATCATATGATTGGTTGATGCAATTGTCATTCAAAATAAGCCATTCTGATTGGTGTATATACTGTCAGTCAAAAGTTTTCTATTTTACAACTTTTGCTGGGACTATCATGCATTAGTCTTCAACCAGCAAGACAATTGGTCAAGAATGCTCTTGTTATCAACTATCTGTGGCTGGTTCTGCAGGTGTTCAATTAAACTAGGGTTAGGAAAGACCTCAGTACATTATGGAGAGCAAATAAAGCCCTTATGCAAATTAGTTTAGAATTGAGAGCATCTGATTGGTTGATGCAATTGTCATTCAAAATAAGCCATTCTGATTGGTTTATGTACTGTCAGTCAACAGTTCTCTATTTTACAACTTTTGCTGGGACTATCATGCATTAGTCTTCAACCAGCAAGACAATTGGTCAAGAATGCTCTTGTTATCAACTATCTGTGGCTGGTTTTATAGGTTTTCAATTAAACTAGGGTTAGGAAGGACCTCAGTAAGTTATGGAGAGCAAATAAAGCCCTTATGCAAATTTGTTTAGAATTGAGACCATCTGATTGGTTGATGCAATTGTCATTCAAAATACACCATTCTGATTGGTTTATGTACTGTCAGTCAACAGTTCTCTATTTTACAACTTTTGCTGGGACTATCATGCATTAGTCTTCAACCAGCAAGACAATTGGTCAAAAATGCTCTTGTTATCAACTATCTGTGGCTGGTTTTGTAGGTTTTCAATTAAACTAGGGTTAGGAAGGACCTCAGTAAGTTATGGAGAGCAAATAAAGCCCTTATGCAAATTAGTTTAGAATTAAGACCATCTGATTGGTTGATGCAATTGTCATTCAAAATAAGCCATTCTGATTGGTTTATGTACTGTCAGTCAACAGTTCTCTATTTTACAACTTTTGCTGGGACTATCATGCCTTAGTCTTCAACCAGCAAGACATTTGGTCAAGAATGCTCTTGTTATCAACTATCTGTGGCTGGTTTTGTAGGTTTTCAATTAAACTAGGGTTAGGAAGGACCTCAGTAAGTTATGGAGAGCAAATAAAGCCCTTATGCAAATTAGTTCAGAATTGAGATCATCTGATTGGTTGATGCAACTGTCATTCAAAATAAGCCATTCTGATTGGTTTATATACTGTCAGTCAACAGTTTTCTATTTTACAACTTTTGCTGGGACTATCATGCATTAGTCTTCAACCAGAAAGACAATTGGTCAAGAATGCTCTTGTTATCAACTATCTGTGGCTGGTTCTGCAGGTGTTCAATTAGACTAGGGTGAGGAAGGACCTCAGTAAGTTATGAAGAGCAAATAAAGCCCTTATGCAAATTGGTTCAGAATTGAGATCATATGATTGGTTGATGCAACTGTCATTCAAAATAAGCCATTCTGATTGGTTTATGTACTGTCAGTCAACAGTTTTCTATTTTACAACTTTTGCTGGGACTATCATGCATTAGTCTTCAACCAGCAAGACAATTGGTCAAGAATGCTCTTGTTATCAACTATCTGTGGCTGGTTTGGTAGGTTTTCAATTAAACTAGGGTTAGGAAAGACCTCAGTAAGTTATGGAGAGCAAATAAAGCCCTTATGCAAATTAGTTTAGAATTGAGACCATCTGATTGGTTGATGCAATTGTCATTCAAAATAAGCCATTCTGATTGGTTTATGTGCTGTCAGTCAACAGTTTTCTATTTTATAACTTTTGCTGGGACCATCATGCAATAGTCTTCTACCAGCAAGACAATTGGTCAAGAATGTAGTCAACAGTTTTCTATTTTACAACTTTTGCTGGCACCATCACGCAATAGCCTTCAACCAACAAGACAATTGGTCAAGAATGTTCTTGTTATCAACTATCTGTGGCTGGTTCTGCAGGTGTTCAATTAGACTAGGGTGAGGAAGGACCTCAGTAAGTTATGAAGAGCAAATAAAGCCATTATGCAAATTAGTTCAGAATTGAGACCATCTGATTGGTTGATGCAACTGTCATTCAAAATAAGCCATTCTGATTGGTTTATGTACCATCAGTCAACAGTTTCCTATTTTACAACGTTTGCTGGGACCATCATGCAATAGTCTTCAACCAGCAAGACAATTGGTCAATAATGTTCTTGTTATCAACTATCTGTGGCTTGTTCTGCAGTTGTTCAATTAGAATAGGGTGAGGAAGGACCTCAGTAAGTTATAAAGAGCAAATAAAGCCCTTATGCAAATTAGTTCAGAATTGAGATCATATGATTGGTTGATGCAACTGTCATTCAAAATAAGCCATTCTGATTGGTTTATATACTGTCAGTCAACAGTTTTCTATTTTACAACTTTTGCTGGGACTATCATGCATTAGTCTTCAACCAGCAAGACAATTGGTCAAGAATGTTCTTGTTATTAACTATCTCTGGCTGGTTTGGTAGGTTTTCAATTAAACTAGGGTTAGGAAAGACCTCAGTAAGTTATGGAGAGCAAATAAAGCCCTTATGCAAATTAGTTTAGAATTGAGACCATCTGATTGGTTGATGCAATTGTCATTCAAAATAAGCCATTCTGATTGGTTTATGTGCTGTCAGTCAACAGTTTTCTATTTTATAACTTTTGCTGGGACCATCATGCAATAGTCTTCTACCAGCAAGACAATTGGTCAAGAATGTATTGGTCAAGAATGTAGTCAACAGTTTTCTATTTTACAACTTTTGCTGGCACCATCACGCAATAGCCTTCAACCAGCAAGACAATTGGTCAAGAATGTTCTTGTTATCAACTATCTGTGGCTGGTTCTGCAGGTGTTCAATTAGACTAGGGTGAGGAAGGACCTCAGTAAGTTATGAAGAGCAAATAAAGCCATTATGCAAATTAGTTTAGAATTAAGACCATCTGATTGGTTGATGCAACTGTCATTCAAAATAAGCCATTCTGATTGGTTTATGTACTGTCAGTCAACAGTTCTCTATTTTACAACTTTTGCTGGGACTATCATGCATTAGTCTTCAACCAGCAAGACAATTGGTCAAGAATGCTCTTGTTATCAACTATCTGTGGCTGGTTCTGCAGGTGTTCAATTAAACTAGGGTGAGGAAGGACCTCAGTAAGTTATGAAGAGCAAATAAAGCCCTTATGCAAATTGGTTCAGAATTGAGATCATATGATTGGTTGATGCAACTGTCATTTAAAATAAGCCATTCTGATTGGTTTATGTACTGTCAGTCAACAGTTTTCTATTTTACAACTTTTGCTGGGACTATCATGCATTAGTCTTCAACCAGCAAGACAATTGGTCAAGAATGCTCTTGTTATCAACTATCTGTGGCTGGTTTGGTAGGTTTTCAATTAAACTAGGGTTAGGAAAGACCTCAGTAAGTTATGGAGAGCAAATAAAGCCCTTATGCAAATTAGTTTAGAATTGAGACCATCTGATTGGTTGATGCAATTGTCATTCAAAATAAGCCATTCTGATTGGTTTATATACTGTCAGTCAACAGTTTTCTATTTTACAACTTTTGCTGGGACTATCATGCATTAGTCTTCAACCAGCAAGACAATTGGTCAAGAATGCTCTTGTTATCTACTATCTGTGGCTGGTTCTGCAGGTGTTCAATTAAACTAGGGTTAGGAAAGACCTCAGTAAGTTATGGAGAGCAAATAAAGCCCTTATGCAAATTAGTTTAGAATTGAGACCATCTGATTGGTTGATGCAATTGTCATTCTGATTGGTTTATGTACTGTCAGTCAACAGTTCTCTATTTTACAACTTTTGCTGGGACTATCATGCATTAGTCTTTAACCAGCAAGACATTTGGTCAAGAATGCTCTTGTTATCAACTATCTGTGGCTGGTTTTATAGGTTTTCAATTAAACTAGGGTTAGGAAGGACCTCAATAAGTTATGGAGAGCAAATAAAGCCCTTATGCAAATTAGTTTAGAATTGAGACCATCTGATTGGTTGATGCAATTGTCATTCAAAATAAGCCATTCTGATTGGTTTATGTACTGTCAGTCAACAGTTCTCTATTTTACAACTTTTGCTGGGACTATCATGCATTAGTCTTCAACCAGCAAGACAATTGGTCAAGAATGCTCTTGTTATCAACTATCTGTGGCTGGTTTTATAGGTTTTCAATTAAACTAGGGTTAGGAAGGACCTCAGTAAGTTATGGAGAGCAAATAAAGCCCTTATGCAAATTTGTTTAGAATTGAGACCATCTGATTGGTTGATGCAATTGTTATTCAAAATACACCATTCTGATTGGTTTATGTACTGTCAGTCAACAGTTCTCTATTTTACAACTTTTGCAGGGACTATCATGCATTAGTCTTCAACCAGCAAGACAATTGGTCAAAAATGCTCTTGTTATCAACTATCTGTGGCTGGTTTTGTAGGTTTTCAATTAAACTAGGGTTAGGAAGGACCTCAGTAAGTTATGGAGAGCAAATAAAGCCCTTATGCAAATTAGTTTAGAATTAAGACCATCTGATTGGTTGATGCAATTGTCATTCAAAATAAGCCATTCTGATTGGTTTATGTACTGTCAGTCAACAGTTCTCTATTTTACAACTTTTGCTGGGACTATCATGCCTTAGTCTTCAACCAGCAAGACATTTGGTCAAGAATGCTCTTGTTATCAACTATCTGTGGCTGGTTTTGTAGGTTTTCAATTAAACTAGGGTTAGGAAGGACCTCAGTAAGTTATGGAGAGCAAATAAAGCCCTTATGCAAATTAGTTCAGAATTGAGATCATCTGATTGGTTGATGCAACTGTCATTCAAAATAAGCCATTCTGATTGGTTTATATACTGTCAGTCAACAGTTTTCTATTTTACAACTTTTGCTGGGACTATCATGCATTAGTCTTCAACCAGAAAGACAATTGGTCAAGAATGCTCTTGTTATCAACTATCTGTGGCTGGTTCTGCAGGTGTTCAATTAGACTAGGGTGAGGAAGGACCTCAGTAAGTTATGAAGAGCAAATAAAGCCCTTATGCAAATTGGTTCAGAATTGAGATCATATGATTGGTTGATGCAACTGTCATTCAAAATAAGCCATTCTGATTGGTTTATGTACTGTCAGTCAACAGTTTTCTATTTTACAACTTTTGCTGGGACTATCATGCATTAGTCTTCAACCAGCAAGACAATTGGTCAAGAATGCTCTTGTTATCAACTATCTGTGGCTGGTTTGGTAGGTTTTCAATTAAACTAGGGTTAGGAAAGACCTCAGTAAGTTATGGAGAGCAAATAAAGCCCTTATGCAAATCAGTTTAGAATTGAGACCATCTGATTGGTTGATGCAATTGTCATTCAAAATAAGCCATTCTGATTGGTTTATGTGCTGTCAGTCAACAGTTTTCTATTTTATAACTTTTGCTGGGACCATCATGCAATAGTCTTCTACCAGCAAGACAATTGGTCAAGAATGTAGTCAACAGTTTTCTATTTTACAACTTTTGCTGGCACCATCACGCAATAGCCTTCAACCAACAAGACAATTGGTCAAGAATGTTCTTGTTATCAACTATCTGTGGCTGGTTCTGCAGGTGTTCAATTAGACTAGGGTGAGGAAGGACCTCAGTAAGTTATGAAGAGCAAATAAAGCCATTATGCAAATTAGTTCAGAATTGAGACCATCTGATTGGTTGATGCAACTGTCATTCAAAATAAGCCATTCTGATTGGTTTATGTACCATCAGTCAACAGTTTCCTATTTTACAACGTTTGCTGGGACCATCATGCAATAGTCTTCAACCAGCAAGACAATTGGTCAAGAATGCTCTTGTTATTAACTATCTGTGGCTGGTTTGGTAGGTTTTCAATTAAACTAGGGTTAGGAAAGACCTCAGTAAGTTATGGAGAGCAAATAAAGCCCTTATGCAAATTAGTTTAGAATTGAGACCATCTGATTGGTTGATGCAATTGTCATTCAAAATAAGCCATTCTGATTGGTTTATGTGCTGTCAGTCAACAGTTTTCTATTTTATAACTTTTGATGGGACCATCATGCAATAGTCTTCTACCAGCAAGACAATTGGTCAAGAATGTATTGGTCAAGAATGTAGTCAACAGTTTTCTATTTTACAACTTTTGCTGGCACCATCACGCAATAGCCTTCAACCAGCAAGACAATTGGTCAAGAATGTTCTTGTTATCAACTATCTGTGGCTGGTTCTGCAGGTGTTCAATTAGACTAGGGTGAGGAAGGACCTCAGTAAGTTATGAAGAGCAAATAAAGCCATTATGCAAATTAGTTTAGAATTAAGACCATCTGATTGGTTGATGCAACTGTCATTCAAAATAAGCCATTCTGATTGGCTTATGTACTGTCAGTCAACAGTTCTCTATTTTACAACTTTTGCTGGGACTATCATGCATTAGTCTTCAACCAGCAAGACAATTGGTCAAGAATGCTCTTGTTATCAACTATCTGTGGCTGGTTCTGCAGGTGTTCAATTAAACTAGGGTGAGGAAGGACCTCAGTAAGTTATGGAGAGCAAATAAAGCCCTTATGCAAATTAGTTTAGAATTGAGACCATCTGATTGGTTGATGCAATTGTCATTCAAAATAAGCCATTCTGATTGGTTTATATACTGTCAGTCAACAGTTTTCTATTTTACAACTTTTGCTGGGACTATCATGCATTAGTCTTCAACCAGCAAGACAATTGGTCAAGAATGCTCTTGTTATCTACTATCTGTGGCTGGTTTTGCAGGTGTTCAATTAAACTAGGGTTAGGAAAGACCTCAGTAAGTTATGGAGAGCAAATAAAGCCCTTATGCAAATTAGTTTAGAATTGAGACCATCTGATTGGTTGATGCAATTGTCATTCTGATTGGTTTATGTACTGTCAGTCAACAGTTCTCTATTTTACAACTTTTGCTGGGACTATCATGCATTAGTCTTTAACCAGCAAGACATTTGGTCAAGAATGCTCTTGTTATCAACTATCTGTGGCTGGTTTTATAGGTTTTCAATTAAACTAGGGTTAGGAAGGACCTCAGTAAGTTATGGAGAGCAAATAAAGCCCTTATGCAAATTAGTTCAGAATTCAGATCATCTGATTGGTTGATGGAACTGTCATTCAAAATAAGCCATTCTGATTGGTTTATATACTGTCAGTCAACAGTTTTCTATTTTACAACTTTTGCTGGGACTATCATGCATTAGTCTTCAACCAGAAAGACAATTGGTCAAGAATGCTCTTGTTATCAACTATCTGTGGCTGGTTCTGCAGGTGTTCAATTAGACTAGGGTGAGGAAGGACCTCAGTAAGTTATGAAGAGCAAATAAAGCCCTTATGCAAATTGATTCAGAATTGAGATCATATGATTGGTTGATGCAACTGTCATTCAAAATAAGCCATTCTGATTGGTTTATGTACTGTCAGTCAACAGTTTTCTATTTTACAACTTTTGCTGGGACTATCATGCATTAGTCTTCAACCAGCAAGACAATTGGTCAAGAATGCTCTTGTTATCAACTATCTGTGGCTGGTTTGGTAGGTTTTCAATTAAACTAGGGTTAGGAAGGACCTCAGTAAGTTATGGAGAGCAAATAAAGCCCCTATGCAAATTAGTTTAAAATTGAGACCTTCTGATTGGTTGATGCAACTGTCATTCAAAATAAGCCATTCTGATTGGTTTATGTACCATCAGTCAACAGTTTCCTATTTTACAACGTTTGCTGGGACCATCATGCAATAGTCTTCAACCAGCAAGACAATTGGTCAATAATGTTCTTGTTATCAACTATCTGTGGCTTGTTCTGCAGTTGTTCAATTAGAATAGGGTGAGGAAGGACCTCAGTAAGTTATAAAGAGCAAATAAAGCCCTTATGCAAATTAGTTCAGAATTGAGATCATATGATTGGTTGATGCAACTGTCATTCAAAATAAGCCATTCTGATTGGTTTATATACTGTCAGTCAACAGTTTTCTATTTTACAACTTTTGCTGGGACTATCATGCATTAGTCTTCAACCAGCAAGACAATTGGTCAAGAATGCTCTTGTTATTAACTATCTGTGGCTGGTTTGGTAGGTTTTCAATTAAACTAGGGTTAGGAAAGACCTCAGTAAGTTATGGAGAGCAAATAAAGCCCTTATGCAAATTAGTTTAGAATTAAGACCATCTGATTGGTTGATGCAACTGTCATTCAAAATAAGCCATTCTGATTGGTTTATGTACTGTCAGTCAACAGTTCTCTATTTTACAACTTTTGCTGGGACTATCATGCATTAGTCTTCAACCAGCAAGACAATTGGTCAAGAATGCTCTTGTTATCAACTATCTGTGGCTGGTTCTGCAGGTGTTCAATTAAACTAGGGTGAGGAAGGACCTCAGTAAGTTATGAAGAGCAAATAAAGCCCTTATGCAAATTGGTTCAGAATTGAGATCATATGATTGGTTGATGCAACTGTCATTTAAAATAAGCCATTCTGATTGGTTTATGTACTGTCAGTCAACAGTTTTCTATTTTACAACTTTTGCTGGGACTATCATGCATTAGTCTTCAACCAGCAAGACAATTGGTCAAGAATGCTCTTGTTATCAACTATCTGTGGCTGGTTTGGTAGGTTTTCAATTAAACTAGGGTTAGGAAAGACCTCAGTAAGTTATGGAGAGCAAATAAAGCCCTTATGCAAATTAGTTTAGAATTGAGACCATCTGATTGGTTGATGCAATTGTCATTCAAAATAAGCCATTCTGATTGGTTTATATACTGTCAGTCAACAGTTTTCTATTTTACAACTTTTGCTGGGACTATCATGCATTAGTCTTCAACCAGCAAGACAATTGGTCAAGAATGCTCTTGTTATCTACTATCTGTGGCTGGTTCTGCAGGTGTTCAATTAAACTAGGGTTAGGAAAGACCTCAGTAAGTTATGGAGAGCAAATAAAGCCCTTATGCAAATTAGTTTAGAATTGAGACCATCTGATTGGTTGATGCAATTGTCATTCTGATTGGTTTATGTACTGTCAGTCAACAGTTCTCTATTTTACAACTTTTGCTGGGACTATCATGCATTAGTCTTTAACCAGCAAGACATTTGGTCAAGAATGCTCTTGTTATCAACTATCTGTGGCTGGTTTTATAGGTTTTCAATTAAACTAGGGTTAGGAAGGACCTCAGTAAGTTATGGAGAGCAAATAAAGCCCTTATGCAAATTAGTTCAGAATTCAGATCATCTGATTGGTTGATGGAACTGTCATTCAAAATAAGCCATTCTGATTGGTTTATATACTGTCAGTCAACAGTTTTCTATTTTACAACTTTTGCTGGGACTATCATGCATTAGTCTTCAACCAGAAAGACAATTGGTCAAGAATGCTCTTGTTATCAACTATCTGTGGCTGGTTCTGCAGGTGTTCAATTAGACTAGGGTGAGGAAGGACCTCAGTAAGTTATGGAGAGCAAATAAAGCCCTTATGCAAATTAGTTTAGAATTGAGACCATCTGATTGGTTGATGCAATTGTCATTCAAAATAAGCCATTCTGATTGGTTTATGTGCTGTCAGTCAACAGTTTTCTATTTTATAACTTTTGCTGGGACCATCATGCAATAGTCTTCTACCAGCAAGACAATTGGTCAAGAATGTTCTTGTTATCAACTATCTGTGGCTGGTTCTGCAGGTGTTCAATTAGACTAGGGTGAGGAAGGACCTCATTAAGTTATGAAGAGCAAATAAAGCCATTATGCAAATTAGTTCAGAATTGAGACCATCTGATTGGTTGATGCAACTGTCATTCAAAATAAGCCATTCTGATTGGTTTATGTACCATCAGTCAACAGTTTCCTATTTTACAACGTTTGCTGGGACCATCATGCAATAGTCTTCAACCAGCAAGACAATTGTTCAATAATGTTCTGGTTATCAACTATCTGTGGCTTGTTCTGCAGTTGTTCAATTAGAATAGGGTGAGGAAGGACCTCAGTAAGTTCTAAAGAGCAAATAAAGCCCTTATGCAAATTAGTTCAGAATTGAGATCATATGATTGGTTGATGCAACTGTCATTCAAAATAAGCCATTCTGATTGGATAATATACTGTCAGTCAACAGTTTTCTATTTTACAACTTTTGCTGGGACTATCATGCATTAGTCTTCAACCAGAAAGACAATTGGTCAAGAATGCTCTTGTAATCAACTATCTGTGGCTGGTTCTGCAGGTGTTCAATTAGACTAGGGTGAGGAAGGACCTCAGTAAGTTATGAAGAGCAAATAAAGCCCTTATGCAAATTGGTTCAGAATTGAGATCATATGATTGGTTGATGCAACTGTCATTCAAAATAAGCCATTCTGATTGGTTTATGTACTGTCAGTCAACAGTTTTCTATTTTACAACTTTTGCTGGGACTATCATGCATTAGTCTTCAACCAGCAAGACAATTGGTCAAGAATGCTGTTGTTATCAACTATCTGTGGCTGGTTTGGTAGGTTTTCTATTAAACTAGGGTTAGGAAAGACCTCAGTAAGTTATGGAGAGCAAATAAAGCCCTTATGCAAATTAGTTTAGAATTGAGACCATCTGATTGGTTGATGCAATTGTCATTCAAAATAAGCCATTCTGATTGGTTTATGTACTGTCAGTCAACAGTTCTCTATTTTACAACTTTTGCTGGGACTATCATGCATTAGTCTTTAACCAGCAAGACAATTGGTCAAGAATGTTCTTGTTATCAACTATCTGTGGCTGGTTCTGCAGGTGTTCAATTAGACTAGGGTGAGGAAGGACCTCAGTAAGTTATGAAGAGCAAATAAAGCCATTATGCAAATTAGTTTAGAATTAAGACCATCTGATTAGTTGATGCAACTGTCATTCAAAATAAGCCATTCTGATTGGTTTATGTACTGTCAGTCAACAGTTCTCTATTTTACAACTTTTGCTGGGACTATCATGCATTAGTCTTCAACCAGCAAGACAATTGGTCAAGAATGCTCTTGTAATCAACTATCTGTGGCTGGTTCTGCAGGTGTTCAATTAAACTAGGGTGAGGAAGGACCTCAGTAAGTTATGAAGAGCAAATAAAGCCCTTATGCAAATTGGTTCAGAATTGAGATCATATGATTGGTTGATGCAACTGTCATTTAAAATAAGCCATTCTGATTGGTTTATGTACTGTCAGTCAACAGTTTTCTATTTTACAACTTTTGCTGGGACTATCATGCATTAGTCTTCAACCAGCAAGACAATTGGTCAAGAATGCTCTTGTTATCAACTATCTGTGGCTGGTTTGGTAGGTTTTCAATTAAACTAGGGTTAGGAAAGACCTCAGTAAGTTATGGAGAGCAAATAAAGCCCTTATGCAAATTAGTTTAGAATTGAGACCATCTGATTGGTTGATGCAATTGTCATTCAAAATAAGCCATTCTGATTGGTTTATATACTGTCAGTCAACAGTTTTCTATTTTACAACTTTTGCTGGGACTATCATGCATTAGTCTTCAACCAGCAAGACAATTGGTCAAGAATGCTCTTGTTATCTACTATCTGTGGCTGGTTCTGCAGGTGTTCAATTAAACTAGGGTTAGGAAAGACCTCAGTAAGTTATGGAGAGCAAATAAAGCCCTTATGCAAATTAGTTTAGAATTGAGACCATCTGATTGGTTGATGCAATTGTCATTCTGATTGGTTTATGTACTGTCAGTCAACAGTTCTCTATTTTACAACTTTTGCTGGGACTATCATGCATTAGTCTTTAACCAGCAAGACATTTGGTCAAGAATGCTCTTGTTATCAACTATCTGTGGCTGGTTTTATAGGTTTTCAATTAAACTAGGGTTAGGAAGGACCTCAGTAAGTTATGGAGAGCAAATAAAGCCCTTATGCAAATTAGTTCAGAATTCAGATCATCTGATTGGTTGATGGAACTGTCATTCAAAATAAGCCATTCTGATTGGTTTATATACTGTCAGTCAACAGTTTTCTATTTTACAACTTTTGCTGGGACTATCATGCATTAGTCTTCAACCAGAAAGACAATTGGTCAAGAATGCTCTTGTTATCAACTATCTGTGGCTGGTTCTGCAGGTGTTCAATTAGACTAGGGTGAGGAAGGACCTCAGTAAGTTATGAAGAGCAAATAAAGCCCTTATGCAAATTGGTTCAGAATTGAGATCATATGATTGGTTGATGCAACTGTCATTCAAAATAAGCCATTCTGATTGGTTTATGTACTGTCAGTCAACAGTTTTCTATTTTACAACTTTTGCTGGGACTATCATGCATTAGTCTTCAACCAGCAAGACAATTGGTCAAGAATGCTGTTGTTATCAACTATCTGTGGCTGGTTTGGTAGGTTTTCTATTAAACTAGGGTTAGGAAAGACCTCAGTAAGTTATGGAGAGCAAATAAAGCCCTTATGCAAATTAGTTTAGAATTGAGACCATCTGATTGGTTGATGCAATTGTCATTCAAAATAAGCCATTCTGATTGGTTTATGTACTGTCAGTCAACAGTTCTCTATTTTACAACTTTTGCTGGGACTATCATGCATTAGTCTTTAACCAGCAAGACAATTGGTCAAGAATGTTCTTGTTATCAACTATCTGTGGCTGGTTCTGCAGGTGTTCAATTAGACTAGGGTGAGGAAGGACCTCAGTAAGTTATGAAGAGCAAATAAAGCCATTATGCAAATTAGTTTAGAATTAAGACCATCTGATTAGTTGATGCAACTGTCATTCAAAATAAGCCATTCTGATTGGTTTATGTACTGTCAGTCAACAGTTCTCTATTTTACAACTTTTGCTGGGACTATCATGCATTAGTCTTCAACCAGCAAGACAATTGGTCAAGAATGCTCTTGTTATCAACTATCTGTGGCTGGTTCTGCAGGTGTTCAATTAAACTAGGGTGAGGAAGGACCTCAGTAAGTTATGAAGAGCAAATAAAGCCCTTATGCAAATTGGTTCAGAATTGAGATCATATGATTGGTTGATGCAACTGTCATTTAAAATAAGCCATTCTGATTGGTTTATGTACTGTCAGTCAACAGTTTTCTATTTTACAACTTTTGCTGGGACTATCATGCATTAGTCTTCAACCAGCAAGACAATTGGTCAAGAATGCTCTTGTTATCAACTATCTGTGGCTGGTTTGGTAGGTTTTCAATTAAACTAGGGTTAGGAAAGACCTCAGTAAGTTATGGAGAGCAAATAAAGCCCTTATGCAAATTAGTTTAGAATTGAGACCATCTGATTGGTTGATGCAATTGTCATTCAAAATAAGCCATTCTGATTGGTTTATATACTGTCAGTCAACAGTTTTCTATTTTACAACTTTTGCTGGGACTATCATGCATTAGTCTTCAACCAGCAAGACAATTGGTCAAGAATGCTCTTGTTATCTACTATCTGTGGCTGGTTCTGCAGGTGTTCAATTAAACTAGGGTTAGGAAAGACCTCAGTAAGTTATGGAGAGCAAATAAAGCCCTTATGCAAATTAGTTTAGAATTGAGACCATCTGATTGGTTGATGCAATTGTCATTCTGATTGGTTTATGTACTGTCAGTCAACAGTTCTCTATTTTACAACTTTTGCTGGGACTATCATGCATTAGTCTTTAACCAGCAAGACATTTGGTCAAGAATGCTCTTGTTATCAACTATCTGTGGCTGGTTTTATAGGTTTTCAATTAAACTAGGGTTAGGAAGGACCTCAGTAAGTTATGGAGAGCAAATAAAGCCCTTATGCAAATTAGTTCAGAATTCAGATCATCTGATTGGTTGATGGAACTGTCATTCAAAATAAGCCATTCTGATTGGTTTATATACTGTCAGTCAACAGTTTTCTATTTTACAACTTTTGCTGGGACTATCATGCATTAGTCTTCAACCAGAAAGACAATTGGTCAAGAATGCTCTTGTTATCAACTATCTGTGGCTGGTTCTGCAGGTGTTCAATTAGACTAGGGTGAGGAAGGACCTCAGTAAGTTATGAAGAGCAAATAAAGCCCTTATGCAAATTGATTCAGAATTGAGATCATATGATTGGTTGATGCAACTGTCATTCAAAATAAGCCATTCTGATTGGTTTATGTACTGTCAGTCAACAGTTTTCTATTTTACAACTTTTGCTGGGACTATCATGCATTAGTCTTCAACCAGCAAGACAATTGGTCAAGAATGCTCTTGTTATCAACTATCTGTGGCTGGTTTGGTAGGTTTTCAATTAAACTAGGGTTAGGAAATACCTTAGTAAGTTATGGAGAGCAAATAAAGCCCTTATGCAAATTAGTTTAGAATTGAGACCATCTGATTGGTTGATGCAATTGTCATTCAAAATAAGCCATTCTGATTGGTTTATGTGCTGTCAGTCAACAGTTTTCTATTTTATAACTTTTGCTGGGACCATCATGCAATAGTCTTCTACCAGCAAGACAATTGGTCAAGAATGTTCTTGTTATCAACTATCTGTGGCTGGTTCTGCAGGTGTTCAATTAGACTAGGGTGAGGAAGGACCTCAGTAAGTTATGAAGAGCAAATAAAGCCATTATGCAAATTAGTTCAGAATTGAGACCATCTGATTGGTTGATGCAACTGTCATTCAAAATAAGCCATTCTGATTGGTTTATGTACCATCAGTCAACAGTTTCCTATTTTACAACGTTTGCTGGGACCATCATGCAATAGTCTTCAACCAGCAAGACAATTGGTCAAGAATGCTCTTGTTATCAACTATCTGTGGCTGGTTTGGTAGGTTTTCAATTAAACTAGGGTTAGGAAAGACCTCAGTAAGTTATAGAGAGCAAATAAAGCCCTTATGCAAATTAGTTTAGAATTGAGATCATATGATTGGTTGATGCAACTGTCATTTAAAATAAGCCATTCTGATTGGTTTATGTACTGTCAGTCAACAGTTTTCTATTTTACAACTTTTGCTGGGACTATCATGCATTAGTCTTCAACCAGCAAGACAATTGGTCAATAATGTTCTGGTTATCAACTATCTGTGGCTTGTTCTGCAGTTGTTCAATTAGAATAGGGTGAGGAAGGACCTCAGTAAGTTCTAAAGAGCAAATAAAGCCCTTATGCAAATTAGTTCAGAATTGAGATCATATGATTGGTTGATGCAACTGTCATTCAAAATAAGCCATTCTGATTGGTTAATATACTGTCAGTCAACAGTTTTCTATTTTACAACTTTTGCTGGGACTATCATGCATTAGTCTTCAACCAGAAAGACAATTGGTCAAGAATGCTCTTGTTATCAACTATCTGTGGCTGGTTCTGCAGGTGTTCAATTAGACTAGGGTGAGGAAGGACCTCAGTAAGTTATGAAGAGCAAATAAAGCCCTTATGCAAATTGGTTCAGAATTGAGATCATATGATTGGTTGATGCAACTGTCATTCAAAATAAGCCATTCTGATTGGTTTATGTACTGTCAGTCAACAGTTTTCTATTTTACAACTTTTGCTGGGACTATCATGCATTAGTCTTCAACCAGCAAGACAATTGGTCAAGAATGCTGTTGTTATCAACTATCTGTGGCTGGTTTGGTAGGTTTTCTATTAAACTAGGGTTAGGAAAGACCTCAGTAAGTTATGGAGAGCAAATAAAGCCCTTATGCAAATTAGTTTAGAATTGAGACCATCTGATTGGTTGATGCAATTGTCATTCAAAATAAGCCATTCTGATTGGTTTATGTGCTGTCAGTCAACAGTTTTCTATTTTATAACTTTTGCTGGGACCATCATGCAATAGTCTTCTACCAGCAAGACAATTGGTCAAGAATGTAGTCAACAGTTTTCTATTTTCCAACTTTTGCTGGCACCATCACGCAATAGCCTTCAACCAGCAAGACAATTGGTCAAGAATGTTCTTGTTATCAACTATCTGTGGCTGGTTCTGCAGGTGTTCAATTAGACTAGGGTGAGGAATTACCTCAGTAAGTTATGAAGAGCAAATAAAGCCATTATGCAAATTAGTTCAGAATTGAGACCATCTGATTGGTTGATGCAACTGTCATTCAAAATAAGCCATTCTGATTGGTTTATGTACTGTCAGTCAACAGTTCTCTATTTTACAACTTTTGCTGGGACTATCGTGCATTAGTCTTCAACCAGCAAGACAATTGGTCAAGAATGCTCTTGTTATCAACTATCTGTGGCTGGTTCAGCAGGTGTTCAATTAAACTAGGGTTAGGAAAGACCTCAGTAAGTTATGGAGAGCAAATAAAGCCCTTATGCAAATTAGTTTAGAATTGAGACCATCTGATTGGTTGATGCAATTGTCATTCAAAATAAGCCATTCTGATTGGTTTATGTGCTGTCAGTCAACAGTTTTCTATTTTATAACTTTTGCTGGGACCATCATGCAATAGTCTTCAACCAGCAAGACAATTGGTCAAGAATGTAGTCAACAGTTTTCTATTTTACAACTTTTGCTGGCACCATCACGCAATAGCCTTCAACCAGCAAGACAATTGGTCAAGAATGCTCTTGTTATCAACTATCTGTGGCTGGTTTTGTAGGTTTTCAATTAAACTAGGGTTAGGAAGGACCTCAGTAAGTTATGGAGAGCAAATAAAGCCCTTATGCAAATTAGTTTAGAATTAAGACCATCTGATTGGTTGATGCAATTGTCATTCAAAATAAGCCATTCTGATTGGTTTATGTACTGTCAGTCAACAGTTCTCTATTTTACAACTTTTGCTGGGACTATCATGCATTAGTCTTCAACCAGCAAGCCATTTGGTCAAGAATGCTCTTGTTATCAACTATCTGTGGCTGGTTTTGTAGGTTTTCAATTAAACTAGGGTTAGGAAGGACCTCAGTAAGTTTTGGAGAGCAAATAAAGCCCTTATGCAAATTAGTTCAGAATTGAGACCATCTGATTGGTTGATGCAATTGTCATTCAAAATACACCATTCTGATTGGTTTATGTACTGTCAGTCAACAGTTCTCTATTTTACAACTTTTGCTGGGACTATCATGCATTAGACTTCAACCAGCAAGACAATTGGTCAAGAATGCTCTTGTTATCAACTATCTGTGGCTGGTTTTGTAGGTTTTCAATTAAACTAGGGTTAGGAAGGACCTCAGTAAGTTATGGAGAGCAAATAAAGCCCTTATGCAAATTAGTTTAGAATTAAGACCATCTGATTGGTTGATACAATTGTCATTCAAAATAAGCCATTCTGATTGGTTTATGTACTGTCAGTCAACAGTTCTCTATTTTACAACTTTTGCTGGGACTATCATGCATTAGTCTTCAACCAGCAAGACATTTGGTCAAGAATGCTCTTGTTATCAACTATCTGTGGCTGGTTTTGTAGGTTTTCAATTAAACTAGGGTTAGGAAGGACCTCAGTAAGTTATGGAGAGCAAATAAAGCCCTTATGCAAATTAGTTCAGAATTGAGATCATCTGATTGGTTGATGCAACTGTCATTCAAAATAAGCCATTCTGATTGGTTTATATACTGTCAGACAACAGTTTTCTATTTCACAACTTTTGCTGGGACTATCATGCATTAGTCTTCAACCAGCAAGACAATTGGTCAAGAATGCTCTTGTTATCAACTATCTGTGGCTGGTTTTGTAGGTTTTCAATTAAACTAGGGTTAGGAAAGACCTCAGTAAGTTATGGAGAGCAAATAAAGTCCTTATGCAAATTAGTTTAGAATTGAGACCATCTGATTGGTTGATGCAATTGTCATTCAAAACAAGCCATTCTGATTGGTTTATGTGCTGTCAGTCAACAGTTTTCTATTTTATAACTTTTGCTGGGACCATCATGCAATAGTCTTCAACCAGCAAGACAATTGGTCAAGAATGTAGTCAACAGTTTTCTATTTTACAACTTTTGCTGGCACCATCACGCAATAGCCTTCAACCAGCAAGACAATTGGTCAAGAATGTTCTTGTTATCAACTATCTGTGGCTGGTTCTGCAGGTGTTCAATTAGACTAGGGTGAGGAAGGACCTCAGTAAGTTATGAAGAGCAAATAAAGCCATTATGCAAATTAGTTCAGAATTGAGACCATCTGATTGGTTGATGCAACTGTCATTCAAAATAAGCCATTCTGATTGGTTTATGTACCATCAGTCAACAGTTTCCTATTTTACAACGTTTGCTGGGACCATCATGCAATAGTCTTCAACCAGCAAGACAATTGGTCAATAATGTTCTTGTTATCAACTATCTGTGGCTTGTTCTGCAGTTGTTCAATTAGAATAGGGTGAGGAAGGACCTCAGTAAGTTATAAAGAGCAAATAAAGCCCTTATGCAAATTAGTTCAGAATTGAGATCATATGATTGGTTGATGCAACTGTCATTCAAAATAAGCCATTCTGATTGGTTTATATACTGTCAGTCAACAGTTTTCTATTTTACAACTTTTGCTGGGACTATCATGCATTAGTCTTCAACCAGCAAGACAATTGGTCAAGAATGCTCTTGTTATCAACTATCTGTGGCTGGTTTGGTAGGTTTTCAATTAAACTAGGGTTAGGAAAGACCTCAGTAAGTTATGGAGAGCAAATAAAGCCCTTATGCAAATTAGTTTAGAATTGAGACCATCTGATTGGTTGATGCAATTGTCATTCAAAATAAGCCATTCTGATTGATTTATGTGCTGTCAGTCAACAGTTTTCTATTTTATAACTTTTGCTGGGACCATCATGCAATAGTCTTCTACCAGCAAGACAATTGGTCAAGAATGTAGTCAACAGTTTTCTATTTTACAACTTTTGCTGGCACCATCACGCAATAGCCTTCAACCAGCAAGACAATTGGTCAAGAATGTTCTTGTTATCAACTATCTGTTCCTGGTTCTGCAGGTGTTCAATTAGACTAGGGTGAGGAAGGACCTCAGTAAGTTATGAAGAGCAAATAAAGCCATTATGCAAATTAGTTTAGAATTAAGAACATCTGATTGGTTGATGCAATTGTCATTCAAAATAAGCCATTCTGATTGGTTTATGTACTGTCAGTCAACAGTTCTCTATTTTACAACTTTTGCTGGGACTATCATGCATTAGTCTTCAACCAGCAAGACATTTGGTCAAGAATGCTCTTGTTATCAACTATCTGTGGCTGGTTCTGCAGGTGTTCAATTAAACTAGGGTGAGGAAGGACCTCAGTAAGTTATGAAGAGCAAATAAAGCCCTTATGCAAATTGGTTCAGAATTGAGATCATATGATTGGTTGATGCAACTGTCATTTAAAATAAGCCATTCTGATTGGTTTATGTACTGTCAGTCAATAGTTTTCTATTTTACAACTTTTGCTGGGACTATCATGCATTAGTCTTCAACCAGCAAGACAATTGGTCAAGAATGCTCTTGTTATCAACTATCTGTGGCTGGTTTGGTAGGTTTTCAATTAAACTAGGGTTAGGAAAGACCTCAGTAAGTTATGGAGAGCAAATAAAGCCCTTATGCAAATTAGTTTAGAATTGAGACCATCTGATTGGTTGATGCAATTGTCATTCAAAATAAGCCATTCTGATTGGTTTATATACTGTCAGTCAACAGTGTTCTATTTTACAACTTCTGCTGGGACTATCATGCATTAGTCTTCAACCAGCAAGACAATTGGTCAAGAATGCTCTTGTTATCTACTATCTGTGGCTGGTTCTGCAGGTGTTCAATTAAACTAGGGTTAGGAAAGACCTCAGTAAGTTATGGAGAGCAAATAAAGCCCTTATGCAAATTAGTTTAGAATTGAGACCATCTGATTGGTTGATGCAATTGTCATTCAAAATAAGCCATTCTGATTGGTTTATGTACTGTCAGTCAACAGTTCTCTATTTTACAACTTTTGCTGGGACTATCATGCAATAGTCTTCAACCAGCAAGCCATTTGGTCAAGAATGCTCTTGTTATCAACTATCTGTGGCTGGTTTTGTAGGTTTTCAATTAAACTAGGGTTAGGAAGGACCTCAGTAAGTTATGGAGAGCAAATAAAGCTCTTATGCAAATTAGTTCAGAATTGAGATCATCTGATTGGTTGATGCAACTGTCATTCAAAATAAGCCATTCTGATTGGTTTATGTGCTGTCAGTCAACAGTTTTCTATTTTATAACTTTTGCTGGGACCATCATGCAATAGTCTTCAACCAGCAAGACAATTGGTCAAGAATGTAGTCAACAGTTTTCTATTTTACAACTTTTGCTGGCACCATCACGCAATAGCCTTCAACCAGCAAGACAATTGGTCAAGAATGCTCTTGTTATCAACTATCTGTGGCTGGTTTTGTAGGTTTTCAATTAAACTAGGGTTAGGAAGGACCTCAGTAAGTTATGGAGAGCAAATAAAGCCCTTATGCAAATTAGTTTAGAATTAAGACCATCTGATTGGTTGATGCAATTGTCATTCAAAATAAGCCATTCTGGTTGGTTTATGTACTGTCAGTCAACAGTTCTCTATTTTACAACTTTTGCTGGGACTATCATGCATTAGTCTTCAACCAGCAAGACATTTGGTCAAGAATGCTCTTGTTATCAACTATCTGTGGCTGGTTTTGTAGGTTTTCAATTAAACTAGGGTTAGGAAGGACCTCAGTAAGTTATGGAGAGCAAATAAAGCCCTTATGCAAATTAGTTTAGAATTAAGACCATCTGATTGGTTGATGCAATTGTCATTCAAAATAAGCCATTCTGATTGGTTTATGTACTGTCAGTCAACAGTTCTCTATTTTACAACTTTTGCTGGGACTATCATGCATTAGTCTTCAACCAGCAAGACAATTGGTCAAGAATGCTCTTGTTATCAACTATCTGTGGCTGGTTCTGCAGGTGTTCAATTAGACTAGGGTGAGGAAGGACCTCAGTAAGTTATGAAGAGCACATAAAGCCCTTATGCAAATTGGTTCAGAATTGAGATCATATGATTGGTTGATGCAACTGTCATTCAAAATAAGCCATTCTGATTGGTTTATATACTGTCAGTCAACAGTTTTCTATTTTACAACTTTTGCTGGGACTATCATGCATTAGTCTTCAACCAGCAAGACAATTGGTCAAGAATGCTCTTGTTATCAACTATCTGTGGCTGGTTCTGCTGGTGTTCTATTAGACTAGGGTGAGGAAGGACCTCAGTAAGTTATGAAGAGCAAATAAAGCCCTTATGCAAATTAGTTCAGAATTGAGACCATCTGATTGGTTGATGCAATTGTCATTCAAAATAAGCCATTCTGATTGGTTTATGTGCTGTCAGTCAACAGTTCTCTATTTTACAACTTTTGCTGGGACTATCATGCATTAGTCTTCAACCAGCAAGACATTTGGTCAAGAATGCTCTTGTTATCAACTATCTGTGGCTGGTTTTGTAGGTTTTCAATTAAACTAGGGTTAGGAAAGACCTCAGTAAGTTATGGAGAGCAAATAAAGACCTTATGCAAATTAGTTTAGAATTGAGACCATCTGATTGGTTGATGCAATTGTCATTCAAAATAAGCCATTCTGATTGGTTTATGTGCTGTCAGTCAACAGTTTTCTATTTTATAACTTTTGCTGGGACCATCATGCAATAGTCTTCAACCAGCAAGACAATTGGTCAAGAATGTAGTCAACAGTTTTCTATTTTACAACTTTTGCTGGCACCATCACGCAATAGCCTTCAACCAGCAAGACAATTGGTCAAGAATGCTCTTGTTATCAACTATCTGTGGCTGATTTTGTAGGTTTTCAATTAAACTAGGGTAAGGAAGGACATCAGTAAGTTATGGAGAGCAAATAAAGCCCTTATTCAAATTAGTTTAGAATTAAGACCATCTGATTGGTTGATGCAATTGTCATTCAAAATAAGCCATTCTGATTGGTTTATGTACTGTCAGTCAACAGTTCTCTATTTTACAACTTTTGCTGGGACTATCATGCATTAGTCTTCAACCAGCAAGACATTTGGTCAAGAATGCTCTTGTTATCAACTATCTGTGGCTGGTTTTGTAGGTTTTCAATTAAACTAGGGTTAGGAAGGACCTCAGTAAGTTATGGAGAGCAAATAAAGCCCTTATGCAAATTAGTTCAGAATTGAGACCATCTGATTGGTTGATGCAATTGTCATTCAAAATACACCATTCTGACTGGTTTGTGCACTGTCAGTCAACAGTTCTCTATTTTACAACTTTTGCTGGGACTATCATGCATTAGTCTTCAACCAGCAAGACAATTGGTCAAGAATGCTCTTGTTATCAACTATCTGTGGCTGGTTTTGTAGGTTTTCAATTAAACTAGGGTTAGGAAGGACCTCAGTAAGTTATGGAGAGCAAATAAAGCCCTTATGCAAATTAGTTTAGAATTAAGACCATCTGATTGGTTGATGCAATTGTCATTCAAAATAAGCCATTCTGATTGGTTTATGTACTGTCAGTCAACAGTTCTCTATTTTACAACTTTTGCTGGGACTATCATGCATTAGTCTTCAACCAGCAAGACATTTGGTCAAGAATGCTCTTGTTATCAACTATCTGTGGCTGGTTTTGTAGGTTTTCAATTAAACTAGGGTTAGGAAGGACCTCAGTAAGTTATGGAGAGCAAATAAAGCCCTTATGCAAATTAGTTCAGAATTGAGATCATCTGATTGGTTGATGCAACTGTCATTCAAAATAAGCCATTCTGATTGGTTTATATACTGTCAGTCAACAGTTTTCTATTTTACAACTTTTGCTGGGACTATCATGCATTAGTCTTCAACCAGCAAGACAATTGGTCAAGAATGCTCTTGTTATCAACTATCTCTGGCTGGTTCTGCAGGTGTTCAATTAAACTAGGGTTAGGAAAGACCTCAGTAAGTTATGGAGATCAAATAAAGCCCTTATGCAAATTAGTTTAGAATTGAGACCATCTGATTGGTTGATGCAATTGTCATTCAAAATAAGCCATTCTGATTGGTTTATGTACTGTCAGTCAACAGTTCTCTATTTTACAACTTTTGCTGGGACTATCATGCATTAGTCTTCAACCAGCAAGACAATTGGTCAAGAATGCTCTTGTTATCAACTATCTGTGGCTGGTTTTATAGGTTTTCAATTAAACTAGGGTTAGGAAGGACCTCAGTAAGTTATGGAGAGCAAATAAAGCCCTTATGCAAATTAGTTTAGAATAGAGACCATCTGATTGGTTGATGCAATTGTCATTCAAAATACACCATTCTGATTGGTTTATGTACTGTCAGTCAACAGTTCTCTATTTTACAACTTTTGCTGGGACTATCATGCATTAGTCTTCAGCCAGCAAGACAATTGGTCAAGAATGCTCTTGTTATCAACTATCTGTGGCTGGTTTTGTAGGTTTTCAATTAAACTAGGGTTAGGAAGGACCTCAGTAAGTTATGGAGAGCAAATAAAGCCCTTATGCAAATTAGTTTAGAATTAAGACCATCTGATTGGTTGATGCAATTGTCATTCAAAATAAGCCATTGTGATTGGTTTATGTACTGTCAGTCAACAGTTCTCTATTTTACAACTTTTGCTGGGACTATCATGCAATAGTCTTCAACCAGCAAGACATTTGGTCAAGAATGCTCTTGTTATCAACTATCTGTGGCTGGTTTTGTAGGTTTTCAATTAAACCAGGGTTAGGAAGGACCTCAGTAAGTTATGGAGAGCAAATAAAGCTCTTATGCAAATTAGTTCAGAATTGAGATCATCTGATTGGTTGATGCAACTGTCATTCAAAATAAGCCATTCTGATTGGTTTATGTACTGTCAGTCAACAGTTCTCTATTTTACAACTTTTGCTGGGACTATCATGCATTAGTCTTCAACCAGCAAGACAATTGGTCAAGAATGCTCTTGTTATCAACTATCTGTGGCTGGTTTTATAGGTTTTCAATTAAACTAGGGTTAGGAAGGACCTCAGTAAGTTATGGAGAGCAAATAAAGCCCTTATGCAAATTAGTTTAGAATAGAGACCATCTGATTGGTTGATGCAATTGTCATTCAAAATACACCATTCTGATTGGTTTATGTACTGTCAGTCAACAGTTCTCTATTTTACAACTTTTGCTGGGACTATCATGCATTAGTCTTCAACCAGCAAGACAATTGGTCAAGAATGCTCTTGTTATCAACTATCTGTGGCTGGTTTTGTAGGTTTTCAATTAAACTAGGGTTAGGAAGGACCTCAGTAAGTTATGGAGAGCAAATAAAGCCCTTATGCAAATTAGTTTAGAATTAAGACCATCTGATTGGTTGATGCAATTGTCATTCAAAATAAGCCATTGTGATTGGTTTATGTACTGTCAGTCAACAGTTCTCTATTTTACAACTTTTGCTGGGACTATCATGCAATAGTCTTCAACCAGCAAGACATTTGGTCAAGAATGATCTTGTTATCAACTATCTGTGGCTGGTTTTGTAGGTTTTCAATTAAACTAGGGTTAGGAAGGACCTCAGTAAGTTATGGAGAGCAAATAAAGCTCTTATGCAAATTAGTTCAGAATTGAGATCATCTGATTGGTTGATGCAACTGTCATTCAAAATACACCATTCTGACTGGTTTGTGCACTGTCAGTCAACAGTTCTCTATTTTACAATTTTTGCTGGGACTATCATGCATTAGTCTTCAACCAGCAAGACAATTGGTCAAGAATGCTCTTGTTATCAACTATCTGTGGCTGGTTTTATAGGTTTTCAATTAAACTAGGGTTAGGAAGGACCTCAGTAAGTTATGGAGAGGAAATAAAGCCCTTATGCAAATTAGTTTAGAATTGAGACCATCTGATTGGTTGATGCAATTGTCATTCAAAATACACCATTCTGATTGGTTTATGTGCTGTCAGTCAACAGTTTTCTATTTTATAACTTTTGCTGGGACCATCATGCAATAGTCTTCAACCAGCAAGACAATTGGTCAAGAATGTAGTCAACAGTTTTCTATTTTACAACTTTTGCTGGCACCATCACGCAATAGCCTTCAACCAGCAAGACAATTGGTCAAGAATGCTCTTGTTATCAACTATCTGTGGCTGGTTTTGTAGGTTTTCAATTAAACTAGGGTTAGGAAGGACCTCAGTAAGTTATGGAGAGCAAATAAAGCCCTTATGCAAATTAGTTTAGAATTAAGACCATCTGATTGGTTGATGCAATTGTCATTCAAAATAAGCCATTCTGGTTGGTTTATGTACTGTCAGTCAACAGTTCTCTATTTTACAACTTTTGCTGGGACTATCATGCATTAGTCTTCAACCAGCAAGACATTTGGTCAAGAATGCTCTTGTTATCAACTATCTGTGGCTGGTTTTGTAGGTTTTCAATTAAACTAGGGTTAGGAAGGACCTCAGTAAGTTATGGAGAGCAAATAAAGCCCTTATGCAAATTAGTTTAGAATTAAGACCATCTGATTGGTTGATGCAATTGTCATTCAAAATAAGCCATTCTGATTGGTTTATGTACTGTCAGTCAACAGTTCTCTATTTTACAACTTTTGCTGGGACTATCATGCATTAGTCTTCAACCAGCAAGACAATTGGTCAAGAATGCTCTTGTTATCAACTATCTGTGGCTGGTTCTGCAGGTGTTCAATTAGACTAGGGTGAGGAAGGACCTCAGTAAGTTATGAAGAGCACATAAAGCCCTTATGCAAATTGGTTCAGAATTGAGATCATATGATTGGTTGATGCAACTGTCATTCAAAATAAGCCATTCTGATTGGTTTATATACTGTCAGTCAACAGTTTTCTATTTTACAACTTTTGCTGGGACTATCATGCATTAGTCTTCAACCAGCAAGACAATTGGTCAAGAATGCTCTTGTTATCAACTATCTGTGGCTGGTTCTGCTGGTGTTCTATTAGACTAGGGTGAGGAAGGACCTCAGTAAGTTATGAAGAGCAAATAAAGCCCTTATGCAAATTAGTTCAGAATTGAGACCATCTGATTGGTTGATGCAATTGTCATTCAAAATAAGCCATTCTGATTGGTTTATGTGCTGTCAGTCAACAGTTCTCTATTTTACAACTTTTGCTGGGACTATCATGCATTAGTCTTCAACCAGCAAGACATTTGGTCAAGAATGCTCTTGTTATCAACTATCTGTGGCTGGTTTTGTAGGTTTTCAATTAAACTAGGGTTAGGAAAGACCTCAGTAAGTTATGGAGAGCAAATAAAGACCTTATGCAAATTAGTTTAGAATTGAGACCATCTGATTGGTTGATGCAATTGTCATTCAAAATAAGCCATTCTGATTGGTTTATGTGCTGTCAGTCAACAGTTTTCTATTTTATAACTTTTGCTGGGACCATCATGCAATAGTCTTCAACCAGCAAGACAATTGGTCAAGAATGTAGTCAACAGTTTTCTATTTTACAACTTTTGCTGGCACCATCACGCAATAGCCTTCAACCAGCAAGACAATTGGTCAAGAATGCTCTTGTTATCAACTATCTGTGGCTGATTTTGTAGGTTTTCAATTAAACTAGGGTAAGGAAGGACATCAGTAAGTTATGGAGAGCAAATAAAGCCCTTATTCAAATTAGTTTAGAATTAAGACCATCTGATTGGTTGATGCAATTGTCATTCAAAATAAGCCATTCTGATTGGTTTATGTACTGTCAGTCAACAGTTCTCTATTTTACAACTTTTGCTGGGACTATCATGCATTAGTCTTCAACCAGCAAGACATTTGGTCAAGAATGCTCTTGTTATCAACTATCTGTGGCTGGTTTTGTAGGTTTTCAATTAAACTAGGGTTAGGAAGGACCTCAGTAAGTTATGGAGAGCAAATAAAGCCCTTATGCAAATTAGTTCAGAATTGAGACCATCTGATTGGTTGATGCAATTGTCATTCAAAATACACCATTCTGACTGGTTTGTGCACTGTCAGTCAACAGTTCTCTATTTTACAACTTTTGCTGGGACTATCATGCATTAGTCTTCAACCAGCAAGACAATTGGTCAAGAATGCTCTTGTTATCAACTATCTGTGGCTGGTTTTGTAGGTTTTCAATTAAACTAGGGTTAGGAAGGACCTCAGTAAGTTATGGAGAGCAAATAAAGCCCTTATGCAAATTAGTTTAGAATTAAGACCATCTGATTGGTTGATGCAATTGTCATTCAAAATAAGCCATTCTGATTGGTTTATGTACTGTCAGTCAACAGTTCTCTATTTTACAACTTTTGCTGGGACTATCATGCATTAGTCTTCAACCAGCAAGACATTTGGTCAAGAATGCTCTTGTTATCAACTATCTGTGGCTGGTTTTGTAGGTTTTCAATTAAACTAGGGTTAGGAAGGACCTCAGTAAGTTATGGAGAGCAAATAAAGCCCTTATGCAAATTAGTTCAGAATTGAGATCATCTGATTGGTTGATGCAACTGTCATTCAAAATAAGCCATTCTGATTGGTTTATATACTGTCAGTCAACAGTTTTCTATTTTACAACTTTTGCTGGGACTATCATGCATTAGTCTTCAACCAGCAAGACAATTGGTCAAGAATGCTCTTGTTATCAACTATCTCTGGCTGGTTCTGCAGGTGTTCAATTAAACTAGGGTTAGGAAAGACCTCAGTAAGTTATGGAGATCAAATAAAGCCCTTATGCAAATTAGTTTAGAATTGAGACCATCTGATTGGTTGATGCAATTGTCATTCAAAATAAGCCATTCTGATTGGTTTATGTACTGTCAGTCAACAGTTCTCTATTTTACAACTTTTGCTGGGACTATCATGCAATAGTCTTCAACCAGCAAGACATTTGGTCAAGAATGCTCTTGTTATAAACTATCTGTGGCTGGTTTTGTAGGTTTTCAATTAAACTAGGGTTAGGAAGGACCTCAGTAAGTTATGGAGAGCAAATAAAGCTCTTATGCAAATTAGTTCAGAATTGAGATCATCTGATTGGTTGATGCAACTGTCATTCAAAATAAGCCATTCTGATTGGTTTATGTGCTGTCAGTCAACAGTTTTCTATTTTATAACTTTTGCTGGGACCATCATGCAATAGTCTTCAACCAGCAAGACAATTGGTCAAGAATGCTCTTGTTATCAACTATCTGTGGCTGGTTTTGTAGGTTTTCAATTAAACTAGGGTTAGGAAGGACCTCAGTAAGTTATGGAGAGCAAATAAAGCCCTTATGCAAATTAGTTTAGAATTAAGACCATCTGATTGGTTGATGCAATTGTCATTCAAAATAAGCCATTGTGATTGGTTTATGTACTGTCAGTCAACAGTTCTCTATTTTACAACTTTTGCTGGGACTATCATGCAATAGTCTTCAACCAGCAAGACATTTGGTCAAGAATGCTCTTGTTATCAACTATCTGTGGCTGGTTTTGTAGGTTTTCAATTAAACTAGGGTTAGGAAGGACCTCAGTAAGTTATGGAGAGCAAATAAAGCTCTTATGCAAATTAGTTCAGAATTGAGATCATCTGATTGGTTGATGCAACTGTCATTCAAAATAAGCCATTCTGATTGGTTTATGTGCTGTCAGTCAACAGTTTTCTATTTTATAACTTTTGCTGGGACCATCATGCAATAGTCTTCAACCAGCAAGACAATTGGTCAAGAATGTAGTCAACAGTTTTCTATTTTACAACTTTTGCTGGCACCATCACGCAATAGCCTTCAACCAGCAAGACAATTGGTCAAGAATGCTCTTGTTATCAACTATCTGTGGCTGGTTTTGTAGGTTTTCAATTAAACTAGGGTTAGGAAGGACCTCAGTAAGTTATGGAGAGCAAATAAAGCCCTTATGCAAATTAGTTTAGAATTAAGACCATCTGATTGGTTGATGCAATTGTCATTCAAAATAAGCCATTCTGGTTGGTTTATGTACTGTCAGTCAACAGTTCTCTATTTTACAACTTTTGCTGGGACTATCATGCATTAGTCTTCAACCAGCAAGACATTTGGTCAAGAATGCTCTTGTTATCAACTATCTGTGGCTGGTTTTGTAGGTTTTCAATTAAACTAGGGTTAGGAAGGACCTCAGTAAGTTATGGAGAGCAAATAAAGCCCTTATGCAAATTAGTTTAGAATTAAGACCATCTGATTGGTTTATGCAATTGTCATTCAAAATAAGCCATTCTGATTGGTTTATGTACTGTCAGTCAACAGTTCTCTATTTTACAACTTTTGCTGGGACTATCATGCATTAGTCTTCAACCAGCAAGACAATTGGTCAAGAATGCTCTTGTTATCAACTATCTGTGGCTGGTTCTGCAGGTGTTCAATTAGACTAGGGTGAGGAAGGACCTCAGTAAGTTATGAAGAGCACATAAAGCCCTTATGCAAATTGGTTCAGAATTGAGATCATATGATTGGTTGATGCAACTGTCATTCAAAATAAGCCATTCTGATTGGTTTATATACTGTCAGTCAACAGTTTTCTATTTTACAACTTTTGCTGGGACTATCATGCATTAGTCTTCAACCAGCAAGACAATTGGTCAAGAATGCTCTTGTTATCAACTATCTGTGGCTGGTTCTGCTGGTGTTCTATTAGACTAGGGTGAGGAAGGACCTCAGTAAGTTATGAAGAGCAAATAAAGCCCTTATGCAAATTAGTTCAGAATTGAGACCATCTGATTGGTTGATGCAATTGTCATTCAAAATAAGCCATTCTGATTGGTTTATGTGCTGTCAGTCAACAGTTCTCTATTTTACAACTTTTGCTGGGACTATCATGCATTAGTCTTCAACCAGCAAGACATTTGGTCAAGAATGCTCTTGTTATCAACTATCTGTGGCTGGTTTTGTAGGTTTTCAATTAAACTAGGGTTAGGAAAGACCTCAGTAAGTTATGGAGAGCAAATAAAGACCTTATGCAAATTAGTTTAGAATTGAGACCATCTGATTGGTTGATGCAATTGTCATTCAAAATAAGCCATTCTGATTGGTTTATGTGCTGTCAGTCAACAGTTTTCTATTTTATAACTTTTGCTGGGACCATCATGCAATAGTCTTCAACCAGCAAGACAATTGGTCAAGAATGTAGTCAACAGTTTTCTATTTTACAACTTTTGCTGGCACCATCACGCAATAGCCTTCAACCAGCAAGACAATTGGTCAAGAATGCTCTTGTTATCAACTATCTGTGGCTGATTTTGTAGGTTTTCAATTAAACTAGGGTAAGGAAGGACATCAGTAAGTTATGGAGAGCAAATAAAGCCCTTATTCAAATTAGTTTAGAATTAAGACCATCTGATTGGTTGATGCAATTGTCATTCAAAATAAGCCATTCTGATTGGTTTATGTACTGTCAGTCAACAGTTCTCTATTTTACAACTTTTGCTGGGACTATCATGCATTAGTCTTCAACCAGCAAGACATTTGGTCAAGAATGCTCTTGTTATCAACTATCTGTGGCTGGTTTTGTAGGTTTTCAATTAAACTAGGGTTAGGAAGGACCTCAGTAAGTTATGGAGAGCAAATAAAGCCCTTATGCAAATTAGTTCAGAATTGAGACCATCTGATTGGTTGATGCAATTGTCATTCAAAATACACCATTCTGACTGGTTTGTGCACTGTCAGTCAACAGTTCTCTATTTTACAACTTTTGCTGGGACTATCATGCATTAGTCTTCAACCAGCAAGACAATTGGTCAAGAATGCTCTTGTTATCAACTATCTGTGGCTGGTTTTGTAGGTTTTCAATTAAACTAGGGTTAGGAAGGACCTCAGTAAGTTATGGAGAGCAAATAAAGCCCTTATGCAAATTAGTTTAGAATTAAGACCATCTGATTGGTTGATGCAATTGTCATTCAAAATAAGCCATTCTGATTGGTTTATGTACTGTCAGTCAACAGTTCTCTATTTTACAACTTTTGCTGGGACTATCATGCATTAGTCTTCAACCAGCAAGACATTTGGTCAAGAATGCTCTTGTTATCAACTATCTGTGGCTGGTTTTGTAGGTTTTCAATTAAACTAGGGTTAGGAAGGACCTCAGTAAGTTATGGAGAGCAAATAAAGCCCTTATGCAAATTAGTTCAGAATTGAGATCATCTGATTGGTTGATGCAACTGTCATTCAAAATAAGCCATTCTGATTGGTTTATATACTGTCAGTCAACAGTTTTCTATTTTACAACTTTTGCTGGGACTATCATGCATTAGTCTTCAACCAGCAAGACAATTGGTCAAGAATGCTCTTGTTATCAACTATCTCTGGCTGGTTCTGCAGGTGTTCAATTAAACTAGGGTTAGGAAAGACCTCAGTAAGTTATGGAGATCAAATAAAGCCCTTATGCAAATTAGTTTAGAATTGAGACCATCTGATTGGTTGATGCAATTGTCATTCAAAATAAGCCATTCTGATTGGTTTATGTACTGTCAGTCAACAGTTCTCTATTTTACAACTTTTGCTGGGACTATCATGCATTAGTCTTCAACCAGCAAGACAATTGGTCAAGAATGCTCTTGTTATCAACTATCTGTGGCTGGTTTTATAGGTTTTCAATTAAACTAGGGTTAGGAAGGACCTCAGTAAGTTATGGAGAGCAAATAAAGCCCTTATGCAAATTAGTTTAGAATAGAGACCATCTGATTGGTTGATGCAATTGTCATTCAAAATACACCATTCTGATTGGTTTATGTACTGTCAGTCAACAGTTCTCTATTTTACAACTTTTGCTGGGACTATCATGCATTAGTCTTCAGCCAGCAAGACAATTGGTCAAGAATGCTCTTGTTATCAACTATCTGTGGCTGGTTTTGTAGGTTTTCAATTAAACTAGGGTTAGGAAGGACCTCAGTAAGTTATGGAGAGCAAATAAAGCCCTTATGCAAATTAGTTTAGAATTAAGACCATCTGATTGGTTGATGCAATTGTCATTCAAAATAAGCCATTGTGATTGGTTTATGTACTGTCAGTCAACAGTTCTCTATTTTACAACTTTTGCTGGGACTATCATGCAATAGTCTTCAACCAGCAAGACATTTGGTCAAGAATGCTCTTGTTATCAACTATCTGTGGCTGGTTTTGTAGGTTTTCAATTAAACCAGGGTTAGGAAGGACCTCAGTAAGTTATGGAGAGCAAATAAAGCTCTTATGCAAATTAGTTCAGAATTGAGATCATCTGATTGGTTGATGCAACTGTCATTCAAAATAAGCCATTCTGATTGGTTTATGTACTGTCAGTCAACAGTTCTCTATTTTACAACTTTTGCTGGGACTATCATGCATTAGTCTTCAACCAGCAAGACAATTGGTCAAGAATGCTCTTGTTATCAACTATCTGTGGCTGGTTTTATAGGTTTTCAATTAAACTAGGGTTAGGAAGGACCTCAGTAAGTTATGGAGAGCAAATAAAGCCCTTATGCAAATTAGTTTAGAATAGAGACCATCTGATTGGTTGATGCAATTGTCATTCAAAATACACCATTCTGATTGGTTTATGTACTGTCAGTCAACAGTTCTCTATTTTACAACTTTTGCTGGGACTATCATGCATTAGTCTTCAACCAGCAAGAAAATTGGTCAAGAATGCTCTTGTTATCAACTATCTGTGGCTGGTTTTGTAGGTTTTCAATTAAACTAGGGTTAGGAAGGACCTCAGTAAGTTATGGAGAGCAAATAAAGCCCTTATGCAAATTAGTTTAGAATTAAGACCATCTGATTGGTTGATGCAATTGTCATTCAAAATAAGCCATTGTGATTGGTTTATGTACTGTCAGTCAACAGTTCTCTATTTTACAACTTTTGCTGGGACTATCATGCAATAGTCTTCAACCAGCAAGACATTTGGTCAAGAATGCTCTTGTTATCAACTATCTGTGGCTGGTTTTGTAGGTTTTCAATTAAACTAGGGTTAGGAAGGACCTCAGTAAGTTATGGAGAGCAAATAAAGCTCTTATGCAAATTAGTTCAGAATTGAGATCATCTGATTGGTTGATGCAACTGTCATTCAAAATAAGCCATTCTGATTGGTTTATGTGCTGTCAGTCAACAGTTCTCTATTTTACAACTTTTGCTGGGACTATCATGCATTAGTCTTCAACCAGCAAGACAATTGGTCAAAAAATGCTCTTGTTATCAACTATCTGTGGCTGGTTTTATAGGTTTTCAATTAAACTAGGGTTAGGAAGGACCTCAGTAAGTTATGGAGAGCAAATAAAGCCCTTATGCAAATTAGTTTAGAATAGAGACCATCTGATTGGTTGATGCAATTGTCATTCAAAATACACCATTCTGATTGGTTTTTGTACTGTCAGTCAACAGTTCTCTATTTTACAACTTTTGCTGGGACTATCATGCATTAGTCTTCAGCCAGCAAGACAATTGGTCAAGAATGCTCTTGTTATCAACTATCTGTGGCTGGTTTTGTAGGTTTTCAATTAAACTAGGGTTAGGAAGGACCTCAGTAAGTTATGGAGAGCAAATAAAGCCCTTATGCAAATTAGTTTAGAATTAAGACCATCTGATTGGTTGATGCAATTGTCATTCAAAATAAGCCATTGTGATTGGTTTATGTACTGTCAGTCAACAGTTCTCTATTTTACAACTTTTGCTGGGACTATCATGCAATAGTCTTCAACCAGCAAGACATTTGGTCAAGAATGCTCTTGTTATCAACTATCTGTGGCTGGTTTTGTAGGTTTTCAATTAAACTAGGGTTAGGAAGGACCTCAGTAAGTTATGGAGAGCAAATAAAGCTCTTATGCAAATTAGTTCAGAATTGAGATCATCTGATTGGTTGATGCAACTGTCATTCAAAATAAGCCATTCTGATTGGTTTATGTGCTGTCAGTCAACAGTTCTCTATTTTACAACTTTTGCTGGGACTATCATGCATTAGTCTTCAACCAGCAAGACAATTGGTCAAAAAATGCTCTTGTTATCAACTATCTGTGGCTGGTTTTATAGGTTTTCAATTAAACTAGGGTTAGGAAGGACCTCAGTAAGTTATGGAGAGCAAATAAAGCCCTTATGCAAATTAGTTTAGAATAGAGACCATCTGATTGGTTGATGCAATTGTCATTCAAAATACACCATTCTGATTGGTTTTTGTACTGTCAGTCAACAGTTCTCTATTTTACAACTTTTGCTGGGACTATCATGCATTAGTCTTCAGCCAGCAAGACAATTGGTCAAGAATGCTCTTGTTATCAACTATCTGTGGCTGGTTTTGTAGGTTTTCAATTAAACTAGGGTTAGGAAGGACCTCAGTAAGTTATGGAGAGCAAATAAAGCCCTTATGCAAATTAGTTTAGAATTAAGACCATCTGATTGGTTGATGCAATTGTCATTCAAAATAAGCCATTGTGATTGGTTTATGTACTGTCAGTCAACAGTTCTCTATTTTACAACTTTTGCTGGGACTATCATGCAATAGTCTTCAACCAGCAAGACATTTGGTCAAGAATGCTCTTGTTATCAACTATCTGTGGCTGGTTTTGTAGGTTTTCAATTAAACCAGGGTTAGGAAGGACCTCAGTAAGTTATGGAGAGCAAATAAAGCTCTTATGCAAATTAGTTCAGAATTGAGATCATCTGATTGGTTGATGCAACTGTCATTCAAAATAAGCCATTCTGATTGGTTTATGTACTGTCAGTCAACAGTTCTCTATTTTACAACTTTTGCTGGGACTATCATGCTATAGTCTTCAACCAGCAAGACAATTGGTCAAGAATGCTCTTGTTATCAACTATCTGTGGCTGGTTTTATAGGTTTTCAATTAAACTAGGGTTAGGAAGGACCTCAGTAAGTTATGGAGAGCAAATAAAGCCCTTATGCAAATTAGTTTAGAATAGAGACCATCTGATTGGTTGATGCAATTGTCATTCAAAATACACCATTCTGATTGGTTTATGTACTGTCAGTCAACAGTTCTCTATTTTACAACTTTTGCTGGGACTATCATGCATTAGTCTTCAACCAGCAAGAAAATTGGTCAAGAATGCTCTTGTTATCAACTATCTGTGGCTGGTTTTGTAGGTTTTCAATTAAACTAGGGTTAGGAAGGACCTCAGTAAGTTATGGAGAGCAAATAAAGCCCTTATGCAAATTAGTTTAGAATTAAGACCATCTGATTGGTTGATGCAATTGTCATTCAAAATAAGCCATTCTGATTGGTTTATGTGCTGTCAGTCAACAGTTCTCTATTTTACAACTTTTGCTGGGACTATCATGCAATAGTCTTCAACCAGCAAGACATTTGGTCAAGAATGCTCTTGTTATCAACTATCTGTGGCTGGTTTTGTAGGTTTTCAATTAAACTAGGGTTAGGAAGGACCTCAGTAAGTTATGGAGAGCAAATAAAGCTCTTATGCAAATTAGTTCACAATTGAGATCATCTGATTGGTTGATGCAACTGTCATTCAAAATAAGCCATTCTGATTGGTTTATGTGCTGTCAGTCAACAGTTTTCTATTTTATAACTTTTGCTGGAACCATCATGCAATAGTCTTCAACCAGCAAGACAATTGGTCAAGAATGTAGTCAACAGTTTTCTATTTTACAACTTTTGCTGGCACCATCACGCAATAGCCTTCAACCAGCAAGACAATTGGTCAAGAATGCTCTTGTTATCAACTATCTGTGGCTGGTTTTGTAGGTTTTCAATTAAACTAGGGTTAGGAAGGACCTCAGTAAGTTATGGAGAGCAAATAAAGCCCTTATGCAAATTAGTTTAGAATTAAGACCATCTGATTGGTTGATGCAATTGTCATTCAAAATAAGCCATTCTGGTTGGTTTATGTACTGTCAGTCAACAGTTCTCTATTTTACAACTTTTGCTGGGACTATCATGCATTAGTCTTCAACCAGCAAGACATTTGGTCAAGAATGCTCTTGTTATCAACTATCTGTGGCTGGTTTTGTTGGTTTTCAATTAAACTACTGTTAGGAAGGACCTCAGTAAGTTATGGAGAGCAAATAAAGCCCTTATGCAAATTAGTTTAGAATTGAGACCATCTGATTGGTTGATGCAATTGTCATTCAAAATAAGCCATTCTGATTGGTTTATGTACTGTCAGTCAACAGTTCTCTATTTTACAACTTTTGCTGGGACTATCATGCATTAGTCTTCAACCAGCAAGACAATTGGTCAAGAATGCTCTTGTTATCAACTATCTGTGGCTGGTTTTGTAGGTTTTCAATTAAACTAGGGTTAGGAAGGACCTCAGTAAGTTATGCAAATTAGTTTAGAATTAAGACCATCTGATTGGTTGATGCAATTGTCATTCAAAATAAGCCATTCTGATTGGTTTATGTACTGTCAGTCAACAGTTCTCTATTTTACAACTTTTGCTGGGACTATCATGCATTAGTCTTCAACCAGCAAGACATTTGGTCAAGAATGCTCTTGTTATCAACTATCTGTGGCTGGTTTTGTAGGTTTTCAATTAAACTAGGGTTAGGAAGGACCTCAGTAAGTTATGGAGAGCAAATAAAGCCCTTATGCAAATTAGTTCAAAATTGAGATCATCTGATTGGTTGATGCAACTGTCATTCAAAATAAGCCATTCTGATTGGTTTATATACTGTCAGTCAACAGTTTTCTATTTTACAACTTTTGCTGGGACTATCATGCATTAGTCTTCAACCAGCAAGACAATTGGTCAAGAATGCTCTTGTTATCAACTATCTGTGGCTGGTTCTGCAGGTGTTCAATTAGACTAGGGTGAGGAAGGACCTCAGTAAGTTATGAAGAGCAAATAAAGCCCTTATGCAAATTGGTTCAGAATTGAGATCATATGATTGGTTGATGCAACTGTCATTCAAAATAAGCCATTCTGATTGGTTTATATACTGTCAGTCAACAGTTTTCTATTTTACAACTTTTGCTGGGACTATCATGCATTAGTCTTCAACCAGCAAGACAATTGGTCAAGAATGCTCTTGTTATCAACTATCTGTGGCTGGTTCTGCTGGTGTTCTATTAGACTAGGGTGAGGAAGGACCTCAGTAAGTTATGAAGAGCAAATAAAGCCCTTATGCAAATTAGTTCAGAATTGAGACCATCTGATTGGTTGATGCAATTGTCATTCAAAATAAGCCATTCTGATTGGTTTATGTGCTGTCAGTCAACAGTTTTCTATTTTATAACTTTTGCTGGGACCATCATGCAATAGTCTTCTACCAGCAAGACAATTGGTCAAGAATGTAGTCAACAGTTTTCTATTTTACAACTTTTGCTGGCACCATCACGCAATAGCCTTCAACTAGCAAGACAATTGGTCAAGAATGTTCTTGTTATCAACTATCTGTTGTCTGGTTCTGCAGGTGTTCAATTAGACTAGGGTGAGGAAGGACCTCAGTAAGTTATGAAGAGCAAATAAAGCCATTATGCAAATTAGTTCAGAATTGAGACCATCTGATTGGTTGATGCAACTGTCATTCAAAATAAGCCATTCTGATTGGTTTATGTACCATCAGTCAACAGTTTCCTATTTTACAACGTTTGCTGGGATCATCATGCATTAGTCTTCAACCAGCAAGACAATTGGTCAAGAATGCTCTTGTTATCAACTATCTGTGGCTGGTTTTGTAGGTTTTCAATAAAACTAGGGTTAGGAAGGACCTCAGTAAGTTATGGAGAGCAAATAAAGCCCTTATGCAAATTAGTTCAGAATTGAGATCATCTGATTGGTTGATGCAACTGTCATTCAAAATAAGCCATTCTGATTGGTTTATATACTGTCAGTCAACAGTTTTCTATTTTACAACTTTTGCTGGGACTATCATGCATTAGTCTTCAACCAGCAAGACAATTGGTCAAGAATGCTCTTGTTATCAACTATCTGTGGCTGGTTCTGCAGGTGTTCAATTAAACTAGGGTTAGGAAAGACCTCAGTAAGTTATGGAGATCAAATAAAGCCCTTATGCAAATTAGTTTAGAATTGAGACCATCTGATTGGTTGATGCAATTGTCATTCAAAATAAGCCATTCTGATTGGTTTATGTACTGTCAGTCAACAGTTCTCTATTTTACAGCTTTTGCTGGGACTATCATGCATTAGTCTTCAACCAGCAAGACAATTGGTCAAGAATGCTCTTGTTATCAACTATCTGTGGCTGGTTTTATAGGTTTTCAATTAAACTAGGGTTAGGAAGGACCTCAGTAAGTTATGGAGAGCAAATAAAGCCCTTATGCAAATTAGTTTAGAATAGAGACCATCTGATTGGTTGATGCAATTGTCATTCAAAATACACCATTCTGATTGGTTTATGTACTGTCAGTCAACAGTTCTCTATTTTACAACTTTTGCTGGGACTATCATGCATTCGTCTTCAACCAGCAAGACAATTGGTCAAGAATGCTCTTGTTATCAACTATCTGTGGCTGGTTTTGTAGGTTTTCAATTAAACTAGGGTTAGGAAGGACCTCAGTAAGTTATGGAGAGCAAATAAAGCCCTTATGCAAATTAGTTTAGAATTAAGACCATCTGATTGGTTGATGCAATTGTCATTCAAAATAAGCCATTGTGATTGGTTTATGTACTGTCAGTCAACAGTTCTCTATTTTACAACTTTTGCTGGGACTATCATGCATTAGTCTTCAACCAGCAAGACATTTGGTCAAGAATGCTCTTGTTATCAACTATCTGTGGCTGGTTTTGTAGGTTTTCAATTAAACTAGGGTTAGGAAGGACCTCAGTAAGTTATGGAGAGCAAATAAAGCTCTTATGCAAATTAGTTCAGAATTGAGATCATCTGATTGGTTGATGCAACTGTCATTCAAAATAAGCCATTCTGATTGGTTTATGTGCTGTCAGTCAACAGTTTTCTATTTTATAACTTTTGCTGGGACCATCATGCAATAGTCTTCAACCAGCAAGACAATTGGTCAAGAATGTAGTCAACAGTTTTCTACTTTACAACTTTTGCTGGCACCATCACGCAATAGCCTTCAACCAGCAAGACAATTGGTCAAGAATGCTCTTGTTATCAACTATCTGTGGCTGGTTTTGTAGGTTTTCAATTAAACTAGGGTTAGGAAGGACCTCAGTAAGTTATGGAGAGCAAATAAAGCCCTTATGCAAATTAGTTTAGAATTGAGACCATCTGATTGGTTGATGCAATCGTCATTCAAAATACACCATTCTGCTTTGTTTATGTACTGTCAGTCAACAGTTCTCTATTTTACAACTTTTGCTGGGACTATCATGCATTAGTCTTCAACCAGCAAGACAATTGGTCAAGAATGCTCTTGTTATCAACTATCTGTGGCTGGTTTTGTAGGTTTTCAATTAAACTAGGGTTAGGAAGGACATCAGTAAGTTATGGAGAGCAAATAAAGCCCTTATGCAAATTAGTTTAGAATTGAGACCATCTGATTGGTTGATGCAATTGTCATTCAAAATACACCATTCTGATTGGTTTATGTACTGTCAGTCAACAGTTCTCTATTTTACAACTTTTGCTGGGACTATCATGCATTAGTCTTCAACCAGCAAGACAATTTGTCAAGAATGCTCTTGTTATCAACTATCTGTGGCTGGTTTTGTAGGTTTTCAATTAAACTAGGGTTAGGAAGGAACTCAGTAAGTTATGGAGAGCAAATAAAGCCCTTATGCAAATTAGTTCAGAATTGAGATCATCTGATTGGTTGATGCAACTGTCATTCAAAATAAGCCATTCTGATTGGTTTATATACTGTCAGTCAACAGTTTTCTATTTTACAACTTTTGCTGGGACTATCATGCATTAGTCTTCAACCAGCAAGACAATTGGTCAAGAATGCTCTTGTTATCAACTATCTGTGGCTGGTTCTGCAGGTGTTCAATTAGACTAGGGTGAGGAAGGACCTCAGTAAGTTATGAAGAGCAAATAAAGCCCTTATGCAAATTGGTTCAGAATTGAGATCATATGATTGGTTGATGCAACTGTCATTCAAAATAAGCCATTCTGATTGGTTTATGTACTGTCAGTCAACAGTTTTCTATTTACAACTTTTGCTGGGACTATCATGCATTAGTCTTCAACCAGCAAGACAATTGCTCAAGAATGCTCTTGTTATCAACTATCTGTGGCTGGTTTTATAGGTTTTCAATTAAACTAGGGTTAGGAAAGACCTCAGTAAGTTATGGAGAGCAAAAAAAGCCCTTATGCAAATTAGTTTAGAATTGAGACCATCTGATTGGTTGATGCAATTGTCATTCAAAATAAGCCATTCTGATTGGTTTATGTGCTGTCAGTCAACAGTTTTCTATTTTATAACTTTTGCTGGGACCATCATGCAATAGCCTTCAACCAGCAAGACAATTGGTCAAGAATGTTATTGTTATCAACTATCTGTGGCTGGTTTTATAGGTTTTCAATTAAACTAGGGTTAGGAAAGACCTCAGTAAGTTATGGAGAGCAAATAAAGCCCTTATGCAAATTGGTTCAGAATTGAGATCATATGATTGGTTGATGCAACTGTCATTCAAAATAAGCCATTTTTGATTGGTTTATGTACTGTCAGTCAACAGTTCTCTATTTTACAACTTTTGCTGGGACTATCATGTATTAGTCTTCAACCAGCAAGACAATTGGTCAAGAATGCTCTTGTTATCAACTATCTGTGGCTGGTTTTATAGGTTTTCAATTAAACTAGGGTTAGGAAGGACCTCAGTAAGTTATGGAGAGCAAATAAAGCCCTTATGCAAATTAGTTCAGAATTGAGACCATCTGATTGGTTGATGCAATCGTCATTCAAAATACACCATTCTGATTTGTTTATGTACTGTCAGTCAACAGTTCTCTATTTTACAACTTTTGCTGGGACTATCATGCATTAGTCTTCAACCAGCAAGACAATTGGTCAAGAATGCTCTTGTTATCAACTATCTGTGGCTGGTTTTGTAGGTTTTCAATTAAACTAGGGTTAGGAAGGACCTCAGTAAGTTATGGAGAGCAAATAAAGCCCTTATGCAAATTAGTTTAGAATTAAGACCATCTGATTGGTTGATGCAATTGTCATTCAAAATATGCCATTCTGATTGGTTTATGTACTGTCAGTCAACAGTTCTCTATTTTACAACTTTTGCTGGGACTATCATGCATTAGTCTTCAACCAGCAAGACATTTGGTCAAGAATGCTCTTGTTATCAACTATCTGTGGCTGGTTTTGTAGGTTTTCAATTAAACTAGGGTTAGGAAGGACCTCAGTAAGTTATGGAGAGCAAACAAAGCCCTTATGCAAATTAGTTCAGAATTGAGATCATCTGATTGGTTGATGCAACTGTCATTCAAAATAAGCCATTCTGATTGGTTTATATACTGTCAGTCAACAGTTTTCTATTTTACAACTTTTGCTGGGACTATCATGCATTAGTCTTCAACCAGCAAGACAATTGGTCAAGAATGCTCTTGTTATCAACTATCTGTGGCTGGTTCTGCAGGTGTTCAATTAAACTAGGGTTAGGAAAGACCTCAGTAAGTTATGGAGATCAAATAAAGCCCTTATGCAAATTAGTTTAGAATTGAGACCATCTGATTGGTTGATGCAATTGTCATTCAAAATAAGCCATTCTGATTGGTTTATGTACTGTCAGTCAACAGTTCTCTATTTTACAGCTTTTGCTGGGACTATCATGCATTAGTCTTCAACCAGCAAGACAATTGGTCAAGAATGCTCTTGTTATCAACTATCTGTGGCTGGTTTTATAGGTTTTCAATTAAACTAGGGTTAGGAAGGACCTCAGTAAGTTATGGAGAGCAAATAAAGCCCTTATGCAAATTAGTTTAGAATAGAGACCATCTGATTGGTTGATGCAATTGTCATTCAAAATACACCATTCTGATTGGTTTATGTACTGTCAGTCAACAGTTCTCTATTTTACAACTTTTGCTGGGACTATCATGCATTCGTCTTCAACCAGCAAGACAATTGGTCAAGAATGCTCTTGTTATCAACTATCTGTGGCTGGTTTTGTAGGTTTTCAATTAAACTAGGGTTAGGAAGGACCTCAGTAAGTTATGGAGAGCAAATAAAGCCCTTATGCAAATTAGTTTAGAATTAAGACCATCTGATTGGTTGATGCAATTGTCATTCAAAATAAGCCATTGTGATTGGTTTATGTACTGTCAGTCAACAGTTCTCTATTTTACAACTTTTGCTGGGACTATCATGCATTAGTCTTCAACCAGCAAGACATTTGGTCAAGAATGCTCTTGTTATCAACTATCTGTGGCTGGTTTTGTAGGTTTTCAATTAAACTAGGGTTAGGAAGGACCTCAGTAAGTTATGGAGAGCAAATAAAGCTCTTATGCAAATTAGTTCAGAATTTAAATCATCTGATTGGTTGATGCAACTGTCATTCAAAATAAGCCATTCTGATTGGTTTATGTGCTGTCAGTCAACAGTTTTCTATTTTATAACTTTTGCTGGGACCATCATGCAATAGTCTTCAACCAGCAAGACAATTGGTCAAGAATGTAGTCAACAGTTTTCTACTTTACAACTTTTGCTGGCACCATCACGCAATAGCCTTCAACCAGCAAGACAATTGGTCAAGAATGCTCTTGTTATCAACTATCTGTGGCTGGTTTTGTAGGTTTTCAATTAAACTAGGGTTAGGAAGGACCTCAGTAAGTTATGGAGAGCAAATAAAGCCCTTATGCAAATTAGTTTAGAATTGAGACCATCTGATTGGTTGATGCAATCGTCATTCAAAATACACCATTCTGCTTTGTTTATGTACTGTCAGTCAACAGTTCTCTATTTTACAACTTTTGCTGGGACTATCATGCATTAGTCTTCAACCAGCAAGACAATTGGTCAAGAATGCTCTTGTTATCAACTATCTGTGGCTGGTTTTGTAGGTTTTCAATTAAACTAGGGTTAGGAAGGACATCAGTAAGTTATGGAGAGCAAATAAAGCCCTTATGCAAATTAGTTTAGAATTGAGACCATCTGATTGGTTGATGCAATTGTCATTCAAAATACACCATTCTGATTGGTTTATGTACTGTCAGTCAACAGTTCTCTATTTTACAACTTTTGCTGGGACTATCATGCATTAGTCTTCAACCAGCAAGACAATTTGTCAAGAATGCTCTTGTTATCAACTATCTGTGGCTGGTTTTGTAGGTTTTCAATTAAACTAGGGTTAGGAAGGAACTCAGTAAGTTATGGAGAGCAAATAAAGCCCTTATGCAAATTAGTTCAGAATTGAGATCATCTGATTGGTTGATGCAACTGTCATTCAAAATAAGCCATTCTGATTGGTTTATATACTGTCAGTCAACAGTTTTCTATTTTACAACTTTTGCTGGGACTATCATGCATTAGTCTTCAACCAGCAAGACAATTGGTCAAGAATGCTCTTGTTATCAACTATCTGTGGCTGGTTCTGCAGGTGTTCAATTAGACTAGGGTGAGGAAGGACCTCAGTAAGTTATGAAGAGCAAATAAAGCCCTTATGCAAATTGGTTCAGAATTGAGATCATATGATTGGTTGATGCAACTGTCATTCAAAATAAGCCATTCTGATTGGTTTATGTACTGTCAGTCAACAGTTTTCTATTTACAACTTTTGCTGGGACTATCATGCATTAGTCTTCAACCAGCAAGACAATTGCTCAAGAATGCTCTTGTTATCAACTATCTGTGGCTGGTTTTATAGGTTTTCAATTAAACTAGGGTTAGGAAAGACCTCAGTAAGTTATGGAGAGCAAAAAAAGCCCTTATGCAAATTAGTTTAGAATTGAGACCATCTGATTGGTTGATGCAATTGTCATTCAAAATAAGCCATTCTGATTGGTTTATGTGCTGTCAGTCAACAGTTTTCTATTTTATAACTTTTGCTGGGACCATCATGCAATAGCCTTCAACCAGCAAGACAATTGGTCAAGAATGTTATTGTTATCAACTATCTGTGGCTGGTTTTATAGGTTTTCAATTAAACTAGGGTTAGGAAAGACCTCAGTAAGTTATGGAGAGCAAATAAAGCCCTTATGCAAAATGGTTCAGAATTGAGATCATATGATTGGTTGATGCAACTGTCATTCAAAATAAGCCATTTTTGATTGGTTTATGTACTGTCAGTCAACAGTTCTCTATTTTACAACTTTTGCTGGGACTATCATGTATTAGTCTTCAACCAGCAAGACAATTGGTCAAGAATGCTCTTGTTATCAACTATCTGTGGCTGGTTTTATAGGTTTTCAATTAAACTAGGGTTAGGAAGGACCTCAGTAAGTTATGGAGAGCAAATAAAGCCCTTATGCAAATTAGTTCAGAATTGAGACCATCTGATTGGTTGATGCAATCGTCATTCAAAATACACCATTCTGATTTGTTTATGTACTGTCAGTCAACAGTTCTCTATTTTACAACTTTTGCTGGGACTATCATGCATTAGTCTTCAACCAGCAAGACAATTGGTCAAGAATGCTCTTGTTATCAACTATCTGTGGCTGGTTTTGTAGGTTTTCAATTAAACTAGGGTTAGGAAGGACCTCAGTAAGTTATGGAGAGCAAATAAAGCCCTTATGCAAATTAGTTTAGAATTAAGACCATCTGATTGGTTGATGCAATTGTCATTCAAAATAAGCCATTCTGATTGGTTTATGTACTGTCAGTCAACAGTTCTCTATTTTACAACTTTTGCTGGGACTATCATGCATTAGTCTTCAACCAGCAAGACATTTGGTCAAGAATGCTCTTGTTATCAACTATCTGTGGCTGGTTTTGTAGGTTTTCAATTAAACTAGGGTTAGGAAGGACCTCAGTAAGTTATGGAGAGCAAACAAAGCCCTTATGCAAATTAGTTCAGAATTGAGATCATCTGATTGGTTGATGCAACTGTCATTCAAAATAAGCCATTCTGATTGGTTTATATACTGTCAGTCAACAGTTTTCTATTTTACAACTTTTGCTGGGACTATCATGCATTAGTCTTTAACCAGCAAGACAATTGGTCAAGAATGCTCTTGTTATCAACTATCTGTGGCTGGTTCTGCAGGTGTTCAATTAGACCAGGGTGAGGAAGGACCTCAGTAAGTTATGAAGAGCAAATAAAGCCCTTATGCAAATTGGTTCAGAATTGAGATCATATGATCGGTTGATGCAACTGTCATTCAAAATAAGCCATTCTGATTGGTTTATGTACTGTCAGTCAACAGTTTTCTATTTTACAACTTTTGCTGGGACTATCATGCATTAGTCTTCAACCAGCAAGACAATTGGTCAAGAATGCTCTTGTTATCAACTATCTGTGGCTGGTTTGGTAGGTTTTCAATTAAACTAGGGTTAGGAAAGACCTCAGTAAGTTATGGAGAGCAAATAAAGCCCTTATGCAAATTAGTTTAAAATTGAGACCATCTGATTGGTTGATGCAATTGTCATTCAAAATAAACCATTCTGATTGGTTTATGTGCTGTCAGTCAACAGTTTTCTATTTTATAACTTTGGGACCATCATGCAATAGTCTTCAGCCAGCAAGACAATTGGTCAAGAATGTAGTCAACAGTTTTCTTTTTTACAACTTTTGCTGGCACCATCACGCAATAGCCTTCAACCAGCAAGACAATTGGTCAAGAATGCTCTTGTTATCAACTATCTGTGGCTGGTTTTATAGGTTTTCAATTAAACTAGGGTTAGGAAGGACCTCAGTAAGTTATGGAGAGCAAATAAAGAACTTATGCAAATTAGTTTAGAATTGAGACCATCTGATTGGTTGATGCAATTGTCATTCAAAATACACCATTCTGATTGGTTTATGTACTGTCAGTCAACAGTTCTCTATTGTACAACTTTTGCTGGGACTATCATGCATTAGTCTTCAACCAGCAAGACAATTGGTCAAGAATGCTCTTGTTATCAACTATCTGTGGCTGGTTCTGCAGGTGTTCAATTAGACTAGGATGAGGAAGGACCTCAGTAAGTTATGAAGAGCAAATAAAGCCCTTATGCAAATTGGTTCAGAATTGAGATCATATGATTGGTTGATGCAACTGTCATTCAAAATAAGCCATTCTGATTGGTTTATGTACTGTCAGTCAACAGTTTTCTATTTTACAACTTTTGCTGGGACTATCATGCATTAGTCTTCAACTAGCAAGACAATTGGTCAAGAATGCTCTTGTTATCAACTATCTGTGGCTGGTTTGGTAGGTTTTTAATTAAACTAGGGTTTGGAAAGACCTCAGTAAGTTATGGAGAGCAAATAAAGCCCTTATGCAAATTAGTTTAGAATTGAGACCATCTGATTGGTTGATGCAATTGTCATTCAAAATAAGCCATTCTGATTGGTTTATGTGCTGTCAGTCAACAGTTTTCTATTTTATAACTTTTGCTGGGACCATCATGCAATAGCCTTCAACCAGCAAGACAATTGGTCAAGAATGTTATTGTTATCAACTATCTGTGGCTGGTTTTATAGGTTTTCAATTAAACTAGGGTTAGGAAAGACCTCAGTAAGTTATGGAGAGCAAATAAAGCCCTTATGCAAATTGGTTCAGAATTGAGATCATATGATTGGTTGATGCAACTGTCATTCAAAATAAGCCATTTTTGATTGGTTTATGTACTGTCAGTCAACAGTTCTCTATTTTACAACTTTTGCTGGGACTATCATGTATTAGTCTTCAACCAGCAAGACAATTGGTCAAGAATGCTCTTGTTATCAACTATCTGTGGCTGGTTTTATAGGTTTTCAATTAAACTAGGGTTAGGAAGGACCTCAGTAAGTTATGGAGAGCAAATAAAGCCCTTATGCAAATTAGTTCAGAATTGAGACCATCTGATTGGTTGATGCAATCGTCATTCAAAATACACCATTCTGATTTGTTTATGTACTGTCAGTCAACAGTTCTCTATTTTACAACTTTTGCTGGGACTATCATGCATTAGTCTTCAACCAGCAAGACAATTGGTCAAGAATGCTCTTGTTATCAACTATCTGTGGCTGGTTTTGTAGGTTTTCAATTAAACTAGGGTTAGGAAGGACCTCAGTAAGTTATGGAGAGCAAATAAAGCCCTTATGCAAATTAGTTTAGAATTAAGACCATCTGATTGGTTGATGCAATTGTCATTCAAAATAAGCCATTCTGATTGGTTTATGTACTGTCAGTCAACAGTTCTCTATTTTACAACTTTTGCTGGGACTATCATGCATTAGTCTTCAACCAGCAAGACATTTGGTCAAGAATGCTCTTGTTATCAACTATCTGTGGCTGGTTTTGTAGGTTTTCAATTAAACTAGGGTTAGGAAGGACCTCAGTAAGTTATGGAGAGCAAACAAAGCCCTTATGCAAATTAGTTCAGAATTGAGATCATCTGATTGGTTGATGCAACTGTCATTCAAAATAAGCCATTCTGATTGGTTTATATACTGTCAGTCAACAGTTTTCTATTTTACAACTTTTGCTGGGACTATCATGCATTAGTCTTCAACCAGCAAGACAATTGGTCAAGAATGCTCTTGTTATCAACTATCTGTGGCTGGTTCTGCAGGTGTTCAATTAGACCAGGGTGAGGAAGGACCTCAGTAAGTTATGAAGAGCAAATAAAGCCCTTATGCAAATTGGTTCAGAATTGAGATCATATGATCGGTTGATGCAACTGTCATTCAAAATAAGCCATTCTGATTGGTTTATGTACTGTCAGTCAACAGTTTTCTATTTTACAACTTTTGCTGGGACTATCATGCATTAGTCTTCAACCAGCAAGACAATTGGTCAAGAATGCTCTTGTTATCAACTATCTGTGGCTGGTTTGGTAGGTTTTCAATTAAACTAGGGTTAGGAAAGACCTCAGTAAGTTATGGAGAGCAAATAAAGCCCTTATGCAAATTAGTTTAAAATTGAGACCATCTGATTGGTTGATGCAATTGTCATTCAAAATAAACCATTCTGATTGGTTTATGTGCTGTCAGTCAACAGTTTTCTATTTTATAACTTTGGGACCATCATGCAATAGTCTTCAGCCAGCAAGACAATTGGTCAAGAATGTAGTCAACAGTTTTCTTTTTTACAACTTTTGCTGGCACCATCACGCAATAGCCTTCAACCAGCAAGACAATTGGTCAAGAATGCTCTTGTTATCAACTATCTGTGGCTGGTTTTATAGGTTTTCAATTAAACTAGGGTTAGGAAGGACCTCAGTAAGTTATGGAGAGCAAATAAAGAACTTATGCAAATTAGTTTAGAATTGAGACCATCTGATTGGTTGATGCAATTGTCATTCAAAATACACCATTCTGATTGGTTTATGTACTGTCAGTCAACAGTTCTCTATTGTACAACTTTTGCTGGGACTATCATGCATTAGTCTTCAACCAGCAAGACAATTGGTCAAGAATGCTCTTGTTATCAACTATCTGTGGCTGGTTCTGCAGGTGTTCAATTAGACTAGGATGAGGAAGGACCTCAGTAAGTTATGAAGAGCAAATAAAGCCCTTATGCAAATTGGTTCAGAATTGAGATCATATGATTGGTTGATGCAACTGTCATTCAAAATAAGCCATTCTGATTGGTTTATGTACTGTCAGTCAACAGTTTTCTATTTTACAACTTTTGCTGGGACTATCATGCATTAGTCTTCAACTAGCAAGACAATTGGTCAAGAATGCTCTTGTTATCAACTATCTGTGGCTGGTTTGGTAGGTTTTTAATTAAACTAGGGTTTGGAAAGACCTCAGTAAGTTATGGAGAGCAAATAAAGCCCTTATGCAAATTAGTTTAGAATTGAGACCATCTGATTGGTTGATGCAATTGTCATTCAAAATAAGCCATTCTGATTGGTTTATGTGCTGTCAGTCAACAGTTTTCTATTTTATAACTTTTGCTGGGACCATCATGCAATAGTCTTCTACCAGCAAGACAATTGGTCAAGAATGTAGTCAACAGTTTTCTATTTTACAACTTTTGCTGGCACCATCACGCAATAGCCTTCAACCAGCAAGACAATTGGTCAAGAATGTTCTTGTTATCAACTATCTGTGGCTGGTTCTGCAGGTGTTCAATTAGACTAGGGTGAGGAAGGAGCTCAGTAAGTTATGAAGAGCAAATAAAGCCATTATGCAAATTAGTTCAGAATTGAGACCATCTGATTGGTTGATGCAACTGTCATTCAAAATAAGCCATTCTGATTGGTTTATGTACCATCAGTCAACAGTTTCCTATTTTACAACGTTTGCTGGGACCATCATGCAATAGTCTTCAACCAGCAAGACAATTGGTCAATAATGTTCTTGTTATCAACTATCTGTGGCTGGTTCTGCAGGTGTTCAATTAGAATAGGGTGAGGAAGGACCTCAGTAAGTTATAAAGAGCAAATAAAGCCCTTATGCAAATTAGTTCAGAATTAAGACCATCTGATTGGTTGATGCAACTGTCATTCAAAATAAGCCATTCTGATTGGTTTATGTACTGTCAGTCAACAGTTCTCTATTTTACAACTTTTGCTGGGACTATCAAGCATTAGTCTTCAACCAGCAAGACAATTGGTCAAGAATGCTCTTGTTATCAACTGTCTGTGGCTGGTTTTGTAGGTTTTCAATTAAACTAGGGTTAGGAAAGACCTCAGTAAGTTATGGAGAGCAAATAAAGCCCTTATGCAAATTAGTTTAAAATTGAGACCATCTGATTGGTTGATGCAATTGTCATTCAAAATAAGCCATTCTGATTGGTTTATGTGCTGTCAGTCAACAGTTTTCTATTTTATAACTTTTGCTGGGACCATCATGCAATAGTCTTCAACCAGCAAGACAATTGGTCAAGAATGTAGTCAACAGTTTTCTATTTTACAACTTTTGCTGGCACCATCACTCAATAGCCTTCAAACAGCAAGACAATTGGTCAAGAATGTTCATGTTATCAACTATCTGTGGCTGGTTCTGCAGGTGTTCAATTAGACTAGGGTGAGGAAGGACCTCAGTAAGTTATGAAGAGCAAATAAAGCCATTATGCAAATTAGTTCAGAATTGAGACCATCTGATTGGTTGATGCAACTGTCATTCAAAATAAGCCATTCTGATTGGTTTATATACTGTCAGTCAACAGTTTTCTATTTTACAACTTTTGCTGGGACTATCATGCATTAGTCTTCAACCAGCAAGACAATTGGTCAAGAATGCTCTTGTTATCAACTATCTGTGGCTGGTTCTGCAGGTGTTCAATTAGACTAGGGTGAGGAAGGACCTCAGTAAGTTATGAAGAGCAAATAAAGCCATTATGCAAATTAGTTCAGAATTGAGACCATCTGATTGGTTGATGCAACTGTCATTCAAAATAAGCCATTCTGATTGGTTTATGTACCATCAGTCAACAGTTTCCTATTTTACAACGTTTGCTGGGACCATCATGCAATAGTCTTCAACCAGCAAGACAATTGGTCAATAATGTTCTTGTTATCAACTATCTGTGGCTGGTTCTGCAGGTGTTCAATTAGAATAGGGTGAGGAAGGACCTCAGTAAGTTATAAAGAGCAAATAAAGCCCTTATGCAAATTAGTTCAGAATTGAGACCATCTGATTGGTTGATGCAACTGTCATTCAAAATAAGCAATTCTGATTGGTTTATGTACTGTCAGTCAACAGTTCTCTATTTTACAACTTTTGCTGGGACTATCAAGCATTAGTCTTCAACCAGCAAGACAATTGGTCAAGAATGCTCTTGTTATCAACTATCTGTGGCTGGTTTTGCAGGTTTTCAATTAAACTAGGGTTAGGAAGGACCTCAGTAAGTTATGGAGAGCAAATAAAGCCCTTATGCAAATTAGTTTAGAATTGAGATCATATGATTGGTTGATGCAACTGTCATTCAAAATAAGCCATTCTGATTGGTTTATGTACTGTCAGTCAATAGTTTTCTATTTTACAACTTTTGCTGGGACTATCATGCATTTGTCTTCAACCAGCAAGACAATTGGTCAAGAATGCTCTTGTTATCAACTATCTGTGGCTGGTTTTGTAGGTTTTCAATTAAACTAGGGTTAGGAAGGACCTCAGTAAGTTATGGAGAGCAAATAAAGCCCTTATGCAAATTAGTTTAGAATTGAGACCATCTGATTGGTTGATGCAATTGTCATTAAAAATAAGCCATTCTGATTGGTTTATGTGCTGTCAGTCAACAGTTTTCTATTTTATAACTTTTGCTGGGACCATCACTCAATAGCCTTCAAACAGCAAGACAATTGGTCAAGAATGTTCATGTTATCAACTATCTGTGGCTGGTTCTGCAGGTGTTCAATTAGACTAGAGTGAGGAAGGACCTCAGTAAGTTATGAAGAGCAAATAAAGCCATTATGCAAATTAGTTCAGAATTGAGACCATCTGATTGGTTGATGCAACTGTCATTCAAAATAAGCCTTTCTGATTGGTTTATATACTGTCAGTCAACAGTTTTCTATTTTACAACTTTTGCTGGGACTATCATGCATTAGTCTTCAACCAGCAAGACAATTGGTCAAGAATGCTCTTGTTATCAACTATCTGTGGCTGGTTCTGCAGGTGTTCAATTAGACTAGGGTGAGGAAGGACCTCAGTAAGTTATGAAGAGCAAATAAAGCCCTTATGCAAATTGGTTCAGAATTGAGATCATATGATTGGTTGATGCAACTGTCATTCAAAATAAGCCATTCTGATTGGTTTATATACTGTCAGTCAACAGTTTTCTATTTTACAACGTTTGCTGGGACCATCATGCAATAGTCTTCAACCAGCAAGACAATTGGTCAAGAATGCTCTTGTTATCAACTATCTGTGGCTGGTTCTGCAGGTGTTCAATTAGAATAGGGTGAGGAAGGACCTCAGTAATTTATAAAGAGCAAATAAAGCCCTTATGCAAATTAGTTCAGAATTGAGATCATCTGATTGGTTGATGCAACTGTCATTCAAAATAAGCCATTCTGATTGGTTTATGTGCTGTCAGTCAACAGTTTTCTATTTTATAACTTTTGCTGGGACCATCATGCAATAGTCTTCAACCAGCAAGACAATTGGTCAAGAATGTAGTCAACAGTTTTCTATTTTACAACTTTTGCTGGCACCATCACGCAATAGCCTTCAACCAGCAAGACAATTGGTCAAGAATGCTCTTGTTATCAACTATCTGTGGCTGGTTTTATAGGTTTTCAATTAAACTAGGGTTAGGAAGGACCTCAGTAAGTTATGGAGAGCAAATAAAGCCCCTATGCAAATTAGTTTAGAATTGAGACCATCTGATTGGTTGATGCAATTGTCATTCAAAATACACCATTCTGATTGGTTTATGTACTGTCAGTCAACAGTTCTCTATTTACAACTTTTGCTGGGACTATCATGCATTAGTCTTCAACCAGCAAGACAATTGGTCAAGAATGCTCTTGTTATCAACTATCTGTGGCTGGTTTTGTAGGTTTTCAATTAAACTAGGGTTAGGAAGGACCTCAGTAAGTTATGGAGAGCAAATAAAGCCCTTATGCAAATTAGTTCAGAATTGAGACCATCTGATTGGTTGATGCAATTGTCATTCAAAATAAGCCATTCTGATTGGTTTATGTACTGTCAGTCAACAGTTCTCTATTTTACAACTTTTGCTGGGACTATCATGCATTAGTCTTCAACCAGCAAGACATTTGGTCAAGAATGCTCTTGTTATCAACTATCTGTGGCTGGTTTTGTAGGTTTTCAATTAAACTAGGGTTAGGAAGGACCTCAGTAAGTTATGGAGAGCAAATAAAGCCCTTATGCAAATTAGTTCAGAATTGAGATCATCTGATTGGGTGATGCAACTGTCATTCAAAATAAGCCATTCTGATTGGTTTATATACTGTCAGTCAACAGTTTTCTATTTTACAACTTTTGCTGGGACTATCATGCATTAGTCTTCAACCAGCAAGACAATTGGTCAAGAATGTAGTCAACAGTTTTCTATTTTACAACTTTTGCTGGCACCATCACGCAATAGCCTTCAACCAGCAAGACAATTGGTCAAGAATGCTCTTGTTATCAACTATCTGTGGCTGGTTTTATAGGTTTTCAATTAAACTAGGGTTAGGAAGGACCTCAGTAAGTTATGGAGAGCAAATAAAGCCCTTATGCAAATTAGTTTAGCATTGAGACCATCTGATTGGTTGATGCAATTGTCATTCAAAATAAGCCATTCTGATTGGTTTATGTACTCTCAGTCAACAGTTCTCTATTTTACAACTTTTGCTGGGACTATCATGCATTAGTCTTCAACCAGGAAGACATTTGGTTAAGAATGCTCTTGTTATCAACTATCTGTGGCTGGTTTTGTAGGTGTTCAATTAGACTAGGGTGAGGAAGGACCTCAGTAAGTTATGAAGAGCAAATAAAGCCCTTATGCAAATTGGTTCAGAATTGAGATCATATGATTGGTTGATGCAACTGTCATTCAAAATAAGCCATTCTGATTGGTTTATGTACTGTCAGTCAACAGTTTTCTATTTTACAACTTTTGCTGGGACTATCATGCATTAGTCTTCAACCAGCAAGACAATTGGTCAAGAATGCTCTTGTTATCAACTATCTGTGGCTGGTTTTATAGGTTTTCAATTAAACTAGGGTAAGGAAAGACCTCAGTAAGTTATGGAGAGCAAATAAAGCCCTTATGCAAATTAGTTTAGAATTGAGACCATCTGATTGGTTGATGCAATTGTCATTCAAAATAAGCCATTCTGATTGGTTTATATGCTGTCAGTCAACAGTTTTCTATTTTATAACTTTTGCTGGGACCATCATGCAATAGCCTTCAACCAGCAAGACAATTGGTCAAGAATGCTCTTGTTATCAACTATCTGTGGCTGGTTTTGTAGGTTTTCAATTAAACTAGGGTTAGGAAGGACCTCAGTAAGTTATGGAGAGCAAATAAAGCCCTTATGCAAATTAGTTTAGAATTAAGACCATCTGATTGGTTGATGCAATTGTCATTCAAAATAAGCCATTCTGATTGGTTTATGTGCTGTCAGTCAACAGTTTTCTATTTTATAACTTTTGCTGGGATCATCATGCAATAGCCTTCAACAAGCAAGACAATTGGTCAAGAATGCTCTTGTTATCAACTATCTGTGGCTGGTTTTGTAGGTTTTCAATTAAACTAGGGTTAGGAAGGACCTCAGTAAGTTATGGAGAGCAAATAAAGCCCTTATGCAAATTAGTTTAGAATTAAGACCATCTGATTGGTTGATGCAATTGTCATTCAAAATAAGCCATTCTGATTGGTTTATGTACTGTCAGTCAACAGTTCTCTATTTTACAACTTTTGCTGGGACTATCATGCATTAGTCTTCAACCAGCAAGACATTTGGTCAAGAATGCTCTTGTTATCAACTATCTGTGGCTGGTTTTGTAGGTTTTCAATTAAACTAGGGTTAGGAAGGACCTCAGTAAGTTATGGAGAGCAAATAAAGCCCTTATGCAAATTAGTTCAGAATTGAGATCATCTGATTGGTTGATGCAACTGTCATTCAAAATAAGCCATTCTGATTGGTTTATATACTGTCAGTCAACAGTTTTCTATTTTACAACTTTTGCTGGGACTATCATGCATTAGTCTTCAACCAGCAATACAATTGGTCAAGAATGCTCTTGTTATCAACTATCTGTGGCTGGTTCTGCAGGTGTTCAATTAAACTAGGGTTAGGAAAGACCTCAGTAAGTTATGGAGAGCAAATAAAGCCCTTATGCAAATTAGTTTAGAATTGAGACCATCTGATTGGTTGATGCAATTGTCATTCAAAATAAGCCATTCTGATTGGTTTATGTACTGTCAGTCAACAGTTCTCTATTTTACAACTTTTGCTGGGACTATCATGCATTAGTCTTCAACCCGCAAGACAATTGGTCAAGAATGCTCTTGTTATCAACTATCTGTGGCTGGTTTTATAGGTTTTCAATTAAACTAGGGTTAGGAAGGACCTCAGTAAGTTATGGAGAGCAAATAAAGCCCTTATGCAAATTAGTTTAGAATTGAGACCATCTGATTGGTTGATGCAATTGTCATTCAAAATACACCATTCTGATTGGTTTATGTGCTGTCAGTCAACAGTTTTCTATTTCATAACTTTTGCTGGGACCATCATGCAATAGTCTTCAACCAGCAAGACAATTGGTCAAGAATGTAGTCAACAGTTTTCTATTTTACAACTTTTGCTGGCACCATCACGAAATAGCCTTCAACCAGCAAGACAATTGGTCAAGAATGCTCTTGTTATCAACTATCTGTGGCTGGTTTTATAGGTTTTCAATTAAACTAGGGTTAGGAAGGACCTCAGTAAGTTATGGAGAGCAAATAAAGCCCTTATGCAAATTAGTTTAGAATTGAGACCATCTGAGTGGTTGATGCAATTGTCATTCAAAATACACCATTCTGATTGGTTTATGTACTGTCAGTCAACAGTTCTCTATTTTACAACTTTTGCTGGGACTATCATGCATTAGTCTTCAACCAGCAAGACAATTGGTCAATAATGCTCTTGTTATCAACTATCTGTGGCTGGTTCTGCAGGTGTTCAATTAGAATAGGGTGAGGAAGGACCTATGTAAGTTATGGAGAGCAAATAAAGCCCTTATGCAAATTAGTTTAGAATTAAGACCATCTGATTGGTTGATGCAACTGTCATTCAAAATAAGCCATTCTGATTGGTTTATATACTGTCAGTCAACAGTTTTCTATTTTACAACTTTTGCTGGGACTATCATGCATTAGTCTTCAACCAGCAAGACAATTGGTCAAGAATGCTCTTGTTATCAACTATCTGTGGCTGGTTCTGCAGGTGTTCAATTAAACTAGGGTTAGGAAAGACCTCAGTAAGTTATGGAGAGCAAATAAAGCCCTTATGCAAATTAGTTTAGAATTGAGACCATCTGATTGGTTGATGCAATTGTCATTCAAAATAAGCCATTTCGATTGGTTTATGTACTGTCAGTCAACAGTTCTCTATTTTACAATTTTTGCTGGGACTATCATGCATTAGTCTTCAACCAGCAATACATTTGGTCAAGAATGCTCTTGTTATCAACTATCTGTGGCTGGTTTTGTAGGTTTTCAATTAAACTAGGGTTAGGAAGGACGTCAGTAAGTTATGGAGAGCAAATAAATCCCTTATGCAAATTAGTTTAGAATTGAGACCATCTGATTGGTTGATGCAATTGTCATTCAAAATACACCATTCTGATTGGTTTATGTACTGTCAGTCAACAGTTTTCTATTTTACAACTTTTGCTGGGACTACCATGCATTAGTCTTCAACCAGCAAGACAATTGGTCAAGAATGCTCTTGTTATCAACTATCTGTGGCTGGTTCTGCAGGTGTTCAATTAAACTAGGGTTAGGAAAGACCTCAGTAAGTTATGGAGAGCAAATAAAGCCCTTATGCAAATTAGTTTAGAATTGAGACCATCTGATTGGTTGATGCAATTGTCATTCAAAATAAGCCATTCTGATTGGTTTATGTACTGTCAGTCAACAGTTCTCTATTTTACAACTTTTGCTGGGACTATCATGCATTAGTCTTCAACCCGCAAGACAATTAGTCAAGAATGCTCTTGTTATCAACTATCTGTGGCTGGTTTTATAGGTTTTCAATTAAACTAGGGTTAGGAAGGACCTCAGTAAGTTATGGAGAGCAAATAAAGCCCTTATGCAAATTAGTTTAGAATTGAGACCATCTGATTGGTTGATGCAATTGTCATTCAAAATACACCATTCTGATTGGTTTATGTGCTGTCAGTCAACAGTTTTCTATTTCATAACTTTTGCTGGGACCATCATGCAATAGTCTTCAACCAGCAAGACAATTGGTCAAGAATGTAGTCAACAGTTTTCTATTTTACAACTTTTGCTGGCACCATCACGAAATAGCCTTCAACCAGCAAGACAATTGGTCAAGAATGCTCTTGTTATCAACTATCTGTGGCTGGTTTTATAGGTTTTCAATTAAACTAGGGTTAGGTAGGACCTCAGTAAGTTATGGAGAGCAAATAAAGCCCTTATGCAAATTAGTTTAGAATTGAGACCATCTGATTGGTTGATGCAATTGTCATTCAAAATACACCATTCTGATTGGTTTATGTACTGTCAGTCAACAGTTCTCTATTTTACAACTTTTGCTGGGACTATCATGCATTAGTCTTCAACCAGCAAGACAATTGGTCAAGAATGCTCTTGTTATCAACTATCTGTGGCTGGTTCTGCAGGTGTTCAATTAGAATAGGGTGAGGAAGGACCTATGTAAGTTATGGAGAGCAAATAAAGCCCTTATGCAAATTAGTTTAGAATTAAGACCATCTGATTGGTTGATGCAACTGTCATTCAAAATAAGCCATTCTGATTGGTTTATATACGGTCAGTCAACAGTTTTCTATTTTACAACTTTTGCTGGGACTATCATGCATTAGTCTTCAACCAGCAAGACAATTGGTCAAGAATGCTCTTGTTATCAACTATCTGTGGCTGGTTCTGCAGGTGTTCAATTAAACTAGGGTTAGGAAAGACCTCAGTAAGTTATGGAGAGCAAATAAAGCCCTTATGCAAATTAGTTTAGAATTGAGACCATCTGATTGGTTGATGCAATTGTCATTCAAAATAAGCCATTTCGATTGGTTTATGTACTGTCAGTCAACAGTTCTCTATTTTACAACTTTTGCTGGGACTATCATGCATTAGTCTTCAACCAGCAATACATTTGGTCAAGAATGCTCTTGTTATCAACTATCTGTGGCTGGTTCTGCAGGTGTTCAATTAGAATAGGGTGAGGAAGGACCTATGTAAGTTATGGAGAGCAAATAAAGCCCTTATGCAAATTAGTTTAGAATTAAGACCATCTGATTGGTTGATGCAACTGTCATTCAAAATAAGCCATTCTGATTGGTTTATATACGGTCAGTCAACAGTTTTCTATTTTACAACTTTTGCTGGGACTATCATGCATTAGTCTTCAACCAGCAAGACAATTGGTCAAGAATGCTCTTGTTATCAACTATCTGTGGCTGGTTCTGCAGGTGTTCAATTAAACTAGGGTTAGGAAAGACCTCAGTAAGTTATGGAGAGCAAATAAAGCCCTTATGCAAATTAGTTTAGAATTGAGACCATCTGATTGGTTGATGCAATTGTCATTCAAAATAAGCCATTTCGATTGGTTTATGTACTGTCAGTCAACAGTTCTCTATTTTACAACTTTTGCTGGGACTATCATGCATTAGTCTTCAACCAGCAATACATTTGGTCAAGAATGCTCTTGTTATCAACTATCTGTGGCTGGTTTTGTAGGTTTTCAATTAAACTAGGGTTAGGAAGGACCTCAGTAAGTTATGGAGAGCAAATAAAGCCCTTATGCAAATTAGTTTAGAATTAAGACCATCTGATTGGTTGATGCAATTGTCATTTAAAATAAGCCATTCTGATTGGTTTATGTACTGTCAGTCAACAGTTCTCTATTTTACAACTTTTGCTAGGACTATCATGCATTAGTCTTCAACCAGCAATACATTTGGTCAAGAATGCTCTTGTTATCAACTATCTGTGGCTGGTTTTGTAGGTTTTCAATTAAACTAGGGTTAGGAAGGACCTCAGTAAGTTATGGAGAGCAAATAAAGCCCTTATGCAAATTAGTTTAGAATTGAGACCATCTGATTGGTTGATGCAATTGTCATTCAAAATACACCATTCTGATTGGTTTATGTACTGTCAGTCAACAGTTCTCTATTTTACAACTTTTGCTGGGACTATCATGCATTAGTCTTCAACCAGCAAGACAATTGGTCAAGAATGCTCTTGTTATCAACTATCTGTGGCTGGTTCTGCAGGTGTTCAATTAGACTAGGGTGAGGAAGGACCTCAGTAAGTTATGAAGAGCAAATAAAGCCCTTATGCAAATTGGTTCAGAATTGAGATCATATGATTGGTTGATGCAACTGTCATTCAAAATAAGCCATTCTGATTGGTTTATGTACTGTCAGTCAACAGTTTTCTATTTTACAACTTTTGCTGGGACTATCATGCATTAGTCTTCAACCAGCAAGACAATTGGTCAAGAATGCTCTTGTTATCAACTATCTGTGGCTGGTTTGGTAGGTTTTCAATTAAACTAGGGTTAGGAAAGACCTCAGTAAGTTATGGAGAGCAAATAAAGCCCTTTTGCAAATTAGTTTAGAATTGAGACCATCTGACTGGTTGATGCAATTGTCATTCAAAATAAGCCATTCTGATTGGTTTATGTGCTGTCAGTCAACAGTTTTCTATTTTATAACTTTTGCTGGGACCATCATGCAATAGTCTTCTACCAGCAAGACAATTGGTCAAGAATGTAGTCAACAGTTTTCTATTTTACAACTTTTGCTGACACCATCACGCAATAGCCTTCAACCAGCAAGACAATTGGTCAAGAATGTTCTTGTTATCAACTATCTGTGGCTGGTTCTGCAGGTGTTCAATTAGACTAGGGTGAGGAAGGACCTCAGTAAGTTATGAAGAGCAAATAAAGCCATTATGCAAATTAGTTTAGAATTGAGACCATCTGATTGGTTGATGCAACTGTCATTCAAAATAAGCAATTCTGATTGGTTTATGTACTGTCAGTCAACAGTTCTCTATTTTACAACTTTTGCTGGGACTATCATGTATTCGTCTTCAACCAGCAAGACAATTGGTCAAGAATGCTCTTGCTATCAACTATCTGTGGCTGGTTTTGTAGGTTTTCAATTAAACTAGGGTTAGGAAGGACCTCAGTAAATTATGGAGAGCAAATAAAGCCCTTATGCAAATTAGTTTAGAATTAAGACCATCTGATTGGTTGATGCAATTGTCATTCAAAATAAGCCATTCTGATTGGTTTATGTACTGTCAGTCAACAGTTCTCTATTTTACAACTTTTGCTGGGACTATCATGCATTAGTCTTCAACCAGCAAGACATTTGGTCAAGAATGCTCTTGTTATCAACTATCTGTGGCTGGTTTTGTAGGTTTTCAATTAAACTAGGGTTAGGAAGGACCTCAGTAAGTTATGGAGAGCAAATAAAGCCCTTATGCAAATTAGTTTAGAATTGAGACCATCTGATTGGTTGATGCAATTGTCATTCAAAATAAGCCATTCTGATTGGTTTATGTACTGTCAGTCAACAGTTTTCTATTTTATAACTTTTGCTGGGACCATCATGCAATAGTCTTCAACCAGCAAGACAATTGGTCAAGAATGTAGTCAACAGTTTTCTATTTTACAACTTTTGCTGGCACCATCACGCAATAGCCTTCAACCAGCAAGACAATTGGTCAAGAATGCTCTTGTTATCAACTATCTGTGGCTGGTTCTGCAGGTGTTCATTTAGAATAGGGTGAGGAAGGACCTCAGTAAGTTATAAAGAGCAAATAAAGCCCTTATGCAAATTAGTTCAGAATTGAGATCATCTGATTGGTTGATGCAACTGTCATTCAAAATAAGCCATTCTGATTGGTTTATATACTGTCAGTCAACAGTTTTCTATTTTACAACGTTTGCTGGGACCATCATGCAATAGTCTTCAACCAGCAAGACAATTGGTCAATAATGTTCTTGTTATCAACTATCTGTGGCTGGTTCTGCAGGTGTTCATTTAGAATAGGGTGAGGAAGGACCTCAGTAAGTTATAAAGAGCAAATAAAGCCCTTATGCAAATTAGTTCAGAATTGAGATCATCTGATTGGTTGATGCAACTGTCATTCAAAATAAGCCATTCTGATTGGTTTATGTACTGTCAGTCAACAGTTTTCTATTTTACAACTTTTTGCTGGGACTATCATGCATTAGTCTTCAACCAGCAAGACAATTGGTCAAGAATGCTCTTGTTATCAACTATCTGTGGCTGGTTTTGTAGGTTTTCAATTAAACTAGGGTTAGGAAGGACCTCAGTTAGTTATGGAGAGCAAATAAAGCCCTTATGCAAATTAGGTTAGAATTGAGACCATCTGATTGGTTGATGCAATTGTCATTCAAAGTAAGCCATTCTAATTGGTTTATGTGCTGTCAGTCAACAGTTTTCTATTTTATAACTTTTGCTGGGACCATCATGCAATAGTCTTCTACCAGCAAGACAATTGGTCAAGAATGTAGTCAACAGTTTTCTATTTTACAACTTTTGCTGGCACCATCACGCAATAGCCTTCAACCAGCAAGACAATTGGTCAAGAATGTTCTTGTTATCAACTATCTGTGGCTGGTTCTGCAGGTGTTCAATTAGACTAGGGTGAGGAAGGACCCCAGTAAGTTATGAAGAGCAAATAAAGCCATTATGCAAATTAGTTCAGAATTGAGACCATCTGATTGGTTGATGCAACTGTCATTCAAAATAAGCCATTCTGATTGGTTTATGTGCCATCAGTCAACAGTTTCCTATTTTACAACGTTTGCTGGGACCATCATGCAATAGTCTTCAACCAGCAAGACAATTGGTCAATAATGTTCTTGTTATCAACTATCTGTGGCTGGTTCTGCAGTTGTTCAATTAGAATAGGGTGAGGAAGGACCTCAGTAAGTTATAAAGAGCAAATAAAGCCCTTATGCAAATTAGTTCAGAATTGAGATCATCTGATTGGTTGATGCAACTGTCATTCAAAATAAGCTATTCTGATTGGTTTATATACTGTCAGTCAACAGTTTTCTATTTTACAACTTTTGCTGGGACTATCATGCATTAGTCTTCAACCAGCAAGACAATTGGTCAAGAATGCTCTTGTTATCAACTATCTGTGGCTGGTTTTATAGGTTTTCAATTAAACTAGGGTAAGGAAAGACCTCAGTAAGTTATGGAGAGCAAATAAAGCCCTTATGCAAATTAGTTTAGAATTGAGACCATCTGATTGGTTGATGCAATTGTCATTCAAAATAAGCCATTCTGATTGGTTTATGTGCTGTCAGTCAACAGTTTTCTATTTTATAACTTTTGCTGGGACCATCATGCAATAGCCTTCAACCAGCAAGACAATTGGTCAAGAATGCTCTTGTTATCAACTATCTGTGGCTGGTTTTGTAGGTTTTCAATTAAACTAGGGTTAGGAAGGACCTCAGTAAGTTATGGAGAGCAAATAAAGCCCTTATGCAAATTAGTTTAGAATTAAGACCATCTGATTGGTTGATGCAATTGTCATTCAAAATAAGCCATTCTGATTGGTTTATGTGCTGTCAGTCAACAGTTTTCTATTTTATAACTTTTGCTGGGACCATCATGCAATAGCCTTCAACAAGCAAGACAATTGGTCAAGAATGCTCTTGTTATCAACTATCTGTGGCTGGTTTTGTAGGTTTTCAATTAAACTAGGGTTAGGAAGGACCTCAGTAAGTTATGGAGAGCAAATAAAGCCCTTATGCAAATTAGTTTAGAATTAAGACCATCTGATTGGTTGATGCAATTGTCATTCAAAATAAGCCATTCTGATTGGTTTATGTACTGTCAGTCAACAGTTCTCTATTTTACAACTTTTGCTGGGACTATCATGCATTAGTCTTCAACCAGCAAGACATTTGGTCAAGAATGCTCTTGTTATCAACTATCTGTGGCTGGTTCTGCAGGTGTTTAATTAAACTAGGGTTAGGAAAGACCTCAGTAAGTTATGGAGAGCAAATAAAGCCCTTATGCAAATTAGTTTAGAATTGAGACCATCTGATTGGTTGATGCAATTGTCATTCAAAATAAGCCATTCTGATTGGTTTATGTACTGTCAGTCAACAGTTCTCTATTTTACAACTTTTGCTGGGACTATCATGCATTAGTCTTCAACCCGCAAGACAATTGGTCAAGAGTGCTCTTGTTATCAACTATCTGTGGCTGGTTTTATAGGTTTTCAATTAAACTAGGGTTAGGAAGGACCTCAGTAAGTTATGGAGAGCAAATAAAGCCCTTATGCAAATTAGTTTAGAATTGAGACCATCTGATTGGTTGATGCAATTGTCATTCAAAATACACCATTCTGATTGGTTTATGTGCTGTCAGTCAACAGTTTTCTATTTCATAACTTTTGCTGGGACCATCATGCAATAGTCTTCAACCAGCAAGACAATTGGTCAAGAATGTAGTCAACAGTTTTCTATTTTACAACTTTTGCTGGCACCATCACGAAATAGCCTTCAACCAGCAAGACAATTGGTCAAGAATGCTCTTGTTATCAACTATCTGTGGCTGGTTTTATAGGTTTTCAATTAAACTAGGGTTAGGAAGGACCTCAGTAAGTTATGGAGAGCAAATAAAGCCCTTATGCAAATTAGTTTAGAATTGAGACCATCTGATTGGTTGATGCAATTGTCATTCAAAATACACCATTCTGATTGGTTTATGTACTGTCAGTCAACAGTTCTCTATTTTACAACTTTTGCTGGGACTATCATGCATTAGTCTTCAACCAGCAAGACAATTGGTCAATAATGCTCTTGTTATCAACTATCTGTGGCTGGTTCTGCAGGTGTTCAATTAGAATAGGGTGAGGAAGGACCTATGTAAGTTATGGAGAGCAAATAAAGCCCTTATGCAAATTAGTTTAGAATTAAGACCATCTGATTGGTTGATGCAACTGTCATTCAAAATAAGCCATTCTGATTGGTTTATATACTGTCAGTCAACAGTTTTCTATTTTACAACTTTTGCTGGGACTATCATGCATTAGTCTTCAACCCGCAAGACAATTAGTCAAGAATGCTCTTGTTATCAACTATCTGTGGCTGGTTTTATAGGTTTTCAATTAAACTAGGGTTAGGAAGGACCTCAGTAAGTTATGGAGAGCAAATAAAGCCCTTATGCAAATTAGTTTAGAATTGAGACCATCTGATTGGTTGATGCAATTGTCATTCAAAATACACCATTCTGATTGGTTTATGTGCTGTCAGTCAACAGTTTTCTATTTCATAACTTTTGCTGGGACCATCATGCAATAGTCTTCAACCAGCAAGACAATTGGTCAAGAATGTAGTCAACAGTTTTCTATTTTACAACTTTTGCTGGCACCATCACGAAATAGCCTTCAACCAGCAAGACAATTGGTCAAGAATGCTCTTGTTATCAACTATCTGTGGCTGGTTTTATAGGTTTTCAATTAAACTAGGGTTAGGTAGGACCTCAGTAAGTTATGGAGAGCAAATAAAGCCCTTATGCAAATTAGTTTAGAATTGAGACCATCTGATTGGTTGATGCAATTGTCATTCAAAATAAGCCATTTCGATTGGTTTATGTACTGTCAGTCAACAGTTCTCTATTTTACAACTTTTGCTGGGACTATCATGCATTAGTCTTCAACCAGCAATACATTTGGTCAAGAATGCTCTTGTTATCAACTATCTGTGGCTGGTTCTGCAGGTGTTCAATTAGAATAGGGTGAGGAAGGACCTATGTAAGTTATGGAGAGCAAATAAAGCCCTTATGCAAATTAGTTTAGAATTAAGACCATCTGATTGGTTGATGCAACTGTCATTCAAAATAAGCCATTCTGATTGGTTTATATACGGTCAGTCAACAGTTTTCTATTTTACAACTTTTGCTGGGACTATCATGCATTAGTCTTCAACCAGCAAGACAATTGGTCAAGAATGCTCTTGTTATCAACTATCTGTGGCTGGTTCTGCAGGTGTTCAATTAAACTAGGGTTAGGAAAGACCTCAGTAAGTTATGGAGAGCAAATAAAGCCCTTATGCAAATTAGTTTAGAATTGAGACCATCTGATTGGTTGATGCAATTGTCATTCAAAATAAGCCATTTCGATTGGTTTATGTACTGTCAGTCAACAGTTCTCTATTTTACAACTTTTGCTGGGACTATCATGCATTAGTCTTCAACCAGCAATACATTTGGTCAAGAATGCTCTTGTTATCAACTATCTGTGGCTGGTTTTGTAGGTTTTCAATTAAACTAGGGTTAGGAAGGACCTCAGTAAGTTATGGAGAGCAAATAAAGCCCTTATGCAAATTAGTTTAGAATTAAGACCATCTGATTGGTTGATGCAATTGTCATTCAAAATAAGCCATTCTGATTGGTTTATGTACTGTCAGTCAACAGTTCTCTATTTTACAACTTTTGCTAGGACTATCATGCATTAGTCTTCAACCAGCAATACATTTGGTCAAGAATGCTCTTGTTATCAACTATCTGTGGCTGGTTTTGTAGGTTTTCAATTAAACTAGGGTTAGGAAGGACCTCAGTAAGATATGGAGAGCAAATAAAGCCCTTATGCAAATTAGTTTAGAATTGAGACCATCTGATTGGTTGATGCAATTGTCATTCAAAATACACCATTCTGATTGGTTTATGTACTGTCAGTCAACAGTTCTCTATTTTACAACTTTTGCTGGGACTATCATGCATTAGTCTTCAACCAGCAAGACAATTGGTCAAGAATGCTCTTGTTATCAACTATCTGTGGCTGGTTCTGCAGGTGTTCAATTAGACTAGGGTGAGGAAGGACCTCAGTAAGTTATGAAGAGCAAATAAAGCCCTTATGCAAATTGGTTCAGAATTGAGATCATATGATTGGTTGATGCAACTGTCATTCAAAATAAGCCATTCTGATTGGTTTATGTACTGTCAGTCAACAGTTTTCTATTTTACAACTTTTGCTGGGACTATCATGCATTAGTCTTCAACCAGCAAGACAATTGGTCAAGAATGCTCTTGTTATCAACTATCTGTGGCTGGTTTGGTAGGTTTTCAATTAAACTAGGGTTAGGAAAGACCTCAGTAAGTTATGGAGAGCAAATAAAGCCCTTTTGCAAATTAGTTTAGAATTGAGACCATCTGACTGGTTGATGCAATTGTCATTCAAAATAAGCCATTCTGATTGGTTTATGTGCTGTCAGTCAACAGTTTTCTATTTTATAACTTTTGCTGGGACCATCATGCAATAGTCTTCTACCAGCAAGACAATTGGTCAAGAATGTAGTCAACAGTTTTCTATTTTACAACTTTTGCTGACACCATCACGCAATAGCCTTCAACCAGCAAGACAATTGGTCAAGAATGTTCTTGTTATCAACTATCTGTGGCTGGTTCTGCAGGTGTTCAATTAGACTAGGGTGAGGAAGGACCTCAGTAAGTTATGAAGAGCAAATAAAGCCATTATGCAAATTAGTTTAGAATTGAGACCATCTGATTGGTTGATGCAACTGTCATTCAAAATAAGCAATTCTGATTGGTTTATGTACTGTCAGTCAACAGTTCTCTATTTTACAACTTTTGCTGGGACTATCATGTATTCGTCTTCAACCAGCAAGACAATTGGTCAAGAATGCTCTTGCTATCAACTATCTGTGGCTGGTTTTGTAGGTTTTCAATTAAACTAGGGTTAGGAAGGACCTCAGTAAATTATGGAGAGCAAATAAAGCCCTTATGCAAATTAGTTTAGAATTAAGACCATCTGATTGGTTGATGCAATTGTCATTCAAAATAAGCCATTCTGATTGGTTTATGTACTGTCAGTCAACAGTTCTCTATTTTACAACTTTTGCTGGGACTATCATGCATTAGTCTTCAACCAGCAAGACATTTGGTCAAGAATGCTCTTGTTATCAACTATCTGTGGCTGGTTTTGTAGGTTTTCAATTAAACTAGGGTTAGGAAGGACCTCAGTAAGTTATGGAGAGCAAATAAAGCCCTTATGCAAATTAGTTTAGAATTGAGACCATCTGATTGGTTGATGCAATTGTCATTCAAAATAAGCCATTCTGATTGGTTTATGTACTGTCAGTCAACAGTTTTCTATTTTATAACTTTTGCTGGGACCATCATGCAATAGTCTTCAACCAGCAAGACAATTGGTCAAGAATGTAGTCAACAGTTTTCTATTTTACAACTTTTGCTGGCACCATCACGCAATAGCCTTCAACCAGCAAGACAATTGGTCAAGAATGCTCTTGTTATCAACTATCTGTGGCTGGTTCTGCAGGTGTTCATTTAGAATAGGGTGAGGAAGGACCTCAGTAAGTTATAAAGAGCAAATAAAGCCCTTATGCAAATTAGTTCAGAATTGAGATCATCTGATTGGTTGATGCAACTGTCATTCAAAATAAGCCATTCTGATTGGTTTATATACTGTCAGTCAACAGTTTTCTATTTTACAACGTTTGCTGGGACCATCATGCAATAGTCTTCAACCAGCAAGACAATTGGTCAATAATGTTCTTGTTATCAACTATCTGTGGCTGGTTCTGCAGGTGTTCATTTAGAATAGGGTGAGGAAGGACCTCAGTAAGTTATAAAGAGCAAATAAAGCCCTTATGCAAATTAGTTCAGAATTGAGATCATCTGATTGGTTGATGCAACTGTCATTCAAAATAAGCCATTCTGATTGGTTTATGTACTGTCAGTCAACAGTTTTCTATTTTACAACTTTTTGCTGGGACTATCATGCATTAGTCTTCAACCAGCAAGACAATTGGTCAAGAATGCTCTTGTTATCAACTATCTGTGGCTGGTTTTGTAGGTTTTCAATTAAACTAGGGTTAGGAAGGACCTCAGTTAGTTATGGAGAGCAAATAAAGCCCTTATGCAAATTAGGTTAGAATTGAGACCATCTGATTGGTTGATGCAATTGTCATTCAAAATAAGCCATTCTAATTGGTTTATGTGCTGTCAGTCAACAGTTTTCTATTTTATAACTTTTGCTGGGACCATCATGCAATAGTCTTCTACCAGCAAGACAATTGGTCAAGAATGTAGTCAACAGTTTTCTATTTTACAACTTTTGCTGGCACCATCACGCAATAGCCTTCAACCAGCAAGACAATTGGTCAAGAATGTTCTTGTTATCAACTATCTGTGGCTGGTTCTGCAGGTGTTCAATTAGACTAGGGTGAGGAAGGACCCCAGTAAGTTATGAAGAGCAAATAAAGCCATTATGCAAATTAGTTCAGAATTGAGACCATCTGATTGGTTGATGCAACTGTCATTCAAAATAAGCCATTCTGATTGGTTTATGTGCCATCAGTCAACAGTTTCCTATTTTACAACGTTTGCTGGGACCATCATGCAATAGTCTTCAACCAGCAAGACAATTGGTCAATAATGTTCTTGTTATCAACTATCTGTGGCTGGTTCTGCAGTTGTTCAATTAGAATAGGGTGAGGAAGGACCTCAGTAAGTTATAAAGAGCAAATAAAGCCCTTATGCAAATTAGTTCAGAATTGAGATCATCTGATTGGTTGATGCAACTGTCATTCAAAATAAGCTATTCTGATTGGTTTATATACTGTCAGTCAACAGTTTTCTATTTTACAACTTTTGCTGGGACTATCATGCATTAGTCTTCAACCAGCAAGACAATTGGTCAAGAATGCTCTTGTTATCAACTATCTGTGGCTGGTTTTATAGGTTTTCAATTAAACTAGGGTAAGGAAAGACCTCAGTAAGTTATGGAGAGCAAATAAAGCCCTTATGCAAATTAGTTTAGAATTGAGACCATCTGATTGGTTGATGCAATTGTCATTCAAAATAAGCCATTCTGATTGGTTTATGTGCTGTCAGTCAACAGTTTTCTATTTTATAACTTTTGCTGGGACCATCATGCAATAGCCTTCAACCAGCAAGACAATTGGTCAAGAATGCTCTTGTTATCAACTATCTGTGGCTGGTTTTGTAGGTTTTCAATTAAACTAGGGTTAGGAAGGACCTCAGTAAGTTATGGAGAGCAAATAAAGCCCTTATGCAAATTAGTTTAGAATTAAGACCATCTGATTGGTTGATGCAATTGTCATTCAAAATAAGCCATTCTGATTGGTTTATGTGCTGTCAGTCAACAGTTTTCTATTTTATAACTTTTGCTGGGACCATCATGCAATAGCCTTCAACAAGCAAGACAATTGGTCAAGAATGCTCTTGTTATCAACTATCTGTGGCTGGTTTTGTAGGTTTTCAATTAAACTAGGGTTAGGAAGGACCTCAGTAAGTTATGGAGAGCAAATAAAGCCCTTATGCAAATTAGTTTAGAATTAAGACCATCTGATTGGTTGATGCAATTGTCATTCAAAATAAGCCATTCTGATTGGTTTATGTACTGTCAGTCAACAGTTCTCTATTTTACAACTTTTGCTGGGACTATCATGCATTAGTCTTCAACCCGCAAGACAATTGGTCAAGAGTGCTCTTGTTATCAACTATCTGTGGCTGGTTTTATAGGTTTTCAATTAAACTAGGGTTAGGAAGGACCTCAGTAAGTTATGGAGAGCAAATAAAGCCCTTATGCAAATTAGTTTAGAATTGAGACCATCTGATTGGTTGATGCAATTGTCATTCAAAATACACCATTCTGATTGGTTTATGTGCTGTCAGTCAACAGTTTTCTATTTCATAACTTTTGCTGGGACCATCATGCAATAGTCTTCAACCAGCAAGACAATTGGTCAAGAATGTAGTCAACAGTTTTCTATTTTACAACTTTTGCTGGCACCATCACGAAATAGCCTTCAACCAGCAAGACAATTGGTCAAGAATGCTCTTGTTATCAACTATCTGTGGCTGGTTTTATAGGTTTTCAATTAAACTAGGGTTAGGAAGGACCTCAGTAAGTTATGGAGAGCAAATAAAGCCCTTATGCAAATTAGTTTAGAATTGAGACCATCTGATTGGTTGATGCAATTGTCATTCAAAATACACCATTCTGATTGGTTTATGTACTGTCAGTCAACAGTTCTCTATTTTACAACTTTTGCTGGGACTATCATGCATTAGTCTTCAACCAGCAAGACAATTGGTCAATAATGCTCTTGTTATCAACTATCTGTGGCTGGTTCTGCAGGTGTTCAATTAGAATAGGGTGAGGAAGGACCTATGTAAGTTATGGAGAGCAAATAAAGCCCTTATGCAAATTAGTTTAGAATTAAGACCATCTGATTGGTTGATGCAACTGTCATTCAAAATAAGCCATTCTGATTGGTTTATATACTGTCAGTCAACAGTTTTCTATTTTACAACTTTTGCTGGGACTATCATGCATTAGTCTTCAACCCGCAAGACAATTAGTCAAGAATGCTCTTGTTATCAACTATCTGTGGCTGGTTTTATAGGTTTTCAATTAAACTAGGGTTAGGAAGGACCTCAGTAAGTTATGGAGAGCAAATAAAGCCCTTATGCAAATTAGTTTAGAATTGAGACCATCTGATTGGTTGATGCAATTGTCATTCAAAATACACCATTCTGATTGGTTTATGTGCTGTCAGTCAACAGTTTTCTATTTCATAACTTTTGCTGGGACCATCATGCAATAGTCTTCAACCAGCAAGACAATTGGTCAAGAATGTAGTCAACAGTTTTCTATTTTACAACTTTTGCTGGCACCATCACGAAATAGCCTTCAACCAGCAAGACAATTGGTCAAGAATGCTCTTGTTATCAACTATCTGTGGCTGGTTTTATAGGTTTTCAATTAAACTAGGGTTAGGTAGGACCTCAGTAAGTTATGGAGAGCAAATAAAGCCCTTATGCAAATTAGTTTAGAATTGAGACCATCTGATTGGTTGATGCAATTGTCATTCAAAATACACCATTCTGATTGGTTTATGTACTGTCAGTCAACAGTTCTCTATTTTACAACTTTTGCTGGGACTATCATGCATTAGTCTTCAACCAGCAAGACAATTGGTCAAGAATGCTCTTGTTATCAACTATCTGTGGCTGGTTCTGCAGGTGTTCAATTAGAATAGGGTGAGGAAGGACCTATGTAAGTTATGGAGAGCAAATAAAGCCCTTATGCAAATTAGTTTAGAATTAAGACCATCTGATTGGTTGATGCAACTGTCATTCAAAATAAGCAATTCTGATTGGTTTATGTACTGTCAGTCAACCGTTTTCTATTTTACAACTTTTGCTGGGACTATCATGCATTAGTCTTCAACCAGCAAGACAATTGGTCAAGAATGCTCTTGTTATCAACTATCTGTGGCTGGTTCTGCAGGTGTTCAATTAAACTAGGGTTAGGAAAGACCTCAGTAAGTTATGGAGAGCAAATAAAGCCCTTATGCAAATTAGTTTAGAATTAAGACCATCTGATTGGTTGATGCAATTGTCATTCAAAATAAGCCATTTCGATTGGTTTATGTACTGTCAGTCAACAGTTCTCTATTTTACAACTTTTGCTGGGACTATCATGCATTAGTCTTCAACCAGCAATACATTTGGTCAAGAATGCTCTTGTTATCAACTATCTGTGGCTGGTTTTGTAGGTTTTCAATTAAACTAGGGTTAGGAAGGACCTCAGTAAGTTATGGAGAGCAAATAAAGCCCTTATGCAAATTAGTTTAGAATTGAGACCATCTGATTGGTTGATGCAATTGTCATTCAAAATAAGCCATTCTAATTGGTTTATGTGCTGTCAGTCAACAGTTTTCTATTTTATAACTTTTGCTGGGACCATCATGCAATAGTCTTCTACCAGCAAGACAATTGGTCAAGAATGTAGTCAACAGTTTTCTATTTTACAACTTTTGCTGGCACCATCACACAATAGCCTTCAACCAGCAAGACAATTGGTCAAGAATGTTCTTGTTATCAACTATCTGTGGCTGGTTCTGCAGGTGTTCAATTAGACTAGGGTGAGGAAGGACCCCAGTAAGTTATGAAGAGCAAATAAAGCCATTATGCAAATTAGTTCAGAATTGAGACCATCTGATTGGTTGATGCAACTGTCATTCAAAATAAGCCATTCTGATTGGTTTATGTGCCATCAGTCAACAGTTTCCTATTTTACAACGTTTGCTGGGACCATCATGCAATAGTCTTCAACCAGCAAGACAATTGGTCAATAATGTTCTTGTTATCAACTATCTGTGGCTGGTTCTGCAGTTGTTCAATTAGAATAGGGTGAGGAAGGACCTCAGTAAGTTATAAAGAGCAAATAAAGCCCTTATGCAAATTAGTTCAGAATTGAGATCATCTGATTGGTTGATGCAACTGTCATTCAAAATAAGCTATTCTGATTGGTTTATATACTGTCAGTCAACAGTTTTCTATTTTACAACTTTTGCTGGGACTATCATGCATTAGTCTTCAACCAGCAAGACAATTGGTCAAGAATGCTCTTGTTATCAACTATCTGTGGCTGGTTTTATAGGTTTTCAATTAAACTAGGGTAAGGAAAGACCTCAGTAAGTTATGGAGAGCAAATAAAGCCCTTATGCAAATTAGTTTAGAATTGAGACCATCTGATTGGTTGATGCAATTGTCATTCAAAATAAGCCATTCTGATTGGTTTATGTGCTGTCAGTCAACAGTTTTCTATTTTATAACTTTTGCTGGGACCATCATGCAATAGCCTTCAACCAGCAAGACAATTGGTCAAGAATGCTCTTGTTATCAACTATCTGTGGCTGGTTTTGTAGGTTTTCAATTAAACTAGGGTTAGGAAGGACCTCAGTAAGTTATGGAGAGCAAATAAAGCCCTTATGCAAATTAGTTTAGAATTAAGACCATCTGATTGGTTGATGCAATTGTCATTCAAAATAAGCCATTCTGATTGGTTTATGTGCTGTCAGTCAACAGTTTTCTATTTTATAACTTTTGCTGGGACCATCATGCAATAGCCTTCAACAAGCAAGACAATTGGTCAAGAATGCTCTTGTTATCAACTATCTGTGGCTGGTTTTGTAGGTTTTCAATTAAACTAGGGTTAGGAAGGACCTCAGTAAGTTATGGAGAGCAAATAAAGCCCTTATGCAAATTAGTTTAGAATTAAGACCATCTGATTGGTTGATGCAATTGTCATTCAAAATAAGCCATTCTGATTGGTTTATGTACTGTCAGTCAACAGTTCTCTATTTTACAACTTTTGCTGGGACTATCATGCATTAGTCTTCAACCAGCAAGACATTTGGTCAAGAATGCTCTTGTTATCAACTATCTGTGGCTGGTTCTGCAGGTGTTTAATTAAACTAGGGTTAGGAAAGACCTCAGTAAGTTATGGAGAGCAAATAAAGCCCTTATGCAAATTAGTTTAGAATTGAGACCATCTGATTGGTTGATGCAATTGTCATTCAAAATAAGCCATTCTGATTGGTTTATGTACTGTCAGTCAACAGTTCTCTATTTTACAACTTTTGCTGGGACTATCATGCATTAGTCTTCAACCCGCAAGACAATTGGTCAAGAGTGCTCTTGTTATCAACTATCTGTGGCTGGTTTTATAGGTTTTCAATTAAACTAGGGTTAGGAAGGACCTCAGTAAGTTATGGAGAGCAAATAAAGCCCTTATGCAAATTAGTTTAGAATTGAGACCATCTGATTGGTTGATGCAATTGTCATTCAAAATACACCATTCTGATTGGTTTATGTGCTGTCAGTCAACAGTTTTCTATTTCATAACTTTTGCTGGGACCATCATGCAATAGTCTTCAACCAGCAAGACAATTGGTCAAGAATGTAGTCAACAGTTTTCTATTTTACAACTTTTGCTGGCACCATCACGAAATAGCCTTCAACCAGCAAGACAATTGGTCAAGAATGCTCTTGTTATCAACTATCTGTGGCTGGTTTTATAGGTTTTCAATTAAACTAGGGTTAGGAAGGACCTCAGTAAGTTATGGAGAGCAAATAAAGCCCTTATGCAAATTAGTTTAGAATTGAGACCATCTGATTGGTTGATGCAATTGTCATTCAAAATACACCATTCTGATTGGTTTATGTACTGTCAGTCAACAGTTCTCTATTTTACAACTTTTGCTGGGACTATCATGCATTAGTCTTCAACCAGCAAGACAATTGGTCAATAATGCTCTTGTTATCAACTATCTGTGGCTGGTTCTGCAGGTGTTCAATTAGAATAGGGTGAGGAAGGACCTATGTAAGTTATGGAGAGCAAATAAAGCCCTTATGCAAATTAGTTTAGAATTAAGACCATCTGATTGGTTGATGCAACTGTCATTCAAAATAAGCCATTCTGATTGGTTTATATACTGTCAGTCAACAGTTTTCTATTTTACAACTTTTGCTGGGACTATCATGCATTAGTCTTCAACCAGCAAGACAATTGGTCAAGAATGCTCTTGTTATCAACTATCTGTGGCTGGTTCTGCAGGTGTTCAATTAAACTAGGGTTAGGAAAGACCTCAGTAAGTTATGGAGAGCAAATAAAGCCCTTATGCAAATTAGTTTAGAATTGAGACCATCTGATTGGTTGATGCAATTGTCATTCAAAATAAGCCATTTCGATTGGTTTATGTACTGTCAGTCAACAGTTCTCTATTTTACAACTTTTGCTTGGACTATCATGCATTAGTCTTCAACCAGCAATACATTTGGTCAAGAATGCTCTTGTTATCAACTATCTGTGGCTGGTTTTGTAGGTTTTCAATTAAACTAGGGTTAGGAAGGACCTCAGTAAGTTATGGAGAGCAAATAAAGCCCTTATGCAAATTAGTTTAGAATTAAGACCATCTGATTGGTTGATGCAATTGTCATTCAAAATAAGCCATTCTGATTGGTTTATGTACTGTCAGTCAACAGTTCTCTATTTTACAATTTTTGCTGGGACTATCATGCATTAGTCTTCAACCAGCAATACATTTGGTCAAGAATGCTCTTGTTATCAACTATCTGTGGCTGGTTTTGTAGGTTTTCAATTAAACTAGGGTTAGGAAGGACGTCAGTAAGTTATGGAGAGCAAATAAATCCCTTATGCAAATTAGTTTAGAATTGAGACCATCTGATTGGTTGATGCAATTGTCATTCAAAATACACCATTCTGATTGGTTTATGTACTGTCAGTCAACAGTTTTCTATTTTACAACTTTTGCTGGGACTATCATGCATTAGTCTTCAACCAGCAAGACAATTGGTCAAGAATGCTCTTGTTATCAACTATCTGTGGCTGGTTCTGCAGGTGTTCAATTAAACTAGGGTTAGGAAAGACCTCAGTAAGTTATGGAGAGCAAATAAAGCCCTTATGCAAATTAGTTTAGAATTGAGACCATCTGATTGGTTGATGCAATTGTCATTCAAAATAAGCCATTCTGATTGGTTTATGTACTGTCAGTCAACAGTTCTCTATTTTACAACTTTTGCTGGGACTATCATGCATTAGTCTTCAACCCGCAAGACAATTAGTCAAGAATGCTCTTGTTATCAACTATCTGTGGCTGGTTTTATAGGTTTTCAATTAAACTAGGGTTAGGAAGGACCTCAGTAAGTTATGGAGAGCAAATAAAGCCCTTATGCAAATTAGTTTAGAATTGAGACCATCTGATTGGTTGATGCAATTGTCATTCAAAATACACCATTCTGATTGGTTTATGTGCTGTCAGTCAACAGTTTTCTATTTCATAACTTTTGCTGGGACCATCATGCAATAGTCTTCAACCAGCAAGACAATTGGTCAAGAATGTAGTCAACAGTTTTCTATTTTACAACTTTTGCTGGCACCATCACGAAATAGCCTTCAACCAGCAAGACAATTGGTCAAGAATGCTCTTGTTATCAACTATCTGTGGCTGGTTTTATAGGTTTTCAATTAAACGAGGGTTAGGAAGGACCTCAGTAAGTTATGGAGAGCAAATAAAGCCCTTATGCAAATTAGTTTAGAATTGAGACCATCTGATTGGTTGATGCAATTGTCATTCAAAATACACCATTCTGATTGGTTTATGTACTGTCAGTCAACAGTTCTCTATTTTACAACTTTTGCTGGGACTATCATGCATTAGTCTTCAACCAGCAAGACAATTGGTCAAGAATGCTCTTGTTATCAACTATCTGTGGCTGGTTCTGCAGGTGTTCAATTAGAATAGGGTGAGGAAGGACCTATGTAAGTTATGGAGAGCAAATAAAGCCCTTATGCAAATTAGTTTAGAATTAAGACCATCTGATTGGTTGATGCAACTGTCATTCAAAATAAGCCATTCTGATTGGTTTATATACGGTCAGTCAACAGTTTTCTATTTTACAACTTTTGCTGGGACTATCATGCATTAGTCTTCAACCAGCAAGACAATTGGTCAAGAATGCTCTTGTTATCAACTATCTGTGGCTGGTTCTGCAGGTGTTCAATTAAACTAGGGTTAGGAAAGACCTCAGTAAGTTATGGAGAGCAAATAAAGCCCTTATGCAAATTAGTTTAGAATTGAGACCATCTGATTGGTTGATGCAATTGTCATTCAAAATAAGCCATTTCGATTGGTTTATGTACTGTCAGTCAACAGTTCTCTATTTTACAACTTTTGCTGGGACTATCATGCATTAGTCTTCAACCAGCAATACATTTGGTCAAGAATGCTCTTGTTATCAACTATCTGTGGCTGGTTTTGTAGGTTTTCAATTAAACTAGGGTTAGGAAGGACCTCAGTAAGTTATGGAGAGCAAATAAAGCCCTTATGCAAATTAGTTTAGAATTAAGACCATCTGATTGGTTGATGCAATTGTCATTCAAAATAAGCCATTCTGATTGGTTTATGTACTGTCAGTCAACAGTTCTCTATTTTACAACTTTTGCTGGGACTATCATGCATTAGTCTTCAACCAGCAATACATTTGGTCAAGAATGCTCTTGTTATCAACTATCTGTGGCTGGTTTTGTAGGTTTTCAATTAAACTAGGGTTAGGAAGGACCTCAGTAAGTTATGGAGAGCAAATAAAGCCCTTATGCAAATTAGTTTAGAATTGAGACCATCTGATTGGTTGATGCAATTGTCATTCAAAATACACCATTCTGATTGGTTTATGTACTGTCAGTCAACAGTTCTCTATTTTACAACTTTTGCTGGGACTATCATGCATTAGTCTTCAACCAGCAAGACAATTGGTCAAGAATGCTCTTGTTATCAACTATCTGTGGCTGGTTCTGCAGGTGTTCAATTAGACTAGGGTGAGGAAGGACCTCAGTAAGTTATGAAGAGCAAATAAAGCCCTTATGCAAATTGGTTCAGAATTGAGATCATATGATTGGTTGATGCAACTGTCATTCAAAATAAGCCATTCTGATTGGTTTATGTACTGTCAGTCAACAGTTTTCTATTTTACAACTTTTGCTGGGACTATCATGCATTAGTCTTCAACCAGCAAGACAATTGGTCAAGAATGCTCTTGTTATCAACTATCTGTGGCTGGTTTGGTAGGTTTTCAATTAAACTAGGGTTAGGAAAGACCTCAGTAAGTTATGGAGAGCAAATAAAGCCCTTTTGCAAATTAGTTTAGAATTGAGACCATCTGACTGGTTGATGCAATTGTCATTCAAAATAAGCCATTCTGATTGGTTTATGTGCTGTCAGTCAACAGTTTTCTATTTTATAACTTTTGCTGGGACCATCATGCAATAGTCTTCTACCAGCAAGACAATTGGTCAAGAATGTAGTCAACAGTTTTCTATTTTACAACTTTTGCTGACACCATCACGCAATAGCCTTCAACCAGCAAGACAATTGGTCAAGAATGTTCTTGTTATCAACTATCTGTGGCTGGTTCTGCAGGTGTTCAATTAGACTAGGGTGAGGAAGGACCTCAGTAAGTTATGAAGAGCAAATAAAGCCATTATGCAAATTAGTTTAGAATTGAGACCATCTGATTGGTTGATGCAACTGTCATTCAAAATAAGCAATTCTGATTGGTTTATGTACTGTCAGTCAACAGTTCTCTATTTTACAACTTTTGCTGGGACTATCATGTATTCGTCTTCAACCAGCAAGACAATTGGTCAAGAATGCTCTTGCTATCAACTATCTGTGGCTGGTTTTGTAGGTTTTCAATTAAACTAGGGTTAGGAAGGACCTCAGTAAGTTATGGAGAGCAAATAAAGCCCTTATGCAAATTAGTTTAGAATTAAGACCATCTGATTGGTTGATGCAATTGTCATTCAAAATAAGCCATTCTGATTGGTTTATGTACTGTCAGTCAACAGTTCTCTATTTTACAACTTTTGCTGGGACTATCATGCATTAGTCTTCAACCAGCAAGACATTTGGTCAAGAATGCTCTTGTTATCAACTATCTGTGGCTGGTTTTGTAGGTTTTCAATTAAACTAGGGTTAGGAAGGACCTCAGTAAGTTATGGAGAGCAAATAAAGCCCTTATGCAAATTAGTTTAGAATTGAGACCATCTGATTGGTTGATGCAATTGTCATTCAAAATAAGCCATTCTGATTGGTTTATGTACTGTCAGTCAACAGTTCTCTATTTTACAACTTTTGCTGGGACTATCATGCATTAGTCTTCAACCAGCAAGACAATTGGTCAAGAATGCTCTTGTTATCAACTATCTGTGGCTGGTTTTATAGGTTTTCAATAAAACTAGGGTTAGGAAAGACCTCAGTAAGTTATGGAGAGCAAATAAAGCCCTTATGCAAATTAGTTTAGAATTGAGACCATCTGATTGGTTGATGCAATTGTCATTCAAAATAAGCCATTCTGATTGGTTTATGTGCTGTCAGTCAACAGTTTTCTATTTTATAACTTTTGCTGGGACCATCATGCAATAGTCTTCTACCAGCAAGACAATTGGTCAAGAATGTAGTCAACAGTTTTCTATTTTACAACTTTTGCTGGCACCATCACGCAATAGCCTTCAACCAGCAAGACAATTGGTCAAGAATTTTCTTGTTATTAACTATCTGTGGCTGGTTCTGCAGTTGTTCAATTAGACTAGGGTGAGGAAGGACCTCAGTAAGTTATGGAGAGCAAATAAAGCCATTATGCAAATTAGTTCAGAATTGAGACCATCTGATTGGTTGATGCAACTGTCATTCAAAATAAGCCATTCTGATTGGTTTATGTACCATCAGTCAACAGTTTCCTATTTTACAACGTTTGCTGGGACCATCATGCAATAGTCTTCAACCAGCAAGACAATTGGTCAATAATGTTCTTGTTATCAACTATCTGTGGCTGGTTCTGCAGTTGTTCAATTAGAATAGGGTGAGGAAGGACCTCAGTAAGTTATAAAGAGCAAATAAAGCCCTTATGCAAATTAGTTCAGAATTGAGATCATCTGATTGGTTGATGCAACTGTCATTCAAAATAAGCCATTCTGATTGGTTTATGTACTATCAGTCAACAGTTCTCTATTTTACAACTTTTGCTGGGACTATCAAGCATTAGTCTTCAACCAGCAAGACAATTGGTCAAGAATGCTCTTGTTATCAACTGTCTGTGGCTGGTTTTGTAGGTTTTCAATTAAACTAGGGTTAGGAAGGACCTCAGTAAGTTATGGAGAGCAAATAAAGCCATTATGCAAATTAGTTCAGAATTGAGATCATCTGATTGGTTGATGCAACTGTCATTCAAAATAAGCCATTTTGATTGGTTTATATACTGTCAGTCAACAGTTTTCTATTTTACAACTTTTGCTGGGACTATCATGCATTAGTCTTCAACCAGCAAGACAATTGGTCAAGAATGCTCTTGTTATCAACTATCTGTGGCTGGTTTTGTAGGTTTTCATCTAAACTAGGGTTAGGAAAGACCTCAGTAAGTTATGGAGAGCAAATAAAGCCCTTATGCAAATTAGTTTAGAATTGAGACCATCTGTTTGTTTGATGCAATTGTCATTCAAAATAAGACATTCTGATTGGTTTATGTGCTGTCAGTCAACAGTTTTCTATTTTATAACTTTTGCTGGGACCATCGTGCAATAGTCTTCAACCAGCAAGACAATTGGTCAAGAATGTAGTCAACAGTTTTCTATTTTACAACTTTTGCTGGCACCATCACGCAATAGCCTTCAACCAGCAAGACAATTGGTCAAGAATGCTCTTGTTATGAACTATCTGTGGCAGGTTTTATAGGTTTTCAATTAAACTAGGGTTAGGAAGGACCTCAGTAAGTTATGGAGAGCAAATAAAGCCCTTATGCAAATTAGTTTAGAATTGAGACCATCTGATTGGTTGATGCAATTGTCATTCAAAATACACCATTCTGATTGGTTTATGTACTGTCAGTCAACAGTTCTCTATTTTACAACTTTTGCTGGGACTATCATGCATTAGTCTTCAACCAACAAGACAATTGGTCAAGAATGCTCTTGTTATCAACTATCTGTGGCTGGTTCTGCAGGTGTTCAATTAGACTAGGGTGAGGAAGGACCTCAGTAAGTTATGAAGAGCAAATAAAGCCCTTATGCAAATTGGTTCAGAATTGAGATCATATGATTGGTTGATGCAACTGTCATTCAAAATAAGCCATTCTGATTGGTTTATGTACTGTCAGTCAACAGTTTTCTATTTTACAACTTTTGCTGGGACTATCATGCATTAGTCTTCAACTAGCAAGACAATTGGTCAAGAATGCTCTTGTTATCAACTATCTGTGGCTGGTTTGGTAGGTTTTCAATTAAACTAGGGTTAGGAAAGACCTCAGTAAGTTATGGAGAGCAAATAAAGCCCTTATGCAAATTAGTTTAGAATTGAGACCATCTGATTGGTTGATGCAATTGTCATTCAAAATAAGCCATTCTGATTGGTTTATGTGCTGTCAGTCAACAGTTTTCTATTTTATAACTTTTGCTGGGACCATCATGCAATAGTCTTCTCCCAGCAAGACAATTGGTCAAGAATGTAGTCAACAGTTTTCTATTTTACAACTTTTGCTGGCACCATCACGCAATAGCCTTCAACCAGCAAGACAATTGGTCAAGAATGTTCTTGTTATCAACTATCTGTGGCTGGTTCTGCAGTTGTTCAATTAGAATAGGGTGAGGAAGGACCTCAGTAAGTTATAAAGAGCAAATAAAGCCCTTATGCAAATTAGTTCAGAATTGAGACCATCTGATTGGTTGATGCAATTGTCATTCAAAATAAGCCATTCTGATTGGTTTATGTGCTGTCAGTCAACAGTTTTCTATTTTATAACTTTTGCTGGGACCATCATGCAATAGCCTTCAACCAGCAAGACAATTGGTCAAGAATGCTCTTGTTATCAACTATCTGTGGCTGGTTTTGTAGGTTTTCAATTAAACTAGGGTTAGGAAGGACCTCAGTAAGTTATGGAGAGCAAATAAAGCCCTTATGCAAATTAGTTTAGAATTAAGACCATCTGATTGGTTGATGCAATTGTCATTCAAAATAAGCCATTCTGATTGGTTTATGTGCTGTCAGTCAACAGTTTTCTATTTTATAACTTTTGCTGGGACCATCATGCAATAGCCTTCAACAAGCAAGACAATTGGTCAAGAATGTTATTGTTATCAACTATCTGTGGCTGGTTCTGCAGGTGTTCAATTAGACTAGGGTGAGGAAGGACCTCAGTAAGTTATGAAGAGCAAATAAAGCCATTATGCAAATTAGTTCAGAATTGAGACCATCTGATTGGTTGATGCAACTGTCATTCAAAATAAGCCATTCTGATTGGTTTATGTACCATCAGTCAACAGTTTCCTATTTTACAACGTTTGCTGGGACCATCATGCAATAGTCTTCAACCAGCAAGACAATTGGTCAATAATGTTCTTGTTATCAACTATCTGTGGCTGGTTCTGCAGTTGTTCAATTAGAATAGGGTGAGGAAGGACCTCAGTAAGTTATAAAGAGCAAATAAAGCCCTATGCAAATTAGTTCAGAATTGAGATCATCTGATTGGTTGATGCAACTGTCATTCAAAATAAGCTATTCTGATTGGTTTATATACTGTCAGTCAACAGTTTTCTATTTTACAACTTTTGCTGGGACTATCATGCATTAGTCTTCAACCAGCAAGACAATTGGTCAAGAATGCTCTTGTTATCAACTATCTGTGGCTGGTTTTATAGGTTTTCAATTAAACTAGGGTAAGGAAAGACCTCAGTAAGTTATGGAGAGCAAATAAAGCCCTTATGCAAATTAGTTTAGAATTGAGACCATCTGATTGGTTGATGCAATTGTCATTCAAAATAAGCCATTCTGATTGGTTTATGTGCTGTCAGTCAACAGTTTTCTATTTTATAACTTTTGCTGGGACCATCATGCAATAGCCTTCAACCAGCAAGACAATTGGTCAAGAATGCTCTTGTTATCAACTATCTGTGGCTGGTTTTGTAGGTTTTCAATTAAACTAGGGTTAGGAAGGACCTCAGTAAGTTATGGAGAGCAAATAAAGCCCTTATGCAAATTAGTTTAGAATTAAGACCATCTGATTGGTTGATGCAATTGTCATTCAAAATAAGCCATTCTGATTGGTTTATGTGCTGTCAGTCAACAGTTTTCTATTTTATAACTTTTGCTGGGACCATCATGCAATAGCCTTCAACAAGCAAGACAATTGGTCAAGAATGTTATTGTTATCAACTATCTGTGGCTGGTTCTGCAGGTGTTCAATTAGACTAGGGTGAGGAAGGACCTCAGTAAGTTATGAAGAGCAAATAAAGCCATTATGCAAATTAGTTCAGAATTGAGACCATCTGATTGGTTGATGCAACTGTCATTCAAAATAAGCCATTCTGATTGGTTTATGTACCATCAGTCAACAGTTTCCTATTTTACAACGTTTGCTGGGACCATCATGCAATAGTCTTCAACCAGCAAGACAATTGGTCAATAATGTTCTTGTTATCAACTATCTGTGGCTGGTTCTGCAGTTGTTCAATTAGAATAAAGTGAGGAAGGACCTCAGTAAGTTATAAAGAGCAAATAAAGCCCTTATGCAAATTAGTTCAGAATTGAGATCATCTGATTGGTTGATGCAACTGTCATTCAAAATAAGCTATTCTGATTGGTTTATATACTGTCAGTCAACAGTTTTCTATTTTACAACTTTTGCTGGGACTATCATGCATTAGTCTTCAACCAGCAAGACAATTGGTCAAGAATGCTCTTGTTATCAACTATCTGTGGCTGGTTTTATAGGTTTTCAATTAAACTAGGGTAAGGAAAGACCTCAGTAAGTTATGGAGAGCAAATAAAGCCCTTATGCAAATTAGTTTAGAATTGAGACCATCTGATTGGTTGATGCAATTGTCATTCAAAATAAGCCATTCTGATTGGTTTATGTGCTGTCAGTCAACAGTTTTCTATTTTATAACTTTTGCTGGGACCATCATGCAATAGCCTTCAACCAGCAAGACAATTGGTCAAGAATGCTCTTGTTATCAACTATCTGTGGCTGGTTTTGCAGGTTTTCAATTAAACTAGGGTTAGGAAAGACCTCAGTAAGTTATGGAGAGCAAATAAAGCCCTTATGCAAATTAGTTTAGAATTGAGACCATCTGATTGGTTGATGCAATTGTCATTCAAAATAAGCCATTCTGATTGGTTTATGTGCTGTCAGTCAACAGTTTTCTATTTTATAACTTTTGCTGGGACCATCATGCAATAGCCTTCAACCAGCAAGACAATTGGTCAAGAATGCTCTTGTTATCAACTATCTGTGGCTGGTTTTGTAGGTTTTCAATTAAACTAGGGTTAGGAAGGACCTCAGTAAGTTATGTAGAGCAAATAAAGCCCTTATGCAAATTAGTTCAGAATTGAGATCATCTGATTGGTTGATGCAACTGTCATTCAAAATAAGCCATTCTGATTGGTTTATATACTGTCAGTCAACAGTTTTCTATTTTACAACTTTTGCTGGGACTATCATGCATTAGTCTTCAACCAGCAAGACAATTGGTCAAGAATGCTCTTGTTATCAACTATCTGTGGCTGGTTCTGCAGGTGTTCAATTAAACTAGGGTTAGGAAAGACCTCAGTAAGTTATGGAGAGCAAATAAAGCCCTTATGCAAATTAGTTTAGAATTGAGACCATCTGATTGGTTGATGCAATTGTCATTCAAAATAAGCCATTCTGAATGGTTTATGTACTGTCAGTCAACAGTTCTCTATTTTACAACTTTTGCTGGGACTATCATGCATTAGTCTTCAACCCGCAAGACAATTGGTCAAGAATGCTCTTGTTATCAACTATCTGTGGCTGGTTTTGTAGGTTTTCAATTAAACTAGGGTTAGGAAGGACCTCAGTAAGTTATGTAGAGCAAATAAAGCCCTTATGCAAATTAGTTCAGAATTGAGATCATCTGATTGGTTGATGCAACTGTCATTCAAAATAAGCCATTCTGATTGGTTTATATACTGTCAGTCAACAGTTTTCTATTTTACAACTTTTGCTGGGACTATCATGCATTAGTCTTCAACCAGCAAGACAATTAGTCAAGAATGCTCTTGTTATCAACTATCTGTGGCTGGTTTTCAATTAAACTAGGGTTAGGAAGGACCTCAGTAAGTTATGGAAAGCAAATAAAGCCCTTATGCAAATTAGTTTAGAATTAAGACCATCTGATTGGTTGATGCAATTGTCATTCAAAATAAGCCATTCTGATTGGTTTATGTACTGTCAGTCAACAGTTCTCTATTTTACAACTTTTGCTGGGACTATCATGCATTATTCTTCAACCAGCAATACATTTGGTCAAGAATGCTCTTGTTATCAACTATCTGTGGCTGGTTTTGTAGGTTTTCAATTAAACTAGGGTTAGGAAGGACCTCAGTAAGTTATGGAGAGCAAATAAAGCCCTTATGCAAATTAGTTCAGAATTGAGATCATCTGATTGGTTGATGCAACTGTCATTCAAAATAAGCCATTCTGATTGGTTTATATACTGTCAGTCAACAGTTTTCTATTTTACAACTTTTGCTGGGACTATCATGCATTAGTCTTCAACCAGCAAGACAATTGGTCAAGAATGCTCTTGTTATCAACTATCTGTGGCTGGTTCTGCAGGTGTTCAATTAGACTAGGGTTAGGAAAGACCTCAGTAAGTTATGGAGAGCAAATAAAGCCCTTATGCAAATTAGTTTAGAATTGAGACCATCTGATTGGTTGATGCAATTGTCATTCAAAATAAGCCATTCTGATTGGTTTATGTGCTGTCAGTCAACAGTTTTCTATTTTATAACTTTTGCTGGGACCATCATGCAATAGTCTTCTACCAGCAAGACAATTGGTCAAGAATGTAGTCAACAGTTTTCTATTTTACAACTTTTGCTGGCACCATCACGCAATAGCCTTCAACCAGCAAGACAATTGGTCAAGAATGTTCTTGTTATCAACTATCTGTGGCTGGTTCTGCAGGTGTTCAATTAGACTAGGGTGAGGATGGACCTCAGTAAGTTATGAAGAGCAAATAAAGCCATTATGCAAATTAGTTCAGAATTGAGACCATCTGATTGGTTGATGCAACTGTCATTCAAAATAAGCCATTCTGATTGGTTTATGTACCATCAGTCAACAGTTTCCTATTTTACAACGTTTGCTGGGACCATAATGCAATAGTCTTCAACCAGCAAGACAATTGGTCAATAATGTTCTTGTTATCAACTATCTGTGGCTGGTTCTGCAGTTGTTCAATTAGAATAGGGTGAGGAAGGACCTCAGTAAGTTATAAAGAGCAAATAAAGCCCTTATGCAAATTAGTTTAGAATTGAGACCATCTGATTGGTTGATGCAACTGTCATTCAAAATAAGCCATTCTGATTGGTTTATGTACTGTCAGTCAACAGTTCTCTATTTTACAACTTTTGCTGGGACTATCAAGCATTAGTCTTCAACCAGCAAGCCAATTGGTCAAGAATGCTCTTGTTATCAACTATCTGTGGCTGGTTTTGTAGGTTTTCAATTAAACTAGGGTTAGGAAGGACCTCAGTAAGTTATGGAGAGCAAATAAAGCCCTTATGCAAATTAGTTCAGAATTGAGATCATCTGATTGGTTGATGCAACTGTCATTCAAAATAAGCCATTCTGATTGGTTTATATACTGTCAGTCAACAGTTTTCTATTTTACAACTTTTGCTGGGACTATCATGCATTAGTCTTCAACCAGCAAGACAATTGGTCAAGAATGCTCTTGTTATCAACTATCTGTGGCTGGTTCTGCAGGTGTTCTATTAGACTAGGGTGAGGAAGGACCTCAGTAAGTTATGAAGAGCAAATAAAGCCCTTATGCAAATTAGTTCAAAATTGAGATCATATGATTGGTTGATGCAACTGTCATTCAAAATAAGCCATTCTGATTGGTTTATGTACTGTCAGTCAACAGTTTTCTATTTTACAACTTTTGCTGGGACTATCATGCATTAGTCTTCAACCAGCAAGACAATTGGTCAAGAATGCTCTTGTTATCAACTATCTGTGGCTGATTTTGTAGGTTTTCAATTAAACTAGGGTTAGGAAAGACCTCAGTAAGTTATGGAGAGCAAATAAAGCCCTTATGCAAATTAGTTTAGAATTGAGACCATCTGATTGGTTGATGCAATTGTCATTCAAAATAAGCCATTCTGATTGGTTTATGTGCTGTCAGTCAACAGTTTTCTATTTTATAACTTTTGCTGGGACCATCATGCAATAGTCTTCAACCAGCAAGACAATTGGTCAAGAATGTAGTCAACAGTTTTCTATTTTACAACTTTCGCTGGCACCATCACGAAATAGCCTTCAACCAGCAAGACAATTGGTCAAGAATGCTCTTGTTATCAACTATCTGTGGCTGGTTTTATAGGTTTTCAATTAAACTAGGGTTAGGAAGGACCTCAGTAAGTTATGGAGAGCAAATAAAGCCCTTATGCAAATTAGTTTAGAATTGAGACCATCTGATTGGTTGATGCAATTGTCATTCAAAATACACCATTCTGATTGGTTTATGTACTGTCAGTCAACAGTTCTTTATTTTACAACTTTTGCTGGGACTATCATGCATTAGTCTTCAACCAGCAAGACAATTGGTCAAGAATGCTCTTGTTATCAACTATCTGTGGCTGGTTCTGCAGGTGTTCAATTAGACTAGGGTGAGGAAGGACCTATGTAAGTTATGGAGAGCAAATAAAGCCCTTATGCAAATTAGTTTAGAATTAAGACCATCTGATTGGTTGATGCAACTGTCATTCAAAATAAGCCATTCTGATTGGTTTCTATACTGTCAGTCAACAGTTTTCTATTTTACAACTTTTGCTGGGACTATCATGCATTAGTCTTCAACCAGCAAGACAATTGGTCAAGAATGCTCTTGTTATCAACTATCTTTGGCTGGTTCTGCAGGTGTTCAATTAAACTAGGGTTAGGAAAGACCTCAGTAAGTTATGGAGAGCAAATAAAGCCCTTATGCAAATTAGTTTAGAATTGAGACCATCTGATTGGTTGATGCAATTGTCATTCAAAATAAGCCATTTCGATTGGTTTATGTACTGTCAGTCAACAGTTCTCTATTTTACAACTTTTGCTGGGACTATCATGCATTAGTCTTCAACCAGCAATACATTTGGTCAAGAATGCTCTTGTTATCAACTATCTGTGGCTGGTTTTGTAGGTTTTCAATTAAACTAGGGTTAGGAAGGACCTCAGTAAGTTATGGAGAGCAAATAAAGCCCTTATGCAAATTAGTTTAGAATTAAGACCATCTGATTGGTTGATGCAACTGTCATTCAAAATAAGCCATTCTGATTGGTTTATATACTGTCAGTCAACAGTTTTCTATTTTACAACTTTTGCTGGGACTATCATGCATTAGTCTTCAACCAGCAAGACAATTGGTCAAGAATGCTCTTGTTATCAACTATCTGTGGCTGGTTCTGCAGGTGTTCAATTAAACTAGGGTTAGGAAAGACCTCAGTAAGTTATGGAGAGCAAATAAAGCCCTTATGCAAATTAGTTTAGAATTGAGACCATCTGATTGGTTGATGCAATTGTCATTCAAAATAAGCCATTTCGATTGGTTTATGTACTGTCAGTCAACAGTTCTCTATTTTACAACTTTTGCTGGGACTATCATGCATTAGTCTTCAACCAGCAATACATTTGGTCAAGAATGCTCTTGTTATCAACTATCTGTGGCTGGTTTTGTAGGTTTTCAATTAAACTAGGGTTAGGAAGGACCTCATTAAGTTATGGAGAGCAAATAAAGCCCTTATGCAAATTAGTTTAGAATTAAGACCATCTGATTGGTTGATGCAATTGTCATTCAAAATAAGCCATTCTGATTGGTTTATGTACTGTCAGTCAACAGTTCTCTATTTTACAACTTTTGCTGGGACTATCATGCATTAGTCTTCAACCAGCAAGACAATTGGTCAAGAATGCTCTTGTTATCAACTATCTTTGGCTGGTTCTGCAGGTGTTCAATTAAACTAGGGTTAGGAAAGACCTCAGTAAGTTATGGAGAGCAAATAAAGCCCTTATGCAAATTAGTTTAGAATTGAGACCATCTGATTGGTTGATGCAATTGTCATTCAAAATAAGCCATTTCGATTGGTTTATGTACTGTCAGTCAACAGTTCTCTATTTTACAACTTTTGCTGGGACTATCATGCATTAGTCTTCAACCAGCAATACATTTGGTCAAGAATGCTCTTGTTATCAACTATCTGTGGCTGGTTTTGTAGGTTTTCAATTAAACTAGGGTTAGGAAGGACCTCAGTAAGTTATGGAGAGCAAATAAAGCCCTTATGCAAATTAGTTTAGAATTAAGACCATCTGATTGGTTGATGCAACTGTCATTCAAAATAAGCCATTCTGATTGGTTTATATACTGTCAGTCAACAGTTTTCTATTTTACAACTTTTGCTGGGACTATCATGCATTAGTCTTCAACCAGCAAGACAATTGGTCAAGAATGCTCTTGTTATCAACTATCTGTGGCTGGTTCTGCAGGTGTTCAATTAAACTAGGGTTAGGAAAGACCTCAGTAAGTTATGGAGAGCAAATAAAGCCCTTATGCAAATTAGTTTAGAATTGAGACCATCTGATTGGTTGATGCAATTGTCATTCAAAATAAGCCATTTCGATTGGTTTATGTACTGTCAGTCAACAGTTCTCTATTTTACAACTTTTGCTGGGACTATCATGCATTAGTCTTCAACCAGCAATACATTTGGTCAAGAATGCTCTTGTTATCAACTATCTGTGGCTGGTTTTGTAGGTTTTCAATTAAACTAGGGTTAGGAAGGACCTCATTAAGTTATGGAGAGCAAATAAAGCCCTTATGCAAATTAGTTTAGAATTAAGACCATCTGATTGGTTGATGCAATTGTCATTCAAAATAAGCCATTCTGATTGGTTTATGTACTGTCAGTCAACAGTTCTCTATTTTACAACTTTTGCTGGGACTATCATGCATTAGTCTTCAACCAGCAAGACAATTGGTCAAGAATGCTCTTGTTATCAACTATCTGTGGCTGGTTCTGCAGGTGTTCAATTAAACTAGGGTTAGGAAAGACCTCAGTAAGTTATGGAGAGCAAATAAAGCCCTTATGCAAATTAGTTTAGAATTGAGACCATCTGATTGGTTGATGCAATTGTCATTCAAAATAAGCCATTCTGATTGGTTTATGTACTGTCAGTCAACAGTTCTCTATTTTACAACTTTTGCTGGGACTATCATGCATTAGTCTTCAACCCGCAAGACAATTGGTCAAGAATGCTCTTGTTATCAACTATCTGTGGCTGGTTTTATAGGTTTTCAATTAAACTAGGGTTAGGAAGGACCTCAGTAAGTTATGGAGAGCAAATAAAGCCCTTATGCAAATTAGTTTAGAATTGAGACCATCTGATTGGTTGATGCAATCGTCATTCAAAATACACCATTCTGATTTGTTTATGTATTGTCAGTCAACAGTTCTCTATTTTACAACTTTTGCTGGGACTATCATGCATTAGTCTTCAACCAGCAAGACAATTAGTCAAGAATGCTCTTGTTATCAACTATCTGTGGCTGGTTTTCAATTAAACTAGGGTTAGGAAGGACCTCAGTAAGTTATGGAGAGCAAATAAAGCCCTTATGCAAATTAGTTTAGAATTAAGACCATCTGATTGGTTGATGCAATTGTCATTCAAAATAAGCCATTCTGATTGGTTTATGTACTGTCAGTCAACAGTTCTCTATTTTACAACTTTTGCTGGGACTATCATGCATTAGTCTTCAACCAGCAATACATTTGGTCAAGAATGCTCTTGTTATCAACTATCTGTGGCTGGTTTTGTAGGTTTTCAATTAAACTAGGGTTAGGAAGGACCTCAGTAAGTTATGGAGAGCAAATAAAGCCCTTATGCAAATTAGTTCAGAATTGAGATCATCTGATTGGTTGATGCAATTGTCATTCAAAATAAGCCATTCTGATTGGTTTATATACTGTCAGTCAACAGTTTTCTATTTTACAACTTTTGCTGGGACTATCATGCATTAGTCTTCAACCAGCAAGACAATTGGTCAAGAATGCTCTTGTTATCAACTATCTGTGGCTGGTTCTGCAGGTGTTCAATTAGACTAGGGTTAGGAAAGACCTCAGTAAGTTATGGAGAGCAAATAAAGCCCTTATGCAAATTAGTTTAGAATTGAGACCATCTGATTGGTTGATGCAATTGTCATTCAAAATAAGCCATTCTGATTGGTTTATGTGCTGTCAGTCAACAGTTTTCTATTTTATAACTTTTGCTGGGACCATCATGCAATAGTCTTCTACCAGCAAGACAATTGGTCAAGAATGTAGTCAACAGTTTTCTATTTTACAACTTTTGCTGGCACCATCACGCAATAGCCTTCAACCAGCAAGACAATTGGTCAAGAATGTTCTTGTTATCAACTATCTGTGGCTGGTTCTGCAGGTGTTCAATTAGACTAGGGTGAGGATGGACCTCAGTAAGTTATGAAGAGCAAATAAAGCCATTATGCAAATTAGTTCAGAATTGAGACCATCTGATTGGTTGATGCAACTGTCATTCAAAATAAGCCATTCTGATTGGTTTATGTACCATCAGTCAACAGTTTCCTATTTTACAACGTTTGCTGGGACCATAATGCAATAGTCTTCAACCAGCAAGACAATTGGTCAATAATGTTCTTGTTATCAACTATCTGTGGCTGGTTCTGCAGTTGTTCAATTAGAATAGGGTGAGGAAGGACCTCAGTAAGTTATAAAGAGCAAATAAAGCCCTTATGCAAATTAGTTTAGAATTGAGACCGTCTGATTGGTTGATGCAACTGTCATTCAAAATAAGCCATTCTGATTGGTTTATGTACTGTCAGTCAACAGTTCTCTATTTTACAACTTTTGCTGGGACTATCAAGCATTAGTCTTCAACCAGCAAGACAATTGGTCAAGAATGCTCTTGTTATCAACTATCTGTGGCTGGTTTGGTAGGTCTTCAATTAAACTAGGGTTAGGATAGACCTCAGTAAGTTATGGAGAGCAAATAAAGCCCTTATGCAAATTAGTTTAGAATTGAGACCATCTGATTGGTTGATGCAATTGTCATTCAAAATAAGCCATTCTGATTGGTTTATGTGCTGTCAGTCAACAGTTTTCTATTTTATAACTTTTGCTGGGACCATCATGCAATAGTCTTCTACCAGCAAGACAATTGGTCAAGAATGTAGTCAACAGTTTTCTATTTTACAACTTTTGCTGGCACCATCACGCAATAGCCTTCAACCAGCAAGACAATTGGTCAAGAATGTTCTTGTTATCAACTATCTGTGGCTGGTTCTGCAGGTGTTCAATTAGACTAGGGTGAGGATGGACCTCAGTAAGTTATGAAGAGCAAATAAAGCCATTATGCAAATTAGTTCAGAATTGAGACCATCTGATTGGTTGATGCAACTGTCATTCAAAATAAGCCATTCTGATTGGTTTATGTACCATCAGTCAACAGTTTCCTATTTTACAACGTTTGCTGGGACCATAATGCAATAGTCTTCAACCAGCAAGACAATTGGTCAATAATGTTCTTGTTATCAACTATCTGTGGCTGGTTCTGCAGTTGTTCAATTAGAATAGGGTGAGGAAGGACCTCAGTAAGTTATAAAGAGCAAATAAAGCCCTTATGCAAATTAGTTTAGAATTGAGACCGTCTGATTGGTTGATGCAACTGTCATTCAAAATAAGCCATTCTGATTGGTTTATGTACTGTCAGTCAACAGTTCTCTATTTTACAACTTTTGCTGGGACTATCAAGCATTAGTCTTCAACCAGCAAGACAATTGGTCAAGAATGCTCTTGTTATCAACTATCTGTGGCTGGTTTTGTAGGTTTTCAATTAAACTAGGGTTAGGAAGGACCTCAGTAAGTTATGGAGAGCAAATAAAGCCCTTATGCAAATTAGTTCAGAATTGAGATCATCTGATTGGTTGATGCAACTGTCATTCAAAATAAGCCATTCTGATTGGTTTATATACTGTCAGTCAACAGTTTTATATTTTACAACTTTTGCTGGGACTATCATGCATTAGTCTTCAACCAGCAAGACAATTGGTCAAGAATGCTCTTGTTATCAACTATCTGTGGCTGGTTCTGCAGGTGTTCTATTAGACTAGGGTGAGGAAGGACCTCAGTAAGTTATGAAGAGCAAATAAAGCCCTTATGCAAATTAGTTCAAAATTGAGATCATATGATTGGTTGATGCAACTGTCATTCAAAATAAGCCATTCTGATTGGTTTATGTACTGTCAGTCAACAGTTTTCTATTTTACAACTTTTGCTGGGACTATCATGCATTAGTCTTCAACCAGCAAGACAATTGGTCAAGAATGCTCTTGTTATCAACTATCTGTGGCTGATTTTGTAGGTTTTCAATTAAACTAGGGTTAGGAAAGACCTCAGTAAGTTATGGAGAGCAAATAAAGCCCTTATGCAAATTAGTTTAGAATTGAGACCATCTGATTGGTTGATGCAATTGTCATTCAAAATAAGCCATTCTGATTGGTTTATGTGCTGTCAGTCAACAGTTTTCTATTTTATAACTTTTGCTGGGACCATCATGCGATAGTCTTCAACCAGCAAGACAATTGGTCAAGAATGTAGTCAACAGTTTTCTATTTTACAACTTTTGCTGGCACCATCACGAAATAGCCTTCAACCAGCAAGACAATTGGTCAAGAATGCTCTTGTTATCAACTATCTGTGGCTGGTTTTATAGGTTTTCAATTAAACTAGGGTTAGGAAGGACCTCAGTAAGTTATGGAGAGCAAATAAAGCCCTTATGCAAATTAGTTTAGAATTGAGACCATCTGATTGGTTGATGCAACTGTCATTCAAAATAAGCCATTCTGATTGGTTTATGTACTGTCAGTCAACAGTTCTCTATTTTACAACTTTTGCTGGGACTATCAAGCATTAGTCTTCAACCAGCAAGACAATTGGTCAAGAATGCTCTTGTTATCAACTATCTGTGGCTGGTTTTGTAGGTTTTCAATTAAACTAGGGTTAGGAAGGACCTCAGTAAGTTATGGAGAGCAAATAAAGCCCTTATGCAAATTAGTTCAGAATTGAGATCATCTGATTGGTTGATGCAACTGTCATTCAAAATAAGCCATTCTGATTGGTTTATATACTGTCAGTCAACAGTTTTATATTTTACAACTTTTGCTGGGACTATCATGCATTAGTCTTCAACCAGCAAGACAATTGGTCAAGAATGCTCTTGTTATCAACTATCTGTGGCTGGTTCTGCAGGTGTTCTATTAGACTAGGGTGAGGAAGGACCTCAGTAAGTTATGAAGAGCAAATAAAGCCCTTATGCAAATTAGTTCAAAATTGAGATCATATGATTGGTTGATGCAACTGTCATTCAAAATAAGCCATTCTGATTGGTTTATGTACTGTCAGTCAACAGTTTTCTATTTTACAACTTTTGCTGGGACTATCATGCATTAGTCTTCAACCAGCAAGACAATTGGTCAAGAATGCTCTTGTTATCAACTATCTGTGGCTGATTTTGTAGGTTTTCAATTAAACTAGGGTTAGGAAAGACCTCAGTAAGTTATGGAGAGCAAATAAAGCCCTTATGCAAATTAGTTTAGAATTGAGACCATCTGATTGGTTGATGCAATTGTCATTCAAAATAAGCCATTCTGATTGGTTTATGTGCTGTCAGTCAACAGTTTTCTATTTTATAACTTTTGCTGGGACCATCATGCGATAGTCTTCAACCAGCAAGACAATTGGTCAAGAATGTAGTCAACAGTTTTCTATTTTACAACTTTTGCTGGCACCATCACGAAATAGCCTTCAACCAGCAAGACAATTGGTCAAGAATGCTCTTGTTATCAACTATCTGTGGCTGGTTTTATAGGTTTTCAATTAAACTAGGGTTAGGAAGGACCTCAGTAAGTTATGGAGAGCAAATAAAGCCCTTATGCAAATTAGTTTAGAATTGAGACCATCTGATTGGTTGATGCAATTGTCATTCAAAATACACCATTCTGATTGGTTTATGTACTGTCAGTCAACAGTTCTCTATTTTACAACTTTTGCTGGGACTATCATGCATTAGTCTTCAACCAGCAAGACAATTGGTCAAGAATGCTCTTGTTATCAACTATCTGTGGCTGGTTCTGCAGGTGTTCAATTAGACTAGGGTGAGGAAGGACCTATGTAAGTTATGGAGAGCAAATAAAGCCCTTATGCAAATTAGTTTAGCATTAAGACCATCTGATTGGTTGATGCAACTGTCATTCAAAATAAGCCATTCTGATTGGTTTATATACTGTCAGTCAACAGTTTTCTATTTTACAACTTTTGCTGGGACTATCATGCATTAGTCTTCAACCAGCAAGACAATTGGTCAAGAATGCTCTTGTTATCAACTATCTGTGGCTGGTTCTGCAGGTGTTCAATTAAACTAGGGTTAGGAAAGACCTTAGTAAGTTATGGAGAGCAAATAAAGCCCTTATGCAAATTAGTTTAGAATTGAGACCATCTGATTGGTTGATGCAATTGTCATTCAAAATAAGCCATTTCGATTGGTTTATGTACTGTCAGTCAACAGTTCTCTATTTTACAACTTTTGCTGGGACTATCATGCATTAGTCTTCAACCAGCAATACATTTGGTCAAGAATGCTCTTGTTATCAACTATCTGTGGCTGGTTTTGTAGGTTTTCAATTAAACTAGGGTTAGGAAGGACCTCAGTAAGTTATGGAGAGCAAATAAAGCCCTTATGCAAATTAGTTTAGAATTAAGACCATCTGATTGGTTGATGCAATTGTCATTCAAAATAAGCCATTCTGATTGGTTTATGTACTGTCAGTCAACAGTTCTCTATTTTACAACTTTTGCTGGGACTATCATGCATTAGTCTTCAACCAGCAATACATTTGGTCAAGAATGCTCTTGTTATCAACTATCTGTGGCTGGTTTTGTAGGTTTTCAATTAAACTAGGGTTAGGAAGGACCTCAGTAAGTTATGAAGAGCAAATAAAGCCCTTATGCAAATTAGTTTAGAATTGAGACCATCTGATTGGTTGATGCAATTGTCATTCAAAATACACCATTCTGATTGGTTTATGTACTGTCAGTCAACAGTTCTCTATTTTACAACTTTTGCTGGGACTATCATGCATTAGTCTTCAACCAGCAAGACAATTGGTCAAGAATGCTCTTGTTATCAACTATCTGTGGCTGGTTTTGTAGGTTTTCAATTAAACTAGGGTTAGGAAGGACCTCAGTAAGTTATGAAGAGCAAATAAAGCCCTTATGCAAATTGGTTCAGAATTGAGATCATATGATTGGTTGATGCAACTGTCATTCAAAATAAGCCATTCTGATTGGTTTATGTACTGTCAGTCAACAGTTTTCTATTTTACAACTTTTGCTGGGACTATCATGCATTAGTCTTCAACCAGCAAGACAATTGGTCAAGAATGCTCTTGTTATCAACTATCTGTGGCTGGTTTGGTAGGTTTTCAATTAAACTAGGGTTAGGAAAGACCTCAGTAAGTTATGGAGAGCAAATAAAGCCCTTTTGCAAATTAGTTTAGAATTGAGACCATCTGACTGGTTGATGCAATTGTCATTCAAAATAAGCCATTCTGATTGGTTTATGTGCTGTCAGTCAACAGTTTTCTATTTTATAACTTTTGCTGGGACCATCATGCAATAGTCTTCTACCAGCAAGACAATTGGTCAAGAATGTAGTCAACAGTTTTCTAATTTACAACTTTTGCTGACACCATCACGCAATAGCCTTCAACCAGCAAGACAATTAGTCAAGAATGTTCTTGTTATCAACTATCTGTGGCTGGTTCTGCAGGTGTTCAATTAGACTAGGGTGAGGAAGGACCTCAGTAAGTTATGAAGAGCAAATAAAGCCATTATGCAAATTAGTTCAGAATTGAGACCATCTGATTGGTTGATGCAACTGTCATTCAAAATAAGCCATTCTGATTGGTTTATGTACCATCAGTCAACAGTTTCCTATTTTACAACGTTTGCTGGGACCATCATGCAATAGTCTTCAACCAGCAAGACAATTGGTCAAGAATGTTCTTGTTATCAACTATCTGTGGCTGGTTCTGCAGGTGTTCAATTAGAATAGGGTGAGGAAGGACCTCAGTAAGTTATAAAGAACAAATAAAGCCCTTATGCAAATTAGTTCAGAATTGAGACCATCTGATTGGTTGATGCAACTGTCATTCAAAATAAGCAATTCTGATTGGTTTATGTACTGTCAGTCAACAGTTCTCTATTTTACAACTTTTGCTGGGACTATCATGTATTCGTCTTCAACCAGCAAGACAATTGGTCAAGAATGCTCTTGCTATCAACTATCTGTGGCTGGTTTTGTAGGTTTTCAATTAAACTAGGGTTAGGAAGGACCTCAGTAAGTTATGGAGAGCAAATAAAGCCCTTATGCAAATTAGTTTAGAATTAAGACCATCTGATTGGTTGATGCAATTGTCATTCAAAATAAGCCATTCTGATTGGTTTATGTACTGTCAGTCAACAGTTCTCTATTTTACAACTTTTGCTGGGACTATCATGCATTAGTCTTCAACCAGCAAGACATTTGGTCAAGATTGCTCTTGTTATCAACTATCTGTGGCTGGTTTTGTAGGTTTTCAATTAAACTAGGGTTAGGAAGGACCTCAGTAAGTTATGGAGAGCAAATAAAGCCCTTATGCAAATTAGTTTAGAATAGAGACCATCTGATTGGTTGATGCAATTGTCATTCAAAATAAGCCATTCTGATTGGTTTATGTACTGTCAGTCAACAGTTCTCTATTTTACAACTTTTGCTGGGACTATCATGCATAGTCTTCAACCAGCAAGACAATTGGTCAAGAATGCTCTTGTTATCAACTATCTGTGGCTGGTTTTATAGGTTTTCAATTAAACTAGGGTTAGGAAAGACCTCAGTAAGTTATGGAGAGCAAATAAAGCCCTTATGCAAATTAGTTTAGAATTGAGACCATCTGATTGGTTGATGCAATTGTCATTCAAAATAAGCCATTCTGATTGGTTTATGTGCTGTCAGTCAACAGTTTTCTATTTTATAACTTTTGCTGGGACCATCATGCAATAGTCTTCTACCAGCAAGACAATTGGTCAAGAATGTAGTCAACAGTTTTCTATTTTACAACTTTTGCTGGCACCATCACGCAATAGCCTTCAACCAGCAAGACAATTGGTCAAGAATTTTCTTGTTATTAACTATCTGTGGCTGGTTCTGCAGGTGTTCAATTAGACTAGGGTGAGGAAGGACCTCAGTAAGTTATGAAGAGCAAATAAAGCCATTATGCAAATTAGTTCAGAATTGAGACCATCTGATTGGTTGATGCAATTGTCATTCAAAATAAGCCATTCTGATTGGTTTATGTGCTGTCAGTCAACAGTTTTCTATTTTATAACTTTTGCTGGGACCATCATGCAATAGTCTTCTACCAGCAAGAAAATTGGTCAAGAATGTAGTCAACAGTTTTCTATTTTACAACTTTTGCTGGCACCATCACGCAATAGCCTTCAACCAGCAAGACAATTGGTCAAGAATTTTCTTGTTATTAACTATCTGTGGCTGGTTCTGCAGGTGTTCAATTAGACTAGGGTGAGGAAGGACCTCAGTAAGTTATGAAGAGCAAATAAAGCCATTATGCAAATTAGTTCAGAATTGAGACCATCTGATTGGTTGATGCAACTGTCATTCAAAATAAGCCATTCTGATTGGTTTATGTACCATCAGTCAACAGTTTCCTATTTTACAACGTTTGCTGGGACCATCATGCAATAGTCTTCAACCAGCAAGACAATTGGTCAATAATGTTCTTGTTATCAACTATCTGTGGCTGGTTCTGCAGTTGTTCAATTAGAATAGGGTGAGGAAGGACCTCAGTAAGTTATAAAGAGCAAATAAAGCCCTTATGCAAATTAGTTCAGAATTGAGACCATCTGATTGGTTGATGCAACTGTCATTCAAAATAAGCCATTCTGATTGGTTTATGTACTGTCAGTCAACAGTTCTCTATTTTACAACTTTTGCTGGGACTATCAAGCATTAGTCTTCAACCAGCAAGACAATTGGTCAAGAATGCTCTTGTTATCAACTGTCTGTGGCTGGTTTTGTAGGTTTTCAATTAAACTAGGGTTAGGAAGGACCTCAGTAAGTTATGGAGAGCAAATAAAGCCCTTATGCAAATTAGTTCAGAATTGAGATCATCTGATTGGTTGATGCAACTGTCATTCAAAATAAGCCATTCTGATTGGTTTATATACTGTCAGTCAACAGTTTTCTATTTTACAACTTTTGCTGGGACTATCATGCATTAGTCTTCAACCAGCAAGACAATTGGTCAAGAATGCTCTTGTTATCAACTATCTGTGGCTGGTTTTGTAGGTTTTCAATTAAACTAGGGTTAGGAAGGACCTCAGTAAGTTATGGAGAGCAAATAAATCCCTTATGCAAATTAGTTTAGAATTGAGACCATCTGATTGGTTGATGCAATTGTCATTCAAAATACACCATTCTGATTGGTTTATGTACTGTCAGTCAACAGTTCTCTATTTTACAACTTTTGCTGGGACTATCATGCATTAGTCTTCAACCAGCAAGACAATTGGTCAAGAATGCTCTTGTTATCAACTATCTGTGGCTGGTTCTGCATGTGTTCAATTAGACTAGGGTGAGGAAGGACCTCAGTAAGTTATGAAGAGCAAATAAAGCCCTTATGCAAATTGGTTCAGAATTGAGATCATAAGATTGGTTGATGCAACTGTCATTCAAAATAAGCCATTCTGATTGGTTTATGTACTGTCAGTCAACAGTTTTCTATTTTACAACTTTTGCTGGGACTATCATGCATTAGTCTTCAACTAGCAAGACAATTGGTCAAGAATGCTCTTGTTATCAACTATCTGTGGCTGGTTTGGTAGGTTTTCAATTAAACTAGGGTTAGGAAAGACCTCAGTAAGTTATGGAGAGCAAATAAAGCCCTTATGCAAATTAGTTTAGAATTGAGACCATCTGATTGGTTGATGCAATTGTCATTCAAAATAAGCCATTCTGATTGGTTTATGTGCTGTCAGTCAACAGTTTTCTATTTTATAACTTTTGCTGGGACCATCATGCAATAGTCTTCTACCAGCAAGACAATTGGTCAAGAATGTAGTCAACAGTTTTCTATTTTACAACTTTTGATGGCACCATCACGCAATAGCCTTCAACCAGCAAGACAATTGGTCAAGAATGTTCTTGTTATCAACTATCTGTGGCTGGTTCTGCAGGTGTTCAATTAGACTAGGGTGAGGAAGGACCTCAGTAAGTTATGAAGAGCAAATAAAGCCATTATGCAAATTAGTTCAGAATTGAGACCATCTGATTGGTTGATGCAACTGTCATTCAAAATAAGCCATTCTGATTGGTTTATGTACCATCAGTCAACAGTTTCCTATTTTACAACGTTTGCTGGGACCATCATGCAATAGTCTTCAACCAGCAAGACAATTGGTCAATAATGTTCTTGTTATCAACTATCTGTGGCTGGTTCTGCAGGTGTTCAATTAGAATAGGGTGAGGAAGGACCTCAGTAAGTTATAAAGAGCAAATAAAGCCCTTATGCAAATTAGTTCAGAATTGAGACCATCTGATTGGTTGATGCAACTGTCATTCAAAATAAGCAATTCTGATTGGTTTATGTACTGTCAGTCAACAGTTCTCTATTTTACAACTTTTGCTGGGACTATCAAGCATTAGTCTTCAACCAGCAAGACAATTGGTCAAGAATGCTCTTGTTATCAACTATCTGTGGCTGGTTTTGTAGGTTTTCAATTAAACTAGGGTTAGGAAGGACCTCAGTAAGTTATGGAGAGCAAATAAAGCCCTTATGCAAATTAGTTTAGAATTGAGATCATATGATTGGTTGATGCAACTGTCATTCAAAATAAGCCATTCTGATTGGTTTATGTACTGTCAGTCAAACGTTTTCTATTTTACAACTTTTGCTGGGACTATCATGCATTTGTCTTCAACCAGCAAGACAATTGGTCAAGAATGCTCTTGTTATCAACTATCTGTGGCTGGTTTTGTAGGTTTTCAATTAAACTAGGTTTAGGAAAGACCACAGTAAGTTTTGAAGAGCAAATAAAGCCCTTATGCAAATTAGTTTAGAATTGAGACCATCTGATTGGTTGATGCAATTATCATTAAAAATAAGCCATTCTGATTGGTTTATGTGCTGTCAGTCAACAGTTTTCTATTTTATAACTTTTGCTGGGACCATCATGCAATAATCTTTAACCAGAAAGACAATTCGTCAAGAATGTAGTCAACAGTTTTCTATTTTACAACTTTTGCTGGCACCATCACGCAATAGCCTTCAAACAGCAAGACAATTGGTCAAGAATGTTCATGTTATCAACTATCTGTGGCTGGTTCTGCAGGTGTTCAATTAGACTAGGGTGAGGAAGGACCTCAGTAAGTTATGAAGAGCAAATAAAGCCATTATGCAAATTAGTTCAGAATTGAGACCATCTGATTGGTTGATGCAACTGTCATTCAAAATAAGCCATTCTGATTGGTTTATGTACTGTCAGTCAACAGTTTTCTATTTTACAACTTTTGCTGGGACTATCATGCATTATTCTTCAACCAGCAAGACAATTGGTCAAGAGTGCTCTTGTTATCAACTATCTGTGGCTGGTTTTGTAGGTTTTCAATTAAACTAGGGTTAGGAAGGACCTCAGTAAGTTATGAAGAGCAAATAAAGCCCTTATGCAAATTAGTTTAGAATTGAGACCATCTGATTGGTTGATGCAATTGTCATTAAAAATAAGCCATTCTGATTGGTTTATGTGCTGTCAGTCAACAGTTTTCTATTTTATAACTTTTGCTGGGACCATCATGCAATAATCTTTAACCAGAAAGACAATTCGTCAAGAATGTAGTCAACAGTTTTCTATTTTACAACTTTTGCTGGCACCATCACGCAATAGCCTTCAAACAGCAAGACAATTGGTCAAGAATGTTCATGTTATCAACTATCTGTGGCTGGTTCTGCAGGTGTTCAATTAGACTAGGGTGAGGAAGGACCTCAGTAAGTTATGAAGAGCAAATAAAGCCATTATGCAAATTAGTTCAGAATTGAGACCATCTGATTGGTTGATGCAACTGTCATTCAAAATAAGCCATTCTGATTGGTTTATGTACTGTCAGTCAAACGTTTTCTATTTTACAACTTTTGCTGGGACTATCATGCATTTGTCTTCAACCAGCAAGACAATTGGTCAAGAATGCTCTTGTTATCAACTATCTGTGGCTGGTTTTGTAGGTTTTCAATTAAACTAGGTTTAGGAAAGACCACAGTAAGTTTTGAAGAGCAAATAAAGCCCTTATGCAAATTAGTTTAGAATTGAGACCATCTGATTGGTTGATGCAATTATCATTAAAAATAAGCCATTCTGATTGGTTTATGTGCTGTCAGTCAACAGTTTTCTATTTTATAACTTTTGCTGGGACCATCATGCAATAATCTTTAACCAGAAAGACAATTCGTCAAGAATGTAGTCAACAGTTTTCTATTTTACAACTTTTGCTGGCACCATCACGCAATAGCCTTCAAACAGCAAGACAATTGGTCAAGAATGTTCATGTTATCAACTATCTGTGGCTGGTTCTGCAGGTGTTCAATTAGACTAGGGTGAGGAAGGACCTCAGTAAGTTATGAAGAGCAAATAAAGCCATTATGCAAATTAGTTCAGAATTGAGACCATCTGATTGGTTGATGCAACTGTCATTCAAAATAAGCCATTCTGATTGGTTTATGTACTGTCAGTCAACAGTTTTCTATTTTACAACTTTTGCTGGGACTATCATGCATTATTCTTCAACCAGCAAGACAATTGGTCAAGAGTGCTCTTGTTATCAACTATCTGTGGCTGGTTTTGTAGGTTTTCAATTAAACTAGGGTTAGGAAGGACCTCAGTAAGTTATGAAGAGCAAATAAAGCCCTTATGCAAATTAGTTTAGAATTGAGACCATCTGATTGGTTGATGCAATTGTCATTAAAAATAAGCCATTCTGATTGGTTTATGTGCTGTCAGTCAACAGTTTTCTATTTTATAACTTTTGCTGGGACCATCATGCAATAATCTTTAACCAGAAAGACAATTCGTCAAGAATGTAGTCAACAGTTCTCTATTTTACAACTTTTGCTGGGACTATCTTGCATTAGTCTTCAACCAGCAAGACATTTGGTAAAGAATGCTCTTGTTATCAACTATCTGTGGCTGGTTTTGTAGGTTTTCAATTAAACTAGGGTTAGGAAGGACCTCAGTAAGTTATGGAGAGCAAATAAAGCCCTTATGCAAATTAGTTCAGAATTGAGACCATCTGATTGGTTGATGCAATTGTCATTCAAAATACACCATTCTGATTGGTTTATGTACTGTCAGTCAACAGTTCTCTATTTTACAACTTTTGCTGGGACTATCATGCATTAGTCTTCAACCAGCAAGACAATTGGTCAAGAATGCTCTTGTTATCAACTATCTGTGGCTGGTTTTGTAGGTTTTCAATTAAACTAGGGTTAGGAAGGACCTCAGTAAGTTATGGAGAGCAAATAAAGCCCTTATGCAAATTAGTTTAGAATTAAGACCATCTGATTGGTTGATGCAATTGTCATTCAAAATAAGCCATTCTGATTGGTTTATGTACTGTCAGTCAACAGTTTTCTATTTTACAACTTTTGCTGGGACTATCATGCATTAGTCTTCAACCAGCAAGACAATTGGTCAAGAATTCTCTTGTTATCAACTATCTGTGGCTGGTTCTGCAGGTGTTCAATTAAACTAGGGTTAGGAAAGACCTCAGTAAGTTATGGAGAGCAAATAAAGCCCTTATGCAAATTAGTTTAGAATTGAGACCATCTGATTGGTTGATGCAATTGTCATTCAAAATAAGCCATTCTGATTTGTTTATGTGCTGTCAGTCAACAGTTTTCTATTTTATAACTTTTGCTGGGACCATCATGCAATAGTCTTCAACCAGCAAGACAATTGGTCAAGAATGTAGTCAACAGTTTTCTATTTTACAACTTTTGCTGGCACCATCACGCAATAGCCTTCAACCAGCAAGACAATTGGTCAAAAATGCTCTTGTTATCAACTATCTGTGGCTGGTTTTGTAGGTTTTCAATTAAACTAGGGTTAGGAAGGACCTCAGTAAGTTATGGAGAGCAAATAAAGCCCTTATGCAAATTAGTTTAGAATTAAGACCATCTGATAGGTTGATGCAATTGTCATTCAAAATAAGCCATTCTGATTGGTTTATGTACTGTCAGTCAATAGTTCTGTATTTTACAACTTTTGCTGGGACTATCATGCATTAGTCTTCAACCAGCAAGACATTTGGTAAAGAATGCTCTTGTTATCAACTATCTGTGGCTGGTTTTGTAGGTTTTCAATTAAACTAGGGTTAGGAAGGACCTCAGTAAGTTATGGAGAGCAAATAAAGCCCTTATGCAAATTTGTTCAGAATTGAGACCATCTGATTGGTTGATGCAATTGTCATTCAAAATACACCATTCTAATTGGTTTATGTACTGTCAGTCAACAGTTTTCTATTTGATTACTTTAGCTGGGACCATCATGCAATAGTCTTCAACCAGCAAGACAATTGGTCAAGAATGCTCTTGTTATCAACTATCTGTGGCTGGTTTTGTAGGTTTTCAATTAAACTAGGGTTAGGAAGGACCTCAGTAAGTTATGGAGAGCAAATAAAGCCCTTATGCAAATTAGTTTAGAATTAAGACCATCTGATTGGTTGATGCAATTGTCATTCAAAATAAGCCATTCTGATTGGTTTATGTACTGTCAGTCAACAGTTCTCTATTTTACAACTTTTGCTGGGACTATCATGCATTAGTCTTCAACCAGCAAGACATTTGGTCAAAAATGCTCTTGTTATCAACTATCTGTGGCTGGTTTTGTAGGTTTTCAATTAAACTAGGGTTAGGAAGGACCTCAGTAAGTTATGGAGAGCAAATAAAGCCCTTATGCAAATTAGTTCAGAATTGAGATCATCTGATTGGTTGATGCAACTGTCATTCAAAATAAGCCATTCTGATTGGTTTATATACTGTCAGTCAACAGTTTTCTATTTTACAACTTTTGCTGGGACTATCATGCATTAGTCTTCAACCAGCAAGACAATTGGTCAAGAACGTAGTCAACAGTTTTCTATTTTACAACTTTTGCTGGCACCATCACGCAATAGCCTTCAACCAGCAAGACAATTGGTCAAGAATGCTCTTGTTATCAACTATCTGTGGCTGGTTTTGTAGGTTTTCAATTAAACTAGGGTTAGGAAGGACCTCAGTAAGTTATGGAGAGCAAATAAAGCCCTTATGCAAATTAGTTTAGAATTAAGACCATCTGATTGGTTGATGCAATTGTCATTCAAAATAAGCCATTCTGATTGGTTTATGTACTGTCAGTCAACAGTTCTCTATTTTACAACTTTTGCTGGGACTATCATGCATTAGTCTTCAACCAGCAAGACATTTGGTAAAGAATGCTCTTGTTATCAACTATCTGTGGCTGGTTTTGTAGGTTTTCAATTAAACTAGGGTTAGGAAGGACCTCAGTAAGTTATGGAGAGCAAATAAAGCCCTTATGCAAATTAGTTTAGAATTGAGACCATCTGATTGGTTGATGCAATTGTCATTCAAAATAAGCCATTCTGATTGGTTTATGTGCTGTCAGTCAACAGTTTTCTATTTTATAACTTTTGCTGGGACCATCATGCAATAGTCTTCAACCAGCAAGACAATTGGTCAAGAATGTAGTCAACAGTTTTCTATTTTACAACTTTTGCTGGCACCATCACGCAATAGCCTTCAACCAGCAAGACAATTGGTCAAGAATGCTCTTGTTATCAACTATCTGTGGCTGGTTTTGTAGGATTTCAATTAAACTAGGGTTAGGAAGGACCTCAGTAAGTTATGGAAAGCAAATAAAGCCCTTATGCAAATTAGTTTAGAATTAAGACCATCTGATTGGTTGATGCAATTGTCATTCAAAATAAGCCATTCTGATTGGTTTATGTACTGTCAGTCAACAGTTCTCTATTTTACAACTTTTGCTGGGACTATCATGCATTAGTCTTCAACCAGCAAGACATTTGGTCAAGAATGCTCTTGTTATCAACTATCTGTGGCTGGTTTTGTAGGTTTTCAATTAAACTAGGGTTAGGAAGGACCTCAGTAAGTTATGGAGAGCAAATAAAGCCCTTATGCAAATTAGTTCAGAATTGAGACCATCTGATTGGTTGATGCAATTGTCATTCAAAATACACCATTCTGATTGGTTTATGTACTGTCAGTCAACAGTTCTCTATTTTACAACTTTTGCTGAGACTATCATGCATTAGTCTTCAACCAGCAAGACAATTGGTCAAGAATGCTCTTGTTATCAACTATCTGTGGCTGGTTTTGTAGGTTTTCAATTAAACTAGGGTTAGGAAGGACCTCAGTAAGTTATGGAGAGCAAATAAAGCCCTTATGCAAATTAGTTTAGAATTAAGACCATCTGATTGGTTGATGCAATTGTCATTCAAAATAAGCCATTCTGATTGGTTTATGTACTGTCAGTCAACAGTTCTCTATTTTACAACTTTTGCTGGGACTATCATGCATTAGTCTTCAACCAGCAAGACATTTGGTCAAAAATGCTCTTGTTATCAACTATCTGTGGCTGGTTTTGTAGGTTTTCAATTAAACTAGGGTTAGGAAGGACCTCAGTAAGTTATGGAGAGCAAATAAAGCCCTTATGCAAATTAGTTCAGAATTGAGATCATCTGATTGGTTGATGCAACTGTCATTCAAAATAAGCCATTCTGATTGGTTTATATACTGTCAGTCAACAGTTTTCTATTTTACAACTTTTGCTGGGACTATCATGCATTAGTCTTCAACCAGCAAGACAATTTGTCAAGAACGTAGTCAACAGTTTTCTATTTTACAACTTTTGCTGGCACCATCACGCAATAGCCTTCAACCAGCAAGACAATTGGTCAAGAATGCTCTTGTTATCAACTATCTGTGGCTGGTTTTGTAGGTTTTCAATTAAACTAGGGTTAGGAAGGACCTCAGTAAGTTATGGAGAGCAAATAAAGCCCTTATGCAAATTAGTTTAGAATTAAGACCATCTGATTGGTTGATGCAATTGTCATTCAAAATAAGCCATTCTGATTGGTTTATGTACTGTCAGTCAACAGTTCTCTATTTTACAACTTTTGCTGGGACAATCATGCATTAGTCTTCAACCAGCAAGACATTTGGTAAAGAATGCTCTTGTTATCAACTATCTGTGGCTGGTTTTGTAGGTTTTCAATTAAACTAGGGTTAGGAAGGACCTCAGTAAGTTATGGAGAGCAAATAAAGCCCTTATGCAAATTAGTTTAGAATTGAGACCATCTGATTGGTTGATGCAATTGTCATTCAAAATAAGCCATTCTGATTGGTTTATGTGCTGTCAGTCAACAGTTTTCTATTTTATAACTTTTGCTGGGACCATCATGCAATAGTCTTCAACCAGCAAGACAATTGGTCAAGAATGTAGTCAACAGTTTTCTATTTTACAACTTTTGCTGGCACCATCACGCAATAGCCTTCAACCAGCAAGACAATTGGTCAAGAATGCTCTTGTTATCAACTATCTGTGGCTGGTTTTGTAGGTTTTCAATTAAACTAGGGTTAGGAAGGACCTCAGTAAGTTATGGAGAGCAAATAAAGCCCTTATGCAAATTAGTTTAGAATTAAGACCATCTGATTGGTTGATGCAATTGTCATTCAAAATAAGCCATTCTGATTGGTTTATGTACTGTCAGTCAATAGTTCTCTATTTTACAACTTTTGCTGGGACTATCATGCATTAGTATTCAACCAGCAAGACATTTGGTAAAGAATGCTCTTGTTATCAACTATCTGTGGCTGATATTGTAGGTTTTCAATTAAACTAGGGTTACGAAGGACCTCAGTAAGTTATGGAGAGCAAATAAAGCCCTTATGCAAATTAGTTCAGAATTGAGACCATCTGATTGGTTGATGCAATTGTCATTCAAAATACACCATTCTGATTGGTTTATGTACTGTCAGTCAACAGTTCTCTATTTTACAACTTTTGCTGGGACTATCATGCATTAGTCTTCAACCAGCAAGACAATTGGTCAAGAATGCTCTTGTTATCAACTATCTGTGGCTGATTTTGTAGGTTTTCAATTAAACTAGGGTTAGGAAGGACCTCAGTAAGTTATGGAGAGCAAATAAAGCCCTTATGCAAATTAGTTTAGAATTAAGACCATCTGATTGGTTGATGCAATTGTCATTCAAAATAAGCCATTCTGATTGGTTTATGTACTGTCAGTCAACAGTTCTCTATTTTACAACTTTTGCTGGGACAATCATGCATTAGTCTTCAACCAGCAAGACATTTGGTAAAGAATGCTCTTGTTATCAACTATCTGTGGCTGGTTTTGTAGGTTTTCAATTAAACTAGGGTTAGGAAGGACCTCAGTAAGTTATGGAGAGCAAATAAAGCCCTTATGCAAATTAGTTTAGAATTGAGACCATCTGATTGGTTGATGCAATTGTCATTCAAAATAAGCCATTCTGATTGGTTTATGTGCTGTCAGTCAACAGTTTTCTATTTTATAACTTTTGCTGGGACCATCATGCAATAGTCTTCAACCAGCAAGACAATTGGTCAAGAATGTAGTCAACAGTTTTCTATTTTACAACTTTTGCTGGCACCATCACGCAATAGCCTTCAACCAGCAAGACAATTGGTCAAGAATGCTCTTGTTATCAACTATCTGTGGCTGGTTTTGTAGGTTTTCAATTAAACTAGGGTTAGGAAGGACCTCAGTAAGTTATGGAGAGCAAATAAAGCCCTTATGCAAATTAGTTTAGAATTAAGACCATCTGATTGGTTGATGCAATTGTCATTCAAAATAAGCCATTCTGATTGGTTTATGTACTGTCAGTCAATAGTTCTCTATTTTACAACTTTTGCTGGGACTATCATGCATTAGTATTCAACCAGCAAGACATTTGGTAAAGAATGCTCTTGTTATCAACTATCTGTGGCTGATATTGTAGGTTTTCAATTAAACTAGGGTTACGAAGGACCTCAGTAAGTTATGGAGAGCAAATAAAGCCCTTATGCAAATTAGTTCAGAATTGAGACCATCTGATTGGTTGATGCAATTGTCATTCAAAATACACCATTCTGATTGGTTTATGTACTGTCAGTCAACAGTTCTCTATTTTACAACTTTTGCTGGGACTATCATGCATTAGTCTTCAACCAGCAAGACAATTGGTCAAGAATGCTCTTGTTATCAACTATCTGTGGCTGGTTTTGTAGGTTTTCAATTAAACTAGGGTTAGGAAGGACCTCAGTAAGTTATGAAGAGCAAATAAAGCCCTTATGCAAATTAGTTTAGAATTAAGACCATCTGATTGGTTGATGCAACTGTCATTCAAAATAAGCCATTCTGATTGGTTTATATACTGTCAGTCAACAGTTTTCTATTTTACAACTTTTGCTGGGACTATCATGCATTAGTCTTCAACCAGCAAGACATTTGGTCAAAAATGCTCTTGTTATCAACTATCTGTGGCTGGTTTGGTAGGTCTTCAATTAAACTAGGGTTAGGATAGACCTCAGTAAGTTATGGAGAGCAAATAAAGCCCTTATGCAAATTAGTTTAGAATTGAGACCATCTGATTGGTTGATGCAATTGTCATTCAAAATAAGCCATTCTGATTGGTTTATGTACTGTCAGTCAACAGTTCTCTATTTTACAACTTTTGCTGGGACTATCATGCATTAGTCTTCAACCAGCAAGACATTTGGTCAAAAATGCTCTTGTTATCAACTATCTGTGGCTGGTTTTGTAGGTTTTCAATTAAACTAGGGTTAGGAAGGACCTCAGTAAGTTATGGAGAGCAAATAAAGCCCTTATGCAAATTAGTTCAGAATTGAGATCATCTGATTGGTTGATGCAACTTTAATTCAAAATAAGCCATTCTGATTGGTTTATATACTGTCAGTCAACAGTTTTCTATTTTACAACTTTTGCTGGGACTATCATGCATTAGTCTTCAACCAGCAAGACAATTGGTCAAGAATGTAGTCAACAGTTTTCTATTTTACAACTTTTGCTGGCACCATCACGCAATAGCCTTCAACCAGCAAGACAATTGGTCAAGAATGCTCTTGTTATCAACTATCTGTGGCTGGTTTTGTAGGTTTTCAATTAAACTAGGGTTAGGAAGGACCTCAGTAAGTTATGGAGAGCAAATAAAGCCCTTATGCAAATTAGTTCAGAATTGAGACCATCTGATTGGTTGATGCAATTGTCATTCAAAATACACCATTCTGATTGGTTTATGTACTGTCAGTCAACAGTTCTCTATTTTACAACTTTTGCTGGGACTATCATGCATTAGTCTTCAACCAGCAAGACAATTGGTAAAGAATGCTCTTGTTATCAACTATCTGTGGCTGGTTTTGTAGGTTTTCAATTAAACTAGGGTTAGGAAGGACCTCAGTAAGTTATGGAGAGCAAATAAAGCCCTTATGCAAATTAGTTCAGAATTGAGACCATCTGATTGGTTGATGCAATTGTCATTCAAAATACACCATTCTGATTGGTTTATGTACTGTCAGTCAACAGTTCTCTATTTTACAACTTTTGCTGGGACTATCATGCATTAGTCTTCAACCAGCAAGACAATTGTTCAAGAATGCTCTTGTTATCAACTATCTGTGGCTGGTTTTGTAGGTTTTCAATTAAACTAGGGTTAGGAAGGACCTCAGTAAGTTATGGAGAGCAAATAAAGCCCTTATGCAAATTAGTTTATAATTAAGACCATCTGATTGGTTGATGCAATTGTCATTCAAAATAAGCCATTCTGATTGGTTTATGTACTGTCAGTCAACAGTTCTCTATTTTACAACTTTTGCTGGGACTATCATGCATTAGTCTTCAACCAGCAAGACATTTGGTCAAGAATGCTCTTGTTATCAACTATCTGTGGCTGGTTTTGTAGGTTTTCAATTAAACTAGGGTTAGGAAGGACCTCAGTAAGTTATGGAGAGCAAATAAAGCCCTTATGCAAATTAGTTCAGAATTGAGATCATCTGATTGGTTGATGCAACTGTCATTCAAAATAAGCCATTCTGATTGGTTTATATACTGTCAGTCAACAATTTTCTATTTTACAACTTTTGCTGGGACTATCATGCATTAGTCTTCAACCAGCAAGACAATTGGTCAAGAATGCTCTTGTTATCAACTATCTGTGGCTGGTTCTGCAGGTGTTCAATTAAACTAGGGTTAGGAAAGACCTCAGTAAGTTATGGAGAGCAAATAAAGCCCTTATGCAAATTAGTTTAGAATTGAGACCATCTGATTGGTTGATGCAATTGTCATTCAAAATAAGCCATTCTGATTGGTTTATGTGCTGTCAGTCAACAGTTTTCTATTTTATAACTTTTGCTGGGACCATCATGCAATAGTCTTCAACCAGCAAGACAATTGGTCAAGAATGTAGTCAACAGTTTTCTATTTTACAACTTTTGCTGGCACCATCACGCAATAGCCTTCAACCAGCAAGACAATTGGTCAAGAATGCTCTTGTTATCAACTATCTGTGGCTGGTTTTGTAGGTTTTCAAGTAAACTAGGGTTAGGAAGGACCTCAGTAAGTTATGGAGAGCAAATAAAGCCCTTATGCAAATTAGTTTAGAATTGAGACCATCTGATTGGTTGATGCAATTGTCATTCAAAATACACCATTCTGATTGGTTTATGTACTGTCAGTCAACAGTTCTCTATTTTACTACTTTTGCTGGGACTATCATGCATTAGTCTTCAACCAGCAAGACATTTGTTCAAGAATGCTCTTGTTATCAACTATCTGTGGCTGGTTTTGTAGGTTTTCAATTAAACTAGGGTTAGGAAGGACCTCAGTAAGTTATGGAGAGCAAATAAAGCCCTTATGCAAATTAGTTCAGAATTGAGACCATCTGATTGGTTGATGCAATTGTCATTCAAAATAAGCCATTCTGATTGGTTTATATACTGTCAGTCAACAGTTTTCTATTTTACAACTTTTGCTGGGACTATCATGCATTAGTCTTCAACCAGCAAGACAATTGGTCAAGAATGCTCTTGTTATCAACTATCTGTGGCTGGTTCTGCAGGTGTTCAATTAGACTAGGGTGAGGAAGGACCTCAGTAAGTTATGAAGAGCAAATAAAGCCCTTATGCAAATTGGTTCAGAATTGAGATCATATGATTGGTTGATGCAACTGTCATTCAAAATAAGCCATTCTGATTGGTTTATATACTGTCATTCAACAGTTTTCTATTTTACAACGTTTGCTGGGACCATCATGCAATAGTCTTCAACCAGCAAGACAATTGGTCAATAATGTTCTTGTTATCAACTATCTGTGGCTGGTTCTGCAGGTGTTCAATTAGAATAGGGTGAGGAAGGACCTCAGTAAGTTATAAAGAGCAAATAAAGCCCTTATGCAAATTAGTTCAGAATTGAGATCATCTGATTGGTTGATGCAACTGTCATTCAAAATAAGCCATTCTGATTGGTTTATGTACTGTCAGTCAACTGTTTTCTATTTTACAACTTTTTGCTGGGATTATCATGCATTAGTCTTCAACCAGCAAGACAATTGGTCAAGAATGCTCTTGTTATCAACTATCTGTGGCTGGTTTTGTAGGTTTTCAATTAAACTAGGGTTAGGAAGGACCTCAGTAAGTTATGGAGAGCAAATAAAGCCCTTATGCAAATTAGTTTAGAATTGAGACCATCTGATTGGTTGATGCAATTGTCATTCAAAATAAGCCATTCTGATTGGTTTATGTGCTGTCAGTCAACAGTTTTCTATTTTATAACTTTTGCTGGGACCATCATGCAATAGTCTTCTACCAGCAAGACAATTGGTCAAGAATGTAGTCAACAGTTTTCTATTTTACAACTTTTGCTGGCACCATCACGCAATAGCCTTCAACCAGCAAGACAATTGGTCAAGTATGTTCTTGTTATCAACTATCTGTGGCTGGTTCTGCAGGTGTTCAATTAGACTAGGGTGAGGAAGGACCTCAGTAAGTTATGGAGAGCAAATAAAGCCCTTATGCAAATTAGTTCAGAATTGAGATCATCTGATTGGTTGATGCAACTGTCATTCAAAATAAGCCATTCTGATTGGTTTATATACTGTCAGTCAACAGTTTTCTATTTTACAACTTTTGCTGGGACTATCATGCATTAGTCTTCAACCAGCAAGACAATTGGTCAAGAATGCTCTTGTTATCAACTATCTGTGGCTGGTTCTGCAGGTGTTCTATTAGACTAGGGTGAGCAAGGACCTCAGTAAGTTATGAAGAGCAAATAAAGCCCTTATGCAAATTAGTTCAGAATTGAGATCATATGATTGGTTGATGCAACTGTCATTCAAAATAAGCCATTCTGATTGGTTTATGTACTGTCAGTAAAAAGTTTTCTATTTTACAACTTTTGCTGGGACTATCATGCATTAGTCTTCAACCAGCAAGACAATTGGTCAAGAATGCTCTTGCTATCAAATATCTGTGGCTGGTTTTGTAGGTTTTCAATTAAACTAGGGTTAGAAAAGACCTCAGTAAGTTATGGAGAGCAAATAAAGCCCTTATGCAAATTAGTTTAGAATTGAGACCATCTGATTGGTTGATGCAATTGTCATTCAAAATACACCATTCTGATTGGTTTATGTACTGTCAGTCAACAGTTCTCTATTTTATAACTTTTGCTGGGACTATCATGCATTAGTCTTCAACCAGCAAGACATTTGTTCAAGAATGCTCTTGTTATCAACTATCTGTGGCTGGTTCTGCAGGTGTTCAATTAGACTAGGATGAGGAAGGACCTCAGTAAGTTATGAAGAGCAAATAAAGCCCTTATGCAAATTGGTTCAGAATTGAGATCATATGATTGGTTGATGCAACTGTCATTCAAAATAAGCCATTCTGATTGGTTTATATACTGTCAGTCAACAGTTTTCTATTTTACAACGTTTGCTGGGACCATCATGCAATAGTCTTCAACCAGCAAGACAATTGGTCAATAATGTTCTTGTTATCAACTATCTGTGGCTGGTTCTGCAGGTGTTCAATTAGAATAGGGTGAGGAAGGACCTCAGTAAGTTATAAAGAGCAAATAAAGCCCTTATGCAAATTAGTTCAGAATTGAGATCATCTGATTGGTTGATGCAACTGTCATTCAAAATAAGCCATTCTGATTGGTTTATGTACTGTCAGTCAACTGTTTTCTATTTTACAACTTTTTGCTGGGATTATCATGCATTAGTCTTCAACCAGCAAGACAATTGGTCAAGAATGCTCTTGTTATCAACTATCTGTGGCTGGTTTTGTAGGTTTTCAATTAAACTAGGGTTAGGAAGGACCTCAGTAAGTTATGGAGAGCAAATAAAGCCCTTATGCAAATTAGTTTAGAATTGAGACCATCTGATTGGTTGATGCAATTGTCATTCAAAATAAGCCATTCTGATTGGTTTATGTGCTGTCAGTCAACAGTTTTCTATTTTATAACTTTTGCTGGGACCATCATGCAATAGTCTTCTACCAGCAAGACAATTGGTCAAGAATGTAGTCAACAGTTTTCTATTTTACAACTTTTGCTGGCACCATCACGCAATAGCCTTCAACCAGCAAGACAATTGGTCAAGAATGCTCTTGTTATCAAGTATCTGTGGCTGGTTTTATAGGTTTTCAATTAAACTAGGGTTAGGAAGGACCTCAGTAAGTTATGGAGAGCAAATAAAGCCCTTATGCAAATTAGTTTAGAATTGAGACCATCTGATTGATTGATGCAATTGTCATTCAAAATACACCATTCTGATTGGTTTATGTACTGTCAGTCAACAGTTCTCTATTTTACAACTTTTGCTGGGACTATCATGCATTAGTCTTCAACCAGCAAGACATTTGGTCAAGAATGCTCTTGTTATCAACTATCTGTGGCTGGTTTTGTAGGTTTTCAATTAAACTAGGGTTAGGAAGGACCTCAGTAAGTTATGGAGAGCAAATAAAGCCCTTATGCAAATTAGTTCAGAATTGAGATAATCTGATTGGTTGATGCAACTGTCATTCAAAATAAGCCATTTTGATTGGTTTATATACTGTCAGTCAACAGTTTTCTATTTTACAACTTTTGCTGGGACTATCATGCATTAGTCTTCAACCAGCAAGACAATTGGTCAAGAATGCTCTTGTTATCAACTATCTGTGGCTGGTTCTGCAGGTGTTCAATTAGACTAGGGTGAGGAAGGACCTCAGTAAGTTATGAAGAGCAAATAAAGCCCTTATGCAAATTGGTTCAGAATTGAGATCATATGATTGGTTGATGCAATTGTCATTCAAAATACACCATTCTGATTGGTTTATGTACTGTCAGTCAACAGTTCTCTATTTTACAACTTTTGCTGGGACTATCAAGCATTAGTCTTCAACCAGCAAGACAATTGGTCAAGAATGCTCTTGTTATCAACTATCTGTGGCGGGTTTTGTAGGGTTTCAATTAAACTAGGGTTAGGAAGGACCTCAGTAAGTTATGGAGAGCAAATAAAGCCCTTATGCAAATTAGTTTAGAATTAAGACCATCTGATTGGTTGATGCAATTGTCATTCAAAATAAGCCATTCTGATTGGTTTATGTACTGTCAGTCAACAGTTCTCTATTTTACAACTTTTGCTGGGACAATCATGCATTAGTCTTCAACCAGCAAGACATTTGGTAAAGAATGCTCTTGTTATCAACTATCTGTGGCTGGTTTTGTAGGTTTTCAATTAAACTAGGGTTAGGAAGGACCTCAGTAAGTTATGGAGAGCAAATAAAGCCCTTATGCAAATTAGTTTAGAATTGAGACCATCTGATTGGTTGATGCAATTGTCATTCAAAATACACCATTCTGATTGGTTTATGTACTGTCAGTCAACAGTTCTCTATTTTACAACTTTTGCTGAGACTATCATGCATTAGTCTTCAACCAGCAAGACAATTGGTCAAGAATGCTCTTGTTATCAACTATCTGTGGCTGGTTTTGTAGGTTTTCAATTAAACTAGGGTTAGGAAGGACCTCAGTAAGTTATGGAGAGCAAATAAAGCCCTTATGCAAATTAGTTTAGAATTAAGACCATCTGATTGGTTGATGCAATTGTCATTCAAAATAAGCCATTCTGATTGGTTTATGTACTGTCAGTCAACAGTTCTCTATTTTACAACTTTTGCTGGGACTATCATGCATTAGTCTTCAACCAGCAAGACATTTGGTCAAAAATGCTCTTGTTATCAACTATCTGTGGCTGGTTTTGTAGGTTTTCAATTAAACTAGGGTTAGGAAGGACCTCAGTAAGTTATGGAGAGCAAATAAAGCCCTTATGCAAATTAGTTCAGAATTGAGATCATCTGATTGGTTGATGCAACTGTCATTCAAAATAAGCCATTCTGATTGGTTTATATACTGTCAGTCAACAGTTTTCTATTTTACAACTTTTGCTGGGACTATCATGCATTAGTCTTCAACCAGCAAGACAATTTGTCAAGAACGTAGTCAACAGTTTTCTATTTTACAACTTTTGCTGGCACCATCACGCAATAGCCTTCAACCAGCAAGACAATTGGTCAAGAATGCTCTTGTTATCAACTATCTGTGGCTGGTTTTGTAGGTTTTCAATTAAACTAGGGTTAGGAAGGACCTCAGTAAGTTATGGAGAGCAAATAAAGCCCTTATGCAAATTAGTTTAGAATTAAGACCATCTGATTGGTTGATGCAATTGTCATTCAAAATAAGCCATTCTGATTGGTTTATGTACTGTCAGTCAACAGTTCTCTATTTTACAACTTTTGCTGGGACAATCATGCATTAGTCTTCAACCAGCAAGACATTTGGTAAAGAATGCTCTTGTTATCAACTATCTGTGGCTGGTTTTGTAGGTTTTCAATTAAACTAGGGTTAGGAAGGACCTCAGTAAGTTATGGAGAGCAAATAAAGCCCTTATGCAAATTAGTTTAGAATTGAGACCATCTGATTGGTTGATGCAATTGTCATTCAAAATAAGCCATTCTGATTGGTTTATGTGCTGTCAGTCAACAGTTTTCTATTTTATAACTTTTGCTGGGACCATCATGCAATAGTCTTCAACCAGCAAGACAATTGGTCAAGAATGTAGTCAACAGTTTTCTATTTTACAACTTTTGCTGGCACCATCACGCAATAGCCTTCAACCAGCAAGACAATTGGTCAAGAATGCTCTTGTTATCAACTATCTGTGGCTGGTTTTGTAGGTTTTCAATTAAACTAGGGTTAGGAAGGACCTCAGTAAGTTATGGAGAGCAAATAAAGCCCTTATGCAAATTAGTTTAGAATTAAGACCATCTGATTGGTTGATGCAATTGTCATTCAAAATAAGCCATTCTGATTGGTTTATGTACTGTCAGTCAATAGTTCTCTATTTTACAACTTTTGCTGGGACTATCATGCATTAGTATTCAACCAGCAAGACATTTGGTAAAGAATGCTCTTGTTATCAACTATCTGTGGCTGATATTGTAGGTTTTCAATTAAACTAGGGTTACGAAGGACCTCAGTAAGTTATGGAGAGCAAATAAAGCCCTTATGCAAATTAGTTCAGAATTGAGACCATCTGATTGGTTGATGCAATTGTCATTCAAAATACACCATTCTGATTGGTTTATGTACTGTCAGTCAACAGTTCTCTATTTTACAACTTTTGCTGGGACTATCATGCATTAGTCTTCAACCAGCAAGACAATTGGTCAAGAATGCTCTTGTTATCAACTATCTGTGGCTGGTTTTGTAGGTTTTCAATTAAACTAGGGTTAGGAAGGACCTCAGTAAGTTATGAAGAGCAAATAAAGCCCTTATGCAAATTAGTTTAGAATTAAGACCATCTGATTGGTTGATGCAATTGTCATTCAAAATAAGCCATTCTGATTGGTTTATGTACTGTCAGTCAACAGTTCTCTATTTTACAACTTTTGCTGGGACTATCATGCATTAGTCTTCAACCAGCAAGACATTTGGTCAAGAATGCTCCTGTTATCAACTATCTGTGGCTGGTTTTGTAGGTTTTCAATTAAACTAGGGTTAGGAAGGACCTCAGTAAGTTATGGAGAGCAAATAAAGCCCTTATGCAAATTAGTTCAGAATTGAGATCATCTGATTGGTTGATGCAACTGTCATTCAAAATAAGCCATTCTGATTGGTTTATATACTGTCAGTCAACAGTTTTCTATTTTACAACTTTTGCTGGGACTATCATGCATTAGTCTTCAACCAGCAAGACAATTGGTCAAGAATGCTCTTGTTATCAACTATCTGTGGCTGGTTCTGCAGGTGTTCAATTAAACTAGGGTTAGGAAAGACCTCAGTAAGTTATGGAGAGCAAATAAAGCCCTTATGCGAATTAGTTTAGAATAGAGACCATCTGATTGGTTGATGCAATTGTCATTCAAAATACACCATTCTGATTGGTTTATGTACTGTCAGTCAACAGTTCACTATTTTACAACTTTTGCTGGGACTATCATGCATTAGTCTTCAACCAGCAAGACAATTGGTCAAGAATGCTCTTGTTATCAACTATCTGTGGCTGGTTATGCAGGTGTTCAATTAAACTAGGGTTAGGAAAGACCTCAGTAAGTTATGGAGAGCAAATAAAGCCCTTATGCAAATTAGTTTAGAATTGAGACCATCTGATTGGTTGATGCAATTGTCATTCAAAATAAGCCATTCTAATTGGTTTATGTGCTGTCAGTCAACAGTTTTCTATTTTACAACTTTTGCTGGGACTATCATGCATTAGTCTTCAACCAGCAAGACAATTGGTCAAGAATGCTCTTGTTATCAACTATCTGTGGCTGGTTTGGTAGGTCTTCAATTAAACTAGGGTTAGGATAGACCTCAGTAAGTTATGGAGAGCAAATAAAGCCCTTATGCAAATTAGTTTAGAATTGAGACCATCTGATTGGTTGATGCAATTGTCATTCAAAATAAGCCATTCTGATTGGTTTATGTACTGTCAGTCAACAGTTCTCTATTTTACAACTTTTGCTGGGACTATCATGCATTAGTCTTCAACCAGCAAGACATTTGGTCAAAAATGCTCTTGTTATCAACTATCTGTGGCTGGTTTTGTAGGTTTTCAATTAAACTAGGGTTAGGAAGGACCTCAGTAAGTTATGGAGAGCAAATAAAGCCCTTATGCAAATTAGTTCAGAATTGAGATCATCTGATTGGTTGATGCAACTTTAATTCAAAATAAGCCATTCTGATTGGTTTATATACTGTCAGTCAACAGTTTTCTATTTTACAACTTTTGCTGGGACTATCATGCATTAGTCTTCAACCAGCAAGACAATTGGTCAAGAATGTAGTCAACAGTTTTCTATTTTACAACTTTTGCTGGCACCATCACGCAATAGCCTTCAACCAGCAAGACAATTGGTCAAGAATGCTCTTGTTATCAACTATCTGTGGCTGGTTTTGTAGGTTTTCAATTAAACTAGGGTTAGGAAGGACCTCAGTAAGTTATGGAGAGCAAATAAAGCCCTTATGCAAATTAGTTCAGAATTGAGACCATCTGATTGGTTGATGCAATTGTCATTCAAAATACACCATTCTGATTGGTTTATGTACTGTCAGTCAACAGTTCTCTATTTTACAACTTTTGCTGGGACTATCATGCATTAGTCTTCAACCAGCAAGACAATTGGTAAAGAATGCTCTTGTTATCAACTATCTGTGGCTGGTTTTGTAGGTTTTCAATTAAACTAGGGTTAGGAAGGACCTCAGTAAGTTATGGAGAGCAAATAAAGCCCTTATGCAAATTAGTTCAGAATTGAGACCATCTGATTGGTTGATGCAATTGTCATTCAAAATACACCATTCTGATTGGTTTATGTACTGTCAGTCAACAGTTCTCTATTTTACAACTTTTGCTGGGACTATCATGCATTAGTCTTCAACCAGCAAGACAATTGTTCAAGAATGCTCTTGTTATCAACTATCTGTGGCTGGTTTTGTAGGTTTTCAATTAAACTAGGGTTAGGAAGGACCTCAGTAAGTTATGGAGAGCAAATAAAGCCCTTATGCAAATTAGTTTATAATTAAGACCATCTGATTGGTTGATGCAATTGTCATTCAAAATAAGCCATTCTGATTGGTTTATGTACTGTCAGTCAACAGTTCTCTATTTTACAACTTTTGCTGGGACTATCATGCATTAGTCTTCAACCAGCAAGACATTTGGTCAAGAATGCTCTTGTTATCAACTATCTGTGGCTGGTTTTGTAGGTTTTCAATTAAACTAGGGTTAGGAAGGACCTCAGTAAGTTATGGAGAGCAAATAAAGCCCTTATGCAAATTAGTTCAGAATTGAGATCATCTGATTGGTTGATGCAACTGTCATTCAAAATAAGCCATTCTGATTGGTTTATATACTGTCAGTCAACAATTTTCTATTTTACAACTTTTGCTGGGACTATCATGCATTAGTCTTCAACCAGCAAGACAATTGGTCAAGAATGCTCTTGTTATCAACTATCTGTGGCTGGTTCTGCAGGTGTTCAATTAAACTAGGGTTAGGAAAGACCTCAGTAAGTTATGGAGAGCAAATAAAGCCCTTATGCAAATTAGTTTAGAATTGAGACCATCTGATTGGTTGATGCAATTGTCATTCAAAATAAGCCATTCTGATTGGTTTATGTGCTGTCAGTCAACAGTTTTCTATTTTATAACTTTTGCTGGGACCATCATGCAATAGTCTTCAACCAGCAAGACAATTGGTCAAGAATGTAGTCAACAGTTTTCTATTTTACAACTTTTGCTGGCACCATCACGCAATAGCCTTCAACCAGCAAGACAATTGGTCAAGAATGCTCTTGTTATCAACTATCTGTGGCTGGTTTTGTAGGTTTTCAAGTAAACTAGGGTTAGGAAGGACCTCAGTAAGTTATGGAGAGCAAATAAAGCCCTTATGCAAATTAGTTTAGAATTGAGACCATCTGATTGGTTGATGCAATTGTCATTCAAAATACACCATTCTGATTGGTTTATGTACTGTCAGTCAACAGTTCTCTATTTTACTACTTTTGCTGGGACTATCATGCATTAGTCTTCAACCAGCAAGACATTTGTTCAAGAATGCTCTTGTTATCAACTATCTGTGGCTGGTTTTGTAGGTTTTCAATTAAACTAGGGTTAGGAAGGACCTCAGTAAGTTATGGAGAGCAAATAAAGCCCTTATGCAAATTAGTTCAGAATTGAGACCATCTGATTGGTTGATGCAATTGTCATTCAAAATAAGCCATTCTGATTGGTTTATATACTGTCAGTCAACAGTTTTCTATTTTACAACTTTTGCTGGGACTATCATGCATTAGTCTTCAACCAGCAAGACAATTGGTCAAGAATGCTCTTGTTATCAACTATCTGTGGCTGGTTCTGCAGGTGTTCAATTAGACTAGGGTGAGGAAGGACCTCAGTAAGTTATGAAGAGCAAATAAAGCCCTTATGCAAATTGGTTCAGAATTGAGATCATATGATTGGTTGATGCAACTGTCATTCAAAATAAGCCATTCTGATTGGTTTATATACTGTCATTCAACAGTTTTCTATTTTACAACGTTTGCTGGGACCATCATGCAATAGTCTTCAACCAGCAAGACAATTGGTCAATAATGTTCTTGTTATCAACTATCTGTGGCTGGTTCTGCAGGTGTTCAATTAGAATAGGGTGAGGAAGGACCTCAGTAAGTTATAAAGAGCAAATAAAGCCCTTATGCAAATTAGTTCAGAATTGAGATCATCTGATTGGTTGATGCAACTGTCATTCAAAATAAGCCATTCTGATTGGTTTATGTACTGTCAGTCAACTGTTTTCTATTTTACAACTTTTTGCTGGGATTATCATGCATTAGTCTTCAACCAGCAAGACAATTGGTCAAGAATGCTCTTGTTATCAACTATCTGTGGCTGGTTTTGTAGGTTTTCAATTAAACTAGGGTTAGGAAGGACCTCAGTAAGTTATGGAGAGCAAATAAAGCCCTTATGCAAATTAGTTTAGAATTGAGACCATCTGATTGGTTGATGCAATTGTCATTCAAAATAAGCCATTCTGATTGGTTTATGTGCTGTCAGTCAACAGTTTTCTATTTTATAACTTTTGCTGGGACCATCATGCAATAGTCTTCTACCAGCAAGACAATTGGTCAAGAATGTAGTCAACAGTTTTCTATTTTACAACTTTTGCTGGCACCATCACGCAATAGCCTTCAACCAGCAAGACAATTGGTCAAGTATGTTCTTGTTATCAACTATCTGTGGCTGGTTCTGCAGGTGTTCAATTAGACTAGGGTGAGGAAGGACCTCAGTAAGTTATGGAGAGCAAATAAAGCCCTTATGCAAATTAGTTCAGAATTGAGATCATCTGATTGGTTGATGCAACTGTCATTCAAAATAAGCCATTCTGATTGGTTTATATACTGTCAGTCAACAGTTTTCTATTTTACAACTTTTGCTGGGACTATCATGCATTAGTCTTCAACCAGCAAGACAATTGGTCAAGAATGCTCTTGTTATCAACTATCTGTGGCTGGTTCTGCAGGTGTTCTATTAGACTAGGGTGAGCAAGGACCTCAGTAAGTTATGAAGAGCAAATAAAGCCCTTATGCAAATTAGTTCAGAATTGAGATCATATGATTGGTTGATGCAACTGTCATTCAAAATAAGCCATTCTGATTGGTTTATGTACTGTCAGTAAAAAGTTTTCTATTTTACAACTTTTGCTGGGACTATCATGCATTAGTCTTCAACCAGCAAGACAATTGGTCAAGAATGCTCTTGCTATCAAATATCTGTGGCTGGTTTTGTAGGTTTTCAATTAAACTAGGGTTAGAAAAGACCTCAGTAAGTTATGGAGAGCAAATAAAGCCCTTATGCAAATTAGTTTAGAATTGAGACCATCTGATTGGTTGATGCAATTGTCATTCAAAATACACCATTCTGATTGGTTTATGTACTGTCAGTCAACAGTTCTCTATTTTATAACTTTTGCTGGGACTATCATGCATTAGTCTTCAACCAGCAAGACATTTGTTCAAGAATGCTCTTGTTATCAACTATCTGTGGCTGGTTCTGCAGGTGTTCAATTAGACTAGGATGAGGAAGGACCTCAGTAAGTTATGAAGAGCAAATAAAGCCCTTATGCAAATTGGTTCAGAATTGAGATCATATGATTGGTTGATGCAACTGTCATTCAAAATAAGCCATTCTGATTGGTTTATATACTGTCAGTCAACAGTTTTCTATTTTACAACGTTTGCTGGGACCATCATGCAATAGTCTTCAACCAGCAAGACAATTGGTCAATAATGTTCTTGTTATCAACTATCTGTGGCTGGTTCTGCAGGTGTTCAATTAGAATAGGGTGAGGAAGGACCTCAGTAAGTTATAAAGAGCAAATAAAGCCCTTATGCAAATTAGTTCAGAATTGAGATCATCTGATTGGTTGATGCAACTGTCATTCAAAATAAGCCATTCTGATTGGTTTATGTACTGTCAGTCAACTGTTTTCTATTTTACAACTTTTTGCTGGGATTATCATGCATTAGTCTTCAACCAGCAAGACAATTGGTCAAGAATGCTCTTGTTATCAACTATCTGTGGCTGGTTTTGTAGGTTTTCAATTAAACTAGGGTTAGGAAGGACCTCAGTAAGTTATGGAGAGCAAATAAAGCCCTTATGCAAATTAGTTTAGAATTGAGACCATCTGATTGGTTGATGCAATTGTCATTCAAAATAAGCCATTCTGATTGGTTTATGTGCTGTCAGTCAACAGTTTTCTATTTTATAACTTTTGCTGGGACCATCATGCAATAGTCTTCTACCAGCAAGACAATTGGTCAAGAATGTAGTCAACAGTTTTCTATTTTACAACTTTTGCTGGCACCATCACGCAATAGCCTTCAACCAGCAAGACAATTGGTCAAGAATGCTCTTGTTATCAAGTATCTGTGGCTGGTTTTATAGGTTTTCAATTAAACTAGGGTTAGGAAGGACCTCAGTAAGTTATGGAGAGCAAATAAAGCCCTTATGCAAATTAGTTTAGAATTGAGACCATCTGATTGATTGATGCAATTGTCATTCAAAATACACCATTCTGATTGGTTTATGTACTGTCAGTCAACAGTTCTCTATTTTACAACTTTTGCTGGGACTATCATGCATTAGTCTTCAACCAGCAAGACATTTGGTCAAGAATGCTCTTGTTATCAACTATCTGTGGCTGGTTTTGTAGGTTTTCAATTAAACTAGGGTTAGGAAGGACCTCAGTAAGTTATGGAGAGCAAATAAAGCCCTTATGCAAATTAGTTCAGAATTGAGATAATCTGATTGGTTGATGCAACTGTCATTCAAAATAAGCCATTTTGATTGGTTTATATACTGTCAGTCAACAGTTTTCTATTTTACAACTTTTGCTGGGACTATCATGCATTAGTCTTCAACCAGCAAGACAATTGGTCAAGAATGCTCTTGTTATCAACTATCTGTGGCTGGTTCTGCAGGTGTTCAATTAGACTAGGGTGAGGAAGGACCTCAGTAAGTTATGAAGAGCAAATAAAGCCCTTATGCAAATTGGTTCAGAATTGAGATCATATGATTGGTTGATGCAATTGTCATTCAAAATACACCATTCTGATTGGTTTATGTACTGTCAGTCAACAGTTCTCTATTTTACAACTTTTGCTGGGACTATCAAGCATTAGTCTTCAACCAGCAAGACAATTGGTCAAGAATGCTCTTGTTATCAACTATCTGTGGCGGGTTTTGTAGGGTTTCAATTAAACTAGGGTTAGGAAGGACCTCAGTAAGTTATGGAGAGCAAATAAAGCCCTTATGCAAATTAGTTTAGAATTAAGACCATCTGATTGGTTGATGCAATTGTCATTCAAAATAAGCCATTCTGATTGGTTTATGTACTGTCAGTCAACAGTTCTCTATTTTACAACTTTTGCTGGGACAATCATGCATTAGTCTTCAACCAGCAAGACATTTGGTAAAGAATGCTCTTGTTATCAACTATCTGTGGCTGGTTTTGTAGGTTTTCAATTAAACTAGGGTTAGGAAGGACCTCAGTAAGTTATGGAGAGCAAATAAAGCCCTTATGCAAATTAGTTTAGAATTGAGACCATCTGATTGGTTGATGGAATTGTCATTCAAAATAAGCCATTCTGATTGGTTTATGTGCTGTCAGTCAACAGTTTTCTATTTTATAACTTTTGCTGGGACCATCATGCAATAGTCTTCAACCAGCAAGACAATTGGTCAAGAATGTAGTCAACAGTTTTCTATTTTACAACTTTTGCTGGCACCATCACGCAATAGCCTTCAACCAGCAAGACAATTGGTCAAGAATGCTCTTGTTATCAACTATCTGTGGCTGGTTTTGTAGGTTTTCAATTAAACTAGGGTTAGGAAGGACCTCAGTAAGTTATGGAGAGCAAATAAAGCCCTTATGCAAATTAGTTTAGAATTAAGACCATCTGATTGGTTGATGCAATTGTCATTCAAAATAAGCCATTCTGATTGGTTTATGTACTGTCAGTCAATAGTTCTCTATTTTACAACTTTTGCTGGGACTATCATGCATTAGTCTTCAACCAGCAAGACATTTGGTAAAGAATGCTCTTGTTATCAACTATCTGTGGCTGATATTGTAGGTTTTCAATTAAACTAGGGTTACGAAGGACCTCAGTAAGTTATGGAGAGCAAATAAAGCCCTTATGCAAATTAGTTCAGAATTGAGACCATCTGATTGGTTGATGCAATTGTCATTCAAAATACACCATTCTGATTGGTTTATGTACTGTCAGTCAACAGTTCTCTATTTTACAACTTTTGCTGGGACTATCATGCATTAGTCTTCAACCAGCAAGACAATTGGTCAAGAATGCTCTTGTTATCAACTATCTGTGGCTGGTTTTGTAGGTTTTCAATTAAACTAGGGTTAGGAAGGACCTCAGTAAGTTATGAAGAGCAAATAAAGCCCTTATGCAAATTAGTTTAGAATTAAGACCATCTGATTGGTTGATGCAATTGTCATTCAAAATAAGCCATTCTGATTGGTTTATGTACTGTCAGTCAACAGTTCTCTATTTTACAACTTTTGCTGGGACTATCATGCATTAGTCTTCAACCAGCAAGACATTTGGTCAAGAATGCTCCTGTTATCAACTATCTGTGGCTGGTTTTGTAGGTTTTCAATTAAACTAGGGTTAGGAAGGACCTCAGTAAGTTATGGAGAGCAAATAAAGCCCTTATGCAAATTAGTTCAGAATTGAGATCATCTGATTGGTTGATGCAACTGTCATTCAAAATAAGCCATTCTGATTGGTTTATATACTGTCAGTCAACAGTTTTCTATTTTACAACTTTTGCTGGGACTATCATGCATTAGTCTTCAACCAGCAAGACAATTGGTCAAGAATGCTCTTGTTATCAACTATCTGTGGCTGGTTCTGCAGGTGTTCAATTAAACTAGGGTTAGGAAAGACCTCAGTAAGTTATGGAGAGCAAATAAAGCCCTTATGCAAATTAGTTTAGAATAGAGACCATCTGATTGGTTGATGCAATTGTCATTCAAAATACACCATTCTGATTGGTTTATGTACTGTCAGTCAACAGTTCACTATTTTACAACTTTTGCTGGGACTATCATGCATTAGTCTTCAACCAGCAAGACAATTGGTCAAGAATGCTCTTATTATCAACTATCTTTGGCTGGTTATGCAGGTGTTCAATTAAACTAGGGTTAGGAAAGACCTCAGTAAGTTATGGAGAGCAAATAAAGCCCTTATGCAAATTAGTTTAGAATTGAGACCATCTGATTGGTTGATGCAATTGTCATTCAAAATAAGCCATTCTAATTGGTTTATGTACTGTCAGTCAACAGTTTTCTATTTTACAACTTTTGCTGGGACTATCATGCATTAGTCTTCAACCAGCAAGACAATTGGTCAAGAATGCTCTTGTTATCAACTATCTGTGGCTGGTTTGGTAGGTCTTCAATTAAACTAGGGTTAGGATAGACCTCAGTAAGTTATGGAGAGCAAATAAAGCCCTTATGCAAATTAGTTTAGAATTGAGACCATCTGATTGGTTGATGCAATTGTCATTCAAAATAAGCCATTCTGATTGGTTTATGTACTGTCAGTCAACAGTTCTCTATTTTACAACTTTTGCTGGGACTATCATGCATTAGTCTTCAACCAGCAAGACATTTGGTCAAAAATGCTCTTGTTATCAACTATCTGTGGCTGGTTTTGTAGGTTTTCAATTAAACTAGGGTTAGGAAGGACCTCAGTAAGTTATGGAGAGCAAATAAAGCCCTTATGCAAATTAGTTCAGAATTGAGATCATCTGATTGGTTGATGCAACTTTAATTCAAAATAAGCCATTCTGATTGGTTTATATACTGTCAGTCAACAGTTTTCTATTTTACAACTTTTGCTGGGACTATCATGCATTAGTCTTCAACCAGCAAGACAATTGGTCAAGAATGTAGTCAACAGTTTTCTATTTTACAACTTTTGCTGGCACCATCACGCAATAGCCTTCAACCAGCAAGACAATTGGTCAAGAATGCTCTTGTTATCAACTATCTGTGGCTGGTTTTGTAGGTTTTCAATTAAACTAGGGTTAGGAAGGACCTCAGTAAGTTATGGAGAGCAAATAAAGCCCTTATGCAAATTAGTTCAGAATTGAGACCATCTGATTGGTTGATGCAATTGTCATTCAAAATACACCATTCTGATTGGTTTATGTACTGTCAGTCAACAGTTCTCTATTTTACAACTTTTGCTGGGACTATCATGCATTAGTCTTCAACCAGCAAGACAATTGGTAAAGAATGCTCTTGTTATCAACTATCTGTGGCTGGTTTTGTAGGTTTTCAATTAAACTAGGGTTAGGAAGGACCTCAGTAAGTTATGGAGAGCAAATAAAGCCCTTATGCAAATTAGTTCAGAATTGAGACCATCTGATTGGTTGATGCAATTGTCATTCAAAATACACCATTCTGATTGGTTTATGTACTGTCAGTCAACAGTTCTCTATTTTACAACTTTTGCTGGGACTATCATGCATTAGTCTTCAACCAGCAAGACAATTGTTCAAGAATGCTCTTGTTATCAACTATCTGTGGCTGGTTTTGTAGGTTTTCAATTAAACTAGGGTTAGGAAGGACCTCAGTAAGTTATGGAGAGCAAATAAAGCCCTTATGCAAATTAGTTTAGAATTAAGACCATCTGATTGGTTGATGCAATTGTCATTCAAAATAAGCCATTCTGATTGGTTTATGTACTGTCAGCCAACAGTTCTCTATTTTACAACTTTTGCTGGGACTATCATGCATTAGTCTTCAACCAGCAAGACATTTGGTCAAGAATGCTCTTGTTATCAACTATCTGTGGCTGGTTTTGTAGGTTTTCAATTAAACTAGGGTTAGGAAGGACCTCAGTAAGTTATGGAGAGCAAATAAAGCCCTTATGCAAATTAGTTCAGAATTGAGATCATCTGATTGGTTGATGCAACTGTCATTCAAAATAAGCCATTTTGATTGGTTTATATACTGTCAGTCAAAAATTTTCTATTTTACAACTTTTGCTGGGACTATCATGCATTAGTCTTCAACCAGCAAGACAATTGGTCAAGAATGCTCTTGTTATCAACTATCTGTGGCTGGTTCTGCAGGTGTTCAATTAAACTAGGGTTAGGAAAGACCTCAGTAAGTTATGGAGAGCAAATAAAGCCCTTATGCAAATTAGTTTAGAATTGAGACCATCTGATTGGTTGATGCAATTGTCATTCAAAATAAGCCATTCTGATTGGTTTATGTGCTGTCAGTCAACAGTTTTCTATTTTATAACTTTTGCTGGGACCATCATGCAATAGTCTTCAACCAGCAAGACAATTGGTCAAGAATGTAGTCAACAGTTTTCTATTTTACAACTTTTGCTGGCACCATCACGCAATAGCCTTCAACCAGCAAGACAATTGGTCAAGAATGCTCTTGTTATCAACTATCTGTGGCTGGTTTTGTAGGTTTTCAAGTAAACTAGGGTTAGGAAGGACCTCAGTAAGTTATGGAGAGCAAATAAAGCCCTTATGCAAATTAGTTTAGAATTGAGACCATCTGATTGGTTGATGCAATTGTCATTCAAAATACACCATTCTGATTGGTTTATGTACTGTCAGTCAACAGTTCTCTATTTTACTACTTTTGCTGGGACTATCATGCATTAGTCTTCAACCAGCAAGACATTTGTTCAAGAATGCTCTTGTTATCAACTATCTGTGGCTGGTTTTGTAGGTTTTCAATTAAACTAGGGTTAGGAAGGACCTCAGTAAGTTATGGAGAGCAAATAAAGCCCTTATGCAAATTAGTTCAGAATTGAGACCATCTGATTGGTTGATGCAATTGTCATTCAAAATAAGCCATTCTGATTGGTTTATATACTGTCAGTCAACAGTTTTCTATTTTACAACTTTTGCTGGGACTATCATGCATTAGTCTTCAACCAGCAAGACAATTGGTCAAGAATGCTTTTGTTATCAACTATCTGTGGCTGGTTCTGCAGGTGTTCAATTAGACTAGGGTGAGGAAGGACCTCAGTAAGTTATGAAGAGCAAATAAAGCCCTTATGCAAATTGGTTCAGAATTGAGATCATATGATTGGTTGATGCAACTGTCATTCAAAATAAGCCATTCTGATTGGTTTATATACTGTCATTCAACAGTTTTCTATTTTACAACGTTTGCTGGGACCATCATGCAATAGTCTTCAACCAGCAAGACAATTGGTCAATAATGTTCTTGTTATCAACTATCTGTGGCTGGTTCTGCAGGTGTTCAATTAGAATAGGGTGAGGAAGGACCTCAGTAAGTTATAAAGAGCAAATAAAGCCCTTATGCAAATTAGTTCAGAATTGAGATCATCTGATTGGTTGATGCAACTGTCATTCAAAATAAGCCATTCTGATTGGTTTATGTACTGTCAGTCAACTGTTTCCTATTTTACAACTTTTTGCTGGGATTATCATGCATTAGTCTTCAACCAGCAAGACAATTGGTCAAGAATGCTCTTGTTATCAACTATCTGTGGCTGGTTTTGTAGGTTTTCAATTAAACTAGGGTTAGGAAGGACCTCAGTAAGTTATGGAGAGCAAATAAAGCCCTTATGCAAATTAGTTTAGAATTGAGACCATCTGATTGGTTGATGCAATTGTCATTCAAAATAAGCCATTCTGATTGGTTTATGTGCTGTCAGTCAACAGTTTTCTATTTTATAACTTTTGCTGGGACCATCATGCAATAGTCTTCTACCAGCAAGACAATTGGTCAAGAATGTAGTCAACAGTTTTCTATTTTACAACTTTTGCTGGCACCATCACGCAATAGCCTTCAACCAGCAAGACAATTGGTCAAGTATGTTCTTGTTATCAACTATCTGTGGCTGGTTCTGCAGGTGTTCAATTAGACTAGGGTGAGGAAGGACCTCAGTAAGTTATGGAGAGCAAATAAAGCCCTTATGCAAATTAGTTCAGAATTGAGATCATCTGATTGGTTGATGCAACTGTCATTCAAAATAAGCCATTCTGATTGGTTTATATACTGTCAGTCAACAGTTTTCTATTTTACAACTTTTGCTGGGACTATCATGCATTAGTCTTCAACCAGCAAGACAATTGGTCAAGAATGCTCTTGTTATCAACTATCTGTGGCTGGTTCTGCAGGTGTTCTATTAGACTAGGGTGAGCAAGGACCTCAGTAAGTTATGGAGAGCAAATAAAGCCCTTATGCAAATTAGTTCAGAATTGAGATCATCTGATTGGTTGATGCAACTGTCATTCAAAATAAGCCATTCTGATTGGTTTATGTACTGTCAGTAAAAAGTTTTCTATTTTACAACTTTTGCTGGGACTATCATGCATTAGTCTTCAACCAGCAAGACAATTGGTCAAGAATGCTCTTGCTATCAAATATCTGTGGCTGGTTTTGTAGGTTTTCAATTAAACTAGGGTTAGAAGAGACCTCAGTAAGTTATGGAGAGCAAATAAAGCCCTTATGCAAATTAGTTTAGAATTGAGACCATCTGATTGGTTGATGCAATTGTCATTCAAAATACACCATTCTGATTGGTTTATGTACTGTCAGTCAACAGTTCTCTATTTTATAACTTTTGCTGGGACTATCATGCATTAGTCTTCAACCAGCAAGACATTTGTTCAAGAATGCTCTTGTTATCAACTATCTGTGGCTGGTTCTGCAGGTGTTCAATTAGACTAGGATGAGGAAGGACCTCAGTAAGTTATGAAGAGCAAATAAAGCCCTTATGCAAATTGGTTCAGAATTGAGATCATATGATTGGTTGATGCAACTGTCATTCAAAATAAGCCATTCTGATTGGTTTATATACTGTCAGTCAACAGTTTTCTATTTTACAACGTTTGCTGGGACCATCATGCAATAGTCTTCAACCAGCAAGACAATTGGTCAATAATGTTCTTGTTATCAACTATCTGTGGCTGGTTCTGCAGGTGTTCAATTAGAATAGGGTGAGGAAGGACCTCAGTAAGTTATAAAGAGCAAATAAAGCCCTTATGCAAATTAGTTCAGAATTGAGATCATCTGATTGGTTGATGCAACTGTCATTCAAAATAAGCCATTCTGATTGGTTTATGTACTGTCAGTCAACTGTTTTCTATTTTACAACTTTTTGCTGGGATTATCATGCATTAGTCTTCAACCAGCAAGACAATTGGTCAAGAATGCTCTTGTTATCAACTATCTGTGGCTGGTTTTGTAGGTTTTCAATTAAACTAGGGTTAGGAAGGACCTCAGTAAGTTATGGAGAGCAAATAAAGCCCTTATGCAAATTAGTTCAGAATTGAGATCATCTGATTGGTTGATGCAACTGTCATTCAAAATAAGCCATTCTGATTGGTTTATGTACTGTCAGTCAACTGTTTTCTATTTTACAACTTTTTGCTGGGATTATCATGCATTAGTCTTCAACCAGCAAGACAATTGGTCAAGAATGCTCTTGTTATCAACTATCTGTGGCTGGTTTTGTAGGTTTTCAATTAAACTAGGGTTAGGAAGGACCTCAGTAAGTTATGGAGAGCAAATAAAGCCCTTATGCAAATTAGTTTAGAATTGAGACCATCTGATTGGTTGATGCAATTGTCATTCAAAATAAGCCATTCTGATTGGTTTATGTGCTGTCAGTCAACAGTTTTCTATTTTATAACTTTTGCTGGGACCATCATGCAATAGTCTTCTACCAGCAAGACAATTGGTCAAGAATGTAGTCAACAGTTTTCTATTTTACAACTTTTGCTGGCACCATCACGCAATAGCCTTCAACCAGCAAGACAATTGGTCAAGAATGCTCTTGTTATCAACTATCTGTGGCTGGTTTTATAGGTTTTCAATTAAACTAGGGTTAGGAAGGACCTCAGTAAGTTATGGAGAGCAAATAAAGCCCTTATGCAAATTAGTTTAGAATTGAGACCATCTGATTGATTGATGCAATTGTCATTCAAAATACACCATTCTGATTGGTTTATGTACTGTCAGTCAACAGTTCTCTATTTTACAACTTTTGCTGGGACTATCATGCATTAGTCTTCAACCAGCAAGACATTTGGTCAAGAATGCTCTTGTTATCAACTATCTGTGGATGGTTTTGTAGGTTTTCAATTAAACTAGGGTTAGGAAGGACCTCAGTAAGTTATGGAGAGCAAATAAAGCCCTTATGCAAATTAGTTCAGAATTGAGATAATCTGATTGGTTGATGCAACTGTCATTCAAAATAAGCCATTTTGATTGGTTTATATACTGTCAGTCAACAGTTTTCTATTTTACAACTTTTGCTGGGACTATCATGCATTAGTCTTCAACCAGCAAGACAATTGGTCAAGAATGCTCTTGTTATCAACTATCTGTGGCTGGTTCTGCAGGTGTTCAATTAGACTAGGGTGAGGAAGGACCTCAGTAAGTTATGAAGAGCAAATAAAGCCCTTATGCAAATTGGTTCAGAATTGAGATCATATGATTGGTTGATGCAATTGTCATTCAAAATACACCATTCTGATTGGTTTATGTACTGTCAGTCAACAGTTCTCTATTTTACAACTTTTGCTGGGACTATCAAGCATTAGTCTTCAACCAGCAAGACAATTGGTCAAGAATGCTCTTGTTATCAACTATCTGTGGCGGGTTTTGTAGGGTTTCAATTAAACTAGGGTTAGGAAGGACCTCAGTAAGTTATGGAGAGCAAATAAAGCCCTTATGCAAATTAGTTTAGAATTGAGACCATCTGATTGGTTGATGAAATTGTCATTCAAAATAAGCCATTCTGATTGGTTTATGTGCTGTCAGTCAACAGTTTTCTATTTTATAACTTTTGCTGGGACCATCATGCAATAGTCTTCTACCAGCAAGACAATTGGTCAAGAATGTAGTCAACAGTTTTCTATTTTACAACTTTTGCTGGCACCATCACACAATAGCCTTCAACCAGCAAGACAATTGGTCAAGAATGTTCTTGTTATCAACTATCTGTGGATGGTTCTGCAGGTGTTCAATTAGACTAGGGTGAGGAAGGACCTCAGTAAGTTATGAAGAGCAAATAAAGCCATTATGCAAATTAGTTCAGAATTGAGACCATCTGATTGGTTGATGCAACTGTCATTCAAAATAATCCATTCTGATTGGTTTATGTACCATCATTTAACAGTTTCCTATTTTACAACGTTTGCTGGGACCATCATGCAATAGTCTTCAACCAGCAAGACAATTGGTCAATAATGTTCTTGTTATCAACTTTCTGTGGCTGGTTCTGCAGTTGTTCAATTAGAATAAGGTGAGGAAGGACCTCAGTAAGTTATAAAGAGCAAATAAAGCCCGTATGCAAATTAGTTCAGAATTGAGACCATCTGATTGGTTGATGCAACTGTCATTCAAAATAAGCCATTCTGATTGGTTTATGTACTGTCAGTCAACAGTTCTCTATTTTACAACTTTTGCTGGGACTATCAAGCATTAGTCTTCAACCAGCAAGACAATTGGTCAAGAATGCTCTTGTTATCAACTATCTGTGGCTGGTTTTGTAGGTTTTCAATTAAACTAGGGTTAGGAAGGACCTCAGTAAGTTATGGAGAGCAAATAAAGCCCTTATGCAAATTAGTTCAGAATTGAGATCATCTGATTGGTTGATGCAACTGTCATTCAAAATAAGCCATTCTGATTGGTTTATATACTGTCAGTCAACAGTTTTCTATTTTACAACTTTTGCTGGGACTATCATGCATTAGTCTTCAACCAGCAAGACAATTGGTCAAGAATGCTCTTGTTATCAACTATCTGTGGCTGGTTTTGTAGGTTTTCAATTAAACTAGGGTTAGGAAGGACCTCGGTAAGTTATGGAGAGCAAATAAAGCCCTTATGTAAATTAGTTCAGAATTGAGACCATCTGATTGGTTGATGCAATTGTCATTTAAAAAAGCCATTCTGATTGGTTTATGTACTGTCAGTCTTACAGTTCTCTATTTTACAACTTTTGCTGGGACTATCATGCATTAGTCTTCAACCAGCAAGACATTTGGTCAAGAATGCTCTTGTTATCAACTATCTGTGGCTGGTTTTGTAGGTTTTCAATTAAACTAGGGTTAGGAAGGACCTCAGTAAGTTATGGAGAGCAAATAAAGCCCTTATGCAAATTAGTTCAGAATTGAGATCATCTGATTGGTTGATGCAACCGTCATTCAAAATAAGCCATTCTGATTGGTTTATATACTGTCAGTCAACAGTTTTCTATTTTACAACTTTTGCTGGGACTATCATGCATTAGTCTTCAACCAGCAAGACAATTGGTCAAGAATGCTCTTGTTATCAACTATCTGTGGCTGGTTTTGTAGGGTTTCAATTAAACTAGGGTTAGGAAGGACCTCAGTAAGTTATGGAGAGCAAATAAAGCCCTTATGCAAATTAGTTCAGAATTGAGATCATCTGATTGGTTGATGCAACTGTCATTCAAAATAAGCCATTCTGATTGGTTTATATACTGTCAGTCAACAGTTTTCTATGTTACAACTTTTGCTGGGACTATCATGCATTAGTCTTCAACCAGCAAGACAATTGGTCAAGAATGTAGTCAACAGTTTTCTATTTTACAACTTTTGCTGGCACCATCACGCAATAGCCTTCAACCAGCAAGACAATTGGTCAAGAATGCTCTTGTTATCAACTATCTGTGGCTGGTTTTATAGGTTTTCAATTAAACTAGGGTTAGGAAGGACCTCAGTAAGTTATGGAGAGCAAATAAAGCCCTTATGCAAATTAGTTTAGAATTGAGACCATCTGATTGGTTGATGCAATTGTCATTCAAAATAAGCCATTCTGATTGGTTTATGTACTGTCAGTCAACAGTTCTCTATTTTACAACTTTTGCTGGGACTATCATGCATTAGTCTTCAACCAGCAAGACATTTGGTCAAGAATGCTCTTGTTATCAACTATCTGTGGCTGGTTTTGTAGGTTTTCAATTAAACTAGGGTTAGGAAGGACCTCAGTAAGTTATGAAGAGCAAATAAAGCCCTTATGCAAATTGGTTCAGAATTGAGATCATATGATTGGTTGATGCAACTGTCATTCAAAATAAGCCATTCTGATTGGTTTATATACTGTCAGTCAACAGTTTTCTATTTTACAACGTTTGCTGGGACCATCATGCAATAGTCTTCAACCAGCAAGACAATTGGTCAATAATGTTCTTGTTATCAACTATCTGTGGCTGGTTCTGCAGGTGTTCAATTAGAATAGGGTGAGGAAGGACCTCAGTAAGTTATAAAGAGCAAATAAAGCCCTTATGCAAATTAGTTCAGAATTGAGACCATCTGATTGGTTGATGCAACTGTCATTCAAAATAGGCCATTCTGATTGGTTTATGTACTGTTAGTCAACAGTTCTCTATTTTACAACTTTTGCTGGGACTATCAAGCATTAGTCTTCAACCAGCAAGACAATTGGTCAAGAATGCTCTTGTTATCAACTATCTGTGGCTGGTTTTGTAGGTTTTCAATTAAACTAGGGTTAGGAAGGACCTCAGTAAGTTATGGAGAGCAAATAAAGCCCTTATGCAAATTAGTTTAGAATTAAGACCATCTGATAGGTTGATGCAATTGTCATTCAAAATAAGCCATTCTGATTGGTTTATGTACTGTCAGTCAATAGTTCTCTATTTTACAACTTTTGCTGGGACTATCATGCATTAGTCTTCAACCAGCAAGACATTTGGTAAAGAATGCTCTTGTTATCAACTATCTGTGGCTGGTTCTGCAGGTGTTCAATTAAACTAGGGTTAGGAAAGACCTCAGTAAGTTATGGAGAGCAAATAAAGCCCTTATGCAAATTAGTTTAGAATAGAGACCATCTGATTGGTTGATGCAATTGTCATTCAAAATAAGCCATTCTGATTGGTTTATGTACTGTCAGTCAACAGTTCTCTATTTTACAACTTTTGCTGGGACTATCATGCATTAGTCTTCAACCAGAAAGACAATTGGTCAAGAATGCTCTTGTTATCAACTATCTGTGGCTGGTTCTGCAGGTGTTCAATTAGACTAGGGTGAGGAAGGACCTCAGTAAGTTATGAAGAGCAAATAAAGCCCTTATGCAAATTGGTTCAGAATTGAGATCATATGATTGGTTGATGCAACTGTCATTCAAAATAAGCCATTCTGATTGGTTTATGTACTGTCAGTCAACAGTTTTCTATTTTACAACTTTTGCTGGGACTATCATGCATTAGTCTTCAACCAGCAAGACAATTGGTCAAGAATGCTCTTGTTATCAACTATCTGTGGCTGGTTTGGTAGGTTTTCAATTAAACTAGGGTTAGGAAAGACCTCAGTAAGTTATGGAGAGCAAATAAAGCCCTTATGCAAATTAGTTTAGAATTGAGACCATCTGATTGGTTGATGCAATTGTCATTCAAAATAAGCCATTCTGATTGGTTTATGTGCTGTCAGTCAACAGTTTTCTATTTTATAACTTTTGCTGGGACCATCATGCAATAGTCTTCTACCAGCAAGACAATTGGTCAAGAATGTAGTCAACAGTTTTCTATTTTACAACTTTTGCTGGCACCATCACGCAATAGCCTTCAACCAACAAGACAATTGGTCAAGAATGTTCTTGTTATCAACTATCTGTGGCTGGTTCTGCAGGTGTTCAATTAGACTAGGGTGAGGAAGGACCTCAGTAAGTTATGAAGAGCAAATAAAGCCATTATGCAAATTAGTTCAGAATTGAGACCATCTGATTGGTTGATGCAACTGTCATTCAAAATAAGCCATTCTGATTGGTTTATGTACCATCAGTCAACAGTTTCCTATTTTACAACGTTTGCTGGGACCATCATGCAATAGTCTTCAACCAGCAAGACAATTGGTCAATAATGTTCTTGTTATCAACTATCTGTGGCTTGTTCTGCAGTTGTTCAATTAGAATAGGGTGAGGAAGGACCTCAGTAAGTTATAAAGAGCAAATAAAGCCCTTATGCAAATTAGTTTAGAATTGAGACCATCTGATTGGTTGATGCAATTGTCATTCAAAATAAGCCATTCTGATTGGTTTATGTGCTGTCAGTCAACAGTTTTCTATTTTATAACTTTTGCTGGGACCATCATGCAATAGTCTTCTACCAGCAAGACAATTGGTCAAGAATGTATTGGTCAAGAATGTAGTCAACAGTTTTCTATTTTACAACTTTTGCTGGCACCATCACGCAATAGCCTTCAACCAGCAAGACAATTGGTCAAGAATGTTCTTGTTATCAACTATCTGTGGCTGGTTCTGCAGGTGTTCAATTAAACTAGGGTTAGGAAAGACCTCAGTAAGTTATGGAGAGCAAATAAAGCCCTTATGCAAATTAGTTTAGAATTGAGACCATCTGATTGGTTGATGCAATTGTCATTCAAAATAAGCCATTCTGATTGGTTTATGTACTGTTAGTCAACAGTTCTCTATTTTACAACTTTTGCTGGGACTATCATGCATTAGTCTTCAACCAGCAAGACAATTGGTCAAGAATGCTCTTGTTATTAACTATCTGTTGCTGGTTTTATAGGTTTTCAATTAAACTAGGGTTAGGAAGGACCTCTGTAAGTTATGGAGAGCAAATAAAGCCCTTATGCAAATTAGTTTAGAATTGAGACCATCTGATTGGTTGATGCAATTGTCATTCAAAATACACCATTCTGATTGGTTTATGTACTGTCAGTCAACAGTTCTCTATTTTACAACTTTTGCTGGGACTATCATGCATTAGTCTTCAACCAGCAAGACAATTGGTCAAGAATGCTCTTGTTATCAACTATCTGTGGCTGGTTTTGTAGGTTTTCAATTAAACTAGGGTTAGGAAGAACCTCAGTAAGTTATGGAGAGGAAATAAAGCCCTTATGCAAATTAGTTCAGAATTGAGATCATCTGATTGGTTGATGCAACTGTCATTCAAAATAAGCCATTCTGATTGGTTTATATACTGTCAGTCAACAGTTCTCTATTTTACAACTTTTGCTGGGACTATCATGCATTAGTCTTTAACCAGCAAGACATTTGGTCAAGAATGCTCTTGTTATCAACTATCTGTGGCTGGTTCTGCAGGTGTTCAATTAAACTAGGGTTAGGAAAGACCTCAGTAAGTTATGGAGAGCAAATAAAGCCCTTATGCAAATTAGTTTAGAATAGAGACCATCTGATTGGTTGATGCAATTGTCATTCAAAATAAGCCATTCTGATTGGTTTATGTACTGTCAGTCAACAGTTCTCTATTTTACAACTTTTGCTGGGACTATCATGCATTAGTCTTCAACCAGAAAGACAATTGGTCAAGAATGCTCTTGTTATCAACTATCTGTGGCTGGTTCTGCAGGTGTTCAATTAGACTAGGGTGAGGAAGGACCTCAGTAAGTTATGAAGAGCAAATAAAGCCCTTATGCAAATTGGTTCAGAATTGAGATCATATGATTGGTTGATGCAACTGTCATTCAAAATAAGCCATTCTGATTGGTTTATGTACTGTCAGTCAACAGTTTTCTATTTTACAACTTTTGCTGGGACTATCATGCATTAGTCTTCAACCAGCAAGACAATTGGTCAAGAATGCTCTTGTTATCAACTATCTGTGGCTGGTTTGGTAGGTTTTCAATTAAACTAGGGTTAGGAAAGACCTCAGTAAGTTATGGAGAGCAAATAAAGCCCTTATGCAAATTAGTTTAGAATTGAGACCATCTGATTGGTTGATGCAATTGTCATTCAAAATAAGCCATTCTGATTGGTTTATGTACTGTCAGTCAACAGTTCTCTATTTTACAACTTTTGCTGGGACTATCATGCCTTAGTCTTCAACCAGCAAGACATTTGGTCAAGAATGCTCTTGTTATCAACTATCTGTGGCTGGTTTTGTAGGTTTTCAATTAAACTAGGGTTAGGAAGGACCTCAGTAAGTTATGGAGAGCAAATAAAGCCCTTATGCAAATTAGTTCAGAATTGAGATCATCTGATTGGTTGATGCAACTGTCATTCAAAATAAGCCATTCTGATTGGTTTATATACTGTCAGTCAACAGTTTTCTTTTTTACAACTTTTGCTGGGACTATCATGCATTAGTCTTCAACCAGAAAGACAATTGGTCAAGAATTCTCTTGTTATCAACTATGTGTGGCTGGTTCTGCAGGTGTTCAATTAGACTAGGGTGAGGAAGGACCTCAGTAAGTTATGAAGAGCAAATAAAGCCCTTATGCAAATTGGTTCAGAATTGAGATCATATGATTGGTTGATGCAACTGTCATTCAAAATAAGCCATTCTGATTGGTTTATGTACTGTCAGTCAACAGTTTTCTATTTTACAACTTTTGCTGGGACTATCATGCATTAGTCTTCAACCAGCAAGACAATTGGTCAAGAATGCTCTTGTTATCAACTATCTGTGGCTGGTTTGGTAGGTTTTCAATTAAACTAGGGTTAGGAAAGACCTCAGTAAGTTATGGAGAGCAAATAAAGCCCTTATGCAAATTAGTTTAGAATTGAGACCATCTGATTGGTTGATGCAATTGTCATTCAAAATAAGCCATTCTGATTGGTTTATGTGCTGTCAGTCAACAGTTTTCTATTTTATAACTTTTGCTGGGACCATCATGCAATAGTCTTCTACCAGCAAGACAATTGGTCAAGAATGTAGTCAACAGTTTTCTATTTTACAACTTTTGCTGGCACCATCACGCAATAGCCTTCAACCAACAAGACAATTGGTCAAGAATGTTCTTGTTATCAACTATCTGTGGCTGGTTCTGCAGGTGTTCAATTAGACTAGGGTGAGGAAGGACCTCAGTAAGTTATGAAGAGCAAATAAAGCCATTATGCAAATTAGTTCAGAATTGAGACCATCTGATTGGTTGATGCAACTGTCATTCAAAATAAGCCATTCTGATTGGTTTATGTACCATCAGTCAACAGTTTCCTATTTTACAACGTTTGCTGGGACCATCATGCAATAGTCTTCAACCAGCAAGACAATTGGTCAATAATGTTCTTGTTATCAACTATCTGTGGCTTGTTCTGCAGTTGTTCAATTAGAATAGGGTGAGGAAGGACCTCAGTAAGTTATAAAGAGCAAATAAAGCCCTTATGCAAATTAGTTTAGAATTGAGACCATCTGATTGGTTGATGCAATTGTCATTCAAAATAAGCCATTCTGATTGGTTTATGTGCTGTCAGTCAACAGTTTTCTATTTTATAACTTTTGCTGGGACCATCATGCAATAGTCTTCTACCAGCAAGACAATTGGTCAAGAATGTATTGGTCAAGAATGTAGTCAACAGTTTTCTATTTTACAACTTTTGCTGGCACCATCACGCAATAGCCTTCAACCAGCAAGACAATTGGTCAAGAATGTTCTTGTTATCAACTATCTGTGGCTGGTTCTGCAGGTGTTCAATTAGACTAGGGTGAGGAAGGACCTCAGTAAGTTATGAAGAGCAAATAAAGCCATTATGCAAATTAGTTTAGAATTAAGACCATCTGATTGGTTGATGCAATTGTCATTCAAAATAAGCCATTCTGATTGGTTTATGTACTGTCAGTCAACAGTTCTCTATTTTACAACTTTTGCTGGGACTATCATGCATTAGTCTTCAACCAGCAAGACATTTGGTCAAGAATGCTCTTGTTATCAACTATCTGTGGCTGGTTTTGTAGGTTTTCAATTAAACTAGGGTTAGGAAGGACCTCAGTAAGTTATGGAGAGCAAATAAAGCCCTTATGCAAATTGGTTCAGAATTGAGATCATCTGATTGGTTGATGCAACTGTCATTTAAAATAAGTCATTCTGATTGGTTTATGTACTGTCAGTCAACAGTTTTCTATTTTACAACTTTTGCTGGGACTATCATGCATTAGTCTTCAACCAGCAAGACAATTGGTCAAGAATGCTCTTGTTATCAACTATCTGTGGCTGGTTTTGTAGGTTTTCAATTAAACTAGGGTTAGGAAGGACCTCAGTAAGTTATGGAGAGCAAATAAAGCCCTTATGCAAATTAGTTCAGAATTGAGATCATCTGATTGGTTGATGCAACTGTCATTCAAAATAAGCCATTCTGATTGGTTTATATACTGTCAGTCAACAGTTTTCTTTTTTACAACTTTTGCTGGGACTATCATGCATTAGTCTTCAACCAGAAAGACAATTGGTCAAGAATTCTCTTGTTATCAACTATGTGTGGCTGGTTCTGCAGGTGTTCAATTAGACTAGGGTGAGGAAGGACCTCAGTAAGTTATGAAGAGCAAATAAAGCCCTTATGCAAATTGGTTCAGAATTGAGATCATATGATTGGTTGATGCAACTGTCATTCAAAATAAGCCATTCTGATTGGTTTATGTACTGTCAGTCAACAGTTTTCTATTTTACAACTTTTGCTGGGACTATCATGCATTAGTCTTCAACCAGCAAGACAATTGGTCAAGAATGCTCTTGTTATCAACTATCTGTGGCTGGTTTGGTAGGTTTTCAATTAAACTAGGGTTAGGAAAGACCTCAGTAAGTTATGGAGAGCAAATAAAGCCCTTATGCAAATTAGTTTAGAATTGAGACCATCTGATTGGTTGATGCAATTGTCATTCAAAATAAGCCATTCTGATTGGTTTATGTGCTGTCAGTCAACAGTTTTCTATTTTATAACTTTTGCTGGGACCATCATGCAATAGTCTTCTACCAGCAAGACAATTGGTCAAGAATGTAGTCAACAGTTTTCTATTTTACAACTTTTGCTGGCACCATCACGCAATAGCCTTCAACCAACAAGACAATTGGTCAAGAATGTTCTTGTTATCAACTATCTGTGGCTGGTTCTGCAGGTGTTCAATTAGACTAGGGTGAGGAAGGACCTCAGTAAGTTATGAAGAGCAAATAAAGCCATTATGCAAATTAGTTCAGAATTGAGACCATCTGATTGGTTGATGCAACTGTCATTCAAAATAAGCCATTCTGATTGGTTTATGTACCATCAGTCAACAGTTTCCTATTTTACAACGTTTGCTGGGACCATCATGCAATAGTCTTCAACCAGCAAGACAATTGGTCAATAATGTTCTTGTTATCAACTATCTGTGGCTTGTTCTGCAGTTGTTCAATTAGAATAGGGTGAGGAAGGACCTCAGTAAGTTATAAAGAGCAAATAAAGCCCTTATGCAAATTAGTTTAGAATTGAGACCATCTGATTGGTTGATGCAATTGTCATTCAAAATAAGCCATTCTGATTGGTTTATGTGCTGTCAGTCAACAGTTTTCTATTTTATAACTTTTGCTGGGACCATCATGCAATAGTCTTCTACCAGCAAGACAATTGGTCAAGAATGTATTGGTCAAGAATGTAGTCAACAGTTTTCTATTTTACAACTTTTGCTGGCACCATCACGCAATAGCCTTCAACCAGCAAGACAATTGGTCAAGAATGTTCTTGCTATCAACTATCTGTGGCTGGTTCTGCAGGTGTTCAATTAGACTAGGGTGAGGAAGGACCTCAGTAAGTTATGAAGAGCAAATAAAGCCATTATGCAAATTAGTTTAGAATTAAGACCATCTGATTGGTTGATGCAATTGTCATTCAAAATAAGCCATTCTGATTGGTTTATGTACTGTCAGTCAACAGTTCTCTATTTTACAACTTTTGCTGGGACTATCATGCATTAGTCTTCAACCAGCAAGACATTTGGTCAAGAATGCTCTTGTTATCAACTATCTGTGGCTGGTTTTGTAGGTTTTCAATTAAACTAGGGTTAGGAAGGACCTCAGTAAGTTATGGAGAGCAAATAAAGCCCTTATGCAAATTGGTTCAGAATTGAGATCATCTGATTGGTTGATGCAACTGTCATTTAAAATAAGTCATTCTGATTGGTTTATGTACTGTCAGTCAACAGTTTTCTATTTTACAACTTTTGCTGGGACTATCATGCATTAGTCTTCAACCAGCAAGACAATTGGTCAAGAATGCTCTTGTTATCAACTATCTGTGGCTGGTTTGGTAGGTTTTCAATTAAACTAGGGTTAGGAAAGACCTCAGTAAGTTATGGAGAGCAAATAAAGCCCTTATGCAAATTAGTTTAGAATTGAGACCATCTGATTGGTTGATGCAATTGTCATTCAAAATAAGCCATTCTGATTGGTTTATATACTGTCAGTCAACAGTTTTCTATTTTACAACTTTTGCTGGGACTATCATGCATTAGTCTTCAACCAGCAAGACAATTGGTCAAGAATGCTCTTGTTATCAACTATCTGTGGCTGGTTCTGCAGGTGTTCAATTAAACTAGGGTTAGGAAAGACCTCAGTAAGTTATGGAGAGCAAATAAAGCCCTTATGCAAATTAGTTTAGAATTGAGACCATCTGATTGGTTGATGCAATTGTCATTCAAAATAAGCCATTCTGATTGGTTTATGTACTGTCAGTCAACAGTTCTCTATTTTACAACTTTTGCTGGGACTATCATGCATTAGTCTTTAACCAGCAAGACATTTGGTCAAGAATGCTCTTGTTATCAACTATCTGTGGCTGGTTTTGTAGGTTTTCAATTAAACTAGGGTTAGGAAGGACCTGAGTAAGTTATGGAGAGCAAATAAAGCCCTTATGCAAATTAGTTCAGAATTGAGATCATCTGATTGGTTGATGCAACTGTCATTCAAAATAAGCCATTCTGATTGGTTTATATACTGTCAGTCAACAGTTTTCTATTTTACAACTTTTGCTGGGACTATCATGCATTAGTCTTCAACCAGAAAGACAATTGGTCAAGAATGATCTTGTTATCAACTATCTGTGGCTGGTTCTGCAGGTGTTCAATTAGACTAGGGTGAGGAAGGACCTCAGTAAGTTATGAAGAGCAAATAAAGCCCTTATGCAAATTAGTTTAGAACTGAGACCATCTGATTGGTTGATGCAATTGTCATTCAAAATAAGCCATTCTGATTGGTTTATGTACTGTCAGTCAACAGTTCTCTATTTTACAACTTTTGCTGGGACTATCATGCATTAGTCTTCAACCAGCAAGACAATTGGTCAAGAATGCTCTTGTTATCAACTATCTGTGGCTAGTTTTATAGGTTTTCAATTAAACTAGGGTTAGGAAGGACCTCAGTAAGTTATGGAGAGCAAATAAAAGCCTTTATGCAAATTTGTTTAGAATTGAGACCATCTGATTGGTTGATGCAATTGTCATTCAAAATACACCATTCTGATTGGTTTATGTACTGTCAGTCAACAGTTCTCTATTTTACAACTTTTGCTGGGACTATCATGCATTAGTCTTCAACCAGCAAGACAATTGGTCAAAAATGCTCTTGTTATCAACTATCTGTGGCTGGTTTTGTAGGTTTTCAATTAAACTAGGGTTAGGAAGGACCTCAGTAAGTTATGGAGAGCAAATAAAGCCCTTATGCAAATTAGTTTAGAATTAAGACCATCTGATTGGTTGATGCAATTGTCATTCAAAATAAGCCATTCTGATTGGTTTATGTACTGTCAGTCAACAGTTCTCTATTTTACAACTTTTGCTGGGACTATCATGCCTTAGTCTTCAACCAGCAAGACATTTGGTCAAGAATGCTCTTGTTATCAACTATCTGTGGCTGGTTTTGTAGGTTTTCAATTAAACTAGGGTTAGGAAGGACCTCAGTAAGTTATGGAGAGCAAATAAAGCACTTATGCAAATTAGTTCAGAATTGAGATCATCTGATTGGTTAATGCAACTGTCATTCAAAATAAGCCATTCTGATTGGTTTATATACTGTCAGTCAACAGTTTTCTATTTTACAACTTTTGCTGGGACTATCATGCATTAGTCTTCAACCAGAAAGACAATTGGTCAAGAATGCTCTTGTTATCAACTATCTGTGGCTGGTTTTGTAGGTTTTCAAGTAAACTAGGGTTAGGAAGGACCTCAGTAAGTTATGGAGAGCAAATAAAGCCCTTATGCAAATTAGTTTAGAATTGAGACCATCTGATTGGTTGATGCAATTGTCATTCAAAATACACCATTCTGATTGGTTTATGTACTGTCAGTCAACAGTTCTCTATTTTACTACTTTTGCTGGGACTATCATGCATTAGTCTTCAACCAGCAAGACATTTGTTCAAGAATGCTCTTGTTATCAACTATCTGTGGCTGGTTTTGTAGGTTTTCAATTAAACTAGGGTTAGGAAGGACCTCAGTAAGTTATGGAGAGCAAATAAAGCCCTTATGCAAATTAGTTCAGAATTGAGACCATCTGATTGGTTGATGCAATTGTCATTCAAAATAAGCCATTCTGATTGGTTTATATACTGTCAGTCAACAGTTTTCTATTTTACAACTTTTGCTGGGACTATCATGCATTAGTCTTCAACCAGCAAGACAATTGGTCAAGAATGCTCTTGTTATCAACTATCTGTGGCTGGTTCTGCAGGTGTTCAATTAGACTAGGGTGAGGAAGGACCTCAGTAAGTTATGAAGAGCAAATAAAGCCCTTATGCAAATTGGTTCAGAATTGAGATCATATGATTGGTTGATGCAACTGTCATTCAAAATAAGCCATTCTGATTGGTTTATATACTGTCATTCAACAGTTTTCTATTTTACAACGTTTGCTGGGACCATCATGCAATAGTCTTCAACCAGCAAGACAATTGGTCAATAATGTTCTTGTTATCAACTATCTGTGGCTGGTTCTGCAGGTGTTCAATTAGAATAGGGTGAGGAAGGACCTCAGTAAGTTATAAAGAGCAAATAAAGCCCTTATGCAAATTAGTTCAGAATTGAGATCATCTGATTGGTTGATGCAACTGTCATTCAAAATAAGCCATTCTGATTGGTTTATGTACTGTCAGTCAACTGTTTCCTATTTTACAACTTTTTGCTGGGATTATCATGCATTAGTCTTCAACCAGCAAGACAATTGGTCAAGAATGCTCTTGTTATCAACTATCTGTGGCTGGTTTTGTAGGTTTTCAATTAAACTAGGGTTAGGAAGGACCTCAGTAAGTTATGGAGAGCAAATAAAGCCCTTATGCAAATTAGTTTAGAATTGAGACCATCTGATTGGTTGATGCAATTGTCATTCAAAATAAGCCATTCTGATTGGTTTATGTGCTGTCAGTCAACAGTTTTCTATTTTATAACTTTTGCTGGGACCATCATGCAATAGTCTTCTACCAGCAAGACAATTGGTCAAGAATGTAGTCAACAGTTTTCTATTTTACAACTTTTGCTGGCACCATCACGCAATAGCCTTCAACCAGCAAGACAATTGGTCAAGTATGTTCTTGTTATCAACTATCTGTGGCTGGTTCTGCAGGTGTTCAATTAGACTAGGGTGAGGAAGGACCTCAGTAAGTTATGGAGAGCAAATAAAGCCCTTATGCAAATTAGTTCAGAATTGAGATCATCTGATTGGTTGATGCAACTGTCATTCAAAATAAGCCATTCTGATTGGTTTATATACTGTCAGTCAACAGTTTTCTATTTTACAACTTTTGCTGGGACTATCATGCATTAGTCTTCAACCAGCAAGACAATTGGTCAAGAATGCTCTTGTTATCAACTATCTGTGGCTGGTTCTGCAGGTGTTCTATTAGACTAGGGTGAGCAAGGACCTCAGTAAGTTATGGAGAGCAAATAAAGCCCTTATGCAAATTAGTTCAGAATTGAGATCATCTGATTGGTTGATGCAACTGTCATTCAAAATAAGCCATTCTGATTGGTTTATGTACTGTCAGTAAAAAGTTTTCTATTTTACAACTTTTGCTGGGACTATCATGCATTAGTCTTCAACCAGCAAGACAATTGGTCAAGAATGCTCTTGCTATCAAATATCTGTGGCTGGTTTTGTAGGTTTTCAATTAAACTAGGGTTAGAAAAGACCTCAGTAAGTTATGGAGAGCAAATAAAGCCCTTATGCAAATTAGTTTAGAATTGAGACCATCTGATTGGTTGATGCAATTGTCATTCAAAATACACCATTCTGATTGGTTTATGTACTGTCAGTCAACAGTTCTCTATTTTATAACTTTTGCTGGGACTATCATGCATTAGTCTTCAACCAGCAAGACATTTGTTCAAGAATGCTCTTGTTATCAACTATCTGTGGCTGGTTCTGCAGGTGTTCAATTAGACTAGGATGAGGAAGGACCTCAGTAAGTTATGAAGAGCAAATAAAGCCCTTATGCAAATTGGTTCAGAATTGAGATCATATGATTGGTTGATGCAACTGTCATTCAAAATAAGCCATTCTGATTGGTTTATATACTGTCAGTCAACAGTTTTCTATTTTACAACGTTTGCTGGGACCATCATGCAATAGTCTTCAACCAGCAAGACAATTGGTCAATAATGTTCTTGTTATCAACTATCTGTGGCTGGTTCTGCAGGTGTTCAATTAGAATAGGGTGAGGAAGGACCTCAGTAAGTTATAAAGAGCAAATAAAGCCCTTATGCAAATTAGTTCAGAATTGAGATCATCTGATTGGTTGATGCAACTGTCATTCAAAATAAGCCATTCTGATTGGTTTATGTACTGTCAGTCAACTGTTTTCTATTTTACAACTTTTTGCTGGGATTATCATGCATTAGTCTTCAACCAGCAAGACAATTGGTCAAGAATGCTCTTGTTATCAACTATCTGTGGCTGGTTTTGTAGGTTTTCAATTAAACTAGGGTTAGGAAGGACCTCAGTAAGTTATGGAGAGCAAATAAAGCCCTTATGCAAATTAGTTTAGAATTGAGACCATCTGATTGGTTGATGCAATTGTCATTCAAAATAAGCCATTCTGATTGGTTTATGTGCTGTCAGTCAACAGTTTTCTATTTTATAACTTTTGCTGGGACCATCATGCAATAGTCTTCTACCAGCAAGACAATTGGTCAAGAATGTAGTCAACAGTTTTCTATTTTACAACTTTTGCTGGCACCATCACGCAATAGCCTTCAACCAGCAAGACAATTGGTCAAGAATGCTCTTGTTATCAACTATCTGTGGCTGGTTTTATAGGTTTTCAATTAAACTAGGGTTAGGAAGGACCTCAGTAAGTTATGGAGAGCAAATAAAGCCCTTATGCAAATTAGTTTAGAATTGAGACCATCTGATTGATTGATGCAATTGTCATTCAAAATACACCATTCTGATTGGTTTATGTACTGTCAGTCAACAGTTCTCTATTTTACAACTTTTGCTGGGACTATCATGCATTAGTCTTCAACCAGCAAGACATTTGGTCAAGAATGCTCTTGTTATCAACTATCTGTGGATGGTTTTGTAGGTTTTCAATTAAACTAGGGTTAGGAAGGACCTCAGTAAGTTATGGAGAGCAAATAAAGCCCTTATGCAAATTAGTTCAGAATTGAGATAATCTGATTGGTTGATGCAACTGTCATTCAAAATAAGCCATTTTGATTGGTTTATATACTGTCAGTCAACAGTTTTCTATTTTACAACTTTTGCTGGGACTATCATGCATTAGTCTTCAACCAGCAAGACAATTGGTCAAGAATGCTCTTGTTATCAACTATCTGTGGCTGGTTCTGCAGGTGTTCAATTAGACTAGGGTGAGGAAGGACCTCAGTAAGTTATGAAGAGCAAATAAAGCCCTTATGCAAATTGGTTCAGAATTGAGATCATATGATTGGTTGATGCAATTGTCATTCAAAATACACCATTCTGATTGGTTTATGTACTGTCAGTCAACAGTTCTCTATTTTACAACTTTTGCTGGGACTATCAAGCATTAGTCTTCAACCAGCAAGACAATTGGTCAAGAATGCTCTTGTTATCAACTATCTGTGGCGGGTTTTGTAGGGTTTCAATTAAACTAGGGTTAGGAAGGACCTCAGTAAGTTATGGAGAGCAAATAAAGCCCTTATGCAAATTAGTTTAGAATTGAGACCATCTGATTGGTTGATGAAATTGTCATTCAAAATAAGCCATTCTGATTGGTTTATGTGCTGTCAGTCAACAGTTTTCTATTTTATAACTTTTGCTGGGACCATCATGCAATAGTCTTCTACCAGCAAGACAATTGGTCAAGAATGTAGTCAACAGTTTTCTATTTTACAACTTTTGCTGGCACCATCACACAATAGCCTTCAACCAGCAAGACAATTGGTCAAGAATGTTCTTGTTATCAACTATCTGTGGATGGTTCTGCAGGTGTTCAATTAGACTAGGGTGAGGAAGGACCTCAGTAAGTTATGAAGAGCAAATAAAGCCATTATGCAAATTAGTTCAGAATTGAGACCATCTGATTGGTTGATGCAACTGTCATTCAAAATAATCCATTCTGATTGGTTTATGTACCATCATTTAACAGTTTCCTATTTTACAACGTTTGCTGGGACCATCATGCAATAGTCTTCAACCAGCAAGACAATTGGTCAATAATGTTCTTGTTATCAACTTTCTGTGGCTGGTTCTGCAGTTGTTCAATTAGAATAAGGTGAGGAAGGACCTCAGTAAGTTATAAAGAGCAAATAAAGCCCGTATGCAAATTAGTTCAGAATTGAGACCATCTGATTGGTTGATGCAACTGTCATTCAAAATAAGCCATTCTGATTGGTTTATGTACTGTCAGTCAACAGTTCTCTATTTTACAACTTTTGCTGGGACTATCAAGCATTAGTCTTTAACCAGCAAGACAATTGGTCAAGAATGCTCTTGTTATCAACTATCTGTGGCTGGTTTTGTAGGTTTTCAATTAAACTAGGGTTAGGAAGGACCTCAGTAAGTTATGGAGAGCAAATAAAGCCCTTATGCAAATTAGTTCAGAATTGAGATCATCTGATTGGTTGATGCAACTGTCATTCAAAATAAGCCATTCTGATTGGTTTATATACTGTCAGTCAACAGTTTTCTATTTTACAACTTTTGCTGGGACTATCATGCATTAGTCTTCAACCAGCAAGACAATTGGTCAAGAATGCTCTTGTTATCAACTATCTGTGGCTGGTTTTGTAGGTTTTCAATTAAACTAGGGTTAGGAAGGACCTCGGTAAGTTATGGAGAGCAAATAAAGCCCTTATGTAAATTAGTTCAGAATTGAGACCATCTGATTGGTTGATGCAATTGTCATTTAAAAAAGCCATTCTGATTGGTTTATGTACTGTCAGTCTTACAGTTCTCTATTTTACAACTTTTGCTGGGACTATCATGCATTAGTCTTCAACCAGCAAGACATTTGGTCAAGAATGCTCTTGTTATCAACTATCTGTGGCTGGTTTTGTAGGTTTTCAATTAAACTAGGGTTAGGAAGGACCTCAGTAAGTTATGGAGAGCAAATAAAGCCCTTATGCAAATTAGTTCAGAATTGAGATCATCTGATTGGTTGATGCAACTGTCATTCAAAATAAGCCATTCTGATTGGTTTATATACTGTCAGTCAACAGTTTTCTATTTTACAACTTTTGCTGGGACTATCATGCATTAGTCTTCAACCAGCAAGACAATTGGTCAAGAATGCTCTTGTTATCAACTATCTGTGGCTGGTTTTGTAGGGTTTCAATTAAACTAGGGTTAGGAAGGACCTCAGTAAGTTATGGAGAGCAAATAAAGCCCTTATGCAAATTAGTTCAGAATTGAGATCATCTGATTGGTTGATGCAACTGTCATTCAAAATAAGCCATTCTGATTGGTTTATATACTGTCAGTTAACAGTTTTCTATGTTACAACTTTTGCTGGGACTATCATGCATTAGTCTTCAACCAGCAAGACAATTGGTCAAGAATGTAGTCAACAGTTTTCTATTTTACAACTTTTGCTGGCACCATCACGCAATAGCCTTCAACCAGCAAGACAATTGGTCAAGAATGCTCTTGTTATCAACTATCTGTGGCTGGTTTTATAGGTTTTCAATTAAACTAGGGTTAGGAAGGACCTCAGTAAGTTATGGAGAGCAAATAAAGCCCTTATGCAAATTAGTTTAGAATTGAGACCATCTGATTGGTTGATGCAATTGTCATTCAAAATAAGCCATTCTGATTGGTTTATGTACTGTCAGTCAACAGTTCTCTATTTTACAACTTTTGCTGGGACTATCATGCATTAGTCTTCAACCAGCAAGACATTTGGTCAAGAATGCTCTTGTTATCAACTATCTGTGGCTGGTTTTGTAGGTTTTCAATTAAACTAGGGTTAGGAAGGACCTCAGTAAGTTATGAAGAGCAAATAAAGCCCTTATGCAAATTGGTTCAGAATTGAGATCATATGATTGGTTGATGCAACTGTCATTCAAAATAAGCCATTCTGATTGGTTTATATACTGTCAGTCAACAGTTTTCTATTTTACAACGTTTGCTGGGACCATCATGCAATAGTCTTCAACCAGCAAGACAATTGGTCAATAATGTTCTTGTTATCAACTATCTGTGGCTGGTTCTGCAGGTGTTCAATTAGAATAGGGTGAGGAAGGACCTCAGTAAGTTATAAAGAGCAAATAAAGCCCTTATGCAAATTAGTTCAGAATTGAGACCATCTGATTGGTTGATGCAACTGTCATTCAAAATAAGCCATTCTGATTGGTTTATGTACTGTTAGTCAACAGTTCTCTATTTTACAACTTTTGCTGGGACTATCAAGCATTAGTCTTCAACCAGCAAGACAATTGGTCAAGAATGCTCTTGTTATCAACTATCTGTGGCTGGTTTTGTAGGTTTTCAATTAAACTAGGGTTAGGAAGGACCTCAGTAAGTTATGGAGAGCAAATAAAGCCCTTATGCAAATTAGTTTAGAATTGAGACCATCTGATTGGTTGATGAAATTGTCATTCAAAATAAGCCATTCTGATTGGTTTATGTGCTGTCAGTCAACAGTTTTCTATTTTATAACTTTTGCTGGGACCATCATGCAATAGTCTTCTACCAGCAAGACAATTGGTCAAGAATGTAGTCAACAGTTTTCTATTTTACAACTTTTGCTGGCACCATCACGCAATAGCCTTCAACCAGCAAGACAATTGGTCAAGAATGTTCTTGTTATCAACTATCTGTGGATGGTTCTGCAGGTGTTCAATTAGACTAGGGTGAGGAAGGACCTCAGTAAGTTATGAAGAGCAAATAAAGCCATTATGCAAATTAGTTTAGAATTGAGACCATCTGATTGGTTGATGCAACTGTCATTCAAAATAAACCATTCTGATTGGTTTATGTACCATCAGTCAACAGTTTCCTATTTTACAACGTTTGCTGGGACCATCATGCAATAGTCTTTAACCAGCAAGACAATTGGTCAATAATGTTCTTGTTATCAACTTTCTGTGGCTGGTTTTGTAGGTTTTCAATTAAACTAGGGTTAGGAAAGACCTCAGTAAGTTATGGAGAGCAAATAAAGCCCTTATGCAAATTAGTTTAGAATTGAGACCATCTGATTGGTTGATGCAATTGTCATTCAAAATAAGCCATTCTGATTGGTTTATGTGCTGTCAGTCAACAGTTTTCTATTTTATAACTTTTGCTGGGACCATCATGCAATAGTCTTCAACCAGCAAGACAATTGGTCAAGAATGTAGTCAACAGTTTTCTATTTTACAACTTTTGTTGGCACCATCACGCAATAGCCTTCAACCAGCAAGACAATTGGTCAAGAATGCTCTTGTTATCAACTATCTGTGGCTGGTTTTATAGGTTTTCAATTAAACTAGGGTTAGGAAGGACCTCAGTAAGTTATGGAGAGCAAATAAAGCCCCTATGCAAATTAGTTTAGAATTGAGACCATCTGATTGGTTGATGCAATTGTCATTCAAAATACACCATTCTGATTGGTTTATGTACTGTCAGTCAACAGTTCTCTATTTTAAAACTTTTGCTGGGACTATCATGCATTAGTCTTCAACCAGCAAGACAATTGGTCAAGAATGCTCTTGTTATCAACTATCTGTGGCTGGTTTTGTAGGTTTTCAATTAAACTAGGGTTAGGAAGGACCTCAGTAAGTTATGGAGAGCAAATAAAGCCCTTATGTAAATTAGTTCAGAATTGAGACCATCTGATTGGTTGATGCAATTGTCATTCAAAATAAGCCATTCTGATTGGTTTATATACTGTCAGTCAACAGTTCTCTATTTTACAACTTTTGCTGGGACTATCATGCATTAGTCTTCAACCAGCAAGACATTTAGTCAAGAATGCTCTTGTTATCAACTATCTGTGGCTGGTTTTGTAGGTTTTCAATTAAACTAGGGTTAGGAAGGACCTCAGTAAGTTATGGAGAGCAAATAAAGCCCTATGCAAATTAGTTCAGAATTGAGATCATCTGATTGGTTGATGCAACTGTCATTCAAAATAAGCCATTCTGATTGGTTTATATACTGTCAGTCAACAGTTTTCTATTTTACAACTTTTGCTGGGACTATCATGCATTAGTCTTCAACCAGCAAGACAATTGGTCAAGAATGTAGTCAACAGTTTTCTATTTTACAACTTTTGCTGGCACCATCACGCAATAGCCTTCAACCAGCAAGACAATTGGTCAAGAATGCTCTTGTTATCAACTATCTGTGGCTGGTTTTATAGGTTTTCAATTAAACTAGGGTTAGGAAGGACCTCAATAAGTTATGGAGAGCAAATAAAGCCCTTATGCAAATTAGTTTAGAATTGAGACCATCTGATTGGTTGATGCAATTGTCATTCAAAATAAGCCATTCTGATTGGTTTATGTACTGTCAGTCAACAGTTCTCTATTTTACAACTTTTGCTGGGACTATCATGCATTAGTCTTCAACCAGCAAGACATTTGGTTAAGAATGCTCTTGTTATCAACTATCTGTGGCTGGTTTTGTAGGTTTTCAATTAAACTAGGGTTAGGAAGGACCTCAGTAAGTTATGGAGAGCAAATAAAGCCCTTATGCAAATTGGTTCAGAATTGAGATCATATGATTGGTTGATGCAACTGTCATTCAAAATAAGCCATTCTGATTGGTTTATGTACTGTCAGTCAACAGTTTTCTATTTTACAACTTTTGCTGGGACTATCATGCATTAGTCTTCAACCAGCAAGACAATTAATCAAGAATGCTCTTGTTATCAACTATCTGTGTCTGGTTTTGTAGGTTTTAAATTAAACTAGGGTTAGGAAAGACCTCAGTAAGTTATGGAGAGCAAATAAAGCCCTTATGCAAATTAGTTTAGAATTGAGACCATCTGATTGGTTGATGCAATTGTCATTCAAAATAAGCCATTCTGATTGGTTTATGTGCTGTCAGTCAACAGTTTTCTATTTTATAACTTTTGCTGGGACCATCATGCAATAGTCTTCTACCAGCAAGACAATTTGTCAAGAATGTAGTCAACAGTTTTCTATTTTACAACTTTTGCTGGCACCATCACGCAATAGCCTTCAACCAGCAAGACAATTGGTCAAGAATGTTCTTGTTATCAACTATCTGTGGCTGGTTCTGCAGGTGTTCAATTAGACTAGGGTGAGGAAGGACCTCAGTAAGTTATGAAGAGCAAATAAAGCCATTATGCAAATTAGTTCAGAATTGAGACCATCTGATTGGTTGATGCAACTGTCATTCAAAATAAGCCATTCTGATTGGTTTATGTACCATCAGTCAACAGTTTCCTATTTTACAACGTTTGCTGGCACCATCACGCAATAGCCTTCAACCAGCAAGACATTTGGTCAAGAATGCTCTTGTTATCAACTATCTGTGGCTGGTTTTGTAGGTTTTCAATTAAACTAGGGTTAGGAAGGACCTCAGTAAGTTATGGAGAGCAAATAAAGCCCTTATGCAAATTAGTTCAGAAATGAGATCACCTGATTGGTTGATGCAACTGTCATTCAAAATAAGCCATTCTGATTGGTTTATATACTGTCAGTCAACAGTTTTCTATTTTGCAACTTTTGCTGGGACTATCATGCATTAGTCTTCAACCAGCAAGACAATTGGTCAAGAATGTAGTCAACAGTTTTCTATTTTACAACTTTTGCTGGCACCATCACGCAATAGCCTTCAACCAGCAAGACAATTGGTCAAAAATGCTCTTGTTATCAACTTTTCTGTGGCTGGTTTTATAGGTTTTCAATTAAACTAGGGTTAGGAAGGACCTCAGTAAGTTATAGAGAGCAAATAAAGCCCTTATGCAAATTAGTTTAGAATTGAGACCATCTGATTGGTTGATGCAATTGTCATTCAAAATAAGATAATTCTGATTGGTTTATGTACTGTCAGTCAACAGTTCTCTATTTTACAACTTTTGCTGGGACTATCATGCATTAGTCTTCAACCAGCAAGACATTTGGTTAAGAATGCTCTTGTTATCAACTATCTGTGGCTGGTTTTGTAGGTTTTCAATTAAACTAGGGTTAGGAAGGACCTCAGTAAGTTATAAAAAGCAAATAAAGCCCTTATGCAAATTAGTTCAGAATTGAGACCATCTGATTGGTTGATGCAACTGTCATTCAAAATAAGCCATTCTGATTGGTTTATGTACTGTCAGATAACAGTTCTCTATTTTACAACTTTTGCTGGGACTATCAAGCATTAGTCTTCAACCAGCAAGACAATTGGTCAAGAATGCTCTTGTTATCAACTATCTGTGGCTAGTTTTGTAGGTTTTCAATTAAACTAGGGTTAGGAAGGACCTCAGTAAGTTATGGAGAGCAAATAAAGCCCTTATGCAAATTAGTTCAGAATTGAGATCATCTGATTGGTTGATGCAACTGTCATTCAAAATAAGCCATTCTGATTGGTTTATATACTGTCAGTCAACAGTTTTCTATTTTACAACTTTTGCTGGGACTATCATGCATTAGTCTTCAACCAGCAAGACAATTGGTCAAGAATGCTCTTGTTATCAACTATCTGTGGCTGGTTCTGCAGGTGTTCTATTAGACTAGGGTGAGGAAGGACCTCAGTAAGTTATGAAGAGCAAATAAAGCCCTTATGCAAATTAGTTCAGAATTGAGATCATATGATTGGTTGATGCAACTGTCATTCAAAATAAGCCATTCTGATTGGTTTATGTACTGTCAGTCAACAGTTTTCTATTTTACAACTTTTGCTGGGACTACCATGCATTAGTCTTCAACCAGCAAGACAATTGGTCAAGAATGCTCTTGTTATCAACTATCTGTGGCTGGTTTTGTAGGTTTTCAATTAAACTAGGGTTAGGAAAGACCTCAGTAAGTTATGGAGAGCAAATAAAGCCCTTATGCAAATTAGTTTAGAATTGAGACCATCTGATTGGTTGATGCAATTGTCATTCAAAATAAGCCATTCTGATTGGTTTATGTGCTGTCAGTCAACAGTTTTCTATTTTATAACTTTTGCTGGGACCATCATGCAATATTCTTCAACCAGCAAGACAGATGGTCAAGAATGTAGTCAACAGTTTTCTATTTTACAACTTTTGCTGGCACCATCACGCAATAGCCTTCAACCAGCAAGACAATTGGTCAAGAATGCTGTTGTTATCAACTATCTGTGGCTGGTGTTATAGGTTTTCAATTAAACTAGGGTTAGGAAGGACCTCAGTAAGTTATGGAGAGCAAATAAAGCCCTTATGCAAATTAGTTTAGAATTGAGACCATCTGATTGGTTGATGCAATTGTCATTCAAAATACACCATTCTGATTGGTTTATGTACTGTCAGTCAACAGTTCTCTATTTTACAACTTTTGCTGGGACTATCATGCATTAGTCTTCAACCAGCAAGACAATTGGTCAAGAATGCTCTTGTTATCAACTATCTGAGGCTGGTTTTGTAGGTTTTCAATTAAACTAGGGTTAGGAAGGACCTCAGTAAGTTATGGAGAGCAAATAAAGCCCTTATGCAAATTAGTTTAGAATTAAGACCATCTGATTGGTTGATGCAATTGTCATTCAAAATAAGCCATTCTGATTGGTTTATGTACTGTCAGTCAACAGTTCTCTATTTTACAATTTTTGCTGGGACTATCATGCATTAGTCTTCAACCAGCAAGACATTTGGTCAAGAATGCTCTTGTTATCAACTATCTGTGGCTGGTTTTGTAGGTTTTCAATTAGACTAGGGTTAGGAAGGACCTCAGTAAGTTATAGAGAGCAAATAAAGCCCTTATGCAAATTAGTTTAGAATTGAGACCATCTGATTGGTTGATGCAATTGTCATTCAAAATAAGCCATTCTGATTGGTTTATGTACTGTCAGTCAACAGTTCTCTATTTTACAACTTTTGCTGGGACTATCATGCATTAGTCTTCAACCAGCAAGACATTTGGTTAAGAATGCTCTTGTTATCAACTATCTGTGGCTGGTTTTGTAGGTTTTCAATTAAACTAGGGTTAGGAAGGACCTCAGTAAGTTATAAAAAGCAAATAAAGCCCTTATGCAAATTAGTTCAGAATTGAGACCATCTGATTGGTTGATGCAACTGTCATTCAAAATAAGCCATTCTGATTGGTTTATGTACTGTCAGTCAACAGTTCTCTATTTTACAACTTTTGCTGGGACTATCATGCATTAGTCTTCAACCAGCAAGACATTTGGTTAAGAATGCTCTTGTTATCAACTATCTGTGGCTGGTTTTGTAGGTTTTCAATTAAACTAGGGTTAGGAAGGACCTCAGTAAGTTATAAAAAGCAAATAAAGCCCTTATGCAAATTAGTTCAGAATTGAGACCATCTGATTGGTTGATGCAACTGTCATTCAAAATAAGCCATTCTGATTGGTTTATGTACTGTCAGATAACAGTTCTCTATTTTACAACTTTTGCTGGGACTATCAAGCATTAGTCTTCAACCAGCAAGACAATTGGTCAAGAATGCTCTTGTTATCAACTATCTGTGGCTAGTTTTGTAGGTTTTCAATTAAACTAGGGTTAGGAAGGACCTCAGTAAGTTATGGAGAGCAAATAAAGCCCTTATGCAAATTAGTTCAGAATTGAGATCATCTGATTGGTTGATGCAACTGTCATTCAAAATAAGCCATTCTGATTGGTTTATATACTGTCAGTCAACAGTTTTCTATTTTACAACTTTTGCTGGGACTATCATGCATTAGTCTTCAACCAGCAAGACAATTGGTCAAGAATGCTCTTGTTATCAACTATCTGTGGCTGGTTCTGCAGGTGTTCTATTAGACTAGGGTGAGGAAGGACCTCAGTAAGTTATGAAGAGCAAATAAAGCCCTTATGCAAATTAGTTCAGAATTGAGATCATATGATTGGTTGATGCAACTGTCATTCAAAATAAGCCATTCTGATTGGTTTATGTACTGTCAGTCAACAGTTCTCTATTTTACAACTTTTGCTGGGACCATCATGCAATATTCTTCAACCAGCAAGACAATTGGTCAAGAATGTAGTCAACAGTTTTCTATTTTACAACTTTTGCTGGCACCATCACGCAATAGCCTTCAACCAGCAAGACAATTGGTCAAGAATGCTGTTGTTATCAACTATCTGTGGCTGGTGTTATAGGTTTTCAATTAAACTAGGGTTAGGAAGGACCTCAGTAAGTTATGGAGAGCAAATAAAGCCCTTATGCAAATTAGTTTAGAATTGAGACCATCTGATTGGTTGATGCAATTGTCATTCAAAATACACCATTCTGATTGGTTTATGTACTGTCAGTCAACAGTTCTCTATTTTACAACTTTTGCTGGGACTATCATGCATTAGTCTTCAACCAGCAAGACAATTGGTCAAGAATGCTCTTGTTATCAACTATCTGTGGCTGGTTTTGTAGGTTTTCAATTAAACTAGGGTTAGGAAGGACCTCAGTAAGTTATGGAGAGCAAATAAAGCCCTTATGCAAATTAGTTTAGAATTAAGACCATCTGATTGGTTGATGCAATGGTCATTCAAAATAAGCCATTCTGATTGGTTTATGTACTGTCAGTCAACAGTTCTCTATTTTACAATTTTTGCTGGGACTATCATGCATTAGTCTTCAACCAGCAAGACATTTGGTCAAGAATGCTCTTGTTATCAACTATCTGTGGCTGGTTTTGTAGGTTTTCAATTAGACTAGGGTTAGGAAGGACCTCAGTAAGTTATGGAGAGCAAATAAAGCCCTTATGCAAATTAGTTCAGAATTGAGATCATCTGATTGGTTGATGCAACTGTCATTCAAAATAAGCCATTCTGATTGGTTTATATACTGTCAGTCAACAGTTTTCTATTTTACAACTTTTGCTGGGACTATCATGCATTAGTCTTCAACCAGCAAGACAATTGGTCAAGAATGCTCTTGTTATCAACTATCTGTGGCTGGTTCTGCAGGTGTTCAATTAAACTAGGGTTAGGAAGGACCTCAGTAAGTTATGGAGAGCAAATAAAGCCCCTATGCAAATTAGTTTAGAATTGAGACCATCTGATTGGTTGATGCAATTGTCATTCAAAATACACCATTCTGATTGGTTTATGTGCTGTCAGTCAACAGTTTTCTATTTTATAACTTTTGCTGGGACCATCATGCAATAGTCTTCTACCAGCAAGACAATTGGTCAAGAATGTAGTCAACAGTTTTCTATTTTACAACTTTTGCTGGCACCATCACGCAATAGCCTTCAACCAGCAAGACAATTGGTCAAGAATGTTCTTGTTATCAACTATCTGTGGATGGTTCTGCAGGTGTTCAATTAGACTAGGGTGAGGAAGGACCTCAGTAAGTTATGAAGAGCAAATAAAGCCATTATGCAAATTAATTCAGAATTGAGACCATCTGATTGGTTGATGCAACTGTCATTCAAAATAAACCATTCTGATTGGTTTATGTACCATCAGTCAACAGTTTCCTATTTTACAACGTTTGCTGGGACCATCATGCAATAGTCTTCAACCAGCAAGACAATTGGTCAATAATGTTCTTGTTATCAACTTTCTGTGGCTGGTTTTGTAGGTTTTCAATTAAACTAGGGTTAGGAAAGACCTCAGTAAGTTATGGAGAGCAAATAAAGCCCTTATGCAAATTAGTTTAGAATTGAGACCATCTGATTGGTTGATGCAATTGTCATTCAAAATATGCCATTCTGATTGGTTTATGTGCTGTCAGTCAACAGTTTTCTATTTTATAACTTTTGCTGGGACCATCATGCAATAGTCTTCAACCAGCAAGACAATTGGTCAAGAATGTAGTCAACAGTTTTCTATTTTACAACTTTTGCTGGCACCATCACGCAATAGCCTTCAACCAGCAAGACAATTGGTCAAGAATGCTCTTGTTATCAACTATCTGTGGCTGGTTTTATAGGTTTTCAATTAAACTAGGGTTAGGAAGGACCTCAGTAAGTTATGGAGAGCAAATAAAGCCCTTATGTAAATTAGTTCAGAATTGAGACCATCTGATTGGTTGATGCAATTGTCATTCAAAATAAGCCATTCTGATTGGTTTATATACTGTCAGTCAACAGTTCTCTATTTTACAACTTTTGCTGGGACTATCATGCATTAGTCTTCAACCAGCAAGACATTTAGTCAAGAATGCTCTTGTTATCAACTATCTGTGGCTGGTTTTGTAGGTTTTCAATTAAACTAGGGTTAGGAAGGACCTCAGTAAGTTATGGAGAGCAAATAAAGCCCTTATGCAAATTAGTTCAGAATTGAGATCATCTGATTGGTTGATGCAACTGTCATTCAAAATAACCCATTCTGATTGGTTTATATACTGTCAGTCAACAGTTTTCTATTTTACAACTTTTGCTGGGACTATCATGCATTAGTCTTCAACCAGCAAGACAATTGGTCAAGAATGTAGTCAACAGTTTTCTATTTTACAACTTTTGCTGGCACCATCACGCAATAGCCTTCAACCAGCAAGACAATTGTTCAAGAATGCTCTTGTTATCAACTATCTGTGGCTGGTTTTATAGGTTTTCAATTAAACTAGGGTTAGGAAGGACCTCAATAAGTTATGGAGAGCAAATAAAGCCCTTATGCAAATTAGTTTAGAATTGAGACCATCTGATTGGTTGATGCAATTGTCATTCAAAATAAGCCATTCTGATTGGTTTATGTACTGTCAGTCAACAGTTCTCTATTTTACAACTTTTGCTGGGACTATCATGCATTAGTCTTCAACCAGCAAGACATTTGGTCAAGAATGCTCTTGTTATCAACTATCTGTGGATGGTTTTGTAGGTTTTCAATTAAACTAGGGTTAGGAAGGACCTCAGTAAGTTATGGAGAGCAAATAAAGCCCTTATGCAAATTAGTTCAGAATTGAGATAATCTGATTGGTTGATGCAACTGTCATTCAAAATAAGCCATTTTGATTGGTTTATATACTGTCAGTCAACAGTTTTCTATTTTACAACTTTTGCTGGGACTATCATGCATTAGTCTTCAACCAGCAAGACAATTGGTCAAGAATGCTCTTGTTATCAACTATCTGTGGCTGGTTCTGCAGGTGTTCAATTAGACTAGGGTGAGGAAGGACCTCAGTAAGTTATGAAGAGCAAATAAAGCCCTTATGCAAATTGGTTCAGAATTGAGATCATATGATTGGTTGATGCAATTGTCATTCAAAATACACCATTCTGATTGGTTTATGTACTGTCAGTCAACAGTTCTCTATTTTACAACTTTTGCTGGGACTATCAAGCATTAGTCTTCAACCAGCAAGACAATTGGTCAAGAATGCTCTTGTTATCAACTATCTGTGGCGGGTTTTGTAGGGTTTCAATTAAACTAGGGTTAGGAAGGACCTCAGTAAGTTATGGAGAGCAAATAAAGCCCTTATGCAAATTAGTTTAGAATTGAGACCATCTGATTGGTTGATGAAATTGTCATTCAAAATAAGCCATTCTGATTGGTTTATGTGCTGTCAGTCAACAGTTTTCTATTTTATAACTTTTGCTGGGACCATCATGCAATAGTCTTCTACCAGCAAGACAATTGGTCAAGAATGTAGTCAACAGTTTTCTATTTTACAACTTTTGCTGGCACCATCACACAATAGCCTTCAACCAGCAAGACAATTGGTCAAGAATGTTCTTGTTATCAACTATCTGTGGATGGTTCTGCAGGTGTTCAATTAGACTAGGGTGAGGAAGGACCTCAGTAAGTTATGAAGAGCAAATAAAGCCATTATGCAAATTAGTTCAGAATTGAGACCATCTGATTGGTTGATGCAACTGTCATTCAAAATAATCCATTCTGATTGGTTTATGTACCATCATTTAACAGTTTCCTATTTTACAACGTTTGCTGGGACCATCATGCAATAGTCTTCAACCAGCAAGACAATTGGTCAATAATGTTCTTGTTATCAACTTTCTGTGGCTGGTTCTGCAGTTGTTCAATTAGAATAAGGTGAGGAAGGACCTCAGTAAGTTATAAAGAGCAAATAAAGCCCGTATGCAAATTAGTTCAGAATTGAGACCATCTGATTGGTTGATGCAACTGTCATTCAAAATAAGCCATTCTGATTGGTTTATGTACTGTCAGTCAACAGTTCTCTATTTTACAACTTTTGCTGGGACTATCAAGCATTAGTCTTCAACCAGCAAGACAATTGGTCAAGAATGCTCTTGTTATCAACTATCTGTGGCTGGTTTTGTAGGTTTTCAATTAAACTAGGGTTAGGAAGGACCTCAGTAAGTTATGGAGAGCAAATAAAGCCCTTATGCAAATTAGTTCAGAATTGAGATCATCTGATTGGTTGATGCAACTGTCATTCAAAATAAGCCATTCTGATTGGTTTATATACTGTCAGTCAACAGTTTTCTATTTTACAACTTTTGCTGGGACTATCATGCATTAGTCTTCAACCAGCAAGACAATTGGTCAAGAATGCTCTTGTTATCAACTATCTGTGGCTGGTTTTGTAGGTTTTCAATTAAACTAGGGTTAGGAAGGACCTCGGTAAGTTATGGAGAGCAAATAAAGCCCTTATGTAAATTAGTTCAGAATTGAGACCATCTGATTGGTTGATGCAATTGTCATTTAAAAAAGCCATTCTGATTGGTTTATGTACTGTCAGTCTTACAGTTCTCTATTTTACAACTTTTGCTGGGACTATCATGCATTAGTCTTCAACCAGCAAGACATTTGGTCAAGAATGCTCTTGTTATCAACTATCTGTGGCTGGTTTTGTAGGTTTTCAATTAAACTAGGGTTAGGAAGGACCTCAGTAAGTTATGGAGAGCAAATAAAGCCCTTATGCAAATTAGTTCAGAATTGAGATCATCTGATTGGTTGATGCAACTGTCATTCAAAATAAGCCATTCTGATTGGTTTATATACTGTCAGTCAACAGTTTTCTATTTTACAACTTTTGCTGGGACTATCATGCATTAGTCTTCAACCAGCAAGACAATTGGTCAAGAATGCTCTTGTTATCAACTATCTGTGGCTGGTTTTGTAGGGTTTCAATTAAACTAGGGTTAGGAAGGACCTCAGTAAGTTATGGAGAGCAAATAAAGCCCTTATGCAAATTAGTTCAGAATTGAGATCATCTGATTGGTTGATGCAACTGTCATTCAAAATAAGCCATTCTGATTGGTTTATATACTGTCAGTCAACAGTTTTCTATGTTACAACTTTTGCTGGGACTATCATGCATTAGTCTTCAACCAGCAAGACAATTGGTCAAGAATGTAGTCAACAGTTTTCTATTTTACAACTTTTGCTGGCACCATCACGCAATAGCCTTCAACCAGCAAGACAATTGGTCAAGAATGCTCTTGTTATCAACTATCTGTGGCTGGTTTTATAGGTTTTCAATTAAACTAGGGTTAGGAAGGACCTCAGTAAGTTATGGAGAGCAAATAAAGCCCTTATGCAAATTAGTTTAGAATTGAGACCATCTGATTGGTTGATGCAATTGTCATTCAAAATAAGCCATTCTGATTGGTTTATGTACTGTCAGTCAACAGTTCTCTATTTTACAACTTTTGCTGGGACTATCATGCATTAGTCTTCAACCAGCAAGACATTTGGTCAAGAATGCTCTTGTTATCAACTATCTGTGGCTGGTTTTGTAGGTTTTCAATTAAACTAGGGTTAGGAAGGACCTCAGTAAGTTATGAAGAGCAAATAAAGCCCTTATGCAAATTGGTTCAGAATTGAGATCATATGATTGGTTGATGCAACTGTCATTCAAAATAAGCCATTCTGATTGGTTTATATACTGTCAGTCAACAGTTTTCTATTTTACAACGTTTGCTGGGACCATCATGCAATAGTCTTCAACCAGCAAGACAATTGGTCAATAATGTTCTTGTTATCAACTATCTGTGGCTGGTTCTGCAGGTGTTCAATTAGAATAGGGTGAGGAAGGACCTCAGTAAGTTATAAAGAGCAAATAAAGCCCTTATGCAAATTAGTTCAGAATTGAGACCATCTGATTGGTTGATGCAACTGTCATTCAAAATAAGCCATTCTGATTGGTTTATGTACTGTTAGTCAACAGTTCTCTATTTTACAACTTTTGCTGGGACTATCAAGCATTAGTCTTCAACCAGCAAGACAATTGGTCAAGAATGCTCTTGTTATCAACTATCTGTGGCTGGTTTTGTAGGTTTTCAATTAAACTAGGGTTAGGAAGAACCTCAGTAAGTTATGGAGAGGAAATAAAGCCCTTATGCAAATTAGTTCAGAATTGAGATCATCTGATTGGTTGATGCAACTGTCATTCAAAATAAGCCATTCTGATTGGTTTATATACTGTCAGTCAACAGTTCTCTATTTTACAACTTTTGCTGGGACTATCATGCATTAGTCTTTAACCAGCAAGACATTTGGTCAAGAATGCTCTTGTTATCAACTATCTGTGGCTGGTTCTGCAGGTGTTCAATTAAACTAGGGTTAGGAAAGACCTCAGTAAGTTATGGAGAGCAAATAAAGCCCTTATGCAAATTAGTTTAGAATAGAGACCATCTGATTGGTTGATGCAATTGTCATTCAAAATAAGCCATTCTGATTGGTTTATGTACTGTCAGTCAACAGTTCTCTATTTTACAACTTTTGCTGGGACTATCATGCATTAGTCTTCAACCAGAAAGACAATTGGTCAAGAATGCTCTTGTTATCAACTATCTGTGGCTGGTTCTGCAGGTGTTCAATTAGACTAGGGTGAGGAAGGACCTCAGTAAGTTATGAAGAGCAAATAAACCCCTTATGCAAATTGGTTCAGAATTGAGATCATATGATTGGTTGATGCAACTGTCATTCAAAATAAGCCATTCTGATTGGTTTATGTACTGTCAGTCAACAGTTTTCTATTTTACAACTTTTGCTGGGACTATCATGCATTAGTCTTCAACCAGCAAGACAATTGGTCAAGAATGCTCTTGTTATCAACTATCTGTGGCTGGTTTGGTAGGTTTTCAATTAAACTAGGGTTAGGAAAGACCTCAGTAAGTTATGGAGAGCAAATAAAGCCCTTATGCAAATTAGTTTAGAATTGAGACCATCTGATTGGTTGATGCAATTGTCATTCAAAATAAGCCATTCTGATTGGTTTATGTACTGTCAGTCAACAGTTCTCTATTTTACAACTTTTGCTGGGACTATCATGCCTTAGTCTTCAACCAGCAAGACATTTGGTCAAGAATGCTCTTGTTATCAACTATCTGTGGCTGGTTTTGTAGGTTTTCAATTAAACTAGGGTTAGGAAGGACCTCAGTAAGTTATGGAGAGCAAATAAAGCCCTTATGCAAATTAGTTCAGAATTGAGATCATCTGATTGGTTGATGCAACTGTCATTCAAAATAAGCCATTCTGATTGGTTTATATACTGTCAGTCAACAGTTTTCTTTTTTACAACTTTTGCTGGGACTATCATGCATTAGTCTTCAACCAGAAAGACAATTGGTCAAGAATTATCTTGTTATCAACTATGTGTGGCTGGTTCTGCAGGTGTTCAATTAGACTAGGGTGAGGAAGGACCTCAGTAAGTTATGAAGAGCAAATAAAGCCCTTATGCAAATTGGTTCAGAATTGAGATCATATGATTGGTTGATGCAACTGTCATTCAAAATAAGCCATTCTGATTGGTTTATGTACTGTCAGTCAACAGTTTTCTATTTTACAACTTTTGCTGGGACTATCATGCATTAGTCTTCAACCAGCAAGACAATTGGTCAAGAATGCTCTTGTTATCAACTATCTGTGGCTGGTTTGGTAGGTTTTCAATTAAACTAGGGTTAGGAAAGACCTCAGTAAGTTATGGAGAGCAAATAAAGCCCTTATGCAAATTAGTTTAGAATTGAGACCATCTGATTGGTTGATGCAATTGTCATTCAAAATAAGCCATTCTGATTGGTTTATGTGCTGTCAGTCAACAGTTTTCTATTTTATAACTTTTGCTGGGACCATCATGCAATAGTCTTCTACCAGCAAGACAATTGGTCAAGAATGTAGTCAACAGTTTTCTATTTTACAACTTTTGCTGGCACCATCACGCAATAGCCTTCAACCAACAAGACAATTGGTCAAGAATGTTCTTGTTATCAACTATCTGTGGCTGGTTCTGCAGGTGTTCAATTAGACTAGGGTGAGGAAGGACCTCAGTAAGTTATGAAGAGCAAATAAAGCCATTATGCAAATTAGTTCAGAATTGAGACCATCTGATTGGTTGATGCAACTGTCATTCAAAATAAGCCATTCTGATTGGTTTATGTACCATCAGTCAACAGTTTCCTATTTTACAACGTTTGCTGGGACCATCATGCAATAGTCTTCAACCAGCAAGACAATTGGTCAATAATGTTCTTGTTATCAACTATCTGTGGCTTGTTCTGCAGTTGTTCAATTAGAATAGCGTGAGGAAGGACCTCAGTAAGTTATAAAGAGCAAATAAAGCCCTTATGCAAATTAGTTTAGAATTGAGACCATCTGATTGGTTGATGCAATTGTCATTCAAAATAAGCCATTCTGATTGGTTTATGTGCTGTCAGTCAACAGTTTTCTATTTTATAACTTTTGCTGGGACCATCATGCAATAGTCTTCTACCAGCAAGACAATTGGTCAAGAATGTATTGGTCAAGAATGTAGTCAACAGTTTTCTATTTTACAACTTTTGCTGGCACCATCACGCAATAGCCTTCAACCAGCAAGACAATTGGTCAAGAATGTTCTTGTTATCAACTATCTGTGGCTGGTTCTGCAGGTGTTCAATTAAACTAGGGTTAGGAAAGACCTCAGTAAGTTATGGAGAGCAAATAAAGCCCTTATGCAAATTAGTTTAGAATTGAGACCATCTGATTGGTTGATGCAATTGTCATTCAAAATAAGCCATTCTGATTGGTTTATGTACTGTTAGTCAACAGTTCTCTATTTTACAACTTTTGCTGGGACTATCATGCATTAGTCTTCAACCAGCAAGACAATTGGTCAAGAATGCTCTTGTTATTAACTATCTGTTGCTGGTTTTATAGGTTTTCAATTAAACTAGGGTTAGGAAGGACCTCTGTAAGTTATGGAGAGCAAATAAAGCCCTTATGCAAATTAGTTTAGAATTGAGACCATCTGATTGGTTGATGCAATTGTCATTCAAAATACACCATTCTGATTGGTTTATGTACTGTCAGTCAACAGTTCTCTATTTTACAACTTTTGCTGGGACTATCATGCATTAGTCTTCAACCAGCAAGACAATTGGTCAAGAATGCTCTTGTTATCAACTATCTGTGGCTGGTTTTGTAGGTTTTCAATTAAACTAGGGTTAGGAAGAACCTCAGTAAGTTATGGAGAGGAAATAAAGCCCTTATGCAAATTAGTTCAGAATTGAGATCATCTGATTGGTTGATGCAACTGTCATTCAAAATAAGCCATTCTGATTGGTTTATATACTGTCAGTCAACAGTTCTCTATTTTACAACTTTTGCTGGGACTATCATGCATTAGTCTTTAACCAGCAAGACATTTGGTCAAGAATGCTCTTGTTATCAACTATCTGTGGCTGGTTCTGCAGGTGTTCAATTAAACTAGGGTTAGGAAAGACCTCAGTAAGTTATGGAGAGCAAATAAAGCCCTTATGCAAATTAGTTTAGAATAGAGACCATCTGATTGGTTGATGCAATTGTCATTCAAAATAAGCCATTCTGATTGGTTTATGTACTGTCAGTCAACAGTTCTCTATTTTACAACTTTTGCTGGGACTATCATGCATTAGTCTTCAACCAGAAAGACAATTGGTCAAGAATGCTCTTGTTATCAACTATCTGTGGCTGGTTCTGCAGGTGTTCAATTAGACTAGGGTGAGGAAGGACCTCAGTAAGTTATGAAGAGCAAATAAAGCCCTTATGCAAATTGGTTCAGAATTGAGATCATATGATTGGTTGATGCAACTGTCATTCAAAATAAGCCATTCTGATTGGTTTATGTACTGTCAGTCAACAGTTTTCTATTTTACAACTTTTGCTGGGACTATCATGCATTAGTCTTCAACCAGCAAGACAATTGGTCAAGAATGCTCTTGTTATCAACTATCTGTGGCTGGTTTGGTAGGTTTTCAATTAAACTAGGGTTAGGAAAGACCTCAGTAAGTTATGGAGAGCAAATAAAGCCCTTATGCAAATTAGTTTAGAATTGAGACCATCTGATTGGTTGATGCAATTGTCATTCAAAATAAGCCATTCTGATTGGTTTATGTACTGTCAGTCAACAGTTCTCTATTTTACAACTTTTGCTGGGACTATCATGCCTTAGTCTTCAACCAGCAAGACATTTGGTCAAGAATGCTCTTGTTATCAACTATCTGTGGCTGGTTTTGTAGGTTTTCAATTAAACTAGGGTTAGGAAGGACCTCAGTAAGTTATGGAGAGCAAATAAAGCCCTTATGCAAATTAGTTCAGAATTGAGATCATCTGATTGGTTGATGCAACTGTCATTCAAAATAAGCCATTCTGATTGGTTTATATACTGTCAGTCAACAGTTTTCTTTTTTACAACTTTTGCTGGGACTATCATGCATTAGTCTTCAACCAGAAAGACAATTGGTCAAGAATTCTCTTGTTATCAACTATGTGTGGCTGGTTCTGCAGGTGTTCAATTAGACTAGGGTGAGGAAGGACCTCAGTAAGTTATGAAGAGCAAATAAAGCCCTTATGCAAATTGGTTCAGAATTGAGATCATATGATTGGTTGATGCAACTGTCATTCAAAATAAGCCATTCTGATTGGTTTATGTACTGTCAGTCAACAGTTTTCTATTTTACAACTTTTGCTGGGACTATCATGCATTAGTCTTCAACCAGCAAGACAATTGGTCAAGAATGCTCTTGTTATCAACTATCTGTGGCTGGTTTGGTAGGTTTTCAATTAAACTAGGGTTAGGAAAGACCTCAGTAAGTTATGGAGAGCAAATAAAGCCCTTATGCAAATTAGTTTAGAATTGAGACCATCTGATTGGTTGATGCAATTGTCATTCAAAATAAGCCATTCTGATTGGTTTATGTGCTGTCAGTCAACAGTTTTCTATTTTATAACTTTTGCTGGGACCATCATGCAATAGTCTTCTACCAGCAAGACAATTGGTCAAGAATGTAGTCAACAGTTTTCTATTTTACAACTTTTGCTGGCACCATCACGCAATAGCCTTCAACCAACAAGACAATTGGTCAAGAATGTTCTTGTTATCAACTATCTGTGGCTGGTTCTGCAGGTGTTCAATTAGACTAGGGTGAGGAAGGACCTCAGTAAGTTATGAAGAGCAAATAAAGCCATTATGCAAATTAGTTCAGAATTGAGACCATCTGATTGGTTGATGCAACTGTCATTCAAAATAAGCCATTCTGATTGGTTTATGTACCATCAGTCAACAGTTTCCTATTTTACAACGTTTGCTGGGACCATCATGCAATAGTCTTCAACCAGCAAGACAATTGGTCAATAATGTTCTTGTTATCAACTATCTGTGGCTTGTTCTGCAGTTGTTCAATTAGAATAGGGTGAGGAAGGACCTCAGTAAGTTATAAAGAGCAAATAAAGCCCTTATGCAAATTAGTTTAGAATTGAGACCATCTGATTGGTTGATGCAATTGTCATTCAAAATAAGCCATTCTGATTGGTTTATGTGCTGTCAGTCAACAGTTTTCTATTTTATAACTTTTGCTGGGACCATCATGCAATAGTCTTCTACCAGCAAGACAATTGGTCAAGAATGTATTGGTCAAGAATGTAGTCAACAGTTTTCTATTTTACAACTTTTGCTGGCACCATCACGCAATAGCCTTCAACCAGCAAGACAATTGGTCAAGAATGTTCTTGTTATCAACTATCTGTGGCTGGTTCTGCAGGTGTTCAATTAGACTAGGGTGAGGAAGGACCTCAGTAAGTTATGAAGAGCAAATAAAGCCATTATGCAAATTAGTTTAGAATTAAGACCATCTGATTGGTTGATGCAATTGTCATTCAAAATAAGCCATTCTGATTGGTTTATGTACTGTCAGTCAACAGTTCTCTATTTTACAACTTTTGCTGGGACTATCATGCATTAGTCTTCAACCAGCAAGACATTTGGTCAAGAATGCTCTTGTTATCAACTATCTGTGGCTGGTTTTGTAGGTTTTCAATTAAACTAGGGTTAGGAAGGACCTCAGTAAGTTATGGAGAGCAAATAAAGCCCTTATGCAAATTGGTTCAGAATTGAGATCATCTGATTGGTTGATGCAACTGTCATTTAAAATAAGTCATTCTGATTGGTTTATGTACTGTCAGTCAACAGTTTTCTATTTTACAACTTTTGCTGGGACTATCATGCATTAGTCTTCAACCAGCAAGACAATTGGTCAAGAATGCTCTTGTTATCAACTATCTGTGGCTGGTTTGGTAGGTTTTCAATTAAACTAGGGTTAGGAAAGACCTCAGTAAGTTATGGAGAGCAAATAAAGCCCTTATGCAAATTAGTTTAGAATTGAGACCATCTGATTGGTTGATGCAATTGTCATTCAAAATAAGCCATTCTGATTGGTTTATGTGCTGTCAGTCAACAGTTTTCTATTTTATAACTTTTGCTGGGACCATCATGCAATAGTCTTCTACCAGCAAGACAATTGGTCAAGAATGTAGTCAACAGTTTTCTATTTTACAACTTTTGCTGGCACCATCACGCAATAGCCTTCAACCAACAAGACAATTGGTCAAGAATGTTCTTGTTATCAACTATCTGTGGCTGGTTCTGCAGGTGTTCAATTAGACTAGGGTGAGGAAGGACCTCAGTAAGTTATGAAGAGCAAATAAAGCCATTATGCAAATTAGTTCAGAATTGAGACCATCTGATTGGTTGATGCAACTGTCATTCAAAATAAGCCATTCTGATTGGTTTATGTACCATCAGTCAACAGTTTCCTATTTTACAACGTTTGCTGGGACCATCATGCAATAGTCTTCAACCAGCAAGACAATTGGTCAATAATGTTCTTGTTATCAACTATCTGTGGCTTGTTCTGCAGTTGTTCAATTAGAATAGGGTGAGGAAGGACCTCAGTAAGTTATAAAGAGCAAATAAAGCCCTTATGCAAATTAGTTTAGAATTGAGACCATCTGATTGGTTGATGCAATTGTCATTCAAAATAAGCCATTCTGATTGGTTTATGTGCTGTCAGTCAACAGTTTTCTATTTTATAACTTTTGCTGGGACCATCATGCAATAGTCTTCTACCAGCAAGACAATTGGTCAAGAATGTATTGGTCAAGAATGTAGTCAACAGTTTTCTATTTTACAACTTTTGCTGGCACCATCACGCAATAGCCTTCAACCAGCAAGACAATTGGTCAAGAATGTTCTTGTTATCAACTATCTGTGGCTGGTTCTGCAGGTGTTCAATTAAACTAGGGTTAGGAAAGACCTCAGTAAGTTATGGAGAGCAAATAAAGCCCTTATGCAAATTAGTTTAGAATTGAGACCATCTGATTGGTTGATGCAATTGTCATTCAAAATAAGCCATTCTGATTGGTTTATGTACTGTTAGTCAACAGTTCTCTATTTTACAACTTTTGCTGGGACTATCATGCATTAGTCTTCAACCAGCAAGACAATTGGTCAAGAATGCTCTTGTTATTAACTATCTGTTGCTGGTTTTATAGGTTTTCAATTAAACTAGGGTTAGGAAGGACCTCTGTAAGTTATGGAGAGCAAATAAAGCCCTTATGCAAATTAGTTTAGAATTGAGACCATCTGATTGGTTGATGCAATTGTCATTCAAAATACACCATTCTGATTGGTTTATGTACTGTCAGTCAACAGTTCTCTATTTTACAACTTTTGCTGGGACTATCATGCATTAGTCTTCAACCAGCAAGACAATTGGTCAAGAATGCTCTTGTTATCAACTATCTGTGGCTGGTTTTGTAGGTTTTCAATTAAACTAGGGTTAGGAAGAACCTCAGTAAGTTATGGAGAGGAAATAAAGCCCTTATGCAAATTAGTTCAGAATTGAGATCATCTGATTGGTTGATGCAACTGTCATTCAAAATAAGCCATTCTGATTGGTTTATATACTGTCAGTCAACAGTTCTCTATTTTACAACTTTTGCTGGGACTATCATGCATTAGTCTTTAACCAGCAAGACATTTGGTCAAGAATGCTCTTGTTATCAACTATCTGTGGCTGGTTCTGCAGGTGTTCAATTAAACTAGGGTTAGGAAAGACCTCAGTAAGTTATGGAGAGCAAATAAAGCCCTTATGCAAATTAGTTTAGAATAGAGACCATCTGATTGGTTGATGCAATTGTCATTCAAAATAAGCCATTCTGATTGGTTTATGTACTGTCAGTCAACAGTTCTCTATTTTACAACTTTTGCTGGGACTATCATGCATTAGTCTTCAACCAGAAAGACAATTGGTCAAGAATGCTCTTGTTATCAACTATCTGTGGCTGGTTCTGCAGGTGTTCAATTAGACTAGGGTGAGGAAGGACCTCAGTAAGTTATGAAGAGCAAATAAAGCCCTTATGCAAATTGGTTCAGAATTGAGATCATATGATTGGTTGATGCAACTGTCATTCAAAATAAGCCATTCTGATTGGTTTATGTACTGTCAGTCAACAGTTTTCTATTTTACAACTTTTGCTGGGACTATCATGCATTAGTCTTCAACCAGCAAGACAATTGGTCAAGAATGCTCTTGTTATCAACTATCTGTGGCTGGTTTGGTAGGTTTTCAATTAAACTAGGGTTAGGAAAGACCTCAGTAAGTTATGGAGAGCAAATAAAGCCCTTATGCAAATTAGTTTAGAATTGAGACCATCTGATTGGTTGATGCAATTGTCATTCAAAATAAGCCATTCTGATTGGTTTATGTACTGTCAGTCAACAGTTCTCTATTTTACAACTTTTGCTGGGACTATCATGCCTTAGTCTTCAACCAGCAAGACATTTGGTCAAGAATGCTCTTGTTATCAACTATCTGTGGCTGGTTTTGTAGGTTTTCAATTAAACTAGGGTTAGGAAGGACCTCAGTAAGTTATGGAGAGCAAATAAAGCCCTTATGCAAATTAGTTCAGAATTGAGATCATTTGATTGGTTGATGCAACTGTCATTCAAAATAAGCCATTCTGATTGGTTTATATACTGTCAGTCAACAGTTTTCTTTTTTACAACTTTTGCTGGGACTATCATGCATTAGTCTTCAACCAGAAAGACAATTGGTCAAGAATTCTCTTGTTATCAACTATGTGTGGCTGGTTCTGCAGGTGTTCAATTAGACTAGGGTGAGGAAGGACCTCAGTAAGTTATGAAGAGCAAATAAAGCCCTTATGCAAATTGGTTCAGAATTGAGATCATATGATTGGTTGATGCAACTGTCATTCAAAATAAGCCATTCTGATTGGTTTATGTACTGTCAGTCAACAGTTTTCTATTTTACAACTTTTGCTGGGACTATCATGCATTAGTCTTCAACCAGCAAGACAATTGGTCAAGAATGCTCTTGTTATCAACTATCTGTGGCTGGTTTGGTAGGTTTTCAATTAAACTAGGGTTAGGAAAGACCTCAGTAAGTTATGGAGAGCAAATAAAGCCCTTATGCAAATTAGTTTAGAATTGAGACCATCTGATTGGTTGATGCAATTGTCATTCAAAATAAGCCATTCTGATTGGTTTATGTGCTGTCAGTCAACAGTTTTCTATTTTATAACTTTTGCTGGGACCATCATGCAATAGTCTTCTACCAGCAAGACAATTGGTCAAGAATGTAGTCAACAGTTTTCTATTTTACAACTTTTGCTGGCACCATCACGCAATAGCCTTCAACCAACAAGACAATTGGTCAAGAATGTTCTTGTTATCAACTATCTGTGGCTGGTTCTGCAGGTGTTCAATTAGACTAGGGTGAGGAAGGACCTCAGTAAGTTATGAAGAGCAAATAAAGCCATTATGCAAATTAGTTCAGAATTGAGACCATCTGATTGGTTGATGCAACTGTCATTCAAAATAAGCCATTCTGATTGGTTTATGTACCATCAGTCAACAGTTTCCTATTTTACAACGTTTGCTGGGACCATCATGCAATAGTCTTCAACCAGCAAGACAATTGGTCAATAATGTTCTTGTTATCAACTATCTGTGGCTTGTTCTGCAGTTGTTCAATTAGAATAGGGTGAGGAAGGACCTCAGTAAGTTATAAAGAGCAAATAAAGCCCTTATGCAAATTAGTTTAGAATTGAGACCATCTGATTGGTTGATGCAATTGTCATTCAAAATAAGCCATTCTGATTGGTTTATGTGCTGTCAGTCAACAGTTTTCTATTTTATAACTTTTGCTGGGACCATCATGCAATAGTCTTCTACCAGCAAGACAATTGGTCAAGAATGTATTGGTCAAGAATGTAGTCAACAGTTTTCTATTTTACAACTTTTGCTGGCACCATCACGCAATAGCCTTCAACCAGCAAGACAATTGGTCAAGAATGTTCTTGTTATCAACTATCTGTGGCTGGTTCTGCAGGTGTTCAATTAGACTAGGGTGAGGAAGGACCTCAGTAAGTTATGAAGAGCAAATAAAGCCATTATGCAAATTAGTTTAGAATTAAGACCATCTGATTGGTTGATGCAATTGTCATTCAAAATAAGCCATTCTGATTGGTTTATGTACTGTCAGTCAACAGTTCTCTATTTTACAACTTTTGCTGGGACTATCATGCATTAGTCTTCAACCAGCAAGACATTTGGTCAAGAATGCTCTTGTTATCAACTATCTGTGGCTGGTTTTGTAGGTTTTCAATTAAACTAGGGTTAGGAAGGACCTCAGTAAGTTATGGAGAGCAAATAAAGCCCTTATGCAAATTGGTTCAGAATTGAGATCATCTGATTGGTTGATGCAACTGTCATTTAAAATAAGTCATTCTGATTGGTTTATGTACTGTCAGTCAACAGTTTTCTATTTTACAACTTTTGCTGGGACTATCATGCATTAGTCTTCAACCAGCAAGACAATTGGTCAAGAATGCTCTTGTTATCAACTATCTGTGGCTGGTTTGGTAGGTTTTCAATTAAACTAGGGTTAGGAAAGACCTCAGTAAGTTATGGAGAGCAAATAAAGCCCTTATGCAAATTAGTTTAGAATTGAGACCATCTGATTGGTTGATGCAATTGTCATTCAAAATAAGCCATTCTGATTGGTTTATATACTGTCAGTCAACAGTTTTCTATTTTACAACTTTTGCTGGGACTATCATGCATTAGTCTTCAACCAGCAAGACAATTGGTCAAGAATGCTCTTGTTATCAACTATCTGTGGCTGGTTCTGCAGGTGTTCAATTAAACTAGGGTTAGGAAAGACCTCAGTAAGTTATGGAGAGCAAATAAAGCCCTTATGCAAATTAGTTTAGAATTGAGACCATCTGATTGGTTGATGCAATTGTCATTCAAAATAAGCCATTCTGATTGGTTTATGTACTGTCAGTCAACAGTTCTCTATTTTACAACTTTTGCTGGGACTATCATGCATTAGTCTTTAACCAGCAAGACATTTGGTCAAGAATGCTCTTGTTATCAACTATCTGTGGCTGGTTTTGTAGGTTTTCAATTAAACTAGGGTTAGGAAGGACCTGAGTAAGTTATGGAGAGCAAATAAAGCCCTTATGCAAATTAGTTCAGAATTGAGATCATCTGATTGGTTGATGCAACTGTCATTCAAAATAAGCCATTCTGATTGGTTTATATACTGTCAGTCAACAGTTTTCTATTTTACAACTTTTGCTGGGACTATCATGCATTAGTCTTCAACCAGAAAGACAATTGGTCAAGAATGATCTTGTTATCAACTATCTGTGGCTGGTTCTGCAGGTGTTCAATTAGACTAGGGTGAGGAAGGACCTCAGTAAGTTATGAAGAGCAAATAAAGCCCTTATGCAAATTAGTTTAGAACTGAGACCATCTGATTGGTTGATGCAATTGTCATTCAAAATAAGCCATTCTGATTGGTTTATGTACTGTCAGTCAACAGTTCTCTATTTTACAACTTTTGCTGGGACTATCATGCATTAGTCTTCAACCAGCAAGACAATTGGTCAAGAATGCTCTTGTTATCAACTATCTGTGGCTAGTTTTATAGGTTTTCAATTAAACTAGGGTTAGGAAGGACCTCAGTAAGTTATGGAGAGCAAATAAAAGCCTTTATGCAAATTTGTTTAGAATTGAGACCATCTGATTGGTTGATGCAATTGTCATTCAAAATACACCATTCTGATTGGTTTATGTACTGTCAGTCAACAGTTCTCTATTTTACAACTTTTGCTGGGACTATCATGCATTAGTCTTCAACCAGCAAGACAATTGGTCAAAAATGCTCTTGTTATCAACTATCTGTGGCTGGTTTTGTAGGTTTTCAATTAAACTAGGGTTAGGAAGGACCTCAGTAAGTTATGGAGAGCAAATAAAGCCCTTATGCAAATTAGTTTAGAATTAAGACCATCTGATTGGTTGATGCAATTGTCATTCAAAATAAGCCATTCTGATTGGTTTATGTACTGTCAGTCAACAGTTCTCTATTTTACAACTTTTGCTGGGACTATCATGCCTTAGTCTTCAACCAGCAAGACATTTGGTCAAGAATGCTCTTGTTATCAACTATCTGTGGCTGGTTTTGTAGGTTTTCAATTAAACTAGGGTTAGGAAGGACCTCAGTAAGTTATGGAGAGCAAATAAAGCACTTATGCAAATTAGTTCAGAATTGAGATCATCTGATTGGTTAATGCAACTGTCATTCAAAATAAGCCATTCTGATTGGTTTATATACTGTCAGTCAACAGTTTTCTATTTTACAACTTTTGCTGGGACTATCATGCATTAGTCTTCAACCAGAAAGACAATTGGTCAAGAATGCTCTTGTTATCAACTATCTGTGGCTGGTTCTGCAGGTGTTCAATTAGACTAGGGTGAGGAAGGACCTCAGTAAGTTATGAAGAGCAAATAAAGCCCTTATGCAAATTGGTTCAGAATTGAGATCATATGATTGGTTGATGCAACTGTCATTCAAAATAAGCCATTCTGATTGGTTTATATACTGTCAGTCAACAGTTTTCTATTTTACAACTTTTGCTGGGACTATCATGCATTAGTCTTCAACCAGAAAGACAATTGGTCAAGAATGCTCTTGTTATCAACTATCTGTGGCTGGTTCTGCAGGTGTTCAATTAGACTAGGGTGAGGAAGGACCTCAGTAAGTTATGAAGAGCAAATAAAGCCCTTATGCAAATTGGTTCAGAATTGAGATCATATGATTGGTTGATGCAACTGTCATTCAAAATAAGCCATTCTGATTGATTTATGTACTGTCAGTCAACAGTTTTCTATTTTACAACTTTTGCTGGGACTATCATGCATTAGTCTTCAACCAGCAAGACAATTGGTCAAGAATGCTCTTGTTATCAACTATCTGTGGCTGGTTTGGTAGGTTTTCAATTAAACTAGGGTTAGGAAAGACCTCAGTAAGTTATGGAGAGCAAATAAAGCCCTTATGCAAATTAGTTTAGAATTGAGACCATCTGATTGGTTGATGCAATTGTCATTCAAAATAAGCCATTCTGATTGGTTTATGTACTGTCAGTCAACAGTTCTCTATTTTACAACTTTTGCTGGGACTATCATGCATTAGTCTTCAACCAGCAAGACAATTGGTCAAGAATGCTCTTGGTATCAACTATCTGTGGCTGGTTTTATAGGTTTTCAATTAAACTAGGGTTAGGAAGGACCTCAGTAAGTTATGGAGAGCAAATAAAAGCCCTTATGCAAATTTGTTTAGAATTGAGACCATCTGATTGGTTGATGCAATTGTCATTCAAAATACACCATTCTGATTGGTTTATGTACTGTCAGTCAACAGTTCTCTATTTTACAACTTTTGCTGGGACTATCATGCATTAGTCTTCAACCAGCAAGACAATTGGTCAAAAATGCTCTTGTTATCAACTATCTGTGGCTGGTTTTGTAGGTTTTCAATTAAACTAGGGTTAGGAAGGACCTCAGTAAGTTATGGAGAGCAAATAAAGCCCTTATGCAAATTAGTTTAGAATTAAGACCATCTGATTGGTTGATGCAATTGTCATTTAAAATAAGCCATTCTGATTGGTTTATGTAGTCAGTCAACAGTTCTCTATTTTACAACTTTTGCTGGGACTATCATGCCTTAGTCTTCAACCAGCAAGACATTTGGTCAAGAATGCTCTTGTTATCAACTATCTGTGGCTGGTTTTGTAGGTTTTCAATTAAACTAGGGTTAGGAAGGACCTCAGTAAGTTATGGAGAGCAAATAAAGCCCTTATGCAAATTAGTTCAGAATTGAGATCATCTGATTGGTTGATGCAATTGTCATTCAAAATAAGCCATTCTGATTGGTTTATGTATTGTCAGTCAACAGTTCTCTATTTTACAACTTTTGCTGGGACTATCATGCATTAGTCTTCAACCAGCAAGACAATTGGTCAAGAATGCTCTTGTTATCAACTATCTGTGGCTGGTTTTGTAGGTTTTCAATTAAACTAGGGTTAGGAAGGACCTCAGTAAGTTATGGAGAGCAAATAAAGCCCTTATGCAAATTAGTTTAGAATTAAGACCATCTTATTGGTTGATGCAATTGTCATTCAAAATAAGCCATTCTGATTGGTTTATGTACTGTCAGTCAACAGTTCTCTATTTTACAACTTTTGCTGGGACTATCATGCATTAATCTTCAACCAGCAAGACAATTGGTCAAGAATGCTCTTGTTATCAACTATCTGTGGCTGGTTTTATAGGTTTTCAATTAAACTAGGGTTAGGAAGGACCTCAGTAAGTTATGGAGAGCAAATAAAGCCCTTATGCAAATTAGTTTAGAATTGAGACCATCTGATTGGTTGATGCAATTGTCATTCAAAATAAGCCATTCTGATTGGTTTATGTACTGTCAGTCAACAGTTCTTTATTTTACAACTTTTGCTGGGACTATCATGCATTAGTCTTCAACCAACAAGACAATTGGTAAAGAATGCTCTTGTTATCAACTATCTGTGGCTGGTTTTGTAGGTTTTCAATTAAACTAGGGTTAGGAAGGACCTCAGTAAGTTATGGAGAGCAAATAAAGCCCTTATGCAAGTTAGTTTAGAATTGAGACCATCTGATTGGTTGATGCAATTGTCATTCAAAATAAGCCATTCTGATTGGTTTATGTACTGTCAGTCAACAGTTCTCTATTTCACAACTTTTGCTGGGACTATCATGCATTAATCTTCAACCAGCAAGACAATTGGTAAAGAATGCTCTTGTTATCAACTATCTGTGGCTGGTTTTGTAGGTTTTCAATTAAACTAGGGTTAGGAAGGACCTCAGTAAGTTATGGAGAGCAAATAAAGCCCTTATGCAAATTAGTTCAGAATTGAGACCATCTGATTGGTTGATGCAATTGTCATTCAAAATAAGCCATTCTGATTGGTTTATGTACTGTTAGTCAACAGTTCTCTATTTTACAACTTTTGCTGGGACTATCATGCATTAGTCTTCAACCAACAAGACAATTGGTAAAGAATGCTCTTGTTATCAACTATCTGTGGCTGGTTTTGTAGGTTTTCAATTAAACTAGGGTTAGGAAGGACCTCAGTAAGTTATGGAGAGCAAATAAAGCCCTTATGCAAATTAGTTTAGAATTGAGACCATCTGATTGGTTGATGCAATTGTCATTCAAAATACACCATTCTGATTGGTTTATGTACTGTCAGTCAACAGTTCTCTATTTTACAACTTTTGCTGGGACTATCATGCATTAATCTTCAACCAGCAAGACAATTGGTCAAGAATGCTCTTGTTATCAACTATCTGTGGCTGGTTTTATAGGTTTTCAATTAAACTAGGGTTAGGAAGGACCTCAGTAAGTTATGGAGAGCAAATAAAGCCCTTATGCAAATTAGTTTAGAATTGAGACCATCTGATTGGTTGATGCAATTGTCATTCAAAATAAGCCATTCTGATTGGTTTATGTACTGTCAGTCAACAGTTCTTTATTTTACAACTTTTGCTGGGACTATCATGCATTAGTCTTCAACCAACAAGACAATTGGTAAAGAATGCTCTTGTTATCAACTATCTGTGGCTGGTTTTGTAGGTTTTCAATTAAACTAGGGTTAGGAAGGACCTCAGTAAGTTATGGAGAGCAAATAAAGCCCTTATGCAAATTAGTTTAGAATTGAGACCATCTGATTGGTTGATGCAATTGTCATTCAAAATAAGCCATTCTGATTGGTTTATGTACTGTTAGTCAACAGTTCTCTATTTTACAACTTTTGCTGGGACTATCATGCATTAGTCTTCAACCAGCAAGACAATTGGTCAAGAATGCTCTTGTTATTAACTATCTGTTGCTGGTTTTATAGGTTTTCAATTAAACTAGGGTTAGGAAGGACCTCTGTAAGTTATGGAGAGCAAATAAAGCCCTTATGCAAATTAGTTTAGAATTGAGACCATCTGATTGGTTGATGCAATTGTCATTCAAAATACACCATTCTGATTGGTTTATGTACTGTCAGTCAACAGTTCTCTATTTTACAACTTTTGCTGGGACTATCATGCATTAGTCTTCAACCAGCAAGACAATTGGTCAAGAATGCTCTTGTTATCAACTATCTGTGGCTGGTTTTGTAGGTTTTCAATTAAACTAGGGTTAGGAAGAACCTCAGTAAGTTATGGAGAGGAAATAAAGCCCTTATGCAAATTAGTTCAGAATTGAGATCATCTGATTGGTTGATGCAACTGTCATTCAAAATAAGCCATTCTGATTGGTTTATATACTGTCAGTCAACAGTTCTCTATTTTACAACTTTTGCTGGGACTATCATGCATTAGTCTTTAACCAGCAAGACATTTGGTCAAGAATGCTCTTGTTATCAACTATCTGTGGCTGGTTCTGCAGGTGTTCAATTAAACTAGGGTTAGGAAAGACCTCAGTAAGTTATGGAGAGCAAATAAAGCCCTTATGCAAATTAGTTTAGAATAGAGACCATCTGATTGGTTGATGCAATTGTCATTCAAAATAAGCCATTCTGATTGGTTTATGTACTGTCAGTCAACAGTTCTCTATTTTACAACTTTTGCTGGGACTATCATGCATTAGTCTTCAACCAGAAAGACAATTGGTCAAGAATGCTCTTGTTATCAACTATCTGTGGCTGGTTCTGCAGGTGTTCAATTAGACTAGGGTGAGGAAGGACCTCAGTAAGTTATGAAGAGCAAATAAAGCCCTTATGCAAATTGGTTCAGAATTGAGATCATATGATTGGTTGATGCAACTGTCATTCAAAATAAGCCATTCTGATTGGTTTATGTACTGTCAGTCAACAGTTTTCTATTTTACAACTTTTGCTGGGACTATCATGCATTAGTCTTCAACCAGCAAGACAATTGGTCAAGAATGCTCTTGTTATCAACTATCTGTGGCTGGTTTGGTAGGTTTTCAATTAAACTAGGGTTAGGAAAGACCTCAGTAAGTTATGGAGAGCAAATAAAGCCCTTATGCAAATTAGTTCAGAATTGAGACCATCTGATTGGTTGATGCAATTGTCATTCAAAATACACCATTCTGATTGGTTTATGTACTGTCAGTCAACAGTTCTCTATTTTACAACTTTTGCTGGGACTATCATGCATTAATCTTCAACCAGCAAGACAATTGGTCAAGAATGCTCTTGTTATCAACTATCTGTGGCTGGTTTTATAGGTTTTCAATTAAACTAGGGTTAGGAAGGACCTCAGTAAGTTATGGAGAGCAAATAAAGCCCTTATGCAAATTAGTTTAGAATTGAGACCATCTGATTGGTTGATGCAATTGTCATTCAAAATAAGCCATTCTGATTGGTTTATGTACTGTCAGTCAACAGTTCTTTATTTTACAACTTTTGCTGGGACTATCATGCATTAGTCTTCAACCAGCAAGACAATTGGTCAAGAGTGCTCTTGTTATCAACTATCTGTGGCTGATTTTGTAGGTTTTCAATTAAACTAGGGTTAGGAAGGACCTCAGTAAGTTATGGAGAGCAAATAAAGCCCTTATGCAAATTAGTTCAGAATTGAGACCATCTGATTGGTTGATGCAATTGTCATTCAAAATAAGCCATTCTGATTGGTTTATGTGCTGTCAGTCAACAGTTTTCTATTTTATAACTTTTGCTGGGACCATCATGCAATAATCTTCAACCAGCAAAACAATTCGTCAAGAATGTAGTCAACAGTTTTCTATTTTACAACTTTTGCTGGCACCATCACGCAATAGCCTTCAAACAGCAAGACAATTGGTCAAGAATGTTCATGTTATCAACTATCTGTGGCTGGTTCTGTAGGTGTTCAATTAGACTAGGGTGAGGAAGGACCTCAGTAAGTTATGAAGAGCAAATAAAGCCATTATGCAAATTAGTTCAGAATTGAGACCATCTGATTGGTTGATGCAACTGTCATTCAAAATAAGCCATTCTGATTGGTTTATGTACTGTCAGTCAACAGTTCTCTATTTTACATCTTTTGCTGGGACTATCATGCATTAATCTTCAACCAGCAAGACAATTGGTCAAGAATGTTCTTGTTATCAACTATCTGTGGCTGGTTTTATAGGTTTTCAATTAAACTAGGGTTAGGAAGGAGCGCAGTAAGTTATGGAGAGCAAATAAAGCCCTTATACAAATTAGTTCAGAATTGAGACCATCTGATTGGTTGATGCAACTGTCATTCAAAATAAGCCATTCTTATTGGTTTATATACTGTCAGTCAACAGTTTTCTATTTTACAACTTTTGCTGGGACTATCATGCATTATTCTTCAACCAGCAAGACAATTGGTGAAGAGTGCTCTTGTTATCAACTATCTGTGGCTGGTTTTGTAGGTTTTCAATTAAACTAGGGTTAGGAAGGACCTCAGTAAGTTATGAAGAGCAAATAAAGCCCTTATGCAAATTAGTTTAGAATTGAGACCATCTGATTGGTTGATGCAATTGTCATTCAAAATACTCCATTCTGATTGGTTTATGTACTGTCAGTCAACAGTTCTCTATTTTACAACTTTTGCTGGGACTATCATGCATTAGTCTTCAACCAGCAAGACAATTGGTCAAGAATGCTCTTGTTATCAACTATCTGTGGCTGGTTTTGTAGGTTTTCAATTAAACTAGGGTTAGGAAGGACCTCAGTAAGTTATGGAGAGCAAATAAAGCCCTTATGCAAATTAGTTTAGAATTGAGACCATCTGATTGGTTGATGCAATTGTCATTCAAAATAAGCCATCCTGATTGGTTTATGTACTGTCAGTCAACAGTTCTTTATTTTACAACTTTTGCTGGGACTATCATGCATTAGTCTTCAACCAGCAAGACAATTGGTAAAGAATGCTCTTGTTATCAACTATCTGTGGCTGGTTTTGTAGGTTTTCAATTAAACTAGGGTTAGGAAGGACCTCAGTAAGTTATGGAGAACAAATAAAGCCCTTATGCAAATTAGTTCAGAATTGAGACCATCTGATTGGTTGATGCAATTGTCATTCAAAATAAGCCATTCTGATTGGTTTATGTGCTGTCAGTCAACAGTTTTCTATTTTATAACTTTTGCTGGGACCATCATGCAATAATCTTCAACCAGCAAAACAATTCGTCAAGAATGTAGTCAACAGTTTTCTATTTTACAACTTTTGCTGGCACCATCACGCAATAGCCTTCAAACAGCAAGACAATTGGTCAAGAATGTTCATGTTATCAACTATCTGTGGCTGGTTCTGTAGGTGTTCAATTAGACTAGGGTGAGGAAGGACCTCAGTAAGTTATGAAGAGCAAATAAAGCCATTATGCAAATTAGTTCAGAATTGAGACCATCTGATTGGTTGATGCAACTGTCATTCAAAATAAGCCATTCTGATTGGTTTATGTACTGTCAGTCAACAGTTCTCTATTTTACATCTTTTGCTGGGACTATCATGCATTAATCTTCAACCAGCAAGACAATTGGTCAAGAATGTTCTTGTTATCAACTATCTGTGGCTGGTTTTGTAGGTTTTCAATTAAACTAGGGTTAGGAAGGACCTCAGTAAGTTATGGAGAGCAAATAAAGCCCTTATGCAAATTAGTTTAGAATTGAGACCATCTGATTGGTTGATGCAATTGTCATTCAAAATAAGCCATTCTGATTGATTTATGTACTGTCAGTCAACAGTTCTCTATTTTACAACTTTTGCTGGGACTATCATGCATTAGTCTTTAACCAGCAAGACATTTGGTCAAGAATGCTCTTGTTATCAACTATCTGTGGCTGGTTTTGTAGGTTTTCAATTAAACTAGGGTTAGGAAGGACCTGAGTAAGTTATGGAGAGCAAATAAAGCCCTTATGCAAATTAGTTCAGAATTGAGATCATCTGATTGGTTGATGCAACTGTCATTCAAAATAAGCCATTCTGATTGGTTTATATACTGTCAGTCAACAGTTTTCTATTTTACAACTTTTGCTGGGACTATCATGCATTAGTCTTCAACCAGAAAGACAATTGGTCAAGAATGATCTTGTTATCAACTATCTGTGGCTGGTTCTGCAGGTGTTCAATTAGACTAGGGTGAGGAAGGACCTCAGTAAGTTATGAAGAGCAAATAAAGCCCTTATGCAAATTAGTTTAGAACTGAGACCATCTGATTGGTTGATGCAATTGTCATTCAAAATAAGCCATTCTGATTGGTTTATGTACTGTCAGTCAACAGTTCTCTATTTTACAACTTTTGCTGGGACTATCATGCATTAGTCTTCAACCAGCAAGACAATTGGTCAAGAATGCTCTTGTTATCAACTATCTGTGGCTAGTTTTATAGGTTTTCAATTAAACTAGGGTTAGGAAGGACCTCAGTAAGTTATGGAGAGCAAATAAAAGCCTTTATGCAAATTTGTTTAGAATTGAGACCATCTGATTGGTTGATGCAATTGTCATTCAAAATACACCATTCTGATTGGTTTATGTACTGTCAGTCAACAGTTCTCTATTTTACAACTTTTGCTGGGACTATCATGCATTAGTCTTCAACCAGCAAGACAATTGGTCAAAAATGCTCTTGTTATCAACTATCTGTGGCTGGTTTTGTAGGTTTTCAATTAAACTAGGGTTAGGAAGGACCTCAGTAAGTTATGGAGAGCAAATAAAGCCCTTATGCAAATTAGTTTAGAATTAAGACCATCTGATTGGTTGATGCAATTGTCATTCAAAATAAGCCATTCTGATTGGTTTATGTACTGTCAGTCAACAGTTCTCTATTTTACAACTTTTGCTGGGACTATCATGCCTTAGTCTTCAACCAGCAAGACATTTGGTCAAGAATGCTCTTGTTATCAACTATCTGTGGCTGGTTTTGTAGGTTTTCAATTAAACTAGGGTTAGGAAGGACCTCAGTAAGTTATGGAGAGCAAATAAAGCACTTATGCAAATTAGTTCAGAATTGAGATCATCTGATTGGTTAATGCAACTGTCATTCAAAATAAGCCATTCTGATTGGTTTATATACTGTCAGTCAACAGTTTTCTATTTTACAACTTTTGCTGGGACTATCATGCATTAGTCTTCAACCAGAAAGACAATTGGTCAAGAATGCTCTTGTTATCAACTATCTGTGGCTGGTTCTGCAGGTGTTCAATTAGACTAGGGTGAGGAAGGACCTCAGTAAGTTATGAAGAGCAAATAAAGCCCTTATGCAAATTGGTTCAGAATTGAGATCATATGATTGGTTGATGCAACTGTCATTCAAAATAAGCCATTCTGATTGGTTTATATACTGTCAGTCAACAGTTTTCTATTTTACAACTTTTGCTGGGACTATCATGCATTAGTCTTCAACCAGAAAGACAATTGGTCAAGAATGCTCTTGTTATCAACTATCTGTGGCTGGTTCTGCAGGTGTTCAATTAGACTAGGGTGAGGAAGGACCTCAGTAAGTTATGAAGAGCAAATAAAGCCCTTATGCAAATTGGTTCAGAATTGAGATCATATGATTGGTTGATGCAACTGTCATTCAAAATAAGCCATTCTGATTGATTTATGTACTGTCAGTCAACAGTTTTCTATTTTACAACTTTTGCTGGGACTATCATGCATTAGTCTTCAACCAGCAAGACAATTGGTCAAGAATGCTCTTGTTATCAACTATCTGTGGCTGGTTTGGTAGGTTTTCAATTAAACTAGGGTTAGGAAAGACCTCAGTAAGTTATGGAGAGCAAATAAAGCCCTTATGCAAATTAGTTTAGAATTGAGACCATCTGATTGGTTGATGCAATTGTCATTCAAAATAAGCCATTCTGATTGGTTTATGTACTGTCAGTCAACAGTTCTCTATTTTACAACTTTTGCTGGGACTATCATGCATTAGTCTTCAACCAGCAAGACAATTGGTCAAGAATGCTCTTGGTATCAACTATCTGTGGCTGGTTTTATAGGTTTTCAATTAAACTAGGGTTAGGAAGGACCTCAGTAAGTTATGGAGAGCAAATAAAAGCCCTTATGCAAATTTGTTTAGAATTGAGACCATCTGATTGGTTGATGCAATTGTCATTCAAAATACACCATTCTGATTGGTTTATGTACTGTCAGTCAACAGTTCTCTATTTTACAACTTTTGCTGGGACTATCATGCATTAGTCTTCAACCAGCAAGACAATTGGTCAAAAATGCTCTTGTTATCAACTATCTGTGGCTGGTTTTGTAGGTTTTCAATTAAACTAGGGTTAGGAAGGACCTCAGTAAGTTATGGAGAGCAAATAAAGCCCTTATGCAAATTAGTTTAGAATTAAGACCATCTGATTGGTTGATGCAATTGTCATTCAAAATAAGCCATTCTGATTGGTTTATGTACTGTCAGTCAACAGTTCTCTATTTTACAACTTTTGCTGGGACTATCATGCCTTAGTCTTCAACCAGCAAGACATTTGGTCAAGAATGCTCTTGTTATCAACTATCTGTGGCTGGTTTTGTAGGTTTTCAATTAAACTAGGGTTAGGAAGGACCTCAGTAAGTTATGGAGAGCAAATAAAGCCCTTATGCAAATTAGTTCAGAATTGAGATCATCTGATTGGTTGATGCAATTGTCATTCAAAATAAGCCATTCTGATTGGTTTATGTATTGTCAGTCAACAGTTCTCTATTTTACAACTTTTGCTGGGACTATCATGCATTAGTCTTCAACCAGCAAGACATTTGGTCAAGAATGCTCTTGTTATCAACTATCTGTGGCTGGTTTTGTAGGTTTTCAATTAAACTAGGGTTAGGAAAGACCTCAGTAAGTTATGGAGAGCAAATAAAGCCCTTATGCAAATTAGTTTAGAATTGAGACCATCTGATTGGTTGATGCAATTGTCATTCAAAATAAGCCATTCTGACTGGTTTATGTGCTGTCAGTCAACAGTTCTCTATTTTACAACTTTTGCTGGGACTATCATGCATTAGTCTTCAACCAGCAAGACATTTGGTCAAGAATGCTCTTGTTATCAACTATCTGTGGCTGGTTTTGTAGGTTTTCAATTAAACTAGGGTTAGGAAGGACCTCAGTAAGTTATGGAGAGCAAATAAAGCCCTTTTGCAAATTAGTTCAGAATTGAGACCATCTGATTGGTTGATGCAATTGTCATTCAAAATACACCATTCTGATTGGTTTATGTACTGTCAGTCAACAGTTCTCTATTTTACAACTTTTGCTGGGACTATCATGCATTAGTCTTCAACCAGCAAGACAATTGGTCAAGAATGCTCTTGTTATCAACTATCTGTGGCTGGTTTTGTAGGTTTTCAATTAAACTAGGGTTAGGAAGGACCTCAGTAAGTTATGGAGAGCAAATAAAGCCCTTATGCAAATTAGTTTAGAATTGAGACCATCTGATTGGTTGATGCAATTGTCATTCAAAATAAGCCATTCTGATTGGTTTATGTATTGTCAGTCAACAGTTCTCTATTTTACAACTTTTGCTGGGACTATCATGCATTAGTCTTCAACCAGCAAGACATTTGGTCAAGAATGCTCTTGTTATCAACTATCTGTGGCTGGTTTTGTAGGTTTTCAATTAAACTAGGGTTAGGAAGGACCTCAGTAAGTTATGGAGAGCAAATAAAGCCCTTATGCAAATTAGTTCAGAATTGAGATCATCTGATTGGTTGATGCAACTGTCATTCAAAATAAGCCATTCTGATTGGTTTATATACTGTCAGTCAACAGTTTTCTATTTTACAACTTTTGCTGGGACTATCATGCATTAGTCTTCAACCAGCAAGACAATTTGTCAAGAATGCTCTTGTTATCAACTATTTGTGGCTGGTTCCGCAGGTGTTCAATTAAACTAGGGTTAGGAAAGACCTCAGTAAGTTATGGAGAGCAAATAAAGCCCTTATGCAAATTACTTTAGAATTGAGACCATCTGATTGGTTGATGCAATTGTCATTCAAAATACACCATTCTGATTGGTTTATGTACTGTCAGTCAACAGTTCTCTATTTTACAACTTTTGCTGGGACTATCATGCATTAGTCTTCAACCAGCAAGACAATTGTTCAAAAATGCTCTTGTTATCAACTATCTGTGGCTGGTTTTATAGGTTTTCAATTAAACTAGGGTTAAGAAGGACCTCAGTAAGTTATGGAGAGCAAATAAAGCCCTTATGCAAATTACTTTAGAATTGAGACCATCTGATTGGTTGATGCAATTGTCATTCAAAATACACCATTCTGATTGGTTTATGTACTGTCAGTCAACAGTTCTCTATTTTACAACTTTTGCTGGGACTATCATGCATTAGTCTTCAACCAGCAAGACAATTGGTCAAGAATGCTCTTGTTATCAACTATCTGTGGCTGGTTTTGTAGGTTTTCAATTAAACTAGGGTTAGGAAGGACCTCAGTAAGTTATGGAGAGCAAATAAAGCCCTTATGCAAATTAGTTTAGAATTAAGACCATCTGATTGGTTGATGCAATTGTCATTAAAAATAAGCCATTCTGATTGGTTTATGTACTGTCAGTCAACAGTTCTCTATTTTACAACTTTTGCTGGGACTACCATGCATTAGTCTTCAACCAGCAAGACATTTGGTCAAGAATGCTCTTGTTATCAACTATCTGTGGCTGGTTTTGTAGGTTTTCAATTAAACTAGGGTTAGGAAGGACCTCAGTACGTTATGGAGAGCAAATAAAGCCCTTATGCAAATTAGTTCAGAATTGAGATCATCTGATTGGTTGATGCAACTGTCATTCAAAATAAGCCATTCTGATTGGTTTATGTGCTGTCAGTCAACAGTTTTCTATTTTATAACTTTTGCTGGGACCATCATGCAATAGTATTCAACCAGCAAGACAATTGTTCAAGAATGTAGTCAACAGTTTTCTATTTTACAACTTTTGCTGGCACCATCACGCAATAGCCTTCAACCAGCAAGACAATTGGTCAAGAATGCTCTTGTTATCAACCATCTGTGGCTGGTTTTATAGGTTTTCAATTAAACTAGGGTTAGGAAGGACCTCAGTAAGTTATGGAGAGCAAATAAAGCCCCTATGCAAATTAGTTTAGAATTGAGACAATCTGATTGGTTGATGCAATTGTCATTCAAAATAAGCCATTCTGATTGGTTTATGTACTGTCAGTCAACAGTTCTCTATTTTACAACTTTTGCTGGGACTATCATGCATTAGTCTTCAACCAGCAAGACATTTGGTCAAGAATGCTCTTGTTATCAACTATCTGTGGCTGGTTTTGTAGGTTTTCAATTAAACTAGGGTTAGGAAGGACCTCAATAAGTTATGGAGCGCAAATAAAGCCCTTATGCAAATTAGTTCAGAATTGAGATCATCTGATTGGTTGATGCAACTGTCATTCAAAATAAGCCATTCTGATTGGTTTATATACTGTCAGTCAACAGTTTTCTATTTTACAACTTTTGCTGGGACTATCATGCATTAGTCTTCAACCAGCAAGACAATTGGTCAAGAAAGCTCTTGTTATCAACTATTTGTGGCTGGTTCTGCAGGTGTTCAATTAAACTAGGGTTAGGAAAGACCTCAGTAAGTTATGGAGAGCAAATAAAGCCCTTATGCAAATTAGTTTAGAATTGAGACCATCTGATTGGTTGATGCAATTGTCATTCAAAATAAGCCATTCTGATTGGTTTATGTACTGTCAGTCAACAGTTCTCTATTTTACAACTTTTGCTGGGACTATCATGCATTAGTCTTCAACCAGCAAGACAATTGGTCAAGAATGCTCTTGTTATCAACTATTTGTGGCTGGTTCTGCAGGTGTTCAATTAAACTAGGGTTAGGAAAGACCTCAGTAAGTTATGGAGAGCAAATAAAGCCCTTATGCAAATTAGTTTAGAATTGAGACCATCTGATTGGTTGATGCAATTGTCATTCAAAATAAGCCATTCTGATTGGTTTATGTACTGTCAGTCAACAGTTCTCTATTTTACAACTTTTGCTGGGACTATCATGCATTAGTCTTCAACGAGCAAGACATTTGGTCAAGAATGCTCTTGTTATCAACCATCTGTGGCTGGTTTTATAGGTTTTCAATTAAACTAGGGTTAGGAAGGACCTCAGTAAGTTATGGAGAGCAAATAAAGCCCCTATGCAAATTAGTTTAGAATTGAGACAATCTGATTGGTTGATGCAATTGTCATTCAAAATACACCATTCTGATTGGTTTATGTACTGTCAGTCAACAGTTCTCTATTTTACAACTTTTGCTGGGACTATCATGCATTAGTCTTCAACCAGCAAGACAATTGGTCAAGAATGCTCTTGTTATCAACTATCTGTGGCTGGTTTTGTAGGTTTTCAATTAAACTAGGGTTAGGAAGGACCTCAGTAAGTTATGGAGAGCAAATAAAGCCCTTATGCAAATTAGTTTAGAATTAAGACCATCTTATTGGTTGATGCAATTGTCATTCAAAATAAGCCATTCTGATTGGTTTATGTACTGTCAGTCAACAGTTCTCTATTTTACAACTTTTGCTGGGACTATCATGCATTAATCTTCAACCAGCAAGACAATTGGTCAAGAATGCTCTTGTTATCAACTATCTGTGGCTGGTTTTATAGGTTTTCAATTAAACTAGGGTTAGGAAGGACCTCAGTAAGTTATGGAGAGCAAATAAAGCCCTTATGCAAATTAGTTTAGAATTGAGACCATCTGATTGGTTGATGCAATTGTCATTCAAAATAAGCCATTCTGATTGGTTTATGTACTGTCAGTCAACAGTTCTTTATTTTACAACTTTTGCTGGGACTATCATGCATTAGTCTTCAACCAACAAGACAATTGGTAAAGAATGCTCTTGTTATCAACTATCTGTGGCTGGTTTTGTAGGTTTTTAATTAAACTAGGGTTAGGAAGGACCTCAGTAAGTTATGGAGAGCAAATAAAGCCCTTATGCAAGTTAGTTTAGAATTGAGACCATCTGATTGGTTGATGCAATTGTCATTCAAAATAAGCCATTCTGATTGGTTTATGTACTGTCAGTCAACAGTTCTCTATTTCACAACTTTTGCTGGGACTATCATGCATTAATCTTCAACCAGCAAGACAATTGGTAAAGAATGCTCTTGTTATCAACTATCTGTGGCTGGTTTTGTAGGTTTTCAATTAAACTAGGGTTAGGAAGGACCTCAGTAAGTTATGGAGAGCAAATAAAGCCCTTATGCAAATTAGTTCAGAATTGAGACCATCTGATTGGTTTATGTACCATCAGTCAACAGTTTCCTATTTTACAACGTTTGCTGGGACCATCATGCAATAGTCTTCAACCAGCAAGACAATTGGTCAATAATGTTCTTGTTATCAACTATCTGTGGTTGGTTCTGCATGTGTTCAATTAGATAGGGTGAGGAAGGACATAAGTAAGTTATAAGGAGCAAATAAAGCCCTTATGCAAATTAGTTCTCAATTGAGACCATCTGATTGGTTGATGCATTTGTCATTCAAAATAAGCCATTCTGATTGGTTTATGTGCTGTCAGTCAACAATTTTCTAATTTACAACTTTTGCTGGGACCAACATGCAATAGTCTTCAACCAGCAAGACAATTGGTCAAGAATGTTCTTGTTATCAACTATCTGTGGCTGGTTCTGCAGGTGTTCAATTAGACTAGGGTGAGGAAGGACCTCAGTAAGTTATGAAGAGCAAATAAAGCCCTTATGCAAATTAGTTCAGAATTGAGATCATCTGATTGGTTGATGCAACTGTCATTTAAAATAAGCCATTCTGATTGGTTTATGTACTGTCAGTCAACAGTTTTCTATTTTACAACTTTTGCTGGGACTACCATGCAATAGTCTTCAAACAGCAAGACAATTAGTCAAGAATGCTCTTGTTATCAACTATCTGTGGCTGGTTTTGTAGGTTTTCAATTAAACTAGGGTTAGGAAGGACCTCAGTAAGTTATGAAGAGCAAATAAAGCACTTATGCAAATTAGTTTAGAATTGAGACCATCTGATTGGTTGATGCAACTGTCATTCAAAATAAGCCATTCTGATTGGTTTATGTGCTGTCAGTCAACAGTTTTCTATTTTAAAACTTTTGCTGGGAACATCACGCAATCGAATTCAAACAGAAAGACAATTGGTCAATAATGTTCTTGTAATCAACTATCTGTGGCTGGTTCTGCAGGTGTTCAATTAGAATAGGGTGAGGAAGGACCTCAGTAAGTTATGAAGAGCAAATAAAGCCATTATGTAAATTATTTCAGAATTGAGACCATCTGATTGGTTGATGCAACTGTCATTCAAAATAAGCCATTCTGATTGGTTTATGTACCATCAGTCAACAGTTTCCTATTTTACAACGTTTGCTGGGACCATCATGCAATAGTCTTCAACCAGCAAGACAATCGGTCTAGAAACCTCTTTTATCAACTATATGTGGCTGGTTTTGTAGGTTTTCAATTAAACTAGGATTAGGAAGGACCTCAGTAAGTTATGGAGAGCAAATAAAGCCCTTATGCAAATTAGTTTAGAATTGAGACCATCTGATTGGTTGATGCAATTGTCATTCAAAATAAGCCATTCTGATTGGTTTATGTGCTGTCAGTCAACAGTTTTCTATTTTACAACTTTTGCTGGGACTATCATGCATTATTCTTCAACCAGCAAGACAATTGGTCAAGAGTGCTCTTGTTATCAACTATCTGTGGCTGTTTTTGTAGGTTTTCAATTAAACTAGGGTTAGGAAGGACCTCAGTAAGTTATGAAGAGCAAATAAAGCCCTTATGCAAATTAGTTTAGAATTGAGACCATCTGATTGGTTGATGCAATTGTCATTAAAAATAAGCCATTCTGATTGGTTTATGTGCTGTCAGTCAACAGTTTTCTATTTTATAACTTTTGCTGGGACCATCATGCAATAATCTTTAACCAGAAAGACAATTCGTCAAGAATGTAGTCAACAGTTTTCTTTTTTACAACTTTTGCTTGCACCATCACGCAATAGCCTTCAAACAGCAAGACAATTGGTCAATAATGTTCTTGTTATCAACTATCTGTGGCTGGTTCTGCAGGTGTTCAATTAGAATAGGGTGAGGAAGGACCTCAGTAAGTTATGAAGAGCAAATAAAGCCCTTATGCAAATTGGTTCAGAATTGATACCATCTGATTGGTTGATGCAATTGTCATTCAAAATAAGCCATTCTGATTGGTTTATGTACTGTCAGTCAACAGTTCTCTATTTTACAACTTTTGCTGGGACTATCATGCATTAATCTTCAACCAGCAAGACAATTGGTCAAGAATGCTCTTGTTATCAACTATCTGTGGCTGGTTTTATAGGTTTTCAATTAAACTAGGGTTAGGAAGGACCTCAGTAAGTTATGGAGAGCAAATAAAGCCCTTATGCAAATTAGTTTAGAATTGAGACCATCTGATTGGTTGATGCAATTGTCATTCAAAATAAGCCATTCTGATTGGTTTATGTACTGTCAGTCAACAGTTCTTTATTTTACAACTTTTGCTGGGACTATCATGCATTAGTCTTCAACCAACAAGACAATTGGTAAAGAATGCTCTTGTTATCAACTATCTGTGGCTGGTTTTGTAGGTTTTCAATTAAACTAGGGTTAGGAAGGACCTCAGTAAGTTATGGAGAGCAAATAAAGCCCTTATGCAAATTAGTTTAGAATTAAGACCATCTGATTGGTTGATGCAATTGTCATTCAAAATAAGCCATTCTGATTGGTTTATGTGCTGTCAGTCAACAGTTTTCTATTTTATAACTTTTGCTGGGACCATCATGCAATAGTCTTTAACCAGCAAGACAATTGGTCAAGAATGTAGTCAACAGTTTTCTATTTTACAACTTTAGCAGGCACCATCACGCAATAGCCATCAACCAGCAAGACAATTAGTCAAGAATGTTCTTGTTATCAACTATCTGTGGCTGGTTCTGCAGGTGTTCAATTAGACTAGGGTGAGGAAGGACCTCAGTAAGTTATGAAGAGCAAATAAAGCCATTATGTAAATTATTTCAGAATTGAGACCATCTGATTGGTTGATGCAACTGTCATTCAAAATAAGCCATTCTGATTGGTTTATGTACCATCAGTCAACAGTTTCCTATTTTACAACGTTTGCTGGGACCATCATGCAATAGTCTTCAACCAGCAAGACAATCGGTCTAGAAACCTCTTTTATCAACTATATGTGGCTGGTTTTGTAGGTTTTCAATTAAACTAGGATTAGGAAGGACCTCAGTAAGTTATGGAGAGCAAATAAAGCCCTTATGCAAATTAGTTTAGAATTGAGACCATCTGATTGGTTGATGCAATTGTCATTCAAAATAAGCCATTCTGATTGGTTTATGTGCTGTCAGTCAACAGTTTTCTATTTTACAACTTTTGCTGGGACTATCATGCATTATTCTTCAACCAGCAAGACAATTGGTCAAGAGTGCTCTTGTTATCAACTATCTGTGGCTGTTTTTGTAGGTTTTCAATTAAACTAGGGTTAGGAAGGACCTCAGTAAGTTATGAAGAGCAAATAAAGCCCTTATGCAAATTAGTTTAGAATTGAGACCATCTGATTGGTTGATGCAATTGTCATTAAAAATAAGCCATTCTGATTGGTTTATGTGCTGTCAGTCAACAGTTTTCTATTTTATAACTTTTGCTGGGACCATCATGCAATAATCTTTAACCAGAAAGACAATTGGTCAAGAATGTAGTCAACAGTTTTCTTTTTTACAACTTTTGCTTGCACCATAACGCAATAGCCTTCAAACAGCAAGACAATTGGTCAATAATGTTCTTGTTATCAACTATCTGTGGCTGGTTCTGCAGGTGTTCAATTAGAATAGGGTGAGGAAGGACCTCAGTAAGTTATGAAGAGCAAATAAAGCCCTTATGCAAATTGGTTCAGAATTGATACCATCTGATTGGTTGATGCAATTGTCATTCAAAATAAGCCATTCTGATTGGTTTATGTACTGTCAGTCAACAGTTCTCTATTTTACAACTTTTGCTGGGACTATCATGCATTAATCTTCAACCAGCAAGACAATTGGTCAAGAATGCTCTTGTTATCAACTATCTGTGGCTGGTTTTATAGGTTTTCAATTAAACTAGGGTTAGGAAGGACCTCAGTAAGTTATGGAGAGCAAATAAAGCCCTTATGCAAATTAGTTTAGAATTGAGACCATCTGATTGGTTGATGCAATTGTCATTCAAAATAAGCCATTCTGATTGGTTTATGTACTGTCAGTCAACAGTTCTTTATTTTACAACTTTTGCTGGGACTATCATGCATTAGTCTTCAACCAACAAGACAATTGGTAAAGAATGCTCTTGTTATCAACTATCTGTGGCTGGTTTTGTAGGTTTTCAATTAAACTAGGGTTAGGAAGGACCTCAGTAAGTTATGGAGAGCAAATAAAGCCCTTATGCAAGTTAGTTTAGAATTGAGACCATCTGATTGGTTGATGCAATTGTCATTCAAAATAAGCCATTCTGATTGGTTTATGTACTGTCAGTCAACAGTTCTCTATTTCACAACTTTTGCTGGGACTATCATGCATTAATCTTCAACCAGCAAGACAATTGGTAAAGAATGCTCTTGTTATCAACTATCTGTGGCTGGTTTTGTAGATTTTCAATTAAACTAGGGTTAGGAAGGACCTCAGTAAGTTATGGAGAGCAAATAAAGCCCTTATGCAAATTTGTTCAGAATTGAGACCATCTGATTGGTTGATGCAATTGTCATTCAAAATAAGCCATTCTGATTGGTTTATGTGCTGTCAGTCATCAGTTTTCTATTTTATAACTTTTGCTGGGACCATCATGCAATAGTCTTCAACCAGCAAGACAATTGGTCAAGAATGTAGTCAACAGTTTTCTATTTTACAACTTTTGCTGGCACCATCACGCAATAGCCTTCAACCAGCAAGACAATTGGTCAAGAATGTTCTTGTTATCAACTATCTGTGGCTGGTTTTATAGGTTTTCAATTAAACTAGGGTTAGGAAGGACCTCAGTAAGTTATGGAGAGCAAATAAAGCCCTTATGCAAATTAGTTAAGAATTGAGACCATCTGATTGGTTTATGTACCATCAGTCAACAGTTTCCTATTTTACAACGTTTGCTGGGACCATCATGCAATAGTCTTCAACCAGCAAGACAATTGGTCAATAATGTTCTTGTTATCAACTATCTGTGGTTGGTTCTGCATGTGTTCAATTAGATAGGGTGAGGAAGGACATAAGTAAGTTATAAGGAGCAAATAAAGCCCTTATGCAAATTAGTTCTCAATTGAGACCATCTGATTGGTTGATGCAATTGTCATTCAAAATAAGCCATTCTGATTGGTTTATGTGCTGTCAGTCAACAATTTTCTAATTTACAACTTTTGCTGGGACCAACATGCAATAGTCTTCAACCAGCAAGACAATTGGTCAAGAATGTTCTTGTTATCAACTATCTGTGGCTGGTTCTGCAGGTGTTCAATTAGACTAGGGTGAGGAAGGACCTCAGTAAGTTATGAAGAGCAAATAAAGCCCTTATGCAAATTAGTTCAGAATTGAGATCATCTGATTGGTTGATGCAACTGTCATTTAAAATAAGCCATTCTGATTGGTTTATGTACTGTCAGTCAACAGTTTTCTATTTTACAACTTTTGCTGGGACTACCATGCAATAGTCTTCAAACAGCAAGACAATTAGTCAAGAATGCTCTTGTTATCAACTATCTGTGGCTGGTTTTGTAGGTTTTCAATTAAACTAGGGTTAGGAAGGACCTCAGTAAGTTATGAAGAGCAAATAAAGCACTTATGCAAATTAGTTTAGAATTGAGACCATCTGATTGGTTGATGCAACTGTCATTCAAAATAAGCCATTCTGATTGGTTTATGTGCTGTCAGTCAACAGTTTTCTATTTTAAAACTTTTGCTGGGAACATCACGCAATCGAATTCAAACAGAAAGACAATTGGTCAATAATGTTCTTGTAATCAACTATCTGTGGCTGGTTCTGCAGGTGTTCAATTAGAATAGGGTGAGGAAGGACCTCAGTAAGTTATGAAGAGCAAATAAAGCCATTATGTAAATTATTTCAGAATTGAGACCATCTGATTGGTTGATGCAACTGTCATTCAAAATAAGCCATTCTGATTGGTTTATGTACCATCAGTCAACAGTTTCCTATTTTACAACGTTTGCTGGGACCATCATGCAATAGTCTTCAACCAGCAAGACAATCGGTCTAGAAACCTCTTTTATCAACTATATGTGGCTGGTTTTGTAGGTTTTCAATTAAACTAGGATTAGGAAGGACCTCAGTAAGTTATGGAGAGCAAATAAAGCCCTTATGCAAATTAGTTTAGAATTGAGACCATCTGATTGGTTGATGCAATTGTCATTCAAAATAAGCCATTCTGATTGGTTTATGTGCTGTCAGTCAACAGTTTTCTATTTTACAACTTTTGCTGGGACTATCATGCATTATTCTTCAACCAGCAAGACAATTGGTCAAGAGTGCTCTTGTTATCAACTATCTGTGGCTGTTTTTGTAGGTTTTCAATTAAACTAGGGTTAGGAAGGACCTCAGTAAGTTATGAAGAGCAAATAAAGCCCTTATGCAAATTAGTTTAGAATTGAGACCATCTGATTGGTTGATGCAATTGTCATTAAAAATAAGCCATTCTGATTGGTTTATGTGCTGTCAGTCAACAGTTTTCTATTTTATAACTTTTGCTGGGACCATCATGCAATAATCTTTAACCAGAAAGACAATTCGTCAAGAATGTAGTCAACAGTTTTCTTTTTTACAACTTTTGCTTGCACCATCACGCAATAGCCTTCAAACAGCAAGACAATTGGTCAATAATGTTCTTGTTATCAACTATCTGTGGCTGGTTCTGCAGGTGTTCAATTAGAATAGGGTGAGGAAGGACCTCAGTAAGTTATGAAGAGCAAATAAAGCCCTTATGCAAATTGGTTCAGAATTGATACCATCTGATTGGTTGATGCAATTGTCATTCAAAATAAGCCATTCTGATTGGTTTATGTACTGTCAGTCAACAGTTCTCTATTTTACAACTTTTGCTGGGACTATCATGCATTAATCTTCAACCAGCAAGACAATTGGTCAAGAATGCTCTTGTTATCAACTATCTGTGGCTGGTTTTATAGGTTTTCAATTAAACTAGGGTTAGGAAGGACCTCAGTAAGTTATGGAGAGCAAATAAAGCCCTTATGCAAATTAGTTTAGAATTGAGACCATCTGATTGGTTGATGCAATTGTCATTCAAAATAAGCCATTCTGATTGGTTTATGTACTGTCAGTCAACAGTTCTTTATTTTACAACTTTTGCTGGGACTATCATGCATTAGTCTTCAACCAACAAGACAATTGGTAAAGAATGCTCTTGTTATCAACTATCTGTGGCTGGTTTTGTAGGTTTTCAATTAAACTAGGGTTAGGAAGGACCTCAGTAAGTTATGGAGAGCAAATAAAGCCCTTATGCAAGTTAGTTTAGAATTGAGACCATCTGATTGGTTGATGCAATTGTCATTCAAAATAAGCCATTCTGATTGGTTTATGTACTGTCAGTCAACAGTTCTCTATTTCACAACTTTTGCTGGGACTATCATGCATTAATCTTCAACCAGCAAGACAATTGGTAAAGAATGCTCTTGTTATCAACTATCTGTGGCTGGTTTTGTAGGTTTTCAATTAAACTAGGGTTAGGAAGGACCTCAGTAAGTTATGGAGAGCAAATAAAGCCCTTATGCAAATTAGTTCAGAATTGAGACCATCTGATTGGTTGATGCAATTGTCATTCAAAATAAGCCATTCTGATTGGTTTATGTGCTGTCAGTCATCAGTTTTCTATTTTATAACTTTTGCTGGGACCATCATGCAATAGTCTTCAACCAGCAAGACAATTGGTCAAGAATGTAGTCAACAGTTTTCTATTTTACAACTTTTGCTGGCACCATCACGCAATAGCCTTCAACCAGCAAGACAATTGGTCAAGAATGTTCTTGTTATCAACTATCTGTGGCTGGTTTTATAGGTTTTCAATTAAACTAGGGTTAGGAAGGACCTCAGTAAGTTATGGAGAGCAAATAAAGCCCTTATGCAAATTAGTTAAGAATTGAGACCATCTGATTGGTTTATGTACCATCAGTCAACAGTTTCCTATTTTACAACGTTTGCTGGGACCATCATGCAATAGTCTTCAACCAGCAAGACAATTGGTCAATAATGTTCTTGTTATCAACTATCTGTGGTTGGTTCTGCATGTGTTCAATTAGATAGGGTGAGGAAGGACATAAGTAAGTTATAAGGAGCAAATAAAGCCCTTATGCAAATTAGTTCTCAATTGAGACCATCTGATTGGTTGATGCAATTGTCATTCAAAATAAGCCATTCTGATTGGTTTATGTGCTGTCAGTCAACAATTTTCTAATTTACAACTTTTGCTGGGACCAACATGCAATAGTCTTCAACCAGCAAGACAATTGGTCAAGAATGTTCTTGTTATCAACTATCTGTGGCTGGTTCTGCAGGTGTTCAATTAGACTAGGGTGAGGAAGGACCTCAGTAAGTTATGAAGAGCAAATAAAGCCCTTATGCAAATTAGTTCAGAATTGAGATCATCTGATTGGTTGATGCAACTGTCATTTAAAATAAGCCATTCTGATTGGTTTATGTACTGTCAGTCAACAGTTTTCTATTTTACAACTTTTGCTGGGACTACCATGCAATAGTCTTCAAACAGCAAGACAATTAGTCAAGAATGCTCTTGTTATCAACTATCTGTGGCTGGTTTTGTAGGTTTTCAATTAAACTAGGGTTAGGAAGGACCTCAGTAAGTTATGAAGAGCAAATAAAGCACTTATGCAAATTAGTTTAGAATTGAGACCATCTGATTGGTTGATGCAACTGTCATTCAAAATAAGCCATTCTGATTGGTTTATGTGCTGTCAGTCAACAGTTTTCTATTTTAAAACTTTTGCTGGGAACATCACGCAATCGAATTCAAACAGAAAGACAATTGGTCAATAATGTTCTTGTAATCAACTATCTGTGGCTGGTTCTGCAGGTGTTCAATTAGAATAGGGTGAGGAAGGACCTCAGTAAGTTATGAAGAGCAAATAAAGCCTGTATGCAAATTAGTTAAGAATTGAGACCATCTGATTGGTTTATGTACCATCAGTCAACAGTTTCCTATTTTACAACGTTTGCTGGGACCATCATGCAATAGTCTTCAACCAGCAAGACAAATGGTCAATAATGTTCTTGTTATCAACTATCTGTGGTTGGTTCTGCATGTGTTCAATTAGATAGGGTGAGGAAGGACATAAGTAAGTTATGAAGAGCAAATAAAGCCCTTATGCAAATTAGTTCTCAATTGAGACCATCTGATTGGTTGATGCAATTGTCATTCAAAATAAGCCATTCTGATTGGTTTATGTGCTGTCAGTCAACAGTTTTCTAATTTACAACTTTTGCTGGGACTAACATGCAATAGTCTTCAACCAGCAAGACAATTGGTCAAGAATGTTCTTGTTATCAACTATCTGTGGCTGATTTTGTAGGTTTTCAATTAAACTAGGGTTAGGAAGGACCGCAGTAAGTTATGGAGAGCAAATAAAGCCCTTATGCAAATTAGTTCAGAATTGAGACCATCTGATTGGTTGATGCAACTGTCATTCAAAATAAGCCATTCTGATTGGTTTATATACTGTCAGTCAACAGTTTTCTATTTTACAACTTTTGCTGGGACTATCATGCATTATTCTTCAACCAGCAAGACAATTGGTCAAGAGTGCTCTTGTTATCAACTATCTGTGGCTGGTTTTGTAGGTTTTCAATTAAACTAGGGTTAGGAAGGACCTCAGTAAGTTATGAAGAGCAAATAAAGCCCTTATGCAAATTAGTTTAGAATTGAGACCATCTGATTGGTTGATGCAATTGTCATTAAAAATAAGCCATTCTGATTGGTTTATGTGCTGTCAGTCAACAGTTTTCTATTTTATAACTTTTGCTGGGACCATCATGCAATAATCTTTAACCAGAAAGACAATTCGTCAAGAATGTAGTCAACAGTTTTCTATTTTACAACTTTTGCTGGGACTATCATGCATTAGTCTTCAACCAGCAAGACAATTGGTCAAGAATGCTCTTGTTATCAACTATCTGTGGCTGGTTTTCAATTAAACTAGGGTTAGGAAAGACCTCAGTAAGTTATGGAGAGCAAATAAAGCCCTTATGCAAATTAGTTTAGAATTGAGACCATCTGATTGGTTGATGCAATTGTCATTCAAAATAAGCAATTCTGATTGGTTTATGTACTGTCAGTCAACAGTTCTCTATTTTACATCTTTTGCTGGGACTATCATGCATTAATCTTCAACCAGCAAGACAATTTGTCAAGAATGCTCTTGTTATCAACTATCTGTGGCTGGTTTTATAGGTTTTCAATTAAACTAGGGTTAGGAAGGACCTCAGTAAGTTATGGAGAGCAAATAAAGCCCTTATGCAAATTAGTTTAGAATTGAGACCATCTGATTGGTTGATGCAATTGTCATTTAAAATAAGCCATTCTGATTGGTTTATGTACTGTCAGTCAACAGTTCTTTATTTTACAACTTTTGCTGGGACTATCATGCATTAGTCTTCAACCAGCAAGACAATTGGTCAAGAGTGCTCTTGTTATCAACTATCTGTGGCTGATTTTGTAGGTTTTCAATTAAACTAGGGTTAGGAAGGACCTCAGTAAGTTATGGAGAGCAAATAAAGCCCTTATGCAAATTAGTTCAGAATTGAGACCATCTGATTGGTTGATGCAATTGTCATTCAAAATAAGCCATTCTGATTGGTTTATGTGCTGTCAGTCAACAGTTTTCTATTTTATAACTTTTGCTGGGACCATCATGCAATAATCTTCAACCAGCAAAACAATTCGTCAAGAATGTAGTCAACAGTTTTCTATTTTACAACTTTTGCTGGCACCATCACGCAATAGCCTTCAAACAGCAAGACAATTGGTCAAGAATGTTCATGTTATCAACTATCTGTGGCTGGTTCTGTAGGTGTTCAATTAGACTAGGGTGAGGAAGGACCTCAGTAAGTTATGAAGAGCAAATAAAGCCATTATGCAAATTAGTTCAGAATTGAGACCATCTGATTGGTTGATGCAACTGTCATTCAAAATAAGCCATTCTGATTGGTTTATGTACTGTCAGTCAACAGTTCTCTATTTTACATCTTTTGCTGGGACTATCATGCATTAATCTTCAACCAGCAAGACAATTGGTCAAGAATGTTCTTGTTATCAACTATCTGTGGCTGGTTTTATAGGTTTTCAATTAAACTAGGGTTAGGAAGGACCGCAGTAAGTTATGGAGAGCAAATAAAGCCCTTATACAAATTAGTTCAGAATTGAGACCATCTGATTGGTTGATGCAACTGTCATTCAAAATAAGCCATTCTTATTGGTTTATATACTGTCAGTCAACAGTTTTCTATTTTACAACTTTTGCTGGGACTATCATGCATTATTCTTCAACCAGCAAGACAATTGGTGAAGAGTGCTCTTGTTATCAACTATCTGTGGCTGGTTTTGTAGGTTTTCAATTAAACTAGGGTTAGGAAGGACCTCAGTAAGTTATGAAGAGCAAATAAAGCCCTTATGCAAATTAGTTTAGAATTGAGACCATCTGATTGGTTGATGCAATTGTCATTCAAAATACTCCATTCTGATTGGTTTATGTACTGTCAGTCAACAGTTCTCTATTTTACAACTTTTGCTGGGACTATCATGCATTAGTCTTCAACCAGCAAGACAATTGGTCAAGAATGCTCTTGTTATCAACTATCTGTGGCTGGTTTTGTAGGTTTTCAATTAAACTAGGGTTAGGAAGGACCTCAGTAAGTTATGGAGAGCAAATAAAGCCCTTATGCAAATTAGTTTAGAATTGAGACCATCTGATTGGTTGATGCAATTGTCATTCAAAATAAGCCATCCTGATTGGTTTATGTACTGTCAGTCAACAGTTCTTTATTTTACAACTTTTGCTGGGACTATCATGCATTAGTCTTCAACCAGCAAGACAATTGGTAAAGAATGCTCTTGTTATCAACTATCTGTAACTGGTTTTGTAGGTTTTCAATTAAACTAGGGTTAGGAAGGACCTCAGTAAGTTATGGAGAGCAAATAAAGCCCTTATGCAAATTAGTTCAGAATTGAGACCATCTGATTGGTTGATGCAATTGTCATTCAAAATAAGCCATTCTGATTGGTTTATGTGCTGTCAGTCAACAGTTTTCTATTTTATAACTTTTGCTGGGACCATTGTGCAATAATCTTCAACCAGCAAAACAATTCGTCAAGAATGTAGTTAACAGTTTTCTATTTGACAACTTTTGCTGGCACCATCACGCAATAGCCTTCAAACAGCAAGACAATTGGTCAAGAATGTTCATGTAATCAACTATCTGTGGCTGGTTCTGCAGGTGTTCAATTAGACTAGGGTGAGGAAGGACCTCAGTAAGTTATGAAGAGCAAATAAAGCCCTTATGCAAATTAGTTTAGAATTGAGACCATCTGAATGGTTGATGCAATTGTCATTAAAAATAAGCCATTCTGATTGGTTTATGTGCTGTCAGTCAACAGTTTTCTATTTTATAACTTTTGCTGGGACCATCATGCAATAATCTTTAACCAGAAAGACAATTCGTCAAGAATGTAGTCAACAGTTTTCTATTTTACAACTTTTGCTGGCACCATCACGCAATAGCCTTCAAACAGCAAGACAATTGGTCAATAATGTTCTTGTTATCAACTATCTGTGGCTGGTTCTGCAGGTGTTCAATTAGAATAGGGTGAGGAAGGACCTCAGTAAGATATGAAGAGCAAATAAAGCCCTTATGCAAATTAGTTCAGAATTGAGACCATCTGATTGGTTGATGCAACTGTCATTCAAAATAAGCCATTCTGATTGGTTTATGTACTGTCAGTCAACAGTTTTTTATTTTACAACTTTTGCTGGGACTATCATGCATTAGTCTTCAACCAGCAAGTAAATTGGTCAAGAATGCTCTTGTTATCAACTATCTGTGGCTGGTTTTCAATTAAACTAGGGTTAGGAAAGACCTCAGTAAGTTATGGAGAGCAAATAAAGCCCTTATGCAAATTCGTTTAGAATTGAGACCATCTGATTGGTTGATGCAATTGTCATTCAAAATAAGCCATTCTGATTGGTTTATGTACTGTCAGTCAACAGTTTTCTATTTTACAACTTTTGCTGGGACTATCATGCATTATTCTTCAACCAGCAAGACAATTGGTCAAGAGTGCTCTTGTTCTCAACTATCTGTGGCTGGTTTTGTAGGTTTTCAATTAAACTAGGGTTAGGAAGGACCTCAGTAAGTTATGAAGAGCAAATAAAGCCCTTAAGCAAATTAGTTTAGAATTGAGACCATCTGATTGGTTGATGCAATTGTCATTCAAAATACGCCATTCTGATTGGTTTATGTACTGTCAGTCAACAGTTTTCTATTTTATAACTTTTGCTGGGACCATCATGCAATAATCTTCAACCAGCAAAACAATTCGTCAAGAATGTAGTCAACAGTTTTCTATTTTACAACTTTTGCTGGCACCATCACGCAATAGCCTTCAAACAGCAAGACAATTGGTCAAGAATGTTCATGTTATCAACTATCTGTGGCTGGTTCTGCAGGTGTTCAATTAGACTAGGGTGAGGAAGGACCTCAGTAAGTTATGAAGAGCAAATAAAGCCATTATGCAAATTAGTTCAGAATTGAGACCATCTGATTGGTTGATGCAACTGTCATTCAAAATAAGCCATTCTGATTGGTTTATGTACCATCAGTCAACAGTTTCCTATTTTACAACGTTTGCTGGGACCATCATGCAATAATCTTCAACCAGCAAGACAATTGGTCAATAATGTTCTTGTTAGCAACTATCTGTGGCTTGTTCTGCAGGTGTTCAATTAGAATAGGGTGAGGAAGGACCTCAGTAAGTTATGAAGAGCAAATAAAGCCCTTATGCAAATTAGTTCAGAATTGAGACCATCTGATTGGTTGATGCAACTGTCATTCAAAATAAGCCATTCTGATTGGTTTATGTACTGTGAGTCAACAGTTCTCTATTTTACATCTTTTGCTGGGACTATCATGCATTATTCTTCAACCAGCAAGACAATTGGTCAAGAGTGCTCTTGTTCTCAACTATCTGTGGCTGGTTTTGTAGGTTTTCAATTAAACTAGGGTTAGGAAGGACCTCAGTAAGTTATGAAGAGCAAATAAAGCCCTTAAGCAAATTAGTTTAGAATTGAGACCATCTGATTGGTTGATGCAATTGTCATTCAAAATACGCCATTCTGATTGGTTTATGTACTGTCAGTCAACAGTTTTCTATTTTATAACTTTTGCTGGGACCATCATGCAATAATCTTCAACCAGCAAAACAATTCGTCAAGAATGTAGTCAACAGTTTTCTATTTTACAACTTTTGCTGGCACCATCACGCAATAGCCTTCAAACAGCAAGACAATTGGTCAAGAATGTTCATGTTATCAACTATCTGTGGCTGGTTCTGCAGGTGTTCAATTAGACTAGGGTGAGGAAGGACCTCAGTAAGTTATGAAGAGCAAATAAAGCCATTATGCAAATTAGTTCAGAATTGAGACCATCTGATTGGTTGATGCAACTGTCATTCAAAATAAGCCATTCTGATTGGTTTATGTACCATCAGTCAACAGTTTCCTATTTTACAACGTTTGCTGGGACCATCATGCAATAATCTTCAACCAGCAAGACAATTGGTCAATAATGTTCTTGTTAGCAACTATCTGTGGCTGGTTCTGCAGGTGTTCAATTAGAATAGGGTGAGGAAGGACCTCAGTAAGTTATGAAGAGCAAATAAAGCCCTTATGCAAATTAGTTCAGAATTGAGACCATCTGATTGGTTGATGCAACTGTCATTCAAAATAAGCCATTCTGATTGGTTTATGTACTGTGAGTCAACAGTTCTCTATTTTACATCTTTTGCTGGGACTATCATGCATTAATCTTCAACCAGCAAGACAATTGGTCAAGAATGCTCTTGTTATCAACTATCTGTGGCTGGATTTATAGGTTTTCAATTAAACTAGGGTTAGGAAGGACCTCAGTAAGTTATGGAGAGCAAATAAAGCCCTTATGCAAATTAGTTTAGAATTGAGACCATCTGATTGGTTGATGCAATTGTCATTCAAAATAAGCCATTCTGATTGGTTTATGTACTGTCAGTCAACAGTTCTTTATTTTACAACTTTTGCTGGCACCATCACGCAATAGCCTTCAAACAGCAAGACAATTGGTCAATATTGTTCTTGTTATCAACTATCTGTGGCTGGTTCTGCAGGTGTTCAATTAGAATAGGGTGTTGAAGGACCTCAGTAAGTTATGAAGAGCAAATAAAGCCCTTATGCAAATTAGTTCAGAATTGAGACCATCTGATTGGTTGATGCAACTGTCATTCAAAATAAGCCATTCTGATTGGTTTATGTACTGTCAGTCAACAGTTTTCTATTTTACAACTTTTGCTGGGACTATCATGCATTAGTCTTCAACCAGCAAGACAATTGGTCAAGAATGCTCTTGTTATCAACTATCTGTGGCTGGTTTTCAATTAAACTAGGGTTAGGAAATACCTCAGTAAGTTATGGAGAGCAAATAAAGCCCTTATGCAAATTAGTTTAGAATTGAGACCATCTGATTAGTTGATGCAATTGTCATTCAAAATAAGCCATTCTGATTGGTTTATGTACTGTCAGTCAACAGTTCTCTATTTTACATCTTTTGCTGGGACTATCATGCATTAATCTTCAACCAGCAAGACAATTGGTCAAGAATGTTCTTGTTATCAACTATCTGTGGCTGGTTTTATAGGTTTTCAATTAAACTAGGGTTAGGAAGGACCGCAGTAAGTTATGGAGAGCAAATAAAGCCCTTATACAAATTAGTTCAGAATTGAGACCATCTGATTGGTTGATGCAACTGTCATTCAAAATAAGCCATTCTTATTGGTTTATATACTGTCAGTCAACAGTTTTCTATTTTACAACTTTTGCTGGGACTATCATGCATTATTCTTCAACCAGCAAGACAATTGGTGAAGAGTGCTCTTGTTATCAACTATCTGTGGCTGGTTTTGTAGGTTTTCAATTAAACTAGGGTTAGGAAGGACCTCAGTAAGTTATGAAGAGCAAATAAAGCCCTTATGCAAATTAGTTTAGAATTGAGACCATCTGATTGGTTGATGCAATTGTCATTCAAAATACTCCATTCTGATTGGTTTATGTACTGTCAGTCAACAGTTCTCTATTTTACAACTTTTGCTGGGACTATCATGCATTAGTCTTCAACCAGCAAGACAATTGGTCAAGAATGCTCTTGTTATCAACTATCTGTGGCTGGTTTTGTAGGTTTTCAATTAAACTAGGGTTAGGAAGGACCTCAGTAAGTTATGGAGAGCAAATAAAGCCCTTATGCAAATTAGTTTAGAATTGAGACCATCTGATTGGTTGATGCAATTGTCATTCAAAATAAGCCATCCTGATTGGTTTATGTACTGTCAGTCAACAGTTCTTTATTTTACAACTTTTGCTGGGACTATCATGCATTAGTCTTCAACCAGCAAGACAATTGGTAAAGAATGCTCTTGTTATCAACTATCTGTAACTGGTTTTGTAGGTTTTCAATTAAACTAGGGTTAGGAAGGACCTCAGTAAGTTATGGAGAGCAAATAAAGCCCTTATGCAAATTAGTTCAGAATTGAGACCATCTGATTGGTTGATGCAATTGTCATTCAAAATAAGCCATTCTGATTGGTTTATGTGCTGTCAGTCAACAGTTTTCTATTTTATAACTTTTGCTGGGACCATTGTGCAATAATCTTCAACCAGCAAAACAATTCGTCAAGAATGTAGTTAACAGTTTTCTATTTGACAACTTTTGCTGGCACCATCACGCAATAGCCTTCAAACAGCAAGACAATTGGTCAAGAATGTTCATGTAATCAACTATCTGTGGCTGGTTCTGCAGGTGTTCAATTAGACTAGGGTGAGGAAGGACCTCAGTAAGTTATGAAGAGCAAATAAAGCCCTTATGCAAATTAGTTTAGAATTGAGACCATCTGAATGGTTGATGCAATTGTCATTAAAAATAAGCCATTCTGATTGGTTTATGTGCTGTCAGTCAACAGTTTTCTATTTTATAACTTTTGCTGGGACCATCATGCAATAATCTTTAACCAGAAAGACAATTCGTCAAGAATGTAGTCAACAGTTTTCTATTTTACAACTTTTGCTGGCACCATCACGCAATAGCCTTCAAACAGCAAGACAATTGGTCAATAATGTTCTTGTTATCAACTATCTGTGGCTGGTTCTGCAGGTGTTCAATTAGAATAGGGTGAGGAAGGACCTCAGTAAGATATGAAGAGCAAATAAAGCCCTTATGCAAATTAGTTCAGAATTGAGACCATCTGATTGGTTGATGCAACTGTCATTCAAAATAAGCCATTCTGATTGGTTTATGTACTGTCAGTCAACAGTTTTTTATTTTACAACTTTTGCTGGGACTATCATGCATTAGTCTTCAACCAGCAAGTAAATTGGTCAAGAATGCTCTTGTTATCAACTATCTGTGGCTGGTTTTCAATTAAACTAGGGTTAGGAAAGACCTCAGTAAGTTATGGAGAGCAAATAAAGCCCTTATGCAAATTCGTTTAGAATTGAGACCATCTGATTGGTTGATGCAATTGTCATTCAAAATAAGCCATTCTGATTGGTTTATGTACTGTCAGTCAACAGTTTTCTATTTTACAACTTTTGCTGGGACTATCATGCATTATTCTTCAACCAGCAAGACAATTGGTCAAGAGTGCTCTTGTTCTCAACTATCTGTGGCTGGTTTTGTAGGTTTTCAATTAAACTAGGGTTAGGAAGGACCTCAGTAAGTTATGAAGAGCAAATAAAGCCCTTAAGCAAATTAGTTTAGAATTGAGACCATCTGATTGGTTGATGCAATTGTCATTCAAAATACGCCATTCTGATTGGTTTATGTACTGTCAGTCAACAGTTTTCTATTTTATAACTTTTGCTGGGACCATCATGCAATAATCTTCAACCAGCAAAACAATTCGTCAAGAATGTAGTCAACAGTTTTCTATTTTACAACTTTTGCTGGCACCATCACGCAATAGCCTTCAAACAGCAAGACAATTGGTCAAGAATGTTCATGTTATCAACTATCTGTGGCTGGTTCTGCAGGTGTTCAATTAGACTAGGGTGAGGAAGGACCTCAGTAAGTTATGAAGAGCAAATAAAGCCATTATGCAAATTAGTTCAGAATTGAGACCATCTGATTGGTTGATGCAACTGTCATTCAAAATAAGCCATTCTGATTGGTTTATGTACCATCAGTCAACAGTTTCCTATTTTACAACGTTTGCTGGGACCATCATGCAATAATCTTCAACCAGCAAGACAATTGGTCAATAATGTTCTTGTTAGCAACTATCTGTGGCTGGTTCTGCAGGTGTTCAATTAGAATAGGGTGAGGAAGGACCTCAGTAAGTTATGAAGAGCAAATAAAGCCCTTATGCAAATTAGTTCAGAATTGAGACCATCTGATTGGTTGATGCAACTGTCATTCAAAATAAGCCATTCTGATTGGTTTATGTACTGTGAGTCAACAGTTCTCTATTTTACATCTTTTGCTGGGACTATCATGCATTAATCTTCAACCAGCAAGACAATTGGTCAAGAATGCTCTTGTTATCAACTATCTGTGGCTGGATTTATAGGTTTTCAATTAAACTAGGGTTAGGAAGGACCTCAGTAAGTTATGGAGAGCAAATAAAGCCCTTATGCAAATTAGTTTAGAATTGAGACCATCTGATTGGTTGATGCAATTGTCATTCAAAATAAGCCATTCTGATTGGTTTATGTACTGTCAGTCAACAGTTCTTTATTTTACAACTTTTGCTGGCACCATCACGCAATAGCCTTCAAACAGCAAGACAATTGGTCAATATTGTTCTTGTTATCAACTATCTGTGGCTGGTTCTGCAGGTGTTCAATTAGAATAGGGTGTTGAAGGACCTCAGTAAGTTATGAAGAGCAAATAAAGCCCTTATGCAAATTAGTTCAGAATTGAGACCATCTGATTGGTTGATGCAACTGTCATTCAAAATAAGCCATTCTGATTGGTTTATGTACTGTCAGTCAACAGTTTTCTATTTTACAACTTTTGCTGGGACTATCATGCATTAGTCTTCAACCAGCAAGACAATTGGTCAAGAATGCTCTTGTTATCAACTATCTGTGGCTGGTTTTCAATTAAACTAGGGTTAGGAAAGACCTCAGTAAGTTATGGAGAGCAAATAAAGCCCTTATGCAAATTAGTTTAGAATTGAGACCATCTGATTAGTTGATGCAATTGTCATTCAAAATAAGCCATTCTGATTGGTTTATGTACTGTCAGTCAACAGTTCTCTATTTTACATCTTTTGCTGGGACTATCATGCATTAATCTTCAACCAGCAAGACAATTGGTCAAGAATGCTCTTGTTATCAACTATCTGTGGCTGGTTTTATAGGTTTTCAATTAAACTAGGGTTAGGAAGGACCTCAGTAAGTTATGGAGAGCAAATAAAGCCCTTATGCAAATTAGTTTAGAATTGAGACCATCTGATTGGTTGATGCAATTGTCATTCAAAATAAGCCATTCTGATTGGTTTATGTACTGTCAGTCAACAGTTCTTTATTTTACAACTTTTGCTGGGACTATCATGCATTAGTCTTCAACCAGCAAGACAATTGGTAAAGAATGCTCTTGTTATCAACTATCTGTGGCTGGTTTTGTAGGTTTTCAATTAAACTAGGGTTAGGAAGGACCTCAGTAAGTTATGGAGAGCAAATAAAGCCCTTATGCAAATTAGTTCAGAATTGAGACCATCTGATTGGTTGATGCAATTGTCATTCAAAATAAGCCATTCTGATTGGTTTATGTGCTGTCAGTCAACAGTTTTCTATTTTATAACTTTTGCTGGGACCATCATGCAATAACCTTCAACCAGCAAAACAATTCGTCAAGAATGTAGTCAACAGTTTTCTATTTTACAACTTTTGCTGGCACCATCACGCAATAGCCTTCAAACAGCAAGACAATTGGTCAAGAATGTTCATGTTATCAACTATCTGTGGCTGGTTCTGCAGGTGTTCAATTAGACTAGGGTGAGGAAGGACCTCAGTAAGTTATGAAGAGCAAATAAAGCCATTATGCAAATTAGTTCAGAATTGAGACCATCTGATTGGTTGATGCAACTGTCATTCAAAATAAGCCATTCTGATTGGTTTATGTACCATCAGTCAACAGTTTCCTATTTTACAACGTTTGCTGGGACCATCATGCAATAGTCTTCAACCAGCAAGACAATTGGTCAATAATGTTCTTGTTAGCAACTATCTGTGGCTGGTTCTGCAGGTGTTCAATTAGAATACGGTGAGGAAGGACCTCAGTAAGTTATGAAGAGCAAATAAAACCCTTATGCAAATTAGTTCAGAATTGAGACCATCTGATTGGTTGATGCAACTGTCATTCAAAATAAGCCATTCTGATTGGTTTATGTACTGTCAGTCAACAGTTCTCTATTTTACATCTTTTGCTGGGACTATCATGCATTAATCTTCAACCAGCAAGACAATTGGTCAAGAATGTTCTTGTTATCAACTATCTGTGGCTGGTTTTATAGGTTTTCAATTAAACTAGGGTTAGGAAGGACCGCAGTAAGTTATGGAGAGCAAATAAAGCCCTTATACAAATTAGTTCAGAATTGAGACCATCTGATTGGTTGATGCAACTGTCATTCAAAATAAGCCATTCTGATTGGTTTATATACTGTCAGTCAACAGTTTTCTATTTTACAACTTTTGCTGGGACTATCATGCATTATTCTTCAACCAGCAAGACAATTGGTCAAGAGTACTCTTGTTATCAACTATCTGTGGCTGGTTTTGTAGGTTTTCAATTAAACTAGGGTTAGGAAGGACCTCAGTAAGTTATGAAGAGCAAATAAAGCCCTTATGCAAATTAGTTTAGAATTGAGACCATCTGATTGGTTGATGCAATTGTCATTCAAAATACGCCATTCTGATTGGTTTATGTACTGTCAGTCAACAGTTCTCTATTTTACAACTTTTGCTGGGACTATCATGCATTAGTCTTCAACCAGCAAGACAATTGGTCAAGAATGCTCTTGTTATCAACTATCTGTGGCTGGTTTTGTAGGTTTTCAATTAAACTAGGGTTAGGAAGGACCTCAGTAAGTTATGGAGAGCAAATAAAGCCCTTATGCAAATTAGTTCAGAATTGAGACCATCTGATTGGTTGATGCAATTGTCATTCAAAATAAGCCATTCTGATTGGTTTATGTGCTGTCAGTCAACAGTTTTCTATTTTATAACTTTTGCTGGGACCATCATGCAATAATCTTCAACCAGCAAAACAATTCGTCAAGAATGTAGTCAAGAGTTTTCTATTTTACAACTTTTGCTGGCACCATCACGCAATAGCCTTCAAACAGCAAGACAATTGGTCAAGAATGTTCATGTTATCAACTATCTGTGGCTAGTTCTGCAGGTGTTCAATTAGACTAGGGTGAGGAAGGACCTCAGTAAGTTATGAAGAGCAAATAAAGCCCTTATGCAAATTAGTTTAGAATTGAGACCATCTGATTGGTTGATGCAATTGTCATTAAAAATAAGCCATTCTGATTGGTTTATGTGCTGTCAGTCAACAGTTTTCTATTTTATAACTTTTGCTGGGACCATCATGGAATAATCTTTAACCAGAAAGACAATTCGTCAAGAATGTAGTCAACAGTTTTCTATTTTTACAACTTTTGCTGGCACCATCACGCAATAGCCTTCAAACAGCAAGACAATTGGTCAATAATGTTCTTGTTATCAACTATCTGTGGCTGGTTCTGCAGGTGTTCAATTAGAATAGGGTGAGGAAGGACCTCAGTAAGTTATGAAGAGCAAATAAAGCCCTTATGCAAATTAGTTCAGAATTGAGACCATCTGATTGGTTGATGCAACTGTCATTCAAAATAAGCCATTCTGATTGGTTTATGTACTGTCAGTCAACAGTTTTCTATTTTACAACTTTTGCTGGGACTATCATGCATTAGTCTTCAACCAGCAAGACAATTGGTCAAGAATGCTCTTGTTATCAACTATCTGTGGCTGGTTTTCAATTAAACTAGGGTTAGGAAAGACCTCAGTAAGTTATGGAGAGCAAATAAAGCCCTTATGCAAATTAGTTTAGAATTGAGACCATCTGATTGGTTGATGCAATTGTCATTCAAAATAAGCCATTCTGATTGGTTTATGTACTGTCAGTCAACAGTTTTCTATTTTACAACTTTTGCTGGGACTATCATGCATTATTCTTCAACCAGCAAGACAATTGGTCAAGAGTGCTCTTGTTATCAACTATCTGTGGCTGGTTTTGTAGGTTTTCAATTAAACTAGGGTTAGCAAGGACCTCAGTAAGTTATGAAGAGCAAATAAAGCCCTTATGCAAATTAGTTTAGAATTGAGACCATCTGATTGGTTGATGCAATTGTCATTCAAAATACGCCATTCTGATTGGTTTATGTACTGTCAGTCAACAGTTTTCTATTTTATAACTTTTGCTGGGACCATCATGCAATAATCTTCAACCAGCAAAACAATTCGTCAAGAATGTAGTCAACAGTTTTCTATTTTACAACTTTTGCTGGCACCATCACGCAATAGCCTTCAAACAGCAAGACAATTGGTCAAGAATGTTCATGTTATCAACTATCTGTGGCTGGTTCTGCAGGTGTTCAATTAGACTAGGGTGAGGAAGGACCTCAGTAAGTTATGAAGAGCAAATAAAGCCATTATGCAAATTAGTTCAGAATTGAGACCATCTGATTGGTTGATGCAACTGTCATTCAAAATAAGCCATTCTGATTGGTTTATGTACTGTCAGTCAACAGTTCTCTATTTTACATCTTTTGCTGGGACTATCATGCATTAATCTTCAACCAGCAAGACAATTGGTCAAGAATGTTCTTGTTATCAACTATCTGTGGCTGGTTTTATAGGTTTTCAATTAAACTAGGGTTAGGAAGGACCGCAGTAAGTTATGGAGAGCAAATAAAGCCCTTATACAAATTAGTTCAGAATTGAGACCATCTGATTGGTTGATGCAACTGTCATTCAAAATAAGCCATTCTGATTGGTTTATATACTGTCAGTCAACAGTTTTCTATTTTACAACTTTTGCTGGGACTATCATGCATTATTCTTCAACCAGCAAGACAATTGGTGAAGAGTGCTCTTGTTATCAACTATCTGTGGCTGGTTTTGTAGGTTTTCAATTAAACTAGGGTTAGGAAGGACCTCAGTAAGTTATGAAGAGCAAATAAAGCCCTTATGCAAATTAGTTTAGAATTGAGACCATCTGATTGGTTGATGCAATTGTCATTCAAAATAAGCCATTCTGATTGGTTTATGTACTGTCAGTCAACAGTTCTCTATTTTACATCTTTTGCTGGGACTATCATGCATTAATCTTCAACCAGCAAGACAATTGGTCAAGAATGCTCTTGTTATCAACTATCTGTGGCTGGTTTTATAGGTTTTCAATTAAACTAGGGTTAGGAAGGACCTCAGTAAGTTATGGAGAGCAAATAAAGCCCTTATGCAAATTAGTTTAGAATTGAGACCATCTGATTGGTTGATGCAATTGTCATTCAAAATAAGCCAATCTGATTGGTTTATGTACTGTCAGTCAACAGTTCTTTATTTTACAACTTTTGCTGGGACTATCATGCATTAGTCTTCAACCAGCAAGACAATTGGTAAAGAATGCTCTTGTTATCAACTATCTGTGGCTGGTTTTGTAGGTTTTCAATTAAACTAGGGTTAGGAAGGACCTCAGTAAGTTATGGAGAGCAAATAAAGCCCTTATGCAAATTAGTTCAGAATTGAGACCATCTGATTGGTTGATGCAATTGTCATTCAAAATAAGCCATTCTGATTGGTTTATGTGCTGTCAGTCAACAGTTTTCTATTTTATAACTTTTGCTGGGACCATCATGCAATAATCTTCAACCAGCAAAACAATTCGTCAAGAATGTAGTCAACAGTTTTCTATTTTACAACTTTTGCTGGCACCATCACGCAATAGCCTTCAAACAGCAAGACAATTGGTCAAGAATGTTCATGTTATCAACTATCTGTGGCTGGTTCTGCAGGTGTTCAATTAGACTAGGGTGAGGAAGGACCTCAGTAAGTTATGAAGAGCAAATAAAGCCATTATGCAAATTAGTTCAGAATTGAGACCATCTGATTGGTTGATGCAACTGTCATTCAAAATAAGCCATTCTGATTGGTTTATGTACCATCAGTCAACAGTTTCCTAATTTACAACGTTTGCTGGGACCATCATGCAATAGTCTTCAACCAGCAAGACAATTGGTCAATAATGTTCTTGTTAGCAACTATCTGTGGCTGGTTCTGCAGGTGTTCAATTAGAATACGGTGAGGAAGGACCTCAGTAAGTTATGAAGAGCAAATAAAACCCTTATGCATATTAGTTCAGAATTGAGACCATCTGATTGGTTGATGCAACTGTCATTCAAAATAAGCCATTCTGATTGGTTTATGTACTGTCAGTCAACAGTTCTCTATTTTACATCTTTTGCTGGGACTATCATGCATTAATCTTCAACCAGCAAGACAATTGGTCAAGAATGTTCTTGTTATCAACTATCTGTGGCTGGTTTTATAGGTTTTCAATTAAACTAGGGTTAGGAAGGACCGCAGTAAGTTATGGAGAGCAAATAAAGCCCTTATACAAATTAGTTCAGAATTGAGACCATCTGATTGGTTGATGCAACTGTCATTCAAAATAAGCCATTCTGATTGGTTTATATACTGTCAGTCAACAGTTTTCTATTTTACAACTTTTGCTGGGACTATCATGCATTATTCTTCAACCAGCAAGACAATTGGTGAAGAGTGCTCTTGTTATCAACTATCTGTGGCTGGTTTTGTAGGTTTTCAATTAAACTAGGGTTAGGAAGGACCTCAGTAAGTTATGAAGAGCAAATAAAGCCCTTATGCAAATTAGTTTAGAATTGAGACCATCTGATTGGTTGATGCAATTGTCATTCAAAATACGCCATTCTGATTGGTTTATGTACTGTCAGTCAACAGTTCTCTATTTTACAACTTTTGCTGGGACTATCATGCATTAGTCTTCAACCAGCAAGACAATTGGTCAAGAATGCTCTTGTTATCAACTATCTGTGGCTGGTTTTGTAGGTTTTCAATTAAACTAGGGTTAGGAAGGACCTCAGTAAGTTATGGAGAGCAAATAAAGCCCTTATGCAAATTAGTTTAGAATTGAGACCATCTGATTGGTTGATGCAATTGTCATTCAAAATAAGCCATCCTGATTGGTTTATGTACTGTCAGTCAACAGTTCTTTATTTTACAACTTTTGCTGGGACTATCATGCATTAGTCTTCAACCAGCAAGACAATTGGTAAAGAATGCTCTTGTTATCAACTATCTGTGGCTGGTTTTGTAGGTTTTCAATTAAACTAGGGTTAGGAAGGACCTCAGTAAGTTATGGAGAGCAAATAAAGCCCTTATGCAAATTAGTTCAGAATTGAGACCATCTGATTGGTTGATGCAATTGTCATTCAAAATAAGCCATTCTGATTGGTTTATGTGCTGTCAGTCAACAGTTTTCTATTTTATAACTTTTGCTGGGACCATTGTGCAATAATCTTCAACCAGCAAAACAATTCGTCAAGAATGTAGTTAACAGTTTTCTATTTGACAACTTTTGCTGGCACCATCACGCAATAGCCTTCAAACAGCAAGACAATTGGTCAAGAATGTTCATGTAATCAACTATCTGTGGCTGGTTCTGCAGGTGTTCAATTAGACTAGGGTGAGGAAGGACCTCAGTAAGTTATGAAGAGCAAATAAAGCCCTTATGCAAATTAGTTTAGAATTGAGACCATCTGAATGGTTGATGCAATTGTCATTAAAAATAAGCCATTCTGATTGGTTTATGTGCTGTCAGTCAACAGTTTTCTATTTTATAACTTTTGCTGGGACCATCATGCAATAATCTTTAACCAGAAAGACAATTCGTCAAGAATGTAGTCAACAGTTTTCTATTTTACAACTTTTGCTGGCACCATCACGCAATAGCCTTCAAACAGCAAGACAATTGGTCAATAATGTTCTTGTTATCAACTATCTGTGGCTGGTTCTGCAGGTGTTCAATTAGAATAGGGTGAGGAAGGACCTCAGTAAGATATGAAGAGCAAATAAAGCCCTTATGCAAATTAGTTCAGAATTGAGACCATCTGATTGGTTGATGCAACTGTCATTCAAAATAAGCCATTCTGATTGGTTTATGTACTGTCAGTCAACAGTTTTCCATTTTACAACTTTTGCTGGGACTATCATGCATTAGTCTTCAACCAGCAAGTAAATTGGTCAAGAATGCTCTTGTTATCAACTATCTGTGGCTGGTTTTCAATTAAACTAGGGTTAGGAAAGACCTCAGTAAGTTATGGAGAGCAAATAAAGCCCTTATGCAAATTCGTTTAGAATTGAGACCATCTGATTGGTTGATGCAATTGTCATTCAAAATAAGCCATTCTGATTGGTTTATGTACTGTCAGTCAACAGTTTTCTATTTTACAACTTTTGCTGGGACTATCATGCATTATTCTTCAACCAGCAAGACAATTGGTCAAGAGTGCACTTGTTATCAACTATCTGTGGCTGGTTTTGTAGGTTTTCAATTAAACTAGGGTTAGGAAGGACCTCAGTAAGTTATGAAGAGCAAATAAAGCCCTTAAGCAAATTAGTTTAGAATTGAGACCATCTGATTGGTTGATGCAATTGTCATTCAAAATACGCCATTCTGATTGGTTTATGTACTGTCAGTCACCAGTTTTCTATTTTATAACTTTTGCTGGGACCATCATGCAATAATCTTCAACCAGCAAAACAATTCGTCAAGAATGTAGTCAACAGTTTTCTATTTTACAACTTTTGCTGGCACCATCACACAATAGCCTTCAAACAGCAAGACAATTGGTCAATAATGTTCATGTTATCAACTATCTGTGGCTGGTTCTGCAGGTGTTCAATTAAACTAGGGTTAGGAAGGACCTCAGTAAGTTATGGAGAGCAAATAAAGCCCTTATGCAAATTAGTTTAGAATTGAGACCATCTGATTGGTTGATGCAACTGTCATTCAAAATAAGCCATTCTGATTGGTTTATGTACTGTCAGTCAACAGTTCTTTATTTTACAACTTTTGCTGGCACCATCACGCAATAGCCTTCAAACAGCAAGACAATTGGTCAATAATGTTCTTGTTATCAACTATCTGTGGCTGGTTCTGCAGGTGTTCAATTAGGATAGGGTGAGGAAGGACCTCAGTAAGTTATGGAGAGCAAATAAAGCCCTTATGCAAATTAGTTTAGAATTGAGACCATCTGATTGGTTGATGCAACTGTCATTCAAAATAAGCCATTCTGATTGGTTTATGTACTGTCAGTCAACAGTTTTCTATTTTACAACTTTTGCTGGGACTATCATGCATTAGTCTTCAACCAGCAAGACAATTGGTCAAGAATGCTCTTGTTATCAACTATCTGTGGCTGGTTTTCAATTAAACTAGGGTTAGGAAAGACCTCAGTAAGTTATGGAGAGCAAATAAAGCCCTTATGCAAATTAGTTTAGAATTGAGACCATCTGATTGGTTGATGCAATTGTCATTCAAAATAAGCCATTCTGATTGGTTTATGTACTGTCAGTCAACAGTTCTTTATTTTACAACTTTTGCTGGGACTATCATGCATTAGTCTTCAACCAGCAAGACAATTGGTAAAGAATGCTCTTGTTATCAACTATCTGTGGCTGGTTTTGTAGGTTTTCAATTAAACTAGGGTTAGGAAGGACCTCAGTAAGTTATGGAGAGCAAATAAAGCCCTTATGCAAATTAGTTCAGAATTGAGACCATCTGATTGGTTGATGCAATTGTCATTCAAAATAAGCCATTCTGATTGGTTTATGTGCTGTCAGTCAACAGTTTTCTATTTTATAACTTTTGCTGGGACCATCATGCAATAATCTTCAACCAGCAAAACAATTCGTCAAGAATGTAGTCAACAGTTTTCTATTTTACAACTTTTGCTGGCACCATCACGCAATAGCCTTCAAACAGCAAGACAATTGGTCAAGAATGTTCATGTTATCAACTATCTGTGGCTGGTTCTGCAGGTGTTCAATTAGACTAGGGTGAGGAAGGACCTCAGTAAGTTATGAAGAGCAAATAAAGCCATTATGCAAATTAGTTCAGAATTGAGACCATCTGATTGGTTGATGCAACTGTCATTCAAAATAAGCCATTCTGATTGGTTTATGTACCATCAGTCAACAGTTTCCTATTTTACAACGTTTGCTGGGACCATCATGCAATAGTCTTCAACCAGCAAGACAATTGGTCAATAATGTTCTTGTTAGCAACTATCTGTGGCTGGTTCTGCAGGTGTTCAATTAGAATACGGTGAGGAAGGACCTCAGTAAGTTATGAAGAGCAAATAAAGCCCTTATGCAAATTAGTTTAGAATTGAGACCATCTGATTGGTTGATGCAATTGTCATTCAAAATACGCCATTCTGATTGGTTTATGTACTGTCAGTCAACAGTTCTCTATTTTACAACTTTTGCTGGGACTATCATGCATTAGTCTTCAACCAGCAAGACAATTGGTCAAGAATGCTCTTGTTATCAACTATCTGTGGCTGGTTTTCAATTAAACTAGGGTTAGGAAAGACCTCAGTAAGTTATGGAGAGCAAATAAAGCCCTTATGCAAATTCGTTTAGAATTGAGACCATCTGATTGGTTGATGCAATTGTCATTCAAAATAAGCCATTCTGATTGGTTTATGTACTGTCAGTCAACAGTTTTCTATTTTACAACTTTTGCTGGGACTATCATGCATTATTCTTCAACCAGCAAGACAATTGGTCAAGAGTGCTCTTGTTATCAACTATCTGTGGCTGGTTTTGTACGTTTTCAATTAAACTAGGGTTAGGAAGGACCTCAGTAAGTTATGAAGAGCAAATAAAGCCCTTAAGCAAATTAGTTTAGAATTGAGACCATCTGATTGGTTGATGCAATTGTCATTCAAAATACGCCATTCTGATTGGTTTATGTACTGTCAGTCAACAGTTTTCTATTTTATAACTTTTGCTGGGACCATCATGCAATAATCTTCAACCAGCAAAACAATTCGTCAAGAATGTAGTCAACAGTTTTCTATTTTACAACTTTTGCTGGCACCATCACGCAATAGCCTTCAAACAGCAAGACAATTGGTCAAGAATGTTCATGTTATCAACTATCTGTGGCTGGTTCTGCAGGTGTTCAATTAGACTAGGGTGAGGAAGGACCTCAGTAAGTTATGAAGAGCAAATAAAGCCATTATGCAAATTAGTTCAGAATTGAGACCATCTGATTGGTTGATGCAACTGTCATTCAAAATAAGCCATTCTGATTGGTTTATGTACCATCAGTCAACAGTTTCCTATTTTACAACGTTTGCTGGGACCATCATGCAATAATCTTCAACCAGCAAAACAATTGGTCAATAATGTTCTTGTTAGCAACTATCTGTGGCTGGTTCTGCATGTGTTTAATTAGAATAGGGTGAGGAAGGACCTCAGTAAGTTATGAAGAGCAAATAAAGCCCTTATGCAAATTAGTTCAGAATTGAGACCATCTGATTGGTTGATGCAACTGTCATTCAAAATAAGCCATTCTGATTGGTTTATGTACTGTGAGTCAACAGTTCTCTATTTTACATCTTTTGCTGGGACTATCATGCATTAATCTTCAACCAGCAAGACAATTGGTCAAGAATGCTCTTGTTATCAACTATCTGTGGCTGGATTTATAGGTTTTCAATTAAACTAGAGTTAGGAAGGACCTCAGTAAGTTATGGAGAGCAAATAAAGCCCTTATGCAAATTAGTTTAGAATTGAGACCATCTGATTGGTTGATGCAATTGTCATTCAAAATAAGCCATTCTGATTGGTTTATGTACTGTCAGTCAACAGTTCTTTATTTTACAACTTTTGCTGGCACCATCACGCAATAGCCTTCAAACAGCAAGACAATTGGTCAATAATGTTCTTGTTATCAACTATCTGTGGCTGGTTCTGCAGGTGTTCAATTAGAATAGGGTGAGGAAGGACCTCAGTAAGTTATGAAGAGCAAATAAAGCCCTTATGCAAATTAGTTCAGAATTGAGACCATCTGATTGGTTGATGCAACTGTCATTCAAAATAAGCCATTCTGATTGGTTTATGTACTGTCAGTCAACAGTTTTCTATTTTACAACTTTTGCTGGGACTATCATGCATTAGTCTTCAACCAGCAAGACAATTGGTCAAGAATGCTCTTGTTATCAACTATCTGTGGCTGGTTTTCAATTAAACTAGGGTTAGGAAAGACCTCAGTAAGTTATGGAGAGCAAATAAAGCCCTTATGCAAATTAGTTTAGAATTGAGACCATCTGATTGGTTGATGCAATTGTCATTCAAAATAAGCCATTCTGATTGGTTTATGTACTGTCAGTCAACAGTTCTCTATTTTACATCTTTTGCTGGGACTATCATGCATTAATCTTCAACCAGCAAGACAATTGGTCAAGAATGCTCTTGTTATCAACTATCTGTGGCTGGTTTTATAGGTTTTCAATTAAACTAGGGTTAGGAAGGACCTCAGTAAGTTATGGAGAGCAAATAAAGCCCTTATGCAAATTAGTTCAGAATTGAGACCATCTGATTGGTTGATGCAATTGTCATTCAAAATAAGCCATTCTGATTGGTTTATGTGCTGTCAGTCAACAGTTTTCTATTTTATAACTTTTGCTGGGACCATCATGCAATAATCTTCAACCAGCAAAACAATTCGTCAAGAATGTAGTCAACAGTTTTCTATTTTACAACTTTTGCTGGCACCATCACGCAATAGCCTTCAAACAGCAAGACAATTGGTCAAGAATGTTCATGTTATCAACTATCTGTGGCTGGTTCTGCAGGTGTTCAATTAGACTAGGGTGAGGAAGGACCTCAGTAAGGCCCTTATTCAGAATCGTGCGGTACGGCCCGCGTGCGGCCGTACCGCCGATGTTTTTTGTCTGCACATGCGCAGAGGTCATTCTGCGCATGTGCAGCCCCCTTCGCCGCAGACGGATTTCGTCCGCCGCAAAGGGGGCGGATAGGGGCGTGAGGGGCTTCAGCCCCTCATTTCCCTATGTGTACGCCCCGCGTTTCATGGGCGTTCCCATGCAAACGCGGGGCGTATGCATGGTAATGAGGGCATGACGCCCTCATTACCATGACATGGGGGCGGAAAGCTGACGTCGCCGGATGTCAGCTTTCAGCCCCCTTACAAGCTCCCACACGGACGATTGTCCGTGTGGTCTGAGCTTGCGGGAGCTGCCGCGGCGTGCGGGCCTGCCTTCGATGGTCGTCGACCATCGAAGGCAGGGGGCAGCTCCCACCATGGTGGAGGCGTAGCCTCCACCATTTTTGAGCGGATCGCCAGCCGTCCGTGTATGGACGGCCGTGGCGATCCGTCTGGTGGGCGGCCCTTGGTTTGTGCGGTCGGAGCCCCGTGTGCGGCTCTGACCGCACCAACCAGAATAAGGGCCTAAGTTATGAAGAGCAAATAAAGCCATTATGCAAATTAGTTCAGAATTGAGACCATCTGATTGGTTGATGCAACTGTCATTCAAAATAAGCCATTCTGATTGGTTTATGTACCATCAGTCAACAGTTTCCTATTTTACAACGTTTGCTGGGACCATCATGCAATAGTCTTCAACCAGCAAGACAATTGGTCAATAATGTTCTTGTTAGCAACTATCTGTGGCTGGTTCTGCAGGTGTTCAATTAGAATACGGTGAGGAAGGACCTCAGTAAGTTATGAAGAGCAAATAAAACCCTTATGCAAATTAGTTCAGAATTGAGACCATCTGATTGGTTGATGCAACTGTCATTCAAAATAAGCCATTCTGATTGGTTTATGTACTGTCAGTCAACAGTTCTCTATTTTACATCTTTTGCTGGGACTATCATGCATTAATCTTCAACCAGCAAGACAATTGGTCAAGAATGTTCTTGTTATCAACTATCTGTGGCTGGTTTTATAGGTTTTCAATTAAACTAGGGTTAGGAAGGACCGCAGTAAGTTATGGAGAGCAAATAAAGCCCTTATACAAATTAGTTCAGAATTGAGACCATCTGATTGGTTGATGCAACTGTCATTCAAAATAAGCCATTCTGATTGGTTTATATACTGTCAGTCAACAGTTTTCTATTTTACAACTTTTGCTGGGACTATCATGCATTATTCTTCAACCAGCAAGACAATTGGTCAAGAGTGCTCTTGTTATCAACTATCTGTGGCTGGTTTTGTAGGTTTTCAATTAAACTAGGGTTAGGAAGGACCTCAGTAAGTTATGAAGAGCAAATAAAGCCCTTATGCAAATTAGTTTAGAATTGAGACCATCTGATTGGTTGATGCAATTGTCATTCAAAATACGCCATTCTGATTGGTTTATGTACTGTCAGTCAACAGTTCTCTATTTTACAACTTTTGCTGGGACTATCATGCATTAGTCTTCAACCAGCAAGACAATTGGTCAAGAATGCTCTTGTTATCAACTATCTGTGGCTGGTTTTGTAGGTTTTCAATTAAACTAGGGTTAGGAAGGACCTCAGTAAGTTATGGAGAGCAAATAAAGCCCTTATGCAAATTAGTTCAGAATTGAGACCATCTGATTGGTTGATGCAATTGTCATTCAAAATAAGCCATTCTGATTGGTTTATGTGCTGTCAGTCAACAGTTTTCTATTTTATAACTTTTGCTGGGACCATCATGCAATAATCTTCAACCAGCAAAACAATTCGTCAAGAATGTAGTCAACAGTTTTCTATTTTACAACTTTTGCTGGCACCATCACGCAATAGCCTTCAAACAGCAAGACAATTGGTCAAGAATGTTCTTGTTATCAACTATCTGTGGCTGGTTCTGCAGGTGTTCAATTAGACTAGGGTGAGGAAGGACCTCAGTAAGTTATGAAGAGCAAATAAAGCCATTATGCAAATTAGTTCAGAATTGAGACCATCTGATTGGTTGATGCAACTGTCATTCAAAATAAGCCATTCTGATTGGTTTATGTACCATCAGTCAACAGTTTCCTATTTTACAACGTTTGCTGGGACCATCATGCAATAGTCTTCAACCAGCAAGACAATTGGTCAATAATGTTCTTGTTAGCAACTATCTGTGGCTGGTTCTGCAGGTGTTCAATTAGAATAGGGTGAGGAAGGACCTCAGTAAGTTATGAAGAGCAAATAAAACCCTTATGCAAATTAGTTCAGAATTGAGACCATCTGATTGGTTGATGCAACTGTCATTCAAAATAAGCCATTCTGATTGGTTTATGTACTGTCAGTCAACAGTTCTCTATTTTACATCTTTTGCTGGGACTATCATGCATTAATCTTCAACCAGCAAGACAATTGGTCAAGAATGTTCTTGTTATCAACTATCTGTGGCTGGTTTTATAGGTTTTCAATTAAACTAGGGTTAGGAAGGACCGCAGTAAGTTATGGAGAGCAAATAAAGCCCTTATACAAATTAGTTCAGAATTGAGACCATCTGATTGGTTGATGCAACTGTCATTCAAAATAAGCCATTCTGATTGGTTTATATACTGTCAGTAAACAGTTTTCTATTTTACAACTTTTGCTGGGACTATCATGCATTATTCTTCAACCAGCAAGACAATTGGTCAAGAGTGCTCTTGTTATCAACTATCTGTGGCTGGTTTTGTAGGTTTTCAATTAAACTAGGGTTAGGAAGGACCTCAGTAAGTTATGAAGAGCAAATAAAGCCCTTATGCAAATTAGTTTAGAATTGAGACCAAACGATTGGTTGATGCAATTGTCATTCAAAATACGCCATTCTGATTGGTTTATGTACTGTCAGTCAACAGTTCTCTATTTTACAACTTTTGCTGGGACTATCATGCATTAGTCTTCAACCAGCAAGACAATTGGTCAAGAATGCTCTTGTTATCAACTATCTGTGGCTGGTTTTGTAGGTTTTCAATTAAACTAGGGTTAGCAAGGACCTCAGTAAGTTATGAAGAGCAAATAAAGCCCTTATGCAAATTAGTTTAGAATTGAGACCATCTGATTGGTTTATAACTTTTGCTGGGACCATCATGCAATAATCTTCCACCAGCAAAACAATTCGTCAAGAATGTAGTCAACAGTTTTCTATTTTACAACTTTTGCTGGCACCATCACCCAATAGCCTTCCACCAGCAAGACAATTGGTCAAGAATGTTCTTGTTATCAACTATCTGTGGCTGGTTTTATAGGTTTTCAATTAAACTAGGGTTAGGAAGGACCTCAGTAAGTTATGGAGAGCAAATAAAGCCCTTATGCAAATTAGTTTAGAATTGAGACCATCTGATTGGTTGATGCAATTGTCATTCAAAATAAGCCATTCTGATTGGTTTATGTACTGTCAGTCAACAGTTCTTTATTTTACAACTTTTGCTGGGACTATCATGCATTAGTCTTCAACCAGCAAGACAATTGGTAAAGAATGCTCTTGTTATCAACTATCTGTGGCTGGTTTTGTAGGTTTTCAATTAAACTAGGGTTAGGAAGGACCTCAGTAAGTTATGGAGAGCAAATAAAGCCCTTATGCAAATTAGTTCAGAATTGAGACCATCTGATTGGTTGATGCAATTGTCATTCAAAATAAGCCATTCTGATTGGTTTATGTGCTGTCAGTCAACAGTTTTCTATTTTATAACTTTTGCTGGGACCATCATGCAATAATCTTTAACCAGAAAGACAATTCGTCAAGAATGTAGTCAACAGTTTTCTATTTTACAACTTTTTCTGGCACCATCACGCAATAGCCTTCAAACAGCAAGACAATTGATCAATAATGTTCTTGTTATCAACTATCTGTGGCTGGTTCTGCAGGTGTTCAATTAGACTAGGGTGAGGAAGGACCTCAGTAAGTTATGAAGAGCAAATAAAGCCCTTATGCAAATTAGTTCAGAATTGAGACCATCTGATTGGTTGATGCAATTGTCATTAAAAATAAGCCATTCTGATTGGTTTATGTACTGTCAGTCAACAGTTTTCTATTTTACAACTTTTGCTGGGACTATCATGCATTAGTCTTCAACCAGCAAGACAATTGGTCAAGAATGTAGTCAACAGTTTTCTATTTTACAACTTTTGCTGGCACCATCACGCAATAGCCTTCAAACAGCAAGACAATTGGTCAATAATGTTCTTGTTATCAACTATCTGTGGCTGGTTCTGCAGGTGTTCAATTAAAATAGGGTGAGGAAGGACCTCAGTAAGTTATGAAGAGCAAATAAAGCCCTTATGCAAATTAGTTCAGAATTGAGACCATCTGATTGGTTGATGCAACTGTCATTCAAAATAAGCCATTCTGATTGGTTTATGTACTGTCAGTCAACAGTTTTCTATTTTACAACTTTTGCTGGGACTATCATGCATTAGTCTTCAACCAGCAAGACAATTGGTCAAGAATGCTCTTGTTATCAACTATCTGTGGCTGGTTTTCAATTAAACTAGGGTTAGGAAAGACCTCAGTAAGTTATGGAGAGCAAATAAAGCCCTTATGCAAATTAGTTTAGAATTGAGACCATCTGATTGGTTGATGCAATTGTCATTCAAAATAAGCCATTCTGATTGGTTTATGTACTGTCAGTCAACAGTTTTCTATTTTACAACTTTTGCTGGGACTATCATGCATTATTCTTCAACCAGCAAGACAATTGGTCAAGAGTGCTCTTGTTATCAACTATCTGTGGCTGGTTTTGTAGGTTTTCAATTAAACTAGGGTTAGCAAGGACCTCAGTAAGTTATGAAGAGCAAATAAAGCCCTTATGCAAATTAGTTTAGAATTGAGACCATCTGATTGGTTGATGCAATTGTCATTCAAAATACGCCATTCTGATTGGTTTATGTACTGTCAGTCAACAGTTTTCTATTTTATAACTTTTGCTGGGACCATCATGCAATAATCTTCAACCAGCAAAACAATTCGTCAAGAATGTAGTCAACAGTTTTCTATTTTACAACTTTTGCTGGCACCATCACGCAATAGCCTTCAAACAGCAAGACAATTGGTCAAGAATGTTCATGTTATCAACTATCTGTGGCTGGTTCTGCAGGTGTTCAATTAGACTAGGGTGAGGAAGGACCTCAGTAAGTTATGAAGAGCAAATAAAGCCATTATGCAAATTAGTTCAGAATTGAGACCATCTGATTGGTTGATGCAACTGTCATTCAAAATAAGCCATTCTGATTGGTTTATGTACAATCAGTCAACAGTTTCCTATTTTACAACGTTTGCTGGGACCATCATGCAATAGTCTTCAACCAGCAAGACAATTGGTCAATAATGTTCTTGTTAGCAACTATCTGTGGCTGGTTCTGCAGGTGTTCAATTAAACTAGGGTGAGGAAGGACCTCAGTAAGTTATGGAGAGCAAATAAAGCCCTTATGCAAATTAGTTCAGAATTGAGACCATCTGATTGGTTGATGCAACTGTCATTCAAAATAAGCCATTCTGATTGGTTTATGTACTGTCAGTCAACAGTTCTTTATTTTACAACTTTTGCTGGGACTATCATGCATTAGTCTTCAACCAGCAAGACAATTGGTAAAGAATGCTCTTGTTATCAACTATCTGTGGCTGGTTTTGTAGGTTTTCAATTAAACTAGGGTTAGGAAGGACCTCAGTAAGTTATGGAGAGCAAATAAAGCCCTTATGCAAATTAGTTCAGAATTGAGACCATCTGATTGGTTGATGCAATTGTCATTCAAAATAAGCCATTCTGATTGGTTTATGTGCTGTCAGTCAACAGTTTTCTATTTTATAACTTTTGCTGGGACCATCATGCAATAATCTTCCACCAGCAAAACAATTCGTCAAGAATGTAGTCAACAGTTTTCTATTTTACAACTTTTGCTGGCACCATCACCCAATAGCCTTCCACCAGCAAGACAATTGGTCAAGAATGTTCTTGTTATCAACTATCTGTGGCTGGTTTTATAGGTTTTCAATTAAACTAGGGTTAGGAAGGACCTCAGTAAGTTATGGAGAGCAAATAAAGCCCTTATGCAAATTAGTTTAGAATTGAGACCATCTGATTGGTTGATGCAATTGTCATTCAAAATAAGCCATTCTCATTGGTTTATGTACTGTCAGTCAACAGTTCTTTATTTTACAACTTTTGCTGGGACTATCATGCATTAGTCTTCAACCAGCAAGACAATTGGTAAAGAATGCTCTTGTTATCAACTATCTGTGGCTGGTTTTGTAGGTTTTCAATTAAACTAGGGTTAGGAAGGACCTCAGTAAGTTATGGAGAGCAAATAAAGCCCTTATGCAAATTAGTTCAGAATTGAGACCATCTGATTGGTTGATGCAATTGTCATTCAAAATAAGCCATTCTGATTGGTTTATGTGCTGTCAGTCAACAGTTTTCTATTTTATAACTTTTGCTGGGACCATCATGCAATAATCTTTAACCAGAAAGACAATTCGTCAAGAATGTAGTCAACAGTTTTCTATTTTACAACTTTTTCTGGCACCATCACGCAATAGCCTTCAAACAGCAAGACAATTGATCAATAATGTTCTTGTTATCAACTATCTGTGGCTGGTTCTGCAGGTGTTCAATTAGAATAGGGTGAGGAAGGACCTCAGTAAGTTATGAAGAGCAAATAAAGCCCTTATGCAAATTAGTTCAGAATTGAGACCATCTGATTGGTTGATGCAACTGTCATTCAAAATAAGCCATTCTGATTGGTTTATGTACTGTCAGTCAACAGTTTTCTATTTTACAACTTTTGCTGGGACTATCATGCATTAGTCTTCAACCAGCAAGACAATTGGTCAAGAATGCTCTTGTTATCAACTATCTGTGGCTGGTTTTCAATTAAACTAGGGTTAGGAAAGACCTCAGTAAGTTATGGAGAGCAAATAAAGCCCTTATGCAAATTAGTTTAGAATTGAGACCATCTGATTGGTTGATGCAATTGTCATTCAAAATAAGCCATTCTGATTGGTTTATGTACTGTCAGTCTACAGTTTTCTATTTTACAACTTTTGCTTGGACTATCATGCATTATTCTTCAACCAGCAAGACAATTGGTCAAGAGTGCTCTTGTTATCAACTATCTGTGGCTGGTTTTGTAGGTTTTCAATTAAACTAGGGTTAGCAAGGACCTCAGTAAGTTATGAAGAGCAAATAAAGCCCTTATGCAAATTAGTTTAGAATTGAGACCATCTGATTGGTTGATGCAATTGTCATTCAAAATACGCCATTCTGATTGGTTTATGTACTGTCAGTCAACAGTTTTCTATTTTATAACTTTTGCTGGGACCATCATGCAATAATCTTCAACCAGCAAAACAATTCGTCAAGAATGTAGTCAACAGTTTTCTATTTTACAACTTTTGCTGGCACCATCACGCAATAGCCTTCAAACAGCAAGACAATTGGTCAAGAATGTTCATGTTATCAACTATCTGTGGCTGGTTCTGCAGGTGTTCAATTAGACTAGGGTGAGGAAGGACCTCAGTAAGTTATGAAGAGCAAATAAAGCCATTATGCAAATTAGTTCAGAATTGAGACCATCTGATTGGTTGATGCAACTGTCATTCAAAATAAGCCATTCTGATTGGTTTATGTACCATCAGTCAACAGTTTCCTATTTTACAACGTTTGCTGGGACCATCATGCAATAGTCTTCAACCAGCAAGACAATTGGTCAATAATGTTCTTGTTAGCAACTATCTGTGGCTGGTTCTGCAGGTGTTCAATTAGAATAGGGTGAGGAAGGACCTCAGTAAGTTATAAAGAGCAAATAAAACCCTTATGCAAATTAGTTCAGAATTGAGACCATCTGATTGGTTGATGCAACTGTCATTCAAAATAAGCCATTCTGATTGGTTTATGTACTGTCAGTCAACAGTTCTCTATTTTACATCTTTTGCTGGGACTATCATGCATTAATCTTCAACCAGCAAGACAATTGGTCAAGAATGTTCTTGTTATCAACTATCTGTGGCTGGTTTTATAGGTTTTCAAATAAACTAGGGCTAGGAAGGACCGCAGTAAGTTATGGAGAGCAAATAAAGCCCTTATACAAATTAGTTCAGAATTGAGACCATCTGATTGGTTGATGCAACTGTCATTCAAAATAAGCCATTCTGATTGGTTTATATACTGTCAGTCAACAGTTTTCTATTTTACAACTTTTGCTGGGACTATCATGCATTATTCTTCAACCAGCAAGACAATTGGTCAAGAGTGCTCTTGTTATCAACTATCTGTGGCTGGTTTTGTAGGTTTTCAATTAAACTAGGGTTAGGAAGGACCTCAGTAAGTTATGAAGAGCAAATAAAGCCCTTATGCAAATTAGTTTAGAATTGAGACCATCTGATTGGTTGATGCAATTGTCATTCAAAATACACCATTCTGATTGGTTTATGTACTGTCAGTCAACAGTTCTCTATTTCACAACTTTTGCTGGGACTATCATGCATTAGTCTTCAACCAGCAAGACAATTGGTCAAGAATGCTCTTGTTATCAACTATCCGTGGCTGGTTTTGTAGGTTTTCAATTAAACTAGGGTTAGGAAGGACCTCAGTAAGTTATGGAGAGCAAATAAAGCCCTTATGCAAATTAGTTTAGAATTGAGACCATCTGATTGGTTGATGCAATTGTCATTCAAAATAAGCCATTCTGATTGGTTTATGTACTGTCAGTCAACAGTTCTTTATTTTACAACTTTTGCTGGGACTATCATGCATTAGTCTTCAACCAGCAAGACAATTGGTAAAGAATACTCTTGTTATCAACTATCTGTGGCTGGTTTTGTAGGTTTTCAATTAAACTAGGGTTAGGAAGGACCTCAGTAAGTTATGGAGAGCAAATAAAGCCCTTATGCAAATTAGTTCAGAATTGAGACCATCTGATTGGTTGATGCAATTGTCATTCAAAATAAGCCATTCTGATTAGTTTATGTGCTGTCAGTCAACAGTTTTCTATTTTATAACTTTTGCTGGGACCATCATGCAATAATCTTCAACCAGCAAAACAATTCGTCAAGAATGTAGTCAACAGTTTTCTATTTTACAACTTTTGCTGGCACCATCACGCAATAGCCTTCAAACAGCAAGACAATTGGTCAAGAATGTTCATGTTATCAACTATCTGTGGCTGGTTCTGCAGGTGTTCAATTAGACTAGGGTGAGGAAGGACCTCAGTAAGTTATGAAGAGCAAATAAAGCCCTTATGCATATTAGTTTAGAATTGAGACCATCTGATTGGTTGATGCAATTGTCATTAAAAATAAGCCATTCTGATTGGTTTATGTGCTGTCAGTCAACAGTTTTCTATTTTATAACTTTTGCTGGGACCATCATGCAATAATCTTTAACCAGAAAGACAATTCGTCAAGAATGTAGTCAACAGTTTTCTATTTTACAACTTTTGCTGGCACCATCACGCAATAGCCTTCAAACAGCAAGACAATTGGTCAATAATGTTCTTGTTATCAACTATCTGTGGCTGGTTCTGCAGGTGTTCAATTAGAATAGGGTGAGGAAGGACCTCAGTAAGTTATGAAGAGCAAATAAAGCCCTTATGCAAATTAGTTCAGAATTGAGACCATCTGATTGGTTGATGCAACTGTCATTCAAAATAAGCCATTCTGATTGGTTTATGTACTGTCAGTCAACAGTTTTCTATTTTACAACTTTTGCTGGGACTATCATGCATTAGTCTTCAACCAGCAAGACAATTGGTCAAGAATGCTCTTGTTATCAACTATCTGTGGCTGGTTTTCAATTAAACTAGGGTTAGGAAAGACCTCAGTAAGTTATGGAGAGCAAATAAAGCCCTTATGCAAATTAGTTTAGAATTGAGACCATCTGATTGGTTGATGCAATTGTCATTCAAAATAAGCCATTCTGATTGGTTTATGTACTGTCAGTCAACAGTTCTTTATTTTACAACTTTTGCTGGGATTATCATGCATTAGTCTTCAACCAACAAGACAATTGGTAAAGAATGCTCTTGTTATCAACTATCTGTGGCTGGTTTTGTAGGTTTTCAATTAAACTAGGGTTATGAAGGACCTCAGTAAGTTATGGAGAGCAAATAAAGCCCTTATGCAAATTAGTTCAGAATTGAGACCATCTGATTGGTTGATGCAATTGTCATTCAAAATAAGCCATTCTGATTGGTTTATGTGCTGTCAGTCAACAGTTTTCTATTTTATAACTTTTGCTGGGACCATCATGCAATAATCTTCAACCAGCAAAACAATTCGTCAAGAATGTAGTCAACAGTTTTCTATTTTACAACTTTTGCTGGCACCATCACGCAATAGCCTTCAAACAGCAAGACAATTGGTCAAGAATGTTCATGTTATCAACTATCTGTGGCTGGTTCTGCAGGTGTTCAATTAGACTAGGGTGAGGAAGGACCTCAGTAAGTTATGAAGAGCAAATAAAGCCATTATGCAAATTAGTTCAGAATTGAGACCATCTGATTGGTTGATGCAATTGTCATTAAAAATAAGCCATTCTGATTGGTTTATGTGCTGTCAGTCAACAGTTTTCTATTTTATAACTTTTGCTGGGACCATCATGCAATAATCTTTAACCAGAAAGACAATTCGTCAAGAATGTAGTCAACAGTTTTCTATTTTACAACTTTTGCTGGCACCATCACGCAATAGCCTTCAAACAGCAAGACAATTGGTCAATAATGTTCTTGTTATCAACTATCTGTGGCTGGTTCTGCAGGTGTTCAATTAGAATAGGGTGAGGAAGGACCTCAGTAAGTTATGAAGAGCAAATAAAGCCCTTATGCAAATTAGTTCAGAATTGAGACCATCTGATTGGTTGATGCAACTGTCATTCAAAATAAGCCATTCTGATTGGTTTATGTACCATCAGTCAACAGTTTCCTATTTTACAACGTTTGCTGGGACCATCATGCAATAGTCTTCAACCAGCAAGACAATTGGTCAATAATGTTCTTGTTAGCAACTATCTGTGGCTGGTTCTGCAGGTGTTCAATTAGAATAGGGTGAGGAAGGACCTCAGTAAGTTATGAAGAGCAAATAAAACCCTTATGCAAATTAGTTCAGAATTGAGACCATCTGATTGGTTGATGCAATTGTCATTAAAAATAAGCCATTCTGATTGGTTTATGTGCTGTCAGTCAACAGTTTTCTATTTTATAACTTTTGCTGGGACCATCATGCAATAATCTTTAACCAGAAAGACAATTCGTCAAGAATGTAGTCAACAGTTTTCTATTTTACAACTTTTGCTGGCACCATCACGCAATAGCCTTCAAACAGCAAGACAATTGGTCAATAATGTTCTTGTTATCAACTATCTGTGGCTGGTTCTGCAGGTGTTCAATTAGAATAGGGTGAGGAAGGACCTCAGTAAGTTATGAAGAGCAAATAAAGCCCTTATGCAAATTAGTTCAGAATTGAGACCATCTGATTGGTTGATGCAACTGTCATTCAAAATAAGCCATTCTGATTGGTTTATGTACTGTCAGTCAACAGTTTTCTATTTTACAACTTTTGCTGGGACTATCATGCATTAGTCTTCAACCAGCAAGACAATTTGTCAAGAATGCTCTTGTTATTAACTATCTGTGGCTGGTTTTCAATTAAACTAGGGTTAGGAAAGACCTCAGTAAGTTATGGAGAGCAAATAAACCCCTTATGCAAATTAGTTTAGAATTGAGACCATCTGATTGGTTGATGCAATTGTCATTCAAAATAAGCCATTCTGATTGGTTTATGTACTGTCAGTCAACAGTTCTCTATTTTACATCTTTTGCTGGGACTATCATGCATTAGTCTTCAACCAGCAAGACAATTGGTCAAGAATGCTCTTGTTATCAACTATCTGTGGCTGGTTTTCAATTAAACTAGGGTTAGGAAAGACCTCAGTAAGTTATGGATAGCAAATAAAGCCCTATGCAAATTAGTTTAGAATTGAGACCATCTGATTGGTTGATGCAATTGTCATTCAAAATAAGCCATTCTGATTGGTTTATGTACTGTCAGTCAACAGTTTTCTATTTTACAACTTTTGCTGGGACTATCATGCATTATTCTTCAACCAGCAAGACAATTGGTCAAGAGTGCTCTTGTTATCAACTATCTGTGGCTGGTTTTGTAGGTTTTCAATTAAACTAGGGTTAGCAAGGACCTCAGTAAGTTATGAAGAGCAAATAAAGCCCTTATGCAAATTAGTTTAGAATTGAGACCATCTGATTGGTTGATGCAATTGTCATTCAAAATACGCCATTCTGATTGGTTTATGTACTGTCAGTCAACAGTTCTCTATTTTACAACTTTTGCTGGGACTATCATGCATTAGTCTTCAACCAGCAAGACAATTGGTCAAGAATGCTCTTGTTATCAACTATCTGTGGCTGGTTTTGTAGGTTTTCAATTAAACTAGGGTTAGGAAGGACCTCAGTAAGTTATGGAGAGCAAATAAAGCCCTTATGCAAATTAGTTTAGAATTGAGACCATCTGATTGGTTGATGCAATTGTCATTCAAAATAAGCCATTCTGATTGGTTTATGTACTGTCAGTCAACAGTTCTTTATTTTACAGCTTTTGCTGGGACTATCATGCATTAGTCTTCAACCAGCAAGACAATTGGTAAAGAATGCTCTTGTTATCAACTATCTGTGGCTGGTTTTGTAGGTTTTCAATTAAACTAGGGTTAGGAAGGACCTCAGTAAGTTATGGAGAGCAAATAAAGCCCTTATGCAAATTAGTTCAGAATTGAGACCATCTGATTGGTTGATGCAATTGTCATTCAAAATAAGCCATTCTGATTGGTTTATGTGCTGTCAGTCAACAGTTTTCTATTTTATAACTTTTGCTGGGACCATCATGCAATAATCTTCAACCAGCAAAACAATTCGTCAAGAATGTAGTCAACAGTTTTCTATTTTACAACTTTTGCTGGCACCATCACGCAATAGCCTTCAAACAGCAAGACAATTGGTCAAGAATGTTCATGTTATCAACTATCTGTGGCTGGTTCTGCAGGTGTTCAATTAGACTAGGGTGAGGAAGGACCTCAGTAAGTTATGAAGAGCAAATAAAGCCCTTATGCATATTAGTTTAGAATTGAGACCATCTGATTGGTTGATGCAACTGTTATTCAAAATAAGCCATTCTGATTGGTTTATGTACCATCAGTCAACAGTTTCCTATTTTACAACGTTTGCTGGGACCATCATGCCATAGTCTTTAACCAGCAAGACAATCGGTCAAGAAACATCTTTTATCAACTATCTGTGGCTGGTTTTGTAGGTTTTTTATTAAACTAGGATTAGGAAGGACCTCAGTAAGTTATGAAGAGCAAATAAAGCCCTTATGCAAATTAGTTCAGAATTGAGACCATCTGATTGGTTGATGCAACTGTCATTCAAAATAAGCCATTCTGATTGGTTTATGTACTTTCAGTCAACAGTTCTCTATTTTACATCTTTTGCTGGGACTATCATGCATTAATCTTCAACCAGCAAGACAATTGGTCAAGAGTGCTCTTGTTATCAACTATCTGTGGCTGGTTTTGTAGGTTTTCAATTAAACTAGGGTTAGGAAGGACCTCAGTAAGTTATGAAGAGCAAATAAAGCCCTTATGCAAATTAGTTTAGAATTGAGACCATCTGATTGGTTGATGCAATTGTCATTCAAAATACGCCATTCTGATTGGTTTATGTACTGTCAGTCAACAGTTTTCTATTGTATAACTTTTGCTGGGACCATCATGCAATAATCTTCAACCAGCAAAACAATTCGTCAAGAATGTAGTCAACAGTTTCCTATTTTACAACGTTTGCTGGGACCATCATGCAATAGTCTTCAACCAGCAAGACAATTGGTCAATAATGTTCTTGTTAGCAACTATCTGTGGCTGGTTCTGCAGGTGTTCAATTAGAATAGGGTGAGGAAGGACCTCAGTAAGTTATGAAGAGCAAATAAAGCCCTTATGCAAATTAGTTCAGAATTGAGACCATCTGATTGGTTGATGCAACTGTCATTCAAAATAAGCCATTCTGATTGGTTTATGTACTGTCAGTCAACAGTTCTCTATTTTACATCTTTTGCTGGGACTATCATGCATTAATCTTCAACCAGCAAGACAATTGGTCAAGAATGCTCTTGTTATCAACTATCTGTGGCTGGTTTTATAGGTTTTCAATTAAACTAGGGTTAGGAAGGACCTCAGTAAGTTATGGAGAGCAAATAAAGCCCTTATGCAAATTAGTTTAGAATTGAGACCATCTGATTGGTTGATGCAATTGTCATTCAAAATAAGCCATTCTGATTGGTTTATGTACTGTCAGTCAACAGTTCTTTATTTTACAACTTTTGCTGTGACTATCATGCATTAGTCTTCAACCAGCAAGACAATTGGTCAAGAATGCTCTTGTTATCAACTATCTGTGGCTGGTTCTGTAGGTTTTCAATTAAACTAGGGTTAGGAAGGACCTCAGTAAGTTATGGAGAGCAAATAAAGCCCCTATGCAAATTAGTTTAGAATTAAGACCATCTGATTGCTTGATGCAATTGTCATTCAAAATAAGCCATTCTGATTGGTTTATGTACTGTCAGTCAACAGTTCTCTATTATACAACTTTTGCTGGGACTATCATGCATTAGTCTTCAACCAGCAAGACAATTGGTCAAGAATGTAGTCAACAGTTTTCTATTTTACAACTTTTGCTGGCACCATCACGCAATAGCCTTCAACCAGCAAGACAATTGGTCAAGAATGTTCTTGTTATCAACTATCTGTGGCTGGTTTTATAGGTTTTCAATTAAACTAGGGTTAGGAAGGACCTCAGTAAGTTATGGACAGCAAATAAAGCCCTTATGTAAATTAGTTTAGAATTGAGACCAACTGATTGGTTGATGCAATTGTCATTCAAAATAAGCCATTCTGATTGGTTTATGTACTGTCAGTCAACAGTTCTCTATTTTACAACTTTTGCTGGGACTATCATGCATTAATCTTCAACCAGCAAGACAATTTTTTTTTTTTTTTTATAAACCATCAGGTTTAGAGATAACATGCATTGTTCCCAAAGGAACTAATCCTTCAACCATGCTCAACCTGTAGCATTTATCTCCAACTCATCATTCTGGTCTTTAATTTTTCATAATTTTTAACTTATAGAGACTAGCATAATTTGCATAAGCACACCTCCTTTCCAGTGCACCTCCCCAAACGATCACGCCCCAAACACTAAGTCTGGGGGCCATTTTAAACAATACTAAACAAAAAACACACTAACCAAATTTAACCATAATGGTCCACATAATTCACTTCTTCACGAAAAACAGGAACCCACTCTTTGGCAGGTTTAAACCCTTCTGGAACCACCCAAAAATCTGTGTTCGAATTCCAGGCTACAAACCCCAGTTTCTCCAGCATTTCTGTCTTCACTGTCTTGAGCACATTCTTTAGAATAACTGCAGCCTTTTTTTCCCCATACCGCGTCCCAGCCACTACTGATTCCTCTGATGTACTTGAGTCTTCGCTTTCAGACCAGTTCTCAACCTTCTTCTCCTTGCCCACTTTTCTAGGCTTTACAGTTAAGTCCTCAGCCATGCACATCTCCTCCTCCACACATTCCTCCTTCTCAGCAGGTTCTACTTTCTCACTCACCACCTTTGCTTCCTTTTGTGCACCTTTCCCTTTTTCCTGTGGTTCTGGCATAGTCTCCTTTTTATTCATTCCCTGCTGATTTTTATAAGCAGGACAGTCCCTTGCCCTATGCTTTGTATCACCACAAATATTGCACTTTATTGCTTCTGGGCATTTTGCAGCTTCATGCCCAGCCTTCTTACAATTCCTGCATTTTCTCTCTTCTGGACACTCACTTTGGACATGACCATAACAAAAACATTTCCTACAATATGTAGGCTGTCCAGGGTAGTAAAGAAAGCCACGCTTCCCTCCAATGTTAAAGTTAGCTGGTGGTTGTTTAACCCCTCCAATCCCACTTGGGTCAGCCTTAAATTTCACAAAAAAATTAATTTTGCCATTGAAAATACCATGCGTATTAACCATACGTTCTTCACCTTTCACCTCCGTGCAATATTGCAGTAAAAAGGACTTCACCAAATTTATGTCTGTATAAGGGTCATACAGGTGTACATACAATGGTCTTTGGGGTGCAAAGAACAACTCAGTGAGTTTAAAGCCATTCATAATAGCCTCAGTCCCCTTTAAACAGTCCTTCAGCTTCCCACAAGCATCATAACAGCGACTTATTTCATATAGAGTAATGTCGTACATACCACTCTTTTGAAAGTCCTGTAAACAGAAAACTTCCTCTTTTCTCACTCCAGACACTTCCATCAAGATTTTCTCCACGATGTAATCCAAATCAACATCCTTTCGAATAGCCGAATCGACCTCAAGTCGGAAAGTATTTCGCACCATCTTGGATACGCTCCAATTCTTCGACTCGCCTTCCCGTTCTCAGGGGACCTCCAGCATGAAGAACCCCCAAACAGACAGTTGGTCAAGAATGTTCTTGTTATCAACTATCTGTGGCTGGTTTTGTAGGTTTTCAATTAAACTAGGGTTAGGAAGGACCTCAGTAAGTTATGGAGAGCAAATAAAGCCATTATGTAAATTAGTTCAGAATTGAGACCATCTGATTGGTTGATGCAACTGTCATTCAAAATAAGCCATTCTGATTGGTTTATGTACCATCAGTCAACAGTTTCCTATTTTACAACATTTGATGGGACCATCATGCAATAGTCTTTAACCAGCAAGACAATCGGTCAAGAAACCTCTTTTATCAACTATCTGTGGCTGGTTTTGTAGGTTTTTTATTAAACTAGGATTAGGAAGGACCTCAGTAAGTTATGGAGAGCAAATAAAGCCCTTATGCAAATTAGTTTAGAATTGAGACCATCTGATTGGTTGATGCAATTGTCATTCAAAATAAGCCATTCTGATTGGTTTATGTGCTGTCAGTCAACAGTTTTCTATTTTAAAACTTTTGCTGGGAACATCACGCAATCGAATTCAAACAGAAAGACAATTGGTCAATAATGTTCTTGTAATCAACTATCAGTGGCTGGTTCTGCAGGTGTTCAATTAGAATAGGGTGAGGAAGGACCTCAGTAAGTTATGAAGAGCAAATAAAGCCCTTATGCAAATTAGTTCAGATTTGAGATCATCTGATTGGTTGATGCAACTGTCATTCAAAATAAGCCATTCTGATTGGTTTATGTACGGTCAGTCAACAGTTCTCTATTTTACAACTTTTGCTGGGACTATCATGCATTAGTCTTCAACCAGCAAGACAATTGGTCAAGAATGCTCTTGTTATCAACTATCTGTGGCTGGTTTTGTAGGTTTTCAATTAAACTAGAGTTAGGAAGGACCTCAGTAAGTTATGGAGAGCAAATAAAGCCCTTAAGCAAATTAGTTTAGAATTAAGACCATCTGATTGGTTGATGCAATTGTCATTCAAAATAAGCCATTCTGATTGGTTTATGTACTGTCAGTCAACAGTTCTCTGTTTTAGAACTTTTGCTGGGACTATCATGCATTAGTCTTCAACCAGCAAGACAATTGGTCAAGAATGCTCTTGTTACCAACTATCTGTGGCTGGTTTTGTAGGTTTTCAATTAAACTAGGGTTAGGAAGGACCTCAGTATGTTATGGAGAGCAAAAAAAGCCCTTATGCAAATTAGTTCAGAATTGAGATCATCTGATTGGTTGATGCAATTGTCATTCAAAATAAGCCATTCTGATTGGTTTATACACTGTCAGTCAACAGTTTTCTATTTTACAACTTTTGCTGGGACTATCATGCATTAGTCTTCAACCAGCAAGACAATTGGTCAAGAATGCTCTTGTTATCAACTATCTGTGGCTGGTTCTGCAGGTGTTCTATTAGACTAGGGTGAGGAAGGACCTCAGTAAGTTATGAAGAGCAAATAAAGCTATTATGCAAATTAGTTCAGAATTGAGACCATCTGATTGGTTGATGCAACTGTCATTCAAAATAAGCCATTCTGATGGGTTTATGTACCATCAGTCAACAGTTTCCTATTTTACAACGTTTGCTGGGACCATCATGCAATAGTCTTCAACCAGCAAGACAATTGGTCAATAATGTAGTAAACAGTTTTCTATTTTACAACTTTTGCTGGCACCATCACGCAATAGCCTTCAACCAGCAAGACAATTGGTCTAGAATGTTCTTGTTATCAACTATCTGTGGCTGGTTCTGCAGGTGTTCAATTAGACTAAGGTGAGGAAGGACCTCAGTAAGTTATGAAGAGCAAATAAAGCCATTATGCAAATTAGTACAGAATTGAGACCATCTGATTGGTTGATGCAATTGTCATTCAAAATAAGCCATTCTGATTGGTTTATACACTGTCAGTCAACAGTTTTCTATTTTACAACTTTTGCTGGGACTATCATGCATTAGTCTTCAACCAGCAAGACAATTGGTCAAGAATGCTCTTGTTATCAACTATCTGTGGCTGGTTCTGCAGGTGTTCTATTAGACTAGGGTGAGGAAGGACCTCAGTAAGTTATGAAGAGCAAATAAAGCTATTATGCAAATTAGTTCAGAATTGAGACCATCTGATTGGTTGATGCAACTGTCATTCAAAATAAGCCATTCTGATGGGTTTATGTACCATCAGTCAACAGTTTCCTATTTTACAACGTTTGCTGGGACCATCATGCAATAGTCTTCAACCAGCAAGACAATTGGTCAATAATGTTCTTGTTATCAACTATCTGTGGCTGGTTCTGCAGGTGTTCAATTAGAATAGGGTGAGGAAGGACCTCAGTAAGTTATAAAGAGCAAATAAAGCCCTTATGCAAATTAGTTCAGAATTGAGACCATCTGATTGGTTGATGCAACTGTCATTCAAAATAAGCCATTCTGATTGGTTTATGTACTGTCAGTCAACAGTTCTCTATTTTACAACTTTTGCTGGGACTATCATGCATTAGTCTTCAACCAGCAAGACAATTGGTCAAGAATGCTCTTGTTATCAACTATCTGTGGCTGGTTTTGTAGGTTTTCAATTAAACTAGGGTTAGGAAAGACCTCAGTAAGTTATGGAGAGCAAATAAAGTCCTTATGCAAATTAGTTTAGAATTGAGACCATCTGATTGGTTGATGCAATTGTCATTCAAAATAAGCCATTCTGATTGGTTTATGTACTGTCAGTCAACAGTTCTCTATTTTACAACTTTTGCTGGGACTATCATGCATTAGTCTTCAACCAGCAAGACAATTGGTCAAGAATGCTCTTGTTACCAACTATCTGTGGCTGGTTTTGTAGGTTTTCAATTAAACTAGGGTTAGGAAGGACCTCAGTAAGTTATGGAGAGCAAATAAAGCCCTTATGCAAATTAGTTCAGAATTGAGACCATCTGATTGGTTGATGCAATTGTCATTCAAAATAAGCCATTCTGATTGGTTTATGTACTGTCAGTCAACAGTTTTCTATTTTATAACTTTTGCTGGGACCATCATGCAATAATCTTCAACCAGCAAAACAATTCGTCAAGAATGTAGTCAACAGTTTTCTATTTTACAACTTTTGCTGGCACCATCACGCAATAGCCTTCAAACAGCAAGACAATTGGTGAAGAATGTTCATGTTATCAACTATCTGTGGCTGGTTCTGCAGGTGTTCAATTAGACTAGGGTGAGGAAGGACCTCAGTAAGTTATGAAGAGCAAATAAAGCCATTATGCAAATTAGTTCAGAATTGAGACCATCTGATTGGTTGATGCAACTGTCATTCAAAATAAGCCATTCTGATTGGTTTATGTACCATCAGTCAACAGTTTTCTATTTTACAACGTTTGCTGGGACCATCATGCAATAGTCTTCAACCAGCAAGACAATTGGTCAATAATGTTCTGGTTATCAACTATCTGTGGCTGGTTCTGCAGGTGTTCAATTAGAATAGGGTGAGGAAGGACCTCAGTAAGTTATGAAGAGCAAATAAAGCCCTTATGCAAATTAGTTCAGAATTGAGACCATCTGATTGGTTGATGCAACTGTCATTTAAAATAAGCCATTCTGATTGGTTTATGTACTGTCAGTCAACAGTTCTCTATTTTACAACTTTTGCTGGGACTATCATGCATTAGTCTTCAACCAGCAAGACAATTGGTCAAGAATGCTCTTGTTATCAACTATCTGTGGCTGGTTTTGTAGGTTTTCAATTAAACTAGGGTTAGGAAGGACCTCAGTAAGTTATGGAGAGCAAATAAAGCCCTTATGCAAATTAATTTAGAATTAAGACCATCTGATTGGTTGATGCAATTGTCATTCAAAATAAGCCATTCTGATTGGTTTATGTACTGTCAGTCAACAGTTCTCTATTTTACAACTTTTGCTGGGACTATCATGCATTAGTCTTCAACCAGCAAGACAATTGGTCATGAATGCTCTTGTTATCAACTATCTGTGGCTGGTTTTGTCGGTTTTCAATTAAACTAGGGTTAGGAAGGACCTCAGTAAGTTATGGAGAGCAAATAAAGCCCTTATGCAAATTAGTTCAGAATTGAGATCATCTGATTGGTTGATGCAACTGTCATTCAAAATAAGCCATTCTGATTGGTTTATATACTGTCAGTCAACAGTTTTCTATTTTACAACTTTTGCTGGGACTATCATGCATTAGTCTTCAACCAGCAAGACAATTGGTCAAGAATGCTCTTGTTATCAACTATCTGTGGCTGGTTCTGCAGGTGTTCAATTAGACTAGGGTGAGGAAGGACCTCAGTAAGTTATGAAGAGCAAATAAAGCCCTTATGCAAATTGGTTCAGAATTGAGATCATATGATTGGTTGATGCAACTGTCATTCAAAATAAGCCAGTCTGATTGGTTTATGTACGGTCAGTCAACAGTTTTCTATTTTACAACTTTTGCTGGGACTATCATTCATTAGTCTTCAACCACCAAGACATTTGGTCAAGAATGCTCTTGTTATCAACTATCTGTGGCTGGTTTTGTAGATTTTCAATTAAACTAGGGTTAGGAAAGACCTCAGTAAGTTATGGAGAGCAAATAAAGCCCTTATGCAAATTAGTTTAGAATTGAGACCATCTAATTGGTTAATGCAATTGTCATTCAAAATAAGCCATTCTGATTGGTTTATGTGCTGTCAGTCAACAGTTTTCTATTTTATAACTTTTGCTGGGACCATCATGCAATAGTCTTCTACCAGCAAGACAATTGGTCAAGAATGTAGTCAACAGTTTTCTATTTTACAACTTTTGCTGGCACCATCACGCAATAGCCTTCAACCAGCAAGACAATTGGTCAAGAATGTTCTTGTTATCAACTATCTGTGGCTGGTTCTGCAGGTGTTCAATTAGACTAGGGTGAGGAAGGACCTCAGTAAGTTATGAAGAGCAAATAAAGCCATTATGCAAATTAGTTCAGAATTGAGACCATCTGATTGGTTGATGCAACTGTCATTCAAAATAAGCCATTCTGATTGGTTTATGTACCATCAGTCAACAGTTTCCTATTTTACAACTTTTGCTGCGACTATCGTGCATTAGTCTTCAACCAGCAAGACAATTGGTCAAGAATGCTCTTGTTATCAACTATCTGTGGCTGGTTTTGTAGGTTTTCAATTAAACTAGGGTTAGGAAGGACCTCAGTAAGTTATGGAGAGCAAATAAAGCCCTTATGCAAATTAATTTAGAATTAAGACCATCTGATTGGTTGATGCAATTGTCATTCAAAATAAGCCATTCTGATTGGTTTATGTACTGTCAGTCAACAGTTCTCTATTTTACAACTTTTGCTGGGACTATCATGCATTAGTCTTCAACCAGCAAGACAATCGGTCAAGAATGCTCTTGTTATCAACTATCTGTGGCTGGTTCTGCAGGTGTTCAATTAGACTAGGGTGAGGAAGGACCTCAGTAAGTTATAAAGAGCAAATAAAGCCCTTATGCAAATTGGTTCAGAATTGAGATCATATGATTGGTTGATGCAACTGTCATTCAAAATAAGCCAGTCTGATTGGTTTATGTACGTTCAGTCAACAGTTTTCTATTTTACAACTTTTGCTGGGACTATCATGCATTAGTCTTCAACCAGCAAGACAATTGGTCAAGAATGCTCTTGTTATCAACTATCTGTGGCTGGTTTTGTAGGTTTTCAATTAAACTAGGGTTAGGAAAGACCTCAGTAAGTTATGGAGAGCAAATAAAGCCCTTATGCAAATTAGTTTAGAATTGAGACCATCTGATTGGTTGATGCAATTGTCATTCAAAATAAGCCATTCTGATTGGTTTATGTGCTGTCAGTCAACAGTTTTCTATTTTATAACTTTTGCTGGGACCATCATGCAATAGTCTTCTACCAGCAAGACAATTGGTCAAGAATGTAGTCAACAGTTTTCTATTTTACAACTTTTGCTGGCACCATCACGCAATAGCCTTCAACCAGCAAGACAATTGGTCAAGAATGTTCTTGTTATCAACTATCTGTGGCTGGTTCTGCAGGTGTTCAATTAGACTAGGGTGAGGAAGGACCTCAGTAAGTTATGAAGAGCAAATAAAGCCATTATGCAAATTAGTTCAGAATTGAGACCATCTGATTGGTTGATGCAACTGTAATTCAAAATAAGCCATTCTGATTGGTTTATGTACCATCAGTCAACAGTTTCCTATTTTACAACTTTTGCTGGGACTATCATGCATTAGTCTTCAACCAGCAAGACAATTGGTCAAGAATGCTCTTGTTATCAACTATCTGTGGCTGGTTTTGTAGGTTTTCAATTAAACTAGGGTTAGGAAGGACCTCAGTAAGTTATGGAGAGCAAGTAAAGCCCTTTAGCAAATTAGTTTAGAATTAAGACCATCTGATTGGTTGATGCAATTGTCATTCAAAATAAGCCATTCTGATTGGTTTATGTACTGTCAGTCAACAGTTCTCTATTTTACAACTTTTGCTGGGACTATCATGCATTAGTCTTCAACCAGCAAGACAATTGGTCAAAAATGCTCTTGTTACCAACTATCTGTGGCTGGTTTTGTAGGTTTTCAATTAAACTAGGGTTAGGAAGGACCTCAGTATGTTATGGAGAGCAAAAAAAGCCCTTATGCAAATTTGTTCAGAATTGAGATCATCTGATTGGTTGATGCAACTGTCATTCAAAATAAGCCATTCTGATTGGTTTATATACTGTCAGTCAACAGTTTTCTATTTTACAACTTTTGCTGGGACTATCATGCATTAGTCTTCAACCAGCAAGACAATTGGTCAAGAATGCTCTTGTTATCAATTATCTGTGGCTGGTTCTGCAGGTGTTCTATTAGACTAGGGTGAGGAAGGACCTCAGTAAGTTATGAAGAGCAAATAAAGCCCTTATGCAAATTAGTTCAGAATTGAGATCATATGATTGGTTGATGCAACTGTCATTCAAAATAAGCCATTCTGATTGGTTTATGTACTGTCAGTCAACAGTTTTCTATTTTACAACTTTTGCTGGGACTATCATGCATTAGTCTTCAACCAGCAAGACAATTGGTCAAGAATGCTCTTGTTATCAAATATCTGTGGCTTGTTTTGTAGGTTTTCAATTAAACTAGGGTTAGGAAAGACCTCAGTAAGTTATGGAGAGCAAATAAAGCCCTTATGCAAATTAGTTTAGAATTGAGACCATCTGATTGGTTGATGCAATTGTCATTCAAAATAAGCCATTCTGATTGGTTTATGTGCTGTCAGTCAACAGTTTTCTATTTTATAAGTTTTGATGGGACCATCATGCAATAGTCTTCAACCAGCAAGACAATTGGTCAAGAATGTAGTCAACAGTTTTCTATTTTACAACTTTTGCTGGCACCATCACGCAATAGCCTTCAACCAGCAAGACAATTGGTCTAGAATGTTCTTGTTATCAACTATCTGTGGCTGGTTCTGCAGGTGTTCAATTAGACTAGGGTGAGGAAGGACCTCAGTAAGTTATGAAGAGCAAATAAAGCCTTTATGCAAATTAGTTCAGAATTGAGACCATCTGATTGGTTGATGCAACTGTCATTCAAAATAATCCATTCTGATTGGTTTATGTACCATCAGTCAACAGTTTCCTATTTTACAACGTTTGCTGGGACCATCATGCAATAGTCTTCAACCAGCAAGACAATTGGTCAATATTGTTCTTGTTATCAACTATCTGTGGCTGGTTCTGCAGGTGTTCAATTAGAATAGGGTGAGGAAGGACCTCAGTAAGTTATAAAGAGAAAATAAAGCCCTTATGCAAATTAGTTTAGAATTGAGACCATCTGATTGGTTGATGCAACTGTCATTCAAAATAAGCCATTCTGATTGGTTTATGTACTGTCATTCAACAGTTTTCTATTTTACAACTTTTGCTGGAACTATCATGCATTAGTCTTCAACCAGCAAGAGAATTGGTCAAGAATGCTCTTGTTATCAACTATCTGTGGCTGGTTTTGTAAGTTTTCAATTAAACTAGGGTTAGGAAGGACCTCAGTAAGTTATGGAGAGCAAATAAAGCCCTTATGCAAATTAGTTCAGTATTGAGATCATCTGATTGGTTGATGCAATTGTCATTCAAAATAAGCCATTCTCATTGGTTTATACACTGTCAGTCAACAGTTTTCTATTTTACAACGTTTGCTGGGACCATCATGCAATAGTCTTCAACCAGCAAGACAATTGGTCAATAATGTTCTTGTTATCAACTATCTGTGGCTGGTTCTGCAGGTGTTCAATTAGAATAGGGTGAGGAAGGACCTCAGTAAGTTATAAAGAGCAAATAAAGCCCTTATGCAAATTAGTTCAGAATTGAGACCATCTGATTGGTTGATGCAACTGTCATTCAAAATAAGCCATTCTGATTGGTTAATGTACTGTCAGTCAACAGTTCTCTATTTTACAACTTTTGCTGGGACTATCATGCATTAGTCTTCAACCAGCAAGACAATTGGTCAAGAATGCTCTTGTTATCAACTATCTGTGGCTGGTTCTGCAGGTGTTCAATTAGACTAGGGTGAGGAAGGACCTCAGTAAGTTATGAAGAGCAAATAAAGCCCTTATGCAAATTAGTTCAGAATTGAGATCATATGATTGGTTGATGCAACTGTCATTCAAAATAAGCCATTCTGATTGGTTTATGTACCATCAGTCAACAGTTTCCTATTTTACAACTTTTGCTGGGACTATCATGCATTAGTCTTCAACCAGCAAGACAATTGGTCAAGAATGCTCTTGTTATCAACTATCTGTGGCTGGTTTTGTAGGTTTTCAATTAAACTAGGGTTAGGAAGGACCTCAGTAAGTTATGGAGAGCAAATAAAGCCCTTATGCAAATTAATTTAGAATTAAGACCATCTGATTGGTTGATGCAATTGTCATTCAAAATAAGCCATTCTGATTGGTTTATGTGCTGTCAGTCAACAGTTTTCTATTTTATAACTTTTGCTGGGACCATCATGCAATAGTCTTCTACCAGCAAGACAATTGGTCAAGAATGTAGTCAACAGTTTTCTATTTTACAACTTTTGCTGGCACCATCACGCAATAGCCTTCAACCAGCAAGACAATTGGTCAAGAATGTTCTTGTTATCAACTATCTGTGGCTGGTTCTGCAGGTGTTCAATTAGACTAGGGTGAGGAAGGACCTCAGTAAGTTATGAAGAGCAAATAAAGCCCTTATGCAAATTAGTTCAGAATTGAGATCATATGATTGGTTGATGCAACTGTCATTCAAAATAAGCCATTCTGATTGGTTTATGTACTGTCAGTCAACAGTTTTCTAGTTTACAACTTTTGCTGGGACTATCATGCATTAGTCTTCAACCAGCAAGACAATTGGTCAAGAATGCTCTTGTTATCAACTATCTGTGGCTGGTTTTGAAGGTTTTCAATTAAACTAGGGTTAGGAAAGACCTCAGTAAGTTATGGAGAGCAAATAAAGCCCTTATGCAAATTAGTTTAGAATTAAGACCATCTGATTGGTTGAGGCAATTGTCATTCAAAATAAGCCATTCTGATTGGTTTATGTACTGTCAGTCAACAGTTCTCTATTTTACAACTTTTGCTGGGACTATCATGCATTAGTCTTCAACCAGCAAGACAATTGGTCAAGAATGCTCTTGTTATCAACTATCTGTGGCTGGTTCTGCAGGTGTTCAATTAGACTAGGGTGAGGAAGGACCTCAGTAAGTTATGAAGAGCAAATAAAGCCCTTATGCAAATTAGTTCAGAATTGAGATCATCTGATTGGTTGATGCAACTGTCATTCAAAATAAGCCATTCTGATTGGTTTATGTGCTGTCAGTCAACAGTTTTCTATTTTATAACTTTTGCTGGGACCATCATGCAATAGTCTTCTACCAGCAAGACAATTGGTCAAGAATGTAGTCAACAGTTTTCTATTTTACAACTTTTGCTGGCACCATCACGCAATAGCCTTCAACCAGCAAGACAATTGGTCAAGAATGTTCTTGTTATCAACTATCTGTGGCTGGTTCTGCAGGTGTTCAATTAGACTAGGGTGAGGAAGGACCTCAGTAAGTTATGAAGAGCAAATAAAGCCATTATGCAAATAAGTTCAGAATTGAGACCATCTGATTGGTTGATGCAACTGTCATTCAAAATAAGCCATTCTGATTGGTTTATGTACCATCAGTCAACAGTTTCCTATTTTACAACTTTTGCTGGGACTATCATGCATTAGTCTTCAACCAGCAAGACAATTGGTCAAGAATGCTCTTGTTATCAACTATCTGTGGCTGGTTTTGTAGGTTTTCAATTAAACTAGGTTTAGGAAGGACCTCAGTAAGTTATGGAGAGCAAATAAAGCCCTTACGCAAATTAGTTTAGAATTAAGACCATCTGATTGGTTGATGCAATTGTCATTCAAAATAAGCCATTCTGATTGGTTTATGTACTGTCAGTCAACAGTTCTCTATTTTACAACTTTTGCTGGGACTATCATGCATTAGTCTTCAACCAGCAAGACAATTGGTCAAGAATGCTCTTGTTACCAACTATCTGTGGCTGGTTTTGTAGGTTTTCAATTAGACTAGGGTTAGGAAGGACCTCAGTAAGTTATGAAGAGCAAAAAAAGCCCTTATGCAAATTAGTTCAGAATTGAGATCATATGATTGGTTGATGCAAAATAAGCCATTCTGATTGGTTTATGTACTGTCAGTCAACAGTTTTCTATTTTACAACTTTTGCTGGGACTATCATGCATTAGTCTTCAACCAGCAAGACAATTGGTCAAGAATGCTCTTGTTATCAACTATCTGTGGCTGGTTTTGTAGGTTTTCAATTAAACTAGGGTTAGGAAAGACCTCAGTAAGTTATGGAGAGCAAATAAAGCCCTTATGCAAATTAGTTTAGAATTGAGACCATCTGATTGGTTGATGCAATTGTCATTCAAAATAGGCCATTCTGATTGGTTTATGTGCTGTCAGTCAACAGTTTTCTATTTTATAACTTTTGATGGGACCATCATGCAATAGTCTTCAACCAGCAAGACAATTGGTCAAGAATGTAGTCAACAGTTTTCTATTTTACAACTTTTGCTGGCACCATCACGCAATAGCCTTCAACCAGCAAGACAATTGGTCTAGAATGTTCTTGTTATCAACTATCTGTGGCTGGTTCTGCAGGTGTTCAATTAGACTAGGGTGAGGAAGGACCTCAGTAAGTTATAAAGAGCAAATAAAGCCATTATGCAAATTAGTTCAGAATTGAGACCATCTGATTGGTTGATGCAACTGTCATTCAAAATAATCCATTCTGATTGGTTTATGTACCATCAGTCAACAGTTTCCTATTTTACAACGTTTGCTGGGACCATCATGCAATAGTCTTCAACCAGCAAGACAATTGGTCAATATTGTTCTTGTTATCAACTATCTGTGGCTGGTTCTGCAGGTGTTCAATTAGAATAGGGTGAGGAAGGACCTCAGTAAGTTATAAAGAGAAAATAAAGCCCTTATGCAAATTAGTTTAGAATTGAGACCATCTGATTGGTTGATGCAACTGTCATTCAAAATAAGCCATTCTGATTGGTTTATGTACTGTCAGTCAACAGTTCTCTATTTTACAACTTTTGCTGGAACTATCATGCATTAGTCTTCAACCAGCAAGAGAATTGGTCAAGAATGCTCTTGTTATCAACTATCTGTGGCTGGTTTTGTAAGTTTTCAATTAAACTAGGGTTAGGAAGGACCTCAGTAAGTTATGGAGAGCAAATAAAGCCCTTATGCAAATTAGTTCAGAATTGAGATCATCTGATTGGTTGATGCAATTGTCATTCAAAATAAGCCATTCTGATTGGTTTATACACTGTCAGTCAACAGTTTTCTATTTTACAACGTTTGCTGGGACCATCATGCAATAGTCTTCAACCAGCAAGACAATTGGTCTATAATGTTCTTGTTATCAACTATCTGTGGCTGGTTCTGCAGGTGTTCAATTAGAATAGGGTGAGGAAGGACCTCAGTAAGTTATAAAGAGCAAATAAAGCCCTTATGCAAATTAGTTCAGAATTGAGACCATCTGATTGGTTGATGCAATTGTCATTCAAAATAAGCCATTCTGATTGGTTTATGTGCTGTCAGTCAACAGTTTTCTATTTTATAACTTTTGCTGGGACCATCATGCAATAATCTTCAACCAGCAAAACAATTCGTCAAGAATGTAGTCAACAGTTTTCTATTTTACAACTTTTGCTGGCACCATCACACAATAGCCTTCAAACAGCAAGACAATTGGTGAAGAATGTTCATGTTATCAACTATCTGTGGCTGGTTCTGCAGGTGTTCAATTAGACTAGGGTGAGGAAGGACCTCAGTAAGTTATGAAGAGCAAATAAAGCCATTATGCAAATTAGTTCAGAATTGAGACCATCTGATTGGTTGATGCAACTGTCATTCAAAATAAGCCATTCTGATTGGTTTATGTACCATCAGTCAACAGTTTCCTATTTTACAACGTATGCTGGGACCATCATGCAATAGTCTTCAACCAGCAAGACAATTGGTCAATAATGTTCTTGTTATCAACTATCTGTGGCTGGTTCTGCAGGTGTTCAATTAGAATAGGGTGAGGAAGGACCTCAGTAAGTTATGAAGAGCAATTAAAGCCCTTATGCAAATTAGTTCAGAATTGAGACCATCTGATTGGTTGATGCAACTGTCATTCAAAATAAGCCATTCTGATTGGTTTATGTACTGTCAGTCAACAGTTCTCTATTTTACAACTTTTGCTGGGACTATCATGCATTAGTCTTCAACCAGCAAGACAATTGGTCAAGAATGCTCTTGTTATCAACTATCTGTGGCTGGTTTTGTAGGTTTTCAATTAAACTAGGGTTAGGAAGGACCTCAGTAAGTTATGGAGAGCAAATAAAGCCCTTATGCAAATTAATTTAGAATTAAGACCATCTGATTGGTTGATGCAATTGTCATTCAAAATAAGCCATTCTGATTGGTTTATGTACTGTCAGTCAACAGTTCTCTATTTTACAACTTTTGCTGGGACTATCATGCATTAGTCTTCAACCAGCAAGACAATTGGTCATGAATGCTCTTGTTATCAACTATCTGTGGCTGGTTCTGCAGGTGTTCAATTAGACTAGGGTGAGGAAGGACCTCAGTAAGTTATGAAGAGCAAATAAAGCCATTATGCAAGTTAGTTCAGAATTGAGACCATCTGATTGGTTGATGCAACTGTCATTCAAAATAAGCCATTCTGATTGGTTTATGTACTGTCAGTCAACAGTTTCCTATTTTACAACTTTTGCTGGGACTATCATGCATTAGTCTTCAACCAGCAAGACAATTGGTCAAGAATGCTCTTGTTATCAACTATCTGTGGCTGGTTTTGTAGGTTTTCAATTAAACTAGGGTTAGGAAGGACCTCAGTAAGTTATGGAGAGCAAATAAAGCCCTTATACAAATTAATTTAGAATGAAGACCATCTGATTGGTGTATGCAATTGTCATTCAAAATAAGCCATTCTGATTGGTTTATGTACTGTCAGTCAACAGTTCTCTATTTTACAACTTTTGCTGGGACTATCATGCATTAGTCTTCAACCAGCAAGACAAATGGTCATGAATGCTCTTGTAATCAACTATCTGTGGCTGGTTTTGTCGGTTTTCAATTAAACTAGGGTTAGGAAGGACCTCAGTAAGTTATGGAGAGCAAATAAAGCCCTTATGCAAATTAGTTCAGAATTGAGATCATCTGATTGGTTGATGCAACTGTCATTCAAAATAAGCCATTCTGATTGTTTTATGTACTGTCAGTCAACAGTTCTCTATTTTACAACTTTTGCTGGGACTATCATGCATTAGTCTTCAACCAGCAAGACAATTGGTCAAGAATGCTCTTGTTATCAACTATCTGTGGCTGGTTTTGTAGGTTTTCAATTAAACTAGGGTTAGGAAGGACCTCAGTAAGTTATGGAGAGCAAATAAAGCCCTTATGCAAATTAATTTAGAATTAGGACCATCTGATTGGTTGATGCAATTGTCATTCAAAATAAGCCATTCTGATTGGTTTATGTACTGTCAGTCAACAGTTCTCTATTTTACAACTTTTGCTGGGACTATCATGCATTAGTCTTCAACCAGCAAGACAATTGGTCATGAATGCTCTTGTTATCAACTATCTGTGGCTGGTTCTGCAGGTGTTCAATTAGACTAGGGTGAGGAAGGACCTCAGTAAGTTATGAAGAGCAAATAAAGCCATTATGCAAGTTAGTTCAGAATTGAGACCATCTGATTGGTTGATGCAACTGTCATTCAAAATAAGCCATTCTGATTGGTTTATGTACTGTCAGTCAACAGTTTCCTATTTTACAACTTTTGCTGGGACTATCATGCATTAGTCTTCAACCAGCAAGACAATTGGTCAAGAATGCTCTTGTTATCAACTATCTGTGGCTGGTTTTGTAGGTTTTCAATTAAACTAGGGTTAGGAAGGACCTCAGTAAGTTATGGAGAGCAAATAAAGCCCTTATACAAATTAATTTAGAATGAAGACCATCTGATTGGTGTATGCAATTGTCATTCAAAATAAGCCATTCTGATTGGTTTATGTACTGTCAGTCAACAGTTCTCTATTTTACAACTTTTGCTGGGACTATCATGCATTAGTCTTCAACCAGCAAGACAAATGGTCATGAATGCTCTTGTTATCAACTATCTGTGGCTGGTTTTGTCGGTTTTCAATTAAACTAGGGTTAGGAAGGACCTCAGTAAGTTATGGAGAGCAAATAAAGCCCTTATGCAAATTAGTTCAGAATTGAGATCATCTGATTGGTTGATGCAACTGTCATTCAAAATAAGCCATTCTGATTGGTTTATATACTGTCAGTCAACAGTTTTCTATTTTACAACTTTTGCTGGGACTATCATGCATTAGTCTTCAACCAGCAAGACAATTGGTCAAGAATGCTCTTGTTATCAACTATCTGTGGCTGGTTCTGCAGGTGTTCAATTAGACTAGGGTGAGGAAGGACCTCAGTAAGTAATGAAGAGCAAATAAAGCCCTTATGCAAATTGGTTCAGAATTGAGATCATATGATTGGTTGATGCAACTGTCATTCAAAATAAGCCAGTCTGATTGGTTTATGTACGGTCAGTCAACAGTTTTCTATTTTACAACTTTTGCTGGGACTATCATGCATTAGTCTTCAACCAGCAAGACAATTGGTCAATATTGTTCTTGTTATCAACTATCTGTGGCTGGTTCTGCAGGTGTTCAATTAGAATAGGGTGAGGAAGGACCTCAGTAAGTTATAAAGAGAAAATAAAGCCCTTATGCAAATTAGTTTAGAATTGAGACCATCTGATTGGTTGATGCAACTGTCATTCAAAATAAGCCATTCTGATTGGTTTATGTACTGTCAGTCAACAGTTCTCTATTTTACAACTTTTGCTGGAACTATCATGCATTAGTCTTCAACCAGCAAGAGAATTGGTCAAGAATGCTCTTGTTATCAACTATCTGTGGCTGGTTTTGTAAGTTTTCAATTAAACTAGGGTTAGGAAGGACCTCAGTAAGTTATGGAGAGCAAATAAAGCCCTTATGCAAATTAGTTCAGAATTGAGATCATCTGATTGGTTGATGCAATTGTCATTCAAAATAAGCCATTCTGATTGGTTTATACACTGTCAGTCAACAGTTTTCTATTTTACAACGTTTGCTGGGACTATCATGCATTAGTCTTCAACCAGCAAGACAATTGGTCAAGAATGCTCTTGTTATCAACTATCTGTGGCTGGTTTTGTAGGTTTTCAATTAAACTAGGGTTAGGAAGGACCTCAGTAAGTTATGGAGAGCAAATAAAGCCCTTATGCAAATTAATTTAGAACTAAGACCATCTGATTGGTTGATGCAATTGTCATTCAAAATAAGCCATTCTGATTGGTTTATGTACTGTCAGTCAACAGTTCTCTATTTTACAACTTTTGCTGGGACTATCATGCATTAGTCTTCAACCAGCAAGACAATTGGTCATGAATGCTCTTGTTATCAACTATCTGTGGCTGGTTCTGCAGGTGTTCAATTAGACTAGGGTGAGGAAGGACCTCAGTAAGTTATGAAGAGCAAATAAAGCCATTATGCAAGTTAGTTCAGAATTGAGACCATCTGATTGGTTGATGCAACTGTCATTCAAAATAAGCCATTCTGATTGGTTTATGTACTGTCAGTCAACAGTTTCCTATTTTACAACTTTTGCTGGGACTATCATGCATTAGTCTTCAACCAGCAAGACAATTGGTCAAGAATGCTCTTGTTATCAACTATCTGTGGCTGGTTTTGTAGGTTTTCAATTAAACTAGGGTTAGGAAGGACCTCAGTAAGTTATGGAGAGCAAATAAAGCCCTTATACAAATTAATTTAGAATGAAGACCATCTGATTGGTGTATGCAATTGTCATTCAAAATAAGCCATTCTGATTGGTTTATGTACTGTCAGTCAACAGTTCTCTATTTTACAACTTTTGCTGGGACTATCATGCATTAGTCTTCAACCAGCAAGACAAATGGTCATGAATGCTCTTGTTATCAACTATCTGTGGCTGGTTTTGTCGGTTTTCAATTAAACTAGGGTTAGGAAGGACCTCAGTAAGTTATGGAGAGCAAATAAAGCCCTTATGCAAATTAGTTCAGAATTGAGATCATCTGATTGGTTGATGCAACTGTCATTCAAAATAAGCCATTCTGATTGGTTTATATACTGTCAGTCAACAGTTTTCTATTTTACAACTTTTGCTGGGACTATCATGCATTAGTCTTCAACCAGCAAGACAATTGGTCAAGAATGCTCTTGTTATCAACTATCTGTGGCTGGTTCTGCAGGTGTTCAATTAGACTAGGGTGAGGAAGGACCTCAGTAAGTAATGAAGAGCAAATAAAGCCCTTATGCAAATTGGTTCAGAATTGAGATCATATGATTGGTTGATGCAACTGTCATTCAAAATAAGCCAGTCTGATTGGTTTATGTACAGTCAGTCAACAGTTTTCTATTTTACAACTTTTGCTGGGACTATCATGCATTAGTCTTCAACCAGCAAGACAATTGGTCAATATTGTTCTTGTTATCAACTATCTGTGGCTGGTTCTGCAGGTGTTCAATTAGAATAGGGTGAGGAAGGACCTCAGTAAGTTATAAAGAGAAAATAAAGCCCTTATGCAAATTAGTTTAGAATTGAGACCATCTGATTGGTTGATGCAACTGTCATTCAAAATAAGCCATTTTGATTGGTTTATGTACTGTCAGTCAACAGTTCTCTATTTTACAACTTTTGCTGGAACTATCATGCATTAGTCTTAAACCAGCAAGAGAATTGGTCAAGAATGCTCTTGTTATCAACTATCTGTGGCTGGTTTTGTAAGTTTTCAATTAAACTAGGGTTAGGAAGGACCTCAGTAAGTTATGGAGAGCAAATAAAGCCCTTATGCAAATTAGTTCAGAATTGAGATCATCTGATTGGTTGATGCAATTGGCATTCAAAATAAGCCATTCTGATTGGTTTATACACTGTCAGTCAACAGTTTTCTATTTTACAACGTTTGCTGGGACCATCATGCAATAGTCTTCAACCAGCAAGACAATTGGTCAATAATGTTCTTGTTATCAACTATCTGTGGCTGGTTCTGCAGGTGTTCAATTAGAATAGGGTGAGAAAGGACCTCAGTAAGTTATAAAGAGCAAATAAAGCCCTTATGCAAATTAGTTCAGAATTGAGACCATCTGATTGGTTGATGCAACTGTCATTCAAAATAAGCCATTCTGATTGGTTTATGTACTGTCAGTCAACAGTTCTCTATTTTACAACTTTTGCTGGGACTATCATGCATTAGTCTTCAACCAGCAAGACAAATGGTCATGAATGCTCTTGTTATCAACTATCTGTGGCTGGTTTTGTCGGTTTTCAATTAAACTAGGGTTAGGAAGGACCTCAGTAAGTTATGGAGAGCAAATAAAGCCCTTATGCAAATTAGTTCAGAATTGAGATCATCTGATTGGTTGATGCAACTGTCATTCAAAATAAGCCATTCTGATTGGTTTATATACTGTCAGTCAACAGTTTTCTATTTTACAACTTTTGCTGGGACTATCATGCATTAGTCTTCAACCAGCAAGACAATTGGTCAAGAATGCTCTTGTTATCAACTATCTGTGGCTGGTTCTGCAGGTGTTCAATTAGACTAGGGTGAGGAAGGACCTCAGTAAGTAATGAAGAGCAAATAAAGCCCTTATGCAAATTGGTTCAGAATTGAGATCATATGATTGGTTGATGCAACTGTCATTCAAAATAAGCCAGTCTGATTGGTTTATGTACGGTCAGTCAACAGTTTTCTATTTTACAACTTTTGCTGGGACTATCATGCATTAGTCTTCAACCAGCAAGACAATTGGTCAATATTGTTCTTGTTATCAACTATCTGTGGCTGGTTCTGCAGGTGTTCAATTAGAATAGGGTGAGGAAGGACCTCAGTAAGTTATAAAGAGAAAATAAAGCCCTTATGCAAATTAGTTTAGAATTGAGACCATCTGATTGGTTGATGCAACTGTCATTCAAAATAAGCCATTCTGATTGGTTTATGTACTGTCAGTCAACAGTTCTCTATTTTACAACTTTTGCTGGAACTATCATGCATTAGTCTTCAACCAGCAAGAGAATTGGTCAAGAATGCTCTTGTTATCAACTATCTGTGGCTGGTTTTGTAAGTTTTCAATTAAACTAGGGTTAGGAAGGACCTCAGTAAGTTATGGAGAGCAAATAAAGCCCTTATGCAAATTAGTTCAGAATTGAGATCATCTGATTGGTTGATGCAATTGTCATTCAAAATAAGCCATTCTGATTGGTTTATACACTGTCAGTCAACAATTTTCTATTTTACAACGTTTGCTGGGACTATCATGCATTAGTCTTCAACCAGCAAGACAATTGGTCAAGAATTCTCTTGTTATCAACTATCTGTGGCTGGTTTTGTAGGTTTTCAATTAAACTAGGGTTAGGAAGGACCTCAGTAAGTTATGGAGAGCAAATAAAGCCCTTATGCAAATTAATTTAGAACTAAGACCATCTGATTGGTTGATGCAATTGTCATTCAAAATAAGCCATTCTGATTGGTTTATGTACTGTCAGTCAACAGTTCTCTATTTTACAACTTTTGCTGGGACTATCATGCATTAGTCTTCAACCAGCAAGACAATTGGTCATGAATGCTCTTGTTATCAACTATCTGTGGCTGGTTCTGCAGGTGTTCAATTAGACTAGGGTGAGGAAGGACCTCAGTAAGTTATGAAGAGCAAATAAAGCCATTATGCAAGTTAGTTCAGAATTGAGACCATCTGATTGGTTGATGCAACTGTCATTCAAAATAAGCCATTCTGATTGGTTTATGTACTGTCAGTCAACAGTTTCCTATTTTACAACTTTTGCTGGGACTATCATGCATTAGTCTTCAACCAGCAAGACAATTGGTCAAGAATGCTCTTGTTATCAACTATCTGTGGCTGGTTTTGTAGGTTTTCAATTAAACTAGGGTTAGGAAGGACCTCAGTAAGTTATGGAGAGCAAATAAAGCCCTTATACAAATTAATTTAGAATGAAGACCATCTGATTGGTGTATGCAATTGTCATTCAAAATAAGCCATTCTGATTGGTTTATGTACTGTCAGTCAACAGTTCTCTATTTTACAACTTTTGCTGGGACTATCATGCATTAGTCTTCAACCAGCAAGACAAATGGTCATGAATGCTCTTGTTATCAACTATCTGTGGCTGGTTTTGTTGGTTTTCAATTAAACTAGGGTTAGGAAGGACCTCAGTAAGTTATGGAGAGCAAATAAAGCCCTTATGCAAATTAGTTCAGAATTGAGATCACCTGATTGGTTGATGCAACTGTCATTCAAAATAAGCCATTCTGATTGGTTTATATACTGTCAGTCAACAGTTTTCTATTTTACAACTTTTGCTGGGACTATCATGCATTAGTCTTCAACCAGCAAGACAATTGGTCAAGAATGCTCTTGTTATCAACTATCTGTGGCTGGTTCTGCAGGTGTTCAATTAGACTAGGGTGAGGAAGGACCTCAGTAAGTAATGAAGAGCAAATAAAGCCCTTATGCAAATTGGTTCAGAATTGAGATCATATGATTGGTTGATGCAACTGTCATTCAAAATAAGCCAGTCTGATTGGTTTATGTACAGTCAGTCAACAGTTTTCTATTTTACAACTTTTGCTGGGACTATCATGCATTAGTCTTCAACCAGCAAGACAATTGGTCAATATTGTTCTTGTTATCAACTATCTGTGGCTGGTTCTGCAGGTGTTCAATTAGAATAGGGTGAGGAAGGACCTCAGTAAGTTATAAAGAGAAAATAAAGCCCTTATGCAAATTAGTTTAGAATTGAGACCATCTGATTGGTTGATGCAACTGTCATTCAAAATAAGCCATTTTGATTGGTTTATGTACTGTCAGTCAACAGTTCTCTATTTTACAACTTTTGCTGGAACTATCATGCATTAGTCTTCAACCAGCAAGAGAATTGGTCAAGAATGCTCTTGTTATCAACTATCTGTGGCTGGTTTTGTAAGTTTTCAATTAAACTAGGGTTAGGAAGGACCTCAGTAAGTTATGGAGAGCAAATAAAGCCCTTATGCAAATTAGTTCAGAATTGAGATCATCTGATTGGTTGATGCAATTGGCATTCAAAATAAGCCATTCTGATTGGTTTATACACTGTCAGTCAACAGTTTTCTATTTTACAACGTTTGCTGGGACCATCATGCAATAGTCTTCAACCAGCAAGACAATTGGTCAATAATGTTCTTGTTATCAACTATCTGTGGCTGGTTCTGCAGGTGTTCAATTAGAATAGGGTGAGGAAGGACCTCAGTAAGTTATAAAGAGCAAATAAAGCCCTTATGCAAATTAGTTCAGAATTGAGACCATCTGATTGGTTGATGCAACTGTCATTCAAAATAAGCCATTCTGATTGGTTTATGTACTGTCAGTCAACAGTTCTCTATTTTACAACTTTTGCTGGGACTATCATGCATTAGTCTTCAACCAGCAAGACAATTGGTCAAGAATGCTCTTGTTATCAACTATCTGTGGCTGGTTCTGCAGGTGTTCAATTAGACTAGGGTGAGGAAGGACCTCAGTAAGTTATGAAGAGCAAATAAAGCCCTTATGCAAATTAGTTCAGAATTGAGATCATATGATTGGTTGATGCAACTGTCATTCAAAATAAGCCATTCTGATTGGTTTATGTACTGTCAGTCAACAGTTTTCTAGTTTACAACTTTTGCTGGGACTATCATGCATTAGTCTTCAACCAGCAAGACAATTGGTCAAGAATGCTCTTGTTATCAACTATCTGTGGCTGGTTTTGAAGGTTTTCAATTAAACTAGGGTTAGGAAAGACCTCAGTAAGTTATGGAGAGCAAATAAAGCCCTTATGCAAATTAGTTTAGAATTAAGACCATCTGATTGGTTGAGGCAATTGTCATTCAAAATAAGCCATTCTGATTGGTTTATGTACTGTCAGTCAACAGTTCTCTATTTTACAACTTTTGCTGGGACTATCATGCATTAGTCTTCAACCAGCAAGACAATTGGTAACGAATGCTCTTGTTATCAACTATCTGTGGCTGGTTTTGTAGGTTTTCAATTAAACTAGGGTTAGGAAGGACCTCAGTAAGTTATGGAGAGCAAATAAAGCCCTTATGCAAATTAGTTCAGAATTGAGACCATCTGATTGGTTGATGCAATTGTCATTCAAAATAAGCCATTCTGATTGGTTTATGTGCTGTCAGTCAACAGTTTTCTATTTTATAACTTTTGCTGGGACCATCATGCAATAATCTTCAACCAGCAAAACAATTCGTCAAGAATGTAGTCAACAGTTTTCTATTTTACAACTTTTGCTGGCACCATCACGCAATAGCCTTCAAACAGCAAGACAATTGGTGAAGAATGTTCATGTTATCAACTATCTGTGGCTGGTTCTGCAGGTGTTCAATTAGACTAGGGTGAGGAAGGACCTCAGTAAGTTATGAAGAGCAAATAAAGCCATTATGCAAATTAGTTCAGAATTGAGACCATCTGATTGGTTGATGCAACTGTCATTCAAAATAAGCCATTCTGATTGGTTTATGTACCATCAGTCAACAGTTTCCTATTTTACAACGTATGCTGGGACCATCATGCAATAGTCTTCAACCAGCAAGACAATTGGTCAATAATGTTCTTGTTATCAACTATCTGTGGCTGGTTCTGCAGGTGTTCAATTAGAATAGGGTGAGGAAGGACCTTAGTAAGTTATGAAGAGCAAATAAAGCCCTTATGCAAATTAGTTCAGAATTGAGACCATCTGATTGGTTGATGCAACTGTCATTCAAAATAAGCCATTCTGATTGGTTTATGTACTGTCAGTCAACAGTTCTCTATTTTACAACTTTTGCTGGGACTATCATGCATTAGTCTTCAACCAGCAAGACAATTGGTCAAGAATGCTCTTGTTATCAACTATCTGTGGCTGGTTTTGTAGGTTTTCAATTAAACTAGGGTTAGGAAGGACCTCAGTAAGTTATGGAGAGCAAATAAAGCCCTTATGCAAATTAATTTAGAATTAAGACCATCTGATTGGTTGATGCAATTGTCATTCAAAATAAGCCATTCTGATTGGTTTATGTACTGTCAGTCAACAGTTCTCTATTTTACAACTTTTGCTGGGACTATCATGCATTAGTCTTCAACCAGCAAGACAAATGGTCATGAATGCTCTTGTTATCAACTATCTGTGGCTGGTTTTGTCGGTTTTCAATTAAACTAGGGTTAGGAAGGACCTCAGTAAGTTATGGAGAGCAAATAAAGCCCTTATGCAAATTAGTTCAGAATTGAGATAATCTGATTGGTTGATGCAACTGTCATTCAAAATAAGCCATTCTGATTGGTTTATATACTGTCAGTCAACAGTTTTCTATTTTACAACTTTTGCTGGGACTATCATGCATTAGTCTTCAACCAGCAAGACAATTGGTCAAGAATGCTCTTGTTATCAACTATCTGTGGCTGGTTCTGCAGGTGTTCAATTAGACTAGGGTGAGGAAGGACCTCAGTAAGTAATGAAGAGCAAATAAAGCCCTTATGCAAATTGGTTCAGAATTGAGATCATATGATTGGTTGATGCAACTGTCATTCAAAATAAGCCAGTCTGATTGGTTTATGTACGGTCAGTCAACAGTTTTCTATTTTACAACTTTTGCTGGGACTATCATGCATTAGTCTTCAACCAGCAAGACAATTGGTCAATATTGTTCTTGTTATCAACTATCTGTGGCTGGTTCTGCAGGTGTTCAATTAGAATAGGGTGAGGAAGGACCTCAGTAAGTTATAAAGAGAAAATAAAGCCCTTATGCAAATTAGTTTAGAATTGAGACCATCTGATTGGTTGATGCAACTGTCATTCAAAATAAGCCATTCTGATTGGTTTATGTACTGTCAGTCAACAGTTCTCTATTTTACAACTTTTGCTGGAACTATCATGCATTAGTCTTCAACCAGCAAGAGAATTGGTCAAGAATGCTCTTGTTATCAACTATCTGTGGCTGGTTTTGTAAGTTTTCAATTAAACTAGGGTTAGGAAGGACCTCAGTAAGTTATGGAGAGCAAATAAAGCCCTTATGCAAATTAGTTCAGAATTGAGATCATCTGATTGGTTGATGCAATTGTCATTCAAAATAAGCCATTCTGATTGGTTTATACACTGTCAGTCAACAGTTTTCTATTTTACAACGTTTGCTGGGACCATCATGCAATAGTCTTCAACCAGCAAGACAATTGGTCAATAATGTTCTTGTTATCAACTATCTGTGGCTGGTTCTGCAGGTGTTCAATTAGAATAGGGTGAGGAAGGACCTCAGTAAGTTATAAAGAGCAAATAAAGCCCTTATGCAAATTAGTTCAGAATTGAGACCATCTGATTGGTTGATGCAACTGTCATTCAAAATAAGCCATTCTGATTGGTTTATGTACTGTCAGTCAACAGTTCTCTATTTTACAACTTTTGCTGGGACTATCATGCATTAGTCTTCAACCAGCAAGACAATTGGTCAAGAATGCTCTTGTTATCAACTATCTGTGGCTGGTTCTGCAGGTGTTCAATTAGACTAGGGTGAGGAAGGACCTCAGTAAGTTATGAAGAGCAAATAAAGCCCTTATGCAAATTAGTTCAGAATTGAGATCATATGATTGGTTGATGCAACTGTCATTCAAAATAAGCCATTCTGATTGGTTTATGTACTGTCAGTCAACAGTTTTCTAGTTTACAACTTTTGCTGGGACTATCATGCATTAGTCTTCAACCAGCAAGACAATTGGTCAAGAATGCTCTTGTTATCAACTATCTGTGGCTGGTTTTGAAGGTTTTCAATTAAACTAGGGTTAGGAAAGACCTCAGTAAGTTATGGAGAGCAAATAAAGCCCTTATGCAAATTAGTTTAGAATTAAGACCATCTGATTGGTTGAGGCAATTGTCATTCAAAATAAGCCATTCTGATTGGTTTATGTACTGTCAGTCAACAGTTCTCTATTTTACAACTTTTGCTGGGACTATCATGCATTGGTCTTCAACCAGCAAGACAATTGGTCAAGAATGCTCTTGTTATCAACTATCTGTGGCTGGTTCTGCAGGTGTTCAATTAGACTAGGGTGAGGAAGGACCTCAGTACGTTATGAAGAGCAAATAAAGCCCTTATGCAAATTAGTTCAGAATTGAGATCATATGATTGGTTGATGCAACTGTCATTCAAAATAAGCCATTCTGATTGGTTTATGTACTGTCAGTCAACAGTTTTCTAGTTTACAACTTTTGCTGGGACTATCATGCATTAGTCTTCAACCAGCAAGACAATTGGTCAAGAATGCTCTTGTTATCAACTATCTGTGGCTGGTTTTGTAGGTTTTCAATTAAACTAGGGTTAGGAAAGACCTCAGTAAGTTATGGAGAGCAAATAAAGCCCTTATGCAAATTAGTTTAGAATTAAGACCATCTGATTGGTTGATGCAATTGTCATTCAAAATAAGCCATTCTGATTGGTTTATGTACTGTCAGTCAACAGTTCTCTATTTTACAACTTTTGCTGGGACTATCATGCATTAGTCTTCAACCAGCAAGACAAATGGTCATGAATGCTCTTGTTATCAACTATCTGTGGCTGGTTTTGTCGGTTTTCAATTAAACTAGGGTTAGGAAGGACCTCAGTAAGTTATGGAGAGCAAATAAAGCCCTTATGCAAATTAGTTCAGAATTGAGATCATATGATTGGTTGATGCAACTGTCATTCAAAATAAGCCAGTCTGATTGGTTTATGTACGGTCAGTCAACAGTTTTCTATTTTACAACTTTTGCTGGGACTATCATGCATTAGTCTTCAACCAGCAAGACAATAGGTCAATAATGCTCTTGTTATCAACTATCTGTGGCTGGTTTTGTAGGTTTTCAATTAAACTAGGGTTAGGAAAGACCTCAGTAAGTTATGGAGAGCAAATAAAGCCCTTATGCAAATTAGTTTAGAATTGAGACCATCTGATTGGTTGATGCAATTGTCATTCAAAATAAGCCACTCTGATTGGTTTATGTGCTGTCAGTCAACAGTTTTCTATTTTACAACTTTTGCTGGCACCATCACGCAATAGCCTTCAACCAGCAAGACAATTGGTCAAGAATGTTCTTGTTATCAACTATCTGTGGCTGGTTCTGCAGGTGTTCAATTAGACTAGGGTGAGGAAGGACCTCAGTAAGTTATGAAGAGCAAATAAAGCCATTATGCAAATTAGTTCAGAATTGAGACCATCTGATTGGTTGATGCAACTGTCATTCAAAATAAACCATTCTGATTGGTTTATGTACCATCAGTCAACATTTTCCTATTTTACAACGTTTGCTGGCACCATCACGCAATAGCCTTCAACCAGCAAGACAATTGGTCAAGAATGCTCTTGTTATCAACTATCTGTGGCTGGTTTTATAGGTTTTCAATTAAACTAGGGTTAGGAAGGACCTCAGTAAGTTATGGAGAGCAAATAAAGCCCTTATGCAAATTAGTTTAGAATTGAGACCATCTGATTGGTTGATGCAATTGTCATTCCAATTACACCATTCTGATTGGTTTATGTACTGTCAGTCAACAGTTCTCTATTTTACAACTTTTGCTGGGACTATCATGCATTAGTCTTCAACCAGCAAGACAATTGGTCAAAAATGCTCTTGTTATCAACTATCTGTGGCTGGTTTTGTAGGTTTTCAATTAAACTAGGGTGAGGAAGGACCTCAGTAAGTTATGGAGAGCAAATAAAGCCCTTATGCAAATTAGTTTAGAATTAAGACCATCTGATTGGTTGATGCAATTGTCATTCAAAATAAGCCATTCTGATTGGTTTATGTACTGTCAGTCAACAATTCTCTATTTTACAACTTTTGCTGGGACTATCATGCATTAGTCTTCAACCAGCAAGACATTTGGTCAAGAATGCTCTTGTTATCAACTATCTGTGGCTGGTTTTGTAGGTTTTCAATTAAACTAGGGTTAGGAAGGACCTCAGTAAGTTATGGAGAGCAAATAAAGCCCTTATGCAAATTAGTTCAGAATTGAGATAATCTGATTGGTTGATGCAACTGTCATTCAAAATAAGACATTCTGATTGGTTTATATACTGTCAGTCAACAGTTTTCTATTTTACAACTTTTGCTGGGACTATCATGCATTAGTCTTCAACCAGCAAGACAATTGGTCAAGAATGCTCTTGTTATCAACTATCTGTGGCTGGTTCTGCAGGTGTTCAATTAGACTAGGGTGAGGAAGGACCTCAGTAAGTTATGAAGAGCAAATAAAGCCCTTATGCAAATTGGTTCAGAATTGAGATCATATGATTGGTTGATGCAACTGTCATTCAAAATAAGCCAGTCTGATTGGTTTATGTACTGTCAGTCAACAGTTTTCTATTTTACAACTTTTGCTGGGACTATCATGCATTAGTCTTCAACCAGCAAGACAATTGGTCAATAATGCTCTTGTTATCAACTATCTGTGGCTGGTTTTGTAGGTTTTCAATTAAACTAGGGTTAGGAAAGACCTCGGTAAGTTATGGAGAGCAAATAAAGCCCTTATGCAAATTAGATTAGAATTGAGACCATCTGATTGGTTGATGCAATTGTCATTCAAAATAAGCCATTCTGATTGGTTTATGTGCTGTCAGTCAACAGTTTTCTATTTTACAACTTTTGCTGGCACCATCACGCAATAGCCTTCAACCAGCAAGACAATTGGTCAAGAATGTTCTTGTTATCAACTATCTGTGGCTGGTTCTGCAGGTGTTCAATTAGACTAAAGTGAGGAAGGACCTCAGTAAGTTATGAAGAGCAAATAAAGCCATTATGCAAATTAGTTCAGAATTGAGACCATCTGATTGGTTGATGCAATTGTCATTCAAAATAAGCCATTCTGATTGGTTTATGTACCATCAGTCAACAGTTTCCTATTTTACAACGTTTGCTGGCACCATCACGCAATAGCCTTCTACCAGCAAGACAATTGGTCAAGAATGCTCTTGTTATCAACTATCTGTGGCTGGTTTTATAGGTTTTCAATTAAACTAGGGTTAGGAAGGACCTCAGTAAGTTATGGAGGGCAAATAAAGCCCTTATGCAAATTAGTTTAGAATTGAGACCATCTGATTGGTTAATGCAATTGTCATTCAAATTACACCATTCTGATTGGTTTATGTACTGTCAGTCAACAGTCCTCTATTTTACAACTTTTGCTGGGACTATCATGCATTAGTCTTCAACCAGCAAGACAATTGGTCAAGAATGCTCTTGTTATCAACTATCTGTGGCTGGTTTTGTAGGTTTTCAATTAAACTAGGGTTAGGAAGGACCTCAGTAAGTTATGGAGAGCAAATAAAGCCCTTATGCAAATTAATTTAGAATTAAGACCATCTGATTGGTTGATGCAATTGTCATTCAAAATAAGCCATTCTGATTGGTTTATGTACTGTCAGTCAACAGTTCTCTATTTTACAACTTTTGCTGGGACTATCATGCATTAGTCTTCAACCAGCAAGACAATTGGTCAAGAATGCTCTTGTTATCAACTATCTGTGGCTGGTTTTGTTGGTTTTCAATTAAACTAGGGTTAGGAAGGACCTCAGTAAGTTATGGAGAGCAAATAAAGCCCTTATGCAAATTAATTTAGAATTAAGACCATCTGATTGGTTGATGCAATTGTCATTCAAAATAAGCCATTCTGATTGGTTTATGTACTGTCAGTCAACAGTTCTCTATTTTACAACTTTTGCTGGGACTATCATGCATTAGTCTTCAACCAGCAAGACAATTGGTCAAGAATGCTCTTGTTATCAACTATCTGTTGCTGATTTTGTAGGTTTTCAATTAAACTAGGGTTAGGAAGGACCTCAGTAAGTTATGGAGAGCAAATAAAGCCCTTATGCACATTAATTTAGAATTAAGACCATCTGATTGGTTGATGCAATTGTCATTCAAAATAAGCCATTCTGATTGGTTTATGTACTGTCAGTCAACAGTTCTCTATTTTACAACTTTTGCTGGGACTATCAAGCATTAGTCTTCAACCAGCAAGACAATTGGTCATGAATGCTCTTATTATCAACTATCTGTGGCTGGTTTTGTCGGTTTTCAATTAAACTAGGGTTAGGAAGGACCTCAGTAAGTTATGGAGAGCAAATAAAGCCCTTATTCAAATTAGTTCAGAATTGAGATCATCTGATTGGTTGATGCAACTATCATTCAAAATAAGCCATTCTGATTGGTTTATATACTGTCAGTCAACAGTTTTCTATTTTACAACTTTTGCTGGGACTATCATGCATTAGTCTTGAACCAGCAAGAAAATTGGTCAAGAATGCTCTTGTTATCAACTATCTGTGGCTGGTTCTGCAGGTGTTCAATTAGACTAGGGTGAGGAAGGACCTCAGTAAGTTATGAAGAGCAAATAAAGCCATTATGCAAGTTAGTTCAGAATTGAGACCATCTGATTGGTTGATGCAACTGTCATTCAAAATAAGCCATTCTGATTGGTTTATGTACTGTCAGTCAACAGTTTCCTATTTTACAACTTTTGCTGGGACTATCATGCATTAGTCTTCAACCAGCAAGACAATTGGTCAAGAATGCTCTTGTTATCAACTATCTGTGGCTGGTTTTGTAGGTTTTCAATTAAACTAGGGTTAGGAAGGACCTCAGTAAGTTATGGAGAGCAAATAAAGCCCTTATGCACATTAATTTAGAATTAAGACCATCTGATTGGTTGATGCAATTGTCATTCAAAATAAGCCATTCTGATTGGTTTATGTACTGTCAGTCAACAGTTTTCTATTTTACAACTTTTGCTGGGACTATCATGCATTAGTCTTGAACCAGCAAGAAAATTGGTCAAGAATGCTCTTGTTATCAACTATCTGTGGCTGGTTCTGCAGGTGTTCAATTAGACTAGGGTGAGGAAGGACCTCAGTAAGTTATGAAGAGCAAATAAAGCCATTATGCAAGTTAGTTCAGAATTGAGACCATCTGATTGGTTGATGCAACTGTCATTCAAAATAAGCCATTCTGATTGGTTTATTTACTGTCAGTCAACAGTTTCCTATTTTACAACTTTTGCTGGGACTATCATGCATTAGTCTTCAACCAGCAAGACAATTGGTCAAGAATGCTCTTGTTATCAACTATCTGTGGCTGGTTTTGTAGGTTTTCAATTAAACTAGGGTTAGGAAGGACCTCAGTAAGTTATGGAGAGCAAATAAAGCCCTTATGCAAATTAGTTCAGAATTGAGATCATCTGATTGGTTGATGCAACTGTCATTCAAAATAAGCCATTCTGATTGGTTTATATACTGTCAGTCAACAGTTTTCTATTTTACAACTTTTGCTGGGACTATCATGCATTAGTCTTCAACCAGCAAGACAATTGGTCAAGAATGCTCTTGTTATCAAGTATCTGTGGCTGGTTCTGCAGGTGTTCAATTAGACTAGGGTGAGGATGGACATCAGTAAGTAATGAAGAGCAAATAAAGCCCTTATGCAAATTGGTTCAGAATTGAGATCATATGATTGGTTGATGCAACTGTCATTCAAAATAAGCCAGTCTGATTGGTTTATGTACGGTCAGTCAACAGTTTTCTATTTTACAACTTTTGCTGGGACTGTCATGCATTAGTCTTCAACCAGCAAGACAATTGGTCAATAATGCTCTTGTTATCAACTATCTGTGGCTGGTTTTGTAGGTTTTCAATTAAACTAGGGTTAGGAAAGACCTCAGTAAGTTATGGAGAGCAAATAAAGCCCTTATGCAAATTAGTTTAGAATTGAGACCATCTGATTGGTTGATGCAATTGTCATTCAAAATAAGCCATTCTGATTGGTTTATGTGCTGTCAGTCAACAGTTTTCTATTTTACAACTTTTGCTGGCACCATCACGCAATAGCCTTCAACCAGCAAGACAATTGGTCAAGAATGTTCTTGTTATCAACTATCTGTGGCTGGTTCTGCAGGTGTTCAATTAGACTAGGGTGAGGAAGGACCTCAGTAAGTTATGAAGAGCAAATAAAGCCATTATGCAAATTAGTTCAGAATTGAGACCATCTGATTGGTTGATGCAACTGTCATTCAAAATAAGCCATTCTGATTGGTTTATGTACCATCAGTCAACAGTTTCCTATTTTACAACGTTTGCTGGCACCATCATGCAATAGCCTTCAACCAGCAAGACAATTGGTCAAGAATGCTCTTGTTATCAACTATCTGTGGCTGGTTTTATAGGTTTTCAATTAAACTAGGGTTAGGAAGGACCTCAGTAAGTTATGGAGAGCAAATAAAGCCCTTATGCAAATTAGTTTAGAATTGAGACCATCTGATTGGTTGATGCAATTGTCATTCAAATTACACCATTCTGATTGGTTTATGTACTGTCAGTCAACAGTTCTCTATTTTACAACTTTTGCTGGGACTATCATGCATTAGTCTTCAACCAGCAAGACAATTGGTCAATAATGCTCTTGTTATCAACTATCTGTGGCTGGTTTTGTAGGTTTTCAATTAAACTAGGGTTAGGAAGGACCTCAGTAAGTTATGGAGAGCAAATAAAGCCCCTATGCAAATTACTTTAGAATTAAGACCATCTGATTGGTTGATGCAATTGTCATTCAAAATAAGCCATTCTGATTGGTTTATGTACTGTCAGTCAACAGTTCTCTATTTTACAACTTTTGCTGTTACTATCATGCATTAGTCTTCAACCAGCAAGACATTTGGTCAAGAATGCTCTTGTTATCAACTATCTGTGGCTGGTTTTGTAGGTTTTCAATTAAACTAGGGTTAGGAAGGACCTCAGTAAGTTATGGAGAGCAAATAAAGCCCTTATGCAAATTAGTTCAGAATTGAGATCATCTGATTGGTTGATGCAACTGTCATTCAAAATAAGACATTCTGATTGGTTTATATACTGTCAGTCAACAGTTTTCTATTTTACAACTTTTGCTGGGACTATCATGCATTAGTCTTCAACCAGCAAGACAATTGGTCAAGAATGCTCTTGTTATCAACTATCTGTGGCTGGTTCTGCAGGTGTTCAATTAGACTAGGGTGAGGAAGGACCTCAGTAAGTTATGAAGAGCAAATTAAGCCCTTATGCAAATTGGTTCAGAATTGAGATCATATGATTGGTTGATGCAACTGTCATTCAAAATAAGCCATTCTGATTGGTTTATGTACTGTCAGTCAACAGTTTTCTATTTTACAACTTTTGCTGGCACCATCACGCAATAGCCTTCAACCAGCAAGACAATTGGTCAAGAATGCTCTTGTTATCAACTAGCTGTGGCTGGTTTTATAGGTTTTCAATTAAACTAGGGTTAGGAAGGAAATCAGTAAGTTATGGAGAGCAAATAAAGCCCTTATGCAAATTAGTTTAGAATTGAGACCATCTGATTGGTTGATGCAATTGTCATTCAAATTACACCTTTCTGATTGGTTTATGTACTGTCAGTCAACAGTTCTCTATTTTACAACTTTTGCTGGGACTATCATGCATTAGTCTTCAACCAGCAAGACAATTGGTCAAGAATGCTCTTGTTATCAACTATCTGTGGCTGGTTTTGTAGGTTTTCAATTAAACTAGGGTTAGGAAGGACCTCAGTAAGTTATGGAGAGCAAATAAAGCCCTTATGCAAATTAGTTCAGAATTGAGATCATCTGATTGGTTGATGCAACTGTCATTCAAAATAAGACATTCTGATTGGTTTATATACTGTCAGTCAACAGTTTTCTATTTTACAACTTTTGCTGGGACTATCATGCATTAGTCTTCAACCAGCAAGACAATTGGTCAAGAATGCTCTTGTTATCAACTATCTGTGGCTGGTTCTGCAGGTGTTCAATTAGACTAGGGTGAGGAAGGACCTCAGTAAGTTATGAAGAGCAAATAAAGCCCTTATGCAAATTGGTTCAGAATTGAGATCATATGATTGGTTGATGCAACTGTCATTCAAAATAAGCCATTCTGATTGGTTTATGTACTGTCAGTCAACAGTTTTCTATTTTACAACTTTTGCTGGCACCATCACGCAATAGCCTTCAACCAGCAAGACAATTGGTCAAGAATGCTCTTGTTATCAACTATCTGTGGCTGGTTTTATAGGTTTTCAATTAAACTAGAGTTAGGAAGGACTTTAGTAAGTTATGGAGAGCAAATAAAGCCCTTATGCAAATTAGTTTAGAATTGAGACAATCTGATTGGTTGATGCAATTGTCATTCAAATTACACCATTCTGATTGGTTTATGTACTGTCAGTCAACAGTTCTCTATTTTACAACTTTTGCTGGGACTATCATGCATTAGTCTTCAACCATCAAGACAATTGGTCAAGAATGCTCTTGTTATCAACTATCTGTGGCTGGTTTTGTAGGTTTTCAATTAAACCAGGGTTAGGAAGGACCTCAGTAAGTTATGGAGAGCAAATAAAGCCCTTATGCAAATTAGTTCAGAATTGAGATAATCTGATTGGTTGATGCAATTGTCATTCAAAATAAGCCATTCTGATTGGTTTATGTACTGTCAGTCAACAGTTCTCTATTTTACAACTTTTGCTGGGACTATCATGCATTAGTCTTCAACCAGCAAGACATTTGGTCAAGAATGCTCTTGTTATCAACTATCTGTGGCTGGTTCTGCAGGTGTTCAACTAGACTAGGGTGAGGAAGGACCTCAGTAAGTTATGAAGAGCAAATAAAGCCCTTATGCAAATTGGTTCAGAATTGAGATCATATGATTGGTTGATGCAACTGTCATTCAAAATAAGCCATTCTGATTGGTTTATGTACTGTCAGTCAACAGTTTTCTATTTTACAACTTTTGATGGCACCATCACGCAATAGCCTTCAACCAGCAAGACAATTGGTCAAGAATGCTCTTGTTATCAACTATCTGTGGCTGGTTTTATAGGTTTTCAATTAAACTAGGGTTAGGAAGGACCTCAGTAAGTTATGGAGAGCAAATAAAGCCCTTATGCAAATTAGTTTAGAATTGAGACAATCTGATTGGTTGATGCAATTGTCATTCAAATTACACCATTCTGATTGGTTTATGTACTGTCAGTCAACAGTTCTCTATTTTACAACTTTTGCTGGGACTATCATGCATTAGTCTTCAACCAGCAAGACATTTGGTCAAGAATGCTCTTGTTATCAACTATCTGTGGCTGGTTTTGTAGGTTTTCAATTAAACTAGGGTTAGGAAGGACCTCAGTAAGTTATGGAGAGCAAATAAAGCCCTTATGCAAATTAGTTCAGAATTGAGATAATCTGATTGGTTGATGCAACTGTCATTCAAAATAAGACATTCTGATTGGTTTATATACTGTCAGTCAACAGTTTTCTATTTTACAACTTTTGCTGGGACTATCATGCATTAGTCTTCAACCAGCAAGACAATTGGTCAAGAATGCTCTTGTTATCAACTATCTGTGGCTGGTTCTGCAGGTGTTCAATTAGACTAGGGTGAGGAAGGACCTCAGTAAGTTATGAAGAGCAAATAAAGCCCTTATGCAAATTGGTTCAGAATTGAGATCATATGATTGGTTGATGCAACTGTCATTCAAAATAAGCCAGTCTGATTGGTTTATGTACTGTCAGTCAACAGTTTTCTATTTTACAACTTTTGCTGGGACTATCATGCATTAGTCTTCAACCAGCAAGACAATTGGTCAATAATGCTCTTGTTATCAACTATCTGTGGCTGGTTTTGTAGGTTTTCAATTAAACTAGGGTTAGGAAAGACCTCAGTAAGTTATGGAGAGCAAATAAAGCCCTTATGCAAATTAGTTTAGAATTGAGACCATCTGATTGGTTGATGCAATTGTCATTCAAAATAAGCCATTCTGATTGGTTTATGTACTGTCAGTCAACAGTTCTCTATTTTACAACTTTTGCTGTTACTATCATGCATTAGTCTTCAACCAGCAAGACATTTGGTCAAGAATGCTCTTGTTATCAACTATCTGTGGCTGGTTTTGTAGGTTTTCAATTAAACTAGGGTTAGGAAGGACCTCAGTAAGTTATGGAGAGCAAATAAAGCCCTTATGCAAATTAGTTCAGAATTGAGATCATCTGATTGGTTGATGCAACTGTCATTCAAAATAAGACATTCTGATTGGTTTATATACTGTCAGTCAACAGTTTTCTATTTTACAACTTTTGCTGGGACTATCATGCATTAGTCTTCAACCAGCAAGACAATTGGTCAAGAATGCTCTTGTTATCAACTATCTGTGGCTGGTTCTGCAGGTGTTCAATTAGACTAGGGTGAGGAAGGACCTCAGTAAGTTATGAAGAGCAAATAAAGCCCTTATGCAAATTGGTTCAGAATTGAGATCATATGATTGGTTGATGCAACTGTCATTCAAATTAAGCCATTCTGATTGGTTTATGTACTGTCAGTCAACAGTTTTCTATTTTACAACTTTTGCTGGCACCATCACGCAATAGCCTTCAACCAGCAAGACAATTGGTCAAGAATGTTCTTGTTATCAACTATCTGTGGCTGGTTCTGCAGGTGTTCAATTAGACTAAAGTGAGGAAGGACCTCAGTAAGTTATGAAGAGCAAATAAAGCCATTATGCAAATTAGTTCAGAATTGAGACCATCTGATTGGTTGATGCAACTGTCATTCAAAATAAGCCATTCTGATTGGTTTATGTACCATCAGTCAACAGTTTCCTATTTTACGTTTGCTGGCACCATCACGCAATAGCCTTCAACCAGCAAGACAATTGGTCAAGAATGCTCTTGTTATCAACTATCTGTGGCTGGTTTTATAGGTTTTCAATTAAACTAGGGTTAGGAAGGACCTCAGTAAGTTATGGAGGGCAAATAAAGCCCTTATGCAAATTAGTTTAGAATTGAGACCATCTGATTGGTTGATGCAATTGTCATTCAAATTACACCATTCTGATTGGTTTATGTACTGTCAGTCAACAGTTCTCTATTTTACAACTTTTGCTGGGACTATCATGCATTAGTCTTCAACCAGCAAGACAATTGGTCAAGAATGCTCTTGTTATCAACTATCTGTGGCTGGTTTTGTAGGTTTTCAATTAAACTAGGGTTAGGAAGGACCTCAGTAAGTTATGGAGAGCAAATAAAGCCCTTATGCAAATTAATTTAGAATTAAGACCATCTGATTGGTTGATGCAATTGTCATTCAAAATAAGCCATTCTGATTGGTTTATGTACTGTCAGTCAACAGTTCTCTATTTTACAACTTTTGCTGGGACTATCATGCATTAGTCTTCAACCAGCAAGACAATTGGTCATGAATGCTCTTGTTATCAACTATCTGTGGCTGGTTTTGTCGGTTTTCAATTAAACTAGGGTTAGGAAGGACCTCAGTAAGTTATGGAGAGCAAATAAAGCCTGTATGCAAATTAGTTTAGAATTAAGACCATCTGATTGGTTGATGCAATTGTCATTCAAAATAAGCCATTCTGATTGGTTTATGTACTGTCAGTCAACAGTTCTCTATTTTACAACTTTTGCTGTTACTATCATGCATTAGTCTTCAACCAGCAAGACATTTGGTCAAGAATGCTCTTGTTATCAACTATCTGTGGCTGGTTTTGTAGGTTTTCAATTAAACTAGGGTTAGGAAGGACCTCAGTAAGTTATGGAGAGCAAATAAAGCCCTTATGCAAATTAGTTCAGAATTGAGATCATCTGATTGGTTGATGCAACTGTCATTCAAAATAAGACATTCTGATTGGTTTATATACTGTCAGTCAACAGTTTTCTATTTTACAACTTTTGCTGGGACTATCATGCATTAGTCTTCAACCAGCAAGACAATTGGTCAAGAATGCTCTTGTTATCAACTATCTGTGGCTGGTTCTGCAGGTGTTCAATTAGACTAGGGTGAGGAAGGACCTCAGTAAGTTATGAAGAGCAAATAAAGCCCTTATGCAAATTGGTTCAGAATTGAGATCATATGATTGGTTGATGCAACTGTCATTCAAATTAAGCCATTCTGATTGGTTTATGTACTGTCAGTCAACAGTTTTCTATTTTACAACTTTTGCTGGCACCATCACGCAATAGCCTTCAACCAGCAAGACAATTGGTCAAGAATGCTCTTGTTATCAACTATCTGTGGCTGGTTTTATAGGTTTTCAATTAAACTAGGGTTAGGAAGGAAATCAGTAAGTTATGGAGAGCAAATAAAGCCCTTATGCAAATTAGTTTAGAATTGAGACCATCTGATTGGTTGATGCAATTGTCATTCAAATTACACCATTCTGATTGGTTTATGTACTGTCAGTCAACAGTTCTCTATTTTACAACTTTTGCTGTGACTATCATGCATTAGTCTCCAACAAGAAAGACAATTGGTCAAGAATGCTCTTGTTATCAACTATCTGTGGCTGGTTTTGTAGGTTTTCAATTAAACAAGGGTTAGGAAGTACCTCAGTAAGTTATGGAGAGCAAATAAAGCCCTTATGCAAATTAGTTTAGAATTAAGACCATCTGATTGGTTGATGCAATTGTCATTCAAAATAAGCCATTCTGTTTGGTTTATGTACTGTCAGTCAACAGTTCTCTATTTTACAACTTTTGCTGGGACTATCATGCATTAGTCTTCAACCAGCAAGACATTTGGTCAAGAATGCTCTTGTTATCAACTATCTGTGGCTGGTTTTGTAGGTTTTCAATTAAACTAGGGTTAGAAAGGACCTCAGTAAGTTATGGAGAGCAAATAAAGCCCTTATGCAAATTAGTTCAGAATTGAGATAATCTGATTGGTTGATGCAACTGTCATTCAAAATAAGACATTCTGATTGGTTTATATACTGTCAGTCAACAGTTTTCTATTTTACAACTTTTGCTGGGACTATCATGCATTAGTCTTCAACCAGCAAGACAATTAGTCAAGAATGCTCTTGTTATCAACTATCTGTGGCTGGTTCTGCAGGTGTTCAATTAGACTAGGGTGAGGAAGGACCTCAGTAAGTTATGAAGAGCAAATAAAGCCCTTATGCAAATTGGTTCAGAATTGAGATCATATGATTGGTTGATGCAACTGTCATTCAAAATAAGCCATTCTGATTGGTTTATGTACTGTCAGTCAACAGTTTTCTATTTTACAACTTTTGCTGGCACCATCACGCAATATCCTTCAACCAGCAAGACAATTGGTCAAGAATGCTCTTGTTATCAACTATCTGTGGCTGGTTTTATAGGTTTTCAATTAAACTAGAGTTAGGAAGGACTTTAGTAAGTTATGGAGAGCAAATAAAGCCCTTATGCAAATTAGTTTAGAATTGAGACAATCTGATTGGTTGATGCAATTGTCATTCAAATTACACCATTCTGATTGGTTTATGTACTGTCAGTCAACAGTTCTCTATTTTACAACTTTTGCTGGGACTATCATGCATTAGTCTTCAACCAGCAAGACAATTGGTCAAGAATGCTCTTGTTATCAACTATCTGTGGCTGGTTTTCTAGGTTTTCAATTAAACCAGGGTTAGGAAGGACCTCAGTAAGTTATGGAGAGCAAATAAAGCCCTTATGCAAATTAGTTTAGAATTAAGACCATCTGATTGGTTGATGCAATTGTCATTCAAAATAAGCCATTCTGATTGGTTTATGTACTGTCAGTCAACAGTTCTCTATTTTACAACTTTTGCTGGGACTATCATGCATTAGTCTTCAACCAGCAAGACATTTGGTCAAGAATGCTCTTGTTATCAACTATCTGTGGCTGGTTTTGTAGGTTTTCAATTAAACTAGGGTTAGGAAAGACCTCAGTAAGTTATGGAGAGCAAATAAAGCCCTTATGCAAATTAGTTCAGAATTGAGATAATCTGATTGGTTGATGCAACTGTCATTCAAAATAAGACATTCTGATTGGTTTATATACTGTCAGTCAACAGTTTTCTATTTTACAACTTTTGCTGGGACTATCATGCATTAGTCTTCAACCAGCAAGACAATTGGTCAAGAATGCTCTTGTTATCAACTATCTGTGGCTGGTTCTGCAGGTGTTCAATTAGACTAGGGTGAGGAAGGACCTCAGTAAGTTATGAAGAGCAAATAAAGCCCTTATGCAAATTGGTTCAGAATTGAGATCATATGATTGGTTGATGCAACTGTCATTCAAAATAAGCCATTCTGATTGGTTTATGTACTGTCAGTCAACAGTTTTCTATTTTACAACTTTTGATGGCACCATCACGCAATAGCCTTCAACCAGCAAGACAATTGTTCAAGAATGCTCTTGTTATCAACTATCTGTGGCTGGTTTTATAGGTTTTCAATTAAACTAGGGTTAGGAAGGACCTCAGTAAGTTATGGAGAGCAAATAAAGCCCTTATGCAAATTAGTTTAGAATTGAGACAATCTGATTGGTTGATGCAATTGTCATTCAAATTACACCATTCTGATTGGTTTATGTACTGTCAGTCAACAGTTCTCTATTTTACAACTTTTGCTGGGACTATCATGCATTAGTCTTCAACCAGCAAGACAATTGGTCAAGAATGCTCTTGTTATCAACTATCTGTGGCTGGTTTTGTAGGTTTTCAATTAAACTAGGGTTAGGAAGGACCTCAGTAAGTTATGGAGAGCAAATAAAGCCCTTATGCAAATTAGTTTAGAATTAAGACCATCTGATTGGTTGATGCAATTGTCGTTCAAAATAAGCCATTCTGATTGGTTTATGTACTGTCAGTCAACAGTTCTCTATTTTACAACTTTTGCTGGGACTATCATGCATTAGTCTTCAACCAGCAAGACATTTGGTCAAGAATGCTCTTGTTATCAACTATCTGTGGCTGGTTTTGTAGGTTTTCAATTAAACTAGGGTTAGGAAGGACCTCAGTAAGTTATAGAGAGCAAATAAAGCCCTTATGCAAATTAGTTCAGAATTGAGATAATCTGATTGGTTGATGCAACTGTCATTCAAAATAAGACATTCTGATTGGTTTATATACTGTCAGTCAACAGTTTTCTATTTTACAACTTTTGCTGGGACTATCATGCATTAGTCTTCAACCAGCAAGACAATTGGTCAAGAATGCTCTTGTTATCAACTATCTGTGGCTGGTTCTGCAGGTGTTCAATTAGACTAGGGTGAGGAAGGACCTCAGTAAGTTATGAAGAGCAAATAAAGCCCTTATGCAAATTGGTTCAGAATTGAGATCATATGATTGGTTGATGCAACTGTCATTCAAAATAAGCCAGTCTGATTGGTTTATGTACTGTCAGTCAACAGTTTTCTATTTTACAACTTTTGCTGGGACTATCATGCATTAGTCTTCAACCAGCAAGACAATTGGTCAATAATGCTCTTGTTATCAACTATCTGTGGCTGGTTTTGTAGGTTTTCAATTAAACTAGGGTTAGGAAAGACCTCAGTAAGTTATGGAGAGCAAATAAAGCCCTTATGCAAATTAGTTTAGAATTGAGACCATCTGATTGGTTGATGCAATTGTCATTCAAAATAAGCCATTCTGATTGGTTTATGTGCTGTCAGTCAACAGTTTTCTATTTTACAACTTTTGCTGGCACCATCACGCAATAGCCTTCAACCAGCAAGACAATTGGTCAAGAATGTTCTTGTTATCAACTATCTGTGGCTGGTTCTGCAGGTGTTCAATTAGACTAAAGTGAGGAAGGACCTCAGTAAGTTATGAAGAGCAAATAAAGCCATTATGCAAATTAGTTCAGAATTGAGACCATCTGATTGGTTGATGCAACTGTCATTCAAAATAAGCCATTCTGATTGGTTTATGTACCATCAGTCAACAGTTTTCTATTTTACAACGTTTGCTGGCACCATCACGCAATAGCCTTCAACCAGCAAGACAATTGGTCAAGAATGCTCTTGTTATCAACTATCTGTGGCTGGTTTTATAGGTTTTCAATTAAACTAGGGTTAGGAAGGACCTCAGTAAGTTATGGAGGGCAAATAAAGCCCTTATGCAAATTAGTTTAGAATTGAGACCATCTGATTGGTTGATGCAATTGTCATTCAAATTACACCATTCTGATTGGTTTATGTACTGTCAGTCAACAGTTTTCTATTTTACAACTTTTGCTGGGACTATCATGCATTAGTCTTGAACCAGCAAGAAAATTGGTCAAGAATGCTCTTGTTATCAACTATCTGTTGCTGATTTTGTAGGTTTTCAATTAAACTAGGGTTAGGAAGGACCTCAGTAAGTTATGGAGAGCAAATAAAGCCCTTATGCACATTAATTTAGAATTAAGACCATCTGATTGGTTGATGCAATTGTCATTCAAAATAAGCCATTCTGATTGGTTTATGTACTGTCAGTCAACAGTTTTCTATTTTACAACTTTTGCTGGGACTATCATGCATTAGTCTTGAACCAGCAAGAAAATTGGTCAAGAATGCTCTTGTTATCAACTATCTGTGGCTGGTTCTGCAGGTGTTCAATTAGACTAGGGTGAGGAAGGACCTCAGTAAGTTATGAAGAGCAAATAAAGCCATTATGCAAGTTAGTTCAGAATTGAGACCATCTGATTGGTTGATGCAACTGTCATTCAAAATAAGCCATTCTGATTGGTTTATTTACTGTCAGTCAACAGTTTCCTATTTTACAACTTTTGCTGGGACTATCATGCATTAGTCTTCAACCAGCAAGACAATTGGTCAAGAATGCTCTTGTTATCAACTATCTGTGGCTGGTTTTGTAGGTTTTCAATTAAACTAGGGTTAGGAAGGACCTCAGTAAGTTATGGAGAGCAAATAAAGCCCTTATGCAAATTAGTTCAGAATTGAGATCATCTGATTGGTTGATGCAACTGTCATTCAAAATAAGACATTCTGATTGGTTTATATACTGTCAGTCAACAGTTTTCTATTTTACAACTTTTGCTGGGACTATCATGCATTAGTCTTCAACCAGCAAGACAATTGGTCAAGAATGCTCTTGTTATCAACTATCTGTGGCTGGTTCTGCAGGTGTTCAATTAGACTAGGGTGAGGAAGGACCTCAGTAAGTTATGAAGAGCAAATAAAGCCCTTATGCAAATTGGTTCAGAAGAATTGAGATCATATGATTGGTTGATGCAACTGTCATTCAAATTAAGCCATTCTGATTGGTTTATGTACTGTCAGTCAACAGTTTTCTATTTTACAACTTTTGCTGGCACCATCACGCAATAGCCTTCAACCAGCAAGACAATTGGTCAAGAATGCTCTTGTTATCAACTATCTGTGGCTGGTTTTATAGGTTTTCAATTAAACTAGGGTTAGGAAGGAAATCAGTAAGTTATGGAGAGCAAATAAAGCCCTTATGCAAATTAGTTTAGAATTGAGACCATCTGATTGGTTGATGCAATTGTCATTCAAATTACACCATTCTGATTGGTTTATGTACTGTCAGTCAACAGTTCTCTATTTTACAACTTTTGCTGGGACTATCATGCATTAGTCTCCAACCAGAAAGACAATTGGTCAAGAATGCTCTTGTTATCAACTATCTGTGGCTGGTTTTGTAGGTTTTCAATTAAACAAGGGTTAGGAAGTACCTCAGTAAGTTATGGAGAGCAAATAAAGCCCTTATGCAAATTAGTTTAGAATTAAGACCATCTGATTGGTTGATGCAATTGTCATTCAAAATAAGCCATTCTGTTTGGTTTATGTACTGTCAGTCAACAGTTCTCTATTTTACAACTTTTGCTGGGACTATCATGCATTAGTCTTCAACCAGCAAGACATTTGGTCAAGAATGCTCTTGTTATCAACTATCTGTGGCTGGTTTTGTAGGTTTTCAATTAAACTAGGGTTAGAAAGGACCTCAGTAAGTTATGGAGAGCAAATAAAGCACTTATGCAAATTAGTTCAGAATTGAGATAATCTGATTGGTTGATGCAACTGTCATTCAAAATAAGACATTCTGATTGGTTTATATACTGTCAGTCAACAGTTTTCTATTTTACAACTTTTGCTGGGACTATCATGCATTAGTCTTCAACCAGCAAGACAATTGGTCAAGAATGCTCTTGTTATCAACTATCTGTGGCTGGTTTTATAGGTTTTCAATTAAACTAGAGTTAGGAAGGACTTTAGTAAGTTATGAAGAGCAAATAAAGCCCTTATGCAAATTGGTTCAGAATTGAGATCATATGATTGGTTGATGCAACTGTCATTCAAAATAAGCCATTCTGATTGGTTTATGTACTGTCAGTCAACAGTTTTCTATTTTACAACTTTTGCTGGCACCATCACGCAATAGCCTTCAACCAGCAAGACAATTGGTCAAGAATGCTCTTGTTATCAACTATCTGTGGCTGGTTTTATAGGTTTTCAATTAAACTAGAGTTAGGAAGGACTTTAGTAAGTTATGGAGAGCAAATAAAGCCCTTATGCAAATTAGTTTAGAATTGAGACAATCTGATTGGTTGATGCAATTGTCATTCAAATTACACCATTCTGATTGGTTTATGTACTGTCAGTCAACAGTTCTCTATTTTACAACTTTTGCTGGGACTATCATGCATTAGTCTTCAACCAGCAAGACAATTGGTCAAGAATGCTCTTGTTATCAACTATCTGTGGCTGGTTTTCTAGGTTTTCAATTAAACCAGGGTTAGGAAGGACCTCAGTAAGTTATGGAGAGCAAATAAAGCCCTTATGCAAATTAGTTTAGAATTAAGACCATCTGATTGGTTGATGCAATTGTCATTCAAAATAAGCCATTCTGATTGGTTTATGTACTGTCAGTCAACAGTTCTCTATTTTACAACTTTTGCTGGGACTATCATGCATTAGTCTTCAACCAGCAAGACATTTGGTCAAGAATGCTCTTGTTATCAACTATCTGTGGCTGGTTTTGTAGGTTTTCAATTAAACTAGGGTTAGGAAAGACCTCAGTAAGTTATGGAGAGCAAATAAAGCCCTTATGCAAATTAGTTCAGAATTGAGATAATCTGATTGGTTGATGCAACTGTCATTCAAAATAAGACATTCTGATTGGTTTATATACTGTCAGTCAACAGTTTTCTATTTTACAACTTTTGCTGGGACTATCATGCATTAGTCTTCAACCAGCAAGACAATTGGTCAAGAATGCTCTTGTTATCAACTATCTGTGGCTGGTTCTGCAGGTGTTCAATTAGACTAGGGTGAGGAAGGACCTCAGTAAGTTATGAAGAGCAAATAAAGCCCTTATGCAAATTGGTTCAGAATTGAGATCATATGATTGGTTGATGCAACTGTCATTCAAAATAAGCCATTCTGATTGGTTTATGTACTGTCAGTCAACAGTTTTCTATTTTACAACTTTTGATGGCACCATCACGCAATAGCCTTCAACCAGCAAGACAATTGTTCAAGAATGCTCTTGTTATCAACTATCTGTGGCTGGTTTTATAGGTTTTCAATTAAACTAGGGTTAGGAAGGACCTCAGTAAGTTATGGAGAGCAAATAAAGCCCTTATGCAAATTAGTTTAGAATTGAGACAATCTGATTGGTTGATGCAATTGTCATTCAAATTACACCATTCTGATTGGTTTATGTACTGTCAGTCAACAGTTCTCTATTTTACAACTTTTGCTGGGACTATCATGCATTAGTCTTCAACCAGCAAGACAATTGGTCAAGAATGCTCTTGTTATCAACTATCTGTGGCTGGTTTTGTAGGTTTTCAATTAAACTAGGGTTAGGAAGGACCTCAGTAAGTTATGGAGAGCAAATAAAGCCCTTATGCAAATTAGTTTAGAATTAAGACCATCTGATTGGTTGATGCAATTGTCGTTCAAAATAAGCCATTCTGATTGGTTTATGTACTGTCAGTCAACAGTTCTCTATTTTACAACTTTTGCTGGGACTATCATGCATTAGTCTTCAACCAGCAAGACATTTGGTCAAGAATGCTCTTGTTATCAACTATCTGTGGCTGGTTTTGTAGGTTTTCAATTAAACTAGGGTTAGGAAGGACCTCAGTAAGTTATGGAGAGCAAATAAAGCCCTTATGCAAATTAGTTCAGAATTGAGATAATCTGATTGGTTGATGCAACTGTCATTCAAAATAAGACATTCTGATTGGTTTATATACTGTCAGTCAACAGTTTTCTATTTTACAACTTTTGCTGGGACTATCATGCATTAGTCTTCAACCAGCAAGACAATTGGTCAAGAATGCTCTTGTTATCAACTATCTGTGGCTGGTTCTGCAGGTGTTCAATTAGACTAGGGTGAGGAAGGACCTCAGTAAGTTATGAAGAGCAAATAAAGCCCTTATGCAAATTGGTTCAGAATTGAGATCATATGATTGGTTGATGCAACTGTCATTCAAAATAAGCCAGTCTGATTGGTTTATATACTGTCAGTCAACAGTTTTCTATTTTACAACTTTTGCTGGGACTATCATGCATTAGTCTTCAACCAGCAAGACAATTGGTCAATAATGCTCTTGTTATCAACTATCTGTGGCTGGTTTTGTAGGTTTTCAATTAAACTAGGGTTAGGAAGGACCTCAGTAAGTTATGGAGAGCAAATAAAGCCCTTATGCACATTAATTTAGAATTAAGACCATCTGATTGGTTGATGCAATTGTCATTCAAAATAAGCCATTCTGATTGGTTTATGTACTGTCAGTCAACAGTTTTCTATTTTACAACTTTTGCTGGGACTATCATGCATTAGTCTTGAACCAGCAAGAAAATTGGTCAAGAATGCTCTTGTTATCAACTATCTGTGGCTGGTTCTGCAGGTGTTCAATTAGACTAGGGTGAGGAAGGACCTCAGTAAGTAATGAAGAGCAAATAAAGCCCTTATGCAAATTGGTTCAGAATTGAGATCATATGATTGGTTGATGCAACTGTCATTCAAAATAAGCCAGTCTGGGGGCGTGGCCTGAGCGGAGAGGCAGCAGGACGCATCTTGGCAGAGCTCCTGCTGCAGACCCTTATTACAAGCCCTAACACCGGCATCTAGAGGCCCCCCGAATCCGAAACACCCTACCCACACCGGCCGGACACCCCGATAGTGAGCTGCGGAGCCGGGAGGTCATTTACTGACCTTTGCAGGTTGCGGCCTACATCGAGTGCCGAAGCCGCGGGCTAGATTTCCGGCCGGGCACAGACCGGAGACGCGAAGCCGGAAAAGAGACAGAGGAGGAGACCATCACAGGCGGCGTGCACCAGCTGAAGACCGCCCAGCCTCGCCCCACATCAGCCCGGCGGCCCCCGCTAGACGCAGAGGGAGAATTCACAGCCCGAGCTGCGGCGAGGCCTTGCCGGGCGGACGCCATCTTGGAAGAGGCACTCGCGCCTCTGGGAACGCGACGCGAAAGAAGCGGCGGGGGAGAGAACCATCCCAGAAGTGCGCACCGGCTGAAAGACACCCAGCCTCGCCCCACACCCGCCCGGCAGCTCCCGCTGAACACCGGAGGAAGCCAGAAAACGCAAGCTGCAGCAGATCCCTGCCGGCCGGACGCCATCTTGCAGGAGGCGCTCCCTTCTAGGAACTTGCCTGGACTCCCCCCTTTGAGGTGAGCTATAAGCACCCGCAAGCCAGACGCATCCTCACATGCTGCCCCCCCCTCCCTGCAAGCTGCCCAACGCCACGCTACAAGCCCTCCTTGAAGAAGAGGAGAACACAGTAGGCCACAGCATAGGCCTCTATTCCCAGACACCCCAAGTCTGCCCAAAACAAAGGCACCACACCTGCTGCGGCACGACCAGGCCGAACAGGCCTCCCAAAAGGCTTCGTCAATCATCCTCTCTCATGGTGACCTACCCCTGTCACAACAGAGAGGAGGCACACTCACCTCAAACACGCTACCCGCTGCCTGTGACACACAGCCTGCCTCACTCCTGTTAAATACCATATACTGCACCAGTTATCAGGAGGCAATCTCCTCAGACATCAGATACTCAGTACCTGAATAAGCGGAGAAACTGTTTCCTGCTACTTTACTTGATGGAAGCCCATAGCACATGTGGCTAAAATGTACTTAATGATGTAACTCACTATTGTGGCCCACTAACACTTCTGCACAAGCTGCGGCCCGCATCTTCTACCTGGTGATTTCACATACTTACCGCCTTTTATGAAAAAGTTTCTAGTCTCCCCTTCCATGACTCCTGCTGGCTCGAATACAAGAGAAGAGATTCAGGAAGGACACTCCTCAGATTCAGGTGAATCCTCAACACGCTCTGGGTCGAGGCGCAGACGCAAATCCACGGCACCTGCTCGCCCCTCCAAAATGAAACCTACAGATATTGCTGCTGTTCTAGGCCCCTTACTTGATGAAAAACTGGCAGGCATTAAGGGCGCAATTGAATCCACACTTACGCAACTCAACCAACATTCTGGCCGCATCGACGAGCTGGAACAGAGAGTATCTAGCCTGGAAGACGAATTACACACTGCTCAGCAAACAATAGAATCACAACACTCCGATATTGTCACCCTAGCCGACAAAATTGACGATCTTGAAAACCGCAGCCGTAGAAACAACTTACGGATAATTGGCATCCCAGAATCGGTAAAAGGCCACGAACTACTAGATCTCCTTTCTAATTGGATTCCTGAGCAACTAGCCATGACCCGAAATGGCACCCCCCTGGCTATTGAACGAGCGCATCGTATTGGCCCCGAGCGCAAAAACCCCTCAGGACGCCCAAGACCTGTCATTATGAGAATCCTTAATTATGCCGACAAAACAGCACTCCTAGACCACTATCGAAGAACCGCCAGCTTGATATACAATGGAGAGAGACTACTCATATTCCAGGACTTTTCCAACCAGGTCGCAACCAAGCGAAGAGAATTTGCCCCTGTCTGTAAGCAGCTGTTCGAAGACAAGATAAAATTCTCACTGCTGTACCCTGCCCGACTACGAGTCCTCGAAGATGGGAAGCCGATTTTCTTTAAAGATCCAGCCGCAGCAAAAGCTCACTTCTCTCGCCCTGACACTTGAAAATACCAAGCCAGCTAATGTGAGACGTATCTTATCCCCACATCACGGGCCACAATGTATGGATGCTTTTGCATACTGTACAAGTCATATGCAAGTTACCTCTTGTTATGTTTTCTTTTCTTTTTTCTATTTCCTCACCTTCTATGCACGTATTTGTTAATATTTTATGTACCTGTTTAGAACCGGAGCCTAGATTTGTCCTGGGATGCTTTCTCTCCACTCGCTGGGATGGAGGGAAACCCCAGCTTTACTTACACCTAGCCTGCTTTACACTGCCACCCACAGGTATAGGTTGATAATGTAAACTGTACCCATCCTTATCAGAATCCTATAGGGAACACCCCAATCCTAGCATATAACGTTATATCATGGAATGTAGAGGGCCTTAACACCCCTGTAAAACGGAAAAAGGTGCTCTCTCATCTTAACCGATTAAAACCACACATTGTATTCCTCCAGGAAACTCACTGGACTGATGACCCCAGAAATACCCTTAAGGCTCCTTGGATAGGAGAATGTATTTCTGCCCCTTATATTAACAAAACCAGAGGCGTTGCTATATTATTTAACAAAAATACGCGCTACACTTGTAAGAGAAAATTTATAGACCCAGAAGGCAGATATATCTTGGTAGAAATATCTATTGACGATACTGATTACCTGTTAGTTAATGTATATGCTCCAAACATCTCTAACAAAACTTTCTATGCAGTGCTTTTACAGAAAATCCTCTCCTGGGGAAACCCGAATCTGATTTTGGGAGGAGATCTCAACGGAGCCATCGATCCATCCATAGACAGATCCAAGGTAAGCCCACATGCTCCCGGCATGAATGACACCCTTCTTCTGACCTTTTGCTCACAGCTTAACTTAGCAGACCCCTGGAGGATACACCATCCCCTTCACAGGGAATATACTTTTTTCTCACACCCACATTCCTCTCACTCACGGATAGATTACATACTTTTGTCTCAACACCTCCTCCCAAAGACCACTCATACCTCTATCAAGGATATTGTTATTTCCGATCATGCACCTATCTCACTAGCACTTCATCTTACCATACCCCAATCTTTTTCAAAAAGCTGGAGATTTCCTGCATACCTCGCACAGTCGGAAGATTTTCTTCTACACTTGCGTCATGCTTGGCGCGAATATACATCCGACAATTCGGCCCATGAAACAGACCCCCCATTATTCTGGGGAGCCTCCAAGGCTGTCCTTAGAGGCCATATAATATCCTATGTAAACTCTAAACGCAAGAAATTCTCAAAACAATTATGTGTCCTAAGTTCCTCACTTACAGAGGCTTATAGAACCTACAAGTTACATGACGATCCCATTCATAGAGAAGCTTATATCACAGCAAAAAGACTCTATGACACCTTTCTCACAGAACAGGCCCAAACGCAATATAATTACCAAAAAAACAAATTTCATCGTTGGGGCAACAAATCAGGCAGATTGTTGGCGAATCTCGCCAAAGGACAACAATCTAAGACTTGGGTCAATGCCATTAACAACTCCAACAAAATTATCACTAATCCTACAGAAATATGCGAAGAATTTATGCATTACTATAAGAATTTATATACTGCTGAGGCTGACAACGAGTTGGAAGGCTCCTCTTTCTTACAAAAAGCTAATTTGCCAACGCTAACCCGAGAAGAAAAAGACCTTTTAGACAGCCCAATAACCGAGATAGAACTCACAACTACCATTAAATCGCTCCCTAATGGCAAAAGCCCCGGCCCTGATGGGTACGGCCCAGAGTTCTATAAAATGCTTAGTGCAGAATTAGTACCTACATTGACCAATTTATATAACCACATCCTCTCTACGGGGACAACACCCATCAGATTTAATGAAGCTAAGATCATTGTAATTGCAAAACCCGGCAAGGACCCCTCACTAACAAATTCATACCGTCCCATCTCGCTCCTAAACCAAGACCTCAAGATCCTGACCAAACTCATGGCTAATAGATTGCAACAATGCCTGACACGCCTGATTTCACCCGCACAGTTGGGCTTTATCAAAGGCAGACAGTCAGTGCAAGGGATTCGAGCAGCTATTGCGGCAATCTCACATACATATTCCCACCGGGAAGAAGACAATATTATTGTTAATTTAGACGCAGAAAAAGCGTTTGATAAGGTAGCCTGGCCTCATCTAACCAGAGTGCTGCAATACCAAGGCTTTGGAAACGTATTCTGCAGACTTATTTCAACCCTATACAATACCCCCACTGCACAAGTACTGGTTAATAATATGCTTTCGTCTCCTTTCCAGCTGGAAAGAGGTACGAGACAAGGGTGCCCCCTCTCTCCGCTACTTTTTAATCTGGCACTAGAACCCTTTCTTAGAGTAATCACCCAACTGCAGAACTATGCTGGCATTTTGGTAGGCAACAGAGAACTGAGAGTCATAGCCTTTGCGGATGACCTACTGGTCTTTTTATCCAATCCAAGCCGTGATATCCCCACACTAATATCTACTATTAATAGTTTTTCCTCTTTTGCTGGATTCACAATCAACTTTGATAAATCAGAAGCTTTGGCCATATTTGATAAAGTGAAAACGCATATGAATACCTCTCTCCCTTTCAAATGGGCTACAACTAAAATTACCTTTCTTGGCATAGACCTCACCTCGCGCCCTCGAGACCTATACTCTCACAATATCACTCCAGTCTTACATAAAATACAAACGGAACTCACTCTTTGGCAGGACCTGCCACTCAATTTACTGGGCCGCTGCAATTTGGTCAAAATGGCAAGTTTTCCCAAACTGTTATATATCCTACAAATGACCCCCCTTTTAATAACCAAACCAGACCTGGCATCTCTAAGAACTGCTATTTCACGCTTTATCTGGCACAGAAAACGCCCGAGAATTAGCTACAAAAAAATGACACAAACACCTTCTAGAGGAGGTGTTAATCTACCAGATATCAAACAATACAACCTAGCTTGTCTCGCGCGCTATGCATTGGACTGGATTAGGACATCCAGTATTTACACAGATGTAACATTAGACTCACAACTATGCCATCCCTACACTTTGCTATATCTCTTACATGCTAAACCTTCCCTCTTGGAAACTCTAACACAAGACAATGTACTCATAATTTCGACTGTACGGGCTTGGCAGGCGATTCGAAAATCTTTAAAACTCCAACAGCACTATTCCTTATTCCTACCCTTGCTAGGCAATTTAGACTTCCAACGGGGGCTGGCTCAATCCCCTTTCATAGAATGGAAACGTGCAGGAATTGTAGTTTTGCGGAATCTATTGGATAGCTCCAACGTCCCACTTAAATTTGCAGAGGCTTCACAGAAGTATGATCTACAACCTAGACATAGATTCGCATATTTCCAAGCATCTCATTACCTTCGCTCTATACTACCTAAATTACATGCTCAAGACTTCACAAATCCCCTTGACTCCCTACATCGCACCACACTATATTCTACTTCTATCATTTACTCCCGTATTCGCACTGAACTTGATCCAGAAACAGAAATCCCAGAGATAGTTAAGTGGTCAACCCAAATTCCCTCATACTCCCCAGAGGCAATCATGAAAGCTTTCCAACTTAATCTAAAACTAATCCCGGCAAGTACATATCAAGAAATGGCATATAAAATGCTCCATAGAGCATACTTGTCGCCTAAAAAACGACATATCATGGGCATCTCAACAGACTCTAAATGCCCAAAATGCTTTACAGAAAATGCTGATATTATGCATTGCTTCTGGGGATGCCAACATATCCAGAAATTCTGGAAAGACCTCTGCTCTTATAGTACAACGACATTAAATATTTCCTTCCAATGTACCATATCTTGGGCAATCTTTGGCTGTTTAGCTGATCAGCCCCAAATCCCTAAATATACTAAGAAGCTCGTGGTGCTCCTGTCTGCAGTGGGTAGAAAAGCTATACTGCAGCAGTGGATTCACACTGCTGCACCCACTGTTGATATGGCCACGGCAAGACTTTTATTTCTATTCACCATGGACTGGCTTGAGACAACTCTACACAAAGAAAAACTTACGCCCTCCCTCTTTCGCTGCTGGGAAAAATTTATACAAACCCTACCCCCCCAAACTAAAACAGCAATACGTAACTGTTTCCAACACACTACATGGTATTCTTACCAACTACTAGCTAATAACGACCCTATTCCCTTTTAAACAATTACTATACCACTCCCTATATCTTATCTGACCTATACTGGATGGATTCTTTGTGGATGGATCGATGGCTCCCGGACGTAGATTGAAGGTGACATGTCATCTCTTTCTCTTTTTATTTTGTTTAGTTCTGTTAACTATTCGAGTTATAGTTCAAAATAAATATAAAAATGTTTGTTTCATGCTATACTATAAGAAATTTTTGGCACTTTTGGGCACCCACTGCACTCTTCTACAGAAGTTTGTTTGTATAGAATATATATCAGAAATCATTAGGCTGACATGACACTTTGCCCATGTATTACCTCTCTGTCATAGGAATATCTAGGAAAATTCATAGAGACAACACAACTTCAATATCGTGTAATATCACTTCCCATGTACTAAATATTGTCGAGCTATTACAACCATCATTGTACAGATATCTGATGTCTCAAAGTATTCTGTTTTCTATGTACCATGTTTAATGTGCTGACTCCTAATAAAAACATTTTGAAAAAAAAAAAAAAAAAAAAAAATAAGCCAGTCTGATTGGTTTATGTACTGTCAGTCAACAGTTTTCTATTTTACAACTTTTGCTGGGACTATCATGCATTAGTCTTCAACCAGCAAGACAATTGGTCAAGAATGCTCTTGTTATCAACTATCTGTGGCTGGTTCTGCAGGTGTTCAATTAGACTAGGGTGAGGAAGGACCTCAGTAAGTTATGAAGAGCAAATAAAGCCCTTATGCAAATTGGTTCAGAATTGAGACCATCTGATTGGTTGATGCAATTGTCATTCAAAATAAGCCATTCTGATTGGTTTATGTACTGTCAGTCAACAGTTTTCTATTTTACAACTTTTGCTGGCACCATCACGCAATAGCCTTCAACCAGCAAGACAATTGGTCAAGAATGCTCTTGTTATCAACTATCTGTGGCTGGTTTTATAGGTTTTCAATTAAACTAGGGTTAGGAAGGAAATCAGTAAGTTATGGAGAGCAAATAAAGCCCTTATGCAAATTAGTTTAGAATTGAGACCATCTGATTGGTTGATGCAATTGTCATTCAAATTACACCATTCTGATTGGTTTATGTACTGTCAGTCAACAGTTCTCTATTTTACAACTTTTGCTGGGACTATCATGCATTAGCCTTCAACCAGCAAGACATTTGGTCAAGAATGCTCTTGTTATCAACTATCTGTGGCTGGTTTTGTAGGTTTTCAATTAAACTAGGGTTAGGAAGGACCTCAGTAAGTTATGGAGAGCAAATAAAGCCCTTATGCAAATTAGTTCAGAATTGAGATCATCTGATTGGTTGATGCAACTGTCATTCAAAATAAGACATTCTGATTGGTTTATATACTGTCAGTCAACAGTTTTCTATTTTACAACTTTTGCTGGGACTATCATGCATTAGTCTTCAACCAGCAAGACAATTGGTCAAGAATGCTCTTGTTATCAACTATCTGTGGCTGGTTCTGCAGGTGTTCAATTAGACTAGGGTGAGGAAGGACCTCAGTAAGTTATGAAGAGCAAATAAAGCCCTTATGCAAATTGGTTCAGAATTGAGATCATATGATTGGTTGATGCAACTGTCATTCAAAATAAGCCATTCTGATTGGTTTATGTACTGTCAGTCAACAGTTTTCTATTTTACAACTTTTGCTGGCACCATCACGCAATAGCCTTCAACCAGCAAGACAATTGGTCAAGAATGCTCTTGTTATCAACTATCTGTGGCTGGTTTTATAGGTTTTCAATTAAACTAGGGTTAGGAAGGAAATCAGTAAGTTATGGAGAGCAAATAAAGCCCTTATGCAAATTAGTTTAGAATTGAGACCATCTGATTGGTTGATGCAATTGTCATTCAAATTACACCATTCTGATTGGTTTATGTACTGTCAGTCAACAGTTCTCTATTTTACAACTTTTGCTGGGACTATCATGCATTAATCTTCAACCAGCAAGACAATTGGTCAAGAATGCTCTTGTTATCAACTATCTGTGGCTGGTTTTATAGGTTTTCAATTAAACTAGGGTTAGGAAGGAAATCAGTAAGTTATGGAGAGCAAATAAAGCCCTTATGCAAATTAGTTCAGAATTGAGATCATCTGATTGGTTGATGCAACTGTCATTCAAAATAAGCCATTCTGATTGGTTTATGTACTGTCAGTCAACAGTTCTCTATTTTACAACTTTTGCGGGGACTATCATGCATTAGTCTTCAACCAGCAAGACATTTGGTCAAGAATGCTCTTGTTATCAATTATCTGTGGCTGGTTCTGCAGGTGTTCTATTAGACTAGGGTGAGGAAGGACCTCAGTAAGTTATGGAGAGCAAATAAAGCCCTTATGCAAATTAGTTTAGAATTGAGACCATCTAATTGGTTGATGCAACTGTCATTCAAAATAAGACATTCTGATTGGTTTATGTGCTGTCAGTCAACAGTTTTCTATTTTATACCTTTTGCTGGGACCATCATGCAATAGTCTTCTACCAGCAAGACAATTGGTCAAGAATGTAGTCAACAGTTTTCTATTTTACAACTTTTGCTGGCACCATCACGCAATAGCCTTCAACCAGCAAGACAATTGGTCAAGAATGTTCTTGTTATCAACTATCTGTGGCTGGTTCTGCAGGTGTTCAATTAGACTAGGGTGAGGAAGGACCTCAGTAAGTTATGAAGAGTAAATAAAGCCATTATGCAAATTAGTTCAGAATTGAGACCATCTGATTGGTTGATGCAACTGTCATTCAAAATAAGCCATTCTGATTGGTTTATGTACCATCAGTCAACAGTTTCCTATTTTACAACTTTTGCTGGGACTATCATGCATTAGTCTTCAACCAGCAAGACAATTGGTCAAGAATGCTCTTGTTATCAACTATCTGTGGCTGGTTTTGTAGGTTTTCAATTAAACTAGGGTTAGGAAGGACCTCAGTAAGTTATGGAGAGCAAATAAAGCCCTTATGCAAATTAGTTTAGAATTAAGACCATCTGATTGGTTGATGCAATTGTCAATCAAAATAAGCCATTCTGATTGGTTTATGTACTGTCAGTCAACAGTTCTCTATTTTACAACTTTTGCTGGGACTATCATGCATTAGTCTTCAACCAGCAAGACAATTGGTCAAGAATGCTCTTGTTACCAACTATCTGTGGCTGGTTTTGTAGGTTTTCAATTAAACTAGGGTTAGGAAGGACCTCAGTATGTTATGGAGAGCAAATAAAGCCCTTATGCAAATTAGTTCAGAATTGAGATCATCTGATTGGTTGATGCAACTGTCATTCAAAATAAGCCATTCTGATTGGTTTATATACTGTCAGTCAACAGTTTTCTATTTTACAACTTTTGCTGGGACTATCATGCATTAGTCTTCAACCAGCAAGACAATTGATCAAGAATGCTCTTGTTATCAATTATCTGTGGCTGGTTCTGCAGGTGTTCTATTAGACTAGGGTGAGGAAGGACCTCAGTATGTTATGGAGAGCTAATAAAGCCCTTATGCAAATTAGTTTAGAATTAAGACCATCTGATTGGTTGATGCAATTGTCATTCAAAATAAGCCATTCTGATTGGTTTATGTACTGTCAGTCAACAGTTCTCTATTTTACAACTTTTGCTGGGACTATCATGCATTAGTCTTCAACCAGCAAGACAATTGGTCAAGAATGCTCTTGTTACCAACTATCTGTGGCTGGTTTTGTAGGTTTTCAATTAAACTAGGGTTAGGAAGGACCTCAGTATGTTATGGAGAGCTAATAATGCCCTTATGCAAATTAGTTCAGAATTGAGATCATATGATTGGTTGATGCAACTGTCATTCAAAATAAGCCATTCTGATTGGTTTATGTACTGTCAGTCAACAGTTCTCTATTTTACAACTTTTGCTGGGACTATCATGCATTAGTCTTCAACCAGCAAGACATTTGGTCAAAAATGCTCTTGTTATCAACTATCTGTGGCTGGTTCTGCAGGTGTTCAATTAGAATAGGGTGAGGAAGGACCTCAGTAAGTTATAAAGAGCAAATAAAGCCCTTATGCAAATTAGTTCAGAATTGAGATCATCTGATTGGTTGATGCAATTGTCATTCAAAATAAGCCATTCTGATTGGTTTATATACTGTCAGTCAACAGTTCTCTATTTTACAACTTTTGCTGGGACTATCATGCATTAGTCTTCAACCAGCAAGACAATTGGTCAAGAATGTTCTTGTTATCAACTATCTGTGGCTGGTTCTGCAGGTGTTCAATTAGACTAGGGTGAGGAAGGACCTCAGTAAGTTATGAAGAGTAAATAAAGCCATTATGCAAATTAGTTCAGAATTGAGACCATCTGATTGGTTGATGCAACTGTCATTCAAAATAAGCCATTCTGATTGGTTTATGTACCATCAGTCAACAGTTTCCTATTTTACAACTTTTGCTGGGACTATCATGCATTAGTCTTCAACCAGCAAGACAATTGGTCAAGAATGCTCTTGTTATCAACTATCTGTGGCTGGTTTTGTAGGTTTTCAATTAAACTAGGGTTAGGAAGGACCTCAGTATGTTATGAAGAGCAAATAAAGCCCTTATGCAAATTAGTTCAGAATTGAGATCATCTGAATGGTTGATGCAACTGTCATTCAAAATAAGCCATTCTGATTGGTTTATATACTGTCAGTCAACAGTTTTCTATTTTACAACTTTTGCTGGGACTATCATGCATAAGTCTTCAACCAGCAAGACAATTGGTCAAGAATGCTCTTGTTATCAATTATCTGTGGCTGGTTCTGCAGGTGTTCTATTAGACTAGGGTGAGGAAGGACCTCAGTAAGTTATGGAGAGCAAATAAAGCCCTTATGCAAATTAGTTTAGAATTAAGACCATCTGATTGGTTGATGCAATTGTCATTCAAAATAAGCCATTCTGATTGGTTTATGTACTGTCAGTCAACAGTTCTCTATTTTACAACTTTTGCTGGGACTATCATGCATTAGTCTTCAACTAGCAAGACAATTGGTCATTAATGTTCTTGTTATCAACTATCTGTGGCTGGTTCTGCAGGTGTTCAATTAGAATAGGGTGAGGAAGGACCTCAGTAAGTTATAAAGAGCAAATAAAGCCCTTATGCAAATTAGTTCAGAATTGAGACCATCTGATTGGTTGATGCAACTGTCATTTAAAATAAGCCATTCTGATTGGTTTATGTACTGTCAGTCAACAGTTCTCTATTTTACAACTTTTGCTGGGACTATCACGCATTAGTCTTCGACCAGCAAGACAATTGGTCAAGAATGCTCTTGTTATCAACTATCTGTGGCTGGTTTTGTAGGTTTTCAATTAAACTAGGGTTAGGAAGGACCTCAGTAAGTTATGGAGAGCAAATAAAGCCCTTATGCAAATTAGTTTAGAATTAAGACCATCTGATTGGTTGATGCAATTGTCATTCAAAATAAGCCATTCTGATTAGTTTATGTACTGTCAGTCAACAGTTCTCTATTTTACAACTTTTGCTGGGACTATCATGCATTAGTCTTCAACCAGCAAGACAATTGGTCAAGAATGCTCTTGTTATCAACTATCTGTGGCTGGTTCTGCAGGTGTTCAATTAGACTAGGGTGAGGAAGGACCTCAGTAAGTTATGAAGAGCAAATAAACGCCCTTATGCAAATTAGTTCAGAATTGAGATCATATGATTGGTTGATGCAATTGTCATTCAAAATAAGCCATTCTGATTGGTTTATGTGCTGTCAGTCAACAGTTTTCTATTTTATAACTTTTGCTGGGACCATCATGCAATAGTCTTCTACCAGCAAGACAATTGGTCAAGAATGTAGTCAACAGTTTTCTATTTTACAACTTTTGCTGGCACCATCACACAATAGCCTTCAACTAACAAGACAATTGGTCAAGAATGTTCTTGTTATCAACTATCTGTGGCTGGTTTTGTAGGTTTTCAATTAAACTAGGGTTAGGATGGACCTCAGTAAGTTATGGAGAGCAAATAAAGCCCTTATGCAAATTAGTTTAGAATTAAGACCATCTGATTGGTTGATGCAATTGTCAATCAAAATAAGCCATTCTGATTGGTTTCTGTACTGTCAGTCAACAGTTCTCTATTTTACAACTTTTGCTGGGACTATCATGCATTAGTCTTCAACCAGCAAGACAATTGGTCAAGAATGCTCTTGTTATCAATTATCTGTGGCTGGTTCTGCAGGTGTTCTATTAGACTAGGGTGAGGAAGGACCTCAGTAAGTTATGGAGAGCAAATAAAGCCCTTATGCAAATTAGTTTAGAATTAAGACCATCTGATTGGTTGATGCAATTGTCATTCAAAATAAGCCATTCTGATTGGTTTATGTACTGTCAGTCAACAGTTCTCTATTTTACAACTTTTGCTGGGACTATCATGCATTAGTCTTCAACCAGCAAGACAATTGGTCAAGAATGCTCTTGTTACCAACTATATGTGGCTGGTTCTGCAGGTGTTCTATTAAACTAGGGTTAGGAAGGACCTCAGTATGTTATGGAGAGCAAATAAAGCCCTTATGCAAATTAGTTCAGAATTGAGATCATCTGATTGGTTGATGCAACTGTCATTCAAAATAAGCCATTCTCATTGGTTTATATACTGTCAGTCAACAGTTTTCTATTTTACAACTTTTGCTGGGACTATCATGCATTAGTCTTCAACCAGCAAGACAATTGGTCAAGAATGCTCTTGTTATCAATTATCTGTGGCTGGTTCTGCAGGTGTTCTATTAGACTAGGGTGAGGAAGGACCTCAGTAAGTTATGAAGAGCAAATAAAGCCATTATGCAAATTAGTTCAGAATTGAGACCATCTGATTGGTTGATGCAATTGTCATTCAAAATAAGCCATTCTGATTGGTTTATGTGCTGTCAGTCAACAGTTTTCTATTTTATAACTTTTGCTGGGACCATCATGCAATAGTCTTCAACCAGCAAGACAATTGGTCAAGAATGTAGTCAACAGTTTTCTATTTTACAACTTTTGCTGGCACCATCACGCAATAGCCTTCAACCAGCAAGACAATTGGTCTAGAATGTTCTTGTTATCAACTATCTGTGGCTGGTTCTGCAGGTGTTCTATTAGACTAGGGTGAGGAAGGACCTCAGTAAGTTATGAAGAGCAAATAAAGCCATTATGCAAATTAGTTCAGAATTGAGACCATCTGATTGGTTGATGCAACTGTCATTCAAAATAAGCCATTCTGATTGGTTTATGTACCATCAGTCAACAGTTTCCTATTTTACAACGTTTGCTGGGACCATCATGCAATAGTCTTCAACTAACAAGACAATTGGTCATTAATGTTCTTGTTATCAACTATCTGTGGCTGGTTTTGTAGGTTTTCAATTAAACTAGGGTTAGGAAGGACCTCAGTAAGGTATGGAGAGCAAATAAAGCCCTTATGCAAATTAGTTCAGAATTGAGACCATCTGATTGGTTGATGCAACTGTCATTCAAAATAAGCCGTTCTGATTGGTTTATGTACTGTCAGTCAACAGTTTCCTATTTTACAACGTTTGCTGTGACCATCATGCAATAGTCTTCAACCAGCAAGACAATTGGTCAATAATGTTCTTGTTATCAACTATCTGTGGCTGGTTCTGCAGGTGTTCAATTAGAATAGGGTGAGGAAGGACCTCAGTAAGTTATGAAGAGCAAATAAAGCCCTTATGCAAATTAGTTCAGAATTGAGACCATCTGATTGGTTGATGCAACTGTCATTCAAAATAAGCCATTCTGATTGGTTTATGTACTGTCAGTCAACAGTTCTCTATTTTACAACTTTTGCTGGGACTATCATGCATTAGTCTTCAACCAGCAAGACAATTGGTCAAGAATGCTCTTGTTATCAACTATCTGTGGCTGGTTTTGTAGGTTTTCAATTAAACTAGGGTTAGGAAGGACCTCAGTAAGTTATGGAGAGCAAATAAAGCCCTTATGCAAATTCATTTAGAATTAAGACCATCTGATTGGTTGATGCAACTGTCATTCAAATTAAGCCATTCTGATTGGTTTATGTACTGTCAGTCAACAGTTCTCTATTTTACAACTTTTGCTGGGACTATCATGCATTAGTCTTCAACCAGCAAGACAATTGGTCAAGAATGCTCTTGTTACCAACTATCTGTGGCTGGTTTTGTAGGTTTTCAATTAAACTAGGGTTAGGAAGGACCTCAGTATGTTATGGAGAGCAAATAAAGCCCTTATGCAAATTAGTTCAGAATTGAGATCATCTGATTGGTTGATGCAACTGTCATTCAAAATAAGCCATTCTGATTGGTTTATATACTGTCAGTCAACAGTTTTCTATTTTACAACTTTTGCTGGGACTATCATGCATTAGTCTTCAACTAGCAAGACAATTGGTCAAGAATGCTCTTGTTATCAATTATCTGTGGCTGGTTCTGCAGGTGTTCTATTAGACTAGGGTGAGGAAGGACCTCAGTAAGTTATGAAGAGCAAATAAAGCCCTTATGCAAATTAGTTCAGAATTGAGATCATATGATTGGTTGATGCAACTGTCATTCAAAATAAGCCATTCTGATTGGTTTATGTACTGTCAGTCAACAGTTTTCTATTTTACAACTTTTGCTGGGTCTATCATGCATTAGTCTTCAACCAGCAAGACAATTGGTCAAGAATGCTCTTGTTATCAACTATCTGTGGCTGGTTTTGAAGGTTTTCAATTAAACTAGGGTTAGGAAAGATCTCTGTAAGTTATGGAGAGCAAATAAAGCCCTTATGCAAATTAGTTTAGAATTGAGACCATCTGATTGGTTGATGCAATTGTCATTCAAAATAAGCCATTCTGATTGGTTTATGTACTGTCAGTCAACAGTTCTCTATTTTACAACTTTTGCTGGGACTATCATGCATTAGTCTTCAACCAGCAAGACAATTGGTCAAGAATGCTCTTGTTATCAACTATCTGTGGCTGGTTTTGTAGGTTTTTAATTAAACTAGGGTTAGGAAGGACCTCAGTAAGTTATGGAGAGCAAATAAAGCCCTTATGCAAATTCAATTATGAATTAAGACCATCTGATTGGTTGATGCAACTGTCATTCAAAATAAGCCATTCTGATTGGTTTATGTACTGTCAGTCAACAGTTCTCTATTTTACAACTTTTGCTGGGACTATCATGCATTAGTCTTCAACCAGCAAGACAATTGGTCAAGAATGCTCTTGTTACCAACTATCTGTGGCTGGTTTTGTAGGTTTTCAATTAAACTAGGGTTAGGAAGGACCTCAGTATGTTATGGAGAGCAAAAAAAGCCCTTATGCAAATTAGTTCAGAATTGAGATCATCTGATTGGTTGATGCAACTGTCATTCAAAATAAGCCATTCTGATTGGTTTATATACTGTCAGTCAACAGTTTTCTATTTTACAACTTTTGCTGGGACTATCATGCATTAGTCTTCAACTAGCAAGACAATTGGTCAAGAATGCTCTTGTTATCAATTATCTGTGGCTGGTTCTGCAGGTGTTCTATTAGACTAGTGTGAGGAAGGACCTCAGTAAGTTATGAAGAACAAATAAAGCCCTTATGCAAATTAGTTCAGAATTGAGATCATATGATTGGTTGATGCAACTGTCATTCAAAATAAGCCATTCTGATTGGTTTATGTACTGTCAGTCAACAGTTTTCTATTTTACAACTTTTGATGGGTCTATCATGCATTAGTCTTCAACCAGCAAGACAATTGGTCAAGAATGCTCTTGTTATCAACTATCTGTGGCTGGTTTTGTAGGTTTAAAATTAAACTAGGGTTAGGAAAGACCTCAGTAAGTTATGGAGAGCAAATAAAGCCCTTATGCAAATTAGTTTAGAATTGAGACCATCTGATTGGTTGATGCAATTGTCATTCAAAATAAGCCATTCTGATTGGTTTATGTGCTGTCAGTCAACAGTTTTCTATTTTATAACTTTTGCTGGGACCATCATGCAATAGTCTTCAACCAGCAAGACAATTGGTCAAGAATGTAGTCAACAGTTTTCTATTTTACAACTTTTGCTGCCACCATCACGCAATAGCCTTCAACCAGCAAGACAATTGGTCTAGAATGTTCTTGTTATCAACTATCTGTGGCTGGTTCTGCAGGTGTTCTATTAGACTAGGGTGAGGAAGGACCTCAGTAAGTTATGAAGAGCAAATAAAGCCATTATGCAAATTAGTTCAGAATTGAGACCATCTGATTGGTTGATGCAACTGTCATTCAAAATAAGCCATTCTGATTGGTTTATGTACCATCAGTCAACAGTTTCCTATTTTACAACGTTTGCTGGGACCATCATGCAATAGTCTTCAACTAGCAAGACAATTGGTCATTAATGTTCTTGTTATCAACTATCTGTGGCTGGTTCTGCAGGTGTTCAATTAGAACAGGGTGAGGAAGGACCTCAGTAAGTTATAAAGAGCAAATAAAGCCCTTATGCAAATTAGTTCAGAATTGAGACCATCTGATTGGTTGATGCAACTGTCATTCAAAATAAGCCATTCTGATTGGTTTATGTACTGTCAGTCAACAGTTCTCTATTTTACAACTTTTGCTGGGACTATCATGCATTAGTCTTCAACCAGCAAGACAATTGGTCAAGAATGCTCTTGTTATCAACTATCTGTGGCTGGTTTTGTAGGTTTTCAATTAAACTAGGGTTAGGAAGGACCTCAGTAAGTTATGGAGAGCAAATAAAGCCCTTATGCAAATTAGTTTAGAATTGAGACCATCTGATTGGTTGATGCAATTGTCATTCAAAATAAGCCATTCTGATTGGTTTATGTACCGTCAGTCAACTGTTTTCTAGTTTACAACTTTTGCTGGGACTATCATGCATTAGTCTTCAACCAGCAAGACAATTGGTCAAGAATGCTCTTGTTATCAACTACCTGTGGCTGGTTTTGTAGGTTTTCAATTAAACTAGGATTAGGAAGGACCTCAGTAAGTTATGGAGAGCAAATAAATCCCTTATGCAAATTAGTTCAGAATTGAGACTATCTGATTGGTTGATGCAATTCTCATTCAAAATGAGCCATTCTGATTGGTTTATGTGCTGTCAGTCAACAGTTTTCTATTTTATAACTTTTGCTGGGACCATCATGCAATAATCTTCAACCAGCAAGACAATTGGTCAAGAATGTAGTCAACAGTTTTCTATTTTACAACTTTTGCTGGCACCATCACGCAATAGCCTTCAACCAGCAAGACAATTGGTCTAGAATGTTCTTGTTATCAACTATCTGTGGCTGGTTCTGCAGGTGTTCTATTAGACTAGGGTGAGGAAGGACCTCAGTAAGTTATGAAGAGCAAATAAAGCCATTATGCAAATTAGTTCAGAATTGAGACCATCTGATTGGTTGATGCAACTGTCATTCAAAATAAGCCATTCTGATTGGTTTATGTACTGTCAGTCAACAGTTCTCTATTTTACAACTTTTGCTGGGACTATCATGCATTAGTCTTCAATCAGCAAGACAATTGGTCAAGAATGCTCTTGTTATCAACTATCTGTGGCTGGTTTTGTAGGTTTTCAATTAAACTAGGGTTAGGAAGGACCTCAGTAAGTTATGGAGAGCAAATAAAGCCCTTATGCAAATTAGTTTAGAATTAAGACCATCTGATTGGTTGATGCAATTGTCATTCAAAATAAGCCATTCTGATTGGTTTATGTACTGTCAGTCAACAGTTCTCTATTTTACAACTTTTGCTGGCACCATCACGCAATAGCCTTCAACCAGCAAGACAATTGGTCAAGAATGCTCTTGTTATCAACTATCTGTGGCTGGTTCTGCAGGTGTTCAATTAGACTAGGGTGAGGAAGGACATCAGTAAGTTATGAAGAGCAAATAAAGCCCTTATGCAAATTAGTTCAGAATTGAGATCATATGATTGGTTGATGCAACTGTCATTCAAAATAAGCCATTCTGATTGGTTTATGTACTGTCAGTCAACAGTTTTCTAGTTTACAACTTTTGCTGGGACTATCATGCATTTGTCTTCAACCAGCAAGACAATTGGTCAAGAATGCTCTTGTTATCAACTATCTGTGGCTGGTTTTGTAGGTTTTCAATTAAACTAGGGTTAGGAAAGACCTCAGTAAGTTATAGAGAGCAAATAAAGCCCTTATGCAAATTAGTTCAGAATTTAGATCATCTGATTGGTTGATGCAACTGTCATTCAAAATAAGCCATTCTGATTGGTTTATATACTGTCAGTCAACAGTTTTCTATTTTACAACTTTTGCTGGCACCATCACGCAATAGCCTTCAACCAGCAAGACAATTGGTCAAGAATGTTCTTGTTATCAACTATCTGTGGCTGGTTCTGCAGGTGTTCAATTAGACTAGGGTGAGGAAGGACCTCAGTAAGTTATGAAGAGTAAATAAAGCCATTATGCAAATTAGTTCAGAATTGAGACCATCTGATTGGTTGATGCAACTGTCATTCAAAATAAGCCATTCTGATTGGTTTATGTACCATCAGTCAACAGTTTCCTATTTTACAACTTTTGCTGGGACTATCATGCATTAGTCTTCAACCAGCAAGACAATTGGTCAAGAATGCTCTTGTTATCAACTATCTGTGGCTGGTTTTGTAGGTTTTCAATTAAACTAGGGTTAGGAAGGACCTCAGTATGTTATGGAGAGCAAATAAGGCCCTTATGCAAATTAGTTCAGAATTGAGATCATCTGATTGGTTGATGCAACTGTCATTCAAAATAAGCCATTCTGATTGGTTTATGTGCTGTCAGTCAACAGTTTCCTATTTTATAACTTTTGCTGGGACCATCATGCAATAGTCTTCAACCAGCAAGACAATTGGTCAAGAATGTAGTCAACAGTTTTCTATTTTACAACTTTTGCTGGCACCATCACGCAATAGCCTTCAACCAGCAAGACAATTGGTCTAGAATGTTCTTGTTATCAACTATCTGTGGCTGGTTCTGCAGGTGTTCTATTAGACTAGGGTGAGGAAGGACCTCAGTAAGTTATGGAGAGCAAATAAAGCCCTTATGCAAATTAGTTTAGAATTAAGACCATCTGATTGGTTGATGCAATTGTCATTCAAAATAAGCCATTCTGATTGGTTTATGTACTGTCAGTCAACAGTTCTCTATTTTACAACTTTTGCTGGGACTATCATACATTAGTCTTCAACCAGCAAGACATTTGGTCAAGAATGCTCTTGTTATCAACTATCTGTGGCTGGTTCTGCAGGTTTTCAATTAAACTAGGGTTAGGAAGGACCTCAGTATGTTATGGAGAGCAAATAAAGCCCTTATGCAAATTAGTTTAGAATTGAGACCATCTGATTGGTTGATGCAATTGTCATTCAAAATAAGCCATTCTGATTGGTTTATGTGCTGTCAGTCAACAGTTTTCTATTTTATAACTTTTGCTGGGACCATCATGCAATAGTCTTCAACCAGCAAGACAATTGGTCAAGAATGTAGTCAACAGTTTTCTATTTTACAACTTTTGCTGGCACCATCACGCAATAGCCTTCAACCAGCAAGACAATTGGTCTAGAATGTTCTTGTTATCAACTATCTGTGGCTGGTTCTGCAGGTGTTCTATTAGACTAGGGTGAGGAAGGACCTCAGTAAGTTATGAAGAGCAAATAAAGCCATTATGCAAATTAGTTCAGAATTGAGACCATCTGATTGGTTGATGCAACTGTCATTCAAAATAAGCCATTCTGATTGGTTTATGTACCATCAGTCAACAGTTTCCTATTTTACAACGTTTGCTGGGACCATCATGCAATAGTCTTCAACTAGCAAGACAATTGGTCATTAATGTTCTTGTTATCAACTATCTGTGGCTGGTTCTGCAGGTGTTCAATTAGAATAGGGTGAGGAAGGACCTCAGTAAGTTATAAAGAGCAAATAAAGCCCTTATGCAAATTAGTTCAGAATTGAGACCATCTGATTGGTTGATGCAACTGTCATTCAAAATAAGCCATTCTGATTGGTTTATGTACTGTCAGTCAACAGTTCTCTATTTTACAACTTTTGCTGGGACTATCATGCATTAGTCTTCAACCAGCAAGACAATTGGTCAAGAATGCTCTTGTTATCAACTATCTGTGGCTGGTTTTGTAGGTTTTCAATTAAACTAGGGTTAGGAAGGACCTCAGTAAGTTATGGAGAGCAAATAAAGCCCTTATGCCAATTAGTTTAGAATTAAGACCATCTGATTGGTTGATGCAATTGTCATTCAAAATAAGCCATTCTGATTGGTTTATGTACCGTCAGTCAACTGTTTTCTAGTTTACAACTTTTGCTGGGACTATCATGCATTAGTCTTCAACCAGCAAGACAATTGGTCAAGAATGCTCTTGTTATCAACTACCTGTGGCTGGTTTTGTAGGTTTTCAATTAAACTAGGATTAGGAAGGACCTCAGTAAGTTATGGAGAGCAAATAAATCCCTTATGCAAATTAGTTCAGAATTGAGACTATCTGATTGGTTGATGCAATTCTCATTCAAAATGAGCCATTCTGATTGGTTTATGTGCTGTCAGTCAACAGTTTTCTATTTTATAACTTTTGCTGGGACCATCATGCAATAATCTTCAACCAGCAAGACAATTGGTCAAGAATGTAGTCAACAGTTTTCTATTTTACAACTTTTGCTGGCACCATCACGCAATAGCCTTCAACCAGCAAGACAATTGGTCTAGAATGTTCTTGTTATCAACTATCTGTGGCTGGTTCTGCAGGTGTTCTATTAGACTAGGGTGAGGAAGGACCTCAGTAAGTTATGAAGAGCAAATAAAGCCATTATGCAAATTAGTTCAGAATTGAGACCATCTGATTGGTTGATGCAACTGTCATTCAAAATAAGCCATTCTGATTGGTTTATGTACTGTCAGTCAACAGTTCTCTATTTTACAACTTTTGCTGGGACTATCATGCATTAGTCTTCAACCAGCAAGACAATTGGTCAAGAATGCTCTTGTTATCAACTATCTGTGGCTGGTTCTGCAGGTGTTCAATTAGACTAGGGTGAGGAAGGACATCAGTAAGTTATGAAGAGCAAATAAAGCCCTTATGCAAATTAGTTCAGAATTGAGATCATATGATTGGTTGATGCAACTGTCATTCAAAATAAGCCATTCTGATTGGTTTATGTACTGTCAGTCAACAGTTTTCTAGTTTACAACTTTTGCTGGGACTATCATGCATTTGTCTTCAACCAGCAAGACAATTGGTCAAGAATGCTCTTGTTATCAACTATCTGTGGCTGGTTTTGTAGGTTTTCAATTAAACTAGGGTTAGGAAAGACCTCAGTAAGTTATGGAGAACAAATAAAGCCCTTATGCAAATTAGTTTAGAATTGAGACCATCTGATTAGTTGATGCAATTGTCATTCAAAATAAGCCATTCTGATTGGTTTATGTACTGTCAGTAAACAGTTCTTTATTTTACAACTTTTGCTGGGACTATCATGCATTAGTCTTCAACCAGCAAGACAATTGGTCAAGAATGCTCTTGTTACCAACTATCTGTGGCTGGTTTTGTAGGTTTTCAATTAAACTAGGGTTAGGAAGGACCTCAGTATGTTATGGAGAGCAAATAAAGCCCTTATGCAAATTAGTTCAGAATTTAGATCATCTGATTGGTTGATGCAACTGTCATTCAAAATAAGCCATTCTGATTGGTTTATATACTGTCAGTCAACAGTTTTCTATTTTACAACTTTTGCTGGCACCATCACGCAATAGCCTTCAACCAGCAAGACAATTGGTCAAGAATGTTCTTGTTATCAACTATCTGTGGCTGGTTCTGCAGGTGTTCAATTAGACTAGGGTGAGGAAGGACCTCAGTAAGTTATGAAGAGTAAATAAAGCCATTATGCAAATTAGTTCAGAATTGAGACCATCTGATTGGTTGATGCAACTGTCATTCAAAATAAGCCATTCTGATTGGTTTATGTACCATCAGTCAACAGTTTCCTATTTTACAACTTTTGCTGGGACTATCATGCATTAGTCTTCAACCAGCAAGACAATTGGTCAAGAATGCTCTTGTTATCAACTATCTGTGGCTGGTTTTGTAGGTTTTCAATTAAACTAGGGTTAGGAAGGACCTCAGTATGTTATGGAGAGCAAATAAGGCCCTTATGCAAATTAGTTCAGAATTGAGATCATCTGATTGGTTGATGCAACTGTCATTCAAAATAAGCCATTCTGATTGGTTTATATACTGTCAGTCAACAGTTTTCTATTTTATAACTTTTGCTGGGACCATCATGCAATAGTCTTCAACCAGCAAGACAATTGGTCAAGAATGTAGTCAACAGTTTTCTATTTTACAACTTTTGCTGGCACCATCACGCAATAGCCTTCAACCAGCAAGACAATTGGTCTAGAATGTTCTTGTTATCAACTATCTGTGGCTGGTTCTGCAGGTGTTCTATTAGACTAGGGTGAGGAAGGACCTCAGTAAGTTATGGAGAGCAAATAAAGCCCTTATGCAAATTAGTTTAGAATTAAGACCATCTGATTGGTTGATGCAATTGTCATTCAAAATAAGCCATTCTGATTGGTTTATGTACTGTCAGTCAACAGTTCTCTATTTTACAACTTTTGCTGGGACTATCATACATTAGTCTTCAACCAGCAAGACATTTGGTCAAGAATGCTCTTGTTATCAACTATCTGTGGCTGGTTCTGCAGGTTTTCAATTAAACTAGGGTTAGGAAGGACCTCAGTATGTTATGGAGAGCAAATAAAGCCCTTATGCAAATTAGTTCAGAATTTAGATCATCTGATTGGTTGATGCAACTGTCATTCAAAATAAGCCATTCTGATTGGTTTATGTACTGTCAGTCAACAGTTTTCTATTTTACAACTTTTGATGGGTCTATCATGCATTAGTCTTCAACCAGCAAGACAATTGGTCAAGAATGCTCTTGTTATCAACTATCTGTGGCTGGTTTTGTAGGTTTAAAATTAAACTAGGGTTAGGAAAGACCTCAGTAAGTTATGGAGAGCAAATAAAGCCCTTATGCAAATTAGTTTAGAATTGAGACCATCTGATTGGTTGATGCAATTGTCATTCAAAATAAGCCATTCTGATTGGTTTATGTGCTGTCAGTCAACAGTTTTCTATTTTATAACTTTTGCTGGGACCATCATGCAATAGTCTTCAACCAGCAAGACAATTGGTCAAGAATGTAGTCAACAGTTTTCTATTTTACAACTTTTGCTGGCACCATCACGCAATAGCCTTCAACCAGCAAGACAATTGGTCTAGAATGTTCTTGTTATCAACTATCTGTGGCTGGTTCTGCAGGTGTTCTATTAGACTAGGGTGAGGAAGGACCTCAGTAAGTTATGAAGAGCAAATAAAGCCATTATGCAAATTAGTTCAGAATTGAGACCATCTGATTGGTTGATGCAACTGTCATTCAAAATAAGCCATTCTGATTGGTTTATGTACTGTCAGTCAACAGTTCTCTATTTTACAACTTTTGCTGGGACTATCATGCATTAGTCTTCAACCAGCAAGACAATTGGTCAAGAATGCTCTTGTTATCAACTATCTGTGGCTGGTTTTGTAGGTTTTCAATTAAACTAGGGTTAGGAAGGACCTCAGTAAGTTATGGAGAGCAAATAAAGCCCTTATGCAAATTAGTTTAGAATTAAGACCATCTGATTGGTTGATGCAATTGTCATTCAAAATAAGCCATTCTGATTGGTTTATGTACCGTCAGTCAACTGTTTTCTAGTTTACAACTTTTGCTGGGACTATCATGCATTAGTCTTCAACCAGCAAGACAATTGGTCAAGAATGCTCTTGTTATCAACTACCTGTGGCTGGTTTTGTAGGTTTTCAATTAAACTAGGATTAGGAAGGACCTCAGTAAGTTATGGAGAGCAAATAAATCCCTTATGCAAATTAGTTCAGAATTGAGACTATCTGATTGGTTGATGCAATTCTCATTCAAAATGAGCCATTCTGATTGGTTTATGTGCTGTCAGTCAACAGTTTTCTATTTTATAACTTTTGCTGGGACCATCATGCAATAATCTTCAACCAGCAAGACAATTGGTCAAGAATGTAGTCAACAGTTTTCTATTTTACAACTTTTGCTGGCACCATCACGCAATAGCCTTCAACCAGCAAGACAATTGGTCTAGAATGTTCTTGTTATCAACTATCTGTGGCTGGTTCTGCAGGTGTTCTATTAGACTAGGGTGAGGAAGGACCTCAGTAAGTTATGAAGAGCAAATAAAGCCATTATGCAAATTAGTTCAGAATTGAGACCATCTGATTGGTTGATGCAACTGTCATTCAAAATAAGCCATTCTGATTGGTTTATGTACTGTCAGTCAACAGTTCTCTATTTTACAACTTTTGCTGGGACTATCATGCATTAGTCTTCAATCAGCAAGACAATTGGTCAAGAATGCTCTTGTTATCAACTATCTGTGGCTGGTTTTGTAGGTTTTCAATTAAACTAGGGTTAGGAAGGACCTCAGTAAGTTATGGAGAGCAAATAAAGCCCTTATGCAAATTAGTTTAGAATTAAGACCATCTGATTGGTTGATGCAATTGTCATTCAAAAAAAACCATTCTGATTGGTTTATGTACTGTCAGTCAACAGTTCTCTATTTTACAACTTTTGCTGGCACCATCACGCAATAGCCTTCAACCAGCAAGACAATTGGTCAAGAATGCTCTTGTTATCAACTATCTGTGGCTGGTTCTGCAGGTGTTCAATTAGACTAGGGTGAGAAAGGACATCAGTAAGTTATGAAGAGCAAATAAAGCCCTTATGCAAATTAGTTCAGAATTGAGATCATATGATTGGTTGATGCAACTGTCATTCAAAATAAGCCATTCTGATTGGTTTATGTACTGTCAGTCAACAGTTTTCTAGTTTACAACTTTTGCTGGGACTATCATGCATTTGTCTTCAACCAGCAAGACAATTGGTCAAGAATGCTCTTGTTATCAACTATCTGTGGCTGGTTTTGTAGGTTTTCAATTAAACTAGGGTAAGGAAAGACCTCAGTAAGTTATGGAGAACAAATAAAGCCCTTATGCAAATTAGTTTAGAATTGAGACCATCTGATTAGTTGATGCAATTGTCATTCAAAATAAGCCATTCTGATTGGTTTATGTACTGTCAGTAAACAGTTCTTTATTTTACAACTTTTGCTGGGACTATCATGCATTAGTCTTCAACCAGCAAGACAATTGGTCAAGAATGCTCTTGTTACCAACTATCTGTGGCTGGTTTTGTAGGTTTTCAATTAAACTAGGGTTAGGAAGGACCTCAGTATGTTATGGAGAGCAAATAAAGCCCTTATGCAAATTAGTTCAGAATTTAGATCATCTGATTGGTTGATGCAACTGTCATTCAAAATAAGCCATTCTGATTGGTTTATATACTGTCAGTCAACAGTTTTCTATTTTACAACTTTTGCTGGCACCATCACGCAATAGCCTTCAACCAGCAAGACAATTGGTCAAGAATGTTCTTGTTATCAACTATCTGTGGCTGGTTCTGCAGGTGTTCAATTAGACTAGGGTGAGGAAGGACCTCAGTAAGTTATGAAGAGTAAATAAAGCCATTATGCAAATTAGTTCAGAATTGAGACCATCTGATTGGTTGATGCAACTGTCATTCAAAATAAGCCATTCTGATTGGTTTATGTACCATCAGTCAACAGTTTCCTATTTTACAACTTTTGCTGGGACTATCATGCATTAGTCTTCAACCAGCAAGACAATTGGTCAAGAATGCTCTTGTTATCAACTATCTGTGGCTGGTTTTGTAGGTTTTCAATTAAACTAGGGTTAGGAAGGACCTCAGTATGTTATGTAGAGCAAATAAGGCCCTTATGCAAATTAGTTCAGAATTGAGATCATCTGATTGGTTGATGCAACTGTCATTCAAAATAAGCCATTCTGATTGGTTTATATACTGTCAGTCAACAGTTTTCTATTTTATAACTTTTGCTGGGACCATCATGCAATAGTCTTCAACCAGCAAGACAATTGGTCAAGAATGTAGTCAACAGTTTTCTATTTTACAACTTTTGCTGGCACCATCACGCAATAGCCTTCAACCAGCAAGACAATTGGTCTAGAATGTTCTTGTTATCAACTATCTGTGGCTGGTTCTGCAGGTGTTCTATTAGACTAGGGTGAGGAAGGACCTCAGTAAGTTATGGAGAGCAAATAAAGCCCTTATGCAAATTAGTTTAGAATTAAGACCATCTGATTGGTTGATGCAATTGTCATTCAAAATAAGCCATTCTGATTGGTTTATGTACTGTCAGTCAACAGTTCTCTATTTTACAACTTTTGCTGGGACTATCATACATTAGTCTTCAACCAGCAAGACATTTGGTCAAGAATGCTCTTGTTATCAACTATCTGTGGCTGGTTCTGCAGGTTTTCAATTAAACTAGGGTTAGGAAAGACCTCAGTATGTTATGGAGAGCAAATAAAGCCCTTATGCAAATTAGTTCAGAATTTAGATCATCTGATTGGTTGATGCAACTGTCATTCAAAATAAGCCATTCTGATTGGTTTATATACTGTCAGTCAACAGTTTTCTATTTTACAACTTTTGCTGGCACCATCACGCAATAGCCTTCAACCAGCAAGACAATTGGTCAAGAATGTTCTTGTTATCAACTATCTGTGGCTGGTTCTGCAGGTGTTCAATTAGACTAGGGTGAGGAAGGACCTCAGTAAGTTATGAAGAGCAAATAAAGCCATTATGCAAATTTGTTCAGAATTGAGACCATCTGATTGGTTGATGCAATTGTCATTCAAATTACACCATTCTGATTGGTTTATGTACTGTCAGTCAACAGTTCTCTATTTTACAACTTTTGCTGGGACTATCATGCATTAGTCTTCAACCAGCAAGACAATTGGTCAAGAATGCTTTTGTTATCAACTATCTGTGGCTGGTTTTGTATGTTTTCAATTAAACTAGGGTTAGGAAGGACCTCAGTAAGTTATGGAGAGCAAATAAAGCCCTTATGCAAATTAGTTTAGAATTAAGACCATCTGATTGGTTGATGCAATTGTCATTCAAAATAAGCCATTCTGATTGGTTTATGTACTGTCAGTCAACAGTTCTCTATTTTACAACTTTTGCTGGGACTATCATACATTAGTCTTCAACCAGCAAGACATTTGGTCAAGAATGCTCTTGTTATCAACTATCTGTGGCTGGTTTTGTAGGTTTTCAATTAAACTAGGGTTAGGAAGGACCTCAGTAAGTTATGGAGAGCAAATAAAGCCCTTATGCAAATTAGTTCAGAATTGAGATAATCTGATTGGTTGATGCAACTGTCATTCAAAATAAGACATTCTGATTGGTTTATATACTGTCAGTCAACAGTTTTCTATTTTACAACTTTTGCTGGGACTATCATGCATTAGTCTTCAACCAGCAAGACAATTGGTCAAGAATGCTTTTGTTATCAACTATCTGTGGCTGGTTATGCAGGTGTTCAATTAGACTAGGGTGAGGAAGGACCTCAGTAAGTTATAAAGAGCAAATAAAGCCATTATGCAAATTAGTTCAGAATTGAGACCATCTGATTGGTTGATGCAACTGTCATTCAAAATAAGCCATTCTGATTGGTTTATGTACCATCAGTCAACAGTTTACTATTTTACAACGTTTGCTGGGACCATCATGCAATAGTCTTCAACCAGCAAGACAATTGGTCAATATTGTTCTTGTTATTAACTATCTGTGGCTGGTTCTGCAGGTGTTCAATTAGAATAGGGTGAGGAAAGACCTCAGTAAGTTATGAAGAGCAAATAAAGCCCTTATGGAAATTAGTTCAGAATTGAGACCATCTTATTGGTTGATGCAACTGTCATTCAAAATAAGCCATTCTGATTGGTTTATGTACCATCATTCAACAGTTTCCTATTTTACAACTTTTGCTGGGACTATCATGCATTAGTCTTCAACCAGCAAGACAATCGGTCAAGAATGTTCTTGTTATCAACTATCTGTGGCTTGTTTTGTAGGTTTTCAATTAAACAAGGGTTAGAAAGGACCTCAGTAAGCTATTGAGAGCAAATAAAGCCCTTATGCAAATTAGTTCAGAATTGAGACCATCTAATTGGTTGATGCAATTGTCATTCAAAATAAGCCATTCTGATTGGTTTATGTATACTCAGTCAACAGTTTCCTATTTTACATTGTTTGCTGGGACTATCATGCAATCAAATTCAAACATCAAGACAATTGGTCAAGAATTTTCTTGTTATCAACTATCTGTGGCTGGTTTTGTAGGTTTTCAATTAAACTAGGGTTAGGAAGGACTTCAGTAAGTTATGGAGAGCAAATAAAGCACTTATGCAAATTAGTTTAGAATTGAGACCATCTGATTGGTTGATGCAATTGTCATTCAAAATAAGCCATTCTGATTGGTTTATGTGCTGTCAGTCAACAGTTTTCTATTTTACAACTTTTGCTGGCACCATCACGCAATAGCCTTCAACCAGCAAGACAATTGGTCAAGAATGTTCTTGTAATCAACTATCTGTGGCTGGTTCTGCAGGTGTTCTATTAGACTAGGGTAAGGAAGGACCTCAGTAAGTTATGAAGAGCAAATAAAGCCCTTATGCAAATTAGTTCAGAATTGAGATCATCTGATTGTGCATCTTTTTAAGAACCAGTTTAGGGCTCTGACGTTCACGACAGGTCTGTAAGAGCCATCTGTTTTCCGTATTGGGAAAAGATGACTGATCCAACCTTTTTTTGTTTTGTCTGCTAATTCTATCTTTCCAGTGCTATGGACAACACTTTGTCTAGCAGTGGGCAGCAATGTTTTGTACAAGGAAATGTTTGGCATAGAAAATGGATAAGTGGTAGGGATAGCCCTTTCTCTATAATCTTTAAAATCCACCTGTCTGTGGAGATTTTTTCCAAACTGCTATGGCTTGAGAGAGGCCAAGGTGGGGGGTTATGTGTAATAGACTTACCATAACCTGTGTCCTGTAGGAACCTCCTTTTGATCCTCTAGTGGCGCCACTGTAGTCTTGGGCCAAACCACTGACTGTTGCAGCTTGACCCTCTTGGGGAAAAGGGTCTTCTGGAGTATTGAGGGCCCTTGAGAATGGAGAAGGATCTATGGGCCTTATATTGTATCTTAACATAGTTGATGAATTCGGGGCCAAACAGGTCTGCATCTACAAGAATAGGTACCTCTATAGGCTTAGGAGCAAGGTTAGTTAAACCTGCTTTTGCAAGCTAGCGTACTCATAGAATTTGATGGCAGATAAGAACGACTTGGCCCATCTAGTCTGCCCCTTTTTTATACATATCCTTATTTTTTGTAAGGATATCAATATGCTTATCCCAAGCATGTTTAAATTGTACTACTGTATTTGCGTCTACCACCTCAGATGGTAGGCTATTCCACTTATCAACTACTCTTTCTGTGAAGTAATTCTTCCTCACATTTCCCCTGAATCTTCCTCCCTCTAGTTTCAGTGCATGTCCTCGTGTTCTTAGATGCTATTAAGGAATCTAAAGAACTGCTGCACTCCCCTTCCTTTTCAGCTTTTTCTAGGACTAAAAGGAGGGGACCAGCTGCATCTGACACTTTCAGCTGCATCTTCCTTAGAAGTTTATTGGTAACATCACTTTGGGTTCTTTCCCCGATCAGTGAGCTAAGTGCTGGTTCAATTAGGGCTGGTATATTGGGTATGCCGGTATGGCTTCTTAGAACCATCTCATCCTCTTCCACCAGTGCGGTTCTAAATGCTAATTGGGAAAAATTGTAAATCTCTAAACGTTCGTTAAGTGCTCAATGAGAATAATTTATTAGGTGGCATTCTACCCAAGCCATCTGCAGGTCGCTGTACTCACCTCTTTTAGATGATTCAGATGATTCAGATGTTCTAGTAACCTCCCATGACTCCCAGTCTACCGGAGGGGTTACTGGGTCACTATAATCTTGAGGGTTAGGCAGCAAGTGCGGTGTGTTGGAACCCTTATGGGAATGGATAAGCAACTACTGCCGTTCAAAGGTAGTGTATCTTAGCCAGCTGTGGGCATTAAGAGCCGGATCCCTAGCTTTAGTTTCTTTCTACAGCACTGACAGGATGGAAGACTCTGTGTCTGTCTCTGCAACAGACACCTTTTACCAGTCCCTGTCAGGAAGTGGCCCAAAATGAAAATGAGGCAACAGGAGTCTGAGGACAGTTCCTCCTCAGAAGAATTAGTTATTAAAAGAAAAAAAGAGCACAGTCCCGGTCCGCTCTGAGGAGAGCCACCTCCCTCTCAGTCTCCCTCAGAACAAGGCGAGGAAACACACCATAAAAAATAAACATTCAGACAATGTTTCTCACAGAGACGCCCGCATGGGAGAACATGTCATTTTCACAGGTATGCTCCTCCGACCAGCGACCATTAAGGGGCTGAAAACGGGAGCATGCACTCGGCAATTTATCGCTGTTGCACACTCCAATCGCTGGCAATATTGCCAGCGATTTTGTGCTGTGTGTATGCACCTTAACAGTAACTCAATGTTAGAAACGGTCTTTGCTAAAAATATGATTTTAATACCTTCCGGTAAATCCTTTTCCATGGCCCTTATTCTAGTTGACTCGGACGGATGAGTATTTTTATGTTCTTAGCCCCACCTACCGTACGGATCGCTCACACCGTCCAAATGCGGTAAAACGCAGAGCAACTGGACCATGAGTGAATGTTTCATGCGAACATCTCCCCCATCTGTGGGAACCTCGCCCATTCTCCGATGGTCACCGACCATCGAATGTTGGACCAAGCAGTCTGGCAGCACCGAGTGCTCCAGACCACTCGGATATTTTTCCCGTATGAAAGCAGGGATATGGGCGGGCAGATGACACCCGGCTATGTCCGATGTCCGATGTCCGCCCCCCACATGTGCATCATGGACGGATTACCATACGTACTCCCAGCATTTTCATTGGAACACCCATGAAACGCGGGGGGTATGCATATGGTAATGAGCCCATACATCCCTTCACTCCCTCTCCACCCCCTGCTCGGATGGTTCCAACCGATCGTTTTCTGCTCGGACACGGCGTGAGTTTGCGAACATCAAACATTGGCCGTCCGACCGCACACTCAGCCATCCAACTCAATCAGAATAAGGGCCCATATGGGATACTGGAATTCATTCAGAATGAAGGGGAAAAGAGGCTATCCACAGGAGACGGGCACATACTAAATCTTTCACTGGGTGTACTGGCTCCTCCCCTCTACTTCCCCTCCCACAAGTTATTTAATGGAAAACTGTGTCGAAGGAGTAGGAATGTATGTGAGAAAAAAAAAACATATGTATGAATATGTATAAATATGTGTGGTGAGATGTACACCAGCACACCCAACAATAAAAACAAACATGAACGTTTTTGATAACAAGTTCACTGTAATGTCACTAAGTAACAACAGAACCAAAAGAGCTCTCAGGACAAAAGAACAGTAAGTACCCGTCGCTGAGGTGGGCGCCCAGTATCCCATATGGACTCTGAGAAAAGGATTAAATCCTATTTTCCCTTACATCCTAATGGGATACTGGGATTCATTCAGAACAAAGAGGATATACTAAAGACTTAAGGGCGGGACTCTGTAGAGACTGTTGTAGTACCACCTTTCCAAACTGGGTGTCCTCTTTGGCCAAAGCATCAAATTTATAGAATCTGACAAACATATGTTGTCCCAACCATACATAATTGCAGTGCTGAGACTCCTCGAGCAGCCTCCCAGGATGTCCAGGAATGGGCTTTTACAGAAGTAGGACCCGGTAGGCCCAACACTCCCTAAGCCTGCTTGATAGTCACGCAAATCCAGTGAGCAATAGTTGGCAACCTTTTTTGAACATCGTACAGAACAAAAGGATCATCAGTTTTACAAATCAGTGCAGTTCTCTTGACATAAACCCAGAGAGCCCTAATGACATCCAAAGATTCAGGGATGTTAGACTGAGATTCACGAGTAGGCACAATAGGCTGGTTCAGATGAAAGTGTGAAACAACCTTAGGGAGAAATCTTGGATTTGTCCATAATTCTGCCCTATCTTCATGGAAAGTCAGATAAGGACTCTTGCGTGACAGAGCACCAAGTTCCAACACCCGTCTAGCCCAGGCCAAAGCCAGTAGTACCACCGTCTTCCACGTGAAGAATTTTAATTCTACCAAAGAAAGCGGTTCAAACCAAGAAGACTGTAAGAAAGATAGTACTCTGTCCAAATCACATGGTGCCGTTGGTGGCACAAAAGGAGGTTGATTTTGTAACACTCACTGCAGAAAACCTGCACTTTTGGTAAATTTGCCAATTTTCTCTGAAAAACCCAGCGCCGAAACCTGGACCTTCAAAAAGCCCAGTCGTAGGCCCAAATCAAATCTGGCTTGTAGGAATCGATTTAATTTGAATTCCGCTCGGGAAACATCCAGTTTCTCACCCCACCCCACATATTTCCTCCAAATATGATGGTAGTGTGTTGAGGTCACCGGCTTCCTGACCTGTGTCATAGTTCAAATGCAGTCCCTTGCTGGCTAATATCTGCTGCTCAATCTCCAAGCCGTCAAACATAGCTGCTGTAAGGCCTGGACTACCACAGCCCTTGAGTAAGTCCTCTATTTGAGGAAGATGCCACGGGTCATCTGCTAGCATGGCTTGAAGGTTTGCGCACCACGCTCTGCGAGGCCAGTCTGGAGCCACAAGAATAGCCTCCACCCTTTCGCTTCGTATTTTTTTTAGAATCTTTGCCAGCAACGGAATCTGAGGGAAGACATATCAAAAACCCAAGGTTTTCGTGCATCCACTGCCTCCGCATGAGGATCCCTGGTTCTCGTGCAGTATCTGGTCACCTTTGTGTTCAATCTGGATGCCATTAGATTATTTGTGGGATTCCCCACCGATCCATTATGTTTGCAAACTAGGCCTTCTTTAGGCTCCATTCCCCTGGATGAATCTCATGGTGACAGAGAAAGGCCGCCTCCCAGTATGAATATGGCAGAGATCGCTGAGAGCTCCGCCCATGCAAGAATCTTGCTCACCTCTCTCATGAAGGATTTCCTCCTTGTACCACCCTGACTATTTATAAAGGCCACTGGCATCGCATTTTCCGACTTGACTCTTATCGCTTGACCTTGTAACAAGGTCCCCATGGAAGGGCATAATATACCGCTCGTAACTCCAGATTGTTTATGTGGAGCTTGGTTTCCCAGGAAGTCCACGTGCCCTGGAAGGTCACTCCTTCTGTTACCGCTTCCCAACACATAGTGACCAAAATCCAATCTTGGATCCCGAATCTCCGACCTGCCAAAAGATTGGGGCGTGGAGCCTCCACTGAAATGATAGTCTGGTCTGAGCTGCCATTTGTTCAGAAGGTCCAACTGGAAGACCCTGAAGTGGAACCTCCCAAAGTGGACCGCGTCGAAAAAAAACTATTTTACCCAGTTGACGAATACACTGGTGTATATAGACTTGTACTGGCGCCAGGAGATCCACAATAAACAAATTGAATTGCTGACATTTTGTCCTCTGGCAGGTAAATTCGCTACTCAACTGTGTCCAGAATCATACCCAGAAGCAACAACCATTGGGAAGGGACCATTGAGGACTTAGGAAGATTTAGGAGCCAACCGAGAATCAAGAGCACCTGCATGGAGATCTTTATGGACTTCCGGAAAAATTCTGACTGTGATTTAATTGGCAAGTCGTCCAGGTAGGGAATGTTTATTCCCTTTGATCTGAGTAATGCCATAATGTATGCCATAATGTCTGTCATCACCTTCGTAAATATGCGTGGGCAGTTGCCAGACCAAATGGAAGAGCCTGGACTGGTAAAGCTCCCCCTGAAGAGACCTCAAGAAAGCCTGGTGTGAGGGCCAAATTGGGTTGTGAGGGTAAGCTAAAAATTTGCCTTCCTCCAGACCCGCAATGATGCCCTCAACGACTCCATTCTGAATTTTATTACTTTCAGAAATGGAATGAATTAGTGACTAAGTGGAGTATAGGACGTACTGTACCGCCCAGTTTTGGTACTTCAAAGAGGCTGGAGTAAAAACCTCGGCACCATTCCTGAGCGGGAACTGATATGATCACCTGCGCTTGAACTAGTCTTGTGAACTGCTTGAAGTAGGCTCGCCTGATCCTCCACCAAAGCCAGGTTTGACATGAAAATCCTGTGTGGGGGGCTGCTTTGCAAACTCCAGCTTGTAGTCATATGAAATAAGATCCGGCACCAAAGTATTGGGAAAGGAGACCTCCCACACATGGGCAAAGTGTTTCAGGTGAGCTGCCATCGCGTCGTTGTGGGGTTGGGCAGTCATGTGGAGGATTTTGACGCGGCAGCATCGGTTGAACACTCCTGTGCTGCCAAAGCAGAAGCCTTACGAACTTAGGGCCTTATTCTAGTTCACGATGACAAAATCCTTCTTAGATGGACAAAACCATGTGCACTGCAGGGGGGCAGATGTAAAATGTGTAGAGAAAATTAGATTTGGGTGAGTTATTTTGTTTCTGTGCAGGGAAAATACGGACTGTTTTTTTTTTTTTTTTAACCCCTTACCGCCGCAGCCTGTTTTTGCCTTCCTGACAGAGCCCTTTTTTTCAAATCTGACATGTATCACTTAAGTGGGGATAACTTTTTTTTGCTTTTACTTATCCCAGTGATTTTGAGATTGTTTTCTCGTGACACATTGTACTTCAAGTTAGTGGTAAATTTTGGTCGATACAGTCTGTGTTTTTTTGTGAAAAATACCAAAATGTCGTAAAAAAATTGAAAATTTAGCAATTTGCAAAATGTTAAATTTTCTGCTTGTGAGACAAATAATCATACCACTCAAAATAGTTAATAACTAACAGACCATATGTCTACTTTATGTTGCCATCATTATTTCAACCTCCTTTTAATTTTTTTGGACACTAGGAGGCTTAAAATATGAATAGCAAATTCTCAAATTTTCAAGAAAATTTCAAACACTGATTTTTTTTAGGGACCAGTTCAGTTCTGATGTGACTTTGAGGGACTTGTATGTGAGACACCCCCATAAATGATGCCATTTCAAAAACTGCACCCCTCACAGTATTCAAAACAGCATTTTGGAAGTTTGTTAACCCTTTAGGTGTTTCACAGGAATTAAAACAAAGTGTAGGTGAAATTTCAAAATTTCATTTTTTTTGCAGATTTTCAATTTTAATACATTTTTCTAAGGATCACAGTAGATTTTACTAGAGAAATGTGACTAAAAATTGATTCCCCCAATTCTTTTGTTTTCATAAATATCCTATATGTGGCCCTAGTGTGCACATTGACCAAACCACAGGCTTCATAAGAGAAGGAGCACCTACTTGATTTTGGAGCCTCCTTTTTATGAGATTATTTTTTAGGCACCATAAGATGCTAAAAGTAAGGAACCCCCCCACAAGTGACCCCATTTTGCAAACTACACCCCTCAGGAAATTCATCTAGGGGTATAGTGTACATTTCAAACCCCCAGGGGTTTCACCAATTGTGGTACAACTGGGCTGTGAAAATGAAAAATTACATTTTTTTACACAAAAATGCAGTTCTGGCTCAAAATTTTTCATTTTCACAAGGAATGAAGGAGACAAAGCACCCCAAAATCTGTGCCCCAATTTCTCCCGAGTACGGCAATGCCTCATATGTGACCAAAAAATACCATTTGGGTGCATGGCAGGACTCAGAAGGGAAGGAGTGATTTTTGGATTTTGCAGCACAGATTCTGGTGGAATGAATGGTGGGTGCTATGTCGCATTAGCAAGACCCCCGAAGCACCAATACAGTGGAACCCCCCACAAGTGACCCCATTTTGCAAACTATACCCCTCAGGGAATTCATCTAGGGGTATAGTGTACATTTCAAACCCCCAGGGGTTTCACCAATTGTTGTACAACTGGGCTGTGAAAATGAAAAATTACATTTTTTACACAAAAATGCAGTTCTGGCTCAAAATTTTTCATTTTCACAAGGAATGAAGGAGACAAAGCACCCCAAAATCTGTGCCCCAATTTCTCCCGAGTACGGCAATGCCTCATATGTGACCAAAAAATACCATTTGGGTGCATGACAGGACTCAGAAGGGAAGGAGTGATTTTTGGATTTTGCAGCACAGATTCTGGTGGAATGAATGGTGGGTGCTATGTCGCATTAGCAAGACCCCCGAAGCACCAATACAGTGGAACCCCCCACAAGTGACCCCATTTTGCAAACTACACCCCTCAGGGAATTCATCTAGGGGTATAGTGTACATTTCAAACCCCCAGGGGTTTCACCAATTGTGGTACAACTGGGCTGTGAAAATGAAAAATTAAATTTTTTACACAAAAATGCAGTTCTGGCTCAAAATTTTTCATTTTCACAAGGAATGAAGGACACAAAGCACCCCAAAATCTGTGCCCCAATTTCTCCCGAGTACGGCAATGCCTCATATGTGACCAAAAAATACCATTTGGGTGCATGGCAGGACTCAGAAGGGAAGGAGTGATATTTGGATTTTGCAGCATAGATTCTGGTGGAATGAATGGTGGGTGCTATGTCGCATTAGCAAGACCCCCGAAACACGGTGAAATGATGAACCTAATAATCCATAGATGTGTGGTATATTTTAAAGCACTCCTTCATACATAGGCCGGGTTTGTCGGGGCAAGTTTCACAGTGGAAAATAGTTTGCTTTCGTATTCCCTTTTTATAGCAAACTTGGCACCTTTTTTGTGTCCTGCCCTTTTTTCCAGTGGAGGGGATTTTGTTAGGAAAATGCTGCCCTGATACAATACGGGGGCCAGTACTAGAAGTACTGGGGCCCTCTGCCTGCTGGTTCCCAAATATTAGGCCCTTTATGACTTCCTCTTGAAAGTGCATAAATGTCCCCGTCTGGCTGGTAGAACGGAATAGTACGTAAGCGTTATACAGTGCCATCTGGATGATATACACGGCCAGCTTCTTGTACCATATTTTTGTTTTCCGCAGGGCACTGTATGGCTTCAGTACCTGATCTGAAAGATCCACTCCGCCCATGTACTTATTGTAATCTAGGATACAAATAGGTTTTGAGGTGTGGGTACTGGTACCTCGTACACGGACGGAGGTGGTACTGTCTCCGTGAATTGTTGTCAGTATAAGGACATCCCTCTTGTCCTTATATTTGACCAACAACATATTTTCGGTGCATATTCCCCTGCTTTCACCCTCTCTCAGTAATTGGGCAACGTGCGTTTTTGGGAGGCCTCTTTGGTTCTTGCGCACAGTACCGCAAGCTGCTGTACCTCTTGAACCAAGGGCCTTAAACAGGGGGATGCTGGTGTAAAAGTTATCCACATAGAGGTGATAACCTTTATCCAGGAAGGGGTGCACTAAATCCCAGACAATCTTTCCACTAACACCTACGAGGGAGGGGGGACATTCTGGCAGTTCAATTCTTGTGTCCTTCCCTTCATATACCCTAAACCTGTGGGTGTACCCTGAGGTACTTTCGCACAGCTTATACATTTTTATGCCATACCTTGCCCTCTTATTGGGAAGGTACTGGCGGAATTTAACCCTTCCTTTAAAATGTATAAGTGACTCGTCCACACAAATTAATTTTTGGGGGATGTACATCTCAGCAAATTTGGCGCTGAAATGATCAATGACCGGCCTGACTTTGAATAGACGGTCAAAGGTAGGATCATTTCTGGGTGGGCACTGTGCATTATCGTTGTAATGCAAAAATTTAAGGATCGTCTCAAAACAAGACCGGGTCATGGCCATACGATGAAGTGGGGTGCTGTACAGAACATCTGTACTCCAATATTGCCTAATTTCTGGCTTTTTAACTATGCCCATATGTAACGCCAGACCCCAAAACGTCATCATCTCTACTGCATCTACAGGGGTCCACCTAGCAAATGATGACGTGGGGTTTTGGGCAATAAACTGCTGGGCATATAAATTACTTTGGTCCACCATTAAATTTATAAAATCATCAGAGAAAAAGACTTTGAAAAAGTCAATTTCTTTGAGGCCTGTACTATCAAATAGGATTCCTGGGCTGGCCAAAAACTCAGGAACCTGGGGCTCAAAATTGTCTGGTGGTGGGGTCCATACGAGATCAATCATTGGGGGGGGGGGGGGGGGGTCTCAGCTGCTCTACGGGGGCGTCTTTGAGGGGGTCCCTCATCACTAGAGGAGGAAGAGGAGCTTAAGACAAATGCCAATTCATCGCTTACTTCACTGGCTGTGTCAGTGTCAGAGGCAAGAAGGGCATATGCCTCCTCCGCTGAAAACAGTCTTTGCGATGATCGGGACATTTTTATTATTTTTAAGTGTAGTGTTTCAACACGTGTATAGTGTAGGGGGGGTATGTAGTGTGTATGTAGTGCTTTAACACGTGTAAGTTTAAAAGAAAAAAAAAAAAAGCTCCTGCGCCAAAAATTGAGCACAGATGTTGGTCAGTAACGTCCGTCACTGATCAGCACTCAGCGGGCACAGGACACCCACAAAAGCAACATGGGTGTAAAAACAATAAAAAAAAAACACAGCACTCTCCAAAAAAAAACAATTAAAAAAAACTGCAGAAAAAAAATTATATCAACCCTGTGCCAAAAATGCTGTTCAGTGATGTACGTCACTGATCAGCGCTCAGCGGCCACAGGACACCCACAAAAGCAACGTGGGTGTAAAAACCCCACAGCACTCTCCAAAATAAAAACAACTGCTGATCAGTGATGCAACACTGTGATGCAACACAGTGATGAAACACTGATTAGCAGTGAGGGGCAGCAGGCACACAACTGTGGGTGCAACCTGACAGGGTATATATATATATATATATATATATATATAAAAAAAAAAACCTGCACCCCAAAAAAAGGTGCTGATCACTTAGTTTATAGTGATCAGCACAAAAGGGGGGCAGCAGGGGGGAGCAGATACAAAATTATAGCACAAAATAATAGCACACAATTTAAATCTCTGCCACAATGACGCTGCTGCTGCAGCAGCAACACAAGGAAGTCACAAGGAAGTCACACCAGGAGCTGGCAGCAACGATCAGGTCAGCATAGGGCACAGATGGGCACGGAGACCGCTCTGCACGCTGTTCCTGACCGGAATGGCGGCTGCAGGGCTGTCTCCGTTATTTCATCTGAGGTGAAATGGCTGTGATTGGTCCGTCGGTCCGACGGACCAATCACAGTCTTTGGGGGGCAGGTGGGGTGACACCAGTGTCACCCTTACACCCGGTGGTGATTGGTGCTGTACTTTACAGCACCAATCACCACCGATCCCTGTGTCACTGGCGAACGTTATTCGCCGGTACACAGAAAAAGGGATTTTTGTAAGAACTTACCGTTCGAATCCCTTTCTCTGATATGGTCCTGGTGACACAGCTCAACACTGGGATGTAGGAGGGTCCGAAGGAGCCAGGCACCTATCCTAAAGCTTTAGAGGGTAGGCTCCTCCCCTACTGCATCCCTGGACTCTTCAGTTCAATCTTTCAAAGCCACTGGAATACATTAACTCAGTACAAACGCCTGCACATATTATATGCACATCTTATAACAGAAACTGTTAACTTTAACCATTTTAACATGAACATCATGAACTTCTGGCATACTTACTGAGCGTAAGGGAGGGATCGCTGTGTCACCAGGACCATATCAGAGAAAGGGATTCGAACGGTAAGTTCTTACAAAAATCCCTTTTTCTATTTCAATGGTCCTGGTGACACAGCTCAACACTGGAACGTTCCAGAGCCGGTCCTTTGGGAGGGTACGCTCAGGTCTGCAGCTCTCAGCACTGCTCGCCCGAATGATGCGTCCTCCGACGCGAACTCATGGAATCTATAGAATTTGGCAAAGGTGTGAACAGATGACCAAGTGGCAGCTCTGCAAACCTGCTCAGCTGTGGCCCCATGTCGAACCGCCCAAGAGGTGGCAACTGACCTGGTGGCATGCGCATTAATTCTGGCCGGTACAGGCCTACCCGCTTTGGTGTATGCAAAGGCTATCACAGAACGCAACCACCTAGCAATAGTCTGCTTAGACGCAGGCCAACCAATTTTGTGTATGTCATACAATACCAATAATGTGTCAGTCTTTCTGACACGCTTTACTCTGTCCACATAGATGCGTAAAGCACGCACAACATCCAAAGTCTTCAACTTGTCCCTTTTCTTAGAACCCTCTGGGGGTTGAAACACAGGTAGAATTATCTCCTGATTTAAATGGAAGGCAGAGACTACCTTCGGTAAAAAAAGAGGCACTGTTCTCAGAACAGCCCTGTCATCATGAAAAATTAAGAAGGGAGATTTGCATGACAAAGCTCCCAACTCTGACACTCTTTTAGCAGATGCTACTGCCAACAAAAACACTAACTTCCACGTTAGAAACTTAAAGTCCGCTGATCTTAAAGGCTCAAATGGTGCCTTCTGAAGGCAATCCAAAACCAGTGACAGATCCCAAGGCGCTACTGGTTGCTTGTATGGGGGTTTCAACCTGGATACCCCTTGCAAAAAGGTCTGAATCTCCGGCAAAATGGCTATCCTTTTTTGAAAGTAGATGGACAAGGCCGAAATCTGCACCTTCAATGACTGAAGGCTTAGGCCTGATGAAAAACCATCTTGTAAGAATTCCAACATTCTTGCTAACTTGAAATGATGAGTGTGAGTCTTTCGCCTCTCACACCATCTAATGTAAGTCTTCCAGACTCTATAATAATTTGCTGATGATACAGCTTTCCTGGCTTTTATCATAGTCTGCACTACTGCCTCGGAAAATCCATTCCTTTTCAAAATGGCGGCTTCAATAGCCAGGCCGTCAAAATCAATCGATCGGAATCCAGGTGATTGAATGGGCCCTGTCTTAGCAGGTCTGGTCTCAGAGGTAGTCGCCATGAGTCCACAGACAACCTCTGAAGCCTCGAGTACCATGACCTCCTTGGCCAATCTGGGGCCACAAGGATCACCGGAACCTTCTGGTCCTGTATTCTCTTCAACAGTCTCGCTAACATTGGTACTGGAGGAAATGCATAAAGAAGAACTCCCTGCCATTGAGTAGTCATGGCATCCACTGCCTCCGCTAGTGGATCCTCGTTCTGGAATAGAACCTGGGGACTTGACAATTGAACCTGGATGCCATCAGGTCCACATCCGGAGTTCCCCACTTCAACGTGATCTGTCGAAACACCTGAGAGTGTAGACTCCATTCCCCTTCCTTGAGCTCCTCCCTGCTCAGGAAGTCGGCTTCTATATTCTCTACTCCTGGAATGAATATAGCCGATACAGCTGGAACATTTTGTTCCGCCCATAGGAAGATTCTGGACACCTCCCACATGGCCAATTTGCTGAGTGTACCTCCTTGGTGATTCAGATACGCCACAGCCGTGGCATTGTCTGTCTGAATCCTCAAAGGGAAGTTCCGTAACCTGTTTCCCGCCAAGGAAATCACTTTCCAGACGGCTCTCAGCTCCAAGATGTTGATCGGTAGAGCTGACTCCTCTGCAGTCCACAAGCCCTGCAGCCTGAGGTCCAAGACCACTGCCCCCCAGCCCCTGAGGCTGGCGTCGGTAGTAACCACTAGCCAGTTCCAGGCCTGCAAAGACCGACCCCATTGAAGGGAGTCCACTACTGTCCACCATTTCAAAGAGTCTCGAGTGTCCGAAGACAGCACTATCAGCTCCGACTTCATAGTCTGTGTGTTTCCTGACCAAGCTGTCAAAATGTTCCATTGGAACACCCGAGAGTGGAACCTGGCAAATTGCAGCGTCTCGAATGACGCCACCATTTTCCCCAGCAGCTTGAGGCACCTCCAGGACTAAGGTGACCAGATCCCTGGCCTTTGCCTCCGGGAGAAATACCCGATGGAGATGGGTATCCAGAATAACTCCCAAGAATTGGAGCCTCTGTGATGGTACCAACTGAGATTTTTGCAAGTTTAAAATCCAGCCGTGAGCCTGCAAAAAACTGATGGCTTCTGCCAAATGACTCTGAAGTATGGCTGCTGACTCCGCTTTGAACAGCAGGTCGTCCAAATAAGGTATCACTGTGATTCCCCTGAGCCTCAGCACAGCCGCCATCACTGACATTATCTTTGTGAATACCCTTGGCGCGGTGGCCAGACCAAAGGGCAACGCCTTGAACTGTAAATGCAGGTTTCCTATTGCGAACCTCAACAAGGCCTGATGTTCTGGGTGTATAGGGACATCCATGGACGCCAAAAATTCTCCCTGGTCTAGGCTCAGGAGCACTGACCGTAGAGACTCCATTTTGAAATGGTCTACCCATAAATGGACATTTAGAGACTTCAAATTTAGTATTGGTCTGAAAGACCCGTCTGGTTTGGGCACTAGGAACAGCGTGGAGTAAAAGCCTTTCTTCCACTCTGCCCTGGGAACCGGAGAAACCACCCCTTTCTCTAAAAGGGAGTGAGCTGCTCTCACAAGAGCTGTACGCAGCCGCGCTTCCTTTGGCAAGGATGTGTGAATAAACCTTTTCGGAGGCAGACCTCTGAAAGGAATTTTGTAACCCTGGGTTATAACATCTAACACCCAGGCATCCTGGCCTAGAGAAGCCCAAGCGTCCCTAAAGTGTGTGAGACGCCCCCCCACCTTTATCCCTGTCGGGACATCCCCTGACAGTCATGCGGAGGGTTTGTCCTCTCCTTTGGAAGTAGGCTTCTTGTGAAAGGAGCCAAACTTGGGCTTTTGTGTCTTGCCCCTAGAGGACTGAAACTTTCCCCTGAAGGACTGTCCTCGAAAGGACGCACCACCTCTAGGGGAGGGCCGAAAGGACGGCCTAAACGCAGAGAATCTGGACGTCTGCTTTGCTGAGGAAGCCGGCAGAAATGTACTCTTGCCGCCCGTGGCTTGCTTTATAATCTCCTCTAATTCAGTACCAAAAAGTAACTTTCCCTTGAAAGCTAACATCTCAAGGGCCTTCTTGGACTCGTTGTCCGCTTCCCAGGCCTTAAGCCAGAGCACTCTCCTGGCATTAATGGAGACTGTGGACACTGGTCGCCATTTTAAGAGCTTCCTCCTCTGCTTCCACTGCATACTCTGCAGCCGCTTTAATCTTTTCTGCTAGAAGCAGAGTCAGCCTGCAGCATGGTGCATAATTCACCGGCCCATTCTATCATGGCCTTAGAGACCCAGGCTGAAGCAATAAGGGGTCGTAGAGTAAATCCCACCCCTTCAAAAATAGCTTTGAGGTTTCCCTCCAGCTTTTTATCCACAGAATCTTTAAAAGCTGCACCGCCCTGTACTGGCAATACCGTAGCTTTGGATAAACGTGCCACTGAAGCATCCACAACAGGCACCTTTTCCCAGAGCTCCGCATGAGACTCTGGCATGGGGTACAGACTAAGGAATTTTCTAGGCATCTGTAGCCTCTTATCCGGGGTTTTCCAGGCCCCTTCCAACAATTCCTGCAACCCCTCATCTGAAGGAAAGGTAACAGCCTCCTTCCGCTGTCGCTTAAAAGCACCTTTAACAGGAGTCTTATCCTCCACAGACAGTTTTAAAGCCTGTTTCACAGCCACAATAAGATCCTCTATACCAGCAGAAGAGGTCTCTTCAAAATCCTCACCCTGATCCCAGGGGGGGGTCAGTATACTCTCCCTCCTCCTCATCTGCCACAGGAGGCATAGCATAGGACCTTTTAAGGGTCCCTGTAACATCAACATCTATTTTGTCCAGTATTTCACTGAACCTGTTGATTCCCCTAGCAGTATCCTGCATCACCTGAATAAGAGCAGGATCTGCCTGGGTAAGAGGTAAGGAGCCAGACGACTGCTGAGATGATGGTATAGGTTTCTGTGATTCCAACAACCCATCACTCTGCCTGTCCAGAAGCTGCACCAAAGCGTTTACTGACCTGCCTAGGGCCCTGGCCCACGTGGGTTCAATCTGATCAGCCCTATGGGGTTCACTGCCCATGGGTCTCACATCAGCGCAAGTAATACATAAGCCCCCCTTGGCCATCTGCTCAGGGACAAACTTTTGTGTGCAAACATTGCACGCGCTCAGTGCACTAAGGGCTCCCTCCCCCAAAACCACAGCCTGATGCTCAGACATGATGCAAGTGAAAATATATAAATATATATATATAGTGCAAACAATGTACCAGCGTTTATACAGAGTCAATGCACCCAGTCACTTATCTGTCTGTTGGTTTCAACTGCGGGGAAACGATGCCCAGGAAATCCAAGTCACTCTGCCAGGATCAGTAAGCCAGCTCAGCTCCGCTGCAAGCGTTCTGAAAGGCGCCAAAGTCAGAGTGAGGGAAGAGACCAAAAGTCCCTGCTGCTGCGGGGTCTGTGACTTTTGGCGCCAACCACCCCCAGTCAGCCGCTCCCTAGGTAGGATTTCCTAGTTCCAGTGTCTCCCCTTCAAATGGGGACCACTTGGAACATGCCTGTCACAACGCTGCTGTCCTTTCATATAGGAGCTCAGCGTGTAAGCTCCGCATAAAATGGCCGCCGCCATCTCGGAGCGCCTGTCCCCCATGATCCCCACCTAAACGTGGAGCCGGTTTCAGGGTACTCCGGAGCCCAGGCAGCCCCTTAATAGAGGCTGTAAGCGCTGCACAGGGAGACCAGACAGCGTCTCCCCTGTGCACAGTGAGCTGACAGGACGCGATTCTGTCAGCTCCTGCTGCGCTAGCAGTGTGAGGATTCACTATGAGAATCCTCACACTGTGCCTACCTAGCTAGGGTGAAAGTTAATAAAACAATAAAAAATTCCCTAACTACTCTAATTCTTCGGCTGCTCCCGCAGCCCTTTAGAATAGTACCCACTCCAGTGGGCACCTAACACAAACTGAAGAGTCCAGGGATGCAGTAGGGGAGGAGCCTACCCTCTAAAGCTTTAGGATAGGTGCCTGGCTCCTTCGGACCCTCCTACATCCCAGTGTTGAGCTGTGTCACCAGGACCATTGAAAGAGAAAACACTGTAATTGGCTGTTCACATTGAACAGCCAATCACAGCGATCACCGAACGGGGGGGGGGGGGGTATCGCTGCCCCCCCTGGGCAGTGAGGGAAGATGTCTGCTGTCACGGACAGCAGACATCGTCCCTCTGTCACCGCGTCTCTAGACGCGGTGGCACTTTAAAGTCATGACGTACATTTACACCATGTGTCGGGAAGTACATCCCGGCCATGACGTAAATGTACGTCAAATGTCGGGAAGGGGTTAAACTGCAATATAGATCTCACTTTGAAGTAAAATCCCACCCAAATCTAATTCTTTCTGCACAAGTTACATCTGCCCCACCTGCATTGCACATGGTTTTGTCCATCTAAGAAGGATTTTGTCAGAAAGAGTGAACTAGAATAAGGCCCCAAGTCCAAGAGCCCCTCTGTGTGTTTGAGCCACCTGTCTTTTGGCTGAAATTTGGCTGATCAAAATCCTGGTTGCTAGGCCCTGAAAAGAGGTGTGGATGGAAGGAATGTGGATTTTTCTGCTGTAGTTTTTGAGAATAGATCATCTAACTCACTCCTGAATAATATTTCCCCAGAATAAGGGAGATTTTCCACACTGATCTTTGAATCAGCATCTGCTACCCACTGACGTAGCCAGGTATGACCAGACACCGCCATAGCTGTATTGCGCGCGTTATTGGTGCCTATTTCTTTCTGGGCCTCACATAATACTTATCCTGTATGTGCGCAGTTTTTCAGATACCTGAGCCATGGACATGTCTCCCAGCAGACCTTTTTGAATTTGGGAGGACCATGTAAAAAATAGCCTTTGCCAATGTGAGTTTGCGAACCAAAAAAGGGGTCACCTTCCACAGACTCTACTAAAGGAAGTAGGAACACCTCCCAAATTAGGATAATCAGGGGTTCCTATACCATGAATGGCAGGTTGAGAGTTCTCTTCTACATCATCCCCTTCCACTCCTCATCCAAGTCAGGCGTAATGATGGACATACCACGTTTCTGTGAATGCCCTGCACTGGGTGTTAGGATATCCACTCTTGCAAAAAGGACAGATAAATCTGGTTGTACCTTCTGCGTTTGTGCTGTATTAGCCAATTGAGAGGACACATTCTGCAGCATGGTTTTAATGCGGCTAGCCCATGCAGGCTGCTGTGAATCAGACTGCTGATTGAGCCCATTTGGTTGAGGGGAAACTATTAAGTATTGGTGCCATACATGGCTCACATGTAACCTGTGAGGAAGATACTGGAATGAACTTGTTACTGCAAATCATATAGATTATTTTCCTCACCATGTTGGCATCAAACACAAGAATAAGTGTGTACACAGTGCTATACACAGTGTGTAACAGGACTAGACTACAGGAGTTCTGTGACAGCTTAACAAGCCTGTGGGTATAGGGATTCAGAGACCCAATGAGGGGACCAGTACACCCTTACCCAGCACCCTAGATTTGAGAGCTGGTGCTGCAGTACATATAATATATATTCCTCAAAAAAGTTCTACCAGAGTAACACTTAACAGCTGTAATAGTGCCAAAAACCTGATGCTGTCTTGCTGCAGATCTCCCCTCTTCTCCCTCACTGCTGAGGAGTGTCAGAAACAGATTAATGTAGATTACTGAGCTCAGGGAAGAAGCAGGAAGCTGTATTTTGGCGCCCTCGGAGCACTGGTCACACTCTGAGTTAGCCCCACCCACTAAAATTGCTGGACTTACTTGTAGAGATTTAGGTACTTGTGGAGTATCACGGCTCCCATCGTATGCCATATGTAGTGGCATACGATGCGACGCAATGTTTTACCGATTTTTGAGCATTTTTGCTCAAAAATCGTATGCCATCGCATGGCCTCGTATGCCATATGTAGTGGCATACGATGTCATACGATGCGATACGATGTTTTACCGATTTTTGAGCATTTTAGCTCAAAAATCGTATGCGATGGCATCCGATTTAGCACTGAAATGCATCAGAATGCATTGAAATGTGTATTAAAGTAGTGAAATGCCCCCAAATGCCATTTTTCATAGTGCACCACCCCCACTATCAACGTCAACCCGAAGCGTGGCGAGCGCAGCGAGCCCTTGAGGGGCGGCGGTACGCGTCCTACGACCTTTTCATACCCCCACTATCCACGTCGGTGTGGAGTTGAGAATAGAATAGTGTGGCGAGCGCAGCGAGCCACCGAGCCCGAAGCGCGGCGAGCCCCGCGAGGGGACGCGGATACCGGTGAAGCCCGCGAGGGGACGCGTATAGCTGTGAAGGTATCCGCGTCCGCTCACCACGCTCCGGGCTCAGTGGCTTGCTGCGCTCGCCACACTATTCTATTCTCAACTCCACGCCGACGTGGATAGTGGGGGTATGAAAAGGTCGTAGGATGCGTACCGCCGCCCCTCGCTGCGCTCACCACGCTTCGGGTTGACGTTGATAGTGGGGGTGGTGCACTATGAAAAATGGCATTTGGGGGCATTTCACTACTTTAATACACATGTCAATGCATTCTGATGCATTTCAGTCCAAAATCGGGTGCCATCGCATCGCATGCCATCGTATGGCATCCGATGCGATCGCATACGATTTTTGAGCTAAAATGCTCAAAAATCGGTAAAACATCGTATCGCATCGTATGACATCGTATGCCACTACATATGGCATATGATGCGATGCGATGTTTTACCGATTTTTCACCATTTTTGCTCAAAAATCGGTAAAACATCGTATCGCATCGTATGCCACTACATATGGCATACGATGTTATGCGATGGCATACGATTTTTGAGCAAAAATGGTAAAAAATCGGTAAAACATCGTATCGCATCGTATGCCACATGCGATGCGATTTTTAGCATACGATCTGCATACGATGCAGGTCGTGGGAGCCGTGATACTCCACAAGTACCGAGATTTATACTGGAAGAATGCTGATAACATTGTTTTGTGAGGTAAAACTATCCTGGCTTGACTGACAGTACCAGTTTTATGGCATGGCTGCGCAGTCCCTGTGCAGAGACACCACAATTGCCGCCACCATCTTGCTGCGTCATAAAGCCAAGGTCCCAGCATACTCACACTTGATGTCTTCAGGCTAGACCAGGGGTGCATGGCCTGCTGGGAGTGCGCTAGGCTGACAGCTACACGCTCGCGGTACAACACTCTCACAGGACCGTGATCCTGCAGCAGGGACAATTTGGTACCTTAAGAGGTCGGAAATTGAACCCTTCCCCCTGATTCCCACGAAGCAGGAATGCTGCTGAGCCCAAACAGCAATCCCAAAATAATAAAACTAAAAAGAAAACTTCTGGAGATCCAGTATTCTGCATCTCTCCTTAGTGCACATTTTCTTAAACTGACTTGTGGGAGGGGAAGCGAGTACATCCAGTAAAAGATTTAGTATGTGCCTGTCTCCTGCGGATACCCTCTTTCCTCCCAGTATCCCATATGGATGTAAGAGAAATATTAATATAGGGAGGTTAAGGGTAAATTAATATAAAGGTAGTGGTAGCAAGTTTGGTCGCACTTGATTAATATGCCTATTCGACTGTGACTAGTAGTCACTATAATAGGAGTTTTGATGCATGAAGTATAACATTACCCTGGCGTGGTTAAACTAATCCCTGCTCTTATATATTTTAGGCAATGGGTTGTGCCTGTCTGCTCAGGCCATGCACACTGTTGCACCCATGCAGTGATATTATTTGCATATATATTATTACATAGCCTACTTTGTAATCCTTCCTGCCTGACACAATTGCTTTAACATGCATAGGATAGAATACTTTAGCTGTGACACCTCAAGGTTTGTCTGTGTATGTCTGTCTACATTGTTATATTTATGTTGTTTGCATTCTGATCCTGTACCTCAATATGCAGCTTATGTAATTGTCTATGTTCACTTGTCAATTTGAAAACTAATAAAAAATCAAATTAAAATTAAAAAAGCACAAATAAAGCCTGCATGCCATATGATGTACTGTGCCAACAGAGAGCATTATACCACTTGTAGAATAGACAGGATGTAAAGTAAGTGTACAGTATGTGCAAGAGTGCTCTTAGATTATGAATGCTAACACGTCAGCCTTTAACATATTTTGAACACAAAACATTAAGTGATCAATTCAATTAGGGGCAAGTTACCATTGCAACAGCATAGAAATACTGCCCGTGGAATTTGCCTCCTTTGCACGAAACCAATACGGCTATAACCACACTTAGGACCCAATTCAGAACGAGGGCAGTATTCAATATCAGGCGCTATTTCCGACAGCATTGAAGGTGGATTGCGACAAAACAGCCGACTTTAAAACAAGTCTGATGTGCTTTGTCGGAAACAGCGGTGGATTGTCAAATTCACGGCCCTTTTTTTTGACAATTCACAGTCGTTTTTGCAGACACACCCACTTTTCCACCACTTGACAGCCAGAACATTGAATTACTCCTGTCAAGTTGCAGGCATGCTGGCCCGGGATTCTGACTATCGGGACGTTCAGACAGTCGTAATTCCACATTGAATACTTCCCCTGAATCTCTATTTTTCTCTCGTATGGGCAAACCATGTTGCACTGCAGGTGGGTGAAATGTAACATCTGCAGATAGAATTGGGGGAGTTAATTTATTTGTATGCAGGGTAAACACTAGATTCTTAATTGTTAAACTACAATTAAGATTTCAGTTTGAACACACCTCACCCAACTCTCTGCAGGTTACATTTGCTTCACCTGCAGTGCAACACGCCAGTTAGAGAAAAAAATATGCTTTGCGATCCAGTCTGAGACACACCTAACTTAACTGAGCCATGTCATGTGTAATGGGGAGATATTGCCAAGCTAGACCACTCATCACACAGCGCTGTGTGATGAGCGACCTGTTGTAGTCATTAATTGCCGGACGAAAACGACGAGCAGGGCCGCACATCGCTATGGCCCTACACGCAGAGTGTGTATTTTCTAAATGATCTAATGTCACTTGTCATAAAGGGGGAAATTTACTAAAGGAAATTTGTAAAAAATAGGTGTATTTGTATCCAGAAATACACTTATTTTTGTCATTTACTATCCCGAAAATACGGCAATTCGTATTCGTATTGATAGCACATCAATACGAATTGCCGTATTTTCGGGATAGTAAATGTCAAAAATAAGTGTACTTCTGGATACAAATACACCTACTTTTTTTTTTTTCCATTAGTAAATTTCCCCCAAAATGTCCTGAATTTGCGACACATGTAGGCCTCATTAAGTCTTTTGTGGTATAAACTGGGAGATATAAACAAAGATAAAAAGGTTTCCTTTTCTTTAACCCCTTCCCGACATTTGACGTACATTTACATCATGGCCGGGACGTACTTCCCGACACATGGCGTAAATGTACATCATGACTTTAAAGTGCCACCGCGTCTAGAGACGCGGTGACAGAGGGACGATGTCTGCTGTCCGTGACAGCAGACATCTTCCCTCACTGCCCAGGGGGGGCAGCGATACCCCCCCCCCCGTTCGGCGATCGCTGTAATTGCTGTTCAATGTGAACAGCCAATTACAGCGTTTTCTGTGTACCGGCGAATAACGTTCGCCGGTGACACAGGGATCGGTGGTGATTGGTGCTGTAAAGTACAGCACCAATCACCACCGGGTGTAAGGGTGAAAAATGATAAAAAAGGTGAAATGGGCCAATATGACCCATTTCACATTTTTTATGTGCCCGCCATGACCCCACGATAGACGTCAACCCGAAGCGTGGCGAGCGCAGCGAGCCCGCGAGGGGCGGCGGTGCGCGTCCTCCGACCTTTTGATTCCCCTACTATCCACTAGGGCGTGGAGTGAGAATAGAATAGTGTGGCGAGCGCAGTGAGCCACCGAGCCCGAAGCGTGGCGAGCGCAGCGAGCCCCGCGAGGGGACGCGTATACCTGTGAAGTTATACGCGTCCCCTCGCGGGCCTCGCTGCGCTCGCCACGCTTCGGGCTCGGTGGCTCGCTGCGCTCGCCACACTATTCTATTCTCACTCCACGCCCTAGTGGATAGTAGGGGAATGAAAAGGTCGGAGGACGCGCACCGCCGCCCCTCGCGGGCTCGCTGCGCTCGCCACGCTTCGGGTTGACGTCTATCGTGGGGTCTAGCCCACTTAGTAACATTTGGGGGGGCAATTGAAAATAATTAGGTGAAAAAAAAAAAAATATCGGGTGAAAAATCGGTCGGTCGGATCGGTCGCATCGCATGCGACCAAATCGCATGCGATGCGATCGATCCGATTTTTTATCTTACGACCACAACGATCTAAATCGTTGTGGCCGTGCTAGGAAACAAGTACCAATTTTTTTCTGCAGTTTTTTTTTATTTTTTTTTTTTTTTGGAGAGTGCTGTGGGTTTTTTTTTTTAAATTGTTTTTACACCCACGTTGCTTTTGTGGGTGTCCTGTGCCCGCTGAGCGCTGATCAGTGACGGACGTTACTGACCAACATCTGTGCTCAATTTTTGGCGCAGGAGCCTTTTTTTTTTTTCTTTTAAACTTACACATGTTAAAGCACTACATACACACTACATACCCCCCGTGTTGAAATAAAGTTTGTACCCCCCCCCCCTACACTGTACACGTGTTGAAACACTACACTTAAAAATAATAAAAATGTCCCAATCATCGCAAAGACTGTTTTCAGCGGAGGAGGCATATGCCCTTCTTGCCTCTGACACTGACACAGCCAGTGAAGTAAGCGATGAATTGGCATTTGTCTTAAGCTCCTCTTCCTCCTCTAGTGATGAGGGACCCCCTCAAAGACGCCCCCGTAGAGCAGCTGAGACCCCCCCCCCCCCCAATGATTGATCTCGTATGGACCCCACCACCAGACAATTTTGAGCCCCAGGTTCCTGAGTTTTTGGCCAACCCAGGAATCCAATTTGATAGTACAGGCCTCAAAGAAATTGACTTTTTCAAAGTCTTTTTCTCTGATGATTTTATAAATTTAATGGTGGACCAAAGTAATTTATATGCCCAGCAGTTTATTGCCCAAAACCCCACGTCATCATTTGCTAGGTGGACCCCTGTAGATGCAGTAGAGATGATGACGTTTTGGTATCTGGTGTTACATAGGGGCATAGTTAAAAAGCCAGAAATTAGGCAATATTGGAGTACAGATGTTCTGTACAGCACCCCACTTCATCGTATGGCCATGACCCGGTCTCGTTTTGAGACAATCCTTAAATTTTTGCATTACAACGATAATGCACAGTGCCCACCCAGAGATGATCCCACCTTTGAGCGGCTATTCAAAGTCAGGCCGGTCATTGATCATTTCAGCGCCAAATTTGCTGAGATGTATATCCCCCAAAAATTAATTTGTGTGGACGAGTCACTTTTAAAGGAAGGGTTAAATTCCGCCAGTACCTTCCCAATAAGAGGGCAAGGTATGGCATAAAAATGTATAAGCTGTGCAAAAGTACCTCAGGGTACACCCACAGGTTTAGGGTATATGAAGGGAAGGACACAAGAATTGAACCGCCAGAATGCCCCCCCTCCCTCGTAGGTGTTAGTGGAAAGATTGTCTGGGATTTAGTGCACCCCTTCCTGGATAAAGGTTATCACCTCTATGTGGATAACTTTTACACCAGCATCCCCCTGTTTAAGGCCCTTGGTTCAAGAGGTACAGCAGCTTGCGGTACTGTGCGCAAGAACCAAAGAGGCCTCCCAAAAACGCACGTTGCCCAATTACTGAGAAAGGGTGAAAGCTGGGGAATATGCACCGAAAATATGTTGTTGGTCAAATATAAGGACAAGAGGGATGTCCTTATACTGACAACAATTCACGGAGACAGTACCACCTCCGTCCCTGTACGAGGTACCAGTACCCACACCTCAAAACCTATTTGTATCCTAGATTACAATAAGTACATGGGCGGAGTGGATCTTTCAGATCAGGGACTGAAGCCATACAGTGCCCTGCGGAAAACAAAAATATGGTACAAGAAGCTGGCCGTGTATATCATCCAGATGGCACTGTATAACGCTTACGTACTATTCCGTTCTACCAGCCAGACGGGGACATTTATGCACTTTCAAGAGGAAGTCATAAAGGGCCTAATATTTGGGAACCAGCAGGCAGAGGGCCCCAGTACTTCTAGTACTGGCCCCAGTACTTCTAGTACCGGCCCCAGTACTTCTAGTACCGGCCCCAGTACTTCTAGTACTGGCCCCAGTACTTCTAGTACTGGCCCCCATATTGTATCAGGGCAGCATTTTCCAAACGAAATCCCCTCCACTGGAAAAAAGGGCAGGACACAAAAAAGGTGCAAAGTTTGCTATAAAAAGGGAATACGAAAGCAAACTATTTTCCACTGTGAAACTTGCCCCGACAAACCCGGCCTATGTATGAAGGAGTGCTTTAAAATATACCACACATCTATGGATTATTAGGTTCATCATTTCACCGTGCTTCGGGGGTCTTGCTAATGCGACATAGCACCCACCATTCATTCCACCAGAATCTGTGCTGCAAAATCCAAAAATCACTCCTTCCCTTCTGAGTCCTGCCATGCACCCAAATGGTATTTTTTGGTCACATATGAGGCATTGCCGTACTCGGGAGAAATTGGGGCACAGATTTTGGGGTGCTTTGTCTCCTTCATTCCTTGTGAAAATGAAAAATTTTGAGCCAGAACTGCATTTTTGTGTAAAAAAATGTAATTTTTCATTTTCACAGCCCAGTTGTACCACAATTGGTGAAACCCCTGGGGGTTTGAAATGTACACTATACCCCTAGATGAATTTCCTGAGGGGTGTAGTTTGCAAAATGGGGTCACTTGTGGGGGGGTTCCTAACTTTTAGCATCTTATGGTGCCTAGAAACCTACATGGTGCCTAAAAAATAATCTCATAAAAAGGAGGCTCCAAAATCAAGTAGGTGCTCCTTCTATTATGAAGCCTGTGGTTTGGTCAACGTGCACACTAGGGCCACATATAGGATATTTATGAAAACAAAAGAATTGGGGGAATCAATTTTTAGTCACATTTCTCTAGTAAAATCTACTGTGTTCCTTAGAAAAATGTATTAAAATTGAAAATCTGCAAAAAAAATGAAATTTTCAAATTTCACCTACACTTTGTTTTAATTCCTGTGAAACACCTAAAGGGTTAACAAACTTCCAAAATGCTGTTTGGAATACTGTGAGGGGTGCAGTTTTTGAAATGGCATCATTTATGGGAGTGTCTCACAAAGTCACATCAGAACTGAACTGGTCCCTAAAAAAAATCAGTGTTTGAAATTTTCTTGAAAATTTGAGAATTTGCTATTCATATTTTAAGCCGCCTCAATTTTTTTATGACATTTTGGTATTTTTCACAAAAAAACACAGACTGTATCGACCAAAATTTACCACTAACTTGAAGTACAATGTGTCACGAGAAAACAAACAATCTCAAAATCACTGGGATAAGTAAAAGCAAAAAAAAGTTATCCCCACTTAAGTGATACATGTCAGATTTGAAAAAAAGGGCTCTGTCAGGAAGGCAAAAACAGGCTGCGGCGGTAAGGGGTTAAAGAGCCTATGTAAACCTAAACACCTTCATCTAATAGTAAACAACTCTGAAACACTTAAAGGACCTACACATTCAGGGCATTTTCTAAGCAATCTGACTAGATCACTAGTCCCTACATCATGCCATGTGTGGGGGCCATAGCGATGTGCTGCCCTGCGCGTCGCTATCACCTTGCTATTAATATGCAGCAGGCTGGATAAATCTACTTAAATCGCCAGTCAGGGCCAGTGTTCTCACCATTGAACACTGGCCCTGACATTGTTTAGCACACATCGTTGCCTTGTGTAGGCCCTTCTACAGATATGTAGATAATGGTCTACTTTATGTAGCATAGTGCTAGAATTACTGTTATTGGGTCATTCAATGATTACTGAGCAAATAAGACATCAGTACATACAAACTGCCCTACAAATAGCGTAAAATGTCAGTCTCAAAAATAAATAGGCCCAGTCATTTTTTAACATAAAAAAATGGGATTATTTTTTTTCTTTAAAAACAAAAGAAGTGATGACATACCCCACCTCTGGGGAGAACAAAGAAAGGATTCCAGCATCAGTATAGAACAAAACATCCCCACATAACTCAAACTAACCAATTCGAAGGTTAAGGTTGAAATGCCTAGTGAGTAAAGAGGGCAATGTAGTAATCACATATTAAGTGCTTTCCTTGAGTAAACAGACTTTTTTCCTTCCCCTAAATTCATCATTCGTGCAAAACAATGCATCAAAAAATCAAAGGGAACAACCAGGCAATACTGCTGATCGATCTTGAAAATTAGATTAAATTAACATTAAAAATACATAACATCACTCATAAAAAGAAACTGCACAGCATTAAACAAACATTTTGCAACAATGAGAAAACCAATCTTTCATTCACACATTTGTAAAATATCAGTCCATATTAATATTACCCCTCCCACCCCAAACTCGCAGATTAAGCACATTTATATTGACAAATAAAAAGTTAGGTGAAACATTGCAAGTATAGCTGTAATGAGTGTGTGAGTGTAAAGTTTTAATAGTGGACTCCTCTGCATGCAGACCAGACTAATTGATATGTGGAATATATGTACTTCTATAAAACAGACCATGGTCCCGTAAAGTCTAAAATAGCTTTTGGAGGTCTCTCGGCTTTCTAGCTCTGGCTGTTAGCGAATACTGCTTTGCACTGCTCATCGGGTTAATCCCAAAAATTATAAGATATACATAGTTATTTATATACATACACTTACATACATAGCTATAGAACATGGTCAGTAGGGTTGCTTATACCCACTTGCCAGTATACATAAATTTTGTGGTTCCTTCTTACTCTTCTACCATTGATGAAAAGGACAGACAGAGCATTGCTGTTTAATGCCACACAACCCTATAGTGTCTTTTAAAGAACCACGGCACTGTGTCCAGAGCATTTGCAGTCTCTCTGCTGGGTAACAAAAAAAAGGCAGTCATTTAATCCACGCCTAGTGAGGAACAATGGAGATTTATTGTTGTTTTTATCGTATTCTGGTGAAGAGGTTGAGGACGGAAACAGACTCCTAGAACGGAAGAGAAAAATATAAATTTAACTTCAATGTCAGGGGCAGTCAAAAATGGTCATAAAAACAGGTACAGTCCAGAAAATAGCAAGACAGGTTTCTGTCTGAAAATAAGGTATACAACTTCAATACATTTTTTTTTAACCATTTAGTAAAGAAAACGGGATTTTGTACTTACCGTTAAATCCTTTTCTCCGATTCCACAGGTGGCACTGGAGTTACAATGGGGAATAGAGGGCGACCACTAGGAGCATGGGCACTTTAAGAAATTTACAATTGTGGCTGACTCCTCCCCTCTACTTCCCCATCCCAGGCAGTATGCAGTATTGTGCCCAGAGGGAGCTGGAAGAAAAACACTTCCGAGAGGAGGTTAAACATAACACATTCTAAATCTACCAAACAGAACAGGAAAAGTGAAAATAGAAATTTCAAGCAACATCAACAACGGCCAGGGAGATCCAACTAACAAAGGAATCCACCTTGGTAGGGGACTTAACCAAAGAGGCGATTAGCCATAACTTTCTGGAAGAGCAGCGCCGGGAGGGCGTCCAGTGCCACCTGTGGAAATCGGAGAAAAGGATTTAACTGTAAGCACAAAATCCCGTTTTCTCCTTCATCCACTAGGTGGCACTGGAGTTACAGTGGGGAGGTCCCAAAGCTCCCAACATGAGCGGGACAGCGTTCAGAAACCTTTAAATCAAAGCGGCCAAACTGAGATGCTGGAGCCACAAAGGCATCCCCAAGGTCCGAAGGATCCAGCCAAGTGACAGCCCTACAGAATAGCTGAATGGAGAATCCACAGGCAGCCACCCAAGAAGGTCCCACAGTGAGCATTAAATGCACAGAAAGAAGGTGGAGGCCATGAAAAAAGTTAATTAAGCTTGCCGGAGAGAAAGAGGAGGCAGTTGACCACAGTCTGTGAAGACGCCAGCCCGGCTTTGCCGAGTCACACAAAGCAGAGCATCAGAGTTACGGATGGAAGCATTGCCGGGAACCCAGATCCGGAGTGTACGGATTACAACCAGATACCTGATATCTGGAGATCTACCGGGAGAGGACCATCAGCTGCTGATATGGAAGGTTGTCACAACCTCATAAAAGGGAGGGCAGACCTATACAGAATTATGCTTCAATGCAGGAAGTCCTCATGAATATATCAGTAAAGGAAACACAACAGGAGAGAGCTGCTTAAGCCAATACATGTCTGGTCGATGTGAAGGCCAGCAACTGTAACCAAACCACGTCCGATAGATCAACTCCACAGTGTCCAACTGATGGAGAGTGTAGGAAGCAAGGACCATGGCTAAATAACCAGGAGTAGCGGATAAGGAAGGGAGTTTGTAGACTCCACCTTTACTAATAATGACAACCTCCCTGTAAGAAAAAAAGGAGAGAGCGGACACCGGAGCCGTCAAGGCCTGTAAAAACAGAAAAAACTGAATCTTCATAAATTGAGCACAGGAGAATGCCTTGCCCCTCACACCAAGAAACCTAAGCTCACCAAAAGCGACAATAATGCACAGACATCACTTCTGTGCTAGCACATAACATAGGGATCATCACTGGGTGACACCTGCTCATTTCTGAAAAGGACCGCCTAGTAACCAAGTTAGCGAATTTAAAACACTTTGAGGCCATTCAGACGAGAAGCCTGAGGGGTAGATCACTTCGTAGTGATGAAGCCATACTCGTCAAAAGAGACATTAGAGTGGAGTTCTAGGCACTGCGAGGTCCTGCTGAAGCCATCAATAGGACAGTGACTTGTATTTTCAAATATGCCGTAGAATCCGAAGCAACCTCTGGGAGGGAGGAGAAAGATAAATGAAACGGCAAGACCAGAGAGTTGTGAGGGTATACACCCTACCTCCATCAGACATAGTGTACAGGTGTAGCAGAAGGGTAATTGATATCGCCAAGCTGCCAGCAATGCGATCTCAGAGCGACCTTAGCGGGACATTAGCTTCTGGAAGACTGGACATGGAGATACCATTCTCCTTGATGCACGGCCAGACGACTGAGATAGTCAGACACTTAAGTGGCTAAGGTGAGGAATACCGCTGTTCTAAACGCGGGTTGATCCTAGCCTCAAGAATTCCACGCAACTTGTACCATGCAGCGTGACTGCGCTAGTTATCCCCATTAAAAGCCGTGGCTTTGTTAGGCTGCACCCGTATGACCTGGCCTCAAAGGAGAGGTTTCGTCTGAAGCCAGGCATAGCAACTGCTGTGAACTCAAAAAACTTGATAGAGAGAAGAGCCTCCTGCGATGCCCTCGGATTGGTGAGCAGAGGTTTTCAAACTATATCGAGCGAGGAGCCCTACCATCCTTTGGAGACTGGCACAACATGGGCCAGAAGTAACCTGTCATCTGAACCTGGGAAGAAAAATCACCGTAGGCAGAGTTAGCTTTCTCTTACAAAGGCCAAGGTTCTTCCCAAGAACAGGAAGGACACATAACCATATAACGTCATATAGACATATCCGATGGCAATGAAACCAAAAGGCAGTGTCACTAGTTTACACCGTGACTTCACAACCCTAACAGCAAAATCGGCCCCGGACGAAGGAGCAAGATGAGCAGTCCTGTTTGTGTACAGAGGGGTGAGCTTCATGCGACCTAGGTACTGCGTACATGCCTAAACAGTTTTCTGCAGATGGACTCAGACCAGTGCCACTAAGCACCATTATAGCTCCTGGCTAATCAGATTTAAAGGAGTCTCCCGCTTTCCCATGTATCATAGCGTAAGCTTTTGGAGATAAAACTGACGGGACCACAGACAAGCGGACCCACAGACAGATGTCCTCTTGTAGGTATCTGGAGGGAAGATACCGTGTTGGCTGGAGCAAATATTGTTTGCTTCCAAGCATAAGCATAGTGTACGTAAGAAACCATCTTCTTGGTAATATTGTATCTATCTACCTGTAGATACACTATAATATATATATATATATATATATATAACACCAAACAGGTACCTATAAGGGAACACTGTATGAAAGTAAGAAGGCACTGCATTATATATGCAAAAACGCAGAAATATGTAAATATACATACATATTATTTTATAATTTAAGTTGTATATGTGCACCATCCTATCAATACATAGGAGGCAGTAAATTGTTAAATTGTATATGGAACTTGTGACACTATATAAGTGTAAAGCTTCCAACCTATATGTCGATGAAACGCACACGGCAATCTTCATTGGTGATCACCATAGAAGAAAAACCAGTAACAAGACCTTTGCTCACCAAAGTGGAATCGTTGCCTTGATCATTATATGAGGCCTGCTAATGTATTTTAGAGGAGAATGGTCAAACTTGACCAACCAATTTGCAACAGCTGTATTCACGCAGAAGGCTACTCCCCTGGGTGGAAGGCTACAAGCTTTCTTTTAGCAGGATCCTTGAACATTATTCCTGTTTAAAGTACCAACGTCAGAGTCCACAGATTTGTGGAGTCTCTTCTTGTGCCCTGCCATTTGCAGGGAAAAGGTAATAAGCAATGGTATTCTGGGTGATGGCCACACAAACAGACATAATTTTCTTAAACCATCCTGATTCTTATTTTGTCTGTAATAGTTTTTCAAGATAGTCCAGACACAGTCATTTGGCTATGTGCTTTGTACCCCAGACTGGGTATACTAATAAACCATAGTGAAAACAGCTACCCAAACAGGTGTGTGGACCTAAAAGGGTAACCAGCTCTGTATGTGTACACTGTACAGATACAAACCTTGTACTTATGTGTACCCTACTTGGCCTCAGAGTGAGGCAGAGACCTCTGTGTCACATGTAACTTCAGAATAGCACGTGATACAACACTAACAGCAGAAGAGCTGTAGGCCTCTGTATGTGTACACTGTAGCCTGGCCTCAGAGTAAGGCAGTCACCTCTATGTCACATGTAATGCATACCCTCCAACAGTACCGAATTTGCCGGTACAGTACCGCTTTTTAACGGTCTGTACCGGCAAATTCAACCTGTACCGAATGTACGGTTTTTTTTTTAAAGAATTGACAGTCGGGCAGAGAGCGCTGTCTGTGCGCGCTGCCCAGTTGGATCTAGTCTGTACTCTGTACCATTTCAGCAGGCAGCAGCAGCCTTGTGACTATGCCCAGCTTTGTCGCTATTATCAATTCTTCCTAGTAGTCTGGATGGCCGCGAGCCAATAGGAGCTCGCGGTCCGGCAGCCAATCAGGAGCGGCTGCCGGATCACGAGCTTCTATTGGCTTGTGACCATCCAGCAGCAGCAGAATTGAAAATAGCGACGGACCAGGGCGGCTGCTGCTTTACTATACAGCCGGGCAGCGCACAGACAGCAGTGCACTCTCTGCCCAGCTGTCATTTCGTTCAACTGCGTGAGTCCGGCAGCTCCCCTTGACAAGGAGCAACCCCCACCCCTTTAAAATGAGCAATTCCCTCCCCCTTGACAACGTGCAACCCCACCCCACTACAGCCGGGCAGCGCACAGACAGCAGTGCACTCTCTGCCCGGCTGTCATTTCGTTCAACTGTGTGAGTCCGACGGCTCCCCCTTGACAACGAGCAACCCCCCCCACCCCTTTGAAATGAGCAATCCACCCCCCCCACCCCCCCCCCGGCAACGAGCATGAAGCCCCCTTTACATGAAACATGATGCATCGAATATGATGAAACCCCTGGCATCAAGAAAGAACTGCCTAGCAATGAGCATGTAGGTAAGCAGCATTTAGTTGTCAAGTATGTAATGGTCATTATTGTTTGTGGCCTTATGTGTAATTGGCATTACAGCGTTTACTAAAATGTGTAATGGGCATTACAATGTGTGGTATAATGTGTAATACCACGCCCCTTTCGTGATGCCACACCTCCTTTACATGAGGCCACGACCCCTTTCTAAATGTGTACCGATTTTTGCCCTCCAGATGTTGGAGGGTATGGTAATGTCAGCATAGCATGTGATACAACATTGTAACAAAACTGTGCTGAAGCTGCATGTCCACTCTTACTTTGTAATAATGTGAGGGACACAGTGTCTTTCAGTAAGAAAGAGGGGGTACAAGTCAAAAGACACTTGTAGGCTTACAAGCAGAGGCTACATAAGATCTCACTTTGTGGACTCTGAGGACAAAGGTGCCAGGCAGGGATTTCCCTTTGGGATGACAACACAGGGTTAAATGCTGCCTATTTATCACAAAGCAGCTTTTTCTCAGATGACAGTGTAAACTGAGTTGTACATTTCATGCAGGTTACTTTCTGCAGAGCCCCTGAGTTTTCACCTGCCAATATATATACTTACACTACACACAGAGAGAGAGAGAGAGAGAGAGAGAGAGAGAGAGAGAGAGAGAGAGAGAGAGAGAGAGAGAGAGAGAGAGAGAGAGAGAGAGAGAGAGAGAGAGAGAGAGAGAGAGAGAGAGAGAGAGAGAGAGAGAGAGAGAGAGAGAGAGAGAGAGTAGGTATAGGTAGCCAGAGATAGAATCACTGGAAAGGAGAGATAGTATAAAGAGATGAGCTGCCACAGGCCATCAAAAACACCATGGTTATAACACAGGAGTGCTATGACCTAAGTTACATACAGCCCAATACTGTCCCACCATGCTCTAAACCCCACTGTCTGATCACAGAACTTGGGGGAGCAGCTGCAGTCATAGATGCAGTTACTGGGAGACTAGGACATGCTGAAGCACAGGGCAGCAGCAGTCAAGAGCCTGCAGCAGTGTGCATGGGCGCCAAGTATATTAAAGTATATTAAAATAGTCAGAGCTGCGTTTTAGCTGGGTCAATGGAAGCAAACCCAGCGGTAAGCTCCCCACCCGGCCAGCTCAGTCTCCTTACAATGGCGCCTTTTTAGAAAAGTGGCCAAGGACCGCCTTTATAGTATCTGAACCCCTCTGCTAGCAGGGGGTCAGGGCATACTTACATCTGCCTAGACTGGCCGGTGGCGGTATGGCTGAGGGGAGTGCGACGCAAGCTGCATGCAGCGGTGTCCGGTCACTCTGGGACAGTGGTCTCGGGAGCCAGAGACCCTGGCGCAAACCGCAAGCAGTGGCGATGGGGTCCCCCCAGCAGCTCCCACGGTGCAGACAGGCAATGGCAGAAGCTGCCTGTCTGTCCTCGGTGTAAAATCAGTACAAAATAAACATAAATCGAAAATAAAATTTCTATTTGCCCTGAGAGAGCAAAACCCTGCACCCAGCTCCTCCGAGCACATTCTAAGACTGCCTGGGATGGGGAAGTAGAGGGGAGGAGTCAGCCAAACTTGTAAATTTCTTAAAGTGCCCATGCTCCTAGTGGTCACCCTCTATTCCCCACTGTAACTCCAGTGCCACCTAGTGGATGAAGGAGAAATATGGGTACTTGTTTCCTAGCACGGCGCCCATCGCATCGCATACCATAAGCCATACAATGGTATGCGATGTGACGCGATGGGCACCCGATGGTATACAATTTAATATTGTATACCATTGTATATGGCAAACAATGTGATACAATGCGATGCAAAGCGTTTTTAAATTGTATAAGCACCCTAATGGGTGCTTACAATGTTTAAAGCACCCCCACTATCAACGCCAACCCATAGCGTGGCGAGCGGAGGCGGTACGCGTCCTCCGACCTTTTCATACCCCCACCATCCACTTCGGCGTGGAGTTGATTTTAGATAGTGTGGCGAGCGCAGCGAGCCACCGAGCTCAAAGCGTGGCGAGCGGCCACGGAATACATGTAATGTAATACGCGTCCCCTCGCCACGCTTCAGGCTCGGTGGCTCGCCACACTATATAAAATCGACTCCACGCCGACGTGGATAGTGGGGGTATGAAAAGGTCGGAGGACGCGTACCGCCGCCGCTCGCCACGCTTCGGGTTGACGTTCACAGTGGGGGTGCATTTAACATTGTAAGCACCCATTAAGGTGCTTATACAATTTAAAATCGTATTTGGGGGACATTTAACATTGAATAAACCCATTAGGGGGCTTATACAATTTTACATGCGACTGAATATCGTGGGCGTCATGCTAGGAAACAAGTACCGAAATATGTAAACATCTTACCATGATGATGATATTTAAATATATAAATAAAACCATGGCATCTAAGATAAATTTTAGGACACGTGTTATCAGATCTCTGAAAGACTTATACTTTGTGTGTTTGAGGCACCAATAAGTGCTAGCATTGTGTCAGAACTGTCCAGAGGCATTCATAGGAACGGACAATCCCCACTACTATAAATTGTTAGTGAAATAATGCATGATATGGTGTCAGATATACATGTTCATTTATATTTCCTGTTTTTTGTTTTCTGGAAAGGGATATTTTTATCATTTTATTTATATATTTAAAGTGTATCCAATCAAATCTATTATCCTCTTAAATTTACTATATAGCGCTGTTAACTTTTTTCGGTACTTATGTAATATCTGGGCTCCCGTTTTTCTTATGAGACCGCGTCCGCTCGCCACGCTTCAGGCACGGTGGCTCGCTGCGCTCGCCACACTATATAAAATCAACTCCGTGCGTAGTTGGATAGTAGGGGTATGAAAAAATGGGGTGCATTCAACATGGGAGCCGAGATAATACATAAGTACCCTTTTTTCTCTTGTGAGCATGGTCCCCCCTTTGTTTTCCGGTCTGCATTTTTTCCACTTTATATGTCCCTATTAAGTGCATAAAGCCTAATTTTTCCGACTGTCCTTCACTGTGTAGAAATATAGTCCCACACATAAATAAACAGTAATAATTAGGAACAGAGCGTTTAAGTATGCGTGGGATGGTTTTATTTTATAGTTTCCTAAGGGGTGCTTTTCCATATTTAAAAAAAGGTGAAGGATTAATACAAAAATATAATAATTACAATGATTATCTATATATACACATGCATATGCATGACTTATGAGCAACATATTTCTAGCATGCCAGCATATCATATCAAATTAAAATGTCCTGGTGCATAGATTTGCAGAAATATAGTGCCATTGTAATGGGTTGCTTCATTTCTTAATAGTTTGCTTTATTAGTTACGTGGCAAATCATCCTAATGGGCTGAAAAATGTCAATGTAATATAATAAAAAACAACAATTATTAATGATAGGTGACCTTACCTTTGTAGATCTTGTTTTGCTGAAAACATTCCAGAATCGTAAGGTTTCATCTCCAGCACCTGTGACAATAGCTTCACCATCTGGGGACATGGCCTATATATCATAAAATATAAACAAACCATCAAAATGGAGCCATACACAATCCCAACATAAGCAGCACTCTTGTAAGAAATTCGTACACAGTGGCTTGGATATGGCTACGTTTTAGTGTCCAATTTTTTGTAAGTGTCACTTTAGTCAGGTCTTAACATACAATTGTACAAGGCTTACCTTAAGTACAAGTATATCACCACGTGAGAAACTCTGTGATCTGGAGGCGGTACTGGACTCCTGGCTGGACGTTGCTAAGAATGACATCTCCGTGCACAAAAACAAAAGCCAGTGCAATACGGACAAAATGTTAAAAATGCATAGCTATCTACCAGAGAAACAAATAAATGCACATCATAGCATAAATATAATACATTTGCAAGAAGAAATAAATACCACTACAACATATACAGATGGTGAAAAGTTTTGGGGTCTATATAATTCAAGATCCTAAAAGGGAGCCTCCATCTGATATGTGATAGAGAACCACAGCTATCAGACTACTATAATTCCTAAATAGTATACAGTAAGTATTTAGAATTAAGCATGCATCAAATAATGCAAAACTAATAGATATAATAAAACTGCACCTATGATGTAACCATTAAGATAAAATGTTATTAGCCCTAGATGTTCATTGAGCACTCGTGGTACCAATGTGCTCAATCTAAATATCCACTGGGTTCCAAGTTTCAATTATTTTCCTCCATGTAGAGCCTGATTTATCATTCTGTATTTTAATGTACGTAGAGGATACTTTGCATTGTAGAAGTGACGCTCCACAGGCTGATTACTATTACAGTTTGTTATGGCCAATTGTATGGAGGACCGATGGACTGCCATACGTTCTCAAAATGTTCCGTCTTCCCTATGCATGAACGTCCACAAGGACAAATAAGTTGGTATATTACAAATTTAGATTTACAGGTGAGCCTGTGTCTAATGTTCTTGCCTGTAAGAGGGTGTTGAAAAGTGGATCCTGTTATCATATACTAACAAATGGTGCATCTGCAACAAATACAACTCATATTACTATTAAGAAAATTAGGCAGTATGACTGGAGATTTAGCTCTTATATCTGTGGCCTCATCTTACTTCAACACTTTTATGCTTGGGGTTGAGCAAGACATTTTTTTCCATAGAGCAGAAATTATTTTTTCTACCCTAGATATATAGATGATCTGCTGGTCATGTAGAAGGGTATGCAGGAAGCACTAGTATCCGTTTAGGAACAACATACTGTAACAGGCTCTTGCACCCTATTAAACCTATGTATTCAATTAGTAAAGACATGATCTTTTTATCTTGGATGTTAAAATTTCAATTGTTACACTTTAAGAACTCATCTTATGTCCCTTAAACAGGGATGGTCATACTCTAAATTTGAGAGCTATGAGAATTACATCCAATCATCGGAAATTGATAAAACGCTTGACACATTTTTGCAGAAAGGTTATAACCTAGCATGGCTGAATCAAGCTCAAGCCAAAGCTCTTAAGGTCAATAGAGGTGACACACTGTCACCTAAACAGTCAGCCAGTGATCAGGCCATGATTCTGCGGATCTAACCATAGCAGCCAGGAAACAAATCAGATCTCTAAAAAAACTCTAGCCAATTATACAGAGTGATCCAGAGTTCCAATTACAGCATACAAAATTGTTGTCCTGTTATACCAGAGGTTAGTCCACAAGACATCCTAGTTAAGACAGATATAAGAGCTAAATCTCCAGTCATACCTCTTAACTTTGTATTCGCTACAGATGCACCAACTGAAAGTATGATAGCGGGATCCACTTTTCACCCTCTTACGGGCAAGACAATCAAACACAGGCTCACCTGTAAATCTAAATTTGTAATATACCAATTTATTTGTGCTTGAGGACATTCACACATAGGGAAGACAGAAAGAACATTTAGACAACCTAGGGCGGTCCATCGGTCCTCCATACGATTGGCCATAACAAACTATAGCGGTGATCAGCCTGTGGGTGCGTCACTTGTACAATGCCAAACATCCCTGGTGAGGGAGAGGCGCGACGGCATCCTCTTCGCCATGTGAGTTGCTGCTGCTGCTCAGCAGGCCCGGCAGCAGGACCAGGCACTATACTCCCTTCTCCCTATACTCCGCCAATCCACCTGTTTTCCGACAGCTTGGAGCATTTCAACCTTTTGTAAAAAAACAGCCCTTATTGAATAGGTCGGAACCCCTTTCCGAACTATTCAAGTTGGAAACTGATGTCTTTTGGACTAGATGGCTGTTCCGACAGCAATTGAATATACCCCTATGTGAGAATTATAGTAGTCTGATAGCTGTGGTTGTCCACCACATACAGGATAGAGCCTCTCCTTTTAGACTCTATTGAATTACATAGACCCCCAAAATTTTCGCCATCCGTATTTGTTCTAATGGTATTTATTCCTTACATATTGATTTGACTCATATACAGGTAACATGGCCTAAATATTTGTGACAATTTTCTATATATTGCAAATGTATTATAAGTATATTTGCATTTGTTTCTCATTGCTATGCGTTTTTAACATTGTGTCATATCACAATGTCATTGCATTGTTTACTTATTGCTAAGTGATGTGTGCACCAGCATGACGTGCTGAGAAGTGATGTCATTCTTAATGCCATCCATCCAGGCGTGCAGCCCCACCTGCAGATAACGGCGTTTCTCACGTGGTGTGATACCGGTACTTAAGGTAAGCCTTGTACTGCATCCGGAAAGAAACCGCACTAAAGGAGACAAATCAGATACATTCAAGATCTTATTTAGGCATAATACTTAAGGCAAAATTGATGGCATATTAGGCAAGTACCGGGGGCGGCTGTTGTATAATGTAAATAATCGTGGCCTTCAATTGGTTTTTAAGGCTACTTTTGTAACAGACAAAAATAAGCAGTTTGATTTCAGGTTAAGTAAAGATGATGTATCTTCGAACAACAGGCATTCTCAGCATGACCATGAAAAGGACATTACTGTAAGGGCAAGGTGGATGAAAGAAACCTTTACGTGTTTGACATCGGCTTCTTATGTTAGCACCTCATTATCGCCTGTTACGTGTTGTGGTGCCCTCAAATCAGTTTTGGGAACCTAAATAACCCGGGAAACACCCGTATCACATCATGAATCACGGGGATTGAGATTCGCGGTTACAATATAGTGGGTCGCAATGTCTAGGTCAACAGTGACAAGGCTGACCACTAATTGTCAACAGTGACTAGGTCAACACCTGAAAATGCTTGACATACCATATGTTGGCATTGCCAGGTCAACACAAGCTTAATGTCAACATGGTCAGCACTAAAAATATACTTGTTTTTTGTTACCATATAAGTTTAACGCTGCACTCGCTGTGCTTCACAGTGCCTCGCTGCGCTTGGCACACTATTATATTCTCACTCTATGCCCACTTGGATATTTAAGTATGAGCCAAGGTCGGTCTAAACCAGGCATGTCCAACCTGCGGCCCTCCAGATGTTGTGAAACTACACATCCCAGCATGCCTTGCCATAGTATTGCTATTAGGGAATGCTAAAACTATTGCAAGGCATGCTGGGATGTGTAGTTTCACAACATCTCGAGGGCCGCAGGTTGGACATGCCTGGTCTAAACCAACCAAAAAAATGAAAAAGTTGTTTTAACCTTAAGAGTGTTGAGCATGTCCACTTTAAGCTCGTGACGACCTTCAGCCAATGCTGACCTATGGTATGTCAACCATTTCCAGGTACCTTTGATAAAGCCACCTAGCGTAGCAAAATCATCAGAAGCTGCTATTTGGACACAAATATCTACAGAGAATCCCGGATTGTAGAACGAACCAACCCCATGGGACTCCTCTGGCCTTCATAACATCTAACGGCTCTTTGGACTCCACACCACCAATTCTCTGGGTACATTCCTCATGCGTTGGGGTTAAGGACTCAGCTGCTAAAACATGTTCCACAAATTTTCTCCGGTGGATACATGGCTAAAAATACCAGTTTTGGTCCATCCACATGGATACTAGTGGATGAAGATGCTGCATTGATCCGATCCAGGGTGGTAACTATTCATTTTCAATACTTTTTGACTGTCAGGGGCATCTATAGGAACAGACTGTGCGGGTCACTGGATATTTTATGGGTGCTAATTAGTTTATATATTCCTTTTATGGAGTGTTTTTCAATGTTATTTTATGAATTACCATATTAAATACTATATAAACATCTAATTTTATATTATTTTTAATAATTATTTTGCTCTTCTGTTATTGTTTATTAGTCTTAATTACATGCAGCTGCTGCTATATACTGTATGTCACAGTAGTATCATAGCGGCGGTATAGTTGTCTATTGTTAAGACCCACAGCTATCTGTACAGTGAGTGCAAATGACCAGCATAAGTTCCTTCTCTTCAGTTGGAACATAAAGGAGTTTGGGGTCTGTGTCAATCCATCTTGAAAACACTGAGCTCCAGATCATGTAAAGTGTGAAAACATTGTGGGTAAGAGAGAAAAGAGAAATCAGTTTATTTAGGACGCACTCCTCATCCACATTCATAAAAACATACCTACAGATAGGTGTATATATTTTTTTTTTTTTAAATGAGAGTCCTAATCTAACTCTAGTCCTACTTATTTGTTGGAACTTATTTACTTTAGTATAGTTTAAAATGTTGGTCAATACGTACAAAGTACCATTATATCACATACAGTGCATTGAATAAATTTCGGAGGATTCAATCACTAGATTGCCCAGTGTGTACACCACTAAATAAGGCAAAAATCTCACACGCTGGCACATACAATGTATCTGTGACAGGAAGATACAAAGTTTTGAGAAAAATCAGCACTACAAATAAGACCAAACACAACAGACAGTAACACAACTAACAATTTATTCAGCAGACAGTGATAATATTACAATTCATCACTATAAAATCAACACAGGCGCTTAATTTAACAATAAGTGTACCTGCATCATAAAAGCAAGGACTAGACGATTAACACCAAGCTACGAGATCACAGAGTGGGATTTTAATCTTTAATATTTCTTTTTCCTTCTACATCTATATCTTGTTTAAATATTTTCGCTACTTGAAAACCCTGGCACAGGGACATATTCAATAAGGTCTCATATAATTATTAAAATTATACCGCACTATTATAGAATGATGACTTGCTAGTTAACAAAATTGTAAAAATTAAAAAAAAAAAAAAATATATATATATATATATATATATATATATATATATATATATATATATATATATATATATATATATATATATATATATATATATATATATATATATATATATATATATATATATATATATATACATATACACACACACCTATCTGTAGGTATGTTTTTATGGATGAGGAGTGCGTCCTAAATAAACTGATTTCTCTTTTCTCTCTTACCCACATTGTATTAATTTTAAATCAGGGGACAGCACCCTAGCTGGTCAGGAAAGGTATTTGTATAAGATTCCTGTCAGGTAGAAGTATATCCATCCACAGACAAACACACTATGTAAATTTGATTTATGGTGCGGGTCTCCCAACCTCTCTCTCTAAAGTGTGAAAACATGCAAGATCTGTCCTCTAAATAGACATGCTTGCAAAGCTGTATCTGACCCTATATCGGTCCAACATTTTAAACTATACTAAAAGTAAATAAGTAGGACTAGAGTTAGATTAGGACTCTCAAAATATATTGACAAGACAAAGGGGAGTATTCAAAGATTTTTTTCCTCCATGTGCAGCGAATCCTGTTTAGGATTCACTGCACAATCGCAGGGTTCCGAAAGGCTGCAGCATTCGCTGCCAGCCCTCCCTGTCAAACTATTCAAAGCCGCAGGGGCTAGCTGCCCCTGACGGCGAATTTTAACCGCCGCAGGGTGACATTGGCAGGCAGGGAGATGTAATCCTCCCCTGCCTGCCCCAGAATTTTTGTTGGGGAGAAAGAGGGCTTAAGGGGACACAGGCAGCATAAGCTGCCCGCCTGGATAGCTGACAGGGGACAGGGGTAGGGAGCCGCTCCACTGGTCCCACTCCTAAGAAGCTGGGACCATTGTGTAGTGAATATATGAATATCTAATGAGCATCTCCCGGCTCCCTGCTGGCAAATGTGTAAAAAAAAAAAAAATTGTAAAAAAATAAAATATAAAAACTAGATATATATTAACCCCTTCCCGACATTTGACGTACATTTACGTCATGGTCGGGATGTACTTCCCGACACATGGCATAAATGTACGTCATGTTTTTAAACTGTCACCGCGTCTATAGACGCGGTGACAGAGGGACGATGTCTGCTGTCACTGACAGCAGACATCTTCCCTCATTGCCCAGGGGGGGCACTGATGCCCCCCTCCTCAGCGATCGCTGCGATTGGCTGTTCAAACGTGAACAGCCAAAAGCAGCGTTTACTGTGTTAGGTGTATAATTTTGACTCTGCTGCCCCCTAGTGTCCAAAAAAATTAAAAGCAGGTTGAAATAATGATGTAATAATAAAGTATACATATGGTCTATGTTAGTTATTAACTATTTTGAGTGGTATGATTATTTGTCTCACAAGCAGAAAATTTAACATTTTGCAAATTGCAAAATTTCAATTTTTTTACGACATTTTGGTATTTTTCACAAAAAAAAAACAGACTGTATCGACCAAAATTTACCACTAACTTAAAGTACAATGTGTCACGAGAAAACAATCTCAAAATCACTGGGATAAGTAAAAGCAATAAAAAGTTATCCCCACATAAAGTGATGCATGTCAGATTTGAAAAAAAGGCCTCTGTCAGGAAGGCAAAAACAGGCTGCGTCGGTAAGGGGTTAATATGCTTCAAGCACATTGATAAAAATAGCACGCCCCTTCACAGAAAAAAAATTCAGTTTTTTTTACACCAAAAAAATAAAACCTTTATTTTAAAAGATCACTTTCCAGTTCACCTTAAAAGGATGTCGAATGCAAAATGGTGAATCATGACAAAAATCAGGGAGAAAGCAATTCGCCATCCTAGCATTGAATAAATTCTTGTCGAATCCCAGTGAAAACCCCATTGAAATACACCAGCGAATTGCAGCGAGCATGAAACGGAGAACTGGCCGGCATTCACTGTTCGCTTTCGGCGAATAGTGAACATTGAATAGGGTGAATCACATTTTCAGTGAAAAAGATTCACTGCAAGGAATGAAAACAGCCCGATTCGCCGAAAAGAATGGTGAATCGGGAGCATTGAATACTGGCCAAAGTATTTTAACGTGTATTAAACAATTTAATAGTAAACCACAAAAGGAATGAACTGCTTGCCACATGTTGGTATTTTGTGATATGGTAATAAATTACAATTAACTCACAAGGTATAGAACTCTGTATGAATGTCCAGTCAACTTTGCCACCTGTGTTAGAGATGGGTATTTCCACACTAAAATCTGGTTCTGAGAATAACCATGCGTGCTCACCTGTAGATAAAGAAATTAGAGATATTTATCACGAAAGAGAGTGGAGAGGTTTAAAATGATTACAAAATCAAAACATGTATTTTAAATGTAAGTTTATGCCTTGGTGGTACATTAGTTAGTAATAGCAGTGCTATATAGACTTTCACAGAAAGAAATACCATGTGGTGCTTTTGCAGTCCGTGTGAAAGAGAACATTTATAGAAGGATGCATTGTGTTAACATGCTTCATTTCAAAACAGTAAAAGTAAAAAGCCAACATCGGTACTATTCTGTGTAATAAATTCAATAAAAAAAAAAACACATTAATATTTTAACCCTATTGTAAGGGTACATAGTAATAGTTCTAAGAACATACTGTAGGTGGATGAATTGGAACGTCTGACAAAGATGTGATCATCAATACTTTGCCATACATAGGTAAGCAGTCATTCACATTGCTATTTATCATTTGATCAAATACGCAAACATAGGATTTTTAAGGTGTGTACACACGGTCGACATGCTGCCGTGCGATGCGAGTCCCAATGCGATCTGATGGCATCGGGACTTGCATCGCACGGCAGCATGTCGACCGTGTGTGGGAACATGAAGGAGAGCATAGTATAGCTGTCACCACTGGGTGCCGGGATGTCAGCGTGCTGCGACACCCGGGGCCGCGGCACATCAAACAGCTCCCCCCCCCCCCCCCGCCGTGCAGACATCAGGCCACACCCCCCGCCCTCCTCTTTAGGCGGACTTCTTCCGGCCGGGTCATCAGCCCTGCAGCGCAGCCCTAGGAGAAGCCCCTCTCCCTCTGGCCGCCGGAGCTATAGTGAGTGAGTATTCAGGCACAAAGACTATATAGTGCAGATCTGCACTATATAGTCTTGGCTACCCTCACTATGTCGCTGCCGATTTGCGCTCACTCGGGAGCGCGCATCGGCAGCGCATCGGGTTCGCAAGCCCTCAATAGTACACAATCGGTATGCGATATGGCTTCCGATGTGCACTATATCGGCAACATCGGAAGCCATATCGCACCCGTGTGTACACACCTTTACTGGAATCTATTCTTTATTTCTACTATCTCCAAAACAAATAAGCTAATTTCTAGTCATCAGTGCTTCACTTTCATGGCATTTGTGTGGCAATAGCAATCATTTTGTAACTAAAAGGTACAATAGTCACTACTAATGTGAGAAACGGAAGGCTCTTTACAGCAGTTAAGGCCCCCATACATTAGTCCGACTTGTCCTAGGGACAAGTCGGACCTGATTTCACCCTGCAGCTCCCCGGGAGGGGGACACACGATTAGGCACTTGATGTGCCAAGGTTTGCATATGATAAATCGCATGGATTTATCATATGCAGTCCCCGGGGAGCTGCAGGAAGAGGGAGCCATGCGGGGACATCAGCAGTCAGGGGATGCCGGCTAATAAGAGAGCCAAGCAGGGGGAGGCTGCATAGGGAGCCGGGCAGGAGGAGGCTGTTGCGGTGGGGTGACAGCGGGAGCAGGGCGCCCGTGCAGGGAGGATGACGCTGGCTGCCGGGCAGCGGCGGGAGCCGCGCCGGGCCGGACAGAGATAACTTGAAAAAAAAAAAAAAGCCCATACAGATGACTAGTAAGCCATTGATTGGCAAAGACCTCTCTCAGCCAATCAGTGATTGGCTGAGAGAGGTATCAGCCAATCAATGGCTTGCTAGTCATCTGTATGGGCTTTTTTTTTTTTCCTTCAAAAGTTATGTGTTCCTACCGGCTCCCGCCGATGCGTCATCCTTCCTGCCCGATGCCCTGCCCCCGCTGTCACCCCACCGCAACAGCTTCAAGTGCCTCCTGCCTGGCTCCCTATGCAGCCTCCCCCTGCTCGGCTCTCTATAGCCGGCATCCCCCGCACGGCTCCGGGGCTGGGCTGCACATAAGATTGATCTTATGTGCAGCCCGTTCGACCTCGATCCAATGCGCACGGGACTGCGCATCGGATGGGGTGTCTGCAAGTGCGATTTGGGCCGATTTCACGGCCCGATTCGTCCGAATCGGGTGAAATCGTGCCCAAATCGCATAGTGTATGGGGGCCTTTAGTTTTAAGGATTAAACAGTACCATGCTCTGCACAGATCAAAAACAGGATTTGAGCTTATACTGTACTATAATATATATAATGTTAAAAATGTATTCTACATCAGATTTTTGTAATTCATACGGTCACACTAATCACTTAAGGTCCATACACACTGGCTGTTTTTGCCCATCGTGTATGGCCAGTGATGTAGAAGAAAAGCACTAGCTCCACATGCGGAGTGGATGGCTTTCCATAGCAGGACGCTATGGAAAGCCATCCAATCAGTTGGTAAAACTAGTAGTCGGACAGGGGTGATATGGGAGCGTGCATCAGCAGGACATACACACTGAGCAGTTTATGTACAAATGGCTGTGACCAATTGGTGGATGGACTTTTACCAAAATAGATTTCCTAGGTGAGCCAAGCTGCTTTCACTCGTCTGATATATGCATAGTCATCCATCTTGTATAGCAGGTCACAAACTTTACGTTCCTCTAATCTTATACTTCACTAAATTGCCAATTTATGAGGTTTCCCTACCTATGCCTACAAAAAATATTGCATTGTGAAATAGCTCCCAAATCAGGAAGGTCATGTGTAACATTCAACAATTACATTACATACCGAATGCGTTTATTACAAGACCTAAGAAATCAGTGTAGAATTTACTACAAAGTCACTCATTATTTAACAACTAGGCATGCCTATATTACAATTATCTGTAGAACATTATACATTGAATACTCTTTACAACATTAATGGTACGTTCTTCTGTGGACAATTTATGTATTGACAAGTCAGGCTGCAATGATGACATGCACAACAGAATTCTAACCTTGTTGTATAAATACTAGCAGGCAATAGCCTGCAGCATTTCCAGTGAACAGCCCAACAAGGTCAAAGCACCCACCAAAAACCTACACCACTAAGTTTTGAATGGGCCCTCGAACACAAGACACACAAACATGAAGTTACACTTACCAGCTCATTAGCATGCTTTGACCAGGCCAGGTTACAGACCTGCGATCCAGTGTCAATACATTGAAGAGGTTGACCTGTGAGTGTGTTCCAGAATCTGATACATCGGTCAGCTGTGCCACCTCCTGAAGCAAGGAGACCATGCTGGTGGGGGGACCAAGCAATTGCCTTCACTGCAGCTAGGTGTTCTGTGTATTGCTGGACAGGGGTTAAGCTTGAATGATTCCATACTAGAAGCTGCAGGAAAAAGAATACATATATGTTAAAGCGCTACGTAACATGAAAGTATGACCATTTTTATTAAAGGGTTTATATAAAGGAAATATACCTTGTTATCATTCCCTCCTGACGCCAGCAGCTGATGATCAGTTGACCACTTTAGGCCACACACCTCTTGCCTATGACCTTGTAATCTCCTCTCAGATTGTACAGGTGGATTCCGGATATCTCTCTGTAAGATCATACGGTCTCTACTACCAGAGGATAGCTGATCTGCATTCCAAGCCAAAGCCCCTATAATAGAGAGGTTTATGTAAGGAAACTCTCGTGGGATTAAATAAACAAAAAGAAAGCACTATCATACAGAGGAATCCGGAAACGGTGCGCCAAAGCTGATCTTACCAACTCTGGCTGTATGTCCCTCTAAAGTAGAAAGCTTCTTCCCTGCTGATGCATCCCAAATCTGCACAAAACCTTTATGAGTCCCAACTGCAACCAGATTTCCCTATAAAACACAAGTAAAAAATCAATAACTGAATTGGAGAGGGATCGCTTTTCGCTGGCAAGCAAGGCTCTCTTTACATGTTATAAAAGCACATATTGCAAAGACATTAAAGACTGTCTTTATTATTATCATCCTTTATTTGTATAGCGCCACAAGGAGTCTGCAGCACCTTATACAATATTAGTGTTCCCGCTAGGCTGTTTTAGCGGGGCACTGCGCCCTGCCCGATTTTTAAAGGGCAAAATGCGCCCTGCCCCTCCAGCAGCGCCCCGCTAAAAACAGCCTCACGGGGAAGCCCAGTGTCGCCGCAGACGGCGATGCCCGGCGCTTCCCCGGCAGCACAGTGGCTTCGGAGAGGCCGGGCCTGCCCCCTTTGATGACGGCGGTGGCCCGGGCACGCCCCTTTCATGACAGCGGTGGCCTGGGCACGCCCCTTTCATGCCTTCGCCGGCCCGGGCACAACCCCAACTGTGACATCTGCGTACCCAGTCCGCCCCCCGGTGCCCTGCCCGCTGTCACTCCTAGAGTGAACACTACAATATATAGACAAAATGATCACAAGTATAAAAAAAGGACTTCTAGAACAATTTAGGAAATGAACATGGTTTATAAACATTACACCACCAGTGGTCTTAACACTCAAATAATAAAGACACTAGTTTAGGTTCTGTTATAGACAGTAGATCAGCGTGTGCTGTGGCACCCTGGGGTGTGCCTTGGGACACTTGTATGGGTGCCTTGAGTTGGTCAAGAACCAGTCCAAATTAGTTATGCTCAAAGGAATAGGCAAATAAGTTCTGGTGGCTGCCATTTATAAAATATGTGGACAAACCGAATCATTTAAATTGGTCATAAAAAAAAAAAAAACACTTTTTTGCCTCTCCACCTTTCTACAAAATTCCAAGCATGGTCTCAAGACCTACTTCTTTATCAAAGCCATCCAGCTTTCATCCTAACTCTTTGGCCCATGCTTACTCTCCTGTATATGTGTCACCCCTGTTTATTTATATCTGCCCCTCCCTTTAGAATGATAGCTCTCACGAACAGGGCACTCTCCCCTTATGCCATCATCTACTGCAGGGGTTCCCAATCTTTGGCCCCTTAGATTATCAGAATTAGTTTAATGGCACCCATTAAACTAATTCTGATAATCTAGGGGGCCAAAGATTGGGAACCCCTGCAGTAGATGATGGCATAAGGGGAGAGTGCCCTGTTCGTGAGAGCTATCATTCTAAAGGGAGGGGCAGATATAAATAAACAGGGGTGACACATATACAGGAGAGTAAGCATGGGCCAAAGAGTTAGGATGAAAGCTGGATGGCTTTGATAAAGAAGTAGGTCTTGAGACCATGCTTGGAATTTTGTAGAAAGGTGGAGAGTCTGAGGGGGAAAGCATTCCAGATGAAGGTAGCAAGCACAGACCATAAAGATCTGTGAGCACTGAATGCTCATTAAGACTATGGGGTAGATGTATGAAGCAGTGATAAGGGAGAAGTGAGAGAGTGAATGGTACTTTATTACCGGCCTATCAGCTCCGAACTGTCCCTTTTTAAACCCAGCCTGTAATTTATCAGTCAGGAGCCCAAAGCATGTAATATTTCCCCAATGCAGGGTAAGCAGGCACAATGTGGAAGGGGTGGCAGGATTCTCAATTTGGTGGGGACTGGTGCACGGTGAGCACATGTTGCTTACTCTGTACTACTGATTTCTGCAAGCCAGGATGGCAAAATTGCCCTGGGGAGAACACTGCATGACAATATTAAACACTTGTCAAACCATAGAAATGGGCTCATGTACTCCACTACACATTTTGCATTTTGTGCAGTATACTCACTCTCTCAGACCAACCAACTGAAGTCACAGAGTCCCCCTCCAATGATAAATCACATAGCCTGGTCACCTGCAAACATTAAACAGAAGGAAATACAATGTTATTATAGTACGCATATTCAGGCAACAACATTTACACTCACTTCAAACTGCCAATTGATAATCTAGCAGATGTATAGGGTGACATTTAATGAATGAATTTTAGTAACATTTCAAAATCTCACCTTATCACACTTTTTAAAATCGCATTTTTTGCAGCGAATTCGCATATTTAATGAGGTGTGTATTCCAGGCAAAAAAATGTGATTAAGTGCGATAATGTGCGATTTTTAGCCAGGAATTTGTGCAAATTTTAGGCATGTAACAGTGTGAATTTGTGTTAGGAAAAAAAAAAGGCGTGGGGCCCCCTCTCCTGAGCATAACCAGCCCCGGGCTCATTGAGCCGGAACTGGTTCCAAAAATACAGGGGACAAAAAGCGTCAGGGTCCCCTGTATTTCTGAAACCAGCCCCGAACTCTTGGACCGGTCCTGGTTCCAAAAATATGGGGGACAAAATTCTGGGGGTCCCTCGTATTTTGGAACGAGCACCGGGCTCCAACAGCCCGCGGTGTCATACCACAGCCGGGGGACACTTTTTACATAAGGTCCCCAGGCCAGAACATGAGCACCGTTGGCTGGTCAGCCTTGGACAGGGTACCTGGAGGAGTGGGGACCCCCCCCCCAGGCTTCACTCGTCCAGGGCTGAAATCGGCATCTGTGGGCTGTGGACGCCGGCCTGATGGGGTTAAATCAGTCATTCCTAACATTGCTTTATAGAAAGTATAACTTTATTACACCCACAAACACACTCCTCATTTTTACACCAACATACTTACCGCACCAGGGTCCAGCGCTAGTCTTCCTTCTCCAGAGCCAGAGGCTGCTAGCGTCTATGGCTTATGCGTCTCTTATCTCAGCCGGAGAAAGCCGGCTCACCCCGCTGTCAGTGCGGGGGTGAGCTGGCTCTGGAGAAGGAAGACCAGCACTGGACCCTGGTGCGGTAAGTATGTTGGTGTAAAAGTGAGGAGTGTGTTTGTGGGTGTAATAAAGTTATACTTTTATGTGTGGCTCTTATTTTAACATTCTTTTTACAGGTGGACCACAAGTCCCAGCGGGCCCATTAATGCATTGCATGCTGGGACTTGTGGTTCTCAGAGTCCCAGCATGCGGGGGAGGTCGGCTGGCACTTGTAGTTCACCTGCATAAAGCAATGTTAGGAACAACTGATTTAACCCTATCAGGCCGGTGTCCACAGCCCACAGACGCCGGTGACAGCCCCGGGCTTCAGCCCTGGACGGGGGGACCCCTTTATCGGGGGGGGTCCCCACTCCTCCAGGTACCTCGTCCAAGGCTGACCAGCCACGGTGCTCATGTTTCGGCCGGGGGACCTTATGTAAAAAGTGTCCCCCGGCTGTGGCACGACACCGCGGGCTGTATTGCCCGATGCTGGTTTCAAAATATGGGGGACCCCCAGAATAAGGGGATTATTGTAAGAACTTACCATTCGAACCCCTTTCTCTGAGTCCAGTCCGGTGACACAGATAGCCTTGGGATGTAAGAGGGTCCGCAGGAGCCAAGGCACCTATACCTAAAGCTTTTCCTTTGACTGCAGGCTCCTCCCCTTCTGCATCCCCAGCATGCTACAGTTCAATCTTAAAAAGCACATTAGGATACACAACTCAGTACAATGCCCAACTTCTTATATGCACAATCAATTTACCATAACATGACACACATGCACGGCATGACTTACTGAGCGTAGGGGAGGGATCCCTGTTATCACCGGACTGGACTCAGAGAAAGGGGTTTGAACGGTAAGTTCTTACAAAAATCCCCTTTTCTCTTTCGTCCAGTCCGGTGACACAGCTAACCTTGGGACGTTCATGAGCCGGTACTATGGGAGGGTACGCTCAGACTGCCAGTTCTCATCACTGCCCGTCCGAATGAAGCGTCCTCCAACGCGAACTCATGGAACCTGTAAAATTTGGTAAAGGTGTGAACAGAGGACCAAGTGGCAGCCCTGCACAACTGCTCCGCTGTAGCCCCATGACGCACAGCCCAAGAGGAAGCTACTGACCTGGTGGTATGTGCATTAATCCTAGAAGGAACAGGTCTACCCACCTTGGTATAAGCAAAGGCAACCACTGACCTAAGCCACCTGGCAATGGTCTGCTTAGAAGCAGGCCAACCTCTCTTATGCACATCATAAAGAACCAACAAAAGATCTGTTTAGCGGAAATCCTTTACCGTGTCCACGTAAATTTGCAAGGAGCGAACTACGTCCAACTTTCTTAATTTGTCCCTATGTTTGGACCCTTCAAGAGGGGAAAATACCAGGAGCACAATCTCCTGGTTCAAATCAAAGGAGCAAACCACTTTTGGCAAAAACTTAGGTACTGTTCGAAGCACAGCCCTATCCTGAAGAAAAATTTAATGCGGAGATTTACAGGACAACGCGCCTTGGTGAAGCAATGGCTAACAAAAAGGAGGACTCTGAAGTACAGACAGAACTAAAGATAAGTCCCATGGTGCCACCGGTTGCCTATACGGTGGTTTTAGCCTGGTAACACCCTGTAAAAAGGCCTGAACCTCAGGCAGAAAAGCTATCCTATTCTGGAAAAAGATAGATAAAGCAGAAAGCTGTACTTTCAAAGACTGTAAACTCAAGTCCTGATGAGAAACCATCCTGTAAGAACTTCAATAATCTGGATACCTTGAATCTGTGATAATTTGCAGCTGAGACTGTCTTACAAGCCCTAAGCATAGTCTGAATCACCGCATCAGAGACCTTTCTTTTTCAATAAGGTGGTCTCATAAGCCAAGCCGTCAAACTGAGCCGAGCAAGGTCCTGGTGAAGAAAAGGCCCTTGTCTTAGCAGGTCCTGACGAAGAGGAAGAGGCCAAGACTCCACTGATAATCTCAGAATGTCCGAGTACCATGACCCCTTGGTCCAGTTCGGTGCTATCAGAATGGTTTGCACTTGCTGAGACCTCACTCGCTTCAACACCCTCGGTATCTTTGGGAACGGAGGGAAGATATAAACCAGGTGAAACTGCCACTGAACAGTCATGGCATCCACCGCCCAGGCGGTTGGGTCCCTGGTCCTGGAACAGCACATCGGAACCTGACAGTTGTTCCTGGACGCCATTAAGTCCGCCTCTGGGAGCCCCCAGAGATTCACAAGTAAATACCCTTGGCGCTGTGGCAAGACCAAAGCGAAGAGACTCCATTCGGAAATGATCCACCCAGGGATTTCAAATTTAGAATGGGTCTGACTGACCCGTCTGGTTTTGGCACCAAAAAGAGTATCGACTAAAAACCCTTCTTGTGTTCCTCCTGAGGGACCGGGACCACAACGCCCTTCTCCATGAGAGACGAGGCCACTTCCAAAAGAACCGTGCGTACCCTGGCCTCTCGAGGTTAAGGGGTTGGCAGAAATCGCTTTGGAGGATTCTCCCTGAGATTTATCGGATAACATGTAGAGACTATGGACAGAACCCACTGGTCGGCTGATGGAAGGTTCCATCTGTCCCAATACTGCAGGAAGCGACCCCCCACTCTGAGCCCAGAACGTGGAGCTTGTACCTTGTCATGCGGAGGACTTATCCTCTCCTTTTGACACTTGCTTCTGAGGGCCCAAACCTGGATTTGGCAGCCTCTACTGGAAGCTCCGCCATGAAAGGAAGAGCGAAAAGTAGGTTTAAATGCCCCAAACTTAGAACCTGAGGCCTTAGTGGTGGTAGGCAAGAAGGTACTTTTACCCGTGGTGGCCGGTTTAATAATGGCTTCTAGTTCAGAGGCAAAAAGCTATTCCCCTTTATACTCCAAAGTTTCCAGGGCTTTCTTAGATTCACGGTCAGCATCCCAGGCCTTCAGCCAAAGGGCTCGCCTCGCTGACACAGAAGTGTCGGAAACCTTGGACGCCATCTTGGCGCCTTCCTCCCCATCCTCAGTGATGTATTCTGCAGCACACCTGAGCTTTTCTGCTACAAAGAATGCCTCAGAATCAGGTCGCAGCTGATCAGCCAAAGCCTCCGCCCACTTAATCATAGCCTTCGCTACCCATGTTGAGTCAATAATAGGCCGGAGTGTAAATCCCACTCCCTCAAAAACAGCTTTTAGGCATCCTTCCACTTTCTTATCCACCGGATCCTTGAAGGTTGCACTACCCTGAACTGGTAAAGCTGTAGACTTTGATAGTCTAACCACCGGCGCATCCACCAACGGGACTTTCTCCCACATTTTGACATGTTCTTTTGGCATGGAATACATGTTAGCATATCTCTTGGACACCTTTTTGTCAGGTACCTTCCAAGCCTCCTCTAAAAATGAGACCATACCTGGGTCTGAGGGGAAATTAACAGCTTTTCTGCGCACTCTCTTAAATATACACTGAGCCTGAACTCTATCTTCTTCTGACAAGTCTAAAGCCTTTATAACATTACAAACCCTGCAATATACCTTTAATAAAGAGATAAAGGCTACTAGCGTCTTTTATATAAAAAAAGATCCATACAACTTTTTCAAAAATAATTAATCTCTTCCTAATCCTAGGTACAGGGACTGAGAAATATATTATTTTTATCCCAAGGCATATATTAACTGAAAATTATATATATTTTTTTACATTTGCATATTGATTGCATGATTTTACAAATGGTTATGTAATTATATTATACTATTTTGTGAAGTTGTAGGTGGCCGCCTATAAAATTGTATTTTTTTTTATGATTTTTTATAAGAAAAAATATATATATATATATATATATAAAATATATATATATATATATATATATATATATATATATATATATATATATATATATATATATATATATATATATATATATATATATATATATATATATATATATATATATATATATATATATATAAAAATACTAAAACTAACAAAAATGTGTGTGTGTGAAGTGACTTCATCCATGGTGCAAATTAGATACCCAAGAACAGCGCAGAAACTCAATTTTTGTCTTTTTGGTTTTCTATTGGATCTGTTTGGGGCCTGTACCTTATTGGGTCGGGCAATAGACAGATTGAGGGTACCTGCACTGGTACACGTGGGAGAACTACAGCTAGAATACAGATTTATCCTATTTTGAAAACTATTTTCATAATATATATATATATATATATATATATATATATATATATATATATATATATATATATATATATATATATATATATATATATATATATATATATATATATATATATATATATAGTCGGGCAAAAAAGTATTTAGTCAGCCACCAATTGTGCAAGTTCTCCCACTTAAAAAGATGAGAGAGGCCTGTAATTTTCATCATAGGTATACCTCAACTATGAGAGACAAAATGAGGAAAAAAAATCCAGAAAATGACATTGTCTGATTTTTAAAGAATTTATTTGCAAATTATGGTGGAAAATAAGTATTTGGTCAATAACAAAAGTTCATCTCAGTACTTTGTTATATACCCTTTGTTGGCAATGACAGAGGTCAAACGTTTTCTGTAAGTCTTCACAAGGTTTTCACAAACTGTTGCTGGTATTTTGGCCCATTCCTCCATGCAGATCTCCTCTAGAGCAGTGATGTTTTGGGGCTGTCGCTGGGCAACACGGACTTTCAACTCCCTCCAAAGATTTTCTATGGGGTTGAGATCTGGAGACTGGCTCGGCCACTCCAGGACCTTGAAATGCTTCTTACGAAGCCACTCCTTTGTTACCCGGGCAGTGTGTTTGGGATCGTTGTCATGCTGAAAGACCCAGCCACGTTTCATCTTCAATGCCCTTGCTGATGGAAGGAGGTTTTCACTCAAAATCTGACGATACATGGCCCCATTCATTCTTTCCTTTACACGGAGCAGTCGTCCTGTTCCCTTTGCAGAAAAACAGCCCCAAAGCATGATGTTTCCACCCCCATGCTTTACAGTAGGTATGGTGTTCTTTGGATGCAACTCAGCATTCTTTCTCCTCCAAACACGACGAGTAGAGTTGTTACCAAAAAGTTCTATTTTGGTTTCATCTGACCATATGACATTCTCCCAATCCTCTTCTGGATCATCCAAATGCTCTTCAGACGGGCCTGCACATGTACTGCCTTTAGCAGGGGGACACGTCTGGCACTGCAGGATTTGAGTCCCTGGCGGCGTAGTGTGTTACTGATGGTAGCCTTTGTTACTTTGGTCCCAGCTCTCAGCAGGTCATTCACTAGGTCCCCCCGTGTGGTTCTGGGATTTTTGATCACCGTTCTTGTGATCATTTTGACCCCACGGGGTGAGATCTTGCGGGGAGCCCCAGATCGAGGGAGACTATCAGTGGTCTTGTATGCCTTCCATTTCCTAATAATTGCTCCCACAGTTGATTTCTTCACACCAAGCTGCTTACCTATTGCAGATTCAGTCTTCCCAGCCTGGTGCAGGTCTACAATTTTGTTTCTGGTGTCCTTTGACAGCTCTTTGCTCTTGGCCATAGTGGAGTTTGGAGTGTGACTGTTTGAAGTGTTGGACAGGTGTCTTTTATATAGATAAAGAGTTCAAACAGGTGTCATTAATACAGGTAACGAGTGGAGGACAGAGGAGCCTCTTACAGAAGAAGTTACAGGTCTGTGAGAGCAAGAAATCTTGCTTGTTTGTTTTTGACCAAATACTTATTTTCCACCATAATTTGCAAATAAATTCTTTAAAAATCAGACAATGTCATTTTCTGGATTTTTTTTCCTCATTTTGTCTCTCATAGTTGAGGTATACCTATGATGAAAATTACAGGCCTCTCTCATCTTTTTAAGTGGGAGAACTTGCACAATTGGTGGCTGACTAAATACTTTTTTGCCCGACTGTATATGTATATATATATATATATATATATATATATATATATATATATATATATATATATATATATATATATATATATATATATATATATATATATATATATATATATATATATATATTTCTTTTTTTATTCATTAACTAGCGCCCAATCCACCACTAGTAATCTAGCGGTTTTTGTTGTGTTTTTAAAGCCTTTATAACAGCCAGGATAAGATCCTCAATACCAGGGACAGATGCATCAGCCTCTTCCCTTTGATCACCAGCCAAATCATCTGCACACACACCATCATCATCTGAATCAGCTAACAGAGGGGGTGTAACAGAAGGCCGTCTAGAGGAAGGACTATCATGGGTTTTAGCAAACTTTTCCATAAGTGCATTCATTTTATGCACCCCCTGCGAAGTGTCCTAAATTACCTTCAACAACATGGGATCCCCTTGCGCAGGAGCAATGGACCCCATAGAATATTGGGAGGAAGAACTGGGGCCAGGAGACCTGGTTAAATTGTCTCTTTGCCTATTCAGTGCCTCAACCAAGGCATTCATAGACCTCCCCAAGGCCGCAGCCCACGCTGGTTCCAGCTGCTCAGACCCCATGGCCTGTGTTTTGTCAGGCCCAGTCTTACAAGCACGGCAAGGTTCCCCTTGGTCCATCTGTTCACATGAATAATTAACCCCGCAAATACTGCAGTTTAAAGACATGTCCTGCACCCCCCCACCCCCCCCCCCCCCCCCTCTCACAGCAGCAGCATCACCTGTGTCAGTCATGCTTAACTCACGGTGGCAAAGTACCAGGCAGTATAACCAGTAGTACTTATCTGTCTGCTTGCTGTCTCTGCGACTTCTCAGCCTCAGCGGGAGCAGCGCTTCCAGAAGACCTGAATTCTGTGTGCAGCAATAGGATATAGCCAGCTTTCAGCTCACACTATGGAGAGAAAATGGAGCCCGCACATAGGTGGGAAGGAACCAAGTTCCTGCTTCAGCGGGGTGGGAAGCCTATATTGGCGCCCTTTTCCCCCTTTAGCCGCTCCCACAATGTAGTCTCCTCACCTCTGCTGAGATTACTTGGAGTCGTCCGGCACCGCCAGACACCTGTGACAGCCTTCACTTCCCTGGAGGGATTTCAGACCGTAATCCCTTCCAAGATGGCAGCCGCCATCGCGGGAGGTCCTTCCCCCACGATCCCCTTCTGTAAGGAGCCGGTTCCGGAGCACTCCCAGGGCCCAGGCAAACCCCAGCAATGCTGGGGTCAAGCGCTGTGCAGCGGGTGCAGACAGACACCCCTGCCTGCACACAGAGCGCTGACAGGACGCGCTTCTGTCAGCCTCTGCTGCGCTCTCAGTGTGCCGCGCTTCTGTCAGAAGCCGCATGCTGGACAAAAACCTGCACTAACACTACAGTTAATAAAATAAAAAAGACTAACTAACTAGTGGAAAAAAAAACAGAATAAAAAAGACGGCTGCAGCAGCAGCCTGTCAGCCAAGCACCCACTCCTGTGGGCACCTAAAACGAACTGGAGCATGTTGGGGATGCAGAAGGGGAGGAGCCTGCAGCCAGAATCAAAGCTTCAGCTATAGATGCCTTGGCTCATGCGGACCCTCATACATCCCAAGGTTAGCTGTGTCACCGGACTGGACGAAAGAGAAATTTGCCCCCAATATTTTTGGAACCAGGACCGGTCCAAGTGTCCAGGGCTGGTTTCAGAAATAAGGGGGACCCCTACGCTTTTTGTCCCCCGTATTTTTGGAACCAGGTCCGGCTCAATGAGCCCAGGGCTGGTTATGCTCAGGAGGGGGGACCCCACACCATTTAAAAAAAAAAAAAAAAAAAAAAACTTTTACACATCAATGATCTGTTTAGGGTTCTGGCCAATTCGCCTGTCAGAACCTGGTCTGCATGTGTGGCGATTTTTAGACACATTTTCCCGAATTCGCATCTTATTAAATATGCAAATTATATACTTTTCAATGGGGAAACATCTGGATGCGAGTTCCGGCACGACTAAAAATCGCACTTTCAGAAAGAAAAAAAAAACATGCAGTTTTTGCATCTCATTAAATATGCGAAGTCTGTAAAAAGTGCGATTTCTGACATTTTTTGCCAAAAATAAAAAAAAAACGCACAAATCACATTTTCGCATTTCATTAAATGTCACCCATAATGTTCACATATTATATGGCACTATGTTAGGGGTATCTGTATTTATTTATTTATTAACAGTTTCTTATATAGCGCATACATATTACGCAGCGCTTTACAGAGAATATTTGAACATTCACATCAGTCCCTGCCCCAGTGGAGTTTATAATCTGTATTCCCTACCACATGTACAAGCACACAAAGACATTCTAGGGTTATTTTTTTTTTTTTGTTGGAAGCCAATTAACCTATTTGTATATTTTTGGATTGTGGGAGGAAACCGGAGTACCCGGAGTAAACCCACGCAAGCACGGGGAGAATATACAAACTCCGCACAGTTAGAGCCATGGTGGGGATCGAACCCATGACCTCAGCGCTGTGAGGCAGTAATGCTAACCATTACACCATCCGTGCTGTATTCCCAAATGTACTAAAAAGATATCCAAAATAAGTAAAAGGCATGTCTGAAATTATGTAATTATGTAAATTGTAAAACGAATTACCTCTACATTGAAAAATGTAACAAAAATGGATATTGATGTTAAAAATAAGAACACTGATCACAAAAATTACTTCACTAACTTCACAAAATTAATGTGCTCCTAGAAAAGCAAATAAAAGGTACTTATGTAGTATCTGGGCTGCCGATTTTCTGATTGTATGCCTTACCTTAAGGCATACAATCAGATGCGATTTGACGCGATTTTCGTCAAAATCGCATCGAATCGCATCTGATATCGATGCGATTCGATTTTGTATAGGATTCAATGTTAACAAGGTCCTGTTCATTTCTCCACTATCCAAGTGGGCATAGAGTTGATTTTATAAAGCGTGGTGAGCGCAGCGAGCCACCGCGCCCGAAGCGTGGCGAGCGAACGCAGATTTCTTAAAAAGTATTCTGTGTCCGCTCGCCTCGCTACGCTCGCCACAGGTTTATATCCAACTCCATGCCCACTTGGATAGTGGGGAAAGGAAAAGGAACCATTTTTCCCATTGAATTCTGTTAAAATGGACTCAGACCATTTTAACATTGAATCCTATGGAAAAATCGGGACCATCGCATACGATTTGGACGCATGCGATGCTACCGATCCGACCAGATTTCTAAATCGGACTCCCAGATACTACATAAGTACCCCCCCCTCCCCCAAAAAAAAAAGAATACAGTAATACAATTAACCACTCGCCTTGTGTGGTCCCATCAGATTTGACCACACCAGGCTGGGCTTTCCCGAACACATCAGATGCAACCAGTCAGAAAGCTCAGTGTGTGGCTGAATCTCTATCACAGACCTCATGGTCCCTCTGTGCCTCCCTTGTTGAAAATAGGTCAACCTCACAGCACCCTCAACGATGAATGTTCATAACAATGTTTAGTACAAAAAAATGTATTTAGATTTTATTTTTATAAAATCGTACTGGATAGGTTTTAAATATATGTTTTTAATCTAATTAAGTAAAAAGAAAACACTCAAAAATGTAGGTGCAGTTTTTGGATAAAAAATATATTAGCCAGTTAATTGGGTAATGATTAATACATACTTAAACTAAGTGACCTGAAAATGACACTAGCTTCAACTTCACACCAAGTAAAAATATTTGACTCAAATATTAGATACAGAGGACACCTCATACTGGGGGGGAAGGGGGGGGGAGAGAATATCCCAAATGCCGCTTAGCCTGATAAAAACAACCGGATATCATGATTAACGAACCCATCGGATAAAAAGCAGTCTTGAGGCCCTCAAAACCTTGTGCGAATTGGGTCAATTTCATCCGATTAGCAACGGATTGGGCTAAATTACATGTATTTCACATCCAAAGTGACCCGATGCACGTTCCCATGCACATCCTGTCGGTGTCCTAACATGCTGCACATAAGTTAAATCATGTGTGCAGCCATCAGGGGTACATTGTGGGTGCTTTTTAGCAACCGACTTCCCCGGAAATACCCTTAACAGCTACCCAGTTGTTATTTTACATGCATTTATTGCATGTAAAAAATGGCACATCAAGTGCCAAATCAGATGTCCGGGTACCTGCTGGGAAGTTAAAAAGAAATTGTGCCCCACTTGCTCTTCAGACAAGTTGGACACTTGGGGGCATTTACATGACAAGGAGAACACTGGAAATAAGAATAAAGAATCAATCAGAACTTTGCTGCTAACAAGACTTTCAATTTCCCCAATTCCACCCCCTTTCGATTTGGCCTTTGCAGATCAATTGTGAAATAGAATGGAAAGCACTTTTGCATTCAATATCGATTTCGATGTGCATTCAAGGCACAGTGTACACATTCAATTCAAGATTTCCTTTGCCTGCACAGTCTATTTTTGTTTTCGATATAGAGAAAACGGGAGTATGCATCGAATCAGATGCGGATCGAAAGTGTCTTAAAAACCATTTGATTTTAATTAGATTTTGCTTCCATAAGCAAAATCTAATAAAAAACCTGTCAAAATGGAAGCTTGTGTACACCCCTTAAAGATGGCCACATACAGTTATGGCTGTAGGTAGACAATTTTCCTTCAGCTGAACCTAGGCACCCAGCTCTCAAGGCAGCCGCAATGCAAGCTTAACCACATCTCTTCCAAACCTTCTGTTTTATGCTCACTTCTATCCCTTTTCTTGTAAGACTGTGCAAGACATATAAACTTATTATTCCAACTGACCTGGCTGGTACATGCACTCCACAGGTACACACAGGTCCCTAATCCGACACTCAGTACATTGAGAGAAGACCAGTCCACTAAATTTAGGTAAAAATCATCTTGCAGCTCTGGAGCATCAAGTACTTTGAATGGGATTTTGGAAATCTTACGAGTGGGCTTTCGTGGAGACCGCAATAGCTTTTGACTGTGTGGAAACAGAGAAAGAAATGTTAAAGCATGCCATATTTGTTGAAATACCTATATGAATAAGAAAAGATCCTCACCTTTTGTTACTGACAGGTGATAAAGAATATGGAGACACTTCATTTCCATCATCAGGGCTTGATCGCTTGGAACTTAAGGAATACTATTTAAAAAAATAAAAAATAGATGGTAACACCATATTGAAGTAAGTTTCACAGATATTACCAATTATAACAATTTTAGGAACAGTTATAAATTGATATGTAATGTCCATTAAAGATGCTCTTGTATTCACAATTTAAAAGTGTGTTACCGTGAAGAGAGATTTTTTTTCTGGTGTAGATGGTTGAAGGCGTCGGTCCTCGGTTTGTGGGTCCTGAACCTTTTCAATTCCAGCCCCTAATAATTCATTCTTGAGCAAAGCGGAATATGCCAAGCCATCTAAAAAAAATATTTGAAATAAGATGGGTTTCCAACACCTACTGCATGTGGATAAATAGACACCAAAACAGAAAAAAGGGTACTCTTTACCTAGAAGGGCGCCCATCGCGGGCATCGCATGCACTAAAAAATCGCATGCGATGCGACCGAAGCGATGCCCGCGATTTGCCATAAGGAACAATGTTAAAATGTCCCAATTGACCCAATTTTCCTGTTCAAAGTCTCAATTGACATAGGTGCCACGGGAGCGCACACCTCAAAGCACAGAATGTACAGCCCGGCATCGCAGCGTGTATGGGCTGCTTTAAGACTCATATGAAGTAAGACTATGAATATCAGCCAGCCACACCACAAACCCAAATCCATTTCAAGTTGTTTTGTATTAAATAAACACAATACAGTTGTATATACAGCGGTTTCTAAACAAAAATCACTAAGGTATCAAAATTAAAGGTGCGCATAGACGGTCAGTTCCCGGACCGTCCGTTCTGTACTATGTGATGCGCACTCCCGCGCATCTCATCGTACGGTACAAAAAGTATGTGCTGCACATACTTTTTGTACTAGCTGTTCATCGCATCTCATGCACACAGCATGCACAAGGCATGCGATGCGTACTATTTAAGTCCTGAACGGATCTGTTAAATGGACCGTGTATGGGCACCTTAAGTGGGATGGATTGTAGGAATAAAAATATCTTATTTGTAAGGATATTTTTCAAATAGCTGTCAGAATACAGACAGCAGCATCACAACAAAACAATAGAATTGATAACATCCCTCTACTTAACCACTTCAGTGGTACTCATGTGTAATTTCCGGGCTGAGCAGTAATGTTCAAGTCGGCAAACCCGGAAGTTCTCCAATGCTATACTCTGCACCAGACATATCCAAACTACGGCCCTCCAGCTGTTGTTAAACTACAAGTCCCATCATGCCTTGCCACAGTTTTCTTATTAGGGAAAGCTAAAACTATGGCAAGGCATGCTGTGAGGTCTAGTTTCACAACAGCTAGAGGGACAAACTTTGGACATGACTGCTTTGCACTAATCTCCTGATTGAGTTTGTTGTCAGGAGACCTCATGAATGAGCTTATTGTGCCATCTTGTGGCTTTCAACAGTATTACACAGTATGCACCATTATTATAGCTGAAAGTATCAGTATGAAGTAGCTAAATGTAATCATGTACCACCGCCAGAAGGTCGGTGCAATACAAAGTATCCAGTGTAATATATTAATTTATTAATTAACAGTTTATTATATAGCGCATACATATTCCGCAGCGCTTCACAGAGTAGTTGAACATTCACATCAGTCCCTGCCCCAGTGGAGCTTACACTCTATATTGCCTACCACATGTACGCACACACAGATATTCTAGGGGTAATTTGGAACCAATTAGCCTACCAGTATGTTTTTGGATTGTGGGAGGAAACCGGAGTACCCGGAGTAAACTCACGCAAACACGGGGAGAATATACAAACTCAATACAGATAGGGCCATGGTGGGAATCGAACCCATGACCTCAGTGCTGTGAGGCAGTAATGCTAACCATTACACTCATTGTAAGATGAGTTTTCAGGATCAACTCGTCATTTAAAAAAAACGCCCTGGGAAGGGTGACATGGTAATAAAAACCCGCCACTGAAGGGGTTAATCCTTAATTAATTGAGGAAGTCGTCGTTAAGCGCCTATGCAAAAATCAAGATAGAAATTTCCAGGGCCAGATAGCTTACACCAGGGGTGGGGAACCTTTTTTCTACCAAGGGCCATTTGGATATTCAGAAAATCCTTCGGGGGCCACACAGGCAGCGGCATATACATTTTGGCATTATACACACAGGCAGCGGCATATACATGTGGCCATTATACACACAGGCAAAGGCATAACATATGGGCATTATTATTCACACGGCCACCGGTATATACATGCAGCAGTATATACATGCGGACATACACATAACTGTTCTGCCCACCACTGCAGAGACACCACAGAGCTGGCTAATTAATGCACAGCAGTGTGAGGGTGATCTTGATGAGAGATAGGGGTTATTTATTTATTCATAAAAGGTGACAGTGTGGAGGAAGGGGGGGGTGTCACATTCAAACAGGTTTACGTGGTTAGGATTATGCAGCACTGGGGAAGAGAGGTTGGCATGAGTGAGGCTGCAGGTCACTGGGCTGTCAGGTGAGAGGAGCGGCGCAAGAGGCAGCAAGGGACCATGATGAGCCGGGAGCAGCAGGGAAAGGAGCCCCCATGGCCTAGAATGCAGCTTCCCCCGTCCCTCTGAGGTGGCCCTTAATGCCGTCCCCCATTTACCTTTATTTCTTAAATAAGGTTTCAGCCCGGCTGTTGGAGATGGAAGAGTTGATGCGTTGGTCCGCCTGCACGGCGAGATAAGGGGGGACAGAGTGATGGCGGCTGCTGCTCTCGCAATGCTCCCGACTATGCAGTGCACGAGAGCTTCTAAGTCCCTACCGCCTGCAGTGACTGGCGGTCGCGTCACCTCCAAAGATCTCCCCCTTATCTCGCCGGACAGGCGGGCGGCCGGTGCATCACCTCCAACTTGTATTGCAGGAGGGTAAGTGGGACATTTTCTCCACCCAATACACTTGCCTGTATGCTAAAATGGACTTCATCAGTAACTGTAGTTAAGGCCCATACATACAGTGTGTATGGCCTGGCGGTGAGCGCTGCTGCACGCTCCTGCAACATCGCCGGGAAAGCCGTTCATCTGCTGGTTATACCAGCAGATGAGCGGCTTTCAGGAAGGCTTTGCATAGCGCTACTCTATGCAACACCGTCCCCCCCACCCTCCATCGGCGCCGGGTAGGGGAAAAGCCGCTCAGTGTGTATGCACTGAGCTGCTTTCCCCGCAGCGATGATTGTCATCATCGCTTCCCATACACACTGGGCATAGTCGTGTATGGACCTTTAGAGTATCTTGTCTTCAAGAAAAAAAGCCCCTATGCTGAAGGCTGTTGAAGTAGAAGTTACATGAAGGTCATTTTGCTGGGAAAGTGTTTGGTTGTGTTTTGAAAATTGAGAAAGAACCAGAATTTAATTTCCTTGGGTCAGTGCGTTCTCTAGTCATTCTGCAGCAATGCCAAAAACTTTTTTTGATCAGAAGATCATCTAAGTAATGGAGAACCATCCCACCTTTAGTACTCAGAAGGAGCCACCAAAAGTGTAATGGTGTTTGCAAATACTCTTGGCATTACGGCCAAGACCAAAACTGAAAATGACAGGAATGATCAGCAATTCTGATGGGGTCTCAAATTGAATGTTTAGCTACTCAAGCCTGCATACCTCTATGCAAACCTCCATGGTAAGCAAAAAACTGAATACTGAAAGACTGACTATACCCTATCCAGTTGGAAAAGAAGAAAAGTTGGAAAAGAAAGGAGAGAAACTTAGGACTCTACGGTCTATGGCAGGGGTGGCCAAACCTGTCCTCAAGATCTACCAACAGTTCATGTTTTCCAGGCAACCTGTGGATCTATAGTAGGAATGAATACAGCAGGTTTGAAAATGTGACAGTTAGTAATGACTACAGCTGTGCAGCAGCTAGGTAACCTGGAAAACGTGGACCGTTGGTAGATCTCGAGGACCGGTTTGGCCAACCCTGTTCTATGGCATTGTCAGGAAGAAAGGAATTATTTACACCTGGCTTGAAATTATTTTACTCCCCAAATTAAACACCCCCAATACACTACACCGAAGCATTGCATGCAGCCTCGCACATGACACCTCAGCAATTGCCCTTCGAGGAGCCTCCATATACGGTCCTTTTGCATATGATGTATCGTATGGGATGCAATTCATGACTGCGGGATAAGACAAATCCTTGTGACAGCAATGTTGATCTCCAGATCCTATTCACACGTGAACATGCATCGGAATCAGAGTTAAGCCACATAAGATATGGCACTTTACACATATTTTCAATATACTTTATACCCATGACATCCAGTACCCCTAATTTGGATGCTAGAGAAAAAAAAGATACACGTTCTTAGAAAAACATGTATATATTCCATTTTCCTCATGTATTGCTCAGTATTTGGATCCTTTCTTTAAAAACAGAAAAAAAATGTATATACTGATTGATCAATTTAGAAAATAAATGCATGCCCTACGCACACACGGGTTGAAGCTAACATATATAAATTGCATTTTCTGCGCTTTATTACAAAAATAATAGGGATAACCTCACCTTTGCCACTATCAGAAGTGGCATCTTTGGCTTTCCTGTTCTGACTTGGGGATTTCTCATTTTCCTATGATAAAAATAAAAAGTATTTAATGTACCATAAAAAAAAAAAAATGTATACAAAGTAGGTACTGGTCTGTGAAATACTTTACTGTACATAATTTGAGCAAGACAGACAAATATTATCCCTTGCAGACATAGAAAGGTTATTTAGCTCTAAACATTGCCCAACAACCTTTTTCTAATCTGAAACACTTTGTTGAAACTGGGCAGAATTGGCGTGCAAGTACCATTTATTTGCCATGACAGTTGAAAAAATAATGAGCAGGTCGAAAAAACATATTGGTCACATACTGTAGGAATCAATTTTTTTTGTTGAATTCCACCGTGTTTTGTTGAAGACCATATTTTTAATATTAGTCTTCAAATTTCTAGAATATATATATATATATATATATATATATATATATATATATATATATATATATATATATATATATATATATATATATATATATATACACACACACACACAGGTTGAGTATCCCGTATCCGAATATCCGTTATCCGAATTATTCCGAAAACCATACATTCCAGAAAGTGAAAAAAATATATATTTTTTTTGCTAAAACTCACTGGGGACATTTGTAACAGCACTACTGAGGGAATGATATGTAACTGCCATTATATATGTACAAAAAATGATTGCTTGGCATTCAAATTCAATATCTGAGATAGTACACAAATTTTGTTTCATGTTTTGAAACCTTGTTTTTTGAATAAATAAAATATATTGGTGTGCATTTCATGTGTTTGCTGTGTATATAAATGCAAGATACTTCAAAATACATCATTGAAATATTAAAATATTCCAAAATACGGAATAATCCGTTATCCAAAATTCTCCTGGTCCCGAGCATTTTGGATACGGGATACTCAACATGTATGTATGTATGTATGTATGTATGTATGTATGTATGTATGTATGTATGTATGTATGTATGTATGTATGTATGTATGTATATATATATATATATATATATATATATATATATATATATATATATATATATATATATATATACACATACACATATATATACATACACATACACATACACACATACATACACACATACATATATACACACACACACACACACACACACAAGAACGAGTTAGGTCCGGCACATCCACACATCCAGCAAATTCACCGCGGGTGCTCGCACAGCACAAAAGGCATATGTAGAAGAAAGGCATATGTAGAAGAAAGGAGATGCAGCACTCCAGCGTAAGTATATATATATATATATATATATATATATATATATATTTTTATATATATATATATATATATATATATATATATATATATATATATATATATATATATATATATATATATATATATATATATATATATATATATATATATATATATATATATAGAGGAGGAGGAAGGAGGCGGCACTCGACAGGCTTGTATAAATGGAGTCCTTTAATCCTACAGTATCGGGGTTACCCCCCGTCGTCAGGGATGGACAGCATACACACAAAAAACATATATCCAGAAAGGCTTTATATACCCACCAAATCCCACACCCTATCCCGCCCACCAATCCCATTAAAAACAAATCAGGCTCACCTGCTGGACATGGGAGCGTCCTACACAGTCAGGCAGGACCGGAAATGTCCACCCGACAGTAGGCGTCCCTCCGGTCCAGCTGACCACTCAGAAAGTCAGTTCCGCCTCAACGCGCGTCTGAGTGAACGCTCCGCTGTAAACAGAAGTGGACGGACGGAAAACTAGGTTGCTACACCCTATTTCCGCCAACCACAATCCGCTCAGCATGTAGCGCCACACACAAGATGGCGCGCGGGAGCTGGGAATGACGTATGAGCTGGTCTGGGCCTGATTTGTTGCCTAGGCAACATGTAAATACATATAAATACGAAGAAAACATTCATGTAAAAAAAAGGGGATGTAACTAGCGATTGCTGTCTACAGCGATAGAATAACTAGTAGCTGTAATAATCACCTGATATTCAAACTGGGTACAATGAATGCAGGTCGCACAACATAGTGTGCACTGAACAAATAGAATCGCAAAAAACCCCAACAATTGTAAGTGACAAACATATCACAAAAACTCAAATAACCCAAAACGGGTAGGGAAATGAAAAATAAAAAATAAAAAGAAAAAGAAAGGGAACTGTTTATTCCGGGTGATCAGGTGCTCTTTTTTTCTTTTTATCTTTTCTTCAAAAGACAACCAAGGAATAAAGGGCAGGTCATGACAAATTCATCACATATTAAAATAAACAATTAAAGAAAAGAAAAGAAATGAAAAGAAATGAAATAAGGCCCTAAAGAAAATACCGATAGAAGAAACAGGTGTGCATTCACAAAAAGCACTGCAGCCCCAGGGTCTCATTTAAGCCACCAGGGGCCAAAGTGCCAAGTGTGAAAATCCACCTACTTTCACGCTGCAGCAACTGTTTATTTCTATTGCCCCCCCTAAGGTTTTTAGGGATATGGTCAATAATTATTGAACGTACCTCATTGACCGTGTGATGAAAGGCTAAACAATGTCGGGCAAGGGGTTGGTCACTATGTCCCGTATGACCAGCCTGATAAATGGCTGTCCTATGTAGGGCCATGCGCTCTTTGAATTGGCGCTGGGTCTTCCCCACATAGGACAGCCCACAAGGGCATGTAAGCAAATAAATAACATAAGTTGTGCTGCATGTGAGAGGATGGTTAATGGTGAATGTTTTTTTAGTGTGCGGATGCACAAATTTGTCACCAATGTCCATAGTTCTACATGTGGTGCATCCCAGGCATCTAAAGCACCCATTTTTCCTAGTTAAAAAATTTGAGGGGACTTTTTTATCCCACCCAGTAATGTCCAATTTAACCAAACAGTCCTTTAAGTTGGACTGTCTTGAATAACTGGGCATGAGATGTGATTTGTATAGGAGGGGGAGATCAGGATCAGAAGCCACCATCGGCCACCACTGTTTGGCTCTCATGGTGGTATGTTTGCTATCACAGGAGAAGCGATTGACCCATGGGATCCTGTTACCTAACTGAGTGTTAGTAGTGGATGGTTTGGGCCGTAGGGTAATGTCCCTGGGTGTCTCCAACACCCGTTGTCTAATGGGCACTAATGCTGGTCTTGGATAACCACGTTGGACAAATTTATCCACCATGGTGTCCAAAGCCCTGGGTACCTGGGACTCGTCCGACGTGATCCGGCGCACCTGCAGAAGTTGCGAGTACGGCAGACCACGCCGCAAAGGTAATGGATGAGAACTATTGTGTCTTAAAATGGTGTTCCTATCGGTGCTCTTAGTATAAAGGGCTGTGATCAAATGCCCATCTCTAAGGCTAATATCGACGTCCAAAAATTGGACATTAGTAGTATCAATATGAGAAGTAAATTGGATGACGCTGCCACTATTGTTATGGTTTTTTAGAAGATGTTCCAGGTCAGAAGGATGTTTAGACCAGAAGATCAAAAGATCGTCAATATAACGATAGTACAATACCACTCCTTCTCTGTGACGGTTACCCTCAAAAAATAGGTCAAGCTCAATCCCATGCATATAAGTATTGGCGTAGGCCGGGGCCACCGCCGACCCCATGGCCACGCCCAGCTGCTGGATGTAAAATTTCCCATTATATAAAAAATAGTTCCTGGTCAATACCAGGGACAATAAGGCAATAAACAGCTCTATGGGAGGACCGTTATAGAGAGGGTTATTAGTTAACAGCCGTCTGACCGCCTCCACACCTGCACCATGTGGGATGCAGGTGTAGAGGCTAGTCACATCAGCCGTACACAGACAAGTGATGAGGGAAAGATCTTGTATACAATGCAGGTCCCTCAAAAACACCAGCAAAGAGGAAGTGTCCTTTAAGTAACCAGGTAGACCCTGGACACAAGGGTTCAACCAGCAGTCCAGGAACACAGAAATAGGGTGAAATAGGGATCCCCTGGCCGACACAATAGGCCGACCAGGCGGATCCCTAAGTCCCTTGTGGATCTTAGGTATACAGTAAAACAGGGGAGTCACTGGAAAATCCACTGTTAAAGCCTGTTTCAGTTCCGGAAGAATATCACCTTCCCGTACTGCTTTATTGAGAAGGGAATCTAGTTCAACTTTAAACCCCCAAGTGGGGTCTTTGTCCAAAAGCCCATAAGTGTTGGTGTCACTTAATAGGCGGTCACACTCTCTGCGGTAGTCCCCCACATCGAGTACCACCACTCCACCGCCTTTATCTGCCCCACGTATAATTATGTCCTTTCGGGCTGACAGAGCATCCAAGGCCACCTTCTCTGCTTTGGTGAGGTTATAATGTATTGCGACCCCTGGTGTCTGTAGATGTTCTACTTGCTGTTCCATAAGGCGGGTGAAAGTTTTAATGGTTGGGCTGTTTGAGATTGGATCAAATTTCGACCTGGGAGCTAATTTCTTAAGTTTAGGAGGAATAGTAGAGATGGGTGAGGCTGTGTCCTTGCTAGGGGGCTGTTTTCCAAAGTGGTCCTTCAGGCGTAATGACCTATTCAGCCTGAAGGTGTCCACCTTCCACTGGAATGGGTCCCCTCGACGGGTAGGAACCAACCCTTTGGTTGAGCGCCCATCTTTAGCCTCAAAGTTACATCTGTAAACGGCGTAACCATTGTTCGAAACAAAAAAAAAAAAAAATCAAATATGTAAAAAATTTTTACTTGTGCGCACCAAAGTGTATCTTTCCTGTTCATGTCACAGGATAAAGAGTGGGAGGGGAGTGCGGGAAAGATACTGCATATTTGCTATGGAAGTCGAGTTACACACACGCCATTTTAGGATAGTATGGCCGCCATTTTGGTTCGCAGAGTTGCGCAAATAAAGTTTCCATACCCGAGTATGTGTGACAAAGTGGACCAAAAGAGTAGCCATACTATCACACATAAATTCATAAATACACACTGACACTAAGTAAAATATAGTTAAAGGTTTAGAACGCCACACATAGCTTAGTTAGCCCTGCATACATCTGTCTGTATCGTGTTTAGTATCGTTCCGTTCTATTCATTGTGCGAAGTATTCCGGTCATTGCGAATATTCCGCAATATACACGGCTCAACAGTTATGGACATAATCCATATTCCAGGGACAGTTTCTGCTGAAAGTAATGTAACAAAGAAATCCAGATGAAACCAGTTCTTATCACTGCTGACGCCGAAACCACCGAACAAAGGACTCAGTTCACTCCCCTGGACCTAGCCAAACCAGGTGTATCAGCTTAACCCCCAATCACAGCTGACCTGACATTCGACCCCTGACCAATGAGAACGGCCTTTGACCTCCCCTTTCTGACCCTATAAGATAGGCAACCCAGAGCAGCCAAAGTCTCTTCGGCACATCCACTTTTCCCTGACCTGACCACCGGACTATAGTTCATCCCTGAACGATAGTGAGCTCTGACCGGACTACACTTCGCATATTTGATGAGAACGGTATCGGTTGCATTAACGGTATTTATCCTTATTGTATTGATTGGCTGATTGTGTCTTGTATCTGTTTTTCTTTCCCCTTAGCAGAGTCTGTTTAGCATTCATTGTTAGTATATTGTATTACTTGTTATACCTGTTTATTCTTATTTCTGTAACCCCCTTTTGTCCATTAGGGACTCAAATACAACCTTTTTACGGAGTTCTTATCTCCTTAATTCTATACAGTGGTCGTGTCTGTTTATTCGCATAATAGCGATTAGGTATATTACGGACACTGTCCATTAAGGTATATTCGCAGATTAGAGACAAAGTACTGCGAAGGAATCTCTGATTAAGGTATTGGTTCTTGGTATACATAATACAATAAAAGGTACGCTACGCTGCGCTGCGCTACGCTTTGTACGCACGTAGTTAGGTATAAAGGGTACGTTGGTTGCGGACTTATTACGTAACCAGCGCTTTTCACTTATTGTCTCTCTGGTCATATTTAATCGCCATTAACAATTGGGGGCACGTCCGTCCGCTCCACATTCCAGAACTCAGTACCAGGCGTGCGACCCGACCTATACCAGCAAAAGGGTGGAAGTATTTATTTGTTTCCATTGCTGGATAGGCCGAGTCCGCGGCGGTGCGGAGTTCGGGAAGTGCTAGCGCTGAACCCGGTGTACAATAAGTGAAAGCCACGTGTTTTAAAGCATATCATACCTAAGTGTTTAGTAAACTGTACTTCTGCCTGCCACAAGTAGTTTAACGGGGTATAGTGTCTTGGGTTGCTTGTTTATTATAGTATATGTACCACGTGCGATAAGGTTCGCACACGTGGAGTCTGTGTTTATTATAGTACATAGAGGATCCCCTCTGTGCAAAACTATAACTTTTTGTTAGTTACTGCAAAACCAGGGACTCAGCCACGTGGCGACAAGCCCTGGGCCTTTTTGCAGTAACGTAAAGCGTCTATTGTGTATTACGCAAGGTGCGCGCGCACGGGCCCATATCGGGAAATTTTCGCATCTTTGTACGTGATTTACGGATTAAGTGCGGGATTTATTTCGCATCTTGATACGTAACTTTCGGACGGAGTTAAGGGATTTATTCCACATTTAGGCGCAATTACTGCGTATAGCGAAACCCGAGCACAGCCTTGCAAATACACTATAGAACACGTGGGTGGCCGATTCATCGGCGGCCTGTGAACAGTGCATGTACACACGTGGCTGTTCATTGGTACTGCACATGCAGCACACATAGGAACTCAAAGGTGAACAGTATTTAACCACTAGCTTTATTTAAACAGTATAGCAATATAATGCGAATGAGGCGGTGATTAATAAAAGAAAATAAGTTTTTTTCTTTTTGTTCATTTTTTTAAAAACAAGCAACTCAAGCATTATTTTAATAGATTCCTATAGAGTGTTATAAGGGATTTATACCTGCATAAGTATCCAGTGAAAAGCTACCAACTTGGGAAGATTTTCTGTACAGAAATATTTCAAATATATGCATAAGACCAAGGTGTAACCAGCGCCCAGTGTGAAAAATAACTGAGGCGAACGGGTGTGTGACGACACGACTCAAGCGCAGTGTAAGATAAGTAATAACCCACCGATATCTATTAAGCTGTGAACGTTTATTCCTGTAACTATGGGTAATAACGGGTCACGCTGTGATAACGTGCATGTTAGGGAGGAAGCAAGCCGGCCAAAAGGATCGGCTGCTTTTATTATGTGCAGGAAGCACGGTGAACTCGCAGTTGTTTACCAAAATAAATGGAGAAAAATGACACAAGGCAGCAAGTTAGAATTTCCCAGTGTTGGTAGCTTCGATCCGGAAATCTTATCGGCAGTAAAAGATGAAATATGCCTACTCTCCAGTCGTAAGGAGAGAGTGAAGCATATAGATATTCTTAAATTGTGGCAGAAGGAAGGACAGGAACAATGGGGAAGCAGAGGTTTGGCAATACCTGACGCAATCAGCCACAATATAAATGCAACCGCTGCCACAATAGAAACAGCTCCCCCACCCCCATATGTGCCGAAGGGGATAATGACTCATAAGAAAAGTATAAGTAATAATGTATCCGTTGCTAACCTGTACCCTGTCTTATCCCCTTACAAGGAAGCCCGAGAGGAAAACGAGCAGCTGTTGGCACTGGCCGTCTCTCATGCAATTAATATGATTGAGGGAAAAGCTCAACCCGCTGTTGAGGCCCCAGCACAGGAGGAGGAGACGGCTGATGCCAACAGCATAGTATTGGACTCAGGTAATGATGCACCACACAGCACAGACACAATTGACTCCCAAGCAGGTCCCAGTAATGCGAATGTGGTACAAACATACCCTGTACGCACACTGGAGGTTCCCTATGGTAAGGCAGACAGAGAGGGTGTGATACCTACCAGAAAGATGACCATGCTAAACCCATGGACACGGTTAGAGCTGCGGTCCATCATTACAGATTTCCCTGATCCTAGGAAAGATCTGGCAGTGTGCCGGAAATTTGTAAGGGATCTGGGAAACTCTGATGAGCCCACCAACAAGGATTGGAGAATCATGTTGAGGGCCTGTCTCCCCACTCACATTGACATCCCGAAATTCATTCAGGATAGTGGATTGAAAGTGGACAAGGAGATAAATGATGAGATCAACCAGGAGAATATACGCCTGATTAACTTACAGTTAGGAGTGTATTTTCCTGCAGCAGTAGAATATAGCAAGATTTTCACCATCAAACAGAAAGATGGCGAAACTGCTGCTGATTATTTTACAAAGGCTTTACTGGAGGTATCAAAGTACACTGGTGTCTCCGAGCCTAAGGACGACCCCCACCTGAGGAAGATGATTGTCTCTGTGCTGGTGGAAGGGCTTAGGGAAAACCTGAGAGCCAGAGTCCAAACTTCTTTTCCAAATTGGCGTGGAATGACAGTGGATGCCCTACGGGAATCTGCTGTGGACCACGACCGCAACATTAAGAAGCACAGGGAACTGCAAACTGACAAACTGATGATGGTTAGCATCCAGGCCCTTTCTAATGCCCCAAACAAAGCTGCATACCAACAACGAAACACCAGGGACACAGGTAGAAAGCCAACTATCTGTTACAACTGCAATAGGGAAGGTCATTACTCAGCTCATTGTAGGGCAGGAAACCCCAGGAGTTACCAAACACATAAGCGAGAATGGGAATCTCACAGAGGTGAGACACGGAGATACCCAGCCCCTAGACAATGGGAGGAGACAGACAGGTCACGCAACATGCCTCCTCCCCATCTGATGGCTGACACTGTGCTAAGGGCAACGCAGGTCAGACAATAGGAAACAGGTCACACCTGTATCCTACAGCCAGTTAGATTAACTCAACACCTTAGAGAGGAACCTCAGGTGAAGGTTGATATAGCTGGAGTAAGGCAAACCTTTTTGGTTGATACAGGGGCGGCCAGATCTGTTCTCAACACTCCTCTTCACTTGGGTTTCACTAACCAATCAGTAGCGGCAATTGGGGTAACAGGAAAAATACAACATTACCCACTGACGAAACCAGCAGAGGTTACAATCGGGCCTTTGCATACCAAACATTCTTTCCTGTTGGCTGCAGCGGCCCCGACTAACCTTCTGGGTAGAGATTTACTATGCAAAATGGGATGTGTCATCTATTGCACCCCCGATGGGGTATTCCTGGACACTCCTAAAAATCTTACACAAGAAGTGCAAGATATGCTGGACAGTCCTCAGAGGCTAATGTTGTGTTCCACTGTTGTAGAATCAAATCCATCTAGGGTAGCTGAAATTACAGCACAAATACCGGGTTCCCTTTGGACTAAAGATGGACAGGATGCTGGGCTAATGGCAAATGTAGCTCCAGTAGAAATCCGCTTAAAAGAAGGCAGGATAGCCCCAAAAATACCGCAGTACCCTTTAAAACCTGAAGTTGAGCTAGGTGTATTCCCAGTGATCCAACGATTGCTCCAACAGGAAATCCTAGTTAGAACTTCCAGCACGGCCAATAGTCCCATCTTTCCTGTGAAAAAGAGCAGGGGGAGGGGCTACAGACTAGTGCAGGATTTAAGAGGGGTAAACAAAGTAGTTGAGAGCCAATTCCCCGTAGTGCCAAACCCAGCTGTCATCCTAATGCAAATCCCACCTCACTGTACTCATTTCACAGTCATTGATTTGTGTTCAGCGTTCTTCTCCGTCCCTTTGCACCCTGACAGCCAGTATCTGTTCGCCTTTACTTACAGAGGAGTACAGTATACCTGGACACGACTCCCCCAAGGATTCATAGACAGCCCCAGCATCTTCTCCCAGGCCTTGCATGATTGTTTACAATCCTTTCAACCCATGAGTGGTTCGATACTGATACAATATGTTGATGACTTATTGTTGTGTTCTGAGTCACTGGAGTCATCAGTGGATGACACTAGACAGCTACTGATGCATCTCTCAGAGACAGGACATAAAGTATCAAAGGATAAGCTGCAATTATGCCAGACCAGGGTTAAGTATCTGGGCCACTGCCTTACCCAAGGGCTGAGACACCTCACCGACGACAGAATCCAAGCGATTCAGAACATGGTACTGCCACAGACCCAGCATCAGATCCGTACGTTCCTAGGCATGTGTGGATACTGTCGCAATTGGATCCCAGGATTCTCTATTCTGGCATTACCACTACAAGAGATGGTTTCCTCAACTAAGCCAGATCGGGTCTCTCATACTGAGGAATCTGAGCTGGCTTTCGAGGAACTAAAGGTGAGCCTAACAAAGGCCCCAGCACTGGGAATGCCAGATTCTGGGAAACCCTTCGAACTGTACGGAACTGAATCAGGTGGGTGTGCGGCAGGAGTACTTGTACAAATACATGGTGATGCCAACCGACCAATAGCGTACTACAGTGGCCAGCTGGACACAGTAGCACGCTCACTCCCAACTTGCTTACGAAGTGTGGCTGCAATAGCACAACTAGTAAGTAAGAGTGAGGACGTAGTGTTGGGACACGATTTAACTGTTCATGCTCCCCATGCTGTCTCTGCCCTCCTAAATTCTGCCCAAACATGTCATGTGTCCTCAGCACGGTTCACTAAGTGGGAACTGGCGCTGATGGCCCCAGTAAATATTACCATCAAAAGATGCAACACACTAAACCCAGCCACATTCCTTCCTCATGTGCCCTCCAAGGCACAAAGGGTGGAGGGTGATGGGAATGTTGCTGAATATGGTAAAGCAGAGTTTAGTGAGGGTGAGGACAAACATGATTGCATGACCTACCTGAATCAGACCTTCACAGCACGTCCTGACATAAGCGACAGCCCATTAAGTGAGGTAGACATAACCTTATTCACAGATGGTAGCTGTCATAGACAGACGGACACGGGAGAGCTGTGCACAGGCTACGCAGTAGTAGATGGAGAAGGTATTGTGGAAGCTGAACCCTTGGGACCACCTCACTCAGCACAAGTAGCGGAACTGGTGGCACTGACCAGAGCATGTGAACTGGCCCAAGGAAAATCAGTCAACATATATACCGACTCCAGATATGCTTTCGGAGTAGTCCATGATTTTGGAGCCCTATGGCACCTCCGAAATTTCATGACGGCGGCTGGCACACCAGTGGCGTATGCGACATATATTAGGAGACTTCTGGGAGCTATTCAGCTTCCAGACAGAGTGGCTGTTATCAAGTGCAAAGCTCACACATCAGAGAAGGACCCGGTGTCACTTGGTAACAGCCGCGCTGATGAGGCAGCGAAAAGGGCCGCATGCCCTGTAAATATTTTCACCCATCCCACCAACCTTTGTACACTGAACATGGTATCCACATCCAAACTGATAGACATGCAGAATTTGTGTTCCCCACAGGAAAGAGCAGTATGGAAGTCGAAGGGATGTGGCCAAGAGTCTACCGGACTTTGGAGAGATGCACACGGGAAACCAGTGGCCCCCAGGGCATACCTTCCTAGTCTAGCCGAGGCGGCCCATGGGCTGACACATCTTGGGAAGGAAGGTATGTGCAAGCTGGTAAAGGCCTACTGGTGTGCACCAGGGTTCGCTTCTCAAGCAGGTAGAGTGGCAATGTCATGCCTCACCTGTTTGAGGAAGAACGTTGGAAAAGCCATCCCAACAGAGCCATCCCACATCCCTCCTACAGAAGGCCCTTTCCAGGTAATACAAATCGACTTCATACAGTTGCCACCCTGTAGAAATTTGAAATATGTATTAGTTTGTGTTGACATGTTTTCCAGCTGGGTGGAGGCTTTCCCCGCTGCCTCCAACACTGCTACCTTTACAGCAAAGAAAATATGTCAGGAGTTTGTCTGTAGGTATGGTATCCCAAAGGTCATTGAGAGTGACAGAGGCACTCATTTCACAGGAGAGGTCTTCCAAATCATGTGTAAACTCCTGGGGATTAATAGTAAACTTCATACTCCATATCGTCCCCAGGCGAGCGCCAAAGTTGAGAGAATGAATGGTACTATTAAGAACAAATTGGGTAAAGTTATGGCTGAAACAGGGTTGTTATGGCCAGAGGCACTGCCTATTGTGCTGTATAGCATTAGGACCACTCCCAGGACTCCGCTCAACTTGTCTCCCTTCGAGATATTGTTTGGTCGGCAGCCACACATCATGATAGACCCACAGGATGATCTCAAATGTAACAATGAGCTAACTGTACAGTATATCCTAAAGCTAAACAAACAGCTAAGGGAGCAACAAAAGCAGCTGAAGTTACTGAACCCTGATATGCCTGCCGAGAATTGTCATAATCTCAAACCAGGAGACTTTGTTATGATCCGAAATTTTTTACGCTCAGGTTGTTTGATAGACCGTTGGGAAGGACCGTACCAAGTTTTGTTGACCAGCACTACATCAATTAAAGTCGCAGAGAGAGAGACTTGGATACATTCGTCCCACTGCAAGAAAGCCAGTAACCCAGAGTCCCAGTGTGCAGAGAGCGAGAGAGAAGAAGTGTCGCTAGAAGCATTGTTTCGGGAACACTGAGAAGCAGCCAAGGTCGAGCAACCTGAGCGAACAAAGGTCCCAGAGCAGAGAAAAATAAAAGTCTCCTGGGTAGAGATGATGGAAGGACTCCAAGCAACAGGTTCACAGTTATGCATATATTTCTTTGTCTTCTTTCTGTGTTCTTTTCTTCATCCCAAGATACTCGGTGGCTGCCACATTCTAGAGCGATCAGAGCGGAGTTCTGACAGTGTAATAATGGATCCAGATATGGGTGAGGTAGAATCCCTAAACCAGCTTGAAACTTTGCCCATGACAGGAGAAGGTAAAAGGTATGAGGGAAACGTAGTTCAAGGGCTATGTGATGAGTTATTGTCTGGTGAGTACTGTGTCTGTAGATATTGTCAACCTAAAATGGAAGAAGAATGCATCCAGCGATGTCAGTCGACAAGTAAGGCAACTACAGGCCGACATCCTTTGAGTGATTACCACTCACTAGTGGGTAAGGTCTTAAACCAAACAGAATGCTGGGTGTGTTCACAAGTGTTACATAAAAGGAGTAGTGTAGGCCTAGTCCCATACCCGCTTAATATTTCAGAGATAAGCGTATTAAACAAGGGGAGGCCATTGGATAAGAGATACCTGTATACCAGGTCCCCTAGTCTTAGATTACACCCATACCAAGTGGATAAATCCCTGGTATGTATGAACTTCTCGAGTTCCAGAGCGATTGGTACTTGGGAAGTGACATGGCATAACCAGACAATAACTTACTCCCAGCGTCCAGATGGAGAGCCTATTGATAAAGAATTGTTGTTAAAAATCCGAACCAGTGGGAGACACTATAAATGTGTCTACACGGTGAAGAGAAGTAAAATGATGGCCGGCAGAGTATCAGCCGGCTACTGTAATGTAACCCTACAGCCAGAAATCTGTGAGGAACAAGTCAGGGAACAGGGGACGGGGATGTTCTTATGGATAATGTGTGACAAGATCATGAAATACTCTGTCCCTTATTTTCTCCCTGACGATGTTTATTATATTTGTGGTAGGAGGGCGTACAAATGGCTCTCCATGAACTACGTTGGAATTTGTTACCTAGGCAGAGTGTTACCTGAAGTGATGACCCTCACACATGATGAGATGGTGAGCATACACAGAGGTATACCTCCTCCTTACACTCATACCCATTATGACCAAATCCATAAAAGGGATTTAACAATCAAGAAGGAACCCCTAGCATCTGAAATGATACACGAGTCGTTCGGTATCCAACTCCTTATTGCTTTAGATATCACCCATACAGCCAGAGGAGTCAAAAATTTTAAATATATACAAGCATTAGCCAGCTTGGTAGATAACATCACTGAGATTTATGATGACACCTTTAGATACACTGGGAAAGAGTTGCAAGCATACAAAAGAGAGCTGGTCCAACATCGGATGGTGCTGAACTATCTGACAGCTATGACAGGAGGATATTGTGTCACCCTCTCTACACAGTTTGGGGTGAAATGTTGTACATATATCACCAACAATACTGAAGACCCAGAAGAAATCATCGATCATCGGATGGATGAGATTCTTCAGCTTAAATGGGAATTTAGAAGGGAACATAATATCAGCCTGACAGAAATAGGTAACAAAGTTAGTGAATGGACCTCCTGGTTGAATCCAATGCACTGGTTCTCTGGTTTAGGAGAATGGGCGCAAGGGATCATAGCTAGCATAGGAAAACTCCTTCTCTGTATCGGTGGTGCCATCATAGTCTTTGTGTTATTGTTCAAATGTTTAAAAGTGGTGACCCGGGGAAAGACAAAACGTACCGAAATCATGAGTGTAAGAACGAGAGATACAGAGGAAGACCAGGGTTTGGTATATGACCCTAGAATCGAAACCACCTCCCTTTAAAGAAACCATATTTTGTGAACGTGTATATGTTGTAACCACCCCTGTTTTTATTTTCATCCCAAAATTGTACATTATCCTTCGTGACCCTGAGTAGATTGTTCGATAAATGCGGCCCATCGTTTATCCATGATCCTGGATCGGCCGAGAGCAGATGGTTTACTCCCCTTATATGTTTAATTCATGTATCCCAATTTCTTTGTTAGGATTATGAATTTCTGTATTATCGTGTGAAATGTTTTGTATTGTAACAGTTTTATATTTACTGTTAAAGGGTGGACTATGGAAGTCGAGTTACACACACGCCATTTTAGGATAGTATGGCCGCCATTTTGGTTCGCAGAGTTGCGCAAATAAAGTTTCCATACCCGAGTATGTGTGACAAAGTGGACCAAAAGAGTAGCCATACTATCACACATAAATTCATAAATACACACTGACACTAAGTAAAATATAGTTAAAGGTTTAGAACGCCACACATAGCTTAGTTAGCCCTGCATACATCTGTCTGTATCGTGTTTAGTATCGTTCCGTTCTATTCATTGTGCGAAGTATTCCGGTCATTGCGAATATTCCGCAATATACACGGCTCAACAGTGATGGACATAATCCATATTCCAGGGACAGTTTCTGCTGAAAGTAATGTAACAAAGAAATCCAGATGAAACCAGTTCTTATCACTGCTGACGCCGAAACCACCGAACAAAGGACTCTTAAAGTTCACTCCCCTGGACCTAGCCAAACCAGGTGTATCAGCTTAACCCCCAATCACAGCTGACCTGACATTCGACCCCTGACCAATGAGAACGGCCTTTGACCTCCCCTTTCTGACCCTATAAGATAGGCGACCCAGAGCAGCCAAAGTCTCTTCGGCACATCCACTTTTCCCTGACCTGACCACCGGACTATAGTTCATCCCTGAACGATAGTGAGCTCTGACCGGACTACACTTCGCATATTTGATGAGAACGGTATCGGTTGCATTAACGGTATTTATCCTTATTGTATGGATTGGCTGATTGTGTCTTGTATCTGTTTTTCTTTCCCCTTAGCAGAGTCTGTTTAGCATTCATTGTTAGTATATTGTATTACTTGTTATACCTGTTTATTCTTATTTCTGTAACCCCCTTTTGTCCATTAGGGACTCAAATACAACCTTTTTACGGAGTTCTTATCTCCTTAATTCTATACAGTGGTCGTGTCTGTTTATTCGCATAATAGCGATTAGGTATATTACGGACACTGTCCATTAAGGTATATTCGCAGATTAGAGACAAAGTACTGCGAAGGAATCTCTGATTAAGGTATTGGTTCTTGGTATACATAATACAATAAAAGGTACGCTACGCTTTGTACGCACGTAGTTAGGTATAAAGGGTACGTTGGTTGCGGACTTATTACGTAACCAGCGCTTTTCACTTATTGTCTCTCTGGTCATATTTAATCGCCATTAACATTGCCACTTAGAATTTTCATGTGGCCTGGAAATGGCTGCGACATAGGCCAGTATTCAATGAGAAAAATTTGCCTTGTTTTATAGCGAGTTTGTGCTATTTTCGCGTTGGAAGGAGCATTTTGCTCTCCAAAAGTGAACCACCCTATTCAATGTGATATTTTCGCCGTCATTTTAAGTGATTTTCGTCGTGTCTCTCCGTGTAGCAATTCTCCATCTTTTCATGGAGAACTGGAATGTGAACTTTTAAACTAAAAGGTTTTTTTTTTTAAATTTTGGTGTCTGAAAGTCATCCTGATGAAACTCGTTAGAGCGTGGCCTGCTGACGTTCACCCTGTTCACTCGCTGTTGCCAGTGATCCCCTCGCTTCTCAGCGTCCTCGCTTCTCAGCGTCCTCGCTTCTGCCGCACTGCAAGCCAGCGTGTGGAAAGGATCGAGCCTGTGAGAGACAGTGGAATCCCCGGGTGCCCAGCTGATTTGCCGTGGATATGCTGTGTGGTAACCAGCCCACAGTGTCTTTTACTTTGGTACGGGTTCATGTCATTTGTACCTGGAATTGATGTTTTACAACTCTGCTATTAAAACGTTTAATGCACTATCAAGTGCTCCTTCTCTCCCTTGTTGTCCACACACACACATATATCATTTTATTAATATAGCTGCAGTGTTAGACCTGCTTGTGGGAGCAATTAAAAACTCATAAGATGTGTGTATTGCAACTTAAGAATTTTTTGGATAAACACTGCGCTAGTCAATAAAAACAGGTGGGTTTGACTGAAAGAGTCAACCCTTCAAGGCCCCCATCCACTAGTGCGACATGGCCTGTTTTCATGCGACTGCAACACTTTTCTGCAACGGATTTCATGAAAACAGGCACATCGCAGGTGCTTTTTGTGCGATTGCGATGCCAGCCTCGCATTGCAGATTTCACTGGCTGCCACGAATATCTGTTGCAGCCCTGCTAGGATTGAAAGATACATTGCATGCAGTGTATTGCATGCAATCCTGTCCTCTGGGAAGGTCCCACACACATTGCAACCAAAACTGATCCAATAGATTGTTGGGACACCCCCTAGTGGATGGGGGCCTTCAGAGGTTTGCTGGTACACCCCATAGTGGATGGGGCCTCCAGACTGATAATTTAATTAAAATATATAAATGTATTCTCCCAAAAAGAGTATTTTTATAAAAGATTATATATCTATATATTTTATTAATTAAATATCAGAGTGTTGATTTTTTCAGTCAAACGTACCTGTTTTCAATGACTAGCGCAGTGTTCATAAAAAAAAATTCTTGCATATGAATCAAAAGTATAGTTTTTTGGGTTTTTTTAAGACTCAATGGGCAGTATTCTATGAGGATTTTTGGCATGTGTAGCGAATCCTGCTTAGGATTCGCTGCAGTCGCCGTGTTCCGGAGGGCTGGAGCATTCGTTGCCAGCCCTCCCTGTCGATGTATTCAATGCTGCAGGGGCTCGCTGCCCCTGACTGCGAATTTTAACCCTGAGCCGGGGAACGGCGGCAGGCATAGTGATGGAAGCCTCCCTGCCTGCGTCAGACACTGTGGGCCAGAAGCAGGGCTCCCGGGGACACAGCCAGCAGAAGCTGCCCCCCGGGAGAGCTGGCAGGGGACTGGGGTAGGGAGCCGCTGCACTGTTCCCGCTTGGCATGTAATGAGCGGGAGCATTGAATATATGAATATCTAATGAGTGGCTCTCAAATTCCGGACCCCCTGCTGGCGAATGTGTAAAAAAAAATTATATATAAGAAGCCGCCCCCTCACCTTTGCTCTTAGTACGCCGGAGCTCACCTGCCCTGCTCGCTTGTCAGTCAGACGAGCTCACCTGCCCTGCCCGCTTGTCAGTCAGACAGACGGCAGGCTCGAGGATGTTTCGCGGCGGCTCGGGAGGACTCGGGTGACTGAACTCTCCCAAGTCCCCCCCGAGCCACCCTGAACATCCCCGAGCTTGCCGCCTACGTCACTAAAGAAGGATGATTGGCGGCGAGGGAGCTCTGGCGTAGGATTGCAGGGTACACCGGAGCAGAGGGACCCAGGGGGAACAACAGGAGGGGTAGGGGGGTGACCCCTAAAGGTAGCGCACCATACCACCTACTACATAGTGGTATGCCCGGGAAATTTCCGGTTCAGCCCGCTGCGGCAGCGTAGCTGAGCCCGGAAAATGTGGGCATACCACTTAAGTGGTTAATGTGCTTCAAGCACATGAATAAAAATAGCATGCCCTTCACAGAAAAAGAAATTCTGATTTTTTGATCACTTTCCAGTTCACCTAAAAAAGAGGTCGAATGCAAAACGGTGAATCATGGCAAAAAAAAAAAAAAAATCAGGGAGAAAGCAGTTCTCCATCCTAGCATTGAATACACTCTTGGCGAATCCCAGTGAATACCCCATTGAAATACACCAGCGAATTGCAGCGAGCATGAAACCGGAGAACTGGCCGGCATTCACTGTTCGCTTGCGGCGAACAGTGAAAATTGAATAGGGTGAATCAGATTTTTAGTGAAATAGATTCACTGCAAGTAGTGAAAACAGCCCGACTCGTCAAAAAAAACAAAAACCGGTGAATCGGGAGCACTGAATACTGGATAATGAGCGGCTGTTCCACTTTAGTACTAGTTGGCTATGTTACCACTGCCAAGTCATATATACTGTAGAAGGCTAGCAAGTCTGAAACCGAACTATACGCGCTGACAACAAATGTTAAAAAAAGACTAAAACTTCTATTTCATCAATAGTCACTCACATTTATCCGGTGAAAGTTAATACTCCAGTTTGCTCCAGCTCTAGATGGAATAAATCTATCTCCGTGTTTACTTGGAGAAGACATTGGAGAATTTGATGGGGTCAACGTCCTCCTCATTTCTGGCACCTGCAGTAAAAGAGATGGGTGATTTGAAAATGTGTGCGTTTTGATACATATTAGTGTTCAGTTGACAGTATTCATACACCTGATATTACTACTTTGCTGCCAGTGCACACCATCTATTACACACAACTTAGTTCATCAGAGGCAGTGGTTTGTACTTTTGCAGGAACTAATAGGTGTTATAAAGGGAATCTTATCACATCTATAAGTTTCTGCCATGTGTTACTGGAACAAAAACATATAAAACAACTACCTATCTGATAAAAAAAAAGCCTTTTTTTGCAGAAGCTAAACAAACAAAAGGAGCCGATTCAATTGTTTATTGCACCCTCTACTGGGCATTTATAGTAATGAACATCCATTGAAACTATTCAATTGTTGCTCCGATCAGATGCTTATTACCCATAGCACACACATGGTTTTTCACAGCCTCTGGAGATGCAAGAATATACACTGTCAGATGTAGCAATTATCGGATCGATCAGACAATGTGATCTACTGCAGCTATATACTGTAGGTGTTCTCTATCTCTATCAAAAACAAATTACACCAAGAGACACATATCTAATAAGACAAGAGGTTTACCCTGTGGCTAACGGACACCCCGAACCAATTCAATTAGGCACTGCATCCCCAAGCATAACAGATTATTCCTTCTTCACATTTTCTATGTATTACTTTTATGCAGATATCATTCACAGGAGAAAGGTCATATTTGAGGAATGTATCAAGCAATAAAACCTGAACGCCATACCATATAACTATAGGATGACAAAAAATGTACTCAAATTAATGTGTGGTGAAAATCCTAGCATTAGAGGGTGTTCTCTAGAAATTGTGATCAGTTAAAAAAATAAATTTGGTGAACTCGCACTGAAATAAACAACTATGCACATATGCAAATACCAATCGTGTAGGCATAAATCACATTTATTTTTAACCAGTAGTGTTAAGATATTAGTTGATACGAGAAAACTCAGAAGGGACTAGCCCCAGGGTAAAAAAAATACATTTTGAATTGCTAAGATCTGCAGCAACATATAAGCAGCCATACACACAGGGAGATTTCTGCTTAATTTCTAAGCAATTTGGCTAAATCGCTTAGAGATTAAGCACATAGTGCTCAGTGTATATGCCCCATACCGATCGCAGTGCGCAGACCCTCATGCAGTATATATCTAGTCAGATCGCTTAGCAAGAGACTGCAAACCGCCCATGTTTTAAGAAGCAATCTGAGCAATCTACACCACCAGAACCCTCCCTGACCCTACTAGCACATACCTCCCTTACTATATCACTCAGCACAAATCTCTTGTGCAAAATCGCTGTGTGCATGGGAGATCTAGAATGTTGAAAATCTCCCACACTAAATTGCTCATAACACATCTCTTGCTCAAATCTCCCTGTGTATATGCCTCATAAGAAATAGGGGGCTAAGTTTGTTCTCAAAATGGACAAAACCATGTGCACTGCAGGTGGAGCAAATGTAACATGTGCAGAGTTAGATTTGGGTGGGGTGTGTTCAAACGGAAATCTAAATTGCAGTGTAAAAATAAAAACAGCCAGTATTTACTCTGCACAGAAACAAAATAACTCACTCAAATCTAAAGGTGTGTACACACAGCAGGATATGCCGTGAGATGCGAGTCCCGACGCGATCAGATTACATCAGGACTCGCATCTCACGGCATGCCAGAGGGGCACAATTTAGACTATATAGTGCAGATCTGCACTATATAGTCTTGCCTGCCCTCTCTATCTGGCTGCCGATATACGCTCACACGGGAGCGCGCATCGGGCTCGCAAGCCCTAAAAAAAGCATGCGATTTGGCTTCCGACGTTCCCTATATCAGGAACATCGGAAGCCAAATCTTACCGTGTGTACACACTATAACTCTCTCTGCACATGTAACATCTGCCCCACCTGCAGTGGACATGGTTTTACCCATTTATAGAACAAATCTGTGCTGCGATCAATTCTGAATAAAGCCCATATTCATAGTTAATGATTGTCCTTTATCAAAGTTTTAAAAATCTCACAGGCTTACTATGAACTTTCTACCAACCATAGTTTCCAGGATGTATTTTTTCTTTTGCTAAAAGCCTACAGGGGACATCTGTAAGTGGCACTACCTGGGGACAGGATATATAAACGGCACTACCTGGGGACAGGATATGTAAACGGCACTACCTGGGGACAGGATATGTAACCGACACAAAATATGTGCAAGAAAATGATTGCTTGGCATTCCAGTTCAGTGCCTGAGATAGTACATAGACTTTGTTTTATGTTTTGAAACCTTGTTTCATGCACAAATAAAATATATGTGTGTATTTCAGGTTTTGTACAACATAAATACTCATGTTCACACATCCTCAACATACTACAAGTTCCATCCTCAAGATACTTCATTGAAAATATTTGAAATATGGAATAATCCGTTATCCAAAATGCTTCTGGTCCTGTGCATTTTGGATAAGGGATACTCAAACTGTATCAGATCATCCAGATGTGGTGTTCAAAAGGAGCGAGAACTTTGAAAAATTATTTATCACCAAGTGAAATACCAATTTTCTCTAAGGACAATTCCCCCATGACAATCTTTCCACTAGCCTCTAATTTGAAGGGGTTTAATAAGTGTGAGAAGTGCAAAATGTGTACACATGGTTTTAAAGGTACAAAGGGCCAGATGCACTTAGCTTCAATAGTGATAAAATGGAGAGAGTGATAAACAGCCAGCCAATCAGCTCCTACCTGCCATGTCTTAGGCTCTGTTTGAAAAATGTGTCTGGAGCTGATTGGTTGGCTGTTTATCACTTTTGAAATGGTGCATCCGGCCCATAATGTGTAAAAGAAAATGGGAAAGGGAAGGAGTTAACAATTAAATTAAAAGTCTTATTAATTGTAATACAGGTTGAGTATCCCGTATCCGAATACCCGTTATTCGAATTATTCCGAAAACCATACATTCCAGAAAGTGAAAAAATATATATATTTTTTTGCTAAAACTCACTGGGGACATTTGTACCAGCACTACTGAGGGAATGATATGCAACTGCCATTATATATGTACAAGAAAATGATTGCTTGGCATTCAAATTCAATATCTGAGATAGTACACAAATTTTGTTTCAGGTTTTGAAACCTTGTTTTTTGAATAAATAAAATATATTGGTGTGCATTTCATGTGTTTGCTGTGTTTATACAGCATAAATGCAAGATACTTAAAAAAAACATCATTGAAATATTAAAATATTCCGAAACACGGAATAATACGTTATCCAAAATTCTCCTGGTCCCGAGCATTTTGGATACGGAATACTCAACCTGTAGTACATATGTTGTAAATTTACTTATCTGTAAATTTGAGAAAAGGTATGTGGGGAAGACAAAGATGCTTAAAGATCCATATTTTTGAAAATTTTAGAAATATTCTAAATAAAATGGCCAATCCTAGTGTTCCTCGTAATTTTAAAACCTGCCAAAATAGTAAAAATTAGAAATATAGAACAAAGAAGTCGATGTGTGCAGGGTAGCAGTTTTCGAGTATATTTATGGAACATCTGGCGATTGTACCCTCCCATATAGTCTTATCTCTTAAGTCCAATTTGAGCCAATTCCGACAGATCGAGCCAAGAAATTGGCCCAAAATGGATGTGTGGCCCTGTGCGATTCAAAGGAGATTCGGAGGTCACCACCCCCCTCTCCCGGCACAGGGAATGGGATCGCATGTGAAAGGAAGGTCCCGGGTGGCTCAAGGGGGAATGAATGGCCATAAACTGCTCTGATACACACCAGTAGTGTTTAGACAGCTTTAACGTTACAGAGTGCACCTTTTGGTTTTTTAGGAAAATGATTTTTTTTTTTTTTTTTTTTTTTACACACTGGAGGTAATATATGTGATTTTGATGATTCAAAGTCCACATAACGAAACTCATAGGAATGTGGCCTAGCATTTGACCAGCCAATGGTGCAAAGACAAGGATCCATCAGCATGCCAGATTTTATGCTGAATGTATTAGTGATGATTTTGACCCCCTACTATGGTATGTGATTATTAAGTTTGTGTTCAGTGGACACATTGTTAATAAATCTGCTTCGAACAGATACAAGCACTATGGAGCGCTCCTTTTTATATCTCCACACACATAAGGTTTCATCCACACCACTAGAGAAAGAAAGACTACATAAATCTCATTAACGAATTCAATGCCCAGCCTCTATTTTATTTTTTGCTAGTTCTTCAAATGAATTACCATGGGTGACTTGGCACATCTGCGTTATTAGATTTAATTTAGTCTTTTGGTACTTTTGTACTAGCACTGCGCCCACGATATTTGGTCTCACGACATATAATCGCATTGCATACACCCGATGCACTGCGATTTAAAATTGTATAAGCCCCCCTATATATGACGGTGCTTATACAATTATTTATCTTATAGGGGGCACATTTAACATTGAAAACACCCATTAGGGTGCTTATACAATTTAAAATCTTATACCATTGTATATGCCATACAATTCGATTTGAAATGGTATAACATCTGCTAACATTGTATCGCATCGTATGCCTTATGGTATGTGATGCGATGGGCGCCGTTATAATACACAAGTACCGTTTAATTGTATAAGCACCCTAATGGGGGCTTACAATGTTAAATGCACCCCCACTATGAACGTGAACCCGAAGCGTGGCGAGCGCAGCAAGCCCACGAGGGGCGGCTGTAAGCGTCCTACGACCTTTTCATACCCCCACTATCCACATTGGCATGGAGTTGATTTTATATAGTGTGGCGAGCCACCGAGCCTGAAGCTTGGCGAGCCCCGCGTATTACTTTACCTGTATTCCGTGTGCGCTTGCCACGCTTTGGGCTCGCCACACTATATAAAGTCAACTCCACGCCGACGTGGATAGTGGGGGTATGAAAAGGTCGTAGGATGCGTACCGCCTCCCCTCGCGGGCTCGCTGCGCTCACCACGCTTAGGGTTGGCGTTGATAGTGGGGGTGCCGTTGGGGGTGCTTTTAACATAGTAAGCATCCAACACATTTAATTAACTTATAGGGGCCACTTTTAACATGGGAAAACCCTTTAAGGTGCTTATACAATTTTAAATCGCATACCATTGTATATGCGATATAATGGCATACAATTCGATGGTATACAATTTAAAATTGTATAACATCGGCTGCCATCGCATTGCATGCCTTATGGTCTGCTATGCGATGGGCGCCGTGCTAGTACACAAGTACCAGTCTTTCTTATATTTCACAACTATAACTGAACCTAACCCAGGCTACTGAAACTACAAAGTAAGTAATAACAGTGGAGAAAGCATATTTGTGAAAAATAAAAGTTATGTTGGGAGACAGATACAATTGCAAGCAGGGTACAAAAGAGTAACAATTATGCAACCTACGCAAGGCATAGTGTTTTCATTCTGGAGGTTTATTTGCCGCAGGAGGCGTCGCTCATAATCTTGGTCCATGGTGATTGCAAGGTGCAGGATGAAGGGGAAGGGAAAAGGGGATAGAGTTCACCTCGAGATTCAGCTGGTGCCTAGGACAGAGAGCTAAGGAAAGAAATACACTGTAAGTAAATACAGAAGGTGCGCACTGACAAACCTCTACAAAAATGCTTTCATCTAGTACAGGCATGTCCAACCTTGGCCCTCCAGCTGTTATAAAACTACACATCCCAGCATGCCTTGCAATAGTTTTAGCAGTCCCTGATAGCAAAACTGTGGCAAGGCATGATGGGACTTGTAGTTTCATAACAGCTAGAGGGCCAAGGTTGGACATGCCTGATCTAGTCTCTCACATGCACTATAATACTTGACTAATATTACAAATATGTATCTGACGCGGCACAATTAGGTAACACTTCTAAAAAGTGTCACTTTTGTAACTTCAGTTATCCTTTAGCTTTCACTTAATTAGAACAAAGTTAAATTACTAAAAATTGATCTAATCAATCTAGCCTACTCCTTATAGTGAAGAAAGTCATTTGCTGGAACAGCAACATTGGTCTACTGTAAAGAAGTGCCTCCTTACAGTATTCAACATTTCCATCTCCATCTATTATATCTCAAATAAATGCTGCAGAGGGCACTCACCAGACATCTTTAATAAACCAGAACCAGTGATTGCACTCAGTGAAGAACATATGTGATTACAATGAGGAGGATAAAGTGATGACAGGCGAGAGTATGAGGTGAAGGGGGGTAGGGGTGAGAAGAGGTGATAGGTGGCGGGAGGGGGAGAAGTGACAGGCTAGGAGAAGTGGTGTGGAAAAAGATGAGGGGAGAGGAGGGAGGCCTCGTTCCAGCATCATCCTCTCATTCACCACCACTGGATGCCTGGCTCTGCGGTTCCCTGCCGCCTGTGTTCTACTGTACAAGCACCAGTGGCCGGCGATGAGGAGCAGTTGGCGTGGGTAAGGAAAGCAGCAGCCGGCGCACGGGGGAGAAGGAGAGCAGGGGCGGGCTGATGCTCAAAACTAATAGCACCTGCCAACCAGGCTACTGGCATCCAAGAAGTACAGGCGTTCTAAGGAGAACAGAGTCCCAGACTTCTCTGTAGCAACTGGGTCTGCTGAGGCGTCCATCTCAGCCATGCTACAGATCACAGCACAGTAAAAATAGCATGTATTTGCCATCACTGAGAAGTATACTCTGCATCAACGTTTCGACCCAACATTTCACGTGCTGTGCTGATGTATTGCAGGTCCTGTCTTGAAAAAGACCATTCGGGGTTGAAGCGTTGACTCTATAAGGGGGTATTCAATCCCTGCTGCTATTTCTGACACGGGAAATAGCGGTGGGCGTCTGACAGCAGTGAAGAGGCAGATCGACAAAATGGGCCTGACTTTAAAAGCGGTTTGGCCCGTTTTGCCAAGAACAGCTGTGAATTGCCACGATCACGGCCAGATCTCGACAATCCACGGCTGTTTACGCAGACACGCCCCCTTTTTGCTGATCACAGGCGAAGCATTGAATTGTGCCTGGCAACTTGCTGTCAAGCAACACGTAAACGGGCCAGGATCACGTCTGTCAGAACGTACCGACAGTCGTGACCTGGCATTGAATACCTAAGTATGCTTCTGAAGAGTGCCCTCTTCAGCGTTTATTTGATGCCAATTACTGTTTATTGAAATACAAAACTAGACTGTGGCAGAAACATCACAGCAGAGAACGACACAGCGGGCAGGAAGGAGAAGCTGCAAGTATTTTACAGGGTACAGAATGCTAGAATGAACACCACTAAAAAGTGTTCAAAGGTTTTTTTCTTGGCAATTACCACAATGTGAATGGAAAAGTGACAAGAAAAATCTAAAAATCAAATCAATATTTGGTGTGACCACCTTTTGTCTTCGAGAAGTCAGTCAGGGATTTGGTAGGATTATGGTCATCATGTGTACGATTTGCAAATCATTCCCAAGGTTGAAGGAGACTGTGTAGGATACTTAAAACTGGGTGAGTTACATAAAAACGCAAACTCTGCTAAAAATGTGAATATGTCAAGCAGTGCTATCAGCTCAGAACAGACAGAATGCAGGGGGGGGGGGGAAGTGGCATGCACACCAATGTACTGTTTTGGTAAGTCAAGCCAGAAGCATCGACAGATTGGCCCCTCTGGGATACCATGTGAGTTTCTGCTTGGCCAGTGACATGCTCGTCTCTACAGGGTTGGGGCTAGCAGATACATTTCTCTGCCACGCCAGTTGTCACACTTCATAGATTTGCATCTTAAAAAGTGGAGCAAACCAGAAACTCCCCACTCACTTAGGAGGAATCAATCATCTTCCAGGAGCCTCTCTGCAGGGCTAAAAAGATGGTGCAGCCGGCGCTATCGTCGAGGGAGCTACAGTGGACACACGTGGGAGGGAAGCCAAGCAGATGGGTGTCAGCAGACGCTTTGGTTTAGGAAAGCAGTAGACTAGGGTACCCGGGGCACCCCTGACAATCATCTTGACCAAGTAGCTTCACTGTTCTGTATTTCCTTCTTCATCCCACCTACCCCCTGTATGAACTCCTATGTTCTGCATATCCTACTCTCTAATGTCTTTATCAGTAATGTCCCTTCTGCATCTTCCCTACCAAATATATCAATTACATTGTGTGGCATGGTTGTTGGAAGTGTTTTGCAAATGTGAAATACATTACTGAAAGTAGATTTATCAGTCCTTGCACAATTTTATATGGATATACGTAATAAGGGCTTTGTGGTGGCATTAGTATAATGATGCAAATACAGCAGAAGACACAAGAAGGCAACTCAGGCCTTATGAAATGGGACCCCTTCCTCTCAATAGACTCCGCCTTCATAAGGACTGTATACAGAAATTTCCCGGGCTGGTTTTCATCCCAATCCGCCCCTGGCCAGAAATGGTTTTCATGGAAGAATTGCTGCCAAAAAGCCTTATCTTTTACAAGCCACCTCTGGGGAGTCTGTGTTACTAAATTTTGAATGTGCAGTCTCACCTGTCATAATTAGACATTAACCCCTCTGCCTGCATGTTTCAGTGGCCAGCAACGGTGATTATGAGGCTTGTACTTTCTGGTTGTTTTCATTGGTAGTTGCTCACTATATTACACAGAATGCCCTAAGCTCTGTGCTGGTTATACCACTAGTTTCCAGTGCTATTGCTGGTCATACCTTATTACTCCTGTATTCTCTGAATAATTTGCTTCCTTGCATGTACCTGTCATTGTGCATAGCCTGTATGTACCTGCTCTGATAGAGCTCGTTTATGTCCCTTTGCATTTACCTATATCCTGTATGTACCCACTCTTGCAAAGTTTCAAATATATATCTATGTGTATATTCTGGTGTCACTACTAGCAAATAATCCGGTTGCGGGTCCTGTCCTTTTGTCTCCCTGTAACAGCGCTGCTCTGCAGTCCGGTCCAGCAAGTCCATTTGTGAGTACCTGTATTGTGTGCAATCTGGTCCTGTTTTCCGTCTAGCTGTATTGTATTTAGATGCTACCAGGGACTGAACGGCTTACCCCTTGACCATTGTGGTTCAGTACCCAGTGCTTGGTTTTCAATCTCCAGTACTGTGGGCTAGTGTGTACTAGCTGCCACATTGGTTCCATGCCAGTTGCACACGGTAGTGCGCTAAAGTTTTGTTTGTCTGGTTATTCCTCGTGTCCCTGTCAGTCTGACTCTAGTTCCTTAAGGGGTGTACACATGGAGCAAATTTGTGCTATTCTCTAAGCAATCTGACTAGATTGCTTAGAAAGTAAGCACAGATCTCTCAGTGTGTATGCTCCAAGAGATTAAATATCTCTTGCTAACTAAGTCAGTTCATGCAGTCAAAATCTAGTCAGATTGCTTAGCAAATTGATCGCAATCTCTCATTCTGAACAACTACCCAGACTTTTTTTGCACAAGCAAAATTGCTTAGCACAGATCTCTACGTGTGTATGCCCCTTTACTTATCTTTCACAGTCTCCAATAGCAGCCTTGTCCGTGGCAAGACTAGGTGGCATCCCTGAAATTGGTGGACCTACTCCACCGAGGACAGGCAGCTGTTATTGTCAAAGGATTAGTTAGCAGGAGGCTAGAAGACCACTGTGAAAGTGTAAAAGCACCAGCTAGCACCATCTGGTGGCAATCATAACAGAAACAAGGTCATGCGACTATGCATAAAAACATGGGAACAGGGATGTAGAAAAATGGCAGCAGGTGCTCTGGATTGAGGAGTCAAAATTTAGAAGGGGATTTTTGTAAGAACTTACCGTTCGAACCCCTTTCTCTGAGTCCAGTCTAGTGACACAGCTAACCTTGGGGGAGGAGGGGTCCGCAGGAGCCCGGCACCCATGCTGAAAGTCTTTGTGAACAGGCTCCTCCCTACTGCATCCCACAATGCTTTAGTTCAACTTCAAGAGCACACTAGGATACAAAACTCAGTACAATGCCTGTACATCTTATATGCAAACTCTTAGGGCAGTATTCAATGAGGCCAATTCGCCATGTCTTTGTGCTATTTTCACTTTGGAAGGTGATTTTTTGTGTCAGAAAGTGAATCACTCTATTCAACGTGCACTTTCCACCATCTGCGAACAGTGAATGACAGACAATTCGCCTTCTGATAGTCTCTGTAATTCGCTGTAGTTTTTCAATGTGATTCGCCGTGAGTGTATTCAATGAGAAGATGGCGAATTGCTTTCTAAGTGATTTTCTCCGTATGTCACCATGTAGCAATCGCCATCCTTTCATGGTGAAGTGGAATGTGAACTTTTAAAATAATGTTTTTTTTTATTTGGTGTCAAAAAATAAATAAATCAGGAATTTTATTCTGTTAAGGGGCATGCTAGTAAGCACATGAATATATATTTAATTTAACAAAAAAAAATGTTTACACAACAGCCAGCAGAGGGCAGGGAGCCGAGAGCCGCTCATTACATATTCATATATTCACTGCTCCCGATCATTACATATGCACGATCGGGAGCAGTGTTAGCGGCTCCTACCTGGTCCCCTGCTAGCTCTTCCGGGGGAGCTCTCCTCCCACCCACATACATTCTGGGGCAGGCAGGGAGACCTCCTTCTCCCTGCCTGCCGCCGTCCCCCAGCTCCCTGCGGCGTCTGCCCATGAGGAAGCAACTGACCTGGTGGTAAGTGCATTTATCCGTGAAGGAATCGGCCTACCTGCTTTACAGTAGGCAAAGGCAATTGTTGACCTCAACCAATGGGCAATGGTCTGCTTAGAAGCAGGCCACCCAATCTTATGCACATCATACAATACCAAAAGCAAATCAGATTTGCGAATGTCCTTTACCCTATCCACGTAAATTCGCAAGGCAGGAACTACGTCCAATTTCTTTATTTTGTCCCTATTTCTTACCCCTTCAGGGGGGAAAACACCGGAGGAACAATGTCCTGGTTTAAATTAAATGAAGACACTACCTTAGGTAGGAACTTAAGTACTGTTCGAAGCACAGCCCTATCATCATGAAAAATCAAAAATGGTGACTTGCAGGACAAGGCACCCAACTCTGACACACGCCTAGCCGAGGCAATGGCCAACAAAAAAGTCAGTTTCCAAGAAACATATTTGAGATCAGCCAATCTTAATGGTTCAAAAGGAGGATTTTGCAATACAGACAGAACTAGAGACAAATCCCAAGGTGCTACAGGCTGTCTGTATGGAGGTTTAAGTCTGGTTATGCCCTGTAAGAAGGTCTGAACCTCGGGTAACAGAGCTACCCTCTTTTGAAAGAAAATTGACAATGCAGATATCTGCACCTTTAAAGACTGTAGACTCAGGGGTGAATTTATGAAGCTTGGAGAAGTGTTATCTATCCCCATAAAGAACAATATGAGCAAGGTGATAATGGTTCAGCCAATCAGCTACAATATGTAAATTGACAGGTAAGAGCTGATTGGCTGAACCATTATCACCTTGCTCATAACGTTCTTTATGGGGATAGATAACACTTCTCCAAGCTTCATAAATTCACCCCTAAGTCCGGCAGAGAAACCATCCTGCAGGAATTCCAAAAGTCTCTAAACTTTGAACCTAGATGTGTGAACTCTCTGACTTTCACACCACCTGATGTAGATCTTCCAGACCCAATGGTAATTGGCTGCTGACACAGGATTATGAGCCCTGAGCATGGTCTGTATCACCGCATCAAAACCCCCCTTTTTTTTTTTAATAAAGGAGATTTCAAAAGCCAAACCGTCAAATTTAGATGAGCTAGGTCCAGGTGTAGAAACGGTCCTTGTTTTAGCTAATCCGGTCGAAGAGGAAGACGCCAAGAGTCAGTCGACAATCTCAGTATGTCGGAGTACCACTACCTCCTGGGCCAATCTGGTGCAATCAGAATAGTTTGCACGCCCGTCTCTTCACTCTCTTCAGTAACCTCGTCATCATTGGAAACGGGGGAAAGTACTTAAACCAGGTGGAAATGCCAAGGAATTGTCATGGCATCCACTGCCCAAGCTGTCGTGTCCCTTGACCTCAAAACCTCGGTACCTGACAGTTGCTCCTTGACGCCATAAGCTCTATCTCTGGTAGACCGCAGCGGTCCACAATCTCCTGGAAAACTTCCTGATGAAGTGCCCATTCTCCCTCCAGCAGATCCACCCTGCTGAGGAAATCTGTTTCCACATTCCAGGTCCCCGGAATGAACACAGCCGACAAATGGAATATTTCCTTACCATCTTGCTGAGAGTTCTGTCCTGGTGGTTCAGGTAAGCCACTGTTGTGAAATTCTTCCGCTTGAAACAAAGCATTCCAGACTGCCCGAAGTTCCAAGATATTGATAGGGAGCCTGGATTCTTCCATGGACCAGAGACCCTGTAACCTTAGGTGAAGGACTACCACCCCCCAACCCCTGAGACTGGCATCGGTCGTAATGACCAGCCAATCCCAGGAGCAAAAGGGAATGTCCCAGCTGTAGAGTCTCTACATCCTGTCCCCCAGTTCAGGGATTCTCTCGATAAGTTTCCTGCTGCATAGTCTTTGCATTTCTCAACCAGAACGACAGGATGTGGCAAACTGAAGTGTCTCGAACGTTGCCACCATTTTCCCAAGCAACCGTACTCCCTGCCACACTGTTGGTGCAGGAGCTTGTAAGATTGTCAGCACCATCTGACGAATCTCCGCTGCCTTGGTTTCTGGTAGAAACACCCTGTGAAATTGTGTGTCCAAAATCACCCTTGGAAATTGCAGACTCTGCGTCGGTGTCAAATGAGGCTTGGGGAGATTTAGCACCCTGCCCTGATCTCGTAAGAATTGTGTCGCGGTGCTCAGATGTTCCTGAAGCTTCTCCGCCGACTCTGCCTTGAATAAAAGGTCGTCCAAATAAAGTATAATTACTATACCTTTCAGTCTGAGTGCTGCAGCCATGACCGCCATCACTTTTGTGAATACCCTCGGAGTCGTTGCCAGATCAAACGGCAGAGCTTGAAACTGCCAATGGTTCTCTCCTATTGCAAACCGGAGTAAGGACTGGTATTCCTTGTAAATGGGTACCTGGAGGTACGCATCTTGAATATCCACAGATGCCAGAAACTCTCCCGGCTCTATGCTTAAGAGTACCGAACGCAGAGACTCCATGCGAAAATGATCGACCCATAGATGAAGATTTAAAGATTAAAAATTTAGAATATGTCTGAAAGACCGTCTGGTTTGGGGACTAAGAAAAGGACTAAATGGTATATTTGGGGCAGCATAAGAGGGGCGGATCGGGCACGTCGACGTCACTAAAAGGGGCGTGCCCGGGCTGGCGCATCACTAAAGGGGCGTATCAGGGCCGACACGTCACTAAAGGCGGCGTGCCCAGGCCGCCGCGTAACTAAAGGGGGCGCGTCCCTAAGCTGCCGGCGGTGCTGGGCTTCCCTGGTGCACCCCGGCGGGACAGGCAGCAGGCTGTTTTAGCGGGGCACTGCTAGAGTGGCAGGGCGCAGTGCTCCGCTAAAACAGCCTAGCGGGAACACTACTCCATATATCTACAGCAACAATATCCAAGGTTAGGACAAAATAATGAGACCATCATCTAAACAACATTAAACTACCATGGCTAATTGTTCCCCCCAGGACTATCTAATTAGGCCCCAAGGCAGTAGTGGGCTGAAATTTCCAGGGATGAGCCAGTTAGCCAGGGTTCACATACGGAAGGATTCATGGCTAAACCCTGTGTGTTTGGGCGCAAACTGGGAGCCTAATTTAAATTGCTCCGATGAGTGCCCATTACTTTGAGCACCAAAGAAAAACATTTATCTCACCCAATAAAAATAAAACTACTGCAGAAAATCAGACCGCAAAACTCAATATTCAACTTAAAGACCCTGGGTGACTTTTAGTAGGATATGATTTTTTTATTGGGCGATCTTTTCACAAAAAAACTGACGTTTTCGCACTTCTTACGAAATCACCAAGTTAATGAGATGCGAAATGCGGCAAAAAAAATCGCGAAATTGCACATTCTGAAGTGACAATTTTTAGTAATGCCGGAACTCGCATCCAGATGTTTTCCCATTATAAAGTATATAAATTGCATATTTAATGAGACGTTACTCAAAATCACCACACAAGCAGACCAGGTTGTGATGGGCGAATTTGACAAAACCATGCACAGATCATTGAGATCTGTGCATGGTTCTATGTTAAAATGTGTAAAACTTAGAAAAAAATAAATGAAAATGACATGGGGTCACCCCTCCTGAGCGTAACCAGCCCCAGGCTCATTGAGCTGGACCTGGTTCCAAAAATACAGGGGACAAAGAAAACTGGGGGTCCTCCGTATTTTGGAACCAGCACGAGGCTCCAACAGCCCACAGTCTCATGCCACAACCGGGGAACACTTTTTACATAAGGTACCCCAGCCGTATCATGCTCACCATGGCTGATCAGCCCTGGACAGGGTACCCAGGGCTGTCACCGGCACCCGTGGGCTGTGGACGCCAGCCTGATACCTGTTTTTACAGGTGAACTACAAGTCCCAGTATGTGGGGCATTAATGGGCCCCCTTCAACTTCTAGTCCACCTGTAATAACAATGTAAAAAAAAAAAGAGAGAATTAAAAATTTATTAAACACACATTCATTTCACACCTGCTTACTTACAAAAACAGGGTCCAGAGCTGAATCCGTCCTTTCCACTGCCAGCTCACCACGCACTGCCAGCGGGATGAGCCAGCTTTCGCTGTCCCTGCTGACAGCTTCTATAGCACTGTCACAGCGCAATACAAGCTGTTAGCGTGGTTGGCTCTATCCATCTCAAGGAGACGTATAGCTCAGCCCTGATTGGCTGAAAGCGCCTTCAAGGAGACACAGAGCCAACCACGCTAACAGCTTGTATTGCGCTGTGACAGCGCTATAGATGGAGGAACCCGGCTTTTTTTATGGGTGATTTAACCGTATCAGCACCCAGGCTTCATCCCTGGACAGGTGAAGCCTGGAGGGGGGGTCCCCACTCCCCCAGGTACCCCGTCCAGGACTTGACCAGCAACGGGGAGCATGATACGGCCGGGTGACCTTATGTAAAAAGTGTCCCCTGACAGCGTGCTGTTGGAGCCCGGTGCTGGTTCCAAAATACGGGGGACCCCCAGTTTTTTTGTCCCCCATATTTTTGGAACCAGGACCGGTCCAAGAGTCCGGGGCTGGTTTCAGAAATACTTTTTGTCCCCCGTATTGTTGGAACCAGGTACGGCTCAATGAGCCCGGGGCTGGTTATGCTCAGGAGAGGGGACCTCACACCATTTATTTTTTTCATTTATTAACACAAAATCACACATGTCCTCAAATTCGCACATTTTCACAACTACAAATTGCATTTAAAAATGCACGATTTTAAAAAGTGTGATTTTGGAAAATGCCATAAAATCGCATCCTATTAAATGTCTCCCCCTGTTTTCATCAAAACACTCCTCCTAGTCTTCCGATTGACAATCATCTGCATATGGACTAACACTAAATATAAATAAACAAGTTGTATCAGAAATCTAAAGCATGGTTTGAGGTAACATGTTTAAAAAAGGGGCAGACTAGATGGGCCAAATCGTTCTTATAGGACGGCAAATTCTATGACGTTGATACTTGGAAACACATAATATGGTCCAAGGAGTCATCGGTCAGTACATTTTGGCCGGATTAATATGTAGCAAAAGCCTATAATCATGGTTTTAGCTGTGAGAGATGGAGGTGGTGTGATGAAGCTCACATCGCTTCACATGGAACAAAACATATCTATCAGGAGGTGCAGAGCAGTAAGATTGTTCACGGCAAACAAGCGATCTATGTTTAATGGGCCATAAAGAACTGGGACTTAAGCCCCGTACACATGGGGGAGATACAATGCTCAGCCATATATTGCTGAGCAATATATGGCTGAGCAATATATTGCTCAGTTTCTCCTTTTCATCAGCGACCAGAGATGGTCGCTGATGAAAGGGAACCTCTGCTGGTGGTGCCGCAGAGGTAATCAGCTGGTCGCAGGAGCAAGCTCGTGCGACCAGCGATTAGAATGGGGCTGAAAACGGGAGCGCTGTGGCTCCCTACTTCTTCCACTATCATGTCACATGCATATGCCCCTTTCAGACCGCACTTAAAAACCGGTATTTTGCCGATTTTTAACCATTTTAAAACGGTAATCTGTGCTGTCTGAAAGGTGCTGGACCATTTTACCATATTACAAAAGCCGATTTTGTAAAACGGTTAAAATGGAGGGTCCTACCCGTTTCAAACACGGTATTTTGGCATCAAAATCGGGTCTGAAACGGTATTTAGGACCCAGCCAATGAGCTGGTCCTAAATTCAGCGCAGTGAATATTCAATGAGCGCTCATTAAATATTCACAGCACTGGAGCCGCGCCCCCCTCGCGTGAGTCAACTACCCCCACCCACCCCTCGCAATGTGTAAAGAAACCCCCCCACCCCCTGTGCAGCCGGTACCTCCGTTATTGCAGATCCCGGCAGTGCAGTATGGTCGGAAGCGCTCATGAAAAAAAGTGTCTTTCAGAAAATGGCTGCCCCATAGGAAAACCTGTTTAAAAAAAACGGTCTTTCGTATGGGTGCAGACATTTTCCGAAAGTCACTTTTCTTATATCAAGAGAAAAAAACAGTGCAAAACGTTCAGGCAAAGTCACAGGGCAATGCACCAGTGTACTTATCTGTGTGTACTGTTGCCAGCGATCAGCGGGGGAAGCGCTTATCAGGAGAGACTTCTGAGCTGGATCTCTGTCTTTCAGCTCTGCAGCAAGCACAAAAATGGCGCCAGAGTGAAGTGTGGAAGAGACCAGTGTCTTTTGGCGCCAAGAGCTGGCGTCTTTTGGCGCCAATTCTCCCTCTCAGGCGCTTCCAAATGTGTCTCTCCCCCTCCAGTAACTCCTCCTCCAGGGACCACTTGGAGGTGTCCAGAAACGCTGGACGTCCTGTAAGAAGCCTCAACTCCCTGAGGGGATTTCAGCTGCCAAGCTCTTAAAGATGGCGGCCGCCATCGCTGAGAGACCTGTCCCCATGATCCCCTTCTAAGCAAGGCGCTATATATATATATATATATATATATATATATATATATATATATATATATATATATATATATATATATATATATATATATATATATATATATATATATATATATATATATATATATTTATATTATTTATTATTTATATATTTATTTTATTTTTTACACATAGCAGCCAGCAGGGGGCCAGGAGCCGAGAGCCGCTCATTACATATTCATATATTCACTGCTCCCGATCATTACATATGCACGATCGGGAGCAGTGAATACCCGGTCCCCTGCTGGCTCTCCCGGGGGGGGGCAGCTTGTGCTGCCTGGCTCCTGGGGAGCCCACCTCCCGCCACATACGTTCTGGGGCAGGCAGGGAGACTTCCATCTCCCTGCCTGCCGCCGCCGTAGGGGTTCACATTCGCCGTCAGGGGCAGCGAGCCCCTGCCTCATTGAATAGTGTGTAAGGGAGGGCTGGCAGCGAGGGCTCCAGCCCTCCAGAACACGGCGATTGTGCAGCGAATCCTAAACAGGATTCGCTGCACATCGCGATTAGGGTCATTGAATACTGCCCATAGACATGCCTTCCAAAGCTACAAGCTATATTGCAAGCAAATGCTGAACCAACTCGGTACTTGTTTCCTAGCACAGCGCCCACAATATTCTGTCGTATGGCATCTTATGCATTGTATCGCATCGCATGCCATATACTCGCATGCGATTTTAAATTGTATAAGCACCCTAATGGTTTTTTTTTTATGTTAAATGGCCCCCCTATACGATTTTTAATTGTATAAGCACCCTAATGGGTGCTTACAATGTTCAATGCACCCCCCCTATCAACTCCAACCCGAAGCGTGGCGAGCATAGCGAGGGGCGGCGGTAGTTGTCCTCCGACCTTTTCATGCCCCCACTATCCACGTCAGCATGGAGTTGATTTTATATAGTGTGGCTGGCACAGCGAGCCCAAAACGTGGCGAGCCCCGCGAGGGAACGCGTATTACTTTACATGTATTCCGTGTGCGCTGCGCTCGCCACACTATCTAAAATCAACTCCACGCCGACGTGGATGGTGGGGGTATGAAAAGGCCGGAGGATGCGTACCGCTGCGCTCGCCACGCTTCGGGTTGGCGTTGATAGTGGGAGTGGCGTGGGGGTGCTTTTAACATTGTAAGCACCCATGACGGTGCTTAAACAATTAATAATTCTTATAGGGGGCCCATTTAACATTGAAAACACCCATTAGGGCGCTAATACAATGTTATATCGTTTACCATTGTATATGGCATACAATGCAATGGTATACAATTTAAAATTGTATAACATCGGCTGCCATCGCATACCATTGTATGGCTTATGGTATACGATGCGATGGGCGCCGTGCTAGGAAACAAGTACCACCAACTCTGTATTAAAGAAATGTGCGTGTTTTCCACTTTGTTTGTTTCTTAGATTGTAACAATCTTGTGTGCAGGTTACATATTTACTCTAATGCCCATCTAGCACAAATGAAGTGCCAACAAGGATGAGCAGATATGATAAAAGGTGAAGGACAGATACAATATGGTCACCAGCAGCTTACTGTTTAGGATTGTTTTCTATCCTCTGCTGTACAGTGATGTGCAATATCCGCACATTAAAAATAATATAAACTGTATATAATCCAAAAGGATGAAATATGCACAGATTAAATCAGAATAAAACTTCATGTAAACAGATTAATAAAATGCTGTGACATGGGTATAAGCAGTGAACAATAGGAGGACTAATACTGCTTTCACATTGCAGAAATGGGTAATGACACGGTATTCTTAAATGGGACTTTAAAACGGGTCTGAGCCTTGAGACATTTCACATTGCAGGTGAAAAACGTTTTAAAAATCATTTAATACCATTCAAACATTCAACCCGTTTAACCCCCATTGAAATAGAGCTGTTCAAACTGCCAAAAAAAGGGCTTTAAAACGTGTAGGACTCTGCTTTTTAACCGTGTTGAAATACCGGTTAACTTTAACCGGTAAATCAACTCTGGCACTTTCACATTGCAGCCTTAAACGTTTTAAAATGGAAAAAAAACGGCAATATACCGTTTTAAAAGTGCGATGTGAAAGGGGTATGATGCTGTGTACCCAACAAACATTTCAGCGGAGGATCCAATATCAACAAGTGCAAACACACTTGCCGATGGTAGGCAAGGACAAGCTGCATTGTGGCCCTTGCTTGTGACAATAATCCGTCATCATGCATGTACAGATGATGGAGAATGTTGCTGACAACACACATAATCAACGACACAGAGCATATACACTGGACAAGAAGAACCCGTTGGAATGTGCAAAATCATTAAAAATATTGTCTAGTGTGAACCCAGTTTACGCCTTATTAAAAACCAATGTAAAGATGAAGTAAGGTTGCATACAATTGTTGTCACATTCAGTACAGCAGGATTGCATTGCAGTGGCATCACCAGGACAGGTGAAAGCATTTAGAATCTCAGGTTTACTTGAAATATCACTCATGTCTCACATTTGCATTGACCATTGCTTCATTTATGAATATGTTCTTCAGGTATATGGCCATACTAGCCTCATTCCCAATTTAAATCACGCCAAATGCGTGACAGGTTTGCCCGTCACACATTTTCTTATAAGAAATGCTCACTATGGTGTGTCTGGTGTGACACACCATAGTAAGCATTTCATATACATATACGATTACAATACAGCACCTACACATAATGGGACAGATGTGGCATGGAGGAGTAACAACAATAATGCATGGACATACATCGTTGAACTTGTGATGGGAAACATGTACAGCGATCATACCAATGGTAGGGCAGGTACAATTACATGCTATAGCTCTGTCCTTAAAAAGGATTTTGTTATATTTCAACTCAGGTGCTCCATAGACAGAGCAGAGGGGAGAGAGGCGTTTGTGTTGCAGGCACTGGGGGGCGGGGAACGTGAGCGGTGCATCAGCCATCTGAAATTATCGGGACCCAGAACACTTGAGCATACATACTATATAGACTCATAGCATCCCACCCCACGTTTCTATTCCTCACCTGCCTGATACCCGATCTCCCAGATTTCGGTTTGCTCCGTGGAGCCAATATGGCGGCGCTGCTGTATCTCGCTCACCCTCCCCTTTCACGCTCGGTTCTCGCACTGCATGACGGGAGCTGCCTGCAACGTCACTTCTTTCGAATCAATACAGGAAGAGCCGACACCAAGCGTCTCCATAGCAACCGTGCCGGCGCCGCCTCTGCTGCGCTATTTCTGTAGCGAAGCGAACGGTGTCTGTTCACTACTTCTACTCAAGTATCTGGCTAGCCTCAAGTTTGTTTAACATACTGGCAATCAAAATGTGTCACGCACTACACACATTGGGTAGTAGGGGGAAAGAACAATTTGTTTTCAGATTTTTTTTCTCTTCCTTCCCTCGTCTCCCCCCCACCCAAAAACAAAAAAAACAAACGTGTTTTTATTCGTCAATACAAAGAACAATTGACTGTCTATAAATACCCACTTTGTTCTCAGGGCCAGTGCAAGGGTGTGGGCACCCTCCTGCAAACTATAAATCAGGGTCACCGATTTTTGTAATCTTCTCTCCGGGACTCGGGAGAAGCCCGGAGAGGAGACTTTAAGCAGGAGTTCGGGGCGCGGACATACCTCCCAACAGTCCCGATTTTATCGGGCCTGTCCCGATTGTCAGGGCCTGTCCCGATGTCCCACCCGCGGGCGGCAGTGTCCCGCGGTGTGGGGGGGCTGTTGGGAGTCCCCCCTGTCAGCTGCTAAGCAGCGGGGAATAAACGCTGTGCGCATGCGCACAGCGTCTATTCCCGCAGCCAGGGGACTGGGGGCATGGCTAGTGGCTCACAGAGCCTCTGGGTCATGCCCCCATAGCGGCAAAATGGGGGCGTGGCCTCGTGGAAGAGCCGCGAGTATAGACCACGCCCCCAATTAGGCCACGCCCCCCGAAAATTTCGGCGCACCTCCGGCGATCAGGAGCATCGTCCCGCCTTCAGCCCTTCAAAAGTTGGGAGGTATGCGCGGGGCATGATCGTGACGTCATTAAGACCCGCCCCCATGCTGGAAAATGACCTGGTTTGCCATCTCCGTGGAGGGGGCGGAGCTAAATGATGCGATTATGACACTTTAGCCCCTCCCCAGAGACCGGCAAATCAGGTTATTTAAACTCTGCGGTCAGGGGGGAGGAAGCCGCAAGCGCAAACATGGGGGGGGGGGGGGGGGGGCTGGGAGCTCGGCCTGATTTTCGGGACCTTCCCGGCCAATCCTGCTATAAATTTGCACCCTCCCATACCTTATAATGGAGACAGTGCATGCTTGAGGCTCGCACTATAAAAAAGGATTATGTTCTCACAGTGAGTGTTTTTTCAAATTACAGCACACACAGGGCCGGCTCTACCATTAGGCAGCTTTAGGCATCTGTCTAGGGTGCCAGGATCTGGGGGGCGCCACCAAGTCTGAAAATCAGAACAGTACACACAGAAGTACAGTAGTACGCCACACAGTAGTGCCCCTAATATATATAATGCCAACAGTAATAGTGCCTTTTACATATAATGCCCACAGTAATGCTGCTTATACATAATGCCACTTACACATTATGACCAGGGTAGTGCAGGTTACATATAAGGGGTTATTCTGGTTCACTCGCAAAAATTCACTCTCTAATGGACAAAACCATATGCACTGCAGGTGGGGCAGATGTAACGTGCTGACAGAGTTAGATTTGGGTGTTATATTGTTTTTGTTTCAGGGTAAATATTTGCTCTTTATTTTTACACTGCAATATAGATATCAGTTTGAAGTACAAACCCCACCCAAATGTAACTCTCTCTGCACGTTACATCTGCCCGACCTGCAGTGCACATGGTTCTGTCTAGGGAGGTCAATCCCGGGATTTCGGGATTAGTACCCCAGTGCCTAAAGCCGGGCAGCGCTGAGCACCTAATGGCTCAGATGCTGCCTGGCTGACTGCTGCTGTCCCCCGGTGGATGGCTGGTTCTGTGTTCAGGGCAGTGTGCTGTGATGACAGGCATGACGGCGCCCAGGCTGCGCAGCGTGACCCCTGACATCACGCCACGCTGCGCAGCCCGTCCGCCACCATGCATGTCAGTGCAGCACACTGTCAGGGATCCTTGTGCCCAGCCACGTGCCCTCTGTGCTGCTATCGCCCGCTCCGCCGCTGGAGATGGATGGTCGGATCTGGATGACCAGCCACATGCCCGCTGTGCTGCTATCTCCCGCCCGCCCCGCCGCTGGAGATGGATGGTCGGTCCTGCTGCTGCCTGTCACCACTACCTCTGTAAGTGACAGGGCAGGGGGGATGGGGAAGATTGGCGGGCAAGCAGGTGGGGTGGCTGTGGCATTTATAGTGATATTTGGGGGCGGGTCATGTTTTTTTCATTAGGGAGGCCAATCCCGGGATTCCCGGGATCCCGGGATTGAGCATTTTTCAATCCTGGGATTGAAAAAATGCCCTGGGATTGGCATCCCTAGTTCTGTCCATAAGAGAGTGAGTTTGACATACATGGGACTTCCGGTTCCAGCGGTGATGTGACCGGTTGCAAGGGAGTGAGCTCTGCTGCCTGACGGGCTCAAAATCCCCCCTCACGGCTATTTCAGCCTCCACTCACACACCGATTCGCGGCACAGCAACCAAAAGACGGTGCTGGACACAGAATGTAAAGTAGGGGAATGTTTCCAGTATGTGGCAGAAATGAAACCTATTGTTTCTCAACACACTAAAGATTTTAATTCCTTACATAATAAACTACAGGATTTGGAGAACAGATCAATACGCAATAATCTGCACATTGTAGGATTACCGGAATCTATTAAGGGTCCAGATTTATTCCATTTCATAAGAAACACGCTCCCAGAGCTGTTAGAGATCCAAAACAGCTGTTCAGATCTGGTTATAGAGCATGCACACAGATTAGGCCCTCAAAGCCCACAAAATGGCACCAGACCCAGAGTCATCTTTAAATCACTCAATTATCTCCATAAGGAGCTCATAGAAGGGCAGATGTATTAAGGCTTAACAAGAGATAAATGCAAAGGTGATAAAGAGAGAAAAATGTCCAGCGAATCAGCTCCTTACTGACTTTTTTCAAACACAGCCTGTAACATGGGAGTTAGAAGGTGATTGGCTAGACATTTATCTCTCCGTATCACCTTTGCATTTATCTCTTGTTAAGGCTTAATACATCTGCCCCATGGTCGGCCTTGAGAAGGCACAGGAACATCAAATGGGAAGGCCATTCCATCCTCACTTTCCAGGATTACTCCGCAGAGCTGACTAAACAGAGGAAAGAATTCTCTCCAATATGCTCTCTCCTCATAGCGATGGAACGCAAGTTCGCATTGCTTTACCCAGCAAAGCTGAGAATATACAATGGCTCATCTTTCAAGGATTTATTTACGGCAAAAGATGCAGAATGTTACATTGCTGAGGAAGACCAATCCATCCAAATGCGACATCAAATGTCTGATTGCAACTGACCATGCTCTCTATTGAAATTTGAACACCCCAACCCCGATGTGGATGCTGGACTCTCCCACTACGCTACTGTGTCAAATTTGTTACTGGCAACCTCCACACTCCTTTTGTTCCATTACCTGGATTTCAAGGCTTCATCAGGAAGGCCGCACCCTGACACTGTTTCCTGAATTACACTTCTTTGTACACATTCTTCTCAGGTCTGAAAATCGACATATTATGGCATATGCTTTTATTCGCTATTTCATTATTTACACTGGTGTGTGATATAGTTTAACTGTTACATTTTTGAGCCGAAGGCCTAGGAGCCTGATAGTAATTCGCAAATGTTGCGATTCATGTTTATTATTTAGCAATTTATGGAAGTTATAAGGTACGGCTTTTTAGCCTGGTTACTATGTTATGTGATTCCCCCCCCCCCCTCCTCTCCCAGTTCATGCTCCCCTCCATCCCCCAATGTCAATTTGCCTAACCACTCGAGAATCTAATGTGATATATCTATGTTGACGATACGGTTTACTATTGTGATAACACCTCTAGATCCCTCGCATCTATATGGCTCTGAAAATAGGTAGCTGGAATGTGGGAGGGATCAACTCTCCTACTAAAAGAAAACATATCTTGGTTTATTTAAATAAATTAAAATTAGACCTAGTGTTCATTCAGGAATCTCACCTTGTCCCCTCTGAGGCGGTCAAAATAAACATGTTAAAATGGAAGCTATTAGCTTCGGCCTCCTAAAACTCGAAAGCCAGAGGGGTCCTTATCCTAGTGAAAAGTCACCTAGATATTGAGGTCACGTCCACCATAACTGACCCGAGAGGTAGATACGTTCTCTGCCAGATAAAATTCGAAAACCAAACCATTATATGCTTCAATGTTTATGCCCCAAATCAGTTCTCCTCATTATTTCTGCACAAGATCGTTACACTCCTAACTCCATTTGCGAACCTACCAATAATAAAAGCAGGGATCTTAACATGATCTCCTCCACTTCCTTGGACTAACAAATTCAAAAGCCCAACATCCTAAACTTCCCAAATTTGGCATACCCGAATTTAGCAAACAACTAAATCTCTTGGATATCTGGAGACTCCTCCATCCAACAGAACGTGAGTTTACTTGCTTATCCACAGCCACTAATACAATGTCCCGTATTGATTATATCTTAGTTTCACATTTCTTATTGCCTAAGGTAGAGGTGGTAGAAATAGCTCCCATAGTCATAATCGGACCATGCTGTGGTGTGGACAAAAATCCTTTTATAAAAAATACAACCCACCTTATTATCATGGAGATGCCCCGCCGCCCTAATGTCATCTCCTCCACTTCCTTGGACTAACAAATTCAAAAGCCCAACATCCTAAACTTCCCAAATTTGGCATACCCGAATTTAGCAAACAACTAAATCTCTTGGATATCTGGAGACTCCTCCATCCAACAGAACGTGAGTTTACTTGCTTATCCACAGCCACTAATACAATGTCCCGTATTGATTATATCTTAGTTTCACATTTCTTATTGCCTAAGGTAGAGGTGGTAGAAATAGCTCCCATAGTCATAATCGGACCATGCTGTGGAGTGGACAAAAATCCTTTTATAAAAAATACAACCCACCTTATTATCATGGAGATGCCCCGCCGCCCTAATGTCATCTAACCAACTTAGAAAATCAGTCTTATCAGCTTGGGACTTATATGCTAATGACAATTCGGAGGCGGCTGTGGAAGACCCCATGTTGTTATGGGAAGAATCAAAGGCCAGTATAAGAAGGGAAATTATCTCCAGTATGGACAATTTTAGGAAAAAGGAGACAGAGGAACATATTCAGGCCCAATCTTCCCTCACAAATGCTTTCCGAGACTTCAGGGACTCCCTCTCTTCCGCCTCTAAGACGGCATACCTAGAAGCCAAGGCTATGTATGAAAGCAGCGCAATAGAAAGGACAGAATCCCTGTACTCTTTCACAAAAATCTCTAGATTCAGCAGATTCAGAAATAAGTCCATTCAACTCCTATCCTCCCTCCGACAAGGCCAGACATCCCCAGCAACGATCCATCCACTACGTCAACCAGATGGTAAGTTAACATCCTCCAACTCACAAACAGCCCAGGTGCTGTGTGATTTTTACACTCAATTGTACTCAAAACCATCCTCGAATAGAGCCAATGCATCTGAATTCTGTGCAGCACATACTTTTTATACTGTGCGATGAGGTGCCGCGGGAGCGCGCACCTCAGAGCACACATCGCACCGCCGGGATCGCAGCATGTATGGGCAGCATTAAAGCCGGTAAGGCCCCTGGCCTGACGGCCTCACCCCCAATTAGTACAAATTACTGGCACACAAGATTATCCCCATTCTCACCACAGTATTTAACATAATTTTATCCACAAACAAAACCCTGACATATTATAATCTAGCTACCCTACGTGTTTTACCCAAACCAGATAGAGACTTGTCAGCTCCGGGTTCATACAGACCCATTTCATTACAAAACATCTAATACTATTTATTAACAACAATTATGGCTGAAAGACTCCCCACTTTAATTCATATAGACCAGACAGGCTTTGTGATGGGTCATAACTCTGTTATTATTATTAGGAGGGTACTGTCTTAGGAGGGTACATGCTTAACATGTATAAATATATTAGGGGCCAATATAAGGATCTATCTAAGACCTTGGCCCTTATTCTGGTTGGTGCGGTAATATCCACGTGCGTTCGTGCCGCCGATGTTTTGTGTCTGCGCATGTGCAGAGGCGTCATGAAATGTGAACACTCCGAACAGGGGGTGGAGAGGGGCGTGAAGGGCTATTTGGGCTCATTACCATATGCATACGCCCTGCGTTTCATGGGCGTTCCCATGCAAACGCTGGGCGTACGTATGGTAATGCAGTCGTGACGCACGTGTAGGGGGCGGACATATGACATCGCCAGATGTCAGCTGCCCGCCCAGATCCCTGCTTTTGCACGGAAAAATGTCCGTGTGGTCTGAGGTCGCGGGAGCTGGTGGAACACTCGGTCCTGCATTCGATGGTCTGCGACCATCGAATGATGGGGGAGGTTCCCTGAGATGGAGGAGGCGTATTCCATGAAAAATACACGTGAGGTCCGTTCGGCCAGGTTCTTACCGCGTACGGACGGAGTTGGCGATCCGTATGGAAGGCGGGGTTTCGCACGCACGATCCTGGCCGCATATTCGGATCCGGCCGCACCGATCAGAATAAGGCCCCTTGTTTTCTTCTTGAGTGGAAAATAGGGGGGCCATGAGTATAGACTTGAGGAAAAAAGATTTGCTACAGCGGGTAGGAAAAATTTCTTTACGGTTATAACTGTCAAAGTCTGGAACTCTGTTCCCGGCGAGGTGGTATCAGCATCCTCAATAAATGCGTTCAAAATTAGGTTGGATAATCATTTAGTGGCTCAAAATATTCAGGGTTATAACTAAATAACATATTCGGTCTTTACATCAAGGTATCACAATATACAGCATAACCAGGCTGAACCAGATGGACGCAAGTGTTTTTTCAGCCTTACCTACTATGTAACTATGTAACTGGGGCCCTTATTCAGATCTGTGCGGCCGGAGCCGCATACGGTGCTCCGGCCGCACAAACCAATCCCCGCCCACAATACGGATCGCCACGGCCGTCCGTACACGGACGGCTGGCGATCCGCATGAAAATGGTGGGGCGTACGCCTCCACCATGGTGGGAGCTGCCCCCTGCATTCGATGGTCTGCGACCATCGAAGGCAGGGCCGCACGCCCCACCAGCTCCCGCAAGCTGAGACCACACGGACAATCGTCCGTGTGAAAGCTTGTATGGGGGCGGAGAACTGACATCCGGCGATGTCAGCTTTCCGCCCCCATCACTGGCGTCATAGCCTCATTACCATGCATACGCCCCGCGTTTGCATGGGAACGCCCATGAAACGCGGGGCGTATGCATAGGGAAATGAGGGTATGAAGCCCCTCACGCCCCTATACGCCCCCTTTGCGGCGTAGAAACTTTATGTGCGGCGATTTCGCCTGCACATGCGCAGATTGACCTCTGCGCATGTGCAGAGTGAAAACATCGGCGGTACGGCCGCACGCGGGCCGTACCGCTCAGTTCAGAATAAGGGCCTATGTCTGCATTGAGTGAGGCCCAGTGTGCTGTGTTGAACACCCCACAAGCCATCCTGTCATTAGATGCAGAAAAAGCTTTCGACATGGTACACTGGGACCTCTTATATGATACTCTGCGTCGATTCTCCTTCCCAGAAAAATTAATTAACCTCCTAGCCTCAATCTATGACAATTCAGCATCACGCATCATTTGTAATGGCCTGCTCTCTGCTCCTTTCCCCATCATGAGAGGCACAAGACAGGAATGCCCTCTTTCTCCCCTTCTGTTCACGCTAGCTCTGGAAACCTCGCCCACCTTCCAAGGGATTCAAGGGACGGATTTACGCATTTCCCTATTTGCAGATGACATGCTGCTATTCCCTATCACACCCCTAGCATGCAATCCCAGCAGCTTTACAAATTCTACATCACTTTGGAAGCTTTTTGGGTTACAAGGTAAATGTAGAATGAAGAAGTCTGAAATGCTGGTTGTCAAGGGACAACCACCTCATTTCCCCCTGAAGACACGCTAAACTCCATAAAACTTCAATCATGCCAGATAAAATATTTGGGAATCTATATTCCTAACTCCCAAGATAAATGTACACCATTCAGATATTACCCATTAAACTTCTACCTAAGGACATTTTGTTAATAACACAAGCCTGTTCTAAATTTATCTGGAACCACAAAAAAACAAGACTATCCATCTCCAAGTTAAATGTACCGAAGTCGGGGGGAGGCCTAGGCCTTCCTGATATTACCAATTATGCGCGCTCCCTTTTGTCACGCTTCACTTTAGGTTGGCTACTAAAAATTGACACCTACTCTGTCACGGTCTGAGGATCGGATGAACTCGTGTGACTATCAGGAACAACTGCTGAACCAGAGGGGGTAGGTTGAAAACGTGCGGGTTTAATAAGAGACCTCTGCATTTACAAAGAGAATAAACTTGTCCCAAATAATGTCTTTGAGAGTCAGTATGGGAATTTGGCTATCACAATACTTCTTGTGAAAGTCTTTAGCAGGGGACTGCGAAATAATGGAATAAATGAAGAACTGAAGAATAAAGCCACAGGAAGGATGCAGAAGGAAGAGGGCCACTGATCACGGAGCCACTGGTTGACGATGGTATGGCAGATGTGGGAGACTAGGGCAGAAGATCAAACAGGAACCTTCCGGCTGGAATTTAGCAGTAGGCAGACCACAGCACTACAGGAGCAGGATAGCTGGAACTGAAGAACAGGATCAAATGGTAACAGAAATAGAGCCAGGATGTGCACAGCTTAACTGACACTTTGCACTGACTCAGAGCTGCCTTGACAGATCCCTCTTATGAGGAGAGGACGGCTGCCATTGGCTGCAGAGAGTCAGGGGAAGGAAATGGGCGTTTCAGGCAAGTTTGGGCATTTGCCCATAACCAGGATGGCGGCGCCGGCCTCCCGGCGCCGTCTAGCACAAACCAGCTCACTGCTCCCGCCGGCCGCCTCTCACTGCGCCGGGACCGGATTGCCGCCTCCAGCCTCCTGACTGCCGCACCAGCCCCACGGAGAGCCGCCGCCGGGCACGGACAGGTGAGTAGCGGCCCTGCCGTGACCCGCGGCGGGCTGCCGTGACAGTACCCTTTTTGGTCTCTTGTCGGGATTCTGATGGAAGAACTGTCGCACCAGTTTGGGAGCATGCAAATCAGATGCCTCGACCCACGATTCTCTTCTGGGCCGTAGCCTGTCCATTCCACCAAGAATTGCATGCGGGAATTTCGTTGGCGACAATTTAGAATCCGTTTGACCTCAAATTCGGCTTGTCTTTCGGTTTGGATAGCGGGAACTCTTGGAGGCTTAGGCTGTAAGGGACTCAATTTTAATTTTAATTTTCCAGGTCGTCTAACTTATTGAGGACCTGCATGTGTTCATTTGAGAATGTAGCAGTGTCTTGCTTCAATAGGGATACATCATGAAATAAGTCTCCCAGCCTATATTCAGTGACTGACAAGCGTTTAGAGCCATTTTTCAGCTGGGATTTGATATCTAGCACTGCCTTGTCAAATCTAGCAGCCTGTGCATCCATCATAGGCTGCATGGTTTCCTGTATGGCTTGCACAATGTCTGCATATGTAACAGGTGGGTTCCCTGGGGCACTGGGCGGGTGTGTGGCTCTGGAGCACCGTGGGGCAGAGGTACCTGATTCTGTGTCTGAGCGGTCAGTGTCCTCAGCGTTCTGCTGCGTGCCTGATATGGCGGCGACCATATTAGATTTTTCTGCTCTCCTCTCAGACCGTGAGTGTTGTGTCTTTGGGTGCATGGAGGCACTCAGAAACTTCTCCATGTGGTGTCTGAAGATAATAGGCACCCGTGGGTGAGCTTCCAGCTGCGATGTAGCAACTGCAGTGTCTTTTTAGCGGTGATTAAGCCGAATGGGACAGCGGAGCTCTCTCAGTCTGCTCCCAGCAGCATGAGAGCCGTAACCGTAAGTAAAACAAGCTTTCTTAAGAAATAGGAACCATTTATCAGAACCAAGCCGAAAGATTTACAAGACCGCATCCTCCACACATTAAATGTAAAGATGTTTTCTGTGTGATGTAAGTAATTCCTGAGATGACTAATTTATACAGAGCCAGATTAAGGTCTAAATGGGCCTGGAGCTGAAAATTATCAAGGGCCTATTATGCGCAATAATAGGGGTTGTAGCCAGCACTTAATAATGTGGGGGGCTTGACCAGTGTTCTGGTTGGGCGGTCTGCTCATGGGTCTCTATTTGTGTAAATACTTTCAGCTAATTATATATGCCTGGAAAAAGCAGGAGGCTGGCATAGGAAAAATGCAGGAAGATATATTGGCAGGTGCCCTCCAAAAGGTGCACCCGCAGGATGCCAATGTCCTAAAATCCTAAGATACTTGCGGGGTGAGGCGGCACTCCAGTCATAAAAAGAATACTGAAAGACAAAACTTGATAGACAACATTTCAGCACCTTTTATGTGGTCACCTAAGTTTACCACACCATATACCGGGATGCGGTCAATATGCCGGTGGTCGGAATCCCAGCTGTCAAAATACCGATGCCAGAATCCTGACCACTGCAATGCACTTTGTCCCTTTATGGGTGTCCCCCGCAAGGGGGAGCGATCCACAGCCCCCCCTTGTCGGCATTTCGGAGGTCGGGATTCCGGCATCAGTATTTTGACCGCCGGGATTCCGACCACCAGCATATCATACCGGACCCCATATACCCCTTATACAAATCATGCAACAAAAGAGTAACCCCTTTATATTGTACTTGCCTCTTAGACATTATGCCACATGGAATGAGCAAAAATTCACACAGACTGAGCCAAAATTCACGTTATGCCACACAGATTAAGGCAAAATTTTGCCACATGGATTGAGCCAAAATACACACTATACCAAACAGATTAAGCAATAATGCACAATATGCTTCATAAACGGGCATTGCGCGCCAAAGGTGCACATTAAAAATTACCATTACATGTTAAGCCACACACCATAATGTCCATTAAGTATTATGCCAAACACCATAATGCCTGTTAAAAATTATGCTACATAAGTGCTGCTTACCTATATGCTCATTGCCAGGGGTTACATGCTCATTGCCATGTGGGATTGCATGCTCATTGCCAAGGGGGAATACATGCTTGCGGTAACTGGGGGACAGCCGCAGCCGGGCAGAAATGACAGCCATTGACAGCCGCGCAGAGAGCAGGGGGCTGCCCCGCTGTATTCAGAGCAATGCAGGTCCTGGCTATTTGAAATAATACCCCTTTCACACCAGACAATGCAGGGATTTACCCGGACTGGCCCCTATTACACCAGCCTAGTTCCTGCATTTTCTGGTGTGAGGAGAGAAAACTACCCCCCCCCCCTTTAAACTTTAGGGGTAGTTAACCAGCATTATCTTCGGAACCAACTGACCCATTTACATGTGGGCTTCGAATGATTTTCAAATGATTTTGGTCCTGTGAAACTGGGCCATTTGGTTCCAGAGAAATCTGTCCTCAAACAACATGAACAGCCATGAAATTACATTTAAAAAATGAAAAAATCGGTTTACCCACAATATCTCTAGAACCAATGAACCCATATGGACCAACCTGGTATCAGATTGAAGGCCCAGCAATTTGAGTTAGACTGAGATCAACCTCGAGCTTCTGTGATGCCGTTGGAACCAGGTGGGGGTCGGAATTAGCAGGTCTCATGTTATCCTATGGGGAAAACGTTCCAGCTTTGCCTGGCGGTATCTCCGGTTCCCGGGGGGCTAGCAACGCGGGGCCGGGCTTGTTGGAAAGCCCTGACCCTCAGCTACAGTATAAAATGGGCCTATTTAGAGAGTGGGCCTGGAGCTGTAGCTCCATCAGCCCCATTGTTAATCTGGCTCTGAATTTATACCTATATAGATTTTATAACCTTGTAAGTAATGCCTACTACTTATACTCCTTGACTCATAGTTAAGGTATACCAATGTTCATAATCTTGAGATGTTACATAATTGTATCTGATTACATACATTTCTTAAGGTGAATACCCCCCTCCCTCCCCTCTTTTCCCCTACCCTACCCCCCCCCCCCCCCCCCCCTTAAATTATTATATGTTTTCAAAGTTCTCACACAAATAATTTTTTGTTAAGACTCTGATCTTGGCTTGAACCCTTTGGGCCTCATTTCAAAACAATGGAATTGGAACCACCTCGGCCATAAAGGGTCACAACCCATGACTTTTATACAAGCCTCTTGAAACCTTTAGGCGACTGAATAAATATAGAGACATTTCATGAGAAAGAAACATTAAAGAGACTCTGGGTGACATTCTATGGGTTGAGATAATTAGACTTTTGCGATTTTTTTCGCAAAAACGGCCGAAATCGCATTTTTTTCCATTTTCGCATATTTAATGAGCTGCGAAAATGTGAAAAAAGTGCGATTTTGGCCAACAAGTTGGACACACTGGAAATGCGATGGCTGCTTTTCGCAGCACATCGCATCCAGATGTTTTCACATGAAAAAGTATACAAATCGCATATTTAATGGTATGCGATTTGTATACAGTGTGTCTATAATTCGCCCAAAAATCAGACCAGGTTCTGATGGGCGATTTAGCCAGAACCCTGCACAGATCGCAATGATCTGTGCAGGGTTCTGGTGTAAAAAAAAGTTTAAACAGTTAAAATAAAAAAAAAACAGCGCGGGGTCCCCGCCAGAGCATAACCAGCCCCGGGCTCATTGAGCCGGTGCTGGTGACATAAAATCAGGGTCCCCGACAAATAGGGGTCCCCTTGACTTAATGAAACCAGCACCAGGCTCAAGGTCCGGTGCTGGTTCCCAAAATACGGGGGACAAAATGACTAGGGGTCCCCCGTATTTTAAGAACCAGCACCAGACCCAACCAGCCAGTAGGGTAATGCCACAGCCGGGGGACACTTATTATATAAGGTCCCGCGGCCAAAGCATTATCCCCCTGGCTGGTCAGCATGGGCAGGGGTCCTGGGGAAGTGGGGACCCCCCCAATGAAGGGGTCCCCCCCCTCCAGGACTTACCAGCCCATGCTGAAAGTCCGGGGCTGTCCCCGATGCCCCTGGGCGGTGGGCATCGGGCTGATGGAAAGTGTAAAAAATAGAAGAAAAACTATTGTTTTCTACTGTAGAACTATGAGTCCCAGCAAGCCTACCCCGCATGCTGGGACTTGGAGAACCACAAGTCACAGCATGCGGGGCATTAAAGGGCCCGCTGGCACTTGTAGTTCTACAGTACAAAAAATAGTTAAATAAAACACACTGACACCCTGAAAAATAAAAGTTGGTACTTATGTAATATCTGGGCTCCCATTTTTCTTATGAGACCGCTGCCCCTTGCAGGGCTCGCTGCGCTCGCCACGCTTCGGGAACGGTGGCTCGCTGCGCTCGCCACACTATATAAAATCAACTCCATGCGTAGTTGGATAGTAGGGGTATGAAAAAATGGGGTGCATTTAACATGGGAGCACAGATAATACATAAGTACCTAAAAGTTTAATACACACATAACACACACACTGATACTTACCTACCTTGAGCCCGTAGGTCGGTCCCTGGATCCTGGGTCCGAGGCTCCTGGACAGAAGAGTCTGGTTCCGGGGCCTTGGTCCTGGTTCCGGGGCTGGTCCGGGGTCCTGGGCTCCAGGGCTGATGTCTCCGGGGTCCAGGATCCGAAGTAGTCCAAAAGGGGTCCCTAAGGAAGGAAATCCTACTCACCTGGTCCCCGGCGACGACCTCGGCACCCTCGCCGGCAGACGCGCTGCTCCCGGCTGGTACCCGCTCACGGACTGGAGAGGCACAGAGATTTTCATCTTCCGCGCCTCTTCTCAGAATGATTCCATTGGCCGCCTAGCGGCCAATCAGGAGCCGACTTTCTCGGCTCATATATTAGTTTTTTTTTTTCTTACACTTTCCACACTTCACCACACGTATTATCATAATTATATACATAACAAACACCTAACACAGTATATAGACCAGTTAAGTGGTCTACTTCCTTAGTTGAGTCAGGCTTATTAATAGAGCTTGATTCTCTTAGCTACACGAAGCACTATAGTCACTTTAAGGTCACGAAGTAAACTAAGGAGATAATATAAGTCACCTCGAATTTGGACAGAAGAGGCGGGGCATGGTTGTCTCCAGGGCCGGACTGGGACCAGAAATCGTCCCTGGCATTTTGAGCACACAGGCCCACCGGAAGTGGGCGGGACCCTTGCGTGGCGAAGCCGCGCAGCAAAAAAGGAGGTGTGGCCTCATGAAAAGGAGGCGTGGCATCACAAAAAGGAAGCAATACACTGCCCATTACACATTATGGAACACACCATTATGCCCATTACACATGATGCCACACACCGTGCTATCTACTACACATGACGCTACACACCATAATGCCCAATTACACATCAACACAAATACATGTATCTTATGCGTAAGTTTATCTATAGGGGAGGCAGCTGGCTGGGAGTCTATCCTGTTAGGTTTTCCTGGAGGGGAGCAAGGTAGGGCCACACTAGCCAACTCACGTGCCCTTGTAGGGACCAGAAGTGTCCTGGGCCTCTGAGGATGCCGCTTTTCTATCGCTGGGGATGGGACCTTCTCACCGCCATCCACAAGGTACTGCTGCCGGATGCTGTGCAGTGCTGGAGCCGGGACCTCTTGCTGCCAGGTGCTGCAGCCGGGACCTCTTGCTGCCAGGTGCTGCAGCCGGGACCTCTTGCTGCCAGGTGCTGCAGCTGGGACCTCTTGCCGCCAGGTGCTGTGGCCGGGTGCCGTCAGGTGAGGCTGTGCGCCGGGACCTTGTCCCTGAGTCCGGCCGGGAGCTACAGCCGAGTGGGATGGGGTTGGCAACCACAGAAGCCACTGGCGGGTGCTGCGGGGTTCTGCTGTCAGGCGCCGCTGGACACTGCCTGACCCTGGAGCTGCTGCTGGATATGCTGGCAGGCACCGCTGCTCCGTCCCCCACCACGCTGCTCTTCTCTTCCTCCATCCTCTGGCACACACTTAACGTGCCTGACACTTCCGCCTCCTTCCACCCAGCCTCCATCCACCTTCTTCTTTCACAGACCTGTCACTCATGGGCGGTCCTGTCTCTGATCTAAGATGTAGGGGTATTACACGTGTGTGCGGGCAGCGTCATGACGTTACCCGCACGGCTTCATAAGGAGGAGGAACCCAACGGTGATGGGGATGAAGCTGGATCCTCCTACTCCTCGCCGGAGCCAGCAGCTGTGTGCCCAGTCTGTGTCCAAAATCGGCCCACAAGGCCATCGGCCCTTCTGGCATTTGCCAGAAGTGCCAGATGGCCAGTCCGGCCCTGGTTGTCTCCACAACATTGAGACCGTTCCTAGCTAATGGGAAATGTAAAATATATACGAGATAAGTACCTCTGTGTAATTTTTCTTTTTGAGTGTAAGGTATTTGGCATGAATGTCATTAATGTATGTCAATTTGGAAAACAATAAAAACAAGTTAAAAAAAAATGGTTTGTGTGCAAACATGTTCTAATATTGTTCAAAATAAGACTTTAGAGTGTGATAGGCAGAAGTTGGGATCCGTTGTTAGAGATATGTGATTGCAATAATGTGCTTGGTTGCATCTTGCATACAGAGTGTGCTACATAAAGCTCATAGCAGGTATGAAATTTCTTTACAGTCAGAACAGTCAAACTTTGGAACTCTCTTCCTGAAGAAGTGGTGTCGGCAGACACTATAAATACGTTTAATATAAGGTTGGATAAACATTTATTGGTTAAAAACATCCATGGGTACGAATAAGTACCATAATCTGTCTTTAAAATATCAGAACATACTATTCAACAAGGGATAAGCTACTATAAACATAGGTTGAACTAGATGGACTCAAGTCTTTATTCAGCCTCACCTACTATGTAACTATGTAATGTATGTTCTTGGGAAAAAATATACAGATTGTGTGCAAAATAGTGGCCATGGCCTTAGGACATTGCTCCACCATTGCAAGTAGAAATTGAGTCCAAAAACATCATTGTTGCTCTTATAGTGTGTACACATGGTACAATTTGCCTTCCGATGTTGACGATATGGTCAACATCGGATCGGCATCGGATGCAGATCGCAAGTGTTTTAACCCTTGCGAGCCCGATCCGATCCCGATGCGCGTTCACGTATCGCAAGCCAGAAAGTCTTGGCTGCCTTGACTATATAGTGCAGATCTGCACTATATAGTCAAGATTGTATGCAAATCGGATGTGCCTTGCGATCCCAATCCAATCTGATCATATCGGGGATAGCATCTCAAGGCACATCTCACCGTGTGTACACACCATTAGACGTGGTTTATGTGTCTTTTTCATAATAACAAAAACTGGTATGTTTGTGTTACAGTGAAAAACTTGACACATGTTGACTCCTGTGAATTGAGTGTCCTGCTTTTTAAAGTAGAAAAAAAGACTTTCTGAATGGGTGTAGATGGTTATAAAATAACTACCTGGACATATATAACCAGGTATTAGAATGAATATTACCTAAAATTAAACCAACCTTTACATGTAGAGAAGTGTAGAAAGATACACTTCCAATGTGTTTGAGGGCTGTGTGTGGTTTGCAGGTAGTGAAATAATGGTTTTCACTTAATAGCCTGCAGCATTGCTTATTACATTCAGGTGAATGTGTTTGACTAGTAATCTGTGTTAATTAGCAGACCCAGGCGTCCACTCTCATGCCGTTGCTCTAGGGGTAGTCAGGAGCACTCTTTGGCGTCCGCCTGTTTTTGAGCCAAAAACGGGGCGGTTGTGGCACTGTGCATTTTGTGTGCACACCCCCGTGTACGCCCCCATGTTTACGCCCAGTTTCCCTCATTATTCTGGCCGCTCCCATAAAAACGCCCACATGCCGCCCACAATGACGTGCTCTTGCGGACAGGTTTTTTCGCACGGAGAGACCGTGAGCGGTGTGCAGTCGCCGCACATGCGCATTGCGAAAGATACGCATGTGCAGATGAAAAAAAAGCCCGATCCGACCTTGTACGTCCGACCCCACCAACCAGAATAACCCCCTATGTCAGGTTGTCTTAGAGTGGTTCATTAATATACTTTAGCATAGTAAAAAAAGAGTACGAGCTTGTCCTAGTGCAAAGTTACTGACTTTGACGGGAGAAAAAAATTGCTACGCTGTACGATTGTCCCTATTTCCGATCTGCAGAAGTTGGGAGGTATGTCGTAGGGTGCATACACACGGGGTGATATATCGCCCGGCGATATATTGCCAGGCGATATATCAGCGAGCGATATATCAACCAGCGATTAGAACGGGGCTGAAAACGGGAGCACGCACCCGGCGATTTATCACACTCCCATCACTGGCAATATGGTGGCCAGCAACCATATTCCCAGCGATTTCAGCCCCTATCGCTGCCGTGTGTACTCGGCTTTAGGCAGAGATCTGCGGCAGATTTTACCTGGGTAAAAACCACCACTGATCATAACCATTTTTAAGGCCAGTCTCAGGCTGCAATCCTGTAAGCAAAAAAAACATGGCGAAAACATCTCAGGTCCTGTGGCATTTCTGCATGACCATAGGATTAGTCAGATATTTAATTATCAAGATCTGTGACCAGCAATGCATCTTTATGTATTTCCAGGTAGCTAGCATATTCTCATCACAACTGTCTATACATTTTCAGCTGTAAATGCATTTGCGTAAGCTCTGAACCAGGTGTCCTATATTCCCTAACACACTATAGGCGCCGTGGGTGCTCGGGCCCCAGAGCACCCACGGCACAGGCTACGGCAGCGGGGTCCCAGCAGCGGATATGCTGTCATCAGCGGGGGTCCCTGCGGCGGATGGGAACTAGTAGCGGTATTAATACCGTTGCTAGTTCCCATCTCCCGCAGGGACTCTGCTGCTGGTGGCATATCTGCTGCCGGGACCCCGCTGGATCCAGGATCCCCGACAACAAGCAGCGGCTGCGGGTGAGTCTCGGGATGTGTGTGTGTGTGTGGAGGGGGGGGGGGTTTGTTTGGTAGTCTGTGGGGCACCCCTGAGTAGGTGGGAATTGGAATTGGACCAAGGACCTTAGTATTAGAAGGCAGTAACGCTAACCATTGTTCATCCCTATTGTGGGTAATGGGAAGGCCGCAGGTTATACACAAGGAAAGTGGGAGGGGTAGGTGTTAATTGACATGATAGGGACAGGGCTGTGTGCTGGTGAAAAAAGCATCAGCATATCTTTACCATTGTTTATGGAGAACTAATGTATCTCCTCCCTCAATGGCAAACACTGAACCATAAGTAGCAAGCCATTCATGTCTGTGTATTCTACTAGAGAATTTGTGAGGCGCCATAACAGGAGTTGTTTCCCCAGAGCAGCTGCTTGAATAATAGGGGTAGTCACTCCCTATTGGATTAAACAACAGAAAAAAACGAAAAAGAAGCAGCGCTACAACTACAATGAATGAAGGACTCTGTGGGCAGCTGTATATCCTGGGACTCACTCAAATCTGGGTGATGTAGTCTCTCAATTGAGAGTTGAGTCTGTATAGGTCCTCAAAGGGGTCCCCAGAGCTTTGAACCCTCTAACAGGTGGCTAGATGGATTGGCTCATCTGGAGGAAGCTGCTTGTTATCGGAGTTGGAACCACAGTGGGTAATAGGTGGGACTTGGAACAAGCGAGTGGCAGCAGGCTGGTGGGTGGCAATGTTGAGTACCTCTTGATCCAGACCTGGAAATTTAAAAGCAAACACTGACACGTTTAGCCACTGGCTGTGGCTTTTTCAAAGGTCAAAAAAACCACAGCCAGTGGCGAAATGCATCAGGTGTTTGCTTTTAAATTTCCAGGACTGGACCACTCGCTTGTTCCAAGACCCACCTATTACCCACTATAAGGACTCAACTCACAATTTATAGACTACATCACCCAGATTTGAGTGAGTCCCAGTATATACAGCTGCCCACAGGGTCAAGTCTATCCAGAAATATTAGAGCTGCCCATTACCCAACCTTCCAGTGGACATTTTTGGGGCCCCGTGATATAAGAAAGGGGCTTTGGTTCCATACATCTAACCCTTTGGAAAAACCCTACAGACTCCTCCAACGGTAAACATACAAGATTCCGTGCTCAATAGTGAGGACCTGTACTTCTACTTCTTTCCACAATTGGGACATTCGATCATCATAGTGGCACCATCACGGTGGTAAAGTAAAGTGCACTTACCTCAAAAAGGACATATCCTCAACTACCCACATTACTCCTGGATCCAGGATTACTTTCTTAAATGTTACTGTCATTTTATGTATATGCATGTAATGTAATATTAGGTGTTTTCAGTCTATATAAAAGGAATATTCAATTGTTGACAGAGTCCTTCATTCATTGTAGTTGTAGCGCTGCTTCTTTTTAGTTTTTTCAGCAAACCATTCATAGCTGCTAACTGTTGATAGTTGATAGACATCCCTATGTAGACAGTCAAGACAGAAAGGGCCCAATTCTTGTTCACTCGCAAAAGCAAACTCATTCTTTAATGGACAAATCATGTGCACTGCAGGTAGGGCATATGTAACATGTGCAGAGAAAGTTACATAAGGGCCTTATTCTAGTTCACTCTTTCTGACAAAATCCTTATTAGATGGACAAAACCATGTGCACTGCAGGTGGGGCATATGTAACTTGTACAGAGATAATTAGATTTGGGTGGGGTTTTACTTCAAAGTGAGATCTATATTGCAGTGTAAAAATAAAGCAGCCAGTATTTACCCTGCACAGAAACAAAATAACTCACCCAAATCTAATTCTCTCTGCACATTTTACATCTGCCCCCTGCAGTGCACATGGTTTTGTCCATCTAAGAAGGATTTTGTCAGGCTCTTCCGGTTCCGGCAGCGTGGAGTGAGCAGCAGCTTCACATCGCTCCGTCTGCCGCCGTCTCTCCTCACACCCGCACCCTGAATTCCTCACGAAGGAGCCGCTCAAGATCACCCAGAAGGTCCAGGGCTACAATGGAGCAATATAAAACTGCTCCGGAAGCTTCCAAGTCAGCGCAGAAACACCCGCCTCAGACGCCGCACATCCCCCAGCCGCAGAGACAGGAAAAAAGGCGCGGTGATCACGCTGCAGCCCAGAACCCTGATAACGCTAAGGGGACACCACTTGCCAAGAAACAGATTGGAGACCAAGGAATAGAATGGACTGCGCCCTCAAACCTCTCAGGTACAGCAGCGATCCCTTATCCTGATTTAATTGAGGCAATACAACACGCAATGGCCCCGCTTTTACAAAAAGCCGTCACAGACATCACTGACCAGCTTAGGTCTCTCACCACACGCACTGCAGCTGCGGAGCAAGCGATCAGTAATAATACTGACGACATTACTGTCCTACAGAAAGAAGTTAAGCTGTTACATATGGAGAATAAACGCTTATCTGAGTCAGTGGAGAATATTGAAAACAGGGCCAGACGCTGCAATCTGAGGATAACAGGCCTCCCTGAAACGCTGAAAGGTGCGCAGTTAGAATTTTTTGTCAGACACACCCTACCTGAGCTATTGAAAGTGGAGGAGGCTTGTAAGGACTTAGTCATAGAACGAGTCCACAGAATGGGAATGCTGCAAACACACCAAGACCCAAAACCAAGAGTGGTCATTTTCAAAGTACTTAATTACTTGCATAGACAGGTCCTATGGGCTGCCTCACGCAAAATTAATCCAATCACCTGGGAAACCCACATACTGCGCCTATATCAGGACTTCTCCCTTGATCTCTCTAAAAAGAGGAAAGCCTTTACTCCGGTTTGTTCGGAATTGGTGAAGAATAACATTAAATTCCATATGATGTTCCCAGCTCGATTAAGAGTTTTCACTTCGTCTGGACAGAAAGACTTTTTAAGCCCTCAGGAAGCCTCAACGTCATTGAAAAAGATCATAAGAGACCAGATACCTGGTGACATCTCTGATCCAAGATCACTTACCTGACTTTTTTGAGACTTTGCTTAAAATTTTTTTTTTTTTCCACTCAGGTTTCGGTCCCTCCTTCAGTGGGAAGTTAAGTATATATTTATCTCATTTGTAATCTCAAATGAGACGGATGAGGAGAGATAGGTAGATGGATGTTTGCCGGTTTAACACAAATATAGATCCTAGCTGAAGCTTTAAGCTTCAAGTAACTTTCTAACGGAAGTCATTCTAAATTCTACCAATAATGCTGCAAAGTTTATCTCTTTTTTTTTTTTCACTGTTTAGGTATAGTTTACTAGTAATTAGAAATGTTGTCTATTTTGTCTACATGCTGTCTTTCTTCCCTTATGTTTCCTCCCATCCTTTTCCTCATACTATGGTCGTCTATAATTACATAATCTTTATCAATAATCTGACATGGCGGTTGTCTTAGGATCACTAAATATTAGGGGTATACACACACCTGTTAAAAGGAGAAAACTTTTTACTTACCTGAATAAACAAGGTATTGATTTAATCTGCCTTCAGGAAACGCATCTAATGCCATCTGAACATAAAAAACTAGCTATGCTGAAATGGGAACTTCTTGGTTCAGCACATTTAAATTCCAAATCCTGCGGAGTTGCAATACTAGCAAAAAAGCAACTGAAAATTAAGGTTCTTGAAACTGATGCGGATCCTGAGGGCAGATATATCATCCTTAACATGGAAATAATGGATAAAAATATTACCATCTGCAATCTCTATGCCCCCACACAGTACAAGAAATCTTTTTTTACACATATAATTGCTAAGCTATATAAATATGATCCCAAAAACCTTTTTATATGTGGAGATTTGAATCTAATGTCTTTGGTAACCCTAGACCGTACTCCTCCTCCTAGAAAACCCATCACACTGCCTAAAATAGGAGTTCCATATATCTGTAAATGCTTTAATCTAGTGGACTCATGGAGGGTCCTTAACCCTACAGACATGGATTTTACGTGCTTGTCCATGACACATGCCACATGGTCCAGGATAGATTATATTTTAATCCCAGAGCCCTTACTTCCTAACTTAGAAAAAACTGTTATCCTACCCCCAACTTTATCTGACCACGGCCTAATATCTGTTAATTTAATTCTACAATCCAAAGAAAAAACATCTCCGAATTGGAGATTCCCATCCCACCTTTCCCAGTCTCAAGGCATAACTGATGTACTAAATCAGACATGGTCTAATTATATATCTGATAACAAAGAATATGCCTCAGATAAACCCAGTGTCTTTTGGCAGGCTGGGAAGGCAGTAATGAGAGGAGAAGTACTCGCCTATGTCTCGAGACTTCGGAAACAACAAAACCAAAAGTACAAAGACTTACAGTCTATACTGACCGACCATTTTCATAAATATAAGATATCCCCTACATCTGAAAATAAAATCCAATATCAAAACGCCAAACGACAACTCGAAGATTATTTGCAATTTCATGGAGACAAATATCTCTTTAACATTAATTCCAAATTTTACAAATATGGGAACAAAGTGGGAAAACTCCTGACTAATTTATTGCAGGGGTCCAGAACACAAGTTACTATCCAACCCTTGTTGAAGACAGATGGTACTCTTACGACCTCTAATAAGCAAATAGCCCAAATTTTTAGAGATTACTATTTAAAGCTATATACTCCGCCGGGGGTGGCTCCAGATGAACGAATGGATGCAAACTTAAATAACACTCCCCCTGACCTTACCCAACGAAATGCCTACTGGAATATGCTCCAAACACCCCAAATACCCCAACATTGTAGTGACTCCCTTAAAGCCCCTATATCTGTTGAGGAAGTACTTTGGGCAATAGGTAAATTGAAGTTGGCAAAGGCACCGGGTCCAGACGGATTCACGAACGAATTTTATAAAAAGATGTCACAACAAATTGCTGAACCCCTGACCCTATGCTTTAATGAAATCATAGATAAAGCAATACTCCCAGACCACTTTTCAGATGCGACGATCAAAGTAATCCCAAAATCAGGACGTCCCTTAAATTTAACTGGTTCTTACAGACCAATATCTTTGCTCAACGTGGATTATAAGATATTTACTAAAATAATAGCAGAAAGGTTAAAACCCATTTTACCTCTGATTATACATGAAAATCAAACAGGATTCATAACTGGAAGACATTCAGTCGTCAATGTAAGAAGAGTCTTAGCGGCAATACAACACTCCCTGGATCATTCGTCGGCCTCCTCGGCGTCCAGCCTGATTATCACGCTGGACGCCGAGAAGGCTTTTGATATGGTTCTTTGGCCCCATCTTTTTGAAACTTTAAAAAAATTTGGATTCCCTCCTCTTTTTATAAGAATAATACAAACACTATATAAATCCCCTTCTTCAAATATTTCCTGCAATGGCATACTCTCTGAACCTTTCTTACTCACCAGAGGCACAAGGCAGGGCTGTCCTTTATCTCCCCTCCTTTTTGCCTTGGCCATAGAGCCACTGGCTATTGCCGTACGGACATCTCCATTAATCACAGGAATAAATATTGGTAATCAAGAATTAAAAATTGCCCTTTTCGCTGATGATACATTAATCTTTCTTACAAACCCATCTAAATCTCTTCCAGCTTTATTGCATCTTATTCGTTCGTTTGGAGCTATCTCCGGTTACAAGGTCAACCTAAATAAATCAGAGATCCTCCCCATAGGCCAGAAGTGTGCAGATATAATTAAAACCCTAGACACCCCATTTACAATAAATTTCTCCCATTTTAAATATCTCGGTGTACAAATCCCTGCTAACCTTACCAAATTGTATCCTTTAAATTATCCCCCAATTATTTCCCAAATTACAACAAAACTAGAAGCCTGGAAAGATTTACCTCTATCACTATTAGGCAGACTGGCGGTAATCCAAGCCATAATCTTTCCGAAAATATTTTATAGTATGCAAATGCTTCCCCTTGCTTTATCCTCATCGGATATTGCTAGATTAGACTCGTTATTTTCCAAATATATATGGCAGAATAAGAGGCCGAGAATTGCCAAACAAAAAATTAAAACCTTAAAAAATCAGGGAGGATTTGGGTATCCTGATCTGAAAGCTTACTCTGACTCAGTTTTTTTTTAGATATATATCCGACTGGATAATGGCGTCCTCTAAATATACAGATTATGGCTTGGATTGTCAGATATTCTCGCCTTACTCCCCTAGTGCACTGATGCATACTGATTTAACAAAAATACCCCAACCACTAAGGTCACACGTACTGCTCCATGATGCACATGTGGCTTGGACAAGCATGAATAAGAAGCTCCATAGTAATCCCCACATTACATACCATATACCGCTTTGGGGAAACCCCTCATTTATCCCTTCCCTTCAGAATACGGGATTTAAAAATTGGATGGAAAAAGGGTTAGATACATCATCTAAAATGTTTGACCCAGGAGGGAATATTTACACATTCCAAAATTTAGCTACTAAATATAACCTGCCAAATACCCAACTGTTCATGTACTTGCAGGTTAGACACTTCCTATTATCCCATAAATTCCCCAGAACATCAGCCCCTAAGAAAGGTGCCATATTACAGATCACAAACATTGACACATTGTTAGCATATATTACAGAAAGGCCATATAAGGTTAAATACTTATACTCCCTGCTGATGACTATAGAAATTCCCAAAGACCCACAATGGACTAAATTTTGGTCCAAATGGAAAGAGGATATCCCATCGATAACAGATGTAACTATTTTGTTAGATTCGTATAACGTAACAATGTCTTCTTTAAAATCTGTATATCTCCAGGAAGTGTATGTTAGAACCCTTCATCGAGCATATATAACACCCCACAGACGCAAGTATATGGTCAGTGAGGAATCAGGCAACTGCATGAAGTGTGGAAAGCAAGTGGCAGACTTTCCACATTGCATGTGGGACTGTTACAAGTTAAAACGTTTTTGGAATAAAACCTTGCAATTTATAAATGTTGTTTTCCACTCCACTTTCAAGCCAAATCTGGCTGCATATATGGGATTATCATTCCAAGCATGGGACCTTCATAACCTGGATAAACATGAACTCTCGTTACTTGTAATGATTATAACTACAGCAAGAAAATGTATACTAGTCCATTGGACAAAAAAGACTGCGCCGACTTTATCGGAACTGAAGCAGAAACTCCTCCAACTAATGTCGTTTGAAAGAAGATATGCTCGCCTTGATCTTCTAAGAGGGGCCAAACTTTTTCTCCAGAAATGGTTGCTCTTTATTAATACATTGGACACTCAACAAAAGAATTCAATTCTTAAAGATATCTAGATATGTTTGGTTATCTGTATATAATAATAATTACCATTTACCATGGGGAACACAATATTTCTTATGAAAAATTAATAATGGAAGTGTCTTATACAATAAGTCCTAATAACAACTGTATGATTCAGATTAACAAAATTGACCTAAAGTAAGAAAATTATAAGATGCATTCCCCCCCCCCTCCCCCCCTCCCTTCTACTTTTCTCCTTGTCTCCCCAGTCTTTTGTCTTTATGTTATATGTTTAGAGTGTTAGATTTAAGGAGTCGTACTAAAGGAGGCAATTTGGAAAGAGACTCCACCCTGGACTCTTATAACTATGTATATAGTAATATTTGATAGATAATATGATGTGATATGACCACCTTATAAAATAATATAATAATGGAAAACTGTATCACAATGTCAAGACAACTGTTACAGAAAAGTAAGACTCTGACACTGGTTTGCATGCCAATATTGTTTAATTTCTTTTGTATGACAGAAAATTCCAATAAAAACTCATTTAAAAAAAAAAAAAAAAAAGAAGGATTTTGTCAGAAAGAGTGAACTAAAATAAGGCCCATAGTTACATAGTATTTAAAGCTGAATAAAGTCTCACGTCCATCCAGTTCAACCTCTGTGTATTACCTTCATCCTTTGTTATACGCCGGGCCGGCGCTACCCGCTCAGCACAGCCTGTAAAGCTCCTCCACCCTCTACTGACACTACTGCTGCCTAGTGTCACAGCTGTAGGGGGCACCTGTCTCCTTCATTGTCCCCAAATGCTTTCAAAGTAGAGTCCACCGCTGCTCTCGCTCCTCCACATGCAGTGACAGCGGCACGGCGTCTCCCTTCTGCCTGCACACTCAGGCCGGTTTCACACACTCCGGCTCCTGTCGGACGGTGAAATCCCGCACGGCCAGGGAGCCGTGCCGCACACAGTAGATTATCATGGAGGGGATGGCCACAGCCCTGCAGCCGTCCCTTCCAGTGGTGGGATCCGGCTGCAGCCGTGCGGCCGGGCCGTGGCCGTCCCGTGTGAATAGACACAATAGTGTCCATTCACAACTAATGTGTGCGGCGCGGCTTCCTGGCCGTGCGGGATTTCACCGTCCGGCAGGAGCCGGAGTGTGTGAAACCGGCCTCAGTGTTTCTCACCCGGCAGCTCCTCAGTCAGGCATGCTGCACAGTGCAGCCTACAGAGCGCTGAGCCTAGGACACAGAGGCAGAGCCAGATTAAGGTCTAAATGGGCCTGGAGCTGAAAATTATCAAGGGCCTATTATGCGCAATAATAGGGGTTGTAGCCAGCACTTAATAATGTGGGGGGCTTGACCAGTGTTCTGGTTGGGCGGTCTGCTCATGGGTCTCTATTTGTGTAAATACTTTCAGCTAATTATATATGCCTGGAAAAAGCAGGAGGCTGGCATAGGAAAAATGCAGGAAGATATATTGGCAGGTGCCCTCCAAAAGGTGCACCCGCAGGATGCCAATGTCCTAAAATCCTAAGATACTTGCGGGGTGAGGCGGCACTCCAGTCATAAAAAGAATACTGAAAGACAAAACTTGATAGACAACATTTCAGCACCTTTTATGTGGTCACCTAAGTTTACCACACCATATACCGGGATGCGGTCAATATGCCGGTGGTCGGAATCCCAGCTGTCAAAATACCGATGCCAGAATCCTGACCACTGCAATGCACTTTGTCCCTTTATGGGTGTCCCCCGCAAGGGGGAGCGATCCACAGCCCCCCCTTGTCGGCATTTCGGAGGTCGGGATTCCGGCATCAGTATTTTGACCGCCGGGATTCCGACCACCAGCATATCATACCGGACCCCATATACCCCTTATACAAATCATGCAACAAAAGAGTAACCCCTTTATATTGTACTTGCCTCTTAGACATTATGCCACATGGAATGAGCAAAAATTCACACAGACTGAGCCAAAATTCACGTTATGCCACACAGATTAAGGCAAAATTTTGCCACATGGATTGAGCCAAAATACACACTATACCAAACAGATTAAGCAATAATGCACAATATGCTTCATAAACGGGCATTGCGCGCCAAAGGTGCACATTAAAAATTACCATTACATGTTAAGCCACACACCATAATGTCCATTAAGTATTATGCCAAACACCATAATGCCTGTTAAAAATTATGCTACATAAGTGCTGCTTACCTATATGCTCATTGCCAGGGGTTACATGCTCATTGCCATGTGGGATTGCATGATCATTGCCAAGGGGGAATACATGCTTGCGGTAACTGGGGGACAGCCGCAGTCGGGCAGAAATGACAGCCATTGACAGCCGGGCAGAGAGCAGGGGGCTGCCCCGCTGTATTCAGAGCAATGCAGGTCCTGGCTATTTGAAATAACACCCCTTTCACACCAGAAAATGCAGGGATTTACCCGGGCTGGCCCCTATTACACCAGCCTAGTTCCTGCATTTTCTGGTGTGAGGAGAGAAAACTACCCCCCCCTTTAAACTTTAGGGGTAGTTAACCAGCATTATCTTCGGAACCAACTGACCCATTTACATGTGGGCTTCAAATGATTTTCAAATGATTTTGGTCCTGTGAAACTGGGCCATTTGGTTCCAGAGAAATCTGTCCTCAAACAACATGAACAGCCATGAAATTACATTTAAAAAATGAAAAAATCGGTTTACCCACAATATCTCTAGAACCAATGAACCCATATGGACCAACCTGGTATCAGATTGAAGGCCCAGCAATTTGAGTTAGACTGCAGTGGCAAACGCAGGATTTTCAGAAGGGGGTTTCCAGAGGGGCGGAGCAAAGCACGGAGATGGACACTTAGGTGACCCAGTATATGCCGGATCAGTTAAAGTAGTATTATAGATAGACCAAATGTATATAAATAATAATAATAATAATAAAAAAAGATACACACACACGGACGTCAACAGCAGTGTAGACCCCTGGGCATAGCAATGTATTGGGGCACATACCGATCCTCCAGCGGTAGGGGTGGGGGAAGCTTTGATGTCCCGCGGGTGGTAGGGGGTATTATATCAACTGCTCAGCATGTAGGGCCTGGATCAGTAATTTCCACTAATTACCCCTTTACTGCACAGATGGTGGGAGAAGGGGGCATTGGGCTGAATGAAAGGGCCCTGATACATAACTTCCAGGGTGGTAGAGGATGTTTAATATGCAGAGGAGGGGTGTATAGTGGAGTGGGCTTATTATTCATGATTTTCTGGTGGGAGGACAGCTTGCTTGACTGCAGATATCTCCAGTTCCCGGAAATAGATTTCTTAGATTTTAATGGAATTAAACACTAGAGGATCCCACCTACCAAATGGTATTGGGGACTAGGGGATCAGAGTTCAGTAGGGAGAGCAATTTGCCAACGAGTATATAGAACTACATACCAGGTGTGTGGAGCTGGAGCAGTAACCAGCTGCTGGAAGGCTGATATCTCTGGTTCTGAGAACAGTAGAGACAAGCTGCTAGTGCTAGGGGAGAGTCCCAGCTTTTGGAATATATCCTCAGAAAAACTCTAAGTCAGACAGAACCTGAAATATCTGACTGGGAAGAGCAATTAACAGGCTTGGATGGGGACCACTGCTTTGAAGTCAGATATCTCCGGTTCCCAAGGGCCGATTTTAAAAATTCTTGTACCCATGGAAAGAGGGGACCCTCAGCTTTCAGCCTAGGGGGGGTTTCTGGGTACTCAGAAACCCCCCCTGCGTGCGCTACTGGACTGAGGTCAACCTCGAGCTTCTGTGATGCCGTTGGAACCAGGTTGGGGTCGGAATTAGCAGGTCTCATGTTATCCTATGGGGAAAACGTTCCAGCTTTGCCTGGCGGTATCTCCGGTTCCCGGGGGGCTAGCAACGCGGGGCCAGGCTTGTTGGAAAGCCCTGACCCTCAGCTATAAAATGGGCCTATTTAGAGAGTGGGCCTGGAGCTGTAGCTCCATCAGCCCCATTGTTAATCTGGCTCTGCACAGAGGGGGAGCGCCGATTAGCATCAGCGCGGAGCTCCCCCTCTGTGTCCTATGCTTCTCGCTCTGCAGGCTTCACTTTGCAGTGTGCCTGACTGAGGAGCCGCTGAGAGAGAAACAGTGAGTGTGCAGGAAGTTGACGCAGTGTTGCTGTCACTACATGTGGAGGAGGAAGAGCAGCGATGGACTCTACTATTAAAGCGTTTGGGGGACAATAAAGGAGACAGGTGCCCCCAATGAAAAATGAAAGGGCAATGAAAAAGACAGGTGCACAGCACAGCGGTGGCCTCACAGTATACAGTGGGGAGTTGTGGCTGCTGACAGTGGTCAGCAAGGATGGAGCAGGAAGTGATTCCTTGCAGAGTGCAGAAGACACATGGGAGACTGGAGGAGGCCTATAGGCAGGTCCGGAAACAGAAATCTTGGGGCCCGGCACACTGATATCTCTGCCCCCCCAACTACATCCCCTTGATCAGAAAATTTTTAGTATACTACAAATACATTTTTTTTTTTTTTTTATTGTTACAAAAGAAACATACTTCATAATCACTAATACTGGAGGGGGGTCCGGGCAAGTACCCTTACAGGAATCCAGGCGGGTGCCTTTATAAACCATTGCTAGGCACTGCACTGCTGCACCAATGCTTACAGCCCGTGAGCCACTCAAAACTTTGGGGCCCCTCACAAGCTTGGGGCCTGGTACAGGTGTCCCCTTTGACCCCCCTGTCGCCTGCCCTGCCTATAGGCAGGTATGGGAGGGGGCAGGCTGCACAATGCACATTGTAGAGAAGGAGGGAATGTGTATGGGGAAATACTCTGGGCATTATGTGTAAGCGTCTACTCTTGGCATTATGTTTAAGGGGGTGCTTCTGTGGACATTATGTGTAACCTGCACTACTCTGGTCATTATGTGGAAGTGGCATTACTGTGGGCATTATATGTAAAAGGAATTATTACTGTTGGCATTATATTAAGAGGGAAGTCTAGAAACATTGAATTTTGAAGATCTGAGCGTAACTCTCTCTGCACAGGTTACATCTGCCCCACCTGCAGTACACATGGTTTTTCCCATTTTCCAAACAAATGTGTACTGAGCTCAGATCTGAATAAGGCCCATAATGTGTAATTGATATTAAGGTGTGTTGTGTAATGTGCAATCGGCATTACGCTGTGTGGCATAGCATATAATTGGCATTAAGATGTGTGGTATAACGTGCAATGGGCATTACGATGTGTGGCATATTCTATAATGGCCATTACGGTGTGGCATATTGTGTAATAGGCATTACGGTGTGTGGCATATTTTACAATTGCCATTAAGGTGTGTGGCCTAATGTGTAACGGACATTACTGTGTGGTATAATGTGTTATGGACATTAGGGTGTGGAGCATTATGTGTAATTCATACCCTCCAACATGACCCATTCCATTAAATACAAAATGCTCTGACTCTGGACTTCTTCCTTAATTTAGGATTGCCTTCACCTTTGCTAGAACACTGTTATCGGCACTGAACTAGTTCAACGCAGGTAACTGCAATTATCAATTAAGAGGGAAGTTCAGAAACAGTGAATTTTGTACCTAATGTAATGGGTCATGTTGGAGGGTATGTTAATGGACATTACAGTGTGGCATAATGTGTTAAAAGCTTTAGGGTGTGGGGCATATTGTCTAATGAGCATTACTGTGGGGGCGCAAGACCACACTGCAAATCCACATGCCTTGCAACAAGGCCACACACCCTTTTTGGAATGGGCATGCCATAGGTAAGTGCAAATGATTTTAAAAAAATGGGAGGGGGGGTGCAAAATTTCAAGTTACGCCCCTGGTTTATTCGTTGCTGCATACTAAGGAGAAGACAGAATGACAGCAGTGGCAGAGGACCACTTGCTTGTGTTGCCCCCAGGGCTGAAAGTTGGCAGCCAGCCACTGCCCCACCCGACATGACACTAAAAGCTCAGAAATGCATTGTTGAATGTAGCCTGTCCAGTTTTTACCTAATCCCAAGAAATTATAGAATCTAATTGACGGCTATGAGCAACATCACCGATTTCATTTTCAGAAAATGTAAAACATTTTACCTTTTAGAATTTGTATTAATATTTTAGTAGTTTACACAATCAACACAGTGGGTGGGATTCACTAATAACCCCCGCTGCACATCGCCGGCATTCGCATTGTTAATAATCGCAAATGCACTAACATATGTGATTAATAACTCAAATGCGATGGCCGGCGATGTGCAGCGAGTTCCCCCCTCCCTGCCTGCACCCTTAGGCTGGTTTCACACACTCCGGCTCCTGCTGGACGGCGAAAACCCGTACGGCCAGGAAGCCGTGCAGCACACACTAGTTTATCATGGAAGGGATGGCCACAGCCCGGCTGCTGTCCCTTCCAGTGGCAGGATCCGTCTGCAACCGTGCGGCCGGACCATGGCCGTCCCGTGCGAATGGACACAATAGTGTCCATTCACAACTAATGTGTGCAGCACGGCTCCCTGGCCGTGTGGGATTTCACCGTCCGGCAGGAGCCGGTTTCACACACTCCGGCTCCTGCCGGACCGGAAATTACCGCACGGCTTAAAAGCCGTGCCGCCCCTACAGTGTGTGATGGATAGCTCTGTGTCCATTCACACTGGATGGTCGCGGCGCGGCCGCCAGGTAGCAGCCGGATCTTGCCTCTGCAGCGTGCGGCTGCCGTGCCGTGGCCGTCCCGTTCTGCCCATTCAGTGTGGTGTGGAAGGCAATGGGCGCCTTCACACACCACGGAAATTGCCGGATACTTACGCCCGCCCCCATGTGACGAGTAGGGCGGGTGTACACCCCGTCAGACTGGACATGCCAGTCAAACTGTTTGGACCCACCCCCATGTGACGAGGGGGCGGGGCCACAGGATCTCCAAACTGGACCATGTGAAATGTCCTGAAATCCGGCTAAAAACCGGACAAAGTGGGTCCGGCTTTTTTCCGCCCGGTCAAAACCGGAGTGTATGAAACCAGCCTTAGGCTGGTTTCACACTGTCCGGCTCTTGCCGGACGGGAAATTACCGCACGGCTTAAAAGCCGTGCCACCCCTACAGTGTGTGATGGACAGCTCTGTGTCCATTCACACTGGACGGTCACGGCGCGGCCGCCGGGTAGCAGCCGGATCTTACCACTGCAGTGTCCGGCTGCCGTGCCGTGGCCGTCCCGTTCTGCCTATTCAGTGTGGTGTGGAAGGCAATGGGCGCCTTCACACACCACGGAAATTACCGGATACTTACGCCCGCCCCCATGTGACGAGTAGGGCGGGCGTACACCCCGTCAGACTGGAAATGCCAGTCAAAGTGTTTGGACCCACCCCCATGTGACGAGGGGGCGGGGCCACAGGATCTCCAAACCGGACCATGTGAAAGGTCCAAAAATCCGGCTATAAGCCGGACAAAGTGGGTCCGGCTTTTTTCCGTCCGGTCAAAACCGCAGTGTGTGAAACCAGCCTTACAGGGCTGTAAGGGCTCCGTTTCCTCCTCCCTGCACTCGGAAGAGGTGCAGGGAGGAGGAGGTCACTGGTCCGGGCAGCACAGCAGGAGGCTGCCCAGACACAGGTGAGGGGGGTGAGTCGCGGATCGGCGGGGGACGCGAAGGGAATCCCATAGGCTTCCATGGGGTTACGCCATATAGGACTGGCGTAACCCCCCGCAGTGAAGCCCTGGCGGTGGGGCTTTGCCAGAGCCGAATTTCCCACTAGGCACGTGAGGCACCGGCCTAGGGGCGGCACATGTTTGGGGGCGGCACTTGGATGCCTGTGATAGTACTGTCAGCCCAAAATGTACCAATAACTGCAAAATATCCACTGTACTGTACTATATTCCATCTTAAATAGAGTGTAAATGGATAGGACATGCAGATACTGCCCCTATAAACTGTCCTACTAAGTAAACATTATTGTTGTGCCTAGGGGCGCCCTCATCCCTAAATCCGCCCCTGGGCTTTGCTGCATATGAAAATGCGGTAAAAACCCCGAAAACGGGGTTTTTACGGCATTTTCAGTTTGGTGAATCTCGCCCAAAACGTCAACTTTTTTAGATTAATTCTAATAAGACTTGAAATAGCGTACAAAACAAACTATTTTGCTTTATATGTTTATATAAATTTATAAATGTAAACGAAAATTATACACAAAGGTTTGATTTATAATACAATCCATTAGTATTCCTTTTAACCACTCCAGAGCTGTCATTCCTTTTAGTACGTCCCACACAGTAGCTGCCTCTTACATAACTGCTGCTTGTATAAGAAGATATGGGTTTGGCTAGCTGTCTGTGTGTGTGTGTGAGTTAGCATCCTTCCAGGGTAAAATGGCGGCGCCCTGTAGCAGCGCAGTGCAGCGTGTGGGTCGGATATTGATAGACCCAAGCCAGTCCTTGCCATCCCGATTCCGGGCGTTGTTTACACTTCGCAACCTGGGGGGACCCGAGGCCGTTGAGTGGATCGGACGTGGCTTTGGGGACGAGTCCGCGTTGCTGAAGCATGAGCTGGCCTACTGCCTGGGGCAGATGGGAGACCGGAGCGCGCTGCCCGTGCTGATCGCTGTGCTGCGGGACCGGGAGCAGGAGCCTATGGTGCGGCATGAGGCGGGTGAGGAGGACTGGCGAAAGTCTCTGAGTCTGTGTTTTAAATCGTCTTAAGTGCTGTCATCTCTGCACCTCAGACAGCTCGGTGCGTCGGACTATAAATGTTAATATGTAAGCAGCGGCACGTTTCGAAGTTTTATACATGGCGATGTGTTAAAACATCGAAGCGTTTGTATTCAACATCGAAAAGTTACTACTACTTGGATGTGGTCTGTGTTTTATTATTGAGTGCCGCTATTGATATATTTTATTTTTATTGTTTCGTGGCACGGTGGTGGGGTGCTTATTGCATTAGATGTACACGTTGTTAGTGAAACTAGCCCAGGGGGTCTCGTATTTGGTGTTCTATTTACTTTAGAGGTGCCCACCAGTGGCGTGCGGTAGGGTGAGGCACAGCCTTACCTGTCATACTAAAGTATATGCTGGAGTTTTGAATTTATAAAGTATGTCAAATATACAAAGAATATCTAATTAATAAAATCTTATTTTTTATTATTGTTATAATTTTTTATAGTTAAAATTCTGGAGTAAAAAGTCTATGGCAGGTGAGGCAGTGCCTCAGCTGGCTACCTTTTCTGCACATCTCTTATCAAAACTCAGCAAATATCCAGCAGTGTATACTGCTGCACATGTGTATAATGCTGGCATGTACCCCATGGCTCATATATTGTGTGCATATCTAGCTCTGGTACTTGCCAGGGACTCTTGAGCCATTTATCTCACCGCACCTCCCTGGTGTCCACACACTAGAAGATCTGTGATCTTAAGGTGCCCATACACTGTCTGCGATGTCTCGCAGCAGTGTACGGATATCCGATACCCTGCGAGCCGCCGGGACCTTCCGTTGTGATGGATTGCATGCATCCCTGCTTCACTCCCGCCTCACCGCCTGGAGGAACGGGTGATCGGACGGCCTGCCAGTCTGGCCACCTGGTCGGGTAGGATGCGCATGGGCCCGCGCATCGGACCTGACGTCATGTCAGGGAGAGGCGATTTGGTCTACTTTAACGGGCCGATTTGTCGCAATCGGCTGAAATTGGAACAAATCGCCTCATTGTATGGGGGCTTTTAACATTTCTCTTGAACTCCCTGTCAGTCCTTGACAAAAGATTTTGTGCAAAGCATACATTTTGACAAAGATTTATCTTAAAAAGAGCCACTGACATGTAGGCAGGGCCGGTGCAAGGTTTCATGGCACCCTAGGCAAAAATTCTGCCTTGTGCACCCCCCACCAGGACCACCACTGCCCCATCCACCCTTAGGGAAAATTGTGAATGTGGCTAGGGATGGCAATCAACCATCAATGATTCGAAATCATCAATGGTTCATGGCCGATGTTGAATACTTTTGCCATTGATGGGGGAGAACCAGATGGCTTCCCTCCATCGATGGAACAGCAAATTGATGTTTTGCTTCTTTTTTTTTTTTTTTTAAAGAGCATAGCTCCGCCCCTGACATCCCCCCCCTGTTTTGATTGGCCCACCGGCCAATCAAACACAATGGATGACCATTGATATGTAAAAATATCGATGGTCATCCATTGCATAGTTTAGCACTATCGATGGCCAGCTGCAGAATTGCCATAGATTTTAATGATGGCCATCCCTAAATGTGGCAAAGTGAAAGACAGTGCTGCCCGCCCACTGAGTTGTCAATTACCGTCAGCTTTAGTTTATGTGTATAGGTGGTTGGCAGATCACCCGTGCATCCTGCATGGTGCACCAATATACACATTAGGGGCCAGATGTATCAAGCTTCACAAAGGGATAAAATGGAGAGTGATAAACAATCAGCCAATCAGCTCCTACCTGTCATTTTTCAAACCCAGTCTGTAACATGACCGGTAGGACTTGATTGGCTGGCTGTTTATCACTCTCCATTTTATCACTTTGTGAAGCTTGATACATCTGGCCCTAGGTCTTTGAACTACACTTGCAGAAACATTAAACCGCGGTGGCATGTAAGCCTGGGGGGTGGCAGCAGCGGCATGTATGCCTGGGGGGGGGCGTTGTGGCAGCGGCGACGGTATGTACGCCGGGGTGTGTGTGGCGGTATGCAATAATGCTTGCCGGGGGGGGGGGGGGGGGGGGGAATGCAGGGCACACCCATACCCAAGCCCTGCATTCTCTCTCGCACACCCATACCCCAGACCAGCACCCTCTCACATACCCCAGCCCTGCACCCTCCCTCACACACACACACACACACACACACACCCAAAGCCCAGCCCTGCACCCTCTCACACACCCATACCTGCACTTAGCCCAGCACCCTCCCTTTCCCGCTCAGATCTCAAAATTGCCCATTGTGTATGGGCCTTTACTGCAGCTTGTGCTCTCATTGACAGTACATGCATTTATGGAACTTGCAGCTCTCAAAGTTGTAGGTTTGATTTAACATTTCAGTTTACTTGATCCTGATGAGTTATGAAGTGAAACCTTGATCAAGTGTTTATTTAGACTTGGTATTTTACACCTTCCACCAGTGTGTGCATATGAATGTATGTTATTAACTTTTTACTATTCGTTTGTCCTCAGGGGAAGCTTTAGGAGCCATTGGAGATCCCAAAGTTTTGGAGCTGCTAAAAGAATACAGCCAGGATCCTGTTATAGAGGTAGGAGAGAATGTTTATCATCGGGCTTACACATTTACGTAAAGAACAACACTAGCACATAGCGAGGTCAAGAAAGAATGCGGGGGAGATTCTCTAAAGTAAAAATGCGGTAAAAACCCTGTTATCGGGGTTTTTACCGCATTTTGGGTTGCTCTAAGCATCCCCTGCTGGGTTACCGCGACGGGGGGGCATCGCCAGAATAATCTGGCGATGCCCCATAGAAGCCTATGGGCTTCTTTCGCGACCCACCGCCGCCCCGCACCGACTCCCCCTCACCTGTGTTCTGGCAGCACAGAGTTGTGCTGCCCGGAACTGTGACCTCTTCCTCCCTGCACTATGATCCTCTTCTGGGGGCAGGGAGGAGCAGAGCTGCGCCAGGTAAGGGAGGGAGGGGGGACCCGCTGGGACCCACTGACTCACCACAAAGGACAGCCCTCAACGCAAGAGTTGTCCTTTGCCATAATTATCGCATATGTTAGAGCATATGCGATAATTATGTATGCGATGGGGGTCGGAGCTGGGCTGCAAATGTTAGAACATCCCGTCCTGTGTGTTTTTAAATGTTTGGACATTCAGAGCCAAAGGTATAACTATATACATTTTTAACCATAATGGGTACATGAGAGCACATACAAACTGGATGCTGCTTGTTTACCTGATTACGGTGGTTTTTAGCCATTTGTATTTTGCCTGCAAATTTTTACATATATAATGCATATGGGTGTGTGCGTTTTTCTTATATACTGGTATATAACTATATTATTTTCTGCATTTGCATCTTGCTGCCACTGCTCACTTATACACCTTAAACACAACGGGTATGAATTGAATGGTCGACATGGAACATAGTCGACTGGTCATTAGGTCGACAGCCAAAAGGTCGACATGGGGTTGGACACAGGATTAACTGCACCGCGTCCCCTCGCATGGCTCGCTGTGCTCGGCACACTATTTTGTTCTCCCGCATGCCCTAGTGGATGGTAGGGCATGAAATACCGCATGTCGGCTCAAAAAACAGTGAAAAATCCCATGTCGACCTAATGACCTGTTGACCTTGTCCCATGTCGACCATCTTTAGGTCAACCAACCGACCGTATCCCAACACTGCACTGAATATCTCGGGTTATTGCACATGAATGTTCAGAAACCTGGGTTGTTCTGCAGTGTGAAAGCACTAGGTTGAAATAACCCAGGTCGAGCGATGCTGTCTGTAGTATACAGTATGCGAGATCACTGATGCCGTGTGTAGTACTTTGCCATCACAGATGCTGCGTGTAGTATATGGGTGGTCACTGATGCTGTCTGTAGTACATTGTTATAAAATATTACAGCAGTTTTTGTGGTGGGTATTGTGTGTGTGTGTATACAAGATATTTTGTGTGCGACCCTCGACTATTTCCTGGGTTGAGTGGCCCCCCAGCTGAAATAATTACCCATCCTTGTTCTAGAAGGTGCTAAATAAATAAGTCGATTTTGATTGGTTGCCCATAGCAACATCCCATCTTCAATAGAATTCCGATTCCTTAATACTGTAAACCCCTTTGTCTCCATGGTGTCTATGTTGTAATATTTGTGTTGTTTGTCGTTTTAAATAATGTGATGCTTTCCATGTATGCAGTATACAGTACCAGAGAAAGTGCTTAATAGCTTGATTAGAGAGAGGGTTTTTGTTTCCTGTTTTTAACAATAGGAGACTTTACAGCTATAAGATAGTGAGAAACAAGCTTAATGTTCAGATTGTTCACAACTTTTGTAAGCGTAAACATGTTCATGGATCTTAACGCGTCGCTTAGTTTTTGGCCCTAATCATCGGCTCGACAAACCCACAGTGACCAAAATTTCTGCCCTGGCAACCATATCTTGTGAGGGGTGTGGCCTGCCGCTGAGATAGGACATAGGGCCGGAGGCAGTGTGTCTGAGGTCCTACCTAAGGTGGCCATACATAGCGGACTATAGTGTAAACCCTATTGGCAATGCATGTTAAACCCTGGCATCAAGCATGAAAACCATTGTAATGAACATGTAGGTAAGCAGAAATTAGGTGGCATGATATGTAATCACGGCGTGTAGTATTATATGTAATAGGCATTACAGTGTGTGGCATAATGTGTAATGACCATTCCAATGTTTGGTATAATGTGTAATGGGCATTATGGCGTGTGTACATTTTTGATGCTCACCGTGTCTGTGTAGTTGGTCTGGCTCCTACATTTTAAAGTAATTTGTCATTCCCTGCCCTAATGTAATAGTCTGCAATATAGCCAATAGATTTAAAGTGTTATTTGTTTTAGTCTAACATTCTAGCCTCATCCTAGGTTTCTGTAGTATAGAGAGGGGTATTCAATGCCCCTGAGGCCGAGCTATGATGGCGAGAAGTGTTGATAGCTCACCATCAGGGTAACTCCCTCACCTTCACTCGCCATTTCCACCCCGCTGGTTCCCTTTGGCGAGATAAAAACGGCGAGTGTGGCCATTAAAATGGCAAGGCTCACCACAGAATGCAGCAAACTCATGTATTTGCGGCGATCCTCAGCATTTAAGGGGTTTCTCTACAGCCTCTCGCTGAAAGGATTCTGCCCAAACGTTGAATACGGTGGGTTTGAACGCGGGGATGGCTTTTCTTTACAGAAAATAAGCTAGCCTCGTCATAGAAAACCGCGGCATTGAATACTGCCCAGAAGTTCTTGGGGTTTAACATTCCAAATTTATCTAAAGCTAGGTACACACTGGAGCGACAGGGATCCGTTCTGACATTGGAATGAATCCCTGTTAGCCCGTATTGCCCATACACACTGCAGTGTTAATCTGATAATGTATGGAACAATATGAAAATTAAATGTTTGCTCCAAAACACTGGAAAACCGACAATGGTCATGCTGGCAAATTGGGAAAATCTGTTTAATTGTTTGTAATTTGTTAAATAATTTTTTTACCATTTCCAGCATTTGGGAGCAAATGGTTTGTTATATACATTACCAGATTTTTGTTCTAAACAGATAGATTGGACAGACAAATCTTTATGTGTGTACCTAGCTTTAGAAACGTGGGTGTACATTTACTAAGATGGGAAAGCTATTGTAGATGAGATGTTTCCCATTGCAAGCAATCAAATTCTAGAAGCTGCTTAATAAGTGGAACTCCCATCTTACATGTACATTTAACCCTTGTTTTCCAGCCAAACTGTAGGGAAGTGTGTGCACAGGTTTAGTCTTCCATATAATTTATTTTTGGTATTATAGAGGAATATTGCTGAGGAAATATTTTTTACTTGTTTGGATTTCTTATCTCTAGGTCGCTGAAACATGCCAACTGGCCATTCGCCGGATAGAGTGGATTCAGCAGAACCCAGTAGTTTCTGATGATAACCCCTACTTGTCTGTGGACCCTGCTCCCCCTGCTAAGGAAAGAGATATTTCAGCTCTACGTGACATCCTTTTAAATAATAACTTGCCACTCTTTGAACGATATCGTGCAATGTTTGCACTTCGCAATATTGGAGGGACCGAGGCTGTTCTGGCTCTGACAGATGGTAAGCTATGTCTTGGTCTTTTCATTGAACATGTTAATTTACATGAATTTGGAGAGGGGCTGGTTTTAATACTCAATACAGTGTCAGAGCCTGAAATGTGGATCCTTCCCCACCTGTGTGTGTGTGTGTGTGTGTGAGAATGATTTGGCCTACTGTTAATCAGGGATGATAAATGTAACACTTTGGGGTGTAATCAATAACTTTGTATTCAATGGCTAGGCAGCCAATAGAATCATTCGGAGGAGAGGAGCTGAAGATGAAACATCAGCGTCTCTCCTCAGTCCGTGAGCGGGTACCGGCCGGGTGATACGCGACCTGGACTACGGCGGAAAGAAGAGTACGGGATCTTCGCCAGAGGATCTTGGTGAGAAGGATTTTGATTTCTTCGGATCCTGAAGCCCTGGAGCACCGGACCCCGAACTCTGCCGCCCCGGATCCAGGGACCTACCTACGGGCTCAAGATAGGTAAGTATCAGTATGTGTGTGTAATGTATGTATTAAACTTTTGTTGTTCTTGGTTGACAGTGTGTGTTTAACTATTTCTTGTACTGTGGAACTACAAGTGCCAGCAGGCCCTTTAATGCCCCGCATGCTGGGATTTGTGGTTCTCCAAGTACAGAATTAATAAAATAATGCTGAGTCCTTACAATTGGTATTTTATTGTGTATGGCAAGTTTAAGGATTTGAGCAGTATACATTTTTTACTTCCTGATGGAGGACACGTCTGCATGTGGGGGCTCAAAAGAAAGCTGTAGAAGTGTCCCTTATGGCAGAACTAAGTGATATTTTTTTTTTTCTCTCACACTAATGCATATTATAGTGTCAAAAGGTAGCATTAGTGTAAAACAATGCCCATGTATCCAAATTGTATTAAATAATTAAAAAAATAATAATCAGTCATTGTTTAACTTCTTTTTCAGGTCTACAGTCTGGGGGCTCATTGTTTCGCCATGAGATTGGCTATGTCTTGGGTCAGATGCAGCATGAAGCAGCAGTCCCAGGACTTGCAGCAGCATTGGATCGATTAGAGGAGAGTCCGATGGTGCGCCATGAGTGTGCTGAAGCTTTGGGGTCTATTGCACAAGATCATTGCTTGAAAGCACTTAGGGCGCACATAGAGGATCGTGAACAAGTGGTGAGAGAGAGCTGTGAGGTAGCTCTGGACATGTACAACTATGAAAACAGCAGTGACTTCCAATATGCAAATGGCCTTAGCCAAATCCAGGAACTGGCTTGATTTTTATCAAGTAGAACAATATCCTTTTATGTACAGGATTGTAAACTTCTGCTTTTCATAGTCTTAAAATTGATTCTTCATAGTATATTTAACTAAATAGTACATTACTGGTGCAGTACAGTTCTAAATCTCTGAGGACATAATGACAAATTGCTGTTCTGCAGCAGCAACTAAATTAATTAGTGTGACTATTCATAAAGTTGTAGTCTGCTGTTATAATGGGCTCCAATTACCAGTGGATGCTCGATGATTCAGACTAGCCTGCATACTCCATTTTAAAGTAGTCAATCAATTTGCACTTTTTGCAGATATAGTGGGCGATCCTATTATTTGCGATGAATACGCCAATGCAAATCATCACGGCAGTAGCTGAAATTTGCACAAAGTGCTCGCTGCCACATAGGGTAGTAAATGAATTGAGGCTGAAATCAGCCTGCAAAGGGTGTGAAATCGGGTGCCGTTGAAGGCGTGTAAACGCTGTGGGAACGGCACCTTGCACGTTTTGCAATTAACAGGAACGACTCCATAGATAGTTAATTTCTATTTCATTAAGAAATGGAAACTCTTAAAATAAACTCCTAAAATGTAATACATTAAAAAAAAAAAAAACAGTATAGCCCTTGCATATTCCCAGTCTATGCTGTTGTTAGGACTGTTTCTCCATAGCCTGGAAAAGTGGTTCTCCGCTGCAGTTATAAACTTACAACATAGGAAGTGTCAATCCTGCTAAATTGGTGACTCCACACAGGTCTTGTTGCTGTGCAAGTTACTTAAATGTGAGAGAGGCTCATTGTGCTCTCCATCGTTAACTTAACCCTTTGAGTGCCAATGTTACAGTGGGAGATCCTCATAATATCCGCTTAAAATGCCAGCATCGCGTACAGGCGACGGTCCTTTCAGAATAAATAAATACAAATACAGCAAAAGTCAATTAGTTGAAGCTTAGTTAAATATTGCACCTAAATAAAGAACAATTGCTGTGAGCGACGCTGGCATTTTTAGTGGATATTTTGAGGATCTCTGTGACGTTGGCACTTAAGGTCCAAATTTAGGAGGTTTGATGTCTCTGTGAACTTCAAGCTTTTAAACAAAAAGTCCAAATGCTAGAAACAAATAGGTGCAAGTACAGGTTGAGTATCCCTGAGGGATTTTTGCAGATTTTGGGGAATTTTTTTTTTTACGCCTAATTGCCTGGTCCCCGAGCAGTACCCCGATGGTCCCCTGATGTCCACGGCGGCCTTTGGAATCCTATTCAGCGGCATCTCTGGTCCAATGGGTGCATCACTGGCGCACCTGCGCAATGCACCATTTGGACCGTGGATGCCGCTGAAGAGGATTACAATGGCCATCATGGACCTCGGGGTATGAGGTAAATACGAAAAAAGAGGCAGGAGAACAAACACAAAAACCCATGAAATATTCCGCTTTTAAGCTTTTTATGTATGACCAGATTAGTTTTTTCTGTACGTGTTTAAATGTCTTATTATACAGTTAAATGCAATTGTAATAATCTAGAGCTGAATGTATGGTTATGTATGAGAGCGCTTGAAATTGTGTATGTGTGAATTAAATAAGGATGTGGTCAATAGTAAAATAAATGCTGAAACAGCTTGCAGAGATGTTTTACAGCTCTTTTGACATATTTTTATTTTTTTATCGTTATGCTCGGTGCAGAGAATTGCGGCACAGGCTGACCGGTCCAATTGCAGTATGGAAGCTATTGGTATGCTAAACTGTAGCTGTCATAACTTGTGGGTCCTCCTTCGTGCTTGTGCTGGGTGGTGATAGCAATGGCAGCATGTTCTTGCAGATACGTGTGGCCAGTGTCTCCATGTACCGGAAGTTTGTGAAACTCTCTTCTGGGTAGCGGTTCTTGAATGGTGTGCACATCCAATGCATTTCAAGCTTAGAGCGCCTTGTCAAGCATGGCGTATAGTGTTACGTTCAATCTATTTATTCTTTCTCTTTAGGTTTTTTTTATTTTTTATAACTTTATAGGGGGGTTATTATAAAATAACGGAAGTAGTATAAAAACAGGAGTAAGCACATGGTTAAGCATCTCAAGAGTTGTAACATAGTCATTTTAGGTTGAAAAAAAATACATTAGTCCATCCCATCTAATTATCTATCAGACTAGCAAATAACTATATCATTCCCTTTGTGTCCATAAATGCATCCAGTGTGTTTTTTTTTTTTTTTTTTTTTTTTTTTAACTCCTTTACTGTGTTTGCTGTTACCAAATTTTCTGGAACTTAACTGCTCACACAGTGAAAATATGTAAAACATATCTTGTCTAATAGTCTACGAGCACCTGTTTCAGCATTTATTTTACTAAGTTTATTTTACTACTTTCATTTAATATTCACCACTTACTTATTTGCTTCACACTTACAAATCAATTTCAAGTGCTCCTATACATAAGCATAGTGATATGGAGCTGCTCACCCAATAGCACAGTGACACGTTCCAATTGGCACAATAAAGCTGAATGTATTGGTAAAATACCAAACGGAATGTTTACAGTCAAAAAATGTAAGCAAAGCTAAACACTAGGATAATGGTTTCTACTATTCTTTGTAGGGTATAAAACTAAATCATTAGAGGTAAATTTTGTTACAGAGGTGTTGCAATTGACAAAATGGAATTTCTTTTTTTAAACCAATGTCTCACTGGCAATACCCTTATTGGAATATGGGGCGTACTGAACCTGTATTAAATAGAGGGAAGTAAAGAATGGTTTATAGATCATGAATTTCACACTTGGGGAAAAAAAATAAACTGGTTAATATTTGCTAAAAAATGAGTGTCGTGTATTGTTGAGTAAAGAAAGGAAAACATATTGTGCTCAGACCTTGGGTGCGATTAATCCCTCTAACTAGTATTATGAGTTGCGGTTTTACAACATAAATAATGCTTGACCTTAAATGCTCTACCCATAACATTTTAAACAGTAGTAGTGGGTTACAGTGTGGAGAAACAGCAATATGAGAAAAATAACATTCAGAAATGTCACTATACAGATGGAGCAGCTCTTAATGGAGCTGCTCATGGTGATATATTCACCATCTTGAGCCAGCCGACCCTCCCTGAAGCGGATATGGGCAGGGAAGCTGCTCTCCGCCTCCTTGCTGACGGGGTCACGCTTGCGTGTCCCCATCTGATGGAGCTCCTGTCTGCCAGCCAGCAGGATCATCAGATGTCCTAAGCTGGCGCAGGCTGGCTGACAGGCGCTGTATACTGTGCTTGTTGAGAAAGGCCTCTGCACTTTAAATCCTGCGAGGGGGAGTTTGGAGGACTCGCATGGCTGCAAATTCGCAGCCTTGTGAGTCAACCACATTAACCTACTTTTGTGTGTAATTATTTTAGGCAGTGTGGTAAATCACAAAGGTTAGAGCTGCAGAATAGTCAAAATAGAATAGAGAGCAGTGTCTCATGTCTGTGTAGTCTCATACACATATAGTTCTCCAGTACCATTAATTTTACTTCATATCTTTTTGTTTGGGGAAACTTTAGATGTTTGTTTCCAACTTACTTCATTTGGTACTTGTGGAGTATCACGGCTCCCACGATGGCCATCGCACATGAAAAAATCGCATCGCATGCGATTTGATCGAATGCGATTTTTAACAGAAAAGCATCCAAATGCATTGAAATTAGTATGAAACATGTTCAATGGCCCCCAAATGGCATTTTTGAGGCTGTACCACCCCCACTATCAACGCGAACCCGAAGCGTGGCGAGCACAGCGGTACGCGTCCTACAACCTTTTCATACCCCCACTATCCACGTCGGTGTGGAGTTGAGAATAGAAAGTGTGGCGAGGGGACGTGGATACCTTCACAGGTATCCGCGTCCCCTCGCGGGCTTCACAGGTGTCCGCGTCCGCTCGCCACGCTTCGGGCTCGGTGGCTCGCTGCGCTCGCCACACTTTCTATTCTCAACTCAACGCCGACGTGGATAGTGGGGGTATGAAAAGGTCGTAGGATGCGTACCGCCACCCCTCGCGTGCTCGCTGCGCTCGCCACGCTTCGGGTTTGCGTTGATAGTGGGGGTGGTACAGCCTCAAAAATGCCATTTGGGGGCCATTGAACATGTTTCATACTAATTTCAATGCATTTGGATGCTTTTCTGTTAAAAATGGCATGCGATTTTTTTCAAAAAATCGCATGCCACTATATATGGCATGCGATGGGAGCCGTGATAATCCACAAGTACCCTTCATTTACCCCTTTTTCCTGACTAAAGCTACACCTGTGGATCTTCTAAAATTATCAGTGAATGAGGGCACCTTTGCACCAGCTGGGTGACCTGGATTTTGTGAACAGTCTGGGGTCCATTGAACTATACGATGAAACAGGCTGAACAAATCCATTATTGGTAGATTTGTTCCAATAATAGTGTACCAAGCTTAATGTTAAAACTCTGTTCTGGGCTTCCGGTGTTTGATGGCCGCATTTTAACACCGCTCCGCTGCCTCAGAGAATATCCAATGCCATCCTGATCTCTGAACACCTATTTTCCTCATGCCACCATAAGCACTACCTTCCTCTTGTCCAGGGGAACGTGCAGAGGTTTTTATTTGGAGCTTACAGATTGTCTTTAACCCCGGAGTCGGGCTCTATAGCTGGAGCCGCGTGGTGACTATAACGGCGTCCCGTTAATTGAACAGCCTGACCAGGCACGGAGGGGACACCACTTAGGACGACCGGCACCCCACTGGAACTGCAACTGGGGACCCGAAGGAGTGGAGGGTGATCGGGGGATCCCGCTCCCATCTGGGCACATCGCTACGCCTGAGGGGGTGAAGGTGCTGGGAGCGCCAGAGCCCTGCCGCGTTCCTTGATCGGGACCCGAAGCACAGTCGGACGGTGGGGAATCCCTCGTCCTTCTACTGACCTGATTGCTGCAGTGGAGGTGAATTTGCAGTGAAGCTTGGACACCCTGCTGAAGCCACGCTGCCTGGGACCTGCTGAGCGGCTGTGGGGCGGGAGGAGAAGCGCCTTCCCACAGCGCTGCCGCGGGGGACCGTCACATTAATCCTAGCCGCAGACAGCCGCCTGTAAAAGATAACGGAGGCACGCTAATTGGCTGGGGGACGGCAGGATCAACCGCTTCCAGCGCTGCTATGGGAACCCTGAAGCCGACTGCTGAACCACTGTGCCTGTGTTTACTGAGGAGCTGCACCTGGCAGTCCACAACGCCTGCTGTAGCTGGGAAACAAGCGGTAGCTTAGCGCTGCCTGTGTGTGTGCTGAGAGCCAGTTACTGCCGCTGCAGGGGGGCTGGTGAGCTCTTTCTATACCTACACGACCAGACAGCTGAGGACTGGAGGACGTGCCCACCGTATTGAATCCTAAGGTGGTTGTGAGTATTTTTCATCTAAGACACTGCTGGCCACCCTCTACATCTTACTCTGCCCATACTCCCCCCTACTCAGGTACGCAGTCATTTGTTGCCGACCCCTGAGAGACCCTAAAGGAGGCTCTTTAATAGGATCTTCTGTTGAAAACTCCCTTGCTATTTGACCTCTGCTAACTGCGGTAGACACACTCACTACTCGTGAGAACCCCTTTTGCCTACTAGATCCAGTGTACTCCTTTGGGGAGCGCTGGCAGCGTCCTTTGCCGCTCAGGGGCTCCCAGGAATTATAGGAGACACTGGCACCCAAAAATTTTGGCACTGGTTAGGTACAGCAGAATTCTGGAGTGAGTCCCTGATCCTCGTCAAAGTTATTTCTCTTTCGTCCAGTCCGGTGACACAGCTTCACATTGGGATGTAGAGGGGTCCGCCAGGAGCCAGGCACCTATGCTTCAATTCTTTGGAAGCAGGCTCCTCCCTTCTGCATCCCATCATGCTTCAGTTTCGTTTAGGTGCCCACAGGAGTGGGTGCAATGCTGAGTGGCTGCGCAGCAGCCACACTTTTTCTTTGGATTTTTAGTCAGAAAGGCTTTTATTTTTTTATTAAAAGTTAGCTTAGATGCAGGTTTTGCCAGCGTGTGACTTCTGTTGAAGTCAGTACACGCTGAGAGCGCAACAGGACGCTGACAGAAGCGCGTCCTGTCAGTGTTCTGTGTGCAGAGAGGGACATTCACTGAGGAATGTGCGCTCTGCACAGCGCTGAGCTCCGCTCAAGCGGAGACCTGTCCTGGGCTCCGGGGGACCCCATCCAGCGCCTTGCATAGAAGGGGATCTTGGGGACGGGTCCCCCAGCGATGGCGGCCGCCATCTTTAAGAGTTTAGAAGCTGAAATCCCCCAGGGGAGTTGAAGCTTCTTACAGGACGCCCAGCGTTTCTGGGCAACTCCAAGTGGTCCCTAGAGGGGGAGTTACTGGAGGTAGAGAGACACAGTGGGAGTGCCTGTGTGTGAATTTGGCGCCAAAGGACGGCGGTTACCCTCACTGAAGGGAGACTTGGCTTCTCCCTTTGATCCTGGCGCCATTTCCCGTGCGTGCGGCGGAGCTGAAATAGACAGACCTGCTGAGAAGTCTCTCTGGAAAACGCTTCCCCCGCTGAATACTGGCAACAGATACAGATAAGTACACTGTGTGCATTACTCTGTGACTTTGCCTGAACGTTAAACAGTATTGTTATATTCTGATATTAACATGGCGGAAGAGTACAGTTCTGTTGCTGGGGGGGAGCGCTGGAGATGTTTTATCATTGCAAAAAATGTAATGTAAATTTATCTTGTGAACAGTTGGACCAGGGGGAATTGTGCCCTTCCTGTGAAGCTGTACCCTCTGGGTCACGGACTCATAGCCCAGGTGGAGCTGAGCCTGAGTGGGCTGTAGCTTTGGGACAGTCTGTCAAGGCTTTGACAGAGGCTGTAAATAAGCAGAGGGGATCTTTGGTGGGATCACCGGGTCCTATACCTTCATCTCAGGGATCTTTACCCTTTCACAGGGAGACCCTATATGGCTGCAAGCTATGCAGAACACGGCACAGGGTGTGCATAAAATGTCTTCTCTTTTAGAGCAGTTCACAAAAGTATCTGATGATGTCATGTTTAGACAGAGTTCTTCTATGGCACCTCCGTTAATTGCAGACAGATGATGGAGTTGATGAAGAGGATTTATGTTGGTCACAGGGGGAGGATATAGATTCTTCTACCTCTGGTATTGAAGACCTCATTTTGGCTGTTAAACAGACTCTGGATTTGCCTGCGGAGGAAAAGGCTGCTGCACAGTGTGTGTTTAAAAGGAGCCGTAAAGATCCTGTATCTTTTCCCTCTGATAAAGGCATGATTGCCTTATTAGACGAGGCTGGCAAGTCTCCGGAGAAAAGGCTGGTAATGGCAAAGAGGTATGCTAACATGTATCCTATGCCTGAGGACCATGTTAAGATTTGAGAGAAAGTTCCATTAGTGGATTCCTCGGTGGCAAGGTTATCTAAGGCCACGGCTCTGCCAGTGCAGGGTGGGGCGGCCTTTAAAGATCCAGTGGACAAAAAGGTTGAAGGCTGTCTCAAGGCAGTTTGTGAAGGTGTTGGTTTCACCATGTGGCCTATCATTGCTTCGGCTTGGGTGGCGAAGGCCATGATCAAGTGGGCAGAGACTTTGGGGAGTCTTCTCCAACATGATGCAGAGGTTTTTTCTCTGGCAGGAGAGCAACGATGTGCTGCTGAGTACATATGTGAGGCTAGCGAAGAGGGTGCCAAGATGGCGTCCAAAGTTTCGGTCACGTCTGTTACGGCTAGGAGAGCTCTCTGGTTGAAAGCCTGGGAGGCTGACAGTGAGTCTAAAAAGTCTCTGGAAATTATTCCTTTGAAAGGAGAGTTTTTGTTTGGCTCAGAGCTGGATGAGATTATCAAACAGACTACCGGGGGTAAGAGCACTTTTCTCCCCACTACCTCAAAGGCGACTGGATCAAAGTTTGTAGTGTTTAAGCAGTCCTTTCGTCCCTACTTTAGAGGGGGAGCTACTGGCAGAGGTCAGTTAGGTCGTGGACGTTTCCAAGCCAGCAGGGGTAAAGCGTCTAAGTCCAAGATTGGCGCCTTTGCTAAGAAGCATACCGCCAAGGGGGAAGATAAGCCCTCTGCATGACGGGGCGGAGACTCCCTGTTCTGGAATCAGAGTAGGGGGTCGCCTCCTACACTTTCAGGACAGTTGGAGGGTGACCACGGAGGATCCGTGGGTACTCTCGATTGTTTCAGAAGGATCTCGAATAAAACTCGGGTCAATCCCCTCACAGATTCCTCCCCACTCCCTTACCGAAAACCGCATCTCTCAGAGCTTCACTTCTGGGTGCTGCTTTATCTCTAGAGGAGAAAGGGGTAGTTATACCTGTCCCTCGAGAGGAAAGGAGAAAAGGCTTCTACTCGATACTTTTCTTAGTTCCAAAACCAGACGGGTCTTTCAGGCCCATTCTAAATTTGAAATCTTTAAATGCTCATCTGTGGGTGGATCAAGCGTCAGTGGATATTCGAGATGCATATCTCCATGTCCCGATCCACACAGATTTCCAGTCTTTACTTCGCTTTGCAATCGGGGGAAGACATTGGCAGTTCCAAGCACTTCCGTTTGGACTTGCAACGGCTCCGAGAGTATTTACCAAGGTGATGTCCATCATGGCTGCAACTCTCAGGTTAAAGGGGATAATTATTATTCCTTATCGGGACGATCTGCTTTTCAAAGCAGAGTCGGCAGAATTGTTACAGGTTCACCGGGAAGTGGCGACACAGTTTTGAAAAGTCAGTGCTGGATTTTAAATCTACCAAAATCCCAGTTGACACCTACACAGAACTTGAAGTTCTTGGGGGTGATCATAGACACACATCTTCACAGGGTGTTTCTCCCAGAGTCCAAAGCGGTAGAGATTTGACTGAGGGTCTTGGAAATTCTACAGGCCCCAACACCATCGGTGTGGCAGGGTGTGAGATTGCTAGGAAAGATGGTGGCAACTTTCGACACCTTACAGTTTGCCAGGTTCCATTCCAGAATTTTCCAGTGGAACATCCTAGCCTGTTGGTCAGGGAATGCCAAGAGAATGAAAATGGAAGTTCTAGCCCTGTCACCGGAGTCCAGGGAGTCCCTCTTGTGGTGGACGGATGTGGAGAACTTGCAACTGGGGAGATCTCTCAGGTCCTGGGATTGGCTGGTCATAACGACCGACGCCAGTCTAAGGGGCTGGGGAGCAGTAGTTCTTCATCTGGGATTGCAGGGCCTTTGGTCAGTAGAAGAGTCGAGACTACCCATAAACATTTTGGAGCTGAGGGCAGTTCTAAATGCATTACTCCAAGCGGAATCCTTGCTGAAAGGGTCTCCGCTGAAAATACAATCGGACAATGCGACAACAGTGGCTTATTTGAACCATCAAGGCGGGACTCGCAGCAGGATGGCGATGGTGGAAGTCTCCAAGGTTTTCAGCTGGGCGGAGACAAACGTACCAGCATTGTCGGTGATATTTATTCCAGGAGTCAGGAATGTGGAAGCGGACTTCCTTAGCAGGGAATCCCTTCAGGAGGGAGAATGGTCCCTTCATCAAGAAATCTTTCAGGAGATTGTGAGTCGTTGGGGTCTTCAGGACATAGACCTGATGGCGACAAGATTGAACCGTCAGGTTCAGAGATTCTGTTCTAAAGTGAGGGATCCCACTGCTTGGGCAGTAGATGCCATGACAGTTCAGTGGGACTTCCAGATGGTATACATCTTTCCTCCATTTCTCATGTTGCCAAGAGTGTTGAGGAAAATAAAGAGTCAGAAGGTACGAGCAATTCTGATTGCTCCAGACTGGCCCAGGAGGTCTTGGTACTCCACTGTACTGAGGTTGTCGAAGGATTCCTGGAGGCTTCCTCATCGATAGGACCTGTTGAGCCAAGGACCGTTTCTTCACGAGGACCCAGGTCGTCTCAATTTAACGGCGAGGCTTATGAAACCTCCTTATTAAAAAAAGAAGGGGTTTTCTGATGAGGTCATCCAGACTATGCTGAGAGCTCGTAAGCCGGTGTCTGCAGCTAATTACCATCGGGTGTGGAAGATTTACATCAGATGGTGTGAGGGACAGAATCTTCACACGTCAAGATTCAAATTATCAAGACTTTTGAAATTTTTACAGGATGGTTTTTCATCAGGCCTTAGTCTGCAATCCTTAAAGGTGCAGTTATCGGCCTTATCCATATTTTTTTTCAAAAAAGAGTAGCCTTGCTACCTGAGATTCAAACCTTTTTACAAAGGGTTGCTAGGCTTAAACCTCCTTACAGGCAGCCGGTGGCGCCTTGGGACTTGTCTTTGGTCTTATCCATGTTACAGAATCCTCCTTTTGAACCATTAAGATCTGCGGAGTTGAAGTATGTGACGTGGAAACTTACTTTTTTGTTGGTCATTGCATCAGCCAGAAGAGTTGGGTGCTTTGTCGTATCCATGTTACAGAATCCTCCTTTTGAACCATTAAGATCTGCGGAGTTGAAGTATGTGACGTGGAAACTTACTTTTTTGTTGGTCATTGCATCAGCCAGAAGAGTTGGGTGCTTTGTCGTGCAAGTCACCGTTTTTGATTTTTCATGATGACAGGGCTGTGATGCGAATAGTCCCTAAATTTCTACCTAAGGTAGTGTCGTCTTTTCATCTGAATCAAGACATTGTACTTCCGGTGTTTTCTCCCCCAGAGGGGGTTAAAAATAGGGACAAACTAAAGAGATTGGATGTGGTTCGCGCCTTGCGAATAATACATTGAAAGGGTGAAGGACATTCGGAAATCGGATTTGCTCTTGGTGCTATATGATGTGCATAAGGTTGGGTGGCCTGCTTCGAAGCAGACCATCGCTCGATGGTTGAGATCTACCATTGCTTTTGCCTACTGTAGAGCAGGTCGACAAGTTCCGTCTTCGGATAAATGCACATACCACCAGGTCGGTTGCTTCCTCCTGGGCGGTGCGCCATGGGGCTACGGCAGAACAGTTGTGTAAGGCTGCCACCTGGTCTTCTGTTCATACCTTTACCAAATTTTACAGGTTTCATGAGTTCGCGTCGGAGGACGCTTCATTCGGATGGGCAGTGATGAGAACTGTTGGTCTGAGCGTACCCTCCCAAAGGACCGGCTCGTGAACGTCCCAATGTGAAGCTGTGTCACCGGACTGGACGAAAGAGAAAAGGGGATTTTTGTAAGAACTTACCGTTCGAACCCCTTTCTCTGAGTCCAGTCCGGTGACACAGCGATCCCTCCCTTACGCTCAGTTAAGTGTACCGTTCATGTGTTGCCATGTTATGGTTATGTTTATGTTGCCTTAAACGATATATGCATATATATATATATATATATATATATATATATATATATATATATATATATATATATATATATATATATATATATATATATATATATATATATATATATATATATATATATAGATGTTCAGGCATTGTTCTGAGTTATGTATCCTAGTGTGCTCTTGAAGTTGAACTGAAGCATGATGGGATGCAGAAGGGAGGAGCCTGCTTCCAAAGAATTGAAGCATAGGTGCCTGGCTCCTGGCGGACCCCTCTACATCCCAATGTGAAGCTGTGTCACCGGACTGGACTCAGAGAAAGGGGTTCGAACGGTAAGTTCTTACAAAAATCCCCTTTTCAAACCCATCCGTTAATGTGGAGGTCACCTTGTTCCACACTGGTTTCTTTCTTGGGGATCATTTCCTCATAATGTTGTAACTTTCTGGACAATTCAACAACCAGGTACGGCCGCTGAGTGAGCATCTTAGGGGTCACTGCGACTCCACTGATACAAGGCTTATCCTCCACTTCTGATAAACCAGCGGCACCTTCTGACCTCCTATTGCAGAACTGCAGATTTAATTTTGTCTGTATGACTGTTATTTCACTTGTAATACCTACATTGTCTTATTGTAAATCCACCTGTTACTACTTATCTTACTGTTGAACTTGCTGCGGCTGCACTGGCAAGCAGCCCCCATTGCTAGGGGTTGCCGTGGAAACCGTTTTTTCTACGCCTATAACGTTATTGTGCCAAGAAACAGAGCAACATTCTCTATTCCTCTGTATGTGCTACTTGCCACTTAGGGCTATTGACGATTTGCTCGCATATCTAAACCCATAAGATTCCGTCTAGTGCTCGCTAACTGACTTACCTGCCTGCATTACCCCATAATTAGTTGGTCTACTAGTGCATACCTGGTGAATCTCAGCTTTATTGGATAGAAGCGAGCTATATTATACTTTTATATGTGAATCACCCATTGCTATATCTTTAAAGGTTTGACGTGTCATCTTAGAGATGTAACTTCTCTTTCTCTGATACCCCGGGGGAACTTATTACCTTACAACCCAGGCTTGTTTACCTAAATCTTGTATATCTCAGGAGACTCAATTTGTATGGACAAATTTCTCAACAGGGCTCAATCTCCATTGCCTCCTAGGTCCTCAGCCCGTAACATGGTTAAACCATCTAAAACACCGGCCAAGGGAGGGCCTTCCCCGTCCTCCTCACAGGGTTCACCAACCCAGGAGGGCCCAGTTATGAGTAGAGAAGACACCCACCCTGATCGCCATGACATGGCGGCAGCATTATTAAATGCCATAATGCCAAAAATGTAGGAAAAATTTGAATCCCTCATGCCCTTGATAGATGAAAAACTCCAATCATTTCTGCCTAGAATTGAGGAGAAATTTGATCAGATGGTACCCAGAATTGACAAGAGACTAGATAAGCTCTTAGATTCAGCACTGACTCGGTTGACTGACCATGCCAAAAGGCTAGATGAGGTAGAACAAAGGGTTAGTGATGTCGAGGATAATGTGATTGCTGTACAGGCGGCATGCACATCCAACACCGCTTCCTGTCAATCCTTGCTTGACAAAGTGGATGATTTGGAAAATCGTCACAGACAGAATAATCTCCACTTTGTCGGCATACCTGAACAAATTAGAGGGCCAGCCTTGATAGATTTTTTTGAGTAAACAATTGGTTGAATCTCTCCACCTCTCAGAGGATTTAGGTACACCAAATATTGAAAGGGCACATAGACTGGGCCCTGAGCGCGATAGTAGCCCCCGCCCAGTGATTGCGAAGTTTTTGGACTACCGCGACAAGGATAGGATCCTGACGGCATTCAAAAGGCAGAGAGAACTACTCATTGATGAACGTCGCATCCTTATCTTTCAGGATTACCCTGCCGTGGTGGCCCAAAAGAGAAAAGAGTTCTCACCACTTTGCAAATACCTGGTCGATAATAACAAGAGATTTGCACTTTTGTACCCTGCTAGATTAAGGCTTACTGATAATGGGCAAACATTTTTATTTGACAGCCCGGAGGCTGCACGGGCACATGTCATGTCAAGAGGTTCACCCAGGGGCTCCCCTGCCCGCAATCCACCAAGCTCCTCCCCCACAACATGAGTCTCCCTAACATTCTGGTTTAATATAACTTCTCACTAAAACTCCCCAAGGAGTTGTATTTGATCTCTGTACAGCTGTTTCTGTACGGAATGTTCAATTGTTATTACTAATCTCAATTGTTTGTTTTATGCGTTATAACCGTATTGAAACATTTGTCACTCCCTGAGATACACACCAGGGACTGGCATAAAATCTTTTTGGTAAGGAAAATTTTTGAAAATGTATTGAAGCATGTGATTTTTCAATTGTCTTGTTTGTGTAATGCGTTTCCTGTTTTTGTTGAATTGGATCCACGTCTGCTAAGAGTAGCTTTTGGGATTGCCCCTGCTAGCTGGGACTGGGGCAAGCCCATCTCCACTGCACATACTCTAATATTGCAATTCCAATTGACAGGTATAGGATGACATCAGTAGCTCAATTATCCAACAGTCCTGATTCACAACTATTACCCACGTTAAAAATAGTCACTTGGAACGCAGGTGGCCTGAATACACCAATTAAGCGTAAGAGAATCACCTCATCTCTACACCATCTCTACACCATCTCTACACCATCACAACAAACTCTGTTCTGTTTTTTATTATTTCTTTGCAGTTTGATTCCCTATCATCAGGTATCCTCCACAAGTGCTGCTCTTCCAATCCTGGGTACACACCTACAGATTTATCTGTCCAAACTATCTGGTATGAACAAAAAAATGGAAATGTCTGGGAGCAAATGACAATCGTAAATTTGCTCCCAAATGCAGGAAAACAGAAAAAAAAACACATATACTTGGATAAACATGTTATATCAGGTTGATTTAAACAATTTGTCTGAGTGATCATTGTCTGTTTTCTAGCGTTTGGGAGTAAATTAGATTTTCATTTACTACCATACATTTCCAGGTTTTTCCAGGTCAGCGTTGGTGTAAAAGGGGCCAACCCAGGTCCAGTAACACTGGTTGGACCTGGGTTGTGTGGATGGTGTAAATGGTCCCAACCCAGGTAGTGCTGAAAGCATACCAGAAGTGCTGGATGCCTTTCCACAGTGCGCTGCAGTGGCAAATGACAGCGGCCAGGAAGGATATGGGCACAGATTGGATGCAGTATCATTTATGTTATTTTTTTGGGGGGGAGCACATGGGAGATTCGGTCTGCTGCTGCAGGAGAAGGGGCTAGGGAGAACACATGGGTGATGCTGCACTTTTATGCCACTATGTGTGCTTGAGCACTGAAGAAAACTTTTTTTGAAAAATATTTGACAAAATAAACAAACCAACATTTTTCAATGCTAACTAGTCATGTCTTAATTTCAATTTTAAATAATTGAAGGAAGGTTGGATGGCGGTTTATCAGTCCTAAAATTGACTTTTTAATGTCCTCCATAGGGAAAAGCAGGGCTGACCCATGTTCAGTGTAAATGGCGCATACCTGGGTCACAGTGCTGTGTAAATGGGGTAAGAAGCTGGGTACAACCCTGGAAACTCCAGTGTTCAAAGACCAGGGTCCGACCAGGGTCCGACCAGGGATTTTGGTGTAAAAGGGGTATAAATGTGCATTTTGCCTTGAAACACAACTTCGATTTAGATTAAAATAGACTTAGTAAATTTAGCCCTAAGTGGTTTCCCCATGTCTACATACCACTGTATTCTGCATAAAGGACTTTCGTTATTTTTCCATGTGCCTGCATTGATTATTGTATTCTGCATCAGTTTAGCATTTTTCTGGAAAAAAATTATGCAGACTTGTGTGTTCTTTGTGTGCAACTACACATAAAGGGGTCATAACCCTAAAGCAGCCCATACACGCTTCTATGAGGGCGTGCTTTCCGTGCTGTACTTGCACGGATCACATTGCATTGCATTGCCTGTGCATGCGTTGTGATGAAACCTAAGTACAAAAAGGTATGTGCAAGCACATACTTTTTGTACTGTGCGATGAGGTGCCGCAGGAGCGCGCACCTCAAAGCACACATCGGGACAGCACGCATAGCAGCGTGTATGGGCAGCTTTAAGCCTTTTTCCTGCCCAAACTGTTTGCTCATTTGTCAGTTAGAAAAAGGAGTTGGGGGGGGGCTTGACCGAGTGCAGGAGCGGACGTGTCTGATGTGGGCTCCGCTACTATCCTGTTAAATTATCCTGATCTAGGAGCGGTGGATCTCCCACTTCCTTCCACTAACCCTCAGGAACCTGGTCTGCCTCTTCTGTGCCCTCCGTGGATCTCCTGTGTGACCTGTGAGACCCGCTGCAGCTACTTGGGCCCCTTCATCCTCGTGTTGCCGGGCGCCATCTTGGCTTCTTCACATTCGGCAGTTCCGTGTATAGCCCTGTCTGCCAGCGGCGCCTGTGGCTGGACGCGCTGCTGAATCAGACCTCTCCCCCATTGGGTGCCTTCTGCAGAGTCCGTGTTTTCTACCACGCTTAAGCTGGGGAACACTCTCTCCGCTCCGGGACCCTCTCTCTGAGTACATTCTGAGGTACTGTAAGCCCGTTTTTCTTGTTGTCCCGCCGCACACTCTGAGGAAATTTGTCGGCGTGCTAGCCGCTGACATCTTGTTACCTTTTAGTCTGTGAGTGGGGACTCTAAATCTCCTCTACACCTACCTATTTTGGGACCTGGAGTGTTCCTTACAACAAATCCTATGCTCCATTGCTGCTTCCACTCAGAGACTTCTTCAGTTGTTTGATACTAATCCTGGGGATAGTGTTTCTCCATATTGTCCATATGATCAATGTTTTGCTGACACTGTGCAGGAATCTAACACACCACCTGTGGGTATTGCTTCCACCAATATGGAAGCCCCTCTTCACCAAATATCGCTGGCTACGCATGTCTATACTGGAAAGCTTCTGTCTCTGCCTACCAAAGTGTGGAGAGATATGCTAGTCTACTCCTGAATAGTGTGTTGCTGGAGAAGACAGGATTATGTTTCATCCTTCAACTCCTGTGTGTTTCATGAGATATATATATATATATGTGTGTGTGTGTGTGTGTGTGTGTGTATATGTATATATATATATATACATACATACATACATACATACAGGGAGGTGAGTCCGACACTCCACCAATATATACAGCTTCGCAACTTGCTCCGGTGCCTTCCCAGGTGTGTAGACCAAATGCAGAATCTTGGCAAAAAGGCGTCACTCGGAGTCTTAGTAGAAATTCAAAAGTGCTTTATTGCGTTGTAACCGACACCAGTGTTTCGAGCTCAAGGCTCGTCCTCAGGGTTCAACGTTGAACCCTGAGGACGAGCCTTGAGCTCGAAACACTGGTGTCGGTTACAACGCAATAAAGCACTTTTGAATTTCTACTAAGACTCCGAGTGACGCCTTTTTGCCAAGATTCTATATATATATATGTGTGTGTGTGTGTGTGTGTGTGTGTGTGTGTGTGTGTGTGTGTGTGTGTATATATGTATATGTGTATATATATATATATATATATATATATATATGTATATGTGTGTGTATGTATGTATGTATATATATATATGTGTATGTGTATGTGTGTATATGTATATATATATATATATATATATAATATGGATCCCCAATATTCCAACTCGCGCTAGAGCCTAAAAAAAATGTTTTACAAAGTGATACAATTATATATTTGGCAGCCTCACCACTAAGTTCCCTGAGGGGTAGGGAACGAACAAAGCCCAATGTTTTTACCCAATAGTGGTATGGCGCCTACAACAAAGTCCAAATGCAAAATTGCAAAATCCGTATCCAGTGAAGTAAAACAGGAGGTCTTTTTCCAATGGTTTGTTTGTTTATTTTTCTTCACAGGATAGTCAGGTAAAAACGCTTGTAGACAATCCCAACGACTTCATCAGGGGAAATACAATAATCTTGTGGTCATGATTTTTGTACAATCTGTAGAATGCTTTCTCCGTTATACAGATATTTTCCGGAATTTATTATTAATATAAGACATGATGTTCTTTAGACCTATAATGGGAGTATATATCTATATCTGCTGGTAGGTTTGGATTAAGCCAATTTGTGTGGCCTATAATGGAACAGGTCTTAAAATTCCTGTCGGCCTCCTTTGAATTGGAGTAGGTGAAATTTACCTATGAAGTAGCAGGTTTTTTGAATTCCTGTCAGCCTCTTTTAAATCGAACTTAAAATAATTTACCTAAAAGCGTGGATGATGATTCTTCATCCAAATAAAATAAGCAAATATATCTCCAATGAGACTCCTGTGTGCTTCAGAGAGGCTAGCAGAATCCCATTATAGGTCTAAAGAACATCATGTCTTATACAGATTTTTTCCGGAATTTATTATTAATATAACGGAGAAAGCATTCTACAGATTGTACAAAAATCACGACCACAAGATTATTGTATTTCCCCTGATGAAGTCTCTGAGACGAAACGCGTTGGGATTGTCTACAAGCGTTAAATATATTTTGCAAAGAGATTTTGGAGGTGCGCTAGCTTAACGGCCTGGGTTCTTTAAAAAGTCCAATAATAGGTACTCATAGAAAAGCAGTTCACCGGACAAAATTGTCCCTCTTTTTCCAATTTAGCACTAGATGACTGATTTAGCTGACCGCTGCTTCCAACCTGGATAGGGTCCTGGGATCCAAGCAGAACCAAGTTTTATCTGTAGAAAAGGGGATGGAAGGAAGCGCTATATAGTGCAATATTATTTTGATAAAAAGAAGTTTTATTCTATGCACATAAAACTGAACCAACGATACACTGCTCGTACCATTGAATTCCTCAGTGTGGGCTACAAATACCACATGGTGTGTTAGATAATAAAACCCGGTTACAGTCTGTCCCTGATGCTGCCTCCTGGCAGGGTCCGCTCTGTCACCTTAGCGCTCACGGCACTCCACGGTAGAAGATCAGCGTGTATCCCTTAACTTCCACGCAGCAGGACTTCAGACTTGGTGTCAGTTTGCGTCAGGTAAGACACGCCCAAATGCGTTTCGCCTGTGGCTTCGTCAGTGGGCTGTTCTACCTTGGTCTATTTCTACCCAAAAAATTAACATCAGCTGGTGTATTAACTCACTCAGGACACGGCTCAATATTTCATATACGGTCAAATCCATCATACATAGCTGGCGGTTTTTCAATATGGTCAAGTAGGAGCCCCTTAGGAAGATTTTTTACAGATATAAAATTTCTACACATGTATGATGGATTTGACCGTATATGAAAATCGCCTGGTGTGTATCTGACCAGTTGGATAAATTGTCTGCTATGTATAATGAACTTTGACCTTTTAGAAAAATTGCCTGGTGTGTATGTTGTAAAACCTCGCTGACCCAGGATAGGGAAAAATCATTAAGATATCCATTTCTCACAGGTGGAAAGGAAATTGCGGAGGTATTTTGCCTTTCTCTCAAAATATTTAAAAAAAATATCAGTGCCCTGCTTGTGGTTAATCCACTCCACTAATTAGTATGCACTTTAAAAATCATGTCCCGCTTCTAAGTGTTTGTAAGTTTCTGTGTGTTTTTAAGGTATATATGTTGTTTAATGTTTTAAATTCTGATCTGGCTGGAATAGCAGTTACAGGCTGAACATTACATGAGCCGTAGTCATTTTTAAATAGATTGAGCCGTGTCCTGAGTGAGCGGGGTTAATACACCAGCTGATGTTAATTGTTTGGGTAGAAATAGACCGAGGTAGCGTCAGGTAGGACAGCCCCTTGACGAAGCCACAGGCGAAACGTGTTTGTTTTTAATTTGACACACCGATACCAATAGCCAATTTTTCTATTTCAATTTACTTGTTATATTCACATTCTCTCTGAGAATATACGCAAAGTAATTCTAGATATCCTAATGCAACTAGACACCATATGCACTTATGTCTCGACATGTTGGTCATCTACTCGAATGGCGCCTTCGGGTATTTTTCTGTACTAAAACTCCTGCAGGACATGTGGTCCTTGAAATGTGTTTATTCTCTGCTACTTATGCTGTACTATATATTCTAACTGATGCATAATGCGTATGTATCGACGTGTCTTGTTCTTTGAAAATCAATAAAAATGACTGAATTCAGAAAAAGGAGTTAGAGACAGTTACCTACATCACAATGCTGTATTTCTATGGAGCGCGCACACACACATTTATTGCAGTTGCTTAAAGTTATTGGTTAATAATAAGCAGATCTAAAATTCTATCCTTCGCAACCCGTCGCAAAAAAATTCAACGAATAGCCCGACACCAAGTTGAATTCCCCACTTAATCCTTTTTTTTTTTTCTCAAGCATTGGTCTCCCCATAAATCAATAACCAGCCCCGGACCTCTGAGCCTGATCTGGCATTCTTTCATTTCCAATAACCAGCAACAGAGATAATTCCATTGCATAGGGACAAATATCAAGGGGTTCCCCTGCCATCACATTAACCATCTTCAAACTGGACCCTTCTAGGGCTGAAACTCCTTATGAAGCATTGACCCCAAAAATATGAGCTAATTAAAGGCCAAATGACATCTATAATCCATCTGTAAAGATATATTAAAATAAAGACATGGTTCCAAATGTTTTAATAATTTAATGGCCAGCACATTTACCTTTAGGGCAACATCCTTTACGCTTGTTTGCATATCGGCAACCCCTCAGATCTTCTTTCTTCAGGATCTCTTGGATGAATGGTGTTTTGATCAAGCTAATTACTGCTCGCTGCACAATTTTTGAAAGTGGATGCACCACCATTGTGCCTGAAAGGAGCCTGTTTGTTGCTGAGCTGTGCTACTGTTATTGTAGAAACCAGATGGTTAAGAAAATGAATGGTGCATGTCCGTAATCTTGGGTAAAAAGATTGCTAAAACTAATGGTACATGTGATGGATTCTGTTTGGGGGGTGGGGGGGTAGAAATAATGTCCATCAGTATTCAATAACCGACATTTTAGTCCGGGAATCCCCTCATGCTGATTCAAATCTGCATTGTCGAATTCGCAGTCATTTCGACGATCGGCATCTGTTTTTGCTGGCAATTCGAATTGCAGTTCATCCTAATCTTGTTGGAAACAGACGATATTTTCACCTGGTGGAAATATCATCTGGGATTGAATACCCCTTTTAGCCTAGAACAATGAGAAGGTTTGTAAAAATAAAATGCAATTGTATAATTAAGGTCATTTTGAAATCTGATTAATCTAATAATTGACTTCTAAGGGGCATTTTTTGTGAGAAGCTCCTGGAGCAGGTACAAGTCATGCTCTTAAGGTAAAAATCCTGGACAGAATGGAGAACCGGTGATACTCCAGCCTTTGGCAGGGCTGCAGACACTGCAAGGGTAATCTAATGCAACGTTTGAGAAATAGCTGTGCAGCCTTATCAGTGAGTGAGGGAGTTTCATGATCCACTAAAACCAAATTTTTAGCCTTGCTACAGTAAAAGAACAGGATGTAGGATTTTTTCCCCCCCTGAGAACAGGAAGTGAAGAGAGTTTTGGAAGAACAAAAAAAAAAAAGAACAGAACCGTGGGGAAGCTAAACAGGCATGATGGAGACAGGCTAGTTCCAGGAATGAAAAGCCAGGCCTGGGACCGTGGACTGCATGCACGGTCCCTGGCATTATGCAGCAGCATATGGGTGCTTCTAGGAAGGGTAAGACATGTCCAGATTTGCTGTGGAGAACAGGCACAATGAAACTTGCTCCTAGCCTTATGGAAGAGAAAGCCGCTGGTAAGATCGCAGTGTAAAATGGGCAGTATGGGGATCCCAACCTTCAGGGGTACCCTAGAAGCAGAACGGGAGGTGAGAGTCTTTGGAAAGGATGGCATGGGTGAGTGTAAAAGAAACCACGCAATGTGAAAGGCCCCTATGTGAGAAGAGAACATGCCAGTAAATAGAAAGTAGAGCTCTCCCAGCAAATAGAGAGTAGAAAACACAGAAAATAATCTCAGAATTTAATGGGCGCACTATTGATTCCTAGAGACTGTGAGTGTAGGTGAGGTAAAACTGTCCCACTGTTGTTTCTGCTGTTGTTGCCATTGAAGAAAATGAAAGGAAATGCTGCACTGCAGTAACCTAAAGTAACTGATATGGAGATTGTGCTGGAGAGGAGAATAGAAACCATTGATATGTGATCAAAACTGTCTGAACTGTGAACTTTTAAATAAACTGCTGTGGTGTTTGTAAAGAGAAAACCTGATGTCCTATTCCATATGTTGCGTGTACCACGGCATCACCCGAGGGTGTTGCAAATCTTTTATACACAACTCCAATGAGTAATAATGAACTTGGAGGCCCAATAAAGTGTTGTGTTGATGGGAAATTGCTTTTTTTTTTTTTTTTAAATTGGGATTAAGTTGCTAGGGATTTACCCAAATCTTCAGCGTTTTACTAAAACCTACAGTACCATTATAGGCATTTTGAAGAGTTTGCTGAAATACATGTTTGCTATAATTTTTCCATCTCCATTTGCTAGCTTTTTACAGCCTCTTGTGTGTGTTAGGTTTTTTTGCCATCTTTTATGGGTAATGGGGAATTTCCTCACTTTTACATTGTAAAATTAACAAATGACATTGAATTGTAAAGGCCATTTATGGGGATGACTGCAATTATGTGAAACGCGGGAATATGATTTAAGACATGGCTACCAGGTTATTTTGCTTAAGAAGCAAATATGAGGTTGGCCACTTATCAGAAGAAAATTATTATAGTAATGAACAGTTCTAATATGTATGGACTTCCCAGCACCCAGAGTTGGGTATAAAGTGATGAGTGGAAATAAAAAGCACCCAGTATAGATTAGTCTGTACTGTACTCACAATGAAGATCTGGCCTGATAAGCCAGTATCTAAACCCTGCACATGAAAGTTGGAACAGTAAAAAATGGTATCTGGATTGCTGACCATGTCTAGGTTGGCATGCATATGTTCAACATGGTCAAAAGGTCAACGTGAGATCGATGCGAGATTTTATTTTTTCATTTTTGACTTTTTTTCATGCTTCGCTATCCACATGGAATCTGATAAGCAATGTTAAGTATGTTAACATTGACACCAAAAAAGTGAAAAACTCTGTGGACATGGTGTAATTATATATGCAGATCGATGAACGACAAAGGCTACTATGTCAGCTCACATAGAATATATAGTTGCCAGCTGTCAATCAAGAGCGCCACGAAGTGGGGTTTACTAATACACTTTCGGTGAGTGTAATATATGATTAAGCTAACAAATGTACTACAAGTATCCAGACCTGGATAATCACCGTAGATACATTGGCAGGTATACCAGTTAACAGCTAGACATAATAGCCATACACAAAATAAAAAAATATATACAATAACTTACAAGATGGACATATAAACATTTAGCAAGAAACATGATATAACTGAAAGTGCTAGAAATTAAAACCATGGCGCAAGCAATATTACATATTCTGCCGGATAAACTATATTTTAGTATATATATATATATATATATATATATATTACAGAAATATAAGGTATGTAAGAGTCTAACTTCTCCACCCAGGGCGTCCCATTGTTGCTGGTTGGACACCATTGCCCCAAGGGGGCTTAATGAGTATAACTCTAAGGGCGATATTTAGTGGGTTTACCGTTTTTAGCAAATTGCAAGTTTTTCTCAAATCGCCCTATATCGCCTTTTTTTTACAGAAATCGCGTATTTAATGTCTGGCGTAATGGCGCATGAAAAGTGCGATATTTGGCGATATGGTGCGAATTGAGTCGATGTAATACACCATAAAAGTAAGATTTCCGGGTTAGGTCATGTGCGTATTTGCGGCCAACCGGAATGCGATTTACACCAATACACCTGATCAGCCCATACAACATGCTAACCTATTGTCCCACCTTATTCCCTTGCAATACGCATCACACCCCCTATATAAAGGGGCGCAGGTGCCATTTTACCCTTTGAAAGGGAGTAAGGCGTTTGAGATGGAGAGGAGCAGTCATAAGGTGCAGAGGAGGCAGAGGGACAGCCAGCTTGGGCCTAAATACCCCAACCACTGGGAGAGGTAGGGGAGTGAGAGGCAGCACTGTCAGAGGCAGGACAGGGACAGCCAGCATGCTCCCAGCAAGAGCTGCGCCAGGGAGAGGCCACATGGTGGAAGCTGAGCAGGTGGCTATGGAGGATGAGGAGGAAGCAGGCACAAGCCATGTGTCCTCACAGAACAGAGTGCCAGGCACACACAGGTGGAGCTGCAAGAGGGTGATTTTTCAGAGGTTGTCTGCAGGAGGAAGATGAAGCAGACTTGGAGGTGCTGGGGGAAGAAGCAGGACAGGAGGAGGAGGAGGAGGCTGACCCTGAAAATGTGGAGGAGGAGGATGATGCAGCTCGTACAGCTAGTGGGAGGAAAGTCAGGTTCTCATATGAGGAGTATATGACCCTGGTGCACTCTTGCCCCTGTATGACCGCCTGCTTGGTCCTCACCATCACCGCACAAGTGTGGCAAGGAAGAAGGGGATGTGGGACAATATCACCTCCGCGGTAAATGCAGTCAGCACACACAAGAGGAGTGTGCGCAACGTCAAAAAGCGATATAATGACATCAAGCGCCTCCTCAAAGCCAAACTTGCCCTGGAGAAGAAAAAGGCCTGTCGTACAGGAGGTGGACCTAGGCAGGAAGTCCGCTTTAAGGCCTATGAGAGGCTGCTACGCCGAATAATCCCACCAGAGGTGCTTCCCGGCATCCACATTGCCGACACAGACAGGCCCCCCACTCCACCGCCAACTGGTAAGTGTCCACACATGTCAACTTCACATTTTGCTATGTCATGTGCGCATGCAATTATGGTGGAATGCTTTATGTGTCCAATAGATTGCTGTGTGTGGAACTACATATCCCAGCAAAAACACATTTTGTTTCATTGTTAAATAATGGACTGTGCATTTTGCTGGGTTATGCAGTTCCACAGATCCAAATAATGGCCCTTATTCTGATCGGTGCGGCCGGAGCCGCATATGCGGCTCTGACCGCACCAGGCGAATCCCCGCCTTCCATACGGATCGCCACGGCCGTCCGTACGCGGCCATGTGGCGATCCGCATGAATGTGTACGGGGATACGCCTCCTCCATGGTGGGAGCAGCCCCTGCATTCGATGGTCGCCGAACATCGAATGCAGGGCCGCACGCTCCACCAGGTCCCGCAACACAAGACCACACGGACACTTGTCCGTGTGAAATCTTGTATTGGGGCGGGCAGCTGACATCCGGCGATGTCAGATGCCCGCCCTGTACCCACGCGTCATAGCCTCATTAGCATGCGTACGCCCCGCGTTTGCATGGGAACGCCCATGAAACGCGGGGCGTATGCATATGCAAATGAGGCTTCGTAGCCCCTCACGCCCCTATCCACCCCCTTTGCGGCGGACAAAATACGTGTACGGCGATTTCGGCTGCACATGCGCAGAGTGGCCTCTGCACATGCGCAGACCGAAAACATCGGCGGAACGGCCGCATGCGGCCGTTACCGCTTCAATCAGAATAAGGGCCAATGTGTGCTGTCCTAATCACTGTAGGCCTGCAGTGTATTTGATTGTTAATCCATATCAATCCTCTGGGTAGTTGGAAAAGCACTTCACAGTCACTTTTACATGTGTAATCTGATGGTCTTTCCTGTTAGTAGCAAGTGGATGAAAAATATAGTTCAGTCATAATACTGAAATAACCACTTCAGTTCAAAGTCATCAAATTCCTTATGTAATCATATCAGAGGAAAAAATTTTGTTTTTGGGAAAGTTTTTATCTGCATATTTGAAAAAGTGCCAGTTAGGTGCAAATGTTCATAATGGAAAATGTCTTCTTCTTTCAAATACCTCCATCTTTGGAGTCCCAGCCTGCTGTTAATCGACATCAGCCACATCCGATTGTTCACAATGTCCAGTCTGCAGGTGAGATATCATACTGTTACACAAACACATTGCACATTTCACACATGGCTGGCCCCACCACAGTAGCCTGTGCCAATGCATGCATAATGCATGAGCAACATCTCACCATTCCAACTAAGGTATCATGCCCCACCATTCACCAATCTGCATAGCATACTTACCACTGTTATCTCATTTGTAGGACCTTCACAACCGATGCCAGAACCCACGGATCCCATGCAAAATATGGACGACATGAGTGAAATCATCCTAGAGATGGTGCCATCGTTGGAACCTGCACAAAACAAATCACACCCAGTCAATGAGGCCCCCTATACGCAGTCACATAGGCAGCAGCCCCCAATCATTGCAGCCACCAACGCTCCCACTAGTGCGGAGGAGTTGGCGCAATCCATCCATCTTTTCAAGGTGAAACAAATATCTTTTATGGAGGTGCAGACCACCCACCTAGAAAGCATTAAGGGGTATGTGCATAACATAGCTCTGCAAATGAGACGAATTTCCCAAAGTGTGCGTGCTAATGAAGGGACACATATTTGTGTGGTCTCCACATTAGACACACGCTTATCAGAAATTGGCAATCTGGTTGAACAGACCCAAGCTATTAATGGCCCTACAAACACAACTCAGCCTTAGTGCAACTAGTTTGTTAGGTCAGCACCAAACCACATCTATGCAAAGTAGTAGTGTGTCCTCCACACCCATGAGTGGGTCCCCCACGGCGTAGTATCCGTACTAGGGGTGGTGGTGCCACTAGTGGTAAGGGTGCTAATACCCGGGCGCTAACCAGAAATGATTAATGTTGTGTGCATTTACATGTGTATCATGTGCTGTTTTTTTTCCAACACTCATGCAGTGAATGTTCATGTGAAATTTTGATATGGTATGGGCTATGCCTAAATGTTTCAGCAAGTAAAAATTATTTGCATCCAGCAAACTTGTTGTCATTCTTTACAAATGATTACCCACACTGTTCTTTTATGTAGTGTCAAATAGTGACATTTTAGCAGACACTGGACTTAGGGTTGTCTGTGCTTATTTGTCATGTAATTGTCAGGAAATAGTGAAATTTGAGGGGGATAAGCATTGGGAATTGCATACTGCATGTAGGCGCCATTTGTTTTGGTAAATTTCAACCACCTCAGATCAATGATCCATGTCACCTCCATCAATTAAGCCTATGTTAATTAGCATTTGCAAACATTTGTAGAAACAGAAAAGTACAGTACTTACTTGACATTGTTATAGGTGTTATCATGTTGCCAGGCATAAAGTATGCTGTGGTGTCGCAGCTTGCAGGTGTTGCCCATTATTGTTGGTCTGTGTCTGGGCAATTAACATGAACAGGGAAAAATGTAATGTTAACAATGTATGTGTGTTACAGGTTCCCCTTTACTATTCATTGTACACAACAAAATTACCTGTGAAATGCTGCAAGATCATCTGTGTACGAACCACATCCCCCCTCCGTGTACTTCGCACTACAACATCAGTAGTTTGAGCTTCCTGCACGACTGCTGCAGTGGCCTCATCTACATAATTTGGTTGACCCAAAGCTATGTTATGCAGCATGCAGCAAGCCTGGACAACCAAAACCACTTTGGCAGGGTGGTATAGCAGTGTACCTGCTGACCTGTCCAAACACCGAAATCGGCTTTTCTGCACCCCAAAGGTGCGTTCCACTACATTGCGGGTAGCAATATGTGCAGCATTGTAGCGGTGCTGTGCAGGGCTTTGTAGGTTCCGCAGAGGTGTCATGAGCCACGAATGACACCCATATCCTGAGTCACCTAACGTGTAAAGGGATTTGTGTGGTCACATATCATGTGGGTAATTGGTACATAATAGTAGCAGCCTATACTATATTGTTTCGCCTGGTATAAACAATTACAACAGAAATGACTCTTTAATATAAGGTTACACACATGGATGTTAAAGGGAAAGACATAGGTTAGCAAACATCATGTAAACAGTGGTAAGTGACTTACCAAGTAGCCAGCCCTCTGGCATGGTGTGGTTGTTGAAACGGTCCCAGAGAGCTGAGTGCCGCAGGATATAGGCATCATGGCAGTTCCCAGGATAGCCTGCAACCACACTGAGAATTCTGAGGTTGGCATCGCAGACCACCTGCACATTGAGGGAATGTCTGCCCCTGCGATTCACATAGACATGCTCCCTCACGTGCGGGGCCCGAATCCCAATGTGTGTGCAGTCTATGGCTCTCAGCACATTTGGAAATGCTGAGAGCCGATAGAATGCCACCTTCAGGTCCTGCCACTCGGACTCACAACGTGGGAATGTGATATATGTGCGCCACAGCTTCTTTAATGCATTTAACACTTGAGATAAATGTTTAGAGAAAGTGGCTTATGACACCCCCATGGCCCATGAGCTCACAGACTGAGTGGAGCCTGTGGCAAACAAGTGGAGGGCGCACATTAATTTCTGCAGCCCAGACACTGCATAGTTGGCCCCCCCACAAGGGTCCAAATCATCTCTCACCTGCTTATGTAAGTTCAACAGGTTCTGTTCAACCTAAACATGTCCACCACCTGTTGATCAGAGAGGGAGTCCAGGTACACCCTAGCACGGTACCGACGAGAAGCACGGAGTGGTCGGGGTACCTGGATCTGGTGGGCAGCAGCATCCCTCCTACGTAGCTCCTCCAACGCCCCAGCTCACACACTAGCACCTCCAGTCCACTCTGCAACATCTCCATCTCAAACAGCCTCACAGGTGTCCATAATCATGTGGGGGTATATGTAGGGGAGTTAGTAAGTGCTATGTGGGTCACCTGTGAGAGATTTAACCGTTTCTACGCTCAAACGGTGGCGATTTTGAGCAAATCGACAACCTGTACTTGGTCTATTTTTTGGGGGGGGGAAATCGCATTTTGTTGCCGATTTCCAAATGCGGCAGACATTAAATTAGCGATTTGTATCTTTTTCAATGGGAAAACATCTGGATGCGATGTTGTAAATCGCCACTTCAGAAAGTGCGAATTAGCGGCAAATTTATGCCGCAAATCGCCACACATTAAATAGTCGATTTGGGAAAAAATGAAAAAACGTCCGTTTTTGCGATAAAAATCGCCAAAAACCCAACATCGATCTCTAATAAATGTCACCCCTAGTGTGCTCTTGAAGTTGAACTGAGGCATTGTGGGCTGTGGAAGGGAGGAGCTTGCTCCCAAAGAATTGAAGCATAGGTGCCTGGCTTCTGCGGACCCCTCCTACATCCCATTGTGAGCTGTGTCACTGGACTGGACTCAGAGAAAGGGTTTTGAATGGTAAGTTCTTACAAAAATCCCCTTTTCTCTGTTTTACACTAATCACCCAGCTGTATTTAATCTGCTTAATTATTGTTTGTTTCATTACAATACATTTTTTAAAACAGATTTTTTTTTTTTAATGGAACAGCCACAGTTTTTGCCCCACTCCAATTGTGACCCCTTGCAAAAGGATTAATTGATAGGGGTAACACCCTGTGTATATATATATATATATATATATATATATATATATATATATATATATATATATATATATATATATATATATATATATATATATATGCGAAAAAACAGGAGATGCGCACAATGAGCAATATAACAATTCCTTTATGTAATAAAACAATAGCTCACGTACAGATAGGTTTAGAGTAATCAGCTTGCCAGCATAAATATAAGCATGGAGTGCAGTCTCTTCCACGTTGCACCAAAGCCGCAATAGCCCTTGATTTACTGTCGATAGGACCACCCACGCAAACGTCACTGGACACGCCTCTACGCGTTTCGTCACTTGATTGGACTTCGTCAGGAGGTGTGGTGTTAGTGCTGGGCTTGTGCTTTAAATACCCGGTCTTTAATTAGGAATGTAGAGCAGCTGTTCAAGATCATTCATTCAAACCTATGTTGGCTATTTCAGCTGCATTATTTCACGTGAAGCAAACATATACAATACTATAAAGTTACGCAAAAAAGATAAAACTCGATCATTTACAATACATTTACATATACAATTCATAAGAAAAACATATATAATTCCTATATCAATTTAATACTAAAAAGCTGTATAAAATTTTTTTTATATAAAAATATATATTTCATATAAAGAACATATATTTCACATAATAAAAAACATATAAATACAAATATATTTCCACATACAAAAAGTCTTTAACATATTATTATAAAATTCAATAACCTTTCTAAGCGAACTTAGGAAGGCGGAGGGAAGCAGAAGAGAGAGAAAAAAAGGGGGGATTAGTCTGTGCAAATAACAATCATTTTCGCATAGATAGGTAACTCAATTAATGTATCTTTATCATAATTGTACATACAATAGTATCAACTCTATACGATACTGCATAATACCGGGCCACATAGAGTCTGCCAATCCAGAGGAGCAAAGCTCAACAGCACTGGATGACAGCATGTATCCACCCAGGCATCGGCAATTACCGCAAAAAGGAGGTAAAATCATAATTCTCATTTAGACCACCCGGAGCGAGAGTCTGGAGCGTATATATCCAAAACGTCTCCCTCTGACTCAATTTTTTAAGGAGGTCTCCTCCTCTTTCATTTAAAGTTACATGTTCAATTGCCTTGAACGAAAGGGCACTGATATCTGAATTACAGCAAGATGCAAAATGTCTCGACACGGAATGCAAGAGATTTTTATTTTTTACATTCCTAATGTGTTCAAGAATGCGGATTTTTAATAATCTCTTAGTCTTTCCAACATATCTTTTTTTACACTTACACTCTATCAGGTATATGACATGAGTTGACATACATGTCATTCTGCTTTTAATATCCCAAGAGCATTTCTTTTCACTGTCCCATATTTTTTGTCTATCTCTGCATGCGTGTCGACACACCTTGCAACGTCCACATGGGTAAAACCCAAAGATAGGTAGAATACTACCAACTGCTTTTTCGGTTTTTAAATTGTAAATGATCGAGTTTTATCTTTTTTGCGTAACTTTATAGTATTGTATATGTTTGCTTCACGTGAAATAATGCAGCTGAAATAGCCAACATAGGTTTGAATGAATGATCTTGAACAGCTGCTCTACATTCCTAATTAAAGACCGGGTATTTAAAGCACAAGCCCAGCACTAACACCACACCTCCTGACGAAGTCCAATCAAGTGACGAAACGCGTAGAGGCGTGTCCAGTGACGTTTGCGTGGGTGGTCCTATCGACGGTAAATCAAGGGCTATTGCGGCTTTGGTGCAACGTGGAAGAGACTGCACTCCATGCTTATATTTATGCTGGCAAGCTGATTACTCTAAACCTATCTGTACGTGAGCTATTGTTTTATTACATAAAGGAATTGTTATATTGCTCATTGTGCGCATCTCCTGTTTTTTCGCATGTTCTGTATTGTGCCGTGGGATCGGCCATCGGAGAAGCTGCACCGCACAGTTTGAACAGATGTTGAAGTATTGAAAAAGGACTAGCGCGGCCTTATTTCTTCATATATATATATATATATATATATATATATATATATATATATATATATATATATATATATATATCCAAAGTGTAAAGTACTGTAGCACTCACAATACTCCTGGAGACGTTTTGCTGGGGTGCCAGATAAGCCCAGGCTTCACAGAGGGGATCCTATGCGTGCCAATCCATATCCAAAGAGGGAAACAATTTCCACAGAGCGCACTCACCAGACTCCTGTCAGCAGGAGATCAGGCTGGAGTAAGGTCTTGAAAAAGGGTCGTGCAATGGCCCGAAACGTCGACTACCATGTTGAATTTTAAAAGGATGAATTAAAATTTGGAAGTTTTAACCTATTTTTCTGAAGTCTGGTGAGTGCACTCTGTGGAAATTGTTTCCCTCTTTGGATATATATATATATATATATATATATATATATATATATATATATATATATATATATATATATATATATATATATATATATTTGTCTTCAAAATTATTCAACCCCCACTGAAATTGAATGTTTTGGCCAGTTTGACATTGATTTTGATCATTCAGTCATCTTGCTTACATTTACATGAAAGAGGCACTTGTAGGTCAGAGAAATATAAACTTAAGTTTATAATGAAATAACCACAAATGTCTTTTCTGTGCTCACATCATTATTAGTTTTTATTCAACCCCCAAGTGACATTCAATCTTAGTACTTAGTACAACATCCTTTTACAGTTATAACAGCTTTTAAACGTGAAGCATAGCTTGACACAAGTGTCTTGCAGCGATCTACGGGTATCTTCGCCCATTCTTCATGGGCAAAAGCCTCCAGTTCAGTCAAATTCTTAGGCTTGCGCACTGCAACTGCTTTCTTTAAGTCCCACCAGAGGTTCTTAATCGGATTTAAGTCTGGTGACTGCGATGGCCACTCCAAAATGTTCCAGCCTCTCCTCTGCAACCATGCTCTAGTGGACTTTGAGGTATGCTTGGGATCATTGTCCTGTTGAAAGGTCCAACGTCTCCCAAGCCTCAGGTGTGTGACGGACTGCATCACATTTTCATCCAATATCTCCTGGTACTGAAGAGAATTCATGGTACCTTGTACACGCTGAAGCTTCCCTGTACCTGCAGAAGCAAAACAGCCCCAAAGCATAATTGACCCTCCGCCATGCTTCACAGTAGGCAAGGTGTTCTTTTCGTCATATGCCTTGTTCTTCCTCCTCCAAACATAGCGTTGATCCATGGGCCCAAACAGTTCTAATTTTGTTTCATCAGTCCACAGAACACTATCCCACAACTTTTGTGGTTTGCCCACATGACTTTTGGCATACTGCAGTCGACTCTTCTTATTCTTGGGAGACAGCAAGGGGGTGCGCCTGGGGGTTCTGGCATGGAGACCTTCATTACGCAGTGTGCGCCTTATTGTCTGAGCTGAAACTTCTATACCCACATCTGACAAATCTTTTTTCAGTTCCTCAGCAGTCACACGGGGACTTTTATCCACTCTACGCTTCAGGTAGCGCACAGCAGTCGAAGTCAGGATCTTCTTTCTTCCACGACCAGGTAGCATTTCAATAGTGCCCTTTGCCTTGAATTTGCGAATGATGCTTCCTATGGTGTCTCTTGGTATGTTTAACTTCTTTGCAATCTTCTTATAGCCATTGCCCTTCCTGTGAAGACAAATCACCTCTTCTCTTGTCTTCCTGGACCATTCTCTTGACTTCACCATGTTTGTAACCACACCAGTAAATGTCTAGAAGGAGCTGAGTATCACAGTCATTTTAAAGCTGCCTAATTGGTGCTTATTATGCTTGATTGGTGCTCGGTGACATCCACAGGTGTTTTCAATACCTGATTGAAAACACCAGAATTAACCTCTCTTCTTCAGAGTGGTAGTCTTTAAGGGGTTGAATAATTGTGGCAATGAAGAAACCACAAAATACACATTTACTACTGTGTTATATAAACAATTGATGTCAGTTTAGTTGCATTTGGTTCTTTAAAACGTCCTTGTAGGATTTCATTCTGAATACAATTCCAAATGTACACTATAGTCCCTAAACCCCTTTACAGCATTGGGGGTTGAATAATTTTAAACACAACTGTATACATATATATATAATCTCTCTCTCTCTCTCTCTCTCTCTCTCTCTCTCTCTCTCTCTCTCTCTCTCTCTCTCTCTCTCTCTCTCTCTCTCTCTCTCTCTCTCTCTCTCTCTCTCTCTCTCTCTCTCTCTCTCTCTCTCTCTCTCTCTCCTGTATATGTGTTTGTATTTTTGTAGTTCCATGTATTGTTTGATCTTTCAGACGCACTGTTATTTTAGCCTTTAACCCCTTCCTGACACAGCCAGTTTTTGCCTTCCTGACAGAGCCCTTTTTTTCAAATCTGACATGTATCACTTAAGTGGGGATAACTTTTTTTTGCTTTTACTTATCCCAGTGATTTTGAGATTGTTTTCTCGTGACACATTGTACTTCAAATTAGTGGTAAATTTGGGTCGATACAGTCTGTGTTTTTTTGTGAAAAATACCAAAATGTCGTAAAAAATATGGAAAATTTAGCAATTTGCAAAATGTTAAATTTTCTGCTTGTGAGACAAATAATCATACCACTCAAAATAGTTAATAACTAACATAGACCATATGTCTACTTTATGTTTCCATCATTATTTCAACTTCCTTTTAATTTTTTTGGACACTAGGAGGCTTACAATATGAATAGCAAATTCTCAAATTTTCAAGAAAATTTCAAACACTGATTTTTTTAGGGACCAGTTCAGTTCTGATGTGACTTTGAGGGACTTGTATGTGAGACACCCCCATAAATGATGCCATTTCAAAAACTGCACCCCTCACAGTATTCAAAACAGCATTTTGGAAGTTTGTTAACCCTTTAGGTGTTTCACAGGAATTAAAACAAAGTGTAGGTGAAATTTCAAAATTTCATTTTTTTTGCAGATTTGCAATTTTAATACATTTTTCTAAGGAACACAGTAGATTTTACTAGAGAAATGTGACTAAAAATTGATTCCCCCAATTCTTTTGTTTTCATAAATATCCTATATGTGGCCCTAGTGTGCACGTTGACCAAACCACAGGCTTCATAATAGAAGGAGCACCTACTTGATTTTGGAGCCTCCTTTTTATGAGATTATTTTTTAGGCACCATGTAGGTTTCTAGGCACCATAAGATGCTAAAATTTAGGAACCCCCCCACAAGTGACCCCATTTTGCAAACTACACCCCTCAGGGAATTCATCTAGGGGTATAGTGTACATTTCAAACCCCCAGGGGTTTCACCAATTTTGATACAACTGGGCAGTGAAAATGAAAAATTACATTTTTTTACACAAAAATGCAGTTCTGGCTCAAAATTTTTCATTTTCAGAAGGTATGAAGGAGAAAAAGCACCCCAAAATCTGTGCCCCAATTTCTCCCGAGTACGGCAATGCCTCACATGTGACCAAAAAATACCATTTGGGTGCATGGCAGGACTCAGAAGGGAAGGAGTGATTTTTGGATTTTGCAGCTCAGATTCTGGTGGAATGTTGGTGGGTGCTATGTCGCATTAGCAAGACCCCCCAAGCACCAATACAGTGGAACCCCCCCACAAGTGACCCCATTTTGCAAACTACACCCCTCAGGGAATTCATCTAGGGGTATAGTGTACATTTCAAACCCCCAGGGGTTTCACCAATTTTGATACAACTGGGCAGTGAAAATGAAAAATTACATTTTTTTACACAAAAATGCAGTTCTGGCTCAAAATTTTTCATTTTCAGAAGGTATGAAGGAGAAAAAGCACCCCAAAATCTGTGCCCCAATTTCTCCCGAGTACGGCAATGCCTCACATGTGACCAAAAAATACCATTTGGGTGCATGGCAGGACTCAGAAGGGAAGGAGTGATTTTTGGATTTTGCAGCTCAGATTCTGGTGGAATGTTGGTGAGTGCTATGTCGCATTAGCAAGACCCCCCAAGCACCAATACAGTGGAACCCCCCCACAAGTGACCCCATTTTGCAAACTACACCCCTCAGGGAATTCATCTAGGGGTATAGTGTACATTTCAAACCCCCAGGGGTTTCACCAATTGTGGTACAACTGGGCAGTGAAAATGAAAAATTACATTTTTTTACACAAAAATGCAGTTCTGGCTCAAAATTTTTCATTTTCAGAAGGTATGAAGGAGAAAAAGCACCCCAAAATCTGTGCCCCAATTTCTCCCGAGTATGGCAATGCCTCATATGTGACCAAAAAATACCAGTTGGGTGCATGGCAGGACTCAGAAGGGAAGGAGTGATTTTTGGATTTTGCAGCTCAGATTCTGGTGGAATGAATGGTGGGTGCTATGTGGCATTAGCAAGACCCCCGAAGCACGGTGAAATGATGAACCTAATAATCCATAGATGTGTGGTATATTTTAAAACACTCCTTTATACATAGGCCGGGTTTGTCGGGGCAAGTTTCACAGTGGAAAATAGTATCCTTTCTTATTCCCTTTTTATAGCAAACTTTGCACCTTTTTTGTGTCCTGCCCTTTCTTGCAGTGGAGGGGATTTCGTTAGGAAAATGCTGCCCTGGTACAATACGGGGGCCAGTACTAGAAGTACTGGGGCCCTCTGCCTGCTGGTTCCCAAATATTAGGCCCTTTATGACTTCCTCTTGAAAGTGCATAAATGTCCCCCTCTGGCTGGTAGAACGGAATAGCACATAAGCGTTATACAGTGCCATCTGGATGATATACACGGCCAGCTTCTTGTACCAGATTTTTGTTTTCCGCAGGGCACTGTACGGCTTCAGTACCTGATCTGAAAGATCCACTCCGCCCATGTACCTATTGTAATCTAGGATACAATTAGGTTTTGAGGTGTGGGTACTGGTACCTCGTACAGGGATGGAGGTGCTACTGTCTCCATGAATTGTTGTCAGTATAAGGACATCCCTCTTGTCCTTATATTTGACCAACAACATATTTTCAGTGCATATTCCCCTGCTTTCACCCCTTCTCATTACTTGGGCAATGTGCGTTTTTGGGAGGCCTCTTTGGTTCTTACGCACAGTACCGCAAGCTGCTGTACCTCTTGAACCAAGGGCCTTAAACAGGGGGATGCTAGTGTAAAAGTTATCCACATAGAGGTGATAACCTTTATCCAGGAAGGGGTGCACTAAATCCCAGACAATTTTTCCACTAACACCTACGAGGGAGGGGGGGCATTCTGGCGGTTCAATTCTTGAATCCTTCCCTTCATATACCCTAAACCTGTGGGTGTACCCTGAGGTGCTTTCACACAGCTTATACATCTTTATGCCATACCTTGCCCTCTTACTGGGAAGGTACTGGCGGAATTTAACCCTTCCTTTAAAATGTATAAGGGACTCGTCAATACAAATAAATTTTTCAGGGATGTACATCTCTGCAAATTTGGCACTGAAATGATCAATGACCGGCCTGACTTTGAATAGCCGGTCAAAGGTGGGATCATCTCTGGGTGGGCACAGTGTATTATCGGTGTAATGTAAAAATTTAAGGATGATCTCAAAACGAGCCCGAGTCATGGCCATACGGTAAAATGGGGTGCTGTACAGAACATCTGTACTCCAATATTGCCTAATTTCTGGCTTTTTTACTATGCCCATATGTAACACTAGACCCCAAAACGTCATCATCTCTACTGCATCTACAGGGGTCCACCTAGCAAATGATGACGTGGGGTTTTGAGCAATAAACTGCTGGGCATATAAATTACTTTGGTCCACCATTAAATTTATAAAATCATCAGAGAAAATTGCTGAATCAAATTGGATTCCTGGGATGGCCAAAAACTCAGGAACCTGGGGCTCAAAATTGTCTGGTGGTGGGGTCCATACAGGATCAATCATTAGGGGGGGGGTCTCAGCTGCTCTACGGGGGCGTCTTTGAGGGGGTCCCTCATTAGCAGAGGAGGAAGAGGAGCTTAAGGCGAATCCTTCAAATTCCCCGCTTGCATCACTGGCTGTGTCAGAGTCAGAGGCAAGCATGGCATATGCCTCCTCCGCTGAATACATTCTTCTGGATGACTGGGATGACATTTAGGATGCCATTTTTATTTTTGTGTTTCTGTAAGTGTAATGTTTCAACACGTGTATAGTGTAGGGGGGGTACAAACTTTATTTCAACACGGGGGGTGTGTAGTGTGTATGTAGTGCAGAAAAAAACTACTTTATACAGGAATTTGATCCCAATAAAAAAATAAAAAATTGAAGGGGTAAAAAAAAAAAAAAAAAAAAAAAAAGGTCCTGCGCCAAAAATTGAGCACAGATGTTGGTCAGTAACGTCCGTCACTGAACAGCGCTCAAAGGCAACAGGACACCCACAAAAACAACGTGGGTGTAAAAACAAAAAAAAACAATTAAAAAAAACCTGCAGAAAAAAAATGATATCAACCTGTGCCAAAAATGCTGTTCAGTGATTGTACGTCACTGATCAGCGGCCACAGGACACCCACAAAAGCAACGTGGGTGTAAAAACAATTTAAAAAAAATTTCCACAGCACTCTCCAAAAAAAAAAAACAATTTAAAAAAACTGCAGAAAAAAAAATATCAACCCTGTGCCAAAAATGCTGTTCAGTGATTGTACGTCACTGATCAGCGCTCAGCGGCCACAGGACACCCACACAAGCAACGTGGGTGTAAAAACAAAACCCTCCAAAAAAAAAAAAAAAACGCAGATCAGTGATGCAGTGATGCAAAACTGATTAGCAGTGAGGGGCAGCAGACACACAACCTGACAGGGTATATATATAAAAAAAAACCCTGGACCCCAAAAAAGTTGCTGATTAATTAATTTAAACTGACCAGCACAAAAGGGGGGGCAGCAGTCAGTTGCACACGCAGCACAACCTTTGGTGCAACTGACAGGTATATATATATATAAAAAAAAAAACCTGGACCCCCAAAAAGTTGCTGATCAGTTAATTAATCAGCACAATCAGCACAAAAGGGGGGGCAGCAGGGGGGGCAGCAGTCAGTTGCACAGGCAGCACAACCTTTGCTGCAACTGACAGGTATATATATAAAAAAAAAACCTCTGCACCCCCAAAAAGTTGCTGATCACCTCAGATATAGTGATCAGCACAAAAGGGGGTGCAGCAGACACAAAATATAGCACTCTCTATCACTCTCTATCACTATCTGTCCCTATCTCTCACGATCTGTGACTCTATGACACTGCAGCAGCAGCACACACAGAAGTCACAAGATCCAGGAAGTATCCAGCTGCTGGCAGCACGCTACCAGCGGTGATCAGGTAAGTTTCAGGCAAGGATCAGGTATGTATCACGACAGATTGGCACGGTGACCGCTCTGCACGCAATTCCAGACCGGAATGGCGTCTGCAGTGCAGTCACCGTTAGTTTAAATCACGCGCCTTGGCTGTGATTGGTCCGTGGGTCCCACGGACCAATCACAGCCTTGGGGGCAGGTGGGGTGAGGTGTCGTCGTCACCGATGACCCCCTCATGCCCCCTGACGCCCGGCGGTGATTGACACCTGTGTTACCGAGCGTCTGATTCGCCGGTAACACAGGAAAACGCTGTGAATGGCTGTTCACACTGAACAGCCAATCACAGCGATCGCCGACGGGGGGGCGGCATCGCAGCCCCCCCTGGGCATGCAGGGACATGTCTGCTGTCAGGGACAGCAGACATCGTCCCTCTGTCCCCGCGTCTATAGACGCGGGGACAGTTTAAAGTCATGACGTATATATACGTCATGTGTCGGGAAGTACATCCCGGCCATGACGTATATATACGTCAAATGTCGGGAAGGGGTTAAAATAACATTTTAATTTTGAATCTATTCATTATTATCTATCAATTTATATAAAGCGTGCCCCTAAACCCCTTGGTTTTTCCTTAGTCAATCCTTCACCCCCCTTTACTCAGTTCTAATACTGAACACTTTTTGGGAGCACTGCCAACAAGGTACTGCCTCATGTCTGATGACTATTATTTGTTTTTACGGAATGCGGTCAATTTCCCTGCGGTCGGAATCCCGGCGGTCAAAATCCCGACGCTGGAATCCTGACAGCCGAAATCCCGACACTTTCTCCCTCCGTGGGTGTCCATGACACCCATAGAGGGAGAATAAATTAGTGTGCCGAGCTTAGCGAGCACCGGGCCCGCTGTGTGGCGAGCGCAGCGAGCCTGCAAGGGGGGGTAATCCACGTCTCCCCTTGACTGTATTTTGACCGCAGGTATTACGACCGCCGGGATTCCATACCGAATCAGTTTTTACTACATATGCCAGTGCCATTCTTTTCCAATATTATATACCTCTTCTCAGCCCTGTATATAAGCTGACATATTACAATTAAATGGCTAAAACAACATCCATTCCACAATAATATTCTACCTAATCTTAACTTAGTGAAGTATATCAGGATCCAGTGGCGTAACTATGGAGGGTGCAGGGGATGCAACTGCTATGGGGCCCGAGCCTTTTGGGGGGGGGGGGGTGCGAGTGCTCAGCAGACAATCCCCTGCACACCTGAGATTTTTTTTTTTGTAGCTCGGTAGTGGCACAGTACCGTTCCAGCTTCCACATTCCTCTGCCTACTCACCAGTGGATGAAGGGGGAGGAGCCAGTTCGGCTAATTCAACCTCTGCTCTTGTCTCCCCGTCCTACCTCTATGACGCTGCCGTCTGGTGACCACTGCCAGCACCAGCGCGAAAATGGAAGTGTGGACTGTGAAGATGTACTGTACTTGGGGAATGGGGTGATTTTAGGAGGACATTAAGTAGTGATTTTCTCAATTCTCCTCCCTCTCCTATTTTTTTTCTGTCTTGCACTCCTTCTCCCAGTCCCCCTCTTTCCTGTATGTCTCACCCCCTCTCTCCTATTTTTTTTCTCTCCCCAACACCTCTTTTTTCTTTTTTTTTTGCTCTCCCAACTTCTCTTTCACTTCCTCTACCCCTCGCTTTCTCCCCCCCCTCACTCACCCTCCCTCTGTCTCACCTCCCTCCTCTCTTTCTTTCTCCCCCTGACCCACTAAGGGGCCAATTCAGACCTAATTGCTCAGGTCCGACTTCATCTCTGATGGTTGGGGCTTGCACATGAGCGAATTTGCGCATGTGCAAACCTCAAGAGCGGACGCCTTCAGCAAGTTTCACACTCACTAAGGAGTTTGCTTCTTAGTGGGTGGAATAGGGGCGTGCAGGGGTCAGATACAGGAAAATGCTCACAAAAATGCTGGGCATGTCAATGTCTGCATCTGGCGGGCAGCTGACGTCACATGATATCAGTGCCCGCCTCGAATTCAGAGGACAGCATTGAAATGAAAAGTAAGTCCTGACTTACATTTCATTACGAATGGAGGAAAAATCCTTCCATGATGAGTGACCATCGAATGATTTTTCCTTTGTGCGGCCCATGTGGGGGCGCGAGGGGGATCCGAAGTTTGTTCTGGACAGGGGAATGCTCAGACCATGTGATCTGTCCCACGTCGCTGCTAATAAAGTGATGTAGGAACTGGTGATCTACTAAGAAGTAGTCTATTCGGGAATAGACTGAATGTGAGTGTGAATAGTAGTCATAATCTTTATCTGACGGATGTTGTACTCTCCACACATCCAGCAACTGGTGTTCATGGAGAAGCTGTTTGACCTTGCGGTGGTCTCGTGCACGCAGAGAGTTAGGGGGAGGGTTACAGTCTAATAGTGGATCTAGCGACAAATTAAAGTGTCACAGTTTATACTTTGCCTCCCTGCCTATTCAGCTCGGGAATTGGCTTGACCTAACGCAGAGGTGTGGAGTCTAACCGTGCCGAGGGTTTTCTGCCAGTGACCCCTTTAATTGGGATTTGGGCTTTTGCGGCACTCGACACGTCGGTCGCGGTCCTCTGGTTAGGTTTCCCTTTATGAGCTGGCGGCCGGGAGTAGGTAATATGGAGAGGCGGTCGTCTAGCCGGGTCGGTATCTGTGCGGTCAGTTAGGAGCCCAGGGGAGAGGCAAAGAAGGTCCAATACAAGCCGGGTCATACACGGGAGACACTGGTTGCGGTACACTGGGATGAGACGGGAGAATAGTCGAGCGCAAGCTGGGGTCATACACGGGGAAATCACGGGCGGAGTACAAGGGGTTAAGCGGAAGAGTAGTCAATAACAAGCCGGACCAAAATAGTAGCAATAGGGACGAGCACTAGGGCACAGTAACGCTGGAGTAGGTGTGAGCCTATACTCTGGCAGTGATTTGCCTGCCAGAGACTTCCTTTATACTGGGGACTAGGCAGTTCAATTTCCTGCCTGTCCCTTTAAACATCAGAACGCGCGGCGCTCGCGCCCCTAGTGAGCGCGCGCCCGCGTACCCGGAAGCCGCAGAGACGCTGACGGGAGCTGTGCGGGGAGAGACGCCAGACGCCCTCTACACTGCCGCCTGCCACCCGCCTCAGCCCGCCGTCGCCCAGACTGCCCCAGCCAGTGCCCGGAGCGCCCAGCCTGACCCCCGCAGAAGCCACGTCCCCGGACCCGGTAAGAGACTCCCGCGGTCCGGGAGACTGTGACATTACCCCCCACCCTAGGGGTGGGCACCGAACACCCTATGAAAGGCTTGTTGGGATATTTTCGATGGAATCTGTGGAGTAACATTTCAGATGCCTTAACCCAGCAACGCTCCTCAGGCCCGAACCCTTTCCAGTCAATGAGGAATTGGACATGACCCCTAGAAACTCTTGAATCCAGAATCTGACTTATTTCGTATTCTTCATGACCTCCTATCAGGAGGGGTGTACAAGATCATCTGAAGGAAGAGAACCTATTGATGACCAACGGTTTTAGAAGTGACACATGAAAGACGTTGGGAATTCTAAGGGATCTAGGAAGTTTGAGTCTCACTGCTACTGGATTAATTATTTGAAGAACGTGAAAGGGACCAATGAATCTTTGAGCTAATTTCATGGACGGAACTTTAAGCCTCAAATGTTTTGTAGAGAGCCATACTCTATCTCCAGGTTTAAATTGGGGAGCCTCTTTCCTTTTTTTATTAGCGAAGCGTCTATAACGATCAGAGGATTTACTAAGGTTTCTTCTCACCTCAGACCAGATGCTCAGAAACTTCTTGACCGTATGTTGGACGGCTGGCAGGGCAGTAGCAGATTTGGAAAAAATTTCAGGAAGATTAGGATGAAATCCGTTTTGAACGAAGAATGGGGAATGCCCCGTGGACTCGTGGTACAAATTGTTGTGGGCAAATTCTGCCCAGGGAAGCAGAGATGCCCAATCATCCTGATTGGCTGACACGTAAATCCTTAAAAACTTCTCCAGGTCCTGGTTAACCCTCTCGGTTTGTCCATTGCTCTGGGGGTGGTAAGCCGAGGAGAAGTTGAGCTTGATGTTAAAAGAAGAGCATAGGGCTCGCCAGAACTTGGACGTGAATTGGACTCCTCTGTCTGACACAATACTCTGAGGGAACCCGTGTAACCTAAAGACATTCTTGATGAAGCTCTCGGCCAGTTTAGAAGCGGATGGAAGACCCTTGAGAGGAATGAAATGGGCTGCTTTAGAAAAACGATCCACCACCACCCAGATAGCATTAAAACCCTGGCTAACCGGAAGCTCGGTGATGAAATCCATTGAAATGTCAGCCCAGGGGTGACTTGGAACTGGAAGAGGCTGAAGCAATCCCACTGGAGCTTGTGGTATGGACTTATGTTGAGCACATGTATCGCAAGCAGCTATGAAGTTCTTAACGTCTGTTTTGACTGATGGCCACCAGTAGCTGCGACAAATGATTTCTGAAGTCTTCTTAATACCAGCGTGTCCAGTGAAGTAAGAGGAGTGGAACCAACGTAGAATTTTTGTTCGAGAATTTAATGGCACAAACGTCTTCCCTACAGGAATTTTGATCTTTTTGGAGGATGCAATAAAACAAGACGACTTTAAAATGGGCTTCTGGTCATTTAACTCTTCTGAAGCAGCTGGCCCAAAGACTCGTGAAAGTGCATCTGCTTTGACGTTCTTGTCTCCTGGACGATAAGTTAACACTAGATTGAACCGGTCAAAAAATAAAGACCATCTAGCCTGTCTGTAGTTTAGACAGTGAGCCGTTTTGAGGTACGTCAGGTTTCTGTGGTCAGTATAGACTGTTACCGGAAAGCTTGCCCCCTCTAATATATGACGCCATTCTTGTAGGGCCAATTTGATGGCTAACAGCTCTTTGTCTCCCACTGCGTAATTTCTCTCTGCAGGTTGAAATTTTTTGGAGAAAAACCCACAAGCATACCACTTGTTAGCCTCATCCCTTTGGGATAGAACTGCCCCCACCCCTACCGAAGATGCGTCCACTTCAACAAAGAAGGGTTTGTCAGGATCGGGCCGTCTTAGAATGGGTGCAGACACAAAGAGTTGCTTGAGTAATGAAAAAGCTTGTTTGGCCTCCGGAGACCACTCCTTGGTATTCTCTCCTTTGCGGGTAAGCTTGGTTATTGGGGCTACCACGGAAGAGTAATTCTTAATAAACTGTCTGTAGAAGTTGCAGAAACCTAAAAAGCGTTGAGTAGATTTCAACCCTACTGGTTGCGGCCAGTCAGAGATTGCAGACAATTTCTTTGGATCCATCCGTAATTCTGAACTGGTAACAATGAACCCCAAGAAGGGCATTTCCTGTTGTTCAAATGAGCATTTCTCTAATTTTCAGTACAACCGGTGCTTCCGGAGGCGGCCTAGAACTTCTTGAACATGCTGCTGATGTGCATAAAGGTTCCCTGAAAAAATTAAAATATCATCCAGGTAGACGATTACGAATTTGTTCAACAAATCTTGAAAAATGTGGTTCATATATCTCTGAAAAACTGCCGGGGCGTTGCTCAAGCCGAACGGCATCACTAAGTACTCAAAGTGTCCATCCCTCGTGTTGAAGGCTGTCTTCCACTCGTCTCCTGATCTAATTCGGATCAAGTTATATGCCCCGTGGAGATCCAACTTCGTGAAGAACCGTGCCCCTTTGATTTTGTCAAAGAGTTCAGAGATGAGGGGAAGAGGAAAACGATCTTTCACCGTGATGGCATTGAGCCCCCTATAGTCAATGCAAGGTCTAAGGCCCCCGTCTTTCTTTTTGACGAAAAACAGGCCCACTCCTGCTGGAGACTTGGATTCCCTGATAAAACCTCGCTCCAAATTATCTTTAATATACTCTGATACTGCCTGAGACTCCGCCATGGACAACGGAAACACTCGGCCACGAGGAGGACATTTTCCAGGAACCAAATCGATGGCACAGTCCCAAATCCTATGGGCTGGCAGTCTTTCTGCTTCCTTCTTGCTGAAACGTCTGCAAAGGCTTGATAAGCAATTGGGAGTTTGCCCCCGGACTCCAGTTGGGAGGAAGATACAGTACAGGAATGTCGTTTGATTTGTTCAAGGCATCGCCCCTGACATTCTTGCCCCCATGCCAATATTTGAGGACGCTTCCAGTCCAGCAAAGGTGAATGTAACTGTAGCCATGGCAATCCCAGTATGACGGGATTCTCCGCTGCGGGAAGCACGAAGAAGGAGATGGACTCTTGATGTAGGGCTCCCACTCTCATCTGCACCATTGCAGAATTAGAACGAATACTTGAGAAAGGCAACCTATTGCCATCTATACCTATGATGTGTAAGGGGTTCGTCAGTTCATGACAAGGAAGTCCCAATCGTCTTGCCGTTCCTGCGGTAATGAAATTACCATCCGCGCCGGAGTCTAGAAAGGCTTTGAGGGTAATTGAGGAATTCCCATAACTTAAGGTTACATCAATAGTGAATCCGATTGCGGAAACTTGAGAAGAGGTATAAGATAACGTGCCTAACCTGACCCCCTTACAATCAGTTAGGCCTTGTCGTTTCCCGGACGCTTGGGACACGCAGAGAGGAGATGACCTGATTCCCCGCAATACAAGCACAACCGATTTTTAAACCTTCGTTCTCTCTCCGCGAAAGGAAGGCGAGCTTTCCCGATCTGCATGGGTTCCTCCAATTGCTGACTTGCCGCGGAAGCTGATGCCGACGAAGGGTTAGTTGCTGGGGGAATAAATCGGGGTGCCAGCTTGAAACTGAACCTTCGGGATTGTTCCCTCTCTTTATCCCTCTCTTGGTAACGGAGGTCCACCCATGTACATAAGGAAATTAGGTCGTCCAAAGAAGTCGACGGCTCTCGACCTGCCAACTCATCTTTAATCTTCTCAGATAGCCCCTGTGTGAAGGTGGCCATCAGAGCCTCCTCGTTCCACCCTAACTCAGATGCGAGGGTCCTGAACTGAACCGTGTATTGTCCCACAGTCTGGGTTCCTTGCCTCAGCCGGAGGATGGCCGAAGCGGCGGACGTCACCCGACCTGGCTCGTCAAACACTTTACGGAACTCGGTGATGAATTCAGTGATGTTATTAATCACCGCATGATCCTTCTCCCAGAGTGGAGAGGCCCAGGACAGGGCTTGACCTGTGAGTAGCGAAATCATGTAGGCCACCTTCGCCCTATCTGACGGGAAGGATGCCGCTTGTATTTCAAATTGGATGAGGCACTGATTTAGAAATCCCCGACACTCCTTGGGATTTCCATCGAATTTCGCAGGATTCGGAATGCGAATCAAAGGAGCACTTGCTGCGACCACCGGAGGAAGTGGTGCCGGAGGCGGCGGAGCCGGGGGGGCTTCTATACGTTGCATCAAGGTCTGCAGACATTGCATGATTTGTGCCTGATCCTGTTCCTGCTTGTTCACCCTGGTAAGCAGATGCTCCAGAAGCTCCTTAGGAGACGGACCGGCCGCTGGATCCATATTTATGGGCCAGAGTATTCTGTCACAGTTTATACTTTGCCTCCCTGCCTATTCAGCTCGGGAATTGGCTTGACCTAACGCAGAGGTGCGGAGTCTAACCGTGCAGAGGGTTTTCTGCCAGTGACCCCTCCAATTGGGATTTGGGCTTTTGCGGCACTCGACACGTCGGTCGCGGTCCTCTGGTTAGGTTTCCCTTTATGAGCTGGCGGCCGGGAGTAGGTAATATGGAGAGGCGGTCGTCTAGCCGGGTCGGTATCTGTGCAGTCAGTTAGGAGCCCAGGGGAGAGGCAAAGAAGGTCCAATACAAGCCGGGTCATACACGGGAGACACTGGTTGCGGTACACTGGGATGAGACGGGAGAATAGTCGAGAGCAAGCTGGGGTCATACACGGGGAAATCACGGGCGGAGTACAAGGGGTTAAGCGGAAGAGTAGTCAGTAACAAGCCGGATCAAAATAGTAGCAATAGGGACGAGCACTAAGGCACAGTAATGCTGGAGTAGGTGTGAGCCTATACTCTTGCAGTGATTTGCCTGCCAGAGACTTCCTTTATACTGGGGACTAGGCAGTTCAATTTCCTGCCTGTCCCTTTAAACATCAGAACGCGCGGCGCGCGCGCCCCTAGTGAGCGCGCGCCCGCGTACCCGGAAGCCGCAGAGACGCTGACGGGAGCTGTGCGGGGAGAGACGCAGCCACCCGCTACACTGCCGCCTGCCACCCGCCTCAGCCCGCCGTCGCCCAGACTGCCCCAGCCAGTGCCCGGAGCGCCCAGCCTGACCCCCGCAGAAGCCACGTCCCCGGACCCGGTAAGAGACTCCCGCGGTCCGGGAGACTGTGACATAAAGTCTCCTCCAAGTATCAGGCACCCTTCTCTCAGTGGCTCTATGAGTCGCAAAACTTTACCAAAGAATTGCCGCTGGCGGGCGTTAGGGAAGTAAACATTAACGAGTGTATATTTTTGGGAAAAAAGTGTAAATTTAAGCACTTGACATCGCCCTTCTATTAAATCATGGTGGGAGATCTCAGTTAGGTGTAGGTTAGGGACAGCAAAATGGCTACTCCTAATGTCTTACCTGCCGAGTTGTTGCTGGTGTGTGGTGGGGTAGTAGTGACTATAGAGTCTGGGCCCTGCACCCTTTTTGAAATGGGTTTCTTGAATGAAGGCCACATCAACCTTCCTGGACCTGAGCTCCCTAAGTAAGGTAGCCCTCTTTTCTGGTATATTCAGATCCTTAACGTTCAGGGAAAAAAGGTTAAGTGTTGGTGCGTTCAAGGCCATGTCGAATAGAGTGTAAATGTGAGCATGGCATGCAGGAGCCTACCTACCATACCCCAGGACCTGAAACAGCCGAGAACCCTAGGTAAGGGGGAGAGTTAGAAGGGGGAAAAACATCAAGGAAAGAGAAAGAAAAACAATCAACATTTCTCTTAGTGAATGCATTTGAAAACTCAAAGTCAAAATACTTAAGAAAAACATAACCACCGGCAGAGACGGCGATGTCGTTTATTGACATCCACCTTCCTGCAATTCTGTGGTTCACCCAAACTGGGGCACATGCCTGCTGCCCCCCACGCTCTAAATTCAATGTCACGCCAGTGTTAGTCTATTACTCAGTGAATTAATACACATAATAGCGTTTGATTTGAGGAAGCATGCTGGTAGTGATAGAACATTATTCTAAGAAATTCAGCCCAAGAGTACCTTTCTAGGGGTACCCATCTCCGGAGGACCACCCAGTGGACTAGGAAGGTAATCTTTTGCATCTCTGGGGGGAAAGGAGAGGAAGCAGCCTGATCCAGGGGGCGGGGTCTACAGGCGCGCGGGGGGGGGGGGCAGTACCTATCTGACTAGCCTCCTAACATGCAATAAACACCTTTATCTAAACTAACTGGGCCAAGCCCTCTCAGGAGCAGAATATCATGACTTACACTATTCCCAAGAAAGATTTCCCCAAACGGGGGACAAACATATCCAAAAACATGAACACAGGTTTAAAGAGTGGTCATCACTTCTATTACTATGTCAATATGAGTTCTTACAGGCTCCGACAATCTTCAGTCACCCCTCCAATGGATCAGACCACCAGGTTGGATTGGTCATCAGGTTACAGCGTCCCGGCTTGTGGAGCTGGCGGAAAGAGCTACTCTGGCATTTCTGCCCACCACCCTTCACGGCTGGTCACCCGGTGGCAGGGGGGGGATCCAAGCGGGTCGTCATGTGGGCCCATTCTGTAAGGAGCGGCTTAGGTATGTCAAGGGTCAAACAGAAAGACTCCAGATCGGATGGTTCCTGCAAAGTCGCTTGTCTCCCCTCATGTGATGCTTGAATGCTGAATGGAAAGCCCCACCGAAATCTAATCCGCTTCTGTTTCAGGAGATCTGTGAGGGGTTTGAGCATGCGCCTCTGTTGGAGTGTACTCCAGGAGAGGTCGGGGAAGATGCTTATTCTATCGCCATTGAACTCGACGGCTTCCAGCTTCTGTGACTTGGACAGAATAGCCTCTCGTTCTCTGTGATAGTGCAGCCTACAGATGACGTCCCGTGGCTTCTCAGATTGCAGACCCCGAGGTCTCAAGGCCCGGTGAGCACGATCAAATAGAATAGCGTTGTCTGGCGCTGCATCTAATATCTCATTAAAGATCTTTGTTAGGGCGTCAATCAGACCTGGACCCTGGACATCTACGGAGAGTCCCCGGACCCAGAGGTTGTTCCTCCTCCCCCTGTTGTCTATATCATCCATACGACGTTGGAGGAGTTTCAGCTCCTGGGCATGGACCGCCGTTACTTCACGAAGCTTCTCTTGAAAATTCTCCATTGTGTCAGTGCGGTCTTCTAAAGTTTCAACCCTCTGTGTCGTCTGGGTAAGATCAGATTGGATAGCAGACACTTCTGACTTGATTGATTCCCGTAGGGACTGTTCCAGATCCAAAAAGTCTTTTTTGGACGGGAGGTCTGCTTTCGTGGGTAGAGTGCGGAGATATGATAGGACCTCCGATAGGGTCACCTCCGAACCCTGGGGAGGAGGCGAGGCTGAGGAGAGATCCATTTGGAGCGGGTCACTCGGTGACCGAGAGGCCTCCGAGGAGAGCTGTGAGTCCTCTACGTGTGGGTCGGAGTTTGGTGTGAGATATCTAAATATATTTGATCGAAGCTGACTTTCACTTTGGTTTTTAGTCACCGGTGTCTTAGAGCCTCTTCTTGTCTTCCCCATATGTAGATAAAATGTTAGAACCCCGGGGGCGGGTATCCCCAATGAATCAGCAGCTTGTCGGGGGGCACTGAGGGGGGACAGCGTACACAGGGGGGCACTGAGTTGGCTCAGCATACACATGGGGGGTACACTGTACACACGGGGGGCACATGAGGGGGGACAGCGTACACATGGGGGGGCGCACTAAGGGGGCACAGAATACACAAGGGGGAGGGACACTGAGGGGGGACAGTGTACATAGGGTGGAACTGAGGGGGGACAGCGTACACACAGGGGGCACTGAGGGGGGACAATGAAGGGGCACATCGTACACATGGGGGGCAGTGAGGGGGCACATCCTACACATGTGGGGCACAGCATACACACGGGGGGGCACAGCATACACACGGGGGGCACAGCATACACACAGGGGGCACTGAGGGGGAACAGAGTACACACGGGGGGCACTGAGAGGACACAGCGTATACCTGGGGGCACAGCGTACACCCAGGGGGCACAGCGTACACACGGTGGGGGCACTGAGGGGCGATAGCGTACACAAGAGGAGGTACTGAGGGGGGACAGCATACACATGGGGGATGTGCGTGCACTATGGGGGCACAGCATACATACGGGGGGCACAGCGTACACATGGGGGTGCACTGAGGGGGCACAGTGTACACAGGGGGGCACTGAGGGGGGACAGTGTACACACGGGGAGGCACTGAGGGGGGCACAGCATACAAATGGGGGACACTGAGGGGGGGACAGCATACACACGGAAGGCACAGTGTACACACGGGGGGCATTGAGGGGGCGCAGTGTACACCCAGGGGAGGGGCACAGCGTACACCCAGGGGAGGGGCACAGCGTACACCCAGGGTTCGGGCACAGCGTACACCCAGGGGTGGGGGCACTAAGGGGGCACAGTGTACACACAGGGGGACACTGAGGGAGCACAGCTTACACACACGGGGGGGCAACACCATACACATGGGGGGCACTCTATACACATGGGGGGGCACAGCATACACACGGGGGGCACAGCATACACACAGGGGGGCACAGCATACACACAGGGAGGCACAGCATACACACTGGGGGCACTGAGGCGTACACAGGGGCACGGCGTACACAGCGTACACACAGGGGGCACAGCGTACAAGCAGGGGGGGGCACCGAGGTGGGACAGCGTACACATGGGGTTGGGCACTAAGGGTGGACAGCATACAGAAAAGAGCTGGGTCATGGTCAGAGCCCAAAGCAGGTGCCCGCCGGCAGAGGGATCAGCACTGGTGCAGGCATGGGGGGGGTGTCACTGAGGGGGGACAGCGTACACACGGGGGTTGCACTAAGGGGGCACAGCGTACACACGGGGGGCAATGAGGGGGCATGGCATACACATTGGGGGCAGTGATGGGGCACATCATACACACGGGGGCACAGTGGGGGGGCAAGGCGTACACATGTGGGGGCACAGCGTACACACGGGGGGGCACAGCATACACACGGGGGGCACTGAGGCGAACACAGGGGCACGGAGTACACAGCGTACACATAGGGGGCACAGCGTACATGCAGGGGGGGCACCGAGGTGGGACAGCGTACACACGGGGTTGGGCACTAAGGGTAGACAGCATACAGAAAAGAGCTGGGTCAAGGTCAGAGCCCAAAGTAGGTGCCCACCGGCAGAGCGATCAAAACTGGTGCAGGCATGGGGGGGTGGCACTGAGGGGGGACAGCGTACATGGGGGGTGCACTAAGGGGGCACAGCGTACACACGGGGGGCGCAATGAGGAGGCACGGCATACACATGGGGGGCAGTGATGGGGCACATCATACACATGGGGGCACAGTGGGGGGGCACGGCGTACACACGGGGGGGCACAACATACACACGGGGGCACTGAGGCGTACACAGGGGCACGGAGTACACAGCGTACACACAGGAGGCACAGCATACACGTAGGGGGGGGGGCACCGAGGGTTGGGGCAGCGTACACGGGGTTGGGCACTAAGGGTGGACAGCATACAGAAAAGAGCTGGGTCATGGTCAGAGCCCAAAGCAGGTGCCCGCCGGCAGAGGGATTAGCACTGGTGCAGGCATGGGGGGGTGGCACTGAGGGGGGACAGCGTACACACTGGGGTGCACTAAGGGGGCACAGCGTACACACGGGGGGCAATGAGGGGGCACGGCATACACATGGAGGGCAGTGATGGGACCCAGCATACACACGGGGGCACGGTGGGGGCACGGCGAACACACGGGGCACGGCATACACAAGGGGGGGCACAGCATACACACGGGGGGGCACAGCATACACACGGGGGGCACTGAGGCGTACACAGGGGCACCGAGTACACAGTGTACACACAGGGGGCACAGCGTACACGCAGGGGGGGGCACCGAGGTGGGACAGCATACACACGGGGTTGGGCACTAACGGTGGACAGCATACAGAAAAGAGCTGAGTCATGGTCTAAGCCCAAAGCAGGTGCCGCCAGAAAAGGGATCAGCACTGGTGCAGGCATGGGGGGGGGGGTGGCACTGAGGGAGGGCAGCGTACACACGAGGGGGGGGACACTGAGGGGCAATAGCATACACACACAGCGTACACACGGGGAGCAATGAGGGGGCACCTCATACACATGGGGGCAGTGATGGGGCACAGCATACACACGGGGCACGGCGTACACACAGGGGGGTCACGGCATACACACAGCGGGGTGCGGCGCACACACCGCGGAGAGTGGTGCACACACGGGGGCTCAGCGCACACAGGGGGGATACTGAGGGGGATATCGTACTCATGGGGGCACTAAGGCGGCACAGCGTACACATTGGGGGGCACTGAGGGGACACAGCATAAACACGGGGGGCACTGAGGGGACACAGCATATACATGGGGGGCACAGCGTAAACCCCGGGGGCACAGCGTAAACCCCGGGGGGCACAGCGTAAACCCGGGGGGGGGGGGTGCGCAGCGTACAGACAAGGGGGGCACAGCGTACAATCAGGGGGGGGGAGCGTACACACGGGGGCACTGAGGGGGGAGAGCGTACACACGGAGGGCACTGTGGGGGGCACAGCGTACACATGGAGGGCACTGAGGGGACACAGCGTACACATGGAGGGCACTGAGGGGGCACAGCGTACACACGGGGGCACAGCATACACATGGGGGGCACAGCGTACACAAGGGGGGCACAGTGTACACACAGGGGGCATGGCATACACATGGCGGGGCGTGGCACACACACGGCGGGGTGCGGCGCACACCCGGGGGCACAGCGCACACAGGGGGGACACTGAGGGGTATATCGTACACTCGGGGGGCACTCAGGGGGACAGCGTACACACGGGGGGCACTGAGGGGGCACAGCGTCCACACAGGGGGGCACTGAGGGGACACCGCATACATACGGGGGCACTGACGGGACACAGCGTACACATGGGGGGCACAGCGTACACACGAGGGGCACAGCGTACACACGGGGCGCACAGCGTAAACTGGGGGTGGGGCACAGCGTACAGACAAGGGGGCACAGCGTACACACGGGCGCACAGCGTAAACCGGGGGGGTGGGGTGGGGCATACACACGGGGGGTTGAAACAGCGTACACATGGGGGCACTGAGGGGGAACAGCCTACACACGGAGGGCACTGAGGGGGCACAGCGTACACACGGAGGGCACAGAGGGGGCACAGCGTAAACACGGGGAAGGGGGCACAGCGTACACACGGGGAGGGGGGGCACAGCGTACACACGGGGGGGACACAGCGTACACACGGGGGGACACAGCGTACACACGGGGGGGACACAGCGTACACACGGAGGGGACACAGCGTACACACGGGGGGACACAGCTTACACACAGGGGGGACACAGCGTACACACGGGGGGACACAGCGTACACACGGGGGGGACACAGCGTACACACGGGGGGACACAGCGTACACACGGGGGGGACACAGCGTACACACGGGGGGTGACACAGAGGTAATTTGGAGAGGTAATTTGGAGATCAGAAAATATGTGTGGCCTTTTGTATTGTGGTTATAATTTCCATGCCCAAGCATAGCAAAATCAAGATGTTTTGTGGAGTGCATTAAGGAGTATTTTTACTAAGGGGATTGGAAAAGTTCCTATTCATAAAAGGCAATATTTAATGAAGATAATACCCCTTTTAGACATACTACCCGGGATTTTGGCCAGGTTTACCCGGGATTTCAACCCAGGTCACTCCCGGGATTTTAGTAACAGACCCCCTTTCACACTGCACCTCAGATCCGGGAAAAACCCGGGTATACCTCTTTCACACATAAGCCAGGCTTTTCAAGCATTTCAGTGTTTCATCATTAACATGGGACACTTTGCTGGCTCACAAGAATGACATCATCCAAAGGTGGGGGCTGACTACAAAAGGGCATGTGGGGAGTTGCCACAATGCATTGCTGTTATGGCTGCTGAGAACATGTGGAGGATGGAGAGTTTGTATGCTCTTGTGGATTTGCTGTGTTATGCAGGCTGTGATGCTACACATACGGGCCCTTATTCTGATCGGTGCGGCCGGATCCGATTATGCGGCCAGGACCGTGCGTGCGAAACCCCGCCTTCCATACGGATCGCCAACTCCGTCCGTACGCGGTAAGAAGCTGGCCGAACGGACCGCACGTGTATTTTTTACGGAATACGCCTCCTCCATCTAAGGGAACCTCCCCCATCATTCGATGGTCGCAGACCATCGAATGCAGGACCGAGTGCTCCACCAGCTCCCGCAACCTCAGACCACACGGACATTTCTCCGTGCAAAAGCAGGGATCTGGGCGGGCAGCTGACACCGGCGATGTCATATGTCCGCCCCCTACACGTGCGTCACGGCCACATTACCATACGTACGCCCAGCGTTTGCATGGGAACGCCCATGAAACGCGGGGCGTATGCATATGGTAATGAGCCCAAATAGCCCTTCACGCCCCTCTCCACCCACTGTTCGGAGTGTTCACATATCATGCGGGATTTGGCCGTACGCCCCGCTCGCACATGCGCAGAGATGCCTCTGCACATGCGCATATACAAAACATCGGCGGGCCGAACGCACGCGGATATATCCGCACCGACCAGAATAAGGGCCACTGTTCATTGTTGCACAGTGTGAGATGCAGAGAAGGAGGTATCATTTTTTGGTGGAGAGGTAGGCCAATCGCCAGCATTACTTACGCCAGAGGAGAACCTTGATCATGTCCATCATCTCATCCATACTGCGTTTGACTGGTGCGTCAGCTCGTGCACTGTGGGCTAGAGATCAGCAACAAGGGCAGGTTTTCTGGGCTACGGTGGAGGCATTTGAGGATAATCAATGGCTGGCACATTTTAGGATGTCGCATGGCACCTTTAATTATGTGTTGGAACTCCTCTCCCCTCTTACCAGGCAAACAACACGTTGGAGACAGCCTATTTCCCCCAGCAGGAGACTGGCAATTGTCTTGTGGTGGTATGCTACCCCTGGCTTGTTTGGTGTAGGCATCTCTACAGTGCGGGAAGTGACAAAGACAATCCGGGATTCCTTATATCACCGGTTCATTTCCCTACCCCAGGGACAGAGACTGGATGAGACTGTGGCTGGGTTCCTGCGTTGCGGATATCTGCAGTGTGCAGGTGCCATTGATGGCACTCACATACCAATAATTGCTCCTACAGACAGCGCAACGGACTTCTACAACTGCAAGGGGTGGCATTCCATCATTCTACAAGCGATAGTGGACCATAAATATTGGTAAGTAAGCCTTTGTAAGTTTTGGGGGGGGGGGATTGCTGATGTGGAACTACACATCTCAGCATGCCCTATCACAGGTTTTGCATTCCCTAGGACAGTGGTTCCCAACCTTTTTTGTCTCCCGTACCCCTTGATTAGGCTTTTCATTTATGAGTACCCCCTCGTGAAATTTTCAGGGGGCGTGGCCTAAAAAGGGGTGTGGCTTAACAACCACTTGACCACAATATAAGCTCAGCCCATTCTGCGGACAGCATATAAAATAACAGAACCTTGTCAAATCTCTATTACTGAAGCAACAGACATTCCAACGGATCACGTTAGCCTTCCAATAGTGCCAGATACACATATGCCCCCAAAAGTGCCAGATACACATATGCTCCAATGGTGCCAGGTATGCCCGCACAGTGCCAGGAACGGGAATGCCACCACGGTGCCAGGTATGACCCTATGGTACTGGGTATGTGCCCACAGTGCCAACAATGCCCCTACAGTGCCAGCAACAAGTATACCCCCATAGTGCCAGCAACAAGTATGCCCCACAGTGCCAGCAATGCCCCACAGTGCCAGCAACAAGTATGCCCCACAGTGCCAGCAATGCCCCACAGTGCCAGCAATGCCCCACAGTGCCAGCAACAAGTATGCCCCACAGTGCCAGCAATGCCCCACAGTGCCAGCAACAAGTATGCCCCACAGTGCCAGCAATGCCCCAAAGTGCCAGCAATGCCCCACAGTGCCAGTAACAAGTATGCCCCACAGTGCCAACAATGCCCCACAGTGCCAGCATTGCCCCACAGTGCCAGTAACAAGTATGCCCCACAGTGCCAGCAACAAGTATGCCCCACAGTGCCAGCAATGCTCCACAGTGCCAGCAATGCCCCACAGTGCCAGCAACAAGTATGCCCCACAGTGCCAGCAATGCCCCACAGTGCCAGCAATGCCCCACAGTGCCAGCAACAAGTATGCCCCACAGTGCCAGCAATGCCCCACAGTGCCAGCAACAAGTATGCCCCACAGTGCCAGCAATGCCCCACAGTGCCAGCAATGCCCCACAGTGCCAGCAATGCCCCCATAGTATTTCCCAGCAGCAGCACACTCACCATTGACGCTGCTGCTGGGGAGAGGACAGTCCAGTGTCCCCCTGCCATGTAGCTGCCGCGCTGCAGTGCTTCTCTGAGGGAAGGAGAGTACAGCACACTGCGTATCTCTCCTTCCCTTCAGTGTGACTGGGCTGCCCGTCAATCAAAGTTCGCGGGCCGGCTCCTGATTGGCTGCCGGCCCCCCAAGCTCTGATTGATTGGCGGACGGGCGGCCAGTCACAGGGAAGCACACTGAGGGGTAGGAGAGATGCGCAATGCACTCTCCTCCCCTCCAGCGACCTGTCTGGCTGCCGCGGCCGCCATTACAGGCCGGGCCGCGGCGTACCCCCCAGCGTGTGGACGCGTACCCCCAGGGGTACGTGTACCACAAGTTGGGAACCGCTGCCCTAGGAGCAAAACTGTTGTAGGGCATTCTGTGACTTGTAGTGTCACAGCAGCTGCAGAGCCTAGAGGTTGTTGTACACTGGTGTAGAGTATTTGTAACAATTATATTTTTTTACAGTTTTACCGATGTGTTCATTGGCTGGCCAGGTCGTTCTCATGATGCCCGTGTTCTGGCCAATTCGGACATCTACAAGATAGCGGAGGAGAGGAAAAATGGCAGGCTATTCCCTGAAGAAGTAAATTTATGTTTGTGTCCCCTATAATATATATATGCCCATACAAAGTCTGTATCATAATTCCGAAGTTTACACGTTACACTGCTGTATATTGATCCTGTTTTTTCTTCGCTGAAGTCTGTGGAGGGGGTGGAGGTACTAATCCACATCATTGGTGATGCTGCTTATCCGCTAAGAAGGTGGCTAATGAAAGGTTATAGGTTGACACCGGAACAGATACGGTACACCCATACCCTCAGTTCTGCCAGGATGGTGGTGGAGAACGCCTTTGGCCGGCTCAATGGACGTTGGCGCTGTTTGCTGAAGCGCAATGACATTCACATTACCCTTGTTCCTGACGTTGTGGCAGCATGCTGTATCTTGCATAACATATGTGAGATACAGAAAGAACACTATTTGCCGGAGTGGGATGTGCAAGATGATCAGGTTGGCCGTGAAATTGTTCCGACCCCCCCCCCCCTTCCCCCGAGACCCAAAGTGGTGTGAATCCCGCAGATGTAATACGTGCCACTATTGCATAATCTGTCATGTTGCAGTAATTAGTAAATCATAAAACTGTTACTTAAACTATCAATTTTTATTTCAATTGCATCTCTTTCATGCATTAAATGTTTGATAGTATGTGTAACATAATGCCTTCATGAGGATTTGGAAAAATCAAGTACGTTTATAACACAGGTCATGTGTAAAATGTCTGGCAAAATATTCTCACAAACAGACAGTACAAAAGTAACCTTTTTTTATTTATACGGTCAAATTTCAACTCTTATGGGTAGTATTCAATGCTGTATTTAGCCGCGAGTGTCGCTGCTTCTGGAGCCTCATATGCCAATTCCCCCTCGCTCCAAAAACGGAGCGAGGGGGAATTGGCGTATGAGGGGGGTGAGTTGAATACTGACAGGGCGAGTGGTGACAAAAAAAAGCACACATTGAAAAATTTTCAAATGTAACAAACAAGCTTTTTAAAATAAATTATTGCCACCTATACCTCAGGCGTGGCCAAACAAATAATTATAAAATAATAATAAAATCAGGACGTATATTAAGTCCAAACAAAGCTTCAGCTAACTTTTATAGCAACATGGAATACGCTTTAGAAAAACTATGAGGGAGATTTATCTACCCCAATGTTCTCTGTTAACTTTACATATTTCGGTAAATTGTGAACTTCGTGCTACTGTTTGGAGAAGGGGAATGTTGCCCATTATGCACATTCCACCCACTTTCCCCAAATGAAGGTGGAGATTGTGCTTGAGAATTGGATACAAATGAGGGTGGAGAGTGCTCTTGTTGCACATACTGAGAAGCATGGGCAAATGATGGTGGTGACTGTGGTTGGTGACTATATACGTTTGGGGATGGCCAATTGCCAGCATTACTTACGCCAGAGGAGAACCTTGATCATGTCCATCATCTCATCCATACTGCGTTTGACTGGTGCGTCAGCTCGTGCACTGTGGGCTAGAAATGGGCATGTTTTCCGGTGCTAAGATTTTCTCGACAAAGGTTTGCCTGATCCTGACTCACCCTGTCATGCATTGCTGCCATTTGTGTAAGCAAATTTTTCTGCAGTTCGCGTTCACTATCCATGAAGCGCTGCAGTCTGGCATCTTCTTGACGTTGCCACGCAGAATCCAGGTCCCACAGTTGTTCACCAAGGATGGTAGTCATGGCTCTTGTGGTAATCTCTATTTTGGTCCTCTTCTTTTTCCTCGATGGGACATTGTAGACTGTGTGCAAATATTTTTGCTATAACGGTGTGCCAATAAACAGTCACAATATTTTATCTAGCTGTCATGTCGGCAAAGGTAGACACTACTATATCTAGCTGTCATGTCGGCAAAGGTAGACACTACTATATCTAGCTGTCATGTCGGCAAAGGTAGACACCACTATATCTAGCTGTCATGTCGGCAAAGGTAGACACTACTATATCTAGCTGTCATGTCAGCAAAGGTAGACACTACTATATCTAGCTGTAGGGTCAGCAAAGGTGGACACTACTATATCTAGCTGTCATGTCGGCAAAGGTAGACACTACTATATCTAGCTGTCATGTCGGCAAAGGTGGACACTACTATATCTAGCTGTCATGTCTATAAACCAGGGGTACTTACTGTTATCGCGCAGTGTTAGCATGCCTCCCTGGGTCTCTGATTGAGTCTCTCCCCCCTGGCTCTGGTGTGCTGCTGTCACATGTCATGTGCTGTCTGACTTGTCGGATTTTACAATGATGGCATCGTCGTCATCATCATCATCAAATAGAAGTTGCGATGGTGGCAGGCTCTGCGGACTGCACTCCGGTGTCGCTGCTGGCTTCTGTGGCGGAAACGAGGCATTACTTGATGACGACAAGGCAACAGGGTTGCATAGTGCTGTATGGGCAAAAACAACATTGCAAAGGTCGTACAAGGGCTACTCTGTGCGTCCAGCTCCACTGCGATTGCGATTCTGGTCATTGACCTTTAGGTACTGTTTTTTCAGGGACTTAAGCTTGTTCAGTACCTGCTGCTGTGTCTTCCTCACACCTCTGCTAGCAAGGACCTTTGCAATATTTCCATAAACTATGGTATCCTTCACAGTGCCTGTGATTTGAGATTTGATCTCCTCTTCTGCACGGACATGTAACAGCTCCCTGACCTCCTCTTCCTTCCAATGATGTGCCATGGCACCTGGCTTCCCACAGGAGTCTGCACCCTGTTGCTGGAAAGGGAGCACAGGAGCAACATGCAGCCACTGCCTCTGCTTGCTCCTCCGCACATGTGCCTGAGGCGTCTTCCTCGGCTGCAGCTGATGACCTCATCAGAAGATGCCCCGGCAGCAAAAAAAAGCAACATCACATGTTTAAAACTGAAAAACCAGGGTAAACCCATTCAGACATAAGCCGGGTATTATACCGGGAGTTAAATACCGGGAAAAACCCTGGTCAATTGCAGGTGCTCAGTATCCGGGAGTGAAATCCCGGGAATACCCTTTCAGACATACGCTAGTCCCGGATTTGGGCGCGTTCTTGTGAAAAAACCTGGGATTTTCGCGTATGTCTGAAAGGGGTATAAATAAAGCCCAGTGAAATTCTCTGTTGGTTGTTAAAATTCCAGTGCAATCCTGCTGCAAAACTACTGTTATTATACAGTGGTTTTTAAGCCTGCACAGATCCCTAAGATTGGTTCTGGTTTGTAACCCATAAAAATGTAAAAATAAACCACCTAGTCTGGTACTGAAAAATACAGGGGAAAAATGGCATGGGCAACATCCCATCTTCAATAGAACTCCCATCTTAGTAAATTTACCCTTTAGATGAGTTGAGCTTGGTCTGCTAAAGAAACTTTTTATCCAGGAGAAAAGTGGTCAAAACAGAGGCAAAATAATAACATGAATGTTTCCTATTAAAAATAGAACAGAAGACTGAACATTTTTTAAGAACAATTAACTGTGGTAAACCTGGTAACATTTTTGGTATAATGTTATGAAACAATATTGTACTTACTACATGATGGAGTCAATCCAAGGTATTGCAATGCTAGAAATGACTGCAACATTCTTTTAAACAGTTGATGGGGTTTTTAGTGTGGAGACTATTCCTACACTTATTATTGTTTGAGGCCACCTATATTGCTGCATTCATATAAGTTACAACCCACTCCTGGATCATTAAACATAAACCTTATTATTTTGTTATACAGTATATTTAGTTATATTTCTATTGTATTGCTACAACTTTTTTTGTAGCATTTCCTTTTCATTTTAATTCGAGTAAGAAATTAAGCCAGAAAGTAATTCCAGCCAAATGATATATGTAGGTCATAACATGGGCCCTTATTCTGATTGACGCGGACTTTACCGCATACTTTCGGATCGCGTGTTTACGGCGTCTGCGCATGCGTGGAGAACGCAACGCGCATGTGCCACGCCTTGACTCGGTACCAGTTCGGCCAGATCCCGTCCAGAACTGTTCACCGCTATCATTCGGGAAATAGGGGCGTATTATGGGCGTCATGCGGAATGACACATGGGCGTAGTTTCAAAGTGGGCAAAACGGGGCGGAAACATGGGCGGACACGGGGGAGTACACTTATGTTGGGGGGCGTACATTCGGAAACCACTCCGAATGCACGCGATCAAAAAGGGCAGAAATGTGCGGTGTCCACAAGTGTACTATTGCTTTGCGGACACCACTCGTTCATGCGCTAGGCGAACGTACGCCTAATGACTACAACCATTAACACCTGAACCCAATAGAATCTACTCCTTTACTCATTACTCACTAATAGGACGCTTGTCAGTGCTTTAATTGAAACCATTGCACTTCAATTGCTGTAAGGGTTAATGTGTGCAATGCATGTGTTAGGCATGCTTGTAAGGATATATTGGCATCTAATTGATTCCAATTCAAAATAAGAAGTTTTTTATGAGGATAGGTAATTGAATAAGTGGGTCATGTGATGTATAGCAGAAGATACTTCATAGTGGGTTGTTTGGCGTAAATACTCCGCTTACGTGCGGTAGCACCGCTTGGCTCCCGTTCGGATGCGGTATTCCCGAGCATACTCTGTAATACTCTGTAATACCGTGCCGAATCGGAGTGTTTCTCCCGCACACGCATGCTTTGTATGTCGTCCGTAAACACGCCCTGTTCTTAAAGAGTGAGTCCGTCCGAATGCGGAGGACACGTGGGCGTTTCTACGGACGATGGCCGCACGCGGCAAAACACCGTGGCGTGCGGACCGCACCGTAAGAATGCGGGAATATCCGCACCGATCAGAATAAGGGCCATGGTAACAATTCTATCATTAACTTTGTTAACAATACAATTAACTGTAGGTTAAAATGATAAAAATAATGAATAATTCCAATTTAGTGCATGGTCTCTCACGGAACCCTTGTCTCTAATAGAGGCACTTGCCAAGACTATCTAGCACCCAACGTCACCTTCAGCAATCTCCTTTTCTTTCTCTCCTGATCCTCTTATATGATTAATAATCCCCTCAGATCCTACCAATGTTTTGTTAACCACTTGGATGCTAACAAGAGGCATGATGGAAAATCCCAAATTAAATAACGAAGTCTGAATACCAAATTATTGTTTACAGATGCAAATTGTTATTTGTATAGCACCATATATTGTAAATGCTGCTAAGTAAATGTAAATAAAGTGGATTGAATGAAATGCCCATCTTCAGGATTTATTATTTAATTTGAACCGATCTACAAACAAGGTCCTGTTGCTCCACAAGGTTGTAGGGTAGTGAAAAGGTTGTAAAGTTTAGTATGTTTTCAAAGGTTTACAGCTCATTAGCATCCTTATGTTTATAAGCATTCACTGTAATATTTGCCCTTGACCATACGGCCTTGCCGTAAAACTTTCATCTGTAGTGTTTCCTGAGCGGAAAAGCTTATGCTTTAATACCTTAATATGTGTGTGAAAAGCCCTTGTTATGTCATGGGTTCATCTGCTGGCGATCTAAAGAGTGGTGTGTGTTAGGTTGCAGCTAGTGTAGAAAGATAGCATGGCTATTACAGCTCCAATGATGATGATCCATGGGGCTGACTGAAGTGTTTTGAGGTATTTAATGAAAGTAAATAGTTAATTGTAGGACATACCAAAGAGTTTGCTATAACAATTTGAGCATACATCATTATGATGCAGTAAAGAGAGCTATACTTAAGGCATGATCCAGAACCCAGAAAGGTTGAGGATGTAAACAGCATTGCTATAGTATAGCTGGAACTTGGTGTTCAGTCTCTAATTAGAAAAATGTAGAGTAAGAAATATTCAACATGTGACCATAGAGGAACAGAAGGGGTGAACTCTATGATGTGTGACCAATGAGCTGGATTCTGGAACAGTGAGGCGCCAGAACATGGTAGGACAATTGCTATCACGATACCCCATGGAAGAAGTAACAGAAGAACAACTGTACCGTGACTATAAGCCACCATCTTTAGATGCCATCCAGTTGCCAAAATATGTCATTTACTTGTTAATGGCAGCACTTGTGGTTATAGTTGTTGCATATGCAATTGTGGGCCATTTGATGAAAGATCTCATGCATGACTTTGCAGGTAAGCAGATTAATACTATAGAATTCATGTACATTGTGACTACAAATGATGCCATTGGACAAATGCAGTTTATACCTCAAAGTTCATATGTTGTCAGGCTATAATAATAATAACATATCATTTCCCTTGATACTTTCCCCTTTATTTTATTTTTTGATTACTTAGGGTTTACACGCTTTTACCATGCCTCATGGGTCTGTTTTCTGTAGTTTTTCTTTATGTGTCTTGTAAATTATTTGTAAGCACTCTATGACATACTCCATGCTCCCCTTTCATACATATTATTTTGCTGGCACTTTATCCATCTATGTTTGTATAATATGCCATGCTGTTCCCAATTATTTCATGTATTTGTTCATTTGATTGTTATTTCACCATGCACTTATATTTGCTAAAAAGCCTATATGACTTCTCCCAGGTTATAGATATTTATCTGACATTCATAATACCGACAGCCAGGGGAGTAACTAGATATTTGTATGCCCATAACAAAAGTTTGTAATTACCCGTATGTACCAATCAGTAGTAAGAAATATATATGTGACACAGGTAACTTAAACAGAGAAGACTGGCCCAACTCCGCTCTGGGCACCATAGCAGCTGCACCCCCTGCACTTATTGTAGTTACACCTTTGCTGACAGCCACATTGTGAGCAGTTTAATATTGAGCAGAATATTTCTACATGGTTGTAAAATTAGCTGAAAAATAGGGTTATAAATTGCATTCTAACTTTAAACATGATGCTTTATCTTGGATAAATACTGTGACGGCATACTCTGCCCAATAATACACTGCCAACAATGTGATCATTGACAAATCATACCAATACCATTCTCCCTTTTTACATCCCTGTAAATGACAGCAGTAGGTAATAGCTTATTAAATGCTATGTTTTTTTTGCTTTGATAAAAGTAGAAGTGTTATCCGCGCACTGCGCTTGGTTCGGTGCTAATGTATTTCGCCATTTAATGTATTCATGAACTCATACCGCATTGCCATTGATGTAAAATTACCTTTATGTTTTGAAATTTATATGAAAAGCTTTTGCTATATTTCTGTTTTAATCTCAAGTAAAGCAATTACGTTTTGCACATCAATTGTCAGGTTTGATAAGTGTTATTACTCTACAATTCTGTACAACTATTATGCAATATAAAAGGACAAACTAGTTGGTGTATGTGATACTCCCAATTCTGGTTACCTGTGGTGTGCACATGTATCCTGGCTACAGGACACTGCTGATGCTATCCTGCACTGTCTCTGTGATAACAGGGATGTTTTCACCACTGCCCTAACCAGCTGCCTTGCTCCCTCCATTCACTGTGTGTTACACACTGGACAGTCACAGGCAGGAGAAGCTGCTGGACAACTATATATATATATATATATATATATATATATATTCACATATATTTCAGACCACAAATATATATATATATGTTTGCAATACGGCACTCACTCCTGCTGTCACGCAATTGCTCCGGTGTCCTCAAAAAGCATAGATAGATGATTTAAATAATAAGCGGCACTCGGAGACTTCCTTCCAAATTAAAGTGTATTAGTCCATGTAAAAGGTGCTCACAAAGAAACCAACGTTTCGGGGGTCCACGGCCCCCCGTTGTCAAGGTGCAGAACGGTCTGTGGACCCCCGAAACATTGGTTTCTTTGTAAGCACCTTTTACATGGACTTTCATTTGGAAGGAAGTCTCCGAGTACCGCTTATTATTTGAATCATCTATATAATAAGTTGAAGAGTGTGTGTGCATGTCTGTTGCATTGCGGACACACCGTGGCACACAGAGCCACCAAATTCAGCAACAAGATACCTCTGAACCCGGAAATTTAAAAAACACCAAGTTTTAATTTGCCTTCTTTGATGATCTGGGGAAAAGATCGACGATCTGGGAAACCGTTGAAGAAGGAACAATTCCACACCTGATTTCATTGCTGTCATCGCGTATGAATGACACATTCTAACATTATGGTGAAGGCTTTAAACAATTAGGAATAATTGAGGATATACATAGACCACACATAACACACACACGTACACATTGTACACGCACACATAGCACACAACACACACATATACGTAGCGCACCTCACACACTTACACATTGGACAGATACACACAATACACAAACACACCCAACACACCACATGCAGTACAACACAAACCCATATATACTACAACACACATCCAACAACAGTACAACCAACACATAGAACACATGCACACACTTAAACATTGTGCAGATACAGAAACACACAGAACACACACACTTAAACATTGCCAGGATACACACAGCACACTACACAAACATATATATGTAGCGCACCTCACAAATTTACACATTCGACAGATATACACAACACACACACATAACACACCACTCACCAAACAACATCCACCCACATTCACTACAACACACACCCAAAAAGAGTACAATACACAGAACACACACACACACACTTAAACATTGCACAGATACACACAGCACACTACACACACACATTTATGAGCCAGATTAAGGTGTAAATGGGCCTGGAGCTGAATGATCAAGGGCCTATTATGTGCAATAATAGTGGTTATGGCCAGCACCTAATAATGTGGGGGGCGTGACCAGTGTTCTGGTTGGGTGGTCTGCTCATGGGTGTGTCTCTATTTGTGTAAATACTTTCAATTAATTATATATGCTGGGAAAAGGCAGGGGGCTGGCATTGGAAAAACGCAGGGAGATATATTGGCGGGTGCCCTCCAAAGGTGCACCAGCAGGACACAGATGGGTACTCTTTACCTAGCACGGCGCCCACGATCTTGATCGTGGGCATCGTGAGGTAAAAAATTGCGTCGGTCGCGTCGTATGCGGGCTAAAGATGCCCGGACGCGACGCGACCGAGGGGACGCGGATACCTGTGAAGCCCGCGAGGGGACGCGTATAGCTGTGTAGGTATCCGCGTCCCCTCGCGGGGCTCACTGCGCTCGCCACGCTTCGGGCTCGGTGGCTCGCTGCGCTCGCCACACTATTCTATTCTCAACTCCACGCCGACGTGGATAGTGGGGGTATGAAAAGGTCGGAGGACGCGTACCGCCGCCCCTCGCGGGCTCGCTGCGCTCGCCACGCTTCGGGTTGACGTTGATCGTGGGGTGGCGTAAACAATTGGGGGGGCCATTTCAGAGTTCAGGGTAACTATTTGGGCTCTAAGGCCCATTTAACATTGTTTGCTATGGTAAAATCGGGTCCATTCAGCCATTTAACATGAAAATCGTGTCCATCGGGCCTTTTAACATTGATTCCTATGGCAAATCGTGGGCATCGCGTCGCGGTCATCGTGTGCACATTTATGGCCGGCCGCGACGCGACCGAAGCGATTTCCATGTTTAACATGGTTTTCAATGGGAAATCGCGGGCATCGCGTCGGTCGCGGCCAGACATAAATGTACCCGCGATGCCCGCGATGGGCGCCGTGATAGGTAAAGAGTACCCACAGATGTCCTAAGATACTTGCGGGGTGAGGCTGCACTCCAGTCATAAAAAAAATACTGAAAGCCGAAACTTGGTAGACAACATTTCAGCACCTTTTATGTGGTCACCTAAGTTTAACACACCATATACCCCTTATACAAATCATGCAACACAATAGTAACCCCCTTATACTGTACTTGCCTCTTACACATTATGGGCCTTATTCTAGTTCACTCTTAGAGGCAAATTCCTTCTTATCTGGACAAAACCATGTGCACTGCAGGTGGGGCAGATGTAACATGTGCAGAGAGAATTATATTTGGGTGGGGTTTTTCTTCAAAGTGAGATCTATATTGCAGTGTAAAAATAAAGCAGTCAGTATTTTCCCTGCACAGAAACATAATAACTAACCCAAATCTCATTCTATCTGCACCTGCTACATCTGCCCCCCTGCAGTGCACATGGTTTTGTCCAGATAAGAAGGAATTTGCCTTCATTGATGATCTTGAATGTTATGAGTGTAAGAAGTTGAAGAATAAGACTGAGATGAAGATTTGTCACGTTAAAGTGTACAATTTACTCAATAAATTGTGAAAAAAATGTGTACTGTACAATCAAATGAAAGTAGGATTAAAAAGTAAATTCTGATTCAAACTGATAATTGTTTTGATGGGGGTGGTTTGCGAAACAAATCTATAGGTGGAGGGGGGTATGGATATTGGTGGCATAATTGGTGTTTGGTACACCTACAGGGGGTCCCCAGTTGATGAGAAATTTTCACTACAATGTCACCATAGGGGGATTTCCAATTGGGGTTCAGGTGGTCTTTTAGGGACCCCTTTACAATCCCGTTGGTCTCTTCTCCTGGAGTCTATGGTCTCCCTCAGTGATTGACTATCATTAAGGGAGACCATAGGCTCAAGGAGAAAAGACCTACGGGATTGTAAAGGGTCCCTAAAAGATCACCTGGACCCCAATTGGGAATCCTCCTATTGTGACACTGTAGTGAAAATCCCATCAATTGAGGACCCCCTGTAGGTGTACCAAACACCAATTATGCCCACAATATCCATAATCCCACCTATAGATGTGTTTCGTAACCCACCCCCATCCAAACAATCATCAGTTTAACTCAGAACTTATTTTTTAATCCTACTTTCATTTCTTGATTGTACTTCTATGTACACTTTTTTCACGATTTATTGAGTAAATTGTACACTTTAACTTGGCAAATCTTTATCTCAGTGTTATTCTTCAACTTCTTACACTCCAAACCTTACTAAAGATTGCGATGGCTGGATTGGTGGATTGACCCGGTGGGTGTAGGGAAGAATTTGGCCCATTGCACCCATTCCCAGTGGTGCATTGCAGTCCAGGTAGCGTGCATCATGTGGCCAGGCCTGAGGTCCTGCTCCCACACTCAGGGGCTGTCCCACTGTTTGGTAGAGATGGCCTGTGCATGTGCTTTACAGATCTCCAGACCTCAGAGACTGCTGCAGGCAGGATCAGTGAGGGGAGCGGCAGTGGCAGGGAGTGGGGAATTTTTAATTAATTGTGGTGCGGGAAGTAACGCCCACCCTGGTCTCCACGCACTCAGCTCCTGTAATTACACACCCTAGAAACTGAAAGTATAGAAATGGAGGTGTGGTCATGTACCCTTTCCCGTGGCCACATCGCTTTCTGATTTTGTACAACACCACACCTGATTTTATTGCCATCATTGAGTATCCATGCAAACACATTCTAACATTATGATGGAATCTTTAATAAATTACAATCTTAGGTCTTTGGCACAGCATACAGTAAAATTAAATTTTTCATAAATTTTGGAAATAAAAAAAACCCCAAGGTTTTCCCGGGCAACGCCGAGCGGTCAGCTAGTATATGTATATGTGTGTGTATATATATATATATATATATATATATATATATATATATATATATATATATATATATATATATATATATATATAGACTTTTGCAGAAAATCACGGCACTCCAAGGAATTTTCAAAAAATGTATTGAGGAAAACACACCAACGTTTCGGAGCTTGGCGCTCCTTTGTCAAGGTGAAATACAGTGTATTTCACCTTGACAAAGGAGCGCCAAGCTCCGAAACGTTGGTGTGTTTTCCTCAATACATTTTTTGAAAATTCCTTGGAGTGCCGTGATTTTCTGCAAAAGTCTATATATATATATATATATATATATATATATATATATATATATATATATATATATATATATATATATGACTTTTGCAGAAAATCACGGCACTCCAAGGAATTTTCAAAAGGAAGGGCGTGGCTTCCAGTGATCCCGACGTTGTGGCGTCTTTGCAGTCCATGTCGATCTGAAGGAGTTGATTCGAGTGAGCGGTTGTTTGATGAGGTTCCTGCCGGCGACTGATCACCGCCTACGGCTGTTTCTACTCTGACCGTCCTGCCGCACTGCCCGTCTACTCCCTGGCAAGCATTGCTGTTTTTACCCTTTAATGTACGTCTGTATTTTATAAGTAAAATTGTGTTATATATATTACTGACTGTGCGCTTCATTTACCTTCCTTTTGCAAGCATACCTTTGTGGATTCGTGGTGGATCACACAAGTGGAGCAGCACACATTGTGGGACTTATTGGACATTGTTATATGCCCTAAAGACATTGGACTTAATGCACTGGGTATCGTTCTTCTGTATATATATATATATATATATATATATATATATATATATACTAGGTGATTCATCGCACCCTACGGGCGCTCTTAATTTACGGGCGCTCTTAATCTACGGGCGCCCCCTTAACTTGTGATCGTTTGTATATGAGAAATATGGTTAGAATTGTATGAAAGATGCCCTGTATTGCAACTTGAGTTATAGGTGAAATGTGTTAAATAGAGAGCATATGATTTGGCAGGGTGTGTGTATTGTTTTGTTTAATTAAAAAGCATTTACAGAGTAAGATGTACATTGATAGTGTGGATGGTACAGTGACATTTGTGGGTGTGGGGGGGCAGTGTGTGCGTGTTGTTTAGGTGTGTGTGTGTGCAATAGTATAGTAGGGTGTTTTTGAGTCAGCGGCTCCCCACTGGCGGAGGTCACGACACAGGAAAACAGGAGGCTGGGTAGTGATAGGGGTGTGTGGGCATAAGGGGGACTAAAGAGGAGGGTGGGAGACACTGTGAAGCTTCTGCCAGTGGGTGGGGGTCCAGCATGGCAGTACAGGAGTACAGGACAGTGGCGCCGCGGGTTTGCAGCGAATCACGGGAGGAGGGGTCGCTGGGGTGGGGGGCTTGCCGCGAATCATTGGATGGGGGGGTCACGGGGGGCGGGGGTTGCCGCGAATCATGGGGGGGGTCACAGGGGGGTGCCGTGAATCGCGGGAGTGGGGGGTCACGGGGGGGTGTGTGCCGCAAATCGCAGGAGGGGGGTCGCCGCGAATTGTGGCAGGGGTCGCGGGGGGGTGCTGCGAATCGCCGGAGGGGGGTCACAGGGGGGGTGCCGTGAATCGCGGTACCCAACACTACATTACTGACCCCTCTACCCACTGCTTCATTACAGACCCCTTTGAACTTGCCACTACATCACTGACCCCTCTATACCTGCCACTACGTTATTGACCGCTCTATACCATCACTAGATTACTGACCCCGCCCCCAATACCCCCCTCTAAATTACTGATTCTGCTATACCCACCTCTACATTAATATTCCCTGGAAAGAGTATGTTGGATGGAGATGGGTGAGGGTCATGCTGGGGAAGGGGGGATAGATTTACACAAAGGGGTGCAGGGGTAAGTACTAGGTACTAATGGGGTGGGTTAGGGTCAGGCTACTGCAAGGGAGGGTTACGGTAACAGTGGCAAACGCAGGATTTTCAGAAGGGGGTTTCCAGAGAGGCGGAGCAAAGCACGGAGATGGACACTTAGGTGACCCAGTATATGCCGGGTCAGTTAAAGTATTATAGATATAGACCAAATATATATAAATAATAATAATAATAAAAAAAATATATATATATATATATATATATATATATATATATATATATACATACATACATACATACATGCATGCATAGATATACATACAGGGGCGTCAACAGCAGTGTAGACCCCTGGGCATAGCAATGTATTGGGGCCCCCTACCGATCCTGTAGGGGTGGGGGAAGCGTTGATTACATCAACCACTCAGCATGTAGGGCCTGGATCAGTAATTTCCACTAATTACCCCTTTACTGCACAGATGGTGGGAGATGGGGTGGGAGAAGGGGGCATTGGGCTGAATGAAGGGGCCCTGATACATAACTTCCAGGGTGGTAGAGGATGTTTAATATGCAGAGGAGGGATGTACTGTATAGTATAGTGGAGTGGGCTTATTATTCACAACTTTCTGGTGGGAGGACAGCTTGCTTGACTGCAAATATCTCCAGTTCCCGGAAATAGATTTCTTAGATTGTAATGGAAATAAAAACTAGAGAATCCCACCTACCAAATGGTATTGGGGACTAGAGGATCAGAGTTCAGGAGGCAGAGCAATCTGCCAACGAGTATATAAACTACATACCAGGTGTGTGGAGCTGGAGCAGTAACCAGCTGCTGGAAGGCTGATATCTCTGGTTCTGGGAACAGTAGAGACAAGCTACTAGTGTATATCAAAGGGGGAGAGTCCCAGCTTTTGGAATATACCCTCAGAAAAACTCTAAGTCAGACAGAACCTGAAAGATCTGACTGGGAAGAGCAATTAACAGGCTTGGATGGGGACCACTGCTTTGAAGTCAGATATCTCCGGTTCCCAAGAGCCGATTTTTAAAATTCTTATATCCATGGAAAGAGGGGACCCTCAGCTTTCAGCCTAGGGTCCTTAGACTTCTGGGGGGGTTTCTGGGTACTCGGAAACCCCCCCTGCGTGCGCTACTGGGTAAGGGGGTTACTACACTTACGGAGCCTCTGCCAGGATATAATAAAAAATTATATATATATATATATATATATATATATATATATATATATATATATAGGGTACAGATGAGGCGGCACTCGACAGGCTTAGTTGCAGATAAAAAGGATTTTATTCCATTCCAACAGTTTCGGGGTTACCCCCCTTCGTCAGGGACAGCAGTACACAAAATGGTAATGTATACACCACAATATATACCAGATACCGCACAATCCCATTGGTTCCCACCACCCCCACAATCAAGACACAACATAGAGCTCACCTGTTCAGGTCCAACATTCCCGCCAACAGAACATGCATGACTGCACGTCTGTCATGGAAGCAGACACGAAACAGCCGGGATTCAGCGTCAGACGCTACTTCCGCATATCACGTTGCCAAGGCAGCGAGGAAAGCGTCGTAGCGTCATCAGCTGATACCCGGAACTCCAGCAACCGGGCTGAGACGTACGTCCAGTCGGCCAATCAGACAGCCGTCAGAGAGGCAGGCTCAACGCGTCAAAGTCCTGTGCCGGAGTCGGAGCGCTATGGACTGTTGCCTAGGCAACAATAACAGTAATGCATAAATACAACATATATACGAAATAGAAGAAACTGTAAATGCCGTCATGAAGTACATGATAATAAATACAAATACATGATAATAGCTCATACATATGTATGAGCTATTATCATGTATTTGTATTTATTATCATGTACTTCATGACGGCATTTACAGTTTCTTCTATTTCGTATATATGTTGTATTTATGCATTACTGTTATTGTTGCCTAGGCAACAGTCCATAGCGCTCCGACTCCGGCACAGGACTTTGACGCGTTGAGCCTGCCTCTCTGACGGCTGTCTGATTGGCCGACTGGACGTACGTCTCAGCCCGGTTGCTGGAGTTCCGGGTATCAGCTGATGACGCTACGACGCTTTCCTCGCTGCCTTGGCAACGTGATATGCGGAAGTAGCGTCTGACGCTGAATCCCGGCTGTTTCGTGTCTGCTTCCATGACAGACGTGCAGTCATGCATGTTCTGTTGGCGGGAATGTTGGACCTGAACAGGTGAGCTCTATGTTGTGTCTTGATTGTGGGGGTGGTGGGAACCAATGGGATTGTGCGGTATCTGGTATATATTGTGGTGTATACATTACCATTTTGTGTACTGCTGTCCCTGACGAAGGGGGGTAACCCCGAAACTGTTGGAATGGAATAAAATCCTTTTTATCTGCAACTAAGCCTGTCGAGTGCCGCCTCATCTGTACCCTGTTTTGCTGGATTATCTAATCCTGAAGGAAGGCACCCCAGCAAGGATTCTAATTGCTTATTATTGGAGTGCCGGATTCATTTGGATTCTATATATATATATATATATATATATATAAGCTGAATACACTTGCCGTCTTTTTTTTATTATTACTTCTGCCTCCTGAGTGCCATTATTATTTGGTCTAAGTATATACATATAAAGCTCAAAAATCACCATGTCCTTTTAAAACACAATGACCTAGCTGGAGCAGGGGGATTTTTAGAGAGGCATAATTTTGCTGAGTTTGCTAGAGAAAAAGGGTGCATTATGACCATAGGTTAGAAACCAAAGGGCTGCTGCTGACCCTAATTTTTATTTATTTATTATTTATTTATTTATTTACAGTTTCTTATATAGCACAGCAAATCCCATTGTGCCTTACAAAAGGAAACATTGATAAAACAAACTGGGTAGTAACAAACTGACAAAGAAGTAGGAGGGCCATGCTCGCATGCTTACAATCTATAGGTATAATAGGAGGGATACTTCAGGATAGGGTTCCAAAGCATGGCAGTCCCACCAGATTGCAAGACAGTGCTGATGGGATGCAATTAGATAGGACTGCTAATGGAAGTTATGTGGGGGTTCTGGAATATGATAAGCTTGCCTAAAGAGGTGAGTTTTCAGGGAATGCTTGAAAGTTTGGAGACTAGAGGAGAGTCTTAATGTGTGTGGAATGTCATTCCATAAGTGCTGCCCGAAGAAAATCATGCGATTGTGAATGGGATCTAGTTATGGATGAGAGATGCAGACAGTGTGCAGAGCGGAGAGGTCTGGTGGGGCTATATTTTGAGATAAGCAAAGAGATTTATGTTGGTGTCGTCAGGTTAATGGCCGTGAATGTGAGTAGAAGTATTTTATATTGGTAAAATACAGGCAACCAATGGAGGAACTGACAGAGCAGATCAGCAGACTTTGAGCATCTAGTCAGGAAGATCAGCCTCACAGCTGCATTCACAATGGATTGTAGTGGTGAGTTTTTTCTTAGGAAGACCGGTATGGAGGCTATTTCAATAATTGATGCGTGAGATAATGAGTGCATGGAATAAAGTTTTGCAGTGTCTTGTGTAAGATATGGACACATTTTGGATATGTTTTTTAGATGCATGTAACATGATTTAGAGACAGATTGAATGTGAGGAATAAAGGACAGTTCAGAGGATGACCCGTAGGCAGCAAGCTTGTGGAGTAAGATTCATTGTTATGTTTTCAACAGTGATAGATATATCAGGTTGGTAACTGGTAACTACTCCTGGCTGGTGTGAATACAGTTAGTTCAGTTTTGGAAATGTTGAGTTTGAGATGGCGAGATGACATCCAAGATGAAATGGCAGAAAGGCAGTCAGAGACACGGAGCAATACTGATGGCTCCAATTCAGGGGGCCAAGTCAGGATAGATAGATTTGAGTTTCATCAGCATACAGATAATACTGAAAACTGAAAGAGCTGATTCGTTTGCCAAGAGAGGAGGTATAGATTGAGAAGAGCAGAGGACTTTAGACTGAGCCCTGAGGTACTCCAACTGACAGAGGTAGTGAAGAGGAGGTAGAATCAGAGAAGCGAACACTGAAAGAGTGATTAGATACAGTAGGAGCCCATCTCATCTATCTTCCTTAGGCCATGGCTCGGCATGGCTAGCCATGGCTATCCTATTGTTCTCAGCTGCAATACAATACATAGAACAATACAGTAGGGGATTAGCAGGGTAATCCAATTACTCACTTAATCCTATTATAGGGATAGATGACAGTGGCTCAATCTGTAGGTAGGATGAGAACCAAGAAAGGTGGTCCATGTCAAAGGCAGCAGAGAGATCTAGAAGAATAAGAAGTGAGAAATGGCCTTTAGATTTAGCAGTGGCAAGATCATAGTTGCCAACCCTCCTGCATTCTGCAGGAGACTCCCTGAAATAAAGGAGATAGATACCTAGGTATCTGAAAAGGGCGCCTGTGTGAGTCTACTGTGCCAAGCTGCAACCGGTTGAAAAAAGGGGGTGTTAATCCCCTAAAAATATAGAATGCAAACAAGGGATGGTTGCGCTACACACTAAATACAGGTATACAATTTGTTCCAGTACCCAACGCGTTTCGCTGCTCCTGCAGACCTTGAAAAAGCTGCAGGAGCAGCAAAACACGTTGGATACTGGTACACCCCTAACTGCTGCCATCATACACTCTTCCCAGTTTGAGTCTACAGGTGTTTTAATTTCAGAGCAGGGACAAAACCTGACTGTGCTATAGTGACGAGGATCGTCATAGAGGCACAACTATCTACCGTGGAGGAACGCCACCTCTCTAATTTGCCAGAAAAACGAGATCCCATATGTCCTCCTAGGCACATCCATCCCCTGTGGGAAAAGCCGGATAAACCCTTGCGGAGAAAGGACAGCGAACCTATACCCAGGACTCCAGTGTTACACCTGACAAACTGGACTCATAAAACACCTTTTGGGCCCAAAAAGGAAAAGGACATACCTGAATATAAGGTGACCGTTAAAAATTTTCAAAAATTCTAATAATACGTGTATGCATGACTGCAGCAATTTTTCATGAATTTTTCAAGATTTTTTACTTAAGCTTTTTTAAGCTAATTTCACTATGTTTTAAATATACTACTGTGCAATAAATGTTCTTTTTAATTTCAAATTGTATACCTGCATTTAGTGTGTAGCGCAACCATCCCTTGTTTGACTCCCTGAAATAGCAGCAATATTCCTCTATCCTTCATTAGTGTAGCAATCTCCCTCATTTCACAGAGCCCACATTACACTGTTACATTTTTTGGGAAAAAGGAATAACAGAACATTTACATTGAATCGTCAGCACCATTTCCCAGCACTTTAGCAAGTATAGTAGCTCTTACTAACTGCTTTGGAGCTCATCTACATTTAGATATGTCATTTGAAAACATTCCTCTCAGATATAGCAGTACACACCCACGCTTCTAGATGCCATGTTCACAATCTCTTTTTCACAATCTCTCCATATATGGATCTAAGCGTGCCGTTTGGATGGAGCATGACACGCCCCCTCAATGGAGTGTTGTGCAAAATTGTACTTCCAACTACAATCTCCCTGAAACTAGTTTTAAAAAGTAGGCAAGTATGGGCCAGATCATTTACTACTTTAGTCAGTGCTATCTCTGTGGAGTGTTGAGAGTGAAAGCCTGACTGAAGTGGGTCCAATAAGTTGTACAGTAGTCATTAAGAAAGTGTGTGAGGCGAGTAGCTTGGAGAGGCAAGATCATGTGAGGTTAAAAAAGAAGATACCTGACTGTATTTGGCACTGGCTTCTGCAATAGACACTCCAGAGCATGACACAGCAGTAGCACAAGCAGGAAAACAACTTGTAAAGAAAGACCATGACCTGAGTCTTTATGTGCCACTGAGTACAACATAAGTAATTTTGTTCATCAGTAAACATTCCCTTTATTATTAGCTGATGTGTTTTTTTAACATTGCAAAATATTGTTTAGAATTCAAGGATCCTTTCTTAAACCTTTTTTCACTTTGACTACTGGCATTAGTAGCTGTTAGAGTACTATTATGACTGGCAGCAGCTGCAGCAATAGTAGTGGGCTGCTGACACTAGCCAAGAAATAAAAACATTTCTACTTGAGAATTTGCATAAACACAGTGCTCCTAGTAATAATGACACCCTAAAATTATGTTATTGTTTTTAAGGAAAGTGCTTGAACACATAAACTATAGTTGCCTATCATTCTGGATCTTGCAGGAGGCTCCAGTTTCAGTCATAAATCTGCTGCCCTGTTTTGATGTCATATTCTCCCAGATTCTTTAGATTCTGCCAGTGGTTCCACTAAGAAGTTTCATTACAAGGACTGTGATTTGCTGTATCTGGCCAGGAGTCTCTGCTGATGACTCTCATTATCCCCCTTGTGGGAATCCACAATTTGCTCTCTTTCACCCTCTCATCCTCCCCTCTCCCCTCATTGCCCAGACCCACAGTCACCAGACGTAACCTCGGATCTCTTGACCCCACTGTCCTGTCTTCCCTGGAGACTTTCCTCTCTCCTCTCTCAACCATGACTTGCCCCAACCAGGCTGCCTCTTTCTATTACTCTTCTCTCACCTCTGCTCTCGACTCTGTAGCCCCCCTCCACACTGTTCCCCTTCGACGCTCTAAACCACAACCCTGGCACAACAAAATAACTAGATTCTTGCAAAAATGTGCACGCTCTGCTGAACGCCTCTGAAGGAAATCTCACTCTCTGGAAGACTTCCTCCATTTCAAGTTTATTCTCTCCTCCTACAGCGCTGCTCTCTCCTATACCAAACAATCTTTCTTCAAATCTCTCATCTCTTCCCATTCCTCCAATCCCCGACGTCTCTTTGATACTTTCAACACTCTACTTCGCCCTGCACCACCCCTCCTCCCTTCATCCCTCACTGCCACTGACTTTGCCTCCTTCTTCCTCTCTAAAATTGAGGTAATCCGACATGATATCTCCTTCCATACCCCCACTGCTGCCGTCCCACCCCAATCATCCTCCCCTACCAACTACCCCACTCTGTCATCCTTCTGCCCTACTACAGCTGAGGAAGTCCGCTCCCTCATCTCATCCTCTCCCCCCTCTACCTGTCCCTTGGACCCTCTCCCCTCACGTCTCCTCAGTTCCCTCTCCCCCACTGGCTGCTCCCACCTTGCTCACCTCTTTAACCTATCTCTTTCTACTGGCATCTCTCCCTCACCCTTCAAACACGCTCTGGTCTCGCCTATTCTTAAAAAACCTAACCTGGACCCTTTATCTCCCACAAGCTACCGCCCTATCTCTCTTCTCCCATTTGCCTCTAAAATACTAGAACGGCTGGTCTACAGGCGTCTCACCAGCTACCTGTCTGACCACTCCATCCTAGATCCCCTTCAATCTGGCTTTCGCCCACTTCACTCCACTGAGACTGCCCTAGTGAAAGTCACCAATGACCTGCTGTCAGCCAAATCCAAGGGTCACTTCTCCCTGCTTATCCTTTTGGACCTATCTGCTGCCTTTGACACTGTGGATCACCCTCTCCTCCTCCACACACTCCAAAACATTGGCCTCTCTGGTACAGTCTTCAACTGGTTTTCCTCTTACCTCTTCAACCGTTCCTTCTCAGTCTCTGCCTCTGGCTCTACCTCACCACCTTCTATCCTTCCTGTCGGGGTCCCTCAGGGTTCCGTCCTTGGCCCCATTCTGTTCTCTCTATACACCTCCTCTCTGGGTGCACTCATTAACTCCTTTGGCTTCCAATATCACCTCTATGCAGATGACACCCAAATCTACCTCTCCTCTCCTGATCTGTCCCCCACTGTTTTCTCTCAAGTTTCCAACTGCCTCGCTGCCATCTCTACCTGGATGTCTGAGCGATTTCTGAAGCTGAATATGGACAAAACCGAACTTATTATTTTTCCCCCACCCAGAGCTATGCCCCCTACTAATATCTCTATCACTGTTAACAACACCATCATCTCCCCTGTTCCCCAACTCCGCTGCCTGGGTGTCACTCTTGACTCCTCTCTCTCCTTTGCACCCCACATCCAAGCCCTGGCCCATTCTTGCCGGTTCCAGTTACGCAACATTGCTCGCATCAGGCCCTTTCTCTCACAGAGTGCAACTATGCTGATCATCCACTCATTAGTCATCTCACGGCTTGACTACTGTAATGCTCTTCTCACTGGCCTCGCTCAATCCCAACTAGCTCCTCTCCAATCTGTCCTCAATGCTGCAGCCAGGCTTATATTCCTCTCCCGCCGCTCTAACTCTGCTACTCCCCTTCAACAAAATCTGCACTGGCTTCCATTCCCCTACAGAATCCTTTTCAAACACCTCACACTCACATACAGGGCCATCTCTAATTCCATTGCTCCATATATCTCTAACCTCATCTCCATTCATACACCCTCCCGCCCTCTACGGTCAGCTGACGACTGTCGTCTCTCCTCCACCCTGATCACTGCTTCCCATGCTAGAGTACAGGACTTTGCCCGTGCTGCACCCCTTCAGTGGAACGCACTCCCTCGCTCCATTAGACTCTCCCCGACCTTGCAAAGCTTCAAACGGGCACTGAAAACTCACCTATTCATCAAAGCGTACCCTTCCACTGCATAAACCAGCTGGTTCTCCGACCCCTTGCCTGTTTACATCCTGGTATCTAACCACCACCCCCTCGCTTGCACCTCTTGTAATCTGTCTGTCTCCCCTTCCTACTAGATTGTAAGCTCCTCCGAGTAGGGCCCTCTTCCCTCCTGTTGTCAAAGCCCACTTCTCTTCACATTTCACTCACAGCTCTCCTTTACTCCAACACTCAGTGACCATCTTCATACTCATCTCCATCATTGGCCTCAAGCCTCTAGTTGTATGTTGATTGGGTCCTCACTACTTACATTTAAGCTGTAATGTGTATTGAACTGTGGTGCTCTTTATTTGTACTGTATTTTTGTTATTTATTCAATGTTATGCCAAGTTTTGTCTCCCTGTATTGTTCCTTTGTACGGCGCTGCGAAACACTTGTGGTGCCTTATAAATAAAATAATAATAATAATAATAAAATCCCTGACAGTAGAGAAGGCACATGATCACACAGTCTTATCTGTGCTGGTGTGCACTCATCCATAATGTGCTGTTGATTTTTGGAGTAGGCAGTGACTTAGGGTAAGAATTTTGTTTGTAATTTGTCTTTAGTTAAAAAGATTTGTTTCATTAGAGCAGCGGTTCTCAAACTGTGGGTCCTGACCCCCAAGTGGGTCCCGACCTTCTCAGTATCGGGTTGCATCTTTTAAAAAATCTGTTGAATTGTTTATTTTAGACTCCTCCCATCAGTTTATGCCTCCACAATGCTGCCATGCAGGTGCTCTCTGATGACTAAACATGTGATGTGATCTTCTGCAGTAACTTTCTGGGGTCCCGTAATTATTTTTATTGTCTGATGGGGTCCAAGCGCAAAATAGTTTGAGGACCTCTGCATTAGAGTATATGTGTCCATAATGACTTTGCAATGCTATATAGGTATGGAAAAAGCGCATCCAATAAATATAAGTAGTGCCTACAGGACATTCCAGTGATCCCAGAATATATTACTAATATTACATAAAAATATGTTGCAACAAAAAGCATTTAATCATAGACACACCCATATATGAAGTTAGACATGCCCTTTAGGCAGAGTGTGACATACCCACTAGATGGCACAACAATGGTTTTTTATACGATTTTGCATTTACCTACCTGATGAAGGTACTCAAAGGGAAATGGAACATAGACCACTATCATGGAACACGCTATTTGGCCTATTTAAAAGAATGTTCACTCATAAATGAAGACTCTATATAACCTCATATTTGGAGTGTGTTTTGAGGTAATTTTTCAAGGACTATTTGCCAGAATACAATGCCTTTGCAAAGATGGTGTTAAGAATCTTTGCTATATACCTGTCATGGACTGGGCTTGTGGATCTGCTCCGGGTAGTAGATCTGGTACTGGTGTGTTGGATGAGGTAAATGTAGCTGGGCGAATGTATTGTCCTCTCATAGACGGAACCCCTAAGGTGTTAGCTCAATTTCCGATCAGAGTTTTACCAGGCAGCAGTTTTCACCAGGGACCCCCGTAAGGGGGTTTGGGCCTCACAGCATCTGCCCGGCAGGTTTTGGCCCTCTGAAGGAAGTACCCTAGAGATCCCATTCGGCAGAAGTGACTGAAGTACTAATACACACTTAAAGAGACTGGTATGGCACACTTGCCGTATAATGTAAACTGTAGCAGTTCAACTGGCAAGATGACAGGAACTGAAATAAGCCCACTCGGCTTAAACTGAAGATGGCCCACTTGGCATGATAATGGGAACTGAAAGTGGCACACTCGGCTTAAACTGAAGACAAGCTACTTGGCTTGATAACGGGAACTGAAAAGTTGCACACTTGGCTTAAACTGAAGATGGCCCACGTGGCATGATAACAGGATCTGAAAAGTAGCACACTTGGCTTATACTGAAGATGGCCCACTTGGCATGAACGAAGGATCAGAACCAGTAGCTGGAAACGTGGCAAAATCACAAAAAAGCAAGTCTGGAGTAATACTGCTGAGAGCAAACACAAAGGACTCTGTAAGTTGTACCAGCAACAGGAAGCTCCAGGTCCATGAGCTGGTGTCAGACACAGTGGACCCACAGGGAGATGCCACCCGCTACCCGCTGGAGTCCCACAGCCACCGAGGTGGGATTGGTTTGATTCAAGACCACGTATTTATAATAAGAAAATATTCAACAAGGAGTCCCCCTGCGTATGGTAATATGGACCATAGAGATACGTTAATCCAGGGGTGTGCGACCACTGACAAAGTACAAATGCGATCAAAGAAAAAGAGAAAGAGAAGATTTGTCGTGGTGTGGTGCACCTATTAGAAAGAGTTGATATTTAAAACATAACCTTTATTTATTCAAATATTATGGCAAGCGAAAAAATATTAAAAGAAAACACATATAGGCAGACAAGTGACTGGTTGTGTGTGTTTAAAATTACACGTGTGAGCGCTCTGTGTGTGTTTGATATTTATTAAGATAAATTTAGAGCAGACAGGCTTCTTTTGAGATAAATCTGTTCCTAGGTAGTATCACTGCAACTGTTACACTTTATATATTTATTATGTTGCTATATTGGGGGTTATATGAAACACATATTCATTCCATTATATTCCAGTTCTGGCCATGTGATGGACGCACAATTATTGAGGTCACACATGACGCCTGAAGCGCATATGCGTTCCAATATACTACAGCTACGATCACGTGCTTCTCACATGATCGTACACGTCACGAACTGTTCCACACTGATGGTCACATGATAGACATGTGACCGGACATGCCGTTAGTAGGCGTACAATTGGCTTCCCTTATATCACTCTCTACTGCCCTTGAAGTTTACTGCCGTATTCACCCATTACTTCCGGGGTGTAGACGGAAGCACTTACATGTCCCATATGGAACGCATTTGCGTTCCACCCGCTAAAACGTATCAATTCTTTTTACATAACTATTTACAAAAGCATACTTATCATGGATTTCATGTCGCTCTGTTCAATGATACATTATGAATACACAGGCACGAGATATGCCTGTTTATCTTATCTGAAAATGACCCCTAACCCCGATCATGTGATCGGGGCTGCTATATTCTTAAACCAAATAAAAAGATTCCCATACGAATTTTAAATGTAAATTGAGTATATATGTTATATATGGGGATCTATGTCTGCCTCCTTATTCTTTTATGTGTTTTTATTGCATGATATACGTAATTATAGTGATGATTGGATCTACAGGTGTATTGATTCCCCCATTAAGAAGGGTATATATACCTGAGCCAGGTACACAGTCAAATCACCTTTGATAAAGCTGCAGGACGCAGTGAAACGCGTTAGGTGCCAGTACCCAGCCTCTGGATAGTGTGTGCGGACTCACTCTGTGGTGTGGACATTATCCTTTCCTATTCCTGATATTACATCTTCTCAATATTGGCAGACACCGTGCAGAGCCTAATTCAGGTGAACAGAATGGATGCTTTCCTCCACTTGTATCATTAAGACTCCTGCTATACACGGAAGCCATTTTGAAAACATCTTTACCCAGTGACCCCAAATTGGGTATATTGCTCCAAGGGACCCTCCGGTGAGACCAAGCACGATCTACTCACCCCAATTGGAGGACTAAATGATCTGGTGAGCATTAATATTCTCTCATCCTCCAGCGGTAATCCACCAAACCGCAGTCATCGTGAGGACTTCATCTTCCATATACCCAGAAAGGATTGATCCCATCACTACATATATCACACCCATCCATTAAGGCCTGGCTATTGTTTTTATTAATTTTTCATTCCAGTTTACTTTTATGTCATTTTATTGAGTAAAATTGTATCAAATTCCAATCATCTGGCAATTGTCACTCATTTACAGCGCTGCTCTACTCGCTCTGTGCGAGTCTCCTTTTATTCTGGTTGGATCGGTTATGTCTGCATTCGTACCGAACACTGTTTTTGTCTTGTGCGCATGCGTACCGTTCGCAATGCACATGTGCGACGACAGCACACCTCTCGCGAACGGACCTCACTGACCAAAAACTCCTGTCCGCTCAAAGACGAACAAAGTGGGCGTAATGTGGGCGTTTTTCGGGGGGACAAAGACAAAGACAAAGAGAATCGCTGCTCAAGAAAATACAATTTCAAGTGCTTGCATCAATTTTAAATTTTTTTTAATGAAAACTGTACATAATTATCATATCATAAAACAATAAAAAACACTGACGATCAATTAATAGCAATGGACCTGTTTTGGAGAGTATTTGTTATAGTCACCAATATTAGTTGATATGACCTGCACTGATCCAGGGGCTTGTGTCCATAAGATGTAGGGGGAACGTCCGTGTGGATATGGCAGTTTGTAGAGTATTGAGTCCTGTGTGTTGCCTTGGAAATCCTCCCGTTGGCAAAAGATTTTGTATAGCCAGCCCGGGGTCTCTTAAGATTGAAATGGCATTCAGGATGGATAGGCCTCTCACGGTTCCAATGTAGCTGTTACTTAGGACAGGATCAGATGAAGTAGTGCAGCAGGTGGTCAACAAATCTTCAGGGTGTGACTTGATTCAAATTTTTCTCTCCAAGTGTGGTCCAGGAAGCACCAACGCATTTCGCTGTGTTAACTCACAGCTTTATCAAGGTGTATAGGTCAGTCTTTTTGTTTAATAATCCAGTTTTTCTGGGAGAGGCCTGAAAAGAGGGCAAAACTGGGTGTATACCTGGGCGTACACGGGGGGTGTGTACTCAAACTGCATGGAGGTGTATCCGCCTCGCTCAGAGAGTGGTCGGGACGCTTCTGCCCAAAACAATCGGACACCAAAGAGTGCTCCATACCACTCTTAGACCATCCGCCTGAGTCCGGCCGCAATCGGTCGGCTAATTAAATTGAAACACACCTAAATTACTTACACCTGAACGCAATATTAACCAATGCTGCAGGCAATTTAGTTAAATACCTCATTTGAGTACCTGCAAGCCATACACAGCCCTGAAATACATTGGAAGGTTCACTGTCACCATTACAAGGTAGGATTATTTGTATTGTTTATTAGTCCAAAGACACATGTTTGAATATGTGGATTTAGGTCTCTTTTAACCCTCTACACCCTTAATGCAAGTGTGTCTGTCATGTTAGGACAACAGGATACACAAGTCAAAGTCAAAATGTGTCAACTTTCACAATGCAACACAAACATACACTTCACATCATTTAATTATACACCTCTATCACGTCTAACAACAACACTTTTTGTTTTTTTTTCGACCTTATTTCCTTGCAATGTTTAATAAATGGGTTCTGCTCATGCACACATTCTAGGAAACAACCTTACAAATTGTTAACTTGGACACTGATGTGTAATCAGCCAATCTGCTCCTAACTGTCTTTTTCACACTCTGTATGTAGGATGGCAGGTAGGACATGATTGACACCACCTACCTCTGGTTAAGGATTCCTACTTCTGCCCACCACTCTGTAACATGGAATTTTGAACATTATTAGGTGACGGTTTCACACTATCCATTTTTACATTCTTGGTGGAAACACACATCTTGACCTCTACCACTCACTATCACCATCTATCATTGCTGTTTGGGAAGTGAGGACACATCTTTATTCCTCTCTTACAAATGTCACATTAACCCCATGGTTGCCTACCTGACCCTCTCCATGAGGGAGAAAATGCTCTGTTCCTGGACTTGGTAATGACCTGGTAATGTATGATTGCCACCACCTGTGGTGAGCTAGTTAGTTGATAAGAACGGTGTTTAACCACAGGTGATGGCAATCATACATTACCAGGGAAGGCCAGGAACAGAGCATTTTCTCCCTCATGGAAAGGATCAGGTAGGCAACCATGACTAACCCATCACTTCATCCACTTCAAGACCATACACAATATGTGTGTTACACATACACTAGGGCTTATGCCACCGTCCGTGTGCGGATGTTCTGTGGGCGGACTCGAGCTCACCGAAAGAGTGCGGGATCCGTTCGGACAGACCATAACCACACGCGTCCGCCCGATCCAACCAGAATGAGGTCCTAAGTGTTTAATTGAAACAAGGTATCAAGTTACAGAGGACAAGGAGTCAGACTGTCTGTGCACAGAAATATATGGGTTTCTCCTACTGGAGGAATTTATGATAACTCAAATTGACCCTTTGGGTCCTGTTGAAAAAAATGATTCCTTTTAACCCCTGACACTTGGTGTTTATATGGCAAGGAACTGACTTTATCACAAATATAGTTGATCTCAAATGATTATGAGTTGTAAATATATGTGTCAAATTCCTAATAATATGTGGGCTGAAGTGCAAATGTACTAGTACGGTATTGCATTCACTACAAGGTGCACTAAGATAGTGCCGAAAGAAAAATAATAAGCTGCGCTAATTGCAGCAGTGTTTGTAAATTTTGTACAGTGCAATCAGACTACACACAAGAGATGCCAGATGGGTAGGTATGGGAGTGGCCTTCTATGGCGAGCCGTGACAATACTATCCTTGTAAAGTTATTGCCCTAAAGATGATAGCACTGGAAGTATTAATGGGGACGGGGGGAATTTACAGTCTCTTTTGGGCATACTTACCTACTGAACTGAAATTTGGAGGAGAATAGCCCCCAGCAACTCTGGAAGAGTGGGTACTCCTCCCACATCCAACCTGCTGAAGCGGGCAGGATATGCAGATACATCTGGCAATTGTAGTTCCTTGTGGAAGTTGTGTGGATAAAATTATGCAAATTGCTATAATTTTAGCCCTAATTCCTCCTCAAGGACCCACAATTCATGGAATTTACCATCATGGAGGAGAGGCCTAATGGCATGTTACTTGGCTCTGCTCCCTGAAGATCCCTGTTTTTTCACCTGTACAGCTTCTCCTGGATCAGTGTTTTAAAAGTTAGCCAAGTACTGTATGTTGTGGAGAAAAGGGCCTTCTTTGACCCATGGGTGCCAAAAACTTAGGGTGTAGCTTTGTGGGGAAAGGGCATGGCCCCATAATAGTGCCAATTCACATTACACCACACAGTAGTGTCCTATATTCACATTACACCACACAGTAGTGCCAATTATACACATTGTATCAGCTATGTGTAGTTCCTTAGACACACTGCAACAGGTAGAGCCCCTTGGACACGCAGCGCAAAGATTACGCACACTGTAATGCCTATTACACATTATACCACACACCGTAATGCCCATTACATATTATGTCACAGACCGCAATGCTAATTATATATTCCATACACTGTAATGCCCATTACATATAATGCCATAAACCATAATGCCCATTACATATTATTCCACACACTGTAATGCCTAGTACATATTATGCCACACACCATAATTCCTATTACAGTTTATGCCATTAGGAGTTACATGCTCATTGCCAGGGTTTTATTGCTCAATGCCAGGGGCTATATACTCATTACCAGAGGTTACACACTTGTTGCCAGGGGGTTACATGCTCCTTGACAGGAGTTTCATGCTTGTTGCCATGGGGGGTTACATGCTTGTTGCCAGGGAAAATTACATGCTCATTGCCATGGGGGATTACATGCTCATTGTCACAGGGGATTGCATGCTTGTTGCCAGTGAGTTGCATGTTCATTGTCAAAGGGAGTTACATGCTTATTGAGAAGGGGGATTACATGCCTAGGGTTGCACTGCAGGCTTTCAGGTAAACAGCGCAGCTAGCTCTCCTGGAATCCGCACTTCCGGGAAGTGAAGGGTGCCCTGCACTCCTCTGTCAGATGCTAGCGGTGAAAGAGCACATCTAGTGTCTGTTTCCAAATAGGCAGCGCCCATCTTTGGAGGGGCACAGGGTCTCTGTATGCTGACAGAGACTCTGCATCCCTGAGGTGCTGGTCCCCCCCACTAGCAACTGCCGGCTCCCAGCTCCAACAGGCAAATGGGGTGGTCCGGTGCACCTACAGACCACCCTGTAGTTTTGACAATGTTCCCAAACTGTCTAGTGTTTTTCCTCTATAGACTGTAATGTATACTAATGAATGCAATATTATTTGGTACTTATGTAGTAGTTGGGCGCTCACTAAGCTATTTGCTTAGTGGGCTATTCTGCGTAAGGAAATTTCATCACATCGCATGACCAGTTTTAGTGGCATACGATGCGTGCGATGCGATATTACTAAGTCATTTATTGACTGCTCTTTTTCCGTGGGCTTATCGTATCGCATCAAAATGGCATTGTACCTCACGATGCAATGCGATGCGATCTTACTAATTAATTTATTAACTGCTCTTTTGCCGTGGGCTTATCGCATTGCATTGCATGCCATTGTACCTCATTCAAAATCGCATGCGATTGCATGCGTTTTTTTAGGGTGCAATGGCATTAACTGTACTGCAATTTTTAGCCACCCCCCCCCCCACTATCCACACCACCCCAAAGCGCAGCAAGCACCTACTATCAGTGTCACCCCGAGGTGTGGCAAGCGGCGGCGGAACACATCCTCCCGACCTTTTCATACCCCTACTATCCATGTAGGTGTGGAGTTGATTTTATATAGTGTGGTGAGCGTAGCGAGCCACCAAGCCCGAAGCGTGGCGAGGGGACGCAGAAAACATGTAAAGTAATCCGCGTCCCCTCGCGGGGCGCACTGCGCTCGCCACACTATATAAAATCAACTCCAAACCGACGTGGATAGTGGGGGTATGAAAAGGTCGGGAGGACACGTTCCGCCGCCGCTCGCCACGCTTCAGGGTGGCGTGGATAGTTGGGTGGTTTTAGGTACACAGCAGCCATACAATACATCTGAGACAGTAATGTGGACACGTTAACGTCAAACTGTAAATTTATACCATGTTCTCATTGCCGCCCCTGCAAAATCCCGGGTTTTTCTTGCCGGGTTTTTGGCGGGGCACAGAGAATGGATACTTTTCTACCCCGTTCATACAGCACCTTAAACCCGGGAAATTCCCGTGTATGACGCGTTCACACTGCTTCCCCTGGTCTGCCCTGCCAACAAGTGTGTGAATATAAAAGCAGCTTTGATTGGCTGTTGAAAAAGTAGCTGTGATTGGCTGTTTTAGAAAGCAGCTGTTATTGGCTGGCTGAGGATGATGTCATATAAAGTGGCCTGTTTTTTCCAAGCACACTACATTGCTGGAATCATGGCTGATGAGATGCTTTTGTTTTGCACCATTTTGCTGTTTCATGCAGCAAATGAGAGCTTGCTGCAGCTGCTTACATTGTGCTACCTTGCACAATGCACCTTGAAGAGGAGGAGAGCGCAATTTCTTGCTGAGAGAGACAGTGCTCGCCTTCATTATGTGCGAAGGAGAAGAGCTTTCATCACCTCCAGCGTTACCTCCATATTGAGGTTCAGCACATCCAGTACCCGGCGAATGTGGACCAGAGACTGCTCTCATGGCGAGGTATTTTGGTCTACAGTGGAGGGTTATGAGGATGACCAGTGGATGGAGCATTTTCGCATGTCACGTGGGACCTTTCAGTATGTGCTGGACCTTCTAACCCCTGCACTTTCCAGACAGACCACAAACTGCAGAATACCCATCTCACCTAGAAAGAGACTAGCGATAGCGCTATGGTGGTATGCTACACCGGGAGAATACCGCACAGTCGCCTGCTTGTTTGGAGTGGGGAGATCCACTGTATGCACTATAGTCCATGAGGTGACGCAGGCTTTGCTGGAAGGACTTTACCGTCGTTTCATCACCTTACCTCAAGGACAAAGGTTGGACGACATCATCGCTGGTTTCCTGCATCGTGGATATCCACAGTGTGCTGGAGCTATAGACGGTACACACATTCCTATTATTGCCCCCACAGAAAACCATGCGGATTACTTTAATCGCAAAGGCTGGCACTCCATAATTCTACAGGCTGTAGTGGACCACAAGTATTGGTAAGTACATTTTTTTATGATAATATTAAACTGTGCTTTGCGTATTGCTAGGGTAACTAAACAGAAATCTTAACACTTTATATTTTCAGCTTCACTGATGTCTTCATTGGCTGGCCTGGCCGTTCCCATGATGCAAGGGTTCTAGCAAATTCGGACCTATACCTTATTGCTGAGGAGAAGCAGGATGGCTGGTTGTTCCCTAGAGAGGTAAAGATATGTTTTTGCTTGTTGCAGTTGGGATATTTTTAGTGTTATGTATGCATGTATGTATAACCAACGTACCACATGTATTGTTGTTTTTCAATGTCTCTCTTTACACCGGTAGAGAAAAGTGGCAATCAGAATAGCATACTTGTACTCCAAGAATTCCATATTGTTACTCTTATTTTACTTTGCAGAAATCGAAGATCATCGATGGGGTGGAGATCCCAGTACATATAATCGGGGATGCAGCATACCCATTACGACGATGGTTAATGAAGGGGTTCACCCAGCGCCATCAACTTACCCCGGAACAAATTGATTTCAACCACACCCTCAGTTCTGCACGAATGGTGGTAGAAAATGCCTTTGGCCGTCTAAAAGGCCGTTGGCGTTGTTTAATGAAGCGCAATGACATTGATACCAGCTTCATGCCTCATGTAGTTGCTGCCTGCTGTGTGTTGCACAACATATGTGAGTTTAAGAAAGAACAGTTTCTACCAGAATGGACCGTACTGGAGCCTGAGGTATCAGATCACTCTGCAGATTCTGAGATGTATGAGGGGACAAACACATGTGCAGAAGACATTCGCAACACCATTACCAATCACATATTTGCTTTAACCCACTAGTGTACAATAGTTTTTAATTTTCAATAAACTTCAAAAACATTTCTGTTTGTTTGTACATATTTTATTCATATGTACAACATATTTTTTTAGTTAAATAGCATAAAGTGTACCAAAAATGCACATAGAAAAATATAATAAAACTGTAATGACAATACCCAAACGCCTTACATAACTTCTGTACAGGCCGGGTGGGCAGCCAAATAAACAAAAAGTCACTAAACACCTCTACAGCACATGGTAGCGGGGGTATTCCTTTCTTGGAGCCGTTCGATTCTCTGCATGACTATGTGGACCAGCCGCATAATCAAGGCAGTGCGGTGGAACTGTGGGAGGCTGAGTTGCACCCGGTGTACGCTCAGGGAAATGGCAGTGATTTGCTGGAGGCTGAGGTGTCCCAGCAGCATACTCAGGGCACTGCGGAGGAACTGGTGGAGGCTGAGGTGCACCAGCTGTACGCTCTTGGAAATGTCGAGGATTTGCTGGAGGTTGTGGTGTCCCAGACGCATACTCTGGGGAGTGCGGTGGAACTGGGGGAGGCTGAGGTGGACCTGCTGTACACTCAGGGAAATGGAGGGCATTTGCTTGAGGCTGAGGAGTCCCAGCAGCATACTCAGGGAAAAGGTGTGACATTGGTGGAGGGTGAGGTGTGCTGTGTGGCACCATGTTCCCCTGGTTTGGGGCTACAAAATTTGGTTGGCCTGCGCTATACATTGGATAACCATACTGAAAATTATTGTGTGGTGGCTGGGGCAGTGCATGGCCTTGTGCCCTAAATAGACTATTAAGGAACTCCATCTGCGTATCTCGGTTCTCTCGATTGATACGCTCATGCATACCAACAATGGCAGTAATGAACGTGTTCTGTAGGTCACGCTCATTGTCCATAAATCGCTGCAGACGAGCATCTTCATGAACTTGCATCGAATGATCCATTTCCTTCAGGTGTTCAAGCATTACGGTGGTCATTGCTTTTGTGGCTTGTTCCATCTTTGTGGCCCTCTTTCTTCTCAGTGGCACATTATAAACTATGGGAAAAACAAACAACACATTACTATACAAGACTATAATAATGTTACTTCTCCTTCTACCCAATAGACATTGTTGGTGCCCATGCACTCGGAAAACCATCTGTGCTGAAGGCTAGATATCAGTAAAACCTTAACTTCTCATTCAGACCTGTTAGCAATGTTGCTGACAGGCCTGAATCAGATCCCCTCTGCACAGATGCATGTGGATGTTAAATTTCAAAAATACTTAAATAAAAAAGCAGTGTTGGCACATGCATGCTTGAGGCCTTTTCCCTCCTGCACTCTTGCTACATGCTGCGACATATTTCTTTAATAAACAAAAATATAGTACTGTGTAATAATGGTGTGTGTAAAAGTTATAAACTTACTGTTGGTGCGCAACTTTGGACGTGCACTCTGTGGCAATGCTTCAAAGGCTGGACTTCCTTCAGCAGGTAGTGATGATGCAGGCGTTGATGGTGGTCGCTGCAAAGGTGATGGCGGATGCTGCACAGGTGAAGAGAATGCGGTGGGGCCTACAGCGGAATTGTGGGAGTTAAATGATGAATCCAGAACTTCACATTGGGCTTCACCATGGACTGAGCGGGAATCCATTTCACTGTCTGTGGCCTCAAGGTCAATGGGTGACGCTGCTGCTGCTACTGCGTTTTCTTCACAGACACTTGCTGCACTGCCAGCAAAACTGCTGGAGGAGGACAGTGATATGGGATTAGCCAGTGCAGAGTTCCCAAAGATGACATTGCACTGGTCATAAAATGGCCAGTCCATACGGGCACCACCACTCTTCCTCCTGTTTAGGTCATGGACCTTAGCATACTGCTTCCGCAGGGCTTTGAGTTTATTCACTACCTGTTGCTGCGTTTTGACGATGCCACGGGCAGACAGGATTTTGGCGATGTTGTAGTAAACAACGGAGTCCTTCACTGTGCCGGTCACTTGTTTTTTAATCTCCTCCTCTCCTCTCACTGCAAGCAGCTCGAGCACTTCCTCATCCCTCCAATGCGACATGTCTGCTCTCCTCGACGCAGCATATGGACGTCAGACGCAGCATTAAATGGACGTCACATGTCACCTGATCACATCCCCCAATGAGCTTCTTTTTTTCCATCATGTTTGAAAAACCCGTGTCTGCGCTGTTCAGACTGAAGTACACCCGTGTTTTACCCAGGAAAAACCCTGCAAAAAACCCGTGTGTAATTCCCGGGGCATAACACCCGGGAATTTCACAAGGACGCGTTCACACTGAGACACGACACGGGAAATTACCGCTCGCCCTGCCAAATACCCAGGTTTTTTAGGCAATGAGAACGGGGTATAAGTGAATAATGATTAAGATAATTAGTAGTCATTACATATTAACAATAACAAAGATAATCATTAAATATAAAAAGAATCATGAAAACATTAAGAACAATAATGATAACAAGAATAAATACAATATTATGAACAATAATAATAATGGAGGTCAAAAAATGAAGTTACTGAGAGGGCACTGCAGTACCCTTTGGCATGAGGGTTAGTGCATGCAAAATCCTTTCAAATGGGTTGTCTGCACCCACACTTCTCCTCCACATAAACTCCTGCAGATATGAATTTAAGTGCTGTCTTACAGTGCCTCTATGTATATTATTGCACCATTTTGCGGCCCCACACATCCGCTCAACATTCTGGGTGTGTGCCCCAGATTCAGGGTCCACAAATTATATCTATGATTAACCCTATAGTGTTCGTATCCGGCCTGCCGTAGTTCCTGCGTAATATACACCCTCCAGCAGTCACTATATATAATGGACCCGGGGGCGACATTCTCGGTGATGGCAGCCATAAGGGTTGTGGCGTCTCTCCTTTCTACGGCTGTGAGGAAGCAGGCCCCTGTCTCCCTGCATATGCCACTGAATACCCATTGCTGGGGCAGCATCCTCCCGACGTCGTACTTCCTTTTCGCAAAAATAGTCTCCAGGATCAATCCAGGGCCTCCTATATGGGTCTGCGGCTGTGACAGCAGATCCACTGTACAGGCCTCCCTCATGAGGGCTTTGTACTGCACCATCGTCTTAATCGTCATATTCAGCTCATGCTGGCAGTACACCACTTGTAAGCTCCTGTGCCCAGGAGTACAGAAACCAGACCAGGGTCAGGAACGGCAGACTGTTCAAGCAGACCTTTGGTACCCTGGATGCAGTCACCTTTTTACGGCAGGACTTTATGTGGCAGCGCCACATACTTTCCTTGACCGAGAGCCTCATTGGATACCCGTTAACGCAAGTCTGCATAACAGGCACCAAATGTTTTCCTTGTAAAAAGACCAACGTCTCCTCCTCTGATGTCGGCAGGGTGAACAATGACATCTGCTCACCTGCCATGCCTGCGCTGTGAACACTAGTCGCTGTAACAGTGGAAGAGCTCTGAGTAGCATCCATCACTGACACCTTTTCACCTCAGAGTGAGTGACCGGGAGAACTTACACAACTTCTGACTGACTACGCTATTTACATAGCTTAAGCTTATTCACAAAGCATAGCTACGGTACTTTATATGCATACATCAGTACTGTATGCATATAAAGTATTGGGATCGCATTTCCTTCCGCAAGCATACGTATGTAAATTGGGCGCCCGGCTACTACATAAGTACCATTTTTTTTCATGTTACTAATCCAATCTCAAGTAAATTGTCAATGGTATGCAATTCAGCCTACAGCTATGAGAGAAAGTTATTAATGTATTCATTAGCATAGTGTGGTGTCACACAGGCACTTTTCCCTAAACCTTTGAAAAGTACAGTCTAATTGGCTCAGATCACAATCATTAATTTCCTAAAGTCACTTTAAAATGCTGATGACAGCATTTTGGATAAGTGTTTGAAGCACTCAATAAAATTATATCCAATTAAAATGCATTATATTTGAGCAGACTATTGCATAATAGAAGCACTCATTTTAGAATATATGATCTAGGACTGCTGTCCTTTCCTGATCAAATTAAAATACAATATAAATTAGGCATGATCACTTCCAAAGCCAAAAAGTGCTGTGACAGCTTCCTTATCATAGAAAGTAATGTTTGCATGAATCTACTGTTTGTTTGTAATGCAAAGGTGCAGGGCTTAAAGTGGTCTTGGATTGGTGGTGGAACTCCTTGAGTACCAAGAGGGTCAGACGGCAGGTGAAGGAGAACCATATAGTCATCAGGTCCAGAGGAGGGCGAGATGGCTCCAGCTTGTTAGTCACACTATTGCCACGGAATCGGTACATCTGTCAGAACAGACTTAGGTCTACAGTCATTAGGTCGACCCCGGAAGGTCGTCTGGCCCCAAGGTTGACAGGGTTAAAGGTCGACATGACTTAAGGTCAACATGTGCCAAGGTCGACATGGGTTTAGGTCGACTGTCATTAGGTCGACATGAGGTTTTCACTGTTTTTTTACACACAGTGACATGGACACAGTTGGAGTTGATCCACAGCCCCTAGCATCGCTCGCTATGCTCGCCATGCTTCGGGCACGGTGTCTCGCTACGCTCGGCACACTATTTTATTCTCCCACCACGCCCTAGTGGATGGTAGGGCATGAAATACAGCCTGTTGGCACATGTCGGCTCAAAAAACAATGAAAAACTCATGTTGACCTAATGACTGTCGACCTAAACCCATGTCGACCTTGGCCCATGTCAACCTTTAACCCTGTCGACCTTGGGGCCAGTCGACCTTCCGTGGTCGACCTAATGACTGTCGACCTAAGTGTGATCTGAGAGATGACCGTTTCCCATTGCCACCTGCATCATCTATTGACGTGGGTGGTGGGGGAAGCTTTTTCTGTTCAAATTACTGTGCAGGGCCGTGGTGGTGGTGGAACTACCATTAAATTTAATCCTTGCAAAGTTAGATACATAAACTCAGGGCAAAATAAGCTACCATATAATTATTATTGCCAATTATTGTTGCCATTTATTTAATGATTGCAGCTACTGTTGAAATAGCTTTTTTACATTTTTGTTTACTGCAGGCTTCCGTAGTTAACCTGCATGTTTGAGTTTGGTGGAGGGACTGTCACATAATGAATGATGTCGATCCTATACTGGATCTAGTAAAAACAAATAATGTAGACATAATATTAAAATATAAAGAAAATGAGCACCAGGGAAACCGTGATGATAACATGGTTTCATTTGAAATAAGCTTCCAAAAGCATGGAACAATATAAGGGATTAACAAGAAAATTAAACTTAAAAAAAAAAAAAAAAAAAATGTTACTATGCTTAAGCAGTCTCTACAGCATACCTCCCAACTGTCCCACTTACCGCGGGAACGTCCCGATATTCGGGGACGTTCCCGCGTCCCGCCCGGGGCCGCCATTGTCCCGCGGTGGGGGGGACAGTTGGGAGCCCCCCCAGCCTGCCAAGAATAGACGCTGTGCGCCGGGGCGTGGCCGGAGTTCGCGTCATCCCACAAGACCATGCCCCCTTTTCGGGAGCACGCGCGGCTTTGCTGCACCAACGTCCCGACCTCCCAACTACAAAAGTTGGGAGGTATGCTACAGGGCATAGAGGAATACATGTCACAAGGAAAGAACAGTAAAGAAAAGTGGCTCAGTAATAAAGGCAAGAGCAGTAAGTTTAACCAATGTGGCTAAATAAGGTTAGCGAAGAAATTGATAATAAGAAGTGTGCATTTCAAATGTTTAAGTCTGATGGTTGCTCTCCTTCTCCTCTATCCCCTTCCTTCCTGGTCACATGTTGCTCTCTGCTGGAAGATTTTAAAGATATATGCTGTGTACACACTTGTACAATCTGCATGAGTTCCAGATGAGATTACAATTTAGACTATCTGCATACAATTTAGACTATATAGTGCAGATCTGCACTATATAATCTATGCAGCCAAGACTTTCTGGCTGAGATATGGGAGCGCGCATCTTGAACGCATCTGGATCGCTTGAATCTGCATGAGATCCAGATGAGATTTTGACTATATAGTCAAAATCTCATCTGGATCTCATGCAGATTGTACAAGTGTGTAGCTAATGCACAAAAATGTTCTTTATATAAGGATGAGTCATTCAATTTATTCAAGGAATGTAACAAAACAAAACAAAAAGGCATTCAGAGCTGAGAAATTAAAAAAATTAGAAGCAATATACTATGGAAAACAAGACAAATCCTAAAAAGTTTAATGGACTGACTTTTTCAAACTCATTAACTATGCTCCATCATAATATCAGAAACAGATTCAAAGCTGCTTAAATGCAGCTTTGACTTTCTGTCCATCACAGAATCAGGCCCTAAGGGCTAGATTCAGACCCGCTTGTTGGGGTGTGCTTGTTCAGAGCCCAGCGAGCGGGTTAATGCAACCCCGCTTAACTCATGCCATTTCCGTGCACCTGTGCAGGGCTATGAAGAGATTTGTACAGGTACATATCCATTAGTGAGCGGCTGCACAGAGGAGAATTTATTCAGTGGTTACTTACCATCTGTTACAGGTGGGTTAAAGATGAGGAGACCCAGATAGGTGGGTTCCAAGAAAAGTACTTTAACAAACAATTTGAATATAAAAGATGATTTTATTGTATACTAAGCTAAGGTTATTGAATTCAGTAGATGTCCAATACAGCATAGGCATCTGCAAACTCCACTGCATTAAGAGGCTAAGTTGTTTTCAGATCTTCCTGGCACTTCTGCCATCAGTGTTTCTTCCAACAATGAGGCTAATGCTGGGTACACACCAGGACGACTAGGGCCCGATCCGCACAATCTAGATCCAATTCCGATCAATTGGATGTAGATTGTGTGCTGATTGGGCCCTTTTCTGACCTGGTGTGGACCGATACCGATCCGATGCACGGTCCCGCGGGTCGGTCGGTCGTTATTGAGATCCTACCTGCTGCAGGTAGGATCTCAATGACGACCATACAGCCGGGTTTTAGGTTTTAGGTTTCTCGGGGAGCTGGACGCCACCTCCCCACGTATGGGGAGGCGGAATCCCCGCGAGAAACCTCTGGCCAGAAAATCCGCCTCCTCCTGGAGAGGGTACTGACACAGCCAACTTGCCATGCGGTCCCACCTCACAGGCGAAGGCGCCCTACTGAGGAAGGGCTGAGGCTGGAGGGGCTCCGGCATTGTGCCTAGTAGCTGCTCCCGCTGGCTTGCTTCGAGGGCAGTCCTTAACAGAGTGCATCCCACAGCATTTAGAGCACAGGTGACGGAACCTACATCCTGACCCTGCTGCGCAACCGGCCCCATTGAAGGCGAGACATCTACCAGCTGATGGCCCCCCAGTGCCCCCGCGAAAGGACGCAGGAACCCTGCAGGGAGCTGCCGGAGCTGCCACAACCGCTGGTGCTGCAGCCGGTATGGGCAAAGCCTACGGCTTCTTACCCATCCACACCTCAACATCTTTGCATCTGAGGGCCATGATATAGGAACCCGACTGCTTCCATTGGAATTCCTCGTCATATGCCCATCACACGCTGTCGCCATCAGCCACAAACATGGCATGCATCATATGAATGTACCGAATCACATTCATATGCTCCTGGGGCCTAGTTTCTAAATAGCACGCGGCAAACATGAATAGGCCCATCTGCCACCTCTGATACGTACAAGATGCCTCCTCGCCGATCCCCCCTCGACGTTTCGCGGTGCGATACTGTTTTTCAGCCTGCACCATCATAGTAAAAAAGCTGACATATTTGCCATCCTTTATCCTATCCCGCACGCTATGCCGGAGGCCCCGCAGCACTGCCGTGTACTCGCAGTGGACCACTTCACCCGTAGGGTACAGCGGAGAGCCAGAGCCACCACTGGAAGACTGGGAACGTCTGCGGTGTCTCCTAGAGTGTCTGTGCCTGTGTCTGGATCTACGTCCTCCCTCTTCCCTGGAGGTCACTGACTCTGACCCCGAGGAAGAGGAGGTACGAGAATACCTGCACTTTTTGCGTACATTCGAAGACCCACCTGCAACAGCTCCTGCTGGTGAAACTCATGCGGACACGGAAGGACCGGCACCTCCCCCGGCACGGCTGCAGGAACATTGACCACGGGAGTCTGCTGCGGTGGCACCGCCTGGACTGCAGCGGCAGGTGACGTAGAAGTTGACATGGAGGAATGCAGCCTCAGAGCTGCCAGTACGTGAGAGGAGACACCCCCCACAGCAAACGACCCCGGAGACGGGACCAAAGGAGCCAAGGCAACCGGCCCCGCCCCTGAGCTTTGCGGCGATGGTTGACCCTCCAGCAGTGTCAACATCTCCACCAATTGCTGCACAGCCGCCATGTTAAGCCCTGGATTTGCTGCCTGAGCGACCACAGGGGACGGGGCAGCCTGCGCATCAGGGCCGAGCCTAGCACGCTGGCGCAGCAAACGGGCCCTGCTGAGCCACCTCCTCCTTCCCCTACGCATGGGGGACATAGGGGACCCCACTGACATGCGCCTTGGGGTTGAGGGTGAAGAGCCCCCTCCCCCAACCTGGACCTGCATTACAGGTGCAGACACATCCTGCACCCCTTGGGGACCCGGAGCCAACCTCCTGGCTAATATGGGGATTAAGGAGGAGCGGTCACCGGACTGCCGAGGGACCCCAGCCCCAAGTGCCTGAGGGACATTCCCCCTTGCAGGTAACCGGCGGCCATCTTGGATGTCCCGGCCCAAGTCCTGTGCGCCCCCCCACCTGCGTGTGGGGACTGGCACTAGCAGCCTCCCTCTGGTGACTACCCACTCTGGAGCCCCGGCTGCTAGCCATGGAGCCCCTGCCCGGGGCGCCCCTGCTAATCCCTGTGGGAGCGCACGCAGCGCTAGAGAGTCGCGGCCTACTGCCGTGGGCAGACGCATCATCAGGAGACACCGTGCTACTGCCCGCAGCACCTCGCAGCAGGGCCCCTGGTCTCCCTGCCGGCCTACCGCCCCGCCCGACAACAACAGCGACGGGCGGCGACGGAGCAATGGGTAAGCCCGACTCCTGGCTGGAGGGTGGGTTACAAGACGCGGGCGCGGCATGGTTAGGCCGGGCAGCAATTAGGTGAAATACACTAGATGAGAAAAGAAAAGTGACAGGGAAGGAATGAGAGGCGTAGGATAGAATATAGAGCAATATACAGAGAAATACAAGGAGAATGTAAATATTTACTGCGAATTGCAGGAGCTGCTAAAGAGCCAAACCTCTCCTGCCGAAATCCGGACCAGAGAGGAAGATCACCTGACTTCCTGACTATTCCCAACTCTAGGAACTCCTCCCCTGCTCCCTAATTGGCTAACACTGATCTCATCATCACCCCTAGCAAAACACAACCTAAAGTGCAGGCAGTTCAGACTCCTTCGGGGGTTTATGTCACCTCAAGCTTAATCAGCCTTCGGTTTTCTTATGAATAAAAAAAAGATTAGGCCTAAGATTATAACTTTGACAGTCTGCTCCACCTGCATAATAATACCAGGACACCACAGGCTGCTCCCTTGCATAATACCAGGACACCACAGGCTGCTCCCCCTGTATATTAACAGGAGGACACCACAGGCTGCTCCCCTGTATAAAAAAGAACAGGACACCACAGGCTGCTACCCCTGTATAATAACAGGAGGACACCACAGGCTGTTCCCCCTGCATAACAACAGGAGGACACCACAGGCTGCTCCCCCTGCATAGTAACAGGAGAACACCACAGGCTGCGAATCGCAGAAATATTATATATTTGTAGATAATGAATGTCAGTAAGTGTCAGAGCTGCCAGTGTCTAATTATAATTATCAGTATGTAATGCTGTGCAGTTTGTAGATACTGTAAGGCCCCGTACACACCAGAACGATCCTGATTGTTAGTAGATTGTTAGCAGATTGTGTGATGGTCGCACGATCTGTTGGAGCACACGATCTGCTAACAATCTGCTAACGATCTGCATCCAATCTGATCCCAATCCGATCTGAGTCTGTATCCAGTTGAATGGATCTTTTACAGATCCGATCTGCAGCAGGTAGGATCTGTAAAACGACCAAACAACAGCGGGGACGCGCATGGGATTGGAATTGGATCGGAATTGGATGTAAACATGCCCAAACTACATACAATCTGCATCCAATCGGTCGGAATTGGATCCAGATTGATGGAATTGAGCCCTAATCGTTCTGGTGTGTACCCCCCCTTAGTGTTGTGAATGAGTTGGTTGGTGTGTAAGAATGAAATAGAAGCAGAATATCCCAGTGCAATTCCTTTACTTAGATGCAAGTGTAAAGACAGAAAAACGTGGAAAAAAATTGAGATGGGTTAATGGGAGGGGAAAAGTTGCAGGGCAATGGTAGATAAAATATATTGTTCTACCATTGCCCTGCAACTCATTCACAACACTAACAGTATCTACAAACTGTACAGCACAACATTACATACTGATAATTAGAATTACACACTGGCAGCGCTGACGCCCAACATTTTACTTGTAATCAACTACAAGAGTTTTGGCATACCGCCCAACTGACCACTCCATGGGGGAGCACAGTGTACCATCTGTTCTGGGTTTTGTCCGGGTGCTGCTGTGGCTCCGAATCCCACCTCTTTGTCCGCCACCACAGTCCTCCACCAGCCGGCTCTTCCAGAATCCCCACACATCAGACGCGTGGGCGGGTGGGCAGCGTTGGCGTCATGACGTCACCTGCACTGAGGCCATGTCCTCAGAGCAGGGGACCGGCGGCCATGTTCCTGTAGCCACGGCCATGATCTGAAAGCCGTGGCTAGGAGGAGGAATGGCTGGCAGCCCGCACTCATCAGTAACTGGCACCCTGCCCCCGGCCCAGCCCGCCACTGCTGGTCATCCAGGACATTAAGAAATACCATAAACAAGTGATAAACCATCTTAATGACTCTGACACTTATAATCTCCTTAGTGGTGACCCTACAACCTCCTGTAGAAGAAAATTACATGATGTATTGCTTAATGCTGTCGACATGAAAGAAATATCAGAGAAATTGATGGATGCTCTCCTTCCTTGTAATCCGATTGTACCTATCCTCTACTGTATCCCAAAGATACATAAGTCTCCCATGTTAAATGCACCCCATTTTTTCATACCCCTACTATCCAACTACGCATGGAGTTGATTTTATATAGTGTGGCGAGCGCAGCGAGCCACCATGCCCGAAGCGTGGTGAGCTCAGCGAGCCCCGCGAGGGGACGCGGTCTCATAAGAAAAACGGGAGTCCAGATATTACATAAGTACCGGTAGATCCTCTGGGGAGACCAATCGTGTCTGCCCATTGATCACTGTTTCAGCCGACTTCGGTTTACATTGATAGTCCAGTACAACCATGTCTACGAGAGCACCCAATACTTCTGTTGGATACAACCTCGTTATTTAAAAAATGAGTGTGCTACCAAAACTGGACACCGACATTTGGTTGTTTTCTATTAATGTTAGTAATCTATGTACAGTGATACCACATGAATTTGGGTTGTCATGTATGAAAAGGTTTTTGATTGACAGTGGTCCCAATGTAAATTAAATCTGATTTGTTGGAATTGATACTGACAATTTTTTTTCTCTATAACAATGATTTCTATTTACAGAAGATCAATTGCCCAATGGGGGTGGTGGTCACCCCCTCCTATGCAAATATTTTTATGTTCAATGTTGAGCAAGATATCTATTTTTTAGATGGTGGATTATTTTTTTTGCCCAGTATATTGAGGATCTGTTGACCGGAACAACCTATTACATGCTTCGAGCTGACACCCATGAGCTATGATTCATGGCCTGCCTTACTCGTAACTGCTGCGGGTTGAGAGGATCAATTCAGATCCGGTGTCTGCAGACCTACAGATGGCAAATCTGATTAACAATTTTGTGGAATGAGGTTACTCACAAGAACAATTAGTACAAACTAAATACATAGTTAATATTCTGGACAGAGAATTGTTGATGTCTCCTAAAGGTATTAAATCCCACGATAGCTCTTTAATCCCATTTGTACCGACCTTTAAATAAGCTAGTTCGAATGTGGCCAGTATATCAAAGAAACTGTGGCCAATGATCCAGTCGGATACAGAGTTAAAACATAGACAACTATGGAACTCTTTAGTAAAAACATATACTCAATTTGGGGTACCTGTTAATAAAGATAAGAAGCTGGAGTGCATACGGTGCACTTCTGTCACATGTCGATATTTAATACCGGGTCCTATGTTTTATCATCTCCTTACCAGTAAAGCTCTGCCTATGAGACACACATTGTCTTGTAACACCAAATACACAGTAAACCAAATAATTAGCCCATGCAGTCTCATCTTTATTAAAAATACAGAACGAGCGTTTAAAGAACGTATGGCTCTATCCACAGGAAAAAACGATTAAGCTGTCACTCGCCACTTTTTAGAGGCAGGCCACAGTGTTCCATTTATAAGATGCAAGATGATATATCAAGTACCCTTGTCTATAAGATGAGGGGACCGTAGTCTATGACTGCTCCAATTTTAGACACGTTGGATACTACGGCTGGATACAATTACCCCATAGGGATTAAATAATAACATGTACTCCTATGATAAATATGTGATGACAATGTGGATAACTCTTGATTTTTACTATTCATAGTGAGAGCATTCTGTTGTACTATGATAATTTGTGGTGCATTTGTATAGCTACAATTAGTTTTTTTTCCATATATTGATACTTTGTAATTGTGTGCTTTACTTATAATGCTTTGTAACATTATTAGTATTTTCTGTTTCTTTATTCTTATTAGGTTTTATTTCATGTATGTTATATATATGTTACCATGGTGATTTAGTGTTAGCATGGTGTAAAATCCTATGTCTCTTGAATGACGTCATATGGTAACAATCCAGAATGGAGGCTCCCAAAAATCGGGTAGTCCTCCCAGCCCCCTGGGAAGATGGGCATGTTTCCTCCTCTCCATGGAGGCCACCAGGAGGGGGCAGCAAAATTAGGAAGTATGCCTCAAGGAAAAGTATGAAGGTGAGGCCTTAGAACAGGCATGTCCAAACTCTGGCCCTCCAGCTGTTGTGAAACTACACATCCCAGCATGCCTTGCCATAGTTTTAGCATTCCTTAATAGCAAAACTATAGCAAGGCATGATGGGACATACTTTCACAACAGCTGGAGGGCCATAGTTTGGACATGCCTGTCTTAGAAGTTCCATAACTGCCACCTGATCTAAGTACATCAAGGAGCCTCATAGACATCCTTGATTTTTTGATAGGCAGACTTGGTTGCGCCTCCCCCAGATCCCAGTGCCCTAGGCAGTTGCCTAATGGTAGAGCCGGCCCTGATCCTACTGAAGAGTGTCACCCGGGTTTTTGTTGTCATTATGATTTAAAAAGAGTAAAAACACTTGTTTGACAATAAATGGCTTCACCCAACCACTAACCATGAGTGAAAGAAAAGTTTGTGAGTTATCATTCATATTCTCTGACAAATGGCCAGAAAATCATAAATTCTACTAGGGTATGTAAACTTATGAGCACAACGGTATGTGATTGTTTTTACTTTGTATTATAATATATACATTTATTAAAAAGTATATTTTATTTTTATTATAATAATTTTTGGCAGTTGGCTTGTTTTTTATACTGTTCCTAGCACTGTCCAATGCTGTTTTTAGACCGCATAACTGTCTTTGACCTTGTATTTGAAAACATTTCCAAAAACGGGTCTGTCAGGTAAAACCCCTTTCACACCGCATCTCTTAAACGGTATATTACCATCTAAATGCCGGGTTTTTTTTTATATAATCCCGTTTCAGTGTACCTGGCAGATCCGTTTTCTGGAAACATTTTCAAATACAGGATCAAAGCCAGTAGCATTTACAACCCCCCAAACAGAGGCATCATCGCTCCCCCCCCCCCCTAATGAAGCATCATATATCCCCCCCCCCCTAACTGGGGCAGCACAGGGCAGTCCCTGCGGCATGTGTGATATCAGCAGCGGGTCCCTGCGGCGTATGGGAACTGCTAGTTCCCTTCTGCTACAGGGACCCCGCTGCTACCGTAAAAGCACCTTTTCCTGCAGCTCCTGCTCCGGGCATAAGGTAATGGTGTTCTTTGCTCCCGGATTCCCCCCTCAGCCTGCAGAGGATGGGCTTCCCGTGCACTCCACAGAGCTAGACAGTGGGATGCAGGGAGCCTCACATGGTGCCTGCGGCCCGCAGAGCGGTGTGCACGGCGGAGATTGCCCGGCGTGAGGGCGCTGCATGCCATCTCCGTGCTGTGCCATGCTGTGTGCAGAGTGGGTAGGGAGGACGGGGGGGGGGGGGGAGACGATGCCTCGGTGGGGGGAGAGAGGATGCCTTTCTCCCTCGTGCATATCTAATGAGCGGGTAATTAAATATGCACACAGCGGGACTACTGGGTCCTAAATACCGTTTCAGACCCGTTCAGACAGCAAAAAAACGGGTCTGAGATGGGTAGGACCTTGCTTTTTTATCGTTTCCAAATACCGGATTTTTGGAAACGGTAAATTCATTTTGCACCTTTCAGACCGCACATATTACCGCTTTCAAACGGTTAAAAAACAGCAATATACCGGGTAAAAAATGCGGTCTGAAAGGGGCATTAGTTCTTTTCTTGGCCATCTGATTCATGGCACTGACATGCGGTCACACTGCTGTTATAAGACAGACAGGGAGCACTGCTGAACTTTCTTGCAACTAATGCTGGTTTTGGTGGTTCTGGCTCCCTGTTGTGCTTTCCCCCTGCATTACACAAGTCACCTGACTCGACAGTTAAAAGGTCGACATGGGATTTTTCACTGTTTTTTGACCCGAATGTCGACATGGACACATATTCCAGGTATATTTCTACATTCTGCACAGTCTATTTCTACATTCTGCACAGTCTGTTTCTATATACAATTCCAATGCCATGCATTGCGGTTGAATCGGGATCAGCAATTTGTACTATGCGATTTTGACTATAAAGTCAAACTCAATAGCGCAAATTGCACCGTGTGTAAACAGCATAACTTACACTGCTACTAGTGAAACAATACAAAAATAAATGTCCAGTGTTGAAATACTATGGTGTATGTTTTGATTTTGAGTATTCATCCATGATACCAATGTTCCAGTTTCTGTATTATTATAGTGTGGGAAACTTTAATGTACTTAACAATTGGCATTTGTATTATTCCTCCATAGACTGGGCATTTGGACCAAAATTAGAGGATCAAAAAGTTGGAGAGAGAGGCTACAGAGATGGGTGTGAGCGGCAAGCAGGCGAGTTTACTCTGAACATGGATGGAGAAGTTATGCAGTGTGGGGACGTGCCATTTCTGGAACGAGACCTAATCCCTACACGCACAGCACACAGGCCTTCACTGATCACCTTTAAAGAAACCAACCGGGGCAAGATATTCTGACTGTATTCCACAACTAAACACTGAAGGATATAAACAAAAAGCACTTATTTGTAAAATGATGTGGGGTAATCATGTCCATAACAATATATGATGTAAAGTATCAATGAGATGAGTGTGGGGTGAAATAAGGGTGACTTGCTCCCAAGAGCAACTGCCACTACATTTACAACTCTTAACTATATTAAAGATGCACAAGGGGGATGTATCCAGCCTTGGAGAGAGGATATTTAATAAACACATTTTCGTGTTTTACATAATTTTAGCCCTGTTTTGTCATTTTAATATCACCTAAGTAAATGGACTTTAGCCCCCAGCACAGCTGACGCGACAATTAGCTGTTGTTAGTTGCTGTCGGCACTATGGCATGTAACACTGCTGTGTGTGTACTACAGGGGGATGAGATAGAGGGTGACATTCTATTCTATGCGATTTTCGTTATTTTGCGGTAATTAGACCACAAAATGGCGATATCGCATTTTCCCATTAAATCGTTGATTTAATGGGATGCGCATAGGGGCTGAAATCGCATATTTTGTGCGTTAAGGTCTGGTGAATAAAAATGCGAGATTAATTCGCATTTTTATCGCATCCAGATGTTTGCGCACAGAAAAGTATACAAGTCGCTTATTTAATGCTATGCGCATTTGCACATCGCATTTTTTAAGTGACTAATTTTCGCACTAATTTCAGACCTGGGTCTGTTAGGCGAATTAGCCAGAGCCCTGCACAGATCGCAATGTTCCGTGCAGGGTTCTGCTGTAAAAAATAAAACAAATGGTTAAATAAAAAAAAAACGAGCGCGGGGTCCCCCGCCCGAGTCTAACCAGCCCCGGGCTCACTGAGCCGGTGCTGGTGACATAAAATCAGGGTCCCCGACAAATAGGGGTCCCCTTGATTTTATGAAACCAGCACCAGACTCAAGGTCCGGCGCTGGTTCCCAAAATACGGGGGACAAAGTGACTAGGGGTCCCCCGTATTTTAAGAACCAGCACCGGACACAACCAGCCAGCAGGGTAATGCCACAGCCGGGGGGGGGACTTTTTATACAAGTCCCCCCGGCCAAAGCATTAACCTCCTGGCTGGTCAGCATGGGCAGGGGTCCTGGGGAAGTGGGGACCCCCCCAATGAAGGGGTCCCCCCCCTCCAGGACTTACCAGCCCATGCTGATAGTCCGGGGCTGTCCCCGATGCCCCTTGCCGGTGGGCGTCGGGCTGATGCTTTGTGTAAAAAAAAGAATGTTAACTATTGTTTTACACTGGCGAACTATGAGTCCCAGCAAGCCTACCCCACATGCTGGGACTTGGGGAACCACAAGTCCCAGCATGCGGGGCATTAAAGTGCCTGCTGGCACTTGTAGTTCTGCAGTGTAAAAAATAGTGCACAAAATCACACTGACACCCTGTAAAATAAAACTTTAATACACACAAAACACACACACACTGATACTTACCTACCTTGTGCCCGTAGGTCGGTCCCTGGATCCTGGATTCGTCCTCCGGGGCTCCAGGGCAGAAGAGTCCGGTTCCGGGGCCTTGGTCCTGGTTCCGGGGCTGGTCCTGGGGTTCCGGGGCTCCTGGCGTGAAGAATCCGGGTTCCGGGATCCGTGGTAGTCCAGAGGGGTACCTAAGGAGGGAAATCCAACTCACCTGCTCCCCGGCGGCGACCTCCGGTGACAGCGCTGCTCCCGACTGGTACCCGGCTTAAAGGAGTTTGTCCGGCGCTGAGATGTTTCCTCCTCGCCGTCTCTGAACAGAATGATTTCTCGGCCAATCAGGAGCAAAGAAAGTCAGCTCCTGATTGGCCAGAAATCAATCTGAATATAGACGCCGAGGAAGTAACATCTCTGCTCTGGAAGCGCTGAGATGTTACTTCCTCGGCGTCTATATTCAGAATGATTTCTGGCCAATCAGGAGCCGACTTTCTTTGCTCCTGATTGGCCGAGAAATCATTCTGTTCAGAGGCGGCGAGGAGGAAACATCTCAGCGCCGGACAAACTCCTTTAAGCCGGGTACCAGTCAGGAGCAGCGCTGTCACCGGAGGTCGCCGCCGGGGAGCAGGTGAGTTGGATTTCCCTCCTTAGGTACCCCTCTGGACTACCACGGATCCCGGAACCCGGATTCTTCACGCCAGGAGCCCCGGAACCCCAGGACCAGCCCCGGAACCAGGACCAAGGCCCCGTAACCGGACTCTTCTGCCCTGGAGCCCCGGAGGACGAATCCAGGATCCAGGGACCGACCTACGGGCACAAGGTAGGTAAGTATCAGTGTGTGTGTGTTTTGTGTGTATTAAAGTTTTATTTTACAGGGTGTCAGTGTGATTTTGTGCACTATTTTTTACACTGCAGAACTACAAGTGCCAGCAGGCACTTTAATGCCCGCATGCTGGGACTTGTGGTTCCCCAAGTCCCAGCATGTGGGGTAGGCTTGCTGGGACTCATAGTTCGCCAGTGTAAAACAATAGTTAACATTCTTTTTTTTACACAAAGCATCAGCCCGATGCCCACCGGCAAGGGGCATCGGGGACAGCCCCGGACTATCAGCATGGGCTGGTAAGTCCTGGAGGGGGGGGACCCCTTCATTGGGGGGGTCCCCACTTCCCCAGGACCCCTGCCCATGCTGACCAGCCAGGAGGTTAATGCTTTGGCCGGGGGGACTTGTATAAAAAGTCCCCCCCCGGCTGTGGCATTACCCTGCTGGCTGGTTGTGTCCGGTGCTGGTTCTTAAAATACGGGGGACCCCTAGTCACTTTGTCCCCCGTATTTTGGGAACCAGCGCCGGACCTTGAGTCTGGTGCTGGTTTCATAAAATCAAGGGGACCCCTATTTGTCGGGGACCCTGATTTTATGTCACCAGCACCGGCTCAGTGAGCCCGGGGCTGGTTAGACTCGGGCGGGGGTCCCCGCGCTCGGTTCTTTTTTTTACAACCTTGCGCTGTCCTGCAAATGTGCGATTTTTAAACATGAAAATCGCACATTTTCAGGACTAAAAACAGCGCACCACATCGCCGCAAATCGCCCCTATTCGCACTTTTCAGCCTCCAATGCGCATCACATTAAATATGCGCATTTAGGCTGAAAAATGCGATTTCAAAATAGGCGATTTGCGGCGATATGGTGCGCAAATAAAACATGCGCATTTAGCGCATAGCATAGAATGTCACCCAGAATGTCAACTCACAGCTGCTGTATACTACTGTGTACTGTGTGAGGAGGGCATTGTGGGTGCTGTGGGGGAATAGTACTGATGGCTGTGGGTGTGTGAAAACATAAATATCAAATTTTCCAGCTTTTATGAGATAATTATGTTTATTAAATATCCCCTATAGAGAGCTTGCCACAACAATTAATCAGCTTCTGTCATTAATCCAGGACAGTCTGTGAAATGCCAGAAGCTGCTTGATTTGTATGTGCAACTTTTCCAATTTATCTCTCGATATATCTACTCTGCAATCTTTTGTTATTACTGTCTGAGTGATTTAATTTGAATAGTATTGCACCTGGCAATTTTTGCCATTTAGATATATTGTAAAATAAAATGACAGTTTGTGCATTCTGAACATTGTATTGTTATGGTTTTATTGTTCTATTTAGCCCTGGCATAAATCCTCATTTTAAGGAGTTCATTATATATTGTACATGTTGCCACATGATTTAAAATGTTTTTTTTTTTGTTTTTGTTCTTTTTTTACTTTTTTGGATCTCCTTTTGTTTTGTATGTCAAACATGAACTATGAAAACAGAAGCAGAAAGAATTGTTTCTTGTCTAGTTAACAACAGGGTGCAGTCATTCAATATAATGCGTTTCAGGATAAGAGTAGATTACTGTTTAAGTGCAGTCAAAGTCCAAAAGATTGATATTTAACTCATTTGCATCCACAGTGAACTATAAACCCTCAGATAAACACTGTAAATTGTGGGAATGTTACATTATTTACACACTACAGATGAACATGCCTCTGTGTCAAGGGCAAATCTATCCTGAAGCTAACGTTGCAGATTTGTACCTGAATTCATTTTAGTAAAAATCATGATAGCTTCTGAATGGACATTTGCACCATCTTATAAATTGTATGTTTGCTTAAGGATGCACTTAAGTCTGTGTAATACACAACAATGTGAAACTATTTGTTGTAGGGGAAGTTGGAAGTTATATAGTGATAATTGTGTACACAAAAATCATTGTTATTATCTATAAAAGCTAAAAATAAATAAAACTAATACCCCCCCCCCCCCCCCTGACTATATCAGTCACTGTCTTTCTTATGCTGCTGTAATAGCTATGTTATACTGTTTAAGTCTGGGAGGGAATGGGTTACCTTGTTACTGAAACACCAGGATGGAATGGATTTTACCCCCTGTGCCACCATAAAAATGCAGATAACCGAGTGATTAATGAAGCACAAAAGTGGAGACAACACTGGGAGTATATTCTGTGTAAGATTCAGCATCACAGCACACACACACACTCTTTGGGACTTGCTTTCACCATTAAAGGATCACATTGTTGTCCATCATGATGACTGTCCATACCATCCTAGGACTGCTGCTTGTTATTTCTACAAATGCACAGCAAGGTAAGACAGGTGAGTGCTATGTGTAATGTTACCTTAACTTACTTTACTTACCCATATGGGTGTTGTCTACTATGGGGCAGACGCAGTGTTGAAGGCAAGTTATATACAACTGCACTTGTATTACATGCAAAGAAATAAATGTGGATTGCCACCCAAATAACAAGTCCTACTTGTCTACTTGACCCTCTCCATGAGGGAGAAAAAGCTCTGTTCCTGGACTTCCCTGGTAATGTATGATTGCCATCACCTGTGGTGAGCTAGGTAGTTGATAAGAAAGGCGTTTCCCCACAGGTGATGGTAATCATACATTACAAGGGAAGTCCAGGAACAGAGCATTTTCTCCCTCATGGAGAGGATCAGGTAGGCAAGTATGTAACAAGTTCTATGCCTTTATGCCACTGCACTACCTCTATCCATACACCTTAGTTTCATGAGCCATCGTGTGACTAAGGGTATTATTCAGACCTGATCGCACAGGCTGGGCTTAAATCAAACAACTGTGCATGTGTACAGCCCATACTACTTTTTTTAATTGCTGGCCTTACGCTAGTTCAGGGGTTCCCAAGCTGTGCGCCTAGGCTCCCTGGGGTGCCTCGGAGAACTTGCAGGGGTTTGGTGGTCCAGAACCGATTCAAATATTTGTAGTCAAAATCAATGCTAGTGGCTTCCAGATTTAAAATATATGGATAAACAGAAGTGAAGTTACATATAACTGGACCTAAGGATGACATATAAGCACAACATATTTAGTTTAATATTGTTTTCTGAAATTCTCAGTAGCAAACTTTGCACCTAGGGGTGCCATGACAAATATTCTGATAATCTAGGGTGCCATGATGCAAAAAAATTTGAGAACCACTGTTCTAGTTGATTGACAGGAAGCCAGCATTTTTAGGGTGGTAACCGGACATTTTATTGGACATTGAGGGAAAATGCAGGTGTGCCCAGGCGTCTTAGGGAAAGTCATGTGATATCAGCTGTGTGCGGCAAAAGATGTTTTATGTGCAACTTTGGAACGAAATTTAAATTTTTGTGCGTCACTTATATAAAACTGGAAAATGACGTTCAGCATTTGTGTTAACTTTACTTCAAAATGATATTAAACATTTAAACATTCAAAACACAGCACACAATGTAGTTAATGGGTGAAACACACATTAATTGAGTCCACAACTGCAAAAAAAGGACCACTGCTGCTTTGTGCGCTCTGTGGTAATGTCTGTGTGCTTACTCGTCGAGTTGTGTGCGCGCGCACGCACGCACAGCTTAGAGGGGACACTGCCCATTAGCCTGTTTTTATCACAGCATCAAGAAAGTCCTGGGCTACATAAAGACTGCACAGCCCACATTGGAAAAATCATTTGATGGTGAATGATTGCAAATGAATTACCAACTAAAAATAACTTGAATGAGGAGGCGTTCGCAAAATACAAAGAATCAAACAAAACTTGTAAAGGGGTAATCAAAGCAGCTAAAATATTATATGAAGAGTGCATAGCCACTGAAAGCAAAACCAACCCAAAGAAGTTTTTTAAATACATAAATAGTAAACGTTTAATTAAGGAAAACATAGGCCCACTAACTGATACTAGTGGAAAAAGTGTTACTGAGGACAAGGGAAAAGCAAAACTGTTAAATGAGTTCTTCTCATCAGTATTTACTAAGGGAGAGCAGACTGTGGAACGAACATTTACCACAAACGGGACAAATAAGCCAGATCTCATTGTGGATTTCACGCCGAAGGAAATAACACTGAGGCTAAGCAAACTCAAAACAAATAAATCACCAGGGCCAGATGGGATTCATCCGAGGGTATTAATGGAATTAAGGGATGAACTAGCTACCCCCCTACAATATATCTTTAGCAAGTCACTATCGTCAGGTATAGTACCAAAAGATCGGAGAATAGCAGAGGTAGTGCCAATATTCAAAAAAGGAAAAAAGGAAGATCCCGCTAATTACAGACCCGTTAGTTTAACATCAATTGTGGGTAAACTATTTGAAGGATTTTTAAGAGATGTATCCAGGAATATTTAGACCATCACCGTCTACTCAGTACTAACCAACATGGGTTCGTGAAAAATCGTTTATGCCAAACTAATCTACTAGGGTTCTATGAAGAGGTTAGCAAAAACCTTGATAATGGAAATGCTGTAGATGTGATTTTCCTAGATTTCGCTAAAGCATTTGATACTGTCCCACACAAGAGATTGATTAATAAAATGGAGAACCTAGGATTGGGTGAAAATATCTGCAGATGGGTAGGGAATTGGCTATGTAATAGAGAACAAAGAGTGGTTGTGAATGGTGCCGTATCAGATATGATACCGGTACTAAGTGGAGTGCCCCAGGGTTCGGTTTTGGGGCCCATTTTGTTTAACATTTTTATTAACGATATTGGGATAGGGTTACTCAGCAATGTATCCATCTTTGCGGACGATACAAAACTTAGCAAAGTCATCAAATCATCAGAAGACATCACCATGCTTCAAAATGATCTTGCAATTCTAGATGAGTGGGCAAAAACATGGAAGATGAGGTTCAATGTAGATAAATGTAAGGTTATGCACCTTGGGAGACACAACCAGTGTGCAAGTTACAACCTTAGCGGAGAGGAACTTGGTAATTCCATACTTGAAAAGGACCTAGGAGTCCAAATAGACAGCAAACTGGGATGTAGTGCCCATTGTAATGTAGCTACAAAAAAGGCCAACAAAATTCTGGCATGTATTAAGAGGGGAATGGAAACTAGGGACTCAAGGGTAATTATGCCAATGTATAAAGCATTGGTGAGACCTCACCTCGAGTGCAGTTCTGGGCCCCACACTATAAAAAGGACATCATAGAATTAGAAAAAGTCCAAAGGCGAGCAACAAAGCTTATTAGGGGAATGGAGAATTTAAGCTATGGGGAGAGATTAAGCAATTTGGGACTATTTACATTGGAAAAGAGACGTTTAAGGGGGGACATGCTCAACATGTACAAGTATATCAAGGGCCAATATAAGGAACTGTCACACACCCTATTTTCTACTAGAAAGGAATCTAGGACGTGAGGGCATGAGTATAGATTAGATGAAAAAATATTTAATTCAGCTAGTAGAAAGAATTTCTTTACGGTCAGAACAGTCAAACTCTGGAACTCTCTTCCCAGAGAGGTGGTAACGGCTGGCTCATTAAATGCGTTCAAGGCGAAGTTGGACAAACATTTACTGGAGAAAAACATTCATGGGTACAAATAAGAAATATAATTTGTCTGTAAAATACCAGAACCTACCAAATCAGCAATGGATATCTATACCAGGTTGAACTAGATGGACGCAAGTCTTTTTTCAGCCTTACCTACTATGTAACTATGTAACTAATCGCAGGTCTGCAAAATATTTGCAGACTTATCGCAGCCTTGCACAGGGCAGGATTTCACTCTGGCTTGGTGGATTAACACGTGATTGCAGGGCTCTGTAGATGAATACAAGCTGGAGTATGCAAAAATGTGCATGGTCTATCCCCCAGACAGGGCCGGTGCAAGGCACCGGAGCGCCCCAGGCAAGAGGGGGGGTACCTGCGGCGCTGTGTGATCTGGCGGCAGGGTCCCTGCAGTGATGCGCGCTATCCGGCAGCCAGGCGGCAGCTCGGGAAGCGCTGATGGGTTTGAAAACTCACCGCACGCTGATTGGCTGAATCTCAGCCAATCAGCATGCGGAATGTTTTCAAACCCAGCAGCGCTTCCCGTGCCGCTGCCTGGCTGCCGGATAGCGCACATCACTGCAGGGACCCCGCCGCCAGATCACACAGTACCACAGGTACCCGGCATGGACACCCCTGCAGCCTCCATGCGAGAGGCGAGGGGCGAAGTGCCGCCCTCCAGTGGCTTTCGCCCTAGGCAAATGCCTAATTTGCCTAGTGGTGGCGCCGGCCCTGCCCCCAGACTGTGAGGACACTGAAAACTGTTAACTGAAGAAGGAATGAGAAGGTGCAAAAAAGCTACATTAATTGTCAGTTTCCAGATATGAAGATGCAATCTTTAGATGGAAAAATCTGCCGATCACTGAAATAAATCTGTAATGTGTGGGCAAAGTCAGATAGATTGTAAAATCCATTTATCTGGCCAAAAAATCCCTGGAGCTGGAAATCCATAAATTGTGATTGCTGATTAGATCATGGCTGCCTACCTGAAGGGCCCCATACATCAGAAATTAAGTGTGACAATTTTCAGATATGGAGATGATTGCCACAATTAATTTTAGATGTGTGGGCTCCCCCTTTTGGCAATCCCAAACAAAATCGCCAATCGATTGCTTAATCAGATTTTTAAACATGCTTAATAATCTTGTTTTGTCTGCGGATCTTTTTTAGATGTATGGGCATTCCCAATTCGTCTTCTTCATCTATTTACATTATGAACAGCTGAAATGACAATCGATTGGGCATTTTCCAGATATGAAGATGCAATCTTTAGATGGAAAAATCTGCCGATCACTGAAATAAATCTGTAATGTGTGGGCAAAGTCAGATAGATTGTAAAATCCATTTATCTGGCCAAAAAATCCCTGTATCTGGAAATCCATAAATTGTGATTGCTGATGTATGGGGCCCATGACCCTCTCCTTCAGGGAGAAAATGCTCTGTTCCTGGACTTCCCTGGTAATGTAGGATTGCCATCACCTGTGGGGAGCTAGGTAACTGATAAGAAAGGTGTCTCACCACAGGTGATGGCAATCGTACATTACCAGGGAAGTCCAGGAATGGAGCATTTTCTCCCTGAAGGAGAGGGTTAGGTAGGCAACCACGTGTTATGGGCCCCATACATCAGCAATCACAATTTATGGATTTCCAGATACAGGGATTTTTTGGCCAGATAAATGGATCCTTCCCGCTCGCCACACTGCAGCCATGGCCAACGGCTCTCTTTCCCTGCAACGGTACAGCGGGTGGTGTAGGAGTGGCAGTCCACACCAGACGCTGACCGTGTGGGAAGGGATGTGACAGGTCATGGCATTCCTATACCCGCTGGTTATATTATTTATGCGGGACATATATTTGCTGCATATATCCACAAATGGGAAAAGCAAAACTAGGGGGACTACTCACAATCTCTAGTTTTTTGCTACATCACTTATACGTTGAAAGGCGATCTTCCTACAAGAGTTATCAGTGTTTTATACTATTAATAAAGTGATACAACAATAACATACACTTTTTTGAAAAGTGATGCTCTTGATAAAGAAATATAATTTATCACAATAGGGGAAACTTACACAGCGGGGCCACACTGTGGCCCTTATTCAGATCTGATCACAGTACAAATTTGCTCTCAAAATGGGCAAAACCATGTGCACTGCAGGTGGGGGCAGGGGAGGGCTGGGCCGGGGGGCAGGGTGCCAGGTGCCCGCCGGGCCGCTTTATAAATCAGTACTGAGGGCCGCCTGGTGTATTGGCCACGTCCTCTGGTGATTAGCACTGTCCGGGCTTTAAGAAAATGGCCGCCGACCTCCTGCACTGGGGACATGTTTAGAGAGTGCAGGAGGCCGCTAGGGGGCAGAGCTGTGAGCGGGACGAGAGGCCAGAGCACCAGCAACAAGCAGCCTGCCTGTGCCGAACATCACATGGCACCCTTCTTCCGGTGGCTGGCCTGTGCATCCAGCCGTCCACCTTCCCCTGCTAGTGCTGCAGCAGGTACTGAGGAGAAGCCTGTGGTGTCCGGCCGGCGGCAGTGAAGATCTCAGCCTCACTGCCTCAGGAAACATCATCTGTACAGGGGGAGTAGCCTGTGATGTTGTGTTATTATGCAGGGGGAGCAGTCTGTGGCGTCATTATTTTGCAGGGGAGCCGTCTGTGGTGTCATTATTATGCCGGGGGAGCAGTCTGTGGTGTCATTATTATGCAGGGGAGCAGTCTGTGGTGTCATTATTATGCAGGGGGAGCAGCCTGTGGTGTCATTATTTTGCAGGGGGAGCAGCCTGTGGTGTCATTATTATGCAGGGGGAGCAGCATGTGGTGTCATGTTATTATGCAGGGAGAGCAGCATGTGGTGTCATGTTATTATGCAGGGAGAGCAGCATGTGGTGTTGTGTTATTATGCAGGAGCAGCAGCCTGTGGTGTCCTGTAATTATGCAGTGGGAGCAGCCTGTGGTGTTGTGTTATTATGCAGGGGGAGCAGCCTGTGGTGTCATTATTATGCAGGGGGAGCAGTTTGTGGTTCATTATTATGCAGGGGGAGCAGTCTGTGGTGTCATTATTATGCAGGGGGAGCAGCCTGTGGTGTCAGGTTATGCAGGGGGAGCAGCCTGTGGTGTTGCATTATTATGCAGGGTGAGCAGCCTGTGGTGTTGTGTTATTATGCAGGGGGAGCAGCCTGTGGTGTTGTGTTATTATGCAGGGGGGGCAGCCTGTGGTGTCATGTTATTATGCAGGGGGAGCAGCCTGTGGTGTCCAGTTATTATGCAGTGGGAGCAGCCTGTGGTGTCCAGTTATTATGCAGGGGGAGCAGCCTGTGGTGTCGTTATTATGCAGGGGGAGCAGCCTGTGGTGTCATTATTATGCAGGAGGAGCAGCCTGTGGTGTCCAGTTATTATGCAGTGGGAGCAGCCTGTGGTGTCCAGTTATTATGCAGGGGGAGCAGCTTGTGGTGTCCTCCGGTTATTATACAGGGGGAGCAGCCTGTGGTGTCCTATTCTTTTTATGCAGGGGGAGCAGCGGGCCTGGTGCCTTTCTACGCTCGGCACACTATTTTATTCTTCCTCTGTGGGTGACGTGGACACCCACGGAGGGAGAAAGTGTCGGGAGTTGTTGTTGTTGTACAGGGAGAGCAGGGGGTTTTCTCAGCCAAACGCTGTTACTCATGGGCCAGTGCTCTGGACTTGCCCCCCAGGCCTAAAGTTGCCAGCCAGCCCCTGGGTGGGGGAGATGTAACATGTATAGAGAGAGGTAGATTTGTGTGAGTTATTTTCTTTCTGTGCAGGGTATATACTGGCTGCATTATTTTTACATTGCAATTTAGATTTCAGTTTGAACCCACCCCAACCAAATTTTTACTCTCTCTGCACATGTTACATCTGCCCCACCTGCAGTGCACATGGTTTTGCCCATTTTGAGAACAAATTTGTATTGCTATCAGATCTGAATAAGGGCCTGTGTGAGAATATTTTATCCTTTTTAAAAACTCACATGTCTGTGTCTTATATGTTCGTAATTTTGTGTCAATTATTATTTTAAAATGAACCTAATAAAAGTTACATTTTACTAAATCTTGTCCTCAGTGCACCACACAGAGACATACTTTTCTTTTCCTTGTATCTGTACAGACATACCAACTAGGGCCTGATTCTGAATTGGGACAGTTGCTTCAATATGTATGGTACTTTGGGCCAAGTCAATATGTCCAAAATCCTTCGTAACAGGCACACCATCTAATGATTTTTACACTGAGCACCAGTCATCACAGCTGCTATGTAGCACAGGAATTATGTGGCGGCTGCAATGAATACAGGCACATCCGGCCTGCTGCTGACATCACACTCCCTCCCCTGTCAAACGGTTCTGGTTATAAAAATACAGTGGACAAAAAGACTAGGGGTCCCCCCGTATTTTTAAAACCAGCAGTGGGCTCCAACAGCCATCAGGGTATACACATGCAGATCCTCCCCAAAACTGAGGATTCTCCTCAGCCTATCAGGGCAGAACTCCAGGAGAGCTCCGCACCTGATAGGCTGATGCGCTCATCCATAGACTTTCATGTTATGAAATTAACATGGAAGCCTATGGGCGGTTCTCTATGATATGAGCTTTACATGGATCCATTGGTGGGAACTGACAAATGAGCCTGACCGCAAAGTCAATTGGAGTCACCTTTGTGGTTGACCCCAAATGACTTTGCGGTCAGGCTCATTTGCTGGAACCAGGACCAGCTCAAAGAGCCCACGGGAGGGGGGGACCCCAACCCCACACCATTTTTTTATTATTATTTTTCCTTATTTTTGACACAGAAGAACATCACACGGATCTCACTGATCCGTGCAATGCTTCAGATTTATCCGTATTTGGCTGCAGAGGCAAAATACATTTGATTTCACCATCTGGAAATGAGAATCCTAAGAACTCGGCACCTTTGTAAACGTACAGGTCTCAGGTCCCCAATAAACATCCGATTGCGGCCCATCCTGTTCATACAAGGGTGTAAATCAGCCTTGATCAGCCTTAGTAAATTTCCCCATATATATGTCTTGAGGAACTGCAACTGAGAAAGAAAGTGAACCTAAATGGTTCTTAAATGGGTTTCTAAAACTATATTATCCTGAAAATTAATTTTGCTAAATTTTAACAAACTTTTTTGAATTACAGTACCTCAGAGGGTACTGCTTTCCTAGCACGGCGCCCATCGCATTAATCGTGTACATTTTTATATGGCATACAATCTGTGCGATGCGTGTGATTTCGGTTTTTAAATCGCATGTATCGTATGAAAAACAGTAGTATAGTAAGCTACGATGCGTGCGATGCGATGACTGCGATGTATGCATTTAAATCGCATTGATCGCACTCATGGTTTACTTTATTCATGTGCGATGTACGATGTACGCGATGCGTGCGATGATTGTATGTTGAGTCAATTGTATGGATTGTATGTAGTTTTATATGTACAATGAATGCGATGGGTGCGATGCAAAATACTAAAGTGCATATACTATGGTGTATGTATGCCCCCTATACGATTAAAAATTGTATAATCACCCTAAAGGGTGCTTTTAAGCACCCAAATGGGTGCTTACGATGTTAAATGCAGCCCCACACCAACCCCCCACTATAAACGTGAACCCGAAGCGTGGCGAGCGCAGTGAGCCCCCAAGGGGCGGCGGTACGTGTCCTACGACCTTTTCATACCCCCACTATCCACGTCGGCGTGGAGTTGAGAATAGAAAGAGCGCAGCGAGCCACCTTCATAGGTATCCGCATCCCCTCGCGGGCTTCACAGGTATCCGCGTCCCCTCGCCATGCTTCGGGCTCGGTGGCTCACTGCGCTCGCCACACTTTCTATTCTCAACTCCACGCCGACGTGGATAGTGGGGGTATGAAAAGGTTGTAGGACACGTACCGCCGGCCCTCAGCACGCTTCGGGTTCACGCCAATCCCCCGGGTGCTTTTAAGCACCCAAATGGGTGCTTACGATGTTAAATGCAGCCCCACGCCAACCCCCCCACTATAAACGTGAACCCGAAGTGTGGCGAGCGCAGAGAGCCCGCGAGGGGCGGCGGTACGCGTCCTACGACCTTTTCATACCCCCACTATCCACGTTGGCGTGGAGTTGAGAATAGAAAGTGTGGCGAGCGCAGCGAGCCACCGAGCCCGAAGCGTGGCGAGCGCACGTGGATACCTTCACAGGTATCTGCTTCCCCTCGCGGGATTCACAGGTATCCGCGTCCGCTCGCCACGCTTCGGGCTCCGTGGCTCGCTGCACTCGCCACACTTTCTATTCTCAACTCCACGCCGACGTGGATAGTGGGGGTATGAAAAGGTCGTAGGATGCGTACCGCCGCCCCTCGCGGGCTCGCTGCTCTCGCCACGCTTCGGGTTCACATTTATAGTGGGGGGTTGGCGTGGGGCTGCATTTAACATCGTAAGCACCCATTATGAAATCGCGTAAATCGCGTCCATCACATACATTGTATGTATGTTTAAGAGTATACAATGCATGCGATTTACAATGCCCAAGATAAAAAAATACTTTCATCGCATCAATCGCAATCATCGCATGCATCTTATGACATTAAAACAGTACGACCGATGCGATGCATGTGATAAAAATGGGTAAGATGAAAAAATCACTGCAGTCGCATTAATCGCAAGCATCGCATGCATCTTATGGTGCAGAAACACATAAGATGCATGCGATGCTTGCGATTAATGCGATGCTAATCGTGGGTGCCGTGCTAGGAAAGCAGTACCCCTCAGAGTATCAGATTTTTTTTTCACGGCACCCCTAGGCAAAATATTTCTCATTAAGCATATTAAATTAAGTAAATTGTGTGTGTATTGTGTATTTATATGTAATCCTGTTGGTCATTTATGTGGTAATGGACATGATTCAATTCGGTTTGTCCACAATTTTCCTATTATAATAAGAATTGTTCAACAATCCAGGGCACCACTGCTGTTAATGTATTTTAGATCTACAATGGGCGGTATTCAATGAGCCTGATTCGCCATGTTTTTATGGCGAATTTGTGCTGTTTGGCGAATTTTTGACTAAAACGGTGAATCAACCTATTCAATGACCACATGGCGAATACATTTGAAGGTTTTTTTCGCCATGATTCACCGAGTAGCAATCGCTATCTTTTTATGGAGAAGTGGAATGTGAACTTTTAAAATAAAGTGTTTTGTTTTTTACATTTGGTGTAAAAAAATCAGGAATTTTATTCACATGAATATATATTTAATTTAAAAAAAATATATATATATATATATTTTTTTTTTACACAGCAGCCAGCCAGCCCTTGTCTCCGGCTCTGTCCCCTCCTCTGGAGCTGAGCGGGGAGGAGGCCGCAGGCAGCGACATGACCAATGGCTCCAGCAGGCAATTGCGGTGAGGAGAAAGCAGGCAGAGAGGAGTCAGCGGGCGGCAGTTTAACTGGTGCCCGGCAACATGAGCAATTAGCAGACCTGTAGAGGTGCCTCAGTGACAGCCATGGACGTGCTTTCTGCCTATATGAAAGCACGCCCCTGTCACTGAGGCAGATGTGATTGTCCAATCACATCTGCCTCAGTGACAGGGGCGTACTTTCATATAGGCAGAAAGCACATCCCTGTCACTGAGGCACCTCTACAGGTGCCGTTTCTACAGCTTTTTTTAATGGGTTTTTACAGTACGGCGCTCGGTCCTGCCCGCTGCCGCACCCTGTTTTGGATCCTTAACATTGTCAGCAGGAGGCACTACTCATGGTCAGTGTTTCCTCTAAGCTGTGCGCACGTGCGCGCGCACACAACTCGGCGAGCGTGCGCACAGACATTACAACAGAGCACACAAAGTAGCAGTGGTCCCTTTTTGCAGTTGTGGACTCAATTAATGTGTGTTTCACCCATTAACTACATTGTGTGCTGTGTTTTGAATGTTTAAATGTTTAATATCATTTTGAAGTAAAGTTAACACAAATGCTGGACGTCATTTTTCAGTGATATATAAGTGACGCACAAAAATTTAAATTTCCTTCCAAAGTTGCACAGCCAATATCTTTTGCCGCACCAAGCTTTCGTAAAATTAGAGGGAACATTGCGAGGCCTCCTAAGCCAGTAAAAAGAAAAGGGGGAGGTAAAAATGTTAATAATAATAAAAAGCATACACTTATGACACATAAGGCACTGCCTGCCCTGACTCCACGTCCCTGCCATATAGAGAATGATAGAAAAAATCTATGGTTTATATCTGCAGAACTGCACTTGTCTATTTCAAAACCTATAATAAATTTATCCCTAATTATTATACCCAAAAGTGCTACACCTTTAAACTCTAACTGTAATTTACTAGAAGAATAAAGAATGGGGTCATCACAAAACAAGAATATACTTGGAGATTGGTAAACTAAAAACATTAACTTTTTGTTTTTACTCTCCAAAGTTCATAAAGCCTGTGCACTGTACATCCGGGCAGACAAATAGTGTAAACAATAAATTCATTAATTTACATTTTAATTTAAAAATAATTTTCTGAATTTACCATCATACTGTGTATTATGAACACATCTAATGTAATAAAACTTTCAAATATTTCCTTAAACATAAAAGGTCTCAGGGTGGGATGTATTAATATACATCGCCGCCCTTCGACTGACAGCCGCGGGGGTCTCATTTGCGGTGGCGGAGACCCCCGCGATACCTGTGATGTGGTCTGCGGGGGTCTCCGTCACATCCCGGCGGCTGTCAGTGTCCCCCTGCGTCTCCTCCTCCCCCCTGAAGCCGGATGTCCTCCAGGCTGTGACACCTGTGGGGGGAGGAGGAGATCAAAGGAGGACGGGAGGGGGGGCACGCGGGAGGCGATAGAAGCCCATAGGCTTCTATAGGGTATCACCACCCTCTGGGGGGTGATACCCTGCCAGGCGAAGACGGGGCGGACGGGTGATGGTAAATAGGAAAATGCAGTAAAACCCCCGTTTTACCGCATTTTCCTTTTAGTACATCCCGCCCTTAGTGATTTAAGTGAATGTATTTTTACATTTTGTTTTACATAAGAACTATTTTAGTTTTGACCACAAGTTATAGCTTCTGGTGAAGGGCAGCATAATGGGGTAGCTATGTGCCCACACATTTACAAATCTTTTTCTTAAATGGATAGTGTGATGTGTTTAATGACAAGAGTAGTATATGACCAAACATCATCTCATGTCTGAGGTTTAAACAGTAGATTACATATTTATCATAAGGAATGGGAGTAAATAGCTACTAATTTTTTTTTATACAGACTCTCAATGACAACAGTCTTAACTTTAGAATAGCACAGAAAGGACTTGATTTTGTGAAATTGGGAGCAAAGTAAAAATGGACAATTAAATTTTTACGTGGGCAAACCATTAAAGGTTATATTATATAAACCAATAAAGTCCACAATATATGACATACTTAATGTTGGATAGAACTACCTTTTCCCTTTTCTGCAGGCCATTTTTATGGATGGCATCCAAATTATTTTGGGGTTATATATCTTTTGCTCTTTCTCTCTCCCTCTGTATATATGTATGTATGTATTATACTGTATATATAGTAGTATAACAAAGGGCTGGTGGGGGTGCCAAAAAATGACAGCAGTACTGTAAGATTCTTTGGGTGCAGACCACATGCCCCTAGAGTGAGATTATTATGTACTTCCACACTAAGCCATGCCCATTTGTGTGATGTATTTGGTGGCTCTGCAAGGCCACACCTCTTTACCTGAAGCCACATACCCCAATTTGAGTGCATATGCTGTCAGCGCGCAATGGGGGTCTCCTGGCCATGTCGCTGACCCAGGTACCAAAACTGTATAAATATACATTGGATCTGGAAAGTATTCACAGTGTCTCAATTTTTTCCTCTTTTTGTTATGTTACAGCCTTATTTCAAAATCGAATAAATTTATTTTTTCCCTCAAAATTCTACACACAATATCCCAAACCGGAGACATTAAGCTTTAAGCTCATTTTAATTTATCCATAGGGTTAAGCTGTAGCAATTCTATATTAGCATTCTTTTACACCAACATTACTGACTCTGTAACAAATGGTGCACTATACAGATGGAGCTGTGGTTATCAGTTCTTCTTATTTGAGTACTACGTAGCACTTGCGTACTAAGTAGCACAAACAGCTTTTATTGTACCGTACTGTAATGGCTACAGCTATAAGTGACATCTCTATAAGTATAATGGAGAGATATAAAAGCTCCTCCCTAAGTTCCTGGATGCCAAAACACTGTGCATTACACCTCCATAGAGTTTTTCCTATTTGAGTACTAAGTAGCATGAACAGCTTTTATTGTACTGTGGTGTAACAGTTACTGCTAGAAGTGATATCTTTATATGTATAATGTGGAGAGATAGTGGGTGAGATTTAATAGGATCAGAGATTCAAAAAGTGAGAGATTTGGTAAGAAATCTCCAGTTTTTTTTAAAGCGGCAACCATTTACATTGCAAAACCAGTTTGATTTTGAAGTGTAAATGGTTACTGCTTTAAAAAAACTGGAGATTTCTTCCCAAATCTCTCACTTCTCACTCTCTGAAAATCTCATCCTATTAAATCTCACCCATAATCTCCTCACACAGGGCCTTCTTCTAGTTCACTCTTTCTGACAAAAAAAGTGAACCAGAATAAGGCCCTAAGTTTCTGGATGCAAAAATACTGTGTTTAGCCACTCTATACAGTATTTTCTATTTGCGGTACTCAGAAGTATTTGATCCATAGGAGTAAGCTATAGCAATTCTATAGCAGCTTGCCTTGACAGCAGTGCTGCTGACACTGTAACACATGCTGCACTATATAATTTCAGCAGCTCATTGGCCGTATTGGCTTTTGGACTTACAGTAGATGCTCACACAACTTTCCCATTGCCGTCTTTTAGCCTAATGAGACACTGGTTAATACTGGCTGGTCACTCCCACCTCCCCCATCCACCTTCCCACTCCTCTGGGAGACTGCTCTATTCATAGTAAACAAAGCCAGTGTGAATACTTTAAATTCCCTCCAAGTCCAATGATCAACCTGCAGCTCCTGCTGTGAAACAGGGAATGGAGAACTTAGCAGGATCTGACATACTAAAGCAGGATTCATTACTGTCACCTCCCCGCATTCCAGCGATGGCTCCCTGGCTGCAGAGGAAGCCATAAAACCCCTGCAAGCTAGGCGGACAATCTATGGTTCTTGCGCATGAAGTGCACAAAAATACAGTTTATTTTGGTGTGTGCGTGCCTAGTTTTATTAAATATAACTTTCAGAAATGTTTCAATATAAAAAAAAATTGATACTGTAATCCAAGTGGGTTTCCAGGATGTAGAGCCATGGAGTTATCCACTAGCCTACGCCACCTGGAGATAGCAGCCGCTGCTCATGAGTCTATGTGAAGACAGAGCCTTAATGCCTTTCGCAGAGAATCAGTTTTGTGTTCACAATATTGAGCATTGGCTACGTGAACTGCAGTCTACAGTTATTATTTGCCTAGGGGACCGGGACATTACATGGCCCATATGCTTGTATTGTAAAGTACAGTTGGAGCCTCAGCAATGTTCACGGGAATGTGGCGGGAATATTGCGACTGACTGTATTGTTTGCTTACATTGCTGTGAATTATTTCTGTGTGGTACAATATAAAAATAGACATAAAACGCATTTACTGAAAAACAAGATTTCTATTCTTCCTCTTCTGTAGATGTGAGACAAGACTCAGCTACAGACTCTCCTCGTGTACTACAGCCTTGGTTACTGGGTCTCACTGCCGTGACTGTGTTCCTCTTCATTGTGTTCGTCTTGATGCTTATTAACAGAGTGTGGTGCAAAAAGGATAAGTATGTGTGATTTTATTTTTATTTTTTAAAGTGAGTAATGTTTTATTGATTGTTCCAAAAGTAACAAAGTGAATAAATAGGCAGACACGTCAAGTAATAGTTGGTATACATCAAATTTGTGACATGGTAGAGTATGAGTAATTAACAATGTCAAGGACATAGCAATTGAGGATTGAGCACATCCGCTGATAGAGTTATAAAAATGAGACTACCCAGAGGCGCCATTTGGGTAAATGGTAAGTACAAAGAGAAGTAGTGCATATGGTACTCATCATATATATTGTGTACTGCACAAAGTCACTCATCATGAATAAATATCAAAGGATTCATATACCATGTAAAATATAGTATCTAGATACAATTTTAGCAATGACAAGTCAAAAATAAAAATAAACCCAAAACAAACCTACCTCAAAACCCCCAACCCTGTATAACTTAGGCATACCTGTTGCACCTAAAACAACTACCCCTACCCCACTAACTACACTAAGATACTAATTACCCTCACCTGCCCATTGAACTTTAGGAGGCAGTACATTAGTGGTTTTAGCCAGAACAAATCCAAAATCGCCCCAACTCACAGGATATGATCATCTCTATTCTGACTTACCTTACCCCAAAAAATGTGCATTAGTAGAAAAGTATTAAACAGGAAAATAACGGTGGAAGGGACAATGTGAACTGTAATGTGGTGACATTCAGTCCGGCGATTTATCAGACCCAAGATATGACAAAGGTGTAAGAGGAATATCCGTAATATCCTTTGAGGATACACAGGAAAACAACCAATAGATTTATACAGCAAGTATCAGGATTCAGTGATCCAGTGAGTTTCAGCAGTAGTAGACAAGTAATTTGGTCAGGTATAGGGGCCCGAGCACCCACGGAAAATGATGAGCACCCACGGGTCCCAGTCCTGCTGCTGGGCCGCCATATTAACTTGCTAATTTGCGGCTGCAGTACCCGCATCACCTGACCTGCCACCTGGCAATAGTATGCCAGGATGGCGGGAAGAGTGTATTCTTTCCGCGGAGTAATATGCGGACATGGGCTGGCCAGCATGTGCGTGCTCTTGGCATGCTGTGCGTGCTGTCCGACTGAGTAGCATTTATGTACCTGCACTGGGTGGGGAGCATTTATGTATTTGGCACTGTGGGAGCATTTATGTATTTGGCACTGTGGGAGCATTTATGTATTTGGCATTGTGGGGGCATTTATGTACTTGGCACTGTGGGGGCATTTATTGTATTTGGCCATAATGTGTAAAAATGGGGACTCTGCTGCTGTAATGTGTAAAAAAGGGAACTCTGCTGCCGCAATTTAATGTGTAAAAAAGGGAACTCTGCTGCCGCAATTTGAATATTGGAGACATACAACTGTGCTGTCCCTTCCCCATGAAGCCACTCCCCTATATTTTTGACTTGAGCACCCACCAGCAAAAACATAAATCGGCACCTATGCAGTCAGGCCATTTTCATCTGCACCCAGCTTCCCAAAGAATGAATAACAATAGCTGCATGAACAGACTGGAGAAACACACCAATTGCTTTAGCAAGATCAAGGCAGGCTCTCCCACCGACATTGGGATATACTATAGCATTCTCACAATACAAACGGAGAATTTAACACTAGCGCTTTAGCATAGAAAATAAAAATAAAAATATTCAGGCAATGTCAAACAGTCCAGCATGTATGAGCATAGAATAAACAATAATAATAATAATAATAATAATATCTTTATTTATCGATTGTCCAAATAGAATATGAACAGAGGAGCATGAAAAATATTAGTCCTGCCAGGCCCTCTTCCACTGCAGAGCCATAACGATAACAGTCCCTCCATCGTACACCCAAAAACATGCATAGAGGAGCTGGGAGTCCTGGGATAAGAGTTCCACGAATATCCCATCCATCCAGAGATATGTAAATAGATATAAGCAGTAGGTAAATAAGGATTTTTGTAGCTCCAATACTGCTGCCAGAGCTGTAGAATGAAACTTCAGAGAGCCCTCAATATCAGGAACTGAAACCGTAGCAAAGGTAGTAGGAGATACCTCTATTTGCATACCCTCCAACTGTACCGATTTAGCCGGTACAGTACCGTTTTTTAATGGTCTGTACCGACTAAATCTAACTGTACCGATTGTACCAATTTTTGACAGGCGGCTCCTCCGACTCTGATAATTGTAGTTTTCATCTGTTACACTGGCGGCTGCTCTTTGGGGAGTGTGTGGCCTGCCAAGACTACATTTCCCGGGATGCACTGCAGGGGGACTCAAGGGGAGGACCGCGACAGCAGTCCTCCCCTTGCTTAGGGATTTCTCCCCAGAACCCATGCATCTCGTCTCCATTCCCAGGGGAGTGCAAAGCCAGTGCACACCACAGAGCACATGGGCGCCGCCGATAAAGTATTTGCGCTCAGGGGCGGATTAGGATTTTAAACCAGCCCGGGAAATTTCTTAAAGCAGCCCTAATGGAGGTGGGATCTCGTGAGGGGGTGTGGTCAGCCTCATATATCACCTCCCCCCTTCCTGATTGGCCACCAGATTTCCCCACCACAGTTATACTGCAGGCTAGGGTGTATAAAAGATTAGGGTTGGGCTGGGTGTGTGTGTGCAGGGGCGGATTGGCCATTTAAGTCACCGGGAAGTTTCCCGGGAGGCCGGACGATGATGAGGCCGAAAATTAGACATGGCTCCACCCACTCGCGGGTGTGGCATCACCCACACAATTCGGCCGGGGACACTGCAGGTCAGAGACAGGGGCAGGGTTCGCAAATGTGTGCTATAGCGCATATTTTACCCGAAAATGAGGAGTGGAGACTCAGTTTATTAGAATGGCCGGGTCCCCGGGGACGCTCTCTGCCGGCTACTACTGCACAATATACACCTCTAAGCCCGACTGCAGATCTTAGCGCTCCCCGGCTGCCCCGCCTCCGCCTGCCCACTACATCTATTGCAGGCACACACACAGTCTCTCCATGGGGGGGTATGGCCATGAGAGGACTGTGCAATGTGTGCATAAACTACATACACTCGGGGCTGGAGGCAGCAGCGGCTGCTGGACTGGCTTATTAATACTAGAATACACTGCGTCTGTCTACACTGAAGTGTCTCTGGATGTACACTCTCCCTGTCCTGTCACCCTGCAGCGGAGAGCGGCGGTATGCTTTCTGCTGCAGTGTGACAGGACAGGGAGAGTGTACATCCAGAGACACTTCAGTGTAGACAGTCGCAGTATATTCTAGTATTATAAAGCCAGCAGCGTAACTACTAAGGATGTACTTCAGCGCACAGCAAAGGCACCCCCTCCCCCTTTTTTTCCCCTCTCCCAGCATTAATCGGCTCCATAAGCCTCCGTCTGTGCAGTGCTGATAGGAGCTCCACCTCCTAACAGCGCTGATCAACATCAACTATGGGCGGTATTCAATGAGGCTGATTCGCCAGGTTTTTATGGCGATTTTGTGCTGTAAGGCGAATTTCTGACTAAAACGGTGAATCACCCTATTCATTGACCAGATGGCGAATACATTTCAAAGTTTTTTTTGCCATGATTCACCGAGTAGCTATCGCTATCTTTTTATGGTGAAGTGGAAGGTGAACTTTTAAAATAAAGTGTTTTGTTTTTTACAATTGGTGTAAAAAAATCTGGAATTTTATTCTGAGGAGGGGCATGCTAATTTTATTCATGTGCTGTAAGCACATGAATATATATTTAATTTAAAATAATATATATATATATTTTTTTTTTACACAGACCAGCCAGCAGGGGGCCGGAGCCGAGCCGCTCATTACATATTCATATATTCACTTCACCCGATCATTACATATGCATGATCGGGTGTAGTGAATATACCCGGTCCCCTGCTGGCACCCCCGGGGGGCAGCCTGTGCTGCCTGGCACCCGGGGAGCCCACCTCCCACCCACAAACGTTCTGGGACAGGCAGGGAGACTTCCATCTCCCTGCCTGCCACCGTCCTCAGGCTCCCTGCGGCATTCGCCGCAGGAGCTCATATTCGCCGGTCAGGGGCAGCGAGCCCCTGACTCGTTGAATACCGGAGCCGGCGAGGCTCCGGAATGCGGCGACCAGTGGCGAATGTGGAGCGAATCCTAAACAGGATTCTCTGCACGTCGCCGGTATTCACATGAATACCGCCCTATGAGTCTGCACATGTGAGTGCAGGAAGGAAGTCCCAACTCCCGCCCGCCTGCAGGAGATCACAACCTCTAAATACTGGCTGCATGAGCCTATGCCGGGGCTAGCACAAGCAGGGCTCACATAGCAACACACTACTATGGAGAGACAACAGGGTGAAGCAGCGACTGCAGAGCTGCTTTATCCAGCGCTGAGAGGCTAACCACAGGTCAGTGTCACCATCCCCTGTACCCAGCCCAGTGCCTCTCATCTAACTATCTCTCCCCATTTTTCAGCCTAGTCACCCCCTCCATCCCAGTGTATCTCACCCTGCTACCTAGCCCCCCTTCCCATGCCAATTGGCCAACTTTCCCCATCCCACTGCAGGGCTGAATACTTCATAATTCAGCCCTGTCTCCTGCGGTCAGTGGCAGGCTGGGCCAGTATACGAAGTTGAAGCATTTTGGGTCACACTAACCTATCAGCATCTGACAGCCTGCAGCTCGATGCCGCAGAGTACTGGCTGTGCGGGCAGCAGCGCAGCAGCATTGTAGTCTCCCAGTATCTCCTCCATGTGCACCTCCTCCTCTGATGTGTCTGCAGTGCAGCCAGGTGACTAAGCTCTTCTGAGACTGCCGTAGACACCGACAATGGTGCAGTCACACTCTCAGCCACTGTGTGTGTGGCAATGCTTTCTTTTTGATTACTTTATGGGATGGAAATGCTACACAGTTAGATAAGTCACATAAATTCTCTACACTTTATCTAATTTCAAATATTAAATTAAATTGACATTTATTTTCTGCACTGATTTACAATGAGGACCACTGTTGCCGGCTGCCTATGCGCGGCAGCATGGCTATATCACAGACTGCTGAAAACTGTGGACCTTCAGGGCTACAGAAGCCCTGTAGGCCCACAGTTATTACCAGTCTGTGATAAGGCCACGCTGCTGTGCATAGGCAGCCTTATCACACTGTGAATGGAGACAGCTTGTTTGCGGCTGTTCTAAAGGTGCCCATACATGGTCCGTTCGTCTGATCCGTTCGGCACTTAATTAGTACACATCGCATCGCATGCCTTGTGCATGCATTGTGCATGCAATGCGATGCGATGTAAAGCTAGTACAAAAAGTATGTGCAGCACATACTTTTTGTACCATACGATGAGATGCGCAGGAGTGCGCATCTCAGAGTACAAAAGGGATGCGGCAGAACGGAGCGTGTATGGGCTCCTTAAGCTCTGACAGCGCTGACAGTCTGCAGGGGGGCCAGCAGCACAGTGACAGCTAAAGCTGGCCATACATCAGAAAGATCGATCTTAAGATCGATTGCGCTCATGATTGTGTACAATTTCCCTTGAAATCCCGGCAGTCCTTGGTGGTTTTTGGACACACAATCTGCATACAATCCATCATACAATCAGTCATACAATCCATCTGCAGCATGATTGTGTATACAAGATGTGCACACAATTTGCATACAATCCATCATACAATCAGTCATACAATCCATCTGCTGATTGATTGTATGATTGTGTACATAAGATGTGCACACAATCTGCATACAATCCATCTTACAATCAATTGAGATTGTATGATTGGGTACAATATCTTTCTGATGTATGGCCACCTTAAGAGTGACTCAGCACGCCCCCAACCTACAGATCAGCTTCCTGCCGAACTCACCAGGAGCCCCGCCCCCAACAGTACCTCTATTCTTCTGATCTTCCTGGTCCCTGCTTCCCCGGGTCGGCACCACACAGAAGGGAGAAGGCAAGGCTGCACCTGACATCCACAGCAGAGCATAACACAAAGGTACTCCATGACCCCTGCAGTCTATCTCTCCCCTGTTGCTGTCTCTTTCAATATCTCCCCTGCTGTCTCTCACTATCTCCTCTACTGTCTCTCTCACTAACTCCCCTGCAGTCTCTCTCACTCTCCCCCTCTTTCCTTCTGTCTCAGTCACAATCTCCCCTGCTGTCTCAATCATTAACTCCTATGTGGCCTCTCTTAGTCTGTCCCGTGCTTTCTCTCTCTCTCACCCTCTCCTATGCTGTCTCTCTCAATAACATGCGCACGGGTCTTGGCCACACTTCACTTGGTATTATGCATGTAAAGGGCATTATGCATGTAAGCAGCACTACAAGATGCATTGTGTGTAAATTGCACTACAGGGGTCATTATATGTGTAAGCGGCACTGCAGGGGGTACTAAAATGCCACGGGGTGCAAAATGTATAATTAAGCTACTGGTTCCACCAGGAGAAGATGTATCTTTTTGCCATGAAACTCATGGCATAATATGTATTGGGCATTGCGGTGTGTGGTATTAAATGTATTTGCCATTACACTGTATAACCTCTAGCAAGCATTACGGTTTGTGGTATAATGTGTAATGCGCATTAAGGTGTTTGGTATACTGTGTACTGGGCATCACGGTGTGTGGTATAATGTGTAATGGGCATCTTGATGTGTGGTATCATGTGTAAGGGGAATTACGGTGTGCGGTATAATATGTAATGGACAGTACCTGGGCATAATGTGTAATGGGCATGCCTTTTTCATTGCTAGGGCACACCCCTTACACTTAGTATCCACCTATTGTGCTGCCCATGTGAGGCCACTTCCAGATATTTTCCAGGGCCAATTTTAGTCCCCAATCGGCCCCTGTGTGTGTGTGTGTGTGTGTGTGTGTGTGTGAATGGATCGGGTTAGACTACGGATGTGTATAAGGGCAGGGTTAGGCTGCAGGTGTGTGTGTATGGATGAATAGGGTTAGGCTATGGGCGTTAGTGTATATGGACAGGGTTAGGCTATGGGGGTGTGTGTGTGTATGGAGAGAGTTAATCTATAGGGTGTGTGTGTGTGTGTGTGTGTGTATGGACAGGGTTAGGCTATGGGTTTGTGCGTTTGTGGGTTAGGACTGGGTTAGGCTACAGGGGTGTATGTACAGGCAGGGTTAGGCTACAGGTGTGTGTGTGTATGGATAGTGTTAGGCTATGTGTGTGTGTGTGTATAGGGTTAGGCTACAAGTGTGTGTGTGTGTATGTATGGACAGGGTTAGGCTACAGGTGTGTTTATATGGTTAGGCTTCATGGGGGTGTGTAGTTACTACTAACCTGGCCTTCCTGTGTTTGAAAGAGTCTGCTTATTGGGGAGATGCACCGATCCAGATTTACCTTATGTCACCCAAATCCAGCTTCAGAGGTACACACTCTGATACTGTATGGCAAATAAGATGTCATTACCTCTTGCACAGTAATTGCCACCTGTATGGAGCTGGGCTGGTAGGTTCTGCTGCTTGGGAAGTACAGGAAAGTACACTGACAGTAGTAGCATCATACCCCCCTAACCTTCCTCCTTCCCCCCATAAGTCAGTCACACTGGATATGAGAGGCCAGGCAAGTGGCACAGGCAGCAGGTGCAGTGGGCACAGAGCCCCTGGTGAGTGCTGCACAGTGCAGAGCAGTAAGAGGAGCATTTGGTTACTTACTATCTCCCTGCCCATCTGCTGGGCAGTGAGCTCTGTGCCCACTGCACCTGCTGCCTGTGCCACTTGCCAGGCCTCTCATATGCTGTGTGACTGACTTATTGGGGTGGAGAGGAGGAGAAGGGGAGGGGAGGGGGGTATGTTGCTATTACTGTCAGTGTACTTTTCTGTACTCCCCAAGCAGCAGAACCTACCAGCTCCATACAGGTGGCAATCCCTGTGCACGAGTGAGTGCAGAGCAGCAGTGAGTAGAAGTTGCAGAGCACATTGTCCAGCATACGGCGCATTCTCACAGTGCAGAGCTCCCCTGCATCTCCTAGTACTCACTGGGCACCCTGCTCTGTGCCATCCAGTGAGGGGCAGCAGCTGTCATGGGGATATCCTGCACTCAGAGGGCGGGATGTATTAAAATACATCACCGCCCTTCGCGCCCCCCCCGCCGCGATGCCGCCGCATATGTACTAACATATGCGGCTGGCATCGCGATGCGGTGACGGAGCCCCCCCGCGATACCTGTACTGTGGTCTGCGGGGGGGCTCCGTCACCTCCCAGCCGGCTTCTGCAGCATCCACGCCGGGGACAGCTAAGCAAGCTGTCCCCGGCGCTTCCTCCTCCCCCTGCAGCCGGAAGGACGTCCGGCTGCGTTGCTAGGGGGAGGAAGGGCTTACCTTCCGGGGTCCAGGAGGACCTGCAAGAAGGTAAGCCCAAGGGAGGGGGGAAAGGGGGGGTCGGCGAGGCGGCGGGTTGCGGCGACGCGGCGGGCGGCGAAAAGAAGCCCATAGGCTTCTATAGGGTATCGCCACCCAAAGGTGGCGATACCCTGCCCTGCGAAACGGCTGCGAACGGGTTTTAGTACATAGGAAAATGCGGTAAAACGGGGGTTTTACCGCATTTTCCCTTTAGTACATCTCGCCCATTGGGTGGAGGCTGTGCTCAACAAGTGATGTGCAGCAGCAACACCCACTCAGGGGAGGTGCTGTCACACACAGGGCCGGTGCTATGTGCCCTCCTGCAAACTATACATTTTGCGCCCTCCTACAAACACAGCACACTACATTGGTTCAACCCTGCACCTCCTCCCCTCACACACTACACTACCGCCGCTACTCTGCACCACAAACTACATGATTGCTACCCTGCACCCCACACTCCGTGTTTTGACAGTCGGGATCACGACGTCGGGTAAATGACTATCGGGATCCCGACTGTCGGGACCGCGTCCAGCACACTGCACCCCACTCCCCACACACACTGCACTACAGCTGCTACCTTACCTTACACACAATATGCTACCACTGCTTCACTGCACCCCATTCCCAGCACACACTGCACTACAGCCGCTACCTTACCTTACACACAATATGCTACCACCACTACACTGCACCCCATTCCCAGCACACACTACACTACAGCTGCTACCTTACACACAATATTCTACCACCGCTACACTGCACCCCATTCCCATACACTGAACTATAGCTGCACAAGCCCAGTGTGCACACATTTCTTAGTGATCCATGACAGTGGCAGGCTAGGCCCATAGACGTTACCAACAAAGTTACTGCGTGGGGGGCCTATGGTGATGCTTCACCCAACGCACTGATTAATGGGAATAGATACCATACCCGTGGGCACGGCATCTATTCACAAAGGAGCAGGGATGGACGGGCAGGCTATTCTAGCAGGGGGCAGGACGCATTTTTTCCCTTGAAAATCAGGTTAAAACAGCCTAATATAAACACTGTTTCTAATATAACCCCCATCCCAGCATGCATCATATACCTGACTATGCTGATGTGGCTGGCTGTAGGGCTGCCTCCTCTGTCCATGCCTTCTGGCTCCTCCAGTGAGTGCACATGTGTGGACCCTGCTCAGCAGCAGAGCATCGGGAGGAGTGGCTGCTGGGCTGCTCTATGTACTCACAGGAGATGGAAGAGGTGGGTGCGATGCTGCTGGCTGCTGCCTGACAGAAAGAAGTGCCATAACATATGCCATGCTGCCAGCGCCGCTGTCTGTCACACAGTGTGACAGGCGCAGGCAGTGGCTGCTGGCAGCAACACTGTAGACACTTGTAGTCTGCATACCAGTGTATGCAACGCCTCCCTGTTTTGCATACACTGCTGATCGGCGCCGGCTGGTCACGCAGCAGCGCTCGGAGCTGGGACAGGATCTGTACATGCTGCACGGGGATCAGAGGGCAGAGCCATGAGTCATCACTCATGAGCTCCGCAAAAGGACCATGGGAGTGGCAGCACACACGCAGCAGCCCTCCCACCGCGATTTTGGATATGTGCAAAACACTGAGATCGTGGTCCGCGGTCCAGCCAGGGTGGGGATTGGCCGTCCCGATTGTAATGTTTTATAGGCCGGCCCACCGGGAAGTAACCCGGGTTCCCGGCAGGGCCAATTCGCCCCTGTTTGAGCTGATGGGCGGCTGAGGAGGCCTCGGGGGGCACAGGAAGCAGGTGCGTGCTGCTAAAATGATACCCGTTCATCCTGAGGCCCCGATATATGATTTGAAGTGATGTCAATATACATTCGGAAAGGGGACTTGGCCACCCCCCCTTTTCACCCTACCACGCCCATTTGGCCCATTCCCCCTTTCTGAATGTGCACCGATTTCTGCCCTCCAGATCTTGGTGGGTATGTATTTGGCAGGATAGATCCCAAAAGTTTAGTGATGAAGACCATGATAAAAGAGGGTTTAGGTGTGGGAGGGGCGGTGTTAGTGGTGCCAGTGTACATGCTAAGAGAGCGGCAGAGAGAGGGTGGGAATGGGATTAAAAACAGGCCCTGGCATTTAAAGTACGCAGACCCACCATGGTGACAAAAGTGAAGGATGTAGTTGTGCGCGCGGTGAAGGCGCGCTCCGGAAAATGGGGTGTGGCCACTCAACAGGGGGCGTGTCCTTGAGTGTAGTGTACAACACCATATACAACTTCTACACATTATGCAACAAAATACTAGACCCCATTATACTTGCCCCTTACACATGATGCCAAATGGAATGAGCCCAAATTCACATAACGCCACACGGATTGAGCCAAAATTCAAATAATGCCACATGGATTGTGTCAAAATTCACATCAAGCCAGACAGATTGAGCCAAAATTCACATTATGCCACATGGATTGAGCCAAAATTCAAATAGTGCCGCATGGATTGTGTCAAAATTCACATAATGCCACACTTATTGAGTCAAAATTTACATAATAACACACGGATTGAGCCAAAATTCACATAATGCCAAATGGATTGAGCCAATATTAAACATAATGCCACAAGGGTTGTGTCAAAATTCACATAATGCCACACGGATTGAGCCAAAATTCACATAATGCCACACGGATTGAGACAAAATTCACATAATGCCACACGTATTGAGCCAAAATTTACATAATGCCACACGGATTGTGACAAAATTCACATAATGCCACACGGATTGAGCCAAAATTCACATAATGCCACACGGATTGAGCCAGAATTCACATAATGCCACACAGATTAAGCCAAAATTTACAATACGTTTCATAAACAGGAACATTGTCCACCAAAGGCGTGCATTAAACATTTACACCATAATGTCCGTTACACGCCATTATGTCCATTATGTATTATGTCAAACACCATAATGCCTATTAAAAATTATGCTACATAAGTGCTGCTTATCTACATGCTCATTGCCAAGGGTTCCATGCTCATTGCCAGAGGTTCCATGCTCATTGCCATTTGGGATTACATGCTCATTGCCAAGGGGAATACATGCTCGCGGTAAATGGGGGACAGCCACCAGGCAGAAGTGATAGCCACTGACAGTGGCAGAGCCTGGCTGTATTCAGAGCACTGCAGGTCCCGGCTATTTGAAATAATACCCCTTTCACACCAGAAAATGCATTCCCAGGTTGGCCCCTTTTACACCAGCCTAGTCCCTGCATTTTCTGGTGTGAGGGGGAGAGAAAACCACCCCTCCCCCCCTTTAACCAGTTATCTTATTTAACCGGCTATATCTTCGGAACCAACTGATCCATTTACATGAGACAAGTATCATATTGAAGAACTTTTGAGTGGGCTTTGAATGATTTTGGTCAAGTGAAACTGGAATGTTTGGTTCCAGAGTAATCTGCCCTCAAAGAACATGAACAGCCATGAAATTACATTTCAAAACTAAAAAAATTAGTTTACACTTAATATCTCTGGAACCGATTGACCGATATGGATCAGCCTGGTATCATAATGAAGGCCCAGCGATTTGGAATTTAATGAGGATCAACCACAAACTTATGTGATGCCAGGGGGGAACTGGCAGCCATCGGAACCGGGTGGGGGTCAGAATTGACGGGTCCCATATTATCCTATGGGGAAAAAACATTACAGCTTTGCCAGGCAATATCTCTGGTTTCCGGGGGGCTAGAGACACGGGGCTGGGCTCGTTGGAAAGCCCTGGTCCTCAGCTACAAAATAAAATGACAGGGGGGCACGTGCCCGGGTGCCCCCCCCCCTGAATTCACCACTGTGTACAGCTTATAAAGGATTAATGCAAATAACAATGCATTTTTTTTTTTTTTTACATTTAGAGTACCATCAACTATATTAATCTTGTCAAACTAATAAAGGCTATTAAAAACAATCATATATACAGTGCATTACTAATGGGACCCCATTTACTAGTTCACTCCTGTTAAATAGTTTATGTTGGAGTACTTGTTTGTACTCGGATATGTCACTAAAACTCAGTCAACTGTTACTTGTAACTTCCTTCAGACACCAGGATACTGAGTACAGCCATGGCCAAAAGTTTTAAAAATTACACAAATATTACTTTTGCCTTCTCAGTTTTTATGGTGGCAATTTGCAAACACTGCAGAATGTCATGAAGAGTGATCAGATGAATTGCAATTAATTTCAAAGCCCTCTTTACCTTCACAATGAATTTAGGGGCTAATTCAACATGGATTGCTAAATAGAGAAATTGAAAAATGAGTGAGTAACAGTTGACTGACATGCATACTCTATGCATTGGGGAAAGAAAATGCGTACTGATTGTAAATGCAGTTATTCTGGTCCATTTAAAAGGCCCATACGTTCGCATTGGGACCGTTGTTTTTCCTATTTGCATGTACAGCCACATTTCTGCGTATGTGCATATGTCAAGTGCATGCGGCCATGGCGACTGTTTGCTGGGTGCATGCACCCAAGGCTGTGGCCAGGGGAAGCCCAGTGTTTCTTTGGCGATGCCATGAAAATGCTGGGCGTTCCCATGGAAATCGCCCGTTAACATGAGTGCCAGGCGGGTAGCTGACATCACTGGATGTCAGCTGCCCGCACACTTCCTTCTGAATACTTCATAGTAACCTTAGATGTGCATATGCCTTCCACATCATTCGATGGTCAGCGACCATCAAATGATGTTGGTGTTCCCCCACAGCCTGCGAATGGATGTTTATGTTAAACATCCATTCGCAGTCTGTGCGTACAGTGGAAGCCTCAAACAAAAGGTGCGTACACACATACAGATTTTTCTGTCTGATCTATCTGGTGAGAACAAAAACCTGGAAATGTATGGGAGCAACTGACAATCAAAAATTTCCACCCAAATGCAGGAAAACAGAAAAAAAATATATATATTAGGTAAGGCTGAAAAAAAGGCTTGCGTCCATCAAGTTCAACCTAGGTTTTGTTGTATGTTATGTTATTAAATGTTAACTACAGTATGTGTTTCTTATTAGTACCCCTGGATGTTTTTAGACAATAAGTTTGAACGCATTTAGGGGCCCATTTATTAAAACTCTCAAATAAATTGTCAACAGAAGGTGATAATAACGATTAAATTCGCATTGCGATTTTCCTTGAAATCGCATGAATTTACCATTACTCACCTTGCAGGACAGGGCTTGCGAAAAAGCCTGCTCTCCCCCGTTATTATCGCAATGCGATAGCCTTTAATCATACTGCGCATGCGCAGCTCATAGAAAGTTGGCCAGCCGGCTTTTACTTTCACTTTCCCCCAGCTTGTATGTCCTGCGGTAGCTCCTTGCTAGTAAAGCAAGCAGCCAGGACTGGACCTGGGGAAGCTGATCGGATGATCGGAGGAGAGGGCTAGGTGCTTCACTAAAGATATTTTATAAAACAATAATGTCTACCAGGTAAGCGCTGTATCCCACGTCCGCCCTCCCTCCCACCCCAGCTCCTTGCAGCCCCGTCCCTCCCCAGTGCTGCTGCCATAGATGGAGGAGTGTACAGCAGCCAGGAGTAGAGATGGGCCGTTCGCAAATGAACCGGATCTTTTTAACGGATCCCATTCAAGAACAAGTGAGCCGCCGATCCCAAAAAGGTGATCCATTTCAGTTTCGTTTTCCAGTACAATGCATTTTCTTGACCTCAGTGCTGAGACCTGTGGCAGCTGAGATGTACTACCTCTGGAGACTGAGTAAAGTGCTTTGACTACAAGTGATAGAAAGACAGAGCTGGCCCTAGGCAAACTAGGCAAATGCCTAGGGCATTTGGAATGCCTAGGGGCACCAGCAGCTTCTGCTCATTAAAATTATATGCAGCATGCCTATATTCTGTGTGTGATTGAGACTGTATCTGCATATGAAATAGTGTATTCATGGAAATCACTGTAACATAGCATTCTGTATGCAGGTACAGCCACAGTCGCACACAGAATACAGGCATGCCGCATATCATTTTAATCATAGGAAGCTCCTTGTGTGTCCTGGTCACATAACAATGCAAATAAGACGAATTTTCAGCAAAAAAGGCACCCAACATTAGCAGAACTTGCCAGGAGCTGCATGGCCTATTGAGGCAAGATGTTTGAGGAAACATCTGTATCCAAGCAGAGGCAGAGGTCACAGTGTTAGCGGCTGTGCGAGTGCTGTCTGCGGGTGGGTTGGTTGTGCAATAGTGTTCGGCATATGTGTAAGGGGCATTATGTGTGCCATGCATAAATGCATTAATAATGTGCGACATATGTGTAACACGCATTATGTGTGTCACGTGTATAAGGGCATTAATAATGTGCAACATATGTGTAATGGGCATTATGTGTGTCATGTGTATAAGGGCATTAATAATGTGCAACATATGTGTAAGGGGCATTAGATGTGTCATTATGGGCATTATGTGTATTAAGATCATTAATAAAGGTTGGCATAATGTGTAAGGAGCATTATGTTTATAAGGACATTAATAACGTGTGTCATGTGTAAGGGGCATTATTGTGTGGTATTAGGGGTGCCGAGAGAAAGGGGTAGGGGTTACAAATTACCCAGGCCAAAGTCTGATGGAAGGGCCCAGTGGGGGCCCTGGGCCCCCTCCCCTTAAGTGAAAACAGCAGCTGCAGCTCTTCTCCTTTGCCCAGCTCAGATTGCTTTGTGCTGGGTTGCGGCGTGGCCACGGAGGGGATTCAGTATGAAATCCCGGCGGTCGGGATCCCGGCGTTCAAAATCCCGACGCTGGAATCCCGACCGCCAAAATCCCGACAAGGGGGGGGGACGTGGATCGCCCCCCCTTGCGGGCTCGATGCGCTCGCCACGCAGCGGGCCCGGTGCCTCGCTACGCTCGGCAGGCTAATTTATTCTCCCTCCAGGGGTGTCGTGGACACCCACAGAGGGAGAAAGTGTCGGGATTTCGGCGGTCGGGATTCCAGCGTCGGGATTCTGAACGCCGGGATCCCGACCGCCGGGATTTAAACTGCATCCCCACGGAGGTGCTTAAATTACAATGTTTTCTCAGGATTTCTTTCTAAGGGTATAATGTGAATATTTTGAGGAGTAATGTATATAAGGTATAGTGGTGCCAAAATGATGACTGCTATGAAGAGGGTTGATGGTGCTGGGAAAAGGGAGCAGGGTCAGAGGCGGAACTAGTGGCGGTGCTAGGGGGCACCAGACAAAATCTTGCCTAGAGCATCATTTAGGCTAGGGCCGGCTCTGTAGAAGTATTAGCTGCTGCTGCCAGGGATGGCCATCGGTGCAGACGCCCTCGATGGTTGCCATCGATGGCGATTCTGCACCCAGCCATCGATCAGTGTTTTTACTCGGTCATGTATATTTCCCCTCTTTTTTTTTTTGTAAGTGAACCGAGGATCTGACTAAAAGATCCGTATCTTTTCACTGAGAGGTCCTGCGGATCCCGGCTCAGCTTAATGATCCGTTTTGACCACCTCTAGCCAGGAGCTCAGGCAGGAGAGTCAGTGCTGCCTGTGCTGCTGTACAGTGATGTCCCGGCAGCAGCGAGGAGGGGGATAGAGGGGATTAGGGGGGGGGAGGACAGGGGAGAGACGGACATCACCTGCCCGTATGAGTGTAACGAGCAGGAGCTGGCAGCTGCTCGTAAGTCAGAGGAAGGTTCTGTGCTCCTCTTATATATGTGTGTGCTCCAAGTCCTGATAAACATTCCTGTCCCTGTTAGCAGCGACGAGAGGGAGGGAGAGAGGGAGGAGGGAGACAGGGTAGACATGGGCCCTTATTCTGATCTGTGCGGCCGGAGCCGCATACGTTGCTCCGGCCGCACAAACCAATCCCCGCCTACAATACGGATCGCCACGGCCGTCCGTACGCGGACGGCTGGCGATCCGCATGAAAATGGTGGGGCGTACGCCTCCACCATGGTGGGAGCTGCCCCCTGCATTCGATGGTCGGCGACCATCGAAGGCAGGGCCGCACGCTCCACCAGCTCCCGCAAGCTTAGACCACACGGACAATCGTCCGTGTGAAAGCTTGTATGGGGGCGGAGAGCTGACATCCGGCGATGTCAGCTTTCCGCCCCCATCACTGGCGTCATAGCCTCATTACCATGCATACGCCCCGCGTTTGCATGGGAACGCCCATGAAACGCTGGGCGTATGCATAGGGTAATGAGGCTATTAAGCCCCTCACGCCCCTATACGCCCCCTTTGCGGCGTATACATTTTTTGTGCGGCGATTTCCCCTGCACATGCGCAGAGTGACCTCTGCGCATGTGCAGAGTGAAAACATCGGCGGTACGGCCGCACGCGGGCCGTACCGCCGAGATCAGAATAAGGGCCATGGAGCTGCAGGAATCCAACTCCCATACACTGCACGGAGGCAGACTAGATTACAATAATAAAAGGTCTCTATTTCCCTAATAATAATATTATTATATGTATTAAACATACATATAGGGGAGAGAAGAGGAAGAGCGGGCTGCTATAATAGGCTGATAGCACATACTGTATGTAGACACACACAGGGATAACGCCACTCAGAAGTGGCAATATTATCACTAAGCAGCCTTCCGAATTTATTTTACAATTGAAGTTTAATAAATATGAGTAATCACATTTCCCATTATATTTATGTGAAATGCGATCTACTTTCTAAAAAAAATACGATAAATCCGTTTATGAAGAGAAATTTGCGAAAACCTCTACAATTCATAATCAGTACATTTCAGTGAAACTAAAATAATGTGAAAAGAGTGCGAAAACATTATTTTTCACATTATTTTAGTAAAAATAATGTTAATAAATGGGCCCCTAAGGAGGTAGCCGACACCACCTCTCCGGGAAGAGAATTCCAGAGTTTGACTGCTCTGACCGTAAGTAGTTTTTTCTACTGGCTGTACAATTTTTTTTTTCTTCTAATCTATACTCATGCCCCCGCGTCCTAACTTCCCTTCTAATAGAAAAAAAGGGTGTTTGACACTTCATTATATTGGTCCCTGTCTGGGCAGCTACTTTCTCCTCACAGTCCACAGTGAATTCTCACATTAGCAATCCGTGCCGAATTAGCACATTAATCCCAAAAACATTTCCAATGCATTTCAGCCCTGCCACAAAAGGGCCTGAGGACTGCGGTAAAGTAATATTCTCTGATGAATGCCCTTTCAGATTGTTTGGTGCATCTGTAAAAACTATCCAGAAAGGTGGTAACAACAATTGCGCACACAATCACACGTGTTGCCCGTAATCACACAGGGCCTTCACCGAAAAACCCTTAGTTAATTGTGAACATTATAAAAGTGGTGCATACATGGTTTGCTAATAATAAATACAAAATACAATCACTTTAATAAATTGCGAACATTTAATTTCAAGTGTAACCATATAGGTCCTTATTCAAAAATTACTACTAAAAGTACTCGTCCCTAAAGGGCTGAAAAATCAAAGTGATAGTGCAATACTGTCTCACAAAAAGATTGAAATGGTCACACTTGCACTCAGTAAAAAGACATGTAAAAACATATCGCCACCATTGGTCGAAACCTCCAGGGCAATTTTCAGGCTCACATAAACACTTCCATACCCAGCCTGAAAATTGCCCTGGAAAAGTGCCATTGCACTGACATAAAAAGACATTTAAAAGCATATCACCACCATTGGTGGAAACCACCAATGGTGGTGATATGCTTTTAAATGTCTTTTTATGTCAGTGCAATGTGTGAATATTAAAATCTTTTGCAATTTGTATATATAAAACAATTATATTATATTTCCATAGGGGTTTAGTGTGTTAAATGGTCCTGTGAAAATTGTCAAAATGGGCGATGACTGTTTGTGACTGCAGCAGGGGTGAACAAAAAACATAAAACAATATAATAGTATAATATTGTCAAAAAACACTTGAATGTTTGAAGGGAAATAATAGAACCAGCCCCATCCAAGAAGCCAAGATTTCATTCTAAGCACCCAAACGTGATGGTTTTTTTTTTTTGTTATAACATTGGGGCAGATGTATTAAGCCTGGAGAAGAGATAAACTGGAGATAAAGTGGAGATAACTTGGAAGAGTTAACGCACCAGCCAATCAGCTGTGTTTGAAATATGTGTTTTGGCCATACTATACTATTGTAATGTGTTATAGTTTTTGTTAGCATGTATGGATGATAAATAAGAGAATATTGTATTGAACAATTCTTGTCACAATTTGAAGCACAGGGGGGCGCCTTGCAGGTGACAGCCAAGGAATAAAATTAAGGGCAAAATGAACCTACATGCCCATAGAAAGCAAGGACTCAGATCCCTTCCTTCTTGGTGGCAGCCATGTTGTGTATTTATTGTGAGAGCTGATGTAATCAATAAGCACAAACAGCCAGTTGGCATTTGTGAGTTGCAGACATTAAAACTTAAGAGCTAATGGTGCCCATACACGCTGCGATAGCAGCGTGCATTCCGATGCAATGGTATGTGTGCTCACGCAGGCATCAAATCACACAGTGCAAAAAATATGTGCTGCACATACTTTTTGTACTGCTTTCGGATCGCATCACATGCACATTACATGCAAAAACATGCCGTGCGATGCCATCTAGCCCATAACGCATGCGATTCTCGCAGCGTGTATGGGCTCCTTAAAACATTTGGATGTCAAATGCCAAAGACAAATAATTTAAAATATAGTTGGTCCATGTACAAGCTATAGTAATATATATATATATATATATATATATATATATATCTATATATATATATAAACACCAACAATAGTGTCTTCAGCGCCCTATAGTGATGGATGTCTTAAATGAATATAAAAATATATAAAAACAGTATACGGTACTTGTGAGTTATCTGGGCGTCCGATTTTGGTACTAGATCGCATACGATATCGCATGCGATATCGCATGCGATTTGCGATTTGCATGCGATATCGCATGCGATTTGCGATTTAGCATGCGATTTGAATAAGATTTGCTATTAATTTCATTACCCCACTATCCCCAAAGTGTGTCTATCAACGTGAACCCGAAGCGTGGCGAGCGCAGCGAGCCCGCGAGGGGCGGCGGTACGTGTCCTCCGACCTTTTCATGCCCTACTATCCACTAGGGCGTGGAGTGAGAATAGAATAGTGTGGCGAGCGCAGCGAGCCACCGAGCCCGAAGCGTGGCGAGCGCAGCGAGCCCCGCGAGGGGACGCGGACACCTTCACAGGTATCCGCGTGCCCTTGCGGGCTTCACAGGTGTCCGCGTCCCCTCGCGGGGCTCGCTGCGCTCGCCACGCTTCGGGCTCGGTGGCTCGCTGCGCTCGCCACACTATTCTATTCTCACTCCACGCCCTAGTGGATAGTAGGGCATGAAAAGGTCGGAGGACGCGTACCGCCGCCCCTCGCGGGCTCGCTGCGCTCGCCACGCTTCGGGTTCACGTTGATAGACACACTTTGGGGATAGTGGGGTAATGAAATGAATAGCAAATCTTATGCAAATCGCATGCTAAATCGCATGCAAATCGTAAATCGCATGCGATATCGCATGCGATATCGTATGCGATATCGCATGCAAATCGCATGCAAATCGTAAGTACCCAAATCGGACGCCCAGATAACTCACAAGTACCCAGTATACACTTGAAGCTTCTTGTTTCTTGGTGCAATAAATTTTCTTTATTTTCACAGAGCTTTAAGACAGAACCCAACGCGTTTCATCTCTCTTGGAGACTTCATCAGGGGTTTTTTTTTATAGACATTAAATGCCTTTTAAGGCTCTGAAACAATTGATGTTGTTCTACTGATCGAATAAAGAACTGATTTTAGTCCTCAACAGTGGTGAGTACCTTGTGCTATTGAAATATAGTACAGACGACTATAGGTGTTATCACACCTGTGCATAGAGAGCCCAAAAAAGGTGTCTTAGGAATTAGGAAATATTCCCTGTATAGCTCCTGAGTGTGTGTGCTCTCTGGGATTCAGCCAGCAAGTGACTTGCTGGCTGAATCCCAGAGAGCACACACACTCAGGAGCTATACAGGGAATATTTCCTAATTCCTTTGGGCCCTAACGGGAATTTATACACTGAAAAGGTGGTTGAATGAACTGATGTGTACACTGGAGCTTTGAATTTCTCTATGTACTAAGACGGTCATAAGACACCTTTTTTGGGCTCTCTATGCACAGGTGTGATAACACCTATAGTCGTCTTTAATATATTTCAATAGCACAAGGTACTCACCACTGTTGAGGACTAAAATCAGTTCTTTATTCGATCAGTAGAACAACATCAATTGTTTCAGAGCCTTAAAAGGCATTTAATGTCTATAAGAAAAAAACCCTGATGAAGTCTCCAAGAGAGATGAAACGCGTTGGGTTCTGTCTTAAAGCTCTGTGAAAATAAAGAAAATTTATTCCACAAAGAAACAAGAAGCTTCAAGTGTATACTGTTTTTATATATTTTTATATTCATTTAAGACATCCATCACTATAGGGCGCTGAAGACACTATTGTTGGTGTTTATGTGTAGTAGTAGTTCCTACTAGTGGGGAACTAAGTGTCTACAGCGACCGACTAGTTTATTATATTTAGCGCATACTGGAGAACTTGTTCTGTATATATATATATATATATATATATATATATATATATATATATATATATATATATAAATAATATCACATATTTGTATTAAGCGATATTATTTTCTGAACCTGTCCACTTCATTCTTTTTTCTGTTTTCTAGGGAAGAGCATGAAAAAGAAGAAAATAATATAGAAAGGTAGTGCAATCTTTTTCATCATTAATGCTTGATAATCTTACAGCATATTACTATCTTTATAGTGTGACATTTAAAATTGGAAATTTAACAAAAAACTGAAACATTTTTGTTATATTGTAAACTTCTGATTAATATGCACACAGGTTTTAGAGACCTAGGGTATGCACCCTGTATCATGTAATGGTCTTTGGATTTAGAAGTTTTATGTACTGTAGCAATTTGTTCTAGCGAAGCAATTTTTGATACTGTACCTTTGGAATCAAATGTGTGTGCGTATATAGATAGATAGATAGATAGATAGATAGATAGATAGATAGAGAGAGAGAGAGAGGGTTCCAAGGACAAGGCACTCACCAGAATTTTCATATAGTTATAAGAGTTTAATTCTTTTAAAATTACGGCATAATCCCAACGTTTCTGACCCCCTCAGGGCCCTTAGTCATGGCACAGTCCTCCAACAGAGACCCAGGTAGCTAATGAGAGCCTATTTAATCAGACCAGCATATAAAGGCCCCTAACCAATCAAACAATCATCAGGTGTGTGGTAATTAGTACTGAGTCACATGACTATGCCACTGCTGCAAGTGTTTCTCACATATCCCTGCATGTCAGCATAACACATGGCCTTGCATCAACAAATCTACACAGCACCCAGCAGTTGAGAGAAACCGTGAGTGCATTGAAAGTATATATATATATATATATATATATATATATATATATATATATATATATATATATATATATAAAATGACGAAAGGAAGAGGGTGGCAAATCTTTAGTGAAGACGGTCACATAAAACCGACGTTTCGAGGCTACTGGGCCTCTTTTTCAAGGTGTGATGTCCATATCCACCTACTAGGCATGTCCATCACTGCCTATTGGGCGTGTACATCACTGCCTATTGGGCATCAATGCAAATAGAAGGTGACTTATTTATGTATATGCACTACAGAATGAATCATCCCCCCCCCCCCCCCACACACACACACACAAACTGGAAACAGGGACAGGTGCTCTGCAAAAATGTAAACTGTAGTCTCCATTACACATAATGCCACACACAGTAATGCCCATTACACATAATGCCACACACAGTAATGCCCATTACACATAATGCCATGCACAGTAATGCCTATTACACATAATGCTACTCACAGTAATAGCCATTAAACATAATACCACACACCATAATACCCATCACACATAATGCTACACAAAGTAATGCCCATTACACAAAATGCCCATTACACATTATGCCAGAGCTTGACTAATGTTTGTAAAATAGGTACAATAGGGACAGTGTGCGCCAAAAAGTTACACCGTAATGCCTATTACATGTCACACAGCCATTACATAGAATACCACATGCCATAATGCCCATTACACATTATGCCACACCAAAGGCATGCGCAGCCCATTTCTTAGAGGGTGCACCATGGGGGGGCGTGTCCATCACCATCTATTGGGCGTGTCCATCACCGCCTATGGGCATCAATGCAAACTAAATAGGTGACTTAGTTATGTATATGCACTTCAGAATACTAAAACCAGGGACAGTGCGCTGCAAAAATGTACACTGTAATGCCCATTACACATAATGCCACACACAGTAATGCCCATTACGTATAGTGCATTACACAGTAATGCCCATTCCACCTAATGCTATCCAACATAATGCTCATTCCACATAATGCCACACACCATAATGCCCATCACACAGTAATGCCCATTCCACATATTGCCACACATTGTAATGCCCATTCCACATGCCAGCGCTTGACAAATTTTTGTAAAATAGTCAAAAAAATTGTCAAGCCCTGGCATGTGGAATGGGCATTACAATGTGTGGCAATATGTGGAATGGGCATTACTGTGTGATGGGCATTATGGTAGGGACAGTGTGCACGCCTAAAATATACACTGTAATGCCTATTACACGTCACACAGACATTACATAGTATACCACATGCCATAATGCCCATTACATGTTGTGCCTCACACGGTTATGCCCATTATGTCTCAGACTGCTGCCCATTACACATTATGCCACAAACCATGATGCCCATTAAACATTATGCCACACACCGTGATACCCATTACACATTATTACACATTATTTAACACAAGTGATGCCCATTACACGTTTTGCCACACACCAGAAGGCCCATTACATGTTGCGCCTCACATTGTGATACCCATTACAAGTGCGCCTCACACCGTGATACCCATTAGATGTTGTGCCTCACACCGTGATACCCATTACAAGTGCGCCTCACACCATGATACCCATTAGACGTTGTGCCTCACACCGTGATGCCCATTACATCTCAGACCGTCATGCCCATTACACATTAAGCCACACACTGTGTTGCCCATTAGACATTATTACACATTATTTGACACATGTGATGCCCGTTACACATTATGGGGGGAGGGACATGACAGGGGAGAGGGGAGGGGAGTGTAAGGAAGGAAAGGCTGGGAAGAGCAAGGGGAGGATTATATATATATATATATATATATATATATATATATATATATATATATATATATATATATATATATATGTAAGTACAATATGTGTGTGTGTGTGTATATACAATATACATATATATATATATATATATATATATATATATATATATATATATATATATATATATATATATATTAGTGTGTGTGTGTATATACACAAACTCATACTGTACTTGTAAATGTGAAAGTGCTGCCTTTCTCTCACTTATGTGGATGCCTGGCTGTGCACAATGACTCCTACAGCACTGCAGGTCCTCCACACCTCCTTCCTTCTCCCCCAGCCTGCGTGCTCAGCCAGTCACTCAGCCGCAGGCTGCTGTGTCCTATACGGCGCTGGCACCCTATATGGTGCTGTCAATCAGCAGCAATTAGGTCCCGGGACCCGGAGCAGAGCGCAGCGCAGCACAGCGCGATAACTAAACACACAGCCTGTCCCTGGCAGGCGTCGGTGCCCACCGCAGACCCCGCTGGCGCTTGCTCCTCCAAGCAGCCGCGGGGTCTGCCTGGCTGCAATCGTGCGGGGGGTGCCCGGTCAATAGGAGGTGCCTGTGCACCCCTGGCACCCCCTGTGCGCACGCCTATGGGCGTGTGGCCCATTACACTTTGTGCCTCACACTGTGATTTCCATTACACATTGTGCCTTGCACTGTGATGCCCATTACAGGTTGTGTCTCACACTGTGATACCAATTACGCCTCACACAATAATGCCAATTACATGTTAGACTAAACACACCATAATGCCACTTACCTTTTACCACACTGTAATGCCTATTATATATTATGACCTAAACCGAATTGCCTAATACACATTATGCCAAACTCTGTAATGCCCATTTCAGATTATTCCACACACAGCAGTGCCCATTACACATTATGCTACACATTTAATGCCCATTATATATTATACCACACCCAGAATACAAACAAAGATGTGAAAAACCTAGCGCTAATAAGCAGCTAATCTATCTCCTGGTGTCCACCCTAAGGCACCAATTCCAACTAATGGGACACGAACTCCAAAAACAAGGTTGAGATAAATCAGCGCTTAGGGAACTGGGAGAATAGGACAATTTTAAATCACTCCTTTTCCTCCATTCAGAAATTCCAAACTGAAACTCACATTAGATTTCTGGCAGGTGTGCACATAAAGGTATCTTTCAGTTTTCAAACTGTGCTCAGTTTAGAGAGAACACTTACATTCTTATTCTGTCATGTGTTCACTGAAAGGTATCTTTGGCCCACCAGGATAAAAAGCGCTATATCACTTTCTTTAGGAAAAATTCTTGGGAAAAATTACATTCATTTTCTATCTCGCGTTCCTCAAAAGGTATCTTTAAATCCTTTGGTGTCAATGATCATCAGCTTCCCACAGTAAAAAGGACTTAGGGGTTTCTTCTGCTTGGTACGGTGGGACCGTATACGGGCGGATCTGGCTTTTTTTTCATCTGCGCATGCCTAGCTTTCCCAATGTGCATGCGCAGCGACCGCACACCTCTCACGGACGGGTCTCTCCGTGCGAAAAAACCTGTCCGCAAGAGCACGGTCATTGTGGGCGGCATGTGGGCATTTCATGGGAGCGCCCGGAATAATGAGGAAAACTGGGCGTAAACATGGGCTTACACGGGGGTGTGCACACAAAATGTACGGTGCATTTTGGTCCAAAAACAGGCGGACACCAAAAATAGCTCCAGACCACCCCTAGAGATACCGTATGAGAGCGGACGCCTGGGTCTGCTAATTAACGCTGATTACTACACAAACACATACACCTGAATGTAATAAGCAATGCTGCAGTCTATTAAGTGAAAAACATTATTTCACTACCTGCAAGCCACACACAGCCCTCAAACACATTGGAAGCATATCTTTCTACACTTCAACATGTAAAGGTTGGTTTCATTTTAGGTAAGATTCATTCAAAGACCTGCTTACATATGTCAAGGTAGTTATTTTATAACCATCTACACCCATTCAGAAAGTGTTTTTGTATACTTTAAAAAGCAGGACACTCAATTCACAGAAGTCGACATGTGTCAACTTTTTCACTGTAGCACAAACATACCAGTTTTTTATATGGAAAAATACACATAAACCACATCTAAGACCAACAAGGATTTTTTTGACTCAATTTCTACTTGCAATGGTGGAGCAATGTCCTAAGGCCATGCCCACTATTTTGCACACAATCTTTGGTATTTTTGCCCAACAACATACATTATGCACTTTCATATCTGCTATGAATTTTATGTATGTAAGATGCCACCAATCACATTATTGCAATCACATATCTCTAACAAAGGATCCCAACATCTGCCTATCACACTCTAAAGCAGGCATGTCCAACGTTGGCCCTCCAGATGTTGTGAAACTACACATCCCAACATGTTTTAGCATTCTCTAATAGCAAAACTGTGGCAAAGCATGCTGGGATGTGTAGTTTCACCACATCTGGAGGGCCAACGTTGGACATGCCTGCTCTAAAGTCATATTTTAAACAATATTAGAAAATGTTTGCACACAAACCATTTTGTCATGCTTGGTCAACTGACACATACCTGTACCAAGACCTATGGGGAGTCATGACTGTTTGTTTTTGGAGGAAACATATGCATTCCTACACAAATGTCACTTTGGCCCCTGGTTTGCCTACCTCACCCACTCCATGAGCAACTCATTGTTCTTGCCCTGGTTTTAACTTGTAATGTAGGAGTTACATCACCTGCACCGAAACTGCTTTCTCACCTATTAAGTTGCTCTGCACAGGTGCTGCCACAAACAAATTAGCAGGGAAATGGTGGAGATGAACATGTGCATGGTCATGGAGAGGGTTCTGCATGGCAAACATGAAAAACACATCACTACATTCACCTAAAGAACAAGTTGAGTAAGTACACATAAATGTAGTATTTGCTTTACACAAGCAATTACACATACAACACGGGTTTTTATTTTGTGAAAATAAATTTATTTGCTGTTAAGAATCACAGCTTTTTTATTTTTTATTATTGCATAAATATTAAAAACAAAAATATAATGAGAAAAAAAAACAACCAGCCAGAACAAAAAGTGGCATATCTACAAACATGTGTTACTCTGCAACTGCAATGGTGAAATGAAAGGGAACACCAGCATACGCCCTGCATCACCTAGGAAGAATGCTAAGCAGGATACACAGCAGCAAAAATATACCCTGCATTTCAAGTGTTCAAATTAGACAGATTAGTACCCTTTGCACGGGAATGGATTGATTTAGCACTCAGGAAGTGGAACCCCACTGCAAATGGAAAGATTTGGGGTCCAAACACAGAGAAAGTGAATAAGGTGGCATTACTTCGGCCTTTTTCTCCCCTTTTTGATGGGGCCTTGGGGCCAGCGGCCTTGCGCCCTGTTCGGACAGTGGGCACAGGAGGGTCGGCAGACGTTGAAGCTTGTGGTGCAGCTTGGGATGGGGCAGCAGATGGAGTGGCCGCCCTTAGTGACCTGGCGGTGGGGAGAAGCTCCGCCAGAATGTCATTCTGGCGGCTGAGTTGTTGTGCAATGTTTTGCATGCCAGCCGCCAGAATGTCATTCTGGCGGGTGAACTCCTCCAACTGTTTGCTGTTGGCAGCCTTCCACTCGCCAAAAAATTCCCCAAACTGCTGTTGATGAGCCGCAGCCTCCACCCCTTGCTGCACGACCGCCTCCAGCAGCTGTGTCCACATGGGATCCCCTGCCTGTTGTGGCTGGGGGCGTCCTGTTGGCGGAGGCTGCTGGACTTGTGGGCCTGAAGGGGAAGATTCTGGCGGTACCTCTGGACCTCACCTAAAGACAAATCAATGTCACCATCACATACACAAACAATGTCTGTTACCACAATCAATGCATGACTCTAATTTACCCGTAAACTCAGCAGCAAACACCTCCACCGGGAGCTCACTATCCATATTGGATATCCCCTGACCTCTGCCACATCCACAACATCCAATACCTCCAGCTACAGGGGGGTATAGTCCAAATTAGATAGGATAGGCCCCCTCCCGGTGGACATGCTGTGAGCATACCGCTCAGTCATCTTCTTCTTCAGCCCACTTTTGAAATCTATCCACCTACAAATAATAAATACAAAGTATAATCAGGACAAATGTGCACCACTCGGCTACTGAATACTATTACTACATTACATTTACTAGTGTGGCTGATATGTTTTTTTTATGCATACGTTAGCCACACACACATTTATGTCACCATTATGAGGCATTACAATGTCTCCTCTATCACTCATTAGGCCGCTAAATGCACATACATATCTCACTATGCTGAAATGAGAGCAGCCATGGCCAAAGTATGCTCCTCCAGCTGTTGTGAAACTACACATCCCAGCATAGCTTGCCAGTGTTGCTATTAGGGAGTCATGTAACTATGGGAAGGCATGCTGGAATGTGTAGTTTCTCACCAGCTAAATGTGAACAGTTTGGACATCCTTATTTCATTTGCTACATATGGAACATGTTTAAACAAGTCTTTTACAACAACACACTTGTTGTCCCATCACATACTTCATATGAGCAGAACTGTGGTCATAACCTCACATCACACCAATGGAGCATGTTTCATGTATAAATGTGGGTTATTAGACATGGTTGTGTTCACATGTGTCATTGAAGTGTAACACTATCTACAAACACATCTTTATATTATCCTCAAAACATACATGTAACATATGTACACACAAATTTGAATATCAGGGGGAGAAACACACTTGCCTTTTCTTCACCGACACCAAATTCCTCGCCACTGTTGCCACCTTATTCACTTCCTCTGTAATTTTCTCCCAAACCTTCATGCTTGCACTGGGAGCCAGCTTCCTGGGAACTAATTCAAACCATTCTCATGCCACATGCACCTAAAAAACATATTTAAAATTCGCCCTTACCTTACACAAGACACTGCAAAAACTCTAATCCATGCTCTCATCATCTCACGCATTGATTATTGCAATAGTCTCCTTATTGGCCTTCCCCAATACAGACTCTCACCACTACAGTCCATTATGAATGCAGCTGCAAGGCTAATCTTCCTAGCCAGACGTTCATCGTCTGCAAAGCTACTCTGTCAGTCACTTCATTGGTTACCTGTATTCTACCGTATTCAATACAAAATTCTTTTACTTACACACAAAGCCATAAACCAAACTACACCAACATACATATCTTCTCTTATCTCAAAATATCATCCAACACGACCTCTACGCTCCTCCCAAGATCTGCGTCTCTCATCCACACTCATTACCCGCTCCCATTCCCGACTGCAGGACTTTCTTCGGGCTGCACCCACTCTGTGGAATGCCCTCCCAAGCACAATAAGACTCTCCTCCAGTCTCCAAACCTATAAGCGTTCCCTGAAGACTCATCTCTTCAGGCAAGCTTATCAAATTCCAGAACCAGTCATAGAACCTTGCATTCTGGTGGAATCGATGCAATAAAGAATACAGTATCTATCCTTATGTATCAATGCCTATTTCCCTATAGATTGTAAGCTTGCGAGCAGGGCCCTCCTACATTTTGACTGTCTGTAAATACCCTGTTTTGTTGTATCACTGTCTGCTATTGTAAAGCGCAACGGAATATGCTGCGCTATATAAGAAACTGTTAATAAATAAATAAATAAAATAATGCTAGGGGTACTAAAACTCTCAATTCTGCCTCTTGAAATGCAGGGTTTTTCTTTTTGCTGCTGGTATCCTGCCCAGCACTCTTCCTAGATGGTGCAGGCTGTTTTCTGGTGGCCTCAGTCACCTCACCATGTAGCTGCTGGGTCACTCATGTTGGCAGAGATGCAACCTCTTGTTCTGGCTGGTTGCTGGGCCCTTCTTGAGCCGGTACAGTTGGAACAGGGTCTGATTGTGATGGCCCCCCTTGATCTGCCCTCCTGCTCAATTCTTCCATCATCGATTCCATTTTAGCCCTCACTAGGGCATCCTCAGCTGCAGAATCATCAGAGCCTGACATGTTTGCAGCAAAAACGGTCTGCATCTGGCTGCATATTTATATGCTAAAATCCTGCCTTTCACAGGGCGCATTTTTTTCCGCAATGTTGTAGCTAATTTCTGCCGAAAAATCCCGCTTAAATTACGCGGTAACAATGCACCTGAGCATTCACCTGTACATAAACATACACAGGTTGTTGACCATTCTGTGCTACATGGCTAAATGTGTTTACATGTAATTCCACTGATGAGTATGTGTTTTTGGGTGGTCTCTGCTGGAGCACTTGTATGGTTTATTTTCAAAAATTAAAAACATAACAACGTCACAATGCTTTCCTTACATTTCTTATGTGTAATAATTATTCACAGAGCAACATGTAGCGTAGATATGTATTACTACATAGTTGCGCGTATACATTTTTTGCATACTGTATATACAGTACGTGTCTCCCTACATTGAATGCATACTGTATGTTCGGTAAGCAAATCTTTTCAATCGCATACATATTGTTAATCTAAGATGGATTAAGTTCACAACAAAAAAAATATGTTTTCGACCAATCAGCAACCACCCCAAAAGTTATATATGTACCTGCAATCAATAACTGCCCATTGCCAATATGTTTACGACAAGGGCTGCCCCATCCCCCCCCCGGGAACTTCTGGCGTTGGTCCAGGTAATGGACCAGCGCCTGGGGCCCAGGAGCCCCTATGTCTCCAATGCGGAGAAGCGCCGGGCGTATAACACTGCATGGCGCTTAATCTACGCCCGGACCGACATTCGTAGGAGCCTTGGCAGGTGGAGCGGCGGTGGTCGGATCAGCGCCGCCGGCAGCCAGGGCTGCTATCAAGCATTCGGCGATATAATTAGCCGATGTAAGTATTATTTTTTTCACAAATATGTATGCGTTTGTTAGCAATGTTTTAAGGAATGCTTTTATATATGTGCATGAGTATCTGGGTGTCTATATGGGTATATATGGGCCTATATGGGTAGTGTGTATATGGGTATATATGGGCCTATATGGGTAGTGTATATATGGGTAGTGTATATATGGGTAGTGTATATATGGGTGTATATGGGCGTATATGGGTATATATGGGCCTATATGGGTAGTGTATATATGGGCCTATATGGGTAGTGTATATATGGGCCTATATGGGTAGTGTATATATGGATAATGTATGAATTTGTGTGTAGCATATCTATTCATTAGCATGATATTTTTATTACTTATATGAAAAATGTACATTTGTAGTGTTATGAACATAACTAATGTGTTTTTTTTCTTTCCCCCTTTTTCATGATCCGCAACCTTCAAATTCAATACCATCAACATGAACATTTCAGCACGCGCCAGGGCACGCATGAGGGCAAGAGAGGAGGCCCATCAACAGGAGGTCCAGCAACAGCATGAAGAGGATGCTGAGACCACCTTGGGGCCTGCTGGTGCCCACCCCATCTCCTCCTCACCTTCCAGCACCCACTCCTCTACCCCCACCCACTCCTCTACCCCCACCCACTCCCCTACCCCCACCCAATCCCCTCCCCAACCGCATTTCCAAACCCCCTACTACTCCCCACCACCCAACCCTTACGAATCCCCACTCCACCCCACCACCTTAACCCCAACTCCCATCCACCTTGCTCCTGTCCCCCCATCCCTGAGCACAGGAAACCCATCCAGCGGTGACCAGGATGGGACTGATAGCTGTAAGTAAACAATGTGCCTAATGTTTACATACATATTTCTACACATAAACAATCACAACACCCACATATGTGTAGCCCACATCATCATTAGTTGCACTATATCACTGCAGTGCCACCCTGAGCTGTGGCCTGTCCTCCTCCAGGAAAAAGAGTCCTCCTGGTGTATTTTTTGAGTGTGGGCATGCCTCACCCCTTGAGTAATTGACATAACAGTACATCCAATGACATATCCTACAGTAGTGGTGTTGAAGTTATGTGGGCCCAGCTGTTGTGTAACTATACTTCCCAGCATGATGTGCAACATTCATTTATATATTGGTTTGTTAATAGTGTGTGAGGCCATGCGGATGCATGCTTTTCAAACATAGCTGTAGGCCTATAATTTGTACAGCAATGCCCTACATTTTAAAAAGTAAGGAGTGGTTAAGCCTCAACAATGTCATTACCCTTAAATAGCACAGGTTAATTCTGAGGTTTGAGGTGATTCCCCCAGCACAAACCTCCCAATTGTGATGCAACATACATTCATCCAAGAAGGAGGAATTTATTTCATGTTATGTAATATGTACAGTATGTGTGTGTAAACATAATAGTATTTAGTACCGTGTTTAAAGCAGGCCCATCTTCAATGTAGTTGAAAAATGTATGTGGCCTTCACACTTAACTCACAACTTCTTATTATGTAAAAATACAACAAACATTTGTGTATAATATATATTAATTAAAATGTTTTTTCCCTTCACTACAGACACTGAACAGCACCAGGATAAGGTGGGCCAGATCATGAGGGAAATGTTCCTGACCCTCCTGTATCTCCACATTCTTTTTGGGCAACTGCAGGCCCTCGTTTAATGTTTTTTTAAATTTAAAGATTTTGTTTAATAATAAAAAAAGTTTATGTTCAGTTAGAAGTTGCCTGTGTTTTTAATCGGAAATATGTTAGCGGGTTTGTAAGGGCAGGTACATACAGATGTGTAATGTCCCTTATATTTTTAATTTGACGTGAGGGGTAATGATTGATGTGTGAATGTGTGTGTTTTGGGGTTAAATAACACATAGAGAAAATGCATGAATGTTTAATGTTGTTAGATTAAAACATCACACATAACATCAGGGTAGGTGTACATATTAAAAATTCTGAAAAAACTAAATAATAATTTAGTACATATACACAAACACCAACATAACTTTATTTAAAAGTTAAACCAATGTGGGGACACATAGATAGTGATTAAAATGCCACATTAGAACATAATAAATATACATGTAATGAGGGTTAAAATGTTGTTTTAATAGGGTGTTTATTAAGGTAGACAATTGAGTTATTAGAAACAATCATTGAATAACAGTTAGAATAATTAAATGTCTTAATTATAGTTGAAAGGCAAGATTTGCAGGGCCATATATGTGAAGGGTATGCCAACGTGCACGGACGTATGCTCACTCTCACGATTGGTTACACACGCTGAGTTTTCCATTGAAAAAAGGCGATTCCTGACTGGCGTACGCTCAGATATACGGGTGTCGGTGTGAAAATGGACAAGTGGCGTACGCTCTGATGTACGCCAGTTAACGGTGGCTGAGGGTAGGTCCGCCCGTACACGGTGGCGTACGCTCAAGTGTACGCCACTCCCCATTGTCGTGTTTGTGGCCGTCCGTATGCGGCTGTTCTGTGGGCTGAATTACACTCACCGCCCGCGCACGGGAAACGTACGGTGAAACAGACCGTAAGTACATTGCACTAACCTAACCAGAATAAGGCCCTTATTCACAAAAGGCTCACAATAAAAATAGAATAAAAAAATTCAGTAAAAACAATTCATGTAACAAAGTCCCGGAGACACAGATGGCCACTGTCAGGAATATGGAATCAAGTGCTGCAGACACATACGGACCTTATCCAGACCGGATGCACAGCTTGTAGATCAACGTGTTTCTGGTGCCGACTGCACCCTTTTTTTCAAGATAAGCCGCTGTATCTTCCATTATGATTTTAAAGCTTCCTCCTCAGATCACGTCAGTGGCGTAACTACTGTAAGGCAGCCCCAGCAGCCTCTTGGGGGAGCAAGCAGCAGCAGGGTCTGTGTGCATGCTGCTGCCTGCTGCTTCAAAAGGTTCTCTTACAAAGAAGAAGTGGGAACTAGGTGTTGATATGAGTTGCTTCAATTACTAAGCAGCTGCTTTGGTGAGGTTTATAGTACAGATAACATTGGAAACAATAACATTATTTCTGTTAGAGCAGTTTGGTGGGAGCCCAAGGGGAGGTTTCTGGTCAAAGTTTAGTCCTCTATATTTTGGCTGGATAGTTGAAAACAACAGCTTTAAAAGTCTCACCAATTTTGTGTTGGGATTTTCTGGCTTAGGTCCTGTGTCCTCACTAGAATGCGGTTGTTCAATGATGGTAAAGGGCCGCTGGAGGAAGATCAAGGACCTTGTGGGGCTTCCCAGGGTGGTGAATAGATGATAGTTAGCTGTGAAAAGGAAATTGGAATACAGACTTGTGTTGTTCTTGCAGCCTTGTAGAGGGAACAGTCTTTTGTGCCAGTATAACTCAACTCATGGGTCTGCTCACTATGCCACCAATGCATTTCACTGAACTCTGTCAGCTTTTTCAAGGTGACAGAGACGACAAATCCCCCCCACTGATTCAATTGACTGTACACATAGCTGGCTATTGGCTACTGTGTAAAGGATGGGCAGGCGGATGGGCCTCTCTCCTGCTTCAGCTACTCCATTATGCGTGTGATGTCATCACGTCACACGCTGGGGAGACACGCTGGAGAGGAGCCTGGGGGGGGGGGGGGCACCACAAACTTTTTGGCAGGGGGGAGCAAAATTTATAGTTACGCCACTGGATCACGTGGTATACTTCGTCCTATCCTTGAGCACCTAAACCCGGCTTTATTATTGCAGCTGAGCATTAACCTCTTCATTACTCAATTGGTTGGTACATACAGATTTTCATATACAAGTGAGCATTTACAATCCACAATATAATAATTTACAATATAAATATCTAATTCCATATATAAAGCATTACATATACTGTAAAAAGAGGTGCTCCAACAAAGCTGGGCATATAGGAATAAAAAGAAATAAATATATTAAGACATGTCCATAATATAAAACATGCTAAAAACAAATTTATAAAAAAACATTTATACTCAAAGTCAACATTTAACCCCTGAGGTACCAGAGTCTGTAGAGTAAAGATGGTTTTCATTTCAGATTGCGCTAGTCTCTTGTCAAAACCAATTTCAGTACATCCATGGTGGGTCTTGAAGTGCATAGACACATTGTGTAATTCATAGCCCTTTTTTATATTTCTGATGTGTTCACATATATATCACATTTTTTGATGCGCAGGAAAAAAAATCCTTAATCGGATATACTCTGGAGGTAACATTAGATTTATATTCAATGATTTTGCTGTCTGTCTTACACGATTTGCACATTGAACAGAACCCACATCTATCAAAGCCCTTAGATAGGATCCTAGTGGTCATTTTGGTAACAGGCTTAGCACTTTTCACCAAAATATTTTGGAGATTTTGTGCTCGTCGGTATATAAACTGTGGATTCTGTCCTATATATTTTTAAGGCAGGGATCCCTAGTTAGTACAGACCAGTGTTTTTTTTTATAATGGCTTCCAATTGTTTGTATTGACTGGTATATTTTATTCTAAATCTAACTTCTCCATATTGGGCATATTATACCACACGCCCATAGTGCCACACGCATAATGTTCTCCCATAGTGCCACATACATAACGCCCCCCATAGTGCCACACACATAGTGGGCAGATGTATTAAGCCTGGAGAAGAGATAAAGTGGAAGGAGAAAATGCACCAGCCAATCAACTCCCAACTGTCGTATTTCAAACACAGTTGATTGGCTGGTGCGTTATCACCTTCCACTTTATCTCCACTTTATCTCTTCGCCTGGCTTAATACATCTGCCCCAGTGCCTCCATAGAGCCACACGCATAATGCTGACCCATTAGTGCCACACAAATAATGTCCCAATAGTGCCACATACCATCGTGCCACAAATATAATGCCCCCGTATTGCCACAGACATAATGCCCCCATGGTGCTATATACACAGTGGCATGTATATGGAACGGAGCTGTCTGGAGCTTGTGGAGGGAGGTGTCGCCACCAGAGGGCAGGGATGGTGGAGCTCCTTGGATGGGGGATCGGAGCTCCACGTGCATGTGACCATCCCTGGCCTCCACTGGAAGAATTCCTATCCTATTTGTAGTTGTAAATCCTTTTAAATCCTTTTAACCAGTGTAGTGTAATGATGCACAATCAGCAGTTCCCCTTACACAAGTGCAACCTATACTATTGCTAACTCCATAGTTGTGGGCTCCCATGAAGCCCTGGCTGACACCCGGTAGCCATTTTGTTAACCCCCTCGGCAGTTGAGTCTGACCTGCTTGTACTGTTTGACATTTCAACTGTAGCGTAAATCTGTGTACTTTAATGAGACATATGGACAACAGTGCCCTTACACAAGTGGAACCGCGGTTGTGTTTGCTGCTTTCACGGTGCAGTGACCTGTCTCTGCGCTCCGTTTGCCAAGAATGGGTCCCACGAGCGTCTCACACTCATGCACACCCCATTTTCTGCAAAAGTACTGTATGATCACTCACTTATCACCATAGCCCTCTATAAATAGCGTAATGAAATGCACGTCTAAGCAATAGAATTTTCCGAAAAACATGTCTATCTAACATACTGAACAGTACAGCAATGTCCAGTAAAGTAGTTCTTGTGTTATAGTACATTTCAATGGATACTTCATGCACATGCAATCCAGATTATTTTGCTATATATTTGCATTAGACATCTGACGCATGCAAAGTGGTGATTTAAAAAAAGCGACATCTGGTGGATGATCGCTGGTATTGCAATCTTCCTGTAACTCCTTACCCCAAACTTCAAGCTGTGCCACTTTATTGCACTGCTGTGCAACTAGGCACACTGTGGCGGGCCAAATGCCATAGGCAGGCTAGATGAGTGTGGCTCCATCTATACAATGGTTTCCACAGGTTACCTCACTTTCGGCTAAAGATTTGCTAACTGCTCAGAAGGTTTCTCATTAGACATTCCCATCAGCCATGTATATCAAAATGTTTTTGAACATTTTCCACAATGTACAGTATATCTTTTTCGGCAAAGGGGTTTCCTTATGGGACACTCCTTCACTCACTCATGCCAGTGGCAAACGCAGGATTTTCAGAAGGGGGTTTCCAGAGAGGCGGAGCAAAGCACGGAGATGGACACTTAGGTGACCCAGTATATGCCGGGTCAGTTAAAGTATTATAGATATAGACCAAATATATATAAATAATAATAATAATAATAAAAAAAAAAATATATATATATATATATATATATATATATATATATATATATACATACATACATGCATACATATACATACAGGGGCGTCAACAGCAGTGTAGACCCCTGGGCATAGCAATGTATTGGGGCCCCCTACCGATCCTCCAGCGGTAGGGGTGGGGGAAGCGTTGATTACATCAACCACTCAGCATGTAGGGCCTGGATCAGTAATTTCCACTAATTACCCCTTTACTGCACAGATGGTGGGAGATGGGGTGGGAGAAGGGGGCATTGGGCTGAATGAAGGGGCCCTGATACATAACTTCCAGGGTGGTAGAGGATGTTTAATATGCAGAGGAGGGATGTACTGTATAGTATAGTGGAGTGGGCTTATTATTCACAACTTTCTGGTGGGAGGACAGCTTGCTTGACTGCAAATATCTCCAGTTCCCGGAAATAGATTTCTTAGATTGTAATGGAAATAAAAACTAGAGAATCCCACCTACCAAATGGTATTGGGGACTAGAGGATCAGAGTTCAGGAGGCAGAGCAATCTGCCAACGAGTATATAAACTACATACCAGGTGTGTGGAGCTGGAGCAGTAACCAGCTGCTGGAAGGCTGATATCTCTGGTTCTGGGAACAGTAGAGACAAGCTACTAGTGTATATCAAAGGGGGAGAGTCCCAGCTTTTGGAATATACCCTCAGAAAAACTCTAAGTCAGACAGAACCTGAAAGATCTGACTGGGAAGAGCAATTAACAGGCTTGGATGGGGACCACTGCTTTGAAGTCAGATATCTCCGGTTCCCAAGGGCCGATTTTTAAAATTCTTATATCCATGGAAAGAGGGGACCCTCAGCTTTCATTTGCAGAACATATATATAATATCTCTAAGGGCCTGAAAACTCATAGTGTTTCTAACCATTTCTATGAAAGACATGCTAAAAACCCAGCAGGCTTGAAATGTACTGTCATACAAAAAGTTAATAGAAACTGGCGTGGTGGCGACTTGATAAAAGAATAAAAAAAAAACTGAAACAAAATGGATCTTTAATATGAAGACACTTGAACCTTTGGGCCTTAATATCGACATTGAATTAAATGCTTTCCTGTGGAGTTGTACCTTTTTTACTCTTAGTAAAGGCCCCCATACACTATGAGATTTATCTGACCTGTAAAATTGCATCTAATTTCCCTTGAATTTCCCTGGCAGCTTCCCAGGACGCCTACATACAATTTGACACTTGATGTGCCATTTTTTACATCCAATTTGTGTCAGATAAATCACATGTGATTTATCACATATGATTAATCACGTGATTTATCTGACGCAAATTGGATGTGCCATGAGATTTATCTATTGGGATGGACCTAGGGAGTGGCCTGAAAAGTGCTACACCATGCAGGTATTGAGGCCCCCATACATAAAGGCCGCCATACACTATGCGATTTGTCCCCGATTTCACCCGATCCAGATGGATCGGGCAGTGAAATCGGACCAAATCGCCGGTTGTACAATGTTTTTTGTACATTGCTGCTAAGAAGCCATAACTCCATTACATCTTTATGGTCAGTGTCTCAATTCAGCAGCTGGGGAGGGGGACATCATTTCCGGTTTTATCAATAAAGTTTTGAACTATAAATATACATTGCCAGTTAGACAACCATATTCCTTGAAAAAGTGCGCAAGAGAACTCCAGCGGAATCCCCGGAATCCCTGAAACCTATCTCCTTACAATCTCAGCCGTCCGTTCTGGTAACCGGCGCCGATTCCCGGTCACTTCCAGCTCGTGCGGCACGCAGCGGGGCAGCGCTATTAACATCAGAAGCGCCAAGGAACCTTTCCTTCCATCAGTGACACGGCCAATACAGCGTGACTTGCTCTGCAAGCAGGAACACCACCGCTATGGCACCATTCAGTCACCCCCGGCTCCCTTGACATAAGACACTGTCTGCAATATAACAACTGTAGCCCACGATCTGAATGGCATCTACAGAGAGGACAGAGAATCATAAATCTCATTTCATTATAAATTTTCCCCAAAAGGGTGTAAACATTTATAATAACCCATTTTTTTTTTACAGGTACCACTCTATTACTATCAGTATATTTTTTACATTAATTTGTCCATTTAAACATAGCGCTCTTCATAAATTCACAATTCTTTACCTCCATAAGAGCTGCTTAAACTTAGCGCAATTTCCATCCACATAATGAACCTTCATAAAGGGATAACATAAACAGCATCAATACTTCTTGAATTAGATTATAATAATAAAAGACAAGTCTCTGATATATTTAGCAGGAAGAACAAAAGAAGGCAGTCCTTTTTGTAATACAAGATAACTTAGGCAGGCAAGTCTTTGTATAATTTTAGAAGACAAGATGAGGACCAGATGGCTTGGGATTTGAAGAATAAGGAGAAGATGTACCTGAAGATTGAAGATTTGAATCCTGGATTTGTAGAATATGAAGAGTTTGCAGAAGACAAGACTGAAGAATCCGGAACCGGAATCAGATCCAGAGGGTATCGTGAAGATCTGGAGAAGATCCAGAAGAGAAGGCTAGTGGACAGTGTAGCACACCTGATGCAGCAGCGATGGGGCCAGAGGCCAGCAGGGACAACCAGCTGGAGAGCGCAGTGTGCATAGGCATAGGCATAGGCACTAGGAAAGCCAGGACTTCCCCAGATGCTAGCAGGCTGAAGGAACAATTTGTACTGACTCAGATTGACCTAGGCAGATCCCCTTTATAGCAAGGGAAGGGCTGCCATTGGTTGTCTGGTTAGAATGGCCGGAAAAAACGCTGACCTGGCCAATCACTGCTCTTGTCCTCAAGCAAGATGGTGGCGCCGGTCTCTGGGCACTGGCATCCTGTCAGCCAGACTGCCGCCCCTCTGTTTGAATCCATGCTGCCGCTCACAGCTGCTCAGCGCTGCCGCTGCCTGCCCAACCAGGACCCCAGCGGACACATGCCAGCCGCCGGCGAGCACAGACAGGTGAGTACCTTGCGTGCGACAGTACCCCCTCCTTTCTGAGTGGCCCCTAGATAAGTCTTATGAGGATTCCTTTGGAAGAAAAAAGTAACAAGCTTTGGGGCATGTAAGTTTCTCTCCTCTACCCAGGAGTTCTCCTCAGGGCCGTAACTGGACCATTCCACTAAAAATTGAAGACAAGAGTTCAGATGGCGACAATCTAGAATCCTTTTGACCTCGAATTCAGCATCTGCCCTGGCCTTGACCAGAGGAGGTTTGGGAACTTGATTTTGGTATTTATTCAACCATAATGGTTTCAGGATAGAAGATGGTAGTTTCAGACTATAGGTCACAGGATTAATGACCTGAATGATGGGATAAGGACCAATGAAACGTGGAGCCAATTTCATAGATGGAAGTCGTAGTCGTAGATTTCAAGTAGATAACCAGACTTTAAAACTACAGGTAGGAGCTGCATGACTCTTCCTATCAGTGGATCGCTTGTAGCGAATTGAAGCCTTGAGAAGAGAGTCATGCACACTAGACCAAATTTTTGCGAAGCTGTGTAGAGAAGATGTCACAGCAGGTATCTCACCTGGAGGTAGAGTTGTGAAATCTGGAGATCGAGGATGTTTCCCATATACAGTGAAGAAGGGAGTGGTACCTGAGGAGGAATGATAAGAATTGCTATGAGCATATTCCGCCCACGGTAACAGTTCCAGCCAATCGTCCTGCGAAGAGGATACAAAAAGACGGATGAAGGCTTCAAGGTCTTGGTGTACCCGTTCAGTTTGTCCATTGGTTTGAGGATGATATGCGGTGGAAAACTTAAGTTTAATTTGGATTGCAGAACATAGGGACCTGAAGAATCTAGCAACAAACAGTACCCCTCGATCAGAGATGATTTCCTTTGGAAGTCCATGTAACTTGAAGATTGTTTTGATGAAGAGTTGTGCTAGAGCTGGAGCTGATGGAAGGGATTTCAACTGGAAGAAGTGAGCCATTTTGGAAAACCTATCAACTATGACCCAGATGACTGAATGTCCTTTGGAAGGGGGTAATTCAGAGATGAAATCCATGGATAAATGAGTCCATGGGTACCGGAAGTGGAAGGAGTGTTCCTGAGGGAGAAAAAACTAGGAGTTTTGTGTTGGGCACATTTGACACAAGAGGAGACAAAGTTAGTTACATCAGCTCGGATAGAAGGCCACCAATAGGACCGTAGAAGGAATGTCAGAGTCTTTTGTATTCCGGAGTGACCAATGAAGTGAGAAGAATGAGTCCAAGTTAGTATCTTTTTCCGAAGCGGTACTTCGGTAGTTTCACAGTGCCAGCATGGCGTCCAGCTGCGGGTCTGTAAACTCCATACCAACAGTGGATAGTTCATACCCCCACTATTCACCTTGGCATGGAGTTGATTTTAGATAGCATGGCAAGCGTAGCGAGCCACCAAGCTCCTAGCGTGGGTGAGTACAGCGAGCCCCACAAGTGGACACAGATGCACGGTGCCATGCTGGCGCCATGAAAGTACACAAGTACCTCCGAAGCTTCTGTGGCACGAAAGTCTAACCAGGGGGTGGTACAGGATGAGTAGACACTTGAGTGAAATCAACAGGGTTGAGGATGGTTTGCGGAACAAGTTCTTGTTCACTGAGGGAATCAAAAGATTGACACAATGCGTCTGCTTTCCGATTTAGGGTACCTGGATGATATTTATTCTGAGAAGAACATTGCCCATCGGGCTTGATGAGATGTGAGACATTGAACATAACAAAGGAAGGAAAGATTCTTGTGATCTGAGTAGACGGTTATGTTATGATGGACACCTTCGAGTAAATATCGCCACTCTTCAAAGGCCGATTTGACTGCTAATAATTCTTGTTCTCCGATAGGATAATTTTTCTCTGCTGGCAGCAGCTTTTTAGAAAAGTACGAACAAGGATGAAGTTCTTGGTCCTCAACAAGCATGGTGAGAGAATGGCCCCTACCCCTTTGGAAGACACATCCACTTCGAGCACAAAGGATTTGGTGACATCTGGCTGCAGAAGAATGGGGGCAGAAACAAAGGCTTGCTTGAGTTGTTGAAATGCACTGACTGCCTCAGGTGGCCAATGACCTGGATCTGCTTCTTTCCGGGGGAGAGCTGTAAGTGGTTCTGCTATGGTGGAGAAGTCTTGGATGAATCATCTGTAGTAGTTTGAAAAGCCTAGGAAGCGCTGGATTCCTCTGAGAGTGCTGGGTGCTGCCCAATCAACAATGGCTTTTACCTTCCAAGGATCCATTTCCAAGCCGGTACTGGAAAGAATATGTCCAAGAAATGGAATTGAAGGAACTTTGAATACACATTTTAAAATTTTGCAGAAAAGTTGATTCTGTCGAAGTCGACGTAGAACCTCTATCACCGTTCTCCTATGATGAAGCAGGTTGAGCGAAAAGATAAGGATGTCATCTAAATAGACCACCACAGAAGTATACAGCATGTCTCGGAAGATGTCATTAACAAATTGCTGAAATACGGCACGAGCATTACAGAGACCAAAGGGCAATACTAAGTACTCATAATGTCCATCATGAGTATTCTTCTATCCTTGTTGGATGCGTATCAAGTTATAGGCCCCTCGTAGATCAAATTTGGTAAACACGGTAGCCCCATGACCTTGTGGAATAACTCAGTGATGAGAGGAAGTGATGAGAGGAAGAGGATACTGGTTCTTTATTGTGATGTCATTTAGGCCTCGGTAGTCTATACATGGTCTTAAAGATCCATCTTTTTTCTTGACAAAAAAGAAGCCTGCTCCCGCTGTTGATGTGGATGGCCTGATGAAACCTTTCTGTAATTTCTCTTGAGTATAGTCAGACATGGCCTTGGTCCCTGGGAGAGACAGAGGGTAGATACGACCTCTGGGAGGAGTCTTCCCGGGAATTAACTTGATGGGGCAGTACCACTGTTGATGAGGAGGAAGAGTATTGGCCCCTCCTTTGCTGAAGAAGTCAGAGAATTGGCTATACTGAGGAGGTAACGAAGACAAAGATGCTGAAGATGACGAAGAAGAAGATGATGAAGACAAAGATGCTGAAGAATGAACTTGCTGCAAAGGTATTGCTCAATATAGGCAGGAGGAGGAACAGTGTGTACCCCATGTCTTGATTTTCATGGTAGACCAGTCGATGTGAGGATTATGTTTAGCAAGCCAGGGCATCCCAAGGACGATATCATGAGAAGTGTTGGATATAACGAGAAGTTCCAGGAGCTCCTGATGAGTGGGCTCTATCCGGAGCTCCAACAGGCAAGTTAATAAAGAAATTTGTCCATGAAGAATTCGACTGCCTTCTACTGCGGTGATATATATTGGTTGGTCCAATGTCTGTACTGGAAGAGAGAGAGATGAAGTTCCCAGCTGCTCCAGAATCCAATAAGGCTTTCAACTTGATTATTTTTTGTGAAGTTACGAGAGTGACAAAGATAGTGGACTCAGTTGAGGTGGACGATGGCAGTAATACTCCTAGACTGAGCTCCTCCTTGGAGACTAGGAGTGGTCATTTCCTGGACGGCGGGTATAGGTAGAAACAAGATGAGAAGCAGAGCCACAGTACATACATAAATTCTCTTTCTTTCTATGGGCGATGAGACGGGACTTGTGGAGGGCCGAAGGCATGGACGATCGAAGCAATTTCTATCGAGCTGACGCTCTTGTAAGCGGAGATCCACTTTAGTACACAGTGAAATTAACTAGGCCAAGGTTACTGGCATGTTCCAGGTGGTGAGTTCATCTTTCAAATGACTGGACAGTCCATTCCAGAAAACAGAGAGCAGAGCTTCCTCATTCCAAGTGAGCTCAGAGGCTAGAGTTTGAAATTGGATGATACAGGTCGACTGCCCTCACAAATTCTTAGAAACTCTGTAGCGGCTGAAGACACTCTGCCTGGTTCGTCAAATATCTTTCTGAAGGTGTAAATAAAGGAAGAATAATTGGAAAGCAATGGATCCAACCTCTCCCAAAGTGGCGAGACCCACTCCAATGCAGCCCCGGTAAGAAGAGACACAATGTAGGCCAATTGAGCTTTAGGGTTCGGGAAGAGAGATGGCTGTAGGTTGATTTGAATGTCACATTGATTTAAGAAGCCTCTGCATGCCTTGGGAGATCTGTCATACTTGTTGGGTGCTGGTAGTTATAGAAGGCCTGGAGCCGGTTGAGAAGAATTTGCATTACTGGTTGTTGTCATTGTAGTAGATGAAGAACTAGCTGATGTAGTAGCTACTACCCGAGGAGATGCCAGGGTCTGCAGGTACTAAGCCATCTGCCGCTGTGAGGACTCAGGCTGCTCTAAGCGGGTTACAATGTTTTGTAGGATGTCCACGGATGTCCCCTTATTTCCGCTCAATTCCATCTGGTCAGTACAAACTGTCACGGGTGGTGGATTTGATGGTATCGTGCGTATAACAGGAAGAGATGAGTGACCAGCAGGAGATGGGTTAAAACTAGCAGGTTTAATGAATGAACTCAAAAAGGGATAACCTAACCAGCATCAATACTTCTTGAAATAGATTCTAATAATAAAAGACAAGTCTCTGATATATTTAGCAGGAATAACAAAAGAAGGTAGTCCTTTGCGTTATACAAGATAACTTAGGCAGACAAGAAGACAAGATGAGGACAAGACGGCTTGGGATTTGAAGAATAAGGAGACAATGTACCTGAAGATTGAAGAATTGAATCCTGGATTTGTAGAATAACTTTGAAGAGTTTGCAGAAGACAAGACTGAAGAATCCAGAAGCGGAATCAGATCCGGAGGGTATCGTGAAGAGCCAGAAGAGAAGGCTAGTGGACAGTGTAGCACACCTTAGGCAGCAACGATGGGGCCAGAGGCCCGCAGGGACAACCAGCTGGAGAGCGCAGTGTGCATAGGCACTAGGATAGCCAGGACTTCCCCAGATGCTAGCAGGCTGAAGTAACAATTTTTACTGACTCAGATTAACCTAGGCAGATCCCCTTTATAGCAAGGGAAGGGCTGCCATTGGTTGTCTGGTCAGAATGGGAGGAAAAGCCCTGACCTGGACAATCACCGCTCTTGCCCTCAAGCAAGATGGCGGCGCCACTCTTCGGGCGCCGGCATCCTGTCAGCCAGACTGCCATGTTTGAATCCATGCTGCCACTCACAGCTGCTGAGCACTGCCACTGCCTGCCCAACCAGGACCCCAGCGGACACATGCCAGCCGCCGGCGAGCACGGATGGGTGAGTACCGTGCCCACCACGTTACATTGCAGCGGCGTCTGACAGAACCTTTGTGATATTCATATATTGGAACAAGTAATAGTGAAGTGATACTGTCCGTGTAATCAACAATATTCACTGTACTTCAGTACAGACTAGATGTTCCACAGGTGATTATAATGGCACATATACGTACTGCTTCCAGAAATATAGTAGCTGCAGTGCACAGACCTTCATTGGAACTCCTTTGTCAGTCTTCCAGCCATATATATTGCGATCAGTCGGCACTTGCAATCACATCATCAGCATGGCAGTGCAATGGACAAAATTATTTGTAGATATACAGTCGAACTCTGGCACTCGCTTCAACAAAACTTACAGGTTTGCATATTGCAACGTTTTGGACCCTTTTATTACGGTCCGTCGACAGGCAGTACAATATCAAAGACAATCATTACATAACATACCTTTATACCAGAAGCGTCTCCCATGATCATCCTCACACATACCATACCATACGCATGCCACATACTGAGCCAGGGGTTGCGGGACGGATCCCCTGGCCGAAATAATCGGTCGACCAGGGGGATCCGTCATGCTCTTGTGGATCTTTGGCATTGTATATATGATGGGGCAGACGGGAAAATCCACCTTTAGAAAAAAAGAGTAGTGGACAACACTCTCAATCTCGCATGGGCAGCAGGATGGATTAATGAAAATGAATGTGGGTTTCTAAAGGTGGATTTTCCCATCTGCCCAATCATATATACAATGCCAAAGATCCACAAGAGCATGACGGATCCCCCTGGTCGACCGATTATTTCGGCCAGGGGATTCGTCCTGCAACCCCTGGCTCAGTATGTGGATTACCATCTACAGCCATTCGTGTTAAAAACACTGAGCTTCCTAAGGAATACAGGGGATCTTCTGGACAGTCTGAGTACCTTGACTGAATTACCCATCTACTATGTTACTAGTAACTATGGACGTAGCCTCATTGTATACTGTGATCCCGCACGAGAAGGGGTTGGAGGTCATTTAGCATAAATTACAGGATACAGCTAGAACTGGCCCTCCCACAGAATTTTTGGTTGAATTAACATAGGCTAGTTCAGACTCAAAATTTATTTCCTGTATAAATACTTTTTACAATCAACCGGTACGGCTATGGGGTCCAATTTGGCCCCAGCTTATGCCAACTTATATATGGCAAACTATGAACACACTTATATTTTCCCCTAAATTTGGTACCAAGATGTTTTTTTTTACTGTCGCTATATCGACGACATCTTTCTTATATGGTTGGGAACAGAGCAGGAGCTGAAGGACATGCTTTTGTTTTGAATAGTCTGGAGAAACCCATCCGCTTCATGTTTTCTTTTAGTTTAGTTGAGATTCATTTTTGGATGTCTCTATTTACTGTGATGGTCTTGGCCTAGGAACAAGACTCTATCGGAAGGAGACAGAAATTATTTACTCCATGCTACAAGTCACCACCCCACACATCTCAAGGAGAACTTGCCCATATCGCAGTTTTTATGAGTGGTGAGGAACAATTGATACAACAGAGGAACAATTAACAGATATGTTTTCCAGGTATTGCAAACGTGGCTACTCTGAACTAGCACTCACATGCTGCCTCACCAAGGCAAGGTCTAGACATACGAAGGGTACCTCGGAAGGCCCAAAAGTCGACCCTCAGCCTAGGCTTATCTACATCAATACCTTTGATGTGAATGCTCCTAAAAGAAAGCAACAACTTTTCAAAAATTGGACAATTATTTCGACTGATTCTGCATTCACAAAGGTTAGCCCTGTTCCCCCGATGTGTGCCTATTGTCGAGGTCGGAACCTAAAAGACCTCTTGATGAGACCATTGTCTCAACCTACAGAACACTCTGGCTGCCATCGCCCAAGAAAGGCTGCTATCGGTGCAGCGATTGCACGACCTGTAGGTCACTCCTGAGGAGCTCCACATTTGCTCACCCACACAGTGGGAAGAAAATAAAAATTCAACATAGTCTACACTGTAGAATGGACTGTATTTTTTACATTCTAGTGTGCCCTTGTGGCCTCTGGTTTAACTAAGAGAAATTTCCGCGAGAGGATGGCGAACTATCGCACATTCATTAGAGCGGCGCTTGATACGAAAACATCAGACAAGCCAGTTGCAAAACATTCTGCTTCAATGGGCCACAGTGTTGCAAGTCTGCGCTACATGTTAATTGATTTAATTCCAAAACCAGTGAGAGGAGGGGATTCGAGATGGATATTCAATCTGGACACAATAGCTCCCAGAGGACTCAACGAATATAATCCTCTATCAATCTTTTTGAAGTAAATAACTCCATATCCCTACACCCCTTTTCTTAAGTTTTTTTATTACTTTATCCATTGTTTTCTTCCTGCGATTTTTTTAAATTTTTGAAGCAAGATGTGGTGTCTCCGGGCTATTCCTGTTTTCTTTTTTTCTTATGTACCCAATCTATGTGTTTTGGTATTTATTATGTTGTCAAATTATTCCTTTTTTGGTAGTTTTATGCTTACTGGGAGGTCAGCTTTTTTTTGACCCGTTCTGCTGAGATTCTATCGTTTCACTCATTGGCGTTTTGACTAGCACTTTATCTATAATATATGGGTATTGTAAAATGTAATATTTATAAAAACTTATAAAACTGTCTATAAAAACTGATTATTTAGTAATAATAAGTGTGTACACAAAATTCCTTTGTCTATTTTTGTTTATTTTTCCTTTCTTTTTTATGTATATATTTTTGGATGTATTTTTTTATATTATCTTGTATGTTTTGCATTGATTTATTGTGGGCGTGAGTGGTGGCAATCGGGTTGGCCTGTATACTTAACCCACTTCTACCTCTTTATTCTAATTAGCACATAGCCAAAGCAACTTATATTTTATATTATCGCTAGTCAATTAAACCATCATTATCTAAGTTCTACATTTGGTTCCGGGTCTGTGGAACGCACAAAACAAATGGTGGAACGCATGATGCACTTCCGCCCAGTGAATTCTTAGCCAGATATCCCCAGACGCGGCAAACAGTCCAGCGTCTCTTTCCGGACAGATGGAACGCACGCGTCACTTCCGCCTTGGCCAGTGGAACGCAAGAGGTGCTTCCAGGTGGGCGGTAGATGCGATTTTAGTTGTTTAAGCTGCACAGTGGTGGGCGCACTATTGTGCTATTACTTATGACAGTTGTTAACACCAGCATCTGGTGGTTATAGGATTGTAAGTATTCCAGAACTATTGTTTTTGACGAGAGGTGAGTTGCGGACAGGCAGTGATGTCACCTTCGGTCCAGGGGTATATAGGCTGACCCGGTGAGGCAGTGTATACCTCCCCAGGGATGGATGTCAGGTTGCTTATCTGTTGGATATTTGCCCACTTCTGTACAATTCCTGATGATGGTCTTGAGTAGACCGAAACGTGTCGTTACGTCGTATGGTATGTCTGTATGATGCAAATAAAATGATACCTTGATAACCTTGACCTTGGTGAGTGCCCATTCTACCTCCGATATATATATATATATATATATATATATGTACAGCAGGTAGGAATTCCAAAGAACGGATCCAAGCACGGCACTGATGGGTCTTTTAAACAGAATAGTTTATTTGATCTCTACATTTCGGAGAACGTATCCCCGTCGTCAGTAGAAAAGGACAGACAATGAACATAGAATACTGCTTACCTTATGTAGGAGTCCCGGCGCTGCATCCGACGCCCACCATGCCACTAATTGCAGAGCGCACCGAACACCTGTATGGGGCAATGCCTGATGACATCAGCATGCCGCGACAGGCCTGTTGCTAGGCAACATCGGCGTCACCTCCGCAATCAGCGACCGGGGGATACGTTAGCAGACAACCGGCACGCCCACATAGGCATATGTACAAAATGAAAATAAAATACAAGTAAACAAAATATATATACAAATATAAAGCATACACAACATGAAAAGTTAAAATATGCATGATACATATATCTATGCATAACAAAAAAAATCAAATAAATAAATAAAAATCAGCACAAATGAAAAAAGTTTTTTAGCAAGAACATACACAGCCAAATAGATGTTTATACAGCATTTACATAAGGCTGTTCCATGCAATTCTTTCATTCAAGCCTTTAGGAGATTCAATCTGTAAATCCAAGAGGCTTCAAGCTTTAACAATTTCTTATTGCGGTCCCCACCACGAGTACTCTCAGGGATGCAATCGATAATCTGATATTTTAGTGTACATAAGGGATGGTTATGAGTTTTGAAATGGACTGCTATGGGTTGATCATTAGGTTTGCCCATAGGAGCGGCTTTAATGGCTGAGCGGTGTTGTGCCATCCTTTCTTTGAATTTAACCGAGGTCTTACCAACATAATAGAGCCCGCAAGGGCATATGATAATATATACCACGAAGCGGGACTCACAAGATAACACATGTCGGATTCTATCCAGGTTTTCTACCAATTACATTGGAATCCTTCTTATAGTCACTAATGTCCGAATGAACCAATATGTCCCGAAGGTTCTTACCCCGTCTATAACAGGCGAGGGGTTTGGTATTGTGAAAACACAGCAATTCTTGATCTGAAGCTACCAACGGCCATAAAGACCGGGTGGCTATCGGCAGGACTGAGCTGGATGTGTCGAATGTTGTGACAAGTGGAAATATTTTACCTGTCTTCTTGTCTACAGTCTTTAATAGATCATCCCTCTGTAGCTTTAGTGCCTTATCTTTGGACTCATATAGTGACTTAAGGGGGTACCCTCTTTCGTGAAATTTGTCCACTACTTTATCCAATTCCTGTGACAGATTAGTCCAATCACTGCTAATTCTTGCCACCCACACCATCTGAGAATAGGGAAGTCCCTTTTTTAATGGCGGCGGGTGGTGGCTACTAGCAACCAACAAAGTGTTCCTGTCGGTACTCTTAGAGTAGACACATGTCGACAGACAACCGTTAAATAAATGAACATTCACATCCAAAAATAAAATGTTCGATGAACTCCACTGATAAGTAAATTTAATCGGTGTATCAAGGCTGTTGATCTCTTGCAACATATTTTCAAAACTATCAGTGCCCCCACTCCATAGCATGAACAGATCGTCGATATATCTACAGAACATCTGGATGTGCATACTGAACTCATTGTTAAAAAATGTTTTTTGTTCAAATTCAAACATATATATGTTGGCGTAAGACGGAGAAACCGACGCGCCCATTGCACACCCAGATGTCTGAAGATACATCGAACCATCGAACAAGAAATAATTTCGAGTTAAAATCAATTCCAGTAGTGAAAGGTACAAATCCACATCAAACCCTAAGTTAGTCACTTGATTGCATAAAAAAATCCTCATAGCCAGCAAACCTTGATCATGGGGGATCGAGGTATATAAACTTGAGACGTCCATAGTACATAATATAGTGCCCTCCTTTACATTGCCATAAGAATTACGTTTATTCAAAAAACTAGTCGTATCTTGTAGATACGTTGGTTGCACAGAAATATGTGGTTGTACCAAAGCATCTAGTAATTGTGAAACAGGTTGGTATAAACTCCCCCCTGGCCGATATAATCGGTCGACCAGGGGGGTTGTTCATGCTTTTATGTACTTTCGGCAATGTGTAGAGTATAGGCACAATAGGAGTCCCGGCGCTGCATCCGACGCCCACCACGCCACTAATTGCAGAGTGCACCGAACACCTGTATGGGGCAATGCCTGATGACATCAGCATGCCGCGACAGGCCTGTTGCTAGGCAACATTGGCGTCACCTCCGCAATCAGCGACCGGGGGATACGTTAGCAGACAACCAGCCAGCCCACATAGGCATATATATTGGAGAATGGAGGAAAAACAGCGCTTCATGGTGCATTAAACTGAGTTTTAATTAGGACAATAAAAATATCCATGGTACAATTCAGAATAGCCCCGTACCAAGATTATGCACTCTGTGGACTGGATACCACACGGTTTTGAATAAGCACAACACAGGCATAGACTGTTAACATAACCATCGATGGACCCGTTGGACCTCTATCAGTGCGCCGCCACGCTGGATTGCAGGACGGGGAACGAGAAGCCACAGTCGGAGAACATGTCTGGGAGGCAGGTAACAGGAGCGATTTCGTCACAAAGACTTCATCAGAGGGCGTGGCTACTACATCCGCTCCCTTGGTTTTTATAGTACTAGCTGTCAATCAGAACAGCCGTGCTCAGTGAGGTACTCCCACTGTGGGCGACTTCTAGCAGCGCCCATATCGGAGAGTGTTCCTATTCAAGGCGGCTTATAGCAACACTTGGTGTCTAATGACACCAGACGGGCTATTTACAAGGTGTACATTGCGGATGTACACCTTGTAAATAGCCCGTCTGTATATATGTGAAGGAGCTTTGATCACGTACCATCGATGGATGTGATCACATCGTTCAACCATGACACTTCTGTGATTGAGTCATAAGACACCAGGGGCCAAATGTAATAGGGTGAGAGTTTCAGAATGTGAGAGATTTTGGGAGAGTTTTCCCATGTTTTTTAAAGCAGCAATCAATTACATGGCAAAATCAACCTGGTTTTGCAGTTTAATTGATTGCTGCTTTAAAAAACATGGGCAAACTCTCCCAAAATCTCTCACTTTCTGAAACTCTCACCCTATTACATTTGGCCCCAAGTGTTGCTATAAGCCGCCTTGAATAGAGTGCATAATCTTGGTACGGGGCTATTCTGAATTGTACCCTGGATATTTTTATTGTCCTAATTAAAACTCCGACTTAAGCACCATGAAGCGCTGTTTTTCCTCCATTCTCCAATAGATTTCCATCTCTGTGGGTTCCAGAGGTTTTCTCCTCCTGGGCCTGAAAAATTGGTTGCGGGTCCTAGAACGGACTCTGGTGCTTTCCCCAATCCTTTTTGCAAAATTCAAAAGGACTTTAAAAACTGGACTATTAACATGTGGTGAAAAAGTATAGCGCTCATTGTTGTTTTTCTTCTGCAAATATATATATATATATATATATATATATATATATATATAGTCTGTGTGGGGGTCCGGCACTGCCTGCCACCTCTGGCTGACTGCTCTTACTTGGCCCAGGTGCCCATTCACCCAGAGAAACTCTCTGGTACATAAACACCAATAAGCAAAAAAGAACGTCACTCCCGGCTCTTGTTAGTAAACAGTGATCCTTTACTGTATTTGCCACAGTGATCCTTTACTGTGTATACCATGTTTTGGTAAAAGGCACTGAAAGTGGTCTACATATTAGAATACACAATGTTGCTGAGACATATATGTAGGAATACATGATAAACTATCACCACTAGACATATCGGGCGAGATTTATTGTGTTTACCGTTTTTGGCAAAATGCAATTTTTTCTCAAACCGCCCTATATTGACGTTTTTTTAAATCGCATTTTGTCAGAAATCGCGTATTTAATGGCTGGCATAATGCCACATAAAAAGTGCGATATATGGCGATAAATGGCGATATGGTGCGAATTGAGCCGATGTAATACGCGATTTCCGGGTTAGGTCATGTGTGTATTTGCGGCCAACCGGAATGCGATTTACACGAATACACCTGATCAGCCCATACAACATGCAAACCTATTGGCCCACCTTAGTCCCTTGCAATACGCATCACACCCCCTATATAAAGGGGCGCAGGCACCGTTTTACCCTTTGAAAGGGAGTAAGGCGTTTGACATGGAGAGGAGAGGAGGAGTGCTAAGGTGCAGAGGAGGCAGAGGGACAGCCAGCTTGGGCCCAAATACCCCAACCACTGGGAGAGGTAGGGGAGTGAGAGGCAGTACTGTCAGAGGCAGGACAGGAAGAGCCACAGGGCCGGCGCCACCACTAGGCAGCTCTAGGCATTTGCCTAGGGCGCCGGCACCTGGAGGGCGGCAGTTCGCCCCTCACCCCCTGCACTGTGGTACCTGCGTAAAAAAAACTTCTGTCCCCGGCGTCCCTGCTGAGTGCTGGTGTAGGGGTGTCCGTGCCGCCGGGGGAGCCTGCGGCGCTGTTATCGTGTATACGCTTGTCGCGCCCGGCGGGGTCCCTACAGTGCATAGAAAATAACTAGCGCTATGCGCGCGGCGTTATTTTCTATGCTCTGTAGGGACCCCGCCGGGCGCGACAAGCGTATACACGATAACAGCGCCGCAGGCTCCCCCGGCGGCACGGACACCCCTACACCAGCACTCAGCAGGGACGCCGGGGACAGAAGTTTTTTTTACGCAGGTACCAACCAAGACCCCCCCCCCCCCCGCCCGGCACCGGGGCGCCCCCACCCCGACTCGCCTGGGGCGCTCCGGTGCCTTGCACCGGCCCTGAAGAGCCAGCATGCTCCCAAGAAGAGCTGCGCCAGGGAGAGGCCACATGGTGGAAGCTGACCAGGTGGCTATGGAGGAGGAGGAGGAGGAGGAAGCAGGCACAAGCCATGTGTCCTCACAGGAGGAACAGAGTGCCAGGCACACAGAGGAGGAGCTGCAGGAGGGAGATTATTCTGAGGTGGACTGGCCTCTGCAGGAGGAAGATGAAGCAGACTTGAAGGTGCTGGGGGAAGAAGCAGGACAGGAGGAGGGTGACCCTGAAAATGTGGAGGAGGAGGATGCTGCAGCTCGTACAGCTAGTGGGAGGAAAGTCAGGTTCTCATATGAGGAGAATATCGCCCTGGTGCGTGCACTCTTGCCCCTGTATGACCGCCTGCTTGGTCCTCACCATCACCGCACAAGTGCGGCAAGGAAGAAGGGGATGTGGGACAATATAACCTTCGTGGTCAATGCAGTCAGCACACACAAGAGGAGTGTGCGCAACGTCAAGAAGCGATATAATGACATCAAGCGCCTCCTCAAAGCCAAGCTTGCCCTGGAGAAGAAAGAGGCCTGTCGCACAGGAGGTGGACCTAGGCAGGAAGTCCGCTTTAAGGCCTATGAGAGGCTGCTTCACAGAATTATCCCACCGGAGTTGCTTCCCGGCATTCACATTGCCAACACAGACAGGCCCCCCACTCCACCGCCAACTGGTAAGTGTCCACACATGTCAACTACACATTTTGCTATGTCATGTGCGCATGCAATTATGGTGGAATGGTTTATGTGTCCGATTGATTTGTTTCTATGGAACTACATATCCCAGCAAAAACACATGTTTCTAGCTTGGGTTGCTAATTAATGGACTGGGCATTTTGCTGGGTTATGTAGTTCCACAAAACCAATTAATGTGTGCTGTCCTTATCACTGTAGGCCTGCAGTGTAGATGCTTGTTAATCCACATCAATCCTCTGGGTAGTTGGACAAGCACTTTACGGTCACTTTTACATGTGTAACCTGATGCTCTTTCCTGTTTGTACCAAATGGAGGACAAAGATCCTGCACTGTCCTAATACTTAAATGAGCTTTTAAGCTCAAATACTGCAAAACCCTTATTTAAGCATATCAAAAGAGAACTATGGCTTGGTTTTAATTTTTTATCCACATTTTTGTAATAGTGCCAGTTAGGTGCCAATGTTAACACTGCAAAATGTCTTCCTCTTTCAAACAGCAGCATCTATGGAGTCCCAGCCAGCTGTTGTGCGCCATCAGCCACATCCGATTGTTCCCAATGTCCAGTCTGCAGGTGAGATATCATACTGTTACACAAAGATATTGCACATTACTAGATTGTAAGCTCCATGGAGCAGGGCCCTCTTCCCTCCTGTTGTCAAAGCCCACTTCTCTTTACATTTCACTCACAGCTCTCCTATACTCCAACACTCAGTGACCATCTTTGTGCATACTCATCTCCATCATTGGCCTCAAACCTCTAGTTGTATGTTGATTGAGTCCTCACTACATACATTTAAGCTGTAATGTGTATTGATCTGTGGCGCTCTTTATTTGTACTGTATTTTTGTTATTTATTCAATGTTATGCCAAGCTTTGTCTCCCTGTATTGTTCCTTTGTACGGCGCTGCGAAACACTTGTGGCGCCTTATAAATAAAATTATAATAATAATAAATAATATTTCACACATGCCTGCCGCCAACACAGTAGCCTGTACCAAAACACAGCCAGCTCTACAAGGATCCAAATCCAAAGGAAAAATAATATGTAGTCAGCCATGTAAAGTGCCTAACACATGCATATGACTACTATGCCTACATCATGTGATGTCACATCAAATTACATTGCAGTGGCCGATGATAGAGTTAACAATGTTTACGTTCAAAAATGACCTGACCCCACATGATGATTGTTTGGATGCATGAACACCATACAAAGGACTCAGAAACCACAACAGCAATAATTGTTCAGGGATATAAGTAGTAAACCACCCCCTGCATGCACAATGCATGAGCGAGACCTCAACATTCCAACTTAGTTACCATGACCCACAAAACAGCATTCTGCATAGCATACTTACCACTGTTATCTCAATTGTAGGACCTTCACAACCGATGCCAGAACCCACTGATCCCATTCAAGCAATGGATGACATGAGTGAAATCATCCTGGACCCGGTGACATCGTTGGATCCTGCACAACACAAAGCACACCCAGTCAATGTGGCCCCCTATACGCAGTCACATAGCCAGCAGCCCCCAATCATTCCAGCCACCAACAACCCCACTAATGCGGAGGAGTTGGCTCAATCCATCCATATCTTTAAAGGGGAACAAATCTCTTTTATGGAGATGCAGACCACCCAACTAGAAACCATTAAGGGGTATGTGCGTAACATAGGTCAACAAATGAGACAAATTTCCCAAAGTGTGCGTGCTAATGTAGGGACACAAATTTGTCTTGTCTCCACATTAGACACACGCTTTACCGAGATTGGACAAGCCATTCAGGGCCAAACTATTAATTTCCAATCACTAAATGCTAATATGGTGGAACAGACCCAAGCTATTAATGGGCAAACAACTGCGTTGATGTCCCTACAAACTCAACTCAGCCTCAGTGCTACTAGTTTGTTAGGTCAGCACCAAACCACATCTACGCAAAGTAGTAGTGTCTCCTCCACACCCATGGCTGGGTCCCCCACTACTCCCCCACATTGTAGTATCCGTACTAGAAGTGGATGTGGCACAAATGTTAAGGGTGCTAATACCCGTGCTCAAGGGAAAAATGAGTAATGTTGTGTGCATTTACATTTAACATGTGCTGTTCTATCCTTCTACAGTCATGCTGTAATTGTTATTCTGTCATGTTTCTATGCAATGGGCAAAGCCTAAATTTTTCCGCAAGTAAAAATTATTTGCAGCCAGCAACCTTGTTGTCATTATTTAGAAATGTTTACCCAGACAGTACTTTGACGTCTTTTGAAATGGTGCCATTTTAGCACAGACGGGTCATTTGGTTGTGTGTGCTTAATTGTCATATTAATTGTAGTAAATAATGACATTTGAGGGGGATCAGCATTGGCCAGTGCATACTGTAGGTAGCCGCAAGTTGTTTTGGTGAATTCCAACCACCTCAGATCAATGATCCATGTCAGCTCCATCCATTACCCCTATGTTAATTAGCATTTTCAATCATTTCCACCAAGTAAGAACTACAGTACTTACATTACAGTGTCATGGGTGTTGCCAGGCATAAACTATGCTGGGTTGTGGCAGCTTGCAGGTGTTGGGCATTATTGCAGGTCTGATTCTGGCCAATGTACAGGGGGAAAAAATATTTAAGGTAAACAATGTATGTGTGGTAAAGGTTCCCCTTTCCTATCCATTTTACACACCACAATTACCTGTGAAATGCTGAAGTATCATCTGTGTACGAACCACATCCCCCCTACTTGGCACTACAACATCAGTAGTTTGAGCTTCCTGCACATAATTCGGTTGACCCAAAGCTATGTTATGCAGCATGCAGCAAGCCTGGACAACCAAAACAACTTTGGATGGGTTGTACAACAGTGTACCTGCTGACCTGTCCAAACACCGAAATCGGCTTTTCAGCACCCCAAAGGTGCTACATTGCGGGTAGCAATATGTGCAGCATTGTAGCGGTGCTGTGCAGGGCTTTGTGGGTTCCGCAGAGGTGTCATGAGCCACGAATTACACCCATATCCTGAGTCACTTAACATGTAAAGGGATTTGTGTGGTCACATATCATGTGGGTAATTTGCACATAATAGTAGCAGGCCAGACTATATTGTTATGGCTGGTATAAACAATTAAAACAAAAATGACTCTTTAATATAAGGTTACACACATGGATCTTAAAGGGCAAGACATAGGTTAGCAAACATCATGTAAACAGTGCTAAGTTACTTACCAAGTAGCCAGCCTTCTGGCATGGTGTGGTTGTGGAAATGGTCCCAGAGAGCTGAGTGCCGCAGGATATAGGCATCATGGCAGTTCCCGGGATAGCCTGCAACCACACTGAGAATTCTGAGGTTGGCATCGCAGACCACCTGCACATTGAGGGAATGTCTGCCCCTGCGATTCACATAGACATGCTCCCTCACGTGCGGGGCCCGAATCCCAATGTGGGTGCAGTCTATGACTCCCAGCACATTTGGAAATACTGAGAACCGATAGAATGCCACCTTCAGGTCCTGCCACTCTGACTCACAATGTGGGAATGTGATATATGTGCGCCACAACTTCTTTAATGAATTTAACAACTGAGATAAATGTTTACAGAAAGTGGCTTGTGACACCCCCAGTGTAGTGGAGTGGAGCCTGTGGCAAACAAGTGGAGGGCACACATTAATTTCTGCAGCCCAGACACTGCATAGTTGGCCACCCCACAAGGGTCCAAATCATCTCTCACCTGCACATATACGTTCAACAGGTTCTGTCGGTTCAACCTAAACATGTCCACCACCTGTTGATCAGAGAGGGAGTCCAGGTACACCCTAGCACGGTACCGACGAGAAGCACGGAGTGGTCGGGGTACCTGGATCTGGTGGGCTGCATCATCCCTCCTGCGTAGATCCTCCAAACGCCCCAGCTCACACACTAGCACCTCCAGTCCACTCTGCAAAATCTCCATCTCAAACACCCTCACAGCTGTCCATAATCATGTTGGGGTATATGTAGGGGACTTAGTAATTGCTATGTGGGTCACCTGTGACAGATTTAACCATTTGCACGTTCAAACGCTGGCGATTTAGCTGAAATCGCCACCCTCTACTTGGTCTAATTTTTTGGGGGGAAAAAATTGCATTTTGCGGGCGATTTCCAAATCGCTAACCACTAAATCAGCGATTTGTATCTTTTTCAATGGGAAAACATCTGGATGCGATGTTGGAAATCGCCACTTCAGAAAGTGCGAATTAGCATCAAAAAGTGAGATTTATGCCGCAAATCGCCTCCCATTAAGTAGTCGATTTGGAAAAAAATGCGAAAACAGACGTTTTTGCGAAAAAAATCACCAAAAACTCAACATCGATCGGTAATAAATGTCACCCATGGTCTAGTTATATTTACCCCAGACATAATGAAAACCGCTCCCAAGCTTTTTATTCAATATAGATAATAGCACTTTAAGATATATCTTTTACAGTCATGCATTCTCTGATTTTTCAAAACAAAAATTTCACCTAAGGATTTTTTTTCACAGATTATTCACCACTCACATATGTTCAGAGTTTTTGCACTTTACAGATAATACATAGCCTTTTAACATTGTAATGTAATCAACACTGATATGTATCTATTGTTTTGCACTTTGCCAGTGCCTATCAATCCTGCGCTTATCTCCAAAGGCTCCCTGACCAGCCGGGACACGCCTCTAACAGCACTGCAGAAAGGTTACCATGGTAAAAAACGGCCGAAATCGCACTTTTTCCAAAAATTGCACATGTGGTAAAAAAAAATCACACTTTTTGACGCGATATCGCACATTTTGAAGTGGCGATTTTTAGTCACACTTCCATTCGCATCCAGATGTTTTCCCATTATAAAGTATCCAACTCGCAAATGACTGACTGGCGAATTTGACAGACACAGATCACAATGATCTGTGCATGGTTCTGTCAAATTCGCCAGGTTCTGTCCAAAAAAAGGGTTAAATACAAAAAAACAGGAAAAACCGGCGTTGGGTCCCCCCTCCTGAGCATAACCAGCCCCAGCCGCTCTTGGTTTCATAAAATGACAGGGACAAACAAGTTGGGGTTCCCTTGATTTTACAAAACCAGCACCAGGCTCAAGAGCCGGTCCTGGTTCCCAAAATACGGGGACAAAATGACGAGTTGGGATCATTTGTTCTAGAGCATGATGGTCGACAATCATTAGGTCGACATGGGAAAAGGTCGACATGGGTCTAGGTCAACATGGTTCTGGGTCGTAAGGTCATTGGATCGACAGGTCATTAGTTCGACAGTGTCTAGGTCGACAGTCAAAAGGTCGACGTGGGGTTTTCACAGTTTTTTTTTACCCAAATGTCAACACAGTCGACATGACACAGTTTAAAGTGCACCGCATCCCCTTGCATCGCTCGCTGCACTCGCCATGCTTCGGACATGGTGCCCTGCTATGCTCGGTCCAATACTTTATTCTCCCACCATGCCCTAGTGGATGGTAGGGCATGAAATACCACCTGTCGGCACACGTTGGCTCAAAAAACAGTGAAAAACCCCATGTCGACCTAGAACCATGTTGACCTTTTCCCATGTCGACCTAATAGTGTCGACCTAATGACTGTCGACCATCCTGCTGTAGACCAAATGACCGCATGCCAAAATGACTAGGCGTCCCCCGTATTTCAAGAACCAGCACCGGTCCCAACCATCCAGCTGGGTAATGCCACAGCCGGGGACACTTTTTATACAAAAAGACGATTCAGCATCGGGAAATTCCGGACCATAATTGGCTGGTGGGAGGGCCTAAGTTCCGGTCGGAGAAGTAAACACAACACCGGATCATCACTACAGCAGTGCAGGGGTCCCGGAGATGCCCTGAAGATGGCTGGTGAGTATGTTTTCTATCCACAGGTACCCACATGTATACTACTGGACAAGGGGACTGATGCTTCGTGGCAACATAGGTAAGTATTGGATGAATGGATACTGTGTGCAATAAAGTTTAACTGTGTGTATGCATATTTATTTATTTAACTATTTGTCCCCCCTACCCCAGGACCCCTGCCCATGCTGACCAGTCAGAGGGATGAATGCTTTGTTCGGAGGGGACTTGTATAAAAAGTCTCCCCCCGGCTGTGGCATTACCCTGCTGACAGGTTGGGCCCAGTGCTGGTTCTTGAAATACGGGGGACCCCTGGTCATTTTGTGCCCCATATTTTGGGAACCAGGACCGACCATTGAGCCTGGTGCTGGTTTTGTAAAATCAAGGGAACCCCAACTTGTTTGTCCCTGTGATTTTATGAAATCAGGACTGGCGCTTTGAGCCTGGGGCTGGTTATGCTCAGGAGGGGGGACCCCACGTAATTTTTTTTTTTTAACAAAATTGCACTTCTTAAAATGCACACATTTTCTGGACTGAAAATCGCACATTTTCATGACTAAAAATTGCACTATATCACGCTTTCTTGCCACAAATTCGCATCTCATTACATATGTGAAAATCGGGCAAAAAATGCGATTTTCAAAGGTGCGATTTGGTGCGATTTTTAAACATGACCAAAAATCACCACCTATTACAATTCGCCCACAATGTTTATTTTTCTTATCAAACACTTAAAACATGGGGTTAAATTTAATGTGATGCGAAAATGTGATTTGTGCGATTTTTTTGCCAAAAAGTTATGGCTTTGGATAGAAATTCACTTTTAAATAAATACAACAAGACGTGTGTACAGCAGAGCGCTCGGCACAACTTATTTGTTTATCAAGGTGACACAGTTTGGTTGTTGCCATAGTCACAAGGTAGCGTCTTCTATGTGCCGCTGTCTAATGGCGACACATGTAGTCATCCCTGCAGGTCGGGTGGGAGGTCCCGCCGCGGCTGTGGATGCTGCACATGGTGGTTTAGGTATAAAGGTATGTCATTTTCTGTTATGCTCTGCACCTGACATCATTTACAATATAACTGAAACATTGTATTTCTGTAAATTCTGCTGTAAGAGTCTTCTTTTGGAGTGCTGCCCCATGCCGAATCGAGACATATATATATATATATATACACAGTATTCTCCATTAAGAGAAACGACATCTGCACACCAATGAACTTTTCAAGTGATTTTAAGAATATAATTGTAAGTCCAGTTTCAGAAAAATCTTAAAACACATGGCAACATATTGAAAAAAAGACAATAGCAGTGGGTCACTTATCCTCAGCGGGCAAACAGCATGATACCCGTGGACCTCCACGCTGGTCCCATAACCATTTTGGTGTGTTACCACCTTTTTCAAGAGCAAGAGTGCTCTTGAAAAAGGTGGTAACACACCGAAAAGTTCATTGGTGTGCAGATGTCGTTTCTCTTAATGGAGAATACTGTGTATATTTAACTTGAATATGGGATCTGGCACCCAGCCAATTGGATATAAAGTGGAGTGTGGTTTTTCTCTGTGCATCTTTATATATATATATATATATATATATATATATATATATAATTCCAAGAGGCAACACACTCCCAATGACAGGGTATACTTTCTCAGTGCCAGCTGTAGACTCTTATGGCAATAAGGTTGTATATATATCATACTCACGCTACAACCAAGCAGCAACAGCAGAACTCGATAATACGGAGCAGTAACACTTCCAACAGGAATTAAGTTGGCAATGTTTCGATTTATTAATCGCTTCAGACAGCCGACCGGTTTCGACACTGTAAGGCATGGCTTGAAAAAGACACTTTACAGTGACGAAACCTGTAGGCTGTCTGAAGCAGAGGAGGACTTTTGTGACCCTCACCACATCCCCACATCCAGGGACGCCTGTTATATGGGATAACATCTTCATGCTTTTCTTGTCTGCATATATTTGTAGGCAAGAATTTATGGTGAGAGTCTTCATTTGCCTTAATCTTGCTCTGTTTTAATAACCTTCTTAATTGTTAATAAAAGTTACTGCATTATGGTGATCTCTCCATTCCTTTGAGATAAAATTATTACTGAGGAGGAAAAGGAGGAATCGATTGGTGACAGGTCTGTCTCTCAATTAAGCGCAATTGTGTACTATCAATGTGGACAATAAACTTTGGAGCCTTCGTGAACAGATCAAGATCATACCCCCGAATCAAAAAATTGCCAATCATATTATCAATTTGCCTACAACAATCCTCTGGACTACAAATACGACATGCTCTTAAAAACTGAGAAAAAGGCAAACCAAACTTAAGAGGTTAGGGTGAAAACTAGCTGAGTGTAGTATAGTATTGTGGTCTGTGTCCTTCCTGAAAAGAGAGGTAGACACCACCCCCTCGCTTAAAGCCACAGTGACATACAGAAAATTTACCCTCTCACGATCAATGGTAAAGGATAACTTTAAAAGGACTAGACGATTGGTTATGCCTGTCGATAAAAATTTTAAATTGTTGGTCTGTGCTAGTCCATATAAGAAAAATATCATCTATGTACCTGGCCTAAAAATTCATCATGCCAGATATATAGGGACCGTTGAAAAAAATGTTGTGTTCAGCGGCAAACATAAAGCCATTAGCGTACGATGGGGCCACAATGGACCCTATCGCAAAGCCCACACGCTGTAAAAAGAACCGCCCACAATATATAAAATAATTATGGGTCAATACAATCTGTAAAAGATCACAAAAAACTCCACTGAAGGACCAACATAAAATGGACTAGTACTGATGAGCTGTTGGACAGCCTGAATGCCATGGTCATTAGGAATTACAGTATAGAGGCTGGATACGTCTAAACTGCATAAATAGCTGTTAACCGGAATGTCCTGGACAGCCTGAATCTTAATGAGAAAGGACGTAGTGTCCAGAAGGTATTTAGGTTGTTTGACAATGCAAGGCTGTAGCATGGCATATAGGTAAACAGCACAATGTTGAAACAAGGTCTGCAGGGGGGAACAGTGGCGTGTTTGTGTATTTTCGGCAAGGTACAGTATACATGACCGGCGTCACCGGCCATGCAGGGAGCAGTGCCTCACCAAGCTCCTTACTGATAATGCCCTCCCGTTGTAATCTAGACACAAGAACAGAAGTAAAAGCTGCAGTAGGGTCTCTGGTTAAAGGCTGATATACAGTGTGATCAGATAATTGTCGATCAATTTCACTCTTATATGTGGATTAATTCTGTATTACTATTGCCCTGCCCTTATCGGCGGGGCGAATAATAATAATTTCAGGATTATTGGATAGACTCCTCAGAGTCTCACGCTCCACATAAGGTAAATTACCACAATCAAAGGTATCAACATTAGCTTTAGTATATATACCAACATCATGATCCTTGAAAAGGATTTAATGGATACATTATTACTCAATGGATCGCAACTGCAATGGAATCGACACATTCTGAGAATCAGAGACAATAGTAGAATCAGATTTGTTAAAAAAGAATGCCATGGGTTAATTATTATAGCCCAGCTACTGGTCACATTATCAACACGGCCAGACGTCATTGGCCATTGTTGAGTACTGACAGGGACTTAGGACTCGCTAATACAACCCTGATGCCCTGTTACACACGAGGTAGAAATGTGGGAGATTGGGTGGTCCGCACTGACATTACCTCTCTCCCAATATCTTCCTCCACACCTGCATCTGCCCCATTTTTGGGCTGATGTAACGGATTCTACAGGTGCCTGAATTGTATTACTTGCCGTAGTCTCACTGTCAGTGACAGTTTCTGTCATCCCTTCAGAGGAAAAAGATATATCATTAGATAGAGGGTTACCTGTACTACACGTTATATTGTATATCTTATTTCTTGCCCTTGCGGGCTCCATTATGTTGGTAAATCGGATTGCACATTAAGGATCCGGATGGCAGGGCATCGTGCGGCCATACATGCTGCTTTGCTATCTGGCATGAGGGACCAGCCTGTGGCTAGGAATTTTGCCCAGGCTGGCCACGATATGGAAAATTCGAGGTATATGATCATTGACCATGTGCCCCCCCCCCCCCCCGGCAACGGGGAGGAAATAGGTCATTAGCCGTGCTTAAATGTGAGTCACGCTGGATTTTTAGGCTGAACACTGTGATGCCTAATGGATTAAATGATAATTGGGTTTACATGCTTTCTTTATAAACTTACTTACATCTGTATTAATGCTTGCTGTATTTATGCTAATATATTATATAATGTATTGAGTATTACATATTTTGTACATTTGAATTGGTACTTTTTTTGTAATGACGTAATCAATCCTCTTGTGTCCATCTAGCCTGATCACTAATTGTCTATGTCCGATTTGAATGATGCCGGTTCTCTCGGGTCACGCTGGGTGTCTGCAGTTACTATCTAAGTCTGGTATCCTGGTTACAGCATTGGTGTCAGTGCCGCGTTGCCAGGGTAACAGGTCTGGATGTGATGCGACAGCACGGCTTGTGCCGCAGACTTCCGGGTCATCCTGTCGGCATTCACGTGTAATACGGTGGGGATATAAGGTGAGTAAATGATTGTATGTGTTATGCCTGATGACGATTAATAAATTGAAATTGAATTGCTAATTTGATTCCTGTTGGACGTGTTACGTGTTGGAAGTTTCGCCAGTCCAAGCAATTTACTCTGAGGGTGGATGACTTTCCATAGCAGGATGATTTTGAAAATCGTCCACTCCACTGCTCAGCTGCTGGTTATATCCACAGATGAGCGGTGGCGGCTGGCGATGATGTGCAAGCGCTGAACTGCACTCACCGCTCATCCCCAGACCATACACACTCTGTGACTTTTGAGCTAAAATCAGCTCAAACGGTAAAGGTGAGCTGCTTTCAGCTCAGAATTGCCCAGTGTGGATGAGCCTTTAGTGTCTATCTGATAACTTGGCAGTCTTATCTGTGTATGAATTAAGGTATGTTTTGTGTATCCATTATAATTTATCTATCTTGCAGGGTTAACATGAACATCTATGATAATGAAGCACTTGAAGAAGAAGCTGATTATAACAAAGAAAAAACAGAGAACCAGAAGTCTATGGGGCAGTGGGTAGCAAAAGAAAACGAGGAACAGAAAATCACTGCCATGTGATAACATTTATAGCTCTAGTATTGTTCTGCCCAAGGACGTTTATATAGGCCTAGTAGAGATATACAGAGATACAAGACATCTTCATATTCTACTGATTTAGCTTCTATTTTTACAATCTCTATGCTAAAAGTGATCAAAAGCTTTGTATTTTAAATAATAAATCACACACAGTTGATTTACATTGTATGTGAGCTTTAGAAAATTATTTGCTACACAATGAAACAGAGTTGTACAGTAGCATTCATGATCTTGACTTGTGTATGAATGTAATAGTAGTACTTCCTCATCTTCATGGCTAGATAATCATTAAGGAAAGACAAATTCCTTTTATCAGTATTTCTATCACTTAACCAAGATCGTTTATAAAGCAATGTAATAAAATGCAGAACAACACCGCAATTGTCAAGAATGCCAGTCTGGAATGTAAATGTAAAGACAAACCATTAATATATGCAAAACTGACACTCATGCAGGCTTCTTTGGAAGGCAGTTCCGATTTTACTGGAATAACTGGTCTATTTTTGTTTACACATGAAATCATCTATCAACACATTGTTGCTGCAGGCAACATCTGTAAACTTGCATCCCCTTGGAACAGTGGCGTAACTATTAAATCAGCGCCCCCCCTGCCGAAAATGTTGGCGGCGTCCCCCCCCCGGAGGGTAAACAAACCCATCGAGCATGTCAACATTGACCATGTTAGCAGTCAACATGTTAACATTGATTGAAGGGAGAAGAAAGAATGTTAAGATGTTGACGAGAGAAGAAAAAAAGAAGACTCTCTTTGCCCTTTTGCTCCACGGAAGGTTTCTGTCCTCCCTGAGCTCGCCTTAGGACACCTGCATTACGGTTTGACAGGTGTACTGCCCCAGTCAAACTCCCCACCCGCCACTCTTTGAAAAAATTTTTTTATTTAAAATATTTAATTTTTATTGATATACATTAAAACCATGTCTGTGGTTTCAAACATCATATCCTTACTCATATAACAATACAAACAAAAAATTGTTGGTGGTCAGACGAATCTGATATGTATATAACTTATTGTGGACTAAATCAATGCGGAGTCTCTTCTACCTCAATGTTAACATTTATGTAATGTCAACATGATTAGAATGTTAAGAGACAGTAATGCTGGTGCACTAGCAATATCTTGTGGACAGGTGGTCAGCAGGGGGAGAACTATAGAATAGTCAACGGATGAAGCAGAACCAGTGGTGACTGTGTACGCTACTCTTATCCAAATCCCTCCCCCTGCAGCCTAACCCTAACCAACCCCCTACATTAGAGCACTCAGGAGGGGAGGGGGGTCTGAGTACCCAGGACCCCCCCCTCCCAACCGTGATTCACGCCCCACCCCTCCGTCATTAGGCTACGCCCCTTAAAAGCCCAATAAATCATGGGATGTGCAATCATGTGCACGTGCGTCTCAGTCTCCGTCGCCAGCGCGACGGAAACCCTGTCCGTCTCCGCCTCAGGGAAACAGACAGGGTTAGGGGGGTTGCGGGCAGGCGGCGGGGACCCCGGGTTACCGGCGGCAAGCCAGCGGGGACCCGGGGGAACGAATGGAAGCGCTGTCGGAAGGGGACGTGCGTGCCTCTCGTGCGCGCGCGTCCCCTTCTCACCATCGATATGGCGCTGGCCAGGATGAGCCGTACTGCATCTGTATACATACATACAGACAGTATATGTGTGTGTGTAGAGATATATATGTATCTACACACAGAATATACAGTATGTCCCCACAGTGAATGCAAATAGGGATGAGGTTGTGGCGTTAACACACAGCAACGCCCCATTATGCCAAGGTCACGTCCCCTTTTCAGGAGTGCACAAGAGAAACCCCCTTCAGCAAATCCTGCATTTGCCCCTGCCCTAGGCCCTAATGCTAAGTTGCAGTGAAGTTGGCAAAGGCATGTTGATGGCAGGATATAGTTTATACTACCTCTAAGATGGTGCCTCCAGAGATTATGCTCTGTTACCATTTGCTAGTCAGAAGTCTCTTGTGAATATGCTTTATTTTTGACCCTCTAAAGGAGCCCATACACGGTCCGTTGTGTATGGTTTCATTTTGTACTATGCGATGCGCGCTCCCGCGGTACAAAAAGTATGTGCTGCACATACTTTTTGTACTAGCTATACATCGGATCGTAGTGCATGCACACTGCATGCACTAGGGATGCGATCCAATCTGATGTGTGCTGTTTAAGCACACAACGGATCCGATTAACGGACCGTGTATAATACCTCATAATACCTCATCTCATTCAAAGCAAAATGTAACCTTTGCACACAGGCCCAAATGTAAGGCACATGTGTACCCACCAGTGGTGTATTTATAATGATTGCAGTGTGCACAATGCACACTGGGCCTGAGTCCCAGGGGGGCCCACACCGCACACGATGCACCCATTTTTCTTATAGTTACTCTCCAGAGTCCAGCAGTAGTGGCAGGAGCGCTGCTGAAATCGCCAAGAAAATGTCCCGGAGTCCATTAATTTGTTATGCCTGTAAATACTGTACTGTAATTATATTATGAATCTTTCCATACACATGTTCATATGATGATCCTGCTGCTTATTATTTGTTGCCGACAACTTACTGAAACTACTTTATATAAAAATAAATCTGAATTAATTATTCATATTCATTTGTTAACTTATTTTAAGTGTTAAGGAGTTTTTCTGGTACTTATGTAATATCTGGGCTCCCGTTTTTCTTATGAGACCGCGTCCACTTGCGAGGCTCGCTGCGCTCGCCACGCTTCGGGCACGGTGGCTTGCTGCGCTCGCCACACTATATAAAGTCAACTCCATGCGTAGTTGGATAGTAGGGGTATGAAAAAATGGGGTGCATTTAACATGGGAGCCCAGATAATACATAAGTACCGGGATTTCTACTGAAATCACTCTGGTTTATTTTTCATCCTTCAATTTAATAAGTAAAAGCCTACAGCTGTGAGAAAAACGGTACTTGTGTAATATCTGGGCTCCCGTTTTTCTTATGAGACCGCGTCCCCTCGCGGGGCTCGCTGCGCTCGCACGCTTCGGGCACGGTGGCTCGCTGCGCTCGCCACACTATATAAAATCAACTCCATGCGTAGTTGGATAGTAGGGGTATGAAAAAATGGGGTGCATTTAACATGGGAGCCCAGATAATACATAAGTACCCAGATTTTTCCTAAAATGTGAGGGGACTTGTTCTGTGTAACCCCTCATTATTCCCTTAACCCCTTCCCGACATTTGACGTATATATACGTCATGGTCGGGAAGGACTTCCCGACACATGACGTATATATACGTCATGGCTTTAAACTGTCACCGCGTCTATAGACGCGGTGACAGTTTGGAGATGTCTGCTGTCCCTGACAGCAGACATCCCCCCTCGCCGCCCAGGGGGGGCAGGGGTGCCCCCCCCGGTCGGCGATCGCTGCGATTGGCTGTTCAAAAGTGAACAGCCAATTGCAGCGTTTTCTGTGTTACCGGCGGCTAAGCCGCTCGGTAACACAGAGATCGGTGGTGATCGGTGCTGTTAAGTACAGCACCGATCACCACCGAGCGGCAAACCGCTCTCCCACCCGCCCGGCAGCCCGCCCTCCCTCCCGGCAGCCTCCCTCCAGCCCTCCCTCCCACCCAGCCAGCAGCCGCAGCGCCAGCCCCCCTCCCACCCCCCCGCCAGCAGCAGCACAGTTAAATATTTGATTTTGGCTATAAATTCATTTATATGACCTATATATATATATATAAATATATATATAGATATATATATCGAGAAAAAGAAGGCCACACAATGCGCTCAGTGAATTTAGTTAAGCAGCAACCCTGAGGGGGTCCCCTGTTAGATAGGACCCTATATATATATATATATATGTGTATATATGTATATATATATATATATACACATATATATATATATATGTGTGTATATATATATATATATATATACACATATATATATATACACACACACATATATATATATATATATATACAGTGATCGGTGCTGTTAAGTACAGCACCGATCACCACCGATCGCCAGCCCCCCCCCCCCCTCCCACCCGGCAGCCCCCCCTCCCACCCACCCGGCTGCCGCAGCGCCAGCACCCCTCCCACCCCCCCACCAGCCGCAGCGCCAGCCCCCCTCCCAAAGCTGGTGAGCAAAATGGGGTCACATGTGGGGGGTTCCACTGTATTGGTGCTTCGGGGGTCTTGCTAATGCGACATAGCACCCACCTTTCATTCCACCTCCAAAAATCACTCCTTCCCTTCTGAGTCCTGCCATGCACCCAAATGGTATTTTTGGGTCACATATGAGGCATTGCCGTACTCGGGAGAAATTGGGGCACAGATTTTGGGGTGCTTTGTCTCCTTCATTCCTTGCGAAAATGAAAAATTTTGAGCCAGAACTGCATTTTTGTGTAAAAAATTACATTTTTTTACACAAAAATGCAGATCTGGCTCAAAATTTTTCATTTTCACAAGGAATGAAGGAGACAAAGCACCCCAAAATCTGTGCCCCAATTTCTCCTGAGCATGGCAATGCCTCACATGTGACCAAAAAATACCAGTTGGGTGCATGGCCGGACTCAGAAGGGAAGGAGTGATTTTTGGATTTTGCAGCACAGATTCTGGTTGAATGACCCCTGAAGCACCCATACAGTGGAACCCCCCCACAAGTGACCCCATTTTGCAAACTACACCCTTCAGGGAATTCATCAGGGGGTATAGTGTACATTTCAAACCCCCAGGGGTTTCACCAATTTTGATACAACTGAGCTGTGAAAATGAAAAATTAAATTTTTTCATTTTCACAGCCCAGTTGTATCAAAATTGGTGAAACCCCTGGGGGTTTGAAATGTACACTATACCCCTAAATGAATTCCCTGAAGGGTGTAGTTTGCAAAATGGGGTGACTTGTGGGGGAGGTTCCTAACTTTGAGCACTTATGGTGCCTAGAAACCTACATGGTGCCTAAAAAATAATCTCATAAAAAGGAGGCTCCAAAATCAAGTAGGTGCTCCTTCTATTATGAAGCCTGTGGTTTGGTCAACGTGCATACTAGGGCCACATATAGGATATTTATGAAAACAAAAGAATTGGGGGAATCAATTTTTAGTCACATTTCTCTAGTAAAATCTACTGTATTCGTTAGAAAAATGTATTAAAATTGAAACTCTGCAAAAAAAAAGAAATTTTGAAATTTCACCTACACTTTGTTTTAATTCCTGTGAAACACCTAAAGGGTTAACAAACTTCCAAAATGCTGTTTTGAATACTGTGAGGGGTGCAGTTTTTGAAATGGCATCATTTATGGGGGTGTCTCACATACAAGTCCCTCAAAGTCACATCAGAACTGAACTGGTCCCTAAAAAAATCAGTGTTTGAAATTTTCCTGAAAATTTGAGAATTTGCTATTCATATTTGAAGCCTCCTAGTGTCCAAAAAAATGAAAAGGAGGTTGAAATAATGATGGCAACATAAAGTAGACATATGGTCTTTGTTAGTTATTAACTATTTTGAGTGGTATGTTTATTTGTCTCTCAAGCAGAAAATGTGACATTTTGCAAATTGCAAAATTTTCCATTTTTTCACGACATTTTGGTATTTTTCACAAAAAAACACAGACTGTATCGACCCAAATTTACCACTAACTTGAAGTACAATGTGTCACGAGAAAACAATCTCAAAATCACTGGGATAAGTAAAAGCAAAAAAAAGTTATCCCCACTTAAGTGAAACATGTCAGATTTGAAAAAAATGGCTCTGTCAGGAAGGCAAAAACTGGCTGTGTCAGGAAGGGGTTAATAAGTAAGCAACTGGAAGCATCCAATTTCCTTAATAAGTCCAATAATTACTCACCTTCTGGCAGTGCTGTTCTTATTTAACACTTCTCCAGCATGTGTGATTCCTGTTTTTGGGCCAGATGCACTAACACTAAAACAGCCAGCCAATCAGCTCCTATCTGCCATGTCACAGACTGTGTTTGAAAGATGTCAGGCAGGAGCTGATTGGTTGCTTGCTTATCACTCTCCATTTTATCACTTTTGAAGCTTAGTGCATCTGGCCCATAGTGAGACCTCAGTTAGTGTGTGTGTGTGTGTGTGTGTGTGTGTGTGTGTGTGTGTGTGTGTGTGTGTGTGTGTGAGAGACCCCTTGTTAGTGACCCACTGACATGTGGTAACCCCATCATGTTTGAGTGACACAGTGACCCTGTCAAGTGTGTCTAGTGTTTGTGATCCCAGTGTTCTGTGCAATTACTTACCTCTGTCTGAACAGAAGTGCAGAACAATGCAGCAAGTGTGCAGAAGCTGGTCAAAGCAGAGACCAGACCAGTCGGAACAGGTGATGTTTTTTTCTTCTATCCCCCCCTGCAGGATTTTGGTTTAAAAAAATCAAAAACTATTTTCTTTTATAAATTGGATACCACAGGTAATTCAAAATTAGTCATAGGATTTTCTAAATCTTTTGCCTACAAAATCCTGCAGGTAATTCAATATGCCCCAATGGATTAATTGTCTATGGGTACTTGGAACAACAGCAGCACTGTCAGCACACAAATCTGTCATATGATAACATCCAATAAAGCAAAGTTTTTCTTATCATAGTAAGGACATTGTAATTTGTTAAAATGTTGCCAATGTATTTGCATTCGGACATACAGTAGGAGCACATCTCATCATTCTTGCTTAGGCCATGGCTCAGGATGGCTAGCCATGGCTATCCTATTGTTCTCAGCTGCAATACAATACATAGAACAATAGAGTAGGTGATTAGCAGAGTAATCCAATTACTCACTTAATCCTATTATAGAGAAAGATGGCAGTGGCTCCCACTGTAATATTGTCACGCATATACACACAGAACACATTCAAGCTCTAAATCCATATACGCAGGTGCACAAATCACAGACAAATCTTCCTTTCTCTACTGTTTCAAGAATGAAGAGAAAATCTGAGTTTATTTTTTTCTTTTTATATATTTTTCCTTAATCTTTCTGATCGCTTACAAAAGAAACTATTTGTCCATTATTAAAAAAATAGGGAAAGCACATTTCCACCCACCCCCATCCCCAAAAACAAAGTAATGGAAGAAAAGGATAATTCTACTAATAAAAAACTATACAGATTAAAAACCCAATTATTCAAATTCAGCAAAATGTAAATCACCTCAAAATGTAACCCACAAGCAGCTAAAGGTAAGTGCAAAGTATCACAGTCCCTTTTGACTACATTGGAGTTAATATTCGTCCCACAAATGTTTTGGGGAGAAGGACATCCAACATTTGGTTTATTACTTACAATATTACCATACCTTTTGAGTTTTGAATTTCTCCTATTTAGAACAATCCTTGGCAAGTTAAAGGGGATGTCCCCTCCCCATGTTCTCTCACAGAGTGTAGGACAAATTAAACAAGTTGCATATATTTAGAAGATTTTGGAAGACAGCAGAGAGAAGATAAAACACAGAAAGAAAATAATTTGCAGAGGGAAAGGTGGAAATAAGCAAGAGATAAAATAATATATTTCAGAGCACAAAGTTGAATGATTGCCATGTAATGAGAGACACTTTCTGTCTGTGGAACTACATATACATCAGTCATCAGTTTGTAGCTAAAAATGGAATTTGACATTGGCCCACTGGAAAATTCTCTATAAGGGTGGTAGAACCACTCCTCTAGAGAGACTTGGCGCTATTTTAAAGAAAAAATATATATATACTGTAGGTTTAATACCTGAAAAGTTAAAAGTGTTAACCCCTTAAATTGCTGCAAGAGTAAAGCACTTGCTAGGCTCTAACAACAGTAGAGAAAGAAGGGTTTGGTGTACTCTGCGCTAATCATTGGGTATATAATAAACTCACGCTGTGCACAATGAGAACAGGACACACTTTAAAATGACAAATTTTATATGAGTAAAATATAAAAATATAAACAATAATTAAAGATATAGGAGGGTAAACAACAAAGAGTATAATCAATAATAACATAAGTTATAAATAATAAACATTAGTCATTGAGTATTGTAAGCAGAGGCATACCTAGACATTCATCGGCCCCATAGCAAAAGTTTGTAAGGGGCCCCCTATTTAACTGATGGTGATAAATGTATGTAAAACATATTACTTGGACAGCAGAGATGGGCCCCCTTTAGCTCTGGGCCCCATAGCAGCTGCACCACTTGCACCTATGGTAGTTACGCCCTTGATTGTAAGGGTTAAATTGCAAGGGAGAGCCCATTGGAACCTGACCAAAAAGGAGTATGCTGGCATCCCAGCTGAGAGACTTGTGCAGATGGATCTGTGACTGAGTCAGTAAACTTTTAAAACAGTCGTTTTGTCAAGCAAGGATGTTAAAAGACAAATGGAATGGAAACAGAATTTTTTGACAGTGATAGGTGCACAATTAAATACACTGTGCATCTGAACAATACACCAGAAAGGCACACATCCAGTAGATTGCCTCAAAATACTTAGAAGACAAACAGAGTGGTGAATAGTAATTAGCGCTCAGTGTATAACCAACAAGTAAAAAGGGGATATTATATCACCATATGATACGTTCTTTGTGAAATGTTCACAATCAGGGCAACCTGAAAGATATACACCCCTTCACACGGATGGTGCGACAAGGGGGACAAACAGAATACACTGATAGTGCAGGTTAACCTTGATTTAAAATTGAATTTAATACAGATCACACATACAATCTGCAGACAATAAAAACAGCATGGGTGGTTTTCCACAGTGGCAAAAACAGCACGGTCAGATGGAAATAGGCAGGTTCAACTTTGTCCAATAAGACTCCCGTCCAGAACAGGGGCTCAGCGGTACACGGAACTCTGCGTCGACCAGTTATTGTTTTCTCCTCCAGGGCACTTTCCAGCAGTAAGAACACTCAACGCGTTTCAGATAAGTCCTTCATCAGGAGTGTAATGTCCAAGAGGGAGATGAGGCCCTCTTAAATAGTCCCGTAATTACTAACATACAGGTGTGCATCAGCCGCTACAAGGGCTGTACTGTGATGTCCGGCGGAAACAAGATGGCCGTGGGTGTCACGGTCTGAGTTGTATGAAACGCGGAAGTTGATTCTTCCGTGCGTGTCACTCTGGCTTTCACCACCAGTTAGATAGAGATGTTTTGTTCAAAAGGTGTTATATTTATTAATGCTACTGCCATCTTGCTTTTGCTTCTGGACAATTTTACATAGCTTACACATTATAAAGAACAATTTCCTTGACGGGTCTATAAAAGAGACAAAAATGTCAGTACATATAAAATACATATAAAAACAAATAAAACAATTAGAAAGGGTGGAAACATACACAAACATCTGAGCGACCATGTTTAGGACAAGAACGGTTTGAGTTCGAATTCACTGTTGAGTCCCTGTGGAACCAGGGTCCTCAAACGGTGAATCCACCTCATCTCTGTTCTTGAAAGTCGGTTTTCCATGTCATTAGACCTCCAATTGGAAGAGATCTGTTCAATCCCCCCAAAATTGGATATCTTACAAATATTGGATGCATGAACATTTTTAAAGTGAGCAGACACTGTATGTGTCATCAAGCCTTTTTTAATATTGTACACATGTTCTGCAAGTCGGGCTTTCATCTGTCGGGATGTTTTCCCCACATATGCTAGCCCGCACTCACACTGCAGAACATATATAACTCCTTTAGAGTGACAGGTTATAAAATTCTGGATTTTGTAAGTTTTACCCCCTATAGTGAAGTCTATCTTCTTTTTAACATCCGATTTTACTGTCTTGCACATTAAACATGTGCCGCAGCGATGAAAACCATTTGTTCTTGTACTTTTTCTTATCGCTGTTTCAGATGAGCTCTTCCCTAGATGGTTACGAAGAGTCGTGCTCTTCTATATATAAATTGGGGGACTTCGGGTAATAATTTACCTAAAACTGGATCTTTATGTAATAACTTCCAGTTTGACCTGAAGATCCTTTCGATGTCTTTATATTTGGAGCTATATTGGCTGATAAATGCAAATTTAAATCTGTCATTGTCCTTTTCATTTTGCTCTACACTTTTTTCTTTTAATAATTCAGATCTTTCAATTGTATCGATCCGGGATCTGGAGTATTGTAGAGATTTTTCACAATAACCCTTTGAGGTCAGACGTTTAGTAACTTCGTCGAACTATGTATCACAGATGGCCTTATCTGTACAGTTGCATTTTATTCTGGAAAACTGGCCAAAAGGTATAGCATTAAGCCAATTTCTGTGGTGTTAACTCTCTATGTTAATAAAACTATTAGAATCCGTTGGCTTGATAGGTATTTGTTTTAATTTGACTTTCTTCTATGTAAATGACCAAATCTAAAAAGATTTTTTTCCACAGGGACTCAACTCTGAATTCGAACTCAAGCCGTTCTTGTCCTAAACATGGTCGCTCAGATGTTTGTGTATGTTTCCACCCTTTCTAATTGTTTTATTTGTTTTTATATGTATTTTATATGTACTGACATTTTTGTCTCTTTTATAGACCCATCAAGGAAATTGTTCTTTATAATGTGTAAGCTATGTAAAATTGTCCAGAAGCAAAAGAAAGATCGCAGTAGCATTAATACATACAACACCTTTTGAACAAAACATCTCTATCTAACCGGCGGCGAAAGCCAGAGTGACACGCACGAAAGAATCTACTTCCGCATTTCATACAACTCAGACCGTGACACCCACGGCCATCTTGTTTCCGCCGGACATCACAGTACAGCCCCTGTTGCGGCTGATGCACACCTGTATGTTAGTAATTACGGGACTATTTAAGAGGGCCTCATCTCCCTCTTGGACATTACACTCCTGATGAAGGACTTATCTGAAACGCGTTGAGTGTTCTTACTGCTGGAAGGTGCCCTGGAGGAGAAAACAACCACTGGTGAACGCAGAGTTCCGTGTACCGCTGAGCCCCTGTTCCAGACGGGAGTCTTATTGGACAAAGTTGGATCTGCCTATTTTCATCTGACCGTGCTGTTTTTGCCACTGTGGAAAACCACCCATGCTGTTTTTATTGTCTGCAGATTGTAAGTGTGATCTGTATTAAATTCAATTTTAAATCAAGGTTAACCTGCACTATCAGTGTAGTCTGTTTGTCCCACCATCCGTGTGAAGGGGTGTATATCGTTTCAGGTTGCCCTGATTGTGAACATTTCACAAAGAATGTATCATAAATGGTGATATAATATCCCCTTTTTTCTTGTTGGTTATACACTGAGCGCTAATTACTATTCACCACTCTGTTTGTCTTCTAAGCAGGATGTTAGTAGCAAATGTCAAATGCAATATTAGTAATTATGAAGCGGTGGCTAGTGCCTCTGTTTAGCGTGTGTGCTAACACGCTAAACGGAGGCACTAACCACCGCTTCATACTCCTTTTTGGTCAGGCTCCAACGGGCTCTCCCTTGCAATTTAACCGTTACAATACTCAATGAATAATGTTTATTATTTATAACTTATGTTATTATTGATTATACTCCAACTTTTGTTGTTTACCCTCCTATATCTTTAATCATTGTTTATATTTTAATATTTAATCATATTAAATTTGTCATTTTAAAGTGAGTACTGTTCTCATTGTGCACAGCGTGAGTTTATTATATACCCAATGATTAGCGCAGAGTACACCAAACCCTTATTTCAGAGCTCCTGTCTAAACAGGAAGGCCATCTTCAAAATGAGGGAGATCTCCTGTCAAATCATTTGCTTGACTAGGTAATACTAAACACTAGAAAATATTCAATAAAATACAAAATGTAATCCTAAACTAATATTCTAAATGCATATCTCCATACGTAGCCCTAAATATAGCCAAAGAGGTACATTTAAATGTTCTGTGATAGGCATGCCCTAATATAAGTGCCAGGCAGGTGTTATCATGTACTGTACTCTGATCTTTTATAGCAGTGGTTCTCAAACTGTGTGCCATGAAACCCTGGGGTGGATCAATTCAAACTATTTATGGTCAATGGAACAGGCCAAACCAGTGCTGGTGGCAACCAGTCATAACATATGTAGACAAATAGAAGCAAATCTGGACCCTCACCACATAACTGACCACAAGTAAGACATATACACACAATTTACTTAGTTTAATATTCTTTTTCAAAATTTCTCAATAAGAAACTTATGGCCTAAGGGTGCCATGAAAATATTCTGATATTCTAGGGCACCATAATTCAAACAAAGTTTGGGAACCACTGTTTTAGAGTAGTTACACATTACCACAAGTTTTACCTGGAGATATGATGTGCCCAATAGGTTCCTGAAGTGAGCCTGGCCCCAATAATGATTGCAGGTGTATTGGTAAAATAATAATCAGGTCACTTTTAGGAAAAGGTCCCAATTGTATAGTTCTGAGTTTACATTTCTAGTGGAACCAAAACAAAATTGGCTTTGAAATGGGATAGACATTACATTTATACAATAGTGAGATGAGTGATAATAATACACAACATTTAAGGAATGATTAGCAGTGAAGCTAGAGAAGATGAAAAGAGAAGGCTCACACAAATGGAGGGTAAACAAAGGGAATATTTGGACCACTTTAACACGAGTTAGAATTAGAGAAGGACAGCATGAAGAATTATCGGGAATGACACAGATTTATTTTAGAACATTTTAAATTGTAATATTCTACTTTATATGGAAAGGTAATATAAATACAGAACTTGATGTGTCAGTCCTAAACTTGAGAGGCTGTTAACTGGGCTGTTTAGTGAGAAACATCAAAATATTGCAAATACTCAGGCCGTGTTTACATGCCATACCTGATATGATGAACAGGTTATATACATAGCATTCAATATAAATTGATATAAGAACATAGCTAAAATCACAGGGAAGAAAGAAAAATTCAGTCATTCTGTAATTCATATTCCCCAATTCATAATAAGATGATTTGCAGATGTCATCATTTCTGTTGAAAAACATTTTCACTTCTCCTCAGCACTAAGGTTTACATTTTGCAGATTACAGTGAAAAAAAAGCCAAGTGCATTATTTATGTGCCAAGAGCCCTATTGCAACCAAAATGTCTGCTTTCACGGTTGATATGGCTTGTTATAGCATTGTCCTACAGAGGGGAAGGTCTATTTAACATGTATCACGTACCACCGCAAAGTACTAGATACTCCACCTGAGTAAGACATCACCAAAACAGAAATATAAAAAAAATGCTTCAATATTGAACAAAAATATTTGTTATTTATAAAATGTAAGGTATACATTTTAAAGAAGACAACACAAATAGCCTTTACATATATGTAATTTTTTTCTGTGATCCTGATGAAAAGGATTTGAATCCTGAAACATTTGTCAAAGTATTTCTACATTAACATCCCTGAGTGTCTTCTATCTTTTTGAGTTTGCATATTACTATATTCAGCACCAGGGTAAGTTGGATCTTTTTTAGAACAAGGCCATCAAGTTTTGGACTATGATATATATATATATATATATATATATATATATATATATATATATGAGGTAATGATCAGACGGCACTCGAAGATTTTTCAAAATCTACGAGTGCCACCTGATTATTACCTCCTGTTACTGGGTCCACCATAGCCCCTCAGGAGGGCACTGGAATGCACAAACCCCATCGGGGGTGGCAGGAGTGCTGGAGGCTGCATCGATTCATATATATATATATATATGTGGATCGTATTGTCGACAGCACTTAAGTCGACAGTCATTAAGTCAAGACCGTTGGGTCATCAGGTGGCAAGGTCGACAGGTGTCTAGGTCAACATGGGTGAATGTCCTATTTGCTTCTTTAAATTTTATGTAGTTGCTTTAACTAATGGAGCTAAAAGTGTGCACTTCTGGCCTTTCAGTATCATTGCACATGTGCTGAATTGACATGGCTGACTCTGCATAATGGAACAATATAATAACCACTCTGAGATTGTTGGGGCAGTTATGTAATGGTCAGCTGACTTGGCAGTATTGGTTTTGCCAGAAAGGGACATACAGTTGGTATGTTTTATTGCTGTAATATCACATTGCAACCATTAGTTATTGCCAAGATAATTTATTTTTGAATAAATGGGCCGTTAGCTTGCCTTTATACAAAGTACTAGTGCGGTTAAGTCATAGCTCAGACTGTTCAAAGTCATTATATTCGCAGATTCCTCCAGCATGAAAGTACAGTAGGTAAGTTAGAAATAACTTTCTATTTTTCTATCAAAGGTCACAAGAAGATGTTGGCAACCGAATGAGAAGGATGAGTGAATTTTTACCTATGTACAGTAGCAGGACAAATCTGGCCAATTATTTTCTCCCCGGTTTAAATAATAACTACATTTTTCTAACATAAATATGTTTTATGAGTTAAAAAAATATTTATCATGTACATTTTTTCATTCTATTACTCATTTATTATTTCAAGTTAAATGTATACTTCCAATTTTTTGATCAAACTGATTTGCTAGGAGGCAAACAGTGCACTTTGTAGAAATACAAAATTGTCTGAAACATTTTACTCATCTTAAATAGACAAGAGATATATTTATATATTTATATTTCAATATATCTTAATATTAGTTGGGGTATATGAATTCAAAATAGTGTGCCATCCTTTTAAGTACCCTAGAATTTTAAAAAAGCAGAGAAGGTTGAGAAATAAACCAAATCTTATCCAGATGATATCTCTGAAAGGCATCATACACATTTGTTTATGCATTTTCATACAATAAATTCACCATAGCTTCTACTATACTTAGCTACTTGCTTACATTGATTTTTCTACATCAGTGCTATGCAATGTTTTTAAAGTGGAAGACCATAATTTTGTACCGTAAATTATGCATGTGGGTCATACAGTACAGTAAAGTCTATGGAGATTAATAGGTTCCCCACACATCTTTGGTCTGCAGGCCCCTGGCCCACCAGCTGGCTAGTTGTCTGTTACATTATACTGTTATACAGATTGTTATTAATTGGGGACATTTCACATAATTTGTGCTACTCAAAGCAGTGTTAATGTTTAACAGCCTCTCTGGGAATACATATACAGGACAAGGGAAATAAGAATGCATCAAAAAAATGACATAAAGGATGAAAAAATAAAACCAAAATAATCAGTTACAAATCCATTAACAAAATAATAAGGAATCAGAAATCATTAACTGTTTAATGTCTGTACACATTTCATATTTCCTGTATACTAAAGTCAGAGCATGCAGCAAATGAGCAAGTGGTTATTTCATCATTTATCAGAAGGCAAGGCACATAATGTGATAGAAAAATTCCGTGCAAATAAGGGAAAAAAATCATTTGTACATATTTAATGCTATATATATATATATATATATATATATATATATATATATATATATATATATATATATATATATATATATATATATACTATTTTGCTTCATAGGATACTCTAGTGTTTTATTTATATTATGGTTTTCAGTTAACCCTTCCATACAACATCTTAAAATGCAGCAGACCCCATATAGGATTGTTGGGATTGTCCAACAGAAATAATTGACACTTTCTTCATCACCTCAAAATCCCTAATGTATTTTTGTTTTATTTTACAATAGTGCTAGTTTGTTAGTGACAGCCTGAACAATGGCATTACTATCTAGAAGTAGAAAGCATCCAGATGGTGGACCATCTTTTAGCTGACCCTTCGCAGAGAGCTCTTTAAGAATTTAGGAGTTTTGGGGTGTTTATAGTAGGTCAGCTGAGAAGGATACCACTACCACAAGGAGAAGTACAAACCATAACTAGAACTGATCAGATATCCTGCTTATTTACCAGGTATGTATTTTTTTTAATTTATCCTCTTCAAAACAGACTATTTATACATGGCAGAGAGGGAGAGGTTAAGTATGAAATAATGCACTCTCCCATCTTAGCTTTTATTGGGAATGGTGCCATATTGAAATCTGCCATGCAGGTCATCAGCCACAAGCCTTTAGGATGAGTGCAAGTATTGGGGTTAATTGCAGGGAGAAGCACCATGCAGTTTACTCTGTAATGTGGCTGATATGTAACTTCTGTTTAGTAATTACTTTTATTTTTCAAATTAGTTCTATACTTGAGGGGCTCACTTGAGTAGTGTATATAATTTGCATATCTGTAGATTTATCCTGCTTTCAATGTATGTATAAATTTGGGTATATTTGTATATAAATGTACTTAAAACATCTGCATACTGAATATATACACATATACATCATATTTAGAGCCGGATCTGTTTTTTCTGTAACTTTTACAATTGTATGATCCAAACCTCTTCAATCCAACTTATGCCATAGTATCCCAATATAACACAATAAATGCGATTGATTAGTGTCAATTTATACTACAAATCTTTTCCAAATCCGGCTCTACATACAATATTTGAGAACAGATAACAAGATAGCCGCTAGGAGTAGAGCTGGTTTGTCAAGCAGCAGCTACAAGGATTAGGGATGTCACTCCCAAAACAATGTACAAGAGGAAAGGAGGTAACTGCGCTAGATATCAGGATATCCTGAGATACAGTGCAGTTACACCTTTGCCTCTTCTAGATACAATATACTATACACAGACAGACACACAGTTGCAACACATATGTACACAACATATGAACTATATTAACACATCTTTATTACTGCAGTGACTTGAGATGCTAGACACATCTTCCATACTACCCAAATTTTCCTGTTATATTGCCTATTACCTTTTGCGCCTATTATAAAGTGGTATATCAACATTCTGGATAGCATAGTTTTAATGTCTATAACATTAACCCAAGAATACATACATCACTTTTGTAGGCAATTATTTCAAGTTTCTTTGGGGTATTTTACTACCCCTGTATGTGTTCTAGGGTTAATGGTAAGATCAGGGGCATAACCAGATATTCATTGGCCCCATAGTAAAAGTTTTTAAGGGCCCCCTATTTAGCAACTGATGGTGATAAATGTATGTAAAACATTACTTAAACAGTAAAGATGGGCCCCCATAGCAGCTGCACCCCTTGCACCTATGGTAGTTACGCCCTTGGGTAAGATGTTTCATTTGATTGACTTCTAATGTCTAGAGAAAACTGGCATACAGCAGCACTACCCAACCCAATTACACATTCAATTATGGGAACGGATGGATAGGTTGTCACTGGCTTATTAAAAGCCTGTAGCTTCAGTGGTCTAATCTTAATTATAACTTTTGCCTGAATTGATATTTCATTGGAGGGAAGATATATCAAGGCTCGGAGAGAGCTAAAGTGTACTTGTTGTCCTAAACACCCAATAAGATCTTTAATTTCAAAGATTATGCTAGATAAATGACAGGAGTTGATTTGTTGTTTGGGAAACTTCTCCACTTTAGCCAACTTGGCATGATACATCTCTTAGTGTATGTTTTGTAACTGCTTGTATTGTATAGTCCACGTTGCTTCTGCACACCAATGATGGCCCTGATGTGCCCACATCATAAGGTGCTACACATATTGAATGTATAGTAATTGTATTAATTTCTTTAGAGAAAATAAATCCATGTTTCTCTTAATTCTTATCACTAATTTTGAGCTGCTTACTCATTCCCCTGGATTTAAAATCCTTATAAGTGCTATATGTGTTTTGAACTAAACTTAAAGCTGCACTAATTCAATTTACTGTAAATACAGAAGAGGATGTTTTAACCAATGTTTCTGCTAGAAACAGATAATATGTTTGGGACGGCCAGTTAAATTAGTCCTCACAATGAGTACGTGTGCAAATAAAAAAAAATAGATTCATAAAATGTATCAGGTCATTGGCCACTCAAAAAATGTGATAACTTTGGATAGTAAACAATATTGTCCAAATGTCCAATGAACACACCTGCATAATCTATAGTTCCAAATCAGCCTTTCAGCAATGTCTACTGAAGTTTATGTTTATATATAAATGCCATGCACTGTTCAGTATAGAGTCACTCGGAAAACTTGGAGAGTATGCAAGTCACTGCAATTCAAATTTGCATAGCCAAACAATTGCATGGCATAGTTGAAGCAACAACATTGCGTGTGTGTGTGCGTATGTATGTATGTGTATATATATATATATATATATATATATACACACACACACATATGTATTTATATATAAAATTAATTTGCAAAAGATGTTATCACATATACTGTATGGAAACACCTATACATTTGTGCACATTTATATATTATATCATATAACAAAAACACATGCATAATGTTTGAGAGGTCTGAGATTAAAAAATTATCAGACATCACTCTTGACATGCAAAGAAGGGTATGTAAAAGAATCCCGGAGAGGTCTCCAAATGAGGGAATAGTTTATTTTCTGTGCATGTCATGAGTACTGGCAGATAATTGAATTACTATTTTGACTCTGGCACCAGGCTCTGCTTAAAGAAAGAGTGCCTATTTTTCTGCACACACACACACACACACATGCAAATATATGTTCCTTATGTAATGCTGTTTAGGCAATTCAGACAAACATAACAAGCTGAGTTTTTATATTGAGATTGCACAAATTATACTCTATGGCCTATAAACGGACTGGAGATGACATGGAAATGAAACAATGACTACTCTTTATTTCTCTCACAGGGGTAGATGTATGAAGCATTGATAAGGGAGAAGTGAGCCAGAGGAGAAGTGGCCCATGGCAACTAATCAGCACTGAATTAACATCTATAATTTGCATAATTGCTGATTGGTTGCATGGGCCACTTCTCATCTGGCTCACTTAACCTCCCTTATCACTGCTTCATACATCTACCCCACAGTCACATATATCATTATTTTGTCTCAAAAAGGTGAGTGCTGATTCACTCGCAAATGTGTATGTGGTTCAATAGGTACATTGCAATTTTGAATAAGACCTGGGGAGAAGGTTAAGGTGCATTCCACAATATTTTGTGTATCCCCCCTAATGCCAAGCTTTCATAAGCCAAAGTCCTTCAGCCAAAAACAGGATAAACTTTTCTGGGAGGGAGCAGAATAGAGTAAATAAACAATGAAGGTATATCAATTGCATAATAATAATAATAATAATATTATTAATAATAATTATAATAAAGTATATCCAGGAAGATCTTAGTTCTTCCTCCTTCTTGCTGGTTGGATATTCAACCCTTTTGTGAATGGGCTAAGAATGAAAGGATATTAAAATCATATATATATATATATATATATATATATTTTTTTTTTCAGTAATCCATGATGCAGGAACACCAGCCCTGTGACTTTCTTCTGAAGAGAAGGACCGATCAAAAGATGACAGATATTATTCTTCCTCATCTCCCACTGACCACTGCAGGATATCACTGACTTTTCTCTCTTTCTTGGGAAGAATTTTTGCAAAGAGATGCTTTGAGCTGTTGTCCTGTGGACTTGAAGCTTTGCAGAGACTCTCACTTTCTGTCTGCTGGTTCCAGTGGATGGGAGGTAGGTCAGGCTGCTAACCCAAGTACCAAGACTGAGGAAGATAAGACAGCGAGAATGTTACTTTTGGTCAGACAGTGTACAAACTGTCACTAATAGTACCAAAAAAGAAATAAGTCCATTAGGTTAATTCTAGTTCAAAATAATTATTCTTTAAAATAATATTAAAATTAAAAATAACTTGTTAATTTAATAGGTTATACTATATACTGAATGTTACTTAGGGTCCTTGGTTGCTGAAATCCTTTGTCCTCAAGGACAAAGAATCCCAAACTCTACTATTAAAAAATGTTTACCATTAAACATTACAATCATGTTAAATTGGACCTAGGGTATTACTAAAAAAGAGATTAGGGGCCAAATGTAATAGGGTGAGAGTTTCAGAAAGTGAGAGATTTTGGGAGAGTTTTCCCATGTTTTTTAAAGCAGCAATCACTTACATGGCAAACTCTCCCAAAATCTCTCACTTACTGAAACTCTCACCCTATTACATTTGGCCCTAGATGTCAAACACAGCAATATAGTTATATAGGCTAAATTGGCAACTCTTATCCTGGTCGTCTCACTGTGTCTTCATATTGAAATACCAAAAATTTCTTGCACCTGCATCAAAAACCCTGCAGGTGTGAGATTTTGTCGACAGCATGTAAATGTAGTAAAGTACTGTGCTAGAGTAGTAATGTTCAACCTTTTCCAACTCGCGGCACACCAAACAAGATTTTAAAATTGGCAAGGCACATCATCAGCCGTTCACAGGGAAAAACACATTGGCTGCCACAGCAAAAAAACAAAAACATTTGCCCTCATATAAAAAAAAACAATCACACTGGTCCCCAGAGGTAACAAAAATAAATACATTGGCCCTCACATGAAAGCAAGAGACGAGTGAATAACAGTTAATCTGGTGATGGTGGCTGTAAACTGGTGTATACATCTCTAGCTCTGGTGGCACACTTGAGAACAACTAAAGGCACACTAATTTGCCACGGCATAGTTGTTGAAAAATGATGTGCTGGAGTATCAATATCAAATGAATCATAAGGTTTTGGTGTACAAGATACAATGCTTTATGTACTAAGAACCAGAGTGACCAAAACATATTTTTGGGGGGTTATTTTAGCACCTTATCTACTTAATGTCATTACTGGGATACAATGGAAACAAGTAATGGCTCATAAAGGGTTATGGTTAGCTGGGATAGAATTATAAAGTACAGTATCAAGACATAAACGTTAATATCCAGTCTTCAGATTGGTGACATTTAGCATTTAAACCTTGAAGGGGCAAATGTATTATTTATAACATTGTACATGTGAAAATTACCAAGTTTATTGTCACTATAATAAAGGGCTATTCAACTGAAAGTGTATGCTCCTGTGATAAGTAAAAGAAATGGGAAAGTACTCTCAGCATGAGACAACAAAAAAACTATAATAGCAAAAGTGATTACAATTTATTAATCATAAGAATTCTTTACACTATTTCAAAGCTATACTATTGATAACAAAAATGATGGACATAATACAGAAACTTTTACTTAAATTTTACATGGTTGCTTAGGATAAATTGATTTTATTCCTTTTTTTGATGTACCTGGTATATATCAAGTGACTAGTAAGCTTGCTTGAAGCAAAAGTTTTGAAAGCAAGTCGAAACCTTCTGTGATTGTGCATGTGTGAGAAAGAGATGTAGTTTCACTCTATGACAGCAGATGGCAGTGTTTCATAGACTCACGGACATTAGATATACTGTATATGTAGATGATCATGGACAGTGAAGTAACTAGAGAGGACAGTGTTTAGTTTAGCTAATATGAGAGTACAGAAGATGGGTGTGTGTATACTGTTGGTAGGAATTTTTATAATACAGTATCAATTAGAGAAATATAAAATCTTATGCTCCCTGTGCTGTGATAGAGCAAACAACAGAGATTAAGGGGGAGCAATGTTATACAGTTTATTCATTTCGGGGCAGATATCTAATGCAGTTTAATAAAGTACATACAGTATGGTTAAGAATAAATTATCATTAAAATATGTGTAAGTATCAGATTTTTCAGGAAACTTGTCATAATAGATCCAAACCACAGTGCTCTCCCGAGATCATGATAAAAGTAATCCCCTCCTAACCTGTAACTCGCCTGCCCACAGTATACAGTATACAGAATATGTTTTAAAAAGTTTTTTGTGTAAGGCTTGTTTCTGAATCCATTCAGCATCATGACTAAAATATGCTAAAGCCTAACAATTGATGTATCTCTGCACCCTGCGGTCAGTATTCATCCCTTATTGGAGCCCATGGTGGTTAGGTCTATTTGCATGGTATTCATTGTTTATCTTTGCAGCCTTCTGTGTTCTGGAGCTGTTTTCCTAATTGGTTTCTGGATAAAAGATCTATATTTTAAAGCTAAATATCTCTCCTCCTTTGTGACATTTCTATTAATCACCTGGTACACTGTATAAGGGACTATGTAAACATCTAAGACAGTAGTCACCAATCCGAAGCTCGCAAACTATTGGTAGCTCAGGAATGTAATTTGGGTAGCTCGTCCAGCTGCAGTACCGCTGAGTTAGCTAGGAAGTGACCACTGATGAAGCCATGGGCATAGGAAAAACCAGCCAGAACAGGTTGAGAACACAATGACAGGAAAGTTAGTCTCCACGCACATCAAAGTATATATGGTATGTGAGATTACATATAACAAAGGTTTTCAGTTTGACTATACATCTGTATGGGACATCTGTCACAAAAAAAAAATAGTTTTAGCTATTAGGTAGGTTTCTATTTTCTTGAGTACCGCACACCCCAATGAAGTTGGCGGCCACTGTACAGACTAATTACACTGTGCATGGTATATCATTTACTATTTTGGCATTCATATAGGTAAGCATTATGCAGGGAATTCATTTGTTTTTTGGGGTGTCCCTAATTACATATCATCCGTCACTTTACACTCGCGGTATGCAATAGTTTTTTCCAGCAGTGTGTGCCTTTTTGTTTTTTCGCAATGATCACACCCAAAAGTACTGGGTGTAGCCCTAGACATTCTTAATTTTGTGATAGGGTGTTCATGCCCCCCCCCCCCCCCCATCCCAACTCCCTATGCAGCTGCATAAAGCTACCTAATGGTAGAGTTGGCCCTGCACACTTTTTGCCTTAGGGAATTGCCTTCATCTTAAATGAAGATCTTTAAGATCAACAAAATATACAGTATAGTGACTATTTTTCTGTTAATATATGTGAAAGAGCAGGTGAAATACACTGCACACTTTAATACTTTAATACTGGTGTAGTTATTTCTATATATTAATATAATCTATCAAACCTTGTCACCCACAGTCTCATGAGTATGAAGAAGAGCACTAGTGACATTGGTATTAGGACAGGTTGTACCCAACAGGGCTCTCCCTCGGGGAAACAAACCCTGGTATCAACTGGCCTAGAGCTGGTAAAATCATGGTGGGGAAATCCAACTAGCCTTAATTGGACAAAACTAACGTTTTGGTAATTGAAAATTAGACGCCCATGTCGTCTATTATTTAGTGAGTTTTGCTAATCCATCTCCCTCAGGGCGGGATGTATTAATATACATCGCCGCCCTTCGCCGCCCTTGATGCCAGAGAATATGTACTAACATATGCGGCTGGCATCATGATGCGGTGATGGAGGCCCCCCCGCGATACCTGTAATGTGATGTGCGGGGGCGTCTCCATCACCTCCCTGCCGCCTCCTGCCGGGAACAGCTAAGCAGGCTGTCCCCGGTGCCTCCTCCTCCCCCCTGCAGCCGGAAAGACGTCCGGCTGCGTCACTAGGGGGAGGAAGGTTTTACCTTACGGGTCCAGGAGGACCTGGACCATGTAAGCCAGAAGAAGGGGGAGAGGGGGTAGGCGGGTTTGCTGCAGAGGTGGCGAAAAGAAGCCCATAGGCTTCTATAGGGTATGGCCACCCAAAGGTGGCCATACCCTATTATGCAGTAACGGTGCGGCCGGGTTTTAATACATAGGAAAATGCGGTAAAACAGGGGATTTACCGCATTTTCCCCTTAGTACATCTCACCCTCAGTGAAACATTCTGCCATCTGGCTAAGATTCTGTACTCTTCTTAGCTGTACACACCCGGGGGTCAGCAGCAAGAATGTTTGCTAACCTTCTTCCATTAAGGGGCTGAGATTTCCCAATGCCTACTCCTGATTGGCTGGTGGATGGTGAATGTCAACAAACACATTCTCACTGGTGTCCCCAGGTGCGTATGGCTAAGAAGAGGCCGGGATCTTCGCCCATTGGCTTGGTGAGTATATTTTCCTTCCACAGGCACCCAAACGGATACTACTGCATAAGGGGTCAGAACTGCGGTGGACACTATAGGTAAGTATAGTGTGTGTCATTGTAGTATGTAATAAACTTGTACTTTTCTTCTGTGTCTGTGCATTATTTCACTATTTGTAATATTGTAGAACAACAATTACGAGCGGGCCTGTTATTGCCCCACATGCTGGTGACTGTGGTACTCCAAGTCCCTCATTGTGGTGCACATTAGTTATTTATGCTTTTTAACACTTCATTCTTCAGCCTAGGGTCCACCGCCTGGGCAGGCGGTATCTTGGAGGGGAGGTCCCTCACCAGTCAGGGGTTAATGCTTTGGCCAAGGGAACTTACATAAAAAGTTTCCCCCTGCTGACTGTTTGGGCCCAATGCTGGTTTTCAAAATACAGGGGAAGGCTAATAATTTTGTCCCCCTGTATTTTGGGAACCAAGACCAGCACTTACTGTAAGCCTGGTGCTGGTTTTAGAAATTGTGGGGTTCCTCCAACATTTTTTGAACCCTGAATTTCTAAAACCTTGGCTGGATCTTTGAGCCCGGGGCTGGTTCTAGTCGTGGGAGACCCCACACCGTTTCTTTTTTCAATTATTATTTTTTTTTTTACACTTGACAGCATTGCACAGGTCACACTGATCCGTGCAATGCTATCACTCCATGCGCATTTGGCGGCCGTATATATATGTATATGACCCATTACGAATACGAACGGGTACTAATGACTACAACACCAGAAAATGCTATTGAGAAGAATACGACAGTTTGTAAATTTGCGTATTCTTCATTTGTATTTTCGAGTCGGCTACAGCCGATCTCGATCGTACTCATTCATACGGGGGTCGGTCTTGTTCGTCCAGGATTAGTAAATATCCCCCAAGGTGTTTTCGGTAAACTTCAGGCTCAGCTGAAAACTTAATTGATGTACACATGGTGCGATTGCCTTGCAATTAGATCCTGACAGTCAAAATCTAATTGAAAGTTAGTGAGAATAGCACCGTGTGTAAGAGGCATTAGACAAAAAAAAAATATATATATATATTAAGTAAATATGTTATAATAATTACACACCCCTCAACTAAAGTACGCCTGGATTGTAAATAAGGGGTTGTCTAATAGGGCTGCACTCACTCCTGTTATGTGAAGCCATTACTTGCCTTTTTTGTAAGGAAGCTCAAACTCAAAGTTAAGAAATAAAAATCCACCCAGTCATCATCAAAAGAGCTCTACAGAGACCTTCATTGCCATTAAATGCATCCACACGTAGGCTCCTTGTAACAGTAGGATCCCTATTTTTAGACATAGTGAGGAAACAGGTTTTAGTAATATGGGATTGTTTAAAAGTGCTATAATTTCAGTATGTACAGGAGTACACAGAAATGTCAAGTCTATATTTTGACTATAGGTGGGAGAAACTGTGTAGCCCTCACTGTCAATATCAGTGGGATATGTCAACATTGAACTATAATACGTTATGTAGCTGTCTCTTTTTTTTTATAGTACACATTGGGGGAAATTTACTAAGCTATGTATTCTACTTCACATGTGATGTTGCTATGGGCAACCAATCAGATCCTACTATCTTCTAGAGCAGGGGTGGGGAACTTTTTTTCTACCAAGGGCCATTTGGATATTTATAAAATCCTTCGGGCCATATAAAAATTATCAACTTAAAAATTACATTATACACACGGGCAGCAGCTTATACATGCGGGCATTATACACACAGGCAGCGGCATATACATGTGGGCATTATACACATAGGCAGCGGCATATACATGCGGGCATTATACACACTGGCAGCGGCATATACATGCGGGCATTATACACACAGGCAGCGGCATATACATGTGGGCATTATACACACAGGCAGCGGCATATACATGCGGGCATTATACACACTGGCAGCGGCATATACATGTGGGCATTATACACAGGGCAGCGTTCTATACATGTGGGCATTAAACACACGGGCAGTGGCATATACATGCGGGCATTATACACACTGGCAGCGGCATATACATGTGGGCATTATACACACGGGCAGCGTTCTATACATGTGGGCATTAAACACACGGGCAGTGGCATATACATGTGGGCATTATACACACTGGCAGCGGCATATACATAGAAACATGCGGGCATTATACACACTGGCAGTGTTCTATACATGTGGGCATTAAACACAAGGACAGTGGCATATACATGCGGGCATTATACACACTTGCAGCGGCATATACATGTGGGCATTATACACACGGGCAGCGTTCTATACATGTGGGCATTAAACACACAGGCAGTGGCATATTCATGCGGGCATTATACACACTGGCAGCGGCATATACATAGAAACATGTGGGCATTATACACACTGGCAGCGTTCTATACATGTGGGCATTAAACACACGGACAGTGGCATATACATGCGGGCATTATACACACTGGCAGCGGCATATACATGCGGGCATTATACACACGGGCAGCGTTCTATACATGTGGGCATAAAAAGTGACAGTGTGGAGGAAGGGGGGGAGTTGTCACCCCCAAACAGGTTTATGTGATTATGCAGCACTGGGGAAGGGAGGTCTTCATGAGTGAGGCTGCCGGTCACTGGGTGGTTGGGTGAGGGGAGCAGCGCAAGAGGCAGCCAGGGACAGCAGGGAAAGGCGGTGGCCCTTAACGCCGTCCACCATTTACCTTGTTATAATAGGCATTAGCTCCGGCGGTGATGGCGGCTGCTGGACTCCTCTCGCAATGCTCCCGCCCATGCAGTGCATGGCATGTGCATTACAACACTTGCAAGAGCTTCGTACGGTAGTTCCTACCGCCCACAGTAATTGGCACTGGCAAGCGGGCGCGTCACCTCCACAGCCCGTAGTCATTGGCGGGCGCCGGGCGCGTCAGCTCTACAGATCTCCCGCTTATCTTGCTGGGCGAGCCGGCCGGCGCATCTGCATCACCTCACATGTAATGCAGGCAGGTATGTGGGTAGGCGGATGGGCAGGAAGGCCGGGCAAACTGTCTGCGGGGGCCGTATCCGGCCCGCGGGCCGGAGGTTCCCCATCCCTGTTCTAGAGTGTTCTAAATAAATAAGTAGACTCTGATTGGTTGCCCATAGCAATAATTTAAATAATTAAGTGGATGACTAAGTAATACATATTTACAAGAAAATGTAACCTATAACTATTATTTTATTGTTACTATTGATCTTTTTATTATCCCCCTAATTGCTGTTATCTGAGTGGATCTTTCTTCTGTTTATAATTTATGGAAGTGTATCTACATATACTTTAATAACATTATTTTCTTTACTAAAGTATAGACTGTTTATTTATGATCTACTGAATATCTCAGTGTTTAAGCAATGTATATGCCCATGACAGAAGGATAATCTTAAGTAGTGTACACACAATGGTGCGATTTACTTTCTATTCAAACCCGATTCGATCCCGATCAAATTGGGATCGAATCGCATGGCGCCATGTACACATTTGATTTAGACTATATATTACATTACAGTATAGTGCCTGAACAGTCTATTTTTCCGTTCAATTTTGATGCCGTGGGGCTGCGCATCAGGATCGATTCAAAATCTAACATCTTATATAAGCAAAATCAAATCGACATCGGACCATGTGTACGCCCTATTACATAAACAGACGTTTCCTTATTTAGCAAGTAACAAGATTTTATAGATTTAGTTTTTCAATTGATTAAAACAAGGCAATCTATAGCTAATGATGTGTCACTTATTACATAATATTTGACATTTTCCGTATAAAATTTCTACTTTTTTATTTATAAAAGAACAAGGGATCTATTTTGTTAAGAGATATTAAGCATTCATATATCAATAAACTATTGTTAAGTTAAGTTGTTAAGTTAATCATGGTATTTCACAATTGGATAATTTTTTCCTTATATCAAAGTTAACCTTTTCCTTTTCTTGAGAGAAGAGTCAGAAGGTTAAATATGAATCTAATTGCAATGAGCATAAAACAGTTTACCAGATATTTAGAGGAAACAAATGTAATTGTGTTTATAGCTAGGAAATTAATAAATTGTAACTATATTGAGATGAGATTCAAAACCATTTTTTATTATTGATTGAATCTGTCAGGGCCATTATATTTGCAATAAATTTTGCTGTGATGTTCCCTATTCGCTACAGGCCCTCCAACAAAATAATTTAAGTGCTCAAACTGAACCTTCACTGCTATCCTATTAGCCCCGTAAGCTGGTACTTGTCGGTGATTCTGCTTTTTGAGCCTCAGGTCTGCAAAGCAGAATTCCTGATAAGTAGCCCCCTGGCGACCTTTTCTTAGGAGATAACACATCTTTCTGGAACATATCCCATGTGTTATCGCCCAATAATAATTGGATAGCCTGAAAATTTTCTACTGTGCGGTAAAATACCACATTCAACAGGATACCAGACATAAACTCTTGTGTAGATCATATCTCTTCTGTATTCTGGAGAAACTTTCTTATCTTCAGGAGATCTAAAATTGTATACAGAGAATGTCTTCTCTATGTATTGCAGTGGGCTGCCTTGTAAATGCTGATGCCTTAGAACAGATTTACATATATATATATATATATACATATATATATATATATATATATATATATATATATATAGCATACTTGGGTAGATGTGGCACTCACGTCACTGGTACAATAAACGACACGTAGTCATAGTACTTGATCAACGTTTCGGTAATTTATTTTACCGTCTTCAGGATATGACATACAGTAAATACACTCACCTTATATAACATGAACACCCCGTGCAAACACCACGCTGGAAGCCGCGCGCCACACTCGCCGTCAAAGCCTGAGGGCGGGGGCAGCGTGCGGTGCGCCAGGACGCACAACGGCGTCTCCTAGCAACCAGCCACCAAGACGTACGGAGACAAGGGACGCCAGCCGGTATCCCCAGCAACCGTCAGTCATTATAAACAAATACAAAACATTATAATACACAGAGAAGTAGCCCCATTAAGACGTGGGGGGGATCGTAACTTAGCTTTGCTTAAACGAGAAAGCTATTGGATTCATCATCTTAACACTATCAGCCCTAAAGGGCTAAATGAATATTTATCACTGTCCTGTTTCTTATAATGATCTCCTATAATGAGTTCTTATAATGGCTTTTTTTGATATTATAATCATTAGAGTTCTTGAATTTTTTCTAAATCTTCTTCTCCTGCAATCATGAGTATCTGTTGTTCCTTAAATTATATTGCTATGATAATATTGTATTTTGATATTGTGATTTTGTATTTTTGTAATTTTTTGATACTTATATGCTTCTCTGTGTATTATAATGTTTTGTATTTGTTTATAATGACTGACGGTTGCTGGGGATACCGGCTGGCGTCCCTTGTCTCCGTACGTCTTGGTGGCTGGTTGCTAGGAGACGCCGTTGTGCGTCCTGGCGCACCGCACGCTGCCCCCGCCCTCAGGCTTTGACGGCGAGTGTGGCGCGCGGCTTCCAGCGTGGTGTTTGCACGGGGTGTTCATGTTATATAAGGTGAGTGTATTTACTGTATGTCATATCCTGAAGACGGTAAAATAAATTACCGAAACGTTGATCAAGTACTATGACTACGTGTCGTTTATTGTACCAGTGACGTGAGTGCCACATCTACCCAAGTATGCTGTATTGAGCCTTCCCTCACCAGGTTGGTTTATTGGAGGCACCCGCCCAAGTATTCCTGGTTATCTGAGTGCCGGACTACTACCACTTATATATATATATATATATATATATATATGAAACACAATCTCCGAAGTTGCGCTAATTTGGATTAGGTGGTCGCTGTTGACACTTAGGGCCTTATTCTAGTTCACTCTTTCTGACAAAATCCTTCTTAGATGGACAAAACCATGTGCACTGCAGGTGGGGCAGATGTTACTTGTGCAGAGAGAATTAGATTTGGGTGGGGTTTTACTTCAAAGTGAGATCTATATTGCAGTGTAAAAATAAAGCAGTCACTATTTTCCCTGCACAGAAACAAAATAACTCACCCAAATCTAATTCTCTCTGCACATGTTATATCTGCCCCCCCTGCAGTGCACATGGTTTTGTCCATCTAAGAAGGATTTTGTCAGAAAGAGTGAACTAGAATAACCCTCTTTGTTCCCTACTAGTAAGAACCAACATAGAAACACAACAGTAGTGTCTTCAGTGCCCTAAAAATGTAACGTCCACTAAAAACAATTAAATGTATAACAAAATACGCTTGTGGCTTCTTTTTTGAAGAATATTTTTATTTTAAGAGAGCAGCAATCAAAACCCGACGCGTTTCGTCTCCTTCAGAGACTTCATCAGGGGTTTTGTTTACAATCTCAAATGTTACTACTTGTATCTGAGTTCAGACAATTCCTGGTCTTTTGTATTAAGACTCCCAATAGATGAGACCGGCAGAAGATCTTTGAAGCCGGTAGATTTTAACTTCATATACGTAGTATGAAGTGTAATTCACTTGGGTGGATAGTAAAAGGATTCACCCCCTCTAAGTTTTTGGGGAGTAGCTAACTCCACTGGAGTATTAAAAAAACTTTTCAAGCTCTGAGACTGTAAATGGAACAATCACCACTGTAATAAATGATCTGTGATTTATTAAACTGGAGTTGTCCTTAATTTCATCACACCTTATCGATTTTATAGTGTACCGAGAATTGAAGAAGAAAAAGTACTCTCTTTTGTTTGGGGGCACTCTTTTAATTAGTGTCTAGATATTTCGTGAAAAATAAAATTTAGCTTTTAATAATTTCATTAAAATATTTTGGTCAGACCGACACACAGACAAACAACATGAAACATAGTAAATTTTATTTTTCACGAAATATCTAGACACTAATTAAAAGAGTGCCCCCAAACAAAAGAGAGTACTTTTTATTCTTCAATCCTCGATATGTTTCATGTTGTTTGTCTGTGTGTCGGTCTGACCAAAATATTTTAATGAAATTATTAAAAGCTAAATTTTATTTTTCACGAAATATCTAGACACTAATTAAAAGAGTGCCCCCAAACAAAAGAGAGTACTTTTTCTTCTTCAATCCTCGGTACATGATCTTTACTCTCAGGGGAGCACCGCCACGTCACCACACACCAGACAATTGGTTGTTTGACTGTAAACCACTGTGGTAATTACTTATTCCTATAACTATACTTTAGACTAATCTGTACAATCTTCCAGTGTCGCTTGTGCTCAGGTTCTATCCTTACCCCCATTCCCCAAAACCCCCCCCTTCCCCACTTGTATACGATTTTATAGTGTGTAATTCTTAAATGAAATAATGGTGTATTCCATGAAGTTTTCCAATCCAATTTCAAAAAGTGATATTCCTTGTTTAAACCACTTATATGTGGAAGGGTTGAAATCCCTACATGTCCTTAGAAGGACATACGAACAAGGATCCTTCAACAAAATGTGTGGATCTGAGCAGGAGGATTATTTGCCCCTGGTGCTGGTGAGCCTGTGTTCTCCTCAGTGTCCAAATTGCAATATATATAGCAATGAAAGCGGCACTCTTAGAACTTTGCATGACGAAAAAAACTTACTCCAGTGTGTGTTCTACGTTTCGGTTTAATGAACTAAACCGTCATCATTCCTGATGACGGTTTAGTTCATTAAACCGAAACATAGAACACACCCTGGAGTAAGTGTTTTTCTCCATGCAAAGTCCTAAGAGTGACGCTTTCATTCCTTTATATCTACTACGGCTTTGAATGCCCCTGTTGCCGCCCCTGGACCTCCAAGTCCGGAGCGAATAGCTTGGCGAGTGTGAAACTCGCCAAAGCGATTCGCTCCTGGGGTTTGCACATGTTCATATTCACACATGCCTCTGTGCAGACCCAAAACATCAAGAAAGGGGCTGAATTTGGACCAGTACTAACGGCCCCTAACTGCTTTATTCTGGATACATTCCTCAGATTAAATAATGAGGACTTGATTGTGGCTGACACCTGATGTTTAAGTGTCAAACCACTGTCCCAGACAACAAAATTCCTTCATTATCAGTGTATTGTAAAGCTTAAGTCCATTTGGTTGACTATGCTGCACTCTTGTTATTTGATCTGTCATAAGGACCTTAGGATTCAGTTGAAGCCAACTGTCATCTACTCCTTGAGCTTAGATAGAAAGCCATTTATGGTTTTTATTGGGCTCTTAGTACATCAAGCAAAGGAAAGGTATTGTTGAGTATCATCTGTATAGCAAAAGTAGACTGGGCCGTGATGTTAGATTATTTCGGTGGTAGCATGGATACTGCAAAAAAAAAAAAAAATATTCTAGATAGTATAGAAATCTGTGGAAGGCCACAAGACAGCTGCACTAGCGATGAGGAGTATACTCCAAAATAAACTCTCTGTGACCTGCCTGTGAGAATGATTTAAACCAGCTAAGGACTGTGTCATTCAGACCAATAACATATTTCAGGCCCTCAATTAGAATCCTCTGGTCTATGGTATAAAGTCCTGCAGAGAGATCCAGAGGGATTAAGATTAAACAGTAAACTTTGTCTCTTGCCATCAGATACCAGGCTTGTTTCAGTGCTAGGTCTTCTCCTGAATACTGACTGGAATGGATCATAAATATGTATTATCAGGTGGGTTTTCAGTTGAGTTGCAACCACTTTCTCTCTCACATATCCTAGAAAAGAAATGTTTGATACCGGTCTCAGTGGCGTAAGTTTATAAGAGATGCCCGGAGGCAGAAGTGTGATGTTGCCCCTCCCCCCACATGCACACACACATACTGTATACACACACACACAGCCACACACATATAAACACAGCCACATGTATACACACTGCCACACACATCACATGTATACACAGACAGTAGCTACAGCACATATGCACATAAACCCACACGTAAACAAACACACACAAACACATGTATACACACAGCTACATATGCACATACACCCACATGTATACACACAGCAACATACAACCACACACACATATGTATACACACAACCACACACACATGTACACACACACACACACACATACATATGTATACACACAGCCACACACACCTCTGTAAACACACAGCCATATATGCACACATAGCAACAAATGCACATAAACATAGCCCTATATAGATACACACACACACACACACACACACACACAATGCACATAAATAGTTTAACAAACACTATAAAAGAGGCATACCTTCCATAGCATGAACAGAAGATCGTGGGCGGTGAAAAGCTGGACGGGTTGCAAGGCTGTCAGGAGGAGACAGGGGCTCTGTGTGTGACAGGAAGTCCCGTCTCCTCCTCTAACTGAGCTCCTGGAGCAGCGCTGCTCTCATAGACTCATACAATATTCTGTCTGGTGCGCAGGGGCTGGACGCTGGAGTTCAGAGGCAATGGATGTCAGCCGGGTGTCCCCTTCAAACGTGGCGCCCGGTGGCAAATGACTCCATTGCCTCCGAGACTTCCGCCACTGACCGGTCTGTAGTTGGTCGAGCAGTCAGGATCTAAAGTAGGTTTTCTAAGAACAGGTCTTACAATTGCTTCTTTTAGTGGTTCAGAGAAATGCCTAACTACAAAGAGCATTGAATTATGCAAATGCAGGGACAATTATGTCCATACACTTATTAAAAGCTTGGTTGAGGTAGGGTCCAGATCACAGGTGGTAAGACACAGAATTTGGTAATTCCATCAATATCTTTTACATTTATTGGGTCCATATGAAGACAGGTGGCTTACTTTGGGGATTCCTGCCCAGAAGGAGGATACTTTATCTACTGTACATAGATGTTTGCAATAAATAAAGATGTTACCTTTATTGTAAAATTGGGACCACAATTTGTATAGTTTCAAAAAAAGATAAAATATGCAGGTAAGCAAAATCATACTTACCAAGTGTATATCCATGTTACCAGTGAAAAGCATTCCACTTGTTGTGGCTAGAACATTGGAATCAGACCCAACATTAAAAAGCCAAGTAGTGTAGAGAAACCATTATATGTAGATGAAAGGTTTCTGTAATAAAGCTAGATGGTAAGGCCAGTAAGGGCAACCCCTTCATTTTGTTTGAGTATATTTTGCAATGATGGAAAAATCCGGACACCAATTGTTTGTCAAAACTTTAATTGATCAATTAACGCTATGAACCAATCGTTGGTTACGTTTATGTCCAGCTATTTTTTCTTGCTTCTGCTGAGCCCACAGATAAATACTGCAATGAAAATATTGTAGGAGCTTTTGTTCCCTTTAAAGTTGCAAAACACTACAGATATAGAAAATGTAGTAGGGTCTAGAAGTCAAATAGGGACATTTAATAGCTTGCAGTACGTTCTAAAAACCTATAGATGGTGCACTTTGCATTCATTTGCATCAGTTAAAAAAATGAACAATAATAATGTTACCAAGATTTTCCTACCAGGAAATTTATCCCAGAATGCTTATTTTGTCATGCTTGAATTAACATAATTATCCGAAATATGATCCTACAACTGTTTAATGTATTTGGCAATTCATATAAAGCAAAAGGTGATAATTATTATTAACTGACAAAAAAAAAACATCATATGCGTGGGTATTCAGGTTTTATATCTCAAAAGCATAGACTTCATTGTGTTACATACAATACTGTATTCTTTAACAAGAATAAAAGGATACTTACAGAACCAGGCATGTTCAACTGCAGCCCAGTGTTTGGCTTCAACCCAGTAAATTATTTGTTGAGGTCCCCATATTCCCCCCATATTGTTGTCATGGGAGACATTGGGTAACTACTATGCTGTAAACAATACACTACTGTATATATGTATTCTATTTTAAACCTAAACTACATGATTTTAAATATACAGCTTATAAACCATCTTTTATAATAGTTATATATAATGAAAGATGGTTTATAAGCTGTATACTTATAAAATCATGTAGTCATGTTTATATATATATATACATACATATATACACACACACACACTTACTAAAGCTCAAAGATTTGGGGTCACATTAAAGAAAAGCATGTTTGTTTTTTTTTTTCAATGAAGATAACATTAAATTAATCAGAAATACACTCTATTATTTTAATGTGGTACATAACTATACTAGCTGTCTGGTTTTAAAGTAATATTTACAAAGGTGTACAGAGGTCCATATCCAGCAACCATCACTCCAGTGTTCTAATGGTACATTTATGTTTGCTAATCGCTTTAGAAGACTAATGTATGATTAGAAATAAGCAATTGACTGTCCAACAGTCCTTTGCAAGGATGATGAAGGGTACACAGTCACTAGGTCAACAAGAGGAAGGTCGACATGCATTAGGTCGACCATTGAAGGTTGACATGCATGACAGTCAACATGTTTGAAAGTCAACATGGGGTTAGGTTAACAGGGTCATTAGATGGACACAAGCATTAGGTCAACATAGGCTAGGTCGACAGTGAAAAGGTCGACATCGGGTTTAAAAAAAAATTGAGCCGACATGCGTTATTTCATGTCCTACCAGGCACCGAGCCCAAAGCATGGTGAGAGAAACTGTAGGACATCATCGCACAATAGCTTACCCCACTTAGACACTCCTGGGGATTTTGTGATTTCTGACACCAGCAATATTGTACGGGCATTACATCTGGGCAAATTCCAGCACGTTCCATGTTTTGCTCATGCAAAACATTTGGTGGTACAAAATTCTTCGAAAAATGACAGGGGCATGCAGGAGAAAATCGGCCGATTTTTTGCAGATTTTCGGCCATTTCCTGCCGATTTGCATGCTATTCCATCCTTGCACACCCCCAGGTACTTGTTTCCTAGCACGGTGCCCATCGCATACCATGGCATAACATATGCGATGGTATTCGATGGTATGCGATGCGATTTTCAGGAAAATGCACCATATTGTACAATTAAATATCGCATAGCATTGCATGCCAGCAAGTGGCATGCGATGCGATTCGCAATGTTAAATGCACCCCCATTGTCAACACCACCCCCACTATCAACGCCAACTCGAAGCGTGGCGCGGCGGTACGTGTCCTCCAACCTTTTCATACCCCCACTATCCACATCGGCATGGAGTTGATTTTAGATAGTGTGGCGAGTGCAGCGAGCACCGAGCCCGAAGCGTGGTGAGCGCAGCGTGCCCCGCGAGGGGACGCGGATTACTTTACATGTATTCCGCGTCCGCTCGCCATGCTTCGGGCACGGTGGCTCGCTGCGCTCTCCACACTATCTAAAATCAACTCCATTTAACATTGTAAGCACCCACATGCATCGCATGGCATGCATCGCATGCCGCTATATTGCATGCGATGCGATGCACTACGATGGAAATCGGGGGTGTGCAAGGTGTGCAATGATGGAACAGCATGCAAATCGGCCGGAAAACGCGGAAAATCGCATCCGATTTTTGCATGCGATTTGCGGCCGATTTCGCAGGCGCCCTGTATTATGTGCTCTTTTGGGCCTAGTATTGAAAACTGCCATCCTGACAGCCACTGCAGTGCCACTCCTAAATGGGCACCGTTAGAGTGTATTGCGTCCCCTTGCATGCCGAGCACCGGCCCACTATTCTATTCTCCCTCCACGCCCTAGTGGATGGTAGGGCATGAAATACTGCCTGCCTGTACATGATGCAAAAAAAACAAGAAAAACTCATGTCAACCTTGCCATTGTCAACCTAATGCTTTTGTCGACCTTCCAACCCTGTTGACCTTAGCCATGTTGGTATATTTCATGTGTTGACATAAGCCCTGTTGACCTCCTTCAGTGATCGTCCCAATGCATGTAGACCTAATGGGGGAAATTTACTAAAGGAAATTTGTAAAAAAATAGGTGTATTTGTATCCAGAAATACACTTATTTTTGACATTTACTATCCCGAAAATACGGCAATTCGTAGTCGTATTGATGTGCTATCAATACGAATACGAATTGCCGTATTTTTGGGATAGTAAATGTCAAAAATAAGTGTATTTCTGGATACAAATACACCTATTTTTTACAAATTTCCTTTAGTAAATTTCCCATATGTCTCAACCTAATGACCATATACCACATTCATACCCGTATGATTGTTAGTAAATTTCCCCCATAGATATAAACAGACACACACATACTTATTTATTCATTTGATTGGGCACTAGAAAGTTTGACAGTGTGGAGGGGCTCAGGCCATTAGAAAATTATACAGAAGGTGGAGTGCTGGGTATACATACACCCCTTTGTCAAGGTGTATAGTTGAATCACTATACACTATCATTATTTAAACACAATATACAGTTTATTTATATCACATTACAAATAAAATTACATTAAATTCCATACAATAAAATTATATTGCTTAAAATATAGGCCTAATCTCAACTTAATGAAAATAATATTACTAAAAAACAGTGGGATGGCCACCAGATTTTGTTAATTTTATGTTAGCCCAGGTTTTCAAATCTGTCTCACAATTAGAAGTGAATCACATTCCTTTAGGAAAAGGCTTGGTTTTGCCCAGTTCTAATGCAGAGTACCAATTAGTTTTTCACTGTGGGAGAGTAGATAGTTGGGATCCTAGGGACTGTGGTGCCCACGAACATTACGCTATAGCAGGGCTGGGCAACACCAGCCCTCCAGATGTTGATGAACTACACATCCCAGGATGCTTTGCATTAGTTTTGCTATGTGGCCATGCTCAAACTGATGCAAGGCATGCTGGAATGTGTAGTTCATCAACATCTGGAGGGCCGGTGTTGCCCAGCCCTGCTCTATAGGGACACCTAGTTCTAGCCCTCCATACAGCATATCTCCTATAAACACACTGAGGAGAAGTGCTCTGGAGCTATTACTGGGAACCTGCTATCTTGATAAAATCATATTGGCAAATTTCATATTCACTCAGTGTCATCGTCTTATCAATACCAAGCCAGCCAAAAATAATTTCTGTCCAGCAGAGTCGTGTGTATTACATATCAAGTACACATTTCTACTCTCCTAAAGTGGAACTTTGCATTAGAACCTGGGCCCTTATTCTGATCGGTGCGGAAATATCCGCGTGCGTTTGTGCCGCCGATGTTTTGTGTCTGCGCATGTGCAGAGGCGTCTCTGCGCATGTGCGAGCGGGGCGTACGTCCAAATCCCGCATGAAATGTGAACACTCCGAACAGGGGGTGGAGAGGGGCGTGAAGGGCTATTTGGGCTCATTACCATATGCATACGCCCCGCGTTTCATGGGCGTTCCCATGCAAACGCTGGGCGTACGTATGGTAATGCGGCCGTGACGCACGTGTAGGGGGCGGACATATGACATCGATGTCAGCTGCCCGCCCAGATCCCTGCTTTTGCACGGAAAAATGTCTGTGTGGTCTGAGGTTGCGGGAGCTGGTGGAGCACTCGGTCCTGCAATCTGCGACCATCGAATGATGGGGGAGGTTCCCTGAGATGGAGGAGGCGTATTCCGTGAAAAATACACGTGTGGTCCGTTCGGCCAGCTTCTTACCGCGTACGGACGGAGTTGGCGATCCGTATGGAAGGCGGGGTTTCGCACGCACGGTCTTGGCCGCATATTCTTATCCGGCCGCACCGATCAGAATAAGGGCCCTGGAAACACCAAGCCTTTTCCTAAAGGAATCTGACAGCTGAAATTCATTTAAGTGAGATTAGGCCTATATTTTAAGCAACATCATTTTATTGTATTGAATTTAATTTTTGAATTTAATGTAATTTTTTTGTAATATGATATTTAAATAATCTTTATATTCTGTTTAATAATGTGTCATATGCGCTCTCTATAAAAAAAAATTAATTTGTTTATTTCTGGCTAATATTGAGTGACACAGAGGTCCTCATTGAGATCAGCAACTGACACTTAATACCTATGTATCAAATTCTCCTTCACAGAAGTTAAGGTAGCCATACATCAGAACCATTTCAGGCCCCAATGCATGATTTTGACAGCTCGTACGATGCATTGTGTGTGTGTTTTTGTACAAATTGAGAGGTGTTTTGGTACGATTACGGTCGTGAGATGAATCATATAATCTTATGTACTACACACATGAACTGAAGGATGAGTATGCTGGGAGTTGCAGATATTACTATAGATCTAGTAGCGTATCTGGAGAGGGTGCAGGGGATGCAACTGCTATGGGGCCTGGGGATGTGGCCCAAAGTCCTGCAAGCAATCCCCTGTACCCTGTTATTTTACTGTTCCTTTAAAATAGAAGTGCCTCTGCTGGTTTGTAGTGACTGAACATGGGAGGAAGGGTGGAGATGCTTCCTTGAAGGCGCTGGTGAAGGGAGGGGGAAGAGGAGCCCCTGCCGCTGTATGGATCCGCTCTATAGCAGATGGGGAGGAGACCTGCTGTAGCCAGGAGCTGCTCTGTGTGGTGCGAGGGAGTGGAAGTAGCTGGGGGAGGGACGGGGGAGGGAGGAGCCACTGTCACTCAGTAATCACTCCGTAGCGACGGTGAAGGAGGGGACACACTGCTGCTCTAGCCAGGAGTTGCTCTGTGACGGGCCCGGGGTGGAACAGAGGACCACTGCTGCTGCCCGGAGCTGCTATGAGGTGGTGGTGGGGATAGGGAAGAGGGCCTGCTGCTGCTGTAAGGAGCTGCTCCCTGGCTGTTGGACTACAGACACGTAATGGTGAGCACTACCCAGCCATCTGTTTGTCAGTCTGTCCCGCCATATGGTGCTCTGTCCTTCCATCTAAGCCCCTCCTTCCATTGTTTATGCCCCCAGTCCATCCTTCATTTTGTCCCCTTATATGGTTCTCTATCCTTCCATCTACATCCCCCTCCTGTATATCCATCTGTTTTCTCTCACTCCTGATAGCACACCTTTCTTACTCCTCCACCCATTCTCTTGCTCCTCTCTCTCATTCCCTCTTTTTCTCCCTGACCACTCTTCTCTCACTCTCATTCTCACTCTACTTTTTTCTCTCTCTCTTTCCACGTCACCCTCTTTGTCTATCACTCCCCTTACTCTTTTCTTCTCCCCCCCCTAAGGGGCATTTTATTGACAGTGGTGGGGGGCCCTTTCAACATTTTGCTATGGGGCCCACACAATTCTAATTATGCCCCTGGATAGATCTTATTTGAAATTACACACATAAGATCTATTGTGTATCTGGGAAGCTGCCGGAGAGTTCAAGGGAAATGGTGACCTCGGATTGTGGTCGTTCTGATGTATGGCTAGCTTTAGACTAGTGTTACTAGCTTTCAGCACACAAGGGCTTATGTACTTGCAAAGAGTTTAAGATACTAAAGTTTCCGCTGGATAGCTATCATTATGCCTTCAAGCATTAGATCTGCATGCTTAATTATAGGTTTGCTGTCTAGGGGAAGTGTAAGACTTCAATATGTGGACCATGAATAAAAACCTATAGATAAAAGGGTAGTAGTGTAGCAGGTGTAAGTGCAAGGCAGGAGGCAGTTGTCGACACCAGGACCTAACTGTAGCTTTCACCTTGTTGTCAAAGATGAAAGAGCACTTTAAGGGTCAACATTTCAACTCTGATCACGAGTTGAAAGATGCTGTCCGGTCCTGTTGTCGACAACATCCACCAGCTTTCTTCTCCAACGGGTTTGCCCGACTCATCAAGCTTTGGCGTACATGCGTGGAAAGGGATCAGGACTAAGTTGAAAAGTGAATAGTGCATTACATACAGGATAAACTTAGTTGAGTTATCATGTACAAAAAAGGTGTTCAAATGCGTTCACAAATAAAAAACCTCTAAGCATGGAGGTATTATTTTCAATCCAGCCTTATATATATATATACATACATACACTATCAACATAAAGCAGAGAGGGGGCGCTTCATGGAGTGTAAAAGGTTTTTACAGCAAAGAAAAAGTATGTGCTCTGAGATGCTCGTAACAAGTAAACAATCACTGTGAGCTGGTTAGCACATGGTATTAGAAGACCAATACCATGCCGATAACTATCATAAAGAGCTGAGGTGTGCAGGAACAGAGGCAGCTGGAGGACACTGGTATACAGACACAATAGACGTCGGCTATTTTCCCTCGTGGGGGTCCACGACCCCCATAGAGGGAGAATAGAATAGGTGGCTAGCGTAGCGTAGCGAGCCACCGTGCCCGCAGCCTGGCGAGCACAGCGAACCCGCAAGGGGCTTAGTTGCGCTCACCATGCTGTCTGGGTCCAGCCAGTTGGGATCTCGACGTCGCCTAATGACTGTCGGACCCCTGTACCACACCCGTCAATAGGCCATGATTAGTCCTAACCTTGAAATATTGAGAGTGTTAACTGGATTGTTTGGTGCTATGCAGAGGGGAGCAGCTCACACACCACTTATAGCTTTATAAGTGGTGTGTGAGCTGGACATAATTTGTGGTAGTGTAATACATGTATTTTTTGTAGTGTGTGTGTTCTAAACTGGCCTCTAAACTATTTTTTATCCCAAATATCAAATGGATCGATCAAAGATTTGGATGTGCATGCGCAGCAAACATACAACATTTCATTTTTACATATTATTATATACAGACAGTACATAAACATGTTTTGTGTATTGCACCCACTGAGCTGACACTCTAGGGAAGGCATGTCTAAACTGTGGCCCTCCAGCTGTTTGAAACCACACACCCCAGCATGCCTTGCCATAGTTTTAGCATTCCCTAATAGCAAAAGCTGTGGCAAGGCATGATGGGACTTGTAGTTTCAGGATACTGACCACAATCTATCATTCTGAACCATTACCCGACCTTTTTTAGCTTAAGCAAAATTGCTTAGCAAAATCGCAACAGCTGGAGGGCCATAGTTTGGACATGCCTGCTCTAGGGGGTAAGTTTAGTAAAGCTTATATAAATGAAAAGAGCTATTTTGTTGACCATAACAACCAATCTGATTTTGTCAACCTTTTTTGTTAAATGCAATAGAGAAATGATAAACATACTGTAATCTAATTGGTTGCTATGGCCAACATCACCTCTTCATTTTTAGAAGCTTTAGGTGCATGGTTCCCTTTGCCTAAATAGAAAAGTAAGGCTCTAAATCATGAGAGCAGTTTCACCTGCTATATGAGTATAGATTTGCCTCTGAATATTTGTATTGCCTTTCTATGGAACAACACAGTGACAGTTACTGCAACACTTCAACAAGAATGGATTATATTTCTCTATTGTCATTTTCATATTCAAAACAATGCGTAATAGATCTGAATACTTTTCTTGAGCTTGAGTCACAATATTTTGCCTTGCAGTATAATGTGTACCTTTTGCTTACACACACAATGAGGCAGCCATTTTTTTTGTTGTAATAAATTTTTATCAGCAGTCTATTTCTGGGAAGTAGTGTTCGGTGAGGCGTAATGTACAAAGTCCCTCACCAATGACACTAATTATAAAATAATCTGTATTTTTTATGAGTACATGATCAGCATATGGAATGTCAGATATGTTTTGCAGCAGGTTCTTAAACATGCTTCTGCTACACCATGTATAGAAAATAGGACAGGGTTTGATATAACTGATCCTGTTGCTATTACACTTTTGTATCACATATACAGTATCTAGCATGGATAAAATAAGATTTTCCTCTGTGCAAATTAGATACATTGAAACATTCTGAGTCTCTTTTTATGCCTGTTGCTGCTTTAGGTGCAGGGACTTGAAGGCATAGAACGGGATTCATCGTGCAAGTCATCATCATGTGATGGTTGGAGAAAGTTCATCAGCAGCGCATGGAGCTATTGGTCCTTCTCCTCCCAAGAGTATGCGATCTGGGGATGCTGGAACCTGAATGCATTAAGTAAACAAGTTCTAAAGATGCTCAGTTTTTGACCCATCCAGAATTTTTGTCAAATGAATAAAATCCTTGATAAAGCAAATCTCTATAGACAACAATGTGGCCTTCCCTCCAGGTGATGTCCACTCATGAGCTTTATCATCAATATTTGTATTTCAGTCTATGAATGCTTCAAATGAGTGTACAGCCATCAGAGGCACCTGAACACCACTGCTTTCTGATTTCATTTTACCTGCATAGGTGGGGTACTGAATTTATTAACAAAAATAAAGAGTCTGTATGGCATACTTCACTCTTTCAACATCATTGTTTGGGTACTTCTAATTTTGTCAATTTAAACATAACCAGTGATAAGGTGGGCAATGTACATAGTATTAACTAGAGCAGTTAGATGAGGTAACACACACTATGAGAAAACATTACTAAAATAAAAAATTAAATACATTTGGTAAAACGGCACTTAATTGACCTGGTGCTTTTCTTTCCTAATAAACAGCTACAGATGTTGCCGCGCTCATCGTTGCCGGATTGACACCGCTTGTTTGTGCCAGGAGCGCCAAATTCGCACCAGCAGCACATAATAACCACACTGGGATATCGCAGCTCAGTGTGTTTGTATGAGCCGCAGGACTGAATTAGACATACGTGTGTATGGCATTGGCATCTTGCCGATCGCCACAGGAGTTGCACATGGTGATTGATGCAGTAATGATGAGTGTGGCTACATCTGTATGTTATATCTGTGTATGCCATTGGCCTTTACTTATATTTTAATAGTATAAGGGCCAAAGACGTAACTAGGGTGATGCAGATTATGTAACTACACATAATGCCACAGGGCAGATGCTGTTGACAGCAATTGTATTTTAATTACTTTGAACAGTAGCTTCCCTCCCATTTTTGAAGCCATCTCCTGACAACCCCTAAATCCTACCTCCACCCATACCTTGTTAATAACCATAAAATGTTATGAAAGCAACTTAAAAGCCCCTTATTATATTTTAAGGCAATGGTATTCGAACCCACCACCTGTGGCATTACAGTCAGGAACAAGAAAAAGGGTTTTTATGCGCCAGTCGCACAAGACAAGTGAATTTTTATAAATGTACGGGAACCCCTATTACATAACTGATTTATTACTGGAACTCGTTCCTGAATAGTAACAAGTATATGTAGGGGGTGCTACCACAGGACACTGATAGAGACAATTATTGTTAAGAAAGGAAAGGATGTCACTGGAGTGGTGCACTAAGTAGAAAGAAAAACTAAACACTTAAAAAGTAACTTTTAATGAGAATAGCTGATAAAATGTTGCGAAATATAGACTAAAATAAAACATGTAAGACACAGACAGTGTGGTTAAAAGGATACCAAATCCTCGCACAGTGTTCCCCACTGATCAGCCGTCCTCTTATGTTTATTAATTCTCCTAGTTTAAATTGGTGCGCGTTTGTTTATATATATATACACAGATTTAATTTTATCACAAGTCTCACAAGTGCAATGTGTACACGGGAATCTCAGTCATAGATTTCTGTATATAATTGCGACAATGCAGTTACAAATGTGTGTGGTAGGTGTTTCACATATGCAGAGCAGGGAATACAGCTCGGAGCCAGAGGTACAAGGCAACGTGAACGTATTTCTCTGACGCTGGCAGGGTTCAGATTTAGGCAGTCCAATCCAAACGCTGGCTATTATGTCAGCGCTGGGGTTCCCGGCTATCTGCTGAGACCCGCCGCTACTGCTTGTCGAGGGGGTGTCTGGAGCGTACCGGACTGTCAAATGCTGACGCTGCCGGTCAGACACTGCCCTGTCAGGAGCTGCGATGAGTGGCGCCACCACACCGCTTCTAGAGCTCCACAGACTCACTGGAGAGTGACGTCCGTTCAAAGGTTCGCACCAATTAAGCTAGACATATACGAAATACATTTCAAGAGGGGAAGGGAGGCAGGGGGTTTACACTGCGGATGCAGTCGGTCTGCGTACGCTTCGCAGTTAAGCTTCGTAGGACCAACCTGACATAGGTACGGAAGCCTACTTATACCAATTCATTCATGCATATTCATTGGGGCATGTCTGTGGGCGTGTGGTAATTGGATACGCCCATAAGTTAATGGTATGGAGATAAGCGCTATATCACATATATGTATATTGGGTTCACTCTCGGATGGTATATGGTGACAACAGACGTGTGATTTTATCATATGTAAGGAGCTATGGTTCTAATGCACACGGAGTAGGTCTTCTGTGAGATCGTGGGGTATGGGGACAAATGGATCCCTTTATACGGCTAAGTGCTACTCCCTAACGCTTTATAGCTAGTATAGATAAAGCACTATTACTGCCTGGTCTCGGGGGGAATAGTATTGTGCAAGCAGTGTATAAATACGCTGTTCGTGGTGAAGAAGTGGATGGGACATACACTTTGCGGTTTTGAATTGTTCCCTTCATGCGATATCGTATCGTGTGTATGGAATATAAGTCAATGGGTTATTTTCCCTATAATACATATAAAGAGATGTTGATACTGTTGTTTTGTGGAACAATTTCTAGCCTAATGCTAGTGTTTATTCATTATCAAAAGCGTGTGAATGATTATAGTAAGTTCGAAGGGAAAAATCCGTCGGGAGGAGAATTCCCCTGTCCATATTCAATGCATGCTTAATGGTCCCCATAGTCGACACGAGGCCTCATCAATAGTTCGTTAAGATGTTAGATCTCACTAAATTGCCCAAGTCACCTGAGTGACATGTATGTCGGCATATGGAGATTAGAGAGAGCCCGTGGACCATGAAGTATGAAAAATGCGCAACAGCGCATGCGTACAGGATGACTTTACTCAAAGGTGATATGCGGGACAGATTATACGAGTTCTTATACATTGTGCAAAGTATAATATATTGGTGGTGGTCTGGGATTTTGAAACCCTTCCTACAGTGTGTATGGAACAGAAGCTCGCTGGTATTGACAATCTTTTAATCAAAAAGAATGTATATTAATTACATTGATATTAGTTGAGCGGTAAAGAGGTGCTGAAGAGTGCAGTAAGTTTCATGTGAAACAGGTATCCTATCAGGGAAGTTTAATGCTGTTATTCCGATGAGGCCATGATCCTGATATGACTTAGGTAACCTAAGTCATATCAGGATCATGGCCTCATCGGAATAACAGCATTAAACTTCCCTGATAGGATACCTGTTTCACATGAAACTTACTGCACTCTTCAGCACCTCTTTACCGCTCAACTAATATCAATGTAATTAATATACATTCTTTTTGATTAAAAGATTGTCAATACCAGCGAGCTTCTGTTCCATACACACTGTAGGAAGGGTTTCAAAATCCCAGACCACCACCAATATATTATACTTTGCACAATGTATAAGAACTCGTATAATCTGTCCCGCATATCACCTTTGAGTAAAGTCATCCTGTACGCATGCGCTGTTGCGCATTTTTCATACTTCATGGTCCACGGGCTCTCTCTAATCTCCATATGCCGACATACATGTCACTCAGGTGACTTGGGCAATTTAGTGAGATCTAACATCTTAACGAACTATTGATGAGGCCTCGTGTCGACTATGGGGACCATTAAGCATGCATTGAATATGGACAGGGGAATTCTCCTCCCGACGGATTTTTCCCTTCGAACTTACTATAATCATTCACACGCTTTTGATAATGAATAAACACTAGCATTAGGCTAGAAATTGTTCCACAAAACAACAGTATCAACATCTCTTTATATGTATTATAGGGAAAATAACCCATTGACTTATATTCCATACACACGATACGATATCGCATGAAGGGAACAATTCAAAACCGCAAAGTGTATGTCCCATCCACTTCTTCACCACGAACAGCGTATTTATACACTGCTTGCACAATACTATTCCCCCCGAGACCAGGCAGTAATAGTGCTTTATCTATACTAGCTATAAAGCGTTAGGGAGTAGCACTTAGCCGTATAAAGGGATCCATTTGTCCCCATACCCCACGATCTCACAGAAGACCTACTCCGTGTGCATTAGAACCATAGCTCCTTACATATGATAAAATCACACGTCTGTTGTCACCATATACCATCCGAGAGTGAACCCAATATACATATATGTGATATAGCGCTTATCTCCATACCATTAACTTATGGGCGTATCCAATTACCACACGCCCACAGACATGCCCCAATGAATATGCATGAATGAATTGGTATAAGTAGGCTTCCGTACCTATGTCAGGTTGGTCCTACGAAGCTTAACTGCGAAGCGTACGCAGACCGACTGCATCCGCAGTGTAAACCCCCTGCCTCCCTTCCCCTCTTGAAATGTATTTCGTATATGTCTAGCTTAATTGGTGCGAACCTTTGAACGGACGTCACTCTCCAGTGAGTCTGTGGAGCTCTAGAAGCGGTGTGGTGGCGCCACTCATCGCAGCTCCTGACAGGGCAGTGTCTGACCGGCAGCGTCAGCATTTGACAGTCCGGTACGCTCCAGACACCCCCTCGACAAGCAGTAGCGGCGGGTCTCAGCAGATAGCCGGGAACCCCAGCGCTGACATAATAGCCAGCGTTTGGATTGGACTGCCTAAATCTGAACCCTGCCAGCGTCAGAGAAATACGTTCACGTTGCCTTGTACCTCTGGCTCCGAGCTGTATTCCCTGCTCTGCATATGTGAAACACCTACCACACACATTTGTAACTGCATTGTCGCAATTATATACAGAAATCTATGACTGAGATTCCCGTGTACACATTGCACTTGTGAGACTTGTGATAAAATTAAATCTGTGTATATATATATAAACAAACGCGCACCAATTTAAACTAGGAGAATTAATAAACATAAGAGGACGGCTGATCAGTGGGGAACACTGTGCGAGGATTTGGTATCCTTTTAACCACACTGTCTGTGTCTTACATGTTTTATTTTAGTCTATATTTCGCAACATTTTATCAGCTATTCTCATTAAAAGTTACTTTTTAAGTGTTTAGTTTTTCTTTCTACTTAGTGCACCACTCCAGTGACATCCTTTCCTTTCTTAACAATAATTACAGTCAGGAACTCTATTCAATGACTGCATACTACATATATCTGCTCAGTTGCAATGCTGATTTTTTTTTTTTTTACAAAATTCAAGTAGCTTTATATAATTAGAAATCTCAAAGTTATTTTGCAGGATCAAACAGCTCAATAAGTAGGGTGTTTGACAGAAATGCAATAGGCCATACAGTAGGTTCAAATAGCAGGGCACCAAAAAGACTACGTACTGCTCTGAAATGGCTTACTTTTATGAATGACATATTTCTGTGATGCCATTGACTGAGCAATACCAAATTAAAGCTTATGGTAGATGTGCAGAATTAAATTGGTGTTGTAACTGGTTGCTTAGTTTTGATTGAATGTGGAACATAGGCAGATTCGAGGGGGGGGGGGGGCATGCCCCTTTGTAATTTCTAACACTGCTTTTTTATTGTAGCCCCATCCTCCGTGCTATACCTATGAGTGTCAGCATCTTACCCTCTGCCAGATAAAGAGAAGTAAGCAGCCGTGCAGTGGCCTCCAAGTGGCGGGTCACAACTAATAGTGCTGTGTGCTACACGGCTCTCTGCACTCGGCATCTGCTCTCCCTGCTGCTGAGTTTCCCCCTAAAGCCGGAACTCCACTGAGCTGTATTCTCTCATATCTGGTGTGGTCACGCAGAGAGTTCCGGCTGCAGAGGAAACTCAGTAGCAGGGACAGCCGACGCCATGTTGCGTAGACAGCAGCTTAGCACACGGTGCTGTTAGTGTGTGACTGGGTTAGTGTGTGACCTGGACACCCTGGATCCTAAGGAGTCTGGAGAGAAGGCAGCATATCTGCTAAATGAGCGACTTCTTGTAGTACCTAAGCGATTTATAAAAAGCGCACAAGGACACACACTGCTCATATTGAAGATATAGGCACTCAGGAACAAAGATGAAATACAGTAGTTAGCAGGGGAACATGATGGGAGAATTTAACCTCTATTGGAATGGGAATTTTAGAAGACAATAAGATGACTGATTTGAAAATAGAAAAAAAATCCTACTGCCAACAAGGTTTCTTTTCATTAATGAAACTGTTCATTTTATTCCAGTAATGCATTCACATTGCACCAGGTAATCTAGATGTGAATAATCACTATATGGTTTAAACCAGGGGTGGGGAACCTCAGGCCAGGGGGCCGTATGCGTCCCCAGTAGCCAGTCTGAGTGGCCCTCCCAGAGCCGGCCTTAGGCATAGGCAAACTAGGCAATTGCCTAGGGCATTTGGAATGCCTAGGGGCATCAGCAGCTTCTGCTGATTAAAATGATATGCAGCATTCCTATATTCTGTGTTCACAGTGTTAGCGGCTGTGCGAGTGCTGTCTGTGGGTCGGTTGGTTGTGCAATAGTGTTTGGCATACGTTTAAGGGGCATTATGTTTGTCATGTATAAATGCATTAATAATGTGCGACATATGTGTAACAGGCATTATGTGTGTCATGTGTATAAGGGCATTAATAATGTGCAACATATGTGTAATGGGTATTGTGTGTCATGTGTATAAGGGTATTAATAATGTGCAACATATGTGTAATGGGCATTGTGTGTGTCATGTGTATAAGGGCATTACTAATGTGCAACATATGTGTAATGGGCATTATGTGTGTCATGTGTATAAGGGCATTAATAATGTGCAACATGTGTAACAGGCATTATGTGTGCCATGTGTATAAGGGCATTAATAATGTGCAACATATTTGTAAGGGGCATTATGTGTAAGAAGGGCATTAATAAAGGTTGGCATAATGTGTAAGGGGCATTATGGTTATAAGGACATTAATAATGTGTGTCATGTGTAAGGGGTATTACTGTGTGGTATTATCAGGGGTGCCGAGAGAAAGGGGTATAATGTGAAGAGTAATGTATATAAGGTAAAGTGGTACTACAGTGTGATATAACTTGAATAAGGGACACCATCGCATGATATAATGTGAATAAAGTTGCACTACTGTGTGGCATAATTTGAATTGGGGGTACTATTGGGTGGCCATGCCCCTTCCCAGCAAGAACACACCCCTGTTTGGGCTGCGCACCGAATGTATGCACTGTTTCTATTCAAAATATTGCGGGTAGGAGCACCAAAATGATGACTGCTATGATGAGGGTTAATGGTGCTGGGAAAGGGGAGCAGGGTCAGAGGCGGAACTAGTGGCGGTGCTAGGGGGCACCAGCCAAAATCTTGCCTAGGGCATCATTTAGGCTAGGGCCGGCTCTGGGCCCTCCCACCCGCACGGCGGCTTTGCCGGGAGTAAAGTACAGGGGAATTCTCGCGAGAGGTTGGTAATTCTCGCGAGATTCCTCTTAATCAACAGCAGCTGGAGACTGTCAGTCCTATTCAGCAGCAGCCGCCGGAGCGTGGGAAGGCTGCAGCAGGACAATTTGTAAGATAAATTTTTACATATGGCCCCGAAGGATATTTTCCCCATACAAATGGCCCTTGACACAAAAAAGGTTCCCCACCCCTGGTTTAAACTGAGCAAAGTAGAACACACAGACAAACTGTGGATCTTCCTTACTATGAACATTGCTTTTTACTTCCCTCCCTCTTTTAATTTATCCCCCACCCATAGGAGAATCTAAGGGGTGGTCTGGGGGTGCACTGGACCACCCATTAGACATACCACCTATCTAGAAAGCGCGGACAGCTGGACAGAAAGCTGTGCGCTGCCTGGCTGCCAGACTCAGAGCAGGACAGTCCGACAGGTCCGCACTGCGGCTATTTTTAAATTTTGCGTGAAATTTCTAAATACTGTAGCAGCGCAGATCTTTCGGACTGTCCTGCTGACAGCCAGGCAGCGCACAGCTCCCTGCCTAGCTGTCACCGAGCAGGATTTCAGCTCCCCCTGGCAATGAGCATTTCAGTTCCCCTTGGCAACAAGCATTTTACTCCCCTGTGGAAACAAACATGCAATCCCCCTTGGCAATGATCATGAAACACCTTGACTATGGGCATGAGACCCCCTTGGCATTGATTATGAAGCCCCTTGCATCAAGCTCGAATCACCCGGCATCAAGCATATAACCCCTGTCATTGAGCATTGTAAACGCCACTTATGTGACATAATATGTAATGGGCATCATGGTGTGTGGCATAATGTGTAATGGGCATCATGGTGTGTGTGGCCTTATGTGTAATGGGCATTACGGTGCGTAACATAATATGTAGTAGGCATTACAGCTTGCGAAATAATGTGTATGGGCATTATGGCATGCAGAATAATGTGTAATGGGCATTATAAAGTGTGCTAAAGATTTTGACACGGTGCCTCATAAAAGGTTATTAATGACACTAGGTAATTTAGGGTTAGGAGATATACTTTGTAAGTGGATTAAAAACTGGTTGCACAATCAGTGACAGAAAGTGGTGGTAAATGGCATACATTCCAGCTGGGGTAAGGTCCAAAGTGGAGTCCCGCAAGGTTCAATATTGGGACCCACCTTGTTTAATATATTCATTAATGATATTGGAAGTGACATTCAGTAGTGAGTAAAATATTTGCGGATGACACAAAATTGTAAATGAACTCAGGAGAGGATTTGAAATCACTACAAGTGACTTAAATAAACTGGAAAGGTGGGCAGAAAGGTGTAAAATGCAGTTTAACCTTGATAAATGTAAAATAATTCATTATGGGGACAAAAATGAACATGCTATTTATAGGCTAAATTGAGTTATTATAGGGAATTCTGCTGTAGAGAAGGATTTGGGGGTCATCATAGATGAAACATTACAATTATACCACGCACCGTAATGCACCTTAACAATTTTGTAATGCCATGCCAACTTTTGTGAGGCCACACCCCTTTTTTGCAGTGCAAGGGTCCCTATAGCATGATTAGTTGGATCTGGGACCACCCATTATCATATTTCTAGATACGCCAGTGCCCCCACCTCTCTTTCTCTCACTTTCTTGTCCTACCTTCCTCAAACCCTTCACTTTCTCTTCCCCCTTTCCCCCTCTTTCACAAACACTGCTTTCTCTGTCTATACCTCCCACCAACTTCCCCTTCTCTTTTCCCCTCCTTTTATTTTTATGTTATAGCCCCTTGTTTCTTTTTCTGCCTATCTCCATCACTAATATTTTCCTTTCATATTCAAGTGAATCCTTCCAGCCCAATTTACCCCCTTAACTCCTTTGGTCAAAGACCACAGCTAGCCTCTGCCTTTCCCCCTCTGCTTTTTCCTTTCACCCACTTTAGTCCATCTGCCTCTCACTGTTATGCTCTTCCTATTACCCACTGCTACTCACTGTTACCCAGGCTATCAAGCACCTCTTCTCTGTCACCTCCTACTTGTAACCCTTTCTTTCCTCCTCACCCATTGCTTATCCTTGTCATCCCCTTCGTCCCACTGTCACCCACTATCCTGTCTTTTGTAGTGAGGCCACATCACACTACAAAGGGCGTGAATCAACTAACCATCCCCCTTCACCTATCATGGTGCCCCCCTGTTCTTTTCTTCTGGATCCACTCGTGTGGCAAAACTTCCAAAAGTCTATCACAATGCTTCACCCTTGAGCTCTTCGAAAATGAGTCGGTCAACTATGCCTGTGCACCTGCTGGGTGACCTGGAACATGTGACTTGCCGGGTGGTCTGTAAGCTATCACAGTTACATGTGCAGTCACCCATTAAGCAGGGATACTATGGGTCACTAAGGGAGTGAAAAGGGTCAAATGTTTCACCCAGCAAACCTTCACGATTAATTACTCTTTTGATTTGTGAACTGCATGAAAAACAACAATTTTTACACTTGTAGGATGCTTTAAAATGACTGCTGAAGAGCCTGCATTGCTTTTCAGAGTGAGATGTACAGAATTGCTGAAATCAACACCTTCAATGGCAGATGTTCTATTTAGTGACAGATGTCACTCATGATTTCTGAATTCCAGCCCTTTCTTTTAGAAAATGCAAATAACAGGAATAAAAGCCATATATTAAAGCAAAAGCAATTTTGTCACAAGTGATTATTTTTTACCAAGAAACACAGGGTTATTCTCTTTGTAATGCCAATAAATTTTAAACCTTATACTGTATATTGGTTACCAAATGTCAGTATTACAATACTATCTATGGGTGGTACCTGGGGTGAAGCAAGGATGGTGCCGGTGGAGCTCCAGCTCCAAGCGCCTGCTATAGATAAGATGCTGGTGCTACTGCTGATCAGGGGAAGGGGGTGGGGGAGTAGTCGGCGCTGCCATCTGCTCAGAAGATTTAGGGGCATGATTGCTGCAAAGGAGGACCAGGTACCCAACATTCTCCGAGTATATGAATCACATGTGAAAAGGGGGCAGAGTATTATGCTGGGAAGTGCCAGTCCCCATCAGGTACCTCTGCAGGGTTAGGTTAGTGCTCCCCCCCCTTTCGCTCTCTCCCTCCCTCACACTCCCTCTCACTTCTATCTGTCCGTCACTCTTCCTGACACTCTCTCTCTCCTTGAAACTGTCACTATCCCAGACACTCTCTCCCCCTGACGCAACCCTCTTTCTGTCTCTGATGCTCTCTCTCCCTCTCTCTCCCCCTGCAGCTGTCACTCTCTCTCCCCTCTCTTTATCCATGACGCTGTCACTATTTCGGACTCACTGTCCCTCTCTCTCACTGCCGCTGTCCCTCTCTCTCTCAATTATGCTGTCAGTCTCTCTCCCTCCATGAGAGTGACAGCTATGAGGCCCACAAATTCTAGTTAAGCCCCTGGATACTGTCCCTAGTATTTGTTGTTGTTCCCCTTCAACTTAGCATACACCTGCTGCGGGCGCCGTGGCAACACGCTACACCTCTGGGTGGTACTATTATTTGAAATCTTTTTCAATTTACATTAAATAGTAAACATTCCGGAAATATTTTTTTACAAGTAACTTATGTCAATTTGTTGCACTATTACACAAATCTAACAATACTACCTTCCATTAACTAATATATGATAATGGACTATTACAGTGTACTGTAATACAGTCTTACCCAATCTACTGAATTCCTTCCATTAGGAAGCAACAAACATTTGCACCCCAGAGAATGTCACCATATTGGCTCATAGATATATGCATGTGAAGTAAAAAGATCACGGGCGAAATGTAATAGGGTGGGATTTTTAAGACATTTTTGGTAAAAAACGGCCGAAATCGCACGTTTCCCAAAAATAATAGGGTGTGATTCACGGTAAAAATGTGCACTTTTTGCCGCGAAATCGCAGATTTTGAAGTGGCGATAATTATTCACACTTCGCATCCAGATGTTTTCCCATTGGAAAGCATCTAACTCGCATATGTAATAGGGTGCGATTTTTGGTAAACGTTACCAAAAATCACCAAAAAATTAGACCAGGTTCTGGCTAGCGAATTTGACAGAACCATGCACAGATCATTGTGATCTGTGCATGGTTCTGTCCAAAAAAAGGGTTTAAAAAAAAAAAAACGGGAAAAAAAAACGGCGTGGGGTCCCCCTCCTGAGCATAACCAGCCCAAAGAACCGGTCCTGGTTTCATAAAATCACAGGAACAAACAAGTTGGGGTTCCCTGGATTTTACAAAACCAGGCTCAAGGGCCGGTCCTGGTTCCCAAAATACGGTAGACAAAATGACTAGGGGTATTTCAAGAACCAGCACTGGGCCCAAGCAGCCAGCAGGGTAATGCCACAGCCAGGGGAGACTTTTTGTACAAGTCCCCCCGGCCAAAGCATTCACCCCCCTGACCGGTCAGCATGGGCAGGGGTCCTGGGGGATTGGGGACCCCCCCAAAGAAGGGGTCCCCCCCTCCAGACCTTACCTGCCCATGCTGAATCCCGGGGCTGTCCTCGATGCCCCTGGGCGGTGCGCATCAAGCTGATAAAGGGTTTAAAAAGAAAGAAAAACTATTGTATACTGCTGTGGAACTATGATTCCCAGAAAGCCTGCACCACATGCAGGGACTTGGAGAACTACAAGTCCCAGCATGTGGGGCAATAAAGGGCCCGGAGAAGCCCTGAAGACGTCTGGTGAGTATGTTTTCTATCCACAGGTACCCCACTATGGATTCTACAGGAGAAGGGGACCGATCTTCTATCAACATAGGTAAGTATGGATGAATGGGCTCCGTGTGAAATAAAGTTTTACTGTCAGTGTGTGTGTGTGTATTTATTTAACTATTTGTGCTACTGTGGGACTACAAGTCCGAGCGGGCCCTTTATTGCCCCACATGCTGGGATTTGTGGTCCTCCAAGTCCCTGCATGTGGTGCAGGCTTGCTGGGACTCATAGTTTCACAGCAGTATACAATAGTTTTTCTTTCTTTTTACACCAATTATCAGCTGGGCATCGAGGACAGCCCCGGCTTCAGCATTGGCAGGTAAGTTCTGGAGGGGGGGGGGGGGGCTTCTTTGGGGGGGTCCCCACTCCCCCAGGACCCCTGCCCATGCTGACCGGTCATAGGGTGAATGCTTTGGCTGGGGGGACTTGTATAAAAAGTCTCCCCCTGGCTGTGGCATTACCCTGCTGGTTGGTTGGGCCCGGTGCTGGTTCTTGAAATACGGGGGACCCCTAGTCATTTTGTCCCCCGTATTTTGGGAACCAGGACCGGCCCTTGAGCCTGGTGCTGGTTTTGTAAAATCCAAGGAACCCCAACTTGTTTGTTCCTGTGATTTTATGAAACCAGGACCGGCTCTTTTTTGCAGTGAATTTGCATCTCATTACATATGCAAATTCACTGCAAAAAATGGTGATTTTTGCACATGCGATTTCGAGTGATTTTTGGACATGTCCAAAAATCGTCCCCTATTACATTTCGCCCCACTTGTTTTTTTCTTCTTCATTTGTTGGCACTAGTGGATTTTACTATATAGGGCATACATTTGCAAGACCAGGTTGCTACTATGGCAAATTTTAAATTGAATCACTCATAATATACTTTGTTTATGAATATAACATTCCTAAAATCAGTTTTTGGTGAAATACTATAATAATTGTAAATGTTTTAGCTAAATGGTTCTTTATGTACATTCTGGTTTACTTCCAAATATTTTATATTTCCTGTATGCTATTCCTTATACAGTATCCCCTAATAAAGAGTAAAATTATGTGACATGTTGCATCCTTTTCACATGGTAAATGAAACCACTTATGCACTTTGAATTCAATGCAGTGCTCTGAACCGGCGGATGCAGTACATTTATCTGTTAAGCCAGGTTGCTCTAACCTAATGATGCTTTATGGAGAGCTGTAACTAGGAGTGTGCGAGTGTTGCCACCCTACAGGGCCTTGGAAGTGGCACAGTCATTTCAGGGTACTGCTACCCTGTTACTGTGCTGTTACCTTCCGAAAATTGGGTCCCCCTCGCAGCCTCCCGGGTACCGTTGGACCCCTTGCATCTCCTCATCCACAGCGTTAAATTACTGGGAATTGCGGCTTTTTGGGGAGGAGGCTGGACTACATATGCGAATCGTGTCAGTTTAGTCCTGCCCCCTTCTCAATGACCCGCAAATTGCGGGATTTGCAGTACTGGGGACGGGACTTGATGACGTCTACTTCAGGCCTCACCCCCCCGAAGTGGTGCTAACTGTTCCCTCTCTGGGCTGCTCCCAGAGAGGAGACTTTAAAAGTAGGCAAGTATGACAGTGCCCCATTTTAGGTGCGTCAGGATCACAGCTGATGGTGACCTCACCTCTTATGACAAGCCTTGGTGCAGCTCAGTGGAGGCTATTAAATCTGTATAGGAGGGGGCTACCGCTGGCCAAAAAATTGCCCCCCTCCTCTGCAGCCACTGCTGATTCCTGCCGCCGCCAGTTCAGCTGCTGCCGTTTCCACCAGTCCCACTGTAGTTGCGGTGCCAGCGCAGTAGCATCCTCGGTACTGCGCATGCACTGGCCCCCATCTTCTATTGGCTGCTTTGGTATACTGATGACAGGCACTGGGGCCATAGAGTCATCTTGGAGGGAGGGAACACCAACCAATGGGACATCAATGGCTTCACTTATTCAAGGCACAGCTGAGGATTTTACCTGGGCGAGCTGCAGTCCTGCAGTCCATAGGTACAAACTGCCACTGGTGCAGCTATTCCTCTCCTGTCTGTTTTCATGGCATGGACACTGACTTGTCCCCTGATATGACTATAGATTGACCATTCTGTCAGGTAGTGTGGACTTTGTCATGCTATTCTAGCCATTCAAACCCCAAACTCTAGTGCTAGGAAATATATTTAACATTTATTGAGGATACATATTAAATCCATATATGTTCATATTGTGTGTGCTGGATTCAACATGATTCAATAGGTTAATATGATAAAAATGTATTATACTTTTTTTTCTTAAAAGATGACATTGAATACCAGTGAAATAGCTGTGCTTGCATTGTATCTGGGTACCTACACAAAGAATTACTTTCTAAAGTTATGGTCTTCTCTAGGCATATCTTTTATTCAGGGGCGTACATGAGTTCAACCTTCAAAATGACTTATTTGACAGAAGAGTATAAACAAATGACAGACATGGGTAAATGCAAAAGATGATTTCTACATTGGTATTAAAGTTACACCTACTGAATATTTCCCTACTTACCTGTGGCTGATATATGCTCCCAGGGTCACGGGGACCAAGTCCTACAAAGGGCCGGTTGGCGGGTGGCGTGCTGGGGGCAGAGTATGCTATGAACAAAGAATAAACTAATGACATTGTATGCAATAAAGAAAACATTAGATAATATCCATTGTGCAAAAACAATGAACAAAATTACTACAAGCATAGTCCAGTAATCGTGGAGAGGCATAAAACATGTACTTCTTCAAATGACATGACCGGCAGATATTCCCTCATGGTACCCAATAAATACTGATTATATTTAAAATATTATACCTCATAAAAATGATATATGTTTTAAGTATATTGAAAACATAGTTTAGACATAGACTCAGGCTGCTGGAAGCAACTCATTAACCCTACAGATGGTGCAATGGTTAGCATAACTGCATCACAGAGCTCAGGTCATGGGTTTGATTCCCACCATGGCCCTAATTGTGCGGAGTTTGTATATTGTATATGCGTGAATTTCCTCCAGGTACTCCGGTTTCCTCCCACAATCCAAAAATATACAGGTAGGTTAATTGGCTCCCAACAAAATTAACCCTAGAATGTATGTGTGTGCTTGTACATGTGGTAGGGAATATAGATTGTAAGCTCCAGGGACTGATGTGAATATTCAAATATTCTCTGTAAAGCGCTGCGGAAAATGTTAATAAATAAATAATCCCTTCTGAGAGCCACACTGCAGCCAGGAGCCAAGCTGGGAGGGTCCACACCAGGGACAGGGGTTACCGTGCCACATTGGGCTTCGCAGCTCTGCAGATGTGACTAGGAGACCGAACCAAAGCTCACCCCCTGTGCTCTGGCAGTGGAGTCTGCCAACACATGAAACATTAAAGTTGGTTGAAGAGAAAAAAAAGGGACAGGAGACCCGCAGCACCAGAAAAAGCTGGTGATCAGCGCCAGGGCTATGACAAAGAACATAGCAAGATAACGATTGATAATACATAAGGTAATATAAAGCAAGTCTCGAAAATACATAAAAGCCGAAAAGGCAGGAACCCAGCACTGATAACATAATGTGTGGGGATAGCGCATATACAGTACCCCTGATCTTCCTTTCCTACATCTACCCCTGTGTCCTGAACAGACATGAGGTTAATTAATACTGTGCCCTGAATGATTTTGTATAACATTGTGATATATGTTCTCTAACATGGATTAAGGATTCTGCAGTTTAATTCTTTTTTTTGCCTGTACATACAGCTCAATGTTGATTAGATTATCAACAACTACATGTAGGAGGGGGGAGCGGGTGACGTCACACTGAGGAAAGAGCACTCAGAGACCACAGAACGTAACACTACTGTACACTAGCAATGTAGAGCTTGGTAATATCTGTCATAGAGATTATTCCCAATTCATTTCCAATTTTGTAGGCATGTCCTTCTTTGATCTACAGGACAATGTACAGTGTATTTCATCTGAGACTCAGTCTGTGTTAATTCAGTTGGATTCAATTCAGTTGAACATAAATTATCAAACACTTGCTTTACTTTTACAAATACCTTTGTGTCATCACTTACTTGGAGACGTCGGCGAAGAGGTACCACCATCGGATGCGGTAGTAGATTTGGTATCAGAGGGCAAGGAGAGGCGGGTCATGACAGGAGGAGGAGGGGCCAACATCTGTGTAGAGATATAGTGACTGGAAACCTTCACCTGGCCGTTCCCATTCAGCTGAGAGAGCAAGTGAGTGGAGAGAAGAAGTGATAGCAATATAGGGCAATTCTCATTTGGTATAGTAACTAAGAAAGAATACTCAACAAAATGTAAATATTATCCACAGCAAATATTAATTATTGGGTACTTTTTTCCTAGCATGGCATCCATCGCATCGCATTCCATAAGGCATACGATGGTATGCGATGCGATGCTAGCCGATGTTATACAATTTTAAATTGTATACCATCGAATTGTATGCCATTGTATGGCATATACAATGGTATACGATTTTCAATTGTATAAGCACCCTAATGGGTGTTTTTAATGTTAAATGTGCCCCCTATAAGATAAATAATTGTATAAGCACCAGAATAGGTGCTTACAATGTTAAAAGCACCCCCACACCACCCGTACTATCAACGCCAACCCGAAGCGTGGCGAGCGCAGCGAGCCCAGTGAGGGGCGGCGGTACGTGTCCTCCGACCTTTTCATACCCCCACTATACACGTCAGCGTGGAGTTGAATTTATATAGTGTGGCGAGCGCAGCGGGCCACTGAGCCCAAAGCGTGGCAAGCGCAGCGAGCCCCGCGAGGGGACGTGGAATACATGTGAAGTAATGCGCGTCCCCTCGCAGGGCTCGCCACGCTTCGGGCTCGGTGGCTCGCTGCGCTCGCCACACTATATAAAATCAACTCCACGCCGATGTGGATAGTGGGGGTATGAAAAGGTCAGAGGACGCGTACCGCCGCCCCTCGTGGGCTCGCTGCGCTCGCCACGCTTCGTGTTGGCGTTGATAGTGGCGGTGGCGTGGGGGTGCAATTAACATTGTAAGCACCTATTAAGGTGCTTATACAATTAAAAATCGTATAGGGGGACCATTTAACATTGGAAAAACCCATTAGGGTGCTTATGCAATTTAAAATCGCATCGCATTGCATTGCATGCCATTGTATGCCATATACAATGGTATACAATTTTAAATTGAATACAATGCCATACGACTGAATATCGTGGGCGCCGTGCTAGGAAACAAGTACCAATTATTGTTTAATATATTACATGGCAGGATACTTATAGACTCTTTAATTACATTATTTCCTACTATGACAATAAATACCATGTCCAACTACGTTTATTCAGAATGCTGCTCAAGTTTTTTTGCTCAGAATAAAGCCGTAAATTACAGTACCACAAAAAGGCTATAGATTAAAGAGCAATAATTGTTTTATTGCCTAATAACGCCTGTTTATCTATCACATCATTATAATCCACTAACCCTAACATGCTTACCGGGCCTGGCTGCTGATTGGAAGGGTCACAGGCAAGGGACACCAGATCTTTGAGAGGATCCTGAGGGTTGAGGTGAGGGGGATAGCGGATAGCTGTGTGTTGGAAGTAAGTGGAGGCAGCTTGGGGGAGGAGGGAGGAAGGTGGAAAATGTAAAGTAGTGGATGTGTGGGGACTTCGGGCTAGGCCTGATTAGTGTGGAGGGATTAGTAAAGGGATAGATAAGAGAGGACAAAAAAGATATAATTAATAATTGAAGAATAAAAAGAGAACAAATTGTAATCTAGAATAATACACCTGATGTTCATAATGATACTGCTATTGTGTGCTCTGCTCTCAACAGTTATGCACTCACCACTATGCACGGCTATGACCGGCCTGTGATGCTGGGTGAAGCCACTGATTCTTGGGGATGTGTCTTGAGGGGATGGGCTGTGAAATGGTGATTTGTCCATTTCAGACTTCTTCACAGAGGGAGACATTCCTATTCAATGAAAAAAACAGTTAAAAACAGTGATTAAAAATGTGTAAAATAACAAATGAACTTGTCTTATCATAACTTCTCAATTTACCCATTATTGGTATGTTACTACATGTATAGCAATAACAATTCTTACTGGGTCTGTAAGGGGATGTGGTATAGTATAGTAGTCTGCAATCAGCCATGTCTGTTTCCTGGCATGTTCATGCTTACTGTAATTGTCTGTAATGGGAAGCGCTATGGTGGAAGGTGCATGTATGGTATAAAGACTAATTAGACTGAAATGAGATATTGCTGAAAACTTGCACAGTAACAGTACTGCTGGGTACACACCAGAAAGATTTGGCCTCAATTCCCCCAAATTCAATACAATCTCGACCGACTGTATGTAAATTGGGCATGTTTTAGATCCGATTCCGATCCGATGCGCGTCGCCGCTAGTCATTAGGCAGATCCTACCTGCTGCAATCAGGATTTGAAAAGGATTCCTTCCACTGGGTACAGATCGTGATCGGATCTTATGCAGATCATGTGCTCCAACAGATTGTGCGACCATCGTATGATCATCTCACAATCTGTTCATGATCATGATCGTTCTGGTGTGTACCCTACATGTGTACTTTTGAAGACACTATCTATTTATTTTCAAAAAGCCAATCAACATGAAGATGAGGTGGAGCATTGTCTTTATTCATATTATGGGTGGGATGTACTAAGACGAAAATGCCTCATTTTCAAATGTACTAATCTCCGGCTGCCGCGTCATCGCAGGGCAGGGTTTCACCACCTCTGGGTGGCGATACTCTATATAAGCCTATGGGCTTCTATTGCCGCCCGCTGCCCACCGCAGTCTCCTACCCCCCTCTCCGTCCTCCATGCTGCTCCTCCTCCCCCAGCAGCATGTCACAGCCGGGGCTGTCCTTCCGGCTGCAGGGGGGAGGATGAGATGCCAGGGACCGCCACAGAGCCCAGGAGGTGACGGAGACCACATCACAGGTATCACGGGGGCCTCCCTCACCACACCGCGATTCTAGCTTTCTAGCTGCATATGTTAGTACTTATTCGCTATCAACGCGGCGGGGGGGGGGGTGCCAAGGGGGCGGCGATTTCCTGGATGGCAGACATACATTACATTACCTGACCAATCAGTATGAGGTGTGCTGTATGAAGTCATAAGGTAAAACAGTGGTCCAAATGTAATAGGGTGAGAGTTTCAGAAAGTGAGAGATTTTGGGAGAGTTTTCCCGTTTTTTAAAGCAGCAATCAATTACACTGCAAAACCTGGTTGATTTTGCCATGTAATTGATTGCTGCTTTAAAAAAACAGGGGAAAACTCTCCCAAAATCTCTCACTTTCTGAAACTCTCACCCTATTACATTTGGCACAGTATATCAATTTGTTCAGAGTGGCTTTGGATGCAGCAGTAATGCAAAAATATGCTAATGCTGCAGGAGGTGCCTTGTATTAATACACGCCTCCTGTAACTCCTGTGATCCATCAAATCACTTCTGTAGACATTGGGCATCTCAGTAACCTTTATGTTAGTCACGATGGCAGGGCTGTACAGGCTTGTAAGACAAGAAAATCTGCATCAGTAGACGCAGTCCCTGGGCTCAGCACAGGAGTATCTCAAGAGAGGAGGAGGCCCTTCTGCAGCCTCCTCGGCTGGGCTAACTCCTCTCTGCTGGGAGCAGTAGGGTCTGAGTTCTAGTGCTCAGGTTGATTGTATCATAGGAGTCGAATCTGTAAGCACTCGCCCCCCCCCCCCCCAATCATTTTAAAAAGTTGACTCCAATGTATGACATCACAACTAATGCTGTGAATGCATGGGCCCAGCTTTAGGTTAAAGATGCTACCACAAGGACATTACACCTACCAGGAAAAATAGAAAAATTATGGCATGGAAGGGAGCAAAACATACCCAGATGAGGCACATGCGCTGCTCCCTAAGCATGTATAAAGGTACTGCACAATTAATCCTCATTTTTGCTTCACTTATGGAATTGAAAGCCCTAATATGCCTGCCACTGCCAAACCACGGAGGACTCTGTATATAAGAAACGGTCAGACAATATACTGTAGAAGCAGCCACAGCATTATTGTCAATGATGCAACTTGTTATCCTTGAGTTAGCACATACAAACAACATCAGGGTACTTGTTTCCTATCTGGGCGCCCAGGTTTTCTACGTACGGCACCGTACTGAAATCGGATCGCATCGCATCGTATACATACACGATATTGAACGATGCGATGCGATGCGATGCGATGCGATCCGATTTCCCATAGGAAACAATGTTAAATGGCTCAATTTAGCCAAATTATCATAGGAACAATAGTAAATGGGCCAAAAACACCCCTGAACATTGAAATGTCCCCCCAAAAGTAGTTGACGCCACCCCGCCATCAACGTGAACCCGAAGCGTGGCGAGCGCAGCGAGCCCGCGAGGGGCGGCGGTACGCGTCCTCCGACCTTTTCATGCCCTACTATCCACTAGGGCGTGGAGTGAGAATAGAATAGTGTGGCGAGCGCAGCGAGCCACCGAGCCCGAAGCGTGGCGAGCGCAGCGAGCCCCGCGAGGGGACGCGGATACCTTCACAGTTATACGCGTCCCCTCGCGGGCTACCCAGGTGTCCATGGCGACGCGGACACCTGGAAAGCCCGCAAAGGGACGCGTTTACCTGTGAAGGTATCCGCGTCCCCTCGCGGGGCTCGCTGCGCTCGCCACGCTTCGGGCTCGGTGGCTCGCTGCGCTCGCCACACTATTCTATTCTCACTCCACGCCCTAGTGGATAGTAGGGCATGAAAAGGTCGGAGGACGCGTACCGCCGCCCCTCGCGGGCTCGCTGCGCTCGCCACGCTTCGGGTTCACGTTGATGGCGGGGTGGCGTCAACTACTTTTGGGGGGACATTTCAATGTTCAGGGGTGTTTTTGGCCCATTTACTATTGTTCCTATGATAATTTGGCTAAATTGAGCCATTTAACATTGTTTCCTATGGGAAATCGAATCGGATCGCATCGCATCGCATCGTTCAATATCGTGTATGTGTACGATGCGATGCGATCAGATTTCACTACGGAGAATAGCATGGTGCTCAATTAACTTAGTGGGCGCCCAGATAGGAAACAAGTACCAACATCAGTTGTTATAATTGTCTATTTAATACCATATCAAAGCACATATATTATGACACATCTTATATTAAAATTCTTAAGAAAAAAAACAAGTTCCTGTAAAGTGAAGAAACATCCTGCTCATGCTGCTTGTTTATATACAAGCAGCTTGCACAGGATGTTTCTTCACTTTACAGGAACTTGCTTTGTGCTCAGCATACAAGGCCAGATATAATGCCTGTGATACCTGGCAGTCTGAAGCCCAACAGATATGATGATCATACACTTCGGTACAGTAAAGATAATGTAATAGTCAGCATTACCACCTCACAGCACTGAGGTCATGGGTTCAACTCCCACCATGGCCTTAAATGTGTGGAGTTTGTATATTTTCCTCAAACTTGTGCAGGTTTCCTTGGGGCACTCTGGTTTCACAAGCCAAAAATATACTGACAGGTTACTTGGCTCCCAATAAAATGACACAAGTGTTTAGATAAGTTTGTGCATATGGGCAGGCTTGATGGGTCAAGTGGTCCAGTAAAAAAACAATGTGGTAAATTTACTAAGATGGGAGTTCTATTGAAGATGGGATGTTGCCCATAGCAACCAATCAGATTATACTTCTTAGTTACTTAGTACCTTCTAGAAGATAAAAGAATCGGATAGGCTGCTATGGGCAACATCTCATCTTCAACAGAACTCACATTTTAGTAAATTTACACTTATGTTTCTATTAGCCCTTTCACATCATAAAGCTGGGTCGGACCTGGGATCATGCTCCCGGATTCGGCGCTTTCACATTAAACACAGGTTGCCCATTATACAGAGAGGGGCTCGTGTTTAATCCTACTTATAACCCAGGTCAAATTCCGAGGTGCGATGTGAAAGGGTATTAGAGATATCTACAGTCATTTGCATATCACCCGATAAATGTGCTATACATTTCCCTATACAATCATTTTTAACTTTTCAAATATTGCATCAAATGGACATTCTGGATGGTCCAGCATGCAGATGAATATTTGTGATCTGCGTTAAGTATTCTGTAAGTATTCAGAAGATTATAGTAGTAGAAGATACAACAGGTTCTGCAGCAGCAGGAGGATCCGCTCATACTGTACACAGCAAGGCAGAGACAGTGGGCAGTATTCAATGCTCTTTTGCAAGCTGTGACGGTGAGCAGTGCTGATTGCTTGCTGCCACAGCTCGCGGGTCAGTATTCAACTGATCCCCCTGCACCCGCCATTTCCACCTCACTGGGTTTTTGCAGCGAGGTGGAAACGACGTGTGCGGCCACCAAAACAGCGAGGATCGTGGCTAAATGGAGCCGGCTTCCTGCATTAGCCATGAACCTCGCTGTTTGGGGGAATCCTCGCCAGCGAAGGTTCCCCTGGATCGATGAATAGGGTGAACGGCCAGTGGAGGGTTAAACGGCGAGGGTGACTTGTCTTTGGCGATGCTCGACGTTTATCCCCCTCGCCGGCTGCATTAAATATGGCACAATGACTATGCAGCAGCTTGTGTTAAGCATAATGATCCGGATGTACGACAGTGACCCACGCTCACGTGGTGGCAGACTGCACGGCCATGCAGTCTGATACTCTCGGGTATAAGCGGCAGTGAGGTTGACCCAGGTTCTGCTCTGCAGTGTTACTACTCAGCAGCGTCACACTTCTCTCTCAGACAGTAGAGGAAGAAGCTGAGTCATCAGGTTCCTTACTGCACAGACCTAACAATAGTGGACTCACTAGAGCATGCTCAGTGCTGTCTAGAGGACACAGTAGACCAAGTGAAGAGCGCTCTAGTCTCCAACAGTATTAACATGCTAAAGCACCATGGTCCAAATGTATTAAGCCTTAATAAGTGATAAAGGCTTTAGCTCCAATGCTAGAGGCTTGTCTGTATTATTTAATAGGAAAATGTGCTTTGCTTGTCACAAGGTCCAATGGGATGTACTGCAAAGTTTTTTCTGGAATTCTTGTTAATGCATGTGCCTTTATGCAGGACTCTGTGCCTGTCATATGCATTGGGAATTTTAAAGCTGTAATCTATAACTGTTTGGTAATATGGAGACCAGTCTTCCAATGTGTGCAGGGTAGAAATACTGCCTTTACATATTTGGTTTCTGAATTGGGCCTTGTTGAATTATGGCACTTACTACCCCCCTCTGTTAGCTGTTACGGTACTTGTTTCCTAGCACGGCCACAATCGCGGGCATCGCGGGTAATTTTTAATGGTCTGCGATGCGACCGACGCGATGCCCGCGATTTCCCATTGAATTGCATTGAAAAAGTCAAAATCGCGTTGGTCGCATCGTATGCGGCCAAAATAAGCATAAGATGGTACCGACGCGATGCCCGCGATTTCCCATAGGGAACAATGTAAAATGCCTCAATTTACCCAAATAAACATAGGGAACAATGTTAAATGGGCCAGAGACCCCCAAAAAAAACCCTGACCAGTGAAATGGCCCCCCCAAAATAGTTAACGCCACCCCACGATCAACATGAACCCGAAGCGTGGCGAGCGCAGCGAGCCCGCGAGGGGCGGCGGTACGCGTCCTCCGACCTTTTCATACCCCCACTATCCACGTCGGCGTGGAGTTGAGAATAGATTAGTGTGGCGAGCGGAGCGAGCCACCGAGCCCGAAGCGTGGCGAGCGCACGCGGATACCTGTGAAGCCCGCAAAGGGACGCGTTTACCTGTGAAGGTATCCGCGTCTCCTCGCGGGGCTCGCTGCGCTCGCCACGCTTCGGGCTCGGTGGCTCGCTGCGCTCGCCACACTAATCTATTCTCAACTCCACGCTGACGTGGATAGTGGGGGTATGAAAAGGTCGGAGGACGCGTACCGCCGCCCCTCGCGGGCTCGCTGCGCTCGCCACGCTTCGGGTTCACGTTGATCGTGGGGTGGCGTTAAGTATTTTTGGGGGGCCATTTCACTGGTCAGGGGGGGTTTTTGGGGTCTCTGGCCCATTTAACATTGTTCCCTTTGTTTATTTGGTTAAATTGAGGCAATTTACATTGTTCCCTATGGGAAATCGCGGGCATCGCGTCGGTCGCATCGCATGCGATTTTTTAGCCCGCATGCGATGCGACCGATGCAATTTTTTTACCTGCGATGCCCCAGATCAAGATCGTTGTGGCCGTGCTAGGAAACAAGTACCGCTGTTACTTCTGTTTTTTAAGTTCATATGGGGTCAGATGCACTAAGCTTCAAAAGTGATAAAATAGAGAGTGATAAACAGCCAGCCAATCAGCTCCAACCTGCCATGTCACAGACTGTGTTTGAAAGATGTCAGGCAGGAGCTGATTGGTTGGTTGTTTATCACTCTCCATTGTATAACTTTTTAAGCTTAGTGCATCTGGCCCATGGTGTGTTTTCTAGAATAGACATGGATCTGATTTCCCAACCCCCTGCTTCCCTCAGTAATGTAGAATATCTGACCCATGGAATCTTGGACCACTCCCCTATACTATTGTACCTCACCTTTGATACACCAAAGGAAACAACCTTTTGGAGATTTAGGGCCAGATTCTCTAAGCTTCAAAAGTGATAAAATGAAGAGTGATGAGCAGCCAGCCAATCAGCTCCTACCTGCCATGTCACAGACTGTGTTGGAAAAATGTCAGACAGGAGCTGATTTGCTGGCTGTTTATCACTCTCAATTTTATCACTTTTGAAGCTTAGAGAACATGGCCCCTTTTGGTTGTCACATATGGGTGTTGCTTCCAATCTTCTAGTTCTTTAGAAAGACTTCTTTGTTGATAACCCAACTAGAATGGGATACCTTTTGGTATGGGATACTTTTAAGACTTGGCTCTCTTATTTCTAGCATGGCCCAACTAAAGGTTTTCCACAGTCAGAGGAGGACCTTGAGAGACAAAGTGTGGACCTTGAGCCAGGTTATGTGACAAGTGGCCTGGTGGCAGACAGGGTGGAGTGGTTGGTGGTGCATAAGCAATGGACTGATGTGCTCCTTGATAATTTTTATTATTGTGCTGGGCTTTAACTTCAAGGTGATCGCTCAGGCACATTTATGGCTTACTTGGGAGAGAGGAGTTGTTGTCCATTACTGTGCATAGTATAAATAATACTGATGGTATGATATGAGAGGGTACACTTTCTATAGCTTTTGTTGCCGGTGTATGCCGGTTTCTGAAATGTCTATAGATCTAGAATACAATATTACCTTCTGGTACCTTTTGTGTATTTAGATGGGATTACTGTACCTGTGCTATGTACCGACTCTCATCAATTCTTAGATGCCCCATTAACCTAGACAAGGTTGAAAATGTTATTAAATCTTTTCCAAATAATAAAGCTCTGGGTGTAGATGGTCTTCCTGTTGAACTTTAGATTTTTTAGATTTTAATGCCACAAAACTTACATCAAATTATAATTCTCTGATGGAGGCTGGCACTCTTCCCCCTTCTATGGCTGAGACCCTTATTGTCTTTATACCAAAACCAGGTAAGTATCCTTTCTCCCCTAATTCATATAGTCCTAGCTTGTTACTGTATACTGACATACAAATATTGGCTAAGTTATTGGCTATCTGTCTTAATAGTGTGGTGCTTAAATTGGTGCACTCGGATCACACTAGTTTTATGACAGGCAGGTTTACTGCTTTAAATCTTAAAGTAGATGCTTATTTACTTATATTCAGTTGGCAAGTGGGGGATGGATGATGCAATTGGGCGTTCTTAGATGCTGCCTGTGTATTTGACTCTGTAGAGTGCCTGTATCTCTAGGATGTCCTGTCAGAGGTGTAGCGTGTTGCCACAGCTCTAGGAGCACATGTGTGCTACAGTGCCTTCTGCACCCCAAGTGTGCATGTGGGGTTAATTAAGGGTAACAACAATTTGTCTTCCTCCCAGTCAAAGCAGCACTGGCTTCTCACCCCTCCTCCTTCCTGTCAGCGTACAGCAGTGCTGGCTTCTCAACCCTTCCCTTTCGATCATAGCAGCAAAGGCTTGTCTCTCATCTGTCACCTTCACTACATTACAGACCCAACTATACCCTACTCTCTAGGTCACTCCAGACCTAGAGACAGTGCGCTGCTTGCCAATAGGAGCTAGCAGCCAATCAGGAGTGGCAGTAATGGCTCTTGATTGGCTGCCGCGCCACAAGCTCCTATTGGCTGGAGACCTGGCGCGATATTTCAAACAGTCACAGACATTTCAAACATCCGCACGCTGTCACACTATTTCAATGCAGCTGCTGCAGACCCACTCTTTAGACAGCCGGGAAGCCCACCGCTGTCAGACAGCTTCAGTCTGCTCTGCAGATCGGGCCAGCTCCAGCACGCCCTTTAAGGGTGAAGCCCAGTATGACTGCTCCAATCAAATGTTCCCTGGTTGACAGCCTGCCTGCATCGCTCCTGGCAGGCGGAGCATAGATCCTGCAGCATCACAGGGGGAGGGGAACTTTGCACTGTTTCACAATGGTTTCCTTTCCGTTGGAAAGAGGGACCAGACACAGGGGCCCCATACTTTGTTTTTTGCACTCTTGATAGAGCAATTAGCCTGTAAAATCCCAAACTGTACTGATATAAAGAGGTTTCTTGTTGCTGGAGGTGAGGAAAAAATGCGCTTATACCTGATCATATGATTTTATATTTATCTGATATGCTGTGCACTCCATGATCTAGTGAAAGATTTTGGCTTCTATTCTGGCATCCTTACTAAGTGGTAAAAATCAGTAGTGTTTTCACTCCTTCTGTCTACTTTAAAACCTCCCACATTCAGTTGGAGGTCTTTCCCTGAAATGGTGTACTCAATTTAAATATCTTGTCCAAATTTCTCATTGCCCAAATTACTATATAGCTTTAAATTGAACTCCTAAGATCGATAAGTTGCAAGTGACTTGAGTTAGGCAACTAAAAATACCCCTCTATCAGTCACAGGATGTGTTAATCTTGACTCTCTTTTTCAATAAACAAAATGTCAATAACCTCCTTACCTTGACCTGCATCGATATAGCCCGAATATGGATGGGCCAAGACCCTTATCAATGTGTCCTTGAAAAGAATATTTAAAGCTAAATAAATAAATATATATATATATATATATATATATATATATATATATAATCCAAGGGTTTCTCCGGGGAGAAAATAGGCACTCTCCTAAGTAAAGTCATAAACTTGTTGTAATCCAAGTATTTTGATTTATTAGTCATCCAATAAGTTGGTACAATATATTGTGCTCAATGATACTCCGACGTTTCGGTCTAATATAGGCGGACCTTTATCAAGGAGCATGAGTCAGCAAAGTACACATAATCATCGATGGGGCAACATGAAGTATGTTGGAAAACCTCCTACTGCAGGAGGACACTGTCAGAGGTGACTGTTTCTATCGTGTGGTGATGAACTGACTTCATCGTTATCAGATAAGCGAAAAATAATTTTTATACTGTACGGATATTTTATTTTTGTGTGGTGGGAATAAAATTGTGTAAATTTATTACACTATTGTTTCCTTTTTTGTTGCTCTTATTCCTCATATATATTTCCGGTAAGAGAACTATCTTAGTACTAAGAAGAAGTGTTCCGGATAGACGCTGGATACTCATATTGAATCGCACAACAAACGGTGGTGGATCACCACCAATAACGGTACTCCTTGAATTATTGGGGTGTTGTTGTCTCTCTACGTGGTGGAGGGAGTTGTATGAATATATACATACTGCACTAGGAGGCGCATATCTCATTTTTGTTTTTTAGATTACTGATGAAAGGGTGTTTCATGAAAAGAAACCCATTGGAGAAGTGCTGTTGCCCTAAAGTGGAGGGAGAGTGCGTTGAAAGTGTACACTTATAGAGTACAGACAGTGGCAATTTTGGACTTATAATTAAGTGACATTTAGAGGGAGATCTAATTTTGCGCTAATACCACAGTTTACATCATATATATATATATATATATATATATATATATATATATATATATATATAGCCAGGTAAGTATACGATACAACGGGGCGGCACTCGAACGGGTTTCTCACAAGAAATGATTGCAGACCGACAACTGCTTAGGTCTGACGTTTCGGTAATTTTATTACCTTTCTCAAAGACTTTGAGAAAGGTAATAAAATTACCGAAACGTCAGACCTAAGCAGTGCCGGATTGTTGGGAGTGCCGGATTCTTGCCCTATCTATCTATCTATCTATCTATCTATCTATCTATCTATATATATATATATATATATATATATATATATATACGGGGAAATTTACTAATAAATATGAATAGGGCTTGGAAAATATGACTCATAAATAGGGCAGATTTACTTATCGGCCTATTTACGGGATACTTATTTTCCGTTGGCGCAGACTGCCATATTCATTCATATTCATATTTGGCAGCCATATATTTAGTTGCCAAAACAAATCGTCAGCCAGCACGGAACAGTCAGATCCGTGCAGGCTTCAGTGTGTCAAAATGAAAAAATAAATAAATAATTTTAAAAAATGGCGTGAGGTTCCTCTCCCTCCCATGGCTATAACCAGCACCAGACTCAAGGGCCCATCCTGGTTCCCAAAATACAGGGGACAAAATGAGTAGGGGTCTCCCATATTTTGAGAACCAGCACTGGGCCCAAACAGCCATTTGGGAAATGCTGGCCAAAGCATTAACTCCCTGACTGATCAGCCTGGGTTGGGACCCTGGGGGAGTGGGGAACCCAGCACGGGCTGAAGCCCAGAGTTGTCCCAAGTGCCCCAGGATGGTGGGCACCGGCCTGATGGATTTGGTGTAAAATAAGAAGTTAAACTATTGTGGTATGTTGTGGAACTACAAGTCCCATCAAGCCTGCACAGCATGCAGGGACTTGGAGAACCACAAGCCCCAGCATGAAGGGCATTAATGTCCCCTCTGGGTCTTGTAGTTCTACAACATAACAAATAGTTAAATAATATACACATAGAGAAGTAAAAGTTTATTACACACTACAATCATTCACACATGATACTCACCTATTGTTCCAACACCAGTCTGTCCCCTTCTCCAATAGATGCCATGGGTGGAAGGAAATTACAGTATACCTACCAAGTCCTCCGGTGAAGATCGCATCCTCTTGATTCCATATAGCATCTAGGACAGGTAAATAAACTAGATTTGTACCACTTGAATGAGAGTAGTGGAAAACTGTGGCTCCTGCGGACACCCTCAGAAGCCGAGTTTTTTTTTTTTAACCTGACCTGTCCTGGATGCTACATGGAACCAAGAGGACAAGATCTTCACCGGAGGACTGAGTAAGTTTAATTTCCATCCACAGGTATGGCCGGGACCTGGCAGTTGGCATATTTACAAAGGGACAAATTTGGCAGAGTTGCTGTTTTTACATACGGCATTATGGATGAATAGACCATTGATAAAATTTAGCCACATATGGCCATAGAGTTCGATCAAATCATCTATTTTCAATCATTGATATGGCTGAATATGGCTGTGAATTCAGCTCAAGCAGTGAGATCCATGCATGCTTCTCTGTGTAAAAAAGAATAAAAAGTGTAACATTTTAAATAAAAATGGCAGTCCTAGTTTCAGGGGACAAAAGAACTGGGGTCCCTCTACATTTTGAAAACCATCAACGGACTCTTGGACCGGTCCTGGTTACAAAAATACAGGTGGATGGATACCTATACTTTTTGTAAGAGCCATCAGGGTAATGGCACAGCGGGGGGGGGGCACTTTAATACAAGGTGTGGCAGTACATCTGTGGCTGTTCAGGGTGATTTGCCTTTCCGGTACTTGTTTCCTAGCAGGGCGTCCATTACGCTATAAGCGTACAGGGCTATTCTCTGTAACAAAATCGCATTGCATTGCATCTCATGGGCCATTATAGTGCCATGCGATGCGATTTTTTAATGTAACTTATTCACTGCTCTGTTGGCCCTAGGGGATTGCATTGCATTGCACCTCCCGAAAAATTGCATGAGATTGTATAGGGTGCGATGCCATGCCATTAGCTATATACTTGTATGACATACAATGAGGTTTCACTGACCCCACCACTATCCACACCACCCCGAAGCGAGGCGAGCGCAGCGAGCAATAGTCTTCAACCAGCAAGCTTTTCATACCCCCACTATCCACGTTGACGTGGAGTTGATTTTATATAGTGTGGTGAGCGCAGCAAGCCACCAAGCCCGAAGCGCGGCGAGCGCAAGCGGAATACATGTAAAGTAATCCGCGTCCCCTCGCGGGGCTCTCTGCGCTCGCCACGCTTCGGGCTCTATATAAAATCACCTCCACGCCGACGTGGATAGTGGGGGTATGAAAAGGTCGGGAGGACGCATTCCGCCGCCCCTCGCTGGGCTCTCTGCGCTTCGGGGTGGCGTGGATAGTGGGGGGGTCAATGAAAGCTCATTGTATATCATACAAATGTATAGCTAATGGCAATGGAATCGCACCCTAAAAAATCTCATGCAATTTTTCGGGAGGTGCAATGCAATGTAATGCAATCCCCTAGGGCCAACAGAGCAGTGAATAAATGACATTAAAAAAATCGCATCGCATTGCATGGCATCGCATCGCATAGCACTATAATGGCCCATGAAATGCAATGCGATTTTGCTACGGTAGCGTACGTAAGAAAACTGGGCGCCCTGCTAGTGAACAAGTACTGCCTTTCCTATCATAGGAGTCCATGTTAAACTCTTGACATGGGCTCCTATGATTGGAGTCACCGTTACAGCCAAGCTTAGTAAATTTTTGCCTGTGTATTTTCATTTTTTCTCTTTTCTTTAATATAGTAGCTTTTTGTGTTTTTGTATTTCTTTATGGGTGAAAACAATAAAAAAAAATGATTATCTTATTAATACGAAGAGTTAATTTAGGGCATGTCTCAAATGTGATAGCAAAAGGAAATTTGAGGTGTGTATACCATGAAAAAACAAAATGTGTGAACCTCTATTTCATCTGTGTGCTACAATAGATGGAATCGCACATAACTGAACTGCCGCTTCACTCGGGAACAAATTCGTAATCTATGTGGATGGAGAAGTATGAAAAAGTGAAACAAATGAAAAAATTGTGAAAAACTTTTGACGACCATTGTTGACCTAGAATGCACGTCTGACATTAGTGGTCAATCTATAGACTGTCGACCTTATTACTGTCATCCTAAAGCTCAGAAACTGGTAGCTTTAGTTTTTTTTTTTTATTATTATAAACTAAGAACTATAACAGATTACATAAAAAGTATTTATTATACAAAGTATGAAACCTTACAGTACATGTTTTTTTTTACAGTAAGAAGCTTTCCAGTGACCTGTTGTGTAGCCTTTTGTGCAGTATATTGCTGTTGTTGTTGTTGATATTATTACAACCCTCTTTAGTTTTTCAATGATACTGTTAATTGCTGCCCATGGCACTGTACTGCTTTGCTCACAAATGAGTTGCTGGGCATTGTTATGTTCTATTTCACTGTAATGGAAAGCTGTCCTTGTGGTGGGTGAAGGGTAAATATACTGTAAAGCTGAATTAGGCCACTCAGTAGCTAATGAGGTTATATCCTGTATCCCTGAAATCACATTAGTCTCCCTTGGGAGATATGTGCAAAGCAAGGTGCTGCTAGCTGGGGTAACCTTTGTATTTATGAAAAAGAAAAAGCTCAGGCAAAGGAGGAAGGGAAGGTAAAGAAACAAAATGGAAACTGTCAGCGGTATTCAGCTCTATCAGTATACAGCTGATACACTCACACATAGGTCCTTTACATATAAAGAGGAAAGGAAATAAGAGTTTGAAAGAGGGATGGATCTGTATCTTCTTAGATGAAAATTGTGTTGCATAAAAAATAAGTAGGTACTGTAATTAGAAGTTTTTAGGGGGTACATTAAGCGACATCACTGGGGTAAGCGACATCACTCAGAGCTCCCGCACCCAAGTTGAAGGCTGATGCAATAGTGCAGCTCCCTGTCACTGCCAGCATTTTTTTCTCACCTACTGTATAACTTAGTAGTGATGCTATTACAAATAGTGATGCTTCTGGGTACCATATTACAAAGTTGCAGGTGACTGGAGACCAAAAAAAAGTAGGGTTCCCACAATGACAGCACATACCTTAATTATTATATACTACATCTAATGGGATGTATGTTAAATGTATAATTATATAAATATATATAAAATCATTATGTCTAAGAACTATAGTCAAATAAATCCCCTATCAGCCAAGTCCCAAAGCACCTGTTCTAGTGATAACATATAGTACGCAATATACACAGTAACCTCACAGCACCCCTCCCCTTTGGCCTCTTTTGGTGGTCTCTGGGGATCACAATGGTCTCCCCTCAATTTGTACACTTTGGATGGGGCTGCTGGGACAGGAGGTGGCTGCTGGAAGATGTAGTAATTTGAACTGGTACATCCAGGGAAGGGGGATTCAACTATTCACTCACAGAGGCACAGACACAAAGGGCCAAATGTAATAGGGTGAGAGTTTCAGAAAGTGAGAGATTTTGGGAGAGTTTTACCATTTTTTTAAAAGCAGCAATCAATTACATAGCAGAATCCACCTGGTTTTGCACTGTAAGTGATTGCCGCTTTAAAAAAAAAAAAAGTGAAAACTCTCCCAAAATCTCTCACTTTCTGAAACTCTCACCCTATTACATTTAGCCCACTCACTTGTATAAATGTTGACTTATTAAGCTAATTGGAAGCTTTCAATTGCATAATTAGTCATTAGCTTTCAACTATATAAATAGTCATTACATAATTTGTAATATGTGAATAAGGGGCATAGAGTTGTTCCCCTTATTCACATGATGCCACAGTGGCACCTCTTATTAACATTATGCAACACAGTATTATGGAGAAAGGAGAGGTAAACAATGGAGAGTAATCACTAGAGACAGGATTATATGCATTTGCATATTTGCATATGCATTTGCATATTTTGCCCATTCTCACTGGTTATTGCATATTTTACCTAAAATCTAGTGATGGTGCATATTTTAGGCCCAGCCCTCTTCCCACCCGTGAGTCACAGCACTGCTTTGCACTGCTGCTGCTGGCCAGGTAGTGGTAGAGTGTGCAGGCCGGGGCAATATGTGCGCAGAGTGGGGAACCTTGAACGTACGCTATGTCTGACACTGCTCTAGGCTGCCAATCCATGTTGATAAAAGTCAGTCAGGGCAGATGCCATTACGAAGCTCCTGAAACTTTGCCTGTCCCTGGCCTGGGACCTTACAACAAGAGACAGACTTCTGCAGTAGAGGAGGTGGGCAGAAGGATTGTGATATCACGCGGCGCGGAGAAAATGCTGTGTCACAGTGAGTATGCGGCGCAGGGAGGAAGCCTTCCACTGCGCCGCCCTCACACGCTATGCTGACATTTGATCCATCGGCGCTGGAGATGAGGGTCCGTGTAGTTGGTGCAAGAAGAGATTTGGATGCTGCAGTAGCCAGCATACTGACATCTGCAGATGCTGTGGGCCTATTTTTGAGGTTTATCTGCAACTAATTGTATGCTGATTTTTAAATAAATAAGTTAAAAATTACTTTTTTTATTATTTAATGTAGCATATTTTAACACTTTTCATGCATATTTTAAGTATTTTTCATGCATATTTGCATGCATATTTCAAGCTTTTTTTGTTGCATATAATCCTGTCTCTAGTAATCACTCATGGTAGTAGCAATGGGCCTTATTCTAGTTCACTCTTTCTGACAAAATCTTTCTTAGATGGACAAAACTATGGGTACTTGTTTCCTAGAACGGCACCCACGATTTTGATCTTAGGCATCGCAAGGAAAAAAATCGCGTCGGTCGCATCGCATGCGGACAAAAAATCGCATGCGATGCGACCGACGCGATTACCGCGATTTTACATAGGGAACAATGTTAAATGGCCCAATTGACCCAATTTCACATAGGGAACAATGTTAAATGGCCCACAGACCCCAAATACCCACCCTGAAGTGTGAAATGGCCCCCCCAATTGTTAACGCCACCCCACGATCAACGTGAACCCGAAGCGTGGCGTGCGCAGCGAGCCCGCGAGGGGCGGCGGTATGCGTCCTCCGACCTTTTCATACCCCCACTATCCACAAGGGCGTGGAGTTGAGAATAGAAAGTGTGGCGAGCGCAGCGAGCCACCGAGCTTGAAGCGTGGCGAGCGCAGTGAGCCCCGCGAGGGGACACGTAACACGCTCCCAATGTGTGGCGAGCGCACACAGATTACTTAACATGTATTCCGTGTCCCCTCGCGGGGCTCGCTGCGTTCGTCACACTTCGGGCTCGTATTCCGCATGCGCTCGCCACGCTTCGGGCTCGGTGGCTCGCTGTGCTCGCCACACTTTCTATTCTCAAATCCACGCCAACCTGGATAGTGGGGGTATGAAAAGGTCGGAGGACGCGTACCGCCGCCGCTCGCCACGCTTCGGGTTGACATTGATCGTGGGGTGGCGTTAACAATTGGGGTGGCCATTTCACACTTCAGGGTGGCTATTTGGGGTCTGTGGGCCATTTAACATTGTTCCCTATGTAAAATCGGGTCAATTGGGCCATTTAACATTGTTCCCTATGTAAAATCGGTAATCGTGTCGGTCGCATCGCATGCAATTTTTTGGCCGCAAGTGATGCGACCGACGCGATTTACATTTTACCATGCATTTCTATGTAAAATCGCGGCCATCGCATCGGTCGCATCGCATTCCATTATAATGGCATGCGATGTACATGCGATGCCCGCGATGGGCGCCGTTCTAGGAAACAAGTACCAAACTATGTGCACTGCAGGTGGGGCAGATGTTACTTGTGCAGAGAGAATTAGAAATGGGTGTGGTTTTACTTCAAAGTGTGATCTACAGTATATTGTAGTGTAAAAATAAAGCAGCCAGTATTTACCCTGCACATAAACAAAATAACTCACCCAAATCTGATTCTCTCTGCACATTTTACATCTGCCTCCCTGCAGTGCACATGGTTTTGTCCATCTAAGAAGGATTTGTCAGAGTGAACTAGAATAAGGCCCAAGGTTCCATGTTGTTCCAATGGTGTGATAGTGACAATTGCATCTTTAAATGGGGAGCTCTTGCAGTGGATAAGAGGGAGCAGTCATGTGAGTGCAGCAGACAGGTAGTGACTGGATACTGCTGTTCAGCTGATAAGAACTATGGGCCTAATTCAGACCTGATTGCAGGACAAATTTGTTCTCAAAATGGGCAAAACCATGTGTACTGCAGGTGGGGCAAATGTAATCTGTGCAGATCATAGATTTGGGTGAGTTATTTTGTTTCTGTGCAGGGTAAATTCTGGCTGCTTTATTTTTACACTGTCATTTAGGGCCAGATGCACTAAGCTTCAAAAGTGATAAAATGGAGAGGGATAAACAGCCAGCCGATCAGCTCCTACCTGCCATGTCTCAGACTGTGTTTGAAAAATGGCAGGCAGGAGCTGATTGGTTGGTTGTTTATAACTCTACTTTTTATCACTTTTGAAGCTTAGTGCATCTGGTCCCTAGACAGTTTGATACACCTACACAAATCTAACTCTGGGCCATATGCACTAAACTTCAAAAGAGATAAAATGGAGAGTGATAAACAACCAACCAATCAGCTCCAGCCTGACATTTTTCAAACAGAGCCTGTGACATGGCAAGTAGAAGCTGATTGGCTGGTGGTTTATCATGCTCCATTTGATCACTTTTGAAGCTTAGTGCATCTGGCCCTCTCTCTCTCTCTCTCTGCACATTTATATGTATAACCTTGAAACAAAGATGGTCAACCTTAAAACCGCAAGTGCGCATTTGATAGACTTGGAGGTCTATTTACTAAGAGTTGGCGGTAGTTAAAGTATAGAGAGATAAAGTACCAGTCAGTCAGCTAACTGCCATGTTACAATGCTGATTGGTTTATAGTTTATCTCTCTCCAGGGCTTACTACATAGACCACAAAGTCTCTAAATTTTTGTGATATTGCATCAGTGAACAGAGATTCACGTGACTCAGGATTAATCCTTAGGAATGAACCATTCTATAATTTCATAGTAAATTAACAGCAGTAAAAGTATAGAGATGTTGAAGATCATTGGTTACACAATATTAATAAGGAGGACTTTAAAAAGCATGCTGACAGTTTGGAGATTAGGAATCATACAGTACTTGAGGTTTACGTATCTTTCTGGAAATAAACCTTACTGGGGTTTGTGCTCTGTGGCCATTACCGCCTGGATCTAGTGCCGAAAAATGGTATGGTGGTGATCTGGGTCACCATTTAAGATTTATTTGGCCAGGGACCAGGAAAATGATCCTGGCTGACACTCACTACACTCATGTGAAGTCAGGCCAAGTAGTTGCTGATTGCTCCTCCTGCACACTGGTTTGAGCTTCACATTAATATTGGTGATCAGCAATTACAGCCAGTATCAACGTAAAGGTGCCCATACACTAATAAGATTTATCTTCAGATCTGGCTGGTTGGAACAAAAACATGGTTATGGATGAGTGACAGTTTTTCAGTTTTCCAGCATTTCCAAGCAAATGGTCAACTGTAATTTGCTCTCATCCATAACCAGGTTTTTGTTCCAACCAGACAGATCTGCAGATAAATCTGCCTGTGTATGACCACCTTTAGCTTCAGCAACCACTAGTCAGTTCATATAGTACACATAGATACAGTATGTGCAAATCCCTAGATTTTCAATCATTTTCCATTTCCAAGAATTTGTATGTATTCCATTGCATTCAGGGACAGTCCTAACATTTCTACAATTCACTATATCAAATTTTAAAATGACTAGAATTTCTTGAGAATACAAGCAGATGTCAAGAGATCAACATAAAAAGTTTCACTCTGAACAGGGCAGTTGTATTATTTTGGATTCAAATATTTCAGAATAGAACTAAAATTGAACATTTTTTAAAGGTCTGTATACAAAATGAGCTTCAGTACACATACGGTACATGAGTGTATGCACGGTTACTTTTTGGTACTTATAACAAAACTAGTAGAAAGAGTGAAATTCCTTGCGCCTGCTTAGTGCACAGAGAATAACTCCTGACATACATCCAACCACAGTCTGAACAAAGACATTAACTGAGGGGAGAGGGAGGGGGAGTTATGAGGGAAGGAGGATGACTGAAGGGAGGGGGCGTCAGGACCTAGCAGGGTCATCTCAGGACAGCCTTGCTATAATACAGTAAACATGTGATAGAGCAGGGAGGAGACCTACGTAGAAGTCCTGGCTACAGTATTGCCGTAGACAAACTATGCTGCAGCCGCACTGTAGACTTCCTGCTATTGCATTTCTGTGAGCTCTTTGCTTCTGTGACACAGCACCATAATACTCAACCTCTGCAAAATGTTTCTGTTAATGAAAAGTGTTTGTTTTTAAAATATTAAATGCAGCTCTCACCCAGGGGCCCCACTGAACTATTTAATACTGGTTATTGCAAGTTCATACAATTCTAATCCTATTAGGGGTCTCTAGATTGCTCATAGTTGTCTGAACCTGTTCTGGTAATCTGGTGCATTGCAGATAAATTTTGCACTTTAAAAATAATCCCAGAAATATACAGCCAGTCTATCCTGTTTTATCTGTACTGTATCCATGGCTTTGTTTATAAAAACTGCAATTCCCTTAAAACATTCAGACAGCTAAGTACAAAAGTACTCATGTGCAGTAAACCATAACAATCAATAAGACATTTGCTTTCATCTGATCTAAATGGAACAGGGGGCCTAATTCATAATAATAAGAAATTGCAAAGCCGCAAGTAAGCAATTGACGCTTACTCAGGCCGGCCATTGAATACGGACACTCGGGTTATATGACACAGATCCTGGACCCTTCATGCCTCCAAAACAGGGTGGTGACCCGTTTTGAAAAACTTTTTCAGGTGCCACCTCTGCTCCGCACCTCCAAACGCTGCAGCATGTTTTACAGTGGGTTGTGAGTGATATATTGTTTTGCTCCTACATGGCACCACAACCATGAGATTTGTACATAAACCAGTGGATTTATATACAAATTTGAATTAGGATTAAATTAATAATGTAATTTATAATCAGTGATTTAATTTGTAAATAATCCCAGCTTTTTAAATAGCCTATAGAAAGATTTTCACTCTTAACATAAACAATATCGAGTATATTGTCCAATATACAGTATTTACAACACGTTAACATTTTATAACCCAATATAAGTATTGTCTAGCATTAAATTGTTCGTTTGGTGGTATTTCATGGTGTTTCGAAAATGTCGAATTTAATTTGGGATATTAATCTATTAATAAAATAATCCAGATGGGAAATAATTACATCAGAAAAGTGGAATACTGGAACAACAATCAGAATATACACAATTTTGTGTATAATGTAAGCCCTCAGTATTAGCAATGCTATCCACAATGCCACCATGATGCCTAAACAGTATAATATTTTGCCCTGCCATGTAGGATTTTTGACAATTGGCTAATTAGTAGGTGAAACCAATATGGACACTATGATGATGAGTCATTTATGCAACTTTGCTCGACAGGGGTAGGGAAATGTAAAGGATTGGACGGCATATTACAGTTGCTGGTTAGCAACTGATCATCTACATCATGGGTCCTCAAACTGCCGCCCTCCAGATGTTGTGAAACTACAAATCCCAGCATGCCTTGCCACAGCTTTGCTATAAGGGAGTGTTAAAACTGTGGCAAGGCATGCTGGGATTTGTAGTTTCACAACATCTGGAGGGCCGCAGTTTGAGGACCCATGATCTACATCTATGTTTTCTATCCTGCTTTCTGTACAGTTGTGTTGCAATGGACTCTAGTGACCATAGTTTTTCTTGTAAAAAAAAATTCACAGCATTTGAATAACAATGACACCCCTTGTGCCCACTATAGTTATACCCATGGATAGTGAACACATATTTGTTCAACTATTTCTCTGCATGCCAGCCCAGAAGAACATCTTCCTGAATTGCCAGATGGTCAGTGCAGCTCCCCAGCAGTTCCTACCTTACTTAGGGCCTGATTCAGCCCTGTCTGCTAGGCTGTGTGTATTTGCAGCCTACCTAGCAGGTAAACGCCACTCCTATGAACACCCACTACCCCTGCAGCGTGAATTCCTACATTTGCATGGAAGTTACACATCCACTCGCACAGAAGAAAAATTAATCGATGGCTGCTCACCATCAAATTATTTTTTCCCCCTTCGCAGATCTAAACTGACTGTTATCCTGGCCTAAGATGGCTGAATTTGGGGTGGGCGCTGACGTCATGTAATGTCAGCCACTCTCCCCATGTAGGCTTCGACACACCTGCGTTCTCAGAGGAATGCCCAGTTTATCTATGGGCACGCCCATAAACCGCTGGGTGCAAAAAACTACTCTTTGAAGCTCCATGCCTAATTGTACATTGCTGCAGGGAAATCGTCTCCAAACTTTATTTCAATTTATAAATGAAAATAATAAAATATTGCCTCTAAACTCTCACATGACCCTAGGTGTAATCTACATTATATTATACTGTGTTAGGAACAAGCTTGAGCTGGTTGAGGCTGGGATAAGTTCAGAAGGTACACTGTGCATATAACAGATACTGCTCTGCCATTCAATACTGTTCCTGAATATAAGCCCTCTGCAGAATATGAGAAAGCAGATTTTTGTCTCATGCTGTTTGTTTCCTGAAAATCTGAAGTGTCTTAAAGAAACTGCTACAGGTACACCTGATTGAAATATATTGTAAGTCAGTTTCCTTTTGACACTAGGAGGGATCCGATACAAAGAATAGAAGATCCTCTATTATAAGTTAACATTTATTTGTTACAACTATAGCGCTAGTCTTTTGGAAACCTCTTGTCCTCTGCAGAATAAAGTAGCTCACGCATGACCTGTTCTATGAATCATATCCTGTACTCAAGAACACAATGTAAATTCTAGGAAAAACAAAATATGAATATCTGCTCTCATGTCACTCTTCTATGAGTAGGTCTGGTGATGAGTACCCATCATATAAATGCCATACTCCTTATACCTGCTGCTCAATGGAACAGTTTAATCCAAAAACTATTTGTGCACTCTGTACACTCACCACCTTCCATATCCTCGGTCCAGTTTCGGCTGCTCCCAGTCGGAGAAGAAGGAGATGTGTAGAACTCCCCTCCTGGACTGTCAACATCATCCTCCAGAGAGCCAGACTTGTGTCTCTTACTCCTGTACAGGGAACAGTAACAATGTAACAATAGTCGTGGATTATTATCATGGCTGCAACTATTTCGGATGACATTGCTATGAGGTCCTGATGCTTAGGAGGGCTTGGACCCAGGTCATATAGTTACATACCAATTTTGCCAATTTGCCTGCTAAGCAATAGGGTTTTATACATTGCCCAGCCTGAATTATGTGACATTACTTTTTTCAGTAAGAGGCGTGTGTAATGTATGTTATTATAGTATGTGGGCACTCTAATGTGGCACAATAAAAATTGGAGGCCAGTGTAATGTCATAATCTGAGATGTTCAATGTATTGTGGAGGGCACTATATTGATACATAGTAAAAGCTGGGACACATTCATTTGGCACAATATGAAACTGAGGCACTATAGTGTGCCATAATATGAACTGGGGCACTGTACTGTGTCATACTTTCAACTGGATAGAACTCAAATGTGGCACAGTATGAGCAGGAAGCACTATAATGTGGCATAATATGACCTGTGGACACTATGTTAATTAGGGATACTGTATGGCATAATATGTACTCACAGCCCTACAATGTGACATTATGATTGCAAACTAACTAAAACTTGGGATCCACAATGGTTCATAAAATAAATATAGACACTACTATGGGGCATAACTAGGACACTACTATGGTTCATAAAATTAACTAGGGCACCATTATGGACTTAAAGTTAATAACTGCTGTGGAGAGGTGTCTTGAAACCATCCCATTGTTCATTTATATTCATTTACTTTGTATTCCTACCTGGTAGCTAAAAAATTATTATATATTTCTTCATTACATGTATATATTTTACTGAAATGATCAGTTACACTGAGTCAACTGTTCTTAGTGATCCTAAAAATTATCATAGAATGTCTCACCAGGGCCTACTTATCAGCTTTGTAGGCCATGGGCAAAGCAATGCATTTGGGGCCCTACCCACCCATTCATGGGAAAATATGTAAATAAAAAAAATCACACATTGCCCTTCTGTGGTCCCATAACATCGCTCCAGCCATCCACCAATCAGCATGCAGACAGTAAGTCACTGTTTGGCTGCAGTTGGGATGCAGGTAGAGAATGCTGTCTGATCGCTCTGTTTGTATGTGATTCACAATGAGTGACCAGGCAGCATTCTTTTCCTACTTCCCAGCCTGCAGCCAAACAGTGAATGGCTGTCAGCTATCCACCAATCAGAGTCTACCAAAAGCTATGGAGGCAGATGCCCACAACCTAATCTGACACAGCTCAAAAGACCCTAAAATACGGGGGCCCTTGGACAGCTGACCATTGAGCACATACATTAAGATGGTCCTGTGTCCCCCTACAAAGTATAACAGGAGCTCCACTGAATATTTCACTACCTTGGTACAAAATTTGCAAATGGAGGAAATGAAGTGGCATTTTGACAACTGTAAAGGAGAGAAATCACAATAACACACTGGTGTAAACACCACTGCAACTGTGATCATGTAGAGGGAATAGCAATGCTGGTGGAATTATGCCCACAAATACACTGTTAAGTGCAATGCATCTTCGAACACTTCCGGTGGAGGCCGGAGATTGTCGCACGCAGTGGACTGCTGTTTCCCATCCACGGAGCTCCACCATCCCCGGCCTCTGGAGCAGCGTGCAGCCTAGTGGAGGGGAGAGGGAGAAAGGCAGGCTGGTAGAGGAGAAAGCGAGCGCTGAGCCGAGAGCCTAGGACACAGCGACACTCGGCCGGAGGAGGCTGCTGTAACGAGTGCCGAGGATGCCTGAAGACAACCGGCCAGAGGAAGGAGAGCGCTGCAGCCCCCGGCAGCATCACCAGCCTGGAGGACCCCCTGGAGAAGGTAGATCACCTCCAGCTCCCTCTCTCCATGGATGTAGAGGGCCTGGCACAGGCAGGACCCAGCACACTCCGTAAGGAGGACCCGGCAACAGGACAGGACGGGGACAGGAGGCCCATTGGCCACGGGGCCCCGGCATGACACCCAGAGGCCGGTAGGTTCCCCTCCCCACTGACTCTCCCCCGGCCTCACTGATTAACTGACATAGATAAATAGTATTATCACGGCACCCCCGATATTGATTGGGCGATGTTTTTATCGTATCGCATGCCATACACCCGATGCATTGCGATGCGATTTTAGCCCCCTATTCGATGAAAAATTGTATAAGAAAGGCGGTGGTACGCGTCCTACGACCTTTTCATACCCCCACTATCCACGTCCATGGAGTTGATATTATAAAGTGTGGCGAGCGCAGCGAGCCACTGAACCCGAAGAAGCGTGGTGAGCGCAGCGAGCCCCGCGAGGGGACGCGTATACCTGTGAAGTTATGCGCGTCCGCTCGCCACGCTTCGGGCTCGGTGGCTCGCCATATTTTATAAAATCAACTCCACGCTGACGTGGATAGTGGGGGTATGAAAAGGTCGTAGGACACATACCGCCGCCCCTCGCGGACTCGCTGCGCTCGCCACACTTCGGGTTCACGTTTATAGTGGGGGGTGGCGTGGGGGTGCATTTAACATTGTAAGCACCCATTAGGGTGCATTTAACATTGTAAGCACCCATTCGGGTGCTTTTACAATTTTTAATCGCATCCCATTGAATTGTATGGCATTGTATGCCATATACAATGCCATACAATTTTAAAATTGTATGACATTGTAGAACATCGCGCAATATCGCATCGCATACCATCACATGCCTTATGGTATGCGATGCGATGGGCGCCCTGATAATACACAAGTACCGATAAAATGAATTATAAATGTTTCAGGTGCATTTATTGGAGCACCTTTCATCAGGATACAAAAACAAAAGGCTTGTTTCAGTGTTTTTTTGTGTGGATCTGGCTTGGCATAGACTAAAAATGGGGTTTGGTCTACTTCCAAATAGACCACGCCCCCTTTTTGTGCGTGGTCTATTTGGAAGTAGGCCAAGCCCCATGTTGTTGGCTCTTTAGCTTGACTACAGCTATTTTTTGGCTCTTTACCTCTGACTGGTTGGCCACCCCTGGTCTAGTTGTTTAATATAACCAACCTACATTTTCAGGATTAGTGTTCTCAGTGGTTTAGGTAACGAAAGTCTCAAGATAAAGATGCCCCGCTTTCTTGCTAATAAGGGAGGGCATATCATTATTACCTTTTCCTAAGACTGCAATTGCTCTTTAAAAATTAAACTATGTTTAACTGAGAACGTGTACTGTATACTGAATTAAAAATGTGAACTGAACCAGGGAAAAACATTACACTACAATTAGTTAGACAAGCTCGAGTCAGGTGTGGATTTATTCTCAAACTTCAACCAACCAATACAACAATTTGCCAAAATGTCAAACTGCAAGCTAAAATCAGGGTCTGTAGGTTTGGAGCTCAACCTTGGTCCTCAAGGACCCCCAACAGTGCATGTTTTCAAGGTCTCCGCACAGAATCGCAGGTGAAATAATTCGCTCCATCTGTGATCTTTTAAAATGTCAGTGAATGAAGAGTGCCCCTGTGAACCTGCCGGGTGGCCTGGGAAAACGTGCACTGTTGGAGGTCCTGAGGACTGAGGTTGAGAATCACTGATCTAGTAGGTGAAAATCAGTATAAATGTCATATTCAAAGCTGTTCACTGTGCCATTATTTTTTGCTGTTGATCAATTATCTGCAAATTGCACATGGCTCCTGCATCACAGTAACTGTGGCCAATCTGCATGAATTAGGGCTTATCAGATGGTTGTTTATCGAAGCATCTGCACCTGAAGTGTTGAATTTTGCAAGGCCACTGATGGGCCTCTCAATCCAAGTACAGGCAGTGGAAGCATTAGAATGTTTTTGTATATACACTGTATACAGGATTGCAGCTGAAAAATCATTAATGTACAGCTCTGGTCAAGAATCAGGTTCTAAATGTGAACTGCTTCTAAATTATACTTACAACATGCCCTAATAGCCCTGAAATCATGTGTTAGTGCAATATATTTATAATTTACGAGTTAGCATTTTCAATGTATTTTCCCTATTAAAGTAAAACACTGATATCCATTTTGTAGCTACATGTGCTTGTAAATGGTTTTAATAAGCACACAGACACTAGATTACACAAAAAAATGCAATTTAAAGTATACACTGCAAGTAACACACCCGCTAGAAGATGTGCTGGGGAGGGTCCTTCTCATCCCAGTTCCCGCAGGGTTTAAATCATATGCCAGGTGTCCCTGTAGCTCTCCCAGAGAGAAATTGGGTCCTGTGCCAGAGACAACTGGAGCTGCAACAAGAATGAATAAATGTCAGATATAGGAGACAATTAAGTAGCTTTTAAATAGCATAACTGACCACAGTTTTTTGTTAGTGACATTGTGTCTGCGTGTGGGTGGCCTTTCACCTATTAAGCCCAGTAAAAGGGTGATACTGAATTTGTGGCAAGAGCTAGTGTTGTAGGGCATGTAAGGTGTCCAGGAAAATTAGTTTGAATAAGTCCCTTGATTATTAACATGGTGGTCGAGTAGATGTTTGAAAACGTGAAGGGCATTGAGATACCACTTGGTGCATCTTTAGACACACCATCAAAATTATGGCAGGTGCAGTTTTTCTGTCTGTATGCAAATGCTCTCAGTGACAAGCCTACAACACTCCCATGTGATGCAAGACCTTTCAAGGGTAGAGGAGTGTTCAGACGGGTGAAATCCAGGAAGGCCTCAGCCCAGATGGTGTCATCTGTTCTGAAAGCCTGTGCTGGACATTTTGCCCCTATCTTCAAAAGGAACTTTAATAGATCATTAAAGTTGTGTAAGGTTCCCTCCTGTTTTAAAATTTCACAATTGTCCCGGTACAAAGAAACCTACTGTTCAAGATCTGAATGACTACAAATGCCAAATGCCTTTACGTCTGTGGTGTTGATAGGTGTTGAAAGAATGACTGGCCCCCATTGGACCTTTCAAGGGTAGAGGAGTGTTCAGACGGGTGAAATCCAGGAAGGCCTCAGCCCAGATGGTGTCATCTGTTCTGAAAGCCTGTGCTGGACATTTTGCCCCTATCTTCAAAAGGAACTTTAATAGATCATTGAAGTTGTGTAAGGTTCCCTCCTGTTTTAAAATTTTCACAATTGTCCCGGTACAAAGAAACCTACTGTTCAAGATCTGAATGACTACAAATGCCAAATGCCTTTACGTCTGTGGTGTTGATAGGTGTTGAAAGAACGACTGGCCCCCATTGGACCTGTTGCAGTTTGCTTATCGGGTGAACAGATGGGTTGAAGATGTGGTCAACATGGGGCTGCATTATATTCTGCAACATCTAGATTTGCAGTGTACCTACATGAGAGTCCTGTTTGTTGATTTCAGTTTGGCCTTCAACTTCAACTTATCCCAAGCATCTTGTACCCTAAATTAGTAAATTTAGGGGTTCCAGAGACCATGTGTTGCTGGATAGTAGATTTCCTGGCAGATATAAAACAGGTTGTGAGAGCAGGGGAGTTTATCTAATGTGTTTGGGCGATCAGCATGGGGGCTCCTCTGTATACTAACGACTGCACCTTGGTGGTGCTGCAGTAAAAATTCTGAGATTTGCAGATTACACCACCGTCATTGGTTTAATCAAAGATGGGGGTGAGTCCGGGGTATAGAAGAGAGGTTGACCAGTTGACCTTGTGGTACGGCAGTGACAGTAAAACAGTAGGCAGTAACAGTAGAAAATCCACTAAAAACAATAGAAATGGTGGTGGACTTCAGTTGTTATGTCACCGATTGTGATAGCTGACAGTGTGGGGTCGAGGGTGGACTCCTTTCTGGGGTCCATAATTTTACGGGACCTTAAGTGGGAGTCCAAAATCGATACTATTGTCAAGAAGGCACAATAAAGTTGATCTTTCAGAGGCAACTTAGGAAGTTTACCGTGCCTCGGAAGCTGTTGCTTTTTTTTTACTCTGCGATAGTTGAGTTAGTATTCTTTTTTTACATTATGGTCTGGTATGTTACTGCCAACGAGAGTGACAGATTTATGCTTCAAAGGGTTATGGGGATGGCAGGATCATTGGGGTCAATCTTCCTTCTATACAGGAGTTTAACCTGTCCAGAGTTAAAAAGTGCACAGGGAAGATTGCAGCGGATCAGCTACACCCTCGCTGTTCAAATTGTTACCATGAGGCAGGAGATGGCTGCAAAGACGGACAGATGTCTTAAAAGTGTTTTTCCCTCAGGCGGTTTATCTATTAAATACTGCATAGAGGTTTTTAATTTGAATAAAATAGTTTTTCTATCTTTAAATCCTTAATTTTAGTGTTCTTTGTATGTTGTGTGTGTCATTTATGTGGATACTGGGCTGATGGAAATGGAAACCGGAGACGTATTCCGAGTATAGATTAGTATATCTGGCTAATAAAGTTGATTTTGATTCTGATTTATTACAGATGGAGTTTACTCAGTCAAACACTGAGAATGATGAGTGCTTTTACATAGGAGAAAGCAAATAGTTATAGGGTAAATTATTTAAAAAAGTTTAATTTTCAGAGAATTGAAGTCTAGAGACCATTTAAATTGAGGATATCATAGCAAATATCAAAAATATCTGCAGATGTCTCTTTCTATGGGGAATGCAAAAATGCCCTATTTACAAAGTTCTGAAAACTTAGCTTTTGGTGTTTGGTTCCAAAAGTGAGCACCACCTGTACTGCTGTGATATGTGGTGATAAAAAAGTTGTATTTAAGAGGAGAACTTGTAGAACAATGGTCAAACAGTCACTTCATGTAAAGTAATCAGGATTTATTCAGTCTAATAATATCACAATAAATAGATATATGTATCCATTATATTGCTGAGCGGTAGCAGAAGCGTTGTAGCTATTGTAACACAAATAAACACTACAGCAGAAACTGCTATCTATAACACATATGTTTTATATATTAATTTGCTTCTCATTCACTAAACTCAGCAATGTGATATATTATTGAATTACATTTTTGCAGTTTTGCCTTTAATAAATTACAATATTGTACAAAATAAGTAATCTTAAATGAGTAGCTCTGTCAGTCTGTACCACACTTTAGTGTGCTTATTCAATCAATTCTTAACTCAAACACTAACAAGTACATGCCTACACTGAATTAGTATTAGTCAGAAATAATTTTCATAGTAATTATTGTACTATTTGTGTTTTTTACAGTATATTAAGCCAACACAATTTCATAAGTTAAGAAAGTAGATACAATCGGACTTATTGTTAACTCTGATCTCTGATTAAAGTTCTAGTGTAAAAAGCACAGAAATGTACAGTATATAAGCAGTATTGCACACTAAAGGAGTCGGTATTTTCAATTCCTTTACTTACTCCTTATAGAGCTCAACTATAACAAGTGTGGCTTGGAGTGTTTTGGCTAACTACAAGACTTTTTTTGGCAGAAACCACTGTCCTGAGTGGTTTGTAGAATTTTGGCATGGGATAGGGTCCCTCAAAGACGATGAGCACTGCAACTATCCTGTGTCTGTTATCACCATAGAAAAGTCGCTGCAGTGCAGGCTAAACATGAGGTGGATGCCATGGTGACTGTGGCCCAGTTAGTGAAGGGAACAAGCATCTCATCTGGATATATCCACTTGGTACATTAAAAGTTTGGCCTGAGCAAGGTTTCTGCATCTCATCTGACTTGAGAATGAGATAGAAGATCAGGTGACTTAGTGCCGCATCCTGCTGGTCAGATTTTATGGCAGTTGCTCGACTCATGTCTGGTGAATACATTAGTTGCTATAAATCTTGGTTCCACAGTTTCAACCCAAAGACCAAAACCAGCACAGTGGACTTCAGTTGTAGATACGATGCCACCAATTTTTCGACTTGACCAAGAAATGATCATGCATTTACATAATTGTTGTTATTTGCTTTTTCTCTATAAAAACAGACTAAATAAAAAAAATATGGTCATGCAGCACTTGTGCAGAGCGAATCATCAATAAGGATTGGTAGACTAAACAATGCCTTCTGCTAAGAGCTGGAAGCCATTTCCAGATGCTGTTCAAGAACTCCCCTTATCCATCCTGACAATTCCAGAAAAGTGGTGAATTTTCTGGCCCATGAATGCATCCACTTTTTTCCATGTAATTATCTGTCACAATGATGGAACCCTCTGCGTAGACCTTCAAATCTCCAAAGCATGTTTGGGCAAATCATTGATTATACCCAAAAAAGGGCCAGTAAAGGGACCAATCTAAGACCCCTGGAGTATTTTCTTTTTGTCTAAACATTGTGAAATATATATTGATATAGATACTTGTTATTGATATATTGTGCATTACAATATATATATATATATATATATATATATATATATATTCGAAAACGTTGGTGGTACCCGCGCTAATCCACTTTTTGTAAATAAGTCTGCATAATTAGAAAAGTCACCAATCTTGAAGAAGAAATAAGATCTCTTCCATACAACACTCTCCCTTTTTCCAGGGTGGCTGCTCTTTTCCAACAGGCTAGTTTAATTAGCCAATTCAAAGGAATCTGGTAAAAACGGGTGAAAAAAGCGCCTCCTAGTGTAGTATTTCACGGTGTCAATCTTACACCTAATAACACCCCAAAGTGTGTAGGTGTGCCATTAGGGATGGTATCCAACCACCTTGTATCACACGTATGTCATCACTTCCAAGTGTCAACCTGCATGCCAATAGATGATCCTTTTCCACACTTGTATGGTATTCTTACGATAGCAAATCAGGTACAGGTAACAGGAACAGGGAACAAGGATTCAGGTACAGGAACAGGCATCAGGTCCAAAAACAGGTCTCAAATACAGGTATCTGGCAAGTTATAGCACTTCAGACAAGGCTAATAGGACTATAACTATATATATATATATATATATATATATATATATATATATGTATAAGTGCTGACTGTTTTGTATATGGTACCTGCCCAAGGGGCGGAGTTCACCAGTACTTTAGAGGGAGCCTTGTGTGTCATTCTTGCTGTTGCCTTGCTGGAGTTTGGACATCAAAGGTTGTCTTGACAAAGGGTCAGCTCTGGACCCAAAACGTCGACTATGCCTGAAATTTAATGGATGTAATAAAGGATTGATTTTAACTGGTAAAGAAGCCTGGTGAGTGTGCTCTGTTGTACAAACACTTCGCTGGATATATTATGGCACACTTGGAAGGACCACTGTGAGGCCTGAGCGTTCCTCAAATAAGGTATAGAGTGCGCTCTGTGATATCCACAACCCTTTACATGCAATTATATGGTAGACCAAACAATTCATTAAAAATAATTTTTATTTCTCAGACATACAATAGGTTTCATGGTTCAGTTCTTCCAAAAAACAAATACCCGATGGGTTGCGTCATAAATGACTTCATCAGGGGACAGTCTTTCTAAACCATTGAATACAGGTTTAAGGGATGGATCCTGTTTAAGGATAACTTTTGTGTCAATACAAAGACACTTTGGGGGAAATTTACTAAAGGAAATTTGTAAAAAAAAATAGGTGTATTTGTATCCAGAAATACACTTATTTTTGACATTTACTATACCAAAAATACGGCAATTCGTATTCGTAATGATGTGCTATCAATACGAATACGAATTGCCATATTTTCGGAATAGTAAATGTCAAAAATAAGTATATTTCTGGATACAAATACACCTATTTTTTTTTACAAATTTCCTTTAGTAAATTTCCCCCTTTATTCCAGTAGGAAAATGGATTTCAAAAGAAATACAAGAGATTTCCAACAAAAAATAGGATTTTCCAACAGGTAGTAAGCAGTGCCCTGGATCAAATAGACAGAATCATGTGTCACCAGTGTTTGAATATATATATATATATATATATATATATATATATATATATATATATATTAGAGCATTTAAGTGTTTAAATCACATGTCAGACCTCTAAATTATTTGGGCAAAAAGTTATATATTTTTGTTGCATTGTGTCTTTTTGGATACAGATTGTGTATAGTCACTTAATAGTTTCTGCAGCTATGACAAAAAAACTTTTGAGGGTATTTTCACTGTCAGGTGAAGGCAGAATACAGTATATTCCGCCAGTTTGCTGATTTACATCAGCTCCTCTGGCGCAATATATTCCGCCAGTTTGATATTCCACCTATTCAGAATGTTTTTCTGGCATAAAACTTGCTGGCAGAAGATCAAACGTGGAATGTCCCATTCCACCTGACTGACAGCACCCTGCTGCCGCCCAGCACTCTCACTGTAATGGCAGCGGCACTAACAGCAATAGTAATGAGCGGAGATCTAATTTGCAGTGAATATTAATGAGCAGGTCCCCGCTCCAGCGCTGCTGGGGATGGCGGCGCTGACAGCTGCATAAGTAATTAGCAGGGACCCGCTCATTAATATTTACTGCAAGCTGGTCCACTTTTGAAGCTGTCAGCGCCACTATCCCCATCGCTGGAGCAGGAACCCGCTAATTAACATTCACTGTGAGCCAGGTCCCCACTCATTAGTTGTCAGCACCACTCTGCCCCGAGAGGGCCCTCCCCGCAGTGTTATCGCTATTTTTAAGTCGGAACATATGCTGTGTCCGCCAAAACGGACCTATCGGCCAACACTGAATAACCCCCTTAGTCATATAAAGCATATTTATACTATGGTTTAGTATCAGAGCCTGATTTGAGGATAACTACCTCAAATGTTAGAATTACTGTAATAAGTGACTGTTACTCACTTCTAGACACTTGGATTAATTCTGTGACGCTGAACACACCAGAAGTGACAAAACTCTCCTGGAAATCTGTTATATCTGCAGAGACAAAATAGCTGTGACAGGAATCAGAGACACACAACTGTGTATACACTTTAAAAAAAACAAAAACTGATTGGACAAAATGTGTGGAGAATGCACACCAATGCTCACTTACCCAAATTGATTGGTTTTGTGTCCTCCATGTCTGAGCCAATAGCTGTTCGAGGGCTGCTGTCCTGTTCTGAATCTAAACACAAAATTATTATTATTTACTGAAATCTGTATTAAAAATTGACACAAAACAGAGAGTGCAAGATGTATACTATTTATATGCATAATATATTATTGGTTGAATGCAAAATACAAGAAAGAAACAAAAAAAAAAAAAAAACACCAAAATGCTGGCCACATCTTAAGATACCAATCAGATCTGATAAAACACATATATGGTATAAAATAATTTATACTGTGTACACAGCATCTATTACATGCTTATACTGACTGGCCTGGTTCCATTTCATACGTTTTATCTTAAGTCCCTTTTGGGTGCTTTTTTTACATAACCCGTTTTGCTTGGTACTTCAAACATTTGACATTTTTTTGAGAATTCTTGAGGGGTGATAAATTTGTCCCAATTAAGAAAAATCTGGTTGAAATGTTTTTCCCTGATATTAAAGTGCCGGTAAAAAAAAACTTTCTGTGCTGCGATTGTGTTGTGCACCAATGCATTTCTGATTGTCAGGTACAGTAGGCTGTGACATTCTTATTATCTATCTTTTTATCTAGGGGCCCCATGCCTAGGGTTCTATGAGGTCGTAATTTGGTGGTGCTTATACAGTAGCTCCAACATTATGGCAACTGTTCTTCATGTGTGCCATATTCTGCCATGATTTAAATGGAACAGATCAGAAATGTCATCCAGCCACAGCCCAATACACAGGTATCTGCAAACTTTGTACATTTTCTTTTTTTAAATACTCTTTAAGTAAAATTAGTTTGAGGAAGGATAATAATTTTGTTCATTATTTGTGTGTATTTTTCAGAAATAATAGTAACTTATTTATTCCATTTTGATGCCAAATTGTCGCTATAAGAAACTTCTAAAGGTGCCCATAGACGCTCCGATGCGGCGGTGTCCGTTTTGTACTTTGAGATGCGTGCTCCCACAGCATCTCATCGTACAGTACAAAAAGTGTGCTGCACATACTTTTTGTACATGCTTTTCATCGTATAGCATCGCATTGCATGCACAAGGCATGCGATGCAATGCGTGCTATTTAAGCACAAAACAGACGCCCGCATCGGAGCGTCTATGGGCACCTTAACACTGTTATTTAAAAAAATCTTTTTTTTCAATACCCATTCTATGCAATTAACGTTAGAATACAGCAGTGCTCCCTATCTATAAGGAGAAGTCAGGAGAAGTACAACAAAGCAATAAACCTTGGCACTGTCCTGTTTCTTTTGCACATTGCATCACCACATCTATCTCACTGTCCGCATACTCCATTATTATTATCATGTGAATAGTGATGACTCGTCTGTGTGTGTCCACACTGCCTATTTCAAGCAGCAGTAACCCAGTTCTTCTGATCTATCCTCTATTCCAGGATCATCGCTACCTTTGCCATCCTCCTCTGTTACTATTTTCAGGTCTGCACTTTTCGAAACAGTTCCCTTTTCTAGCTCTCGCAGTTTATACACCAAGTTATAGTCGTTTTAAAAATTTAAATACCAGCAGGTAATTTCTGTCTGTGCCATCTCTCATTGCCAGGATATTCCTTTTCCCTCTGCACCCATTTGGTTTGTCCCAGCATCACTCCCCCACCCTCCCCTGTTTCTGCGTCTCTCTATTAATATCTCACTCCTGCAGACGCTGAGCTCAGCAATTCTTAGGCCCGACCAGCAAGATCCTCACATCTGTCCTCCCTGCAGAGGATCAGAACATCCCCCTACACTGCGCACACTGTCTCCCCCCACCCTATCCACTTTTATCACAAATAGCACTCTGCCTCCCTCTGTTATACAGGAGGCCATTTACTATGGCCAAAACTTAACCTGCCCATTCACTCCTTTGAAAAAAGAAATAACTATATATAGATATATATATATATAAACATGTATTAATAGGATAATATATGTAAACAGTGAAAATATACATTTATTATCCTATTATATTCATTTAAATGTAGTGACATTAACACTGTTGATTTTTGGGTACTTGTTTAGTTTCATGGCGGCAGCTCTACGCTACGTTTGAATCCTGGCAGCCGTATGCCCAACGCTCCTCGCTGTTTAACCCCCGCGCCGGACGCTTGCACTATTCAACTTGCTGGGGAAATCCCCTCCTGTGACGGTGAGATTTCCCCAAAACAGCGAGACCCGCGGCTGCTGCAGAAAACTCGCAGTTTTTAGCCGCGGGTCTCGCTGCTTCTGGAGCCGCATCCGCCAATTCCCCCTCGCTCAAAAAACGGGCGAGGGGGAATTGGCGGATGCGGAGGCTGTGTTGAATGCTGTCAGGGTGAGTGGTGACAGCGAGCAGGAAGCCCTGCTCGCTGTCACCACTCGCAAACAGCATTGAATACATACCAATGTGTGTGTAGGCCAGTATGGGGGAGATATGTGCCTTTCCCCCATCTATGGAAAACATTTTTCATTGTTGATCACCAGACTCTAGCTTCTAAGAGGGTCACATTATTTGAAAGATGAACTTCTTAATTATTTATAGCTAGATTGTGAAAGATCTTATCCCATGCAAAAACTTATCATTTGTAGTGCAGTGCAGTGGGTTAATGTCTAATGTTCAGTGTGATCACTAGACATTAGCTTTCATTTGGACACACTCCCCTCTTTCAAAGACGGGTACACCAATATTTCTACAGTACATCTGCTTTTGCTGTCCGAGGGCAGTGAAGGTGTTAAAGACATACTTCCCGACTTTCAGGCTGCCTCTTCCGGGAGGAAACAGCAAGGGTCGGCATTGTAGGTGGATGTTGTGTGGCATAAAGTATGGGAGCAGTAGTTATGGGTGCGATGACACAAAGAAGAGGAGTGTGGGCATATCTGCAAAATTGTGTCATTGTGGCCGTACCACCGATACACAATGCCAAGATTTACAGTACCTGCAATGTGGGGCAGGGCCATCATGACACAATTCAGTGTGAACTGTATTATCAGCCCCTTCTAACATCGAAGGTAATGTGTAGGTGGGGGTAACAATCATCTGGGAGACTTGCCCACTCTTCCGGGGGGTTCGAAGAGCCACTCGATTTTTTGAGAGCCTTCTGGCCAATCTGACAGAGTAGGCAAATATGGTTAAAGATCAGAAAATTAAACCTTTAATTTGTTAATGAAAAAGCCTATATCCTGATGACATTGATAAGACCAAAAGCATTGCATTGCAGATATTTTCCTTCAAACTAGCATTAATATCATGTCAATTAATTTACAAAGTTGCAAAGAGTAAATACTTGAAAATGCCATATCTCACCCATGTGTGTGACGAGATGTACCAAATTCTGAGAAAATTGACACTGCTATGTACAGTGTAAACAAAGATTGAGCATTGTTGGACTAGTGTGATGCCACCACTATAATACCCCTTTTACACCAAAACCCCGGGTCGCACCCAGCTTTTTGGACCCAAGATCAAGCCGGGTGCGACCCGGCGTTTTGTCCTTTTTACACTGGCGCCCCCCCTCCCGGCGCATTCGGTTCCTGAGCCGCCGCCACTTGGAGATGACATTATCTGCTGACCCGGATTTTTCGGTGGTGTAAAAGGGGTATGACTTTATACAGCAAGCTGCATTCATAAAATATAATTGACAATGTAGTAATTACATTAAAACATTTAAATATGCAAATTATACATTAAATGTGTACAAGGCTATTGCCTCATGATTCAAGACATAAATGAGACTACAATAAGCAGTGATTGAGGAGAAGCAGGTAAAAGTTGAAATTAGTAAAGGGGTGGGTCCAAAAGTGACAATTTTACTTTTGCTTCTGTTTTTATTACTATCTCAGTGGCACCTGCATAATTTTTTAAAGGGACTTTCCAAATGCTAGATCTTGGCAAGTGAAGTAGGCAGTGGCAGAGCTTTCAGCCTGACCGACATGTCTGCACAGGGCTCACATAACCATTAGACTAAAGAAATGTTTCCGCCACCTACATATATGGGGGTACTTCAGGGACAAACGCAGGATTTTCAGAAGGGGGTTACCAGAGGGACGGAGCAAAGCATGGAGATGGACACAGCAGTGTAGACCTAAGGGCATAGCAATGTATTGGGGCCCCTACCGATCCACCAGCGGTAGGGGTGGGGGAAGCTTTGATGTCCCGCGGGTGGTAGGGGGTATTATATCAACCGCACAGCATGTAGGGCCTGGATCAGTAATTTCCGCTAATTACCCCTTTACTATACATATGGTGAGAGATGGGGTGGGAGAAGGGGGTTTTTGGCTGAATGAAGGGGCCCTGATACATAACTTCCAGGGTTGTACAGGATGTTTAATATGCAGAGGAGGGGTGTATAGTGGAGTGGGCTTATTATTAATAATTTTCTGGTGGGAGGACAGCTTGCTTGACTACAGATATCTCCAGTTCTCGGAAATAGATTTATTAGATTTTAATGGAATTAAAAACTAGAGAATCCCACCTACCAAATGGTATTAGGGACTAGGGGATCAGAGTTCAGGAGGCAGAGCAATCTGCCAACGAGAATATAAAACTACATACCAGGTGTGTGGAGCTGGAGCAGCTGCTGGAAGGCTGATATCTCTGGTTCTGAGAACAGTAGAGACAAGCTACTAGTGTTCATCAAAGGGGGAGAGTTCCAGCTTTTGGAATATACCTTCAGAAAAACTCTGTCAGACAGAACCTGAAATATCTGACTGAGAAGAGCAATTAACAGGCTTGGATGGGGACCACTATTTTGAAGTAAGATATATCCGGTTCCCAAGGACCGATTTCTAAAATTCTTGTACCCCTGGAAAGAGGGGACCCTCAGCTTTCATCCTAGAGTCGTTAGACTCCTGGGGGGGTTTCTGGGTACTCAGAAACCCCCCCTGCGTGCACTATTGTACTTTAGTACATTAACATGGGTTTGTGTCAAAGTTCCTTAAAAGCTTTCTTGTATTGAACATGTTCTATGGCTATGCAATCTCATCTCCTATAGTGCTATAGGTTCTGATGTTCTCAATCACAATAATACAGTAAACCCAAATAAGTTCAATACAATCAAAAATATAAATGATGCAGGAAACTGTAAAATCACCAGGTGCTTAAAAAACTGCATTTCATTTTTGTGGTGCTATAAAAAAATTAAGTTATATGCTATTGCAGTGCTTTTCCTGCTTATAAATTCATGTTCATGTTCTGACGTCGATACTTGTAAACTAAACTAAGTAGTCTAATAGACACCAGTCCTTCTTAGGCAATACCAGCCGGGTCACCTCTACAGTGGACAGCATATTTCCAGTCACATCACTGGTAAAGGAGGAGAGAAACGTGCCACCTACAGAATTTGCACCTGTAGAAGGAGGCTCATCCACCTACAATCGCTGTTGGAGACCATTGACTGTGATAAGGACTGGTAACTATAATGGATTACAAATTGCCATTAAGGAACTAACAGTATGCCATATTAATTCCAAGCCTGTTAATTGCCTCAAATCCATAGCCAGCACTATATGCTCTATGTTGTTTGTCGTGTATGTGTTTTTATTCATTATTGTGAAGTGCACTTCATCCATTTATATGTACAACCTTTTTAAATAAATACATTATAGTATTCAACTATCACCTGTGTGTAATATTGTGTAACCCCGGCAAGACTGCGCTTCTTAAAGCGACAGCGTCCCATATTGGGACAAACTCACTTCTTGTTTTTTCCTACTGCATATGAAACCATCTAAATTCCCAATTAATATACTGGAGAACCCATTACTGACTACTACGTGCAGGGCGTGGAGAATGGCACGAGCAAAACTGGGATTGTCCCCACATAATTCAATATTTTCTTCAATACACTACAAAATAAAAACCCAAGAACCCCTCATGGAGGAAGGAAGGGATCAGGAACATAGTCGATGTGTTAGATCAAGAGGACCTATCAATGCTCTTATACGAGACCTTAGGGGAGAGATACCCTGAAATAAACATCTCAAAGTTTAACTACCATCAGATAAGAAGTTATGTAACCAATATATTGGGCGGACTGACAGAAAAGGAATTAACATGGGGTCTGGAAGTGGTGACACGTCAGGCAGTAAATAAGGGAACCATCACCTCGTTATTATATACACAAATCAAAAAACAAGATCGGGTAGAAGACATACAGACAGGGATGGCAAAATGGAGTGTGGACTTCCCTGGGACCCCTCTCCAAAACATACTGACTGCGTTCGACAGAATAAATAAAAATCTAGGAACAGCATCATACATGGAGATGCAATACGAACTGCTGCACAGGGCATATTATACGCCCCAAAAAATACTACAAATGGGAACATCTGTAGATTCAAAATGCTTTAAGTGTGCAACTCCAGATGCAGATTTATACCACTGCATGTATGAATGCTCGGAAGTACAAAGATACTGGAGGTCAGTAGCGGCTTACATACAAAGCAATTATAGGATCGAGATAGAAGTCACTCCAGAGTGGGCTAAATGGGATATAAACACAACGAATACACAGAACAGATTATCGCAAGGGCAATGGAATTTTATAGCTAAAATAGCAGCAGCCACACGAAAGACGATCCTATCACAATGGACAGCCGCTAACACACTCACAATTACGTTGTTAAAACCTAGAATTTTGTACCTATATCAAATGGATTGGATAGAGATGGTCTCAGATAAAGATAAAAAGATTAAAACGTTCTTTGACATACTGTATGGTTACCTCATGTTAAAAATCTACCACCCCCGGTCAGAGACTTAATAAGAAAGACAGTATTAATGACATCATGGTACAATATGGAGATAGAGGCTAATGGAAGAGAGCCTTTCTGAGGGGAGAGAAATAACATAATAAGAGAGGGAAAATAGGAAGGTAGGAGGGTAAACAACAGGGCGAGGGAGAATTTACTGGAAGGTGGGAAAAGGATAGGGGGAGAGATGAGAAATATAGTAGGGCGCGAATAAGAACAGAGATAATGTATGACAATGTGATGTTACCAAATGTACTTTTACTATGTTATTTTACTATGGTGGTGGTGCTTATACGATAAAGAATCAAATGTGTTTCCTTTCGGTTGTATGTTAAGTGATTCCATGTGAAGCAATTATTAACACCACCCCCACTATGGCCGCCAACCCGAAGCGTGGCGAGCGTAGCGAGCCCCACGAGGGGCGGCGGTACGCGTCCTCCGACCTTTTCATACCACCACTTTCCACGTCGGCGTGGAGTTGATTTTATAAAGTGTGGCGAGAGCAGCGAGCCACCGAGCCCGAAGCATGGCGAGCGCAGCGAGCCCCGCGAGGGGACGCAGATACTGCTTCACAGGTATCCGCGTCCCCTCGCTGCGCTCGCCACACTTTATAAAATCAACTCCACGCCAACGTGGAAAGTGGGGGTATGAAAAGGGCGGAGGACGCGTACCGCCGCCTCGCCACGCTTCGGGTTGGCGTTCATAGTGGAGGTGGTGTTAAGAATGGGGTGCATTTAAAATGACACTGTATTTAGTGGTTTATAATGAGATGATATGTGATTTTTAAGTGTTGATCTATCAAATTGGGTGCTTATAATGTCAACTCCACTTCCATTGTTAATGCTTTCCCAAACTATGAATGGCAATCGATTTAAATGCATACATCGCAGTCATCGAATCGCACGCATCGTACCTTACTATACTACTGTTTTTCATACGATACATACGATTTAAAAACCGAAATCGCACGTATCGCACAGATTGTATGCCTTATAAAAATGTACACGATTAATGCGATGGGCGCCGTGCTAGGAAAGCAATACCTAAAAAAGTTAATCAGTGTGCGCTGTTTTTTTTTTATTTTAAGAAAATGATTTAGCATTTATATTTAATTTGGTTTACAGTATGAATGGACGATTTACTGTAGGTACTGATTGTACAGTATTGTGAAAGAAGTCAGGTTGTAACTTAATGCCCCCTACACCAGGCATTCACAACCACGGTCCTCAAGGCACACCAACAATGCAGGTTTTAGTGATATCCAGGCTTCAGCACAGATGGTTTAATCAGAATCCCTCAGATATTAATTAAGTCACCTGTGTTCAAGCCTGGATATCTACAAAACCTGCACTGTTGGTGTGCCTTGAGGACCGTGGTTGGGAATGCCTGACCTACACACATGCCGATATTAAGGCATTTTCTAAAGGTGTGTACACACGGCAGGATATGCAGTGAGATGCGAGTCCCGATACGATCAGATCGCACGGCATGCATGCAGAGGTACAATTTAGACTATATAGTGCAGATCTGCACTATATAGTCTTGGCTGCCCTCTCTATTTCACTGCCGATTTGCGCATTGGCAGCACATCGGGCTCGCAAGCCCTAAAAAAGCATGCGATATGGCTTCCGATGTTCACTATATCGGCAACATCAGAAGCCATATCGCCCCGTGTGTACACACTATAAGCGACTTTGCAAAAAAAAGTTTGGCAAAATCACTTAGAAAATTACCCTACATCGGTGTGTGTGTTTATGGTCTATGGCGACAACAATGCGTGTCCCCCTGTGTTGCTGTCACGGGCCGAGATTTATGGCCAGTGACCATCAATTTCGCTGGTCGTTAGTGTTCTCCACCAGAGAACACTGGCGCTGTCAGCTTGCTCAGGACAAAACGCTGACAGCAAGCGATGTTTGTGGGCTGTCAGCGATGTGTGCTGAGCAACATCGCTGTAGTGGAGGCCAACCTAGCATAGCTAGAAAGCCCTACAGCCAGTGGCGGGCTGGGCCGGGGGGCAGGGTGCCACATGCCCCACCAGGCCGGTATGTATTGCCGTGTCCTTGGCCTGGCTCTGTGTGCCTGGCGACTGGGTCAGACAGAAGATTGACAGTAGAGCTTGGCTTGCGGCTTGCGGCTCCAGGGTAGAGAATGCTGGTGCCAGCCCTGAGAGCCTCCAGGAGCAGCAGCTAGTCAGGACTCGGAGGCTGTCAGTTAGTGCTGGTAAATCCCGCATGCCTCCTGACAGCCGAGCTCTACTGTCCGTCTCCTGCACGATCAGCGAGGACTGGGAAAAGGGGGGGTTCAAAGGGGACAGCTTTGCCGAACTTGCTGTCCTCAGGGAGCAGCCTGCCACACTAAGCACAGGGAAAAGGTAAAGGTACTTGTGTATTACCACGGCGCCCACTAAGCACTTTGCTTAGTGGGCTATTCTGCGCAAGAAAATCGCATTGCATTGCATCTCATGTCCCGTTTAGTGCCGTTTTAGTGCCGTCCACCCGACCTTTTCATACCCCCACTATCCATGTCAGCGTGGAGTTGATTGTATATAGTGTGGCGAGTGCAGCGAGCCACCGAGCCCAAAGCGTGGCGAGCGCAGCGAGCCCCACGGATTACTTTACATGTATTCCGCGTCCCCTCGTGGGGCTCGTTACGCTTCGGGCTCAGTGGCTCGCTGTGCTCACCACACTATATCAAATCAACTCCACGCCGACGTGGATAGTGGGGGTATGAAAAGGTCGAGAGGACGCGTTCAACTGCGATCGCCACACTTCGGGTGGCGTGGATAGTGGGGGTGTTTTGAGAACACATGCACACCTGCCATATCATACTCTGACACAGTAATGACGACATATGTTAACAATTAACTTGAAATGTACTTAATAATAAGATATCACATTAATTACATTTATAACCAGAAATCAAGTAAAAGAACATGAATAATGACTATTAATAATGAAATAAAAAACAATAATAACAGAGTAACTCTTCACACTGTGCATTGGCCTTCGGAAGCAGCACAAGTGCATGTAGAATGCGGAGAAACTGATCATTAGCGCCCAGAGTCTTCTGCCACATACATTCTTGCAGGTAGGAGTCTAAATGTTTCTGTGACATACCTATTTGGCGCTTGTTGTGCCATTTACATGCCCCCCACAGCCGCTCAATGTTCTGGGTGTGAACACCTGACTCAGGGTCGACAAAGTGAAATCTGTGGTTCACATAAGCATGTTCGTATCCGGCCTGCTCAAGCTAGTCGGTATTGTAGGTCCGCCAGCAATCAGAATAAATCATTGTTCCTGGTGCAACTAATTTATTGATGGCTGCCATCAATGTAGTGGTATCACGCTTCTCGCCTGGAGTCACAAAGCAGTCACCAGTCTCCCTGCAAATCGGTCCAAAGATCCACTGCTCAGGCAGCATCTGTCCTACATGGCTTTTCCGTTTCCCAAACAGGCTTTCGTCGACTTCGACTATCTTACGGGGACCACCAATTTGACTATGGGGATGTGCAATTAAGTCCATAGTGCAGGCCTCACGCATTAAACTGTTATACTGCACTGTAGTTTTATTAGACAACTGCAATTGACGCTCACAACAATTTACAGTTGTCAGCTCCTCCGCCTAGGAATATATAAAGCGGACATGGGTCAGGGAGGGTAAACGGCACCCCGGGAACCAATGCGCCGCTCTGAGGCTCACCTTCTTGCAACAGGCTTTAATGTGGCAGCGCCACATGCATTCTTTCATCAATAGGCGCATAGGGTGCCCATTCACACAATTTTGTGTGACTGGAAGCATATTGTGCTGCTGGAAATAACATACAGCCTCCTCCTCTGTCTTTGGCAAGGTGAACATGCTCACAGGTTCACCAGCCATTACTGTCACTTCGTTCGCATTTTCTGGTCTCCCCGATGCAGCCATTACTGTCAGTTATTCAACTCTGACTGAATCTGACAGGGACCGGTAACACTACGCAAGTTCTGACTGACTACGCTATTTGAGCAGCCTACACTTATTCTGAAAGCACAGCTATGCTAACTGCCTAATGTCCATACCATATTAACTACTGAGATCGCATCGCACGGCACTAAAACGGGCCATGCGATGCGATATCCCTACGCTAGCGTATGTATGCTAATTGGGCACCCTGTAAATACACAAGTACCAAGGTAAATTTGTGTGTGCTGAGGGGTGAATATTGGAGACCCAGGGAGAGTGCTTGGGGGGAAGGGGGGAATACTTTAGTGTGCACATTGAACGGGGTGGGAAAATACTGTGTAGTGTGGACATTGAGTGGATTGAGGGGGTGCTGTGTGACAGTAGTTGAAGTAGCGATTTGCATAATTTTAGCCCCTTCCCCTCCCGGCGGACCCGCAAAATTCGGGATTTTATACAGCGGAGAAGGGGGGAGCGGGGGGGGGGGGATGTTTACTAGTGTTGGCCCCCTGGGCTGAAAGTTGCCAGCCAGCCCCTGCCTACAGCCCAATAGTCTTCCAAAAGAATAACATATTCTTTAAGCAAATTTTAATGGCAGATCTCGTAGTTTACATAAAAGCATAGAAATGGATGTCAGGTAAGCATCACTTGGCTCATCTAGTATGCATCGTTATTAGTGTGACATACATTTTGTAGGACTTGTTATTGTTACCCATACTAGGTGGTTTAGTTTTATCCTTGTTTCACACATGCATGGTTGAGGATTGTCATTGATGATAGGGTGCAAAAGCAGGAGCATTCTGTTAAACAAGATGTACAACTGCTCAAAGTGCCACTCTATTATAAATGAGGATCATTGTCTGCTCAACTAAATGTCAGAGATGTGATTTGGGCAGCCGGTCAGGCCACTGGATAACATCATTAAAAATATGCTCATGTTAACCTATAATAATCAACATTAAGACATGGAATTTTGGCAGCCTGAGCTCTATTTTAAACACTACATCCATACACTGATCACCTATTTATATGCTTTCATATCTGGATTTTACAAATGTATATGCAAAATTCGACACATACAGTAGGTCTCAAATTGACCCCCCCATAGATTAAAAAACAAAACAAAACATGAAATGATAAAATAATATGCAGTAAAATGTTACAGAATATAAATAAACTACAAGTAGTGACTTTTAAAGTAATACAATTACAGTAGATGATACTATGAAATGAATTTGTTCCTGTTATTCAACATGGTAAAAGCAACTGCAAATTATATATATCTTCTCCAACTCTACAATTTAATGTCTCCAGATTTACTATTTCACTTATCCAGGCCTGAAATAGTTAATCCCAAAATGCATTATACAATTCTGGCACCAGAACATGATGTTCATTATAGTCCCTACCCCTTGTAAAATGAACAACATCTGTTTGTTTATTTCTATTACACATTATTTCTGCCATTATTTATACATTGATATTGTATTTTGTATCTTTAAGTACTCTAGCTTTATAGCAGAAGCATATCCAGTGTTGATCGTATATTTAAAGCGGTTTCCAATACGCAGATGGAGTGTGGGTGTGGAGTCTTTTTTTTCCATTTGTTAAAGTGTGGGTTGGGGGTCAATTAAGGACACACCATACCTGTGTATTGTCTCGGCAGATTTTTTTCCCCCTTCTACTACATATATCCCTCCATTTCCCTGTTCTTTTTCATTCTAACAGAACAGCGGCCATTTTGTGCTTTCCGTTTGTGGATATGTGTTTGTGTGCAAAGGACTGAGGAGGATGGGGAGTAAAGAGGGTGCCGCCAGATTTTTTTATTTGCTGCCGATGAAAACATTTAACCATTGAAATGAATTGGAAGGTGGCAGTAAAAATACATTGCAGTTGATTAGTTGTATGGTATGCAAGGAGTTAATATTGATAGTTAAGGTGACAACCTTTGTAATAAAGGCATATCCCACAAATGCATGATGATCAGTGAAGTCACTTTGCATAAGAGATGACAGACTACAGGGTTAAATTTTGTAGTTTGCAAGCCTGCCAAATAAAGTAGTTGAATTTGGCAAGCGCCTTCTTTCCTCACTCTCTTTTTTCACCCTCGTTCTCTCCGTGCATTCCACTCCCTCTTTTCAGCTGTTCATTCCATTTCCTACTCTTACTTCCTCTTATCTTATACACCCTCTCCTATTTCTTAGGCTTTCTACTATTTTCTCTCACTATGCTCTATCTTTTAAAGCTGTGACTCTTCAACTATTCTCACCTTTCTCTCTTCCATTTCATATACTTCTCTATTGTATTTTTGTTGTCCGACAATCAAAACCGTTCTCTCCGATTTCACTCTTTATGTTTTCTAACTATATAATATTGTTTACCAGTCTACGGTCAAAACTAAAATTTATAGACAAACTGCACACTTGTTTGAAGGAAAAATTAAACCATCTACTTGTTATATATCAGGAAAAAAATGCCCTTAGCTTCTCATTGTTTTCAATGAAGGGAGTGGCCAAAGGATAAACATCTTATCCATGACGACCATTTCAGAATGAGACAGAAACAGAGCAGCCATTTTACAGTAGATCTATTTGTTTCCAAAGCTGCCACAGTGAAATTAGCAAAGTGAATTTTGTATGGCATCAACTTTTTTCTCTTCAAATATTTAACTTATTCAAAGTGTAGAAAAATATCTCTTTAACATATAAACTTATCTGTAACAGCTAAATTAAATTGTGTAACAGCAGTCGTATACTAGTACCACTTGCACATCATTAAAGCCGGGATTTTGATGCCCTGTTCCGTCCTGATTTTGAACCCGAGTCACCCATTATACATTCCATTATACATGACCATTATACAGGACCCAGCAATTCAAGACGGATTTAACCCTTCTTATAACCCAGTTTGAATTGCCGGGTTGGTTGTGCAGTGTGAAAGCACGACCCAGCAGCAATATCCAATAAAGCAGATTTCGACAATATATGCCACTGGAAATGGTCTAAGTTAGCTTTAGTTCAAAATAATTCATAGGCAATAGGACACAATAACATCTTATTAGGATTCATCATTATGTATATAAAAAAAAAGGACGTGGTAATAGTTCCTAAAACTGTCTGATCAAACAAGGGATTTAGCAAAAACTTTGTGGGCCCCATAGCAACAAAAAGGTGGCCCTGTCCCAGTGCTTCTAGAGCAGGGCTGGGCAACACCGGCCCTCCAGATGTTAATGAACTACACATCCCAGGATGCTTTGCATTAGTTTTGCTATGTGGCCATGCTGAAACTGATGCAAGGCATGCTGGGATGTATAGTTCGTCAACATCTGGAGGGCCGGTGTTGCCCAGCCCTGTTCTAGAGACACTGCTCTAAAGCAGTTGTTGATTCTATGCCCCGCTGTCTGACTAAAAGGATTGCCTTAATTAGTGTTATGGTGTGTACACACGGTGAGATTCCCTTGCTATTCGACTTAAGATTCTATACAATCTTTGCTATCTCTGTACTTTTTACACACAATTCATGCTATCTACATTCAATTTGCACTATATAGTCATTGCTGCCCTGTCTATCTGGGTTTCGATTTGTGGTGTCACGGGAGCGCACATCGGGATCGCAAGGTAAAAAACCTGTGCGATCTGCATGTGATCTGTATACGATCTGCATGCGATTTTGACTATACCGCATTTATAGAAGTGCCCCAGTTAATTTTATGAACCATAGTAGTACCCTAGCACATCTAATAAGACAGCAAGAACAATAACTCCACATTGACACAAAGTAAATGCAAGGTCAAATACAACCTGTAAAGTAAACAGAATAAGGGCGGAATGTAAAAACCTTGCATGGTACATCCAGCTACTTAATGCACTGCTACTAATCGCATGTGTACTCCACATACTTAGGCAAATAGCAAAGGGCAGCTCTTACAGGGAGAGCTGCCCTTTTGCATGGCCAGCAGTACTTGTTCCTTTGGGTTTTAGCCCCGCAATTCCCTCTGTACACACATAGAGTGAGGCGGTGGCCACGAGGGATGCTGGGAGAGATCTGTTTGGATCTCTCCACAGCATAGATGCAGAAAAAAATCCATAGGTTTCTATAGGTTAATACTTTATTGCAGACCCAGCAGCCAGGGTTTAGTACATACGGGAATGCAGAAAACCCCTGAAAAAAGGGTGTTTAATGCATTTTTCCATTAGTACATCCCATCCTATGTCTATTTACCAATGGGAGAAAAGCTGACAATTGGGCTTTTCTCTTTTTAACAAACCCTAAATGTACAGCCAAGTAAATGCAGCACAGATGGTGTGTGGGCAGTATAGATATTGTAATGATCATCATTACTGCCTCACAGCACTGAAGTCATGGATTTGATTCCCACTATGGCCTTAACTTAACTGTTAAGCTTGTATATACTCCCCATGTATGCATGTATTACCATTGGAACTCTACGTTCCTCCAACAATCCAAAAATATACTGATAGGTTACCTGGCTCACACCACAAATTAGTAGTGTGTTTGTACATGGACAGACTGGATGGGCCAAGTGGTTCTTATCTGCCGTCACATTCTTTATTTCTATGTTTCAGTCAGCAACAAACTTCTCATTTGTTAAACAATCCTATGAATGCTATAGACATCTAGAAAATATGTTGTTTTTTTTAATTAAAACTAATACAATTATTATGTAGCAGCTGGCATATTCAAAACCATTTATGGTCTATACCCAATGGTAAATACTATATTAGCTATTTTCTAATTTTAGATTGACTGGAACACAACATTGTGGCAGTCTACTGCTCCCATAGGAAACTCATGAACTACATGAAGTCAAAATGTGAGAAATCACAAAAAAAAAGATTTCTCTTTCCTCCACTAGTAAACACTGGAGGCTTTAACAATGGCTATAGATGGGTGGATCATCTATGTCCCCCCTCCAGACCAGTTTTAGAAATGTGCCCAAGGGAGCTAGATAACTCTCTGCGGCTTCTGATTCATTGAATATCTTAAGATAGATGACAAATTGATGAAGTTAAAGCAATATTTTGGTCCACCACCATATATTTTATATGCAAGGAAGTTGGATGTTTTATGGATTCTGTGCAAGATGAACTCCAACAGGTTGCATGTACACTTTTTTTAAATGGAAACACAACAAACACATAAAGTCTTCAGCCAGTTCCAACCCATCAAGTAGCGTCATCCATCTGGAGCAGCAGCAGCAAATTTTAATGATCTGTAGTAAGCTTTCTTACAATATGTGAAAGAAAGGAATTCCTAACAAAAGTTTGAAAGTTTGAAATATTTATAGTAAAGCTGTATTCAGTCCATGGTTTTGGAGCCTGTTTCATGCAGCATCTGAAAAGCTTTTATGGAAGTCATCTAGCACAGGGTCAAGGAGCAAGTTTATACAGGAGAAGTGCCTGCTCTTTTTGCAGATATATATATTGAGGGAGAGAGAGAGAGTAGACTAGCACTCTCAACTTGATGACAGATCTGCAATGGCCCAGGTGCACTCCAGACAAGGGGCCAGATGCACTAAGCTTCAAAAGTGATAAAATGGAGAGCCAGCCAATCAGCTCCAGTCTGACATTTTTCAAACACAGACTGTGACATAACAGGTAGCAGCTGATTGGCCGTTTGTTTATCACTCTCCATTTTATCACTTTTGAAGCTTAGTGCATCTTGCCCAAGTACAATAGCAGTTGAGATGAGGCACTCACAGAACTTTAGAGCATGAAACAAACGGACACAGAGATCTCACTGTTAAGGTGGAGATAAAGTGAAAGGTGATACAGGTTGAACATCCCTTATCCAAAATGCTCGGACCAGAAATTTTTGGGTTAATGAAGTAGTGCGTATTTTAAAATATTTTTATATTTCATTGAGGTATCTTGCATTTATTTGTAAAAAAAACACATCAAAGACATGAAATACACATAGATATATTTTATTTGTGCATGAAACAAGGTTTCAAAACATGAACGAAAGTTTTTATACTATCTAAAGCTGGGTACACATATATACAAATGTCGGGCCGTTCAATTGTATATGTGTGTACGCTGTCCTGATTCCCTCTGTACGATCGATAAACAAGCAAAAACAGTCTTGTCTGTCCATACTCGGTCGGTCGAAGGGTCAGTGCGGTTTAATTTTCATCCGACAGGATGGGCCCATATCGAAACAAAAGTGCAGTGTGTACGCACGTTCGATCGATATGCTGGCCGTTCTTGCGACTAAACTGGCAAAATTGGAATGCCCATGTGGGCGTTCCATAGCTACATGATCTCTCCTACAGTACAAGAAGTGTTCACCTCTCCCTATAGCATTCAATAGGGAGTATATATAAAATATATATATGTATATCTGCTATGATCTGTTATCTGATAAGGGTGGTAAGCATCTAAATTTTACTCAGCCGGCAGGGTGACTATGGACAGTCTCGCCTCAGAAGCCAGTCTCTGGTCCAGCAGCTGCAATTCTTGCTCCTCTTTTTTTATATATACTGCAATGTTGTGGCCATACAAAGCGGCACATATTAGGGGGATACTGCTGATGGAGCCGTGAAAGCCTGCATGCGGCCAGACACAGACGCCAGCACAGGAAGTGATTGAATATACTAGCTAATGCCTAAACATATAACGGAAACGGATGCCAGCAGTGGGAGTGATTGAATATACTAGCTAATGCCTAAACATATAAAAGGATAATGATACTATACGAGTGGGGTTATTAATAGAGATATAACCGCTAATCAAAGTACCTAATTACAGTGCTTGACGGAGACACCGTACAAGCAGGGAAAGAACAGCTGATTGATTTTGTATGCCCTTAACCCAGCCCATTATGATAATTTTGTTTATATAAGACGTGTCAATTGCCCAAATCGAGAGAGTGTGTACAGTGTGTACAGTGTGTACAGTGGTACAATCTTTTTCTTGCGACTGTTTGGACGGGAGTCCATCGGACGTCACAAGTAAAATTGTACAGGTGTGTACGCGCGTATCGGCTGCTGTTTGTGGATGGTCCGTCGCGTCAATGGTCGGTCAAACGGTTGCAAGAAAACAAGGATTGTATAGATGTGCACCCAGCTTAAGGCACTGAATTTGAATGCCAAGCAATCATATATTTATACATATTAAGTGCACGTTACATACTGTATCATGTCCCCAGTAGTTCCAGTTACAAATGTCCCCAGTAGGGCTTTTAGCAACAATAAAAAAAAGTACATTCTGAAAACTATGGTTTTCGGTATAATTTGGATAATGGATATTTGAATAAGAGATACAAAACCTGTAAGGCACCACACTCAACTCCACTCAAGTGCCATTTTTATACAAAGCTGATTGGCTGGTGCGTTATTACTTTGCACTTTATCTCCACTTTCTCTTCCATAGGCTTTATACAAATGGAGACGCGCTCATCTTCAGCGCTCTCATGCCAGAGTGACCCATCTCGGCACGCAAATCGCTGTGACAGGGATGTGTGAGTATCTCCCACACTCACGCGTCCATTACCATGAATAGGGCGTGCAAGTATCTTACAGGAATGCACACCTCATTTGTGCCACAGCGCACCAAAAGCCGCATAAATGAGCGCGGCTCCATCTGTACATCAGCTTTTAATATATATATATATATATATATATATATATATATATATATGCAATCCTGTGGCGGCACTCCAAAGTGTAGGAGAAAATGAGATAAATTCCAATAAGCTGGTGCCCTCCGTGGAGACAGTAGCAACCTGTCTAATATAGAGTCCTGGGGGTGCGGCGGCACTCAGAATAGAAATAAGACGCGTAGGCAGAAGTTTACCAACGGTTTCGGAGCCTTAGCTCCTTTATCAAGGTGTCATAGAGAACAATTAACAGATATATATATATATATATATATATATTGATTTTCATTGAAACATACTGCTGTAGGTGAGCTGCAAATGAAATTTAATAAAATGCTAATTACAATTTTTTGGTTCATAAACTTGCTGCTTTAAAAGGCAAATAACTTCAAAACTAGTGTACTTAAGATGGATACACACTATAAGTTTATCTTTCTTTACAATTGACCGTTTGCTCCCAAACATGGAAAACAGATAAAAATGGTCAGTCAGATTACTGTTTTTGTACATTTTCCAGGTTTTGGGAGCAAATGGTTCATTGTAATTTGTTCCCAGACATTACCAGATTTTTATACAGATGGAGCAGCTCCCCTCGGAGCTGCTTCCGGTGATAGAATCGTCATCCGTAGAAGGGAGTGCACGCTCATGAGTCGCTCGTGCACCCCGTTCCGACAGAGCTCTCCGCCGCCTCTGCAGTTCCTCCGCAGCCCCCAGTTCCCCCCGATCCCTGTCTATCTCCCTGAAGCGGAGACGGGCAGGGAAAGCGCTCCCTGGCCCTGTGTTGATGGGGATGCGTGTGAGACGATCGCACATCCACGTCAGATGGAACGCCTCTCCGCCAGCCTGTACCAGCTAAGGGAATCTGGCGATTCCCAGCACTGGCTGAGAGGCTCTCCATCTGTACCAACAAGCTAGATTGGAAAGATATTCTTGTAGTGTGTGTCCATTTTAAGATTTTTAAGTTATCTTCACACCCAAGGCATTAATTATTTAACACATTGCATTACAATCTGAAACTGTCACTTTGACCTGTGTTGTTTTGATTTGGAATAACCCTTTAAAAAATACAGAAAATAAATAGAATTTGAGAGAAGAGCAAGCATTATGTAAACAAAAATAGTATAAGTAAAAACTAATAACGGTCTATATTAGGTAGGTAGGCTAGGTAGCCATGCGTACATTTTTTCTTCTTCAACCTTTTCCATGTGTCAAACTTTTGTTAATGTGGACATTGTGCATGTGTCTTTTGACAATGTTGACCTAGTGCATGTTGAACTTTTGTCAAGACATATTGCATGTCAGCCTTTTGGTATCGATTCTAGACATTGTCTGTGATATGATCCATACCCATCTGCTTCAGACATATTCGATCCCAATAATCATGGTAAACCACCTGCTATATAAGGAAAATCTGCTGCCACTGAGCATGTGCAGCACTCTATTCTTTTACTCTTTATAGTGCATGTAGTGGCTGCTGGCCCGTTTGTGGGGAAAGTAGGTTTCCTGGGCTACTATGCATGAAAAAGATTCATAAATACTGCTAAAGTGACAAAATGTAATATATATATATATATATATATATATATCATTATTAAATCTAAACAAAATACTTATGCCCCTTGGACTGACCTGTTCTAAAAAAAAAATAAGCTGGGTGTTCTCATGGTAATGAGGCCGTGACACGGGTGCAGCTGACATCACCGGATCAGCAACCAACAAAAGATGTGGGGGTTCCCCATAGCATGCGAATGGATGTTTATGTTAAACATCCATTCACAGCCTGTGCGTGGGAAAACACACTGCAAGGCAGGGCGGGCGGCCCGACATTCACAGGGTGGGATTTGGTGGACTCGCAATAAACCGGAATAGCTCCCTATGTGTGACTGGGGAATGTTCATTGACAAGGGGAACTATACTATACTGTATATAGTATATACTCTCTAACAGATAGCACATAGAGATGCCTGGCAATGTATGAACGGTCAATAGCACACCTGCAGCTATTAATTTGGGCAACTGCAGGTGGCTGTGATAAAAGCAAGATCTTGAACATGCCCAGTGGTGCCATTTGGGAAGAGGAACACATGTGTAGATATAATCATTTTATTTATATAGCGCTCTTTCTCCAATAGGACTCATGGCACTTAACAGATGGAATGAATGTAATACAGTACAGGAACACTGAAGTACAGAAAAGCTTTTTCATAAACAATGCTTTTCATAAACAATGGAATTAAGGAAATGCTTGAGTAAACAGGAAAGTATTGAGTCTGTTTTTGAAGGATTCTCGAGTGAGGACCTCTTGAACTGTGTGAGGAAGTGAGTTCCATAGAGTCTGGGGCCACGTGACTAAAAGCTTGACCCCCAGATGAAGTAAGTCCTTAATCTACAGATCACAGTAATCGTGTGGGACAGTATGGAATCAGAAGCTGCTTCAGGTACCTTAGGCCTTTCTCCAGTAGGACTCAAGGCACTTAACAGATAGAATTAATGTAATACAGTACACCGAAGTACAGAAAAGCTTATCATAAACAATACTTAAGAGAATTAAGAAAATGCTTGAGTAAACAGGAAAAGTCCTTCATCTACAGATCGCATTAATCGTGTGGGACAGTATGGAATCATAAGCTGCTTCAGGTACCTTGGGCATGTAGGGCTTTGAAACTCAGTAAGTCAATCTGGAAAATAATTTGCCATTTTATGGGCAGCCAGTGAAGGGAGTAGATAATGGGAGTTATGTGGCTAGATCGGGGCTGGTTTGTTAACAGCCTGGCATCTGTGATTTGTACCAGCTGTAATCGGTGCAGTTCTTTTGCTGGGAGACCAAGGTAGAGGGCCCTGCAGTAATCCAATCGAGATGATACAAAGGCATGCATGACTTTTGGCAGATCTTTAGAGGGAATTACGTGTTTGATTCTGGCTATGTTCCTCAAGTGAAAGAATAAGAATTTGATTGTGGCTGATATCTGATTTTTAAGTGTCAATCCATCATTCAGCACCACGCCAAAATTCCGCACATGATCAGAGTTTTGTAATTCTGTACCTCCAAGTGTCAGTCCAGTTGGGTAGATATGCTGCAGTCTTGTCCTTTGATGTTGGGGCCCTATCATAAGGACCTCATATAAGCCTAGGCAATATGTGCGCTGGTGTCTTAGACGCTTAGACACAGCACATCAGTCATAGGCTGATGCAATGTCGAGGGTCTTACATGAATCGCTGAAATTTTCACTCCTGAAATCTAGTAGCTGAGATGTTCATACAGCTCATCCCTAGTGCTTCCGTTTTCATCTCAATGAAAAGGCAAAGCCGGAAAGAGGTATACTAACACAATATGTGCCAGTATAATACTGTACCTCAACACTATGGCAAGGATCCTCACTATAGCAGACAAAATGGTAATACATCTCATCAATATAACTTCCTGGTGTGCCCCAGTAATGAAATGAAGCAGGAAGTGCTCCAATAATACATCTCCCCTGCTATAATACATCTCCCATCAATGTAGCAAATGTTTCTTTCCCCCAAATCAATTGGATATTTGTACTATAAATCTATTTTAATAGTTTATATAGTCAATTAGCATAACTTGTTATGGAGAAGGAAAATACAAGATTCAAACTATTTGCTACAGACAGTACGGTTGCAGCTGGTCACATTAGCGAGCTGCAACTAGCAGGTAGGTGGATATATTGGCTTTCTCTCTGACATCCCCTCTCTCTCATTCCCTGACCCTTTCTCTTTTTCTCTACTTGACACTCTCTTAGGGCGGGATGTATTAATATACATCACCGCCCCTCGCCGCGATGCCAGCGCAAATGTACTAACATATGCGGCTGGCATCGTGGTGCGGTGACGGAGGCCCCCCGCGATAGCTGTAATGTGGTGTGCGGGGGGGTCTCCGTCACCTCCCTGGCGCCTTCTCCTCCTTTCATGCTGGGACAGCTCAGCATGGCTGTCCCCAGCGCCTCCTCCTCCCCCCTGCAGCCAGAAAGATGTCCGGCTGCCTTGTTAGGGGGAGGAGGGGTTTACCTTCCGGTAGAGGGACCTGCAGCAAGGTAAGCTGGAGGGGGGGGGGGAGGGGGGGTGGTCGGCGGAGGCGGCGGGTTGTGAAAAGAAGTCCATTGGCTTCTATAGGGTATCGCCACCCAAAAGTGCTATGGGGCATGCAAAATATTAGTAACGCCCCTGGTGATAAGCAAAAGAAAACTGGAAATATAATTTGTTTTTGAGAGTGTGGTTCTGGACTATCTGTCAATCTGTAATGCCAATTCTCAGGGACATCTAACAATGCATGGTTTCGAACTTTCCTAACTGGTGCACAGGTACTTTAATTACTGGTTAACACACTTTAAAAGAGCCACAGGTGGAGCTAAATATTGAAATTGTAAGGCACGCGCATTCTCTCTGGGGGCCGGGGTACAGGGGCAGAGAGTAGGGGAGCACATAGCGTCGGAGTGATGGCGCGGCGGGGGGGCGCGTGGAGTGTGACCCTGTTCAGACAAGATGCCCGCCGGGTTCCTGCTCGGGGTGTCTCCCCTCAGGTTGCTTGACATTCATACTGAAACGCCAGCACTTGTGTCTGTCTCGTTATTTTTAGTGTTAAGTTATATAAGGTTTAGATAAGTTTATTAAAGTGTGGGGCATAAAGATTGCCGATGATAAGTTTAAGAAAACCGAAGGCTGATTAAGCTTGAGGTGACATAAACTACCGAAGGATTCTGAGCTGCCTGCTCTTTAGGTTGTGTGTTTTGCTAGGGGCTATGATGATCAGTATTAGCCAATTAGGGAGCAGGGGAGGAGTTCCTATAGTTAGGAATATAATATTTAGTGTTAAGTTATATAAGGTTTAGATAAGTTTATTAAAGTGTGGGGCATAAAGATTGCCGATGGTAAGTTTATTTTATATTCCCCCTCCAGGTATATGTGGACCCAGTGCATGATGGGAAATGTCAAAAGACAGAAGTGTTTCTAGCCGCAACCATTTCTGAAGTTGAAGGTGGAAAACACTGCAGTAGGTTCATCTGACTTTGCTCTTTTGTCCATTCTCAAAATGCAAAAAACTAAGTACAATGTGGATGTTAACCTAAGTATTTACAGAGCACACGGTATCCAATTGCAAATTACACTTAGAATCATATAATATATAATATATACAGGTATCCAATTGCAAATTACACTTATAATCATATAATATATAATATAAAAAGTGTTACAATGCTTGTGAAATGTGATAAACATTTCCAGAAAGACATAATCACTAATTTTGCAAATACTGTAGACTATTGTATTCAAGGACCACCTTGCTAGGAAGGGTTAAGATAAGCATAGATACAGTATTGCTTCATGCAGCCCTCATTCCACCTCCCTTTCATCTACACGCAGTACACTTCACAAAGACTAATCAATACCCATCGATTGGCTCCGGTCTGGGCTGACAATCAGAGGCTGATTAAAATTCAGAGCTGATGGGAGATCCTTTCCTCATTTCACCCCAATCCCTTACATCAAGTTAGAATGTCTACAACTATAATCTTGTTAAATCATATAAGCATATATTAAATATTTACGAGTTCAATACATATTTAATAAGTAAATAATAATAATACCTGACAGTCTGTGTAGTTATCCATATTTTAAATTTTTTCCAAGTAAATTTTGTTTCTGGATAAATGCATTAGAGTGCCATGTGAGATGCAAGCCTGTTTATTTAATGTACTACAATCAAAAATGTAGCAGCCAACTTGACCATATATATATATATATATATATATATATATATATATATATATATATATATATATATATACAAAGAAGATCAGGGTGCGCTAAGGTAAATTACACAACTTTCTCATTAAAACATAAATATTTAATAAAAAGCCTCTGATAAGGCTTAGAATAAATCAAATCAAAAAGAGTTACACAGCCATTTCATAGAATAATTTAACAATCCACAGTATGGAACAGGCCCAACGCGTTTTGTCACCCACGTGACTTCATCAGGGGCGCTTTGGATGTTGATTGAAATAAGGTGCGATAGCACTTCTAGGGGTGTATCCAATTGGTCAAACCATAGATATTGTATTCAAGCAAGACCCATACAGATATATATCTTCTTGGAGCGTCTCTAAATGACCAAATAAATAGCTGTGTACTTCAGCTAAAGTTGCACAGATGTAAATATATCGCCAAATATCGGAACAAAAAATGCAATAGTCCAGGCGTATGTCACCAAGTATCACGTTTCTCACACCTTTTATATCGGTGTTAACATCAAGGACCAATGAGCAGCTTCAAAAAAATATAAGGCTGGGAGGCCAGAAGTTCACTCTAGTGGATCCAAATGCATTTGGATCCACTAGAGTGAACTTCTGGCCTCCCAGCCTTATATTTTTTTGTTCCGATATTTGGCGATATATTTACATCTGTGCAACTTTAGCTGAAGTACACAGCTATTTATTTGGTCATTTAGAGACGCTCCAAGAAGATATATATCTGTATGGGTCTTGCTTGAATACAATATCTATGGTTTGACCAATTGGATACACCCCTAGAAGTGCTATCGCACCTTATTTCAATCAACATCCAAAGCGCCCCTGATGAAGTCACGTGGGTGACAAAACGCGTTGGGCCTGTTCCATACTGTGGATTGTTAAATTATTCTATGAAATGGCTGTGTAACTCTTTTTGATTTGATTTATTCTAAGCCTTATCAGAGGCTTTTTATTAAATATTTATGTTTTAATGAGAAAGTTGTGTAATTTACCTTAGCGCACCCTGATCTTCTTTGTATTTCTGTCCGTCCCGGGTCTCAGCTAACAGGGATCCTTCAGAGGTGCAGCTTTGGGCTAATAGGGCGCGGTGTTGGGTACCCCTTGCCTTTCTTATATATATATATATATATATGTCCAAATGACGGATGGCACTCTGCTTCAATAATAATAAGTAGGCGACACAAGGTGTGTGGTCAACGTTTCAGTGATCTTATCACTTTTATCAAGACATATGTCTTGATAAAAGTGATAAGATCACTGAAACTTTGACCACACACCTTGTGTCGCCTACTTATTATTATTGAAGCAGAGTGCCATCCGTCATTTGGACTTATATGCATCTTTCTTTGGAAAGGCACCTGTGCCGTTGTTACATTGCTGGAGTGCCAGTCATTTGGACTTGTATATATATATATATAGGAAAGCTTTTGGATTTATTCCATGAACTCACTGACCCCAAAAGGCTTAAACGAAGGGGTGGACATTGTGGCCTTTCTCTAGACCCCCATATTCATTTCACCATATTTTCCATCCTTTTATCTTAAGTTATTTTCACATGATAGTCCATCATACTCTTCACCCCACACTTAGACTATTCTCTTTTCCTCATATAGAGGTTACTTTTGTTCTTCAACATTTTTTCTACAGTCATTTCACCAGTTACTATCTCTGGCTGTTAATCTGTATGTCACTTTATGCCATATGTTTGATTATGCTGTTAAATTTGTATATCACTTTATGCCACATGTTTGATCATGCTATCTCACTTGTAGTGATCATACTCTATTGCACATATATTCAAGATGTGTTATGAGGCATGATCGAGTAATTGATCTATGTACCAGCCCTACTACGTCCCATCAGGATGCAGGGTCTGGAATAATCTGTAAATGTGACAGTGATCATACTTGGAAGGTGACATATTCAAGAATATTTCGAAAGTTTATTGATTACCTGAACTATTGGTTAATAGTGAGCCAATATTTAATATTAAGGATCAGTAAAATTAAGGTTATTCTAATAGAGCACTGGTAGGTTTCCACACCACAAATTTATGCATTATTTTTATATCATTCTCTTATTAGGCCAATCAGATTTCGATAGAACCACAGTTTTTTAAATCTTGAGGCATTGTATCACTTTAGATACATAGTTTAGACTTTTTTCTCTATCATCCTAATCATAGGTATCACATATCACCTTAATTGTAGGCACCACATGTAGTAACATCAGGATTTCCCTAGAGGCACATATCTAATATTTAGTCTCATAATATTCCGCACTGTTGTTGCTTTAAGACACACTGTCACTCAATAGTATGCCTTACTTAATATATTTCCATACACTTTCTTAGTTATAATAAGTGTATAAGCTTTATTGGGCACTCCATATAATCACTCTGTTGGATTAGACTTTAAATGGATGCTAACACATTTGATATCATTAGCCTATCTTTACCTCCATAGAGGGATAGCCTTATTAAAATCACGCTATCACCTACTTGTCTTAGTACATCTATATTTGATAGGAAGCCAAGATGGCCGCCATTTGAAACGCATGACGTCGTAGCCATGCGTTCCAAGACCTTAATATATGCTAATGGCCGATTTACACACACCCCACCTCCTTAGAGGTTATGCCCCTTTTTTTACCAGTCAGGATTAGATATCCGCCCACCACTCGTCACAGAGAAGGAGGCGCTGTTTCCATTATATACGGAAACAAGATGGCCGCCATTTGGAACGCATGACGCCGCAGCCATGCGTTCCACGGCCAGACTAAATGATTTAAGAACTTTAAAAACCCTTTCGACGGGCGTTTTTTGACCCCCTGTGATATATACATTAGCGTCCTAACTATCAGCCATGTCTCAGCGCAATAATTAAAGCGCTTAGTTAAGTTTTTTAATAACTGATGCCAATATTAACAGGAAGTGATGTAAGCACTATCTCCCTACTTAAGTCACACATCCCACTGAGTTGTTCATTCAGCATTTGGATCTCAGGAGTTCACTTCCGGTCTGCACTGCTCTAGTAAGTACACCTTGTCACTACACAAGTCTGCTCATTGTCTCATACTTTGTGATTATGTATAGATTATTAGTTATGTTATCTCTTCCTTTAGATTATTTATTGGGGTTACTTACCTTTCCCCCTAAACTGTGATTAACTGTGGATACCATTGGATTACTATTATACCGTGCTCTACCACTGTCGCTGATCTTTAGTGGTATGTTATATTCAATTCATTTTGGTGGATTATAATTGTAGATAAACCTCCATACTATATTTCAAAAAAAGTTATCTCATTTTTCAGCGTAAACCATTTCCAGTACTGTTTTTCGCATGAACATTTCTGCTGATTATTGTTCTAATTCAAATAATGGAAAACTTATAGGTATGATTTATCCTGAACTATTCTAATGGGACTTTGGTGAATCTCCTCCCCCCTTTTTTTTGTGAAATTTCTTTGTGAAAATCTTTACCGTGGTTTTCGTCTTATTAATACCTTTTATTCACGTCAAAGGTTGGCCGTTATATATGACTCACAAATTGGGTGCTTAATAATTGTACAATTGAGTGACACCAGCTCTAAGTGGTTCCCCCGCTATCCTCCTCTCCACTTTTTGTCCTCTATCCTCATCATGCTCTTCATTTTTTAAAAAAATTGTTTTATTGCTTTTATGTACAATTGATACTGATTTGTTATAACTTTACAGTGTGAAATCACTTTGTACTGCTCTACTTCCAATGCCCCTGATGAAGTCAAGCTTTTGACGAAACGCGTTGGGCCTATATCATCATTTGGAAGATTCCTGAATAAACTTTTTATATTATTATACTGTCTGTTCAACAAAATTTGTTGTATATGCAAATGAATTGGCGCACTCTGATACTCCTTTTCCTTCATCTCTAAACCTTCGGGTCCTGTCTAACAGGGGGCCCCTCAGAGGTGCTGCCTTCTCTCTGTGAGGCGCGGTTGGGTTTTTCGGTCTTATATATATATATATATATATATATATATATTGTAACACTGTAGGGGAATTTGGATGCCTTTTCCTGGGGTAGAAGGCAGCCAACAGCAGCTGAGTAATCACACCAGTCCAGTCTTTGTGGTACAACTGGCCGCAACCAGTTTTATTTCAGTAGAAAACAAAATAAACATAAAAAGAAAATACCTTGCCTGTCCGGCACTAACTATACACAGGATGCTCCTAACTGTCACTAAAGAAAAATACAAAGTTTCCCAGTCAACACTGGGGACTCACTTGTAAAAGGCAGGTTTGCTTCTCACACAGAGACTCTGCAATCTCCCAGGCAGTCCTCTCACACTCTTCACTCTGGCAGCCTTTTAACAGCTTGCTTGCTGATTAGCCCTCTGTGAGGCAAAACACCTGTTTCTAAAAGGTGTAGGACAAGAACCTGGGACAAATATACCAGCCCTCAAACACTACTCCAGTGTTCTTGTCACATATCCCCCTCCCTTGTTTCGACCTAGGGGCCGGAACACTTGTAGCCCCCAAACAGAAGGTGCGGGACAATGCATCTGCATTGGCCAACTGTGAACCTGGTCTATGTTCGACCTTAAACTTGAAATCCTATAATGCTAGAAACCATCTGGTTACCTGAGCATTCTGACCTCTGTTTACATGCATCCATTTTAAAGGGGCGTGATCTGTTACTAGCCTGAACTGTCTTCCCAAGAGGTAATACCTCAAGGTATCTAATGCCCATTTAATGGCCAAAGCCTCCTTTTCCACAATGGCATACCTTTTTTCATGCTCATTGAGTTTCCTACTCAAATAGATGATAGGGTGTTCATCCCCATCTCTGGTTTGGGACAACACAGCCCCAATCCCTACTTCTGAGGCATCTGTCTGTACAACAAATTCTTTAGAAAAATCTGGCGTTATCAGTACAGGTTGTGAACACAAAGCCACTTTTAACGCTTGGAAAGCTTTTTCTGCATCAGGGTTCCATTTCACCGTATTTAACTGCTTCCCCTTGCTAAGGTCTGACAACGGCACTGCTGTGGCTGCAAATTTAGGAATAAATCGTCTGTAATACCCAGTTATTCCCAAAAAAGCCCTTACTTGTTTTTTATTCACTGGCCGAGGCCAGTTTTGAATAGCATCGATTTTATTTAATTGGGGCTTAATCAGACCTCTACCAATAGTGAAGCCCAAGTACTTAACCTCCTCCATTGCAAGGCAGCACTTCTTTGGGTTAGCAGTAAACCCTGCTTCTCTGATTGAGTCCAGTACTGCTTGTACTTTAACCAAATGGGACCCCCAGTCCGTACTGTGAATTACCACATCATCCAAATATGCAGCTGCATATTTTCTATGGGGCCTCAAAATTTTATCCATCGTCCGTTGAAAGGTTGCTGGAGCCCCATGCAACCCAAAAGGTAACATCTTATACTGAAACATCCCCTCTGGAACCGAAAAGGCTGTTTTTTCTTTTGCACTATCAGTTAGGGGTATCTGCCAGTAACCTTTAGTCAGGTCCAATGTGGTGAGAAACCTGGCTGTTCCCAGCCTTTCTATAAGCTCATCTACACGGGGCATGGGGTATGCGTCAAATTTGGACACCTCATTTAATTTACGAAAATCATTACAAAAGCGTATGCTACCATCTGGCTTCGGGATGAGAACTATAGGACTGGACCACTCACTGTTGGATTCCTCTATGACTCCTAGCTCTAACATGTTTTTAACTTCTTTAGAGACAGCTTCTCTCTGAGCTTCAGGAATCCTATATGGCTTTAAATGAACCCTGACCCCTGGTTCAGTGACAATGTCATGTTTTATTATGGTCGTTTGGCCAGGCAGCTCTGAAAATATCTCCCTATTTCGGTTGAGAAATTCTTTAACCTGATTGTTCTGATCAGCTGACAATGTCTCTGACACCTTCACCACGGGAAGCAACTGAGGTGAAGACGCCAAAGAGCAAGGCTCCGCTGACAGAGACAACCTATCTTTCCAAGGTTTGATTAAGTTAACATGGTAGATTTGTTCAGGTTTTCTCTTACCTGGTTGGTATACTTTATAATTGACCTCATTCACTTTTTCCAAAATCTCAAATGGTCCCTGCCATTTAGCTAGGAACTTGCTTTCCACAGTGGGCACCAACACAAGAACTCTATCCCCCGGAGCAAATTCCCGTATCTTGGCACTCCGGTTATATACCCTCTGTTGAGCACTTTGGGCTTGTTCCATGTGCTCTCTGACAATAGGTACCACGGTTGCAATCCTATCCTGCATTTGTGATACATGTTCAACAACGCTTTTATAAGGGGTGGGTTGTCCTTCCCACGTCTCCTTGGCAATGTCCAACAGCCCTCTGGGGTTTCTACCATACAACAAATGAAACAGAGAAAACCCAGTAGAGGACTGTGGAACTTCTCTGATGGCCATCAACAAGTAGGGCAACAAACAATCCCAGTTTTTCCCATCTTTGTCAACAACCTTTTTCAACATACTTTTTAACGTTTTATTAAATCTTTCCACCAACCCATCAGTTTGGGGATGGTAGATAGACGTCCTGAGGTGGGTGACCTTAAACAATTTGCACAATTCTTTCATGACCCTTGACATAAATGGTCAGTCAAAATTTCTTTTGGTATTCCCACTCTACTGAAAACCTGCACCAGTTCCCTAGCTATCGCTTTGGTTGTGATAGTGCGTAAAGGGACAGCCTCAGGATATCGAGTGGCGTAGTCCATTATTACCAAAATATACTGATGGCCCCGAGCGGATTTTAACAAGGGCCCCACGAGATCCATGGCTATTCTGTCAAATGGGACCTCTATAATAGGCATGGAAACTAGTGGGCTTCTGAAATGAGGTCTAGGAGCATGATACTAGCATTCAGGACAGGAAGAACAATATTCAGACACTTCTTTATACACCCCTGGCCAAAAGAACCTTTGTAAAACTCTTTCAGTGGTCTTTTCTACCCCTAAATGTCCTGCTATAACATGACTATGGGCTAAATCTAGTACTGTTCTCCTATAAGGTTGGGGAACTACCAGCTGATCCACCACTTCCTCACCCTTTTTGACAACGTGGTACAAAAGCTCATTACAAATAGCCATGTGGGGATAAGAAATCTTGGCACCTGGTACCAGGGGTTCCCCATTAACAACCTTAACATTTTCTCTAGCCTTCAATAAAGTAGGGTCCTTTAACTGTTCAGACATAAACAAATCCTTCTTTACCTCCAGATCGGGTACTACTACCTCTCCGTTTCCAGCAAGAGGGTCCTCACTGGACTCTCCATCTGTCCCCTCCCCAGCCAAACTAGCAAAAGGTAAAGGGTCAGAAGGTTCAAAGGACCCACATACATCCACAAAATCATTGGCATTAACTTCTGGCTCTTCACTTCTCCCATCTGTGGCTAAACGTGATTCCCACAGCTTCCAAAAATGAGGAAAATCCCTCCCTATTATGGCCTCATGCACCATAGAGGGGACCAGTCCTACTTTCACAATTGCTGACCCACAACAAGTTTCTATATGTACTTCAGCAGTGGCATAATGTTGGGTATCCCCATGTATACAAGTAACCCCAATAGGTATTTGCTGGACCTTTAAGGGATTCACTAATCCAGCTTTCACAAGGGTAACCAAATTCCTGAGTCCAGCAAAGCCTCTACCCGGTTACCCTCTAAGAACACATCACACATTTGTCTTTCGAGTTTAGGAGAAGGCACCACAGTACAGGCTAATCTAGCAAAGAAAGACATTCTGCGATTTTCAAAGGCAGCATCACATTGCATGGGTTCCTGCGTAACTGGGCAATTAGCAATAATATGACCTGGCATACCACACCTGAAACATTTAATCACACGATTATCAACCCGTTTGGGCAGCATAGACCTTTCTAGTCCCATTGGCCTGTCTCCAGGGCCACTGTTTACAGTCTCTCCAGCCTTGCGCTCTCTTAGCTGCCCAGCAACATTTTCCCATGGAACAGTCTTACCAGTCTTCACTGAAGGGCGCTGTCGGGGATCTGTGGGGTGCTGGGTGGTCATCAGTAATTCCTCTGCCGCCAGATACCTCTCTACCATGTCCACTAACCGGTCAGCAGTATCCGGATTTCCATGGCTCACCCACTTGCGCAGGACCACAGGCAAGGATCTCAAATAGCGGTCCATGACGACTCTTTCCAACATCTGGGGACCAGTTAATGTCTCTGGCTGTAACCATTTTTTGGTTAGCTGAATCAGGTCGTGCATCTGTGAGCGAGGAGGCTTCTCCAGGGCATGTACCCAGCGGTGCACCCGTTGGGCTCTTACGGACAGTGTGACTCCCAGGCGGGTTAGGATCTCAGTTTTGAACTTGTAATAGTCCCGAGCATCTGCAGGGCTTAAATCAAAGTATGCTTTTTTGGGCTCACCCGACAGAAAAGGTGCTAGCAGACTGGCCCATTGTGCTTCCGGCCAGTTCTCACGCTCAGCAGTCCTTTCAAACGTGATCAGATAGGCCTCCACATCATCAGTCTCTGTCATTTTCTGCAGGAAGTGACTGGCCCGGATAGAACTAGAGCTGGCTGGAGCACTGACGGCCACAACACCGATCCGTGTTGCCAGGCTTCGCACCACTTCGGTTAAGGCCTCTCTATCCGGATGCTGTTGCCTGCAAAGTTCATCCATTGCCGCCTGCTGAGCTGCTGTGGCCTCCCGCTGTACCGCTGTAGCTTGCAGCAAGGCTTTAAGCAGTTCCTCCATGTTGACAGATTTTTCAGGTGGCTTTGTAGCTGCTTTCACCCAGGACATATATAAAATCCTCAGGCAATTCTCAGCAACTTTAAACTGGGCTGTATCTACATAAACCACTGTTTTCTGCAGGGCTCACACAGCTGCGGCTCTCACTTATGCACAGAACGGAGTGCTCACATTCTCCACCAAGTTGTAACACTGTAGGGGAATTTGGATGCCTTTTCCTGGGGTAGAAGGCAGCCAACAGCAGCTGAGTAATCACACCAGTCCAGTCTTTGTGGTACAACTGGGCGCAACCAGTTTTATTTCAGTAGAAAACAAAATAAACATAAAAAGAAAATACCTTGCCTGTCCGGCACTAACTATACACAGGATGCTCCTAACTGTCACTAAAGAAAAATACAAAGTTTCCCAGTCAACACTTGACGACTATCAGACTGGTCTCCATGTCTTTCATTTATCCTGAGTGCCACCGTCTTTGGCATGCTACATTGAGGTTTTTTACCTTTGGTTTGACGGACGGTAACAAGAGCAGGTTTTGTCTATTGGAGAGTGCCGGTATCCACGCCATTTTTATATATACAGTATATAAACCTGCTGAAGCGTTTTAAGGTATGTAAGGGCTGGAATTTTCTCCAAAACTGTATTTACAATGTATTTGTGTATTACTCCCTTTTTGCTTAGACACATGTCTCATTGTACATATCTAAACCTCATGTTAAAAACATGCCATGTGTTACATTGCTTTAAGTGGTGGCCTGTTCCTCCCACTTATGGGGCAGGAAGTATCCATAATGGTTATGAGGCTATATTTGATATGGCTTTGGGCAATATGGGAAGATGACATTTATTACCCATATGGGAAATTGATACCTATTACACATTATTACCCAATATGGGAAGTTGACACTTATTACCCTTTGATGTTATAGGTTATTGCCTGTGTTCGTTCGGAAGATTCCCTTTAGAACTTGTATTTTTAACAAGGACTTGTTTAAAAAGGACATTTGTAGAAATCGGTATGTTGCCAATTCCATATAGACCTTTCCCTATCCATGCTTTGCTTGCTCTCCTCCTTATGTATATCATTATATATGTTCCAGATGCAGGTACGCATCTATTCATTAGGATCTCCAAGGGATTTAATTTTATTAATTGCACGCCTTCCCTGAAAGGTCGACATCTGGAGTTCCCAATAGTACTCATGGTCCTTGTACCTATGGGTATGTACTCCTATCATTTTATTATTCATTACATTTTAATTTACCACTTCGCTATACGTAGTGAGTCATTTGGTTTTTTCCACCACCCAGAATGTTACCCCTGATGAAGTCGTTTTCGACTAAACGCGTGGGTTGTTTCCGTGTACTTGTTGAACATTGACTCCGCACAGATGAAAAAAGTGCTTTTATATTGTATTTTATGAGAGAAAAATTGTATTAAACCTGTTGAAAAGTGATTTGTATATTGTCACTACGGTTCTTCTCATTTGGTGGTGGAACTACATACCAGGGGCGCACTCTGTTTTTCTATATCCATCCTTTTCCCCATATCCCCCACTAACAGGGGGGACTAACGGGGTTGCTGCCCAACTAATACACTTATAGCGCATTGAAGGGGTACCTCTCTTTTTTTGTGTAATATACTGTATATATATATATATATTCAGTATATATAGATAGATATACACATAGATCATCAATTCTCTTAGGTGCACTTGCGCAAAGTTAAGGATTTTGTAGGATTCTAGTCAGGTGTGTATAATTAACAAATCATGCCAAACAGGTGATAATGATCATAATTTTCATACAGTATGTAGGTTTTTTTTATGAAAAAGAAATAGCTGTGTAGGTGGCTTAAAACTGGATGAGGAACAGCCAAACTCTGCTATAAAGGTTAGGTTGTGAAAGGCAGTTTCATGTCACAGGTCATAGACAATGGAAAGACTAAGCACAGCTACAAGAAAACATTTTATTATTATGGGCAGAATTCTCTAAAACCAATGGCCCGCACATGACCGGCATCCGCATTGTTAATAATCGCATGTGCAGTCACAGATGCGATTCCTAACTCAAAGGCGATGGCCGGCGATGTGCAGCGGGTCCCCCCTCCCTTCTTAAACCCTTACATGTCTGTGAAGGCTCTGCTTCCTCCACCCAGAAGCGGTGCAGGGAGGAGTACGTCACTGGTCCGGGCATGTGGGGCGGCGTGGGACGTGAAGGGAAGCCCATAGGCTTCCATGGGGTTACGCCATCTAGAACTGGCGTAACGCCCTGCAGCGAAGTGGTGGTGGGGCTTTGCTGCATAAGAAAATGTGGTAAAAATTAAGAAAACAGGGTTTTTAACTGCATTTTTTGTTTGGAGCATCTCGCCCATTGCATCAGCAAAAGTCTCTCTCAAATATTTCAAGATGTGGGTTTTCAAGATGTGCTGTTCAAGCTCTTTTGAAGAAGCACAAATAAACAAGCAATGTAGAGGAGCATAGACTCAGTGGATGGATAAGGAATCTTAGTGCATCATATGAAAGACACATCCCTCAGTATAAGGAGCCCCATGTGTGAACATGCATTCGGCTCCTCAAGTCTGCTGGTGCCTGTTCATAATTTTGTTATTTTAACCCCTGGATACCATAGTGGAGAAGAGGACCAACCTGTGGGGGAGCGTGGCAATGTGAGTATACTGTATGTATGTTTGTGTGTATGAACAGTGGCGGAACTCCGGGAGTCATTTACCGCCGGGTTCCTGGCCAGAAGGGGGCAGTGATTCCATTGCCTCCCGACTGATGGGTGGCTTAAGAAATGGACTCAATGTGACGAACATTGGGTCCGTTCCCTAAGCCACCCATCATCCGAGAGCTGTGCCGCCAGCCCAGTGCCCCAATCTGACAAGCTCACTGCTGTAGTAGCTAGCCGGTGTCTGCTGCACTTAATGTTATGCTAGTAGTAAGCCCCGCTCCTCATCTCGTTTCTCTCTGCTGTTGCTCAGGTGCCGGCTCCAGCACTGTGTGCTGATGTCACCAACAGTGCCGCACGAGTAGTCACTGTCAGTCATGCAGTAGGACCCTGGCTGTGGTGTGGCTGGCTACTGTGCCAGGTGTCTGCTGCGCTGGATGATACGCTCCAGTGCTGTGTGCTGAGGTGATGATGTCACACAGTGCCAGCACGAGCAGTCAGCCATGCAGGACCCTGGCTGCGCTGTGGCTGTCTACTGTAGGTAGTGGTAGCACTCTGACTGATTTAGGAGATCATGTTTCTTCTGGCCAGTCCCACAGATGGGACTATAAAGCTAAGCACCAGAGAAAAAAGTAAGTTTTAAACTGTTCCCGAATGGAGGAACTGAGGCTCAAAACCAGCAGCTTTCCCCTGATTGGGGACTCAGCCCACAGCCAAGCTACAGTGCACTGGACTGGTGGGCACAACAGCAGTGTGAGTAACCCAAAACCCAGCTCATTGTCATTCTGTCAATTCTGTCAATGCAAGAAATTAAATAATATATCAAATGTATCCCTTACTTCACACCCAGTGGCATAACTAGAAATTTTGAGCTCGGAACCCTTCCCATACATATTTTTTTTTACCTATATAAATGTTAATTCCGATTTTTGGTCATTTGGAAAATCGCACCCCATTTTTGATTTGGATGTTTTCTATGAAAAAACATCTGGATGCAAATTTTTACTGTGCTTTTTTTTTTGGTCACTGCAAAATGTATATTTTTTTCTGCAACGCGCACTCTATTGCATTTGCGATTTGCAGTAAATGTGCGATTTTAATCATTTTTGACAAAAAAAACTTGCACCCTATTACATATTACCCTATTACATTACGTCTTGCTTACTTCCATTCAAAATCAGATGCACAAGGCCAAGTCGACCTGTCATTGGCTACAGCAGAATAAAGTGAAGGTTCTGGAGTGGCCATCTCAGTCTCCTGACCTCAATATCATTGAGCCAATCTGGGGAGATCGTGCAGTTCATACAAGGCAGCCCAAGAATTTACAGGAACTGGAGGCTTTTTGCCAAGAAGAATGGGCAGCTTTACCATCTGAGAAAATAAAGAGCCTCATCCACAACTACCACAACAGACTTCAAGCTGTCATTGATGTTAAAATGGTCAATACACAGTATTAAGAACTGGGGTATGTAAAACTTTTGATCAGGGCCATTTGGGTAGTTTCTGTTGTATTATGATTTAAAAAGAGTAAACACAGTTGTTTTGACAATAAATGGCTTCACCTAACCACGAGTGAAAGAAAAGTTTGTGTCATCATTCAAATTCTCTGACAAATGGCCAGAAAATCACAAATACTGCAAGGGTATGTACACTTATGAGCACAACTATTACATATACACAGCTAGCAGAGGTGCGGCACTTTGATAATAATGAAGGATACGTAGTATCAAGCAATGTTTCGGTTTAATTAAAAACTGTTTTCAAGCTGTTTTTTGGCTTGAAAACTGTTTTTAATTAAACTGAAACATTGCTTGATACTACGTATCCTTCAGGGCCGGCGCTACCCACTCAGCAGCTCCTGCAAAGCAGGGAGGCGCCATGCTGAAAAGGCTCTGTCTCCCTCCCTGCTCTGCTAAAGATACCTCCGCCCTCACTGTCACTGCCTCCTGCACACCACCCGCAGTGCCTGTCTGACAGCGTGTGGGCGGCAGTATAAAGAGCTGCTCCCTGCACCGCGTACATGCTGTCCTCCTCCTGCGACCTGTCCCCTCTTCCTCACGGTCACTTTCACTGAGGCATGAAGCGCTGTCTGTGAATGCCTGGATGACATGTCATGTCCAGATCCGCCCCCTACCCATTGCTCCCTGCGCCTGTCAGCTGTCAAACAAATGACGAACAGGCAGCAGCGTCGCCCTTCCTTCCCTCTTATCAGTGTGCTGTGCCAGTGCCACTGCCAGTCCTCAACACTCCGCCCCCTCTTTCTCCTCTTCTTCCATCTCCTCCTTCTCTCCCCTTCTTTTCCCCCTCAGTCACGAGAGGGGTATAATGGCATCCTCAGCATCCTGCCTACGCAGATCGAAGAGGAGGGACTGCACAAGAGTTAAATAGCAAAAGAACAGTGAGTCTTTTATTATACATGTTTATAAAACATTTTTTATATTAATTTTGACACTTTATAAATAATGGACTGGGTTATGTGACAAAAGGTGGCCATACACGCTGCAATAGCAGCATGTGATGTGATGTGCACTCCTGCGGGCATCACACAGTACAAAAAGTATGTGCTGCACATACTTTTTGTACTGCTTTCGGATCGCATTGCACACACATTGCATGCATGCCGTGCGATGCAATCTAGCCCATAACGTATGCGATTCTCGCAGCGTGTATGGGCACCTTTAGTGCCTGCAACATTTTGCGGACACAGCACTGAGATGGTGTATGCATACATGTACATGCACCCGAGATCCTCCATAGGATCGCATGTTGCATAGGCTCCCACAATCATGCTGAAGCTTGTTGCAATGGCAATGTGAAAGGGCGCAAAATTTATGGTTTGCAGGAGGGCGCCGGACACCCTAGCACCGGCCCTGGTATCCTTCATTATTATCTGAGTGCCGCACCTCTGCTAGCTGTATGAATGTTTCCATGAGGGCACCAGAGCAAGTTTTTTACGTTACTTGGAGTGCTATTGAATGTGTGTATATATATATATATATATATATATATAGATAGATATAGATAGATAGGGTGTGCTGCTATTATGCAGGGGGAGCAGCCTGTGGTGTCCTGCTATTATGCAGTGGGAGCCACCTGTGGTGCCCTGCTATTATGCAGGGGGAGCAGCATGTGGTGTCCTGCTATTATTCATGGGGAGCAGACTGTGGTGTCCTGCTATTATGCAGGGGGAGCAGCCTGTGGTGTCCTGCTATTATGCAAGGGGAGCTGCCTGTTGTGTCCTGGTATTATTATACAGGGAAATGTACCAGTAGCTGCTGCATTTCCCACCCTAGGCTTATACTCGAGTCAATAAGTTTTCCCATTTTTTTGTGGTCAAATTAGGTGCCTCGGCTTATATTCGGGTCGACTTATACTCGAGTATATACGGTACATACATGGCAGGGGCAAGTGCCCCTGTGATTATTGATGCTGTTATGTATGATCCGACACTTGCAGCTATTACTTTCTTTAGCTACAGGTATGGTTGCCCTATTCACAGCCACTCTAGTGCCTGCTGCAGTTGCCTGTCTGCATAGGCAAACTTGCGAGACACAGATGAGATCTCGCACATGCCCACTGGAACCGGACACTATTGGTCGACAGTCTAAACGTTCACACTTTGTTGACAGTCAAATGGTTGACACAAAAGGTTGAGCACAGCCCTGATTGGTTGTTACTTCCTGAACGTCACTGGAATTTCCCTCAGTATCGGGGGAGAGCCACCTGTGAGTATACGCACAAGCTGCTCTGGTGTGTTGGGCTGGGAAATGCATTTAAAACAAAAACAAAAAAACGATGTATTATTACAGGAGAGGGGGAGCAGGGGAGGGTTAATGATGGGGTCAAGCCCTGGCTTAAGCTTTAGATGGGGGAAACCTTATATAAAAAGTCTCTCCCAGCTGTGGCATCACCCTGCTGGCTGTTGAAGCCCAGTGATGGTTTCAAAATATGGGGCACCCCTATTATTTTTGTGCCCCTGCATTTTTGGAACCAGGAGCAGTGGAAGAGCCCGGTACTAGTTTCTTAACTACAGTTTTTCAGGGATGCTAAGGAGGCGGCGGCCTCCTCTAGTATCCTTAAAAACGGTCTGCTATTAGGGGCATCCATTCTGTGAGGGTTGGTTTTCATTAGCACTGCAGGGGGAGACGGAGCAAGGAGGAGCCGGGACAGCACACTCAAGTAATCGGCAAGTCCCATCCACAGATGCGACAGCGGCGTAACCAGAGCCCCACAGACCGGTGCCCACACTTACTCAGCCCCTCCCCAGCGGGGTTATTGTTACACCACTGAGGACTCCTTGTTCTTCTTTACAATGAACATAGTTCTTAATGACATTGGCTGTATGTCTGGGATCATTGTTCTGCTACAGAATAAATTTGGGAGCCAATCAAAAATATATATATATACATACATACATACATACATACACACACACACTATATATAAAATATTTATACATCAGTATATAGGTGATGTGATGATACATAGTAGCAATAACAGAAATGTTCTGCTCAGATTGCCAATTGGATTAATTAAGTGTGACGTGCAAAAAAAAAGAGTACAGTATGAAGCAAAAACATAAGTGCAACAATGTAATATAAGAATACTGAGCAATGATTAAGTAGGATTCTAATTTCTTACTCTGCAACAGTTTCTCTTTATTTGTGCGGCGTCTGTCTGCTAGCTGGCTATGAAGAGGATGACCACACAATTAAAAACCAATACAAAACTAGCAGTGCTGCAAAATAGGTATTGAAGGATAAACCTTTAATGTAAGCTACACATCTTGCAACACACAATTCTCTTTTTCAAGAGCTGAATTTGTAAAAGTGAGAGATATGTTCCATATATTTTACAATATTAATGGTTTTGTCCTGCATTTTATGCCATAGTCATCATAAACAGAAGACAAAAACCCACAGCGTACAAAGAGCAAGTTTTACAGAGTAGTCATGGAACACACGTAAAAGGAAGTAAATCATGTATCACATATTTTTAACAGTACCAGGGCTATTACTGTGCCTGTTTACAGAATAGCATCTATTATATACCGTGTTTCCCCGATAATAAGACACTGTCTTATTTATTTTTTTGTAACAAAAAACACCCTAGGGCTTATTTTCGGGGTAGGGCTTATTTTAATTAACATGCCCACCATGCCCTCAGTCCTGCTTTTATAGCCACCATGCCTCCAGTCTTTCTTTCACAGCACCATGCCCCCAGTCCTGCTTTCACAGCCCCCAGTTACAGAACCATGCCCCCGGCCCTGCTCCTCACCTACAACCTTCTTCCAGTTCCAGTTCTTCTTGCTTTCCACCGGCACCGCTGCTATCCGCTCCCGCCATGTACAAAAGCCACGTGATGAGCGCAGTGACATCATGCGCAGGGCGCGATGCATCCCTGGGACCTGGAGCTGGGGTAATCAACGGCAGAACAGCATTGTACTGAACAGCATCCCTCAAGCGGCGGTGAAGGGGGTTAGCGGGGGTTAGAGTGGACCTGAGGGTATTGAAGTTGGTGAACGCACTCGGGTAATGTGAATTTTGATAGGGCTTATTTTCGGGGTAGGGCTTATTTTGGACCAGTCATCAAAAGCCAGGGTAGGGCTTATTTTCGGGGTAGGGCTTATTATCGGGGAAACACGGTATGATATTGCTTTAATTCATGTTTCAATACTTTGAAAGCTTTAATTTAATATACGTTGCTCAGAAAACAATTGTTTATAGACTATTTGGCTCCAATGTGAACACTAAAAAATTGTGCATGCCAATGGTGTGCGTGATAAAAAATGGGCATGGCCTCACTGCAGGGGCATGGCCTTGTAAAAATTGGTATGGGCTTGCATAAAGACTACCTTACACTGACACAATATTGCCCCTTACTTCATATTATGCTACAGTAATACCTCTTGCACCATATTATGCCCCACACAGGAATTCCCCCTGTACCATATTATGCTTCACGCAGTAATGCCCCTGACACCATATTATGACCCACATAATAGTATATCCCCTTGCAGCACATTATACCCCTCACATGAATGCCCTTTGTACCATATTATGCCAGACACAATAATGCCCCTTGCACCTAATTATGCCCCTTACAGCAATGTCGCTGACACCACATTATGCCCCACACAATTCTCTGACACCATATTATGTCTCATATAGTACAATTATGCCACACTTATTGCTCATTGTCAGGGGTATCATGATACCATCCGTGGTCCCAACACTGTTGCACTGTTTACACCTGCCTCCTTTATCCTCCTTTATTATTTAGCAAATGTCCCTTCCAAAATAGCCACCGCCTCCACTTGCATCGTACAGAAGTGTCTACTGTGGTTGGTATCCATTTTGGGTGGGACATTATCATCAGCATTTCGTGCGGAAGGCCATCATTTTCCTTGGAATATTCGGCCTGATTCAGCATGGATAACATGTGCTGAGAGAGTTAGATTTTGGGGAGTTACTTTGTTTCTGAGCAGGGTAAAAATTGGCTGCTTACACTGCAATTTAGATTTCAGTTTGAACATCCCCTCACCTAAACCTAACTCTCTCTGCACATGTTACATTTGCCCATCAGAGAAAAATTTTGCTTTTGCGATCCATGGTAATTCAGGCCCATTGTCTGAAACAGACAGTGAACATGGCCGCATGGCCCTTCGATTGCATGGTTCTCCCAACCCTAGAAATGGCACTGATTGTCAGCAGCCTTCATTTAGGAAAAAAGTTTTGCATACAGTTGTATATAACTTTGCCAAACCATAGGAGTATAGAGTATATAAAAGTAACAAGTTTGGGTTATGTGCTGCCCATTGTGATGTCTGAACTAACATACAGAGTGGCCAATTGATACTGTACAGTATATAGTTTTGTCATTATAATGTGTACCCAGCTAAAGACACGTTGGGGGAAATGTTCTCAGATGGGAGTTCTATTTCACATGGGATGTTGCTATGGGCAACCAATCAGAAACAACTTCTTATTTATTAAACACCTTATAGAATATAATAGATAGTATCTGATTACTTTGCCCATAGCAACATCCTATGTGAAATAGAACTCCCATCTTAGTAAATTTCCCCCATTATGTTCTTTACCTATTCAGCATTTCACTAGTCTAGGCAAATGATAAGGTGCCCATACACGTACCAATTACCCAGAATTTTTGGTGCTAAAATAGCATCGCATTGCATGCACAATGCATGCAACAATGCTATTTTAGCACAAAAAGTACCGGGTAATTGGTACGTGTATGGGCACCTATAGAACTTTGCTTTCAACTGCCATGTTCCTATTCTGGAATACAAATGAGACTAACCAAACCAAACCCAAACGCAACATAGGGAGTTATATGATGCATACTTTGACATTTAAGTTGAATAATAAAGCTATTAAGCATATAAAGCTGCACCAGTATATATCTTTACTAATCACAAAACATCTCCCATCTTGACCACTCTGCTCTGCAAAAGGCCCTTATTCTGGTTCACTCGCAAAGGCAAATTCCTTCTCAATTGGACAAAACCATGTGTACTGCGGGGGGGGGGGGGGGGGGGGGGGGCAGATGTAACTCTTCTGAAGTCCCATTCACTATTACAGGACTTTCATCTGGCTTCTCCCATCCTATGGAATGCCCTTCCACGCACAATAAGACTTTCTACTAGCCTCCAAACATTCAAGCGGTCCCTGAAAACTCACCTCTTCAGGCAAGCCTATCATATTTAAGTACCACACGCATAACCCTCTGAGGCACTTATGTATTATATAGCTTTTCTTCTGGACTTGTAACTTGGTGGGACTGCTATGCTATTCCTGTAGCCTGTCCCTCCTATGTCCCTAAAAATTGTAAGCTTGGAGCAGGGCCCTCTTACCTCCAAGTCTGTCTGTTTTTGTTTTATCACTGTCTACAAATGTAAAGTACAACGGAATCTGCTGTGCTATATAAGAAACTATTAATAAACAAATAAATAATTAATAAAATGATGAAACATAACTGAAGTAATGTGAAAATTAGCATTACATCCATGACCAGGAGCATATGAAACATCAGATACAGATGAAGCCGGGGTTATCTTTGCAGTGGATGGCAGCAGAATCGGCAGCCGCCATCCCCCGCCAGCCGCCATATGCTCTGCGAAAGGGGACGCGCGCACACGAGGTGCTTTCCCTGGGTCCCCGCTGGCTTGCCGGCGGTCACCCGGAGTCCCCACCGCCTCCCCGCACCCCCCCACCGCCTCCCCTAACCCTGTCCGTCTCCCTGAAGCGGAGACGGACAGGGTTCCCGTCGCCCCGCCGCCCAGAAACTGAGACGTGCATGCGCGTGAGACGCACGCGGGTCTCAGTCAGATGGACGCCGAGCTGCTGGCGGATCGCCAGCGGAGACAGTCTGGCGATTCGCCAGCAAGAGGGAGCCCGGCTCCATCTGTATGTATATATTTAAAGGACTCGAGTTACCCCCTATTTGATCTTGAAACTGAAACACTGGTACTTGTGTATAATCAAAGCGCCCACTAAGCAATTTGCTTAGTGGGCTATTCTGAGTAGGAAAATCACATCGCATCACATCTCATGGGCCATTGTAAGTGCGGATGCGATCGATTTTCCTGTGCAATTTATTCAGTGCTCTTTTATTTATATTGTATAGGGTGTACAATGCCATTAGGTATACAATAATGACATACAATGAGGTTTTAGGCACCCCCCCCACTATCCACGCTACCCCGAAGCGTGGCGAGCGCAGCGAGCCCCACGAGGGGCAGCGGAACCGGTCCTCCGACCTTTTCATACCCCTACTATCCACGTCGGGGGAACACGGAATACATGTAAAGTAATCCGTGGCCGCTCGCCACGCTTCGGGCTCGGTGGCTCGCTGCGCTCCCACACTATATAAAAACAACTCCACGCCGACGTGGATAGTAGGGGTATGAAAATGTCGGAGGACGCGTTCCGCCACCCCTCGTGGGGCTCACTGCACTTGCAACGCTTCAGGGTGGCATGGATAGTGGGGGAGTGCCTAAAACCTCATTATATGTCATTATTGTATACCTAATGGCATTGTACACCTAATGGCATTGCACAGGTGCGATGCTATGCAATGCGATTCCCCGGGGCTAAGAGAGCAGTGAATAAATTACATAGGAAAATCCCATCACATCGCACGGACGCTATAATGGCCCATGCGATGCAATGCAATGCGATTTTCCTACGGTGCCGTACGTAAGAAACTTGGGCGCCGTGATAATACACAAGTACCGAAACACCTTTTACACTAAAAAAATCTAGGTTTATTGCACATGAATGAGCAGCGTAAAAGCACCCTTTAGAAATAACCCAGGTGAGCGTGTACCACGTACACTGCCTGGTGCTCTGTGTCCATTCCTTGACATGTTATTGTCTTGACAAAGATCCCTGCCGAGGATCATAACATTGACTACTCTGAAATAAAACTATCTTCAACTTTCAAATGCCTATGGTGAGTGCCTGCTTCAATTAAGTTTAATATATATATATATATATATATATATATATATATATATATATAAACACACCTTGCAACGGTGCCTGCCACACTCCACTGTGGGGGCATGAATACATAAATAGACGACCACCTCCACCACGGAACTCTGCTGGCGCTGGTCGGGACGCGGGAATGACCACACAAAACGAGATGTTCCCGGGGGAAAGCAGGACAGTTGGGAGGTATCTATCTATCTATCTATCTATATATATATATATATATATAAACCCCTACCGCGCCAGGAAGGTTTAAGAGCAGCAACTCTGGGATATCCCCTGTTAGGCGGGATCCGAGGGATTTTGGAAATGAAAGAAAAGGGTTTCAGAGTGCGCTAATAACAATTGCAGTAACACAATAGTGATTAAAAAATTATGAAATTTTTAATAAAAACATTCAGTATAATGTCTGATATTTCATAGATTGAACTTCCATACAATGTTGTTGGCCCAACGCGTTTCGTCACTGAAGTGACTTCATCAGGGGCGAAGGAAGCAAATAACTGGTTTTGCTTACTGTATTTGCTTCCATTCTATGGAAGTTCAATCACAGATTATGAAATATCAGAAATTATACTGAATGTTTTTATTAAAAATGTCATCATTTTTTTTTATCAATATTGTGTTACTGCAATTGTTATTAGCACACTCTGAAACCCTTTTCTTTCATATATATATATATATATATATATATATATATATATATATATATATATATATATATCCAATGTGCCCAGCACTCTCCCAAAATCTGTCCAACTTGTATGGTGCCCGCAATCTCAAGCAGAGAAAAAACATATAACACAACGGTTTGCGGCACTCATCAATGAAACAACTGAGTAAGTCAAATAAGGCAGCCGACAGGCAATGCAGTAAGTCAACGTTTCGGGTGGTGAGACCCTTTATCATGTCTTGATAAAGGGTCTCAGTACCCAGAACGTTAACTTACTGCATTGCCTGTCGGCTGCCTTATTTGACTTTGTTGTTTCATTGATGAGTGCCGCAAACCGTTGTGTTTTATATATATATATATATATATATATATATATATATTTTATCCAGATATTTTAATTACAATGATTGTAAATATTGGAATGCTGTTGTAGGTGTTTTAGAATTAATCTGATTAATAGACAAATGAACACTCAGAAAAGCAGGTGTACTGTATGTACTCATATGATCAGTCCGTTAAGAACAATCATTGACTAGGGTAGTAGAATAAACATAATTTAACATTTCGACAGATCATTGGTACATTACTAAACTATAGGGGTGATTCAGACCTGTTAGCTAGGCTGTGTATACGCCACCCGCCGCCCCCAACATCTACAAGTTTTACAGCTCTGTTATTTGCACATTCTTTTTACAGACGAACTACGAGACCGTGTAAAAAGCAATGCGATTTTATCTAATTTTTACACGCAGCAGCCCGGTGTCCCCTGGCCTGGGATGCCGGCGACAGCACCGGACATCAGCCCTGAATGGGGCACCCTGCTTTAATTCCTGTTCCAACTCCCCCATGGACCCCAACCAGGGCTGACCAGCCATGGTGCTGATGGTATGGCCGAGTGACCAGTGCTCGAAGTGGAAATTTTAAAGTGGGGGTATGGAAAAACAAAAAATTTTGTTGTGCGCGCACCGGAAAAAGGTGGTGTGGCCACTGAAAAAGGCTGTGTCTTTAAGTGTAGCGTACCATACCACATACCCCTTATACACCACACTAGTAGGACCCCTTATACTATGTAATACTAGTGCCCCTTACGCATTGTGCCACACGGTATGAGCCAAAATTCAAGGACAGCAAGGACAAAGGGAGAGAGTGACAGCGGGGACACAGATAGAGTGACAGTGGGGACACAGAGAGAGTGACAGCGGGGACACAGATAGAGCGACATATGTATATTGGGCATCACAGTGTGTGGCATATGTATAATGGGCATCACGGTGTGTGACCTATGTATAATGAGCCCATTATACATAGGTCACACACCGTGATGCCCATTATCCATATGCCACACACAATGATGCCCATTACACATATGCCACACACCGCAATGCCCTATATACATATGCCACACACCACGATGCCCTATATACATATGCCACACACCATGATGCTCATTATACATATGCCACACACCGTGATGCCCATTATACATATGCCACACACCGTGATGCCCATTATACATATGCCACACACTGTGATGCCCATTATACATATGCTACACACCGTAATAACCATTATACATATGTTACACACCGTGATGCCCATTATACATATGCCACACACTGTGATGCCCATTATACATATGCCACACACAGTAATAACCATTATACATATGTTACACACCGTGATGCCCATTATACATATGCCACACACCGTGATGCCCATTAAACATATGCCGCACACCGTGATGCTCATTATACATATGCCACACACTGTGATGCCCATTATACATATGCCCCACACCGTGATGCCCATTACACATCTCACACACCATAATTCCCATTTCACCTAATGCCACACCATAATGCCCATTACACATAATGCCACATACCATAGTAATGGGGGAGAGCGCGACCAGAGCGCTATATCAGCTGCCAGCAGCGTCTGCAACTCCTCCTTTAAGAGGGGAGCCCGGCAGCCTGGTGGTAGGTAGGAAATCGTTGCAGAAGGCTGGAAGTACCACCCATAGCCGACAGCGGCCAGGTTGGTGTAGACGGTGTGGTCTCTGTACATGGTGCCACCAAACACCACATACAGGGTAGCAGCGGGTGGCAGGAGAGTGGTGCTGCCTCATGGTATGCCCAAAGTGGCACAGACACAGACATACAGCCCTGGCAGTAGCAGCACTGATAAGCTGCAATAGCATAAGCTCCTCTGTTTTTTTGGGGGGTTGGAGCTTAAGTCTGCATGGTGACTTGCGGACAGTAAAAAGGAAGGAGGGGGAGAAAGCTGTGGAAGTTCTGCCAGGCAGTGCTTCACACATGGTGGGCAGCCCAAACGCCCCTCCCCCACCATTTAAGCCCCACCCCCTCATGGCCCGCTAATCTCAGTCCCTATCCAGGTGACAGCACACAGCAACCAGCCCTAATCCTGACAGCCTGACCCTGACAGCCAGAGAATCCTTCCTGGCTGTCAAGTACACTCACACAGCGCAGCAGTGCTACATTACTGCACTGGCCGGGGCACATGGCACCCTGCCCCCAGCCAGCCACTACGCAGCACCCTGCTGTCCCTACAACTTTACTGGTGCAAATCCAAGTCTCTCCATCCCCCTCTCACCATGTTTGCTGCTCCAACTTCATGGGCGGTATGGCTCCTCTTCAGTGTCCCCCTCTCTTTCTAGGACAGCTGGGGATTTCCTGTAGATGGCACCGACGGGCGGGGGAGGGGGGGCCCTCTGTTTTAATCGCCACTGCTCAGCATGATGTTTGAGCGGGGGAAGGCGGTTGAACTTGGGACGGATGACAGGCTTAAGGAAACAGGTCTGTGTGAAGTAGGACCTGGCTCCCCCTTGTGGTTGAGAAGGGGAGCCAGGTTCTGCACCGCAGTAAATAATAAAAAAAAAAAACAGTGCTTGAAGGAAGTGTCGGTATGCTATACCGGCCCACTTCGAGCACTGCGAGTGACCTTGTATAAAAAGTGTCCCCCCGGCTGCTGCATGACACCACTGGCTGTTGGAGCACAGTCCTGATTCCAAAAATATGGGAGACCCTCAGGTTGTTTGCCCCCCGTATTTTTGGAGCCAGGACAGAGCTCAGGAGTGGTTTGGCTCCAGAGGGGGGACCCCTAGCCATTTTTTTTTTTGACCAAAAACCACACATTGTTTGACATTTCCGTTATCAAAAATCGCACACCTTATTACATTTGCGAATTATATCCGTAAATCGCACATTTCACATGTGTGAATTGATGTGAATTTAAAACCTTTCCAAATAATTGCACAGTATTACATTTCACCCCACAAGTAAATTCTTGTTTTAATACTCTTGTATTACATATTTTATCCTAGTACGTTACAAGTCCAGTTAGGATAGTGAAGTGAATTGCTTAATTCTATTATTCTTGCCATTTGCATTTATTTTTTCAGGCGCACCATGAGTGCTGTGATTTATAGCACACACGCAATGGATATCACACAGGGCTAAATCAGAACGGTTCGGGTCATATTTCGGCCCCGTGTCCGATGGGGCGGGGGGGGGGGGGCATTTATGGAATGGTGGAATAGGGCGGGCAGGAGCAGGGGAACGCCCAGCATTTTATGGACATCCCCATGAAAACGCTGGACATTTCCCTGGCAACCCAGGTGGATCAATGCCAGCTTGGCGGCGGGCTGCTGACATCACAGCAGCCCGCTGTCTAATCGTCAGTGTAGTTTCCCACATTGATATGAGGTCTGATTTCACTGTTTTTGGACTATTGATAATATATATGCTGGCTGGCACTCAAAGAGACTTTCATCCAAGTTTAAGTTTGTGGTCAACGTTTTGGGCTGTTATGCCCTTTATCAAGACAAATCACGGTGCAATACACTCAGTACATACATAATAGCATTGTGAGGGAACTCATGGGTATATATATATATAATTCTATAAACAGGAAAAGCATATAAATATAGATATAGGATATGAGGGGGATTGAAATTACCCCACTGTTTTGTATAGTACAGTATATGTGTTTATGTTTGTAAGTGTTTTTTAGAAGTGTATGTAGATTTGTAATGTATAAGATTAATATGTACCATAACGTGGAGGCAGACTGTACACTGCTCCCAAATGATATATATGCCTCACAGATTATCATAGCACTATTAGGCTGAGTAATGTGCACAGAAGCACCATACTATGGGGATGTGCTCTTTGTAATATAGTTAAATGATGGCTGCAGCCCCAGCATTACACATATGACACATATGGCCCCTTTGCCTGAAATAACAGCTGACACGCACGGCCATATTGGCCACGATCCCCGTATGGAACGCACGGCAATTGAACTGCATTTAGCGCAGTAAAATGACAGATGCAGCCCCAGCAGCAGACTAATGATGCGTGCGTCCTTGTGGCCTCAAACACCGGGTGGAACGCACGGCCATATTGGCCGCGATCCCCGTGTGGAACGCACGGCCATTAATGTTCATTTAGACAGCGCGCTGAACTGAACTGCGAGCAGCTCAGGAAAATGTTACGTAGTTACCAGCACATCACTCTACAAGTTTGCGCCGTGCTCCTCACTCATGTTATATGAGGAGTGACGGTGAATCAATACATAGGGTGGTTTACACACAAATCCCTAGTGAAACGCACGGCCATATTATGTGTGGCATATAGCACAGGGAATGGACCCTATCAGATTGTGCTAAAATGTCATGTGACCATGGATATGTCCTATACAGGACACCATCTGCACACAATACAGGTGCAGATACTGGTGCTAATGAGGTGTCTGGTATATATTGCAGTTTGGGAGACAGTGTCAGTGTACCCTGGTCTCTGGAGCTGAACAGTTGCCTATTGCTACATTGTCTTGAAAAAGGCCATTCGTGGCCGAAACATCGACCCCTGACCTAATCTCTGTGATAAAACAGATGGACTGGTAATAAATTCTTTTTCATTACTTTATATTTGGTGAGTGCCCTTGATTGGACCTGAATTGGCCATACAAACCGTTTATATATATATATATGGGTGTATATATATTTATATATATATATAAATAAATACACAGGATCATGGTACAGGCAGCACTCAAAAAGGACACTTGGTACAGGGGCATACGCAGGATTTGTAAGGGGGGGTGTCCAGATGGAATAAATAATAAAAAATGTATATATATATATATATATATATATATATATATGTGTGTTTGCAAAAGGAGTTTGAAGGAGCGCTAGCTTAACTGCCCGGATCATTTAATTGTGCTGAAATTAATGCACCTGTACAGACCAGTTCACCGGGCTGATAGTCCCAAGTTTTCACATGAACAGCACTAGATCGTATTTTCGATCGCTGCTTCCAACCTGGAGTGAGTCCTGGGATCCAAACAGGACTAGGATAGATCTAGAAAGGGGGTGGAAGGAAGCGCTATATAGTGCAGTATTATTTAGGTAAAAAGGATTTATTTCACAGTAATTAAAACAAGCTAATGATACAGTTATTATTCAACAGTGTGGGCTAAAATACCACGTGGTTAAGGATAATAAAACCCGGTCACCCGGTCACCGTCAGTCCAAGATGCTGCCTCCTGACAGGGTCCGCTATGTCGCCTTTGTGCCGCCGGCACCTCACAAGACAGGTCAGCGTTCTCCCCTCGGTTCTACGCAGCAGGACTTTCTTCTGGTGAGTGTGTTTGCGTCTGGTAGGGCACACCCAAACGCGTTTAGTCAATGACTTCGTCAGTGGGCTGACCTACCTGACACTCCATAGGTCTATTTCTACCACCATTCATTAGAGTAGCTCCAATACAGCTGATACATTAACTCCGCTTATTCAGGACACGGCTTAATCAATTTCTAATGGCCACATATATTCTCGTTTATAACAGTTTTTTTATACTATTTAAAAAATATATATATATTGGTCAACAATATTATCAGTAAACAAACTTGGACAACACACCCAGGAGGGCACCCAGCCAAGTATCCCCACATACATGTGGAGTGCCAGCCTGCTTGATTTATATATAAATATATATAAATGTATATATATAAATGTATGCCACCGTATCTCCACCTACATTATCTGCAGCTCCGCCTGCCTAAGCACCCAGCCTCTCCCCTATGGGGGCCCGGCACATTTGGTCAGTCATGGGCTCCACAATTTGTGATGGCAGCCCTGGTGGCAGCACCCAGTTATAGGGAAGACAGGCAGCACCCAGGTATATGGCAGACAGGCAGCACTCAGATATATGGCAGACCATGTACCCCTGGAATGATAGAGCAGAACAGACAGGGCACCCTGGAATATGACAGCAGACCCACCATATGCCACCACCCATAGACAGAAAGAGGTCTGTCCTGCATCCTCTCCTATGCTGGAGTGAAGATGGTGCCGATTGGAGGAGGGTTATATCCGATACATGAAGTTTGGGTGGTGGGTTGGGGTTCGGATCTCAGAGATCCGACCCCGCCCATCCCTAATCTGCAGAAGTGCAATTTAAGTTCTGTACCTGCAGTAGCGCTGTTTACTGAGCATATAAAACTTACTACACCATACATCTTGTATCAAAAAGTTATACATTTGCAGCAATGCTATTTACTGAGTACACACAATTTACTAGACCATATGTCTGCTATCACAATGTTCTGTATCTGCAACAACACTATTTACTGGGCAAACAAAACGTACTACATCATGCGCCTGGTATCACAATGTACTATATATGCAATAGTGCTTTTTACTGAGCATATAAAACTTACTACACCATGGCCCTCATTCTAATCGCTACGCTTCCCTGTACGTTTGCACAGAAATCATTCAAATGATTTCTGCCCCACACACAATCTGCAAATGGATGTTTATGCAAAACATCCATTCGCATTCATGCGGGGAGATTCGCAGTGCGTGCGGTGGGTGGACCTTCATGCGGGCAGCAGGCATCGTTTAGATGACCTGCAAAACTACAAATGTTGTCAATCAGAATGAGTTGTATCACACAGTTCTGTATCTGCAGCAGCGTTATCTACTAAGCACACAAAATTTACTTAACAATGCCACTTGTATCACAGAGTTCTGTACCTGCAGTAGTACCATTTACTGAGCACACAAAACTTACTACACCATGCACCTGGTACCACACAGTTCTGTATCTGCAGTACTGCTATTTACTGAGTACACATAATTTACTACACTATGCGTCTGGTATCACACAGTTGTGTATCTGCAGCAGTGCTATTTATTGAGCAAACTAAACTTACTACCAGGGCCGGTGCTAGGGTGTTTGGCGCCTCCCTGCAAATTTTAAATTTGCGCCTACAAAAAGGGGTGTGCACACAAAAGTACCCCCAATTCAAATGACAACACAAAAGCACAATCTTATTCACATTACACAGCATGAAGTGCCCATGATTCATATTGCACAAAATAGTAGTATACCTCATTCACATTACAACCCACAGTAGTGCCCCTTATACACATAGTGCCCACAGTAGTAGTGCAACACATAATTCCCACAGGAGTAATACCCCTTACACTTATGTCCACGGGAGATTGTGGGTAGTTTGGTACTTACCCAGGAAATCAGTAAGAGAATAAAATGCCATGGCTGCTATTAGAGTTCTATTAGAGCTAGAGGGGCACAGGGCACTTCAGAAAGGGAGTGGCCCTATAAAAGAGGCAAGCACATTATATATAATAGACAGTGGGTTGTTGGTCTCGCAGGCCATGTGGCAGCTTGGGGAGCCAGCACCGATAGGGTCTCCGGGAAGAGCAGGGAGCTGCTGTGCTAACAGCAGGGTGGGAGCTGCCGCCTACTTAAGCAGCACAGGGGTGCCAGCAACTTTTTTCAGGCGGAAGCAAAATTTGTAGTTATGCCACTGCCTACAGGATACCACTGGCAGGTGGGAAGAAAGGGGGGAACCTGTCGTGCAAGGGGGAATCTGTTGGGCAGGAGAACAAGGGCTGGAGCACAGCATGGGGTGGGTACCTCACGAATCGTGGCTGCTGCGGGGCAATGAAAGAAAAAAAACTATACTAAACTAAAAAAACATACATATATATATATATATATATATATATACACACACACACACACACACGCACATACATTATATACATGTGTGTGTGTGTATATGGTTTATGCAGTCACATTCAGTGACTTATTTTTAAAAATATGTAACTGCTAAAAGTGAATGTGTTGCCTTACTTTTTCACCGGGTGCCTGCTCCGGGTTTCTCTCTCCCAAGTCCCCATATCATATCCTGCCTCCTTCTTTTCTGATCTGCAGCCTGAAGCCAGCCATTCACTGAGCTGCAGGTTGCAACTCCACATTACATTGGACAGCTACACTGCTCTGTGGCTGCCTGTCACTCACAGAAGGTATACACACACAGCGGGGAGGCAGGGGAGTAGAGGAGACTGGAGCCACGTTGGAAGCTGTCAGCGCCGCGCTTAGCGCTATTGGTGCCGCTGCCTGTCCGACTCCTGTTCAGTTTGAGAGACAGGAGCTGGGCAGCCGACAACAGCAGTCTTGCAGAGCGAGGAGAAGAGCGCCTCTTCAGCCCGGCGCCTCCCTGCTTTGCAGGATCTGCTGAGCGGCTAGCGCCGGTTTTGCTTACTATGCCATGCGAATTGTATCACACAGTTCTGTGTCTGCAGCAGTGCTGTTTGCTGAGTATAAACAATTTACTACACCATGAGCCTGGTATCACATAGTTCTAGTTACTAACAACACACAACTTACTATGCTATGTCACTTGTTATCCCAAGTGGACAATAACATGCAAGGAAAGAGACTGTAAGGAGAGTGGCAGGACCCCAATTGGAAGAAAACATCTTGGGGGTCATTAAGGTTGCACCTGCGATGTACAAATATTCGATACTTGCGCATGTGCAGGACCCATTCTGCGCAAATGGATAGTGCGACGTCGAAAGCAAGATGGAAGCAGACTGCCAGGGATTGACAGCCTGCTCACATTTGGGGGGCACAGAGGTAATGGTGATAGCCTTCATTTGTAAAAAATGGAGGTAGGAAGTCAGAGATCTATAACCTAGGTTGGAGATTTATTGGCCTCTGAGATACACGTCCTACGCAGCAGCATTGATCCAGTAAGCCGTCTGAAGGCTGGAAAGAGATCTGATGCTGCGTCCTAGGATCACCACTGCAGAAGGAGAAATCTGCTTGTAATAGATGCCTGCTGTTGCATTACAATACAGCAGAATCACTGCTATTTCCAAGCAACAGTGATAGCAAATCCAACCGCACCCCACCAGTACAGATAGCTGCTGCCCTATTGTGCTGCTAGGCCTGTTAGGCCTGATTATAATTGCTTCCAAACACCAACACAGAGGTGGCTAAACTGGTCCTCAAAATCTACCATCAGTACATGTTTTGCAGGCTACCTGTGAATCTGTAGAATGTGTCTATTGGGAATGAATGCAGCACATGTTAGTGTGTCAGTTAGTAATGACTACACCTGTGTACCAGCTAGAGTGTCAGGAAACATGAACTGTTGGTAGATCTAGAAGACCGGTCTGCCCACTTCTGCCCCAGCGCATCTGGACTTGTCTTGATTCATAATGGGAAGTGCAAAATATGTGACATAAGGCAGGGATGCCTACCCTCCCGGAATGGCCAGGAGGCTCACGAAAGGGACGAGAGGATCTCTTCAGATGCTCATGGCTTGTGCACAAGCCTTGTGATTCAATTTTTCTTCAAGACATGTTTTACAAATGTATTATGTGTGACTATAGATAAGATACAGGGAACAGAAATTAACAAGTATTTATTGGACATCAAATATCAGAAACTGAGTTACAGCATAAGTCATTTTTCCTTATTTTGCTCCTCTATATTAAAGGGAAAATCAGATGTGATTTTCTATGAGAAATAATTTGGCCCACTTTTTACAGCAGGGTTATGTGCCAGGCAAAGCAGAAAAGATAGGAAAGTGATGGAATGGAGATGGATAATAAGGGATAGCAGGTGGCAATTGTTAGATGAGGGTTAATGCCCATCTGTGCAGCCTGGCACAGAGAGAGTGACAGATGAGTTCCTACTTTATGCTGCCAGGCAGACTGGTGCCATCTGCTGCAATATGAGAGAGAGAGAGAGAGAGAGAGAGAGAGAGAGAGAGAGAGCGTAAGTATAGGGGTCTAGTCATGGTACCCAAATGCCCTGTCTCACAAAGCACATTATAAAACAGGCCTTTTCAATGTATCCTCATATCAAGATGGGTAAAATATGTAAAGTCTCAGAAATTTCCAGTGATGCCCCTGATTGGTTCTATAATTATTTCCCCATACACTAATATCGGGAGAGAGATCATTAGAAGGAGAAAAGCTCTGCTTTACTGTATGTTTTGCTTTCCCCAAAAAATATACCTCAGGATGGTGTAAAGAGGCTTTAGGGACAGGAGCAGTGAACACTTTCTGCCTCCTCCCTGTTCTCCACACAATCAGAAGTGCCCCAGAAAAAGGTGGCAGAAAAAAAATAACTGTCTGCGGAAAGAATCTTAAGCTAGGTTCCACTATCAATACACAATACAAAGTGGACCACTCAGTATATAACACACTCACACACAGTATCTATATATCCCAGAGTGCCTCACAGAAAGCCATTATGGTCATCAGATAAAAGGGAAGAACAGAGTAGAGACAGGAAGATTTCTTCAATACACAACCCCATCGTCCAGCGAGTACAGCTGCAGGGAGCGGGGCGTCAGGGACACACTCACACACATATACATAAAGTCTACTTCAGACTGTGCATACATGCCAGCAATGGGACACAACATAGTCCCCCCAATGGGACCCAATATAGTCCCCCCAGACTGCCATCCCATCTACGCCGCTCTCCTCACAGCCACTTCAATCTGCTCTCACCGACTTTCTGAATGCACAGGTCAGAACGTCAGTGCATGAGCAGTATCCGGATCCCAGGACACTCATGTGGTTTTTCGAAAACTGCACCAATCTACTGTTTCACTGTGGCAGCTATATATTGTGTTTCACATCACAAGATGGATAAGTAATTTAAAGATACACTATATGGACAAAAGTATTTGGACTCCTGACCATTACATCCCCAGGGAAATTGTATTCAGATAAATGTACTTTAATATACATTTGTTCCCCCTTTTGCAGCTATAAGAGCTTTCATTATTATTGGTTTTCCTCAAGATTTTGGAGTGTTTCTGTGGGAATCTTTGCCCATTCATTCTGTAGAGCAGTTATGAGGTCAGTTGTTGGATGAGATGGTCTGGCTCACAATCTCCATTACAGTTCATCCCAAAGGTGCTCGATGGGGTTGAGATTAGGGCTCTGTGCAGACCAGTCAAGTACTTCCACACCAAACTCATCAAAGCATGTCTTTATAGTCCTTGCTTTGTGTACTGGGGCACAGTCATGTTGGAATAAAGGCCCTCCACAAGCAGTTTCACAAAGTTGGAAGCATAGCATTGGTTCAAAATGTCTTGGAATGCTGGAGCAATAAGATTATCCTTCACTGGAGACAGGGCCGGACTGGCCATCTGGCACTTCTGGCAAATGCCAGAAGGGCCGATGGCCTTGTGGGCCGATTTTGTGCAGAAAATTCTTACATCGTAGAAGTTGTAAGAACTTTCTGCAGTAGCGGTGCAGACTCTGAGCCCGCTGCCGCGCTGCCCCCCCCGTCATGATGTGGCGCCGCCCCCACCATCATGACGCGGCCATCCTGAGCCCACTGCAGTGGCAGGATGGAGCCGCGCTCCATGACCCGCCCCATCACTGAGCAAGAGCTCCTCCGATTTTCTCCCTGCCTGGCTCTCCCCCTTCCACCCAGCCTGCTGCCCTTCTACTGCGGCCGCTGGTGCTCTGATCTGTAGAAAGCAGCCAGCCAGCCAGCCACTGGAGAGAGCAGCGATCCGGCCCGCACACAGGTAAAACCATCTGTGGAGTACCCCAGGGATCTGTACTTGGACCGGTGCTTTTTAATATCTTTATTGGTGATATTGCAAATGGAATTGAGGGTAAAATGTGCCTTTTTGCAGATGACACAAAGGTATGCAACAGGGTAGACACACCAGGAGGGGTAAAACAAATGATTGATGATCTAGGCAGATTAGAGAAATGGTCAAGAGAATGGCAACTACAGTTTAATGCCAAAAAATGCAAAATCATGCACTTGGGTCTCAGAAATCCAAAGACTCAATATAGTATAAATGGCACTATAATGGAAACTACTGAGGAAGAGAGGGATCTAGGTGTCACTATTTCAGGGGACTTAAAAGCAGGTAGGCAATGTAACAAAGCAATGAAGAAGGCAAGTCAGATGCTTGGTTGCATAGGGAGAGGTATCAGCAGTAGAAAGAAAGAAGTAATAATGCCACTGTATAGGTCATTGGTACGACCTCACCTAGAGTATTGTGTTCAGTTCTGGAGGCCATATCTCCAGAAGGATATAAATACATTAGAGACTGTACAAAGAAGAGCAACTAAAATGGTGCATGGCCTACATCACAAAACGTACCAGGAAAGACTAAAAGATCTTAATATGTATACTTTAGAGCAGAGAAGGGAAAGGGGGGACATGATAGAAACTTTCAAATATATCAAGGGCTTTAACAAGGTACAGGTGGGAGACATTCTTCACAGGAAGAGGAGCAACAGAACACGAGGACATGCACTGAAACTAGAGGGAGGAAGATTCAGGGGAAATGTGAGGAAGAATTTTTTCACAGAAAGAGTAGTAGATAAGTGGAATAGCCTCCCAACAGAGGTGGTAGACGCAAATACGGTAGTACAATTTAAACATGCTTGGGATAGGCATATTGATATCCTTACAAAAAAATAAGGATCAAATATGGTTTGAGGTAACATGTTTAAAAAAAGGGGCAGACTAGATGGGCCAAGTGGTTCTTATCTGCCGTCAAATTCTATGTTTCTATGTTTCTATCTGTATCAGGATGCACTCCGCCTGCTATTCTGGGTGGGGTGGTCGGGGTGGTTCAATATATTTGACAAGTGTCAACATAAAAAGTGTTTTTTCAGTGCTATATGAAAAAGAGCTGCACATCTTTATTTGTGTGTGTGTGGGGAAGGGGCATACTACTTTTACTGTTACTGTAAGGATTGTGTCATATTCTGTAAAGGGGTGTTACGGTGTGTGTGTGTGTGTGTCATAATGTGTAATGGGCATAGTCTGTCATGGGCATCACCGTCTGTGCCATACTGTGTAATGAGCATTACGGTGTGTGTCATAATATGTAATGGGCAATACAGTGTGCGGCAATGAGTAATGGGCATAACGGTGTGTTTGATAATGTGTAATGCCTCCTTTTTGTGATGCCACGCCCCCTTTTTGAACGCGGCTTCGCCGCGCAAGGGTCCCGCCTGCTTTAGGTGGGCCTGTCTGCTCAAAATGCCAGGGCCGATTTCTTGTCCCAGTCCGGCCCTGACTGGAGATAAGGGGCCTAGCCCACACCTTAAAAAACAGCCCCATATCACTTTCCCTCCTCCACCAAAAGTCACAGTTGGCATAATGAAGTCAGACATATAATGTTCTCCTGGGATATATCAAACCCACACTTGTCCAGCTGACTGCCAAACAGAGAAGCGTGATTTGTCACTCCACAGAACACATTTCCACTCCTCCTCCACAGGCAAGATTCAGTGTGCTTTACACCACTACAACCGACACTGGGGGTGAGATTTAATAGGATGAGAGTTTCAGAAAGTGAGAGATTTGGTGAGAAATCTCCAGTTTTTTTTAAAGCGGCAATCATTTACATTGTGAAATCAAACTGGTTTTGCAGTGTAAATGATTGCTGCTTTAAAAAAACTGGAGATTTCTCACCAAATCTCTCACTTTCTGAATCTCTCATCCTATTAAATCTCACCCATGGCATTAAACCTGCATGCACCTGTTCGGCCATGGAAACCCATTCCATTAAACTCTCACTTCACAGTTTTTGTGCTTATGTTAATGTCAGTGGAATATCAGAACTCTTCAGCTATTGAATCAGAAGAGCATTGGCGACTTTTATGCACCAATGTGCTTTAGCAATTATTTATCCCACTGTGCTTTTACATGGTCCTCCACTTCCTGGGTGAGTTGTTGCTGTTCCTATACACTTATACTTTCTAATAATATTGCTTACATTTAACTGTGGAATATATAGTAGGGATGACATTTCATGAACCATCTGATTGCAAAGGTGGTATCATATCACAGGACCACACTTAAAGCCACTGAGTTCTTCAGAACAATCCATTTTGTAGCACAAACGGGTCTAATTGATACACCTGAATTAATAATTAATAGGTGTGGCCAAATACATTTTGTCCATAGTGTATATAACATCAATATGATGCAATCTGTTTTTAAAGTTACTGTGACACACTTCAGTCTCTTTATTAATGGACCCCTTAGAGAGAGATTTTACCTGTCACCTACATGTACTTCTTCGTCTGCTACTTTCTTCTTCTTCTCTAGTCTTTTCCTACTCTCTTCCAGTTATGCTTGAAAAGAAAACCGAGGACTGCTTAAGCAAGAGGTGACATAAACCACCGAAGGAATCTGAACTGCCTGCACTTTAGGTAGTGAGTTGCTAGGGTGTTATGACAAGATCAAGGATAGCCAATTAGGGATCAAGGGAGGAGCTAGGAATAGGCAGGAAGTCAGGTGATCTTCCTCTCTGGTCTGATTTCTACTGAGGATGGTAGGGAAATGCTAGTGCTCTAAAGAATCTTTATTCCTCTGTGTATTTCTTCTATAATCTTTTCTTCCCCCATCTTGTATCTTCTTTCTGTTCTCCCTCTCAGCTAAAGTTTACAAGGAATATGGTAGAATAGTGGCAGTTAGTGATCCTAAAACCAAAACATACTCCAAAAGGAGTGTAAACATTTTACCAATAACCTATTTATTTTTTCAGGTGTCACTCGCCAAACTCGCTTTACCCTAGAGCTCTACCCTAACCAATTAATTTGCTTCCCCTGGTCTGCCTGCCAACAAGTGTGTGGAATCTAAGAGCAGCTTTGATTGGCTGTTTAAAAAGTATCTTTGATTGGCTGTTTAAACTAACCCTGCAAAAACAAGTGTGTAATTCCCAGGGCACATCACCCAGGAATTTCACTCACACCCGTTCACACTGAGACAGGACATGGGAAATTACTGCTTGCCCTGGCAAAAACCCGGGTTTTTGTGGCAGTGAGAATGGGGTATTGGTGTCTGCTCAAGTGTTGTCTACTTTGGGCCTGCAGCCATCTGCTAGTTTGTCCTCTTTGGGTTGTGTGTTGACACTCCTGTGGGCACTGTCTGTGTTGCCGGTGGCCCCGCCTCTACCTGTCTCCTCAGATGCCGTTCCTGTGGTCACATCTGGTGATGCCGCCGTTCCCTCTGGCGAGTCGTGACTGACTCCAGCAGTAGCAGCTACAGGTGGGTCTCTGATTATATGTAAAAGCGCATGGGCAGGTTGGCATGCACCTCGTCCTCCTCTTGGTCAAACTGAGTGACCTCAGGGGAGAAAGGGGGGCGCAGGTCACAGCATAGGAGTTCTAGACGCCATCACCGTCAGTCACGATCCACTAGCGGCAGCTCTGGCTCCCCGCTATTCCCAAAAGGGAAGGGGGTCCACTGCGAGAACACGGCTGTGTTGAGGGGATTAGCAGCATAGCATGCATGATAGGATAAAGGAGAGCAAATATGTTAACTTTTGACTATGATGGCACAGGCCGAAAAAGATTATCACGTGGTGAAGCGATGGATGGTATTGGTGAGGGAGCATATTGCATGTAACAGCAGTGGCAAACAGGGCTTTTTATGTTTGCGGCTTGTTACCTAGAAACTAGGCCCCAAGAGCACATGACCATGGTGCATTATATGCATATTATGCATGTGATGTTCTTCGCCAATGGGGGCACGTCCTGGAAGTTGTATGATGAGGAATTCCGGCACAGTCGGGTTCAGATGTCATGGACTTCGGGTGTAATGAGGTTGAGATCTGGATGGGTTTGAAGCCGTCGGCTTTGCCTGTACTGGCAGCCACTCCCGCTGCACCTGCCACGGCCTGCTGGGCCTCTTCGTTCTTTCGGGGATGCATCCACTGGGAGATGCTTCGTCTACAACAGAGCAGGTTGCCCTGCAGGGGCGCACTGTAGGTTTCGGCATGCGTGCACAAAATGCTGGGAGCCCCACGTCGTTACAGACTGCCCCTGGAATAAGCTGGGGGGAGCCACTCCTAGGCAGTCTGCCAGGGGCACCCCTCTGTAAGACCCTTTCTACTATTAGAGAAGACAGCATGGCTAGCTGGTTGCACAGGTACCCTCATAAAGAGGAGGGCAAGGTGGTCCACTGCAAATACATGGTGGTGTTGCGGGGGCTGCGGCGCAGCGTGCGAGACAGGATCAAAGAAGAGAAATATGTTAACTTCTTTGCGATGACGGCACAAGCGGAAAGTGATTACCGCGGTGCGGTGTTCTGCTGGGCAAGATGCAACAGCTGTTTAACCATTTCAGGGTTCCGATAGCGATGGATAAGACGGAGGGGCCGGTCACATGCCTCTCCTTCTTGGGCATTGAAATTGATACGGTTGCTGGATGCTGCCGCTTGCCCATTGCTAAGCTTGTACGGCTACAAGGGACAATCGCGCGGTCTCTGGTCTCAGGTAAGCTTCGGGTGCGCCAGTTGCAGTCCCTTCTGGGATTGTTCCACGTTGCGTGCAGAGTAATCCTGATGGGGCGAGTTTTCGAACGCTCCATGGCGGGCAGCATTAGGCCACAGTTCTTTGTGCGTTTGAATGCAGAATTGAAGAGTGACTTGCGGGTGTGGCAGGTGTTCCTTAGGTAATTTAACAGGGTCCTGATCTGGCCTGGCCCCTCTCGGAGCAGTGGTGAGGTGCAATTGTTCACCATTGCTGGGGGGGGGGGTTTGGGGCTTTCCTGCATGGCTCGTGGTGTGCCGCTTCCTGGCTGGGGGATTGGGTCAGGGAGGGTCTCACCAGGAACATGCTGCAGCTAGACGTCTTTCCGATCATGGTGGCTATGGAGCTGTAGGGCGATAGTTTACGCGATGCCTGCATCACTTTCTGGTGTGATAACCTGGGGGTGGTGCAGGCCATCAATTGGCAGAGCTCATCATCACTGCCGGGGGTTTGTTTGCTTGCGTGTTTAGTGCTGCGCTGCTTGCAGGTTAACTTGCACTTTATTGCCAGACACGTGCCTGGTGTCGACAACTCGATTGCCAATGCGTTTTCCAGATGAGACTGGGTTAGGTTTTGGTCTCTGGTTGGTGAGCCCTGTCCTCATTATGTTTGGCAGGTGATCAGGCCGGCATGGAGGAACTAGCCACGTGGGCCACGTGGGAGCAGTTCATACACTCGTGTTGATGGTGAGACGAATGTTAGCGGGGGTGTCGTTTTTCTCATCCTGTATGGGAGAGCGGACCCTGGTTTTTCATTGTGTCTCGGGCCTTGCGGGGCTGGCGGCGCGCTGACAGCAGGAGGCCGATAGATATATCTCTGTTGCCTCATTTATTTGGGGCGCTAGGGGATATATGCCACTCTGAATATGAGGTTCAGCTGTTTCGTCTGGAATACCACGGGGCTTTCAGGGTCGGCGAGCTGGTAGCATCCTCAAGGAATCGACCTTCTCCTCTGTTGTTAGAGGATGTGTTGATACAGGTTGACTTGGTTTGGTGCGGGTGCGGTGTTCCAAGACAGATCAGGCTGGGAGAGGTCAGTGGCTGTCGCTGCCTCCGTGCTCGGTGGTAGGGATTTGCCCGGTGTAAATGGTGAGAGCATTTGCACTGGTGCGCCCCGACCGCCCTGGGGCATGGTTAATGCACCTGGACAGTTCTTCATTGACAAAGTACCAGTTCTGTCACGTTTTGGGATGAGCATTGGGTTCCCTTGGCCTGGATCCAAAGGAGTTTGGAACACACTCCTTTCGGATCGGGGTGGCCACATCTGCTGCTGCTGCAGGCCACTCCAATGCAGAGATACAGTCTCTGGGTCAATGGCGCTCGGCAGCATTCCGCAGATACATTCGGCCTGGTTTATCTGTCCATCTGCCTAACCGTAGTCGACTGGACACATAAGTACTCGTCTCACTTTAGCAGGGGTCTTGAGGTGGTCCACTTTCCCCCAGGGGCACAATTAGGCCTAATTTCAAATCTGACATAGCGTCCTTGCTGGTTTACTCCGGGGGGGTTTCTGTGCAGTGTGCCTCAAGGTCTGGTCGGCTATGGTTCCTTTTCTTCTTTTCCCCTCTTGGTGTGCATGGAGCGTGGCAAGACTGACAATGTCATTCGTGCTAACCTGTTATTGACATCTTGCAGGTCGCTGAGATTCCAAGACGGTGTGGGTGACGGTACTCTAATTTGTCCACTGGGCATTGAAGTCATGTGGGGTCTTGGATGAGTGTGTGCTTATCTTGCATCTGGGTGGCAACGATTTAGGCCGATGCACGGCTTTGGAGCTTAGGTCCGTCCCTGGTTGCAAGTTGGTATGGTCCTCGATGATCCCTAGGCGGGTCTGGAGGAACGCCAGGTCTGGTCCCCGCTTGGATGGCGCCCGTAAAAGGTTAATTCTGCGGTGCAGCCTTACATGTTGGCGAACGGAGGGGGGGCGTCATCCAGCATGATGGCATTGAGTACAAGCGGGACAGCCTATATAGGCCGGCGGTGTCCATTTGAGTCCAGAAGGGATTGCCCTTTTTCTGGATGACTTGTTTCGTTGGTTATGTTAGGAGTGCTGTGCGTTGTTTAGTGGTGGCGGTGCTGTGGCTTAGGGCCTAGCTTATGGCGGGAAAGAACGGTCCTTGTTTAAATGAAAATCTTATGAAGTTAGTGGGGTGCGCTCTCCCGACATCGATATGTCGCTAGCCCATGCCCCTGGACAGGGGATGGGCTGCACCATCCGCACTGGTGGGTTGCGAGGGGAGAGTTGGACACCAACGATGTCTGAATGGTGTGTTGTGATCTTACCCCCTCTCTTTTCTATGACCGTTCTTTAGGGCTGCCACCCTTTATAGTCAAGTTATAGCTGTCAATTAATACATTTGACATCATGGGCCAAATGTAATAGGGTGAGAGTTTCAGAAAGTGAGAGATTTTGGGAGAGTTTTCCCATGTTTTTTAAAGCAGCAATCAATTACATGGAAAAATCAACCTGGTTTTGCCATGTAATTGATTGCTGCTTTAAAAAGAAGGGGAAAACTCTCCCAAAATCTCTCACTTTCTGAAACTCTAACCCTATTACATTTGGCCCCATATTTTGAAATGCTAGCACTTCTGTCTGTCTCATTATTTTAGTGTTGTTATGTTTAAGGTTTATTAAAGTGTGGGGCATAAGGATTACCGATGGTGAGTTTATATTATGTGGTTTATTCTTTTACCAGCCCCCTTCAGTTTCCTCCTGAGTAACAACGTGAAATAAGTACATTTGTTTAGAGTTCTGCAAAGAAACCGCAGTGAGGATAACAGTCACATGACTTATCAGGTAGTGAAACACAAGAGAAACAAAACAGACGGGGAGATAAAGTGGAAGCGTCAGAGGGAGAAACACACACAATAAAAACATATTACCATGTGCATAGACACACACTCTCCCCTCAGAAGGGACACAATGTTCCAGACCGAATTTCCCTAGAGTTCAAACCTTAAGCAGCCAGCAGGGCAGCTCAGAGAATAATGCTGATGTAACAAAAGTCAAAGCTAGAGAGAAGGCAGAAAGAATGAGTGAGGCAAAGTTGAAATGAAAGTGATGTGAAAACATGTAGGAAGGAGAGAGCAGTATGTGCAGGGAAAAAGCTTGAGTAGAAGTGTAGAAGAGTAAAAATGAGACAAAAAGGAGATAAAATGGAAGTATAGGTCGAGTATCCCGTATCCGAATATCCGTTATCCGAATTATTCCGAAAACCAGACATTCCAGAAATTATTTTTTTTGCTAAAAACTCACTGGGGACATAAGTAACAGCATTACTGAGGACATGATATGTAACTGGCACTATATATGTGCAAGACAATGATTGCTTGGCATTCAAATTCAGTGCTGAGATAGTACACACATTTTGTTTCACGTTTTGAAACCTTGTTTTTTGAATAAATAAAATATATTTGTGTGTATTTGATGTGGTAATAAAATATATTTGTGTGTATATTATGTGTTTATACAGCATAAATGCAAGATACTTCAAAATACATCATTGAAATATTAAAATATTCCGAAATACGGAATAATCCGTTATCCAAAATTCTCCTGGTCCCGAGCATTTTGGATAAGGGATACTCAACCTGTAATACAAAGAGATGTGGTATTACACTTGTGGCATTATACTAGCTATTTTGTTGAGATTTAACAAATCACACTGCGCATTTTTGTAGGCCAAGCCAGGTTGGTCTGTTTTCTGAGGCTACAGCAACACCAAAAGATAATGGCCTTGTATAATTATTAAAAATGAGTTTGCAAGTGGTATAAGCAAAGGCTTTCCAAAAGAAGATATGCTTACGGTTAACACAAAGCACAAAGAAAACATGTCATTGAGCTATTAAAATTCACAGAACAGAATCATTAATATTAAGAAAGCCTGTATTCCCTAATTCCCTGAGATCTTTACTCACAATATAAGGATGAAAACAGCAGTAAATTGTAGAATACATTTAATTCAAAAGTTGATTTTTGATGGAAAGATTCTTAGCATTTAGAAGGGACTTCCCTGCACCCTAGTGCATACAGGTGTGTCCTCATACGCTATTGCTGCAGTCACATCAAACATCACTTCTTCACCAGTTATAGTGTTCCCGCTAGGCTGTTTTAGCGGGGCGCTGCGTCCTGCCCGATTTCTAAAGGGCAAAATGCGCCCTGCCCCTCCAGCAGCGCCCCGCTAAAAGAGCCTGCTGCCTGACTAATGTTGTGCCCGGGGAAGCTCCAGGCACCGCAATCTCGGCGGCGCTAGGCTTCCCCGGGAGCTCACGGACCGCCCCCTTGTACGATGGAGGAAGCCCGGGCACGCCCGCTTTGGTGACGCGGCGGCCCGGACACGCCTCCTTTGGTGATGCGGCGGCACGCGTCCTTTGGTGACGCGACGGCCCGGGCACGCCTCCTTTGGTGACGCGGCGGCCCGGGGCACGCCTCCTTTGGTGATGCGGCGGCCCGGGACCGCCTACAACGATGATGTCGGCGGGCCCGTCCCGTACAGCGGCACCCTGCCCACAAAAATTCCTAGGGGGAACACTACAGGTAGTGTGCATTTCTGTCGGAGCAGAGCAGCTTTTTGGTCTATGTACAGTATGCATCTAAATTGCAATATGAAGCGACAACACCTCTTCACAAGACTGCACTGATAAATTTGATATGCAACACTTGTGTGATACCCCTTTTAGACCTCACTCTCAACACGGGTTATTGTCGGGTCCTTACATCACCACCATGGGTTGAGCAACCCGAGAGTTTAACCTTGGCCACGACCAGGGTTGAACACGGCTCTGACCCGTGTCAGGTGCAGTGTGAATCGGTAACCTGGGTCGAGCGACCTGGGTCCTGTTCACAGTATGGAGGAGGCAGCACTGTTAGCTCCAAGCACTGACTCCTCCCCCGCCTCTCGATGACATGAACCCGCTCAGCCCCACCTCCCTGTGTGACATCACCGGCCAGTGTAAGCCGGGTCAGACACAGAGCTTTCACACCGCAAATGCTGGGTCACTCCTGGAATTGACCTGTGTCCTAATCTCAGGTGCAACCCAGCATTTGCGGTCTACAAAAACAGTATAACTGTGTGCAACTGGGCCTGAATGTGTATACGGAGTGCTACAATGCAGTGGCCGGTCCTTTTTTTCACAACAAATTCTGGACCAAATGTAATAGGGTGAGAGTTTCAGAAAGTGAGAGATTTTGGGAGAGTTTTCCCATATTTTTTAAAGCAGCAATCAATTACATGGCAAAATCAACTTGGCTTTGCCGTGTAATTGATTGCTGCTTTAAAAAAAGGGGAAAACTCTCCCAAAATCTCTCACTTTCTGAAACTCTCACCCTATTACATTTGGCCCTCTGTCTTTGTATACCGATTCAACATGACCTGAATACAGACATACAGATTTAGCATATCAAATTAATTGGTTGTGTAGTTTTGAGAAGCAAGCAGCTTTTCAGTAGCATCAGCATGGCTCACTCATGTACACATCTGAATGTGTTGCACAGGGCACACAATCCTATCTCAGACAGGTATAGGTACTTATGTAGTACCAGGGCGCCCAGTATGCCGGAATGGTAACCGGCACCCGGGGAACCAGTGGTCCGCTCGAACGCTGACCTTCTCTCGACAAGACTTAATGTGGCAGAGCCACGTCCCTTCCTTTAGAGACAGCCTCATCGGATGGCCGTTCACGCAAGTCTGCGTAACGGGCAGCAATTGCTTTTGCTGAAAAAACAGCACAGCCTCCTCCTCTGATGTAGGCAGGGTGAACATGGACATTTGCTCACCTGCCATACCTGCGCCTTGCACGCCGGTCACTGTCACACTGAGAGAACTCTGAGAAGCATCCATCACTGTCAGCTAATCACCTCAGAGTGAGTGACCGGGAGCACTTACGCAAGTTCTGACTAACTACACTATTTCCGTAGCTTAAGCTTATTCAGAAAGCATAGCTACAGTAACTGACAAACGTCTATCAGTACTCTATGCATATAAACTAGTGGAATCGCATTGCAATGCATGAATCGCATGCCACTAAAACGGGACATGCGATGCAATGTGATTTCCTTCCGCAAGCATACGTATGTTAATTGGGCACCCAGCTACTACATAAGTACCGAAAAATACAACATAAGTGTATGCGTTCTGTGAGTGAGCATGTGTGTGTGCTTACAGAACACCAACAGGCAGTAGGACACGTGCATTTTTTATGTTGTACTTGATTATTGTAAAATAGCCCATACATGTTTATTTATCTTTGAATCCAGCCACAAAGTGGTTATTGATTCCTGGTTCAGTAATATGTATTCCACATTTACAATAAAGGTTTAGGGCAGGATGTACTAAGGGAAAAATGCGGGTTAGACCCGGCAGCCCTGTCTCCTCTCGGCAGGGTATCTCCACCTTTGGGTGATGATACCCTATAGAAGCCTATGGGCTTCTATTACCACCCACCGCAGACGCTGATCTGACGCAGACGCTCCCTGGCTTATCTTCCTCCGTGAAACTCTTCCTGCCCGAGCAACAGGTCACAGCCAGAGGTTGTTCTGGCTGCAGGGGGGAGGAGAGGCGCCGGGACAGCCACTGAGCCGGGGATTTGACGGATATAGGCAGTATTTCATGCCCTACCACACACTAGGGCATGATGGGAGAATAAAAAAGTGTGCCAAGTTTAGCAAGGCACCCTGCCCGAAGCATGGTGAACACAGCGAGCCATGCAAGGGGACGCGGTGCTACGTTTCAGTGTCCATGTCGACTGTGTCAACATTCAGGACAAATAAAATGTGAAAAACCCCATGTCCACCGTTTGACTGCCGACCTAACCCCTGTCGACCCTTTGACCCTGTCGACCTAACCCATGTCGCCCTAGACTCATGTCGACCTTCCTGCATATCGGCCTAAATGCATGTCGACCTAATGACTGTCGACCAACATGCTGGTGACCTAATGATCCACACCCGTGGATCCAACAGTACATGTCTTATGGATAAGGACATCATGGGGGCAGTACGGATGGTGTAATGGTTAGCGCAGAGGTCATGGGTTAAATTCCCACCATAGCTCTAACTGTGCTGAGTTTGTATATTCTCCCCGTACTTGCGTAGGTTTCCTCTGGGTACTCCGGTTACCTCCCACAATCCAAAAATATACTGGTAGGCTAATTGGCTTCCAAACAAAATTAACCCTAGAATGTCTGTGTGCCTGTACATGTGGTAGGGAATATAGATTGTAAGCCCCACTGGGGCAGGGACTGATGTGAATATTCAACTATACTCTGTAAAGCGCTGCGGAATATGTATGCGCTATATAAGAAACTGATAATAAATAAATAAATCATTACCACACCACTACATCTACAGTACTTGGCTTAAGCTGGGAACATACTATAGGATGTATCAAACAATGCAATGGTTGTTCTGATTTCATATAATCCCAGAACAATATAGAGAATACATTCTGTACAATCTTCCGAACAATGGCATGATATACAGTATCACATCAGAGGATTGTATGCTTGCTACTGTAAACTATGTGCGTCTGTGTCATTACTATACCACTCACCTATAGTAAATATGTCTTATGGGTATGGATACCATTGCCGCAGAACTCACTAGTACACATCTTTAGTACACGTCTTTTGGCTAGGGATATCTTTACCACCTTACTCACTTACAGTACATGTTTTGGAGTACAAAATAGTGTTCTTGGGTAAGAAAGTTGGGAGGCATGTCCCTATCCCTATGCAGAGCAGATGCTCCAAGACCAGTCATGTATGTAGAACAGAGGCAGTGGCGGAAGGGTACATTAACTCCTATTGAGACTGCCAAGTTCTTATGGATGGCCATATGCTTGTTCCAATTTATACATCTGTAATATTAGGAGGAATGCAGCAGCTAGGTGGGATAAAACCTTGTAAATATATATTTTTACCTAGAGTCGAAAGCCAGATTACATTGTAATTGCATACCCAATTTTTTTTCTTTTCCTTTAAATTCAAAAAATTTATATTGAAATATAACAATTCAGCCCAAACTCAGCTCCTCAATAAAGCCATTGGGGGAACTGCTAAGCACTTACAAACATACAGGTTCTGATTTATGTAATATATGTGCTGGCTGGTTTCACAGTGGATCGGCAGCGTTGGGTGGGGGCCTTATGCTGAGTCACTGGTGCTGCATGGCACCTGATACACAGAATACTGCTTATCTCTGGAGGAAACAGCCAATACATATATATATATATATATATATATATATATATATATTAGAACATGTATGTTTATATGTGTTTATATGTGTTTGTTTATATGTATATATATATATATATATATATATATATATATATATATATATATATATTAGAACATGTATGTTTATATGTGCTAAGCGATCCCCCCCCCCCCCCCCCCTGTACTATATAGTCAGCGCTGCAGCACACAGCCGCTGCTGGTTATATTGAAGAGATGGATATGGGCTAAATTTGATAAATCTGCCATTTTAGGGGGAAAAAATCTGAAAGAGCAAACCATTTCTCCATATAATTGGCCTATATCTAAAACAGAGATAAATAATAACATTGTTGTTTAAAAGGTAAACATCTCTGAGCAAAGACAGACCAATTTAAGAGGTAGGGCTTTTAGTGATTTGCAGTGGTATTGAGCAAATTAAAAGGTTTTAGAATGTGCTTATATCACTGTCTACCATTGTAAAGCACAACGGAATCTGCTGCGCTATATAAGAAACTGTAAATAAATAAATAAATAATCCAAATTATAGTCTCACCTCTCTCTCGAATAAAGTAAGCCAAATACAGGTCTAATTCTTTGACAGAGACACTAATGTGGTGCGGCTGTACACATAACTGGGGGTTTGAGCAATGTGCTGCCTTCACCAGTCTCTCTCCATCCGTGCTCTCCAATGGAATCCCCTTGAAGAGGATAACCATCACAAGATCCAACCTCCACACCTTGTCTGCCTGTCGCAGGCAGTCAATTCTCCTCATCTTGCCTTTCTGGTCCGGGTTGGAGAGGACACAACTGGCTGCCTTTTTGCCAGTAATAGACAACACAAAATCCTCACGGAACTCTGGCCTGATATCCTTGCGAAGCTTTGCTAAAAGACGTGATGCCCACTTTTGCTTGACTTCAGCTTTCTCATTTAGCAGTTCATCTTTCACACCTCGCTCTTCCTCTTTAGTCATTTTTTTCTCATGTTTCTTGAAATACTTTCTTTTCCGAGCCTGAAGGTTGAACCAAGTATAGGCAAAGGCTCGTACATGAGGAAGTAGAGCCTCGATAAACGGGTGAAATTCATCCTAAGTGGGAAGAAGTAAAAAGCAACTCATATTAATACTCCAAAAAAACATTTGAATTTAACTATTATTTGGATTCATAAATAGAAGGGTCAGGGTCTGCACAGGACCAAAGTGATAATGTTTCAAGCAGTATTGGAAACCAATAGATTCATTTCAACACCTATATGGGCTTATAAATCAACTCCTGTTGGCTGGCGCTGCACCAAGGGTCAGTAGGGTTCTACAAATAATATTTTCTACTGAAAAAGTTATTGTATAAGCCTATTTATTTGGATTCATATATAAGTAATATATATGTATATGAAACATGAAACGAGGTTACGGCATTACTGAATAAATATTGATAAATTATACTCTCTTATTTTCACTATTCTCATTTGCGAAACAATTTATAAAGGGCAACAAATAACCATTATCAAATATTGTGTAAAATAATATAAAATAAAAAAACTCAAAGTACTATTTATAATATTTAAACAGAAAAATATATTACAAATATTACTGTTTAACACGTTATGTAACCAGTCTTTCTTTTCTTTCTTTTTTTTTTTAAATACTCCAGATTGAGGGGGAGATTTATCAAAGCTTGGAGAGAGATAAAGTATCAACCAATCAATTTAGTTGACAGAAGCAGATTAGATCAAATTGTATCTCTCAGAACTGTTTCTCTCTCTAAGGGCCAGATGCACTAAGCTTAAAAAATGATAAAATTGAAAATGATAAACAGCCAGCCAATTATCTCCTGCCTGACATTTTTCAAACACAGCATTTGACATAGCAGGCAGGAGCTGATTGGCTGGCTGTTTATCACTCTCCATTTTATCACTTTTGAAGTTTAGTGCATCTGGCCTATAACATGATAAATCTCTTTTAGACTATCCTCGTTATTTTGAATTAAAACATATACAGCTCTGGAAGAGAAATCACAGTGACAACACAGCATTTACAATCCATGTAAACAAATCTCTATGTCATAGCCAACTATTCAGACTACTATCCAGACTTATGCTGGGCTTTTTCATTTAGTCCTAATTTCTGGCTATGAAAGTACATATGTCCACGGCTTATAACAAGACCTATGTATTTATTCACGAAAAACTGGAATTCTATATAGGATAATTGAATAGTTGTGAAAAAAAATTGCCAGCACTACTGCTATTGTGGCTAATTGAATGGGTTGTAAAACCTTATACTTTTGGTCGTGTTTATGCACAATATTTAAAAGGGCAATGCTTTTACATGACTGGGGGGGGGGGGGATTCTCTAAGCTAAAAATGCTGTAAAAACCCCGTTATCAGGGTTTTTACCGAGGAGGAGAGCCAGCCCCCCCTCTTAACGCAAGAGCTGTCCTTTGCCATAATTATCACATATGTTAGTGCATATGCGATAATTATGAATGCGATGGGCGGTGATAGGGGGCGGAGCTGGGGTGCAGATGTTAGAACATCCCCCTCTAGGCTTGGCTAATAAAAACATTGTCTTTTAAACAGTGGACATAAACATGATCAGAATTTTACGAAACAATTTTTATTTGTAAATAAACCCCTAAAATGCAAATGGTCAGCTGTAAAAAAAAGAAACCAGAAAACTAATTAATTTATTAACAGTTTCTTATATAGCGCACACATATTCTGCAGCACTTTACAGAGAATATTTGAATATTCACATCAGTCCCTGTCCCAGTGGAGCTAACAGTCTATGGGGGTTATTCTGGTTCATTCGCTAGGATGCGAATTTGCATCCTTTCGGGTGACCCAGATCCCGCCTTGCGAATGTTGGTATGCCGGCCCACCATTTGCAAGGCGCTTACGTTTGCAATGGCTGTGAATGGATGCTTTACATAAACATGCCACTGGGATCCGCCCACGTCCTTCAAACGTCGCCGACCATCAAAAGATGTGGAAGGTGCACGCATAAGTAAGGTTGCTCTGAGCAACCTTACAAATGCATGTACGCTGGGGGGGGGGAGTGGGCAGACAGCTGACATCCGATGATGTCAGCTGCTCACCCCCCCGCATGTACGTCACGGACTCATTAGCATGAGAACGCTGGGTGTTCACATATGCTTATGGCCCACCCCGCCGTTTTTCAAGGCTGACGTACAAAGAAGATAATTACAATTGTAAAGGGGTAATCGAGGTAGCTAAAAGGGAATATGAAGAACGCATAGCCACAAAGAGCAAAACCAATACCAAGATGTTTTTCAAATACATAAATAGCAAACGAATGATAAAAAAGAACATAGGCCCATTAACCAATATCAACAGAAATAGCTTTACTGAGGATAAGGCAGTGGTTCCTAAACTGTGCGCCTAGGCTCCCTGGGGTGCCTCGGAGCACTTTCAGGGGTTTCTCAAGTTGGTGGTCCAGAACCAATTCAAATTATTTATGGCCAAAGAAACCGGCAAAATCAGTGCTTGGGGCTTCCAATTATAAAATATGTGGGGAAACAGAAGTGAATTTAATTTTTTTTTTATTCTTGATAACAAACTTTGGCCTAGGGGTGCCCTTAGAAATATTCTGATACTCTAGGGTGCCGTGATTCAAAAAAGTTTGGGAGCCTCTGGGTTAAGGAAAAAGCAGAACTGTTAAATATATTTTTCTCACCGGTGTTTACTAGGAAGTAGCAGACAGTGGAACCCAAAGGGACCATAAATGGGCAAGCCAGCAAGAACTTAATATTGAATCACAACTGATGAGATAAAAGAGAGATCAAAACAAACAAATCCCTAGGTCTGGACGGGACTCATCCTAGGGTTCTAATGGAATTAAGGTAGGAATTACCAAATCCTCTATACATTTTTGAGAGCTCGTTTTTCATCTGGTAAGGTGCCTAAGGACAGGAGAATGGCAGAGGTACTGTAGTACCAATATTCAAAAAAAGATAAAGGGATGACCCAGCAAATTATAGACCTGTGAGCTTAACATCAACAGTGGCTAAATTATTTGGCGGGATTTTAAGGGATGGTCTCAAAACATCTCTTCATTTGAAAAATGTTTCCCTCCTGGAAAAACCCTTGATATATTTGAAAGTTTTTATCATGTCCCCCCTTTCCCTTCGCTACTTAAACTATGCGTATTGAGATTTTAGACTTACTGGATACATTTTGCCTCTGGAATTCTCTGCCTTTCAGAGCCCACACTAGTCCAGGCAAATGTTTACATCCTATATATATATCTCAGCATACAATTTAACAAACTCCTCCTGCAGTAGATTGCTTGCAGAGTGGACAGCAGCTGAGTCTGCTGAATGCCTCTCGCAAAGCAAATGCATTACATCCATTGCCCTGCACTAGCCCAAACATTGTATAAGATATGAATGGTATTGGCAATGTTTGTGTCCTGTTTAATAGGATGAGATAGACTTTTGCGATTTTTAGTAAAAAAACTTCTGCATGTTTTTCTGATATCGCCAATTTAATAGGATGCGAATTGCTGTAATAATCGCTGTGGAAATCGTACATTTTGAACTGTCAATTTTTTATCACACTTCAATTCGCATTTTCCCGTTATAAAGTATACAACTCGCAAATTTAATTGGATGCAATTTTTGGAAAATGTTACCATAAATCGAACCAGCCCGCCCACCAGCCAATCAGGAGCGGCCATTGGCTGGTGGGCGGGCCTAACCCCAGTATATGGGAGGAGCCCATATTGTAAACAATCTCAGTTTACGTGCAGCCGGAGGAGCAGAGTATTCGGCACGTGAGTATAATTTCCCTCAACAGGTACCTATGGATACTACTAGAGAAGAGGACCAATCCACTGTGGACAGTATAGGTACGTATTGTGTGTGTGCACTTGTAGCATGTAATAAAACCTAGCATTTCTTATGTGTGTATGTTTTTATTATTATTAACTATTTCCATTGCAATAGAACTACAAGACCCAGCATGCACTCTAATGCCCGGCATGCTGGGACTTGTGGATCACTAAGTCCCTGCATGCGGTGAATGCTTGGGGGACTTGTAGTTCCCCAACAATGTAATGTAATTTGACTAGTTTTACACAACAATCAGCCCGGGGACACCGGGGACAGCCTCAGGCTTCAGCCTGGGCAGGGTTAACTCTGGAGGAAGGGGGGGGGGCTATTTATTGGGGGGGGGGGTCCCTACTCCACCAGGGTCCTTGCCTGGGCTGACCAGCCACAGTGATTAATGCTTTGGCCGAGGGAACTTGCATAAAAAGTTCCCCCTGGCTGTGGCATTACCCTGTTTGGGGCTGGTGCTGGTTGCACACTCACAAGAAAAATTATTACTCATCCTTTTATTCACAGATTTGGAAGTATTTGCGTTTAGGTCACCTCACATTGAAACCCCTTTTACAACAACTTAAAATCTCAGGTTAATGCTGGGTCAACCCATGTTGGACCTCAGTGGAAACAGCTCCCCCCAAAAATTACCTGGGTCTAGTGACCCTTCAATCCAACCCACTTTAAGCAGTTTTGGACATGTGTAGAACCTGTGTTAAGGGTCTAGTATAAACAGATAAGGTGAGTCATCTGACCCAGGACCCATTTACAGCAATGGGAGAGCACATCCAAGTGCTGGCCTTAAAGACACTGTAATGGTCACCGCACTGGATAAATCCTGGGTCTAATCTGAATTGGAACCGTGTTCCAAATTCCAGGTTAGGATTCATGATTTTGGTTTAAAAGTGATATTACAGAGGCAGAATATAGTATGAAGGCCATGTGCCCATGTAGGCTGAGTACAAATAGGGCATGGCAACACAAATGCATCTAATATTGACTAAAACAGACACATGGGTTTTCAAACTCCGGCCCTCCAGATGTTGTGAAACTACAAATCCCAGCATGCCTTGCAACAGTTTTAACACTCCCTTATAGCAAAACTGTGGCAAGGCATGTTGGGATTTGTAGTTTCACAACATCTGGAGGGCCGCAGTTTGAAGACCCATGGTCTATTGGATATTTACAATAGGCTAGCAACACAAGAGCAGATTGCAGAATATCACTAACCCCCATACCAAAGTTCTAAAGTTACTTAAGCCCAAATGGGGCTTCACTGCAGGTGCACCTGCTTCCATCATATATGTTCAAAAGAGCAGAGTGATGCCTCTGGTGCTGACATGATATTGTCCTCGTGCCCCTTGCCTTAGAGCAGCTGTGTGGACCGCTCTATTGGTCATTTGTTGCTGTCACTTACATACAGTATGTACTGTAAATTTTTACACTGATGCAAATGTTGGATCTTTACAAAACCATAATAAAAATTATTTAATATACTGGACCTATATGATTAGTGAGGTATATGTGCATACTGACAGTTCTGATGAGCTCTAAAAATAATTGTGGAATGGAAGTGATTATTTGCAATTCTTGGGTTGTGACAGCACTGGCTGTATCGAACTAGGAGTTACTGGAGCCGTGGAGTTGAATGATACACACTAGTCCATGATCGACAATTCACGGCCGTTCTCAAAATGGGCCTGACAGCTTTTAAAGTCAGGCCCGTTCTGTCGATCTGCCTCTTCAATGAGGTCAAGACAGCATTGAATAGGTGCCCACCGCTATTTTTCCTGTCGGAAATAGCGGCGGGATTGAATACCCCCCTATATCTATAGAGTAGTAATATTTCCCATAGCATCAGTATTGAGAGGTACTGTAGCATTAATCAAGAAAATATTATAACAAGTTCTATAAAGTTAAACAAAACACTTTGTTACTGTCCATAAGCTACTTCAAGCACATCTTAATAAAAACCTTTCTCCTGTCTCCTTTCACAACCATAAAATATACACATGGAGGTTCAGTTTGATTGCATAAATAAATAAAATGCAGACGTAAATCTGTTCACGGAAAAACAGAAATTACCTACATATGCAAAGTTGGATAAATTGAAAATTTCATGTGCAACAGTTGCATATGTGTCAGTTTTGTGTTAAGCATATTTCAGATAGATTTACCAGTCTTTTTGTACTAATTTTCTGCTAGAGGAGAATTATTTGCTATGCTTATATAACAAAATCCTCACAAATATCTTCCTTGTGTACCAGAAAAAAAAGAATCTTCAGTATACTAATACATTCATATGCACTATGAATGGAAAAATAATCACCTATCAAATTCAGCAGTGAGTCCACAATCAGATGCAGATTACAAGTTTTGGCAACCGTAATCCCCATCATTGGTGTGTACTCACATCTGCCATCAGGCACGTGCATTTAAAATGACTTTGACAGATGTATTTTCACCTCTGTGCAGATATACATCTGTTTTGATTATGCAATATGCACTTAGGGAACTCTTTCTACCTTAGACCTTCCCTCCCTGACCCACCTCTCTAGTGCCAAGAGTCAGCATTAATAAAATGTGTCTATGTTTTTATGTGTGTGGCATGTTATGTGGTAATGTGCAAAACCAATTTATGCATATTACACAAAACTGGCTTTGGTACAATTTAGCATCATCCCCAAAATTGTAATTTATTGACATGAGGTTCTTGGGAATAAAATAAGTCAAATGATAAAAAGTTTCTGCATAAAATAAATGGTATTAATGAGATGCATTAATAACATCCAATTACTGGGGGAGATTCTGTAAAGCAGAAATGCAGTAAAAACCCAGTTTTCGGGGTTTTTACCGCATTTCTATATGCTATATGCCCCCTCCGCAGTGCCAGCGCTGCGGAGGGAATCGCCAGCAAAAGCTGGCGAATCCCTGCAGAAGCCTATGGGCTTCTTACCGCAGCGCTGTTTGAGGGATCCGTCACGGATCCCTCCCAGCGTGCCCTGCGGCCGGCGCCGGGGTCTGCGCATGCGCAGATGGACTCCCGGGTCACAGACCCGGAAGTCCAGTGCCGGCACCGCATCGCAAGTGACAGCTCTTATCGCAAGAGCTGTCCCTTGCGTTAATAACGGCATATATTACAGCATATGCCGTTATTAATAATGCGGTAGCCGGCGATAATGGGCGCGGATGTTACAACATCCCGCCCATAAAGTGTAGGTCATGAAAATACAGATAATTATTCATTTAAACTACAGTTATAATATATATTGCACACACATATTCCACAGAGATTTACAGAGCAAATTTGGCCATTCACATCAGTTGTTGGGAACCAATTAAACTACTAGCACAGGGGTGGCCAACCGGTCAGAGGTAAAGAGCCGAAAAATATCGGTAGTCAAGCTAAAGAGCCGACATCATGCGCGCGCCGAAGGGGCGTAGTCTTTTTTGACCCCATGGGTGGGTGTGATACAAATATGCCTCCAATAGTGCAGTGCCATATATACATATGCCCCCAATAGTGCCAGATACACATATGCCCCCCTCACGGTGCCGGGTATGCCCCTACAGTGCCAGAAAGCTGGTATGCCCCCACAGTGCCAAAAAGCTGGTATGCCCCCACAGTGCCACCAACTGCTATGCCCCCACAGTGCCACCAACTGCTATGCCCCCACAGTGCCACAAACTGCTATGCCCTCACAGTGCCACAATCTGCTATGCCCCCACAGTGCAAATTTCCCAGCAGCAGCACTCACCGTTGCTGCTGCTGCTGCCGGGCGGGGAGAGGACAGTCTGGCGTCCCCCTGCAGTCCTGTCATGTCACCGATGGGAGGAGAGCACAGCACACCGCGGGTCTCCTACCCCCTCACTTCCTTGTGACTGGGCCATCCACCAATCAAAGCTCGCTGGCCGGCTCCTGATTGGCTGCTCGCCCTTAAACTCTGATTGGCGGACGGCCCAGTCACAATGATGCACAGTAAGGGCTAGGAGAGATATGCAATGCACACTCTCCTCCCCTCAGAAGGAGAAGGGATTCAGGGAACCGGCAGCAGGGGGGCAGCAGGGGGGACTGGGACGGACGGTGGGCAGCGGGCAGCAGTGGGAGCAGGAGCCACACTTTACAAGGAGGAGAGCCGCATGAGGCTCAAGAGCCACGGGTTGGCCACCACTGTACTAGCATATTAGTGGAGTGTGGGAGGAAACTCATGCAAGCACAGTGAATTAATAGAAGATACATACTGTACAATGAGGACTATGGTGGGTATTGAACCCATGACCTCATTGCTGTATTACAGTAATGCAAACCATTACACCATTCATTCTGCCCATCAAAGTTGTTAAGCATAATCCATACATACATTTAAAAGCATCAATCAAAAAATGCAATATACTTTACAGGAAACAAAGAAGGGATGATTAAAAGGGATTATTTCGTCTTTTTTCTTATGTCAGGATTGAAAAATATATTTTCAAAGCAGAAACTGCAATTCTGTCCTGCGAAAGAAATACTGAAAAGAGTGCTGCTAGATGAAGTGGGTGCTGCTGGCCTATGAATAGTTAACTCCACATAGCGAATGCGAGATATTGTGGGAGGGTGTGTGTGTGTTGGGAGGGGAGTCTCACTTCCGGAGTAAGAACAGGTGGAGCTGGAGATGGGTATTTGTGCAAAGAGAACAGAAAGGAAGGTTATATGGGGACATTAAGATTGTGAGTGTGCATTTGTTAATATAACAGCATAAATAGTAAGCGTGTTTATATGCAACAAAGTTTGCATGTGCACACTTTTTTACTTATAGTGTACTTATAAGAACTCACAATTATACATATCTCTTGCTATTCATGATGCATGCTTTCAATACGAGTTTACAAGCAGGGAAAATAGGGTAGTTAACATTTATAAACAGGGGCCCCTTTTTGAATATTCATCTTAGTTACATTTAACAATAATACTCCTGACAAATATTTACCAGGTTATTGCACATGAATGTGCACCAACCCGGGAAATTGGTCAGTGTGAAAGGGTCCTGAAAGATTATCCCGGGTCCAGCATTCTGGTAATTCAACCTGGGTCTTGATTAAGTTGGACACAGGACGCTCGTGGGTCCAGGGGCAGTGTAAACGGGTAACGCAGCCCGGGTCCCTTCACTGCACTTGTAAAGGCGCAGCGGGGAGATGCTGTCACCTGCCCGGCTTTATGCCGGGTCGGGCGGCTAGTGTGAAATCGCTTGCAAGCCGGGTCAAAACCTGGGTACAAATTTGCGGGTGCGACCTGGCGTGCTAGTGTGAAAGGGGTATATGTGGGATTCTACAGTACATCTTCAATTGTAATATACTGTATTAGGGTATTGGAAGCCATTGGGATTATACAGTAAATAATATATTGCATTATTATAATTATTAGACATTTGAGACATTGGCCATTATTCAATGCTCCCGATTCACCATTTTGTTTTCGGTGAATCGGGCTGTTTTCATTCCTTGCGGTGAATCTTTTTCACTGAAAATCTGATTTACCCTATTCAATGTTCACTGTTCGCCGAAAGTGAATGCTGGCCAGTTCTCCGTTTCATGCTCGCTGCAATTAGCTGGTGTATTTCAATGAGGTTTTCATTGGGATTCGCCGAGAGTGTATTCAATGCTAGAATGGAGAACTGCTTTCAGCATGATTTTCGCCATGATTCACCATTTTGCATTCAACATCTTTTTAAGGTGAACTGGAAAGTCATCTTTTAAAATAAATGAGGTACTTGTGTAATTTCACGGCGCCAGTATGGCGCCGTGCGTCTGAGTCCCCTTGCGGGGCTCGCTTCGCTCGCCCACGCTGCGGGCTAGGTGGCTCGCTACGCTCGCCACGCTATTTAAAATCAACTCCATGCCAACATGGATAGCGGGGGTATGAACTATCCATGTTGGCATGGAGTTAAGTTACTTTTTTTAACATAGTTTGTGGCGAGTGTAGAACCCGGAAGTAGCACGGCGCCATGCACTACACAAGTACCATAAATGAATTTTTTTCTGTGAAGGGGCATGCTATTTTTATTCATATGCTTGCAGCACATGAATATATATATATACATATAAAAAAATTTTTTTACACATTCGCCAGCAGGGGGCCGGGAGCCAATCATTAAATATTCACTTCACACTGGTCCTGCTCATTAAATATGCACGAGCGGGACCAGTGAAGCGGATCTCTACCCGTGTCCCCTGCCAGCTCTCACGGGGGGGTGGGGTCAGCTTCTGCTACCTGTGTCCCCGGGAGCCCTCCTTCTCCCCCCCCCCCCCAATTCTGGCAGGGAGGCTTATATCTCCCTGTCTGCCGCCGTCTCCAGGCGGCAGGTAACAAAATAACTATGCAAAAGCATTATAATAGCTTCTAGGTGCTTGTCATAGGCAACTAGGTCCTCCCATAAACACATATGGAACCTACCCTTTTGCATTGAAACTTTACATTTTTTATTTTTGTAAAGAATGCAATGTTTTGACTAACTTAGCCTAATTTACATCAACATCCATTTTTCAGACTCCTATAACTGGAAAGACGCATGTTTATTACTTTTGCTGAATGAATAATCATGAATGTCCTAGAGCTATTTGGAATGGCACACTTAGAAGACTCTACCACCCAATCACAAATTATCCTGCAAAGGTTATGCTGGTACAGTATCCTAGTCAGTGACACCAGGAAAAGGTCCGTACAAAGGTCCCAAATCAAAATTATGGGGGTCTGAAGCTTCAATCATATGTATTTTTTAAGGGTATACAAAAAATATAATACTGTGGGGGGTATTTAACATAATATTGTGAAGGGATGAAGTATCAACCAATTAGCTCCTAACTGTTATTTTTCAGACATAGCCTATCAAATGTAAGGTAGAAGCTGTTTGGCTTGTTACTTTATCACACAATTGTATCTCTCCGAGCTGTAATAAATCCTCCACACCCCACACCCCCCTTTGCATCATGCAAACAGTATAAGTGATTACAACATGATTAAAATATTTGAGCTTTTGAGAACATATATAGGGGGTTATTCTGGTTGATTCGCAAGGCTGCGAATTCCCAGCCTTGCAAGTCCACCAAACCCCACCCGGCGAATGTCCGGAATCCCTTTCCCCAGCTGCGAATGGATAAACATCCGTTCGCATGCTGTGGGGAACACCCACATCTCTCAATGTTTGCCGACCATTGAAAGATGTGGAAGGTACACACATATATTTTCACGTCACTTCCATATGCGTGCACGCTGGGATGGATATGGGCAGGCAGCTGACATCCGGTGATGTCAGCTGCCTGCCCCCACACCTGCATCAAGGCCACATTACCATGAGAACTCATGGGACCGCCCATGAAATGCTGGATGTTCCCATACGGTAATGGGGTTGCCCGGCACCCCCGCCCCCTGCCTCCGCGTGTTTGCTGTGGGTGCACACACCCTACATCTGCACATGTGCAGAAATGCACCTGCGCAGACACACAACATTGGCGCTCCATGCTAATGCACGGAGGACCGAAGGAACATGAATAAGGCCCATAGTACGTGCTCCCTATAGAGGTTCGAGGAGCAGCATTGGTCAATATATACACTGTATGTAATGAAACTCTGTCAATATTTCCAACATTCAGAAATATTAGCAGCTTCCGATTATATTAGTTCAAATTGACATTCGGCCTATTCAATGTCGGGTCCATTTTTCCGACTGTCAGAATAAATTTAGACATTTGGAAAGTCCGTGGATCGGCTAAAATGCTCATACATTCGACAATCCAGCAGCCAATTTCGACAAGTCAGATTTGACTTTAAACAAAGTCTAATCTGCGCAGACGAGTCGTCGTCGTCGTCCCCCCCCCCCCCCCATATAGTGTGCATATGTAGTTCTATCCTGGATTAGTCTAAAGGTATATTATAGCGATCGGAAGGATGTACTGTAGGTGTTGTCAGCATTGCATAGTCCATAAATATACTAATCAGTGTAGACATAATTAATATATTAACTACACTATTGTTTTCTTAATTGTTTGGGGGCTTTCTCCTATGTAAACTAATGCCTGCTTGGCTTGCTGAATTCTAACATTTTCAATCAACAACTTTTGCATTATGGCAGAATCCACAGTTTCTCCTCCTGTTACTCTTCTTAGCTTTCCTTTGTGCGTGTGACAGTAGGACAAATAAGCATAACTCCTGAGAGAAAAGGGTTGCTTGCTAAAAAGATGAATGAGATGACATGAAGGGTACTTTACAAACTCCTGGCTCTTAATTTACTTTGTAGTCAAGAAGCAGCAAAATGTCTTCTCATTTGAATGACACCGATAAACAAAGAAATTTGCAACTTTATGATCAGATCATTTTCTTACAAAACCTATTTCATATGCAGTAACATCAAAACTGTACACATATGGCAATGACCCTTTACGCGTCAAAAGGATGCCTATGTACACTTTTTCTGTTCATACCCCTGATTATGTGAAATGCTAGAGGAAGAACACTGCAATACAGTATGTGCTTTCTTCCCACTTCCCAGGTGATGTGGTTGCCCAAGCACCAGGTTCTGTACTGTAGAATAGAGCAATATTCAAATGAATAAAATGTGACAATATAATAATTATATAAATACTTGTTAATGGCTCAGAAAAAAAATATTTACAAAATTACTTCCCTGTAAAATAACTTTTTTGGGCATACAGGCAGTTTAATAAATATATTACCTGAGGTAATGTCAATGCTGATTTTATTGTCTCATGATTTGCTAATACCAACATCTATTTTATTATGTTATTAACTAAAATAACTGCTTTTCTCTGTATAAAATCAGGTAAAAGAACAGATCTTAAGTCGACATTTTATTCTGTAAATGGTACAAAAGGCCAGCGGTGCCATAATTAATCTATTTTACTATTTTATATACACATATATATATATATATATATATATATATATATATATATATATATATATACACACACAAACAGTACACTGCTAACACGTAGAAGTTAGCAGTGTATATATATATATATACATATACATGCACACATACACACACTGAAATGAACAAAGCGGTGCATTGCTGCAGTACAAATAAAGAATATAGATTATATCATATATATACATATATATATATATATATATATATACATACAAGAGATAATCACATTTGTTCATGTATGAATATACACTTCTTTAAGTCAATATACAATTGCTTAAGAATGTGACCTGCACATGGAAAAACTGCACTCTAAGGCACACTCCTCTACCCATGGACAACTACTGCACTGTGCCAAGGTAAATGTTGCTTTGCAGCACAGCACATGCTGCTTAATATGCAGATTTCCAGTGTCTCTGCACAAGTATATACTTTACACTGCAAATATGATTGATCTGCACTGCTAAAAGCACACTAGTTTGTACTCAGGCTGTCCTACACTGTAATGCTTTGTAACAAGCTATGCTGCAGACACTTCCATTATGGTGCATACAGATATAAATTGTTCTCTCCTTTTCTAGACAGCGTCAATTACAATAGTTGATATGTCTACTACAGGATGTACATAGAGTACATGACTATATATTTCTGTACACATGCATACCATATTATATCACATGTAAACAGCAGGTGCAAAACACAAAACAAACTAACATTCAGTTTCTGATCTTCATGGGGAGCGCTGTCATTCCAGGCCAAGGTCACTTCCAACACCAGGCCTTTTCCTCCCTCCAAGCTGTTAACCCTTTGTTTGGAATTCAGACAAGAAATGCACTATATGGCAAATTGACATTACTTTTGGCACTGAAAGAGTTACTGTGCTTCAGCACAATAATACATTGGGAGGGTGTGATTAAATAAAATGCACCCCAGGAAATAACAGCAAGATATAACACAATAACAGATATAGCGTATTTGTCTATAGAGTTGAAAACAACACAAACTATCTTAAAAGTAGCCTTCGCCATAGCCCTAGTCTCCCAGCCTCCCTAAAATGTGCAGAGTGGCCTGTCCTATAATTTATTCCTTTTCATCTCCCTTAAGTAGAAGTATATGAGTGACAAAATATAAATGTATGTGTTTGTGTGTATATATACATATATATATATATATATATATATATATATATATATAAGCAGTTATGCACTAAAATGAAAAATATGGGTAGAAAAATAAACATCCCATAAAAGAGCGGGCGAGAGGGTGTGGGGCGAGGGCGGACTAGACATGTGACTAGCTTTTTCTATTAGAAAAAAATGGCCTGCCACACATTCCTAAAAGAAAGAAAAAGTCCAAAAAGAATACCCCAATGCATTGTTACAAATAGTCGAAATGTGATTATCGTTAAAAGCAAAACAAATATTTACATAAAATATGATCTGTTTTGATTATATAAGAACTTGGTTCAAAACTTATAACCAGTTTCTTCTTCCCCAATTTTTCCCGCATTCCAAAATCAACAAAATACAAACACTAAGCACAGAACTCACCCCGCTTTTAATATATAGCATGCACACATTCTCATTGTATTTTTTTTTTTTTTTAGCACCACCTCTCAATCAACAAAGCAACATATAAAGATTATTTTTTTTTTTTAACAGATGCAAGCATAGCTGAATATCAAACGGCTCTAGAATGCAACGGGAAGATACAAGCAGGGTGGGAGTCAATAAGATGAAAACCTAGAATTTAGAAAAATGGGTTTTAAGTTACTTTACCTGTGTCAGACATAAAGGTGATGCATACATGACTGAAAAGGGTATCCTCTTATATTCCACTGCTATATATACAAAGTTACGGAGTCACAGGCAGCAGCTGTATGCTAGCTTCTCCTTATGAGATCCCACATCCAACTTTCTGTCTCCCCCCAAAAATAAAAATGATTCTGCAAAATACACATTAAAAAATAAAATCAAACGATAAAGCTTCCTTTGGGAATTCCAGACTGGGATAGTGAGTGGGAGGAGGTCTTGCTTTAAAAATCCTGGTACCCTTTTTTAGCACCCTCCCCACATATAGGCTCTCTCAAAGGGAGGTAGAAGGCAACTTTGTGAATTGTGTTCCATTAGGAAAATGAGCAGAGGAGCGATACAATAAAAAAAGACAGAAAAGAGAGAGAGTGTGGGAAGGAGGGGGGAGGAGGAGAGAAAGGGGTGACGTTCTATATGAAGCCCATCCTACATTACTAAAAAAAAATGATATAAAATGACATCCCTTTAAAGATGTAGGATCCGTAGACGAAGGGTGAAGATGCTGTAATATGTCTGAGGATATGAATCTCTTCAGTACTCCAAATTTTTATCACTCTGCCTAAAGACTTTTGTCTTGTGAGTTGGGACAAGTTAATATGGCATAATACCAGGCTGGAAGTGTCGCAGTAAACCTGGAGATGGTGAGATGGCGTCTATGAAGTGTTATCAGTGAATGATAGTTAGTATAACTAAGATTGTTTAACTTTTTTTCACTCAGATTTACTGTTGTTCAGGAATTAGGCTTTATTTGCTAGAATGTACAATATTTTGTGTCACAGGAACATATAAGAAGGTGTCAAGCATCAGAGGTGTTACAGGACTGAAGAGGTTAATTAGTTGTTAACTATTCTAAAAGCACACGCTGTATCACGTGGCAGGATGTTCACTAGATCTAATGCACGTATTTTGAAATGACATTGCCTTTCATATTTTAAAATAATAAATATTTACTGATGTGTGGGGGAAAGTCTGTTTTTCTAGTATAATTTAACAATTATGGTACTATGTGCATAGAAATATTCTTTGTATCTCACACACAAGAAGATAAGATAGTATTTTAAAGCTTTTAACTCCCTATTTTTGAGACTATACAGCAAATCGACCAAACTGGATTCTGTAAAAAATAAAACGTAAAGGTATTTCACAGCATATGTTTTTTAAATGTTAATTGCACAGTACTGATTAATGGGGCAATGTTTGTTTCTTTGGGGGGTTGGTGGTGGTGGGGGGGGGGGGGAGTTGATTGGGGAATTGTATTAATTATTTTACATAATGACAGCTATTAACAGAAATAAAAAAGTATCCACCAACTCAATTCCCTTGATATTTATTATATCCATCTTTAAACTTTGATGGAAAATTGCCCTTACAATTATCCATGACAGCTCTATGTGAAACGCCAACTTTTCCATACATCTGTTTGACTACCATATGTGTGTGTGTGTGTATATATATATATATATATATATATATATATATATATATATATATATACTGTGTTGATATAGAGAACAGTTATAATTAGTGTTGCTAAGGGGGGATTTATCATAATAGTTTAGATAGAGATAGAATTGTGAGATATAAAGTACTAGCTCATATGCTCCTTCCTTACATTTTAGAGGCTGTTAATAAAATTACAGTTTAGAAGCTGTTTGGCTGGTACTCTCTCTGTTACAATGTTATCTCTCTCCGAGCTCTGATAAATAAAATACCCCTGTAAGTCATAGTTTCTGCATGTATTTTTTAATATGTTTGGGACAGTTTTTCAATTTCGGTAAGTCACTTTTTCTGCTCTTAAACAAAATCGAATTAGAAGATAGACAGACTATACTACTGTATGTAATATTATTCAACAAATAATGGTATAAAACTAAATGCACGTTAATGTCAACATTCTATAAATTATGAGAACATTCTAGATGCATTCGGTATCAGTTCTGACCTTTTATTACAAATGAATGCCATACAGTAATTATTGCAGTAACCTTATGCAATGTATGATACATATAACTTCTCATTGGATAAAAACCCTAATGTAGCTGACACTTTCACCACATGTTTTTATTTCAGAGCTGGGGATTTGCTTCATTTTGGATGAGCTGGGGTGGATAAGACATACTGACGTACTGCTTAGCCTAACCCATGGCTGAATGTTGACAGCAGAAGAACTGTACTCTTTACACACACAGCCATGTCGTTCAGCAGGCTGGTACCCGACTCCAGTATCTATGGCTCAAGGTTGCTAGCTATGAACATACACTAGCGGCTCGGTACACTTTGTTATAAGCAGCAGGCTGTCTGTGCTCTTCTACGCAACTTCTCTTCTACTTTGCAGCTACAGCGAAGCAGTCGAAGGACAATCGCGGGCTGCCGCCCGGGGCGCTGCCGCTGTCCCTTTAATGCGGCTCTGTCTGGGACACTAGGCAGGCCAGGCGTGTCTCTCTCCGGCTCCACTTCCAAGTTCATCCCGATGTCTGCTCTGGGTCCTCCCTTTCCTACGCGGCCATTTTTAACCAGCTCCAGCCTCTAGTAGTCTATAAGAGCAAGATCTCCCCACCCCCTTGTCCTAAATTCCCCTCCTCCCTTACACAGCTAGACATAGCAGGGTGAAGGGGGGTCACCCCATTAATATAGAAATGACAGCGGCTTTTCTATCACTACTTAGCGCAAACCTCGCCCCGCAGCAGCCTTCCCACAAACACCCTAAACACTCTCTGCTTGCAGTAATAGCATCGCTACGGTATGCGCAGCAGCTACGCAGTGCCACCACCCCGTCAACAGCACGTTGGCACTGCCACCTACCATCATCAGTGTCCGCTACAGTGACGCTGGAGGTGCGGGACTCAGGGCTCTTCCTAGCTCCATTCTCGCCGCCCGTGCACAGTCAGTAGAAGGGAGGGGGTGATAATCCTATCAGAGCCCCTTTGTATCCTGTCTCAGAGGCTACTGCGGGTCCCTGCGCCCCTGCCTCCTCTCCCGGCTGCTGCTGTGTATGAAATGCTGAGTAACATAGTGTAAGATCCTGCACTGCCCACCCCACTGCTCCAACTGGGGAATTACTGGGCCGGAGGGAGGGGAGGGGAGCTGCTGGGGATAAAGGAGCACCCTAAAATAAAATACGATGTAGAAAAACCTTTATATTTGCCACAGACACCCAGTGTCTCACAGCCCCGTCCTGCTTTTCCCTCAGTGCCAGAGCCGCACACCTTTCCTATAGGCACTCATACTAAGCAGTGCGTGTGTGGGACATGTTCTTCTCACTGATGTCATGTCAGTCATACATTGGCAGAAGTGTACCTGCTGCTCATCTCCCACATGTGTCCACCCTGCACATGTTATCCCGTCTGCTAACACACACTGACTGATTCCTGAGCTGCCTCTAAACTCTGTATAACTCTATAGAATATTCACACTTCTCTGACAGTTACGTTTCCTCATTCTTTCTCATTACTCTAACCTTCTCACCCCCTCCAGCATTTTCTCTCTATCTCCATCCCTGCACTCGTCCTCACTCAGCCCTCCCTGTCGCTACTACACTCTTCTCCGCCTTCTCATCTACATGTCTCCTCCTTCCTTACGCTCTGTCCGTACCCATCTGGCTTGTGCCCCCTGGCATCTGCAAGGGTGAGGGAGGAGCTCCCTTCACATTTCCTGCCCTCAGACTATACAGAGAAGGTTGGATTAACCCCTGACATCTCTGCTAGATAGAGATAGCCTAATAAATGGATCGCTCGTCTGGGTATTTCACTCCCGTCTATTGTGAAGAATAATACAAACGAGATTTATTTTATAGGTGTGTATGTATATAGACCCTTATTCTGGTTGACTCGCAAAGCTGCAAATTTAGCAGCTTTGTGAGTCCATCTAATACCCACCCGTACGGCTGTCCGCTCCACTCTCCCTCACATGCAGAGTTCCCTTGCACATCTGCCAATGAATGTTTAGCATAAACATCCATTTGGAGCCTTGGGTGCGGGGGAGAAATCATTTGATGATTGTTGACCATCAAATGAGTTCTCCAGCGGTTGCAGAGGTAAGACACTTCTCTGGTGTCTTACCTCAGCGAGTGCCCTGTGCGGGAAGGTAGCAGGCAGCTGACATCTGCTGGCGTCACCAGGCCATTTGCATGGGAATACCCATGAAACGGTGAGTGCTCCCATGGGCGCAGCCCATCGCCACTGCCCTACGCCCCCCAACCTCACTGCTAGGTGCGAACGTGACAGTGAAATAGCAGGGAGCCATCGCTCGCCTACACGAACACACAGGGAGGCAATCAGAATAGGGGCCATAGATAGATATATAGACAGGCAGACTCTATTGGCCTGATTCTGGATCACCTTCAAAAGCAGATTCTACTGCACAAAACCATGTGCCCTGTCGGGGGGGGGGGGGGGGGGGACAGATGAAACATACAGGGTAAATACAGGCTGCTTTATTTTTACACTGCAATATAGGTATTAGTTTGAAGTACAAACCCCACCCAAATCTAACTCTCTGCACATGTTCCATCTGCCCCCTTGCAGGGCACATGGTTTTTGTCCAGTAGAGATTGCTTTTGCGATTGAATCAGAATCAGGGCCTGTATCTCTATATATATCAACAGAGAAGTCCACACTCACATCAAGAAGATCAGTAGTAGGGATGCACCACTAAAGAGGGTCCAAAGGGAACTCCAATAATAACTATATATATATATATATATATATATATATATATATATATATATATATATAAAAGATAGAGGTTCAGAGTGCGCTACCAGAAATTATTACACAATTTGTAAAACACAATATGATTTAATATAAAAAATGCCTCAAGGGCAACATATAAAATACAAAAGCTTTTAAAAACACATAAACTGCCAGAAGTTCATTTGGACCGACAGTAAGAGACGAACCACAATCGATTTTTTAGGACCTGATAAGTGGGGGTTAGTATCTGCCCCAAACCGAATAGGACCTCAAAGAGATTCTTTAACAACAATATTGTCCCATATGAATCAGGTCAACCGGATGTGTGCTCACTGGAATCCAAAAGTTGAATCCAGATGGGCATAGAGTTGATTTTATATAGCTTGGCGAGCGCAGCGAGCCACCGAGCCCGAAGTGTGGCCAGCGCAGCGAGCCCCGCGAGGGCACGCGGAATACATTTTAAGTAATCCGCGGGACTCGCTGCGCTCGCCATGCTTCGGGCTCGGTGGCTCGCTGCGCTCGTCACGCTACATAAAGTCAACTCTATGCCCACTTGGATAGTGGGGAAATGAACAGGACCATGTTAACATTGAATCCTATAGAAAATCGCATCGATTTCGATGCGATTTTCCGACCCGATCGGGCGCCCAGTTATTACACAAGTACCAAATATTTCTTAGATGGACAAAACCATGTGCACTGCAGGTGAGGCAGGTGTTACTTGTGCAGAGATAATTAGATTTGGGTGGGGTTTTACACCTGCCTCACCTGCAGTGCACATGGTTTTGTCCATCTAAGAAATATTTTGTCAGAAAGAGTGAACTAGAATAAGGGCCTCAGTTCCTGCTGGAGCCTGCTGAAAAATAGCCCTGTATATATATATATATATATATATATATATATATATATATCCAGGTAGATACGCACTCACATCCCAGTGCAATGAATATTGGGGTGCACAGCAAAGGACATCCAAAAAAGGATGACCAAATATAAGTCCAAATTGTTTAATAAAAAAGCGAGGGCACTCACCAAGGCAGCAATTTTATTCAACATCCATATGTGCAAGTCGACGTTTCAACCCTCATGGGGCCTTTGTCAAGACAAAAAAGTGCATATCCATAGAAACACCAGACAGGTAGTTGTGACACTGACACATGCTACACAGCATCCATATATACCCCACCCAACACTGCAACTCAATCCACCTAGTGTGGAGTAGCAAGGCATCTCATTGGTTACATGCAGGTAACACATTAAAACACTACAAACAGCATAGAAAAAAGCAGCTCATCATTGCAGTATATACGTATATCTTTATATCGAGCATAGAACCAGCACTCTGTAGATGGAAGTCACTGCACCTGAGTGCCCTTAATCAGCAGGTGTGGAGGTAACCAAGGAGACTCCAACATACGGCACTTCAGGATTTCTTAAACAAGTGGAATTTTAATACAACGTTTCGGAGTGGCACACACCCTTCGTCAGGTGCCTTCCCACCATCTGTGCATTTCTATTACTCCCCATCCACACCACACTGTCTCCTCCCCCAATCAACATCACTTTTACCCCATCTGCTCAGCTCTGTCTTATGTTAAGACCTTCAAATTCACCAAGCAGATCCACCATTGTGTGAGTGACAGCAATCTCAGGGTGGGTGAGATGTACTAAGCCTTGAAAAGTGATAAAATGGAGAGTGATAAACCACCAACCAATCAGCTCCTACCTGTTATTTTGTCAAACACAGCCTGTGACATGACAGGTAGGAGCTGATTGGCTGGTGGTTTATCACCCTCCATTTTATCACTTTTCAAGCTTAGTACATCTGGCCCACTGTGAGAGTGCTGAATCTGCACTTACCCACAGACTGTGATGGCGTACCATATCTGTATTGCGTAAGGAACACGTCCATTAAAGCATCAGCCTTAATGATTGGAATTTCATTGCTTTTTGGCGTTTGAGTGGAAGAGTTACAACAGGTTTCTGAAATGCCAGATCATGTGTATGAAGCCTTAATGCAGGGGTGGGGAACCTTTTTTGTGCCAAGTGCCATTTGTATGGGGAAAAAATCCTTCGGGTACCGCAAGAGACGGTTAGGCACAACCGCGGGTGATTAACAGCATGGATAAGGCTGTCCCAGACAGCAATCAATGGCATACGAGTGCTCTCACCACTCTCTCATCCACCATGGAGTTCAGACCGACGCCAGGGCACGTAGGTGTCGCCTCCCTGAGATTCTTCCTCACACTCAGATGAATCTATGTAACAGCAGCACATGCGGCTGAATGGCCGCACCGCTGCGGAAGAGAAGGCTGCTGCATACCTCCCAACAGTCCCGATTATCAGGGCCTGTCCCGCTGTCCCACCCGCGGGCGGCAGTGTCCCGCGGTGTGGGGGGGCTGTTGGGAGTCCCCCCCTGTCAGCTGCTAAGCAGCGGGGAATAAACGCTGTGCGCATGAGTAATATTATACTGTTACCAGTGACCAACCAGCTGCATCAGCAGCGAGGACACATTCACCATCTTATATAAAACAGTAGTCCAGCATAATACCAATCACGGACTAAACGAGCAGATCTGTCTTTTCTTGTCTTTTCTTTCTCTCACTTATGTTCCATCTTATTACTACTATCTCTTAGGGGAGGTGTCAGCGCTGCTCACACCTCTCTCATCCTCCATTTGATACATCTAGTAGATGGTGGACAGCAGAAGGTGAGACACGCCATCGACAATAACCCAATTTTCTTTCTACAGACCTGTTCAATGCTCTCTCATCAGTTGTGCCATATCTTGATCACCCTGCAATGCAGGTAGGCAACAGGGTGAGATACTGCCGGCACTTCTGAAAGCAGAGGCACTTACGCTTCTTTGGGTATCAACACGTGTGTTCTCTCATTCTGACAATAAATTTTACTATCATACATCACTGGATCGCCTGATTCCGTCCCGATCTCAGCAGCTAAGCAGTGATTGGCCGGCTTAGTACCTGTGGGGAGAACTCACTGGGAATATCCGGTGTTGTAATAATACAGAACAGCAGAAACACTCAGTGTCTGACCCAATTTTACAAATCTGTAATCTGTATCAACTCCACGCCTCTCTACTCACCACTACAACTCACTGTCTCACAGTGTGTCTCCAGGACAGAGGTCTCATATACATATACTTACTGTATATATATTGTTTTTTATGTGTGTCAAGCGTCTGAATTGAACTACCTGTACCAAATAACCTCGAGCATCTATGCCAATTTAATCTACATTATTGTTACTAATTATCTTGGACAGGTAGATCCGAACTGTACTCCATCATTGCGCCAGCTTAAAAAATATATGCAGGACTCTATATACAAGGTGACCAGTGACGTTACTTGTGTGATAACACAAGTGATGAGTTCACCTTTATTCTTTCTTTTTTTAGCGCATATCCATTAAAAGTATAAGTTTTATTGTATCACCCCATTTACACCATGACCACCATTACATGTTAAGTGTGCCCCAAAAAACCTACGTATGTTCTCTTGCAGTCTTCTCTGTGACAACCCCCTTTTTTCAGCTCCCAGTTTACATCAGGTAGATTAAAGTCTCCCATGATTATCACCTCTCCTTTTAATGCCATTTTATTGATGTCCTGCAATAGGCTCTTGTCTAGTTCCTCTTCCTGACCTGGTGGTCTGTAGATCACCCCTATACGAAGAATCGCCTTCTCCCCTTTTTCTATGGTCACCCAAAGGGCCTCAGTTTTTTCTTCAATACTTTGTATTAAGGTAGTCTTTATATTTTTTTCACATATATTGCAACCCCCCTCCAATTTTTCCCATTATGTCCTTCCTAAATAAAGTATACCACGCTCTTATCCATTTAACTATCTTAGAATCCAATCCCAAGCTTTCAAGTTTATTTAACAGTCTGCGATGTGGGACAGTGTCAAAAGCTTTAATAAAGTCTAGATAAGCTATATCTACAGCCCCACCTTGATCTATTACTTTAGTCACCCAGTCAAAAAAGTCAATAAGATTTGTTTGACATGATCTTCCCCCAGTAAACCCATGCTGTTTTGGATCCTGTAAATTGCTGGTTTTGAGATATTCTACAACTCTTTGTTTTAAGAGTGTTTCCATCAATTTCCCTACTACTGATGTAAGGCTCTCTGGTCGATAATTGCTTACCTCTTCCTTGCTTCCACTTTTGTGCAGTGGGACTACATTAGCTGTTTTCCAGTCCTCTGGGATTACTCCAGCAGCTAGTGACTTGTTGAATAATTCTGTTATTGGTTGTACCAGCTCCCCTTTAAGCTCTTTTAGTATCCTTGGATGTATCCCATCTGGCCCCATTGATTTATCCACTTTCAGTTTTGAGAGTTCTGTGAGGACTTTCTCCTCTGTAAATGTACTTGTCTCTCCCTCATTTTTCTGACTATACTTGCAACTTAACTGTGGCCCCTTCCCCTCTCTTTCAGCAGTGAATACTGAGAAAAAATAATTATTAATATTATCTGCTATTACATTGTCCCCCTCAAGAAAACTTGAGCTCCCAGTTTACATCAGGTAGATTAAAGTCTCCCATGATTATCACCTCTCCTTTTAATGCCATTTTATTGATGTCCTGCAATAGGCTCTTGTCTAGTTCCTCTTCCTGACCTGGTGGTCTGTAGATCACCCCTATACGAACTATCGCCTTCTCCCCTGTTTCTATGGTCACCCAAAGGGCCTCAGTTTTTTCTTCAATACTTTGTATTAAGGTAGTCTTTATATATTTTTTTCACAATTTTTCCCATTATGTCCTTCCTAAATAAAGTATATCCTGGTATAGCTATGTCCCAGTCATGATTTTCATTGCACCATGTCTCTGTAATAGCCACAATATCCAGTTCATCCCTTGTCATTATTGCAATTAGTTCTGGGATTTTATTTCCTAAGCTCATATCATTTGCACAAATAGCTCTTAAAGTTGTGTTTGTGCTTCTCCTGCTGCTAGCTATGTTCATCTTTCTGCCTATATCTATTCGATTTTGATCAGCATTATCTTTTGTTGCAGCGGATAGGCTTCCTGTTCCATTTGCCTGCAGAGACAATACCTCTAGGTTGGGGGAGCAGATTTCTTCATTCTTATTTGGTTCACTGCCCCCTCTGCTAGTTTAAAAAGTTGCTTATGAAGCTTCGAAACTTCTCACTTAATATTCTCGTTCCCCTTGAAGATGGGTGCAGGCCATTACTTTTATATAAGGCTCTGTCTTGCCAGGTAGCTTAACTTTGACCTAAATATCCAAATCTCTCCTAACTGCACCAATTCCTTAGCCAAACATTGAAGTTTCTGATTCTCAGAGTTCTATCTTCCCCTTGGTGTACTGGCAATACTTCTGAAAAAGATACAGTGGTTGCTACCTGTTTTAGAGCAGTTCCTAACTTTCTAAATTAATCTTTTACGGCCATGACTTCAGCATTAACCATTTGTGCCTAGGTGGACGATGACATCCGCCTCCCCATCTTTTCTTGCTGCCTTTACAATTCTTAGCATGCGTTCTTTATCTCTTGGAGCTGTGGCTCCAGCTAAGCACCCTACTTGTTTCTCTACTTTAGTAGCATTTCCCAGATGAACTCCTCTAATGATGGAATCTCCCTAAAGAAGTACAGTCCTTTTTGGAGGTGAAATTTTCCTGGTCCTACAGTTAGTAGAAGTAGAAGTCCTCATATCCTCCTGTTCTTTATTGCCTACGTTGGTCATACATTCCAACCCTGCAAGAGCAGCATATGAGTTTTGCAGTGTGACCACTTGGGGAATGTGTCTGATGCCCTCTGTCAGTCTCTGCCTTTCAGAGCCCACAGCAGTCCAGGCAGAATGTCTTCAGGGGGCTCTCTGAGGCAGTGGTGGTTGCAAGGACACAGACATCCTACATAGCTCAGCATGCAGTTTAGCTATCTCCTCCTGGACAAGAAAAGAAATGTAAGGGGTCTGTGCGCACTATTCTACTGATCCTAGTACAGCAGCCTCTAAGTGGCCAAAAAAAGAGTACACACCCACTCTTTAAATACGTACAAAGAGAAAAGGGTGGTCACCAGGAATGGCGCTTACACTGGTTCAGTGGATATATGTTTTTTCTGGACCCAAATCAGGGGAGTTTTTAGTTAACCATAAAAAAAAATTATTTGACACTTAACATGACATTTTACACATACAGACAACAATTTTCAATAAAGTGCAAATGCAGTAACGTTGTTACAATGATGTAATGTCATACAACCATATGTATGACGGGGGCAATCAAGGCTCAATCTCACTATTCAAAGGTGGTGCGGTTAGCTGTGGTGCTAAAGATGGTAAATCCCGGGATTAGCATGAAGGTGCGCACCACAGCACAAGCTTAGATGGAGACCCAGATGTAATAAGTTGTCCTCCCGTCAGCTTGTTGGCATCCTCATAACATGTTTCGGAACAATAGTCCTTCTTCAGATGTGGATCCACATCTGAAGAAGGACTATTGTTCCTAAACATGTTATGAGGATGCCAACACACTGACGGGAGGACATCTTATTACATCTGGGTCTCCATCTAAGCTTGTGCGGTGGTGCGCACCTTCATGCTAATCCTGGGATTTACCATCTTTAGCACCACAGCCCACCGCACTATCTCCTCCTGCAGCAAATAAAATTGTTTGCAGATTGGACAGCAGCTGAGTCTCCAGAATGTCTCCCTCAAAACAAATGCATTACATCCACTGCACTGCACCAGGCCAAACATTGTATCAGATGTATGCTAATAACAATAATATATGTTTAGGCTTTTGTGTTCAAACTCACCTTTTTCTGTATTCTAACTCACCTGCTTCTGTTTCCAACTCACAAGTCACTTAAGTAATCAAGCTTCACTTTAGTCTGCAAGCTTCTCTCTCAATGAGCAAGCTCCAAATGAGTCCTCTCACTGTTTACACTGTACTGTGTCCCTCCCCCCTCTAATGTCCCCATTCCTGTGTCCCTCCTCTCCCCTCACTTCATGTCCCCAGGTGCTTTGTCCCTCCCCCTCCTGATGTCCCCATTCCTGTGTCCCTCCTCTCCCTCACTTCATGTCCCCAGGTGCTTTGTCCCTCCCCTCCCCCTTCCTGATGTCCCCATTCCTGTGTCCCTCCTCTCCTCTCACTTCTTGTCCCCAAGTGCTTTGTCCCTCCCCTCCCCCTTCCTGATGTCCCCATTCCTGTGTCCCTCCTCTCCTCTCACTTCTTGTCCCCAGGTGCTTTGTCCCCCCCCCCTCCTGATGTCCCCATTCCTGTGTCCCTCCTCTCCCTTCACTTCATGTCCCCAGGTGCTTTGTCCCTCCCCTCCTCCCTCCTGATGTCCCCATTCCTGTGTCACTCCTCTCCCCTCACTTCATGTCCTCTTCCATTTAAAAATGGAGCAGAGATAGTCACCCAATTTTCCAAAGGGATAGTGTCCATGTGTCCGTTCCTAGGTGCGCTTCCTATAGTTGTCCTATGTAGGTTAGCCGATAGTTGTTTGAGGGACTATTTAGGAGTGATGGTATCCTCCAGCTCAGGGAGCCCCTGTTGGTGTAGGGCTCGACCTGTTTGTTCAGCAGAATTGAGTCCTGGTTAAATACAGCTGCAGGGATGTACTGGGGAAGCTGGTCTGGTCATAGTAGGAAAATGGGTGGAAGGTCGCAAGGTGTAATGGGCCACGGCATCTCTTCTGGAAGGGAGGAGTTGAGCGAAGGTGGTGGGGGCGGTAGTAGTTCATCACTACTAGCGCTACCCCCGCCTCATCTATTGCTTTAGGCAGCACGGGCACGGCGCGCAGCGGGGAACACCTGACAATCAAAAGGCAGCAGCGGCCGTTCTAGCACTTTGCCGCTGACTGTGACTGCATGTCCCCGTATGGAGTGGAGGAGATGTGCAGTAATTCACCTGACCGCACATCGCTCCTCCACTCCTCTAAAGCAGCACCTTTCCCATAGGTCATCTCCCCCCCTCTCCATCAGTGCACTGCCTGACAATTGTTCCCTTCTGTGCTGCCGCTCAGACCCCGCCACTGTCACACTCTCCACTGCGGGGTCTCACCCCCCCTGTTGCCGGCATCTCACTCCGCTTTTCTAGGGCGCAGCAGTGCTGTTGTCTCCCTGCACTGTGGCGCCATCACCATAGCAGGCGCCTGGAGCCCGAGCTCCACCAGAACCACCCTCGCTACGCCTCTGTCCACTGAACATCTTTTATTAGTTGCAGGAAATGTATCATATCTTTTATGTGAGACCTGAGGGTAGAGGCACGTGGCTGTAAGTGTGCATCTACATAAAAGGACAGGTTGGAGGAAAGTGAGTGTATACCAGAAATAATAGGTCGTCCGGGAGGTGAGGTGAGGGTTTTGTGTATTTTTTGGTAAATGATAGTAGATGGCAGTGGTGGGGTGTTCATTGTATAGGAAACGGAGTTCCTCCTTGGATATGACTCCATCCAATCCAATTCTGCCTCTTTTAGCAGTTTTAGCAGTTTGAGACCATATTTGAGGGTTGGATTGCCATCCAGGACAGCATAGAATCGTGGATCTTGCAATAAGTATATTCTAGGACATCGATATTTGTTTTAGAAAACGGAACCTATATATGAGCTCCGTTGTAAGGAACGGATCCTTACAATGTAACACCCACTCACCTATTATGGGGAGAACAAGAAAGTGCCGGCTCCCGGAAACCGGAAGTACGGGAACCGCCATCTTTAATAAAGGCATAGGACAGGCCGAATATAGCGTCTGATCAGGAAGTGCAGTGGAACGCATGTGCGCCTCAACGAAGCCGGAAATGACCTAACCGGAAGTCCGGAATCGGACTGTCAGTGTATTTTGTAATGAAATGTGTTTTTTAACTATTTCTAACGCTCATTTTTTGATGAAAACAGCTTTATTACTATCAGTTCTGTCTCCTATTTTATGCAATATGAGCCGATATCTACTTCTACTAACCAGTTAAGTAAGTGATTACTACATGCAACAGGTGTCACCCATTCACCCCATTACTAGGGGTATAAATTACTGGTACAAGGGACACTAGACATCACCTTGATAAAGGTGCACTGGAACTCAGACACCCACCTTGGGACCTTCCACCCATTTTCCTACTGTGACCATGGCCAGCTTCCCCAGTACATCCCTGCAGCCGTATTTAACCAGGACTCAATTCTGCTGAACAAACAGGTCGAGCCCTATACCAACAGGGGCTCCCTGAGCTGGAGGATACCATCACTCCTAAACAGTCCCTCAAACAACTATCGGCTAACCTACATGGGACAACTATAGGAAGCGCACCTAGGAACAGACACATGGACACTATCCCATTGGAAAATTGGGTGACTTTCTCTGTTCCTGGACTTCCCTGGTAATGTATTATTGCTATCACCTGTGGTGAAACACCTTCCTTATCAATTAACTAGCTCTCCACAGGTGATGGTAATCATACATTACCAAGGAAGTCCAGGAACACAGCATTTTCTCCCTGAAGGAGAGGGTCAGGTAGGCAACCCTGGTCTACACACACAGCGATTTACATGAATTTTCAAGCATTTTCTGAGTGATTTAGTAAAATCGATCAATAAATTTCTTAATGTTGCCCCATTTTGTTAATCAAAAACATCACATTTTCAGACTTCCTTTGTATAAATCAGAATGTCATCAGAATATCGACAGTCCAATAGGAGTGAGTGAAGCCAGGCTTTAAAGAGCTTAATTGCCATCACCTGGCTCGCTCCCATAATTCTCACAATTGGTTGATTATTCAGTAACCATTGTAATAAGACACACAGCACACAGTAATGTGACCCTGCCCCAGATCACTAGAATGTCTGTGTGTGTTTGTGTGTGGTAGAGAATATAGATTGTAAGCTCCATTGGGGCATGGACTGATGTGAATGTTCAAATATTCTTTGTAAAGTGCTGTGGAATGTGTATGCGCTATATAAGAAACTGTTACTAAATAAATAATTGATGGAATCTCCACATAAGCCTATTCAAATACAAGTACACTACAGGAACCACTGAAAAGGACAGAATACATGGCCGGAGCTTAATAATCTATAATGTTTTTAAAATCTTTGAAAGACCACAATAGTTGCTGTTCTACTAATGTCTGTTTAAGTTGTATGGCAGTAAAAGCCCATGATAGTAAATACACAGACTCACTTTACACAGAGGGTGCTCTATTCTCTAGCATCCATTATTAGGTCAAAGACAACTTATATATGTAACAGTAAAAGTAAATAAATACGGTACTTGTTTCCTAGCACGCCGCCCATCGCATCGTATACAATTATACTAAATAAGGTATACGATGGTATGCGATGCGACGCGATGCGATATTGTACAATTAAATATGCGATGCGATCGTATACGATTTTTGATTGTACAAGCACCCTGATGGGTCCTTTCAATGTTAAATGGCCACCCATAGTCAACGCCACCCCCAGGATCAACCCGAAGCGTGGCAAGTGCAGCGAGCCCGCAAGGGGCGTCGGTACGCGTCCTCCGAACTTTTCATACCCCCACTATCCACATCGGTGTGGATTGAATTTAGATAGTGTGGCGAGCACAGCGAGCCACCGAGCCCGAAGCGTGGCGAACACAGCGAGCCCAGCGAGGGGACGTGGAATACATGTAAAGTTATACACGTCCCCTTGCAGGGCTCGCTGCGCTCGCCACGCTTCGGGCTCGGTGGCTCGCTGCACTCGCCACACTATCGAACATCAACTCCACACCGACGTGGATAGTGGGGGTATGAAAAGGTCGGAGGATGCGTACCACCGACCCTCGCGGGCTCGCTGCGCTCGCCACTCTTTGGCTTTGCGCTTAGGCTTTGCATTGATAGTGGGGGTGGCATGGGGGTGCATTTAAAATTTTAAGTACCCATCAGGGTGCTTGTACAATTAAAAAACGCATCGCATGCATCATATGCGGCTATATGATGCAATGCCCTACGATGGACATCGGGGGCGCCGTGCTAGGAAACAAGTACCGTAAATACTGTAAATGAAGAATCTGCTGCAGATCTGCTTCAAATTTGCAACTGGGACATTTACTCTGTGTAATACATTCCATGCTGTCTTCCCCATACAGTTATGTGCTGTAGGTATGCCAATATTTCACTTACATTCTAGGATTGATTCATAAAATATAAAAAAATATGTATGAAAAATGTAAATGAGATGATATACAGTAAGAGAGTAACTATCACTTTTCTTGATAATTAGCACATTGCCAGTAAATGTACCTGCTGTTTTTAAGAAACATGCCCGAGTATTATTCTGAAATGTATTCACACACACATGGATCAGACTGTGCACACAGGCTGTCCTTGTCTGACCCCGCTAAGTACAGGAAGCTTAAGGGGGAGTGTGTTCATGGGAGGGATGTGTGTAAGCTACACAGAGAAATACACATACTGTACAGTTTGGGAGAGTTCATTTGTGTGTGTTAAAGGGAAAAGTTATATATATATACACATACTGTATAAAGTGATTATTTCAGTTTTTATGATTTATTTGTATATATTGGTAAATAACTATGATCACATACTGTGTATGGAGAGGATTCAGACGTTTTATTTTTAAACATAACCAATTTGTTTTAACAAATTAAAAATCACTAATGTGCTGTAACTAATAATGAATAATCGTATTTGATCAGTATGGTGTGACAATGAAAGCAAGTGAATATTATTGTTACATACCCTCCAACATTTGCAGTTTAGAAATCGGTACACATTCGGGAAGGGGGCGTGTCCAATGGCAAAGAGGGCGTTGCCATGAGTAAAGGGGGCGTGCCCACGTCCCCTTTCCGAATATGTACAGGGAATTTTTTACCCTACAATATAGATATGTTAACTATAAGTGCATTTCAAACACTTTTATTGTTGTGTATTATGTGCCCAGCACAGTACATTTAACTGGGCACATACAGCCTGGGCAGTGGGCACAGATACAGCCTGACCTGGCGGTGCTGGTCTGCGTGAAGACACAGTTGATGATGGCATTGCCAGATAGTGAGACAGCGCAACCCGGAGCACCATGCCGGCGGGCCCCAGCGGAGAGAGCGACAGGCCACAGACACAAAACGGCTGGAGGGAGACTTCACCGGGTCACTGCTGCAGGTATAGGATATATTCCCCTGGGCAGTGGGCACAGATACAGCCTGACCTGACGGTGCTGGTCTGCCAAAAAGAGCAGCGCACTAGAGCCGTCGCAGACCAGCACCGTCAGGTCATACATACATACATACAGCTGAGCGCTCCCCTCATCTCCGTGGTCTTGTCACAGCTGCATCCAGACTATAGGAGAATATGCTCCTCCACCAGCAGCTCTCAGCCCGGGAGTCTCACTCTCTGGCTGCCTGATATCATGACGCGCCGCACTGCACCCTGGGACCCACCGCATTGCATCCCTGGGAACGGGTGCAGAAGCCCCAGAATAGGATGAATAAATTGTTCTTTCCATCTGCGCCAGTCCTAATCGATTCCCTTTGCCTGTCAAGGGGAAAAGGAAGCGAGGAGTCGCCCAAGCCCCTCAAAAAACGGTACAATCGGTACACTTGGATTTAGTCGGTACAGACCGTTAAAAAACGGTACTGTACCGGCTAAATCGGTACAGTTGGAGGGTATGTTGTTAGCAAATTACGGGGGCTATTCAGTGCTGATCTCTGTTGTGCGAATTCACAGTGCATATGGATCATACTGCGCATGTCAGAAAAAAATGCAGGCATGCCCAGGTGTGGTTCCTCCATCAGCCTGTCTGTCACAGAGATGTGGAAGGGTCATAGCTACGCACACTTGGGAAAATCATTAGATGGTGAGTCGCTTAAGGATTTGCATCTGGCCAGCAAACGCCGATATTTTCAAAAGTAATATTAGATTTGCATAGGGCAGGTTTTCACTCTGTCTGGGGGGGAGTATTCGCACAGAAGTGATCAGGTCTGAATCATGCCCTGCAGTATAGCTTCTGGATGTGCTGATGTTGCCCAAGTAGAACCAAAGGAGAAAAGTACATTTGTCATCCCTTTTCAATTAATATCTATACAGTATTTGTTGCATGTGCTAAAGAAAAATACACCTTACACCTTATACATGCATTTCCTGTATCTCACTGGTCTCCTACCTATTTTACTTCCAGGCCTGTGTCCCCTTTGTCACTTACTGTCTCATTCTTTTCTATTTCCCCTTGTGGCAGGAGGTGCTAGGAGGTTTGATTCCGCAATTGTATAATCATATAGTATTCATACATTTGAATCTGCGATCAGCTGGTCTGGGAGCAGCATTCTGAATGAGTGAGGAAAGTCAGGTGACTGAATCCAACATGGCAGCACCCATACTGGTTTTTTGAAAGGAACACTCACATTCATTCTGTGGTTGAGCATTCAAAGAGAAAGCAGAGCTTTGTGGAAACACACTTGGGAATATCCTCAGATTATCAAGAGTGCTGTGTACAGACTATACTGCCAAGAGGCAGCGCAGATTTCTGGGCCAGTCAAGACAGATACTGCAAAAGTAAACAGTTTAAAACTCTAGTGCCTCCCATCAGCCACAACCCCCCCATCACAAATGGCCCCAGAACACCTCTTGGGCATGGGTATAGGGAAGGTGGCCCCTGACAATGAGCATGTAACCTTCACTGGCAATGAGCAATCAACCCTCCCTAGCAATGAGCATTTAACCCTCCCGTGGCAGTGAGCATTTAACTCTCTCCTAGAAATGACAATTTAACCCTCCCTTGGCAATGAGCATGTAACCCTCCCTTAGCATTGATCAGGTAACCCTCCCTTAGAAACGAGCATGTAATCCCTCCTGGAAATGATCATTTACCCCTCCCCTGGCAACAAACATGTAACCCCCTGACAACGAATATGTAACCCTCTCTGGCAAGGAGCATGAAACCCTAGCAATGAGCATGTAGGTAAGGGGCACTTCAGGGTATATTATTTGTGTGTGTAAGCAGCACTTCAGATCCCATTATGTGTGGAAGTGGTACTAGTGGGGGCATTATGTGTCAGTGCCTCCAAAAATTGATGGGGGTCGCAACATTTATAATTATGCCACTTCATGTATAGCGTTACCTGTACGTGCTGCCAGAATGAGATGCGGAAAGCTGCATCTTTTGGCATGAAACCCCTGTTAATGAGTAATTAGAAGTCCTACTGTGGGGATTAATTTGAAAAAGGGCAGTTTTGTGTGTGGGACATTAAATCGTATAAGCGGTATAACAGTGTGTGGCATAATGTATAATAGGCATTGCAGGGTGTGACATAATATGTAATAATCATTGCGGTGTGTGGCATAATGTGTAATAGGCATTAGGATGTGTGGCATAATATGTAATAGGCATTAGGGTGTGTGGCATAATGTATGACAGGCATTAGGATGTGTGGCATAATGTTTAATAGGCATTATGGTGTGGTATAATGTGTAATGGGCATTGTGGTGTGTGGCATAATGTGTAATGGGCATTGTGGTGTGTGGCATATTGTGTAATGGGAATTGTGGTTTGTGTGGCATAATGTGTAAGTGACATTACTATAAGAAGGAAAAATGACTGAGGAGGGGAGGTGATGAATCACACCGTTCCTGCAGGCACCTTTTCTCCTAGCTACACCTCTGCTCTTGGGCTTACATTGGAACTTAGCATGGAAGGCACAAACCAGCTTTTCAGCATAAACATCTGAAGCATTCGTCCACAAGCGTTCTTCTGGACCATAACTCTTACAAGTCAATCAAATACTGAAGACACACATGGGTTGGACTTTGGGCTCTTTAGGTAACTTTGAATGAAACCAATTTAGGTATAATAGGATTCCTCAGGAACAGAGGTAACTTTAGCTTGTATGTGAGTGTAATGACATGTGCAATAGGGAATAGCCCAATGTAGTGGGGCACAAATTTCATGAATTAAACTTTCAACCTAAAATTTCACGTGAATACGATATTCATGTATGAGACAATGAATTGTGCAATGCTTTCTATCTGTAAACTTTACTGTAAGGTATGGTCTGGCACAGGAATCCGAAAGACTGAAAGAAGTTGGAACTTCCAAAAGCCTGGAATGCAGACCATATGTGTCATGATCCATCCTCTGGGCACCCCCTCACCTGGATCATGAGGGGGAAGACAACCCAAAATTCCTAAATATAGCCCAGAGACACAGACACTCTCTTAGCTGAATTCACAAACTTTTCCCAATACGGTACTCTGCCTGCAACCTCCTGGGAGCTGTGCCTCTCACACTAATGGAGCCATCCACAGGACTGTGTGTTCTATAGTAATAGAATGTGACTTTATTAGATACCAGATGTATCGGGAAATGTCCCTTGTTTTTATAAGTGTTGCGCCTATCAGGGCATATGCCCCTGAGCCTGATAGGTGTCTGTCTCGGTAATGTACTGTTTATTGCATGTGTGCAGTTTCCTGCTGTCCAGTGTGGGCTCAGCCAGGTGACTTCTCTGTGTGGGTGATACATTGGAAAACCAGGGCTGACCCCCCACCCCTCCCCCGTGGTCACAACCCCCCCTGCACAGGAAACAGCAATCAGCTGAGGGGGCTGTGACATCACAGATGACTACAAGGGGTTAACATGGCTCATTATACAATCCCAAAGTGGACATCCCCTTTATCAGCACAATTACCTGTCCATTGTTGTAACAGGGAACCTTGCAGACTACGTGTCTCGAAAGCCACAGGGGGTCTACATATGGCTCTGAGACACTTTCTAAAGAGCAGGATTGAAATCCCTCCAATCAGGATGCTCTGTGAGGACACTAGGTGAGAATAGCATCCTGGGAATTTGGAAGTTTTCAAAAGGTCTCGCACAAGGTTTGGGAGTTGTTGAGTTTGAGAAAACTGGAGAGGAGACAGGCGGCTGCCAGGAACCAAGCCTGTCCGCCTGGTGCTGGTAGATGGGAACACAGCCAAGCATATTGCCCCCACCAGAGCAATCACAGGTGCCTGGCTTAAGTGTGCCAGCTGGAGCTGGGTGACTTTTCCAGGGTGCCCTACTCCCAGGAGTAGTGATTGGCGCAGGCCGAGATCAGCAGGACGACATCATCGCCCTCCCAGCGACCAACATCCAGCAGACGCAAGTATTCCTTGAGGTGGATATTTCCGGTATAGGGGCAGGGTTTCTTGCTTTGTGTGGTTCTAGTCCTATTGGTCTATTCATAACTGTGTTTAATGTTAATGCTACCTGTATATATATGTACATAGTGTGGTTACGGTTTACATGTTTGAATTAGTTTTTATGTAATAAAGGTGCCGTTGTACCTTGCTATTGTGTGCTTTCTGTGTGATCCGAGAACCGTGTGGCCCCAGGACGCGTGCACAGCTGTAAACGCTGCCTTTCTCAAGTCGGAAATTACATGAGCCAAAGTTAATTGCACATATGAGCCCGGGGTCTTCACAATATGCAATATAGAAAGAAGTAGAACCAGAAGAGGAACAATATCGATTATTGTGACAGAACTCTGCCCAAAGAAGCGACGCAGCCAAGGTGTTCTAAGAGGAGGATACATAGAGATGTAGAAATGGCTAAATGTTTTTATTGACTATTTCTGTTTGACCATTGGTCTGGGGGTAGAAAACTTCAGTTTGATTTGAAGAGCGGAAGATAGGAATCACCAGCACCAGCAAAAGAGGAGCTTGAAATTGCCTTGGATTTAAAAACTGAGCAGTCCCAAAGTTCAGGAGGTTCTTATGGCATGTCAGGATGGTGAATGGATAAACAGCCCCTTCAATGAGATAACACTATGCTAGCTTGATATACACTAGATATACACTAATGCTAGCTTGATGTCAAGGACTTCTTAGTCCTAGATGGATTAAATTGCACTCAGTTGGAAAACATGTAGGGGAGTAGAATCCACAAGAGTGGATGGAGATGGCTATCTGAAGCTTGTTGTCAGAGAAATGCCCTGACTCAAACAAAGGAGGCCTCAACCTCAAGAATTAATATTTGAGAAACATCTGGCTGACAGAACAGGAGCACAGGTGAACCTCTGCTTGATGACTTGGAAAGTCCTATCAGCTTGTTCTGACGAGAGGGATTGGCCCCTTCCAAGTCAGGGCAGGTTTTTTTGCATTGAACTAGTGATTATTCGCAAAGCCTATGAAGAGCCAAATGGCTTTTAAGAAGTGGGCATTCTTGAATTGCTCAAAAGTCTCTATCATTATGAGACCTGAACATGAAATTATATATTTCAGAAAAGGAATGGGTATTACCTCAGAGACATTTTTGTAGTTTGCAGTAAAGGTTATTGACATGAATAAGAGTGAGAACCTCTTTAACTTGATGAATGTTCTTCCAAAAGATTGTGAAAGATTAAAATATCATCCAAGTAAAAACCATGGGCAGAATCTAATGCCACTCAAGTTCAGTGGCAGTGCAGGGTGCTGGCTGAACTCTAATGTTTTTTTAAAGGGGCAAACACTTACAAGGCATGGTTTTGCCTTGTAAGTGATTGCCTCTTTAAAATAATCTGAGTTCAGCTGGCATCCCTCACTGCTGTCGAAATCGGGCGGCATTATGTTCCACTCATATGTTTGTACAAAAGATCACAGATCTAATTTATATTGTTCTGGAACACTTTGGAAGTATTACTGAGACCCAAAGGCATGACAAGGTATTCATAAGGTAAAGGGTATGTATAACTGCTCTATTGCAGGAGCAGCTTTCGTATAGTGCCGGGATCTCCAACCCGTCGCTCACGAGCTCGCCGGGTGTTATGCGGTAGCTCGCGGCGTCACTTTGCAGCAGGAGGTCAGATGCGCAAGATAGTGACCTCGCAAGATAGTGACCTCCTGCCACTCCACCGGCGTGTATTGGTTCCTCGCTTGGCGGCAGGAGGTCAGAAAGTGACTTCCTACCGCTCCACCATCGTGCGGCGACTTCCCAGCAGGACATTTCACGCCTTCACCCCCATGCCGTTACCGCCACCACCTCCCGTAGCTGGTAACTGTCACTTTGCTGTTGTTTTTTTAAACTGTGCAGTGCGCATTTGCCTGTGACTCCCATCCGCATACTGCTTTCACTGCTGTATAATGGGCATCATGTGTGGGACATTTGTATAATGGGCATCATGTGTTGGGCATATGTATAATGGGCATCATGTGTGGGGCATATGTATAATGGGCATCATGTGTGGGGCATATGTATAATGGGCATCATGTGTGGGGCATACAGTATGCATAATGGGGCATCACGTTGTGGGGCATATGTAGAATGGGCATCATGTGTGTGGCATATGTATAATGGATCATCATGTGTGTGGCATATGTATAATGGATCATCATGTGTGTGGCATATGTATAATGGATCATCATGTGTGTGGCATATGTATAATGGGCATCATGTGTGTGGCATATGTATAATGGGCATCATGTGTGTGGCATATGTATAATGGGCATCATGTGTGTGGCATATGTATAATGGGCATCATGTGTGTGTGGCATATGTATAATGGGCATCATGTTTGTGGCATATGTATAATGGGCATCATGTGTGTGGCATATGTATAATGGGCATCACGTTGTGGGGAATATGTATAATGGGCACCATGTGTGTGGCATATGTATAATGGAGCGTCACACTGTGGGACGTTTGCATAATGGAGCGTCACGTTGTGGGGCATATGTACTGTATAATGGGCATATGTATAATGGGCATGTGTGGGGCATATGTATAATGGAGCATCACGGTGCGGGGCATATTTATAATGGGCATCACAGTATGCGGCATAGGTATAATGGGCATCACGGATGTCTCCTCTGCCTCGTGTTGGTAGGTATGTTTGTGACATATTGGACATTGTAGTGTGTGGCATATTGTGTCTGGTGCATTGCAGTGTGTGGCATAATGTGTAAAGGGCATTTTTTGGATATTATGCAGATTATTTTAAATTTTTTTTATTTAGTAGCTCTTCGGGCGGTTTATTTTGTCACGAGTAGCTCCCACCCCGAAAAAGGTTGGAGACCACTGGTATAGTGAAATATACAGTATGATAGACAAAATTGAAAACGCTTGCAAATATACTTTAATAATGAATGTGCTTGCCTGGAAGGAAGGAATGAAGGAAAGGGGGTTAGTTAAAAAGTTTAATGCTTTAATGTTTACAGCCCTTCTATGAGTGGCTTTGGTTGGTATTAAGATTGATTTGAGTGTGCCACAGGGATCATGTGGTTTGACAGTAATCTACACTTTCCCTACAATACTTCCTCGTCTTGTTTGTGGGATCTGTGTAGTGCTGCCTTTTTGTCCGGCTTGAAACCGAACGTTCGGGTAGTGTGCTACCGGTTGTCCGTTCAATGCTCCCGGCTTCTGCATTCAATGCGTTATCAGCTTGTCACTCTTTGTCAAGGATGCCAGGCCTTTGCTGGTACTTCCTTTATACACTAAGAAAACTTTATTTAAAATTGTGAGAACACTGTTTTTTCGGAAGTGGTCTTAGGGAAATGGGGGGAGTTGTCACTAAAAAAGGTGGCAAGCACATGGTTCATTATAGTGTGAAGTAATTTGAAGTTTAGTAGTTGATAAAGGGTATTTATTTTTATAGAAATGCATTTAATTCTATATCAATATTTAACCCTGCCAGTGTAAGTGTTTTAAGTTCATATACCTACTTGGATTCATTATTTTTTAATTCCTTTACTATTTCACCTCCACGCCAGTGTGGGGTGATTTTCTGGATTACTGTAAATTTTAGTGTAGATGGATCTTTATTATGGGAGTTTGCAAAATGGTCCAAAACACTATGGGCCTTATTCTTTTTGGTGCGGCCGGCCCGTACGCGTACGTTCCGGGGTTTTTAATGACCTGCGCATGCGTACCATCTCCAATGCGCAGGCGCGAACACTCCACAACGCTTACGGACGGGTCTCTCCGTGCGAAAAAACCTGTACGCGAGAGTACGGGCATTGGGGGCGGCATAGGGGCATGATGAGGGGAGCGGCCGAAATAATTAGGGAAAATGGGCGTAAATATGGGCGTACACAGGGGTGTGCACCAAAAATGAACGGTGCTACTACCGCACGATCGGCTAAAGCACCGTTCATTTCGGACACAAAACAGGCAGCCGCCAACCGCCACCTCAGATCACCCCTACAGATACCGCATGCCAGCGTGCGCCTGGGTTTGCTAATTTACGCTGATTACTACTCAAACACATACACCTGAATGTAATAAGCAATGCTGCAGTCTATTAAGTCCAAACCATGATTTCACTACCTGCAAGCCTACACACAGCACTCAAACACATTGGAAGCTTATCTTTCTATACTTCTCGACATTTAAAGGTTTGTTTAATTTAAGGTAAGAATCTTTTTAAGACCTGCTTATATATGCTAAGGTAGGTATTTGTTAAACAGTTATACACATTCACTACGTGCTTTCATAGACTTTACACAGTAGCACACTCAATCTACACAAGTCGACATGTGTCAACGTGTTCACTCTAATACAAACATAGGTTTTGTATTTATGATACAATAACATAAACCACATCTAACACCTACAAAGGATGTTTCAGCAATGTTTTAAGCCCATGCCCACTATTTTGCACACAATCTTCAATTGGGTTAATAGAAAACAATAATTGAATAACAATTAGAATAATTAATTAATTGTCAGAATTATAGTTGAAAGGCAAGATTTGCAGGTCCATATATGTGAAGGGTATGCCAGCGTGCACGGACGTACGCTTACTCTCACGAGCGGTGACATAAGCTGAGTTTTCCATTGAAAACAATAGGGACCCGTCCGTGCAAGCTGGCGTACGCTCAGATAGCCGCAAGAAGTCGACGGGAAGACGGACGAGATACGTCCGTAAACGGTGGCGTACGCTCTGTTGTACGCCAGTTGTCGGAGTCTAAGGGGTGAGCCGTCGGTGTACGTTGGCGTACGCTCAATTGTACGCCACTCCCCTTCGACGTTGTTTCTGGCCGTACGTATGCGGCTGATTTGTGGGTGGACTTAACCTCAACGGCCGCGTACGGAGAGCGTACGCTAATATGGAACGTACGCACGTTTGGCCGCACCGATCAGAATAACCTCCTATGTGTGGCTAAGCCTTGCTTGATATTATATATGTGTTCGGCAAGTCTTGTTTTCATTTTTTTTTTAACCCACATATTGATAGCCTCAGAGGCACTTGAGCAGATAGATGGCTCCTGCGTTGTCACAGCTTTTTTGTTGTGTTAATTTGTATTCTTTTTTTGTTTGGTTAGAGGAAATATGTTTTATTGTTTTAGTTGCTCTTCTTTTTGTTGTTTTGCATCCCATGCAATTTAGGCACAGGAAGAAACCGGGTGAAATTACTTCTTTTCTTTCTTGGTCCAGTGGAATAAAGCTTTGTGTTAGTTCCTGATTGAAAGTTTTTGCACGTCTATATATGAATTTTGGTTTATGTGATATAACACATCTAATTCTTTGTTTAATTGAAGGATATGCCAATGTTTTTTGAATATGTCTTCTATTTGTCTGAAATTGCAGATGTATTGAGTAATAAAGGAAATGTGAGGGTCTTGGTTGTTATTGCTTTTTGATTGTATTTAACCATATATTGTCTGTTCATTTGGTGTACTTTTTTTCTTTCTTCTTCCAACATGGAGTCTTTGTATACTTTTTTAATGAAGTTCCATTTTGAAGTTATGCTTTGTTCTTTGTATGTTTCTATCTCCTTACAGTTTCTTTGTATATGTTGGAAGTGGCCATTTGGAATGTTTTGTATACAGCGGCGTAAATTCATCCCAGTTGCACGGAGGCAAGATACATGTTGGTGCCCCCCCTTCCCATATATATGTGTGCATTATAAATATATATATATATATTTTTACCCAATAGTGGTGTGGCGCCTAAAAACAGAATTTAAATACAAATTTGCAAAAATCCAATGAAGTAATAGAGGAGATCTTTTCCAATACTTTGTTTGTTTATTTTCTTCACAGGATAATCGGTAAAAAATGCTTGTAGACAATCCCGACGCGTTTCGTCTCACAGAGACTTCATCAGGGGGAAATACAATAATCTACAAGTATAAAATATTGCTTCAATATTCAATACATAAAATATTTCTTTTATTATTCTAGTAAATGGGGAAACTTCCACCAAGTACAGGAGAAGAGGAAGGATAATGGCGCGGCACGCGCTTCGCAGTTCAGGCCCTCCGGCCCTGAGGAAGCTGAACTGCGAAGCGCGTGCCGGCTAACGGTGTGCGGGCAGTTGTTATTGCTCTTTTTATTACTTTTCATACAATGCATTTTGATTGACTGTACGTTCCAGCGGTGATTTATCACTGAAGCCCTTTTTAGGGCTCTTACTTTGCAGCGTGCTCCTGGCAAGAGACCTACTCTAAGACTCTCCTGATACCTATCAGTGGGACACCCCCAGTGTTTTCTTCCTTAGCACTCTCACCCATCTGCAGATTACCATTTATGGTGGCAGTGGATAGAGGCATAAGGCGATACATTGTGGCTTGCCCAGTATTGAGATAGCCTCTATTTTGAGACCCTGTAAGGGGTTGAGGTCCCTCTGTGATTATACAGAGCGACACCCCACTTATCATCTATATAGACCACTGACGCTCGGCAGATTACCGTCAGGTGTCAGTTTGATCTCAATTTATTTGGTTGATTCTGTTCAAGCTATCTAGCCTACAGACTACCTACAGAGTATATTATAGAGGTCCCACGGTCTCTAATCTATCTCTAACTGGGAGAACCGGGTTATTATACCAGTGAACATCCCACTATATTTGGTGTTACGTAGGGGTACTTACCCTTATTTTTTCACGCTTACATATATTTTCTTAGTAAAATTGTGATATACTGGGACACGATTACCCAGTTCAGACATAGAGATTCTGGCAGTCGTAAGAGATTGGCATCAGTATTCATACTACCAATCCACTGCACAGAGCCACCAGTCTGAAACACTGCCGAACGTCACATCTTATATTTGTCAATAAAGATTCAATTAGAGCAATCCCTGCCCACCACCTTCGTTTTATGTGTGTCATCCCAACTGTATATGTTTATAAATGTGTTTTAAAACTTTTCGCAGCCTTTTAACAAATAAACAATAAAGGTTAATTTTTAAACTGACTATTATTCAAGGTGCACCCACCCAAAGGACACCCTTTTTCTTCTTTTGTGCTTGTAATTACATTGTGTCCAAGGGTAGCACACCCCTGCTCCCCAGAAACTGATATAATTTGGAGGATATATTGGGGGTCCGTAGTACATTTTTTGTCTTGTGCGAATGAAACCCACCCCCCTCTCTTTTGAAAAAGGAGTGCAGCTCCGAAACGTCAAGCTACTCGATTTAAATAAACCCATTTGAAAAGACCTCAGAGTGCCGCCTGTTCTTTGTTCCGTTACTAATATTAAGAGAAGGCACCGGGGCAGCTGCAATCAGGACCGGAGAGTGCCAGGCAGTAACCCCACTAACCCTATATATATATATATATATATATATATATATATATATATATATATATATGAGTCTCAGATCCCCACTCCCGCAAGACGGATATGTTTATGATATGTAATGGAGGAGTGGAACTGTTTGAGGTGATGATGGGTGAGATTAATGATATGGAGACCACCATAAAATTCACGTTTAAACACAGTGCAAATGAAATTGACTTTCTCGACGTTAAAGTAATGTTGAAAGACTCTACCATTTCTACAAAGGTTTTCTCTAAACCTACTGATAGAAATACTTTGCTGCTGGCTAGCAGCCACCACCCCCCATCTTTGAAGAAGGGTTTACCCTATTCTCAGATGTGAGGGTGGCAAGAATCAATAGTGATAAGGCACAGCTATCATCCGAATTGGATGTGGTTGTGTCTAAATTTCATGAAAGAGGGTACTCCCTTAAGAATCTATTGCAGTCCAAACATATGGGCCTAGATAGACAGAACCTTTTGAGTGCCAGTAATAAACAGAAAGATGCCAAGATTTTTCCCATGATCTCTAATTTCGATACCTCCAGTGCTGTCCTACCAATTGCAGTCAGGACTTTGTGGCCAGTAGTAGCAACAGATCGAGATCTCATATGTTTTTCTGGTGTTAGACCTCTCAACTGTTACAGAAGGGGCCGTAACCTGAGGGATTTTTTGGTCCACTCAGATGTTACTGGGTTTGGGAACAATACCTCTGGACAGGTTAAATCTAGAAAACCAGGTTGTTATAAATGTATAAAATGTGTTACATGCGGCTATTTGATCCAAGGATCAAAATTTAAACATCCTCATTTATCTATTGAGTACAAGGCATGTACTAACATGCAAGTCAAGGTTTGTTGTCTACATTATCATTTGTTTGTGTGGCTTCTACTATGTTGGTATGACAAGTCGAAAATTTTAAGAAAGAATGGTGGCACACCGCTCGTCCATCAAAGCTGCATTGGAGGGTAAGAAGGTTGAGCAACCGGTAGCGGTACATTTCAGGGAGCATAATCACCCGTTGTGTTCCCTGAAATAGCAAATGATAGATCATGTACCCGAGTCCCCACGTGGGGGTGATCGGGTTAAAAAGTTACTGAGATTGGAGGCATCTTGGATTTATAGACTGGACACTGTGGCACCCAAGGGCCTTAACGAAAGGATTATGTGGAATGCCCTGACATAATTGTGCAGTTCTCATTGATTACCGCATTGTGCTGTTTTAGGTGACTAAGGTATTGCATTTATTTTACTTATATATGATATGTATGTATTCTCTTGTTGATGTATTTGTACATTTCCCATATTGGAGTTGTTTGTATTGTTGTAACCTGCCCTGCTTTAAAGTTTCAGAATTTTTGAGAACTTTTTGATACATTAGATAGTGTAGAAATATATTCTGTATATGTATTATTGTATCTGCTTTGTGTATGTTTTTAAAACGGTGTTAAGGGCAGTGGCGTAACTAAGTTTTGGGAGCCCTCCACCGCCGCTGCCCCTCCAAGCACCCCCAATCCCCCGCCGCCCATGCAACCCCCCCCGCCAATCCCCTGCAGCCTTACCTATCGCACTGGTCCCGGCGGCTCCGTTCTTCTTCTGCTGAGGACCACCACAAAATGGCCGCCCCCATACAGCAGACAGTTTCAGAGAACTGTGTGCTATATGGGGGCGGCCATTTTGTGGTGGTCCTCAGCAGAAGAACGGAGCCGCCGGGACCAGCGAGATAGGTAAGTCTGCGGGGGATTGGGGGGGGGGGTGTAACTATAGCACACACTATAGTTACACCGCTGGTTAAGGGATAGCAGTACACCGTCTCTTTCATTGATCCATGTCGAGCGCGCCTGGTTGTTGTGGAGCGTTTCCATGGCGACCTGGCTACGCTAAGGGTGTACTATCGCGGCCGTATGGCTGGATGGGTGCCTGGTGGCGTTGCGTGGTTCCCATGGAGACAAGGGACGCACGCTGATGAGATCATGCTCAGTCGGCGGTGCACCTCAATCCGGCACCTGGGCGGCGAGGCGGTGATTGATGAGATGGGAGGTGGCCTGCATCCCCTTTTTAAGGTGAGCACTTGTTTGTTTGTATGTTTGCACATGTCCTCCTGAAGACGGGGTGTCACTCCCCGAAACGTTGATGTGAATAAACACGTTTGAACCTATGCTGCAGTGCCGTGCTGATTCTCCTTCTTGCGGGATTGGGGGATTGGGGATCTGAGACTCTTATCTGATTGATGCAGGGGCACGCAGCCTATTACTTGAAACACCAGCGCAGCCCCGGCGGGTAGTCAGTGACGTCATGAGGCGCACAGGACTGCTAATCTGGGTCACCGGGGGTGTGTCTGGAACACCAGGAGTGAGGGAGCCATGGTAACACAGACGCTGAGAGACGCGTCTGGGTGAAAGAGGGGAGGGGGCAAGGGCTATGTGGCCGCTTGCCCTGTGAGAGAACGCAGCGGAGCAGGATGTCAGAAACCTGGCGGACGGGTACCAACGATGCCTGAGGCATACTGATGCTAACTGCAGCGAGTACCTGTAAAACAAGAAATCGCATAAAAAGCAGTGTACAGTATAATCAATAAACATTGCTAATGGCAATACATCACTGGGGGAATGCAGATAAGACAATAAGCGAGAGAACAACTAAGAATAACACTGTAAATGCGGACAATGTTCCGACTGTGGAACATGCTGGGAAATAGGGCATGTGAAGTACAGTGTATACAGGGAAATGAAGGACCAGGCCAGCGTGGCAGGGGAGAAACAGCTAAATACGTGTAGGACAGAAAAGTGAAATAGTCACCAGCTGTAGTTGCCAGTGCCTGAGACGGAGCACAAAGGGGGAACATATGGAGGGGGCACCAACCAACTAGTGAGGTGAGAGAACTGAAGGGGGTGTACGGGAGCTGTCCGCATCAGAGAGGCTACGGGACAGACTCAGAGAGAAATGTGGAAGGGTGTGCTGAGTAACCCGGGCCAGCCAGTGGCTAAGTCCGGACTCAAGCAGCGGCATGACTAGAAGGCAGACAGGAACCCCTGAAGTGGGAACTGCTATAGAGAGAGTATATAGGTGAAGAAAGGTGAACGTGAGCCTTGTGCGGGATGGTGTGGAAAAATGGTGGACAAGACACAAGTGACAAGTGGAAGAGAAGAGGGGTGCAGAGGTGAGACTGCAGGGGGGTAGAGACATCAGAGTGACATGGGTATAGCAGGGTGACGGCAGAACCCCGAGGCTAGGGGGAGACAGAGGGTAAGAAAGGGAGGAGATAGCGCAGAAGAGAAGACGGAAAGAGAGATCAAGACATACAACCAGATGTGAGCAACCTGAGGAAACTACACGATTAAGCTAAGAAAAGGGAGAATCAGAGAAAACAAACAAATGGCATCATTTCATTAAGTCCATGTGGTTGTACGGTATCCAGTAGGTGGATCCATTTGGCTTCAAGCCTCAGTAAGGTGCGACCCCTGTCACCTCCTCTCTGGCTTTCAGGTACCCAGTCTATAATTTTGTACCTAAGGCTGGGGAGGCTGTGTTGAACAGCTTTCCAGTGCCTCGCAACTGGCTGGTCAGAGTCCTTGGAGCCCAAGGCTGCCCTGATGCTAGATTTATGCATGGCAATACGTTCCTTTAGCTGGCTAATAGTCTTGCCCACGTATAACAGGCCACAGGGGCACTTGATATAATAAACAATGTATCGGCTGCTACATGTCAGGGGGTATCAAATTTTGAATTTAGTGCCTGTGCGTGGGTGTAGGAACAGGTCCCCTGTCTCAAGTTCATTGCAGGTGACACAGTTCAGGCAGCTGAAATTGCCGTTTTTCCTGCGCAGAAAGGACTGCGTTGGGGCCTCTTTGTGGTTGGATATATCGTTGTGCACAATGTAGTCTTTGATGTTTTTGCTCCTTTTGAAAGCGGGCATAATGGAGCAGTCTTTTAAAGTTTTAATTTTGGGGTCAGTAGAGATGATGGGCCAGATTCTCCTCGCAGCTTTGACAAGTCCTTGGCTGGCGGTTGTATAGCATTGCGGCCAGACAATTTTATTCGAGGTGGCTGTTGCCTGTTTGGGACTCAGCAGGGAATTCCGATCCAATAGCAGAACTCGCTCCTGGGTTGTGAGGAGAAGTTTTAGAGGATAGCCCCTGGACAAGTATTTGTTGGACATTTCACTAATTTCTTTTACTGCATCTGTATATTCAGAGCATATGCGTCTGGCTCTGATGAATTGTGAATACGGTAAGGACCATTTGCCCGAAACGTTGACACAAGTTATTGGTGTTTGACTGTTTATTGATTTAAACCTGCCGCCGTGCAGTATTGTCAAATCTTGGGAGTGCCATCCTGCCTGTCTGCTATATATATGACGAAGTCTGGTGATGAAACGCGTTGGGGCGTGGCCACTGTGATGCTGAATGGAGTTCCCATGGACGGAGCTGTGGAAAGGACTGTGCAGAAGCCCGGGTAGGAGACGACAGTGCGGGACATTGCCGGCGGTGCCTGAGGTGTCGTGAGTCCAAAAACATTGTAACAGCCGTGTTGCCTGTGGGAACCATTTTATTTGAAATCATGTGGTAGTCCAGTCCACAGCTGATGGATTACATGGTACGGGCAATATATCCCGTTATTTTATGACTATACAAGTCTTCTGTTTTTTAATGAATAAAAACGGTAATACACCATAGGCGCCCCCTTTGTCTTCCTCTCTTTCTAGAATCTCTTGTTCTTGAGCCGTTGGGATCAGGCTCTGGCATCGGGGAGCAGCTGTCCTAAATACTGTTGAATGGACTAGTGTACTGTTTGAGCTTGTGGAACAAGCCCAGTGATTACCCTTGTGGGACTGCAGGTGTCAGCGCACCTTTCCTAAACAAACTGTTGTGTATATATATATATATATATATATATATATATATATATATATATGTACGCGGCGATGGCAGCACTCGGTCACGGATTGAATAAAAGGCACAAAGGCAGCTCAAGCACACTTGAGCTGCCTTTGTGCCTTTTATTCAATCCGTGACCGAGTGCCGCCATCGCCGCGTACCTACATATGACCACTGCAGTTTGCAGCGGGTCTCAGAGGAAGGCACCGGTCTAAAGTATTTCCACATCGTGAGTGCCGGGGACCAGCCGCAAGTATTATATATATATATATATATATATATATATATTCCAAAGAGCAATCGCACCCACTGACAATTTGTTATGAGGACCGTGCTGGGTAAAAATTGTATAGAGGTAGATTCCTTAATGCAATCCAAAAGGACTCCAGGAGGACCCGCACCAATAAAGCAGAAATCATCAATTCAAAGAATAGCACATTTATTAGACCCAGCTCACATCAAAAGTAGAGCACATGAGGCAAGGCATTTAGACACCCCTTTTGGATTGCATTAAGGAAGCTACCTACCTCTCTCTCTCTCTCTCTCTCTCTATATATATATATATATATATATATATATATGTATATATATAATATGTATATGTAGAGAGAGAGAGAGAACGTCAGGAAGTAGATTTAATCTGGGACTTGTGATATGCAGAAGAGGTATTTTAATGCAGTCAGCTGCATTCGAAGATTGAAGATGGTTCCTTTGTCTTCTTCCATGCTTGCTTTTCTTCCTTCTTTGATCTTTTTCTCCCTCTGGTGTCACGTTTTCTCATATATTTGTTCGTAATCTCTTGTGTGATGTTCTTTTCTCTGGGGGGTTGTTTTTGTCCCAAACCAGTTCTAAAAAATCATCCTCATCATATTTTTCATCTTCGCTGTCATCACCATCAGGATCCATTTCCTTGGATTTTTTTGCATGAGGTGTTTTGTTTTTTCTTGTTCCTCTTTTCTTGCTTTATTTCTACCTGTTTCGAACGATTGTCTATGGGTCTGATTGGATGTGACTTGTGCGTAAGAAAAATGTTGGCTATTATATGGTTTGTATTTTCTTTGTGCTTGTTCTAGTTTTGGTATTAGTTTTATGAGTGGTTCTTTCCTTCTTATTTCCAAGTTATGATTTCTTCGTTTTTCCCTGTTATATAAGTAACTGTTTCTAAACCAAGTTTTCTTATTGTATAGTTTCGTTGTTCTTTGGTGTGGATTCTTCTTGTATTTTTAGAATGTATTGGTAATATTTCTTATTTTATATCTCTTCTATATTTATTTTGTTTTTGTGCAATAAGTTGTTCCTCTATTTTTTCCAATTTATTATTGGTTAATTGAATAAGGTTTTTGAAACCCTGCATGTTATGCAGGGGTTGAAATCTTTTCTCCAAGATTTTTATGTTTCCTATGAGATCTTTCTTTTTTCAATATTTAGTTTTATCAGGTTCCTAGAGCAATTGTCTAATTATGCGTTCCATTTTGTAAAGAATTCTGATTGAATTCTGTTCAAATGAGTACAGAAGCACCGTGGGGGAGACGGGAATCCGGGACAGAACACAGAGGATGGACTGGAGGAGCTGCCAAGAACTTTATCAAGTGTAGGATGCTGGTGAAGATCTTCCTGGAGTCTTCTGGGTAGTCCCCCAGGAGCTCCCCGAGCTAAGCCCACAGAGCACACCAGCGAGTCTCCTTGCCTATAACAGACTATAAACGTCTACCGGTACTAGTATGCCGCCAGGACTTACGTCGGCAGGCGGCAGTGTAGGCTTAACCCAGAAGGAACCGAGTGACCTACCGGTGTGAGAGGACAGGACAGGACTACCCTACACTATCACCTAACCAGGGGTACTACAAAACAGGGGGAGACAAGAGGCAGGACTGGGATAAGGGAAACGAGACAAGGGTACACTGCAATGCACACGTGCAAAGTAAACAACTAAGGTACAGGCTGATACCAGTGGTAGCCTCTGCTTGAGGCCTAAGCTAACGCCTCCCTTACTCAGGAGTGTGTAGCCTACAAAAATAGGGTAGTGAAAACACAAAGGTCTATTATGAATAGACAGTTACAAGTAAGGAAGAAAGTACTTGCGTGCAAGTATGCACCGGGCAGGGAGTTCAAGACGAGAGAAAACCTCCCGCTGACAGGACCAGAAACAAACACAGAGTTGCAGGGTAACTTCCCTGCACACAGGACTCTCTATAACAGGCGTCTGTACAAGCTCACTGAATGAGCTAAAAAGGAACATGCAGCAAATCAGCCTCCGGCCAATCCCCAGTCCAATTAACCTGACAGCTGTGAATAACGACCTTCCCTGTCTGCAGCTGCCTGGCTTCCCCCATTGCCTAGGCAACCGCTGCGGCAGGGTAGGAGGTGGAGGACGTCATCCCGGGTGCCTGGCAACAGTACCCAGAAGTTCAGAGCTGGACACTCTGTGATGTCCCGGCTGTCCGGACACTGCCAGGGCGCAGACACCGGGGCTCGTCGCACCGCGGCTTCTAACAGTACCCCTTCCTTGAGGATGGGACACTGAACCCTTAGCACCAGGTTTCCATGGGAATTGTTGAAAGAAAACTGTCTTCAACCTAGGAGCATGCAGGAACCTTTCTGAAACCCAGGACCTTTCTTTGTCGCCATAACCCTTCCAATATACAAGCAATTTGAGTTGACCCCGAACGACCTTTGAGTCCAAGATTTTTTCTACTACAAATTCCTTGTGACCCTGTACCCAAACAGGTTTGGACCTAGACGACTGCATTCTTCCAAACTTGGGGGAGCAAAAAACAGGTTTCAAGAGTGAACAATGGAAGACGTTATTAATTCTTAAAGACCTTGGTAGTAATAACCTAATGGCCACAGGGTTGACTTGTTCAAGGATTGTAAAAGGGCCAATGAATTTAGGACCAAGCTTCGGACTCTTCTGCATGAGCTTGATATGTCGTGTGGACAACCATACTCTTTGTCCAACCATAAAATGACAAGGCCTTCTATGTTTGTCAAAAGATCCCTTTGCTCGAAACGATGCTTGTTTAAGCACTTGCTGAACTTTCCTCCAAGACTTCCTTAGTTGAGAAGTAAAAAGAGAAGAAGAGGACAAATTATCTATTGTCATATTGAAAGAATTACATTTGGGATGAAAACCAAAATTACACAGAAATGGAGACTTCTTAGAGGACGAATGGCACGAATTGTTATATGAGAATTCTGCTAATGGTAACAGCTCAGCCCAGTCGCTTTGGCACTTGGAAATAAAGCATCACAGATACTGCTCCAGAATTTGATTGATTCTTTCAGTCTGGCCATCGGACTGCGGGTGGTAGCTGGAGGACAAACTAACATGAACCCCCAGTGTTGAACAGAACGACTTCCAGAACCTGGCCACGAACTGAGATCCTCTGTCGGACACAATATCTGAAGGAAGTATACTGTAGTCTGAAGATATGTTGAATAAACAACCGAGCCAGGTCTTTAGCGCTGGGTAGCTTACATAAAGGTACAAAATGAGCCATTTTGCTGAAACGGTCCACTGTAACCCAGATGGTGTTGAATTATGAAGAAACCGGTAAATCAACAATAAAGTCCATTAAGATACAGGACCAAGGTTTATCAGGGATGGGCAAAGGAACCAGATGACCCAGTGGTGACTTCCTCGAAGATTTGTTCCGAGCACAGACCGCACAGGATGCCACAAACTACCAAGTATCTTGTCTCATTGTGGGCCACCACACTGCCCGGGATAATAAACCAAGCGTCTTAGTGCCTCCAGGAAGTGCCTTCCTTGAGGACAGATTTGCAGAGCCTTTCTGGAATAAAAAGACGATCATGTGGTGTCTCCTGTGGTGTCTCCTTTGGTGCGGAAGACTCAGAGGCAAGAACTTGAGAGACCAAATCCTGAGTTAAACCCGCAAAAATAATTGAAGCAGGAATGATAGGAGTCCAAGACAATGGCATACTGAGTAGGCTGAAAGCTACGGGAGAGAGCATCGGCCTTTACATTCCTTGGACCAGGTCTGAAAGTAATCACAAAGTTAAATTTGCTAAAGAATAAAGCCCACCGGGCCTGCCTGGGATTAAGTCGTTTGGCTGCTTCAATGTAGGCTAAATTTTTGTGGTCAGTCATCACTGTCACTCTGTGCTTGTCCCCTTCAAACCAATGCCGCCACTCCTGGAACGCCCATATAATTGCCAGTAATTTTCGGTTCCCTACGTCATAGTTTCTCTCTGCTGGAGAGAATTTGCGGGAAAGGTATGCGCAGGGATAGACCTTATTGTCGAATGGATCCTTCTGTGAAAGGACCGCTCCAGCCCTAACATCCGACGCATCCACTTCCACCAAAAAAGGAAGTCTCGGGTTGGGATGACGGAGTACAGGAGCAGAACAAAAAGCCTCTTTCAACTTGTCAAAGGCAGCAATGGCCTGATGAGACCAATGCTGGGGGTCTGCTCCCTTCTTGGTTAAATCAATGATAGGTGCTGCTATATCTGAGAAAGCGCGGACAAACCTGCGATAGTAATTTGCAAACCCTAAAAACCTTTGAATGGCTTTTACGCTGGTGGGACGTGCCCAGGAGAGAACCGCATGGACCTTTAGGGGATCCATGGAGAACCATTTTGGGGTAATGATGTAACCGAGGAAGGAAACCTGATTCACCTCAAAATCACACTTTTCCAATTTGGCATACAGATGGTTTTCACAAAGCTTCTGTAAGACCAACCTGACATGCTGTCTATGCTCTACTAAGCTTTTAGAGAAAATCAAAATGTCATCGAGATAGATGACAGCGAAGCAGCCAAGATACTGCCATAGAATTTAATTGATGAACTCCTGGAATACTGCTGGAGCATTGGATAAACCAAAGGGAATTACCAAGTACTAATAATGCCTGTATGCATATTGAACGCTGTTTTCCACTCGTCCCCGTCACGGATCCTAATAAGGTTGTATGCCCCTCGGAGGTCAATTTTGGAAAACACAACTGCCTCCTGTACTTGATCAAAAAGAACCGAGATTAAGGGCAATGGGTAGGAATTCTTAATTGTGATTTTGTTCAAAACCCTATAATCAATGCAGGGGCATAGATACCCATCTTTTTTTTTTCTACAAAGAAAAACCGCGCCCCTACGGGAGACTTTGAAGGCCGGATTAAACCTTTGGCCAGGTTCTGCTGGATATACTGATCCATGGCCGGTACCGAGAGGGCGTACAGGCGGCCCTTAGGTAGCCTAGCTCAATAGCGCAGTCGAAAGGATGATGGGGAGGCATGGTGTCAGCCTCTTTCTTGGAAAACACATCCTCAAAGTCTTGGTACGGAGATGGTAATGAGGAGTGTACAGCCTGAGTAAGTTGGACAGGAAGGGGCAAGCATGCTTCTTTACAATTAGACCCCCAGTGAGTGACCTCGGCAGTTTCCCAATTGATACTGGGGTTATATTTTTTCATCCACGGTAACCCCAGAACAGGAGCCATGGGACAGTGTAATAACAAGAACGAGATTTCTTCCGAGTGGAGAGCCCCAACCGACAGTCGGAGAGAAGGGATGCAGTTTAAGATCAGACCCTGGGATAAATGGATGACCATCCAATCTGCAAACTGAAATGGGGTCCTCCAATGGAACTGGACCAATCCCTAGAGATTCTGCAAACTCTAAATCCATGAAGTTACCCGCCAGCCCACAATCTAAAAACGCAGAGACATTGACCTCTTTATCCGCGAAGGTGACCCTGGTGGGAATCAAGATGGAATCTAAGGGAGAAAACCTAGACAGGCCGAAGTGAACCTCCCTGTTATCACTTAGGCCCTGTCTTTTATTGGCTTGTGAGGACATGCCAGAACATGATGCCCCTGAGCCCCGCAGTACAGGCAGAAGCCCTTTGCCCTTCTTTGGTTCTTCTCAGAGGTTGAGAGGTGAGTGGCCCCAAGCTGCATAGGTTCATCACCTTCCTCCACAGTCTCTCACCAGCAGGGTTGGATGGCAATACCCCCGACTCCTTCTCTCTGCGACGTTCCCGGAACTGACGGTCCACTCTAATGGGTCATGAGTTTGTCAAGGGAAGAGGGAGCGGTATACTGTACAAAACTGTTCTTTAGTTGTTCGGACAGCCCAATCCGAAATTGGCTGCAAAGGGCCGGATCGTTCCATCCACTGCCCATCACCTGAACTCAGCGCAGTAAGCCTCAGCCGGACCGCACCTTGTTTCAGGGAGGGAATATTAGCTTCTGCAGAAGCTGTATGATACGGGTCATCATATAAGAGACCCGTGGCAGAAAAGAACGCACTAACTGAAGCCAGGGCCTCAGAACCAGGCACTAGACCGAAAAACCCATGTTTGGGGATCCCCAAGGGAAAGAAGGGAAATAATGATCCCTACCCGTTGGGTCTCGGAACCAGAAGAGACAGGCCGTAATTTCAAATAAAGTTTACAAGCCTCACGAAAAATAAAGAATTGGGAACGATCTCCAGAAAATCTATCAGGGAGATTCAATTTGGGCTCTGAATTCCTGGATGCAGCTAAGGAGCTCAAAACCCGTTCATCTTGAGAATTAACCCACAGTGTGAGCTCTTGAAGTTTTTGAGTTAAATTGTGCATTTGTCCGGCAAGGGCTTGGGCGGCAGACTGCTGAACCGGATCCATGCTCGCACAATCCTGTCATTAAAGGGCCGGTTAAAGGGCCAGTTATAATGTTACGCTCACCGTGGAGGGAGATGAGAATCCGGGATGGAACACCGAGGATGGACTGGAGGAGCTGCAAAGAACTTTATCAAGTGTAGGATACTGGTGAAGATCTTCCTGGAGTCTTCTAGGTTGTCCACCAGGAACCCCCCGAGCTAAGCCCAAAGAACACACCAGCGATTCTTCTTGCCTATAACAGCCCTGTTCCCTTAAGACTATAAACGTCTACTTGTACTAGTATGCCGCCAGGATTTACGTTGGCAGGCGGCAGTGTAGGCTTAACGTAGAAGGAACCGAGTGACCTACCGATGTGAGAGGACAGGACAGGACTAGTAGTAGTAGTAGTAGTACGTTTATTTATAAGGCGCCACAAAGTGTCCGCAGCGCCGTACATAGCAAACAAAAAAAAACAAATTACAAGGTAACGTACAGGGTGTGTAGAAAGATACAGTATAAATAGGGGTATAGCTGGTAGAACTAAAATCAGCATCAGTTCAGAAGTAGGTGTCAAAATAGTCAAGGAGACCGAAGATGAAGTAGAGGAAGGGAAGAACAGGACAGGAGCACAGGTGAGGTAATGAGGTAGGGTGAGTACGTGAGGAAGGAGGGCCCTGCTCATAAGAGTTAACATACTAAAAATAGGTGGGTGGACGAACGAAATACAATAGGATAAGTAGGAACGGAGGGGAACGGAGGCAGGATAGGAGGATCAAAAGAGGTTAGGAGGAGGGATAGGCTAGTCGAAAAAAGTGGGTTTTGAGGGAGCGCTTGAAGGAGGTAAGGGAATCAGATAGCCTGATGGGTGGCGGGAGGTTGTTCCAGTGCAGGGGGGCAGCGCGAGAGAAATCTTGGACACGGGAGTGGGAGGAGGTGATTAGGTGAGAGGTCAGTCAACCCTACAATATAACCTAACCAGGGGTACAAATGAAGAAATCTGCTCCCCCAACATAGAGGTATTGTCTCAGCAGGAAAATGGAACAGGAAGCCTATCCACTGCAACAAAAGATAATGCCAATCAAAACCGAATAGATATAGGCAGAAAGATGAACATAGCTAGCAGCAGGAGAAGCACAAACACAATTTTAAGAGCTATGTGTGCAAATGCTAGAAGCTTAGGAAATAAAATCCCAGAACTAATTGCAATAATGACAAGGGATGAACTGGATATTGTGGCTATTACAGAGACATGGTGCAATGAAAATCATGACTGGGACATAGCTATACCAGGATATACTTTATTTAGGAAGGAGAGAATGGGAAGAATTGGAGGAGGGGTTGCAATATATGTGAAAAAAGGTATAAAGACTACCTTAATACAAAGTATTGAAGAAAAAACTGAGGCCCTTTGGGTGACCATAGAAACAGGGGAGAAGGTGATTTTTCGTATAGGGGTGATCTACAGACCACCAGGTCAGGAAGAGGAACTTGACAAGAGCCTATTGCAGGACATCAATAAAATGGCATTAAAAGGAGAGGTGAGAATCATGGGAGACTTTAATCTACCTGATGTAAACTGGGAGCTGCCTGTTGCAAGTTCCACCAGAAGTAGGGACATGCTGAATTCCTTGCAAGGAGCATCCCTCCAGCAATTGGTGAGGGAGCACACTCGTAAGGACGCAATATTAGACTTAATACTTACAAATGGTGACAGAATATCTGACATAAATGTGGGTGAAAACCTGGGATCCAGTGACCATCAAGCAGTATGGTTCAAAATAAAGACAGAGACTGACTCATCGCACACAAAAACAAAGGTGTTAGATTTTAGGAAGGCTGATTTTGTAGAGATGGGAAACTCTGTAAGGGATTCTTTGGCAGAGTGGAGGAACTTGGAAGGAGTGCAGGATAAGTGGGAAAAATTTAAAAGTGCAATTCTAAAAGCAACAGAACTTTGTGTCAAAAGAGTTAGGAAAAACACACGAAAAAGGAAGCCATTGTGGTTTGCAAAAGAAGTAGCAAGTATTGTGAAAGCAAAAAAGTTGGCCTTTAAGAAATTTAAGCAGATGCAGAAAAATGAGGACAAAGAGGTATATCTTGTTAGACAGAAGGAGGCTAAGAAGGTAATCAGATGAGCAAAAGCACAGGCTGAACAGAAAATGGCCCAATCAGTGGGTAAAGGGGGGAAAACTTTTTTTAGGTATATAAGTGAAAGGAGAAAAACAAAATGTGGAATAATAAGACTAAAGACAGAGAGTGGAAGTTTTCTTGAGGGGGACAATGTAATAGCAGATAATATTAATAATTATTTCTGCTCAGTATTCACTGCTGAAAGAGAGGGGAAGGGGCCAAAATTAAGTTGCAAGTATAGTCAGAAAACTGAGGGAGAAACAAGTACATTTACAGAGGAGAAAGTCCTCACAGAACTCTCAAAACTGAAAGTGGATAAATCAATGGGGCCAGATGGGATACATCCAAGGATACTAAAAGAGCTCAAAGGGGAGCTGGTAAAACCAATAACAGAATTATTCAACCAGTCACTACTGGAGTAATCCCAGAGGACTGGAAAACAGCGAATGTAGTCCCACTGCACAAAAGTGGAAGCAAAGAAGAGGTAAGCAACTATCGACCAGTGAGCCTTACATCAGTAGTAGGGAAATTGATGGAAACACTCTTAAAAGAAAGAGTTGTAGAATATCTCAAAACCAGCAATTTACAGGATCCAAAACAGCATGGGTTTACTGGGGGAAGATCATGTCAAACAAATCTTATTGACTTTTTTGACTGGGTGACTAAAGTAATAGATCAAGGTGGGGCTGTAGATGTAGCTTATCTAGACTTTATTAAGGCTTTTGACACTGTCCCACATCGCAGACTGTTAAATAAACTTGAAAGCTTGGGATTGGATTCTAAGATAGTTGAATGGATAAGAGCGTGGTTGCAGGACAGAAAACAGAGAGTTGTAGTAAACGGAGTACAGTCAAAGGAGGGAAAGGTTACAAGTGGAGTACCCCAGGGATCTGTACTTGGACCAGTGCTTTTTAATATCTTTATTGGTGATATTGCAAATGGAATTGAGGGTAAAATGTGCCTTTTTGCAGATGACACAAAGGTATGCAACAGGGTAGACACACAAGGAGGGGTAAAACAAATGATTGATGATCTAGGTAGATTAGAGGAATGGTCAAGAGCATGGCAACTACAGTTTAATGCCAAAAAATGCAAAATCATGCACTTGGGTCTCAGAAATCCAAAGACTCAATATAGTATAAATGACACTATAATGGAAACTACTGAGGAAGAGAGGGATCTAGGTGTCACTATTTCAGGGGACTTAAAGGCAGGTAGGCAATGTAACAAAGCAATGAAGAAGGCAAATCAGATGCTTGGTTGCATAGGGAGAGGTATCAGCAGTAGAAAGAAAGAAGTAATAATGCCACTGTATAGGTCATTGGTACGACTTCATCTAGAGTATTGTGTTCAGTTCTGGAGGCCATATCTCCAGAAGGATATACTGTAAATACATTAGAGACTGTACAAAGAAGGGCAACTAAAATGGTGCATGGCCTACATCACAAAACGTACCAGGAAAGACTAAAAGATCTTAATATGTATACTTTAGAGCAGAGAAGGGAAAGGGGGGACATGATAGAAACTTTCAAATATATCAAGGGTTTTACTAAAGTACAGGTGGGAGACATTCTTCACAGGAAGAGGAGCAGCAGAACACGAGGACATGCACTGAAACTAGAGGGAGGAAGATTCAGGGGAAATTTGAGGAAGAATTACTTCACAGAAAGAGTAGTAGATAAGTGGAATAGCCTCCCATCAGAGGTGGTAGAGGCAAATACAGTAGTACAATTTAAACATGCTTGGGATAGGCATATTGATATCCTTACAAAAAAAATAAGGATCAAATATGGTTTGAGGTAACATGTTTAAAAAAGGGGCAGACTAGATGGGCCAAGTGGTTCTTATCTGCCGTCAAATTCTATGTTTCTATGTTTCTATGTTACTACACGACAGGGGGGAGACAAAAGGCAGGACTGGGATAAGGGAAACAAGACAAGGGTACACTGCAATGCACAGGTGCAAAGTAAACAACTATGGTACAGGCTGATACCTGTGGTAGCCTCTGCTTGAGGCCTACGCTAATGCCTCCTAACTCAGGAGCGTGTAGCCTACAAAAATAAGGTAGTGAAAACACAAAGGTCAATTATGAATAGACAGTTACGAGTAAGAAAGAAAGTAATGGTACTTGCGTGCAAGTATGCACAGGGCAGGGAGTTCAAGTCCAGAGAAAACCTCCCGCTGACAGTACCAGAAACAGACACCGAGTTGCAGGGTAACTTCCCTGCACAGGACTCTCTATAACCGGCATCTGTGCAAGCTCACTGAATGAGCTAAAAGGAGCCTACAGAGAATCAGCCTCCGGCCAATCCCCAGCCCAATTAACCTGAAAGCTGTGAGTAACTGCCTTCCCTGTCTGAAGCTGCCTGGCTTCCCCCCGTTTCCTAGGCAACTGCTGCAGCAGGGGAGTATGCGGAGGATGGCATCCCGGGTGCCTGGCAACAGTTCCCAGAAGTTCAGAGCCGGACGCTCTGTGACGTCCCAGCCGCCTGGACACTGCCGTGGCGCAGACGCCGGGGCTCGCCACACCGCGGCTTCTAACACTTATTCTACTGGTAGCTCTTGTCTTTCTAGGTTCTGATTCATATAAAAAATATTTTCCAGCTCTCTCCTTTTGTCAGAATGTGAAATATGTTGTGCCATATTTCTGTTAGTGTTTCAGCAGCAGTGTACTGGATGAGAGGGAGGACACATGGTGCAGGATGGGAGGAGGACATACAGTATTAAGGAAATGGATAGAGGAAGAGGTGATGCTAAGTGGTAGATAGTATATTTGGGAGAGGGACAGAGGAAGGAGAGGATGCTGCTTGGGAGAGGGACATATTGGAAAGGGTGACAGAAGAAAAGACGGAATGCTGGGTGGGATAGTGACATATTGGGTATTGGGACACTGGGTGGAAGAGGATCATATTGGGGATTAGGACATGGAATGGGAGAGAAAGCAAAGAGTCGAAGAGGGACTGAGTAAGGGGGGTACTGGGTGGGATAGGGATATATTAAGAATTGAGATGCTGGATGGGAGAGAGATACAATGTGGGAGAGGGGCACAGTGTGAGAGGAAGGCTGCAGGGTGGGAGGAGGATATATTGGCGAGAGGGGCGCAGTGTAAAAGGGTGGCTGCAGGGTGGGTGGAGGACATATTGGCAAGAGGAGCACAGCGTGAGAGGGAGGCGGGCAGACTCAGGGAGAGAGTGGGCAGGCGTAGGGTTAGAGCGGGTAGATGCAGGGTGAGAGGTGGACATATTAGGGATAGGGATAAGGGTGAGAAAGGAGATGCAGGGTGAGAGAGGAGATGCAGGGTGGGAGAGGGCAGATGCAGGGTAGGAGAGGAGATTCAGGGTGGGAGGTGGATATATTGGAGAGAGGAGATGCAGGGTAAGAGAGGGCAGACGCAGGGTGAGTGAGGGAAGACACAGGGCAGTTTTAATGAAGTTCCTGCTCATGAACGGTAATCAGACAAAAGAACATAGCAAATTAATGCAGGAAAAAAGTTACAGTGCCCAAAACACACCTTTGAAGCTGACCCTAAAACAATAAATAAATACTGTCGCCTCCTTGGACCGAGTATCTTGTGAAGCAGAAAAGTTCCTTCAGATATGGGAATCAAAATAACATCATGGATGTTGACAAACATAAATTCCGGATGAGACTGGGATCAGTCTACAGTGGGTCTGTAGGTCAAATCCCAGAGTCGGGAGAAGGAGATCCGTTTCTGAGTGGTTAGGTGTGGGCAAAGGCTTGGCAGAATGCTGACCAGAGGAAAGAGGCTTAAGAGGAAGAATGAGGATGAAGTAGACGACTCGGCAAGCCAAGACCAAACAAGGTAAACTAGAAGGCTGAGCACCAGAGTAGGCTGGCCAAGAGTACCTTTGTAATGACAGCTCCAGACCAGAGAATTGCACTTAAATACCTGCAGGAACTAGCTCATTGGGTCTAAGCAACAATCAGGCTGAGTAAGTCTCCTGATTGGCAGGTTTCCATCACTCTGACATGCACAGGAGCTCCCATCAAGAGTTAGTCTCTAGCACTATGGGGTTCGTGCCTGGGGTGCAGGATACCCCCAAACCAGTATAGCAAAATCACCCCAGGGCATCACATAAATAAACTATAGCTGTGAAGTGTAACAGAGTGTAAAGTGTCATAAAATGTAGGGTATGTGAAAGCATTTGATAGCTATAAAGGGTGTGTCAAAAGTAAAAAAAGAAATGTGAAAAAATACATATTAAAAAATATATACTTAGAACAAATAATATGTTTATGTGAGTCTATGTGTAAAGTAGCGATGGAGTGGTAAGTGGTCCAGCCAGACAAGCACAGGGGGCCCCGCACCCAGGCACTTACCCCAAGAAAACTGACATTTATAAAGTATGAGGACTTACTTGAAACTATGCATTGGTCACAATTGTGCAGTCATTGTTAGTCCCTGCTTAAAAACAATTCAGTGGTGGGGGAGGGATGGTAATCTATCTATAATTCCATGTATGTGACTTTTCATTTGTCAGCACTACAAGTACCAGCGCTCTGCATATACTCCTATTGAGGTCTTGCAGTAATTATTCCATGTATGTGACTTTTCATTTGTCTCCTGAAATCACTTTTAACTGCTAATCTGAATTATGGCAATTGCAGAACCAGTGTTGTATTGTTAAGGATGTTTCTAGCCTTTGCATAACCTGTTTGAAGCTGTTGTCAGTGAGGCCTAATTTATTGGGGTATATATTTTTGGCTAGTGTTTATTTAAAACAAGCTAATTGATGTCCTTTGATTAGCTGGTCATGTGCCCTCAGCTGTAGCCTCTTCTAATCAGACCTGGTATATATATTCACTTATAAGGCAGTCCTCTGCCTGGGCAGTTCTCTAAGTTGGTGAGAAATTACAAAGTGATATTACTTTTAAAGAACAGTTATAAAAAGGTAAATACAATAAACATTATTACATCATGCTCACCAAACTGCTACTTCTCATTTCATTACATGGAATTTTCACCAAGCTTCACTCATCCTATAATCTTCCTGACACTCACCACTCTGTGCACATTGCCTCTTCTATTATTCACTCCCTTCTTCTAAACACTCATGAGCTCTTTACTTACTTCTCTACTTGTACTTTCAAATCCACATCCCACCAACAGTACAAGAAAACACAAACATTCACCTTTATCTATCTCTCCTTTCTAATCTTATTAGCTGGTGACATATCACCAAACCCAGGCCCAAACCACCTGTCCCACTCAGAGTTTACTGGTTGTATGCCTAGAAATTCGGCTAACCTCATAAATATCACATGCCTCCCACCACACTCCAAACAACTTAAATGTGCCCTATTGAATGCACGCTCTGTTTGCAATAAATTAACATCCATCCATGACCTCTATATCTCTCACAACTTCAACCTGCTGGCAGTTACAGAAACCTGGCTCACACAATCAGACACGGCCTCGCCTGCAGTTCTGTCACATGGTGGTTTCCACTTCACTCACACCTCCAGGCCTGGTAACTGTAAAGGAGGTGGGGTTGGTATATTACTGTCACAAGACTTCACATACTCAGTACTACCATCTGCTCCTTCACTCACATTTACATCATTTGAAGTTCACTCTAATAGGGTTTTTTCCCCTTTCTCTCTGCGTGTTGCTGCTATCTATCGCCCACCTGGGCTTCCCAAAACTCAATTTTTAGAAGATTTCTCTGCCTGGCTCCCCCATTTCTTAACCTCTGACATCTCCACTGTCATCCTGGGAGACTTCAATATTTCTATTGACAGTCCACCATCTTTGCATGCTTCCAAACTCCTCTCTCTAACCTCCTCTCTCGGCCTCTCCCAGTGGTCTGACTCCTCTACTCATGAGGAAGGCCACTGCCTTGACCTTGTTTTCACCAGGCTGTGCTCAGTCTCTGATTTTACTAACACTCCCTTCCCTCTCTCTGATCACAATCTCATTACCCTCTCACTCTCTTCCATTACCCCAAGCTCACTGACACTGAAATCATGCAAGCCTACTATAACCCGCAGAAATACTAATGCAATTAATTTTCCACAACTTACCACCTCCCTGCAACAACAGCTCTCACTAATTTCTACATTTACCTCTCCTGACTCTGCTGTTTCCCACCTCTACCAGACTCTTGAAACAGCCCTTGATGACGTGGCTCCAGCTACCCATTACACCCCACGTAGGCTTAGATGCCAACCGTGGCACACCAAAACAACAAGACAACTACGAAATCAGTCACGTAAAGTAGAACGCCAATGGCGCAAATCTCGTAGTATGACTGATTTTCTCACATATAAAACTAGCTACTACTCTTACAGCAATGCTTTGGACACTGCCAAACAAACATACTACCAATCTCTCATCTCTTCTCATACCACCAACCCTAAGCGACTTTTTAACACCTTTAAGTCTCTTCTGTACCCTCCCCCTCCTCCCCCACCGGCTACCATCAGTGCACAAGAACTTGCCTCCTACTTTAAGGACAAGATTGATAACATCCGAGATGAAATGGTATGCTCTTCCACAACCTCTAACCCTCTTTCTTTCCCACCTGAACCCTCTGGCACTTTCTCTTCATTTGAGCCCACAAATGAAAAGGAAGTATCCGCACTCTTCTTATCCTCCTACTCTACTACCTCTCCTCTCGATCCTATACCTGCGCAAGTCATTAAAAATCTATCTCCTGTGATTATTCCAACCTTAACTAAAATCTCCAATCTCTCTCTTACTACTGGTACTTTTCCTTCTCTGATTAAACATGCAGTGATAACTACTATTCTAAAAAAATAGAATTCTGACCCTGACTCTCTATCGTCCTATATCTCGGCTCCCATGCCTCTCCAAGCTACGGGAGAGACTTGTCTGCTCTCGCCTCACAAACTTTCTTAACTCTAACACCCTATTAGACCCACTTCAGTCAGGTTTTCGCTCTCAACACTCCACTGAGACAGCACTGACTAAAGTGGTGAATGATCTGGTAACGGCTAAGTCTAAAGGCCATTACTCACTACTTATTCTTCTTGATCTTTCTGCTGCATTTGACACCGTTGATCACTCTCTTCTCTTACAAACACTACATTCCCTAGGTCTTAATGATACAGCCCTTTCCTGGTTCACATCTTACCTATCTGATCGCTCTTTCAGTGTTCGCTTCTCTAACTCTACTTCCTCTTCATTACCTCTGTCAGTCGGAGTTCCGCAAGGTTCAGTCTTAGGTCCTCTGCTTTTCTCAATCTATACCTCCTCTCTTGGCAAACTAATCAGCTCTTTCGGATTTCAGTATCCCTTGTATGCTGATGATACTCAAATCTATATATCAACCCCAGAGTTGTCACCAGTGGTTTTGGGTCGAGTCTCTGATTGTCTCTCTGCCATCTCATCTTGGATGTCTTGTCGCCAACTCAAACTCAATATTTCCAAAACGGAATTACTTATATTCCCGCCAACTAAGAACAGTTACCATCCTGACATCTCCATCGCTGTTGACAACTCGATAATCTACCCTACCCCACAAGCTCGTTGCTTAGGGGTCATCCTCGACTCTGAACTGTCCTTTCTTCCCCACATTCAATCTGTCTCCAAATCATGTTACATGCATCTAAAAAACATATCCAAATTATGACCCTATCTCACACAAGACACTACCAAATCTCTTATCCACGCACTCATTATATCCCGCATTGATTATTGCAATAGTCTCCTAACTGGTCTTCCCAAGAACAGACTCTCACCACTGCAATTAATTTTAAATGCTGCTGCTAGGCTGATCTTCCTTGCAAGACGCTCATCGTCTGCTGATCCGCTCTGCCAGTCCCTCCATTGGTTGCCTGTATACTGTATTACCGTATTCAATATAAAACACTTCTACTTGCTTATAAAGCTATTAACCATACTGCACCAGCATATTTCTCTGCACTTATCACAAAATATCTCCCATCTCGACCACTACGCTCTACACAAGATCTGCGTCTCTCTTCTGCACGGATCACTAGCTCCCATTCATTATTACAGGACTTTTATCGGGCTGCTCCCATCCTATGGAATGCCCTTCTTGCACATTAAGACTCTCCACCAGTCTCCAAACTTTCAAGCGTTCCCTGAAAACTCACCTCTTCAGGCAAGCCTATCATATTTAAGTTCTACATGCATAACCCTCCGAGGCACTTATGTATTATATAGCTTCCCTTCTGGACTTGTAACTGCTATGCTATTACTGGTGCCTGTCCTTATGTTTCCCCCCTATATCCCTATAGATTGTAAGCTTGCAGCAGGGCCCTCCTACCTCCAAGTCTGTCTGTTGTTACCCAGTTTGTCTTATCACTGTCTACTATTGTAAAGCGCAACGGAATCTGCTGCGCTATATAAGAAACTGTAAATAAATAAATAAATGAGAGGGGAGTGGGAATAGGAGCCGCACTTTAACAGGGGGAGAGCCACATGCGGCTCGAGAACCGTGGGTTGACCACCCCTGATCTAGACCAACGATAGCTATGTGTTGGGCTGCACATCGCCATCATTTTGGGGCATACACACACGACAGATTTGTGCTTAATTTCTAAGTGATTTAGCCAAATTGCTTACAAATAAAGCAGAAATCTTCCTGTGTGTATGCCCCACAACTATATGATGTGAAACTGTACAGACAGAGTTTGAGGGGAAATAAATTGCTACCCAGTTTTTAATGTCATTTTTCCTTTAAGCTAGCCAACAGTTCTCAACACACAGCTAGTCATCTGATCTAAAAAGTTTGCACCTCCCTCAAGTTATCAACTTATCTTTTTAATCAGCTTAGGGACCTGCAATCTCAGATCTAAAGCTATAAAAAGACAACAAAGATTGTGTTCCCCCTTCCATGACTCACTGAAAATAGTATATAGATTAGAATATACATGTAATACAGACTTTAAACCCTCATGCTAACATGTCCCCATCCTTTCTACTGAAAACCCAGTTGCCAATTTGTTATTTATTTTACTAATATTAAATTACCCTTACCTATTCATAGTTTATTCATTAATCCATATATGTAAGTTTTAAAAGTTAGTTATGATGGTTGCTAAAAGAAAACTTTTACAAAATACAGCAGTAATAAAAAATCTTTTTTTATAAGAGATATTTTTATTATTTGTTCAACGATTCCATACTAGTTAAACATGTAAAGTTAAAAAATATTATTTATGTTTATTTGTTTATTATAAATGAAGATATACTTTATATTTTTTCATATTCTCAAGCTTATATCAAGCTGCACATTTGTTATCAGAATATCAATGTATTACAAAAACAATGAAGTTTGCGATTTAAACACGAAAGCATTTTGATAGAAAATGACTCATGTTCATCATTACTTTATAGATGCTCATTATAATGAGTAGCACTGTACTTTCCCTTCTTCATTCTTGTGTTCTGTGACTATACACCCCCTCCACATTCACCCCTGGTTACGCCACGTCAGCACCAGCTGAGAGGAAGGGGGATGGAGAGTTCTAGCTAGTTGGCACTAACCAGTTTTAACCTCTGCACAGCTGATGTGCCAACTTCCAGGCGAGGTTTAAATATAGAAAAAATATGGGTAGAAGGAGTGAAAGTTTCAGTTAAAAAAAATCAGCTACGCCCAGCATATCGCCTATGGAAAACCCTTCTTTCTTGACCCCTCCCTTTTCCTTTAGCTGTTTTTCTGCGGCAGCTTCAACAAGTTTAAATCACTGGGCAGGAATGTTGGCAGTTGGCATGAGGCCGCTCAGGGGTGAAAGCACTTTTAACACCTTCGGCACTGCAATACCATGCCAATCTTTGAAGTGATGCTCTTTATATACTGCAACATTTTTGGAATGATATAATACACTGCGTACTATGAACTTGGCAAAGAAACAGAAATGAGATAGTCTATTGGTGGAGAGATACAAGTAGGAGAGACAGAGAGAGACACACACACAAATACAAACACACACACAGATGATAAATACATTAGAAGGCATAAATAATAAGGTAAAAGAGTAAACAAAAGTTGAGTTTGAAAAAAAATAATACTTTGCTATATCTGACTCTGAACCTCATTTCAACAAATTCATTCAGGAAAATAACTATAGCCATTTGTGTTTCTGTACTGACACCTAATGGTTATAAGTGCTATATACACAATAGAAACTTGGTATCAGTGTAACATATCAAATGCCAATGTTTCCCAGATCTGAACAAACACAAAATGAGAGATTTAGTGAGCAGCAGCTCTGTATGCAGTTGCAACCCGACACACAATGTAAGCAATATTTAGGGTGGTTTTTACTAAGCAGCTGTTTGGGGGTCTGTAAACTTACACTGTGACCAATGTATGTTAGTTTAGAAAGTTTCATACTGCTAGGTAAACTTACGATCATGGGATCATTTTTGATTCATTTCTGAAACACAAAACATAGAAGTATGCTTAAATACAAATGAAAAACACACATGTACAAATCAATACACCATCGGCCAAACTCAGCAGGACTTTTCATAGGCAAGACTACATCATTTACGAAGATTCATTTCTGCAAACACTACTGCAAATAGGCTTAAAATGCATTTTTCAGATCGAACACCACTTGGGTAGCTTTATTGTAGAAACCTGCACAGATCAGTCAGATCTGGGCTCCATAAGCCAAGAAGGTAATCCCACAGTCAGGGTATATGTTTTCTATTGGTCCCTGCAGCTGTAACATTACCTTGTCAGTCTTGGCCATGGTTCCTTTGGAGAGTTGGCACCCTCCCAATAAGGCCACCTCCAGGCCACCCAGGACCAGGGCTGAAGCCCGGTGCTATGCCCGTAACCCCTGGACCATGGGTTGCAAATGGGCATCACTGATGGTGTAATGGTTAGCATTACTGCCTCACAGCACTTACAGTAGGCCATGGTTTTGATTCCGACCATGGCTCTAACTGTACGGAGTTTGTATAAGCTCACCTTGGGTTTACTACGGGTACTCCGGTTTCCTCCCACAATCCAAGAATATACTGGTAGGTTACTTTGCTTCCAACAAAATTAACCCTAGAATGACTGTGTGTGCATGTACATGTGGTAGGGAATATATATTTCATAATACCCTTCTCACTGAATTACCGTAATTACAGTGCATGTACAATTTATATCTATATCTATGTATCTATAAGGGCATACAATATTCCCTTTGTACAAAGAAATGTTCTCATAGTAAAACATGACATGGCTTTTCCCCAAATGTTACCACACAACTCTTTAGTATACTTACTTAATGCCAATTGGACTTCCCTTCTTTGAGATGCTGGCATCAGTATTCTGAACGCTAGCATCCCAACCGCATTGCTCTATAGTAACATTACACTACCCTGTATTGCACCGTATTCACATTACTCCACCCTGCCTTGCTCTGTGTTTACATTACACAATCCTGCATTGCTCCATTTTTATACAACACAACCTTGCATTGCTCTGTATTCACATTATGCCATCCCATATTGCTTGGTACTCACATTAAACCACCCACATTGCTCCGTATTAATATTACACCAATTACTGCATTGCTTCATGTTCACATTATGCTATCCCATACTGCACCTTCTTCCCATTACGCCATCCCATATTGCTCTGTATTCATATTATGCCACACAGTAATTTTGCATATTCACATTATGCAACCCCTTTGGGCCCGTTATTCACATGCCCCCACAACCCAAATAAATGGCATAGGTCATGCTCCTGTAAGTACATACCCCCTGACGAAGTCCACCAGTAACGAAACGCATTGGACGTGGCCTAATCGATGACGCTGTGCCTTGCTGTTCCTGAATACACAAGCAGCTCCAGACGGTGAGAAGACTGGTCCCGGTCCTTCCTGTTTGCGGTGCATGCTGTTGGAAATCCATATTGGCAAGCTGTTTGCTGTTTTATTCTATGTATGTGAGACTGCACCTTTAGTATAATAGTTTTTTACTTAACACTCACAATTATGCTCCTTTTCATTTCTTTCTTATGTACACGGGATTGTAAACCATGGTCGGGCTTAGAGGAGAGGAGCTGCAGATACATTTCGACTAAGGACGCACTAAGATGTAAATGTGATTGTGCGCGGTCTGGAACTCTATGTATCAGTAATTTTGCATATTCACATTATGCAACCACTTTGGGCCCCTTATTCACATGCCCCCACCACCCAAATAAATGGCATAGGTCATGCTCCTGTAAGTATAGGTCATTTCCCTTTAAATATATGTAACGCCCCTGTGGAATCATTAATGCCTTAACCAGACTCACCACCTCCTGTGTCATAGCTGGTGGGCTGGCTTGCTGCCTGTTTAGGGCTGCATTGTGCTGGTGAGGGCTGCTGCTGCTCCTCTACTGTTCTCTCTCCCCCATGCCCGGGACTGGCATTCAGGAGGGTAGGCCTCCCAAGGGGTAGGAGAGATGCCACCACCACAATAATAGCAGAATGCAAGAGCAACTTGCACTGGCGGGGTGATTGTGTCCACACACCATGGGTGATCACGCTGCCTGCTGCAATACAGAGTTGGCCCTAGGCTTGTAGTAAATGCCCCAAGACATTGCAAATGTCCTAGGCATTTGCCTCTGCCTAGAGCTGGCTCTGGGTTATAAGAACCTGTGTAATGGGAGTAACAGGAGCCCTGCCTAGCATTATGTGTATTGGGAGCTCTGCCTGTCATAATGTGTATAATGGGGCTCCACCTGGCATAATGTGTATAATGGGGGCACTGCTTTGTGTAACATGTGTACAAGGGCGTAACTACCATAGGTGCAAGGGGTGCAGCTGCTATTGGGCCCAGAGCTGAAAGGGGCCCATCTTTACAGTCTGAGTTGTATGTGCTATATACATTTATTTATACATTTATTATACAGTTGCCAAATAAGGGGCCCTTACAAACTTTTGCTATGGGGCCTAGGAATGTCTAGTTTCACCCCTGCTTGTGTATAAGCGGGCTCTGCCAGGTATAACATGTATAATGGGGTTCTGCCTGGCGTAATGTGTGTATAACAGGCCCTGCACGGTGTAATGGATGCTCAGCCTGGTGCAAGTTGTGTTTAAGGGGTCTCTGTCTGGCATAATGTGTATAATTGGGCTCGGAATGTCTAGTTTCACCCCTGCTTGTGTATAAGCGGGCTCTGCCAGGTATAACATGTATAATGGGGTTCTGCCTGGCGTAATGTGTGTATAACAGGCCCTGCATGGTGTAATGGATGCTCAGCCTGGTGCAAGTTGTGTTTAAGAGGTCTCTGTGTGGCATAATGTGTATAATTGGGCTCTGCCTGGTTTTAATATTTGTATAAGGGGTCTCTCTGGCATAACATGTAACGGGGGCTCTGCCTAGTGTAGCATCAGTGGCGTAACTATAGCACCGCAGCACCCGCGACCGCGCGGGGGGGCGCTGTGCATGTGCGGGCGCCGGGGGCTGCAGTGCTATAGTTACACCCCACCGCCATCCCCCGCAGTCTTTACCTGTCTTCAGTACGTGCTGGTTCCGTCTCCCTTCTTCTGCTATGAGGACCACCACAAAATGTCCGCCCCCATTTAGCAGACAGTTCTCTGAAACGGTCTGCTGTATGGGGGCGGACATTTTGTGGTGGTCCTCATAGCAGAAGAAGGGAGCCGGGACCAGCGTGTACTGATCGTAGGTAAGACTGCGGGGGATGGGGGAGTTTGCATGGGCGGTGGGGCAGGGGTTGGTGCGGCGGGGCGGGCGCCGGGCGGGGGTGCCCAAAACCTAGTTACGCCACTGTGTAGCATATATTTAGACATGCACCACCAGCAGTGCACACCCTAATTAAATGTGCTGTGCACATTTGTGTGTACCGATAATAATGTTACTAGGACATTCCTACCATTTTGACTGCCTAGTTTTTTTTATCACTGTTTGAAATTGTTAAAGCACAACAGAATTTGCTGTGCTATATTATAGAGGGTACACACAGTGAGATATGCACTATTTTTCTATTTGAATTTGTTTATTGAAGCAAATCAAATAGAAAATCGAATGGGCATTGAATGGTTTTTCTACATTCAATGCAAATTCAATCCCAATGCACGCTCCCCTGTAGTGTAAATTGAAGAGAAAAATAGTCTTGGCAGGCAAGACTGTACAGTACAGATCTTTACTATATAGTCAATACAAATGCGTTTTGCGTACCATCCAATTTGATCCTGATTCGATCCAAATTGAATCGGGATTGAATCGCAAGCAAATTTGCTCCGGGGCTGTGGGAGCTATCCAATATCAATATAAGTCTTTTCGCCATGGTAAAGATAATGGTGAGTGGAGGTATCATGTGTGAACAATTAAAATTTAAAACAGAGGCACTCCAGAGGATCAAGAGGAAGATTTACTGAGAACATGTTGTTAATTAAACTGAAAACCCAGAATTTTAGAATTTTGGACAGTCCCCATACGCATTTGGGGACATATGTTTAGTTTGAGCTGGGGCTATATAAAGCCTGTATATTGTTCTGAAGTTTACTTCTTGTAATTACGCTGATTGTAGTATTTTTGAAGAGGATGAGAAAGACCTAAACAGCATCTGTGGGTAGGTTATGTTGGGTATATACAAGAGAAAAGAGAAAGTACTCTCTTTTTTTGGGGGCACACTTTGAATTTAAAACTTAACGTTTAATTATGTATTCATTAAAACAGTTTTTTTTCTCAATAACATGACAGGGCGAACACACATTGAACATACAAGGAGTTTTATTTTCCTCCTTTAGTACTCTATTTTATTATGAGTTCTAAAATTATTGTGAGTTGGTATTTACCAAACACAAATTTCACAAATTGTACTCCTAACTTTATGTGGTACTAGTGCACAGGTTACCAGTCCCCATCCCCTTTTCCCTATTTTGAAATATGTTGGGTATATCTAAAGACCAGGAATCAGACAAAGAATTAGAGTTAGAAATCAGGAGTTTATCATAGAAGTAGATCAATTTGAATTTACAAGTGTACAAGATCTTGAAAAGGGGGGAAATGGCATCTGAGTCATGCAAAGAGAGTATGGAGGGTATTTTAGAGCTATAAAGTGCAAAATGTAAAATGTAAAACTGTAAATTGTTCATTAGGGAGGTTGTATTTAGATTTCCAAAAATCAAAAGAAAACAATATTCCACCAGGGTCAAACAGTTTTGTTGCCAAGTAAAGACCTTTACATTTACTAACAGTGAAGGAAGGCTTGGATACAGAAGGGGGGAAGTCAGGGTAACCCGAAAGTGGTATAAATGGGTTGATATTAGAGGTTCTATGTAGAGATTTGTTTATCTGAAGCTAAGCATCATAAGTGCCTCGAAATAAAACATGGTTTAGAATGCAAGGTGGGATGTGGTTCAAAGGGGAATGTAGTGGGGCACTAGGAGAGAAAGGGAAAAATAGTGACTTTTCTAGAGTGATGTCTGTGTAAACAGAGGTATCATAGAGCCAATCAGAAATAATCCTGAAATTACTAGACCAGAAGTGTAGCTGATTTTTTGGGATACTAAAGCCACCCTCTGGTTTTGCATGCATCAATCTAGAAAGAGACATACTTGATCTCTTGCTACACCATAGAAATTTAGACATGAGTTTATTTCGAGTTAGAACAGCAGTCCTGGGGAGAATGCATGGGAACAACTGGAGGCAATAAAATATTTTAGGGAAAATCACACTCTTAAAGACCTAAACCCTACCTAAAAGGGATAGCAGTAATTAAGTCTAGCATTCTAATTGGCATGTGATCTTAGATAATAATGACGTGAAATTGGTCTTATAAATAGTATGAGGGTTCCTAGTGATTAGAATGCCTAGATACTTAATATGGGAGTGTTGGATATTAAACTGAGATAAAACGTTATGTGAAGTGTTAGCTGGTGAGAATGGTGTGATCGGGAGAATTTTTGATTTGCTGACATTAATCTTATATCCCCATATAGGGATGAATTAATTGATTATATCCATAATCACTGATATAGAATATTCAAGAAAATAGAAGGATATTGTCAGCGAATATGAGTTCAACCTTATTGATAATAATACCTGTAAATATAGGGGAAGATCTCAAAGCTATGGTACGGGGCTCTATGGCAATAGCAAAAAGAAGGCGGGAAAGAGGGCACCCCTGTCTTGTTCCTATTTGGATGGGAAAGGGAAGGGAAAGAAATCCATTGCAGGCTATCTGGGAAGAGGAAGAGGTATAATATTAAATCGAATGCCTATTCCGCGTCTATGGATAGAATCAAGTTAGGGGAATCAGAGCATTCATTCGTGTATAGAGATTGAGTTGCAACTAATACTTTTTGTACATTCTACATTGGGTGTCTCCCTGTAATAAAGACAGTCTGGTCCTGATGGATAATATATGTGGGAATATACTGTAGGATTAATTAATTAATTAAATTGCATTTTTGTCAGTAACTTAGTCACAGTTCTATAAATCTTGGCCTCAAATATGTTGGGAGAACGATGAGGCCCCTCCGTGTACGCTTTCTAGAGCACAGGAGGAACATTATTAAGAGAAATTCTCTGCATAGTGTTTCACGTCATCATGTAGAATGCCATGCCAGTAATCCAAGGATTTAACAGTGGTCGGATTAGAACACATTGAGATTACTTAACGCGGAGGGGACATGTTTAAAACCCTTTGCCGACAGGAGAACTTTTGGATTTTTAAACTGGATAGCCGCTTCCCGAGGGGCCTCAACAAATCACTTGAATTAAATATAGTTTTATAGTTTACCCAGCTATTCTCATCTTTTTGGTCTAATACCTAAATATTTATACTGTACTACTAGTGGTCACACTGTGATGGTTTTTGAATTAATAATGTGATCATATACTTGCATATATACTAGACTTCCAATTACACACACATTGCTTTTATATATATATATATATATATATATATATATATATATATATATATATACACTCTTTATAATAATTATTATTATTTCATCTGTATTTATTTATAGTATATTCATTCATCATTATTACTATTTTTATTTCTACTTATTTATTTTTTTAGCAACACCTACTCTCTCTTTGTCTCATTTATTTAGTCAATATATCAATTCATCCTTTACTGTCATTGTACCATCTATATATTATATATATATATAGCGTGGTGGTGAGGGCGGCACTCGTCAGACTTGTTTAATGCAAGTAAAAGCCTTTATTTATCCGACGGCGTTTCGGGTAGAGACCCGTTTTCAAGGACATACAAAGTTACACTGAGCCACAAATACATTTATACACAATGCAGAACCCGCCCCCACAATAATCAGCTCAAAGCTGAACTTACCCGGTCCTCCGGCGTGTCGGCGCCATGTCCAGCAGGCGGAAGTGTGCTTCACTCCACTGCCGTCCCCCCGGCAACTGAGACCATTACTCACGGTCCTCACCGCCCGGAAGTAGCATGTGTTCACTGTAGAACACCTCCGTCCGTGCGTCTACAGGCTGCCTTCACCCAAGACCCGGGGCTTATGCTGTGTTGCTAAGCAACCACCATATACGAAAAACGTAAAGATATAACTGTAACGAAACAAATAAATAGCAAGTAAATATAAGACATTACATTTAAAAATTGTTGCAATGATAAATAGACATTGCCCAATAAGAACATAAAATAAAACATTTTTTATATATATGTATATATAACCTATATTGTGGTAAAGAGGGGCGTTTATATGCGGCAATTTATGTCTCTGAAATTACAGATAGCTTAAGTATTATGCACAACTATAGGTCCTCTGCCCATTGTAATGTATATTATAATTTAATTATTCCTGCATTAGTATACGCCTAGGCAAACTTAAAGGCCAACAAAGTATTTAATATTGTTCTTATGTCTTAATAAGCAGCCCAAGGTCCAAAAATTCCCATGGACAAGAGATTTTTGATATAAATAATTAGTTTACAGGAGAGATATAAGTTATCAGAGAGTCAGAGGAAGCACTGAAGGCCCAGATTTTTGTTTAGGCCTTTGGGAGCGATGGTTTGTAGAAAGAAAATCCATCTACTCTCCTTTTGTAATAGTTTTTTATTTCTATTACCTCCTCTCAGAGACAACGGAACATGGTCAATGATCATTGATCTCATACTGGCAACACTGTGCCTGAATTTAATGCAATGTCGGGCAACAGGTTGCTCACTGTGGCCCCTGGTTAGACCCTGATTTATCCCTGACCTATGTAGGGTCAATTTCTATTTTCACATCCAAAAATTGGACAGTAAACACATCAAGATTATATGTAAATTTGACCACACTATTGGACTTAATATGGTCTTGTAATAGATCATGCAGCTGACTGACTTCTCCCCTCCAAAAAATTAATAAATCGTCTATGTAGCGACGATAAAATAAAACATCGGATTTTAAAGTTTTATCAATAAAAAATAAATTTTGTTCAATGTGGTGCATGAAATTATTGGCATATGACGGCCACTGATAAAGACCTCCCCTTGTTACTCAACACTCAGTTACTACCAAGCTATACAAGAGGGAAGAGTATAAAGGATCAGGTAGTGAAGTACGACATTTCAGGATGGGATACAAAGAAAACAACTACAACCTTCCTGGGGAGAAAGAACGGGTGTTACCACTGCCTGGGGTGCACTACTTGTCGCTCCATGGCAGTAGGTGCATCCTTTAATCATCCGCATTCTGGGAAGAGAATAACAATAAAATTCCCACTTTCATGTCACTCTTCCTATGTTATTTACACTTTGAGCTGTCCTTGTGGACTGACCTATGTGGGGAAAACCCAACGCTCCTTTAAGGAGCGGATGGCCCTACATAGGTCAGGGATAAATCAGGGTCTAACCAGTGGCCAGAGTGAGCAACCTGTTGCCCGACATTGCATTAAATTCAGGCACAGTGTTGCCAGTATGAGATCAATGATCATTGACCATGTTCCGTTGTCTCTGAGAGGAGGTAATAGAAATAAAAAACTATTACAAAAGGAGAGTAGATGGATTTTCTTTCTACAAACCATCGCTCCCAAAGGCCTAAACGAAAATCTGGGCCTTCAGTGCTTCCTCTGACTCTCTGATAACTTATATCTCTCCTGTAAACTAATTATTTATATCAAAAATCTCTTGTCCATGGGAATTTTTGGACCTTGGGCTGCTTATTAAGACATAAGAACAATATTAAATACTTTGTTGGCCTTTAAGTTTGCCTAGGTGTATACTAATGCAGGAATAATTAAATTATAATATACATTACAATGGGCAGAGGACCTATAGTTGTGCATAATACTTAAGCTATCTGTAATTTCAGAGACATAAATTGCCGCATATAAACGCCCCTCTTTACCACAATATAGGTTATATATACATATATATATAAAAATGTTTTATTTTATGTTCTTATTGGGCAATGTCTATTTATCATTGCAACAATTTTTAAATGTAATGTCTTATATTTACTTGCTATTTATTTGTTTTGTTACAGTTATATCTTTACGTTTTTCGTATATGGTGGTTGCTTAGCAACACAGCATAAGCCCCGGGTCTTGGGTGAAGGCAGCCTGTAGACGCACGGACGGAGGTGTTCTACAGTGAACACATGCTACTTCCGGGCGGCGAGAACCGTGAGTAATGGTCTCAGTTGCCGGGGGGACGGCAGTGGAGTGAAGCACACTTCCGCCTGCTGGACATGGCGCCGACACGCCGGAGGACCGGGTAAGTTCAGCTGTGAGCTGATTATTGTGGGGGCGGGTTCTGCATTGTGTATAAATGTATTTGTGGCTCAGTGTAACTTTGTATGTCCTTGAAAACGGGTCTCTACCCGAAACACCGTCGGATAAATAAAGGCTTTTACTTGCATTAAACAAGTCTGACGAGTGCCGCCCTCACCACCACGCTATACATTGGACCAGACATCCTGGGGAAGGCACCACAGCATTAACTGTCTGCATCAAGCGAGTGCCGGACCATCCACTCCTACATATATATATATATATATATATATATATATATATATATATATATATATATATATATATATATAGATGGTCTCACTGACAGGAAGTGATGACGTCACATAACATCCCAACAGTGGTGATCGTGGCGCGCGTGGGAATCCAGCCTCACTGTCCTTGATCTGTGGTCCAGCTGGGAAGGACAGTGCGGCTCTCCTCATGTGTGTCACGGATCAGCCGCTCACTCCAAGTACTCCAAATATTGGGTTGCACTAAGCCGACCTGTACTTCCGCATTTGCGGGTCACGGGGCGGAAGTGACGCATTGTGGAACTACAAGAACATTCCTGACCACATAATATCTTAAGGTACTCCTAATATCTATATTTCTAATGCACAATCAATCCTATGTTTGAATAGATAGTCACACTATTGAATGCGACTAAGTACCATGCTGATTTTTGTGTCTAATAAATGCATTTGTTCATTCTGCTATACTGTGACCCGGAAGTGATTAAGACACTCCGTGTTCACAGGTACCATTGGTATACCTTCAAACACCATTTGCTCAGGTATTATATTACTATTATATATTTACTCTTACTGTTTGTTTAGTTAAGTGTCTGTCTCCGAGTCCTACCATTCATTTTTATGTATTTTTATATGTTTTTCATTTGTATACACTCCATGTGTGGGCTATTATTTCTCTAATGAGGTCAACCCAGACCAATTAAGGAGGGTATTTATACCCAGACCAAACCTTGTGGCAGTCACCTTGAAAAAGCTGTCCTGGAGTGACAGCGAAACGCGTTGGTATCACCTCAGGGACCTGTCAGAGATTTGCCATTTCCATCCTGCTGAATCATCTGGATCTGCACAATACCCTCCTGGCATTGGACTTACTTTCACCAGCACTTTGCACTTTGCAGAGGACTTTGCACACCACCCAGTCCAGGCAGACTGTGACTCCTCTTGAGAGCGATAAGGAGAAGTCATACCTTGGAGTACCACCAACAAGCATAACAGTGTTCTAGAGAGGATCCCCCAAATCTACAGCCCCCAAAAGGACTGGGACACCTCCAACAATTGCTTTCTTGTATTGGAATACAATATTGGACTCCACCCTCCTTCCTCCTATACCAGTGCCGGGACTATACGAGTGACCAGAGCAGGTTATATTATCCCTGTATTCTCTGCTGACAGGTCCCCACAATCTTGAATTTTAAATTTGCCACTATATATATATATATATATATATATATATATATATATATATATATATATATGTGTGTTCTATAAAAGAAATGAACAGGAGCGCTCCATAGTGCAGATAAAAGATGGTACAATATTTTATTTCCTTTAAAACACTGGATCACAAAGTACAGAATCACGTACCACAGCAGGCAGTTAGACAGAACCGCACCATTTACAGCATGAGGGTTCCCATGGTCAAAGGATTTGAGCAGCGGCCAGTGGCAAACGCAGGATTTTCAGAAGGGGGTTTCCAGAGGGGCGGAGCAAAGCACGGAGATGGACACTTAGGTGACCCAGTATATACCGTGTCAGTTAAAGTATTATAGATAGACCAAATGTATATAAATAATAATAATAATAATAATAAAAAAAATATATATATACATACAGTACATACATACAGGGGCGTCAACAGCAGTGTAGACCCCTAGGCATAGCAATGTATTGGGGCCCCTACCGATCCTCCAGCGGTAGGGGTGGGGTAAGCTTTGATGTCCCGCGGGTGGTAGGGGGTGTTATATAAACCGCTCAGCATGTAGGGCTCAGTAATTTCCACTAATTACCCCTTTACTGCACAGATGGTGGGAGATGGGGTGGGAGAAGGGGGCATTGGGCTGAATAAAGGGGCCCTGATGCATAACTTCCAGGGTGGTAGAGGATGTTTAATACGCAGAGGAGGGTTGTGTAGTGGAGTGGGCTTATTATTCATAATTTTCTGGTGCGAAGACAGCTTGCTTGACTGCAGATATCTCTAGTTCCTGGAAATAGATTTCTTAAATTTTAATGGAATTAAAAACTAGAGAATCCCACCTACCAAATGGTATTGGGGACTAGGGGATCAGAGTTCAGGAGGCAGAGCAATCTGCCAACGAGTATATAAAACTACATACCAGGTGTGTGGAGCTGGGGCAGTAACTAGCTGCTGGAAGGCGGATATCTCTGGTTCTGGGAACAGTAGAGACAAGCTACTAGGGCCCTTCAAAGGGGGAGGGTCCCAGCTTTTGGAATATACCCTCAGAAAAACTCTACATCAGACAGAACCTGAAATATCTGACTGGGAATAACAATTAACATGCTTGGATGGGGACCACTGCTTTGAAGTCAGATATCTCTGGTTCCCAAGGGCCGATTTTTACAATTCTTGTATCCATGGAAAGAGGGGACCCTCAGCTTTCAGCTGAGGGCCCTTAGACACCTTCAGCTGATCCTTGGACGAACAGAAATGATGACGCCAGGCCAGCCCTCTGACGAAGTCCTAGTGACGAAACGCGTAGCACGTTATATACATTGAATAATGATGCCAACGTAACAAGTGAAAAAGCACTTTTTATCAAAGACTGTTTACATTTTGTGCTTAATCATAATTATTTTACTTTTCTTGGAGATATTTTTGTTCAGACCCACGGGACGGCGATGGGTACAATTTGCGCACCAGGGTACGCAAATATATTTCTGGGGGAATGGGAGAAAATTTTTATTTATGCCAATAATCCATATAGTTGCTTTATAATACTTTATAAGCGCTATATAGATGATATTTTAGTAGTATGGAGTGGAACAGAAGACCAGTTCACTGAATTTAAATACATACATAATGAGGAGTACAATTTAAGTTTCACGTCCAGGTTTGATACAGTTTCAGTCGAATTCCTGGATCTCACATTGATTGCCAAACCATAGAATGAGATTGAAACTTACACGTATTTCAAACCAGTGGACAGCAATAATTATTTAGTTTTCCAGTTGCCATTACAAGAACTGGAAACATAATCTACCCTTTTCGCAGTTATTAAGACTGCATCAAAACTGTAGCTCTTTAGTTAAATTTGAAGAGCAAGTGAAAATTTATGTTAACAGATTCATTGAAAAAGGTTACCCTATGGCCGCGGTCACTAAAGCCAGAGATCTTGACCGCAGCGAACTGATAAAATACAAATAAACCAGTACCAAATCTAATTCCAAAACTCCCTTCTGTCCATTTGTTGCATAATACAACGTGTGCAATCAAGAAATACGCAAAGTTTAAATAAATACTGGCATTTGTTAAGAGTTGACCCGATACTGGGTAATATTATTACTCCCACCCCAGAAATAGTGTTTAGGAGATCGTCGACACTAAAAAGTCGACTGGCACCAAGTTTACTCTCTGAAAACAAATCCACAAGTAGAGATCCCTTTCTGGGAAGTAAACCAGAGGGTTTCTACACTTGTGGTAAATGTAAGATGTGTGCCCATGGTCTAAAAGGAACAAGAACTGTCAAAACCAATGATGGTAAAGAAAAAAACATCAGAAACTTCATTAACTGCAACACCACATTCGTTGTGCACTTGTTATACTGTGGGTGTGGAAAAGCCTATGTCGGTAAAACTAAAAGAAATCTTAAAATTCGTATATTGGAGCACTATAGAAATATAAAAAATAACGTAGAAAATCATAGTATTCCCCGGCATTTCAAACACTGTCAAGGGAGTGATCCCAAAGCAATGAAGTTTCTGGGTTAAGAACATGTAACAGTGGACATCAGAGGTGGTGACAGGGAATTGTTACTTAACCCCTTCCCGACATTTGACGTACATATACGTCATGGCCGGGATGTACTTCCTGACGCATGGCATAAATGTACGTCATGGCTTTAAACTGTCACCGCGTCTATAGACGCGGTGACAGTTTGGAGATGTCTGCTGTCCCTGACAGCAGACATGTCCCAGCATGTCCAGGGGGGGCGGCGATGCCTCCCCCCCCCCGTCGGCGATCGCTGTGATTGGCTGCTCAAATGTGAACAGCCAATTACAGCGTTTTCTGTGTACCGGCGAATAACGTTCGCCGGTGACACAGGGATCGGTGGTGATTGGTGCTGTAAAGTACAGCACCAATCACCACGGGGTGTAAGGGTGACACTGGTGTCACCCCACCTCACCCCACCCGCCCCCGAAGGCCGTGATTGGTTCGTCGGACCGACGGACCAATCACAGCCATGGAGGGTGATTTAAACTAACGGTGACTGCACTGCAGACGCCATTCCGGTCTGGAATTGCGTGCAGTGCGGTCACCGTGCCTATCTGCCGTGATATACTGACCTGATCCTTGCAAATACTTACCTGATCACTGCTTGTAGCGTGCTGGATGCTTCCTGGATCTTGTGACTTCTTGTGACTTCCTGTGTTGTGCTGCTGCAGTGTGATAGAGTTATAGATAGAGAGATAGAGAGAGATAGAGATAGATAGAGAGAGATAGAGAGAGATAGTGACAGAGAGTGCTATATTTTGTGTCTGCTGCCCCCCCCCCTGTTGTGCTGATCAGTATATCTGTGCTGATCAGCAACTTTTTGGGGGTGCTGGTTTTTTTTTTATATATATACAGCTGTGCTGCGTGTGCAACTGACTGCTGCCCCCCCTTTTGTGTTGATCAGTATAAATTAACTGATCAGCAACTTTTTGGGGGTGCAGAGTTTTTTTTTATATATATATACCTGTCAGTGCTGCTGCTGCAGTGTCATAGAGTGATAGATAGTGAGAGATAGAGAGATAGAGAGAGATAGTGACAGAGAGTGATAGAGAGTGCTATATTTTGTGTCTGCTGCCCCCCCTTTTGTGCTGATCAGTATATCTGTGCTGATCAGCAACTTTTTGGGGGTGCAGAGTTTTTTTTTATATATATATACCTGTCAGTTGCTGCCAGTTGCACTGTCAGTTGCACCAAAGGTTGTGCACCTGCTGCCCCTGGTAATCAGTGTCGCATCAGTGATCACCTTTTTTTTTTTTTTAGGGTGCTGTGGGGTCTTTTTTTAATTTTTTTTTTACACACACTGTAATTTTGTGGGTGTCCTGTGGCCACTGTGCGCTGATCAGTGACGTACATCACTGATCAGCTTTTTCGGCACAGGGTTGATCTATTTTTTTTTGGATCAAATTCCTGTTGCCTTTGAGCGCTGTTCAGTGACGGACATTACTGACCAACATCTGTGCTCAATTGTTGGCGCAGGACCTTTTTTTTTTTTTTTTTCTGCACTACATACACACTACACACTACATACCCCCCCGGGTTGAAATAAAGTTTGTACCCCCCCTACACTATACACGTGTTGAAACATTTCACTACCAGAAACACAAAAATAAAAATGGCATCCCAAATGTCATCCCAAATGTCATCCCAGTCATCCAGAAGAATGTATTCAGCGGAGGAGGCATATGCCATGCTTGCCTCTGACTCTGACACAGCCAGTGATGCAAGCGGGGAATTTGAAGGATTCATCTTAAGCTCCTCTTCCTCCTCTAGTGATGAGGGACCCCCTCAAAGACGCCCCCGTAGAGCAGCTGAGACCCCCCCCCCAATAATTGATCTCGTATGGACCCCACCACCAGACAATTTTGAGCCCCAGGTTCCTGAGTTTTTGGCCATCCCAGGAATCCAATTTGATTCCACAGGTCTCAGAGAAATTGACTTTTTCAAATTATTTTTCTCTGATGATTTTATAAATTTAATGGTGGACCAAACTAATTTATATGCCCAGCAGTTTATTGCTCAAAACCCCACGTCATCATTTGCTAGGTGGACCCCTGTAGATGCAGTAGAGATGATGACGTTTTGGGGTCTGGTGTTTCATATGGGCATAGTAAAAAAGCCAGAAATTAGGCAATATTGGAGTACAGATGTTCTGTACAGCACCCCACTTTACCGTATGGCCATGACCCGGACTCGTTTTGAGTTAATCCTTAAATTTTTGCATTACAACGATAATGCACAGTGCCCACCCAGAGATGATCCCACCTTTGACCGGCTATTCAAAGTCAGGCCGGTCATTGATCATTTCAGTGCCAAATTTGCAGAGATGTACATCCCAGATAAATTCATTTGCATAGACGAGTCCCTTATACATTTTAAAGGAAGGGTTAAATTCCGCCAGTACCTTCCCAATAAGAGGGCAAGGTATGGCATAAAAATGTATAAGCTGTGTGAAAGCACCTCAGGGTACACCCACAGGTTTAGGGTATATGAAGGGAAGGATTCAAGAATTGAACCGCCAGAATGCCCCCCCTCCCTCGTAGGTGTTAGTGGAAAAATTGTCTGGGATTTAGTGCACCCCTTCCTGGATAAAGTTTATCACCTCTATGTGGATAACTTTTACACTAGCATTCCCCTGTTAAAGGCCCTTGGTTCAAGAGGTACAGCAGCTTGCGGTACTGTGCGCAAGAACCAAAGAGGCCTCCCAAAAACGCACATTGCCCAAGTAATGAGAAGGGGTGAAAGCAGGGGAATATGCACCGAAAATATGTTGTTGGTCAAATATAAGGACAAGAGGGATGTCCTTATACTGACAACAATTCACGGAGACAGTACCACCTCCGTCCCTGTACGAGGTACCAGTACCCACACCTCAAAACCTAATTGTATCCTGGATTACAATAAGTACATGGGCGTAGTGGATCTTTCAGATCAGGTACTGAAGCCGTACAGTGCCCTGCGGAAAACAAAAATCTGGTACAAGAAGCTGGCCGTGTATATCATCCAGATGGCACTGTATAACGCTTACGTGCTATTCCGTTCTACAAGCCAGAGGGGGACATTTATGCACTTTCAAGAGGAAGTCATAAAGGGCCTAATATTTGGGAACCAGCAGGCAGAGGGCCCCAGTACTTCTAGTACTGGCCCCCGTATTGTACCAGGGCAGCATTTTCCTGATGAAATCCCCTCCACTGGAAAAAAGGGCAGGACACAAAAAAGGTGCAAAGTTTGCTATAAAAAGGGAATAAGAAAGCAAACTATTTTCCAGTGTGACACTTGCCCCGACAAACCCGGCCTATGTATAAAGGAGTGTTTTAAAATATACCACACATCTATGGATTATTAGGTTCATCATTTCACCGTGCTTCGGGGGTCTTGCTAATGCCACATAGCACCCACCATTCATTCCACCAGAATCTGAGCCGCAAAATCCAAAAATCACTCCTTCCCTTCTGAGTCCTGCCATGCACCCAACTGGTATTTTTTGGTCACATGTGAGGCATTGCCGTACTCGGGAGAAATTGGGGCACAGATTTTGGGGTGCTTTGTCTCCTTCATACCTTATGAAAATGAAAAATTTTGAGCCAGAACTGAATTTTTGTGTAAAAAAATGTAATTTTTCATTTGCACAGCCCAGTTGTATCAAAATTGGTGAAACCCCTGGGGGTTTGAAATGTACACTATACCCCTAGATGAATTCCCTGAGGGGTGTAGTTTGCAAAACTGGGTCACTTGTGGGGGGTTTCACTGTATTGGTGCTTTGGGGGTCTTGCTAATGCGACATAGCACCCACCAACATTCCACCAGAATCTGTGCTGCAAAATCCAAATATCACTCCTTCCCTTCTGAGTCCTGCCATTTTTTGGTCACACATGAAGCATTGCCGTACTCGGGAGAAATTGGGGCACAGATTTTGGGGTGCTTTGTCTCCTTCATTCCTTGTGAAAATGAAAAATTTTGAGCCAGAACTGCATTTCTGTGTAAAAAATTTAATTTTTCATTTTCACTGCCCAGTTGTACCACAATTGGTGAAACCCCTGGGGGTTTGAAATGTACATTATACCCCTAGATGAATTCCCAGAGGGGTGTAGTTTGCAAAATGGGGTCACTTGTGGGGGGCTTCCACTGTATTGGTGCTTCGGGGGTCTTGCTAATGCGACATAGCACCCACCAAAATTCCACCAGAATCTGAGCTGCAAAATCCAAAAATCACTCCTTCCCTTCTGAGTCCTGCCATGCACCCAACTGGTATTTTTTGGTCACATGTGAGGCATTGCCATACTCGGGAGAAATTGGTGCACAGATTTTGGGGTGCTTTTTCTCCTTCATACCTTATGAAAATGAAAAATTTTGAGCCAGAACTGCATTTTTGTGTAAAAAAATGTAATTTTTCATTTGCACAGCCCAGTTGTATCAAAATTGGTGAAACCCCTGGGGGTTTGAAATGTACACTATACCCCTAGATGAATTCCCTGAGAAGTGTAGTTTGCAAAATGGGGTCACTTGTGGGGGGCTTCCACTGTATTGGTGCTTTGGGGGTCTTGCTAATGCGACATAGCACCCACCAAAATTCCACCAGAATCTGAGCTGCAAAATACAAAAATCACTCCTTCCCTTCTGAGTCCTGCCATGCACCCAAATGGTATTTTTTGGTCACATATGAGGCATTGCCGTACTCGGGAGAAATTGGGGCACAGATTTTGGGGTGCTTTGTCTCCTTCATTCCTTGTGAAAATGAAAAATTTTGAGCCAGAACTGCATTTTTGTGTAAAAAATTTAATTTTTCATTTTCACTGCCCAGTTGTACCACAATTGGTGAAACCCCGGGGAATTTGAAATGTACACTATACCCCTAGATGAATTCCCTGAGGGGTGTAGTTTGCAAAATGGGGTCACTTGTGGGGGGCTTCCACTGTATTGGTGCTTTGGGGGTCTTGCTAATGCGACATAGCACCCACCAAAATTCCACCAGAATCTGAGCTGCAAAATACAAAAATCACTCCTTCCCTTCTGAGTCCTGCCATGCACCCAAATGGTATTTTTTGGTCACATATGAGGCATTGCCGTACTCGGGAGAAATTGGGGCACAGATTTTGGGGTGCTTTGTCTCCTTCATACCTTATGAAAATGAAAAATTTTGAGCCAGAACTGCATTTTTGTGTAAAAAAATTTAATTTTTCATTTGCGCCCAGTTGTATCAAAATTGGTGAAACCCCTGGGGGTTTGAAATGTACACTATACCCCTAGATGAATTCCCTGAGGGGTGTAGTTTGCAAAATGGGGTCACTTGTGGGGGGCTTCCACTGTATTGGTGCTTTGGGGGTCTTGCTAATGCGACATAGCACCCACCAAAATTCCACCAGAATCTGAGCTGCAAAATACAAAAATCACTCCTTCCCTTCTGAGTCCTGCCATGCACCCAAATGGTATTTTTTGGTCACATATGAGGCATTGCCGTACTCGGGAGAAATTGGGGCACAGATTTTGGGGTGCTTTGTCTCCTTCATTCCTTGTGAAAATGAAAAATTTTGAGCCAGAACTGCATTTTTGTGTAAAAAATTTAATTTTTCATTTTCACTGCCCAGTTGTACCACAATTGGTGAAACCCCGGGGGGTTTGAAATGTACATTATACCCCTAGATGAATTCCCTGAGGGGTGTAATTTGCAAAATGGGGTCACTTGTGGGGGGCTTCCACTGTATTGGTGCTTCGGGGGTCTTGCTAATGCGACATAGCACCCACCAAAATTCCACCAGAATCTGAGCTGCAAAATACAAAAATCACTCCTTCCCTTCTGAGTCCTGCCATGCACCCAAATGGTATTTTTTGGTCACATGTGAGACATTGCCATACTCGGGAGAAATTGGTGCACAGATTTTGGGGTGCTTTTTCTCCTTCATACCTTATGAAAATGAAAAATTTTGAGCCAGAACTGCATTTTTGTGTAAAAAAATGTAATTTTTCATTTGCACAGCCCAGTTGTATCAAAATTGGTGAAACCCCTGGGGGTTTGAAATGTACACTATACCCCTAGATGAATTCCCTGAGGGGTGTAGTTTGCAAAATGGGGTCACTTGTGGGGGGCTTCCACTGTATTGGTGCTTTGGGGGTCTTGCTAATGCGACATAGCACCCACCAAAATTCCACCAGAATCTGAGCTGCAAAATACAAAAATCACTCCTTCCCTTCTGAGTCCTGCCATGCACCCAAATGGTATTTTTTGGTCACATGTGAGGCATTGCCGTACTCGGGAGAAATTGGGGCACAGATTTTGGGGTGCTTTGTCTCCTTCATTCCTTGTGAAAATGAAAAATTTTGAGCCAGAACTGCATTTTTGTGTAAAAAATTTAATTTTTCATTTTCACTGCCCAGTTGTACCACAATTGGTGAAACCCCTGGGGGTTTGAAATGTACATTATACCCCTAGATGAATTCCCTGAGGGGTGTAGTTTGCAAAATGGGGTCACTTGTGGGGGGGTTCCTAACTTTTAGCATCTTATGGTGCCTAGAAACCTACATGGTGCCTAAAAAATAATCTCATAAAAGGGAGGCTCCAAAATCAAGTAGGTGCTCCTTCTATTATGAAGCCTGTGGTTTGGTCAACGTGCACACTAGGGCCACATATAGGATATTTATGAAAACAAAAGAATTGGGGGAATCAATTTTTAGTCACATTTCTCTAGTAAAATGTACTGTGTTCCTTAGAAAAATGTATTAAAATTGCAAATCTGCAAAAAAAATGAAATTTTGAAATTTCACCTACACTTTGTTTTAATTCCTGTGAAACACCTAAAGGGTTAACAAACTTCCAAAATGCTGTTTTGAATACTGTGAGGGGTGCAGTTTTTGAAATGGCATCATTTATGGGGGTGTCTCACATACAAGTCCCTCAAAGTAACATCAGAACTGAACTGGTCCCTAAAAAAATCAGTGTTTGAAATTTTCTTGAAAATTTGAGAATTTGCTATTCATATTTTAAGCCTCCTAGTGTCCAAAAAAATTAAAAGGAGGTTGAAATAATGATGGAAACATAAAGTAGACATATGGTCTATGTTAGTTATTAACTATTTTGAGTGGTATGATTATTTGTCTCACAAGCAGAAAATTTAACATTTTGAAAATTGCAAAATTTTCCATTTTTTTACGACATTTTGGTATTTTTCACAAAAAAAACAGACTGTATCGACGAAAATTTACCACTAACTTGAAGTACAATGTGTCACGAGAAAACAATCTCAAAATCACTGGGATAAGTAAAAGCAAAAAAAAGTTATCCCCACTTAAGTGATACATGTCAGATTTGAAAAAAAGGTCTCTTTCAGGAAGGCAAAAACAGGCTGCGGCGGGAAGGGGTTAATAGACGCGAATCCTATTGGATATACAGTATACCATCAACACATTAGCACCTGTGGGATTGAAAGAAGGTATAGAAATCACCCCCTTTTTAGAATAAATATTCCACCTCGTGAAAAATGCCCTGTTGAACCATTTATGTTCACTACCCTTCTGCCTCAATTCATTAATATATTAATTTTTCTCCATGGACCGCTTAGAAACCCCAAATGAATTACTGGGTCCATGAATATACTCCAGTTATTTTCTGAAAATAATTGTATTATCTTAATTTTATGTATCTTAATTTTATGTATCGTTAATTTAATCTTAATTTTATGTATCGTTTTTTCTCCTATAAAATTTTTTTTTTCTATTGTGTCCATGTAAAAGTACGTGTGTCAACCAGGTCGACATATGACCATTTTACAACATCATGTCAGAAATGCAAGTCTGCCATGCAACAAATCCTCCACTGAAGGTAATTTGACACCTGAGTGTGGAGATACTGACACAAATGGAATGTCTTATACAGTACAGGTTGAGTATCCCTTATCCAAAATGCTCGGGACCAGGAGAATTTTGGATAACGGATTATTCCGTATTTCGGAATATTTTAATATTTCAATGATGTATTTTGAAGTATCTTGCATTTATGCTGTATAAACACATAATATACACACAAATATATTTTATTACCACATAAAATACACACAAATATATTTTATTTGTTCAAGTTCAAACAACAAGGTTTCAAAACGTGAAACAAAATGTGTGTCCTATTTCAGCACTGAATGTGAATGCCAAGCAATCATTGTCTTGCACATATATAGTGCCAGTTACATATCATGTCCCCAGTGATACTGTTACAAATGTCCCCAGTGAGTTTTTAGCAAAAAAAAAAAAATGTTTCACTTTCTGGAATGTCTGGTTTTCGGAATAATTTGGATAACGGATATTCGGATACGGGATACTCGACCTGTATTTGAAAAAGCTGAGTTAATCACACCCCGATATATGCTGCTAATTATGGTTAATTTTTTTTTCTTACCATATATACTGAGAGAACAAGAAAGAGAAAAAGTGTTTGTATGGATGCACTCCTTATGGACAATCAGAGAAAAATTATTGGAATTAATTCCTTTTCAAAATTTTACTTCTAAAAATGTGGTGGCTCCTTTTATCTTTATTGAGAACCGGATGGATAAGGGGACCGCCACATGTAGCGAAATAAGAGGTTAAGAGATTTTTTCACATTAATCAACATACAGTGTTTACATAAGAGAGGAAATTGTGATTGAAAGAATTTAAAAGTGTAGACAGATACGACTGCTGGTGTTAGTATTCTGATCTAAATTGGGGTAAATTCCCCATTAGGGTCCTTGCATCTACTATTGAATCTGTATCAATGAATCTGTATCAATAAAGACTGGTTTACCACTTGTGCTTATTTATTGCTTCTTCATTCGAGCTTTCCTAGACAACATGCATCACAATGCTATAGTATATGTTTGTATATGTAGATGGTATTCTATATACAAACAATCCCTCAACACAATTGTTCTAATTAGGGATAGGTTCCCCACACGCCGTAAAAGTCGAGGTACCTAATGTGTGTTTATAAGGTTGTTCTTTAGGGGTAGATTCCCCACGAATGTAACCCAAACACAATCTGTCAGAATTGGAGGTAGATTCCCCACCAGAATTTTTCAAGTGGTTGGGATATCTGACATTCGTCTATTCCTATAGGTAGATTTACTCTCAAACGTAGGTCTGAGGGATACCTAGTATGTTTACTTAGGTACAATTGATTGGAATTAGGGGTAAGTTTCCCATACGGGTCCCTTAGCTACGTTAGTAACAAATTAGGGGTAGATTCCCCATACGTCGTCAGTAAGGGTACCTAGTATATGTTCCACATTAGAGGGCTATACCGATATTAAGGGGTGAATTCCCCTAATAGGACCCCTCAGGCGTAGTATATAAAAATCAGGGGTAAATTCCACAATAGGGTCTTCTAGGTAGCGTCTGTTGGGGCACCTAGTATTGGTTCACTTATATAGGTGGTATGTATGTCCTGGGGTATATTCTCCACAGGTTTCTCACAAGTGTAATTTCGTGAGGATTTGAGGAATATATCCCCTATAGAGGGCTATACAGATATTACGGGGTGAATTCCCCTAATAGGACCCCTCAGGCGCAGTATATAAAAATCAGGAGTAAATTCCCCAATAAGGTCTTCTAGGTAGTGTCTGTTGGGGCACCCAGTATTGGTTCACTTATATAGGTGGTATGTATGTCCTGGGGTATATTCTCCACAGGTTTCTCACAAGTGTAATTTCGTGAGAATTTGAGGAATATATCCCCTATGGGAGCCTCTATATGGAATCTCGCATGAAAGATGCAGAATCTGTTTAATTAGGGGTGTATTCCTCACAGATAGAGTCCAGTGACAATTTAGGGGTAGATTCCTTACGGGAGTCACCAGGGAATCGTTTCTAGGAGAGCCCAATATGTATTTTTGTGGGTATGAATTCCCACTTATATTCGTGGTAATCAGTCTAGATACAATATATTTTCCACTTATATTAGTGGTGATCGATCTGGATATATGTATGCAGGGTCACTTTATTATATTCTGTAGGGATGTACCCCTTATTTAGGATCACTGCATATCAATATCAGTTTCTTAAATGATACACAATATTCATCAGTTCCCACTTTATGTGGATCCAGAGTTTTTTTGCTTGTAGCTAGAGAGGGGTATGTTGCAACTTATTTGTGTTCTTTTATCATACCAATTTGTAATGGAGATACAAATTCTTTACTATGTTGCAACTTTTAACAGAGCTTATGAGACATAGTAGTGATTTGCCTCTACAGTTTTAGTTGCTCTGAAAAGGTTATAGCACCATCTACTGGCGAGATGCAGGATATAAATGTTCAGACACCATCTATATTGGATATTGTGCTATACTGCTATAAAACTGCCAGAGGTGCATAAATACCCAGACCGCTGTGTGGTCTTACTGCTGATAGCTACTGCAAAGTATCTAGATACAGATTTGCAAGGACGCTAAACATATTAAAGTTATGCAAAATACATTTCCTAAACTAAACACCAAACAGTCTATCTAGCGCTACACGGACAGGACACGTGTTTCGCTATATGAGCTTCTTCAAGCTGACCATTTGATTGATTCCACGCATGAATATTTATTGATATTACTCAGCCAATGACAGTACTCGTTTCCGTCACATGGGGCGTCTGCACCAATCATGTAGTGTAATCACTTCCGCCCTCTCATCTGTCATGCCCTTATCGGCGTGGTTGCGTCATTTACGTGGTGCCTGCGTCGCACCACGTGACACATCACATGCTGTTCAGCGGCCAATCACCTGCTGAATCTTCCGAACCCGGAAGTATCTTCTGAATTCATGATCGCCCTGCGCTGTGTATAGTTTAATATTCAGCGTATCAAAAGTTTATTTATCAGTTGTTGTGCTTCTGTTCTTGCAGTCATTTGTCTATATAATAAGTAATTCTTTGTAAAGTATGTCTGTGTTTCATTGGGTACGTGTGACTGGTGGTCACTATATATATCGAATATACTTATTTTCATCTATGCCTGTTACTATTGAAAAACCCCTTCCTCTGTATATGACATGCTTTCCTTGGAGACATGTCTTGAAGCCTGTGTTTAGTATGTGTTAATCGTTCCGTTGCCATGGCAAGGGATTCCCTCATTCCATCTTAATGGAAGTCCAGTATATTAGAGTGAGTATTAACTTTAGTGGATAGATACATATACCGTTATGGAATTGTGTGTGTGTTTGGATTCTACCCTGAATATGACAGGGATCATATATTGAGTGCATATACAGTAAAGTATAAATAAATAAATAAATTAATACATTATAATTAAAGAGAATATATATATATATATATATAGAAATGTGCCATGTGCAAAAGAGAAGAAAAATGTGATTTATGTACTTCTAAGAAAAATCGTGCCAAACCGGTGCTAATTGTATAAACACTATATATACATATACATTTGAAAATAATACATATATATATTTGAGAATATCTCCAGGTATGGGGCACAGCTATGGGTACGGCCTGTGCCCCGACATATGCTAACCTGTACCTGGGGTGGTGGGAGAGGGAGGTAATGTTTGGAGATGACTATGTGAGGTATACTGATAAAATACCATTATACCTACGGTACATAGATTACATCCTGATGCTGTGGGATGGAGACAAGAATGAATTGGAGGAACTGATTAAGCTGTTGAACAACAACGATTTAAATCTTACACGAGGCAAGCCAGCAGCAAATCCATTTCTTGGACCTGACCATCAGCATCGACGAGACGGGCAACATCTGCACAGATCTCTATAGAAAAGAGACAGCTACCAACAGCGTCCACCACGCCACAAGTGCACACCTTCCAAGCACGATCAGTGCTATATCCAAAGGTGAAATGATCAGAGTTAAACGGAACTGTTCAGACACAAAGATATATGAGAAAAGAGAGCAAGAACTGTCTGAAAGGTTGAGGGAGAGAGGATATAGCCAAACTCTCATTAAGAAATCACGTAATGCAGTGAGACAAATACCAAGAGAGACACTATTATCCCCCAAGATCCGTCCTGCCAATGCAGAAGAACCCATACGATTTATAGGGACTTTCAACAGAAATTGGAAAAAGATTAATGCCATTTTGCAAAAACACTGGCCAGTATTACATACTGATGATGATTTGAAGAGCATCTTACCAGCGAAAGTACAGACTAGCTGGCGAAGAGCCAGAAACATCAAGGACCGTTTGGTCCACAGTCATCTTACAGAGCTAACCCCACCCCCTAAAAAACAAGGATCCGAGAAATGCGGACGATGCAAAGCCTGTGCCCACATGATACCGACCAAAACTTTTGTGGATAGATTTAACAAAACATGGAAAATCCAGAATCTAATCACGTGCACAACAATTGGAGTAGTGTATCAATTACAATGCCCATGTAATAAAATCTATGTGGGCAAAACAAAGAGGCCACTCAAAGTGCGAGTCCTCGAGCACATTGGATCCATACGGAACGCCAAAAAAGACTCAGTGAATTTTAAAAAATTAACTCCAGTGGCCAGGCATTTCATGCAAATGCACAACAGTGATTCCAAAGGACTGAAAGTCTTTGGTATGAGACATGTTCAATTGGGAATCAGAGGGGGAGATATAGATAAAGAGCTGTTGAAAATTGAAACCAAAATGATATACCTGATGGACTGCCTACAACCTAAAGGCCTCAACGAGTATAACAGCTACCTCCCCTTTCTCGGAGAGTAGAGTGATACCATCATACCTCTCAAGAGTGACCTGACAGTACCTATGTAAATACCTACATTGAATATCTATACTACCCATCGAAATCCCACTGTACCTGCATGTGATAAAAGAAAAAAGAACTCTCTCTGTAAACAGTTCTTGATACTGTCTGGTAATACACATAGACACACATCCAGACAACATACCAATGGATGTTACGATATACTTACCTTGTAATCTACACCACTGTATTTTTTCTCTGAAAATAAATAACCAGATGATACTTAGATATCATCATAAATACAGAGTACCAAACAGGTTATACTTACCAATGCATCAAGGGTCATATGACCCAAAACCGGCCTGCACATGAACTCCAGGACCTTCAATAAAAATCCAGAAGCAGAAGGAACAATATCTGTATACTGTCATCTAGGACCAACTGACAGCAAAATCATCCAGGAATGAAATAGGATGTGCAGATTCCTGAAAAACAAATAAAATTGAGTAATTATGTCTGAAAATAGCCCTGATACTACCAAGGACTTTATATATAAAAACTATGCATTAAAGATACCATAGTATACTTACCTCCCAAATTATACTAGGGTCTAATGGTATACAAATATCATCCAACACCTATGAAACCAATAATGTCCATACCTACCCAACCATCAAGGTTGTATGGTCTTTATTTAGCATGTACTTCACTAACTACCCCAAAAACTGTGAATTTATTCAAATGTTGAAATATTAACATCTGGAGACCTGTGCTTAGAATCTAATAATATACAGTTATCTTAGATATTGAGAATATCCATAAAACCTCAAATCTCTCATATCAACCTATGCAGTCCAGAAACACATTAGAAACCCACAGGGGGATCACCAATTTCAATCAATCACCTCGGCACTGTACTCCATGAAAATTTCAATATATACAAAGGAGCACTACTCAACACATATATTATCACTATGTTAGGTAGGTCGTGGGCGTACCACCCTGAGTTCATATGAACTACACTCACAATATTCTCAAATATATATATGTATTATTTTCAAATGTATATGTATATATAGTGTTTATACAATTAGCACCGGTTTGGCACGATTTTTCTTAGAAGTACATAAATCACATTTTTCTTCTCTTTTGCACATGGCACATTTCTATATATATATATTCTCTTTAATTATAATGTATTTATTTATTTATTTATACTTTACTGTATATGCACTCAATATATGATCCCTGTCATATTCAGGGTAGAATCCAAACACACACACAATTCCATAACGGTATATGTATCTATCCACTAAAGTTAATACTCACTCTAATATACTGGACTTCCATTAAGATGGAATGAGGGAATCCCTTGCCATGGCAACGGAACGATTAACACATACTAAACACAGGCTTCAGGACATGTCTCCAAGGAAAGCATGTCATATACAGAGGAAGGGGTTTTTCAATAGTAACAGGCATAGATGAAAATAAGTATATTCGATATATATAGTGACCACCAGTCACACGTACCCAATGAAACACAGACATACTTTACAAAGAATTACTTATTATATAGACAAATGACTGCAAGAAACGAAGCACAACAACTGATAAATAAACTTTTGATACGCTGAATATTAAACTATACACAGCGCAGGGCGATCATGAATTCAGAAGATACTTCCGGGTTCGGAAGATTCAGCAGGTGATTGGCCGCTGAACAGCATGTGACGTGTCACGTGGTGCGACGCAGGCACCACGTAAATGACGCAACCACGCCGATAAGGGCATGACAGATGAGAGGGCGGAAGTGATTACACTACATGATTGGTGCAGACGCCCCATGTGACGGAAACGAGTACCGTCATTGGCTGAGTAATATCAATAAATATTCATGCGTGGGATCAATCAAATGGTCAGCTTGAAGAAGCTCATATAGCGAAACACGTGTCCTGTCCGTGTAGCGCTAGATAGACTGTTTGGTGTTTAGTTTAGGAAATGTATTTTGCATAACTTTAATATGTTTAGCGTCCTTGCAAATCTGTATCTAGATACTTTGCAGTAGCTATCAGCAGTAAGACCACACAGCGGTCTGGGTATTTATGCACCTCTGGCAGTTTTATAGCAGTATAGCACAATATCCAATATAGATGGTGTCTGAACATTTATATCCTGCATCTCGCCAGTAGATGGTGCTATAACCTTTTCAGAGCAACTAAAACTGTAGAGGCAAATCACTACTATGTCTCATAAGCTCTGTTAAAAGTTGCAACATAGTAAAGAATTTGTACAGTATCTCCATTACCAATTGGTATGATAAAAGAACACGAATAAGTTGCAACATACCCCTCTCTAGCTACAAGCAAAAAAACTCTGGATCCACATAAAGTGGGAACTGATGAATATTGTGTATCATTTAAGAAACTGATATTGATATGCAGTGATCCTAAATAAGGGGTACATCCCTACAGAGTATAATAAAGTGACCCTGCATACATATATCCAAATCGATCACCACTAATATAAGTGGAAAATATATTGTATCTAGACTGATTACCACGAATATAAGTGGGGATTCATACCCACAAAAATACATATTGGGCTCTCCTAGAAACGATTCCCTGGTGACTCCCGTAAGGAATCTACCCCTAAATTGTCACTGGACTCTATCTGTGAGGAATACACCCCTAATTAAACAGATTCTGCATCTTTCATGCGAGATTCCATATAGAGGCTCCCATAGGGGATATATTCCTCAAATTCTCACGAAATTACACTTGTGAGAAACCTGTGGAGAATATACCCCAGGACATACATACCACCTATATAAGTGAACCAATACTGGGTGCCCCAACAGACGCTACCTAGAAGACCTTATTGGGGAATTTACCCCTGATTTTTATATACTGCGCCTGAGGGGTCCTATTAGGGGAATTCACCCCGTAATATCTGTATAGCCCTCTATAGGGGATATATTCCTCAAATCCTCACGAAATTACACTTGTGAGAAACCTGTGGAGAATATACCCCAGGACATACATACCACCTATATAAGTGAACCAATACTGGGTGCCCCAACAGACGCTACCTAGAAGACCCTATTGGGGAATTTACCCCTGATTTTTATATACTACGCCTGAGGGGTCCTATTAGGGGAATTCACCCCGTAATATCTGTATAGCCCTCTAATGTGGAACATATACTAGGTACCCTTACTGACGACGTATGGGAAATCTACCCCTAATTTGTTACTAACGTAGCTAAGGGACCCGTATGGGAAACTTACCCCTAATTCCAATCAATTGTACCTAAGTACACATACTAGGTATCCCTCAGACCTACGTTTGAGAGTAAATCTACCTATAGGAATAGAGGAATGTCAGATACCCCAACCACTTGAAAAATTCTGGTGGGGAATCTACCTCCAATTCTGACAGATTGTGTTTGGGTTACATTCGTGGGGAATCTACCCCTAAAGAACAACCTTATAAACACACATTAGGTACCTCGACTTTTACGGCGTGTGGGGAACCTATCCCTAATTAGAACAACTGTGTTGAGGGATTGTTTGTATATAGAATACCATCTACATATACAAACATATACTATAGCATTGTGATGCATGTTGTCTAGGAAAGCTCGAATGAAGAAGCAATAAATAAGCACAAGTGGTAAACCAGTCTTTATTGATACAGATTCATTGATACAGATTCAATAGTAGATGCAAGGACCCTAATGGGGAATTTACCCCAATTTAGATCAGAATACTAACACCAGCAGTCGTATCTGCCTACACTTTTAAATTCTTTCAATCACAATTTCCTCTCTTATGTAAACACTGTATGTTGATTAATGTGAAAAAATCTCTTAACCTCTTATTTCGCTACATGTGGCGGTCCCCTTATCCATCCGGTTCTCAATAAAGATAAAAGGAGCCACCACATTTTTAGAAGTAAAATTTTGAAAAGGAATTAATTCCAATAATTTTTCTCTGATTGTCCATAAGGAGTGCATCCATACAAACACTTTTTCTCTTTTTTGTTCTTGTATGCCAACCGTTTGGGATAGCACCCCCACTGTTGCGAACCAACATACAGTGGCCTATTGCCCATTAAATAGAGGGCATTAATCTCTTTTTTGTGTGCAGAACCCCCCAAAACCCCTATTCACCCATATATACTGAGATCAACTTCTGTGTTTCATGATTTTAGGAGTAGATGCCTTTTAATAATGTTGTCAAAACAATGATTTTTGTATTTGTTTTATATGCATATATATTTTTTCTATGTAAAATAAAAAAAAATTCTTTGTGACATGCTGTTTAAATAAATGTTTATTATATGTATCATGTTATATGTATTTTTTTATGTATTTTTAATGTCTTCATTGTACCTTAAAAGAAAGTATGAGACTGTGCTATGATTTAAAGTGATATGGTTCACACACAGCAATCATTAAGTTGACACGGCTGTTTGTAATTAAGTTCTCACAATGGGCTTTAAAAGAGGATTCTGACTGACGCCAGGCCAGCCCTCTGACGAAGTCCTAGTGACGAAATGCGTAGGGGCGTGGCCTGGCGTCATCATTTCTGTTCGTCCAAGAATCAGCTGCAGCTGAAGCTGCCGCTGCTCAAATCCTTTCCCCACGGGAACCCTCATGCTGTAAACGGTGCGGTTCTGTCTAACTGCCCGCTGTGGTACGTGATTCTGTACTTTGTGATCCAGTGTTTTAAAGGAAATAAAATATTGTACCATCTTTTATCTGCACTATGGAGCGCTCCTGTTCATTTCTTTTATAGAACAAATTTGTCACCTGTGGAAACCAGGTTGTGTGGAGCTGCCGGGTTGAAGAAGAACCCAGAGTGCTTGTACAAAGAACTGCTTCCCCACATTTGGGGCAAAGAAGCTTCCCATCAGTGGACATTTCTTTTAAGGTGTTTGCGCACATCATTCTTTTCTGATATATATATTTATTATCTTATATTTTATGTGTTTTACCAATCATCAATTTGCATCATTAAAGAGCGCTGGAATTTCTCTTTCTTTGTTCTATATTTTAAAAGGTTTGACTAGCCCTTCTTGCAGCAGCTCACATTGGGTAAACAGCCCTGATTAAGCGCACTATACAGTTTACTGTACTTCTATAGTTCTATAAATAAATGGGATAATAGGAGCCTAGTTTTGATGTCTCTCCCTGCTTAAAGGATGACCTTGATTATGGTGGAATTGAAATGAGGAGGAATGGTGTCCTTTCGATATATATGATTAAATACGTTAACCAGGATAGGGGCTATTTTATTGGGAAAGGAACGGTAAAAGTCAGTGATTTTATTGCTTTGATAACTTCATCTAGAGAAATAAGAGAAGTAAGGGGAGTCAGAAATTGTGTAGGAACTTGAGGATAATCTAAGGAAGACCAAAGATCAGGTGGAATTTGTGAAGCCATGTCGGGAGGGTTAAAGGGGGGGGGGTGTCTGTGGTGATTTGCAGAGGAGGGAGTAATTGATGCGTAAAAATTGGACATTATTTGAGAGATTTGGGCATTGGAAGTGGTGTAAGATCCGCTGGGTAGAGAGAGGGGACTAACCATCATAGGGGGTCTGGAAGAGTTCAGATGCAGAAGACAAGCACTATCAGTAGCAATATCAATAATAATACATTTGAAATGTATTGTGACAATCTTGTTATAAAAAAAATAATAAACTGTAAATACGAAAAACCACAAAGTGGTAGACAACAGTGAAGAAATAAGTCAGGGCATCACAGGTGTCCAATGAACCAAGTGATACAATTATTGAATAACGCCTACCTCAACATATATAAATAATTGTTGAACATTTTTATACAGAGATTGAGACTATACAGTGTGTGTGTGTATATATATATATATATATACAGTGCTCGAAGTGGAAATTTAGAAGTAGGGGTATGGCAAAATCAGTGTATTATACTATGCGCGCGTGCCCGAAAAGGGGCGTGGCCAATTTAAAAAGGGGCGCGGACAATCAAAGGGGGTGCGGTCCATCAAAGGTGGCGCGGTCAAGTGCAGTATACCACATATCCAGATTATCAAAAATTAGGATATCCGTCCATCCATCATTGCTAAAAAGATTTATAGTGGGAGAGGAGGAGGAATAGTGGGATAGGGGAAAGGATGAGGAATTGTGGGAGATGGGAGGCGAGCGGAGGAGGAATAGTGGTAAACAGAAAGGACAGCAAAAATGGGGTGATGATTGATAGGGCTGGGCAATTGCGGCCCTCCAGATGTTGAGGAACACATGTGTAGTTTCTCAACATCTGGAGGGACGCAATTGCCCAGCCCTGATATACAGGATTTTTTTAAGGTGAATGAAGGTGCAGGGTACGAGGATGCAGGGTTAAAGATGGTGGTGCAGGGTGAGAGAAGATGCAGGTTGAGGGGGGTGTGGGGCAGGGTGAGTGAAGACGCAGTTTTGTTTAGTGCACCATATTAGAGTAGTTTGGTGCACATTGAAGGGATGCAGGGTGAAAGGGAGATGTTGCAGGTTGAAGACAAAGGATGAGAGTAGCTTGGTATGTGGGGGCCAGAGAATACTGGGGAGGCACAGGGTTAGGGAAGACTATGGTCATTATCTAAGCAGTCTCACTAGATGGCTTATAAACTGCCTAGCATCGCTCCGTGTGAAGGGGCCATAGCGATGCGCATTGCGATCGGCCACCGATTAAGATCCAGCATGCTTGTGCTGGATAAATCAATTTAATCACTGGGCAGGGCCATTATTAAATAAGATGATTTAAGAAGATGCAATACAGTGAAATGAAAATTCTGTTGACAAAGTTTTGTGTCTATTTATTTCAAAAGCATCATAAGTATGTCACCAACAATACATACATGGGGTGTCACTCCTCCATTTCAGTTACGTTCTGCATACATCAAATACCAGAAATAACTTGTCGTCATCAGCACCACAAGACTGCAGCACCGAAGTGCCAGAGTCAGAAGTCATAAAGAGATAACTCTCACATAGAAACAGAACAGGTACATGTAAGGTTTACAAGGGGTTGCAGAGTTGAAGCAGTTAAGAGAGAAGGCCCTTAAGAGAGCCAGTGAGGCTGTAGCTGATTGAACATGCAGAGGGAGTGGATCTAGGTTGCGGCACAATTGCTATCATTATGAGGTGGGATTTAAGAGTCCACTTGAAAAATTGGAGGTTGGGGGAGACAATTGAAGAATTAAAACCAGATTCTACTTAACTAGTGTTGATTGGTGTGGTCCACTCCAGGGAGGGAGGGAAGGTCAGAAGGCCTTCCCTCCCTCCCTGGAGTGGACCGTGGCCCCACACAACACTCCTCCAGTACAGTACTGGAGGAGTGTTGTGTGGTGCCATGGTCCACTCCAGGGAGGGAGGAAAGGTCAGAAGGCCTTATATACACATACATACATCTTTATATATACTGTGTGTGTTTGTGTCTGTGTGTGTGCGTGCATGACATAACTGCTGCTTACCTACATGCTTGTTGTGAGGAGTTAAATGCCAGGGGTTTCAAGCTTGTTGCCAATGGTTTCATGCACATTGCTACAGGGGGATTTTCAACATAATGCCAAATACAAGTCACACACCCATTGCATAGTATACAAAATGCCATAGTATACCACATGCCATAATGCCCCTTACACGTTTTGCCACACACCGTAATGCCCATTACATGTTATACCAAACACCATAATAGCCATTACACATTATACCAAACATCGTAATGCCCATTACACATTATATTAAACACCATAATGCCCATTACACATTATATTAAACACTGTAATGCCCATTGCACATTACACCACACACCATGATGCCCATACCATGTTACGCCTCACATGATGCCCACTACACATTATGCGACACACCATGATGCCCACGTACACACACACACAGGATGACAGAGATGCATACACAGGGTGAGGGGGCACTCACAGGGTGACGGGGGCACAAACAGGGTGGCAGATGAAGGGACAGTAAGAGAGGTGCTGCATGCAAGCTGGCTCTTCCATGGTCCCACCGTTCTCCCTCTGTTCTGGAGCAGGGCAGACAGGTGAGAGGTTGAGCATTGAAGGGCGCCGAGCAGGGGTCACTTCACTGTTCAGAAGAGATAGCAGCGCAAGACCTGCCTGTCAGTCCTGACATTTCTAATTTTGTGCCGCCCGCCAGTAGAAGCTCAGGTCTGGGCAATCAATCAGGAGCAGCAGTGGTGGCGTGGCTGATTCCTCCCCCCCCCCCACACCTTCTAGACCGTGAAATATGATTGGTGCAAGATATGAAATGCCAGGTTTGACAGGCAGGCAGGTCCTGTGCCGCCGCATCTCTTACTAGTCCTGGCGCATCTCCTCCTCGTCTCACCCAACAAGTAGCCGCGTGGTTCCAGGACAATGTATATTGACTCACACTTGCATGGCAGGGACTCAGAAGGGAAGGAGTGATTTTTGGATTTTGCAGCTCAGATTCGGGTGGAATGTTGGTGGGTGCTATGTGGCATTAGCAAGACCCCCCAAGCACGGTGAAATGATGAACCTAATAATCCATAGATGTGTGGTATATTTTAAAACACTCCTTTATACATAGGCCGGGTTTGTCGGGGCAAGTTTCACAGTGGAAAATAGTTTCCTTTCTTATTCCCTTTTTATAGCAAACTTTGCACCTTTTTTGTGTCCTGCCCTTTCTTGCAGTGGAGGGGATTTCGTTCGGAAAATGCTGCCCTGGTACAATACGGGGGCCAGTACTAGAAGTACTGGGGCCCTCTGCCTGCTGGTTCCCAAATACTAGGCCCTTTATGACTTCCTCTTGAAAGTGCATAAATGTCCCCCTCTGGCCGGTAGAACGGAATAGCACGTAAGCGTTATACAGTGCCATCTGGATGATATACACGGCCAGCTTCTTGTACCAGATTTTTGTTTTCCGCAGGGCACTGTACGGCTTCAGTACCTGATCTGAAAGATCCACTCCGCCCATGTACCTATTGTAATCCAGGATACAATTAGGTTTTAAGGATTAACTCAAAACGATTCCGGGTCATGGCCATACGGTAAAGTGGGGTGCTGTACAGAACATCTGTACTCCAATATTGCCTAATTTCTGGCTTTTTTACTATGCCCATATGAAACACCAGACCCCAAAACGTCATCATCTCTACTGCATCTACAGGGGTCCACCTAGCAAATGATGACGTGGGGTTTTGAGCAATAAACTGCTGGGCATATAAATTAGTTTGGTCCACCATTAAATTTATAAAATCATCAGAGAAAAATAATTTGAAAAAGTCAATTTCTCTGAGACCTGTGGAATCAAATTGGATTCCTGGCATGGCCAAAAACTCAGGAACCTGGGGCTCAAAATTGTCTGGTGGTGGGGTCCATACGAGATCAATTATTGGGGGGTGGGTCTCAGCTGCTCTACGGGGGCGTCTTTGAGGGGGTCCCTCATCACCAGAGGAGGAAGAGGAGCTTAAGACGAATCCTTCAAATTCCCCGCTTGCATCACTGGCTGTGTCAGAGTCAGAGGCAAGCATGGCATATGCCTCCTCCGCTGAATACATTCTTCTGGATGACTGGGATGACATTTGGGATGACATTTGGGATGCCATTTTTATTTTTTGTGTTACTGGTAGTGAAATGTTTCAACACGTGTATAGTGTAGGGGGGGGTACAAACTTTATTTCAACCCGGGGGGTATGTAGTGTGTAGTGTGTATGTAGTGCAGAAAAAAAAAATACTTTATACAAAAAAAAAAATTGAAGGGGTTAAAAAAAAAAAAATTGAAGGGGTTAAAAAAAAAAAAAAAGGTCCTGCGCCAAAAATTGAGCACAGATGTTGGTCAGTAACGTCCGTCACTGAACAGCGCTCAAAGGCAACAGGAATTTGATCAAAAAAAAAAAAATAGATCAACCCTGTGCCGAAAAAGATGATCAGTGATGTACGTCACTGATCAGCGCACAGTGGCCACAGGACACCCACAAAATCACAGTGTGTGTAAAAAAAAAATTTAAAAAAGACCCCACAGCACCCACAAAAAAAAAAAAAGGTGATCAGTGATGCGACACTGATTACCAGTGAGGGGCAGCAGGTGCACAACCTTTGGTGCAACTGACAGTGCAACTGGCAGGTATATATAAAAAAAAAAAAACCTCTGCACCCCCAAAAAGTTGCTGATCACCTCAGATATAGTGATCAGCACAAAAGGCGGGGGCAGCAGACACAAAATTTAGCACTCTCTATCACTCTCTGTCACTATCTCTCTCTATCTCTCTATCTCTCACTATCTATCACTCTATGACACTGCAGCAGCAGCACTGACAGTTATATATATGAAAAATAACCCCTGCACCCCCAAAAAGTTGCTGGGGGTGCACAAAATGGGGGCAGCAGACACAAAATATAGCAGTCTCTATCACTCTCTGTCACTATCTCTCTCTATCTCTCTATCTCTCTATCTATCACTATCTATCACTCTATGACACTGCAGCAGGTATATATATATATATATATATATATAAAAAAAACCTGCGCCCCCAAAAAGTTGCTGATCAGTTAATTTATACTGATCAGCACAAAAGGGGGGGCAGCAGTCAGTTATATAAAAAATATATAGCACAATCTGTCACTATCTATCTCTCTATCTCTCTCTATCTCTCTCTCTCTATATCTCTCTCTATCTCTCTATCTATAACTCTATTACACTGCAGCAGCACAAAATATAGCACTCTCTGTCACTAGGCCTCTCTATCTCTCTCTATCTCTCTCTCTCTATCTCTCTATCTAATAACTCGCAGCAGCACAACACAGCACAACACAGCACAGGATGTCACAATAAGAAGCAAGATCCAGGCAGTGATCAGGTAAGTATTTAGCAAGGTTCTGGTCAGTATATGGCGGCAGCTGGGCACGGTGACAGCACTGCACGCTATTCCAGACCGGAATGGCGTCTGCAGTGCAGTCACCGTTAGTTTAAACCCCCCTCCATGGCTGTGATTGGTCCGTCGGTCCGACGAACCAATCACGGCCTTTGGGGGCGGGCGGGGTGAGGTGGGGTGACACCAGTGTCACCCTTACTCCCAGCGGTGATTGGTGCTGTACTTTACAGCACCAATCACCTCCGATCCCGTGTCACCGGCGAACGTTATTCGCCGGTGACACAGAAAACGCTGTGAATGGCTGTTCACACTGAACAGCCAATCACAGCGATCGCCGACGGGGGGGCGGCATCGCAGCCCCCCCTGGGCATGCAGGGACATGTCTGCTGTCAGGGACAGCAGACATCGTCCCTCTGTCACTGCGTCTCTAGACGCAGTGACAGTTTGAAGTCATGACGTATATATACGTCATGTGTCGGGAAGTACTTCCCGGCCATGACGTATATATACGTCAAATGTCGGGAAGGGGTTAAGGGCCGTATTCAATGAGAAAATTCGCTGTGCATGGCGAGCGTTTATTTTCGCTCGCCGTGTTTTTTCGGCGATTCTCCAAGTTTGGAGATTCTCCGTCACGGGACTTTATACACCATTCAATGTGGCTGATACTCGCCGCCCCTCGCGGCGAGTATCAGCCAATCCGGCGAATGAGGTGACATGGGAGGAGGGCGGGAGAATGATTTTGCGCTCTCCGTGCCTTATAAATAAATTTTCTGCTGCGCACTCTCGCCGTTGGAGAACTGCAGGGTTGGAGAGCAGAGAGCAGTTTTTCAGCACCTTAACATACCTGAATTCAGGAGCCTACACACCTTGGACCCCGGAGAGAGCAGAGAGCAGAGAGGAGAGGAGAGAGGAGTTTGAATATAGTTTTTTTCGTTTTTTTCTGTGTTATGTCACCTGCTATGGGTGTGTGATCTGGCATTGCATGGTGGTTTTGGGGGTTTAAATGTGTTTCTGATGGTTTTTTCATGTTTTTTTTCCACCAAAAGTCATGCTGCATGCTTTTTTTGGAGGTCTTAGGGGGTGCCCACCTTGCATCGGGCGTGGCCCTGGATCCCCCTTTGCAATGGATGTTTTTTTTTTTTTTTTTAACGGTGCATTTTTTCCTAGCAAAGTGCAGTTTTCTTGAAAAGGGTGCAGCATGGCTTTTGGGGGTGCGGGCGGGTGCCCCCCTCTCCTGGGTGATCTGGCATTGCATGGTGGTTTTGGGGGTTTAAATGTGTTTCTGATGGTTTTTTCATGTTTTTTTGTTTTTTTTTTACCACGAGTCCTCCCCCCCCCCCTCAAACATCAGCAAAGTGTACCTCCTCAGCTGCTGGGTACAATCCAGTCCTTCTCTCATACAGGACACACTGGAGGCTGGAGCTTGAAGGATCTGCACACTAGCTCCCTCTGCCAGCGGCACCCTGTCTCAATGACACTCGCAACTTACTGTAGCTGCCGTCAGAGGGGTTGTAGAGTTCCTGCTGCCGGCGCCGCTGACTGACAGCGCCTCTCGAGTCCCTGCACTGCACCGTGGGGTATGAGGGTGCGGGCGCCCCCGCCCGCTCCCCCAAGCGGCACCAGGGGTTGCCTTACGCTAGCTACGCCACTGGTTGGGATACACTTTGGGTTTGTAATCCCTTTTTAATGTTGTTTATATGTTCTGCTAATTTGACTTTCAGGCTTCTTTTGGTTTGTCCCACATATTGTAATCCACATGGGCACTCCAGGAGGTAGATCACCCCCTTGGTGTCACATATGAGGCATTGTTTTTGCTGGAATGATTTTTTATTTTGATTTGATTGGTGCTTTGTATTTTTGTTGTTCTGCAGTTTATACATTTTAAACAGGGGAAGAAACCCTTCTGTTTGAAGGCCCAGCGCTTTGGGTTCAAATGAGTTATCGGGTCCCATGTTATCCTATGAGGAAAACAATCTAGATTTGTCTGGCGATATCTCCGGTTTCCGGGGGGCTAGCGACACGGGGCTGGGCTCGTTGGAAAGCCCTGGACCTCAGCTCTAAAATGAGCTATGTCTGAAATGAAAAGGGGGCACGTACCCCCCCTGAATCCACCCATGCAAGCACCTGCAATCCACACCACCAACTCCCTCCTTGGAAATTTCCTCCTCCATAAGGATGGGTAGTACTCCTTTAGGCCATGTCACTGTCATGAGTCAGACTGACTCATCTACCATCCGGGATTCCTCCAGAGGATTCTATAGTGCTGCACCTACTGCTGCCACTGCTGTTGTTGCTGAAGTGAATCGTTGATCATCCCAGAGGAGAAGTCGGAACACCACTACTTCTTTCACCAAGCAATTGACCATCCAACAGTCCTTTGCAATGAGGACAAAGTACAACAGCGGTCATCCTATGGCAAAGCGAATAACTGTCCCGGCACACTGTTTGTCGAGGATGGGACGCACGAGCGTCTCATACGCAATCACATCCCAATCTTGGGGAAAGTACTGTATACTCACTCACTTATCCCCATAACCCGTTATAAATATCGTAATGAGACACACGTCTATGCAATAGTGTCTATCTAAAACACAGGTTCTCAAAGTCAGTTCTCAGGACCTCACACAGTGCATGTTTTGCAGGTCTTCTCACAGAATCAAGTGAAATAATTAGCTTCACTGGATCTTTTTTTAATATACATTTTATTAATGAGATGCCATGGATACAAGGATGAAAGACTTAAAGACATAATAAGACATAATAAGACATAAATACATAATGAAGAAAAATCTATGCAATTTTGGAGAACCTATGCAGAGGTTCTAAAACATAGACCAAATATGCACAGTCAACCCTATAAAATGTGTAAGTGTGTAATGAGTGCACCTGTCCGGTGACCTGGAAACAGGAACTGTGTGGGGTCCTGAGGACTGAGTTTGAGAACAACTGATCTAACATACTGAACAGTACAGTAATGTACAGTAAAGTAGTTCTTGCACTAGGATGCATTTCAAAAGACACTGCACGCACACGCATTCCGGATTCTTTCACTATAGCTTTGCATTAGACATCTGACACATGTGCAGTGTTGATTATAAAAAGTGATCATCTGGTGGATGATCGCTGGTATTGCACTCATTCAGTAACACCATTTGCCAAACTGTGCTACTTATTGCCCTGCCATGTGACTAGGCGTGCTGTGGGAAGTTGGCAGGCCAAACGCCATAGGCAGGCTAGATGAGCATGGCTCCATCTGTATAATAGCTTACATTCTTTTTGAAAGATGGTCCACAAGATCTTGGAATGTTTCTGTGGGAATTTGTGGACATTCATTCTGTGCAGCATTGGGGTGATATCAGGCACTGAAGTTGGATGAGAAGTTCTGGCTCACACTCCCTGTCACATCCACCATGGGGTTTGCCCAAGACCCCTGTGCTGTGCTCAGCCCTGGACCCTCTAGGTGCACTGGAACCATGGCGCTCACCTCTGCTTATGTCTCTGGCTCCACTGGGGTACATGTGGCCGTGCTGTCACCGCGTGGTGACACCGGTGTATTGTGCTCCAGTTCCAGTACAATGATGTCCACCCTGCAGCATCATTGCTCCTACCTGGCTCTGTAGTTACTCGCTACAATCCTGAGCTTATCCGCTCCTACCTGGCTCTGTAGTTACTCGCTACGGTCCTGAGCTTTTCCCTGAAGAGATCCTGCTGGCCGTTCACTGCTTCACGTACCACCGGACTCTGCTTACCGCCAATGTGGACCACGCAAGGTCAGGTCCTCTAAAGGGTCTCACCTTGCTACTCTCCCGATGGTTACTTCCACGGTTACCTCTGGCAGCAGCCACGACCTCATACAGCAAAGCACAACTCTTCTTAATTTATTATTCTTCAACCAACCATCCAATCTTCCAATCTCCAACCAATCATCCAATCTTCCAATCTTCAACCAACCATTCAATCTTCCAATCTCCAATCAATCATCCAATCTTCCAATCTCCAACCAATCATCCAACCTTCCAATCTCCAACCAATCATCCACTCTTCCAATCTTCAATCAATCATCCAATCTTCCAATCTGCAATACAATCTTCATTCGTTCTTCGAATCATCCAATCATCAATTCCTTCTGCAACCCTTAAGTATTCAACTCCAGTTTATATTCATTTCCACTCTTCAAATTATATTGCAATATTCTTCAAGTACCAAGCTTCATCATCTTTTACAATAATCTACTGGACAATTGACTTTATATTTGCATATCTGCCATATACCGTTTATACCATCATTATCACTGTTTGCAATATCTTTATTAAATCCATTATATTTTATCCTTATTGTTTCTTCTATTCTGTCGTGGATGCAACCCCCATATTCTCCAGCGGGTGCTACTCACGACGTGACAGTTTGTACTGACTCCATGGATCCAGCATCAGGTCCGGAGAAAGGCACTGTTCCTGCACAACAACTTGCAGCTCGCCTGGATCGCTAAGAGGTGGCTCAGGAACAGTTCTACCATGCCCACCAGGGTCTGACTCAAAGACTGGACACTATTCAAACTACGTTGCAAAAAGGTCAAGGGCCTGCAGTTACATCTGCGCTACCATCCAGACCTACTTCTACCACGACAGGAGTTATGGCTCACCTCCAACTTCCTACTCCAGCTCAATTTGATGGGAACCCTAAGAATTGTAGGGGTTTCATCAATCAATGTGAAATTCACTTTGAATTACAATCTTCATTTTTTCCCACAGAGAGGTCCAAAGTGGCCTATGTGATATCCCTTCTTACTGGCTCAGCCCTTAACTGGGCATCTCCCTTATGGGAAAAATCAGATCCTCTACTAGCAGACTATTCCTGGTTTATCTCTACTTTCAAGATCATCTTTGATGAACCTGGGCGTGTCAGTTCTGCCGCCACAGAAATTCTAAGACTGCGTCAAGGATCCAGGACAGTGGGTCAATATCTAATTCAATTCAAAATCCTAGCAACCGAATTAGCGTGGAATGCGGAGGCCTTTCTAGCAGCATTAATGAATGGACTCTCAGATAAAATCAAAGATGAACTTGCTGCTAGGGACTTACCTCCTAAACTAGAAGATCTAATCTCTTTATGTACAAAAATTGATCTCAGGCTCAGAGAAAGGAACCACGAGAAAAACCAATCTGACCCGAAACCCATTTTTCCTGCTAACAATCCATCCTCATTATCAACGGAAGAACATATGCAGGTTAACCGTTCTAAACTGACTCCAGCTGAGCGTAAACGTCGCCAAGTTGAACGCCTCTGTTTGTATTGTGCTGATTCCCAGCATTCCGTCGATTCCTGCCCAAAAAAGCCGGGAAACGCCAGAACCTAACCTGTACTAGAGAGGGAAGGTTAGGGGTTGTTTGTACCTCCCTAAACCCCAAAGATTGTGTCTTTCATGTTGCCTTGCAGGTTAAACATCAGCTCAGACAGTTATCAGCGCTCCTGGATTCTGGAGCAGCTGAGAGCTTCATCACCGCTGATGTCGTCAAGCGTTGGCAGTCACCCATTACACCGCTTCATCGCCCACACCGCTTCATTGCCTTGTTTGTCTTAAAGCAGTGGATGGAAGTCATATTCTGGGAGAGACTGTTACCCACAAAACCCAACCTTTAACACTGCAAATTGGTTTACATACAGAAAATATACAGTTTTGATTCCTAAATCCTCATACCCATTGGTGCTGGGACTTCCCTGGTTAAGGACCCATAATCCCAGTATCAATTGGGCAACCTCTCAAATCCAAGCTTGGAGCACTCACTGCTCGAAAACATGTCTTAACTCCTTAATACCAATTCGACAAATTTCTTTTCAACTACCAGAAGAATTGAGCAATCAGGGTCAAGTATTTTCTGATACCTTTTCTAAACAGGCCATTAAAAAATTGCCCCCTTGTTAGGAGTGGTTACTTTAACCTACCTCCTGAGGTGGACTCTAACCTACCTCTGGATAGGGAGTTGGACTTTAACCAATCTTCCTTTATCCCTTCTTCCTCAATTTGATGGCCCCCCTTAGAGCTCCGTGAGTGTTAACCCTGTATATGCTGATCAGAAAAGAAGACCATCATGTATGCAAGGTACAACACTGATTTATTGTTTACACATACAGCATATTTATACAGTATAGCATGCATGGGCTTGACAAGAGATGATTGGATGATACAGGGGTGTAGCAGGGAGGAGTTCCAGTTACTGTCTAGGGGATATATGTTATTATTATACAAGGACATGGGAGAACAGACAGTTTTTGTAGAAAACATGTGAAATACATCTTACAGGAAATAACCTTGAGCAACGCAGCCTTGAGCAGCAGCAGACTGTCACAAAGCAGAATAGAAACATGTAATTTTCCACTCACTATAAGGCATTTGAGACAAGATGGAGAACAGCATACAAAATGGTGCATAAATCCTTTCAATCCCCTCTTAGAATCATAATTTATTTAAATTATTTGATTCTCACGTGTGCTTTTCCGTTTAATACGCTGTTCCCTCACATATGTAGCATAGTCATCGGGTGTAGGGGTTTCAGAGGAAAGATCAATATACATAATAGCAACAGGTGTTGTGGTACCTATATATTTGGAAACTATTCTCCTGCCTAGTGGAAAAATACAGTAAGCAACGATTATGATGAACAGAAGTACAGTAAGTGTAATGATACCTAGTTGAGTTAAGGCATGTTTCCAGTTGCTCATCCAGCCGAACCAAGCAGCCCAGGGGTCAGTGACACCTGAGTTTTCCTTGAGCTCTCGGGATAAGTCTTCTAATTTTTTAATGGCTAGTGTGACTTTGCCATTGGGACCTGTATTGTCAGGAATGAAGGTGCAACATCCTGCAACTGTGTTTATGTATACACATGTACCACCTTTCTCGGCCAAGATCATATCCAGGGCCATGCGATTCTGGAATGTCATCTGTGATGTGGCCTCCAGTTGTTCTGCAATACCTTTCAAGGCATCCTTTGTATCATTAACAAATCTCTGTTGATTATAATACATATAGTTTATCCATGCAACATTCTTATTGATTGTAACCTGGGGCAGCAGAGATTCAAAGCCAGCAGCTACTTCATCTCGGGCCTTGAACTCGTCTGGGACACCCCGGGGTACACCAATAGTATCAATGTATACGTGTGGGTCAAAGCTTTCCAGTGGGGTACTTCTCTTTTGTCTAGGGTGTGGGTCAGGTAGGGGTGAAGGTGTTTCAATGGCTGTTGGCAAAATATGGATAGGCATAATGATTTTTGAGAGAGCACATTCGCCTCTCCATACACTGTCAAGCTTTGCTCTAATTTTCATGTCCCCACAAATGAAATAAATGTCACCAAGGGATTTCTTCATGATGGGTAAGGTTACATACCTGCGGATGGCACAGTAACCATCCGGGAATGTTTTCAGATCTACCCCCTTAGTGACATTAGAACAGTAACAAGTATAGTTGCCTGGATATATGGTGATTGTGTTACCTGGATTGGTGTTTTTTTCTAAGATGGGGTAGTTCTTCTTCCATAACTCACATTCATTATCTTTAGTTTTATTGCCAGTGTATAAGGTAAAAAAACATTCATCCTCTGATTCTGGTATGTTAAGGGGGACGGTACCAAGGTGGGGTCTGGACTTAGCACATACATAACAGTCAGTTCGGTTAGTCTGTCGTGCATTGTATTTCATCCATTCTAACCAAAAATTCACATCAGCTAAACCTGTCTCTATGGACATGGTGTCCTCATATGTGGGATTACTGATAGCAACCATATCTTTAAAGGTACTTATGTGTGGTTTGAATGGGGATAATGGCTGGGGCCTGGCGGGGGATGGTGGCTTACGGAGGGAAAGGTATTCCTGATTGTTAAACATATCTTTGAGATAGAATTGTTGTCTATCACTGGCATATCCACCTCCCCACCATACCCCTAGAACATACATTCCAGCATCACTGGGGCTGGGATTTTCAATATTTATAGTGCAATAATAGTCATATCTACCGTTATCCTTAGTGATAGTCATCCTAGAAAGTAATGGCTTACCATACTTGTCCTTTCGATCAATAGCCAAGGTGGGTTTGTATGCCCAGTCGATACCTGAATTCCACCCCACTGCTCCCCAATAATTGCAGTTATTTCCCCAATAATAATCATCTGTGACACAAATATATACATTTTTAGTCTGGCTGAGAGCTGATTTGGATGGCATGGACCACATGTTACTAGGTATGACCGTATCATAGTTTATTCGGTAAGTGGCCACGCGAGTGGTAGATGAATTGTACCAAAGGGTAAGCACATCATCCTGACTGGTAATATCCACTTCTGCGGTACAGAAATTATAAAGAACAAGAGCGAGTAAAGTCAGCAGAGCTAAGATAGGGGGAATCATTTCCTTCAAGGGTCCTCTCGGCCTCAGTAGGAATTCCGTTTTCCTCGATGTCTGGATCCCCTACCGGCAATTCTTCTCCTCGTAGGAGGTCAGAGTTATTAACTCCCGTTAGTACCTCACTGGTCCGGTCTGTGTCAATCTCAGGATCGGTGTCGACCTCTGTGTCGAAAGTAGTTGGAGTAGGGATTTTCTTCACTCTGGATGCGTGGATCCACGTTGGGTTGTCATCGGTGAGCACAGCAGTTCTTGTCACAGCGACCACCTCTGTCTCAGGACCGTAGGAGAAATCACCTGGATTCTTGTTGCGTGGAAGGACTTTAACCACAACTCTGTCTCCGACTTGGAATGGATGTGTAGGTTTCTGTGGATGACAAGGATTTTTAAGTACAACTTCATGTTCAATTTCGTCTAGTCTGTGTATTAAAGTCCTTACATATTCTTCTCTGATTACTTCTAAATCTCCTGCTTGTGTGACTAGTGGTTTCCTTGCCCAGGGGGTGGGGAAGGGGCGTCCCATTAGTATTTCAAAAGGGGAGTAACCTAGAGTCTTTTGTGGCGTCATTCTTATTTCAGCTAACACAATAGGAAGGACTTGTTTCCATTTTGTGAAGGTGCCCCCAGTAGCCTTTCTCAATTTATCCTTCAAAGTGCGGTTCATGCGTTCGACAATAGCTGAACTCTGTGGGTGGTACGGAATGTGGAATTTCCAATCTATTTGGAGGGCTTTAACTAGTTCAGCAGTGACTTTGGCAGTAAAAGCAGAACCTTTATCACTATTGATTTGTAGCGGGCATCCCCAGCGCGGAATGATCTCCTGCGTGAGAATGCGGGCTACAGTTTTTGCATCTTCGGACTTTGTTGGATATGCCTCCGCCCAGCGTGAGAACATATCAACTATGACCAAAGCGTATTCCTGTTTCCCTGTACCTGGTATATGGGTAAAATCAATCTGCAGGTGAGTAAACGGAGTGGTGGGGTATTCAAGATGTTGGTGTTTTGCTTTATTGGGATTGTTAGGGTTGTTTCTAAGACACACAATACATCTACTAACATATTGGGTGACAAGTTCTTTTGCATTTGTGATGTAAAAATCATTGGTGAGGAGCAGTGTTGTCGTGACTTTGCTGTGGTGACCTACTCCGTGATAGTGTGCTATGAACAGTGAGGCACTTGTTTGGGGGATACAGGGTTTCCCCTCTTTGCAGATTAATCCAGTCCGTGGATTCTTCTGCAGAATTGGGTATGTCCAATCTGATAAATCAGAGTTAGAGGCAGTTGCCTGTAATTCTGTAAGTAAGTATGTGTCTTCTAGTGACGGTGGTGACATTATGGTAAGTGTGAGGTTGTATGTGGATGTGGCAGCAGCTTGTTTTGCAGCAGTGTCAGCGAGGGCATTGCCCCGTGAGATATCATCTTTTCCACCAGTATGTGCTTTGCAATGGAGAATGGCAATGTGTGAGGGCAATGTGATTGCGTGCAATAAGTCAGCAATAAGTTGGGCATGTGAGATGCCTTTTCCATCAGCGCCTGTGAAACCTCGGCGCTGCCAAATCATGCCGTGGTCGTGAACAACGCCATAAGCAAATTTGGAGTCTGTGTAAATGTTGACAGGTTTTCCTGTGTACAAGTGACAAGCTCTGGTGAGAGCGATTAGCTCAGCAGCCTGTGCTGATTGCAGAGGAACTGCTTTTGCTTCAAGGACAGTTTGAGGAAGTTTAACTACTGCGTAGCCTGTCTGGTATGTTTTGTCATTTGGTCGACTGCAGGAGCCGTCGACAAAAATTATGTCGGCGTCGGGTATGGGTACAGCCGACATGTCACTTCTGGGTGAAGTTTCTGAGTCGATTGTCAGAGAACAGTCATGTGGGGGAGGTGCTTCGTCATCAGGTCCTTTTAAGCCTAAAAGGGCATTAAGTATGGGCACAGGTCCTTCTGTATTTGTAGCATATTTGATAACAAGTGATGGGTTACCTAGTAAGAGTACCTCGTAACCACTAAGTCTTTGGGCCGACATGTGTTGCGTATGTAAGCCTTTTAAGATGGACAGGACGTTGTGGGTAGTGTGAAGGATGGTGTTGTGTCCTAAAGTGAGTGTGGCAGCCATTTCAACAACCATTGCACAGGCAGCCAGCGCTCGAAGACAAGCAGGCATTCCTTGTACAGTGACCGGCATTACCTTTGAAAAGAATGCGACAGGGCGCATTTTGCCTCCATGACCTTGGGTGAGCACGCCCGCCACAGTTTTACAAGTGTCCCTTGCAAACAAATGAAATGGCAAAACATAGTTGGGGAGACCAAGCGCGGGACTTTTAACTAACATTGCTTTGAGCTTTTCATATGCAGAAAACATTTCATTTGACCATTGTATGACTTTGGGTTTGTCTTTGAGTGTGCACTGTCTCAAGATATTATCGTAATAGGAACAATCAGAAATCCACTGTCTGCAGTAGTTTACCATACCCAAGAAAGACAGCATATCCTTCTGGGTAGCTGGGGTGACCAGGCCCAGTACAGACTGTATGCGTTGTGGACTGATTTTCCTTTCTCCCTCAGAGAGCACAAAACCCAAGTAATTGACATGCTTTTGACACCATTGCATTTTTGTTCTGGACACTTTATGTCCACATTCACATAACCAGTTCAATAGTGATATACCATCTTCCCGGCTGGCTTCCTCCGTTGGACTACAGAGTAGCAGATCATCTGCATACTGTAGCAGGACTGAACCACAGGGGGGGTGCCAGGGTGCCAAGGTGGCTTGGAGGACTATGCTATAGACCACTGGGGAGTCAATATAGCCTTGTGGTAAACGACACCAAGTCATTTGTTTACCTTCAAAAGAGAAAGCAAAAAGTAATTGGGTCTCTGCGTCAATCGGAATACTGAAAAACGCATTCTTCAGATCGGCAACTGTGAAAAATGCTGCGTCTGCAGGGATGGCTAAAATGAGTGTGTTAATGTCTGGCACTATTGGTGCAATTGGGACTATGAGGTCATTTACCTTCCTCAAGTCCTGTACAAATCTAATACTTCCATCAGCCTTAGCGACCGGGTTGATGGGTGTGCAGTATGGTGAGATCACATATCTCAGTATGCCTTCTTTTAAAAACTCCTGTATCATTGGTCTAAGACCGTCAATTTTCTCTGATGATAAAGGGTATTGTTTGCTGTACACGTGACTAGAGTCTGGCTTGAGTTTGGCTTTGTATGGTGTACAGGGTATGAGGCCTGTGTCATAGGGACCCTTGGCCCAAATTTCTGCATTGATTTTGTCAATTGAGGTATCAAGTGAATCTTGGGACATTAGGAAGTGTGGTGAAGTGACGTGAAGTCCACTTCCTTTGGGTGAGGGTGTAATGGAGATGTGGAATTTGTTGAAAAGATCCCTTCCCAACAAGTTGACAGGGCATTCTGAAATAACCCTGAACTGATGTTCTCCTAAGTAATGTCCGTTCATGGACCGTATGGTCAGTTCGTCAGTCAGATAAGTGTCAGTGGGTATCCCATTGATTCCCATTGAAGGAGTAGTCTTTTGTAATTCACCATCATAGTGTAATGAACACAGGACACTGGTTGTGGCACCGCTATCTACCAAAAAGGGTAGCTTCTTTCCATTAACATATAAAGTGATAAGGGGTGCGTCTTCCCAGTGTGTGGTGAATTGTACAAAAGATAGGACATCCTCCTTCGGGCCCCGTCACAAGGTGGGGTCGGACCAATCAACTCTAAAACGTACATGTTCTTGGACGGGTGTGGGGCCACGTGCTACTCTGGGTGGCCCTTGTGTGAAAGATGGTTGCTGAGACCTGTGTGTGCCTGGTGGATGTCGATATGGTTGTTGTGGTCTTTGGGGTGGGAATGGGCATTCCCTAGCCCAGTGTGTGTCTTGGCCACAATTGTAACATGTTGTGTCTTTTGCTATTGTGCCAGTGTTATTATCTCTGTTGTAAAGAGGGGCCCGATGGTGTTGGTGTGGTGGGCCTTGTGGTGGTCTGAAGGGTTTCTTTTGACCATATTGGGGTGCCCTACTCTGTCTATTTGATGGGCCCCTGTTGTCTTGTTGATAACTGTGTGTTGTGACAATTGTCTTTTTCATGTCAAAACATCCAGCTGCCTCCTTTTCATACAAATGAGTCTCAAATTCTTGGAGGGTGTCTGAAGTCCAGGAAGAGACACTTTGTTTAACTGGCGTGGAAATGGAGGGGTGTAGGTTATTGATAAAGGTGGAAATGAGTAAGGGGAATATTTCAAGAAATAGTCCCGCTTCCTCAGTCCAGCATCTTTTAAATCTCTTCCAAAATTCAGTGACTGATTCAGTGGGTTTTTGTTTACACGCCACTGCGACAGGCAATGAGGACCTCATTTTGAAGATCTTGGTCATCCCTGCTTCTATTTCTGTCCACATTGTGGCTATTGCCTTTGAATTATTTAAGGGGTAGTTTGCTGTTCCTACCGTGGTTGTAATGTTTTTGAAACTTTTGATCTTATCCCAATCCCACGCATGGTGATGGTCGATTACATTATCGACAATCAGTTTTATGTCATCATGGGTGTAATTTCTGCCTACACATGCTTTCTTCAGATAGGCAATGGTTCCTGCCGCGGTTACAGAGGGTTTTGGGCAGTGTTTAATGATCCTATTTAGGTCTTCTATGTCAATTGGTTTAACAAGTAATTGGTCACCAATTGTCATGAAGGGACAGTATTCAGTTGTTGTGCCATCATAGGTGGCACCAGATTTTGTTGTCTTCGGGCCAAGTTCTGTAGTAACTAATGATTTGTCTGCTGATACTCTGGTGCTTTTTGCTAAAGGTCCCTTCTCTTCTCCCTCTAACAAAGGCATATCCTCGGTATTAGTTTCCTTTTTATCATCTAATTTAAGATCTGGTTTGGGTGGAGGTGCGGTAGGATGTAGAACATGGTGACCCACGGCCATCAGTTCTGTATCCGTGAGGGAAGGGTATACTGGACTGTAAGGTGGAGGTGAAAGGACTTTAAGTTCCTTATTGATACGAGTCTCCTCTATTTTATGGAGTTTTGCAGTGACGTCTCTAATTTTCTTTTGTTTCTTTGTCAAATTGGTGTCATGCCAGAAAGGTGCAATAATAAGCCATTGTTCACCTCCTGCACGCATGTATTTCATATCCCAGGTGGGATCTCCTATATACCAGGGGAAGGCTTCTTTGTCCCCAAGACAAAGACCTTTTATCATTTGCATAAAGAAAGGATAATTAGAGCCGTCTCTAGGGAAGGGGTTGGGACTACATTTTTCCGACCAACCTGCCAGGTTATCTACCCAGAGGTCAATTAGGAAATAGTCTGTAGAAGAATTACGGGCTACATATTCCTTACAAGTTTCATTGGGTAAGGGTGGTGGATAGGAAATTATTTTATTTTTACTAATTTTTGAACCCATGTTTAGTTTATGTCCTTTTATGTTTGTGTGAGAACTTTCTCCACCTTTTAATTTGTTCCTGATGTTCAGGGTTTTGACTAAAGTCAAGGAAATAGAGTAGTTGACTACCTTCAGGTAACTTGTGGATCTGGTCTAAAGTTTTAGGACAGATAATAGGATATGTGAAAAGGTTAATTGGTATATCTGTTAAGAAAAATGGGTATGTCTGATCAATGTATTTTTCAATAAGTCCTGTATCCAAATGACAACCCAATATAATAACGGATTCTAAAACGGTGCCATTAGATGATGTCTTTGTTGTGAGTTTAAATCTTGTGGGTTCTCTAATGACAGATGTCAATTTGGGCCAATAATCGTCTCTATCGGGGTTATGGTACCAGAGGACGATACTACATTTACAATTTAAACAAGTACCTATGTATGGATGTCTGGGGTGTGACATAGACGTAGATGAAGTATGAGAGCGTGAAAAATTCTTAGTATCCAGACCAGGGGCGCCGTTTCAGTAAGGCAGGAGTGTACCTACAGCAGCAGACTGAAAGGGTTGGTCTTTATCTGAATACTGTGTGAATTATGTATTCACTTTATACATCTCATAAAAATTAATGTTTATGATTGGTTAGTTATAACCACAGACTGTCTACGTGACAGTGGATAGAGTCAAGTGGTTTTATCCTGAAAACTGCATATGAAGCCTCACGTTGCGTTACCCCAAAGAGAGGGGAGCATATAGTCCGCAAGTCTATTGGCATACAGTAATCAATGAGACAAGAGAGAGAAAGAGTTAGTGTGCGTCAACTTACCAACCGCACAAGATGTACAAGTTAAATACATATATCGCATGTGTGTTCACTTACCAACCACACAAGGATATTACACGTAATACAACTTATACTGTAAAAAAGGGATAGTAAGAAATGGCCATATAGAAAAAAGGGCGATCAAATTGAGGTGACTAATGAGCGGACCCCTTAGGTCACTCTTTATATATTACCAGATCACTGATCTGCGTGTGCACACTATAAAACAACCAGCTGAAACTTTACTACTTTTGAAGTAAAGGTCTATACGGATTCAGGATTCGATATGTCCGTGATCCGAGAACAGGCAACAGACCACGTATGGGTGTCAACAGTTCAACGGGAACGAAGATCGAAATCCCGGGCCGGGCCCCCAGCTGTTAGGAGTGGTTACTTTAACCTACCTCCTGAGGTGGACTCTAACCTACCTCTGGATAGGGAGTTGGACTTTAACCAATCTTCCTTTATCCCTTCTTCCTCAATTTGATGGCCCCCCTTAGAGCTCCGTGAGTGTTAACCCTGTATATGCTGATCAGAAAAGAAGACCATCATGTATGCAAGGTACAACACTGATTTATTGTTTACACATACAGCATATTTATACAGTATAGCATGCATGGGCTTGACAAGAGATGATTGGATGATACAGGGGTGTAGCAGGGAGGAGTTCCAGTTACTGTCTAGGGGATATATGTTATTATTATACAAGGACATGGGAGAACAGACAGTTTTTGTAGAAAACATGTGAAATACATCTTACAGGAAATAACCTTGAGCAACGCAGCCTTGAGCAGCAGCAGACTGTCACAAAGCAGAATAGAAACATGTAATTTTCCACTCACTATAAGGCATTTGAGACAAGATGGAGAACAGCATACAAAATGGTGCATAAATCCTTTCACCCCTCATCATTTATGAATTTATTGAATCAGTACCAGCTAAAGTAGAGGCCATTCAGTCATGGTCTTGTCCTCATACACTTCAAGGTATTCACATTCCTCGAATTTGCAAATAGTTACAAACTGTTCATTAAAGACTTTTCCACCATCATTGCCCCCATAACTGCTCTTATTCGCAAAGGTGCTAAAAATCCCAAATGGGATACTAAAGCCTCTGATGCCTTTTTATTGCTCAAGGAGAAACTCATCTCAGCACCGGTGTTGATTCAACCAGATGTCTCTTTGCCTTTTACTCTCAAGGTTGATACTTCTGCCATTAGTGTTGGTGCAGTTCTGTCCCAGGTGAGAGCTGATGGACAGTTGCACCCATGTGGATTTGTCTCTAAAAACTTCTCCCCAGTCGAACAGAATTATACTGTAGGGGACCAAGAATTATTAGCAATTAAAATGGTCTTAAAGGAATGGCAGTATCTGTTGGAAGGGGCAGTTCATGTGGTTAAAATTGTCACGGATCATAAAAAATTGGTGTATTTAAAAAGTGCTCAATGTCTTAATCCCCGTCAAAACACATGGGCAGTGTTCTTTTCAAAATTTAATTTCAGATTCTCTGGATTTCCTGGAGTAAAAAATCGAAAGGTGAATGCCTTGTCTAGATCGTGGGAGACTGAAGTTGAAACAAGGTCTTGTAACGAAGGTCCAATTGTCAATCCAATGGTTCTTGAGGCAACCACGGTGCAAGTTTCAGTACCACCAGGTAAAATGTTTGTCAAGTCCAATTCAAGACATCGGATTCTTCGTTGGGTTCATGACTCTAAGTTTGCTGACCATCCAGGGGTTCAGAAAACCTATGAATTCCTGTCACGTCTGTATTGGTGGCCAGGCCTGAAGAAAGATATTCAAGACTATGTTACTTCCTGTCCTCACTGTATCCAACCCAAGGTTTCCAATCTTGCTCCAGTAGATTCATTAAGATCATTATCTTTTCCTAAAAAACTCTGGTCTCATCTATCAATGGACTTTGTCACTGACCTTCCACCATCAGGGGGTTATACCGATATTTGGGTCATCAAAGACAGATTCTCCAAGATGGCTCATTTCATACCTCTGCAAGGTTTAGTTTCAGCTCCCAAATTGCCTGAATTATTCAGGTTTTTTTTTTTTAGGATCCATAGGTTACCTGAGGAGATTGTGTCCGATCAGGGTGTACTATTTGTGACAAAATTTTGGCGACCTCTATGTAATGTTCTTAAAATACACTTTAATTTCACTACAGCATATCACTCTCAGCCCAATGGTTTAACAGAGAGGGTCAAGCAAGATGTGGAGACATTCCTTCGTCTACAGTACATGTCTCTTCCGTCCAAGACAACTGGGTGGGAAAATTGCTGTATGGCGAATTCTGGTACAATGACCAATACCATTCGTCTTCTTCTTCGATTCCATTATTTGTTAATTGTGGCTCCCATCCTAGGGTTCCTGAGTTCCAGCGTGTACCTGTGACATCTGTACCGGCAGTAACTTTGTCTCTTCAGCAGCTTAGACAGCATTGGAGGAGTGACAGGAACTCACTGATAAGAGCCTCACAAAGGTGTAAAATGGTGGCAGACCAAAAAAGAAGACCTGCTCCTACTTGGAAAGTAGGCGACAAGGTATGGCTGTCCACCAGAGATCTTCGTCTACGTATTTCTTCATTGAAGTTTACATCTCGTTTCATTAGGCCATTCCCGATAACACAAATTCTCAACTCAGTTGCCTGCAAAGTAAAATTACCAAGTTATCGATGGATTCCTAATTTATTTCATGTGTCATTATTAAAGCCATTTATACTAAACAAAATTTATCATGCTGTACCTGAATCTCCTGAAGTTTCTACCCATAGGGGCATTAAGTATGAAGTGGTTCACATCCTGGACTCTCGCATCCGGTACAAGAGGTTACACTATCTTATGGACTGGAAAGGCTTTGGGCAGGAGAAGAGATCCTGGACTTAGGCCTCTGAGGTACATGCTCCCAAGGTAATAAAAAACTTTCACAGGAAATTCCCAAGAAAGCCTAGAGAATGTCCTGGGGCCACTCGTAAAAGGGGGGGGGGGGTACTGTCACATCCACCATGGCGTTTGCCCAAGACTGTGCTGTGCTCAGCCCTGGACCCTCTAGGTGCACTGGAACCATGGTGCTCACCTCTGCTTATGTCTCTGGCTCCACTGGGGTACATGTGGCGGCGTTGTCATCGCGTGGCGACACCGGTGTATTGTGCTCCAGTTCCATTCAGGATATGAGTAGCATGCCGCCATGTGTGTTTTTGCCTGGTCAGTGTCTGATTAAAGGCCGGTGCTTGCTCAGCTGCGTACAATCAGGGCCGGCTAGAATCTGTCGCCCTCTCTGGCGGGCACCATCTTGTTGGTTTCCCCAGCCTCTCCTGCATGGCTCCACCTCCCTGTCTGATTGCCTGACCAATCCCGGCACAGCTCACCTGGTAAGTACTGACTGCTCAGGCTAGTCCGGCAGTCAGTACAATGATGTCCACCCCGCAGCATCATTGCTCCTACGTGGCTCTGTAGTTACTCGCTACGATCCTGAGCTTATTCGCTCCTACCTGGCTCTGTAGTTACTCGCTACGGTCCTGAGCTTTTCCCTGAAGAGATCCTGCTGGCCGTTCACTGCTTCACGTACCACCGGACTCTGCTTACCGCCAATGTGGACCACGCAAGGTCAGGTCCTCTAAGGGGTCTCACCTTGCTACTCTCCCGATGGTTACTTCCACGGTTACCTCTGGCAGCAGCCACGACCTCATACAGCAAAGCACAACTCTTCTTAATTTATTATTCTTCAACCAACCATCCAATCTTCCAATCTCCAACCAATCATCCAATCTTCCAATCTTCAACCAACCATTCAATCTTCCAATCTCCAATCAATCATCCAATCTTCCAATCTCCAACCAATCATCCAACCTTCCAATCTCCAACCAATCATCCACTCTTCCAATCTTCAATCAATCATCCAATCTTCCAATCTGCAATACAATCTTCATTCGTTCTTCGAATCATCCAATCATCAATTCCTTCTGCAACCCTTAAGTATTCAACTCCAGTTTATATTCATTTCCACTCTTCAAATTATATTGCAATATTCTTCAAGTACCAAGCTTCATCATCTTTTACAATAATCTACTGGACAATTGACTTTATATTTGCATATCTGCCATATACCGTTTATACCATCATTATCACTGTTTGCAATATCTTTATTAAATCCATTATATTTTATCCTCATTGTTTCTTCTATTCTGTCGTGGATGCAACCCCCATACGTCAAGGCACCCAGCTTACGATATTCTCCAGCGGGTGCTACTCAGGACGTGACACTCCCCAATCCAGTCCCTTCCAAAATGGAGTTGAGGTCAGTGCTCTGTGCAGATCAGTCAAGTTCTTCCACAAACCATGTGAACAATCCATGTCTTTATGGTCCTTTCATTGTACACTGGGGCAATCGTGTTGGATTAGAAAAGGTACTGTTGACTTAAATTGTGGCTGAGTTGCTGTTGTTTTCACTTTTTGATAATATGACTTACAGATGAAGATGGAATATCCTGTAGGGATGATATTTTATGAACCGTCTTATTGAGAAAGTGGCATCCTATCACAGTACCCATTGAAGCCACTGAACTCTTCATAATGACCCATTTTATATCACAATTTTTTGAAAATGGAGATTGTATGGATAGGTTCTTATTTTCAATAATTAACAGGAATGGCCAAATTCTTTGATCCATATAGGGCAGGCATCTTCAAAGTCAGGGGGCCAATTGGGGCCCGCGCTGTCATTTCAAGCGACCCGCAGTCTCCAGCTGGAAGCGGGCAGAGCATCAGATGCAGGATGCACAGCAGAGGACACTAAAAGTGGGGCCCCGGCGAGCACGCCTTTACCTTGCTGTCTGCTGCAGTGAGGAGGTGTCGGCCACCACAGTCAAATGTGTTTGGCGTCCTAACCCTGCTGCTGCAATCGTATATCGCCCTACTCCACAATCACAGTGACAGCAGTGTTTGGGGAGGGGGGCAGCAAGGGGGAAGCTTGCTCCCTTAACATACAGAGCGGAGGAGGGCAGCAGTGGGAGCCCAAGCATCTTCTGTCCTTGCAGTGCCTGCTTTGCCTCTCCTTCCTCTGGCTCACACAAGGGGCTGGGAAACATACAGAGAAGGGAGGGGGCAGAGTGGGGGACATACAGTGAAGGAGGGGGTCAGGCTGGGGGACATACAGTGAATGAAGGCAGTGATGGCCATTCAGAGAAGGGGGATCAGGGGCAGGCTGGGGGACATACAGTGAATGGGGGCAGAGTGGGGTACATAGTGAATGGGGGTCATACAGTGAATGGAGTAATACAGTGAAGGAGGGTCAGGCTTAGGACATACAATGAATGGAGGCAATGATGAACATTAAGAGAAGGGGGCAGGCTGGGGTATATACAGTGAAGGAGGGGCTGGCTGGGGGATTTAGAGTGAATGGAGCAGAGTGGGGTACTGTACCATTCTGATGTGATTAATGATTCAAAGAATGTCAGGCTGAATGGTCGGCCCCCACACATTTACACTTCACCAAATCTGGCCCTCATCGCAAAAAGTTTGGACCCCCCCTATATAGGGTATTTGAACCAAAGACTCCTTTGTCAGCATGGACAGGTTACTGCAAGATCAAACCAAATTTAAGAGCCAGCTGGAGTAAGTGGAAGTCCAAAATAGGAAATAAAACCAGCCTCCTGCTCCAGGTCCGGGGCTGGTTCCCAAAATACGGTGGACAAAATTACTAGGGGTCCCCCGTATTTTAAGAACCACGCCGGATCAAGACTACAGATCTTCCATGGAGGACCTGGGTGAGTTGGATTTCCTTCCACAGGTCCCTCATGGATTTCTTCTGACCCAGATGGACGCCGCCGACACAGACGCCGCCAACATGGAGCCGACCGTCGACATGGAGCAGGACAAAGCACCGGACCAAGACCCAGGGACCTACCTATGGGCTCAAGATAGATAAGTATCAATATGTGTGTAATGTATGTATTAAAGTTTTATTTTTCTTATGTGTCAGTGTGTGTTTATTTAACTATTTTTTTACTGTGGAACTATAAGTGCCAGCGGGCCCTTTAATGCCCCGCAGGCTGGGACGTGTAGTTCTCCAAGTCCCAGCTTGCTGGGACTCATAGTTCCACAGTTAAAAACAATAGTTTTTCATTCTATTGTTTTACACTCAATCAGCCCGGTGGCCACCACTCCAGGGCCACCGGGGACAGCACCAGGCTTCAGCCTGGTCAGGTAAGTCCTGGAGGGGGGGACCCCTTCTTTGGGGTCCCCACTCCCCCAGGGCCCCTGGCCAGGCTGACTGGTTGGTAGGGATGAATGCTTTGGCCGGGGGGACTTGTATAAAAAGTCTCCCACCGGCTGTGGCATTACCCTGCTGGCTGGTTTGGCCTGGGGCTGGTTCTTAAAATACGGGGGACCCCTAGTCATTTTGTCCCCCATATTTTGGGAACCAGCCCTGGACCTGGATCCTGGGGCTGGTTGTTAAAAATCGGGGAACCCCTATTTGTCAGGTTCCCTGGTTTTTAATTACCGGCCCCGGCTCCTTCAGCCTGGTGCTGGTTACAGCTGTGGGGGGGACCCCACGCTGTTTTTTTCTTTTATTTATTTCATTTTCCTTTTTTTTTTACACTGCAAAAGCAAATACAACAGGAAAATAAGGTGTATTTTCCTGCCGTATTTTTGTGGTAGTTTCACACCAATTAGCAGCCGTATTTTCAATACGGCTGCTTAGTAAATCAGGAACCACCATTCTTTTGAATGGTGATTCCTGTCGATGGTGTAGACATTCGTATTTGTAAATACAAATACCAATGTGCCATCTTTAGGAATACGAACTGCCGTATTTTCGGGATAGTAAATCACGAAAATATTAATGTGTAAAAAATAGGTGTATTTCTGCCTACGAATACAATTCGATACATCTGCAGCATGGTTTTGTCCATCTGCAAAAATGACAGCCTCGCTAACAGGTCACTTGCACAATAAAAATATCACACGTGTGGGAGATATCAACTGTGAAAGTGACCACAGTCATGTGTTTGCAAACAAAGAGGCTATTAATGTTCCCTGATCATTCAGGTAGATGAGTTTTGCTAACTCTTTCAAGAAACTGGACTAAAGACTTTTGATATGTTGATGTGTTCTCATTCATAAAAAACCCTAAGAAAATGTTTGCTACATGCCTGGACCATACAGGCAGGTTTTATTCTCTCCATCCTCCTCTGCCTGGTGACAGATGTGGGGGCATACCTGGCACTATTGGGGGCATATCTGGCATTAGTGGGGGCATACCTGGCACTATTGGGGGCATATGGTGTGTGTCATATTCTGTGCTGGGCATTACGGTGTTGGTGTGTGTGCCACAATGTGTAATGAGCATTACGGTGTGTGCCATAATGTGTAATGGGCATAAGTATTGTGTCATATTCTGTAATGGGCATAAGGATTGTGTCATATTCTGTAATGGGCATAACGGTGTGTGCCATAAGGTGTAATGAGCATTACGGTGTGTTCCATAATGTGTAAAGCTACTTTTTGTGATGCCACGCCTCCTTTCTGTGAGGCCATGCCCCCTTTTCGCCACGCAAGGGTCCCGCCTACTGCTGGTGGTCCTGTGTGCTCAAAAATGCCAGGGCCTATTTCTGGTCCCAGTCCAGCCCTGCCCATACCCGAGAGCATAGGCATACAATGTTATTTATTACCTGTGGGCTGATTAGAGTAAGTCACAGGACTGCATTTTGGTAAATGAACATTAACACAAAATACTTTCTTTTTTATAGATCAGCTCAATTATTTGATAAGTGCAAAATATTTCTAGTAAATGATGTCATGATGATTATTTTCCAAAACTGCAGTACACTGCAATAGAAGAGATTGCACTTAATCAAATTATGGGTGTTTCCTTCATTGTAAATCTTCGCTTCCAAGAACATGTGTAATAGTCATAAGATGAATGGACTCGAGTAGTAACACATACTGTAACTTCACAAACGTCCAGCCCTGAAACACATCCTTTTGCTTTATATCACTCCTCCCCTATCTCGGGTTCCATGCCTTCATGGTACCGTTACTTACTTACACCCTTACTATTAATTATCACTTAGTATATGTCCAAACATAGCTGTTGTGCATATCAATTTTCTCAATGACGTACAAACCACCTTTTATCTTTTGCAAATCAGGTGTGCTCAGTCCCACTGCTTCTTCCCTCCCACATCTGCTCCACTCTCTCCCTCCCTCTTCTTCACTTGACGTCAAACGGAGCTCTCCATAGCCTTAGTGCTGAAGCATAAAGATGGCAGACGGAGTGTATTGCGAGCCAGAGTCATTATGACCAGCTGTAGTCGGAGGAGGGCACTGACCAGCTAACGCTGCCGGACGGAGGAGGGAGTGGTGGGCATCTCTGGCTGCTCTACACAGGGCACCTCGGCATACACCATGTCGCTTCTGTGCGTGGGAGGTAAGACTCGCCATGGGGATACCATAGCGGTTTGGGTGTTGGCTGCCAGATCCTTTTTCACATTTTGTGGAAAAGAGATCCACTAAAACGATTATGCTGTTATATATGTACAAACGATATGTACTGTATGTGTGCATTCATACAGATAGACACATATAATGGCCATACACTTACCATACATGATGATATATCTACACATTCATAGGCAGTTTGGTTGAAACAAGACATAAATGTGAGGTGATTTTGTGTCAATTTGGGGAGTGTATATATGTATACTATATTTTTTTATCTATGTCTATCTATCTATCTATCTATCTATCTATCCATACACACATATGTGTATATTTTCTGAGTGTATTGCAGCAGGTATTTTTATTTGTCTGATTTCTTGAAGAATAGTTAGGATATCTGGTAAGTGACAAGTCCCATTTTATTATTATTATTATAACGTTTTTGATAAAACAGATAGTCCAACCTGTCAATTCAGCTAGGTATTTCTATATATCATTCTTTCCATTTATTTTTGTATTTCATATAAAGTCAAGCACACATCACATTCTTATGTATACCAAATATGTAGGTTATCATACATACATACATACATACATACATACATACATACATACATGTATTCATGTATGTGCTTTAAAATGTAGGCATCTACAAAATCTCCCACCCATTCACTCCATGCCCACTATGTCTCCTACTCGCTGTCACTTTCCTTCACATTGTCAGTCACCTACCCACTGTCAGTCTGTCCCTCTTTCTGATGCTTTCCCTGCTGTCATTGGTTTCCTTAACCCAGCCAGTGTCTCCCTGCTACATGTCTTCCTGTACACTGCCCCCCTGTACACACATTCACTGTCCCCTGTGGAGCTGATTCTGCTTTTTTCACTGAGTGAGGAATTTATGAATAGAAAACAGTGAAGTGACGTGAGCAAACGGCATAGGGTGGAGGAGATGGGCTTATGCCTTGTGCAGGCTAGCTATTTAGGCTAGCTGGATGTCTGTCTACTGTATCTGTAGCTTAAAAAAATCCATTATTGAATTGTGAAAACTGAATTAAATAAATATGAGGTTTAGTTGTGCAATGTATAGTTATTTTAATAAAAACCACGAAGACTATTTTCCTTGCACTATTCAACATTCAACTAACATTTGTTTTTCATTCTTTTAATACCCATCTTGTCCTAAATGGCTGCAGTATATTGGTTTTACAGTCAGATAAAATCCCAGTGTCATGTCAAATCTGCTATTGTTCTTAAGGTTTAAAAAAGGAAAGACCAGAGTAAAATGGTTCCCCCTTGGTTTCGCTGTGTCGTCATGAAATAATTCATGGCAATCGCAATCATATATTTTATATTGTGGTGTACTTGGTACATATAGTAAGTACAAATAGCTGCTCTCACCATTAAAAGCTAGGTGAATTTGCCAAATGTCATAAATAAATCTGCCTTGCATCTATGTATAGTTGAACAGCACTTAAATATAAGGTAATTAAAATATGTATGAGCTTTTAAAACCTCCATGTACTGAGTATTTGCTTAGGTTCCACAATTTGCAAGTTTGTGACTATATAATTTGTATATATATATATATATATATATATATATATATATATATATATATATATATGATGTAAAAAGGGGTTGTTTAAATTCAATCCATCAAAGAATGCTCCAAGGAAATGTCATGTTGGCAGCATGACTGCCAGGTGTGTGTCTTGAGATTGCAGCTTAATATACTGTATACTTATGCTGTAGTTCCTATGGATATTTGGAAATTGATGAATATATGGGGTATCTGAATCTCATCATATTATTGAACACTTCCACTAATGGAGCTAATACTGACCAGGGAGTATACACGTTTGGTGTTAAAAATATTTTTTCATACAGTACATTGTATGTCCAGTGTATATGGTTTTGCTAAACGGTTCGCTTCTGACACTTGTAGTTTGTGGTGACTGGACAATTAGAACAGGGGAGAGGAGGGAGAGATGTCATAACTGGGAGTGGAGCAGACCAGCAGGAGGTTCAGATAAACTTTCCGATATAGAATGACAGGGTTTTTGTTTTAGCACTCGCTTGCCAGAAAACAAATGTCCAAAAAATAAAAATAAATGTTTAATGAAAAAAATGATTTGTGCTCATAACCTGGTTGGGTAAGGCCCATACACACTTGAAGATTTTCATTTCAAAAGACTTTGCCAAAATCTTTGATAGCTATATCTTTCACCAAAGTAGTGCGTACACACTGAGCAATTTTCCCCAAAGAGCAAGAGATTTTCAGGAGGCGAAAGACTTTGCTGAAAATCTTTCATTATAAATGGGCTGGGTTTGAATTCCAAGGGTTCCATATATACAGTACATTGGTGGCAGTGGGCATATAAATATATAAACATTGGTGGGCAGTGTTGATGCTAATTTATGATTTATGCATTGCTGGCACAGACCAGCAATGTATACGTTACTGCCAACACTGCCCATCAATGTTTATATATTTATATGCCCACTGCCACAAATGTATATTTATTTAAATGCAACCCCCCCCCCCCCCCCCATGTGCCCCTGGAGTGACTCGGCGGCCGTCACCACATCCCCCTCCAGCCCCTTCCCTCCCTCGGTGAGATGTGGCCGCATAGTTCCCCTGTGGAGCAAAGCGGGTAAGCGCCAAAGCGCCCTCCCTCCCCGCCTGGGGCGCCCCGTGCCCTACACTATCCATAGCCGTCCCCAGCAGATAGCGACGCACACAGCTGCCCACCAATGTTTATATTTTATATGCCCACTGCCACCAATGTATTCATTTAAATGCACCAACAATATATTATAATATATTATAATATAAATTAATATATATATATAATATAAATATATATTATATATATATATATATATATATATTATATTATATATATATATATATATATATATATATATTATATAAAATATATATAATATATATATATATATTATATATATATATATATATATATATTATATATATATATTGGTGCATTTAATGAATACATTGGTGGCAGTGGGCAGAATAATATAACCATTGGTGCCCAGCAGGTGTTAGCAGGGAGCAGTGCTGTCTGCTCCTTGTGTTTAGGCTGGGGGCGGGGCTAGCCTGGCCGGGGAGCAGGTCTCTGCAGCAGCAGCAGCAGCATCCAGCCGGCCAGCCAGACGGAGCACAGGGGTGAGTATGACGGGCGAGGGGGCAGTGGGGGGCGGTCCGCCGGGCTGAAAGTGGTTAATCTTTAAGCCCGGCAGGCGTACACACATGGCGATGATGGATGAAAAACCATCCATCATTGCCACATCTGCTGGTAAAACCAGCAGATGAACCACTTTCCTAGCGATGATGCGGGAGCGCGCATCATCGCTAGTCGGCAATCTCCGGGGCATACACACTGGGCGATTTTCGGCCGAAAATCGCTCAAAACGGCTGTTTTGACCGATTTTCAGCTGAAAATCGTCAAGTGTGTATGGGCCTTAAGTGTTTATATATATCCAACCCTGTATAGGGTTAACCCAAATATTATATATTACTAGTAAGCCTGCTCAAAGCAAATGCTTTGTAAGCTAGTAAGGCAGCTAATTGTGCATGTTTGCCTCTGTGTGAGAGAGAGAAAGAGATGTAGTTTCTCCTGCTGCCAAAAGATGGCAGTGTTTCGGTGACACACAGAAACTAGACATATATGTGGATGTTACAACACAGCATCCTAAATAATAAAAAGCTAAGACTTTTCCTTTCCTCTACAGGGGAAAGTCAAGGGTTTTGCGCATCATCAGCCACTAGATGGCACCCAATGGAGCAAATCAAGTTAATGCTCCATTTGGGCATGCACAGCTGCCGGTGTTGACATTACTGTTATGTTGTTCCGTCATTTTAGAAGGGTGGTAACTAGTATGGGAATAAATACGCTATTTTTGTATATTATGGACTCAGCATATACATTTTCTACATGTAGCAAACTAAGAATCTTAAAATATTACTTTGCAATATAGCTATTATATGAAGATTATCACTATACATATATATATATATATATACATATATATAGATATCTATCTATCTATATATATGTATTATCAGCGGGCGTTTTATTCTTTATAAAGGTGGATGTATAATTCTGACAATAAAGGAGTTAATATAGTTAATCTTTGCAGGGAATTATATGCTGCTTTCTATTTGTTAAATGCCTCTTCCTCCTCTGTGATTTCCCATTTCATTCTTTTCCTTGCTGTTTTTCTTCCGCTGGAACCATTGATTTCCTGTAGAGATCTTGGTATGTTTTAAATAATAAGAAGCAAACCAACTCCCTCCTATCTTCCCAGGCATGCACACACTCTCCATCCTCCCCCCGCTCCCTTATTCTCCATTTCTCTCTTGGGTTCCAAAGCATCAGCTGAGCCGTGAAATAAAACAACTGCTCACACAATTTCTTAAAAGATAAAATGCCAGAACCGCACATGAACAAAATAAGAGCCATGCTTGTACCTAATACAGCCTAAATTGTGAGTGCAAATGAATAGGCCAGTCTCACAAAGTGATTTGCATCTTTCTATTAGTGGACCACTTGATTAATAGACAGTACCACTACCTAAAGCATTGATATTTGTCACTAGCACATTACTTGGCTCTGTAAAAACTAACATACCTGTACTGTATATAATTTTTAATAAAAGTAACTAGAATTTTTTCAAACATGAATTTCTAAGATTGATAGTGGTCTGATGTTATAATATTAAGTAGGAAAAAAAGTAGGAAATGATAATGAGTAAATATAATGAAAAAGCAATTTAAAGCAAAAGAACAACAAAGCAAATAGTTATAGGTGTTATTCAATGCAGCTGGTGAGGGGGTCAAACGGCATTTAACCCTCGCGCCAGCCACTCACCGTATTCAACGTTCCGGGTGAATCACAGTGAGGATTCCCCCAAACAGCGAGGTTTGCAGCTAATGCAGGGAGTCCGCTGCATTTAACTGCGAGTCCCACTGTTTTAGCGGCCATGCACGCAGTTTCCCCCTCGCTCCAAAAACCGAGGGAGGGGGGAACAGTGTGTGCAGGGGATCAGTTGAATACTGACTCTGCGAGCTATGACAGCAAGCAGGCAGCCCTGCTCGCTGTCACAGCTCACAGAAAGCATTGAATACACCCCTTTATCTCTAGGTAGTAATTAAGCAGATAAACCCAGGTCTGTGAGAAGAATATAGAGTGCCTGATGTACTGACAACATATTTTCCTGGACAATGTGTTGTGTACATAGAACACTGTGTGGTATAACCGGGCGATGGTCTGGATTCCGACGTTCTGTATACCGACATCGTAATCCTAGCTGACGGTACTCCGACAGTGGGGTGATTGCAAAAAAGCCCCTCCACAGGGGAGAATAGCCTCTCTTGGTCGGGATCTCGACTGTTGGGCAGATGAACAGTCAGAATAATTTCTGCATTACGTCTTGTACACCAGCCTTAAAACCTGGGTTTTTAGGGGGTGTAAATGCTCTGACGACTCGGGATTTCAATCCAGCAAATGTTTCTGGTTGAAGAAAGGATTCTACCTGGATAGCAGTGTAGTGTAAACAAGTAAGCCAGGTTGATGCGATCCAGGACCCGTTCACTGCAGTGGAAAAGTCGGTACTGGGAGATGCTGTCATCTCCCAGCGCTGGCTCAAACCCCGCCTTCGGTGATATCACTCACCCAGCATTATGCTGAGTGGGGATGCAATGTAAAAGGTATCAAAAGAAGGGTTGCACCTGGGTTGGAGCCGGGTCCAAAAACCCAGGTGCGACCCAGCTTTTAGGTGTAAAAAGGGAATTAATTAGCAGTGCCGAGCAGAGCCCTTATTAACAGAGTTATAATAAAGGCTAGTAATACCATGTTCTCATTGCCGCCCCTGCAAAATCCCGGGTTTTTCTTGCCGGGTTTTTGGCGGGGCACAGAGAATGGATACTTTTCTACCCCGTTCATACAGCACCTTAAACCCGGGAAATTCCCGTGTATGACGCGTTCACACTGCTTCCCCTGGTCTGCCCTGCCAACAAGTGTGTGAATATAAAAGCAGCTTTGATTGGCTGTTGAAAAAGTAGCTGTGATTGGCTGTTTTAGAAAGCAGCTGTTATTGGCTGGCTGAGGATGATGTCATATAAAGTGGCCTGTTTTTTCCAAGCACACTGCATTGCTGGAATCATGGCTGATGAGATGCTTTTGTTTTGCACCATTTTGCTGTTTCATGCAGCAAATGAGAGCTTGCTGCAGCTGCTTACATTGTGCTACCTTGCACAATGCACTTTGAAGAGGAGGAGAGCGCAATTTCTTGCTGAGAGAGACAGTGCTCGCCTTCATTATGTGCGAAGGAGAAGAGCTTTCATCACCTCCAGCGTTACCTCCATATTGAGGTTCAGCACATCCAGTACCCGGCGAATGTGGACCAGAGACTGCTCTCATGGCGAGGTATTTTGGTCTACAGTGGAGGGTTATGAGGATGACCAGTGGATGGAGCATTTTCGCATGTCACGTGGGACCTTTCAGTATGTGCTGGACCTTCTAACCCCTGCACTTTCCAGACAGACCACAAACTGCAGAATACCCATCTCACCTAGAAAGAGACTAGCGATAGCGCTATGGTGGTATGCTACACCGGGAGAATACCGCACAGTCGCCTGCTTGTTTGGAGTGGGGAGATCCACTGTATGCACTATAGTCCATGAGGTGACGCAGGCTTTGCTGGAAGGACTTTACCGTCGTTTCATCACCTTACCTCAAGGACAAAGGTTGGACGACATCATCGCTGGTTTCCTGCATCGTGGATATCCACAGTGTGCTGGAGCTATAGACGGTACACACATTCCTATTATTGCCCCCACAGAAAACCATGCGGATTACTTTAATCGCAAAGGCTGGCACTCCATAATTCTACAGGCTGTAGTGGACCACAAATATTGGTAAGTACATTTTTTTATGATAATATTAAACTGTACTTTGCGTATTGATAGGGTAACTAAACAGAAATCTTAACACTTTATATTTTCAGCTTCACTGATGTCTTCATTGGCTGGCCTGGCCGTTCCCATGATGCAAGGGTTCTAGCAAATTCGGACCTATACCTTATTGCTGAGGAGAAGCAGGATGGCTGGTTGTTCCCTAGAGAGGTAAAGATATGTTTTTGCATGTTGCAGTTGGGATATTTTTAGTGTTATGTATGCATGTATGTATAACCAACGTACCACATGTATTGTTGTTTTTCAATGTCTCTCTTTACACCAGTAGAGAAAAGTGGCAATCTGAATAGCATACTTGTACTCCAAGAATTCCATATTGTAACTCTTATTTTACTTTGCAGAAATCGAAGATCATCGATGGGGTGGAGATCCCAGTACATATAATCGGGGATGCAGCATACCCATTACGACGATGGTTAATGAAGGGGTTCACCCAGCGCCATCAACTTACCCCGGAACAAATTGATTTCACCCACACCCTCAGTTCTGCACGAATGGTGGTAGAAAATGCCTTTGGCCGTCTAAAAGGCCGTTGGCGTTGTTTAATGAAGCGCAATGACATTGATACCAGCTTCATGCCTCATGTAGTTGCTGCCTGCTGTGTGTTGCACAACATATGTGAGTTTAAGAAAGAACAGTTTCTACCAGAATGGACCGTACTGGAGCCTGAGGAATCAGATCACTCTGCAGATTCTGAGATGTATGAGGGGACAAACACATGTGCAGAAGACATTCGCAACACCATTACCAATAACATATTTGCTTTAACCCACTAGTGTACTATAGTTTTTAATTTTCAATAAACTTCAAAAACATTTCTGTTTGTTTGTACATATTTTATTCATATGTACAACATATATTTTTTTAGTTAAATAGCATAAAGTGTACCAAAAATGCACATAGAAAAATATAATAAAACTGTAATGACAATACCCAAATGCCTTACATAACTTCTGTACAGGCCGGGTGGGCAGACAAATAAACAAAAAGTCAATAAACACCTCTACAGCACATGGTAGCGGGGGTTTTCCTTTCTTGGAGCCGTTCGATTCTCCGCATGACTATGTGGACCAGCCGCATAATCAAGGCAGTGTGGTGGAACTGTGGGAGGCTGAGTTGCACCCGGTGTACGCTCAGGGAAATGGCAGTGATTTGCTGGAGGCTGAGGTGTCCCAGCAGCATACTCGGGGCACTGCGGAGGAACTGGTGGAGGCTGAGGTGCACCAGCTGTACGCTCTTGGAAATGTCGAGGATTTGCTGGAGGCTGTGGTGTCCCAGACGCATACTCTGAGGAGTGCGGTGGAACTGGGGGAGGCTGAGGTGGACCTGCTGTACGCTCAGGGAAATGGAGGTCATTTGCTTGAGGCTGAGGAGTCCCAGCAGCATACTCAGGGAAAAGGTGTGACATTGGTGGTGGGTGAGGTGTGCTGTATGGCACCATGTTCCCCTGGGTTGGGCCTACAAAATTTGGTTGGCCTGCGCTATACATTGGATAACCATACTGAAAATTATTGTGTGGTGGCTGGGGCAGTGCATGGCCTTGTGCCCTAAATAGACTATTAAGGAACTCCATCTGCGTATCTCGGTTCTCTCGATTGATACGCTCATGCATACCAACAATGGCAGTAATGAACGTGTTCTGTAGGTCACGCTCATTGTCCATAAATCGCTGCAGACGAGCATCTTCATGAACTTGCATCGAATTATCCATTTCCTTCAGGTGTTCAAGCATTACGGTGGTCATTGCTTTTGTGGCTTGTTCCATCTTAGTGGACCTCTTTCTTCTCAGTGGCACATTATAAACTATGGGAAAAACAAACAACACATTACTATACAAGACTATAATAATGTTACTTCTCCTTCTACCCAAAAGACATTGTTGGTGCCCATGCACTTGGAAAACCATCTGTGCTGAAGGCTAGATATCAGTAAAACCTTAACTTCTCATTCAGACGTGTTAGCAATGTTGCTGACAGGCCTGAATCAGATCCCCTCTGCACAGATGCATGTGGATGTTAAATTTCAAAAATACTTAAATAAAAAAGCAGTGTTGGCACATGCATGCTTGAGGCCTTTTCCCTCCTGCACTCTTGCTACATGCTGCGACATATTTCTTTAATAAACAAAAATATAGTACTGTGTAATAATGGTGTGTGTAAAAAGTTATAAACTTACTGTTGGTCCGCAACTTTGGACGTGCACTCTGTGGCAATGCTTCAAAGGCTGGACTTCCTTCAGCAGGTAGTGATGATGCAGGCGTTGATGGTGGTCGCTGCAAAGGTGATGGCGGATGCTGCACAGGTGAAGAGAATGCCGTGGGGCCTACAGCTGAATTGTGGGAGTTAAATGATGAATCCAGAACTTCACATTGGGCTTCACCATGGACTGAGCGGGAATCCATTTCACTGTCTGTGGCCTCAAGGTCAATGGGTGACGCTGCTGCTGCTACTGCGTTTTCTTCACAGACACTTGCTGCACTGCCAGCAAAACTGCTGGAGGAGGACAGTGATATGGGATTAGCCAGTGCAGAGTTCCCAAAGATGACATTACACTGGTCATAAAATGGCCAGTCCATACGGGCACCACCACTCTTCCTCCTGTTTAGGTCATGGACCTTAGCATACTGCTTCCGCAGGGCTTTGAGTTTATTCACTACCTGTTGCTGCGTTTTGACGATGCCACGGGCAGACAGGATTTTGGCGATGTTGTAGTAAACAACGGAGTCCTTCACTGTGCCGGTCACTTGCTTTTTTATCTCCTCCTCTCCTCTCACTGCTAGCAGCTCGAGCACTTCCTCATCCCTCCAGTGCGACATGTCTGCTCTCCTCGACGCAGCATATGGGGGGTTATTCTAGTTCATTCTTTCTGACAAAATCCTTCTTAGATGGACAAAACCATGTGCACTGCGGGTGGGGCAGATGTAACTTGTGCAGAGAGAATTAGATTTGGGTGGGGTTTTTCTTCAAAGTGAGATCTATATTGCAGTGTAAAATCATGCAGTCAGTATTTTCCCTGCACAGAAACAAAATAACTCACCCAAATCTAATTCTCTCTGCACATGTTACATCTGCCCCCCTGCAGAGCACATGGTTTTGTCCATCTAAGAAGGATTTTGTCAGAAAGAATGAACTAGAATAAACCCCATGGACGTCAGACGCAGCATGAAATGGACGTCACGTCACATGATTACATCCGCCAATGAGCTTCTTTTTTTCCATCATGTTTGAAAAACCCGTGTCTGCGCTGTTCAGACTGAAGTACACCCGTGTTTTACCCAGGAAAAACCCTGCAAAAAACCCGTGTGTAATTCCCGGGGCATAACACCCGGGAATTTCAAAAGGACGCGTTCACACTGAGACACGACACGGGAAATTACCGCTCGCCCTGCCAAATACCCGGGTTTTTTAGGCAATGAGAACGGGGTATTATATATGTAGGATGGTAATAACTTCAGTCATACAAGAATTAAATCTTTATTTTCCAATGTTGTGTGAAAATAAAGTGACACCCCTGCCAACATCATGCACATCAGACTTCTCAGTAACCCTCGGGTTACACAGGATGTCCAGGTCAATCAAGCTGCCTAACTCTAACTGTTGCATAGTTACTATGGGGATCCTAATCGATGTCAGGATTTCGATGGCAGTCTTGTGGGCCGGGGTAGGTATTCTGACTGCCGTCATCCCATCTTTTGGAAAGTTAACCATCTCCCTCCTCCTTATACACTACCTGTTTACAGATTTCACCTTCTCCCATTACACGCCCGCTTCTCAGATTTAAAAAAAAGTGCATGACCTTCTCTGCTTTGTGCCAGGTCCCTGAAAGGTATGACTATTTTCCATCAACTAATGGTTTGCTACCAATGGTCAGGTGCACTGTGTTCAATTGTGATGATGCCATGTTTCACAGTAACAAATATAAACAACTCTCTCCAGCATGCAACATTGCACATCAAATGTTCACTCTACTTCTCTAAAATGCTCCGTGACTGCCATCTGTCTATGCTGGTACTGCCATTGTCGGATCAATGATCACTGGTTTTCCCTTGATGGTTTACTATGATCAATGGACACTGTAGCTATTAAGGATAAACTATATGCTGGACAAAACTTGAATTTTATCATCTCCTCCACTGGGGGCTGTTTGGCTCCACCCCTGCCATTCACACACAGGACAAGTAGGTCAAGTCACTCAGAAAGTGCATTATACTGTATGTATTTTTTATTTTGTTTGCTGCCATTGTAAGTACAGTGTTCTTATGTGCCACTTTAATTTGTGTCAGTGTTCCATACCTAAGGCAATATGAGCTATCAATGCGTAGCTATAAGTTTGTAAAAAAATAATAATAATAACAGAAGATAACATGAGATTTAGATATCCACTCTTCTGTGATATTTCTTAAAAAATACCATTTTATTTTGAAAGTAATATATTTTCTGTTATGTGTATTGCTCCAAATTTCCTAAGCTTTCTATTAATCTACAGACAGTGCATCAAAACGGGTGCCGGATGGGATTCCGACAGGCATTTACCCGACGTTGGGATACCGACTGTCAAAACACCGACAGCCGGGTTCCTGACGGCTACCTGCTATTTTCCCTCGTGGGGGTCCACGACCCCCATAGAGGGAGAATAGAATTTGCCCGCAAGGGGCTTAGTTGCGCTCACCATGCTGTCTGAGTCCGGCCAGTCGGGATCCCGACGTCGGGCTAATGACTGTCGGGATCCCGACTGTCGGACCCCTGTACCATTCCAATCAAAACACATGTTGCATGCCATCATCTACTATATCTTATCTGGAACCTTGCTGTCAATGACAGAATATTGGAGCTGATTCAGACCTGTTCGCACAGGCCCAAATTTGGCCCCATCCCTGATGGTGGGGGATTACGTATGCGCGATAATGCACATCTTCAAATGTGCGCAGCGAGCGCCTTCTGCAAAAATGTTATTGCATGATTGCATGATTGCAGGGGCCGTTCGGGGTGGGCAACCGACATTTCATGGGCATACCCACAAAAAGGTGGGGCGCCCATAGAAATGATGGACGGGCTTGTCGGTACATAAAGCATGCCCTTTCCAGCTCGTTGTGGTCAGATGAGGTCACATGACGTCGGTGCCCACCCTCAATTCGTAGGAAAGCGTCGGGGGGGGGGGGCTTGCGTTCAGCAGGGCGTCAGTAACCATTGTTCAGTCCCTGGCTTACTTTTCGTTGCACATTATTATTATTGGTACTCTTTACTTAGAACGGCGCCCACGATTTTGATCGTGGGCATCGTTAGTAAAAAATCTCGGGCATCTCGGGCATTGAATGCACTAAAAAATCGGGTGCGATGCGACCGACGAGATGCTCGCGATTTCCCATAGGGAACAATGTTAAATGTCTCAATTGACCCAATTTTCCTGTTCAATGCCTCAATTGACCCGATTTTTCCATAGGAAACAATGTTAAATGGGCCACAGAGGCCAAATAGGCACCCTGAAGTGTATAATGGCCACCCGAATTGTTAACGCCACCCCACGATCAACGTCAACCCGAAGCGTGGCGAGCGCAGCGAGCCCGCGAGGGGCGGCGGTACGCGTCCTACGACCTTTTCATACCCCCACTATCCACGTCGGCGTGGAGTTGAGAATAGAAAGTGTGGCGAGCGTAGCGAGCCACCGAGCCCGAAGCGTGGCGAGCGCAGCGAGCCCCGCGTGGGGACGCGGACAGCTGTGAAGCCCGCGAGGGGACGCGGATACCTGTGAAGGTATCCGCGTCCCCTCGCGGGGCGCGCTGCGCTCGCCACGCTTCGGGCTCGGTGGCTCGCTGCGCTTGCCACACTTTCTATTCTCAACTCCACGCCGACGTGGATAGTGGGGGTATGAAAAGGTCGTAGGACGCGTACCGCCGCCCCTCGCGGGCTCGCCACGCTTCGGGTTGACGTTGATCGTGGGGTGGCGTTAACAATTCGGGTGGCTTTTATACACTTCAGGGTGCCTATTTGGCCTCTGTGGCCCATTTAACATTGTTTCCTATGGAAAAATTGGGTCAATTGAGGCATTGAACAGGAAAATCGGGTCAATTGAGACATTTAACATTGTTCCCTATGGGAAATCTCGGGCATCTCGTCGGTCGCATCGCACCCGATTTTTTAGTGCATTCCATGCCCGAGATGGCCATGATGGGCGCCCTTCTAAGTAAAGAGTACCTTATTATTATTATTATTTAATATGAAGGCTGTGAAGATTTTTATATTTTACTGCAAAACCACACAGCACTATCCAGTTTATTTAAGCTTGTCTAGTACCAAGACAACTTCTAACAAATGGGAGTTCTATGGAGATCAGATCTCAACTGAAAGGCAGCACATTTATTCTAATGATATGTTTTATAGTAGTTGATTGAGCAGTAGACAGAGTACAAATGATATACATGCTACATAAGAGAGATGAAATAATACCATAATACTGTAAGTAAATATGGCAATGCTAACTCTAACATTCCAATCAGCTACAGATGTGTCCTCATACACACAGTAATTTCTGCAGTCGCACCAGACAGCTCTTCTCGGCACTCCAGGTCCAGTGTGATTCAGCTAGTGTTGGGTGACTTTTTCGTGTCTTTTTACCCGATAATGGGGTAAAGTTACTAAGATGTGGGTTTTATTGAATATGGGATGTTGCCCACAGCGACCAATCAGAATCTACTAATTATTTATTTTGCACCTTCTAGGAGATACTAGATGGAATCTGATTGGTTGCTATGGGCAACATCCCATATTCAATAGAAATTCCATCTTAGTAAATTTCCCCCATGTGTCTAGCTTAATTTGATACAGGACATTGTATATCTGTGCATAACTGGATATACTGTACGTCCTACTGGACTGTGTAAGTAGACAACATTTCTTAATAAAATGGATACCAGTGAACATGACATACAAATTCTTTCTTTTCACTCTGGGAGCATTCCTTACCATTAAATGTGTACCTATATAGTGGTTTCTCGCAAATGGGAACCTCTAAAGAAATGTCTCCTCCCTCAGCAGACTGCTTCTTCAGCTGTTTTTCAGTATTTAATTAGGAGTTCACATGGTCCAGAAAATTCCTGTTTGTTTAGGCATATAACCAAGGAAGGTAATCATCATAAAATAGATGTTCAACCAGACTCATGCCACCTGTGTCACCTCCTCTCTGATGCATCTCAAAGTCACACCATCATCTCCATTGCATTATCTCTCAGCCACCCGTCATATCCTGTTTGCACCTCTCTGTCATACCATCATCACATTGGCCCTTATTCTGGTTGGAACGGCCGGAGCCGCATATGCGGCTCCGACCGTGCAGGCGAATCCCCGCCTTCCATACGGATCGCCACGGCCGTCCGTACGCGGACATGTGGCGGTCCGCATGAAAATGGCGGGGGATACGCCTCCACCATCTTGGAGCAGCCCCCTGCATTCGATGGTCACCGACCATCGAAGGCAGGGCCGCACGCTCCACCAGCTCCCGCACCCATAGACCTCACGGACACTTGTCCGTGTAAAAGCATGTATGGGGGCGGGCAGCTGACATCCGGCGATGTCAGATGCCCGCCCCCAACACATGCGTCACAGCCTCATTACCATGCGTACGCCCCGCGTTTGCATGGGAACGCCCATGAAACGCGGGGCGTATGCATAGGGAAATGAGGCTAAGTAGCCCCTCACGCCCCTATCCACCCCCTTTGCGGCGTGAAAAAAAATTGTGCGGCGATTTCGCCTGCACATGCGCAGAGTGCCCTCTGCACATGCGCAGAGCGAAAACATCGGCGGAACGGCCGCATGCGGCCGTTACCGCTTAGATCGGAATAAGGGCCATAGTAACATTGTAACATAGTAATTAAGGCTGAAAAAAGACATTAGTCCAACCTTTTTTGGGGGGAGAGCTACTCGAGACAAAATAATCCACCTGAAGAGCTACTAAAATGTAAAAAAAAAAAAAGAAATCTGCATAATAAATGAAAAATGCCCTTTACACATTATGCCACACACTGAAATGCCCCTGACACATTATGCCACATACCACAATGCCCTAGACACAATATGCCACACACTGCAATGTCCAATATGCTGCATACATGCCTCCCAACACTGGAGGCAGAGAAGAAGGAATATCTGCGCCCGAAGGCACGCGCCCGAAGTTAGGGGGCATGACCTATTAGCGTGGTACTCCCGTGAAACACAATGGCCCCCAGCACTGCCAGATAAGCAATGCCCGCCCGATTGTGGTGCCAATCTAAATAAATACTCTGGTGGTACTGTGAGCGGCGTGTGCAAAAAAATGTGTGTAGCCACATGCTACATGGGGATCAGCCAATGACAATGGGGTTGTGCTACACATATGCCCCCAATAGTGCCAGATACACATATGCTCCCAATAGTGCCAGATACACATATGCTCCCACGGTGCTAGGTATGCCCCCATAGCGCTGAGTATGCCCCACAGTGTCAGGTATGCCCCCACAGTGCTAGAAACATGTATTCCCAACAGTGCCAGGTATGTCCCCAAAGTGCCAGATACTTCCCTCCAGTGCCAGGTACGCCCCCACAGTGCCAGAAGCAGGTATGCCTCCACGGTGCCAGGTATGCCCCCATAGTGCTGGGTATGCTCCCACAGTGCCAGATACTTCCTACGGTGCCGGGTATGCCCCACAGTGCCAGGTATGCCCCCCACAGTGCTAGATATGCCCCCCACAGTGCCATAAACCAGTATGCCCCACAGTGCCAGAAACAAGTATGCCCCACAGTGCCAGGTATGCCCTCATAGTGCTGGGTAAGCCCCACAGTACCATGTATGCCCCCACAGTGCCAGGTATGCCCCCACAGTGCCAGATACTTCCCTACAGTGCTGGGTATGCCCCACAGTGCCAGGTATGCCCCTCCACAGTGCCAGGTATGCTTCCCCCCACAGTGCCAAGTATGCCCCCACAGTGCCAATTTCCCAGAAGCAGCACACTCACCATTGTTGCTGCCGCTGCCGGGGAGAGGACAGCCCGGAGTCCCCCTACAGTGCTCCTGTCACAGCTGCTGCTTCCCTTCTCAGGGGAGGAGAGCACAGCACACCGTGCATCTCTCCTTCCCCTCACTTCCTTGTGACTGGGCCGTCTGCTAATCAAAGCTCGCAGACCAGCTCCTGCCCAAGAGCTCTGATTGGTGGATGGCCCAGTCACAAGGATGCACAGTGAGGGGTAGTAGAGACATGCAATGATCTCTCCTCCCTTCAGAGGGAGAAGGGAAGCGGCGCGGACGGTGAGCGGCAGGTATGGCGGGCGGTGGGCAGAGTGGTTGAGCCACTCTGATCGCTGTTGCGAGGGGTTGGAGACCACTGCATTAGTCCATCGAGTTCAACCTAACTAACTTGTAACTACTGACTTGAGTAAGATATCTATAGGATTCCCTTAGTGGCCAAAAATTTATCCAGTTTTGATTTAAATTCATTAACAGTACTTGCTGTAATCACCCCCATCGGCAATGAGTTCCAGAATTTTACTGCTCTAATGGTGAAGAATCCTCTTCTTAATTCAGTGCGGAATTTATTTTCCTCAAGCCTCAGTACATGCCTGCGTGTCCTAAGTATAGGCCTGTTAGTGAACAAATCATGTCCCAGTTCCATATGATTCCCAATCATGTATTTGAACATACTAATCATATCACCTCTCAACCTCCATTTCTCCATTGAAAACATATTCAAGCTGGTTAACCTATCTTTGTATTCTAGTGCTTCTAGACCTTTTACTAGCTTAGTCGCCCTTCTCTGAACCTTTTCCAATTGATTTATGTCCTTTTTAAGATGTGGTGCCCAGAACTGAACACAATATTCGGTGTGGTCTCACCAATGCCTTGTAAAGAGGCACTATCACATTGGCATCCCTTGAATCCATACCCCTTTTAACCCCTTCCCGACATTTGACGTATATATACGTCATGGCCGGGATGTACTTCCCGACACATGACGTATATATACGTCATGACTTTAAACTGTCCCCGCGTCTATAGACGCGGTGACAGTTTAAACATGTCTGCTGTCCCTGACAGCAGACATGTCCCTGCATGCCCGGGGGGGCGGCGATGCCTCCCCCCCGTCGGTGATCACTGTGATTGGCTGTTCAATGTGAACAGCCAGTCGCAGCGTTTTCCTGTGTTACCGGCGAATCAGACGCTCGGTAACACAGGTGTCAATCACCGTCGGGTATGAGGGGGCATGAGGGGGTCACCGGTGATGACCACACCTCACCCCACCTCACCCCACCTGCCCCCAAGGCTGTGATTGGTCCGTCGGACCGACGGACCAATCACAGCCAAGGCGCGTCATTTAAACTAACGGTGACTGCGCTGCAGACGCCATTCCGGTCTGGAATTGCGTGCAGAGCGGTCACCGACCAATCTGTCATGATATACATACCTGATCCTTGCCTGATACTTACCTGATCACCGCTGGTAGCGTGCTGCCAGCAGCTGGATGCTTCCTGGATCTTGTGACTTCCTGTGTGCTGCTGCTGCAGTGTCATAGAGTCACAGATCGTGAGAGATAGTGACAGATAGTGACAGAGAGTGACAGAGAGTGATAGAGAGTGATAGAGAGTGCTATATTTTGTGTCTGCTGCACCCCTTTTGTGCTGATCAGTATATCTGTGCTGATCAGCAACTTTTTTTTTTTTTTTTTATATATATATACCTGTCAGTTGCACCAAAGGTTGTGCTGCCTGTGCAACTGACTGCTGCCCCCCATGCTGCCCCCCCTTTTGTGCTGATCAGTTTAAATTAATTAACTGATCAGCAACTTTTTGGGGGTCCAGGTTTTTTTTTTTTATATATACCCTGTCAGGTTGCACCCACAGTTGTGTGCCTGCTGCCCCTCACTGCTAATCAGTGTTGCATCACTGCATCACTGATCTGCAGTTTTTTTTTTGGAGAGTGCAGTGGGGTTTTGTTTTTACACCCACGTTGCTTTTGTGGGTGTCCTGTGGCCGCTGATCAGTGACGTACATCACTGAACAGCATTTTTGGCACAGGGTTGATATCATTTTTTTTCTGCAGTTTTTTTCTGCAGTTTTTTTTTTTTGGAGAGTGCTGTGGTTTATTACACCCACGTTGCTTTTGTGGGTGTCCTGTGGCCGCTGATCAGTGACGTACATCACTGAACAGCATTTTTGGCACAGGGTTGATATAATTTTTTTTCTGCAGTTTTTTTAAATTGTTTTTTTTTTTGGAGAGTGCTGTGGTTTATTACACCCACGTTGCTTTTGTGGGTGTCCTGTGGCCGCTGATCAGTGACGTACATCACTGCACAGCATTTTTGCCACAGGGTTGATATAATTTTTTTTCTGCAGTTTTTTTAAATTGTTTTTTTTTTGGAGAGTGCTGTGGTTTATTTTTTTTTTAAATTGTTTTTACACCCACGTTGCTTTTGTGGGTGTCCTGTTGCCTTTGAGCGCTGTTCAGTGACGGACGTTACTGACCAACATCTGTGCTCAATTTTTGGCGCAGGACCTTTTTTTTTTTTTTTTAACCCCTTCAATTTTTTATTTTTTTTATTGGGATCAAATTCCTGTATAAAGTATTTTTTTTCTGCACTACATACACACTACACACTACATACCCCCCGTGTTGAAATAAAGTTTGTACCCCCCCTACACTATACACGTGTTGAAACATTACACTTACAGAAACACAAAAATAAAAATGTCATCCCAAATGTCATCCCAAATGTCATCCCAGTCATCCAGAAGAATGTATTCAGCGGAGGAGGCATATGCCATGCTTGCCTCTGACTCTGACACAGCCAGTGATGCAAGCGGGGAATTTGAAGGATTCGTCTTAAGCTCCTCTTCCTCCTCTAGTGATGAGGGACCCCCTCAAAGATGCCCCCGTAGAGCAGCTGAGACCCCCCCCCAAATGATTGATCCCGTATGGACCCCACCACCAGACAATTTTGAGCCCCAGGTTCCTGAGTTTTTGGCCATCCCAGGAATCCAATTTGATTCAACAGGTCTCAGAGAAATTGACTTTTTCAAATTATTTTTCTCTGATGATTTTATAAATTTAATGGTGGACCAAAGTAATTTATATGCCCAGCAGTTTATTGCTCAAAACCCCACGTCATCATTTGCTAGGTGGACCCCTGTAGATGCAGTAGAGATGATGACGTTTTGGGGTCTGGTGTTACATATGGGCATAGTAAAAAAGCCAGAAATTAGGCAATATTGGAGTACAGATGTTCTGTACAGCACCCCATTTTACCGTATTAGGCAATATTGGAGAAAGCCAGAAATTAGGCAATATTGGAGTACAGATGTTCTGTACAGCACCCCATTTTACCGTATGGCCATGACTCGGACTCGTTTTGAGACAATCCTTAAATTTTTACATTACACCGATAATGCACAGTGCCCACCCAGAGATGATCCCACCTTTGACCGGCTATTCAAAGTCAGGCCGGTCATTGATCATTTCAGTGCCAAATTTGCAGAGATGTACATCCCTGAAAAATGTATTTGTATCGACGAGTCCCTTATACATTTTAAAGGAAGGGTTAAATTCCGCCAGTATCTTCCCAGTAAGAGGGCAAGGTATGGCATAAAAATGTATAAACTGTGTGAAAGCACCTCAGGGTACACCCACAGGTTTAGGGTATATGAAGGGAAGGATTCAAGAATTGAACCGCCAGAATGCCCCCCTCCCTCGTAGGTGTTAGTGGAAAAATTGTCATGGATTTAGTGCACCCCTTCCTGGATAAAGGTTATCACCTCTATGTGGATAACTTTTACACTAGCATCCCCCTGTTTAAGGCCCTTGGTTCAAGAGGTACAGCAGCTTGCGGTACTGTGCGCAAGAACCAAAGAGGCCTCCCAAAAACGCACATTGCCCAAGTACTTAGAAGGGGTGAAAGCAGGGCACAATCCACCGAAAATATGTTGTTGGTCAAATATAAGGACAAGAGGGATGTCCTTATACTGACAACAATTCATGGAGACAGTACCACCTCCATCCCTGTACGAGGTACCAGTACCCACACCTCAAAACCTAATTGTATCCTAGATTACAATAAGTACATGGGCGGAGTGGATCTTTCAGATCAGGTACTGAAGCCGTACAGTCCCCTGTGGAAAACAAAAATCTGGTACAAGAAGCTGGCCGTGTATATCATCCAGATGGCACTGTATAACGCTTACGTGCTATTCCGTTCTACCAGCCAGAGGGGGACATTTATGCACTTTCAAGAGGAAGTCATAAAGGGCCTAATATTTGGGAACCAGCAGGCAGAGGGCCCCAGTACTTCTAGTACTGGCCCCAGTACTTCTAGTACTGGCCCCCGTATTGTACCAGGGCAGCATTTTCCTAACGAAATCCCCTCCACTGCAAGAAAGGGCAGGACACAAAAAAGGTGCAAAGTTTGCTATAAAAAGGGAATAAGAAAGGATACTATTTTCCACTGTGAAACTTGCCCCGACAAACCCGGCCTATGTATAAAGGAGTGTTTTAAAATATACCACACATCTATGGATTATTAGGTTCATCATTTCACCGTGCTTCGGGGGTCTTGCTAATGCCACATAGCACCCACCATTCATTCCACCAGAATCTGAGCTGCAAAATCCAAAAATCACTCCTTCCCTTCTGAGTCCTGCCATGCACCCAACTGGTATTTTTTGGTCACATATGAGGCATTGCCATACTCGGGAGAAATTGGGGCACAGATTTTGGGGTGCTTTGTCTCCTTCATTCCTTGTGAAAATGAAAAATTTTGAGCCAGAACTGCATTTTTGTGTAAAAAATTTGATTTTTCATTTGCACAGCCCAGTTGTATCAAAATTGGTGAAACCCCTGGGGGTTTGAAATGTACACTATATCCCTAGATGAATTCCCTGAGGGGTGTAGTTTGCAAAATGGGGTCACTTGTGGGGGGGTTCCACTGTATTGGTGCTTCGGGGGTCTTGCTAATGCGACATAGCACCCACCAACATTCCACCAGAATCTGTGCTGCAAAATCCAAATATCACCCCTTCCCTTCTGAGTCCTGCCATTTTTTGGTCACACATGAGGCATTGTCGTACTCGGGAGAAATTGGGGCACAGATCTTGGGGTGCTTTGTCTCCTTCATTCCTTGTGAAAATGAAAAATTTTGAGCCAGAACTGCATTTTTGTGTAAAAAATTTAATTTTTCATTTGCACAGCCCAGTTGTATCAAAATTGGTGAAACCCCTGGGGGTTTGAAATGTATACTATACCCCTAGATGAATTCCCTGAGGGGTGTAGTTTGCAAAATGGGGTCACTTGTGGGGGGGTTCCACTGTATTGGTGCTTCGGGGGTCTTGCTAATGCGACATAGCACCCACCAACATTCCACCAGAATCTGAGCTGCAAAATCCAAAAATCACTCCTTCCCTTCTGAGTCCTGCCATGCACCCAAATGGTATTTTTTGGTCACATGTGAGGCATTGCCGTACTCGGGAGAAATTGGGGCACAGATTTTGGGGTGCTTTGTCTCCTTCATTCCTTGTGAAAATGAAAAATTTTGAGCCAGAACTGCATTTTTGTGTAAAAAATGTAATTTTTCATTTGCACAGCCCAGTTGTATCAAAATTGGTGAAACCCCTGGGAGTTTGAAATGTACACTATACCCCTAGATGAATTCCCTGAGGGGTGTAGTTTGCAAAATGGGGTCACTTGTGGGGGGGGTTTCACTGTATTGGTGCTTCGGGGGTCTTGCTAATGCGACATAGCACCCACCAACATTCCACCAGAATCTGAGCTGCAAAATCCAAAAATCACTCCTTCCCTTCTGAGTCCTGCCATGCACCCAAATGGTATTTTTTGGTCACATGTGAGGCATTGCCGTACTCGGGAGAAATTGGGGCACAGATTTTGGGGTGCTTTGTCTCCTTCATTCCTTGTGAAAATGAAAAATTTGGAGCCAGAACTGCATTTTTGTGTAAAAAAATAAATTTTTCATTTTCACTGCCCAGTTGTACCACAATTGGTGAAATCCCTGGGGGTTTGAAATGTACACTATACCCCTAGATGAATTCCCTGAGGTGTGTAGTTTGCAAAATGGGGTCACTTGTGGGGGGGTTCCACTGTATTGGTGCTTCGGGGGTTTTGCTAATGCGACATAGCACCCACCAACATTCCACCAGAATCTGAGCTGCAAAATCCAAAAATCACTCCTTCCCTTCTGAGTCCTGCCATGCACCCAAATGGTATTTTTTGGTCACATGTGAGGCATTGCCGTACTCGGGAGAAATTGGGGCACAGATTTTGCGGTGCTTTGTCTCCTTCATTCCTTGTGAAAATGAAAAATTTTGAGCCAGAACTGCATTTTTGTGTAAAAAATGTAATTTTTCATTTGCACAGCCCAGTTGTATCAAAATTGGTGAAACCCCTGGGGGTTTGAAATGTACACTATACCCCTAGATGAATTCCCTGAGGGGTGTAGTTTGCAAAATGGGGTCACTTGTGGGGGGGGGGGGGTTCCACTGTATTGGTGCTTCGGGGGTCTTGCTAATGCGACATAGCACCCACCAACATTCCACCAGAATCTGAGCTGCAAAATCCAAAAATCACTCCTTCCCTTCTGAGTCCTGCCATGCACCCAAATGGTATTTTTTGGTCACATGTGAGGCATTGCCGTACTCGGGAGAAATTGGGGCACAGATTTTGTGGTGCTTTGTCTCCTTCATCTCTTGTGAAAATGAAACATTTGGAGCCAGAACTGCATTTTTGTGTAAAAAAAATAATTTTTCATTTTCACTGCCCTGTTGTACCACAATTGGTGAAACCCCTGGGGGTTTGAAATGTACACTATACCCCTAGATGAATTCCCTGAGGGGTGTAGTTTGCAAAATGGGGTCACTTGTGGGGGGATTCCTAACTTTTAGCATCTTATGGTGCCTAGAAACCTACATGGTGCCTAAAAAAAAATCTCATAAAAAGGAGGCTCCAAAATCAAGTAGGTGCTCCTTCTATTATGAAGCCTGTGGTTTGGTCAACGTGCACACTAGGGCCACATATAGGATATTTATGAAAACAAAAGAATTGGGGGAATCAATTTTTAGTCACATTTCTCTAGTAAAATCTACTGTGTTCCTTAGAAAAATGTATTAAAATTGCAAATCTGCAAAAAAATGAAATTTTGAAATTTCACCTACACTTTGTTTTAATTCCTGTGAAACACCTAAAGGGTTAACAAACTTCCAAAATGCTGTTTTGAATACTGTGAGGGGTGCAGTTTTTGAAATGGCATCATTTATGGGGGTGTCTCACATACAAGTCCCTCAAAGTCACTTCAGAACTGAACTGGTCCCTAAAAAAATCAGTGTTTGAAATTTTCTTGAAAATTTGAGAATTTGCTATTCATATTTTAAGCCTCCTAGTGTCCAAAAAAATTAAAAGGAGGCTGAAATAATGATGGAAACATAAAGTAGACATATGGTCTATGTTAGTTATTAACTATTTTGAGTGGTATGATTATTTGTCTCACAAGCAGAAAATTTAACATTTTGAAAATTGCTAAATTTTCCATTTTTTTACGACATTTTGGTATTTTTCACAAAAAAACACAGACTGTATCGACCCAAATTTACCACTAACTTGAAGTACAATGTGTCACGAGAAAACAGTCTCAAAATCACTGGGATAAGTAAAAGCAAAAAAAGTTATCCCCACTTAAGTGATACATGTCAGATTTGAAAAAAAGGGCTCTGTCAGGAAGGCAAAAACATGCTGCGTCAGGAAGGGGTTAATGCATGCCAGTGTCCGGTTTGCTTTTGCTGCTGCACTTGAGCAGTGTGCACTATAACCCATTTTTTTTTTATCTATGATGACAAGTCCTTCTCTACAGCAGAATTCCCTATAATAACTCAATGTAGCCTATAAGTAGCTTGTTAATTTTTGTTTCCATAATGAATGACTTTAACCCCTTCCCGCCGCAGCCTGTTTTTGCCTTCCTGACAGAGCCCTTTTTTTCAAATCTGACATGTATCACTTAAGTAGGGATAACTTTTTTTTGCTTTTACTTATCCCAGTGATTTTGAGATTGTTTTCTCGTGACACATTGTACTTCAAGTTAGTGGTAAATTTGGGTCGATACAGTCTGTGTTTTTTTGTGAAAAATACCAAAATGTCGTAAAAAAATGGAAAATTTAGCAATTTTCAAAATGTTAAATTTTCTGCTTGTGAGACAAATAATCATACCACTCAAAATAGTTAATAACTAACATAGACCATATGTCTACTTTATGTTTCCATCATTATTTCAACCTCCTTTTAATTTTTTTGGACACTAGGAGGCTTAAAATATGAATAGCAAATTCTCAAATTTTCAAGAAAATTTCAAACACTGATTTTTTTAGGGACCAGTTCAGTTCTGATGTGACTTTGAGGGACTTGTATGTGAGACACCCCCAGAAATGATGCCATTTCAAAAACTGCACCCCTCACAGTATTCAAAACAGCATTTTGGAAGATGCTAAAAGTTAGGAACCCCCCCACAAGTGACCCCATTTTGCAAACTACACCCCTCAGGGAATTCATCTAGGGGTATAGTGTACATTTCAAACCCCCAGGGGTTTCACCAATTGTGGTACAACTGGGCTGTGAAAATGAAAAATTACATTTTTTACACAAAAATGCAGTTCTGGCTCAAAATTTGTCATTTTCACAAGGAATGAAGGAGACAAAGCACCCCAAAATCTGTGCCCCAATTTCTCCCGAGTACGGCAATGCCTCACATGTGACCAAAAAATACCATTTGGGTGCATGGCAGGACTCAGAAGGGAAGGAGTGATATTTGGATTTTGCAGCACAGATTCTGGTGGAAGGTTGGTGGGTGCTATGTCGCATTAGCAAGACCCCCGAAGCACCAATACAGTGGAACCCCCCCACAAGTGACCCCATTTTGCAAACTACACCCCTCAGGGAATTCAACTAGGGGTATAGTGTACATTTCAAACCCCCAGGGGTTTCACCAATTGTGGTACAACTGGGCAGTGAAAATGAAAAATTAAATTTTTTACACAAAAATGCAGTTCTGGCTCAAAATTTTTCATTTTCACAAGGAATGAAGGAGACAAAGCACCCCAAAATCTGTGCCCCAATTTCTACCGAGTACGGCAATGCCTCACATGTGACCAAAAAATACCATTTGGGTGCATGGCAGGACTCAGAAGGGAAGGAGTGATATTTGGATTTTGCAGCACAGATTCTGGTGGAATGTTGGTGGGTGCTATGTCGCATTAGCAAGACCCCCGAAGCACCAATACAGTGGAACCCCCCCACAAGTGACCCCATTTTGCAAACTACACCCCTCAGGGAATTCAACTAGGGGTATAGTGTACATTTCAAACCCCCAGGGGTTTCACCAATTGTGGTACAATTGGGCAGTGAAAATGAAAAATTACATTTTTTACACAAAAATGCAGTTCTGGCTCCAAATTTTTCATTTTCATAAGGTATGAAGGAGAAAAAGCACCCCAAAATCTGTGCCCCAATTTCTCCCGAGTACGCAATGCCTCACATGTGACCAAAAAATACCATTTGGGTGCATGGCAGGACTCAGAAGGGAAGGAGTGATATTTGGATTTTGCAGCACAGATTCTGGTGGAATGTTGGTGGGTGCTATGTCGCATTAGCAAGACCCCCGAAGCACCAATACAGTGGAACCCCCCCACAAGTGACCCCATTTTGCAAACTACACCCCTCAGGGAATTCAACTAGGGGTATAGTGTACATTTCAAACCCCCAGGGGTTTCACCAATTTTGATACAACTGGGCTGTGCAAATGAAAAATTAAATTTTTTACACAAAAATGCAGTTCTGGCTCAAAATTTTTCATTTTCACAAGGAATGAAGGAGACAAAGCACCCCAAAATCTGTGCCCCAATTTCTCCCGAGTACGGCAATGCCTCATGTGTGACCAAAAAATGGCAGGATTTAGAAGGGAAGGAGTGATATTTGGATTTTGCAGCACAGATTCTGGTGGAATGTTGGTGGGTGCTACAGTATGTCGCATTAGCAAGACCCCCGAAGCACCAATACAGTGGAACCCCCCCACAAGTGACCCCATTTTGCAAACTACACCCCTCAGGGAATTCAACTAAGGGTATAGTGTACATTTCAAACCCCCAGGGGTTTCACCAATTTTGATACAACTGGGCTGTGCAAATGAAAAATTAAATGTTTTACACAAAAATGCAGTTCTGGCTCAAAATTTTTCATTTTCATAAGGTATGAAGGAGAAAAAGCCCCCCAAAATCTGTGCCCCAATTTCTCCCGAGTATGGCAATGCCTCATATGTGACCAAAAAATACCAGTTGGGTGCATGGCAGGACTCAGAAGGGAAGGAGTGATTTTTGGATTTTGTAGCTCAGATTCTGGTGGAATGAATGGTGGGTGCTATGTGGCATTAGCAAGACCCCCGAAGCACGGTGAAATGATGAACCTAATAATCCATAGATGAGTGGTATATTTTAAAACACTCCTTTATACATAGGCCGGGTTTGTCGGGGCTAGTTTCACAGTGGAAAATAGTATCCTTTCTTATTCCCTTTTTATAGCAAACTTTGCACCTTTTTTGTGTCCTGCCCTTTTTTGCAGTGGAGGGGATTTCGTTAGGAAAATGCTGCCCTGGTACAATACGGGGGCCAGTACTAGAAGTACTGGGGCCCTCTGCCTGCTGGTTCCCAAATATTAGGCCCTTTATGACTTCCTCTTGAAAGTGCATAAATGTCCCCCTCTGGCTGGTAGAACGGAATAGCACGTAAGCGTTATACAGTGCCATCTGGATGATATACAGCTTCTTGTACCAGATTTTTGTTTTCCGCAGGGCACTGTACGGCTTCAGTACCTGATCTGAAAGATCCACTCCGCCCATGTACTTATTGTAATCTAGGATACAATTAGGTTTTGAGGTGTGGGTACTGGTACCTCGTACAGGGACGGAGGTGGTACTGTCTCCATGAATTGTTGTCAGTATAAGGACATCCCTCTTGTCCTTATATTTGACCAACAACATATTTTCGGTGGATTGTGCCCTGCTTTCACCCCTTCTCAGTACTTGGGCAATGTGCGTTTTTGGGAGGCCTCTTTGGTTCTTGCGCACAGTACCGCAAGCTGCTGTACCTCTTGAACCAAGGGCCTTAAACAGGGGGATGCTAGTGTAAAAGTTATCCACATAGAGGTGATAACCTTTATCCAGGAAGGGGTGCACTAAATCCCAGACAATTTTTCCACTAACACCTACGAGGGGGGGTTGCATTCTGGCGGTTCAATTCTTGAATCCTTCCCTTCATATACCCTAAACCTGTGGGTGTACCCTGAGGTGCTTTCACACAGTTTATACATTTTTATGCCATACCTTGCCCTCTTACTGGGAAGGTACTGGCGGAATTTAACCCTTCCTTTAAAATGTATAAGGGACTCGTCGATACAAATAAATTTTTCAGGGATGTACATCTCTGCAAATTTGGCACTGAAATGATCAATGACCGGCCTGACTTTGAATAGCCGGTCAAAGGTGGGATCATCTCTGGGTGGGCACTGTGCATTATCGGTGTAATGTAAAAATTTAAGGATTGTCTCAAAACGAGTCCGAGCCATGGCCATACGGTAAAGTGGGGTGCTGTACAGAACATCTGTACTCCAATATTGCCTAATTTCTGGCTTTTTTACTATGCCCATATGTAACACCAGACCCCAAAACGTCATCATCTCTACTGCATCTACAGGGGTCCACCTAGCAAATGATGACGTGGGGTTTTGAGCAATAAACTGCTGGGCATATAAATTACTTTGGTCCACCATTAAATTTATAAAATCATCAGAGAAAAATAATTTGAAAAAGTCAATTTCTCTGAGACCTGTTGAATCAAATTGGATTCCTGGGATGGCCAAAAACTCAGGAACCTGGGGCTAAAAATTGTCTGGTGGTGGGGTCCATACGAGATCAATCATTGGGGGGGGGGTCTCAGCTGCTCTACGGGGGCGTCTTTGAGGGGGTCCCTCATCACTAGAGGAGGAAGAGGAGGTTAAGACTAATCCTTCAAATTCCCCGCTTGCATCACTGGCTGTGTCAGAGTCAGAGGCAAGCATGGCATATGCCTCCTCCGCTGAATACATTCTTCTGGATGACTGGGATGGCATTTGGGATGACATTTGGGATGCCATTTTTATTTTTGTGTTTCTGTAAGTGTAATGTTTCAACACGTGTATAGTGTAGGGGGGGTACAAACTTTATTTCAACACGGGGGGTATGTAGTGTGTAGTGTGTATGTAGTGCAGAAAAAAAAAATAATTTATACAGGAATTTGAACCCAATAAAAAAAAAAAAAATTAGATCAACCCTGTGCCGAAAATGCTGATCAGTGATGTACGTCACTGATCAGCGCTCAGCGGCCACAGGACACCCAAAAAAGCAACGTGGGTGTAAAAACAATTTAAAAAAAATAAACCACAGCACTCTCCAAAAAAAAAAAACAATTTAAAAAAACTGCAGAAAAAAATTTATATCAACCCTGTGCCAAAAATGCTGTTCAGTGATGTACGTCACTGATCAGCGCTCAGTGGCCACAGGACACCCACAAAAGCAACGTGGGTGTAAAAACAATAAAAAAAAAATAAACCACAGCACTCTCCAAAAAAAAAACAATTTAAAAAAACTGCAGAAAAAAAATTATATCAACCCTGTGCCAAAAATGCTGTTCAGTGATGTACATCACTGATCAGCGCTCAGCGGCCACAGGACACCCACAAAAGCAACGTGGGTGTAAAAACAATTTAAAAAAAATAAACCACAGCACTCTCCAAAAAAAAAACAATTTAAAAAAACTGCAGAAAAAAAATTATATCAACCCTGTGCCAAAAATGCTGTTCAGTGATGTACGTCACTGATCAGCGCTCAGCGGCCACAGGACACCCACAAAAGCAACGTGGGTGTAAAAACAAAACCCCACTGCACTCTCCAAAAAAAAAAACTGCAGATCAGTGATGCAGTGATGCAACACTGATTAGCAGTGAGGGGCAGCAGGCACACAACTGTGGGTGCAACCTGACAGGGTATATATATAAAAAAAAAAAACCTGCACCCCCAAAAAGTTGCTGATCAGTTAATTTATACTGATCAGCACAAAAGGGGGGGCAGCAGTCAGTTGCACAGGCAGCACAACCTTTGGTGCAACTGACAGGTATATATATAAAAAAAAAAAACCCTGCACCCCCAAAAAGTTGCTGATCAGCACAGATATACTGATCAGCACAAAAGGGGGGGCAGCAGACACAAAATATAGCACTCTCTATCACTCTCTGTCACTATCTCTCACTATCTCTCACTATCTGTCACTCTATGACACTGCAGCAGCAGCACACAGGAAGTCACAAGATCCAGGAAGCATCCAGCTGCTGGCAGCACGCTACCAGCGGTGATCAGGTAAGTATCAGGCAAGGATCAGGTCAGTATCATGACAGATTGGCACGGTGACCGCTCTGCACGCAATTCCAGACCGGAATGGCGTCTGCAGCGCAGTCACCGTTAGTTTAAATCACGCGCCATGGCTGTGATTGGTCCGTCGGTCCGACGGACCAATCACAGCCTTGGGGGCAGGTGGGGTGAGGTGGGGTGAGGTGTGGTCATCACCGGTGACCCCCTCACGCCCCCTCACACCTGGCGGTGATTGATCCCTGTGTTACCGAGCGTCTGATTCGCCGGTAACACAGGAAAACGCTGCGATTGGCTGTTCACATTGAACAGCCAATCGCAGCGATCGCAGACGGGGGGAAGGCATCGCCGCCCCCCCTGGGCATGCTGGGACATGTCTGCTGTCAGGGACAGCAGACATCGTCCCTCTGTCACCGCGTCCCTAGACGCGGTGACAGTTTAAAGTCATGACGTATATATACGTCATGTGTCGGGAAGTACATCCCGGCCATGACGTATATATACGTCAAATGTCGGGAAGGGGTTACATTTTCAACGTTAAACTGCATTTTCCACCTTTCTGCCCACCTTTCCAATTTATTTAAGTGACTTTGTAGTGTTTCCACATCCTTTACTGAGTTAATTTCCTTATTCAATTTCGTGTCCTCCACAAATATTGCAATTTTACTCACTATGACACTATTCCAATATCATTAGTGAATATATAAAACAAGGTGGGTCCCAATATTGAACCTTGCGGGACTCCACTTTGGACCTTACCCCAGCTGGAATGTATGCCATTCATCACCACTCTCTGTCCCCGATTGTGCAACCAGTTTTTAATGCAAAAGAGCATTGAATACTGCCCAGTTTGTACACTCTTATTGTTACATGTTTGTGGGTTGTTTTGAGTCCTACTTTTAATAATTAAAAGTTAAGCTTTAATGATACAAGAGTGCCCCAACAAAAAGAGTTTACTTTTCTCTCCTTTAAAGTACCAGTATTGTCTCCCATAAGTGGATTAGCTGGGTGCACCCCATCACTAGATGATGCACCCTTGTCCAAGATGTATTTCGCCATTGTATTGCTTTGTCAAGAAAGTCATTCAGTTTCGCGAAATCAATGCACCTCTCTTATATAGAAACCTGTATGAATGTCTATGGCCCTTATTCTGATCGATGCGGATATTCCCGCTTGCGTACGGGCCGCCGATGTTTATCCTCTGCGCATGTGCAGAGGTCACTCTGCGCATGTGCAGGCGATTTCGCCGCAAGGATTCTCTATACGCCGCACAGGGGGCGTAGAGGGGCGTGAGGGGCTACTTATCCTCATTACCCTATGCATACGCCCCGCGTTTCATGGGCGTTCCCATGCAAACGCGGGGCGTATGCATGGTAATGAGGCCGTGACGCGTGGGTACGGGGCGGGCATCTGACATCGCCGGATGTCAGCTGCCCGCCCCCATACAAGATTTCACACGGACAAGTGTCCGTGTGGTCTTGTGTTGCGGGACCTGGTGGAGCGTGCGGCCCTGCATTCGATGTTCGGCGACCATCAAATGCAGGGGCTGCTCCCACCATGGAGGAGGCGTATCCCCGTCCAATTTCATGCGGATCGCCACATATCCGCGTACGGACGGCAGGTGGCGATCCGTATGGAAGGCGGGGATTCGCCTGCACGGTCGCGGCCGCATATTCTGATCGGGCCGCACCGATCAGAATAAAGGCCTATATGTCTATATGATTAATGTAATAGATTTCCGAATGAAATGCCAATGTTGGCTTTGTATTCAGATAGAAAGTAGAAGGGAATGCTTTGCTATGTCAATAAATGCTGATTTTATGGTACGATAGAAAATAGAAGCATTATTTCTCCAGAAAATGATGATACTTATCATATAACCATAGTAGCAGAAAGCACTGATGAATAAAGTTATTGTGTGGTTTCAAAATGTTTTAGTGACAGTATAATAATAGGCATTAAAACATATCAGCATTTTATTCAATTGATGGTGTTCAGTATGTGTACTGTATGTAAATCATAATATATTTCGTTGGCATATTGTGGAAATTACCTGTTTTTCCGTGTATAAAAATTTAGCAAAAAAAAAAAAAACCCCAGAATGTTTGTTCTGGCCATTAAGGAATATTGCATCCACATGGATGTAGGAGTTTCTGAGATTCCTGGTTGGAGAAGTTAAAAGAGTTCAGCCTCTTTACTGTATTTGATTAGTTGATTGGACACTGTGGTGAAATGAATTAGTCAATGTTTGAAGCTACTGTATGAAATCTTCCTACAGTCTGGTTAGCTGTAAACATGTAAATGTGTTTCTCTGGTATGGAGTAAAAGTTTTCTGTGCAATGATCCTAGGGTTAGAGTTAGGGAGATGGTTAGGGTTAGGCTGCAGAAGGGCAAATTTGTGGTTGCAAATTCGCAAGGCGGGTGATTATCGATGCACATATGTATGGTTTGCAGTACACATGTCCTATGATTAAATCCTGTAAATAATTATATGCACATTCACAAGGTTAACCCTGCTATTTAGTGGGAGTGCTAAGAAAAACACAGGTGTGCCACAAAAAAATGCTTGGAGTGTCTGGGAAAATGCTAGGCATGCCTGAGCATTTTAGGGGAAGGTGTGTGACATCAGATCCAGGCCAGATATGCCTTTTTCCATTGCACCACCGGGAAAGGGTGGCATGTACTTTGAGGAAAATGTGGTAAACCCCCCATTTTACCGCATTTTCAAATTGACTAAAACCCGGCCGCATCGTCTTCGGTGGGCAGGGTATCGCCACCTTTGGGTGGCGATACGCTATAGAAGCCTTTGGGCTTCTATCGCCGCTCGCTGCCCACCGTCCACTTCCCTGTCCTCCGTGCTGCTCTTCCTCCCCCAGCAACATGTTGCAGCCGGGGATGTCCTTCTGGCTGCAGTGGGGATGAGGAGATGCCAGGGATGCCACAGAGCCCAGGAGGTGACGGAGACCCCCAAACACCACATTACAGATATCGTGGTATCCGTCACCGCACCGCGATGCCAGCCGCATATGTTAGTACATATGCGCTGGCATCTCGGTGGCCAAGTGGCGATGTATATTAATACATCCCGCCCTAAGTCTCTTACTTGCCGTTGCCTACTATGACTTGTGCCCAGTGTAAAGATTATTAACCTTGCGAGTCCATTCCCACATTAATCAAATGAATCTGCATTGCGGGATTTCACACTAGTGGGGCGGCATCTAAACTGAACCCTGGCTGTGTAAATGTGTGCAGTGCGATCAGACCTGAATTGGGCCCATGGTTGGGAATGAATACCATTGGCATTATAAACATCGGTATTCCACTGTTGGTATCCTATCAATTGGGATCCTGGCTGCTGGCATTTTGCACCCAACCCTACAAAGTAGTGCCCCTTATTAACGTTACATCATAGTTTAGTGCCCATTATTCACATTATGAATAAGGGACATTATGAATAAGGGACAGTTGAGTCCCTTATTCACATTATCTGTGAAACAAACAAATCGGTTTAAAATGTGCACACCTCTGCAGCTGCAGCCTGTGGTACCACTAAGGAGTCTTTCACCAAATAGGCTCCATATTGCACACACCAGAAACCACACCTTATTCACATTATGCCAAACAGTAGTGCCTCTTATAAACATTATAACACACAGTAGTTCCACATACATAGCTGGGCTTATCTTTGCAGGGGATGACGATTCTACCGCCATCCCCCGCCAGGGATGCGCGTGCACGAGACACTCGCGAGCCCCGTGCCAATGGAGCTTGGCGGCGGTCCCCGCTGCTTCCCCCCGCCGCCGCTGGTCCCCCTCGCAGCCCCAACCCCCACTGAACTGGGCAGCATCTCCCTGAAACAGAGACGGGCAGGGAGACGCTGCCCAGCCGCCGTGATACTGGGACGCACGTGCGCGTCCCAGGCTCTATCGCCTCCACTCGCCAGTGAAAGGGATCTGGCAAGCGCCAGCCAACGATGGCAGCGACTCTATCTGTATATAAATTATGCTACGCAGTTGTAGAGATGAAGCAATGCTCGCGGTGGCTGTGATGTGGCCTCTAGTGCCTGTTTGTAACAGCAAGTCGCTACCCGCGACTTGGAATATTGTGATGCGCTGGTCTGCCGTTTAATGCACTTTCAAAGAGTCACAGGTGGCAGCAAGTACGGGTGTTACCCCACGCATGTCGTACCTGCGACATGGCGGAGGCTAGATGAGGCTGGCTACAACTGTACCTACTTTATAGAATATTGGAAGGAAAGCAAAGGGGTAAACGGAAGCAACCGTTAGGCTGGCAAACATATCAAATATAAAATCTCAAAAAAGCTTTTTCAAAGATATTTTTGTATTTTCATAGGAACTTGGCTAGGGTTGCTTCAAAATATGCAATATACCCCAAAATGGTTAATTGATTATGTTTGTTAGGATTATTCTTTCATTGCATCATAATTTGAGATTAATGAACAGGCTATAGTAATTATTGCTCATTAGCATCCTATTGTGCTTGACTTTATTTTTTTAAATTCTCAAAATGTTATTAGTTTGGATGGCTTTAATGTATAGGGTCCTGGTGGTAAAGTCGATGTTACAGACAAGTTGTGTTATTTTACATTAAGTTGTAGGCATTTCATACTGTAAAAGGACAAGCAACATGTCTGCAAACAATTTGTATCCTTGCTCAACACTGAATGAAATGCAAATATCAATGTACAGTAAGAAACTAAGGGGGAAATTTACTAAAGGAAATTCGTAAAAAATAGGTGTATTCATATCCAGAAATAAACCTATTTTTTACACATTCGTATTTTTGGGATTTACTAACCCGAAAACACGGCAATTCGTATTCGTATTGATGACACAATCATACTTCTATTTACAAATACCAATGGATATGCCATTGATAGAATACTAATAGGAATCTGAATATTAAAATATGGCCGCTAATTATCGGTAAACGGCTGATAATTGCTGGCCAGATACGGCTTTAGCCTGCACGGATCAGTCTGATCCCCATATTTTGGGAACCACCTGGGGCTGGTTTTAAAAAATCAGCGGAGCCCTATGCAAATTGTTTCCTGATTTTTTAAAACCAGGCCTGGCTCTTTGAGCCTAGTGCTGGTTACAGCTGTGGGGGGGACCCCACGCCATTTTTTAAATTAATTAATTTATATTTCTTTTTTTTACACACTGCAGCCTGCACGGATCTGACTGATCTGTGCAGACTGCCTATACGACTTTTCTTGTCATGGTCTTTCTTGTTTTTTCTTGTCAAGGTATATCAGGGTTGCCTACCTGATCCTCTCCCTTAGGGAGAAAATTATCTGTTTCTGGACTTCCCTAGTAATGTTTGATTACCATCACCTGTGGTTAACTAGATAATTGAGAAGAAAGGTGTTTCACCACAGGTAATGGCAATCATACATTATCAGGGAAGTCCAGGAAAAGAGCATTTTCTCCCTGAAGGAGAGGGTCAGGTAGGCAACCCTGATATACCTTGAAAAGAAAAGAGTCTTATGCAGACCATATTCAGAGGTACATTTATCAGTGCCGGTGTAAGCCCTTTCACCGCCCCAGGCAAGATGTGTGGGGGAGGGAGCCGCTCACCTGGAGGGGGGGGTGGGGGTTGGTTCTGCAGCCAGACCTGCTGCTCACCTGCACCAGTTCCACTACATTGGTGAGTCAGGGCAGCGTGCTGGTGAGGATTACCTCACTTCATGCCGCCCTCTAGTGGCCAGTGCCCTAGGCAATTGCCTAATGCTGCCTAGTGGTGGCGCCGGCCCTGACATTTATATTCATTGAATGCAAGCTTCAACCATCACAGTATCTGAAATGCACAATAATTTACCTATATGCAAACTAGAATGCTTTTCTGTGAGAATGTCAGGAGACAAGGAGGGGATCAGGTAGGGAACCCTGAGGTATATTATGTACTGGTAATTATCTATCAATAATGACTCTTTTAGTTTGGCTTAATATGTATCTTTGGACAATGAATTCCTCTTTTTTTTCTAATGTACCTGCTGTCGGGACAGTAGTATTTCAGAGAATCTGTTATGTCTTGAAGAAAACCCTCTTTTCTGAAATACTTTACATCCCCTATGCATGTATGTAAATGTGGACTGACTTCAGTTTCGGCATGTGCAGAGATTCCACATATGTGTGATCCTAGGTTGCACATGTGCATTCAATGGTGGAGCTTGTGGGTTTTAAGCTCAGGTGCAAAAATATAACATGGCAGTAGGTGATAGCAGGGGCGGATTGGCATTTATATTCATGGGGACGTTTCTCGGAAGGCCGATGTCATTGAGGCTGAAAGATGCGGGGTGGGTGTAGTGAGTCGGTGCTGCCCACACAACTACACATGAGTACATTATATAGCTCAGCAGCACATTAGTGCTACTTAAACAAATTGTGCCAGCTAGAGCTCCTTATGCACACTGCATTAGGTATAGCCCCTTAAACACCATGCACCAGGTGGAACCTCTATAGAAACACAGCACCAGGATTAAGCAAACCGCAATGCCCATTACACATTGTCACACACTGTAATGCCTATTACTTTATCCCACACACAGTAATGCCGATTACACATTGTCACACACCGTAATGCCCATTACACATTATGCTGCATACCGTAATGTTTGTTACACATTATACCACACAATGGTATATATTAGACATTATGCCACACACACCATAATGCCCATGACATATTATGCCACACACCATATTGCCCATTACATATTATACCACACACACTGTAATGTCCATTACACACTATGCCACACACTGTAATGCCTATGACATATTATGCCACATAAGTTCTGCTTACCTACATGCTTGTTGCCAGGGGTTTCTTGCTCGATGATGAGGATTATTGCTTCTTGCCAGGGGTTACATGCTCCTTTCCAAGGACATCATAATTGCTGCCATGGGGGAGGGGGGAGACATTACATGCTTGTTGCCATGGCGGGTTACATACTTGTTGCCAGGGGGAGTTACATGCTCATTGCCAGTGGGAGTTGTATTGCCTGGGGATGCAGGCATACAGCATGCCAGTGCACCTGGAATCTGCACTGCTGAGTAGTGCTAGGCACCCTGACAGAGGTGCAGGAGGTCCTTAAGCATCTCTCTTCTCTGTGGTGTGGCCATTTTTGGAGGGGCTCTGTCTGTACGTGGACAGAGACTCTGAGCCTCTGAGGCACTCCTCCACTCCTCCCCTGCTTATCCTGGCTCTGGAGGCTTCTTCATTAATCAGTAGGTGCCAGGCGGCTGGGGATTCAGCAACAGATAGCCAGGGAAGGGAAGCACCTCTCTGATTTGGCCTCCACCCTCACCGCAGTGCTTATCCAATTTACCAGATTCTGTTGGACCTGCGGACAATGTGTGCTTATATACTGTATGTTTATATATATATATATATATAAGTATAGATGGTGGCACTATGCTGAGGCGTAACTATGCTGAGGCAGCCCCCGCGGTGGCTTGGGGGAGCCAGGGTCTGCGGGGCGCCTTTAAAATACCCTGCCTGCCCATGAGAGTATAATGCTGCAGCTGCGTGTCAGTGTTGATCCGCTGCCTGTGGGACAGCGGCGCCAGGTATCAGCGGCGGATGTGAAGTACAGAGAGCACGCGACGTGCTCTCTGTACTTCACATCCGCCGCTGATACCTGGCGCCGCTGTCACACAGGCAGATCAACAGCAGGGAGCGCGACGCCTCCCTGAGTCCCTGCTTCCTCAAATCCTCTGACTGACGTGCGGGAGTAGCGTCCAGCGGCGCCATATAGACACTACATCTGCCCATTTTGCGGCGGGCAGGGGCAAATTTAAGGGGGGGTGGCAACCGTGGCACCAAGTCATTGCTGCAGCTGCCAAATACAGAGCAGCTGCAGCAGCATCGCTGGAAGCTGAGAAGCTCCGCCTCCTCCCGCTCTGCAAGGTGCATCCTTCTCCTTTCTTCCAGCATCTCTCCCAGCGCGGCAGCAGGATCCCACACAGTGAGGTGAGCGGGCACAGGGACAGTTGTGTGGCTGCAAGAGGGAGGGATTGAACGTGACTGTGATGAATCCTGGATATGATTAAAAAGGAACCTGCCTTGCTGTATAGCAGTGTCTGGGACTTTGTATATAAGACATGCTGTGCCTCAGGGGATAGAGGGAGTGCTGGCTGTGCAGATAAATCTACCCCCCCTCGCCCACAGCCTAACCCTAACCTTCCTCCCCTCCCACAGCCAACCCTCTCCTCCCATAGCTTGAACCCTGACCTTCCCTCCTGCACCCTAAAGCTAACCTCCCTCCCCTCATGCAACCTAACCCTAAACCTTCCCTTCCCTCCCACAGCCTAATCCATGACCTTTGCTTCCATACACTAAACCCTAACCTCCACTACCACAGCCTAATTCCCGACATTCCAGCCAGCAATTTAAATCCTGACCTTCCTTTCCGTAGCCTAGCCCTTATCCTCTCCTCCCGCAGCCTAAACCATAACCTTTCCTCCCATATCCTAAAACCCGATCTTCCGCAGCCTAAACCCTGACCATCCCTCTTGCAGCCTAATCCCTGACCTACCATCTCACAGCCTAATCCCTGACCTACCATCTCACAGCCTAATCCCTGACCTACCATCTCACATCCTAATCCCTGACCTTCCACCTCACAGCCTAATCCCTGACCTTCCATCTCACAGTCTAATCCCTGACCTTCCATCTCACAGCCTAATCCCTGACCTTCCATCTCACAGCCTAATCCCTGACCTAACATCTCACAGCCTAATCCCTGACTTTCCATCTCACAGCCTAATTCCTGACCTTCCATCTCACAGCCTAATCCCGGACCTTCCATCTCACAGCCTAATCCCTGACCTTCCATCTCACAGCCTAATCCCTGACCTTCCATCTCACAGCCTAATCCCTGACCTTCCATCTCACAGCCTAATCCCTGACCTTCCATCTCACAGCCTAATTCCTGACCTTCCACCTCACAGCCTAATCTTTCCTCAAAACCCTCCCACAGCCTAAACGCTAACCTCCACTAAATATAATCTTTCCTCCTGCAGCCTAAATCCTAACAACTGTAGGTGGACACTACATATTCTCAGCAGATGTAAGGTGCCACATCAGCAGTCCCCCATCTAGCTACACCCCCACAACCATGCTTCCCCTTATCATGGTGACCCCCCCCCCTGTATTTTTTTCCTGGATCCGCCTCTGGTGGCAGGGGTGGGACAAAATTACGCATGGCATGGTGGGAGCGTCCACGCGAGTGGGGAGAGAAAATGAAGGAGGAGCAGCAGCTGAAGGGGGGGGTTTAATAGCTGGTGAAGGGTGCAAATTACTGTAGCAGCAGTGTTTAAATGCCGGCATTGGTAGCCCACCACGCATGCCAAATGCCTGTTTCACAGAAAAGTGCTTGCTACAGTATTTTATGGGGTGGCTAACACTGTTGGGTGATATATCTGTGTCATAAAGCGCAGCACTATGGGGGAAGGGCTGTGACTATTATATAATATATGTGTATATATATATATATATAATTGTCCAAGGTCCGGCACTCCCAATGACCAGTGGGTAACTGGGTCCGGTGCCCTCACGAAGTAGCGAAATAGAACAGGTGAAGGTGCGGCACTCCGGAGCAATACTCAAATAAAGTCAGACGACAAAGGACTGCTTAGACAACGTTTCAGTTGTATTTAACCAACTTTTTTCAAGTCATACATATGTATCACTTGAAAAAAGTTGGTTAAATACAACTGAAACGTTGTCTAAGCAGTCCTTTGTCGTCTGACTTTATTTGAGTATTGCTCCGGAGTGCCGCACCTTCACCTGTTCTATATATATATATATATATATATATATATATATATATATATTATATATATATATATATATATATATATATAGCAAGGGGTTCTCAAAACGGCACTCTGTAGCATATGGTAACGTTTTTGGTGCAGGGTCCAATTAAGTAGATAAAGGAAGCACTTACCCAACCTTGCAGCAGGATAAGAGACAGACCAGCACTCAGTGAATAGGTGAAAAAAATCCGTGTATTAGAGTTGTATCACAGCATGGTAACAATAGGTTATTACAACATCACAGCTGACCCGACAGCTGTTTCAAACTGGATCACACGTCCAGTTCTCATCAGGGGTACTGACAGTTACTAAGGCAGCTACATTTATAGTACAAATAAAGGCGCCAAGTACGCCCAGAATCCAGTACTAGCGCTGTCACTCAGCACCACGGGGTGTGCTGTAGCGTCCAGTTGCTAGGAGACCAAGAGGGGGCGTCTAGCTGCTAAGCGCGTCACAGGGGAATCCCAGTCACGGCTGTGTTGAACTGTCAGTGCGGCTAGATGTATTAATCTCGGCAGATGGTAGCGCTAGCGCTATTGCCGTTCCTCTAGTGAAAGGGGGTGACCATGTTGCTAAAAGAACGGGGGTGGGAACGAGTCCACGGTACATGACTGAAGGGAGCTTTATCAGGGCAGCTGCTGAGACAGAGTTGGAGCCGTCAATTTACACTTATGTGTTGCGGTGTCAGCGTGCGTATTGTATGCTGGCACTATGGAATCAATGTAGGAGCGCTGTTTGGAAGTAATGGCCAAGTAGCTGTTAAGTGTTGAAAAAGCTGTATCCTGTGTATTGGCTGTATATATGCACAATTAAAGCGCTGTAATTGTGCATATATACAGCCAATACACAGGATACAGCTTTTTCAACACTTAACAGCTACTTGGCCATTACTTCCAAACAGTGCTCCTACATTGATTCCATAGTGCCAGCATACAATACGCACGCTGACACCGCAACACATAAGTGTAAATTGACGGCTCCAACTCTGTCTCAGCAGCTGCCCTGATAAAGCTCCCTTCAGTCATGTACCGTGGACTCGTTCCCACCCCCGTTCTTTTAGCAACATGGTCACCCCCTTTCACTAGAGGAACGGCAATAGCGCTAGCGCTACCATCTGCCGAGATTAATACATCTAGCCGCACTGACAGTTCAACACAGCCGTGACTGGGATTCCCCTGTGACGCGCTTAGCAGCTAGACGCCCCCTCTTGGTCTCCTAGCAACTGGACGCTACAGCACACCCCGTGGTGCTGAGTGACAGCGCTAGTACTGGATTCTGGGCGTACTTGGCGCCTTTATTTGTACTATAAATGTAGCTGCCTTAGTAACTGTCAGTACCCCTGATGAGAACTGGACGTGTGATCCAGTTTGAAACAGCTGTCGGGTCAGCTGTGATGTTGTAATAACCTATTGTTACCATGCTGTGATACAACTCTAATACACGGATTTTTTTCACCTATTCACTGAGTGCTGGTCTGTCTCTTATCCTGCTGCAAGGTTGGGTAAGTGCTTCCTTTATATATATATATATATATGCTATATACATTTTTTAATAATTAAATCTGGTGGGGGGGCGCAAGAGACTTTTTTGGCTGGGGGGGCGCAAAATTTTAAGCTACGCCACTGGTGGCACTCACGGTTTTCAAGTGAAAAAGTGTAACTCCTTTATTGGTCCGACATGTTTCGGGCAATGCCCGTCCTCAGGGATCCCTGAGGACGGGCATTGCCCGAAACATGTCGGACCAATAAAGGAGTTATACTTTTTCACTTGAAAACTGTGAGTGCTGCCATCTATACTTACCTGTATTTCCAAGGCCCACCAGCCAGAACAGAACCAAAAAGAATAGAGTTACTGCGCTATTTATCTGTTTATATAAGCACCATGGATGAATACACTCACACAAATAGTTTTGAATTACTCAATGGTATATCACATTTATTATAAAAATATTTTTTTAGATATAAATAATATATTCCAGGTGGCCACCTAAGAAATAAATATTTAATACAACAAATATTGAAATCACTTTAACTACAGTCATAGACAATATAAAAAATATAAAAAATAGTGAAATATTGGAATTAAATACGTATATTCCTCTTTAAGAATTAAAGTGCTCCCAGTCCAGCATCCACAACCTGCTAATTTTGATGGTCAAATACAAATGTGACCACAAATATTTTAACTTTGAGTACTGCAGTTAGTGTCTCTGAGTGGTGTTTTTCCAATTATATAGCAGCAATCCGTTATAATGGTGACCCTGTTGTGGGTATTAGATTTTGTATGCGCCAATTTAGCGCTTCGCTCACCTGCGCTTTTCTGCGCTCAATGAAGTTGGAGTGGGTCAAAGCTGGAGTGCCCTCCGGTTGGTGGGGGTGAGTGGGGAGCTGGACCTTGGATGTTCTGGCTGGTCACTGCTCAACCCACCTTGCCCGAGCCTGTTGTTTAGATAAGCAGTGGCTGGCGTCTCTCTCACCGGTGCAGCCAACTGCCGGCTCTCACCCTGGAGTTCTCCGCTGCCGCTTGCTGTTTCTCACTTCAGCTGGTTAGCATCTGGTCTGTTTGAGATGCTCTCTCCTGTGCGACTTTGGTGAGTGCTGAGAGGTGCAGGTCAGGTGTGCTGGATACCAAGGAGACACTTGCTGGGCTTCCGCTAACGCATTTCGCCCTAACAGAGGGCCTTTTCATGAGAGGGATCCCTGAGGATGGGCATTGCCCGAAACATGTCGGACCAATAAAGGAGATATACTTTTTCACTTGAAAACCGTGAGTGCTGCCATCTATACTTACCTGTATTTCCAAGGCCCACCAGCCAGAACAGGAAGGCGCCGGGTAAATGTTATGCCACTTAGCAGTATGAATGCACCTGGGAGTGCACAAGCTAGATACCAGGGAGAGGACCACGGACGGAGACACAGGGGCAGTGCTAGGCAGACTCACAGAGACATAGGAACAGTGCAAACATCAGTAATGAACAATTACTTACACTAAAACAGACTGGGAGCATACACACAATACACAGAGAGGATACTGAGGGAACTCACAGGCACAGGTAGGGGCTGGGAGGATGAGAGCCCAATGGATAGAGCATCTCCCAGTATAAGAGAATAAGTATCTCTCCGGTAACAGGAGAGATACCTATAGTGGAGCTTGGTTAATGGTTCGACACGTGAATGTACTTGTTGCTATAGGCAACCCCAGTCCCAACAGGGTACTACAGAGGGAGGCCTATAGATTCCTAGGTCAGAGATGAAGAAGGCCATAGGAAAATATCCTAAACCCGTACCCTTCGCTTGCAGTACACGGGTTCAGCTATCTGCCACCAAGCTGACACCCATGGGCTCTGCACTGAGGGAAAGGGTAAGATATCAGGACCTGAGCTCACCTGCAGCACACAGGTTCAGCTAGCTGCCACCAAGCTGACACCAGTGAGTGCTGCACAGTGAGAGAGGTAACACAGGAAATGAGGGAGTGTAACAGCAACCTAGCAGGAGTCACAACTCCTGATTACGGCTAGGTCTGGATCAAGGTGCAAAGACGCAAACTCCAAGACCTATATTACTGTAATCAACATACAATACAATTGCTAGAAACTAACTAGGCACAGGACAAGGCTGTCTGGCTATCTGACTAGGATTCTGCAGCACCTGCCTAGCCTGAGAGGAAGGTTTATATAGCAGGTGCTGCCACGCCCCACTCAGACATCACAGACTCTGAGCACAAAACCTGTGCCGGATTCCCTGCTGTGAACAGACTGCCTGTCACCACTGCAACAGCAAAAACCCGAACAGGTGTCAGCTGCACTCAGGTTACTTTGCTAACAGTAAATTATATGTTCATTCGCCTGTGGAGTGCTGGACACACAACTATATGTACTGTGTATATATATATATATATATATATATATATATACTGCACCGACAGAACATGCGGCACTCGGAGACTGTAACTTGGTGAAAGCAAGTGAAGAAACTTTATTGCCGAATCTACGTTTCGGGGTCGGGTCACCCCTTCTTCAGGATAAAAGGCATGTGTACAAACAATATATTTATAGTGAAATGAACTCTTACCTCCTCCCTCCGTCCGTCCCCCAGCCCGCCGGTGCCTGCACCGGGTCTCTGGTCTGCTTCCGGTATCGGCTCTGTGCTTCCGGCGGAAGTGACGTCCCGGACCCTTGTGCGATGTCTGCCGCAGCCTGGCAACTGGACAGTATCTAGGAGACAAAAATGTAAACAAACAACATTATCACAGTGATCAGTGTAACACTCAAATTACAACCAGTGATTCTAGGGGCGGGTATGTGACGCTGGATCACAGCGTCACTTCTCGCCATACCAAACGAAGTGAGTTAAGACTCCTGATAAGGAGATGTAAAAAACACAATTTAAAATTTAAAAACCAGAATGGATGTCCCCATTAGTGTTAATCTGCATGGACTAGATATGGATAGTGCATAATTTTTTACTTCTATCAGTCTGGCCGACTCCGCCCACCTTTTCATTGGTGGTGTATTTTAACCATTTATAGCTACTCTGGGTCAGACTGTAACGATGCACCAGTATCGCTCCCCTGTGGCTTGCTGCTTCATGGAAAAGCTTAAGGCAGCAAACTGGGTAAAGCTCAAAGGGTGTTTGATCAGTGCGCTACTATCTGCTGCTGGTACTGGGACTTGTCAGGTCTCAAAGGTGAATACAAATGGAAAAAGAAAGTGTACCAGCGCTGGCTGTAGAGAATAAAATTAAATATATAAAAATAATATGCAGAACGGTATCCTTTACAAAATGTATTTACTATTAAAAAGTGCTAAAAAAGCTGTACCATTAAGGTTAGGTAAATCAATATATAAAACGGGGGGTTACAATAAGATAGTAGGACATTCAATGTGCATCACAATAACGTAGGTTATACAGGCATTGAATATGCATATTACCACACGGACGTGTCAGATGGTAGTCCCATAAAAGCAGCAGGTGACCAGGTGGCCAATGGCAGTCCCAAAAACAGAGTCCAGTTGGTGAATTAGGTTCCTCTGGTGGGAAAAGATGGTAAACCTGGAGGATGGATGTAAATTCCAGTAGCTGCCTCGGATGATGAGTCCGGGTGGGGTGGTGCAAATGCACACGATGGTGTCCGCTGTAGTGTGGATTTAGCCCGATTTTAGTGATGCGTTTGAAAGGAATGTCCGGTTGTTGGGGGGCTCAACGCGTTTCTCTGGGTCAAACACCCAGCTTCTTCAGGAGCAAGTATACATTCAGGAGCAAGTGACACCTCGACCTTTTGGTGGCTTGAGGGAAGCGCGTGTGGTGGCCCGGCGACGACCTCGGCATCTTCTCCGGCAGACGCGCTGCTCCCGGCTGGTACCCGCTCACGGACTGAGCGGGTACCAGCCGCTCCTCAGAATGATTCCATTGGCCGCCTAGCGGCCAATCAGGAGCCGGAGGAAAGGCGCGGAAGATGAAACATCTCTGCGCCTCTCCAGTCCGTGAGCGGGTACTAGCCGGGAGCAGTGCGTCTGCCGGAGAAGATGCCGAGGTCGTCGCCGGGGACCAGGTGAGTAGGATTTCCTTCCTTAGGTACCCCTTTTGGACTACTTCGGATCCTGGACCCCGGAGACATCAGCCCTGGAGCCCAGGACCCCGGACCAGCCCCGGAACCAGGACCAAGGCCCCGGAACCGGACTCTTCAGCCCTGGAGCCCCGGACCCCGGACCAGCCCCGGAACCAGGACCAAGGCCCCGGAACCAGGACCAAGGCCCCGGAACCGGACTCTTCAGCCCTGGAGCCCCGGACCCCGGACCCAGGATCCAGGGACCGACCTACGGGCTCAAGGTAGGTAAGTATCAGTTTGTGTGTGTTATGTATGTATTAAACTTTTATTTTTCAGGGTGTCAGTGTGTTTTATTTAACTATTTTTTGTACTGTGGAACTACAAGTGCCAGCGGGCCCTTTAATGCCCCGCATGCTGGAACTTGTGGTTCTCCAAGTCCCAGCATGCGGGGTAGGCTTGCTGGGACTCATAGTTCTATAGTAGAAGACAATAGTTTTTATTCTTTTTTTACACTTTTCATCAGCCCGATGCCCACCGCCCAGGGGCATCAGGGACAGCCCCGGACTTTCAGCATGGGCTGGTAAGTCCTGGAGGGGGGGACCACTTCATTGGGGGGGTCCCCACTTCCCCAGGACCCCTGCCCATGCTGACCAGCCACGGGGATAATGCTTTGGCCGCGGGACCTTATATAATAAGTGTCCCCCGGCTGTGGCATTACCCTGCTGGCTGGTTGGGTCTGGTGCTGGTTCTTAAAATACGGGGGACCCCTAGTCATTTTGTCCCCCATATTTTGGGAACCAGCGCTGGACCTTGAGCCTGGTGCTGGTTTCATTAAATCAAGGGAACCCCTATTTGTTTGTCCCTCTGATTTTATGATACCAGCACCGGCTTTTTGAGCCCGGGGCTGGTTATGCTTAGGAGGAGGGACCGCACGCGTTTTTTTTTTTTCACACACCGCACAGTACTGATAATGTGCCGATTTTCATGACTGAAAATCGCACATTTTCAGGACTTAAAAATCACTCGAAATCGCACCATATCGCACTTTTTTGCCGCAAATTCGCATCTCATTACATATGCGATTTCGCTGCAAAAAACTTGATTTTTAAAGGTGCGATTTGGTGCGATTTTTCGCACCCTATTACATTTCGCCCATAGAGTTGCCTGATGACACAGTTGCCTGATGACGATTTTGAATTAATAAAATCGAAACGTTGCATGAAGTTTCCTGTCGGAGTTTGATTTATCCACCGTGTGCTGCCTTCTCGACTCTGAGAATTTATCTCTCTCTCTCTCTCTCTCTCTCCCTCTCTCTCTCTCTCTCTCTCTCTCCCTCTCTCTCTCTCTCTCTCTCTCTCTCTCTATATATATATATATATATATATATAAAATAGTTGAATAGATATACCTGTACAGCACTAGCTTTTAGGAATAGAAGCTCTGGTCCTATTCTATTCCCACAGAAGGGCAGCATATATGCAGCCTGGAAATCACTTTCTGATTCTCACTGCCTATTACATTTGGACATTTGGCCCCCACCCTGAAACATGGCAGTTAGGAGCTGATTGGCTGTTTGTTTATCACTCTCCATTTTAGCACTTTTTAAAGCTTGATACATATGGCCCTAACTGACAATTTTGTCTTTTAGTTTACTTTAATGTTTTAATTTTGTTTTAAACAACTTTATTTTATGAATACAATTTCTATCTGATACTGTGAATTGTATTAATTTTTTATATTATTTGTCATCCTGAGAGCTGTCTTGGACACAATTATCAAGCTATTTAAAGTTTGAGAATTTGTGTTCAGAACACTGTCTAATATGGATTTGACAAATAAGGACAAATCATTTTATGATGCTATTGGGATGGACATTCTTTGTAGGGTAGTGGTTCCCAAAATTTTTTGAATGACAGTGCCCTGGATTATCAGAATTATTTTCATGGTGCCCTTGACTATTTTAGAAGAAAATATAAAATTAAGAAATTCATAGTTCATATGTAGGCTCTGTTATATGGCGAAGGGCAGGATTTCATTCTGTTTGTCTGTTTTATGACTGGAACCAACAAGCACTGGTTTTGCCTATTACATTGACCATTATTGATTTGATAAAAAGTCCTGGACTACCAACTCAGAGCACCAGTGGCATAGCTATGCTGAGGCAGCCCCCGTGGTGGCTTGGAGGAGCCAGAGCCAGCGGGATCTGCCTTGGCGCAGAGAATTGAGCCACATTGGACAAGCAGTGCTGCGCCTCTCGAAAATAACTGCTGCCACATTGGACAAGCAGTGCTGCGCCTCTCGGGAACAGGCATTGACAGCCACCAGCGCCAAATAGGACATCCTCCCTCCGTAGCATGCCACCCGCCCATCCTCCCTCCCTCTGTAGTCTTCCATCCGCCCATCCTCCCTCCCTCCTTAGTGTGCTGCCCGCCCATCCTCCCTCCATAGCGCATCGCCTGATCATCCACCCTTCCTCCGTAGTCTGCTGCCCGCCCATCCCTCCCTCCGTGGTCTTCCGCCCCCCCCCCCCCCATCCCTCCCTCGGTACTGCCACTTGCCCATCCACCCTTTCAATGGGTAGTGCTGGCTGTGTCAACAAAAAAGTAAAAGGAAGCCTGAATCCGATGGGACATTAGAGTAGAGGGAGCGGGGGGGGGGGGGCAGAAACTATTTAGGCAGTGAGAAGCAAATTTTATAGTTACGCCACTGCAGAGCACCTCTGCAAGTAGCTCGAGGCACCCAAGGCTGCCACGGTACACAGTTTGAAACCACTTGTGTAGAGAATTCAAACATCAGGTTTTGTTCTGGTATACTCACATTTGAATTTAGATTATACTAATGGTTCCTTTCTTATACAGTACTGTATGTGTCAATGTGGGAGAATCCTTTTTTTAATTCAACTATTCATAGTTTTTTTGTGTGGGAAACACAAAAATTCAGCATACAGTATGTACAGATGATTCATGGTACTTGTGTACTAGCACGGCGCCCACGATATTAGGTCGCACGACATATAATTGCATCGCATGGCATACACCCGATGCACTGCGATGCGATTTTAAATTGTATAAGCCCCCTATACGATGTTTTATAAGCCCCCTAATGGGGGCTTACAATGTTAAATGCACCCCCACGCCACCCCCACTATGAACACCAACCCGAAGCGTGGCGAGCGCAGCGGTACGCGTCCTATGACCTTTTCATACCCCCACTATCCACGTCGAGCCCGAAGCGTGGCGATCGCACGCGTATTACTTTACATGTATTCCGCGTCCCCACACCACGCTTCAGGCTCTGTGGCTCGCTGCGCTCGCCACACTATATAAAATAGACTCCACGCCGACGTGGATAGTGGGGGTATGAAAAGGTCGTAGGACGCGTACCACCGCCCCTCGCCGTTGGGGGTGCTTTTCAGAAAGCACCCAACACGTTTAATTAATTTATAGGGACCACTTTTAACATTGGAAAACCCTTTAGGGTACATATACAATTTTAAATCGCATACCATTGTATATACGATAGAATGGCATACAATGCCATACAATTTGAATTTGATGGTATACAATTTAAAATTGTATAACATCGGCTGACATCGCGTAACATCGCATCGCATACCATCGCATACCTTATGGTCTGCGATGCGATGGGCGCTGTGCTAGTACACAAGTACCTGATTCATTAAAAAAAATAAAAAATGTTAAAAACAATGCTCACTGCCCTCTAGGCCACTTATTACAATGCTTTTAGGGAGGGGGGGGGGGGATCCGCTCCTATTTGTGCCGCCAGTTGGCGAAACAAAGGACCAGTCAATAGGCAGGGGATTGTATGTTTCCCCAATCCAATAGATGTTAGGTGGTAGAGTATATTTACCAATGCAGTTCTTTGGTGGGTTCTTGTGGGTGATCTTTAAATCCTTTTAGGATATCCTATAAGCTGTGTCATCCCTTTATTGTTGGAACGTGAGGAAGAGTCCACTTGTAAAGCTGGAATTGCAAGACACAGTCCACTGGTGAGGGCGGCTGGTTGGATCCCAGGATAAAGTGCAAATGCGTGAAGTGGCAGTTGGGGGCAGATGAGTGTAGCAGCTCCTGACACGTTTCGCTGTCATCCAAGGACAGCTTTTTCAAATGTATGTGTACCATTACAATTTTATTTTTATCTACAAAATCCTCATTGGTTTAGCGCTACCTTTTTCCCTATTTTTCCTCCTTGTTTTATGGGACCCACTCAGTCCCATCGGTAGCTGCTTTACAAAACACCCCTTGCCTGCGCCCATCCAGGTACTCAGTAGCTCCATCCCTTTCTTCTATGTACAGATGATGACAGCAGTCATCCTATAACACGGATGCCAAAGTATTTTAAGAGTGCCACCTAAATCAAGATACATTTACTGGGAAAGCTTGTTTGTCACTAGCAAAATCAGCAAAAGTACACAAGCATATGCTGACACCCGTAGTGCTACAAATATTCAGTATAAATGCTACACCTATTACATACTTTCCTACTTTTAAAGCCTCACTGTCAGCAGCACTTCTGGGGGTGGGACATGATGTAGACATCCCCCCCCCCAGTAATACAAATCCTGCAATTTGTGGGTCTTCGAAGGGGGAGGCGGGACCAAAATGGCACAATTTGCATATTCAGTCCACCCACCCCCGAAAAAAAGGTGGGCAACTCTGTCACAAATAAAATAATAAACACACATTACCCCAGTAAAGAAAAAGTATACTCACAAAAAAATAGTATTACCAACTTAAAAAAATGATATCAAACCCATATGAAGAAATCATTTATATGCTGTGAGTTGCATTATCAGCGCAACATAGGATTCTGGAGTATCAGTGTTTTTGTACACTAGGCACGCTCTGCTAGCCCAGATAACTCAAAGCACATTTTTTTCTAGTGATTTGACCTGCAGTTTTGCAACCCACAGCTTGAAACCCTGTATAGTTTTTTCCTTGTGTAAAAATTGACAACTGTAACTCTAAAATAATGCAGTTTAATATGTGTTTTTTCCTTTCTTAAGGTGCCCATACAGGACCCTATACTGCCATACTTTTTGTGCTAATATAGCATCGCATCGCATTGCATGCGATGCGATAAAAAGACAGTACAAAAAGTATGTGTAGCACATACTTTTTGTACTATGCGATGAAATGCAGCGGGAGAGCGCATCTCAAACCACACATCGCATCGGCAGTATACTTGTATGGGCACCTTTAAACCTCAAAACTGCTAAAGAACAACGAAAAAAAAAAAACCTCTTTGTTGTGGGGCCTTATTCTATTCAAGACACAGTTCCAGCCATCTTTGTGTCTCCTGCAGTTGTCTCTGTGACTGTCTACTAATTCCACTAGAGCGTCCTTCCCTAGTGTCATGGGTGTATTGCAAATGTAAAGTAGCCATTACACAGGGCCGAAACTAGGGTTTCCGGCGCCCGGGGCAAGGCAGTCATTTGGTGCCCCCCCCCCCTAGTAGTGATGCTGCTGCGCGCCGGAGTGGAATTTTTCGAGGGGGCGTGGCCTAATTTGGGGGCGTGGCCTATAATCGCGGCTCTCCCGCGAGGCCATGCCCCCATTTTGCCGCTATGGGGGCATGACCCAGAGGCTCTGTGAGCCTCTAGCCATGCCCCCAGCCCCCTGGCTGCGGGAATAGACGCTGTGCGCATGCGCACAGCGTTTATTCCCTGCTGCTTAGCAGCTGACAGGGGGGACCGGACCAAATGACGCCTTGTCCCTGGTGCCGGAGACCCCCCCTCCCCGCACAGTCCTCTCACCGCCACGGCTGCTGCCCTTCTCCTCCTCATCCCATGCTGCTGCTGTCCGGGCTGGGTCACGTGGGGCGGCGGCGGACAGCTGGGTGTGGCTCTCCGGGCTTCCTAACTCAGCCTCCTCTCCTCCGTTGAAGCCGCAGCATGTGAGGCAAGAATGGTGTAGCCGCATCTTACTTTGACTTCGTCCGTCTCCTACTAGCGCTGCGGCGGGAAGCGCTGATCACTTCAAAAAGACTTGCCGGATGCTGATTGGCTGAATTCAGCCAATCAGCGTCCGGCAAGTCTTTTCGAAGTCATCAGCGCTTCCTGCAGCCGCGCTAGTAGGAGATGGACGGAGTCAAAGTAACATGCCGCTACAGCGTGTACACCTGTAGCGCCCCTCACCTCCAGCGCCCGGTGCGCGTGACCCCCCAGCCCCCCCTAGTTACGGCCCTGCATTACAAAGCGTCCAAAATGATGCCCCTTTACATGCCCATATCACCAACTCTCCACCTTCCACCCCCTAACACACCCACACAAGCATTAAATACATCTACCCTCTGACAGACCCACACCACCAGTCTTTCAACCTCTCCCAGTCAAAGGCAGCCCCATTGCCACATCAGCCCACCATGGATCAGGGCCATCTTAATGCATGGGCTTTCTGGGCAGCTACCCTGAGGCCCCACAATTCTATGGGCCTTCAAGCAGGGGTTTGCTGGTGTCTCTGGAGTTTCTTGTGAGACTTGTAGAGATTGCTGCCTGTCTGCTTTGATTGTGAATTGCACAAAATCAGAGCTGCCTGGAAACATTCTCTACTGGCTTAAGGTGCCTATACATGGTGCGATGATCGCACCTGTTTTGGGCTGGATTGCATCACATCGCAAAGCATGTGTTTACTGGCTGTAAGCAGTTGATAGCAGGTGGAGAGACACCATAGGAAGTTATGATTTACAGTATTTACTTAGGGGTTCCAGTACATTGCTTTGGTAGGGCCCACAATGCTGTTAAGTTGGAGCTGCTATGGATCTTTCCTGTTTGAGGTGCTGGGGATCCACCCCTGTTCCTAATTACATCTACACACAAATAACAAAGAGATTACATTTTTGGGGTTTGATGTGATACGAGAGGTTGAAAGGTGTACTTTGTCCTGTAATTTTAATGGGTGATTCTGGTTGGCTCGATAAGTAGTAAAAATTTGCTGCTTAGCGAGCTTTCTAATGCCGCCCTTCGGGCACACGAATGCCCATCCCGTGCCACAGGCATCTGCATAAACATCCATTTGCAGGGTAGCGTACGCATGGGTATGCCAAGCATTTTCCTGGGTGCACCAAACATTTTCTGGCCATTAATCATTTTGCCGTTTCCAAGTGTATGTTACTGTATATTGCAAATCACATTTCAGCCAAAATGAATACTACACATATTTAACTAAAAGTTAAATATGTTATGAAGACAGTCACAGTCCCAATGATTGTCAACTCTCGCTGTTAATGTAAAATACAGTATACGGTATGCTGATATAAGCAATACAAGAGAAAAATGGATTGCTGGAATTAACAAAAATGTGGTAATATTTGGCACTTTTTCTGTGGTGCACTTTGTAGCTGGACCTGCAAATAGAAAAGGTCACACAGGACACTTTAGCAGGGGAGGAGACTGCTGAAGGAACTATACGACTATTAAGCCTAATAGTATATAAATGAAAATAAAATAAAAAAGACGTTAGGTGCAAACTTGACATTAAAATTATTGGTCACGTCCTCTAATTCCATTTTTTTTCTTGTTTTCTTTTCTTTTTGCAGTGAAAAAGGCTAAATTTGACGGACCTCAAGGTAAGAAGAGATTTTTATCTGTAAACAAAACTCAGAAAATATCAACTACTGTACACTACTGTGTTTTTTCACCAGTAGAAAGATCTTCAAACAAGTCTATAGGTCAAATGCAGCTTTGCCTTATTGTGGCCAAACCTCCGAAAATGAGTTTTGTTGGAGGATTTGCCTAGTACCATATATGCACCAAGCCCCTTGGATGAAGTTGGCAATGCCACCTTTGAATGGAATTGCTCTATCGCATTTCCTTGCTTAAAGGGATACAATTGGATCCCTCCCACCATCCCCTGCTGCACGCATCAGCTTGTACAGATTGGACTCATATATCACCGCAAATCATAGCTCTTACAACAACAGTTTGTCATTTTTTTCATGCATACAGGGTAACTAAACGCAGATATGCATGCAGAGTGGTGAGATGTATTGCATGTGTAGTCAGAAGTGTAACGTGGAGCCATGGCACCCAGAGTAAGCTCATGTCATGATGCTCATGTCATGATGCCCCGCACATGGAAGGGGCATTGCCCACATTAAAAATGTCACCCCACAGTAGCACAATCTTATTACATTATGCTACACATTAGTGCCCTTTACACATAATGCCCACAGTAGCAGCACTGTTTATACATGCAATGCCTACAGTAGTAATGCCCCTTACACACATAATGCCCACAGTAGTAGCACCGCTTACACACTTTGGGTGGTATGCACAAATCAAAAAATGCGGTAAAAACCCAGCTATGGGTCTTTAGCGCATTTTGATATGCTGGGAAATCTGCACTCTGGGGTTTCGCTGCGGGGGGTATCGCCAGCAAAAGCTTGAGATGCCCCATAGAAGCCAATGGGCTTCTTATAACGACCCACGCCGCCCCGCACCAACCACTGCCGCACCGCAACGATGCAGGCCCCCCCATTCCCCTCACCTGAATCTGGGCAAAACACTGCTGTGCAGCCCGTACCAGTGACCTCCTCCTCCCTAGCCCCTATGGAGGAGGATGCGGAGCTCGCCCCACAGCAGCATCAGCCAGGTAAGAGAGGAGAGGGAACTGCCAGGGACCTGCTGCCACTTCACCAGTGCAATGTGAAGGGCAGCCCTTAACGCAAGAGATGTCCTTTGCGATAATTATCGCATATGTTAGTGCATATGCGATAATTATCTATGTGGTAGCTGGCGATGTACGGTGGAGAGGGGCTGTGGATGATAGTACATCACACCCATAATGCCCACAGATATAATGCCCACATTAGCAGCACAGCTTATACAAAAAATGCCCACAGTAGCAGCTCCAATTACAACCAAAATGCCCACAATAGTAGTGCCCCTTAAACACATAATGCCTTCAGTAGTAGCACAGCTAACACATAATGGGCACAGTAGTAGCGCCACTTACACTCAAAATGCCAACATTAGTTGCACTGCTTATATACAAAATGGCCACCATAGTAGCACCCCTTAAACATAATGCCCACAGTAGTATCGCTGATTACATACATAATTCCCATAGCATTAGTCACATAGTGCTGCTTATACACAATGTCCATGGCTGCCTACAGCAGAAGCGCTGCTTATACTTAAGGGCCACAGTTGTCCAGACTATAAGCGCTGCTATTGAATAATACCGGCGGTTTCCGACAGTAGTAGCGCTGCTTATACATAACGCCCATGGTTGCTGTCTCTAGAAGCGCTGCCGACACTATTAGCGCTACAGTATTTATACATTATCAGTAGAGCACGCAGGGGGGGTTTCTGAGTACCCAGAAACCCCCCAGGAATCTAAGTGTCCTAGTCTGAAAGCTGAGGGTCCCCTCTTTCCATGGGTACAAGAATTTTAAAAATCGGCCCTGGGGAACCAGAGATATCTGACTTCAAAGCAGTGGTCCCCATCCAAGCCTGTTAATTGCTCTCCCCAGTCAGATATTTCAGTTTCTGTCTGACTTAGAGTTTTTCTGAGAGTATATTCCAAAAGCTGGGACTCTCCCTCTCTGATGAACACTACTAGCTTGTCTCTACTGTTCCCAGAACCAGAGATATCAGCCTTCCAGCAGCTGGTTACTGCTCCAGCTCAACAAACCTGGTATGTAGTTTTATATGCTCGTTGGCAGATTGCTCTGCCTCCTGAACTCTGATCCCCTAGTCCCCAATACCATTTGGTAGGTGGGATTCTTTAATTCCATTAAAAGCTAAGAAATCTAGTTCCAGGAACTGGAGATATCTGCAGTCAAGCAAGCTGTCCTCCCACCAGAAAATTATGAATAATAAGCTCACTCCACTATACACCCCTCCTCTGCGTATTAAACATCCTCTACCACCCTGAAAGTTATGTATCAGGACCCCTACATTCAGCCCAATGCCCCCTTCTCCCACCCCATCTCCCACCATCTGTGCAGTAAAGGGGTAATTAGTGGAAATTACTGAGTCCTACATGCTGAGCGGTTGATAAAATACCCCTACCACCCGTGGGACATCAAAGCTTCTGCTCATAGCACCCCCTACCCCTACCGCTGGAGGATAGGCAGGGGCCCCAATACATTGCTATGCCCAGGGGTCTACACTGCTTTTAAGTATATATATATGTATATATATATATATATATATATATATATATATATATAAAATAATAATTATTATTTATATACATTTGGTCTATCTATAATACTTTAACTGACCCAGCATATACTGGGTCACCTAAGTGTCCATCTCCGTGCTTTGCTCCGCCCCTCTCTGGAAACCCCCTTCTGAAAATCCTGCGTTTGCCCCTGATTATACCCACAGCTACCGACAGTAGTAGCGTTGCATATCATACCTCCCAACTACCCCAATTTTCTCGAGACCATGACGTTTTTTGAGGGATGTTCCCACGTTCCTTCTCGAAAAAGAAGGAAATACAACAATTGTAACACAGCGTTTGATTTTTATCGTATTAATTTAATTTGACACTGTATACATGATATTACACAATGAAAAAAGACACATTAAAAAATTGCGGTACTTGTGTAGTTTCACGGCGCCAGCATGGCGTGCTACTTCCGGGTTCTACGCTCGCCACAAACAATGTTAAAAAAAGTAATTTTGCCAACATGGATAGTTCAAACCTCCACTATCTATGTTGGCATGGAGTTGATTTTAAATAGCGTGGCGAGCATAGCGAGCCACCGAGCCCGCAGCGTGGGCGAGTGAAGCGAGCCCCGCAAGGGGACTCAGACGCACGGCGCCATAATGAAGGAAATAAGGTTGAATTTTGGGATAGGCACCCCTAGATAAAGTTCCTCATTATTAAGGATCCTGTTCCTATTGATGGACTGGGTACAGCATGTTATGGACAAATTTAGAAGCCACTCACGATTGTAGGGATTAAGTCCTGCACTGATTGGCAGATGGATGGAATGGTCCCTTGGAGTGGTACTGGCGGCTTGTGTCCTGTGGTCGGCACACAGCAGATGGTGGTGCTTGCAATAGGTGCCGGCGGCTTTGTGTCCTTGATTAATGCACAGCAGGTGTTGATGCTTGCAATCGGTGTCAAAGTCCTGGTTCAGGAAACTAATATTTGTAATCCACAAGGTGGGAGAATAAAGGTGGGGTGCCTGTGATTAACGCGTTTCGACGGGGGACTCCCAGCTTTTTCAAAGGTCTAAAAGGCCTTGAAAAAGCTGGGAGTCCCCCGGCGAAATGCGTTAGCACAGGCACCCCACCTTTATCCTGGAAACCTTATTTCCTTCCATCAACCACTGGAAGTGAGTCAGCGTTCAGTCAGTGGGCAGCGGCAGGGAGCAGCATGTCAGTGCGTCGAGCGGTTGCCAGCGCCCACCCAGACCCTGCTGCTCCTTGCTCCCCCAAGCGGCTGCTGGGGCTGCCTTACAGTAGTTACACCACTGGCGTGAGGGTGATGGGTGACAGCAGCATGAGGGTGATGGGCAGTGAGCAACAACAGCGTGGGGGTTACGGTCAATGAGTGACAGCAGTGTGAGGGTGATGGGCAGTGAGCGACAGCATCGTGAGGGTAATGGGCAATGAGTGACTGCAGTGTCAGGGTGATGGGCAGTGGATGACAGCAGTGTGAGGGTGTTGGGCAGTGGGTGAGGGTTACTGATAGTGGTTGACAGCAGTGTGAGGGTGACAGCAGCGTGAGGGTGATGGGCAGTGAGCGACAACAGCGTGAGGGTGATGGGCAGTGAGCAACAGCAGCGTGAGGGTGACGGGCAATGGGTGACAGCAGTTTGAGGGTGATAGGCAGTGTGAGGGTGATGGGCAGTGTGTGAGGGTTACAGAAGCATGAGGGAGATGGGCATTGGGTGATAGCAGCATGAGGGTGATGGGCAGTGGGTAACAACTGCATGAGGGTGGTGGGTGAGGGTGAAAGGCAGTAGGACACAGCAGCGTGAAGGTGATGGGCAGTGTATGAGGGTGACAGGCAGTTGGGGACAAGTATTACTACTTAATTATCTTACCTTGGTCCAGCACTGTCTGCAGCGTGGAGAGCTTTAAGATTTGGCTGGCAGCATTTAGTGAATCCTGACACTGTTATGCCGCATAGCGCTAGATGCTGCCAGCTGCGGGCTCCTGCTCAGCCTGATTCTGTACAAAGTCTTTACTTAGGCTGTCGGCCCGCAGTTTTAGAATTGTACTGGCACGGGGCACATGCCAGCCTGCCCACCGGCCAAGGCTGGATTAAGCCTTTGGGGGACCTGGGGCACCTAAGACAGTGGGGACTTCTACCTCTTGCTGCCCGCCACTGGTTGGGCCCCTAGCATTATTGGGCAACTGCCCATCAAGCCCATGCATTATCTGCCTTAGGGGTATATTGACCAAAGTACTGTGGAGTAAGTGCAGATGTTGCCCATAGCAACCTGTCAGCTTCTAGTTATTATTTTTTCAAAAGTACCAAATAAACAATAAGTAGAATCTGATTGGTTGCTATGGGCAACATCTCTACTCAAGTAAACCTGCATTTTCAAACTCCTGATGATTTTGATTTGTTTGATAAAATAAATGTTTTGTGATTTTAAAATAATTAGTGTGATTTTCAAAAAAGTTAATATAATTGTGTTATTTTTCAATTTCATTAAACTTTATACTCTCTTTCCTCATTTGCTAAAAATGATTTCCAAGCAGATGTGATTTGTGCTTTTTATCTTATAGTATACTCATGTTTGGACAAGCATCATATATTATTTATTAAAAAGGTTTTATGATCCCCAAGTGGCATAGACAAATATAAAGTATGTCATTAAATACAGATATTTATAATTAGATTGCCTGAACAAACCTGGAATTTGTCTGTTTCCTTACAGAGAAGTTTAATGCTTATGTAACCCTAAAAGTACAAAATGTGAAGAGCACAACCATTGCTGTAAGGGGCAACCTTCCCTGCTGGGAGCAAGACTTTATGTTGTGAGTAAGGGGGAAGATGTGGGTTGGTACTTACAAGAACTGCAGTCCCTGTCTTCATTTCTGTTTATGTTGTTTTTCAGTGAGATTAACAGATTGGACCTCGGACTCACAGTGGAAGTCTGGAATAAAGGATTGATTTGGGATACCATGGTGGGAACTGTATGGATCCCACTAAGAACCATCCGACAGTCTAATGAGGTAATGATCATGGAAACATAGAAACAGATATAATTAGTCACCTTCAAAAATGTACCAGATGCAGCTCCATAAACACAAGTTTACAACAGAATGGTGGATGATATCTTGTTTAGCACTACTCTGCACACACATTTATACGCCCACTCCTTACCCCCAGTCACTATGCGTTGTCTGTACTCAGTGGCGTAACTATAGTCCCGCAGTCCCCGCGGTGACGGGGAGGCGCTAGACAGGTGTGGGCGACTGGGGGGTCTGCGGGACTATAGTTACCACCTGGTCCCGGGTCCCGGCTCCCGACTCCTGCCCTCCCCCTCCTTACCCCATTGCCGCCAGCGCCGCTGCCTCTAACCCGACACGCAGATCTGTGTCGGGTGACGGGCGGTCCCCGGCTCCGGCTGCAGTGCTAATATAATAAGAGAAACTCGGAAAATGGCTGCCCCCATAATGCTGTATGGGGGCAGCCATTTTACGAGTGTCTGTTATTATATTAGCACTGCAGCCGGAGCCGGGGACCGCCCGTCACCCGACACAGATCTGCGTGTCGGGTTAGAGGCAGAAGCGCCGGCGGCAATGGAGACGGGTAAGGAGGGGGTTAATATTTTGGGGGGGGGCGCCCGAAATGTCCGGCGGGGGGGGGCGCAAAAAAAAGTAGTTACGCCTCTGTCTGTACTAAAATTCTTTCACAGCACTTTTGCCCTTCTTATCTAATGAAGGCAAATAGTCTTGCCTACTTCACTGATAACTTCATGTTTTTCATGTGCCATACGTACGGATCAACTGTTATCAGTGGCACCACTATGTTCACTGATAGAAAAGGGGACATGACTTTCTTTCTTTCTAAAGTCCTCCTTGATGTGTAATGTTTTGGGGATGTGACCGCGTGTCACGCCTATTCTTGTCACACTGGGGGATTGCCCAAAGCCCTACCAGCTTCTTGGCAGACCACAGCAGTCTAGCCACTTACATGATGTCACCCAATGCAAACGACACCCCCACTAGCAACAACAATAGGCCTAACACAATTTTGTTACTTTATCTCAACATTGGGGCGAGATGTACTAAGCTTCAATAGTGATAACATGGAGAGTGATAAACCAACAACCAATCAGCTCCTACCTGTCATTTTTCAAACCCAGCCTGTGACATGGCAGTTATGAGCTGATTGACTGATGGTTTATCACTCTCCTTTTTATCACTTTTTAAGCTTGATACATCTGGCCTTAAGTCTTTATGTGATATATGTGACATTTTGTTTTGCACTCATCAAATTTATTCCTTGAACACTACAAAAAAGAAATAAAAATTGATGGTGATCCGTTTTAGTAATATTGCACATGGTACCTGCTGCATGGCAGCAATAATGTCCTATATGTATACAAAAACAAAATACTTTTGCTATCAGCACAAACAATAACATCCTGCATATCTGTTTATATTTACCAAATAAAGGTATCGCGATTTTGTTCATGTTTTCATCAAAACATTTACGCTTACAGCACATTCTCAAGGAAACCCCAAATACTGTCGAAGACCTTGTATTTGTCTTTTCTTTAATTTGATTCAATAAAATATCCCTACTCACATTGAACCAGATAAGCCATTGTTTTAACATTATGACAACATCACTCAAACTGTGCAAAAAGCTAGTACCTGTAAGGGACTATGCTAGTTCCCAAAAGGGGGTATGGACTCATTTTTGCATCCCCTTGCTTGGTGTGGCCTTGTGGAAGCCTCCATTCTACATAATGCTGTGGGCTTGGCAGACATTTCGGGAGATTCTGGACTGCATCTGGAGACTGCACTGCCATTTCCTTCTCAGTGTCAAATCGATCTTTGATGTCAATTGATTTTAGAACAATTTATAAGTTGGTCTAAAATTGATATTTGGTAAATGCAATATGTTTATGGACTATGGGCAGAATTCAGCCTAGTTTGTAGTTTTGTTAATACTCACAAAACTACAAGCCATGGGGACAGGCTGAGGGGAGCCATCCAGTACAGAGCAAGGCCGAAACACATGCCTGGTCCCACCCAACGATGTGCCCTCAAAATTTCTGCACTTCAGCATATGATGCTGAATCAACCCTTATAAGCATATCTAGGGAAATAAAGAGTAGATTTCCATTAATCTTTCCCTTTTTACATTCCAATATCTGTTTGTTCCCAGGAAGGTCCTGGAGAATGGCTGACTCTCGACTCGCAGGTTATCATGACAGATAATGAAATCTGTGGAACCAAAGATCCGACCTTCCACCGCATCTTGCTTGACACACGATTTGAACTTCCATTAGGTAATAAATAGATTTATGCCTGGCATGATAAACATGAATATGAGCTGCACATATACTGTATGGCAGCTACTTGTTTTAGAAAAACTTCCTTTGTAGAGCCACATACTGTTATCAGCCCTCTCACTATCTCCCTTCTCCATCTCATGTCACATGCATTCCTTGCAATAGACAACTGGGTTCTTATGAGTATAAAAATCAAACCATGATCCTGCCACAGTATTTTTGGTTTGTCAAAACATGCCTTAGGGGTGTAAAGGAATGCCAATAGGATGGACAGCAATTAGAATAAAAGTATTAGGCATATGTGCTGTTAGGATCACAATATGCACTATACAGTACAATGGCATAATGACATGTAAATAGCGCCACTAAAAATTATAACTACACTTTGTCATTTAGACAAGCTGTATGTAGTGCAGATGTAATTGTAATACACACAAATATGTAGATATTGTTGGGGGGTTAAATACTTTTGCAAGCCAATATATATATATATATCTACAAAATTGAAAACAGGTGCTTCATAGTGCAATATCTTTGTAAAACTTATTTTTAATAGTTGCACATATAAACACAAACAGAGGATGGGTCACGTACCACAGTCAGCGGTACACAGACTGCAGGTAGATAGTGTGAGAAATAAACGTTGGAGCCGGTTACACTCACACCCAAATTCCTTTGTTCTCGGTGATGACGCTAGGCCACGCCCATACGCGTTTCATCATCAACTTCGTCAGAGGGCTGGCCTAGTGTCAATCAGTAAATGTTTTATTAATTTTTTTCAAAGACATATATATATATATATATATATATATAGTCTTTTTCTGTAAAGAGCACTCACCAGTCTTCCAACTTAGATGCAAGTAAAATTTAATACATCACCAAAATCTCTGACAGGTTGCCGACGTTTCGAGCCACTGTGGGCCCTTTGTCAAGACAGAACAGATGGGTGGGTCACAGCCCCAGAAGATAATTCACCACAGACATTCACAGTGTTTAAATACCCTGGAGGCAGGAAGTGCTCCACCAGATCGCCAATTAAGCACACAAAATTACACAGTACTTGTGCAGACATTCTACCAAGTTATAAATCATTACAGAGTAAATGGGGGTATAGTATACTGTACTCACAGATTTGTAGCCAGCATAGTTAGCGGTAACATCGTCTTTAAGCTGACTAATCCGGCGTGTGTTCCACTGCACTGGAACGCACAACCCGGAAGTGGACGCAGTATGTCAGTCATCACGCGTCCTGCTGTTCGTACGCGCACCCGGAAGTCACCACACACTCCCTTACCTTCCCTGGTGCGCGGTGCCTGCGAACAGAGTTCCTACCTCCTCAACAGGGGGAAACTCAATGTGCATCCTCTAATAGTGTCCTCGCGCTCCATAGCGCTTCCTGAAACGCACAGCCATATTAATGCTGCGCTAATAGGATTCAATAACAAACAGAGCGAACAGAGTTCCTACCTCCTCAACAGGGGGAAACTCAATGTGCATCCTCTAATAGTGTCCTCGCGCTCCATAGCGCTTCCTGAAACGCACAGCCATATTAATGCTGCGCTAATAGGATTCAATAACAAAAGGATTACTGCAATATTAGCAAAAATATGAGTAGCTAGCGATCTATTGGTAGCACTCACTGCCTCCAGTTCACATCTTCAGCAATGATAATGTATTTATTTCATAGACAAAACAACACACAACACTTAATTAAAAAATCAGCTGTACAGTCCAGTGGGTAGCCCATTGGGGAAAAAGTTCACCCAGCGGGTCACTCACCTCAAACTGCAAAACCGATAATTAAAAACAAATCCACCAATGTGTCTATCCTGTAATTATCAACCTATACATGTATCGAATATCAAAATATTCATAGATGTGACCTTTGATAGATTCAAGTACGGAAACATTATCCAAAAAATACATATTAGATGCGTATTGTACCCCTAGAGAAAAATGCTCATATGGGTCTTCTCATTCAAACCTCTAGGATACACCGTATCTAACCGGTGGATCCACTGGGCTTCTTTTTTTAGAAGCATAAGACCCCTATCTCCACCTCGTGGTGGGGGGGGGGGGGTATCCAGTCTATGGCCATATATCTCAGAGTGGCGAGTTGGTGTCTTTCTTTAACGAAATGTGCAGCCACAGGTTTGTCGGTGGTACCGGTGGAATAGGCCAACCGAATCGAGGATCTGTGTTGGTTTATCCTCTCACGCAGGGTACGGATAGTTTTTCCTACGTACATGAGGCCACACGGGCATATGAGGTAGTAAATCACATGGTCTAACTGGCAATACAACCGATGCTTCAAATAAATCTTTGTGCCATTATGGGGATGGCAGAAAAAGGCGCCTGTGATCAATGCTCGACAGGTGGCACACCCCAGGCACTTATAGCACCCATTCTTCTTGGTGAGCCATAAATCTTTATTCGGTTTAGTAGGTTTCAGATTAGGTCTCAAAAGATGGTCCTTGAGGTTTGGTCCTCTGTTGACACTCAGCAAGGGAGGAGCTGGACCCATCTTTCTGAAAGCTTGGTCAGAGGTGATTAAAGACCACTCCTTTTTTATGATACGCTGGGTGTTTTTGAAGTTGGTATCACAATGAGTGTTGATGATCATTCTAGGAGTTTTCATAACCTCCTTTGGAACATTGTTTTGTTTTAAAAACTTGTTTCTTGCTTTAGTGAGGCTCTTATTTACAGTTTTAAGGCTGTACCCTCTATTCAGGAATCTCTGCTTGCATTCTGCCAGCTGGATTTCCATGGCTTCCTCCTCGGAGTTGTTACGCATAACCCGGAGAAATTGTGAAATAGGAAGGTTAGATTTTAAAGAGTCTGGATGATGACTCGTGGCCCATAATAAGGTATTCCTGTCAGTCTCTTTCTGGTACAGAGTATAACTCAGGAATGCTCCTTTCTTTATAACTGTAATGTCCAAGAAGTTCATGGATTCAGAGCTGGAGGCATAAGTAAACCGCACCGGTGTAGCCAGACCATTCAAAGTAGACACCATTTCAACAAAAGAAGACTCATCACCAAGCCATATAAGGAATACATCATCAATGTATCTTTTTAGGTATTTAATCTGCCTGGAGAAATGCGGAAATATGTTTTTTTGTTCGTAAGCGTGCATATACAGGTTAGCGAAGGCCGGGGCCACATTGGACCCCATGGCGGTCCCCGCCACCTGCATATAATATTTTTCTTGATACAGAAAATGATTATACTTTAGTACCAAATTTAATACACTTAATATGTATTCAATGGGTGGACCCACATAAGAACCATTAGATAAGGCTGATTTTACTGCTTCCATACCCTCTTTATGAGGAATAATTGTGTACAATGAATTAACATCCATTGTACACAACAGGCAATCCTGTTCTAAAACACCCAAACCCCTGATCTCATTAAGGAATTGTGAAGTATCCTTAAGGTAAGTTGGCGTAGCTTGTACCAAAGGTTGCAGATGGTAGTCCAACCATTTGGCTAGGGGCTGGAGAATAGAGCCCCTTGCTGAGATAATGGGGCGTCCAGGGGGACTGACGAGGGACTTGTGTATCTTCGGTAGCGTGTATATAATAGGACATACCGGATGTTCAACAGTCAGATATTCCACAGTCTCCTCGTCAATCCAACCCTGGGTAAGGCCCATCATCAGCAACTCATCCACTTTGGTTTTAATGGCCCCCATGGGACCAGAGGATAATTCAAGGTAGGTAGTTTCATCACTCAATTGTCTCCTGATTTCCTTGTCATAATCAGAGAAATCTTGCAGCACGATGGAGCCGCCTTTATCGGCGTTACGTATAACCACCGAGGTATCTTCTTGTAACCCCTTCAGTGCTGCCCTTTCATCTGAGGACAAGTTATCAAAGACACGATTATGTTTGGCCTGTTCTTTACAGTTCTGGTCCACCACCCTCAAGAAGGTCTTCAAACTAGCATTCGTGCTAATAGGGTCATAAGTACTTGGTTTTTTGAAGATCTTCATGACATGAGAAGCACCAGATGGTGCCTGTGTAATTTTATTGTCAAAATGCTCTCGAAGGCGGAGCTTCCTCCCCATTTTAAAGTGGTCAATGGACCACTGAAAGGAATTAAATTTGTGAGTGGGGATGAAGTTCAAACCTTTCGAGAGCAAAGTGCTCTCTGGGTACGTAAGGGTTTTAGAAGATGTTAAAGATCAATTCCTGTACCCCCTGTACCCTCTTGGCTGCCCTCCGCCTTGATTTCCCACCCCTCCGCGGGTGCGGTCTTTTGCTCGTCGACTTAAGATGTCCCTGCGGGCGGGTCTGGTGCCCTGATCTAAAAAAGATGGATTAGGTTGTTGGTAGGAGGTACTTTGAGAGGGTGGTAAACTGTCTCCTGTGTCAGTTTCAGAGGAAGAGTTAGATAAATGTGACTCAGGTTCTCTGTATCGTGTTTGTCTAGATCGATACCCTCCTCGGTATCGGTATCCAGGAGTCTGGGAAGAACCCTCACCAGTCAACCACTTGTAAACAACATGTCTCTGATAATCGCTTTCTACCGTTTCAAGCTTTTTTCTTTTGAAGGCTATCAAGTCGGCTTTATATTTATCAATTTGGGATTGTATACGCCCCAACCAATCCTCAGACTTGTCAGCCTTCAAAATGCCTAGCGATTCTTTTTCGTATTCAGAGATTTACACTTTGATTTTTTTGAGTTCTGAGCCAATCTCTTCAACCACAAGAGCAATTAAATCAAGGGAGCATTTATTAAATACTCCACACCATCGGACGCAGAAGGATGGATTCCGACGGCCGATGGTGGGAGTATTACTGATTCTAAATCCTCTCGGGATACGCTTCTTTCGATAATACTCAGAGAGAAACTGCCCGTGTAGGGTTAAGTCAATCTCCCTTCGTTTTAGTCTATGCAGTTTATGGAAATGATCAGCAGAGGTAGCAGAGGGTAATTGAGCAAAATCTAACTCAGTGAAGAGTACCCTGTCTATTTCATCATCAGTTAAACTGATTTGAATATTTTCCGCATCGCTCAAGGCGATTTCATCCAATACTAATAAACTTGTAGCCATTAATATATCTTAATCAAACTTTGTCACATCAATTTTGGTTTAACTATCAGGATTCCACGTTAATATTACATAAACTGCAACAATTTTCTTAAACGAAATGTATCAGAAAAAATTACAAAAATGTATGGTGAAAAAAATCACTTCTGAGTTATAACTCACTCCCATGCCATAATTTAAGGTGTCAATTCCGCAGTAATATTCACAACAGAGATGTTAATATTGAATCCAATTGTATCCAATGGGTGCACAGATCAGGAAACACAGTCAGTCAGAAAGAATTTCCATATATATAGAATATTGTAGAACCGGCACACACAATCCTCAATTTTCAACTGCTGGGGTGCCAAACTTTAAGCATGTAGTTCCAAGGGTACAGCCAAATATAGTCTTTTTCTGTAAAGAGCACTCACCAGTCTTCCAACTTAGATGCAAGTAAAATTTAATACATCACCAAAATCTCTGACAGGTTGCCGACGTTTCGAGCCACTGTGGGCCCTTTGTCAAGACAGAACAGATGGGTGGGTCACAGCCCCAGAAGATAATTCACCACAGACATTCACAGTGTTTAAATGCCCTGGAGGCAGGAAGTGCTCCACCAGATCGCCAATTAAGCACACAAAATTACACAGTACTTGTGCAGACATTCTACCAAGTTATAAATCATTACAGAGTAAATGGGGGTATAGTATACTGTACTCACAGATTTGTAGCCAGCATAGTTAGTGGTAACATCGTCTTTAAGCTGACTAATCCGGCGTGCGTTCCACTGCACTGGAACGCACAACCCGGAAGTGGACGCAGTATGTCAGTCATCACGCGTCCTGCTGTTCGTACGCGCACCCGGAAGTCACCACACACTCCCTTACCTTCCCTGGTGCGCGGTGCCTGCGAACAGAGTTCCTACCTCCTCAACAGGGGGAAACTCAATGTGCATCCTCTAATAGTGTCCTCGCGCTCCATAGCGCTTCCTGAAACGCACAGCCATATTAATGCTGCGCTAATAGGATTCAATAACAAACAGAGCGAACAGAGTTCCTACCTCCTCAACAGGGGGAAACTCAATGTGCATCCTCTAATAGTGTCCTCGCGCTCCATAGCGCTTCCTGAAACGCACAGCCATATTAATGCTGCGCTAATAGGATTCAATAACAAAAGGATTACTGCAATATTAGCAAAAATATGAGTAGCTAGCGATCTATTGGTAGCACTCACTGCCTCCAGTTCACATCTTCAGCAATGATAATGTATTTATTTCATAGACAAAACAACACACAACACTTAATTAAAAAATCAGCTGTACAGTCCAGTGGGTAGCCCATTGGGGAAAAAGTTCACCCAGCGGGTCACTCACCTCAAACTGCAAAACCGATAATTAAAAACAAATCCACCAATGTGTCTATCCTGTAATTATCAACCTATACATGTATCGAATATCAAAATATTCATAGATGTGACCTTTGATAGCTTCAAGTACGGAAACATTATCCAAAAAATACATATTAGATGCGTATTGTACCCCTAGAGAAAAATGCTCATATGGGTCTTCTCATTCAAACCTCTAGGATACACCGTATCTAACCGGTGGATCCACTGGGCTTCTTTTTTTAGAAGCATAAGACCCCTATCTCCACCTCGTGGTGGGGGGGTATCCAGTCTATGGCCATATATCTCAGAGTGGCGAGTTGGTGTCTTTCTTTAACGAAATGTGCAGCCACAGGTTTGTCGGTGGTACCGAGGAGGGTATCGATCTAGACAAACACGATACAGAGAACCTGAGTCACATTTATCTAACTCTTCCTCTGAAACTGACACAGGAGACAGTTTACCACCCTCTCGAGGTACCTCCTACCAACAACCTAATCCATCTTTTTTAGATCAGGGCACCAGACCCGCCCGCAGGGACATCTTAAGTCGACGAGCAAAAGACCGCACCCGCGGAGGGGTGGGAAATCAAGGCGGAGGGCAGCCAAGAGGGTACAGGGGGTACAGGAATTGATCTTTAACATCTTCTAAAACCCTTACGTACCCAGAGAGCACTTTGCTCTCGAAAGGTTTGAACTTCATCCCCACTCACAAATTTAATTCCTTTCAGTGGTCCATTGACCACTTTAAAATGGGGAGGAAGCTCCGCCTTCGAGAGCATTTTGACAATAAAATTACACAGGCACCATCTGGTGCTTCTCATGTCATGAAGATCTTCAAAAAACCAAGTACTTATGACCCTATTAGCACGAATGCTAGTTTGAAGACCTTCTTGAGGGTGGTGGACCAGAACTGTAAAGAACAGGCCAAACATAATCGTGTCTTTGATAACTTGTCCTCAGATGAAAGGGCAGCACTGAAGGGGTTACAAGAAGATACCTCGGTGGTTATACGTAACGCCGATAAAGGCGGCTCCATCGTGCTGCAAGATTTCTCTGATTATGACAAGGAAATCAGGAGACAATTGAGTGATGAAACTACCTACCTTGAATTATCCTCTGGTCCCATGGGGGCCATTAAAACCAAAGTGGATGAGTTGCTGATGATGGGCCTTACCCAGGGTTGGATTGACGAGGAGACTGTGGAATATCTGACTGTTGAACATCCGGTATGTCCTATTATATACACGCTACCGAAGATACACAAGTCCCTCGTCAGTCCCCCTGGACGCCCCATTATCTCAGCAAGGGGCTCTATTCTCCAGCCCCTAGCCAAATGGTTGGACTACCATCTGCAACCTTTGGTACAAGCTACGCCAACTTACCTTAAGGATACTTCACAATTCCTTAATGAGATCAGGGGTTTGGGTGTTTTAGAACAGGATTGCCTGTTGTGTACAATGGATGTTAATTCATTGTACACAATTATTCCTCATAAAGAGGGTATGGAAGCAGTAAAATCAGCCTTATCTAATGGTTCTTATGTGGGTCCACCCATTGAATACATATTAAGTGTATTAAATTTGGTACTAAAGTATAATCATTTTCTGTATCAAGAAAAATATTATATGCAGGTGGCGGGGACCGCCATGGGGTCCAATGTGGCCCCGGCCTTCGCTAACCTGTATATGCACGCTTACGAACAAAAAAACATATTTCCGCATTTCTCCAGGCAGATTAAATACCTAAAAAGATACATTGATGATGTATTCCTTATATGGCTTGGTGATGAGTCTTCTTTTGTTGAAATGGTGTCTACTTTGAATGGTCTGGCTACACCGGTGCGGTTTACTTATGCCTCCAGCTCTGAATCCATGAACTTCTTGGACATTACAGTTATAAAGAAAGGAGCATTCCTGAGTTATACTCTGTACCAGAAAGAGACTGACAGGAATACCTTATTATGGGCCACGAGTCATCATCCAGACTCTTTAAAATCTAACCTTCCTATTTCACAATTTCTCCGGGTTATGCGTAACAACTCCGAGGAGGAAGCCATGGAAATCCAGCTGGCAGAATGCAAGCAGAGATTCCTGAATAGAGGGTACAGCCTTAAAACTGTAAATAAGAGCCTCACTAAAGCAAGAAACAAGTTTTTAAAACAAAACAATGTTCCAAAGGAGGTTATGAAAACTCCTAGAATGATCATCAACACTCATTGTGATACCAACTTCAAAAACACCCAGCATATCATAAAAAAGGAGTGGTCTTTAATCACCTCTGACCAAGCTTTCAGAAAGATGGGTCCAGCTCCTCCCTTGCTGAGTGTCAACAGAGGACCAAACCTCAAGGACCATCTTTTGAGACCTAATCTGAAACCTACTAAACCGAATAAAGATTTATGGCTCACCAAGAAGAATGGGTGCTATAAGTGCCTGGGGTGTGCCACCTGTCGAGCATTGATCACAGGCGCCTTTTTCTGCCATCCCCATAATGGCACAAAGATTTATTTGAAGCATCGGTTGTATTGCCAGTTAGACCATGTGATTTACTACCTCATATGCCCGTGTGGCCTCATGTACGTAGGAAAAACTATCCGTACCCTGCGTGAGAGGATAAACCAACACAGATCCTCGATTCGGTTGGCCTATTCCACCGGTACCACCGACAAACCTGTGGCTGCACATTTCGTTAAAGAAAGACACCAACTCGCCACTCTGAGATATATGGCCATAGACTGGATACCCCCCCCCCCCACCACGAGGTGGAGATAGGGGTCTTATGCTTCTAAAAAAAGAAGCCCAGTGGATCCACCGGTTAGATACGGTGTATCCTAGAGGTTTGAATGAGAAGACCCATATGAGCATTTTTCTCTAGGGGTACAATACGCATCTAATATGTATTTTTTGGATAATGTTTCCGTACTTGAATCTATCAAAGGTCACATCTATGAATATTTTGATATTCGATACATGTATAGGTTGATAATTACAGGATAGACACATTGGTGGATTTGTTTTTAATTATCGGTTTTGCAGTTTGAGGTGAGTGACCTGCTGGGTGAACTTTTTCCCCAATGGGCTACCCACTGGACTGTACAGCTGATTTTTTAATTAAGTGTTGTGTGTTGTTTTGTCTATGAAATAAATACATTATCATTGCTGAAGATGTGAACTGGAGGCAGTGAGTGCTACCAATAGATCGCTAGCTACTCATATTTTTGCTAATATTGCAGTAATCCTTTTGTTATTGAATCCTATTAGCGCAGCATTAATATGGCTGTGCGTTTCAGGAAGCGCTATGGAGCGCGAGGACACTATTAGAGGATGCACATTGAGTTTCCCCCTGTTGAGGAGGTAGGAATTCTGTTCGCAGGCACCGCGCACCAGGGAAGGTAAGGGAGTGTGTGGTGACTTCCGGGTGCGCGTACGAACAGCAGGACGCGTGATGACTGACATACTGCGTCCACTTCCGGGTTGTGCGTTCCAGTGCAGTGGAACGCACGCCGGATTAGTCAGCTTAAAGACGATGTTACCGCTAACTATGCTGGCTACAAATCTGTGAGTACAGTATACTATACCCCCATTTACTCTGTAATGATTTATAACTTAGTAGAATGTCTGCACAAGTACTGTGTAATTTTGTGTGCTTAATTGGCGATCTGGTGGAGCACTTCCTGCCTCCAGGGTATTTAAACACTGTGAATGTCTGTGGTGAATTATCTTCTGGGGCTGTGACCCACCCATCTGTTCTGTCTTGACAAAGGGCCCACAGTGGCTCGAAACGTCGGCAACCTGTCAGAGATTTTGGTGATGTATTAAATTTTACTTGCATCTAAGTTGGAAGACTGGTGAGTGCTCTTTACAGAAAAAGACTATATTTGGCTGTACCCTTGGAACTACATGCTTAAAGTTTGGCACCCCAGCAGTTGAAAATTGAGGATTGTGTGTGCCGGTTCTACAATATTCTATATATATATATATATATATATATATATATATATATATATATATATATATATATATATATATATATATATATATATATATATATATATTTAAAACAAATTCATATGCTTAATTGATATTAAGGGTGTTTTATATGTTATGCATTTTATATGTGATATTATGTATGAGGTAAAGTTTCACCTCCCACTGGGACGTTTGCTAAACAGATGCATTAGAGTATAAAAGAGGCTACTGACTGACGCTATGCCAGTCCTCTGACGAAGTCGATGACGAAACGCGTAGGGGCGTGGCCTAGCGTCGTCACCGAGAACGAAGGAGTTTGGATGTGAGTGTAACCGGCCCCAATGTTTATTTCTCGCGCTGTCTACCTGCGGTCTGTGTACCGCCGACAGTGGTACGTGACCCATCTTCTGTTTGTTTTTATACTGTATATGCAACTATTAAAAATAAGTTTTACTAAAATATTGCCCTATGAAGCGCCTGTTTTCAATTTTGTTGATAAAGTTTTGCCTGTTGGACTCCTTTGGGGTTGGAAAACAGAGCTGCCGGGTGAAATTGAGGACCTGAGTGCTGGACATTTTACCCTTGAAAGACAGCATTGGGTTTGCACAAAACTTGGGACTATGTAGTTCCTTAATCCAACTTGTCTTCTTTTGCACACTGTTTTTTTCTCTTTCTTTACAAATATATATATATATATATATATATATATATATATATATATATATATATTATTGGAGTGCCAGCACCCGCTGCATATATATATATATATATATATATATATATATATATATATATATACTGTAGTGCCATTATTGGCACTACAATAATGAAGCACAATAGACCAGGTACAGCACTCAATGAAAATAGATAGAAGCAGTATAGTGGCACTCCTAAGGACTTTCAAAAAATCAGGCAGACAAGGTAGTCACCAACGTTTCGAATTTTACTCCGTTGTTCATACCTTGATAACGGAGTAAAATCTGAAACGTTGGTGACTACCTTGTTTGCCTGATTTTTTGAAAGTACCCAGGAGTGCCAAAATACTACTTCTATATATATAAATCTCTTATATATTTAGCCAGATCTGTCACTCAAGGCAGTGTATATAACGGTGGGCGGGGTTACAAGGGTGATTGACAGGCCTGTCCACCGTTATCCACACTGCAAAACCTGCGACCTAACGTTCTACACAGCCCTGCGTCCTACACAACACAAGCTCCCACACTATCCGCCCCCTCCTCGCCCACCACTCCCCATATCCGCCCAAGTTCCTGCCTCACGTACAAGGGCCTTCCCCCCACACCCGGGTGATTGACAGACTGCCTTACAATATTCTGCCCCCATCTTATGCACACACACATACACAGATCCGGCCCCCCGCACAGTGTTACCACCCCAGCCACTTCCACTCCCCCTGCCCAGTACCCGAGCAGCCTGAAGTCCAGAGCGACCTCCCGGAGAATAGCCGGAGGTGTGCGGGGTGAGTGAATCCTCTTCATGCCCTGACAGCAGGGAGCACCGCGCCTGATCTTCTTCCTGCAGACCATCTGCCTGCATACCTCCCAACTCTTCTATTTGCTGAAGAGTGACACCCACGGGAGCTCCCGAAAAGGGGCGTGTCTTATGCAAATTAGGTGTGACTTATGCAAATGAGGCTGCGCACCTTTTACATCCATTTTGCCTCAGAATTGGCACTCCCGACTGCCCCCCCCCCCCCCTACAGCATAAACACTCCTGGACACGGGAGGGATGTGGGAACGTTCCCACAACAACGGAACGTTCCCGCGGTATGCGGCACAGTTGGGAGGTATGCTCCTTCCAGGTAACACATACTCACACTACAATACATATCATACATACATACCACACACACACACCTACCTACATACATACAACACACACACTGTGCAATACTTACACATACAGCTGTGTGTATATCCACTACCCCCCACACACATCCTTCCACACACAGTCCCTCATCAATCCCCCAACAGCACCACCACCCCCCCCGTGTCCCCAGCAGATCCTCAATCCACCATCTGCATCCATAGCCACCCCCCCCCCCCCCAACTCCCGGCAGTGTCCCCAACCCCTCCTCAATCCCCCAACAGCATCCCCGGAAGCACACTCCCCAGCCTTCACTTCCTCCCTCCTGCCCCACCCCCACCACCGCCAGTGTTCCTAGCACCTCATCCTCTGCAGCAATCACCATACTGCCACACAGCCCCATGAACAGCACCCGTCCTGCACTGCCCGCTACAGCAACAGTCCGCCCCTGCTGCCTGCTGACACTTACCGCCTGGAAGTGGCGACGAACACCCACATCCCTGCCGCACCATCCTCTCACCTGCCAGTGCAGTGAACCCGCCTCTCCTCCCTGCTGCCACAACCAGACCAAGCGCCACCCGCACTGCCTGCAGGGCCTGCAGGAAAAAAAGGCAACCCCATCCTGCATTGCCCACCGCCGCCGCCGCAAACACAGGACATGCTGCCTCTACAGAGCGGCATTACAAGGCTACAGAAGGTAGGAAAACCTCTGCGGGACTCCAGCACTGTAAAGGACGGTAAATATTGCACACTTTTGCTGCTAACACACTCTTGCACACTGCACCTTCCAAGTGACACAGGTGCAGTGCACACTCACCCCTACCACACCCACAGTACCACTGTACAGTAAACCACCTCACATACCACACTCCCACAACCGCGCTACTAATGCACCCACCCACACCACCCCCAAAACACCTGCAGCACCCCCAACCCTACCACACCCACAGTACCAATGTACAGTGAGCCACCTCGCATACCACACTCCCACAACCGCGCTACTAATGCACCCACACACACCACCCCAAAAACACCTGCAGCACACCCAACCCTACCACACCCGCAGTTCCACTTTACAGTGAGCCACCTTGCATACCACACTCCACCAACCACGCTAATAATGCACCAACCCACACCACCACCACACCCAAACCTCCTAACCCCCCAGGACCCCTGCAACCAGCTGCCACAACACTGCACCTGCCCATCCCCCAACCACATTACACACCCACCCATCCATCCCTCCCACGCCACCACCGTCCCCACACCAATAAGCACCCTTCCCCACCCACAGCACACGCCTGCACTACACCCACACCCCCGTCCAACTGCCTGCATCCTCCTCTCCATTCCGCAGTACCCCTGCAACCAGCCGCCTCAACACAAGATGGCCATTCCCCTCCTACATTACACATGCACCCATCCGTCCCCCACCCACACAAACCACCACCACCCCCACACTTCACACACCAATGCAACTGTCCGTCACGCAACCAGTCCACCCCAGCACCTAACCAACATACACCACCCACACCCTTACGTGGAACTCTTAACACCCACAGAATCCCCCCACCTGACACTTGCCCACCCACAAATACCCTCACTACACATGGTACACTCGCACACCATCCTCACTCACCCACACCACTACCACACCCGCCACTCCACCACCAATGGTACCGCAGACTTTACCACATCCACAACACACCAAAATCCCCTCAACCCGCAGTATCCATGCACCTACCCATGCCAACACCACACCCGCCCATCACTCACCTGTGCTACCCATGCACCCATGCCTCTCCCAAAAGCACTACCCTTGCTGCTACATCCGCAGTCCCATTGCATATGCACCTTACAAAAACGGCGCACCACCGCACCTGACCAACCCGCATGACCCACCTCCCAACATACACTCCACCACACACAGTATCCCCACACCCACCACTTCACAACACACACCAACCGCTAACACTTTTCAACACCACTAGCACCCTTGCACCCAACCCTCCACCGACCACCACACCCCTACCTACATCACCCCCCCTTTAACACCCACCACACCTCCACATCCCCTTCATCGCATACTCTCCCAGCTTCAGCTCACCTACACCTGCCCATCCCACACCCACAGCATCTTACTAAAGTTGCAATAAAAAACGCATCCTTCATAATAATAAATCAATTATATTTAACACAATAAAAATATTCACAGTTTAAGGGGGCAGAGCCCCTTACAACGGTGTGAATATACTGGTAGGTTAATTGGCTCCCAACAAATTACCCCTAGAATGTCTGTGTGTGTGTGTGTGTGTGTGTGTGTGTGTGTGTGTGTGTGTGTGTGTGTACATGTGGTAGGGAATATAAATTGTAAGCTCCACTGGGGCAGGGACTGATGTGAATGTTCAAATATTCTCTGTAAAGCGCTGCGGAAAAGGTGTGCGCTATATAAGAAACTGTTACTAAATAAATATATTACAATAGGACAGACATATGACATACAGGAGGGGTGTGACTATGATTTACACCCCAAATCTCTAACACAGCTGTTCTGTGTGCTCATTAGTTATAAAGCTTGTAGCGGGGTATTAGAGAGAGTTTAGCCACGTAGTGGCTAAATCTGTCTAAATGACAGAGTTTTCTCGCATTTATTCTCAAAACCCTCAGGAAGCTGCAAGAAGAAATATGCCTACCTATGTGTCCCACTTTGGCAGCCATGGAGGGGAAACAATTGAATTGCTTCTTTCGGACACTTGGTTTATCTTGCCTGGGTCAGATAAAACAAATCCTGATAAGCCGGGGTATGTGCCAGTTTATTGGTGATAATTGGATAGTCCTGTGTGAAGCAATTACTGTATCTGCATTCAATGGTCGCTGGTAATTGTATATCCCCCTAAAGCTGTGCGCACCGGCGATAAATCACCGGTTGTGCACTTCCGTTTTAATCCCCTTAATGGTCGCTGGTCGGAGGAGCATATCAGTGACTTCCACTGCTTCTTCTCCCGGCAGTGTGTCTTTTTCATCAGCGACCATCTCTGGTCATTGATGAAAATGGGACACTGGGCAATATGATTGCTGAGCAATATATTGCCAGCGATCATATTGCTCCGTGTATGCACCTTAAGGGGGATATCATATTACCCGCAATTGCTGATCATGTGTAATAAGCTCACTCCGGGCTATTTAATTAGCTTCAATAAGCCAGCAGGGACCATGGCTTATCAGGATTTTGTTTCACTTGACTCAGGCAGGTGAAGCCATACCCCCCCCAAAGGAATCCCCATTTTGAGTGAAAATAGGGTTGCTTTGGATGAAAACACACAGGTATCACTGACCCTGTATGTTTTCAGGAAAAAAAAAAACATCTTTTATTGGATGATCCAATAGGATAGCCCAATAAAAAAACATTGGCCAAAACCTTGGAAAAAACGGCAAAAATTAGATATTGATCTTTTATCGGGTATAATAAGATACCCCCTTAAGCCTGCAAAGTCTTTTCATCTTTGTTTCCTTTATCTGTTAAATTCATACTGAGTGTACTTGCATCAGTCATTACAATATCCCTATTAAATGACCTAAATGAAGTTGCCACTCAGTCATAAGGCCATTCTTGCTCATTAACGATACAGGCAAAATGTTTCAAGTAGTAAAACAAATGGTAAATTGTAAATCCTTGTAATTAATTAATCATTGTAAAAAATATATGTATTTTACTTTAGATATACCTGAGGAGGAAGCTCGATATTGGGCTAAGAAACTTGAGCAGTTAAATGCGATGCGAGATCAGGATGATGTGAGTAATAAATAATATTAGAACAGGTTCGGGCAAAGTTGTGTTTGACTCTTATGATAGAACTCTTGTTTTGATATGATCTCCCAAATAAAGTATTACGTTTTTTATTGTTAATATTGTTAAGAATAGGTAGTTATAGGCTTTGTTGAATAAAAATGGTTTAATTTGTAATGATATATTTAAACCTGACACAAACTGATCTAGTCTGTTTCTTGTTTGATTTTGGCTTAGTAAACATATAAATTGCATCTCAGAGGCAACGTTTGATAAATTGCAGTTGCCTATATGTAAATAAAATTATATACATTTTCTTATTTCCAGTATGTGTTTCAAGAAGAGCAGGAGAATCCACTTCCTGTCCATGGATCTCAATGCTGTATGTATAATTTTGGCACTACTTTAAAAAATGGTAAAAAAGAAGCATTCTATGTCAAAGAACTCATTTGCCAAGTATATTTAGGTCAGCATGCGTTGGAGATTCAGGATTATTGTAATTTAAAATGTATGTCAGTGTTCCCAAACTTTTTGGAATCACTACACCCTAGAGCAGTGATTTTCAACCAGTGTGCTGCGGCCAGTTCCCATGTGTGCCGCGGGACAGCGGATCACGGCGTGTGAGGGGAGGCGGTGCGGCCGTGAGCAGGCTGCAAGGAGACGCTGACACACTAAGAGAGGGGTCACGGTGGGACGTGGCGTGTGTGGCGCCTGTGTGAGAGGGGACACTGCGTGAGAAGAGAGGCAGTGCAGTGAGCCTGTGACCTGGGACCGGCAGCTGGCGAGTGAGCAGGAGCGAGGTGCAGCAAGCAGGGATAGCCGACGCTGGGACTGCACACCTGACAAGAACCAAAGCTAAGTAAAGGGTAGTGTCGGGAGTGTAGGGAGTGAGGGCACTGGGGTAAAATTGTGAGGGCAAGACAGATAAAAAATAAATAAAAAAAGGGGCTATAGACTTTGTGGTACATTGTGGGTGAGTGTGTGTACTAGCTAATAAACAACAGGGGCTAAGAGGGAGTGTGTGTGCATTGTAGTGGCTTTGTAGGGTCCAGACTGCTCCGAAAGGCAGTGGTATACTGAGCATTGTGGGCATATCAGCAAATTTTTTAAATAGTTTTTCTCTTGAGCACATTGGTGTGCCTTGGCAATTTTAACGTCTTGTCCGGTGTGCCGCGACCTGAAAAAGGTTGAAAATCACTGCCCTAGAGTATAATAATTGTTTTTACATCACCCCTAGGCCAAATGTTTGTTACAAAGAAATTTGGAAAATAATATTAAATTAAGTTGTGTGTACATATGTCATCCTCATGTTCAGTTATTTGGTGAAGGTTTCTCTTCTGCTTCTCAGCATATTTTACAATTGGAAGCCACAAACACTGGTTGTGCATATGACATTGACCATAAATACCTTCAATTGGTCCTAGATCACCATCTAGGGGCAGCCCTACAGTGTCCTGAGACACCCCAGAATGACAAGACACCCAGTTTGGGAACTACTATATGTATGTAACTTTTTACAATAAGTAATATGTGAAATGAAACTGAGAAATAATTAGACTCAGACTCCCTCCTACTTGGTGCCATTCATAAATTGGAGGGAAAGTGGTATAATCATAAAAGCTTTTATAATCAGATTGGTATTGCGCATCTTTTCGGGATCTGTATTTCAGTGGTGTTTGCAGATGGTATGTATAATCAGCTTATTCTTCCTCTCACATAGTTTGAGAGTTGTGTGCGGCTGACTTGTGTCTTCCATCTCTGCTTTGGCTGTTCTAAGAACAAGTGTTGATTCCATTCACTCACTGTTAGCAATATTGAAAAAGTGGAACTTCTAATTGTTGAACAATCTCTTCTGCTTTTTTGAAGGGTGATATGAAAATCTGAAAACAAAATGTTTTTTTTTTCTCCCCCTCCACATTTACAATATGTTTGCTGTTTTATGCTTACTTAGAACTGTAATGGTTTTGGTTAACACCCCTTACGCCTGACTCTATTCTATTTAGGTAACTGGAATTACTTTGGCTGGGGAGAGCAGCCAAGTAAGTATGAAGTATTCCCTCATCCTCACATTTACAAATAAATTCCTTAATAATTGTTCTTTGACTATGATTTCACTTGGATGCATGTAGTAAATATGCATGCTTGTATACTCCTGTAATAACAAGCAGATAATGGTGCCAATGCAGATCTGAACGCAGGTCCATTTTGCGTACATATTTTGACTGTTTTTGCACTGATCAATCTCTGCAGAAGAGCGCATGCGTTTTAAGGACAATGCTGAGTTATATGCAACTGCAGGCTGTGTAGTGTTGTGCGTAAGTGAAAATAAATTCTGTTTCCAATGGCTCTTTAGCACCAGGGATAGAACTTGAATGAATTATTATTGATAATGATGACAGGCAGCACACTGATAGTATGGATAGAGGTTGTTGCGCCATATAGATGAGTATAGCACAGTTTATTGTCAAATCTCTGTCTCTGCATGCAGCTGACTTGTGTTCAACTCTGCATCAGCACCCATGTGTACAACACAACAATTATGTGGGAATGGAGAATGGTGCTGCAATTGTCCTATGCTTCAGAAGCATGTACTTATTAGTGTTGTAGTCACTATTATATTTGTAGTGCACCAACAAAATAAATCCAGCTGCCACTGATAAAAAATATATACAAAATTTCAAGCAAATGCAGCACAACAGAACCTAGATTTAATAGAGAAAGCCAATTTGGGGTGTAACATCTGATCAGTATGTGATATAAAAATATGCTTGTTTTATATTCATTGAATGTAGGTGTTTTCATATGATAATTACATGAATGTTCAGCAATCTGATCCTCAAATGCAAAAATAAGTTAAATAAAATAAATAATGTACTGTGAGTAAACTATGTAATAACAAATCTTTAGATTATGCTCACATAATCTAGGTTAGAAGCCAGTTATGACTTTGTGCGGGGTTACACTTTTTCAGAACATTAAAAAGTGTACTGTTGCAGGCCTGCTTCTCTTACCATACTTCAGATAAGTTACTATTCCAGTGTTAGATGTCCACATGGATTGTGAAACTCATAGTTCAGGGGTCCCATGTTCTGAACTTCAGCCAAAATGCTATAGCTAGATTTAAACAAATGTGCATTGCATTAGGGTTATGTCAATGGTCCCTCAGTAGTTCCATGTTATCTGTGAGGAATATTTAGTCTGAAATTTGTGATTCGGCAAATAAATATTTCTAGAAATGTAAAGCATAGGCAGGCACAGATGGGTACAACAATATGTGAATAAGTTTATATTTTGAGGGGATGTATGATTTAATGTAATGAGGGGATCTGTATAGGTTTAGTAATATATGAAGCCATGCCATGCTAGTGCAATATCAAACAGATATCACAGAAACAGTATTTGACAACCAATGAGGTTACTTACTAAGTGTGGTGTTGTGATTTAGAAGAAAGATCACAAATACAACGTAAAAATATAATAGCGGAATAATTTCACAGAACAAATCTAGTACAAGTCTGCATTAAGAGGGATGATGGCTGCTTCCACGATTGTAGAAGTGATGCAACGGAATACATACAGTATAGCAACTCTGAATACAAATATATGTATTTCATTCTATGAATAAAGTGCAACCACTTATGCAGCCTCCTTGAGTGCAATTTAGGGTTAATCATGGTATACATAGTATTTTGACAGATCGTGTCCATTGCTTAAAAAAAAGCAAATTTGAGCTTTGAAGTCCATCAGCTTGTACTGTATGTATTGTATGTACACACATATTGTGTTATATGACAATTTCTAAAACCAACAATGTAACAGCTGTGTACATGATAGACCATTTTTACAATACGCTACACGGTACAATCCTCATGCATCACTTCAGTGCAAGCCCATTGTTGTAAAACCTGTAGGTGAAGAGTCCATTCAGGGGTTGGTCTCCCTGGAAGAAGTACAAAAAGAACTGCTAGATCGTTATCATTCCTACAGAATAGAGAAAGGTCTGAAAAACAAGAAGAAGAACATTATACTTCTTGAAATGGCTTGGCTACAACCAAAAAATGTAACAGCTGGATTAAAGAAAATGAGCTGACTAACATGTATTGTATTGAGGACAGCTTGTTCTGTCTGGTATGGCCTAGCGATGTAGAGTATCTTTGAAAAGAGTATAAAATTAGAAAAATCTGTAGCCCTATGTGGATCATTATAATAACCACAGAAATAAAGTAACACACCTGAGAAACATTAGACCTTGTATAGTGTTTTATTTTCGTTATGATTATATGTGAAAGCATATATATTAATCAGGATTTACAGTAGTGTTAATGAAATGTTGAGAACATTAAAAGCAAAGATTAAAACTAGTTTAATTGCTATCCTAAAATGATATTATAATTTTACTACTTGAACAAAGGTGGCCCCTAATTAGTATGCTTAGTGTACACATACTCGACAGTGTCTGGAACTACACCTCCAGGAGATCGCAAATGGGAAGGTTAGGTATGTGTTGACATTATTTTTCATCACCATGACGCATCCTCTTCGTGTCAATTTTGACATTACGTAGCTTCCACGGGGCAAGTATTCCACCCTCAAAAGGTACAAGGTGAGGCAGCCAGCTTGTTCTCACTGTGTAGTATTAATGTGGGTGAAATAATGTACATCTACTGTACACCAAATGACTCAACATGGGGAGATTGCAGCATCTAACACGTTCCCAAAAAAACATCAAGACCATGTGTTTTGTATCCCATCCACAAGCGTACCAGATGAGGCAGCCATATTTGGTGCACAATGGGAGGTGAGCCATACAAGTGACTAAGGCATATACTGTATAGTATAACTAGCATTTGTGTAGTAGTGTAATACACACTGTATGGTACACATTACAGGAATAGCACACAGCGGGGTTGAATAGCACACAGCGGGGTTGAATTACAGTACTCTTCAAAGAATAAAACCACATGTTAAACAAACCTTTGCAGGTAACCCATGGAACAAAGAACATTGGGATAGCATTATATTGATAAAACTACAAATCTCAAAGGAGCAATATGTGTGGTTATGATGGTATGACATAGTCCATGCTCACCTTGAGGGCTAGGCCCAAGGACAGTCCTGATGTTCTCAGCCAGAGGTATAGTGGCGCTAGTCTTGGTGGTCTCTTTTAAGAGATTAGGAGAGACCACATAGTAATCCTGACCTTTTTCTTGATACTTTTCTATGTTCGGTCAATGTTTTTATTTCTTATCTGTTCATTTTAAAATGCTAAAGCTGTGTACACCCTGACTGATATATTGACCGGTCCGACAACCAGTGCATACCTGCTATATGTCTGTGAACGATGTTATTCACAGACCTATCACATCGGCTGTGAAACACAGCCGATTGCTGATATGGAGTGTGCTTTGTGTACAGGCGATCTGCTAACCGCCCATGCACCCACTGAAGGAACAGATGGCCGTTAAATGCTTAACTGGACGAGCAGTTTGTTTGTCCAATACATCGAGAGATATATCTGCAGATCTGCTGGCTCCTGCAGTGGCTGTACACTCAGCACAAAGGGCCAATATATCACAATACACCTTATTATACTCCAAACTGTATTTCATTTAAATTCAGGCTATCTTGGTTAGAAAATATTGCAATCTGGAAGTTTAGCAAGAGAAAATGTAATGAAGAGTTGGATTTTCTTTGTGGTTTATTATTGATAATTAATGTTTTTTAAAGAAGCATCCTGACAAGTTGTTGCATTTTAATGAGTGAAGGACATTTCATGATTTCTAACTTTGTTTGGCAGTCTCCTATAGTGCCATATTTTCCTTGGTATATACTGTATAAATATACATTTATAGTCATTGTATTGCTGGGCTGCACATAAAGGAGTCAGTCCCACTACATGAAAGACCATTATTTTAATAAAATTGGTTTTAACCTTATGGTGATTTGTTAAAGCTGGAAACTATGTTAATTCCATTAATGTTCCACCCCTGAGGAAGTCTGCAAAGACAAAACACGGGTGAGTGGAATGTATGTCATCAGTACTGTAAGGCACAACTGCTATGAGCTCACACCCTAAATATACAGTACATAGGCTTTTCAAGTCCCTAGTTGGTGGCATAAGCCATTTTTGGATGTTTAGTTTATTATGAGGGTATGATTGCAGTAATTACAGCATCATAGACCTGACCATGTCTTTAAAGAAAATTCTGGTATTGGTACACATGATGAAATATCAGTAGAACTCCGTTTCATGGACAATTGAGACATACATTCATTCTACTCATCTGTCAGCCAGTGGCATGAATATATTTTTAGTCTATGTACCAATGTTGAGACCTTTCTGGTGGGTTTTTCAATAGGAGTAGGACAAATGTGTATTAAAAACTAACAATTTTTAGTCTATTGTTTTGTTGATACTTTTGAAAGCACATAAACAAGATATCTTTCTATGATCTATAAATGTGTAGCGACAGGCAGCAGAAAAAATAATGCGCTAGCACACTAGGGTAGCCAACTCATCCTTTCCGTAAGGGACACATAAATCACGTTTTCCTATTCAAACAGCCAGAGAAACATGTGTAAAACGTGTTCTGTGTTTAACAAATCTAGACACACCTCTGTTTTCTTCTTACAGACAATGAGGATCCCGACAGTGCTGTGGATGATCGTGATAGTGATTATCGTAGTGAGACCAGCAATAGTATCCCTCCAGCTTACTACTCTACATGCCAGCCAAATGCCTCTGTACATCAGTACCCAGTTCGGCATCAGTACAGTTCCCATGGATCATATACTGACTCAGTACACAGCTATGAGATGGATTTCTCTGACCACCGGCCAATCAGGTACAGTTGTGCACCCATTCGGAGGGAAATAGTGCTAATGTATCTGAGCTCTTAGAACTGCCTAGTTATATTATTTTGCTAAACATCGTTATACATTAATATCTGATGGATGGCAGGATGGAGGGGTGTTTTTTACCCCTTCTGACCTGTCTCCTCTTTCCCTGGATGGCAGGCGTTACGATAGCGCAGACTCTGCCACTAACGGGCGCAGTGATGTGGAGTCTGTCTCCGGTTCAAGCCGCCTCACCAGTCGGCAACATTCTCTGGAGAGCCGGCAGTCACTAGACTTGTCCGATAGGTGGGTCAGTCCAGAGTTGTTGCAGTGTGAGTGCTGCAGAGTGCCGTGCTTGTCCTATGCACATGCCAAGACAGGCCGTAATCTATATGCAGGGAAAATCTAATTACTGTAAATACACAATATAGCAAAACACAGGCCTTATTTTCAGTGACACAAGTCCCTTCCCATTGGACATTCGAAGAGTATTATTTCCTATTTGTAGACAAGTGAACAATGGCCTTACACAACACAAGGTGAGAAACATTGACTACTTGATACAAATTTTAGTTTTTTTAAATGGAAATTATCCCATACTAAGCCTGCTCACGATAGTGTCACTTATTAATAGAAACAATAGAAATAGGAGTAAGATAGACTAAAACTAGAGTGTTAAATAATGATCACTTTCTTGTGTGATATGTGTCATAAATGTCTTTCTGTAGTTTTAGCAAACGGTCTATCTTCTAGTTTATTGTAATTTAGGAAATTGTATTTCAGTACAGATGAATGGGGTCCCTGTTCCTCCTTTTGAAAAGCAGAACCTATGTCCTCCCTTTAGGATGTAAATATCCTGCTGCAAGTATTGTAAATGAGAAGTCTGGGTTTTGTTTGTCCTTCAAAAGAGATTGTGACATAGGCATGGATGGAATTGTGGGGTATGGATCAGTGGGTTGACCATATTAGGTCAACCCATTGGTGAGAAAAGGCCTCTCAAACTTAGACAGAACTTAACATTTCACCTGTTAACCTAATGAAGATGTTGATATTTTGTAAATGTCAACCTAATGTGTATGACCATATTGTGTTGACCTATTGCCAGATAACACCACTGTGATGCTTCTCTAGCTTCCTGGCTTCTTTTAAGGATGTGCATTTCAGTGCTTGTACAGACACTGCAGCCCACAGAACAAAAGCCTTTGAATTACTGAAGTCCGTTGAGAACTCAGCATTACCTCCTCATCTCTAGCCCCAGTAACAATTACATCCCTTGAAGTACGATCTGCAAGGTTATCTAGATTATACTAATAAGCCCTCATGACATGTTTGGCAATGTTGCTCCCATTGTCTCTTGGCTAAACATCTGACTATACATTACTAGCAATAGTGACTGTCACATGCCGCTGTGGTGGTACACGGCGGGCATGCTACTGACCTCTCTGTGTCTGCCGTCAGCTTGCATGTGTCCACCGGGGGTCCAGGGTCTGTGGGAGGCAGCAGGGGTCTGCGGGCATGTGAGCAGCAGCAAGGGAATGGTCGCTCTGCACTGGAGTCTGACTTTGCTTGGTGGCACATGAGGCCGGCACCACCATCTTGGTTTAGGTCAAGTGAGCTATTGGGCCAGGTCAGGGTCTTTCCTGTGTGCCTGCCCTGTCAGCCAATAGCAATCATCCACTAGGTATATAGGGGATCTGCCTAGGCTGATCTGGGTCAGTGCAAAAAGTCTTCTGACTCTCCTATTGCCTGTTGCTGCTCCCAGCCTAACCTGTCAAAGCTCCTCTGCTGGCCTGAATACATTGAATTATTCACAGCCTGGCCCGGTCCATTGGCTCCGGTCCATTGGCTCCGGTCCAGTCCAACTGGTCTCCTGTGGTTTTGACAGTGATCTTCCGCTCCGGTCCCGGATCCATTTCCAGTCAAAGTTTCAAAGTCTTTGAGTCTCTTTCATTGGATCCAACCATTGGCTATACAATCACTTCTCTTTCTAGATATCATTACTCAAGTCTTTCATTAAACTCCCTATGTCATTCTTCAGTGTCCTTCATCACCCCTAAAGTCTTCAGCTGTCGTCACCCCAAGTTTTCTTACAATAACTTTTTCCTTTAATTATCATTGACTTTTGTTTTCTCAAATAAATATTTGAGTGCTGCTGTTCCGATATTATATATGAATAAGTCTTTTATTAAACCAGCCCGTTTATAACCCTTCCTCACTTGGTCCATCTACAGTTCCTGAGTACCGCATGACTCCATCAAATCCTAATCCCGTGACAGTTTGCACTGACCCAATGGAATTGAGTGGTAATCAGGGATTACTCACAGACCTCTTGCAAGGGATCGGTAGTCGCTTGTAGCAATTGGAGGCGCCCCAGCGACAAGTGGCTCAATATCTTCAAACTCTAATACCTCCGCAACCCACTTCCTCCATTCCACCTGCTTCTCCTATGGTCACCCAAGCTGCTTCTCCATCAGCCTCCATATGCGTTTCAACAGTACCAGGTCACCTACACTTGCACATGCCAAATAAATACGTCAGGCTTCCTTAACCAGTGCGATGTGCATTTTACTTTGCAGCCGTCGATCTTCCCGACAACCAAGTCCCAGGTTGCTTACATCGTGTCAATCCTTACCGGTCCAGACCTGAAATGTGTTTCTCCATTATGGGAACGATCTGACCCATTTCTCTCAGATTATCCTGCCTTCATCACCGCCTTCCAACGGATCTTTGATGATCCGGGGAGAGTTTCTTTTGTGGCCACTGATATCCTGAGAATCCATCAAGGTGGATGACCAGTGGGCCAATATGTTCTACAATTCAGACTTTAGCTTCCAAATTAAATTAGAATGAAAATGCTTTGGTGTCCTCCTTTTGGAACGTTCATTCCAGTTGCCTGAATGAGCTCACAACATGTGGCATGCCTTCCACCTTAGATGAGCTGATATCCCTATGTAATAAAGTTTATCTATGATTTCAGGAACATCAGTTGGAGAGAAGTAGAGCAGACCATCTCAGATTCTGGCCTCCTTCCAGTCCTACTCCTGCACTCAAACCTAGTCCTTCCTCGAGTCTACCACCAGAAGAACCAATGCAGGTCAATTGTTTCTGTCTCTCTCAGGAGAAGGCTCGCTGAAGAAAAGAGAATCTATGTATATATATGTACTGCGGATCCTCCTCTCACTTAGTATCTGCATGTCCCCGTCATCCAGGAAATTACCTTTTCTAATCTCCAAGGGAGAGGCTAGATTAGGAGTTCTGCTCTCATCTCCCACTCCAGTTGAATCCATCATCTTTGTCACCCTCATCATATCCCATAAGAAGACTAGGGTTAAGGCATTATTAGACTCTGGAGCAGCCGGCAACTTCCACTCTTTCAAAATTGCTACTCAGCTCTCCCTGCCTGTGCAACTGTTGGGCCAACCACTCTTGCTGACAGCAGTAGATGGCAGTCGCATGCCCAATGGACAGATTTATTTTCAAACTCCCCCAATTGAGCTTCTTGTTGGGGCTCTTCATCGTGAATTCTTAGAATTTCTAATTATCCCACAAACCACTAATGATATTGTCCTAGGAATGCCCTGGCTCTCCAGACAGAATCCCCATATAGATTGGATGACCATGGAAATCCAGGCATGGGGGAAAGACTGTGTTTCTTCTTGTTTACCTTGAATATTGCCTCTCCAACAATCCGGTCCTCAAGACGCTACGTCCTCCTTGCCTCCTCAATATTTTTCTTTTTCAGACTTAGTAAAGGAGGCAACAACAAATATATTGCCTCTCGGCAATATTCAGGCGCTGCGTATGTTCTCCCTCTACAAATTAAGCAGCAGTTACGTTTAGGGATTGTCAGTCCCAATGTAAGAAGCAAAAAAAGAGAAATGGAAACTGCGCTGTTTGAGGAATGATTCTACAATCAATTGTTAGAAAGGTGTAAATTTAATCACATATATATATATTTTACAAATAGGATATAATAACAATAAATTAAAATTAAAATTACATACAGTATACACTTAATAACCGGTTGGGGGATTGTAACTGTGCATAGCTGGCACTTAGCGGTTCCACTTATGGGGTGGGCCCTTTATCTCTGAATGAGTGTCCCCTCTTTATCTACCTGTTTGTGGGTATAATTAGCTTACTCCTCGGACTGTGTTCATGGGAAATGGAGAAGTGCAGTCAATTAAAGTCACTCACATATCTGGGATAATGTCCACTTATCCGGATAGAGCTTTTGTGTGGTCCCCGTGAGTCGATAGTTGCTGCTTGATCTCCTTATTGGATCCCGAATGCTGTTTCTTGGTCCGATGGTTTAGGAGTCCCGGGTACAATGGAGTTTTACCCGATTTGTAATCCACAATGTAGAGGTAGAGTGGGGGCACTGTACCTAACGCGTTTCGCTGGGGGGCTCCCAGCTTTTTCAAAGGTGCCCACTCTACCTCTACATTGAGGATTACAAATCGGGTAAAACTCCATTGTACCCGGGACTCCTAAACCATCGGACCAAGAAACAGCATTCGGGATCCAATAAGGAGATCAAGCAGCAACTATCGACTCACGGGGACCACACAAAAGCTCTATCCGGATAAGTGGACATTATCCCAGATATGTGAGTGACTTTAATTGACTGCACTTCTCCATTTCCCATGAACACAGTCCGAGGAGTAAGCTAATTATACCCACAAACAGGTAGATAAAGAGGGGACACTAATTCAGAGATAAAGGGCCCACCCCATAAGTGGAACCGCTAAGTGCCAGCTATGCACAGTTACAATCCCCCAACCGGTTATTAAGTGTATACTGTATGTAATTTTAATTTTAATTTATTGTTATTATATCCTATTTGTAAAATATATATATGTGATTAAATTTACACCTTTCTAACAATTGATTGTAGAATCATTCCTCAAACAGCGCAGTTTCCATTTCTCTTTTTTTGCTTAGTAAAGGAGGCGCTGACACTTTTTCGTGCCGAAAGAAGTTATCCCATTGGGGAACAAGAGCTACTGACTGTTTGAAAACTTGCTTTTGAGAAATGGTGTTATCTTCTTGATGGAGCCCGGCATAAGATTACAGTCTACTCTGATCACAAGAATCTTTCTTTCCTTCTCAGTATACAGTGTCTTACTTCCCATCAAGCCCAGTGGGCATTGTTTTTTGAATGTTTTGATTATCCACATCACGTACCGTCCAGGTTCACAGAACTGTAAAGCAGATGCTTTAACCCTGTCCTTTGATTCAATAATTTAAGGGAAACCACAAACTCAACCAGACCTCAATCCTGTAGTCTTTGCTCAAGTAACCACCCATCCAACTCCTCCTCCTGGCAAGACCTTCGTTCCAGCCGACCTACAGAAAAATCTGCTGCAGTGGGCACATTCCTCTCATTTTGCTGGCTACACTGGAGTACAAAAGACTTCACAAACTTCTCCTGTGGGAATTCTTCTACTATTACCTGTACCAACTGAACCATGGACTCATCTGTCCATGGATTTCATCTTGAAACTATCTTCATCAAAAGACCATACTGTTATTTGGGGGTAGACGACAGATTTTCTAAAATGGTTAATTTCTTCCCTCTGAAAACTCTTCCATGAGCATCAGTCCTTGCACAACTCTTCATTTCTACTATTTTCAAAGTTCATGGTTTACCAACTGAAATCATCTTGCACCGTGGAGTACAGTTCATTGCCAAATTCTGGAAACCGTTATGTTCCACTGTTCAGTCAAACTTAAGCATTCTACAGCATACCACCCCCAAATAGATGGTCAAACTGATTGGGTCAACCAGGATTTGGAGGCTTTCATACATCTCTTTGTATCCTCCTCACAGGATGATTGCCTGGACATATTACCCTGGGCTAAGTACGCACACAACAACTTCCATCATTCTTCTTCCGGTACCGCTCACTTTTTAACAGTATTTGGCAAACACCCTCATTCTCCTGAATTTTTAAGTTTACCAACTCCGGATGTCCCAACAGTAACCTCCTCTTTAAGTTGTTTTTCTAAAATCTGGTCCAGCAATCCATAAATCTCTTCTAAACGCCTCAGCTCGTTATAAAGAATCTGTCAACAAAAATAGGAGAGCAGTTCCCAGTCTAAATGTTGGTGACCAAGTATGGCTCTCAACTCGTAACTTGCGAATTAGTTTACCATCCATGAAGCTGGCACCCCGGTTTATTGGTCCTTATCCCATTACCCAAGTGATCAATCCAGTGGCTTACCGGTTAAGACTTCCTTCTTCAATGAAGATTTCAAGCGCTTTCCATATTTCATTGCTCAAACCATTAAGACTAAATATCTATCAAAGTAAGGCACCTAAACCACCAACTGTCAACACAGAGAAAGACACTGAATTAAAGTCAAATGTATCCTAGATTGTCGTCATCTTAAATTTTGTCTCCAGTACTTGGAATGGTCTGGATATGGTCCTGAAGAAAATTCCTGGGTAGAGGCTACTGATCTTCATGCTCCCAGACTCGTAAGGCAGTTCTTCTGCAGAAATCCCCACAAGACTTGAGGTCACCCGGAAAGGAGGGGGTACTGTCACATGCCACCGCAGCGGTACATGGCGGGCATTCTACTCACCCGTTCGTGTCCACTGTTGGCTAGCATGTGTCCAGCGGGGTTCCAGGGTCTGCGGGCATGTGAGCGGCAGCAGGGGGGTGGTTGTGCTGCACTCGTCAGACTCAACTTTGCTGACCTCATTCTTCAGTCTAAAGTCTTCAGCTGCCATCACCCCAAGTTTTCTTACAATAACTTTTTGCTTTAATTATCTTTGACTTTTGTTTTCTCAAAGAAGTATTTGAGTGCTGCCGTTACTGTATTTTATATGAATAAGTCTTTAGTTAAACCAGCCCTTTTTAACCCTTCATCACCTGGTCCGTCTACAGCTCCTGAGCACCACACAGCTCCATCAAATCCTACTCACATAACAGTGACATTGAAATGTATTTTTTGGAGCATTAAAAATATTGTGGAAACTTGTACATGGGGTACAAAGTTCAAATGTCTAGCGCAGCAGCCTGGAAAAGACAGGTTCTTCAACTAAAGCTCCTATAGAAAGTGAAGTGAGGGAGGAATTTTTCAATTGTTAATTATGTTTAGTTTTAGTCCCTTTAATCCACTCACTATTGGGATTCATGTAAGCAATGTTTTTATTTGCAGCCTCTCTACAATGGCTGGGAGTATTGGGTGATTCTTTGTATCTGGTGGGTAAAATTTCTTGCTAGTCACAGAAGGGATCCAACTTAATAGAAAAGTATCAATAAAAGTTGATAAAAGCCTATGGCAGTACAACTTATGTTCACCTCTATCATAAGACCACTTGGGCACACATGACAGGCCTGTCTGCAACCATTGGCAGTCACGTTATTATGCAAGAATGTTTCTGTAAGGCAAGAAGATAATTTGACAGTTCCACTCTGTAAGTGTGGCCATGTATATTTCCATAAGGCAGGCTTAATTGTTTGAGATCATTTTCATTTAATAAGTTCTCTTAGTTCTAAATCTCTGATCAGTCATTCTATATAAAAAAAAAAACAGAATTAATATAGAATACAATATCTAGCCAGTTAGCACTTACATGTTTTTATTCAAAATATTATACCTAATGACACTTGCAAACATATATGCTTGCTTATTTCTCCATCAGTTAATATAACTCTGTACAGAAGTGAGTACGTACCAAAAAAGGGAAGTGCCTGTGCTCTATAATTGGCCAAACTTGAATATTACTCAAAATATTGTTAATTGTTAAATAAACTTCGGCCTATCGTGGGGTGTGCATATGTAAATCTGTCTGCATGCGCGCTTCAGGGTGTGGGTTCCTGTTGCAAGCTGGGTTCAATGTATGATCCACATGGTTTTGCTATACTACAAAAATTCTAGATGTTTTGTCAGGGACTTGTTAAACTGTAGAACCACTAGGTATACCCACGAAATAATACAGAATATAGTGGTAAGAGCATAGTTTCAACCCTCCAAAACTACTAGTTCTGTGGTTTGAAGTAATCTTGTTTAGATGTTTAATTTAAACTTAAAAAACACTGCAGGAGGATCTGCCTAACATTTATTATTACTATTATTATTATTATTATTATTATTATAATAAATATCCATTATATTTATGATGGAAAGTGTAGGTGTAATGTGTAGATGTTCTTTGCATTGTCTCTCTCCGTTCTTCTAACAAACCCCTGATTTTGCCTGAAAAACCCTACACCAGCTAAAATTGTAAAGTACAAGTACAAATAACTATACATGTATAACTTGATAATACATTAATACCTCTTATTAAATCAAGATAGAGCAATAATATACAGCCAACTAGACATGCCAGGATGTTTGAACTCTTTCCGCATGCATATCGGCATTAAGTTATCAATAAAAAGATACAGGACTTCCAGGTTTATAAGTCCTATCTGTGCATGCGTCAGCTGACACACATGGCGTGAGAAATGCTAGGAGGGATCTGATTGGATCTCTCTCAGCAGGGAAGCCCATAGGCAGATACCCGGAACTCAGTTCTCCATTATACATTGCTACTGTACAAGAGATTCGGTTGCTCCATTTAAGTGGCTAGAAGCAGACCTGCACACTAATTATATTTATTTTCTCTTATTTGAAAGAGAATCAATTATATAAGAGAGGACCCCTGATTTTCAATGAAATTTGGGGGGTGCTGTACCCAACAGTCATAAGCTGAACATTTTATGTAGAGAGAAAAAGGGACTGTTCTATGGGACGCACACTAATGCAAATTTAATAAAACGTAACTTTTAATGAAATTATTATCAAATTCCCTTCTAATATGTCGAGGGAAATAACAGTGAAATAATGAAGTTAAAATCATGGACACACACAAAACATACACAGATATATAGTGCTCGAATTGAATAAAGTGGTGTATTAAAACCACAGTGAGGTATTATTGAGAGATATTATGTCAATTATCGCACAACCTCTGCAGAACTACAGTTGTATGATATAGCCTTTATTGGCTTATATGTCTTATTATGGCATTTTAATTTGGGAGATTCTAAAAAATTATTACAACAGACAGCTGTCCAATCATTGGATGAATACTGTGCTTGAACCCACACACTGAGGTATTTTACCGGTATATCATAAATGTTATCTTTGTTGGAGCTCCAATTTTCCCTCCTTACTCGAGGGGGCTCAGTCTCCCACTTGTTCTGGGAGGCTGGGCAGCTTGTCAGCTCTCAAGTGTATGGTAAGTATTGGATATATTAATGAGTGTTGGATATAATTCAATAATACTTTGCTGCCACCTAGTGGTTAGCACATAACACACATCTCCATACTTGCAGTACTGTATGTTACTATTCAAATAAATTGCTCAGCCGGCGTGGCAAATTTTTTACACAGTTCGCTAACCCTCCATGCTGGGGGTGAGGGGCGCAAAGTATTATTGGATTATATCCAACACTCATTAATATATCCAATACTTACCATACACTTGAGAGCTGACAAGCTACCCAGCCTCCCAGAACACGTGGGAGACTGAGCCCCCTCGAGTAAGGAGGGAAAATTGGAGCTCCAACAAAGATAACATTTATGGTATACCGGTAAAATACCTCAGTGTGTGGGTTCAAGCACAGTATTCATCCAATGATTGGACAGCTGTCTGTTGTAATAATTTTTTAGAATCTCCCAAATTAAAATGCCATAATAAGACATAAAAGCCAATACATGCTATATCATACAACTGTAGTTCTGCAGAGGTCGTGCGATAATACACATAATATCTCTCAATAATACGTCACTGTGGTTTTTAATACACCTCTTTATTCAATTCGAGCACTATATATCTGTGTATGTTTTGTGTGTGTCCATGATTTTAACTTCTTTATTTCACTGTTATTTCCCTCGACATATTAAAAGGGAATTTGATAATAATTTCATTAAAAGTTAAGTTTTATTAAATTTGCATTAGTGTGCGTCCCATAGAACAGTCCCTTTTTCTCTCTACATAAAATGTACTGTACAAGAGTCAGTAATTTGGTGGAATAGAATCACAGATTAATGTGAGTGCTTGATTTGTTTCTATGAAAACAATATAAAAATTAGCCATCCTACCAGTCAACGTGGGCGATCCTGATACCCACGTACCCATTGTATAACGGAGCCCTGTTCTTTGTAGTCTAAACATGTCCTAACTAATGATTGGCTAAATTTCCTCTGTTAAGAATGGCCACATCCTTTAATCATGGGCCCATACCACTTCATTATCTGGTGAGCCCTTCATGCCCTAGTCTGACACTGGTCCAGAATGCAAATACATGGCATGTGCACAATGGGGAATACCACCCTTATTTGATTATTGACCTGCCCATTTTCTGGACAGAAATCTATATCATTAGCATAGTCCTCTCTACTTGCAAATGAATGGGGTGTTTGGGTTCCCCTAGATCTCAGTGGGAGATGGATCTGGGTCCTTTGACATGACGATTGGTTGTTTCAGCTGGGGACCCTTAGATGGCTATGGCATATGTTAGATATCATCAAATTTAGCTCTACACTACCTTGTCAATAGAGTCTACTGTACCACTGTTAAGCACACTGGTTTTGCACGGTTGACACATGTCCCAAATGTGGAACCCCTGCTGCTGGTTTCTGGGATCTGCTTTGGTCACACCTTATTCTGGTCTTTGGTTGTGAATTGTATTGGGGAATGAGGAAAAGGATATCACTACTTTACCCTAGTATTTTTCTCTTTAGTCTTAGGGGCGAGATGTACTAAGGGGAAAATGCGTTAAAACCCCCGTTTTACTGCATTTTCCTATGTATTAAAACCCCGCAACACCGTTACTGCATAATAGGGTATCGCAACCTTTGGGTGGTGATACCCTATAGATGCCTATGGGCTTCTTTTCGCCGCCCGCCGCCTCTGCCGCAAACCCGCCGACCCCCCTCTCCCCCTCCCTCTAGCTTAACTGGTCCAGGTCCTCCTGGACCGGGAAGGTAAAACCTTCCTCCCCCTAGTGACGCAGCCATACGTCCTTCCGGCTGCAGGGGGGAAGAGGTGGTGCCGGGGACAGCCTGCTTAGCTGTCCCCGGCGTGAGGGGAGCGGGAGGTGGCAGGGAGGTGACTGAGACCCCCCGCACACCACATTACAGGTATCACGGGGGGCCTCCGTCACTGCATCGCGATGCCAGCCGCATATGTTAGTACATATGCGCTGGCATCGCGGCGGACGGGCGGTGAAGGGCGGCGATGTATATTAATACATCCCGCCCTAGGTGTGGCTGATCCCATAAAGCAGTGTTTCCCAATCTCAGTCCTCAAGTACCCCCGCCAGTTCATGTTTTCTCTTTCAATGGTCCTGGTGACACAGCTCACATTTGGATGTAGGAGGCACCTATACTAAAGCTTTTAGAGTGGTAAGCTCCTCCCACTGCATCCCAGAATCCTCAGTTTGTTTTAGGTGCCCACCGGAGTGGGTGCTATACTGAAGAGGCTGCTGTGCAGCCGAAGATTAGAGTCAGATAGGTGTTTTTTATTTTATAAATTTTTACACTTAAGGTAGGGCGCAGTGCTGAGGATTCTCACAGAATCCTCACACTGCCAGCGCTGCAGGAGCTGACAGAAGCGCGTCCTGTCAGCTCACTGCGCACAGAGGAGACACTGTCTGGTCTCTCTGTGCGGCGCTGACAGCTTCTACTAAGAAGCTGCCTGGGCTCCGGAGCGCACTTGAACCGGCTCCACGCTAGGTGGGGGTCATGGGGAACAGGCGCTCCGTGATGGCGGCGGCCATTTTCTGAGGAGCTTACACGCTGAGCTCCTTCCCCAAGAGGACAGCAGTGTGTGACAGGCATGTTCCAAGTGGTCCCCAGGTGAAGGGGAGACACTGGGAACAAGGAAGTCCAGTAGTGGGAGCGGCTGACTGGGGGTAGTTGGCGCCAAAAAAGCTACAGACCCCGCAGCAGCGGGGACTTTGGTCTCTTCCCTCACTCTGCTTGGCGCCATTTTGGGAGACGCAGTCTGCGGAGCTGAAGTGCCTGAATACTGGCTGAGTGTGGATTTCCTGGGCATCGCTTCCCCCCTTCACTGAGAAGAGCTTTAGACAGATAAGTGGCTGTGATATACATTGACTCTGTGTATAATGCCTGTTCATTTTGCACTGTGTGATTTATTTGCATCATGTCAGAGCAACAGTGTGTGGCTTTGGTGGAGGGAGCCCTAATTACATTGAGCGTGTGCAGTGTTTGTACACTTCAATTTGTCCCTGAACAGATAACCAAGGGGGGATTGTGCCCTGCTTGTGCAGTTGTGAGACCCATGGGCAGTGAACCCCAGAGGGTAGAGCAAACGGAGCCTGCGTGGGCCAGTGCCCTTGGCAGGTCAGTTAATGCCTTAGTGCAGCTGTTGGACAGGCAGAGAGATGTTGTGGTGTCTTCCCCTAAACCTATGTCATCCTCTCTGCAATCCTAAGGCTCCATACCTCTGACCCAATCAGATCCTGGCCTGTTGCAGGTGATGCAGGATACTGCAAAGGGTATTAGCAGATTTAATGAGCTGCTTGATAGATATGATAATGATGCCGAGGGGACTCCTAAATGGTCTTATTTGGTGCCTTTGCTGGCTGTTCAGTCAGGAGAGGAAGGAGAATGCACGTCAGACATTCCCTGGGACCAGGGTGATGATTCTGAGGATTCCTCAGCCCCTGGGGTGGAGGATTTGATTGCTGCTGTTAAGCAGGCTTTGAATTTGTCTGAAGAGGACAAGACTCCTGTCAGAGGGGTGTTTAAGCGGCAGCGTAGAGAGGCTTTTACCTTCCAGGCAGATGAAGGTTTGCAGGATATTTTGGAAGGGGCTTGGAAAACGCCCGATAAGAGCCTTCAAATGCCAAAGAGGTTTTTGAGTATTTATCCTATGTCTGAGGCTCATACAGACCTCTGGGAAAAAGTGCCTGTAGTGGATGCTTCTGTTGCAAGGCTTTCAAAAGCGACTGTGCTACCAGTCCAAGGGGGTGCGGCTTTTAAAGACCCCGTGGACAAGAAACTTGAAGGAAACCTCAAAGCCATATTTGAGGGGGTGGGGTTTACACTCAGGCCCCTTATAGCCATAGGCGAATCTAGAATTATGGTAATGGGTGGTCCCAGATCTAGACATAATAGTAGGGGGACCTTTGCGCTCCAGCATGCATTGCCACATTTTTTCCTATAAGAGCATGCCAAAACTGTCAGGGCATGCTGGGACATGTAGTTTCACAACATCTGGAGGGCCACAGGTTGAAGACCTGTGTTTTAGACCATACACAGTAATGCCCATTACACATTTTAGCAAACTCCGTAATACCCATTACACATAAAGCCACACGCCGTAATGCCAATTACACATAAGGCCACACACCATAATGCCCATTACACATTGTGCCACACATCATGATGCCCATTACATACTATATAACAAACCGTAATGCCCATTACATATTTGCCACATAAGTGCTGCATACCTACGTGCTCATTGCTAGGGGGTTCTTGCTTGATGGCACCATTACACATGATGCCGCACACCATAGTACCCATTACACATGATGCCGCACACCATAGTACCCATTACACATGATGCCACACACCATAGTACCCATTACACATGATGCCGCGCACCATAGTACCCATTACACATGATGCTGCACACATAATGTCCCTTACACATGATGCTGCACACATAATGCCCCTTACACATGATGCTGCACACATAATGCCCCTTACACATGATGCTGCACACCGTAATGCCCCTTACACATTAAGCCACACATTATGCGTAATGCCCCCACATACCACCACTTGTAGCGTCCCTTAAGCAATGCCCCCAAAAGTGCCACTTACTGTAAATTTTTATATGAGTCTTCGCTGCTGCTGCAGGGAGAGATGGAGAGCAGTGCCGCTGCTTCTATGGGGAGAGGAGCAGAGCGCAGCGCAGAGCACGCTCCCACTCCCCTCCTGGTGTCCCCTTTAGCTGAGTGGACATTTGAAATATTGTGAGCGCTGTTGTTGTGCGTGACGTCGGGGAGCACGCCTGGCACCGGCACCACATGATTAAGGGGGGGCTGAGGTGAAAGCAGGGAGAAGAATTGGAGCGGAAGCTGCAGGGGTGACAGTCATTGACATCTGGGCAGAGAGCAGGGGGCTGCCCGGCTGTATTCAGAGCACTGCAGGTCACGGTTGTTTGAAACAATACCCCTTTCACAAAAGAAAATGCAGAGATTTACCCGGGAATATGGTCCCAGGATCATGCAGGGACATTCCCAGGCAGACCCCTTATACACCAGCCTAGTCCCTGCATTTTCTGGTGTGAGGGGGAGAGACAACCACCCCCCTCTCCCTACCCCCCTTTAACCAACCAGCTATATCTTTGGAACCAGCTGACCCATTTATATGAGACCAGTATCATATTAAAGAACTTTTGAGTTGGCTTCGAATGATTTTGGTCCCGTGAAACTCCAGAGAAATCTTCCCTCAAAGAACATAAACAGTCATGAAATTACATTTAAGAAATGAAAAAAAAAAAATGGTTTAACCTCAATATCCCTGGAACCAAGTAACCCATATGGATCCAGCCTGGTATCAGATTGAAGGCCCAGCGATTTGGGTTTGACTGAGATCAACCTCGAGCTTCAGTGATGCCGAAGGGGGAACTGGGTGGGGGTCGGAATTAGCGGTGCACCCCCTAGATTCACCTATGCTTATAGCGTCAGCCTGGGTTTCAAAAGCTATAATTGTTTGGGCTAGTAATTTGTGTACTATATTGCACGCTGACCCAGGTGTGTTGCTGCTGGCTGAAAAGCTGAAGGCAGCTGCTGAATATGTGCTTGAGGCAGAGGAGGTAGCTCTCAAGATGGCTTCTAGGGTATCCACTGTATCCATTAATGCCAGGAGAGTCCTGTGGCTCAAGGCCTGGGAGGAGGATAATGAATCCAAAAAGGCCTTAGAGGCGTTGGCCTTTAAAGGTAAACTACTGTTTGGATCTGAGCTGGAGGAGATTATTAAGTAGGCCACGGGGGGGCAAAATTAAATTTCTGCCTGTCCCCTCAGCAAAGCAATCTTCTAAGTTTTCAGCCTTTCTGCCCTCCCCTAGAGGGGTTGCGTCCTTTCGAGGACAGTCATTCAGGGGAAAATTCCAGTCATCTAAGGGAAAGGCCCCAAAATCTAGATTCGGCTCTTTCCACAAGAAACCGAACACCAAAGGTGAAGATAAACCCTCGGCATGACTGCCTGGGGAGCGCCCTATCTGTTGTCAAAGTGGGGGGTCGTCTGTTATGGTTGCGGGAAGCTTGGGCATTGTTGGATCGGGATCCTTGGGTGTTGGACATTGTATCATAGGGATACAAAATCCCTTTCAAAGGTCTTCCGCCAAGAAGGTTCTTACCCACTCCACTCACAAAGGAGTCACGACTCCGAACTGCTCTTTTGGGGGCAGCTCAGTCCCTTCTAGAAAAGGAGTGGTGATCCCGGTACCTCGGGAGGAATGGAAGAAAGGATGAAGCTGACGTTAGAAACCAGGTCTTCCCTACAATGGTGGACAGATGTGGATTCCCTTCAGTGGGGTCGGTCTCTTCAGTCTTGGGACAGGCTGGTAGTCACTACCGACGCCAGTCTCAGGGGCTGGGGAGCAGTTGTCCTGGACTTGAGGCTTCAGGGCCTATGGACTACGGTGGAGTCAGGTGGAGTCGGAGTTCCAGGCTGTTTGGAAGGCAGAAGACAGGCTGAGGGGTCTCCCCATAAAGGTCCAGTCGGACAATGCCACGGCTGTGGTGTACCTGAATCATCAGGGAGGCACACGCAGCAAACTGGCCATGTGGGAGGTATCTCGGATTTCCGGCCTTATTGGCAATATTCATCCCTTGGGTGAAGAATGCCGAGGCTGATTTCTTGAGCAGGGAGGAGCTGCTCGAAGGGGAATGGATGTTGAATCCACAGATATTCCAACAGACTGCATCTCGATGGGGGACCCCGGAGGTGGATCTAATGGCGTCCAAGTTCAACCGTCAGGTTCCCAAATTCTTCTCCAGGATGAGGGATCCCTTAGCGTCGGCTTTGGATGCAATGTCCATTCCCTGGACAGGGAATCTGGCATACATTTTCCCGCCATTTCCGATGATTGCAAGGGTTCTGAAGAGAATCAGGTCCCAAGGAATTCCGATAATACTAATAGCTCCGGATTGGCCAAGGAGGTCTTGGTATTCGAGTGTTCGGAAACTGTCAGTGGAATCGTGGCGCCTACCTCAAAGGTCAGACTTACTAAGCCAAGGACCGTTCTTCCATCTGGATTGAGCTCGGCTAACTTTGATGGCTTGGCTATTGAAACCGCCATTTTGAAGAGCAAAGGTTTCTCTGAGGCAGTGGTAAATACCATGATTAAGGCCAGGAAGTTGGTGTCTTCGGCCAACTATTATAGGGTCTGGAAGACCTATATTAGGTGGTGTGAGCAACAGAAGTCTCATACGTCCAGGTTTTGACTGTCAAAATTGCTTGAATTCCTTCAGGATGGATCTTCTTCAGGTCTCAGTCTCCAATCGCTTAAAGTACAGATATCAGCTCTGTCAATCTTCTTTCAGAGGTACTTCCGGAGGTGCAAACCTTCCTTCAGCTAGTTTTCAGGTTGAAACCACTATACAAACAATTAGTGGCACCCTGGGATTTGTCTCTGGTGCTGGAGTGTCTTCAAAAACCCCCCTCTGAACTATTAAGGGCGGCTGACATTAAATTCCTTACGTGCAAATTGGTGTTTTTATTGGCTGTTTCCTCTGCAAAGAGGGTTTCGGAGTTGGGAGCATTGTCCTGTAAGCCTCCCTTCCTTATTTTTCATGACGATAGGGCTGTTCTTAGAACAGTTCCCCAATTTTTGCCGAAAGTAGTTTCTGCTTTTCCTTTGAATCAGGAGATTGTTCTGCCTGTGTTTCAACCCCAGAGGGGTCTAGGAAAAGGGTCAAATTGAGGAATTTGGATGTGGTGCGCTCCTTGCGCATTTATGTGGACAGAGTTAAAGGTTTTCGGAAGACGGATACCTTGTTGGTCTTGTATGAAGTACACAAGATAGGCTGGCCCGCTTCTAAACAGACAATTGCCAGGTGGTTGAGATCGGTTATTGCTTTTGCATATACTAAGGTTGGTAGGCCTGTTCCGGCCAGGATAAACGCACATACCACCAGGTCTGTTTCCACCTTGGGCGATTCGCCATGGGGCTACAGCTGAGCAAGTATGCAGGGCCGCCACTTGGTCATCTGTTCACACTTTTGCCAAATTCTACAGGTTCCATGAGTTCGCGTCGGAGGGCGCATCATTCGGGCGAGCAGTGATGAGAGCTGCAGACCTGAGCGTACCCTCCCAAAGGAATTTTAAATTAGTATGAAACATGTTCAATGCCCCCAAATGTCATTTTTGAGGCTGTACCACCCCCACTATCAACGCGAACCCGAAGCGTGGCGAGCACAGCGAGCCTGCGAGGGGCGGCGATACGCGTCCTACGACCTTTTCATACCCCCACTATCCACGTCGTGTGGAGTTGAGAATAGAAAGTGTGGCAAGCGCAGAGAGCCACCGAGCCCGAAGCGTGGCGAGCGCAGCGAGCCCCGCGAGGGGACACGGATACCTTCACAGGTATCCGTGTCCCCTCGCGGGCTTCACAGGTGTCCGCACCCCTTCGCGGCGCTCGCCACGCTTCGGGCTCGGTGGCTCTCTGCGCTTGCCACACTTTCTATTCTCGCGGCTATTCTCAACTCCACGCCGACGTGGATAGTGGGGGTATGAAAAGGTCGTAGGACGCGTACCGCCGCCCCTCGCTACGCTCGCCATGCTTCGGGTTCGCGTTGTACTAGTACACAAGTACCAGGGATTTTTGTAAGAACTTACCGTTCGAATCCCTTTCTCTGATATGGTCCTGGTGACACAGCGATCCGTCCCTTACGCTCAGTAAGTATTGCCAGTGTTCATGATGTTTCATATTATGATGGATATAAAAAATTTTAAGATTGTGCATATAATATGGCTTTGAAAGTTGAACTGAGGATTCTGGGATGCAGTGGGAGGAGCCTATCACTCTAAAAGCTTTAGTATAGGTGCCTGGCTCCTGCGGACCCTCCTAAATCCCAATGTGAGCTGTGTCACCAGGAACATATAGTGTTATACTATTTCCACCTTGAAAAAGGAGCGAGTAAGCTCTGAAACGTTGGTGTGCTTTTTGAATACACTTTGCTTTTGAAAAAGTTTCCCCGGAGTGCCATGATTCTTTTATCACATTATATATATATATATATATATATATATATATATATATATATATGTGTGTGTGTTTGTGTGTGTATATATGTGTATGTATATGTGTGTATATATATATATATATATATATATATATATATATATATATATATATATATAGATAATGGAGAAGGCCTGGCACTCCCGCAGCTGGGTCCGAATACCCCGGTGCCTTCCAGGACAGGTAGGTAGAGGAATGGAAGAGGCGGCACTCAAATGGGATTTTTCAAAAGTGTATTGTGGCAAAAGAAAGGACCAACGTTTCGGGGTCTTAATCACCCCTTTTGTCAAGGTGCAAGTGGAAATGGTTGTGGCGAGCGGACGCGGATACACTTCACAGGTATATGCGTCCCTTTGCGGGCTTCACAGGTATCCGTGTCCGCTCGCCATGCTTCGGGCTCGGTGGCTCTCTGCGCTCGCCACACTATCTGTTCTCAACTCCACTCCGACGTAGATAGTGGGGGTATGAAAAGGTCGGAGGACGCGTACCGCGGCCCCTCGCGGGCTCGCTTCGCTCGCCACGCTTCGGGTTCACGTGGAACGTGGGGTGGCGTTAACAATTGGGGGGGCAAAGGGTGGCTATTTGGGGTCTGTGGGCCATTTAACATTGTTCCCAATGTTAAATCGGGTCAATTGACCCATTTAACATTGTTCCCTATGTAAAATCGCGGTGATCGCATCGCATGCGATTTTTTGGTCGAATGCGATGCGACCGACGCAATTTTTTTACTTGCGATGCCCATGATCAAAATCGTGGGCGCCCTTCTAGGTAAAGAGTACCATATATATATAGGTATAGGTATTGACTGCAGCTCCCTTTAGACAGAATACGGCATCCAGGGTCAGGATGAATGGACATCTAAAATACACAGAGAGAGAAGGGGCGCTCTATGGTGCATGTAAAAGACTTTTTAATAGAGTATGCACTCAGTATCAGATAAAAGCAGTTGTTCGTACCAATAAAATATCAGCTGTGGGCTGGTTACCACAAGGTGAATACATAAATACCCGGGGCACACCGCTCCTGATGTGAGGTCCACTGAACCGCGATGAGGGAAGCCGAGAACGAGGGATTGCGCTGCCGGGGAACCAAACCAAAGACCGGGGAAACACATGCCAGTCGGGACGCCGGGTGGTGCAGGACACGGGTACCAGAGGGTGGCGATACCCTATAGAAGCCTATGGGCTTCTATCGCTGTCCCCCATCCGCGCGACCCCCCCTTCCGTCCTCCATTGATCTCCTCCTCCCCCAGCAGGTGTTACAGCCGGGAGGACATCCGGCTGCAGAGGGAGGAGGAGACGCAGGGGGACACTGGCAGCTGCCGGGATGTGACGGAGACCCCCGCAGACCACATCACAGGTATCGCGGGGGTCTCCGTCACCGCAACCCAATGCTAGCCACATATGTTAGTACATATCCGGCAGCATCGCGGCGGCTGCCAGGCGAAGGGCGGAGATGTATATTAATACATCCCGCCCTTGGTGAGAAATCTCCAGTTTTTTTAAACCGGCAATCATTTACACTGCAAAACCAGTTTGATATTGAAGTGTAAATTATTGCCGCTTTAAAAAAACTGGAGATTTCTCACCAAATCTCTCACTTTCTGAATCTCTCATCCTATTAAATCTCACCCATTACTTTTCTTTTGTCTTTTTTTTTTTACACTCAAACTACTTTTTTATAATTTTACTTATTAGGACCCCATAATTTATAAGTAAATGGTATCTCCCTGTTTAAAATCATGGTTGCCTACCTGACCATCTCCTTCAGGGAGAAGATGCTCTGTTCCTGGACTTCCCTGGTAATGTATGATTGCCATCACCTTTGGGGAGCTAGGTAATCAGGGCCGGTGCTAGGCATTTCGCGTGGTGTCTGTGTCTGCCCGGTCGTGGTGGGGGGGGCGGGGACGGGGGTGGTGTCTGCGGTATGGCTACCTGGCCGCCGGGGGGGGGGGCAGGGGGGGTGATCGCAGTGTGTCTGCCGGGCAGGTCGGAAGGTGCGTCTGCGATGTGGCTACCCGACCGCCGGGGTGGGGGGGGGGGGAGAAGGGGTGCGCGATGTGGCTGCTGTGCTGCTGGGGGGGGGAGAGGGAGGGAGGGAGTGTTCACTTACCGAACACCTGCTCCTGCTCCTTCCTCCGGCTCTCTGTCCTGCTCCTCTGCTGATGCGGTGGGAGAGCTTTTTAGCTCACTACCACCCTCCAGTGGCCCTGTAGGTAATTGATAACAAAGTTGTTTCACCACAGGTGATGGCAATCATACATTACCAAGGAAGACCAGGAACAGGGCATTTTCTCCCTGAAGGAGAGAGTCAGGTAGGCCACCATGTTTAAAATGATGGCTTGTATTCAGATGCACAGTAAAAATTAGTACAATAACAAATATGTTAAGTATAAAGTATGAAAACAATTACATAATATTTGTAAATGTTAATAGCAAGTATTTTATATAAGCATTATTTGGCTTTTTCTCTAAGGGTTAATTAAAGATACAGTAATAAAAGTTATGTACAGTACTAGCATACATCTCTGAGGTCCTTTTTGAGTGGTATTGTACTGTATGTTCTAGTTCTTTTTGACGTCTTAATAAATACCAATGCCCTATCCAATGTCTTGACATTGGATAGGTACCTATTATAACTTGCAGTATTTTGCAAGTGTGCTTATTTATAACTTTTTCAGCGTTGTTGGGTTTTATTGATATCCATTCCAGGCCTCAAGCAACATAAACATGAGGCTGAGACATTTTGCTTGGCAAATCAGACTCCCTACTTGTATGTTTATCCCAGGATATTACCAGGAGTATGTGAATTGTTTTTAATGTATATTTGCTATAGTAATGGTTTGCACACTTTAGCTTTTTGTAGAGCGTGTTTATACCATGTGACTTATCTTGGTTACATGCAATGGTACATGGCTCAAAGCTGTTTTATGCATTATATAACTTGCTTTTTAGGTTAACTAGCTCCTTAGCATTTTGTTTATGCCTTGCTGGTTGAGGCTGACTTCTTGTTCCACATATTAATAAGGGGCATGTGTACCAAGTCTTGGAGTGAGATAAAGTGGATAAAGAAAAAGTACCTACCAATCAGTGCCTTACTTCCATTTTTTACAGTCTGTGCCAGGAGCTGTTTGGTTGGTACATTATCTCTCTCTCCATCTTTGATACATACAGTAAAAGAGAATTAAAAAACAAATATGCTTCTTATGAGGAACCTCTCTGTACACAGAAGATATATAAATAGGTAACAAACCCTCTACACCCGAACTACATGCAACTTGTTACATATACTGTTACATACCCTAACCTAGACCTAGGTAGAAATTAGAGATGTGCTGCTTGTACTTTTCAAATAGTCCATTTATCAACATATGAGCAGAAATGTAAGAAAAATCAGTGGATCCTGGTGTTACTGTTTATCCTTTGGTCTGTGTAACAGTGGCTTGCTGTGTGTCTATGTAATTGAAACAATTACAAAGGGAGGATTTGCTACAGTTATTTTACCCTTCTGCTTTCATCCTTCTGCCCCCATTTTATGTTTTTTTTTAGCCCCACTGGAAGCAGTCGATATGCCTCATCAGGGGAACTCAGCCGAGACTCCACCCATCTCAGTGATGATTTTGACCCAGAAAACGACAGTCTACAGGGTTCAGAAATAGAAGAGGAGAGGGACAGAGACTCATATCACTCCTGTCACAGTTCTGTCAGCTACCAAAAGGATTCTCCAAACTGGGAAGGGGAAGAGGGCCCAGAAGGCTACAGTGAAGATGATGATGAAGGGGGCTATCCTGACAGCAGGGGGCAGCTTTCAGATAGAGATCTGTATGATGATGAACTGCCAGAGGGGGAAGATGAAGAGGAAAAGCTGAGATATGAGCTGGAGAACACAATGTATCTGTCAGGGGAGAGTAAAGAGAAGACACCTCCTGAGATCCCAGTGGAGAAGGAGAAAATCCCAGAGGTTGTACCAGAGCCTGAGGCAGCACCAGTAGTACCTGCAGTCCAGGAACCAATACCAGAGAGGTGAGAAGGTGGGGCAGGTAATGAAATGCTTAAGTTTACAGAATTAGGTAGAAATAGGTACAGTAGGTATGTTTTGCCAATCTACAAAAATACAGGCAGTTCAGATTCATTCTGTTTACAGTATAATTCACTTACTTTAAGGAAAATTATTATTTGTCTTGAATATTTCATTTAAACTAAATTATGTCCTTACAACGTTAGCAGCAAACATTGGGCCCAATTCAAAGTTAATTGCTGATGTGCAAATCCGCAATGTTTGATTACCAAATCACTGTGCATGCGCATGTAGTGCATTGTACCATACATGTGCAAGATCACATAGTGACAGAAATATTTAATCACAATCCACTCGCAATTTGACTGTCAAGAAGCCGGTGTTTGTGTAAAAAACCACAGGCATCCCATGGCATTTTAAGGGAGGGTCTGTGACGTCAGTGCCAGCCTCCTTGAGTCTGCCTCTGTTGCATAGCTGTGGAAGGGTCACACTTACTCACATTTGCACAGACTGGGATAATCATTCGATGGTGAGTGAATTGCATATGGATGTGCGACAGAACACTAAATTGTGAAATTTTTGCAACTCACTTGCAGATGTGGTCTGAGCGGCAACTAACTACTTGCAGTCATCTGCACATTTTCAGAGGAGCAATCAGATCTGAATTAGGCCGATTATATTTCGTGAGGAAATGAAGCAGTATTAAAAATGTCTGCACAAATTGGTTTGTTTAAAACTCCAAAGACCATGAAATGTCCTGTCTGGAATGGAGAGTGATGTGACCCAACCCAGCAATCGCTGGGTGTTCACTAGATGATTGACACCTGGCACTGGGCGTTGGGAGGGAAGGTTGCATCAGCTGCCCCAATCTAACTACGACCATGGCAGCCCTAGACTTACTCATTAGCTGCACACAGGGGGGAAATCCATTTGATGGTGAGTGTTGCTGAATGGGTTTCACATGTTCGCACGGCTGCAAATGCGTATGTACAGGTTCGGGGAGACACTCTGGCGTGGTGGTGTTAACCTGATCGCTGGGCTGCGAAGGTTCGCAGGCCCAGTGACCAGTTCTGAATCTGGCCAATTACCCCCAACCCCCATTGCAGAAAAGAGTGAAACAAATCCAACTGCCCTTAGAGAAAACAAACAAACAAATTAGCCTTTAAATGTATAAATAAAACACATTGGCACACCCAGGAGAAAATGAAAACCCATTGGCCCCCAAAGAAAACAAAACATACAGTATTCCTGAGAGGAAAATAAAAATAATACATTGTCCCCTACAAGTAAAATAAACACACTGGACCCGACGGGATGAAAAAAACAGAATGGTCTCAAAAGGAAAAAACAAAGACACTGGTCCCTACCGGAATCAATAAAACACATTGGCCCTGCACTCCTTCCCCTTGCGCTACCCACATGCCCTCCCACTATGATATTGGGCCAGATTGGATGGATGGTATTGCAGAACTGAACACAAGTGACTTTGTAATTCTGTCCACCAAAATGCAAATGTGGCAGGAGGTGCCTGTATGAAAGCTAATGCCAACTCATAATAGGGGTGACGCATAGGGGATCAAGCAAAGTCTCCCCAACATTGCTGGTTCCCATTATTAGTTGGCATTAGCTAGTGACATAAAGCTATGCTTTTCACCAATTTTGAAATTGAATCAGGTCAACGTCCTTTTCTACAGTGGAAAGCAATGGAAAATTACATACGTTGCGGGAGAAATAAAGAATTTTTGGTAAATTGTTGAAAGCTGAGATACAGAAAATGTCAGAGGATGTGCTTATCTCAGCTTTATAAATAGATCCGTATATGTTAAACTATTTTGATAAACATGGCAAGTAACATTGAAAAGTAAAGATGTGAATGCTTGTCAGAATATGTGTGTGGTTACATTTTTTTGCACGGTCTCTGCTAAGGATTGTGTTTACCTGGTTTGAAAAGCAGACATTTACGGGTAAATATTCTATTGAAGATGGGATGTTGCTCACAGCAACCAATCAGATTATATCTATTATCTTCTAGAAAGTGCTAAATAAATAAGTAGAAGTAGAATATGATTGGTTGATATAGGCAACATCCCATCCTCAATAGAACTCCCATCTTTTTAAACTACTCCTTAATGCGTACTAACACCCTGAGCTAAATTTGCTAAGCTCTGTCTTTTCTGAAGGTTTGAAACCACCACACATTCATGCAATAACTTCCAAACCTCTGGATTTATATTCAGTGATTTCAAACAGTATTCCAAAACCATAGATGCAATGCCTTACAGTATTCAATTACCAGGAAAATAACTCCACAAAACCGCTGCATTTGTCTGGCCAGTCGGCATAAACTTGTACCTGTAATGAGGGCATATCATTTGTGAGAGTGATATTATTTTATTAAATTTATGAGTGGGGACAAGTACTGGGTTATTTTTGTCAAGACATAATTATTTATTATGTTAAAGTGGTGATATTAATTTTTAAATGTTTTTATGACTGGGGCAACATTTATTATTTCATGTCTATAATATTTTGCCTACTTTATACAATAAAAAATATACATTAGTTTACATTTTTTATGTCCGATTTCAAGGCTTATTATTGCCACTCTCTTAAATATTAAGATTTAAATTCCTATCCGTGTACCTGCACAACTTCTGTAATATTCTAGTATATATTAGAGATGTGCGGCGGACACTTTTTCGGGTTTTGGATTTGGATCTCCCTTCGTGTTTTGGATCTGCATTTTTTGGGGGGAAAAATGCAAAAAAAATTCTAAAATAACAGAATTTGGGCCTGTTTTTGTCCCTAAAGTATTATTAACCTCAATAACATTAGTTTCCACTCATTTCTAGTAAATTTTGATCACTTCACAGCTCACAAAATTGTTTTCATTTACTGTAGTTGGGTCAAAAGGTTATACCGAGGTAGCTGGATGACAGCTAAGCAGTGGGCATCACATACATGTGGATCTTACACTTCCAACCTGGCACATCTTGGAAGCAGAGCGGCACTGGGGCAGACAGGGTGGCAGTTTAATAAATTACCCCAAAAAAAGAAATGCTCCAAAGAGCAAAAAATACAAAGAGGTATCAGCCTTGTCATGACTGGTGGTAGCAGCTTCAGCACTTCTATCAGGTTGCTGATCTCCCACTATTTCCTCATCCATCATCCTCCAAAAATGCATTTTTATTTTATTTATTACTTTTATTTATTTTTCTTACTTTACACTGGACACAGCCTGTCACACTGGACACAGCCCCTTGGACACTGGACACTGCCCCTGGACACTGCCCCTGGACACAGCCCCTGGACAATGGACACAGCCTCTGGACACAGCTCCTGTACACTGGACACAGCCGTCACACTGGACACTGCCCCTGGACACATTCCCTGGACACGACACAACCCCTGTACACAGCCCCTGTACACTGGACACAACCCCTGTACACAGCCCCTGTACACTGGACACAACCCCTGTACACTGGACACAGCCCCTGTCACACTGGACACAGGCCCTGTCACACTTGACACAACCCCTGTACACAGCCCCTGTACACTGGACACAGCCCCTGTACACTGGACACAGCCCCTGTACACTGGACACAACCCCTGTACACTGGACACAACCCCTGTACACTGGACACAGCCCCTGTCACACTGGACACAGGCCCTGTCACACTGGACACAACCCCTGTACACAGCCCCTGTACACTGAACACAACCCCTGTACACTGGACACAGCCCCTGTACACTGGACACAGCCCCTGTACACTGGACACAGCCCCTGTACACTGGACACAACCCCTTTACACAGCCCCTGTACACTGGACACAACCCCTGTACACTGGACACAGCCCCTGTGCACAGCCCCTGTACACTGGACACAGCCCTTGTACACTGGACACAGCCCCTGTAAACTGGACACAACCCCTGTACACTGGACACAAACCCTGTACACTGGACACAGACCCTGTCACACTGTACACAGGCCCTGTCACACTGGACACAAGCCCTGTCACACTGAACACAGCCCCTGTACAGCCCCTTGTACACTGGCCACTGCAGCCCCTGTACACTGGACTTGTGTACAGCAGCCCCTAATCAAGTGAGCAGCAGCAAAATCATATATTATTATAGCACAGCACACAGCACAGAGCACAACCACCCTCTTCCCTCTCCTATGCTGGAGTAAAGATGGCGGGGCGCGCGTGCGTCTTATATAGAATCCAGATCCCGCGAGAATCCGACAGCGCGACAATGACGTTTTGCCTCTTTTTCGGTCCGGAATTCAGGCGGGAACTCCCGAGCCGACTCGGATCCTGACTCGGATCACCATATTCGGATCTGCGGGATCACGGCGATCCGAAACCCGCTCATCTCTAGTATATATGTGGAAGGGACTCTTGTTCCAATCTAGAAGTGGGAAGAAAATCCTTTGATAGTGCTGACTCTTAGTAATTGCTGTTTGTCTCTTGCACATTGTGCAAGACTACAGTATATCTTACTTTACTGGAGATATTTTATTGATATTGAGGCTTTATAAGTTTGACTTTTTTGTCCAGCATTATAACATATATAATATCTTATCCAGTTACAGGGATGATGATTCCAGCATGTCAAGAGCTAAGTCAAATTGGTTGAGAGCATTCAACAAGGTGCGGATGCAGCTTCAGGAGGTATGTATGAATCTGATGGGCATAAAGACTCACTATCTGCTGGAGATAATCATAAATAACAGCTTTGTTTGATTCTTACTGGCACACTTTTTTGAAAATTTCAGACAATGCTTCATACATATTTGTAGGTGATCCAAAACAGGGTTTGATCATGTGATTTTACTTTGCCCTCAGTTAGAGTGAATACGCTAAGATTTGTTATGTTTAATATGACATTGCTCCACATTATTCCCATCACCATTTGTGTTATCCTCTCTGATTGTCATTTTATGTTTTCATGTTTTGATTTATTTATTTTGTTTATTTTTATTTTTTGTGTCATTTTGTGATTTTTTTTCATTCAGAACGGCTCCCTCTCTCCGCCCCTTCCCTGCTCACACCCTCTTCCCAAACATCACTCTGTCCCATTGGCAGATTCCAGAGATATCCAGTGCAGGTAGGTGAGGAGTGAGTTGCTTATCTCAAAATGCTAAGAAATACATTAGCACATTGATCTAGTATGATAACATTAAAGGGAAAGATTTTTCATATCTTGGAGAGAGATTTAGTAGTTACCAACCAATCAGTTTTTTTCATTTTACAGGTTGTCACCAGGGCCGTAGCTGGGGGGTCATGCACTCCGGGCGCTGGAGGGGCGCTGTCAGGTCCAGGGACAGCCAGCGGAGATCTGGTGACAGGAAGCGGGGTTCCGGGTAGCTGCTGTAGCGGCAGCTTGACTCCGTCCGTCTCTATTCTCTCCTACTAGCATTGCGGCGGGAAGCGCTGGTGATAACTTTAAAAAGACTTGCCGGCAAGTCTTTTCAAAGTCATCACCAGTGCTTCCCGCCGCCACGCTAGTTTCGGCCCTGCTGTCACCACTTTATCTCTCCACAATTGGATGAATCTCTCCTTATGGAGTTATTCAATTGGTGCCAAAGTTTTTGCCTAGGAAAAAAAAATGCACTTTAAAAAAAAAAAAAATACTTCAAATTTCAAAGTGCAGATCTGTCGACTAGGCGAAGAATTCATCATGGTCGAAAAACACGTGGATCTGTGAATTCCTCTGCCATTTTTGCCACATTCTTAGTCAGTTTTTGATGATTTTGACCCTCAGCAAAAAAGGACTTAAAAATGGAAATATACACCTGCAATTGAATACAAGGTGTTCAAAAACATTCCTTTTTTTGGCCAGCCAGAAAAACGGGGCAAATTGTATACCCCATAAGACTGATATATGAATACTGGTTTGTGGCCATCAGAGAATCATAGATGTTTCCGCATACAAAATTGCTAGATGTATGGTGTTACGAATCTTGTGATTAATACACATTTACACAGTTGCGTGGGAGTTGATATATCACTCACGCCAGGCATTTAGCATTGTGTGGCATATTTAAGGCCCATACACATTGGGCAATTTTAAGCTGAAAGTTTGAGCGTCTTTCAGCTCAAAGCCGCCCAGTGTGTATGGCCCCGCGATGAGCGGTGATGCGCACTCCCACATCATCACCAGGAAAGTCGTTCATGTGCTTTTATTACCAGCAGATGAGCGGCTTTGTGGATGGCTTTGCAAACATGTAAAATATACAATGTCCCAGTTCTTTGATTCAAGCAGTAAATTCTGAGATGATCCTGTACGTATCTTATCCACCTTTGTAGAAGGGGCTAAAATGTATAATAATATGAATATGGAAATAAATGTGGAAGTAGAACAACACACCCTACTCACATTGAATAGGGATTTTACGCTATGTATAATGGTTTCTTTGTACCAGTGGAGCATTAGGCCACTATTTGCATACCTTGCTCACCCCATTAAGAGGAATATTAAACATGTAAAGGTATCTTTTTAAATACGAATAGACAAGATTAGGTGGCGTAACACACTTACGAGAAGGAATGTATATTCAACGCTTATAGCAGTTTCTTTTAGTCTCCTTCACAAATAAACCGTTTGGCAATCTCTTTAGTACTGCTGGATAGAAGTAGGTGGCGTACCCATTATAGGAAGCAGTATAAGTGTTGAATACGCTTACGCTTCTCGTAAGTGGGGTACGCCACCTAATCTTGTCTATTCGTATTTAAAAATATACCTTTACATGTTTAATATTCCTCTTAATGAGGTGAGCAAGGTATGCAAATAGCAGCCTAATACTCCACTGGTACAAAGAAACCTTTATACCTAGGGTTAAATCCCCATTCAATGTGAGTGAGGTGCGTTGTTCTACTTCCACATATATTTCCATATTCATACTATTATACGTTTTAGCCCCTCCTATAGAGTTGGATAAGATACATATAGGATCATCTCAGAATTTACTGCCTGAATCAAACAACTGGGACATTGTATAATTTACACGTTTATTTTATTTGTATATTTTCACATATCTGTTGAGCATCGTTCACTGGTTATTCATTGGGATCATCACAAGAGTTACTTACCTCATATTTTAGGACACCATAGAACCATCAGGATTGAAGAAATCAGAGACACTCACACAAAAAGCAAAATATATTTGGAAAAACATAATATAAACGTGTTTAATCATTTTATGTTTATGTTTAATATTTTATCAGTGTGTATATATTTTTCACATTATTCACATTTGTTGCACCACTAGATCATGTTGATTACACCCTACTTCTTTTGTCCACTAAGTTATAGATCTGGTGAGATCTATCTAGGTATCAACTATCTTAAGGCAGCATTGTGCCCTGTACTACTCACACTAATCCTTTTCTTCTACTGAGTACCATATATACTCGAGTATAAGCCTACTTTTTCAGAACATTTTTTATGCTGAAAAAGCCCCCCTCGGCTTATACTCGAGTGAGGGTCCCACTTGAGTCAATAAGTTTTCCCAGTTTTTTTGTTGTAAAATTAGGTGCCTCGACTTATACTCGAGTATATACGGTATGTTAGTTTTCCAGGCAGTTGTGATTATCCACAAATTGTGTTATTCGGCCCGATTCAGTCCTGATTGCAGCCGTGCAACTTCACACAGCGGCCACGATACCTGTAAGCGAAGAAATCCTGGTACTTTTTTCCTTGGCTAACCGTTTGCAAGGTGATTGACAGGAAGCTGGTGTCTGAGGGTGGTAACGTGTTAGAAGGAGTGCTAAATAAATTCCATGTGTGTCAGAAAAGCAGTAGGGGTACCTAGGAAAATGCAGGCCTGCCCAACCTGTCAGCTCCAGTCTCAATTAGGCTGAATTCATCACAGCCACCAAGTGAGACCCTGACTACTCTGAGCTTGCCATGAGTGATCAGTGGAAAAACCATTTGATTACATCATCCATACTGCCCATCTATTCACACAGTGAGCACATTCATTCATAAGGTGGGATTTCACTATAGCAGGGTGGCGTCTCCTTGTTCACTACCCACTGCAAATTCGCACAGCAGCGATCAGGTCTGGATCGGGCCCATTATTCTGAGTAGTTCTAGCTCTTTATTTTAAAGTTTCCATTTTTTTTATGTTATTATAAAAGTGATCCCCTGTTATAAACCATTTTAGAGTCCATGGTGTTTTGAGCCTTAGAGAAGATAATTTTGTGTATTGTAAAATCACAGCATAATCTCCTTATCACTGATCATGATAAATTCTAGTAACTTCTACTTTTACCTTGATAAATGTTGATGTTTAATATATTATATTCTGTAAAATATTTCAGATGTAGTGGATCTTTAGTGTCATTGGATCCTTGACTTGTACATATCTGAACATGTATTTTGCAGGTCGGACAGTGGTAACATGCGTCCGTCATGATGAAGTAGTACCTACTATATGAAATGTTGGCAAAAATGTTTGCAGATTTTTTGATGTATCTTTAATTATGAATAGAAATAGCACACTTGTTTATAAAGTTATTTGATCTAAGTTTAATGTGTTTCAGTGATTGTGCACGAATACAGTATGTACTGTCTGTATAGTACTTTAAATGGGTGGTGCCTCAATTTGACTTATTCTTATTTTTCTTTCAGGCCAGAGGAGAAGGTAGTGGAGAGAGGTCAAAGTCTCTGTGGTTTAAAGATGGGTATGTGAAACTGGTGTCATTTACACTCCCCATTATTGTAATCTGAGATCATATGTGTAAAAAGGGCAGTTGTTAGGCGCAGCTTCAGGCGCCATCGCCGTCCGGGTCCGCTGGCAACGCCCCGAGCTTCCACCGCCAGTGTCCCAGCAGGGGGAGGAATTTGCCGGACGTACCCGACGTCACGGTGCTAGAGGGGGCGGCAGATTCATATAAAAGCCGGCGTGCCTGACCCACAGGCGCCGGTTATAGCGTCTTGCTTGTTTAGCCCAAGTCGTGTTCCCGGTTCAGGAGTCTGCCTGGAGGGTTTCTTTGTCCTGCTGGTTCCTTGCTGCAGTTGTTCCTGGCGCCCGTGGGCATCCTCGGCCATTGGAGTCTGCTATCCTTGGAAGCTTGGAGGTCCTTGTCTGTGGTCCTGTCATCTCCCAGATAAGTCAGGGGTCACCCTGCAAATACCTCCTGCTTTGTCTATATTATATCATCTTTTGAGCATTGTTGCCATTGTCTTTATATTATATCATCTTTTGAGCATTGTTGCCATTGTCTTTATATTATATCATCTTCTGAGCATTGTTGCCATTGTTATATATATATATATACCACCGTCACGCATTGTTGCGTTCAGCCATCAGTTATCTCCCAGTGTAGTTACTCCTTGGGAGTCCGGGGCCCCTTGCCTCATGTGGGTTTTAGGTAGCTGTCCCCTTGCTCTCCTTTGGCCTTGGTGGGCGTGTTGTCTCTCTTAAGACCAGGTGGCATCGGGGTTGGAGCTGGACTAACCGGCTCCTTCGGACGCGGCTATTATTGGCGAAGCCTAGTTCCGCACACGTCCGCCAACCCCAGCTCAAGGCCACGGAGGTAGGGCAGGCGAAGGGGTCCCGGATCCTTACAGCAGTGTTGCTTTACTTTATTTCCTTTTACAGATCTGTCCTCCTGCAGTCATGCAAATAATCCTCCCTGCCATGCCAGGTCCAGTGAGACTCTGCTAGTGCTGAGTATCTTTTTTTGCCAAAAGTGTATCTTATTCACAACGCCATGGGACTAGAATGCACCAGGGGCGAAATGTAATAGGGTGTGATTTTTGGACGAGTTCCAAACTCGCCAGAAATCGCACCTTTAAAAATCGCGTTTTTTGCCGCGAATTCGCATATGTAATGAGATGCGAATTAGCGGCAAAAAATGCGATTTGCCGCGATTTCGGGCGATTTTTAGTCATGAAAATGTGCGCATTTTCAGTCATGAAAATGTGCGCATTTTCAGTCATGAAAATGTGCGCATTTTCATAAATGCGATTTTGTGCAAAAAAAAAAAAGTTTAAAAAAAAAATGGCGTGGGGTCCCCCCTCCTAAGCATAACCAGCCCCGGGCTCATTGAGCCGGACCTGGTTCCAAAAATACGGGGGACAAAAAATCTGGGGGTCCCCCGTATTTTGAAACCAGCACCGGGCTCCAACAGCCCGCGGTGTCATGCCACAGCCGGGGGGCACTTTTTATACAAGGTCCCCCGGCCAAAACATGAGCACCGTGGCTGGTCAGCCTTGGACGGGGTACCTGGAGGAGTGGGGACCCCCTCAATAAAGGGGTCCCCCCCCCAGGCTTCACCCGTCCAGGGCTGAAGCCCGGGGCTGTCACCGGCGTCCGTGGCCAGTGGACGCCGGCCTGATAGGGTTAAATCCGTCATACGTTACATTGCTTTATACCGGAGAACTACAAGTGCCAGCAGACCTCCCCCGCATGCTGGGACTTGGAGAACCACAAGTCCCAGCATGCAGGGCATTAATGGGCCCGCTGGGACTTGTAGTCCACCTGTAAAAAGAATGTTTATAAAAAACACACACACAGAGAAGTAAAAGTTTATTACACACACACACCTCACTTTTACACCAGCGTTAGTTACCATTCCTGGATCCAGCGCTGGTCTGGCTGCTTCACAGCCGGCTCCCCCCGCACTGACAGGCAGCGGGGAGAACCGGCTTTCTCCGTTGCCTCTAACAGCTTCTGTAGCGCTGTTCCAGCGCTACAGAGGCTGAGAGCGCGATTGGCCAATACGTCTCCATGGAGACGCATAGCTCAGTCCTGATTGGCTGAGCTATGCGTCTCCATGGAGACGCATAGCTCAGCCAATCGCGCTCTCAGCCTCTGTAGCACTCGGACAGCGCTACAGAAGCTGTTAGAGGCAACGGAGAAAGCCGGTTCTCCCCGCTGCCTGTCAGTGCGGGGGGAGCCGGCTGTGAAGCAGCCAGACCAGCGCTGGATCCAGGAATGGTAAGTATCGCTGGTGTAAAAGTGAGGTGTGTGTGTGTAATAAACTTTTACTTCTCTGTGTGTGTGTTTTTTATAAACATTCTTTTTACAGGTGGACTACAAGTCCCAGCGGGCCCATTAATGCCCCGCATGCTGGGACTTGTGGTTCTCCAAGTCCCAGCATGCGGGGGAGGTCTGCTGGCACTTGTAGTTCTCCGGTATAAAGCAATGTAACGTATGATGGATTTAACCCTATCAGGCCGGCGTCCACTGGCCACGGACGCCGGTGACAGCCCCGGGCTTCAGCCCTGGACGGGTGAAGCCTGGGGGGGGGGACCCCTTTATTGGGGGGGTCCCCACTCCTCCAGGTACCCCGTCCAAGGCTGACCAGCCATGGTGCTCATGTTTTGGCCGGGGGACCTTGTATAAAAAGTGTCCCCCGGCTGTGGCATGACACCCCGGTGCTGGTTTCAAAATACGGGGGACCCCCAGATTTTTTGTCCCCCGTATTTTTGGAACCAGGACCGGTCCAAGAGTCCGGGGCTGGTTTCAGAAATACGGGGGACCCCTATGCTTTTTGTCCCCCCGTATTTTTGGAACCAGGTCCGGCTCAATGAGCCCGGGGCTGGTTATGCTTAGGAGGGGGGACCCTACGCCATTTTTTTTTAATAAAACCACTTTTACACATTTTTATTAACAGGACCATGCACAGATCTCAATGATCTGTGCATGGTTCGGTCAAATTCGCCTGTCAGAACCTGGTCTATTTTTTTTGCGATTTTTGGTAACATTTACCAAAAATCATACCCTATTACATTTGCGAGTTGTATACTTTATAATGGGAAAACATCTGGATGCGAATTGAAATGTGACTAAAAATCGCACTTCTAAAAGTGCGATTTCGCGGTAAAAAGTGTGATTTTTTTACCGCGATTTTCAACCTATTAAATGTGCGATTTTCGGAAAATGTGCGATTTCGGCCGTTTTTGACCCAAAATCGCACATGTCCAAAAATCACACCCTATTACATTTCGCCCCAGGAGTCTGTGCTGATTAAATTGATACACTTATATATGTGTCTCTGATCTGCATATGAAGTGCATTTGTAGTGACCATGGCTTTTTTCCCATGCCAAGTTCTGTTGTGCTTCATATTACACCAGTTTAATAAATTAATCATAACGGTCTCCTGCTGCATCCAAGTCACATCACTTTGCGACTAAAGGGGTGTACACATGGTGCAATTCTTTTTCTATTCAATCCCAATTCAATCAGGACCGAATCGCACAGCGCAGTATATACATTCGAGTTAGACTATATAGTACAGCTCTACAGTCTATTTTTCTATTCAATTTCAATGCCGCATGGCCGCAAATCGGGATCAAATCGATTTTGATTCGATTTTGCTTATACTGTATAAGCAAAATCTAATTGAAAAATATATTAAATTTAACCGTGTGTACACTTAATAAGATGCATTTAAGGCAAAGACAACTGATGCCATCAGGGTTGCATGAGATCTGGAGGCTCACGCCAACCAGACATCACCAGCTACATAGTGTATGGAAGCTAGATGTATGAGAACACATCTGGATCACATCATATTCTGTTTGGTTGCTGTCATCAATAAAGTATCAGTGGAGCTGATCATTACTGGGTGGGGGTGGTAAAACTTAACTCACCAATGAGAAAAACATTATTTTTAAATAAACTTCTACATGCCTTCCATAAAGAAACTAATGCTTATGAAATCTGCCAAGTCTTATCACCATTGGGGCTGCTTGCTGCAGTAGTAGCAGTGCTATTGTTAACATTGACCCTTGGTAGATATGCAGAAACTGACATATACTACTCAGTGGCGTAACTAGAAATTTTGCGCCCCCCTGCCAAAAAAGTTTCTGGCGCCCCCCCCCAAATATATTAATTACATTTCTTTACCTATATGCTCGTTGCCGGGGGTTTCCATGCTCATTGCCATGGGTTGCAGTCACTGTACGCACTGAGCTCCCCTGACAGCGAGAGGGGAGAAATATGGTCAGATAGGGGGGAGAGATGAAGGGCAAGGAGAGGGGAACAGAGGGTGGGCAGGGAGAGGGGGATAGATGCTGGGCAGGGAGAGGGGTATAGAAGCTGGGCAGGTAGAGGGTGGTACATATGTGTAGAGAGAGAGAGTGGTGCAGATATGGGGAGAGGGGGCAGAGGGTGGGGAGGAGACAGATGCTGGGAAGGTGGGGACAGGTGCTGGACAGAGAGGGATGGGGGACAGATAATGGGCAGTGAGAGGGGGACATATGCTGGGCAGGGAGAGGAGGAGCATAAAAGTGCTTGCTGCCTATGGGTCTGCTAGTAGTTTTATGCAAGATCCCCACCGCAATAAACTGTGCAAGTGTCACACGGATTCACCGGGGTTAATCCTCCTGGCACCTAATTGAATTCCCCAGGAAGTGTTCAGCATCCTGGCGTTCAACATACCAATGCTGGCATCCCCGCACCAGAATCTTAACATTAATTAGGATGCCAACTACCGGGATGCCAAACGTAAGTATACTGGGGCTGGTTAGAGTCAGCTTGAGGAAGGGGGTGTTATGCCACTAGGGGGGCACTAAGAGTTAGCCTGCAGGTGGGGATGGTTAGGGTTAGGCTGCAGGTGGGGGGAAATTTGAGTTAGGCTGCAGGTAGGGATGGTTAGGTTTAGATGGTGAGGTACAGGGGTTAGGGTTAGGCAGTATTTGGGAGGGTTAGGACTAGACACATAGAAGGGGCACTTAGGTTTATGATGCAGGGCAGGGGTGGGGGGATTAGGTTTAGGCAGCAGGTACAGGGGTTAGGGGAAGAATTAGGCTGTGGGGACAGGATTCCCTCCTTTGGGATGCTGGTGTCGGTATTCTGCCCGCCGCATCCCAATTCCCGGCCATCTGTATGTATCCTTAATTCCGCCCATAGTCTAAACATATTCTAAGCAAAATGACACCCCACATCAGCAAAGTTTTTATATGTCACACTGACATATATATTGTGTGATAGATAGATAGATAGATAGATAGATAGATAGATAGATAGATAGATAGATAGATAAGCTCTCCCCTCCCCCAAGACACTTACCCATACCTCCCAACTGTCACGATTTTAGAGGGACAGTCCCGATTTTCGGGTACTGTCCCGCTGTCCCACCCGCGGCAGGCATTGTTCCGCTGCGGGGGGTGGCAGTTGGGAGACCCCCCAATCTAGTAGAATAGACGCTGTGCGCATGCGCACAGCGTCTATTCTCATATGAAAATGAGGTCGTGGCTAATTAGCATAAGCCACGCCCTCATTTGCATATGCCCCGCCCCCTTTTCGGAGTGTCCCTATTTCTTCATGTCAAAAGTTGGGAGGTATGCTTACCTGATTAATGAAAAGGTGGAGTAGCCATGCAGCAGGGTCTTCTGCTCTCTGGAGTATCTTCACCCCTGACCTCTGTGTCTCTCATCCCAGCCTCAGGCTCCTGGGGTTCATCAAAACGTTATCCTTCAGCTCCTCTGGCCCCGCCCCTTTTCCTCTCTCTCTAGTGATTCTATGACTGAAAACTTTGGCTGCTGATTGAAGGACGGCGGCCATCTTTTTGTAGCCCTATGGGGGCAGCCATTTTTGTTAGCTCAGGCTACAGCAGCTACAGGAGCAGTAGGACCAGCCTCTGCCTAACAGGCAGCAGCTACGATCGTGAGTAGGGGGGAAGGGTTTTTCTTTTTACTGACATGTCATACACACACTGTCACACTCACTCAGTGTGCCGGGCCGGCACTCGGCGCCCAAGCAGCCCCTGCTCCTCCAAGCAGCAGCGGGGGCTGCCTTACAGTATCTACGCCACTGATACTACTTGAATCCTTTCACCATTTAATGGTCTCCATGGTGATAAATCCTTGTATTCTGATTGAATTACTTGTCTAATTTTCAATTCAAATTCACTAAATTATTTGAAGGCTGTAAACTCATTATTTTCTCTTATATATTTGGCCAGATTTGTCACTCTGGGCGGGATGTATTAATATACATCGCCGCCCTTCGCCTAACAGCCGCGATGCTGCCGCATATGTACTAACATATGCGGCTAGCATCGGGTTGCAGTGACGGAGACCCCCACGATACCTGTGATGTGGTCTGCGGGGGTCTCCGTCACCTCCCGGCGGCTGCCACCGTCCCCCTGCGTCTCCTCCTCCCACCTGAAGCCGGATGTCCTCCCGGCTGCGGCACCTGGGGGAGGAGGAGATCAAAGGAGGAAGGGGGGGGGGGCGCGTGGACAGCGGGCAGCGAAAGAAGCCCATAGGCTTCTATAGGGTATCGCCACCCAGAGGTGATACCCTGCCTAGCGAAAATGGGGCGGACGGGTATTGATACATAGGAAAATGTGGTAAAACGGGTGTTTTACTGCATTTTCCCGTTAGTACATCCCGCCCTCTGTGACTGTGTGTATAACGCTGGGTGAAGACATGGGCGGAGTCATAGGCTAATAGCCTATCAGCGCCTCTGCCCCCACCCACACACTAGCACAGTGACAGAGAAACAGCCTGCGGTGGCAGACACCCTCTGCCTCCTCTCCCTCCCTGTGCTGGGCTATGCTGATCAAATATATGAGATAGCCCACTGTTGCCTCAGCACGTTCCGAGTATCTAGAAATCCCCCTGGCCGCCCGATATATCTTACACCGGTTCTGATGTTTGCTCCGCGCCAGCCCCCGCCAGTGACACTAATCCGTGCTTCCCCCTGGCTCCCTCCTCCCTGTTGCTGTGGCTGCAATGAGCTGCAGATACAGCCACTGGCAGCCAGGGAGAGCACCTCTCAGACTGATGATGTCAGCCTGAGATGGAGAGAGGCAGAGGAGCAGCAGCGCTGTGGCCGGCCAGCTTTCTGAACAACGTGAGTGGGTTACTGTGGGCTCTGGGGTGTGGGGGGTGCAGGGAGTGAGGGTGGTGGTTCCCTGACAGACTCACTCCTTTGTGTGAGGGACATGGGAAATACATTTCTGCCTATGGGGGGGGGTTGTGACTTTCTGCTGTCTGCATTACACTCACAGACTCACTGTGACAACTCAGATCCCCCTCCAGTTCAGCTGCCCCCCACCCCCCACCCAAGGCAGACATATGAGACAAATTCAGATTATGAATATCCCCCCCCCCCCCTCACCTGATAGCTAAAACATAGCCCACTCAGCTATTTAGTGCTCCTGCAGCTCAGCCTCGAAATGCGGCCCCAGTCGGAGCCCAGCCACTGACACTGCATGCCGTCCGGCAGCAGAGTCCCAGAGCTCTGTGCATCTGCAGCAGGCCAAGCGCACCTTAGTACCAGTCGGAGAACTGATTATCTGCATCACATCCCTGCTTGCAAAGCTGCCACTGGGGACTAAGATTTGGGCCATACAAAAGCAGCGGGAAGAAAAGCTGCTTACCTTCCAGACCTCAGGTACAGCCAACAATGGGGATCACAGCAGAGGTCTCTATGCACAGGCCATGATATGTCCTTCCCTGTCTCTGCAGACAGGTCACCCACAGACCTGGATCCCTCTCCCATCATAAGAGGGGGAGGGCTCCTCTTGGGGTATGTCTTAAATTTAAGTCAAAACACATAAAACCTACTAAGTGGCCCATGTGAAAATATTCTTCACTACAAACCACCAACCTCGCTATAAAATTAATCATATTTTATTCCTATGTGAATTTTAAGCAGAGGCTACATAGTATTTATTTATTTATTAACAGTTTCTTATATAGCACATACATATTACGCAGTGCTTTACAGAGAATATTTGAACATTCACATCAGTCCCTGCCCCAGTGGAGCTTACAATCTATATTCCCTACCACATGTACACGCAGACATTCTAGGGTTAATTTTTGTTGGAAGCCAATTAACCTATCTGTATATTTTTGGATTGTGGGAGGAAACCGGAGTACCCGGAGTAAACCCACGCAAGCACGGGGAGAATATACAAACTCCGCACAGTAAGAGCCATGGTGGGGGTCGAACCCATGACCTCAGCGCTGTGAGGCAGTAATGCTAACCATTACACCATCCGTGCTGCCCCTAGTATTCATATATTTTTGGAACTTGACAAAACCTAATCTTTACCCTTCACCTAAGTTCACGATAAAAGTGTCTTTTGAACAATTTCAGTGCAGTCAGCAAGGTTTCAGCACATTTTAATAAACACTTCTCAGAAAATTTTAAATAAATATATTCAAAAAGTCCTTTACATGAATAAGAAATTGTTCATTCATCAATGCAAAATAACCTTATGAATAATACATCTTCTGATTCCAGTATAAAATGGTTGGCCATATCCTTATGACAGCTGTAAGCAGTCTTCTGCCACAGTGTTCTGCTCACCCTGAAAGACAGTTGGTGGATATCCACCCTGATATAGAATCACTTTGGTTCATCACATCTTTTTTCCCTGTCTGTGCCCATCTTAAAATTCCATTACAGAAATCAAGTGATGTTTATTCGATTTTGGGGATTGCATAATGTTTTTGCATTGTAAGCATTGTATGGGCTTTTTTTTTTGCGAAGCTGCTGCTTCCTGATGTGTTGGAGGTATACAGTAGATAGAGTCTAAAAAATTTCTGAAGCAGTAGAACTTGTATAAAGTAATAGATTAGAGAAGCAAATTTTTAGAAAAATCACAAAGCGTGACTTTTGCAGAGTCCAAGGTGTGCCATATTGTGCCATACATGGTACAGTAAAACCAAGATGTACGTGGACACATCTGTAAGTTTAAAATGGCACATGCAGTCAATGTAAAAGCACACCAGGTGTTGTATTGACTATGGATGCCACTGGCCAGATAAGGCCAGATGATTTTTTGCTTTTGTCCTTACATCTTTTTTTATTTTGTAACTGTTGAGGTAGGAGGGGGCAAAGGTCAGTAAATTGTGGTGCTGCTTTGGCATTTGGAGTCCCAAACATGAAGTGGGCAGTGACATGAATGGAGGCAACTGATAATGTTATGCCTAGGGGCGGTCTGACCCCTAAATTCAATCCTGGTCATTACTCTTTGCTGGAATGCTCTTTGTCTTTGTGTGGGTTGTTATTATCTCAGTCACAAATGAAGGCACGCTCATGCCCATATGAGGCAGTGCAAAGGCACCTGGAGACAGACACAGTGACCTGGTCTGTTATCATAAAGGCTGGGGTAATAAAATTGGTACTTGTGTATTATCACGGCGCCCACTACGGCATTTTCGTAGTGGGCTATTCACGGTAGTGAAATCGCATCGCATGCCATACTGTATGGCATGCGATGCAGTGGCGTCACTAGGGTTCGTGTCACCCGGTGTAGTAACTCATGGTGTCTCCCCCCCCCCCACACACACAATTGGCCTATCAGCAGGGGGCGTGGTCTGTACCGTGATTGTACTGTGTGCTTGCAGTTTGAGTCAGCACACCTATTCCAATCTTCCAAGTATTACAGCAGTGCTGTATAAGTTGATTGATAGATCAGTCCCTGCATTTTTACAGGCTACTTAAATCATTAAACACTGTTTATCCGTAATGCCAATTACACATTATGCCGCACACAGTGATGCCAATTACACAATAAGCTGCACACCGTGTGCCCATTACACGGCACACCATGATGCCCATTACGCTGCACACCGTAATGTCAATTACACAATACGCTGCACACCGTGATGCCCATAATTACGCCACACACCATGATGCCAATGACACAATACGCTGCACACCGTGATGCCCATTACACCGCACACCATGATGCCCATTACGTCGCACACCGTGATGCCAATTACACAATATGCCACACACCATGATGCCCATGATTATGCCACACACCGTGATGCCAATGACACAAAACGGCACACACCGTGATGCCCATTACACCATACACCGTGATGCCAATTACACAATACGCCGCACACTGTGATGCCCATTACACCACACACCATGATGCCCATTACGCCGTACACCGTGATGCCAATTACACTGCGCACCATGATGCCCATTACAACACACCATGATGCCAATTACACAATACGCCACACACTGTGATGCCCATTACACTGCACACCATGATGCCCGTACACCGTGATACCAAATATGGGGGCCTCAGGCCTAGCGCCCGGTTGTGGTGCCACGGGTCTAGTGCCCGGCTAATTGGAGCCACGGGCCTAATGCCTGACCTAGTGGGGCCACCGGGGAGTCCTTGGGCCAGCTCCACCTTCTATCTTCAGCCGGGGCGCTGGGTGCTTCCTCCTTTGCCTCCCGGCGGTGTCTGACGTCAGACGCCAGGGGTGGGGCAGAGTACGGCGCGGCGAGCGCTGATTGGCTCGCCGCGGCCGTTTCCTATTGGCTCGCTATTTGGGAGTCGTGATTGGCTCCCACGCATGCAGCGTTTTCCATTGGTGGCCAAAGGCGCCAATTTCAGTGTCAGTGAATCCATTAAAAAGATAGGGTGCGATAAAAAATCGGGTACTTGTGTACTAGCATGGCGCCCATCGCATCGCAGACCATAAGGCATGCAATGGTATGGGATGCGATGGCAGCTGATGTTATACAATTTTAAATTGTATACCATTGAATTGTATGGCATTGTATGCCATTCTATCGCATATACAATGGCATGCGATTTAAAATTGTATAAGCACCCTAAAGGGTTTTCCCATGTTAAAAGTGGCCCCTATAAGTTAATTAAACGTGTTGGGTGCTTACTATGTTCAAAGCACCCCCAACGGCACCCCCACTATCAACGCCAACCCGAAGCGTGGCGAGCGCAGCGAGCCTGCGAGTGGCAGCGGTACGCGTCCTACGACCTTTTCATACCCCACTATCCATGTCGGCGTGTAGTTGATATTATATAGTGTGGCGAACGCAGCAAGCCACCGAGTACGAAGCGTGGTGAGCGCAGCGATCCCCGCCAGGGGACGCGGAATACATGTAAAGTAATACGCGTCCCCTCGCGGGGCATGCTGCGCTCGCCATGCTTCGGGCACGTTGGCTCGCTGCGCTCGCCACACTATAGAAATTCAACTCCACGCCGACGTGGATAGTGGGAGTATGAAAAGGTCGTAGGACGCGTACCGCCGCCCCTCGCGGGCTCACTGTGCTCGCCACGCTTCGGGTTCATATAATGACATTATATGTAATTTAATTGTATACTACAGTGATTTTCAACCTTTTTCAGGTCGCGGCACACCAGACAAGACTGAGGAAGACTGAGGAAGCTTTTTTGCGAAAGCGTACGCTCGACTTAACTACACACCTAGTGTGTCTAATACCCCACTCTCCCCTCCCCACTTATTGATTGTAATTTTGAACTGTTGGCTGCGTGCGGGGTCACCGTTGGACACGGTCCCCTACCTCAAGACACTGACACGGTATCTGGCGCCAGAACCGGTAGTGTCCCTGTCTGTTCTAAACCCACCAGAGCGAGGGAGTGCACGCAGGCACCCCTCTGATGCAGCTCTGTGGGAGAACACAGGACGTGGTACCACTGGCTCCAGCAAGCCAGCAGCAGCGCTGAGACGGAACTGTGTCCGTTCTCAGACGCTTGCCAGCGGCTGCCAGAGAGAGCCCAGGGTTTAATTGAAACATTGCAGATAATCGCAGTAACCCTGATCCACGTTACAAATAAATGTTTATTATAACACAGCCTAACAGCAATATAACTTAAGTCATTTGGGAGAATAGACAGTGGGGTTTCCACTAGGTGAAGGATTTCTATCCTTTTTATATCACTATATGTTGTCTCATGTCTTGTCTTATTTTCTTTTATATTTCGCAACCATTTTTAATGAATTAAATAAAAGTGACGTTTTATAAACATTTTTTCTCTCCAGGTGCACCATAAAAAGACACTCTTTTCTCTACAAATAAACAAGACTTCAAAATTGCCAAGGCACACCAAAATGTTTTAATCAAATATAAGATATACTGTATCCCTCATAGTAATTCCACACACCTGCCCCCCCCCACCTAGTTATTCCACATACAGTACCTGCCCCTCCTTAGACAGTCCAAGCATCAACTCCCCCTTACAAATTACATAAACAAATGCCCCTCCTTTGTTATTACAAGCACTCACCTGCCCCCTCAGATATTCCAAAAATATTGCGCACTTGTAAGTAGGGTTACCACCTTTTTGTTGAGAGATTCACGGACATTGGCCCACCCCTTGACACACCCACTGACCCGCCCCAGTCCCGCCCCCAGCCCCACCTTATGTTGATTTTTTTAAACCTTTGCTTCAATTTCATTCTTGATTTTGCATACCATAATTCCAGTTACATGTTATATCACACACATTAATGGCCATTACAAGTTATGCCACACATCGTGATGCCAATTACATGTTATGCCATATACCGCAATGCCCATTGCACATTTTAGTGAACTTTGTAATTCCGATTACACATAAGCCCACACATGATGCCCATGACATACTATGTAACACTCCGCAATGCCCATGACATACTATATAACACTCCGCAATGCCCATGACATACTATATAACACACAGCAATGCCCATGACATACTATATAACACACAGCAATGCCCATGACATACTATATAACACTCTGCAATGCCCATGACATACTATATAACACTCCGCAATTCCCATGACATACTATATAACACACAGCAATGCCCGTGACATACTATATAACACACAGCAATGCCCATGACATACTATATAACACACAGCAATGCCCATGACATACTATATAACACTCCGCAATGCCCATGACATACTATATAACACACCGCAATGCCCATGACATACTATATAACACACCGCAATGCCCATGACATACTATATAACACACCATACACATTTGACACATAAGTGCCACTAACCTACATGCTCAATGCCAGGGGCTTCATGCTCGATGCCAAGGGGCTTCATGCTCGATGTCAAGGTGGACTGAATTTGCTCGTTGCCAAGGGGGACAGAACTGTGCAGTGGCCCACTCCTGGCTCCCATCCGCTATTTGCAATTCAATGCACCGCCAGTAGTGTGCGGCAGGGAGGGAGGGTGGGAGCAGTAGGGTGGGAGGGTATCTGAGAGGGTATCTGCAGTGGGGTGGGAGGGTGGCTGGGTGAGTGCAGGAAGGTGGGAGAGTGGGTGGGAGTACACCATACTTAGACAGCCAATGGTTAGCCGGCCCGCTCACCTCACCCCCCTCACCCCCCCACCTCCTCCCAGTGTGCGTCCGTGTGCAAACCCCCCCTCCTGCCTGTGCTGACACACCGACGACCCCTCCCCCCTGTCAGTGTGCGTCCATGTGCGCACCGCCTGCCCGCTCACGGCTCCCCCGCTATGTACAAGAGAGAGACGTGCTGTGGTGCTATGTAATATTCATATCTCCTGCTGCTGGACCACTAGCCAATGGGCGCTCGCGGTCCAGCAGCCACCAGTTGGTGGACCGCAAGCGCCCATTGGCTAGTGGTCCAGCGGGATATATGATTATTGCATAGCAGCACAGCACGTCTCTCGAGTCCCGGACAGTGCACAGCGGGGGAGCCGTGAGCGGGTGGGCGGTGCGCACATGGATGCACACAACCAACAACGTCCAGTATGATGCCGAGCCGCCCGCCCGTCCCCCCTGTCAAAGTGAAACTCCACTGGTGAGTCGCCGTGACCCGAGGCATGGCGGCACACCTGTCAGAAAATGTCTGGTATACTACATTAAATGCATGCGATGCGATTTTACTACATTTGCGTACGTAGTAAAATCGGTTCGCCGTGATAATACACAAGTACCATAAAATTTTGCACTTTTTTCAACTGAACTTCAACTGCTGCATTGCTCATGTGTCATATTTCCTTCTCTCTCTAAGGCCTGCTGGTGGTCTCATAATTATAGACAGTATGCCAGACATTCGGAAAAGAAAACCCATACCTCTGGTCAGCGATTTGGTAAGTCTCCACAGAAAAATGACCTCCTTGAAGAATAACAGAGGTGATCTAGAGTTGTAAACAAGGGTATTTACTGTACCTGTCATAATTTCGATCATCAGAGGGAATATTTAAGAAGGAAAATGCATCCTTAAACTAGGATAAAAGTTGCATTTAGAATGTCCAGATACTTTAAACAAGAATGTGGAAGTGTGCAGACTCATATCTCAGTGTAAAATATGACATATTTGAGTTTAAAAGTTCATTTCAAATTGAAATCACTGAAAATTAAATGTCTTGTTATGTTATCACATTTATTAATCTCTATCTCTCATTTTTTTTTCATTCTCCCTTAATCTATGAAGGCAATGGTAAGTATGATTTAGTAAGTGTGTGTGTGTGTGTATGTATATATATATATATATATATATATATATATATATATAGAGAGAGAGAGAGAGAGTATATGTTCATGCCACTTTAGGCATGTTTAGAATATATATTATACAGCCAATGTCTCCAAGTTTATGTATGGTTACTAATTACCAGTTACACTATGAAATGAAGGTGTTCGCAGAACGGATTTTCTCTTAGTTTTTTTTTGTATATATATATTTTTTTAAATTTCTAAATTGGATAGGTGCGTCTTATCATGTATATCACAATGTGTAACCACTATACATAGTAGAACAGATCAGCTGGAATTATAGATAGTATTTATCCTTATTGCTGTAATGTTACTATTACCAATTGTATATCTGCTTTTTAACAATAATTGTTAATGGGGCTGAATGTCTACAGATTGGGCAGGATTAAGAAAGCAGCATATAGTATATCAGGGTCATTCTAATTGCCGGTGTATGAATAATGCTGCTTACTATCTGCTACAATCTATGCAGTCGGGAGCACAAAGATGTACTGTATTGGTGTACTGACAAGCACCAGGACTTGAGGGGAGATCACAGTCAGTATGTAACACCGTGACTCTCACCCCACCAGTCCCGTATCTCCACACTATGCCGTACAGGAGGAAACACCAGCTTTGTGTCTGTTCTGCACCGCCGTGTTCTCACACTCCGGCATAACAGGAGATCGTGGTCTGAATATGTTACCACGGCTCCTTGTCATGCTAACGGGCGACAGCGTCTGTGGGGAGATCGTGGTCAGTATGTGACGCTGCTACTCTTACGCTTCCAGACCCGTGTCGCGCACAGTTTCAACACTGCGTCACAGAGAGGGACGCACCGGCTACGTGCTGTATCTGCACCACCGCGCTATCCTATACGGCTCCTATCCGGTGTCCCCTCTGTTAGTGGATACTGTGCGCACTATTACTCAAATCCAAATAAATTTTAAAAAAGAAGGAACATTGGGGATTTTTACACACTATGTGTGTCTGGCCAACGCGCGTGTCGCTACCAGCTTCATCAGGACAAACCAGGTGGGTGCCCGGAAGTTCTTTAAATACTTACCCACCTCATGAATATTCATGAGTTCAGGCGTGGGAGTGTTCTCACTATGGATTACCTTTATTTGTTATGGACATCCAGTAAAGTTTTTCAAAGTGTCTTCACATTATATCCCACTTTATTTGACACAATTCTTATAGAGGATTCACTCGTACATGTACATAATTCAGATTCATAGAAGTAGAAGAAGGGGAAGGGAAATTATTGTAGATTATGTTAGGTTTGGGAATAGTGTATATTGTTTAGATATACATTTTTTTTATTTTTAAGAGAGTTAGTTGCTGTTACATCAACCACTGATGGATTTTAGGATAATGACATTTGTGTGTAGTAGGAATATTTTATGCATAAATGATTGTCTCTATTTGTTAACATAATGACCATCAGATTCTAATGAAGAATATACGGATAATGTTATCACTTGGATGTATTCATATAAATAAATATACTGTCCCCACTGCACTTTCATTATGAGTTCCATAATTTTAAGGCGTGTGGAAATATGTGTAAGACATATATTCTTGTGTATACACATATATATATATATATATATATATATATATATATATATATATATGTGCAGGGAAGGAATAAGACCTTGGCGACTAATTGTTGTGAGAAGTAATAAATAGTATATAAAAATATATATATAAAATTTTTATTGTAACAATATAAGACAAATATACAAAAGCGACCAGATGGGGGCGGACTGCTAGGATGACAAGCTTAAAATTTTAGGGAGTCAAAGATACATAAAAAAATATAAAAGAGGTTTTTATATATAAAAAAAGGGAGGGGGGATGGAATATAAAAAAGTACAAAATACAATGGATAAAAGGTAGAATAGTAATAGCAGCAAATTCAATAAAGAACGCTTATCTTTTTGAGAAGGTAGGAGGTCAGATACCCTAAATATATATATATAAAGGAGAATAAAACATGGTGATTATTAAAAATAATGAATTCATATAAATTATATATACGTTTATTTGCTGATCCTAGTTTTGTGCACTTTTAAATGATCTAGTGTGTAGTTACATGTATTGACCAAAATTATTATATGAAAGTGACTGAAATAATAAACTGTGATTAATTTCAAAATAGTGAGACAATGGTGAATAATTAATACCATCAATGTTACATATAATAACGTATGCATTGTGAAATGTGTATTATTGAGTTGGGATAGCTTTGTACCCTCTCGTATACAAAAGGGGGGGGGACAAAAGGGGGGATTTGTGAATGACCACACAACACTGAACAAAACCGTGAAAAACATTGTGGATAGGTATTAGCTGATAAGCAAATAATATCTTGTTTCACTTTTTATTTTTAATATCCTTATGATGACTATAATATGGTCTATATAAGTTGATCTGATATTCTGTGGGGTTATTCGTGAGTACTGGGTCCTGATTCTGTGACTCTGTCTTTAGTTATTTATCCTATATATCCTTCCCAATAAGTAAAGTACCCTCTGGATATAAAGAAGCAACAGAGGATTGTTTATACACAAAATTACATCTCCTTATCCTTATTTGGTAAATCATGTCCGAGAAAGACCGTGTAGTTATTCTCCTCATTTAGGCCAGTTGGAGACATGGTATCCATCAAGAATATCAGTTGTGTCTCTTGTTTGAGAAGTTCTTTATCCCAATCTCCTCTCCGTATGCCCATTTCCACCTTCAGCATCCCAAATGCTCTCAAACCATTCGCATTTCCCTTATGGTATCTTGCAAAATGTTTAGCTACAGGTTCAGGATTTTGAAATTAGCTTGATCTCTCTTGGCATTTTTATACTAAGGAGATGCTCATATAGGGCCTTATTTTAGTTCACTCTTTCTGACAAAATCCTTCTTAGATGGACAAAACCATGTGCACTGCAGGTGGGGCAGATGTTACTTGTGCAGAGAGAATTAGATTTGGGTGAGTTATTTTGTTTCTGTGCAGGGTAAATACTGACTGCTTTATTTTTACACTGCAATATAGATCTCACTTTGGAGTAAAACCCCACCCAAATCTAATTATCTCTGCACATATTACATCTGCCCCCCTGCAGTGTACATGGTTTTGTCCATCTAAGAAGGAATTTGTCAGAAAGAGTGAACTAGAATAACCCCCATAATCTCGTTCTCAGGGGTCTTCGTGTTTTCCCTATATAATGTTTCCCGCAGTGGCATGCCAGGCTGTAAATCACCCCTGCCGTGTCACATGAGATGTACTTTTGTATCTTTCATTTTTTGTTGTACCTGTCCATATAGGAATCTCGTGGGCTCATATATGGGCAAACTCTACATGTGCCACACTTAAAGGATCCTTTTTTATTGATGATGGGTTTCACTTCCTTTTCCAAATGGCTTGGACTAAAATGTCCCTGAGGTTACAACTTCGCCTCCAGCTTATATCCACTTTCTCTCCAAGGATCTCCTCTAGGTCCTTATCCGTTCTCAGGATATTGATATGCTTGTTGAGTGCTCTCTGGACCTCTCGCCATTCCTGGCAAAAGGTACCTATGAACCTAACTTACCTGTTGGGCTGTTATTTTGCTTTTTGGCACAAGGCGTGGTTCTCTACCACATCCATCTGTTTCTTTTCTTGCTCTGCGTATGGCTCTGTTACTATAGCCTCTGCTTTTAAGTCAAGTTGGTCTGCCCTTTCATTGTATACTGATGGTTTAGAACAATTTCGTCTTGTCCTTAGGTATTCCCCCTTGGATCACTGGAGGGAAATGTGTACACTCCCAGTGGAGCAGTGAATTGGTTGCCGTACTTTTGCGGAAAATATCAGTGTACCGTGTACATCTCATTATTGTCTATGAAGACCCGCTCTCTTTCCCACCACCCCAGGTACAGGTTTGCATACGTGGGGGCACATGTGCTCCCAATAGCTGTCCCCTGCACCTGGAGGTAAAAGGGATCTTCACACACAAAATAGTCCTTGGACAGAACATAGTGCAGCAATCTTACAATGAAGTCATTCAATGGTGTGTGTCGATCCATGCTCAAAAAATACTTGGTTGCTTGGATACCAAAATCATGTATGATGCTTGTGTACAAGCTCTCGACATCACATGTAATGAGCCACGAATTCTGGTTCAGAGTGATGCCCTGTAGCTTGTTCAAGACATCCATTGTATCACGGATATAGGAGGGTAAAGTGATGACAAATCTGCTTAGATAATGGTCCACAAATTGGCTCGCTTTCTCTGTGAGCCCCACTATGCCAGACACAATGGGTCTCCCTGGTGTATTCTCCTCACATTTGTGGATCTTGGGCAACAAGTACAGGGTAGGTATCCTTGCGTTCTTAACCACCAGAAATTCAAATTGAGATTTTGTTATGATTCCATCTCTTGCTGCCTGTTCTGTCATCTTCTGATAGACTTCTGTGAAGTCGTTTGTGGGATTAAAAGTCGATTTCCTATAGTACGACGTGTCACTTAGCTGCCTCCTCAATTCTTTCTGATATTTTTACAGAGACCATAACACTATGTCCCCCCCTCTTATCGGAGGTTTATACAATTGTGTCTTTCCACTCTTTGATCTCACGCAGTGTATCTCTCTCAGATCTGGCCAGGTTATCATTCAGGTTATAAATACTATGGTAACTAGGTGATTCATCGCGCCCTATGGGCGCTCTTCACACCGTCGTCAGGGGCTGCGCCCCCTTAATTTGTGAACTTTTTAAGGTATAAGCGTCCGCTCGCCACGCTTCGGGCTCGGTGGCTCTCTGCGCTCGCCACACTTTATATTCTCAACTCCACGCCGACGTGGATAGTAGGGGTATGAAAAGGTCAGAGGACTCGCACCGCCGCCCCTTGCAGGCTCGCTGCACTCGCCACGCTTCGGGTTGCCGTCAATCGTGGCGTGACGCTACCAATGGGGTTGGTTAACTTTTTAACCATGACGGGGCCATATACAATATGAAATGGGTCATATTGGCCCATTTCACATTGTTTGCTATGTAAAATGGACTTAATCAAGTCCATCTCATCTTGTGCCATTATAATGGCACAAGACCGACGCGATGCTCCCGATTTCAATGTTAAAAATATTTTAACATTGAAGCCTATGGCAAAATCGCGTCCATCGCATCAGTCGCGTCGCGGGCCATGTTAATGCCCGCGACTGACGCGATGCTCCTGATTTTGCCTTTGCCGGCAAAATGGACCTGATTTCAAAGGAAATCGGGTCCATCGCGTCCATCGTGTACCTTAACAAGTACCCCTGATTAATATGTAAATAGACATTAGTAAGTTATAGATGGACTGGATATCAAAAATGATGTTACAGAGATCGATCTATTTTCTCATATTAAGAGAGACAGATACGTTTTTTAGTATGACACCATCATTATGTTCAGAGATGTATAGTACATTCATGAGAATAAAAGGATTTTTGTATAATAATAATTAATAATAATAATTCATTAATAATGATTCATCAATGAAAAAGTTAATTATTTTATGGTTTTTGATTGCTATAATTACTAAAAAAATAAATAAATAATGAAATATAAAAAAATGTAAAAAAAAAAGATATATATATATATATATAAATTAAAAAAAATAATTAGAAAAAATATATAAATACAGGATAAAAAATAATAAATAAATAGAAAATAAATAAAAAAATGAGGAGATTGGTAACAGATTTTTTTCCAAAGAGAATATGTATTAAATGATCATAAGGATAAATGCTATGCACGTGGAGCAAGTCATGTGGATCACAAACTTACAACCAGTTCGTCACAGAGCGCAAGTTGGAGATGTGGTACCACCATGTTAAGTGCCCCATATGCATGGTGTAACATCATCCCTGCTCTTGAGCTCCACATGGTGGGGGGGGGGTGTCTCGAGGGAGCAGCCACTTGCTCCACGGGGGGGGGGGTGTCTCGCCGGAGGAGAGTCTCGCTCCATGGGGGGGTTTGTGACGCAGAGGCTCTTCATGGGTTGGCAGCAGCTGCTCTCCATGGGGGGGGGGGGGCGGGAGATGCATCGCTCCATGGGGTGGGGAGGGGAGAGCAGAGAGGGAGACGCTCACCTTCACCTTTATCCAGGGGCTGCTCCCAAGTGGCCACCCTCCAGTGGCTGGCACCCTAGGCAAATGCCTAAGGCTTCCTCGTGGTGGCACTGGCCCTGTATCTGACAGAGATACTCCTTGTGTGGCAATTCCTTGTTCAGAACTTTAAAAAAAAAATTTAAGTAATAATTTCCTCACATATAGATGGAGATCCTTCTGAAATTCAAATATGTTTATGGATTTAGTGGGTGAAAAGGAAAGGCCCCTATTGAGGATGGAGATTTGGGCTTCTGTGAGGGTGTGTTCAGTCAGATGTATAATTCTTAGGGAATCGGATGGGATTATCTCTTGTACCGTCTGGTTTCTTTGCAGTCCTCCATCCAATCCCTTGGCCCTCCTTTTCTTCCCCCTCCTGGTTCTCCTCCATCTCGTTCCAGAATCCTTCTGGTGTCACTGGGGCTGACCCCTAAAAAATCACGTCTAGGCCTGGCAGTGTAAGATGTGTCAGTTTGTTCCCCTTCAGAGGAATCCACATCTGATTTTGTTGTATACCCTGCAGTATTGTTGAGGGATCTTTTTTTGTTGGTGAAATTCCACCTGTAAACTCTATTGGTTGTAAAATCACTAATATCCCATTGCAGTATTCCTTTCTTCCTGCTGATGAGCTCTTTTTCTATGCCCTCTAATTCCAGTTTTATATTATTTTGCAATTTGTCTAGGCTTTCAAAGTTCTTCAATTTATCGCCAAGACTGGTAATCTCCTGAGCGTATTTGTCTAGCATGATTTCTTCATGTTTTATGAGGACATTTATAAGGTTAAAAGAGCAGGTGGTATCTCATTTGTCAATTCATAGGACGAAAAAACTCTGGGTCTAAGACCTCTTGGGGCTATTTGATTTCTAATATAGCTTCTCAAATGTTGCCTTTTTCCAAAAGGTCTTTGTTTGTTTGGCCAAGGCCATTTTGAGGGCATATATATCATTTAGCCAATCCTCTTGTGTCATATCAATGTGGGTGATATCTTGCTCTAGCATTGTTTCCAGACATTTTTTTTCAAGTTTGATTGTCTACTATTAAGCTCTTGACTTAAACTGAAAGGTTGAGGTGCCGGCACTGATGTCGTAAATAATGGGGCCTTTCCTTTTCACCCACTCAATCCATAAACAGATTTGAATTTCAGAAGTATCTCCATCTATATGTGAGGAAATTATTACTTAAAAAGTTTTTAAAAAAACAATCTGAACAAAGCTTTAGCACACAATGAGAATCTCTGTCAGACACAATGATTAACGACCCTTTCCAACCATGAATTGATCAATTCCTGGACAGTAATGACATGCAGATGTTGCAAATACTACACGATCTGTCTGAAGTGGATGAAGTAACTGAGACCCCAATGACACAAACCAATGAGACTCAGGGTACAGTATTGAAATATAAATCCACATTTGTACCTGATCCCTCGATTTGCCCACATGTTAAAGTATTTATTGATCTTGTGAGCAGAGAGTTCGATGAAATAGAAATAAATAAGGGGACACATAAACTACATGATAACCTGGACAGATCTGAGAGAGATGCACTGCATGAGATCAAAGAGTGGAAAAACACATTTGTAGTGTTATGGTTATGGTGTTATGGAAAATATCAGAAAGAACTGAGGAGGCAGCTAAGTGACACGTCCTGCTATAGGAAATTGACTTTTAATCCCACAAACAACTTCACAGAAGTCTATCAGAAGATGATAGAACAGGCAGCATGAGATGGAGTCATAACAAAATCTTAATTTGATTTTCTGATGTTTAAGAATGTAAGGATACCTACCCTGTACTTGTTGACCAAGATCCACAAATATGAGGAGAATCCACCAGGGAGGACCATTATGTCCGGCATAGGGGGCTCACAGAGGAAGCGAGCCAATTTGTGGACCATTATCTAAGACAATTTGTCATCACTTTACCCTCCTATGTCTGTTATACAATGGATGTATTGAACAAGCTACAGGGCATCACTCTGAACCAGAAACAAGCATCATACATGATTTTGGTAACCAAGCAAGTATTTTTTGAGCATGGATCGACACACACCATTGAATGACTTCATTGTAAGATTGCTGCACTATGTTCTGTCCAAGAACTATTTTGTGTGTGAAGACCACTTTTACCTCCAGGTACAGGGGACAGCTAGGGGGAGCACATGTGCCCTCACGTATGCAAACCTGTACTTGGGGTGTTGGGAAAGAGAGCGGGTCTTCATAGACAATAACGAGATGTACACGGTACATGTGTTACTATGGTTACGATATATCGATGACCTGCTCATCATATGGGAGGGGGAGATAGGTCTATTTGTTGACTTCATCAACAAATTGTATCAAAATGACCTAAATCTCAAGTTGACTTACCATATGAGCCAGCAAGAAGTGGAATACATGGATCTCCGAATTAACGTGGAATCAGATTGAATGATCTCCACTGAAATTTTTCACAAAAGTACAGCAACCAATTCACTGCTCCTCTGTGAAAGTGCACATTTCCCTCCAGTGATAAAAGGCCTCCCAAAGGGGGAATACCTAAGGACAAGACAAAATTGTTCTAAACAAACAGTATACAATGAAAGGGCAGACCAACTTGACTTGAGACTTAAAAGCAGAGACTATAGTAACAGAGCCATACGCCATACCGTCGTCAGGGGCTGCGCCCCCTTAATTTGTGAACTTTTTAAGGTATAAGCGTCCGCTCGCCACGCTTCGTGCTCGGTGGCTCGCTGTGCTCGCCACACTTTATATTCTCAACTCCACGCCGACGTGGATAGTAGGGGTATGAAAAGGTCGGAGGACTCGCACCGCCGCCCCTTGCAGGCTCGCTGCACTCGCCACGCTTCGGGTTGCCGTCAATCGTGGCGTGATGCTACCAATGGGGTTGGTTAACTTTTTAACCATGACGGGGCCATATACAATATGAAATGGGTCATATTGGCCCATTTCACATTGTTTGCTATGTAAAATGGACTTAATCAAGTCCATCTCATCTTGTGCCATTATAATGGCACAAGACCGACGCGATGCTCCCGATTTCAATGTTAAAAATATTTTAACATTGAAGCCTATGGCAAAATCGCGTCCATCGCATCAGTCGCGTCGCGGGCCATGTTAATGCCCGCGACTGACGCGATGCTCCTGATTTTGCCTTTGCCGGCAAAATGGACCTGATTTCAAAGGAAATCGGGTCCATCGCGTCCATCGTGTACCTTAACAAGTACCCCTGATTAATATGTAAATAGACATTAGTAAGTTATAGATGGACTGGATATCAAAAATGATGTTACAGAGATCGATCTATTTTCTCATATTAAGAGAGACAGATACGTTTTTTAGTATGACACCATCATTATGTTCAGAGATATATAGTACATTCATGAGAATAAAAGGATTTTTGTATAATAATAATTAATAATAATAATTCATTAATAATGATTCATCAATGAAAAAGTTAATTATTTTATGGTTTTTGATTGCTATAATTACTAAAAAAATAAATAAATAATGAAATATAAAAAATGTAAAAAAAAGATATATATATATATATATATATATATATATATATATATATATAAAAAAAAAAGAGGTTTATCGGAGAGCGCTGAATTATGTACCACCTAGTCACTTTAATAAAATATAAAACAATGGTAGAAATTTTGTATAACAACAATTGATTGATTATTGTCCCTTTCCCGAATGAAACGTGGAGTTCTTGTTCAAAGGTAAAAAAGTTCTTTATTGAAACCCAACGCGTTTCGTCAGAACGACTTCCTCAGGGGTAAGACTAAAAATGGTACAGAAAGAAAAAGCAAGGGGCATATTTTCAATATTGGATCACTACGTATCAATATCCATACAATAGGTATAATTTCATTAATCTTTGAGTACATACCAGAATAATATTTTCCTGAGTGTATGATCAACGTTAATAATTCATACAGGATAATGATAAAATCTAAAATGCAATTAAAATAACCAATGAATACAAATAATAACATAAACAGAAGAGCAAGCAAGTGAAGATAACGGAGGATACAGGAGAGTTATTGGATCTATGTCCTTGATTCATTGATCCCGAAAGGGCTCAATGAAAACATTGATATAGTTTCATTCTTATAAAACAGCAAAAAACTCCGAATTTGCAGCTAATGGTGAATACACCCTCTAAGAAGGGTTCACAACTCTATTCCCATTATTTCATCCCCCCCGTATTTTGCATTTTTTTACATTTTTTTTCATTAAATATCAGGTAGAAATTAGTAATAATTTTGTATTGATTATGTCTAAACATTTTTCAATGTACATTACAACTCAAAGTGCATCTGTATTGTAAAATACAACTCAAAGTGCAAATTGTATCGTAAATCATAAATTGTACATTCCAAAGGTATGGCTCAACCAGTGTTATTATATGGTTAATTGCCTTCTGGTTATTATACTATTTCCTTTTTTCGATGTCCATGAATATACATCTATAAGCAGTGTAAATTAGGTTATCTTAGTTTAAATCCCTATCTTAGGGATGTCCCCCCCCCTCTCTTATTAATAGCTCACAATATTATATTACTTATAGCTCACATTAATATTCTCACATATTCTAAGTTTATTGCAATATAGTGGTCCCCATTAATAGCGGTCCATTACATTAATACACTTTATAATATAAAGGAATTACTACCAAGAAGCACCCTTCCTTTAAATCTGTACATAGGATATGTTAATAAGATTATTATAATGCCTTGCTCCGCACTTTTATAGAATTAATACTCACAATGATAAATGCGCGCCTATTTGCGCTAAATTATCGTAAGGTTATTATAATGCCTTGCTCCCCACTTTTATAGAATTAATACTCACAATAAATGTGTGCCTATTTGCGCTAAATTGTCGTAAGGTACTCCCCCCTCCCCCCCCTCCCCTATATTAAATATACACCCCACATATGTCAATGAATGCACATATTATATATTTTGTATATACGAAATTTCCTATACACCCCCCTTCACCATATTTAACATACACACGTAATGAATATATGAATTGATACGAGGTTGCACTTCACTAATTAAATTAGCATAATGAACCATACAGTAATTTGAAAAAACCCCTGCAGGGATTAAGAAGTCAACGCACAACTGTAAAAAGCTGGAACATTGATAGAATACACGCTAGGAAGCACATATTACTGATAGGAACATTGTTACTTAGTATTGCGGGGACTTATTTGATGGTGCACCTTGTATTGGTGCACGCATACATGGACGTGCGGTCCACCGCTAAAGTCCAGCTATATGGTGAGCCGCTTATATCCATGGGGACACTTTAGGACAGCGCACCTAGTGCAGGCCAGCTGGGACGCATTTTAGTTGATGTGCGGACCAGTTTTAAACAACAGAAAAATTCCGCCCACACAGGAAGTAGTCAGGTGGAACGCACACGAGCGGGCGTGCGTTCCACCACACCAATTAATAGAATTGAACCTATTATACATTGCTCTAACTTTTTTTCTTATATTGGGTGATAATAGTAGGTTGCGATAACACAGCCTATCCACTTATTATATCTATTATACAGCTATTTAGGACGTTTTTTGACAATTGTATACCGGAAGTAGATCTGGGTATATTTCCCTATATAAAGGCTCCACTATTCACTAGGCAGTTGTCGTCAGCCAGTGAAGGAGCTACTCAATACTGCTACATTGTGGTGAGTTAATACCTCTGGAATTCTTGTAGTTACTTTGTTTAGTAACATTCTGTAAAACTGTGATACATCTTTTAAAGCATTACCAATGATTTGTACTGCTTTTCATGATACCCTAATACTTGTAAAAAACTGTATTGTGCTTCTATTTCTTTTGATCATGCCATTTTTTAATCATGCCATTTACTATATATATTTCTAAAGGCTATGTTATGTAAATAATGGCTATTATGGGATCTGTTTAATTACAGTAAACTGAAGGAATATCAGATAAATATAGAAATTGGAATAAATTATACTATGTTATTTCCCCGCTCCCCAATATATTGGATCAAATTATTATCGGCAAACGGTGATTTTCACCAATCTAACATCCATAAAAAACTTATCCTTTTTAGGTGACATATATTTGGGAAGTGATTTCTCAAAACCAAGTCACTTTGAAATTATCCACTGGTTTTGGAAAATTTTACCTACTTTTACACGGTAGGTCTGATATAAATTCCCTCTTTTATGGAACCCCTTATTATGAAATTATTAATTAGGTATAACATTTTTTAGATTCTGTGAGTCCCACTCCCGATGATCGTTGTGTCTCTTTAAATCCGTAAGGCCGTGGTGGCCTTCCTATTTCATCCACCATTTTGGTATGTAATGATCATTTAACTCCTATAATGGATACATATTTTTCACTAGTGAATGATTACTTAATTTGTTATTTAGGTATGGTGACCCCTATAACCTAAGACCACGCCTATCCATATTGGATTCCTCATACTAGATCACTTTTCTACTGGTATGTAGTCTATGGTATTATATTTAAACAAATTCCATTCCATTCTTGAATTTTGTAACTTATTATTATTTTGGTTTACCCAGAAATCCTTATAGTGCCTTTACGCCTAAAGACCGGGTACTTACTAGCTAAAGGAAAGCTTCCCCCTGAATCATCTAACTGGGGGTATGTTAATTAATTAAATAAATTAAACTACTCTGTGGTTACCAGTTAAATGTTAAAATTAAGCTATTAAATAAATATTTTCAGACCCTAAAAAACTCCGATATTCCCGGATATTCATCAACATCCAATCATCTAGCCAGTTTGGCGTTCACTTACCTTTCACGGGTATATAGCCTGGCGAAACACCAGCCTTTATCCTCCGTTATCTTCACTTGCTTGCTCTTCTGTTTATGTTATTATTTGTATTCATTGGTTATTTTAATTGCATTTTAGATTTTATCATTATCCTGTATGAATTATTAACGTTGATCATACACTCAGGAAAATATTATTCTGGTATGTACTCAAAGATTAATGAAATTATACCTATTGTATGGATATTGATACGTAGTGATCCAATATTGAAAATATGCCCCTTGCTTTTTCTTTCTGTACCATTTTTAGTCTTACCCCTGAGGAAGTCGTTCTGACGAAACGCGTTGGGTTTCAATAAAGAACTTTTTTACCTTTGAACAAGAACTCCACGTTTCATTCGGGAAAGGGACAATAATCAATCAATTGTTGTTATACAAAATTTCTACCATTGTTTTATATTTTATTAAAGTGACTAGGTGGTACATAATTCAGCGCTCTCCGATAAACCTCTTTTTTGTGTATCTCTTGCCTGACTCCCACTAACAGGGGAGCCTTATCGGAGTAGCAGCAGATATTAAGAACTGTTAGCGCAATACGAGGTCCATACCGTATTTATATATATATATATATATATATATATATATATATATATATAAAAATTAAAAAAAATAAGTAGAAAAATATATAAATACAGGATAAAAAATAATAAATAAATAGAAAATAAATAAAAAAATGAGGAGATTGGTAACAGTTTTTTTCCAAAGAGAATATGTATTAAATGATCATAAGGATAAATGCTATGCACGTGGAGCAAGTCATGTGGATCACAAACTTACAACCAGTTCGTCACAGAGCGCAAGTTGGAGATGTGGTACCACCATGTTAAGTGCCCCACATGCATGGTGTAACATCATCCCTGCTCTTGAGCTCCACATGGTGGGGGGGGGGGGTGTCTCGAGGGAGCAGCCACTTGCTCCACGGGGGGGGGGTCTCGCCGGAGGAAAGTCTCGCTCCATGGGGGGGTTTGTGACGCAGAGGCTCTTCATGAAATAGAAATAAATAAGGGGACACATAAACTACATGATAACCTGGACAGATCTGAGAGAGATGCACTGCATGAGATCAAAGAGTGGAAAAACACATTTGTAGTGTTATGGTTATGGTGTTACGGAAAATATCAGAAAGAACTGAGGAGGCAGCTAAGTGACACGTCCTGCTATAGGAAATTGACTTTAAATCCCACAAACAACTTCACAGAAGTCTATCAGAAGATGATAGAACAGGCAGCATGAGATGGAGTCATAACAAAATCTTAATTTGATTTTCTGATGTTTAAGAATGTAAGGATACCTACCCTGTACTTGTTGACCAAGATCCACAAATATGAGGAGAATCCACCAGAGAGGACCATTATGTCCGGCATAGGGGGCTCACAGAGAAAGCGAGCCAATTTGTGGACCATTATCTAAGACAATTTGTCATCACTTTACCCTCCTATGTCTGCCTATGCCAGAAACAAGCATCATACTTGATTTTGGTAACCAAGCAAGTAATTTTTGAGCATGGATCGACACACACCATTGAATGACTTCATTGTAAGATTGCTGCACTATGTTCTGTCCAAGAACTATTTTGTGTGTGAAGACCACTTTTACCTCCAGGTACAGGGGACAGCTAGGGGGAGCACATGTGCCCCCATGTATGCAAACCTGTACTTGGGGTGTTGGGAAAGAGACAGGGTCTTCATAGACAATAACGAGATGTACACGGTACATGTGTTACTATGGTTACGATATATCGATGACCTGCTCATCATATGGGAGGGGGAGATAGGTCTATTTGTTGACTTCATCAACAAATTGTATCAAAATGACCTAAATCTCAAGTTGACTTACCATATGAGCCAGCAAGAAGTGGAATACCTGGATCTCCGAATTAACGTGGAATCAGATTGAACGATCTCCACTGAAATTTTTCACAAAAGTACAGCAACCAATTCACTGCTCCTCTGTGAAAGTGCACATTTCCCTCAAGTGATAAAAGGCCTCCCAAAGGGGGAATACCTAAGGACAAGACGAAATTGTTCTAAACAAACAGTATACAATGAAAGGGCAGACCAACTTGACTTGAGACTTAAAAGCAGAGACTATAGTAACAGAGCCATACGCAAAGCAAGGAAATAAACAGATGGATGTGATACAGAACAACTCCTTGTGCCAAAAAGCAAAATAACAGCCCAACAGGATAAAGTTAGGTTCATAGGTACCTTCTGCCAGGAATGGCGAGAGGTCCAGAGAGCACTCAACAAGCATATCAATATCCTGTGAACAGATTAGGACCTGGAGGAGATCCTCAGAGTGAAAGTGGATATAAGTTGGAGGCGAAATTGTAACCTCAGGGACATTTTAGTCCACAGCCATTTAGAAAAGGAAGTGAAACCCATCATCCATAAAAGTGTGGCACGTAAAGTTTGCCCATATATGTGCCCATGAGATTCCTATATGGACAGGTACAACAAAAATGGAAGATACAATAGGACATCTCATGTAACATGGCAGGGGTGATTTACATCCTGGAATGCCCCTGCTGGAAACATTATATAGTGAAAACATGAAGACCCCTGAGAATGAGATTATCTGAGCATCTCCTTAGTATAACAAATGCCAAGAGAGATCAAGCAAATTTCAAAACCCTGACACCAGTAGCTAAACATTTCACAAGATACCATCAGGGAAATGTGAATGGTTTGAGAGCATTTGGGATGCTGAAGGTGGAAATGGGCATACGGAGAGGAGATTGGGATAAAGAACTTATCAAACAAGAGACACGACTGATATTCTTGATGGATACCATGTCTCCAACTGGCCTAAATGAGGAGATTAACTACACAGTCTTTCTCGGACATGATTTCCCAAATTAGGATAAGGAGATGTCATTTTTTGTATAAACAATCCTCTGTTGCTTCTTTATATCCAGAGGGTACTTTACTTATTGGGAAGGATATATAGGATAAATAACTATAAAATGCACCTTATGCCGTGCCAAAAAACCCTCTCTTCTAAAATTGCATCCAGGTGTTTTCTCATTGAAAACACCTGTTTCATCGCAAATCTAATAGGGTGCGATCTTTCAAATCCCTTGAAAATTCGCAAGAAAATAGACCTGTTTCTTGCAGGCGATATTGAAAGATCCATGTACAGATCAGCGAAATCTGTGCATGGTTCTTTAAAAAAAAAAAAGTTAAATATAAAAAAACAGCATGCCACTACCCCCCCCCCCCCCAGCACAACCACTCCAAGGCTGTGGGTGCTGATATTTTTGTGCAAAATACAATTTTTAATAACATTGGGTTGTGCTGTAGAACTACAAGTCCCAGCAAGCCTTTACCTTGAAGTCCCACAGCATAACCATTGTAAAAATAAATACACCCTGAAATGTACAATTTTATTCACATACATGCACACTCCCATGCAGGTTGATCCCCTTCTCCAGTAGCACTCTGTGGGATCAAATAAAAAAAAACGCTATACCCGGACCAACGCATGTCTCAACCAATCTGGGCTAAGCTCAGCCCTGATTTGGATGTAACCATCCGAGGGAGGCTTGCTGGGACTTGTAGTTCAGCAGCACAAGTTAATGTTTTCTTGGGGGTTTTTTTACACAGTAAATATCCAGCCTAGGGGTGGATGGGTGCAGTCTGGGTGGACCCTATTATTGGGGGAAATGCCCCCACTCCACTCATACAGCTGCGGGACCTTGTATAAAAAGTGTTCCCTGGCTGTGACATTACTCCGATTACTCCGGTTGTTGCAGCACGGTGCTGGTTCCAAAATACGGGGGACCCCTAGTCTTTTTGTCCCCTGTATTTTGGTTCAAGAGCCCAGTGCTCGTTTATTAAATATGGGGGGAACCCAACAATCCCCCCCCCCACTATTACATTTTGCCCTGCAGATGTAGTGCTTCTCTTCATTGCAGGGGCTGGTGGTGGATTCGCCATGCGCCAGCCCCCGCCAGACTTTGGAAGGGGACACGCGCGCGTCCCCTTACAACGGAGCTCCCCCCGCCGCCAGTCCCCGCCACGTTCCCCCACCTCCCCGCTCCCTCCCCAAACTCTTCCCATCTCTGCAAAGCGGAGACGGGCACGGTTCCCAAACCCCGCAGATGGGAAACAGGGACGCGTGTGCGTGTGGGGCGCTCGCGCTTTCCAGGCAGATGTAGCATCCGCCCCACTGCTGGATGAGCGGCGCTACATCTGTATATGTGGTTTGAGTCAGATATGTATGTACACAAGACCTGTACTCTCACCCTATATGGAGGTAGCCTCTGGGGTGCCGTATAAATAGCAGTGTATATACAGTGCTATGTAAATACAGTAGCTCCCAAAGGGAAAACAGCACTCACCAGACTTCAGCAGTAAAGGTCATCGGGAACAGTGGGTCCCGTTTTTATTTAAGTAAATAAGGAGCCTGCCAACGTTTCGGTCCTACAGGACCATTCTCAAGGCAGTTGAATTCCAAAGAGGCAACAAAAAAACAGCATGGAAAGGGGTAACAGGGATGTTTCAGATGTATGCACCATTGAACCATGTATTGTTTTGTTTCCTTTTGGATGTCAGTTGTGGTAAAACAATGTTTAATTTTGGAAGTTCAGGTAAAGTATTATGCCAATTATTGAATACAAATGCAAAGTTGCAACAGGTTATCAAGATTATCTATACACATCCCACATATGACAGCCTATATTATGGGGCCCTATAAAATGACTATTTGACTTTTCAGAAATCAATTACAAAATTGGATTACAAATAACAGCTGACGCAAGGCAACGCGACAAACATGGAAATTAGACAAATCAAATATAATTGCTGATTGGTTTCAATTTGTGCACATGATTAAACCAATTAGTAAGTTCACAAAAGATGAAAACCTATACTTTGGAAGTGGACTTTTTAACACTTGAACTAATGGCTTTTCCTGATAAGATAAAGGTGATGACCATATCCTATTTTCCCTTTTTAGTCCTTGGTCCAATCCCGAAAAGCAGGAATAACATCTGCACTTGCAACAAGCACTTTAAACAATGAAGAGCTAGTAAGTATTACATCTAAATTCTATATATAATGTCTCTATTTAATAAAGTACATTTATTATGTCTAACGTCAATAATATTTTGTGATATTTCCAGAAAAACCATGTTTACAAGAAGGCCCTTCAAGCTTTAATTTACCCAATCTCCAGCACTACTCCCCACAACTTCGAGGTGTGGACTGCCACAACCCCCACCTACTGTTATGAGTGTGAAGGGCTATTATGGGGCATTGCCAGGCAGGGTATGCGTTGTACAGAATGTGGAGTCAAATGCCATGAAAAATGCCAGGACCTCTTGAATGCTGACTGTCTGCAAAGTAAGCACTAATTTTGGTGTATATTGTGTCATGTATAAATTACATTCACAAATAGCTACAGTATGTTAGCTCTTGGTAACATGTTTGTAGACACACTTGTCTTAATTCTTCGAAACCTAGTGGAAATACTCAATATTTTCTTATCTGCCATCACAAAATGTGTCTCCTATAATAATCCAGTAGGTACAGATGTGTACTCATACATATAGTATAATCTCACAGCATGTTGTGTCACATGCCTGGCGTTAGTGAGCTGCAAGGTCCTGTGCAACTCTTCTAGCTCATTTTTTTTTGAAAATGCATCCTAGTCACAATTGAATGCAACTATGATGCAGGAGAAGACTGGGCTGATTCATTTGATTTGTGTGTGTGGTTAAGTCTCTCTACACGTTACATTTGCTTCACTTGCGGTGCACATGTTGTTGCCCAATTTGAGAACAAATTGTCCTGCAATCAGGGCTGAATTAGGCCCTATATACTGTTCAAAAAAGATATCGGGTGACATTTAGTAGGGTGACATTTAGTAGGATTTCGGGTGACATTTAGTACAAGTTTAATACACACGGAGCCTATTCATTCCAACTCACCTGTCTTGATAGAAGATCGGTCCCCTTCTCCAGTAGAATCGATAGTGGGGTACCTGTAGAAGCAAATTATACTCACATTGCTGATCTTTGAGGCTTCTCCAGACCCTCCGCAATGCTGTCCGGTATCTGGGGCAAGTTTGTTTAACATCCGGAGCTCTGTTTTTTTTTTTTTTTTTTTACTATTTGTACTGTTGGGGCACTACTAGACCCAGCGAGCCCTTTATTGCCCCGCATGCTGGGAATTGTGGTTCTCCAAGTCCCTGCATGCGGTGCTGACTTGCTGGGACATGTAGTGCCACAGCAATACACAATAGTTTTTCTAATTTTTACACTATACTCAGCTTGATGCCCACCGCCCAGGGGCATCGAGGACAGTCCCGGGCTTCAGCATGGGCAGGTAAGTTCTGGAGGGGGGGACCCCTTCTTTGGGGGGGGGTCCCCACTTCCCCAAGACCCCTGCCCATGCTGACCGGTCAGGGGGAGAATGCTTTGGCCGGCGGGACTTGTATAAAAAGTCTCCCCCTGGCTGTGGCATTACCCTGCAGGCTGGTTGGGCCTGGTGCGGGTTCTTGAAATATGGGGGACCCCTACTCATTTTGTCCCCCTTATTTTGGGAACCAGGACCGGCTCAGGGGGTCATTTAGACCTGATTGCACAGCCACAAATTCACACAGCGGGCGATTATTGATAGATTGTGCATGCATACGGCCCATAGTACACATGCGCAAGGCCGTCCGGTGATAAAATCTGGCTACTTTTACTATCTGTAAGCCGTCCGCAAGGTGATTGACAGGAAGTAGGCATCTGGGGGGGTGGAAACTGGCAGTTTAGTGGGAGTGTGAAGAAAGATGCAGGCGTGCCTAGCAAGATGCTGGGAGTGTCTAAACATTTTAGAGTGTGTCAGCTCCAGGCCAGATATGCCTTTACCCATTGTGCCGCTGAGTAAGTTTCTGGCTACTCTGAGTCTGCATTGACTTGTACTCGGTGTAATTATCAGATGATGGTGAGTCTGTTACAATAGTTTTACACATATGCACTTGGGTGCGAATAGATTTTGTAGCCATACACATCCATTCGCAGAGATCACATTCATTTGCATGGGGGATTTCACTTTAGCAGGCGGTGGCTACCTCAATTTACGGCTGTGTAAGTAGGTTTGAATTACCCCCTCAGTCATTACAAGTCCCAGATTTATAAGTGTTATATATCAAATTAATCTGCACAACCTCCTGGTGCGTCCTAGTTGCATTGCACTGCCAGGGTAACATATTAATTTCACATGTGTATATGATATGAAGGGGAAGGTGTACCAAGCAATGTCAAGAGTGGACAAGTAAGACAGTGAGAAGTTAAAAAAAGGAGGGGTTGTGAAAAGTCCCAAGGCGCTATAATATCCTTGCTGCCACTGGACCAAAAGGGAGACCCACTGTAGTAGTCCCGCTGGTAGATGCTTCAGGAAAAAAGAAGGTCTGGTGGCGCTGAATATTGTATAGTCCACAGGATGATGTTGTCTCATAAAGTGGAGAAACAAAATATGAAAACTTGTGTTAGAGTAAAAAACACAATAGGAGTGTAAAAAGTGAAACACCCATATAAGGGGGATCCGTACCCAGACTCACAGGAAAAGGTGTGTGAACAAGTGTATCAAGGTATCTTTAAGGGACCACCGGCGTGTGTATTCTAGAGACAAATACCAAGTGTGTTGAGCTGGTATCCAGAGATTCGTACCGTACTCACTGTATATACAGGAGCTTGACTGGTCCTCTTCCTCTTTCCGCATACACGCCTCTGCCACGAGGTGATGAGAATAGGGGGACCTGTCCTTATTCACAAAGATACCGCTACGTGTGTATTACATCTACTCCTACAGTGAGTATGGTAGGCACCTACCTTGGCCTTTGAAATACTTCACCTGGATATACGGTTATTGTGTCAGTGAAAGATACCTTTATATGTGTCAAGCTCCTGTATATACAGTGAGTACGGTACGAATCTCTGGATACCAGCTCAACACACTTGGTATTTGTCTCTAGAATACACACGCCGGTGGTCCCTTAAAGATACCTTGATACACTTGTTCACACACCTTTACCTGTGAGTCTGGGTACGGATCCCCCCTTATATGGGTGTTTCACTTTTTACACTCCTATTGTGTTTTTTACTCTAACACAAGTTTTCATATTTTGTTTCTCCACTTTATGAGACAACATCATCCTGTGGACTATACAATATTCAGCGCCACCAGACCTTCTTTTTTCCTGAGACAGTGAGAAGTTGCCCATGGCAATCGATCAGCAGCTCTGTATAATTTTATAGTATGCCAATTATAAATGTTACTTCAATGCTGATTGGACAACTTCTCCAGTGGCTCATTACTCCACTCTTTTCACTGCTGATTGCATCTCCCCTGAAGTATCCTAAAAACCTCAGTGACAACTAGAAACTAGAAAGAGGTACACTAAACAACCTTACAGCTCCCAATTGTCATTTTCAAACACATGCCGTAAAATGACAGGATTTGATTGGTTAGTACTTTATATCTTTCCGAGCTTTAAACCTTCTACACATAGTAACAATTCATTCCATTTTCCCCTATAGGGGCAGCTGAGAAGAGCTCCAAACATGGGGCAGAAGATCGTACTCATAACATTATCATGGTTCTGAAGGATCGCATGAAAATCAGAGAGAGGAACAAGCCAGAGATCTTTGAGCTGATCCAAGAAGTTTTTGGAGTGATTAAAGCCACACATGCTCACCAGATCAAGGCTGTGAAACAGAGTGTGTTGGATGGTACCTCCAAGTGGTCTGCAAAGATCAGCATCACTGGTAATTAGGGGAGATTAGCTGTTTCTGGGTCTCTGTATACCAGAAAATATGGTATCCACAATCTGTTATATACAAAGTACATAAACTATAGATGGAACCCTTATCTTTTTATATTGCATTGTAGAAATCTAATATGTGCACATTTTTATTAGAGCAACAATGGAAATTAAGTCAAAAATAGTCTTACTGCATTCAAAGAAGTCCAACTAATTACATTTATAAGCAACACGTGAAGGGAATTGTGTAAATGAAACAATGTTGTTATACTATACTCATTCATACCAGCCTGCCCCTGCTCGAAGGCCCCTAAAATAGTGGGGCACTGGCAGTTGCCCAGTAAGCCCATCCATTACCTGAAGTCCTGATGTGTAGTTTTTTAAAGGTTCTATTCGAGGTAAGCTTTCGATTACTGTTTATCAAACAATACTGCTGGTGCTGGCAATTGAAGAGTTGCAGCTGACAGTGGCCATGGTTGGGTGCTAATATGTACGCAATTCTTTTGTTACTATTAGAATTTTTATGGCAAAGCTATGAATGGACAAAAACCTTTATTTTATTATTTTCTGTTAGTATTAAAAGAAAGGAGAGCTGGAAAAATGTGCTGAAGGCCTGTGAGTTCTCTTACCGCTGTCATCACCACTCAAATGCACAAGAAAACTTTTATTACTGTACTAAATTGTGGGAATAGATTTCTTATTGCTGTGACTATAAGTAAGCTGGACTTGATGTGTTTTTTACTAAGCGATATTTAGGTGAAAGTGGCATGCTGTACCTCTTACTGTGTTGCAGTGGTGTGTGCACAGGGTCTACAAGCCAAGGATAAGACGGGCTCCAGTGATCCCTATGTTACTGTACAGGTTGGAAAAACAAAGAAAAGAACAAAAACCATCTATGGAAACCTTAACCCCGTATGGGAGGAAAATTTTCACTTGTGAGTATATAGCTCAATGCCAGGAATTCCTATTGTTAATGTGTAACTTTTACTTTTGTCATTTTGGGGCTGATTCTGAGTTGTATGCTGCCACATCCATGTATCCACCATTTGCAGGTATAGAGTGTCTTACTTTATGCTAATACAAGCCCTTCTCTAGTTGGCATGGTAATCATGCCACCATTGGTTGCTCCATCAAAACTTGCACCAGCCGTATGCTAGCAGCAGAAACCCTGGCTGAGAATGGTGCCAATATGAGCAGTTAAGAGATATATGAAGTACTGTAGTGAAAAGAGTTGAAAAGTGTACCAGTGGAGAAATTGCTAATCATTACCTATCAGCCTTGAGATAACATCTATCAAGTGCATTCTATAAAATTATAGGTAGCAGCTGATTGGTTGCCATGGGCAATTTCTCAGCTTGCTCACTTTTCCACTCTTTTCACTAGTTCATGCATCCACACCAAGTCATTGCCCAGGAACATCCTGCACATTTCTAAGTCACTTTAGATGCCATGTGACTCAAATGAAACTGTGCAGACATGTATACACACCATGGACCATTAACTATTAATTAAGCTCCCCCCTCGCCAGCTTGTACATGCACTTTGCAAGTTTTTAGAGACTGTTAATGCACTAAGCCTTGGAGAGAGAAAGTGGAAGGAAATAAAGAAAAAGCCAGTTAGCTCCTAACTGTCACTTTTCAAACACAGAATTAAACTTTACAATTAAGAGGGGATTGGCTGGTACTTTGCAGAAGCGATGCTTAGTACATTCTTCACAATGTGGAACACCACTTAATGCATATGTACTAACAAATGTGATTAGTAATGTTAAGGATAGCTCTCCTGATAAGAGCTGTCATTTGCGATGTCCAGGTTTTGGCTCCAGAAGTCCCTCTTAACACACGCAGTCAGAACCAGCAACTGCAAGGGATGCTGAGAGGGATGAGAGAGGGATCCCACTCCGGAAGCTAACCAGAAAAAAGCCCATGGACTTCAAAGGGGTCAACCAGCAACCCACTGTAATGCACTGAATAGTGCACCCATCCACTGACAACCAAAAATGAACATTTAAATACCCCCCCCCCCCCCCCCCCCCCAAAAAAAACAAACAAAAAAAAAAAAAACATTTGGATAGCACACCCGACTATCACTTCAAAAGACATCGGATACGTGAATTTGAAAGGTGGGGAAAAAAAATTACTCCCAAAAGTAAACATTTGAATACCACCCTTAATGTTTTGTAAACTAGTCCCGACAGAAGAAAATATCTAGTTCACATTGTCCAGAACCTGACTTGTTGAATCCAATTAAACAGTTTGTTCCTGAATAGACTAAATCAGATTAACATTACAGAGTTTAGATAATTAGAAAAAAAAAGTCTAAATATTCAAATTAGACAGGCGAGGCAAATTAAATGAGTTGGCAGGTGGAATCCTTTATCTGGCCAGAAAAATGTACCTTGAATAGGCTAAATCAATTCGATTTTGGCAGAAAATATGCTGTTTCCGCCAAAACAGACCTAACGACCAACACTGAACCCCCTTATACCACTTTCAGACCGCACTCTACCCGAGTTATTGACGTGTCCTTGCGGCCCCAACACGGGTCGAGGTGCGGTCTGAAAGGGCCACCTCGGATCGAGCAACACAGTAGTTCATCCCTGGTAATGACCAGGGTTGAACATGGCTCTGTCCCGTGTCAAGTGCAGTGTGAATGGGTGACTGGGTCAAGCGACCCGGGTCCTGTTCACAGTATGAAGGAGGCAGCGCTGTCAGCTCCAAGTGCTGCCTCCTCCCAAGCCCCCGGTGAAACGCCACCACTCAGCTCCGCCCCGTGTGACTTCAATAAGCCGGTCGGACGCAGAGCTTTCAGACCGCAAATATCGTGTCGCTCCGGGGATGGGATCCATGTCCTAATCCTGGATGCAACCCGGCATTTGTGGTCTGAGAACGGTATGAGCCTTTAGTACAATCCAACCTTTTTCTCTCTTCACTTTATCTTTCTCCATGGGCCATGGCTTAGAACATAGACCACTAGAGATGAGTTCACAATATGTGATTTTTGCAAATGATATGCACGATAATGATATAATTAAGATATTATCTAGTGTGTACCCATGACATCATTAAACATGCACTCTCTTTCACGTGTCTGAACATGCAGTTATATATGACTACATCGGGTGATGTCACTGAATGAATGATATTGTTTACGATATCGTTCAGTGATTTAGTGCTAGATTGTTCATCCGGGAGTATAAACGATAATAATTTTCAGGAATATCAGCATTGCATGATACTCGGATTCAGGCCCTTGGTGAGAGAGGACAGTGCATAACCACTGTGTGCTACTGTATATGACATATTATTACTGTGAATGTAAGAGCACTCAAGGGAAGATACTGTTTTGTATGCACGGAGCGATATGGCAAACAAAAGGTTCTAGGTTTTTACTGCAAGGGTAATATGTGGGGTTTAAATATTTACACTGGATTGCGATGCTCTGGCATTGATGGTATTGTATTGCTTTTCACCTACAGTGAGTGTCACAACTCATCAGATCGCATAAAGGTCCGTGTGTGGGATGAGGATGATGACATAAAGTCAAGAGTGAAGCAGAGATTCAAACGCGAGTCCGACGATTTTTTGGGGCAAACAATCATTGAAGTGCGCACCCTGAGTGGAGAGATGGATGTATGGTACAATCTAGGTATGGAAATCATGTGATAATGTAACAAAACAGATATAATTGGGCCTTATTCAGGTCGAACCTGCACACATCATTGCAAATTACATATTTCCGGTACTTTGTGCATACGCAGGATCCATTCTGTGTGTGCTCGAATGAGTCTTGTGACATAGGACACAGACTGTCAGTGATTTACAGTTCGTTGCCGTCTGGGAGGTGGGGAGAGGGTGGCGATAAAGGCATGTTTATGCTGTTTAGGTAGTTGCGGGATGGAGATTTCCTGGATTTACAGGTGGCTTGTGCAGCACCCTGGGTGTCATAAGCCACCCAATGGTGACTAAGTGATCCAATGCAGCGGAGAGTTACCTAAAGAAACCTACTTGTCCCATTATATTGTGCTACATATGGTATCAGATTTACTTTCTAAATTTACTTTCTAATTTACTTAGAGTCTTAGACCATTTGGTCTAATTGGTTTCAATTAATTTGAATTGTTTTATTGGTTTCAATTAATATTAACATGTTTGTTTTATGTGCACTATGTAAGCTTTTAAATGTTTTAATTACCATAGCAAAACATTGTTTCTTGACAGCTTAATTTTTTTTTAGATAAGCGCACTGACAAGTCTGCGGTATCTGGTGCTATCAGACTGCACATCAGTGTGGAGATAAAAGGGGAGGAGAAGGTGGCACCATATCATGTACAATACACCTGTCTACATGAGGTTCGTATGTTCCAGGCTATGTAACGAGTCCTCTTGCCAGTTATTGACTCACAGTGATATCATCTTGCCTGCGCTATTTTACCTCATGACAAAACTGAATTTGTAGACCAATAATATTATCAGACTATCCAGTTATAGTCCCTTTTTTGTGCAGGAAATGGCCTGTTTTCGAGCAGCAACCCATGGGATCCAGGATAAGTTCTGGGGTGTTTAACACAGCTGATAGGCTACTCCTCTCAGTGTTGATAGAATTTAAAATATTACTTTAAAAAAATGATACCTGAGAGAGTTTGGAGAATGGTGATCTGAGACAATGGAGTGGGATCTTACCACTTATTTATTTTTCTATATGACTAATGAAAGAATAATTAAAAAAAGAAAAAATGTAAGCAGCGCTTGTGCAAAATAATATAGAAAATTTATTTAAAATACAGTGTTAATACTGTTGTGGCCAGCAACATAGACAAGACTTACACACATAAACCACAAATTCCCCTATATTCACTCAGTGGTAAGGGTTAATATGCATGCATACTGTCCTTGTGACGGATTAGTATTTGTAAACTTTGGTATCCAGCTTGATGTTAATAAAGTTCACAGTCCCCCACTCATGTGCACATGTTAGTGGCTATTAGTTGGTTAGTGAATACTTGCAAGTGAGGGTTCGGCTGCCAGTCCCCAATGGTGTTCCCTGACCGCTGGTGCTTATCCAAGTTGTTGCGGTCTTGTCAAGGAAAAGACAATGGTACCGGTCTTTGTGCTGCCAGAACGCTCCCCGTATCTTTCTCTATGCGTTTCTCCGCCTATTCAAGATCAGCGGCTTCCTCAGGAAGCTGCTGATCTTGAATAGGTGGAGAAACGCGTAGAGAAGGATACGGGGAGCGTTCTGGCAGCACAAAGACCGGTACCATTGTCTTTTCCTTGACAAGACCGCAACAACTTGGATAAGCACCAGCGGTCAGGGAACACAATTGGGGACTGGCAGCCGAACCCTCACTTGCAAGTATTCACTAAGCAACTAATAGCCACTAATATGTGCACATGAGTGGGGGAATGTGAACTTTATTTACATCAAGCTGGATACCAAAGTTTACAAATACTAATCCGTCACAAGGACAGTATGCATGCATATTAACCCTTACCACTGAGTGAATATAGGGGAATGTGTGTTTTATGTGTGTAAGTCTTGTCTATGTTGCTGGCCACAACAGTATTAACACTGTATTTTAAATAAATTTTCTATATTATTTTGCACCAGCGCTGCTTACATTTTTTCTTTTCTTGCTCTTCCACATTGAAGGGGTGTTTGGTATTCCCCTTGTAGAGCAGCTGCAGTGCATTATATTCACCATACAGCTCTCAAAATCTGTGTTTGTTTTTGAAAGAATAATTACCTGTTGCCATAAGCTGCAATACCTAAACATTGCCTATTCTTATTTATTCCCTCTCGTAGAACCTGTTCCACTACCTAACAGATGTACAAAATAACGGGGTAGTGAAGATTCCAGATGCCAAAGGGGATGATGCCTGGAAGGTTTATTTTGATGAAACTGCCCAGGAAATAGTGGATGAGTTTGCCATGAGATACGGAGTGGAATCCATATACCAGGCTATGACGTGAGAAAATGGAGTGGTGGGGGGTGAATTAGAGAAAATAATGCCTTTATTGTTTTAGATGCATGATGCAAATAATAAATATATGTGATAAGGTGGGCCAAGTTATTTTAAGTGACGGATGAGTCACTGACAGTCGGGATTCCGATGGTTGTTTCTCTGACAACGGATTCCCGACTGTCAGGAGCCCGACAGGGGGCAAATACATTCAATCCGGACTGTTGGAGAGTTATACCATGCCCCTTATTTTATACAGGTCACTTAATAAATAACAATAAACAGTGAAATTGAATGTCATCAATTTAGTGCTCATTAGGAAACCTTACTAAACAGATATGTCTTTATACATGTTTGCTGCAGTCACGCAAAACAACCCCTCTTGGCACAATACCACATTAGACTCTTCTATCAGGCAACTTTTTCGTTGAAACTACTGTACATCTTACTGTAGTAGCAACTAAGAGACGCTGCTGAGTAATTTGCTATATGACATGTGTATATCTGTGTGCGACTGAGTCTCTGGGATAAATTTACTATGATGAGAGTTCTAATGATTTTGCCCATTGCATCCAATACTATATTAGCAACCAATATTATGTCATAGGTCATAATAACCATAACAATAGTTCCTATTGTTGTAATTAATCTCTGGACTTTAGAGTAATATGTGCAGAACTGCACAATGCTCTGGGGGTATGGATCTGCTCATATGAGCATACTGTACCTCTGAGTTAGTACCAATGTAGGAGATCTTCATTTAGGATTTCAGTTCCATTGTGATAATCTTATTCTTAATAATGTTTGACTGGAACTGACAGCCCAAACGGAACTCCGCTGTGCACCGATTAAACCCCTGCAATCTTAGAAAAGACTCCCAGAGTGCCTGGACATGCATCGCCAGTCCCTGTTACTGGCAGCTATATGGAATTTTAAGATAGTATAATTTATACCCTACCTACAGTTTTATATCTTATTCATTTGCAAAATATACCACAGATATTGATAATTGTGCGACTAACTTCCTTGCACCCTATTCATATTTGGTCATTCCCAAACCTTCTCTTCTTCTGACTTGTTATTTTTCAGTCATTTTGCCTGCCTCTCTTCTAAGTACATGTGTCCTGGAGTTCCCGCTGTTATGAGCACCCTTCTTGCCAATATTAATGCATACTATGCCCACACTACTGCATCAACCAATGTGTCTGCCTCAGACCGCTTCTCTGCCTCAAACTTTGGTGTAAGTTACTTTGTACATTGATGCTAAATGAAGACATTCATTATAGAAAGTACATACACTGATTGAAAGGAAGTATTATTGTAGAAAATATATCTTATTTAATTAGCACTAGTGGTGTTACAATATAAGTGACCTGGGGCCTTATTTTGGTTCATTCTTTCTGACAAAATCCTTCTTAGATGGGCAAAACCATGTGCACTGCAGGTGGGGCAGGTGTTACTTGTGCAGAGAGAATTAGATTTGGGTGGGGTTTTACTTCAAAGTGAGATCTATATTGCAGTGTAAAAATAAAGTAGTCAGTATTTTCCCTGCACAGAAACAAAATTACTCATCCAAATCTAATTCTCTCTGCACATGTTACATCTGCCCCCCCTGCAGTGCACATGGTTTTGTCCATCTAAGAAGGATTTTGTCAGAAAGAATGAACCAAAATAAGGCCCAAGGTTATTGGTGTTCTCTTATAGATACATTGACTATGCACCTTGCATACAAGACAACAAAACCTATCATGTACAGTAGGTAATTAGGAATAGAAAAGAATTAAGAAGCAGCAAATCAGTCATACCTTATTATATGGGTGGAATTAGCATTCAGGTTTGAAGGAAATTGTTTTGAAGCTTTTAACAAACATCAAGACTGCAAAAGCTACTGTATAAAGTAATAAAGGCAGGATTATAGCTGGAACTTTCATATTGAAGAAAGCACTATGTAGCTGTACAACCAGCTAAAAAACAGTATACAGTATTCAGCACTCTAGTAATCACTTACTTTTAAAGGTTTATGGGCCAGATGCACAAAGGTTCAAAAAGTGATAAAGTGGAGACTGCGAAACAACCAGCTAACCAGCTTCTACCTGTCATTTTTCAAACCCAGCCTGTATCATGTCAGTTGGGAGCTGATTGGCTGGCTGTTTATCACTCTCTTATTTTATCACATTTGAAGCTTGATGCATCTGGCCCCTGGTGAGCTACATTAATTTTACTATATTCTTCTTGCCTACATTCTTGGTTGAAGTGAGCGTGTCTGCTACATTTGTGGCGAGCCATGCTGTTTTAAAGAATCCTTGATGTCCTCTCACAGCGAGGATTTGTCCCTTACATTGAATACAGCAAGGGGGTTTGTCGATTTGATTTCAGCGAGGAGAAGCCACCTTTCGCTGTTTAAACCCTCTCGCTGGCTGCATTGAATACCCTTCATATACTAGCAGTGGGCGTTTTTTTAACACAAGATCTCTCCTGCAGCATTTAAATATTTTAGCACAGCCTCTATGTACAAAGTGCAGTGGACATTTACATCCACATCTTAGTATGCTTTCATTGGATAAAATAATGATTATGTGATATACCAGAGTTTAAATTATGCATTGTTTTAAAGTAAACTGTTTGCATTTACTTTTACAGAAGGAAAGATTTGTCAAACTGCTGGATCAACTACACAACTCCTTACGCATTGACCTTTCAATGTACCGGGTAAAAAGGAATTACATTTTTATTTATGTTGCTTGTGATTTATGAAAATGTATGTTTTTCTGTGCTGTATATGAGGGTTCCTCAAACTATTTTGCTCTGGGACCCCATCAGACAATAAAAATAATTACGGGTCCACAGTAAGTTACTGCAGAAGGTCATCACATCACATGTGTAGTCATCAAACAGCACATAAATGGCAGCATTGTGGAGGCACAGAGTGATGGGAGGAGTCTAATATACCATAACCCATCACATCAAATGTGTAGTTAGCAGACAGCACATACATTGCAGCATTGTGGGGGCACAGAGTGATGGGAGGAGTCTAATATACATAACCCATCACATCACATGTGTAGTCAGCAGACAGCACATACATGGCAGCATTGTGGAGGTACAAAATGATGGAAGGAGTCAGACTCCAGATCTTTCAGACTCCTTGAAGCCCTGACTAAGATTATAAATGTCATCAGCCTGATGGTCAGCAATATGGAGTCGCGACCCCATGCTGAGAAGGTCGGGACCCACTTTGGGGTCAGGACCCACAGTTTGAGAACTGTATATAATAGTATAGAATACTCCTGCTGATGCTTATATACAGTATAGTCCAGGATTTTCTGATTAGACTGTTGATCGGTGTGTAAATAACATACATTGCAAGTTTTGTAGATTTAAAAATATAAAACTATCTTCTTAAATTTTACACTTTGTAATATGTTTCGAATAACAAAATATATTTGTAATTATTGAAATAGAATCTCAATATTTGAACAACTAACTTTAATAATATATTCTTTAACAGTATATTGTATTCAGCCACTGGGGCAAGAATATGGGTCTTAAACGACTGGTGTACGTAATGCCAAATGTGTACTGTGCTCTCTCTCTCTCTCTTTCGCTCTCTCTCGCTGTCTATATCTATAGTATATATAAATGTATAGCTCATATAATTTTTATTTTAATACCAGAAGATATGTATATCTCTTGTATTAAGATAAAGAATCCACACAATTATACATTTTAATAAAGAAAGGTGTTTGTACTGTATATTAGTATATCACCTTATAACCAATTTTTGCATATGGCATTGTCTGCATGAGTGTGAACATTAATTCAAAGAATTTATATAAACTCTCAGTCATATCCTAGACCAGGGCCGCCAATAGGGGGGTGCTGTGGGTACAGCTGTCCCGGGCCCCGGCAGCTCATTTTGCCCCCCCCCCCCCCCCGATTGCCTCTGCTGTGCTGCCTGCACTGCGTTGGTGCACTGAACGAAGCACAGGCCGGTGGCCAATTAAAATGATGTAACAGCTTTTGAGCCAATCAGAGCTTGTGTACTCATCTTGCCAATCAGAGTTACTGCCGGTACACAAGCTCACCGGCCAATGCTGCATTTTAATTGGCCGCAGGTGTCCTGCACTGAAGAAGCCTGTGCTTCGGGACCTGCTGCTTTCAGCAGGAGGGGATGAGGGAGCAGGAGTTGGGCTGTAAGCGAAGGGAGGGGGGCAGATGGGGGGGGGGCGGAGGGAAATCAGTCCCGGGCCCCAAAATTATGGGGTACTTAATGTGTGCCCATATTTCCGACAGTCGGAAATATGGGCACACACCTATTCAATGCTTCCTATTCAGATTGTGGGTCCTTTAGCCCACTAGAATTTAGCAACTACCATATCCCCAGTTTGAGCTGCATTTATGGACAACAGAGTATGTAGTCACCGACTCACAGGAGCATGAATATAGTGCCTACACACTATACGATGTGAGCGATTTATCAATACGCTAAATCATCCATCATTTTGTGTAATGTTTACCCAGCTATATTCTTAATATTCTATATTGTTATCAGTGGTCACTACCACAAGTGACACCATGTGCTGGAGAACATGTTCCCCGCCACTGATTGTAATCATCTATGGTAATGCATGTTTATATCCTCACAGCTCTATATTGCCACTTTACACTAAGTTAATAACTTAGTATTCTGGTAAAGGTAATTTAAAAAAAAAGAAACTTTGTTTTTTTTTAATAGACTAACTTGATTTTTGGAATTATAATATAGAATCTACAGTTTGAAACCTATGGCTTAAAACAACAGCAAAATCCATTTTTATTGACTCTTTCATACTCCACCTTTTTTTTGGTTTATAGAATAATTTCCCTGCTAGCAGCCCTGAGCGACTTCAAGACCTCAAGTCCACTGTTGATCTACTAACAAGCATAACATTCTTTAGAATGAAGGTGAGATGGATGATTTGAGAACAAATAATTATTTGAAATATTTTTCCACTTTTTTCTGTTCCCTCATTTTTGAACTTGATACATAGTGAAATATTAATATCCAGTTGTCTTTAGAAGTGAATTTAGCTGCAATATATTTCTAAAATTCTAGTTATTATGTGAAAGAAAATACTAGGGGGGGGAATTCAATAGGATGAGAGATTCAGAAAGTGAGAGATTTGGTAAGAAATCTCCAGTTTTTTTAAAGTGGGAATCATTAAACGTTACACGGACACTCACATCCAGCCATCTGTCACACCACTTAACTTATAAATAATGACACGTACAACTGAATTTGGCTTGAAAGGGGTCGGCTTATTTATTGAGCAGGGAGGCCTCTTTGAATCTAACTGGTTATTAGTTCCCTGCTCTAAACTAAAAGTGGCGGGAATAGAACGGATGAAATTGCATATTAATAGACCTAATGAAAAATATTAAACTGTTAAAAATAACAAATGTTATCTAAGGCTCTACTGCCCTTTTGGCAAGGATCGGCCACCTGCCAGCATCCTTGCCAACTGTAAAAACAAAAATAAACGGGCCACCTGCCCTTGTGATCAGGGGTCGGCCTGCTGCCCCCACCCCTGACCTTTCACACCAAATCGTCAGGACAAAGCTGATCACTCTGCCTGCAATGAAAACATTAGGCCAGCTGCCCTGATCTAGTACAGCTAACATTAAACAATATCTAAATTCTTAAAGTAATAATATGGGCCCACCTGGACCGGTGATGCCCATATGCAGTATTAAGTCTAACAAAATAAACAAAATATGTTCTAACCGCCAAGACAGGTTACAAAGAACCTGACCCGCCACCTTCTAACAACCTTAAAGCTCTAACAATTTCTCAAACCTCTCACTATGGCCCTTATTCTGGTTGGTGCGGTAATGTCCACGTGCGTTCGTGCCGCCGATGTTTTGTGTCTGCGCATGTGCAGAGGCGTCTCTGCGCATGTGCGAACGGGACGCACGGTCAAATTCCGCATGAAATGTGTACACTACGAACAGGGGGTGGAGAGGGGCGTGAAGGGCTGTTTGGGCTCATTACCATATGCATACGCCCCGCGTTTCATGGGCGTTCCCATGAAAACGCTGGGCGTACGTATGGTAATGCGGCCGTGAAGCACGTGTAGGGGGCGGACATATGACATTGCCGGATGTCAGCTGCCCGCCCAGATCCCTGCTTTTGCACGGAGAAATGCCCGTGTGGTCTGAGGTTGCGGGAGCTGGCGGACCACTCGGTCCTGCATTCGATGTTCTGCGACCATCGAATGATGGGGAGGTTCCAAGAGATGGAGGAGGTGTATCCGTAAGAAATACACTCGTGCTCCGTGCGGTCAGCGGCTTACCGCATTCGGACGGAGTAACCGATCCGTACGAAAGGCGGGGTTTAGGACGCACGGTCCTGGCTGCATATTCGGCTCCGGCCGCACCGACCAGAATAAGGCCCTATATCCTGAAAAAACAAAACCATTCCTTCATCTGAAAGGTGAATCCCATCAGACCTATAAAGATGCTCGTCCTTTAAAGTAATAGAGCTATGAGAAATGGCTACAACCCCGGCTAGCAAAACTGCCCTACCAACAACAGAATTGACTCTGCGTCTCACAACATCGATGGCACCTGGATTGACAGTATCACGCCATGTACTACGCGGAACAATGTCAGACCAGAAAAATCTGCAGAAGTGCCATTCCCGCATCAATTCTAGTAAGTCATTCTTTATTGTAAAGCGCAGATCCAACACCGACATGTGAGTGAGATCGTTGCCCCCGAGATGTATTATCACAAATAACAGATAACCAAAATGTCCGGCTGACACAGCTAGGAGCTCCTTCAGACCAGAGCAAATTAAACCTCTCCGACAGATCCACCTAATAAATTGCACCTCAGGAAAGCGTGCCTGGTCGGTAGCTATTGAAGAAACCGACAAACAATAGACATTACGGCCCACCAGCCAAATCGTGTTATCGTCCAGATGAATTCCTGCAAAGGTAAGTATAACAAACCATTAATATGTCTGGAAAATAAGGCTGGCATTGAAGGGAACCTAACTTGGGAAGGTACTTTTTGGTGAGGTGAACAATATATTAAATTGAGCTGCGTAAAAGATGCGTGTGGATGACAGGGCCCTATTTAAACCTAATTTAGATCAAATTAAGGGATAGCTAAAATAACTACCAAAACTAGGGGATAGTGGGGATAGCGGGTCGCCCATTTTGACTTGAGGCAAAAAAAAGCAAAACTTTCAGCAGCCGGCAAGCTGAATTTAAAACTGGCGATACCACAAAAAATTCCTCTAGGCCCCCAAAACACTAATGCATTTTTGAGCGAGCGGCTAATCCTCAAAGGGGCGCACTGAGAGATGAAGGCCTGATGTAACGCCGAAACGCACCAGACCTCCATCTACCCAGTGTCCGGATGTCAAGTGAGTCCCATAATCGTCTGCGGAAAGAGTGAGTCCCATAATCGTCCGGTGAAAGACCCAAAAGGTAGAAGACAACGCTTCAACACAGCTCTAAATTGAAAAATTGACAGAGGGGACCCATCAAGATGAATAAGCCACCCACCTTCCGATAAAGGACACGAGACAAGATAGGCCTCCACAACAAGCACCGGACAAATCCAGCGATCACGGCAACGACCCATCCCGACCCATCCAAGACTACATCAGTCTTGGAGTGCTGTATTCTACAAAAAAAGAGCGTTGGGGGCGCACGTCGTCATGGCGCATAAGTATGGAAGACTCAGCTGCTCTTGTTGCAGACACTAGTTTGCCCACCCTAAATGCGCCGTGGTAGGCCAATGTGAAAGCCATCCGAAACAGTCGAACCTCATAATCAGATGAGCAGACATTGCTCAGAGACTTTGAGATACGACGTAACGTGCAACTGTCAATGGGCCGTCGGCCCGTAAACAGTTCCAGTTCAGAATTAGCAACAGCGGTTTCCTGCCATAGGCGCACCCCATTAAATTTAGCAAGAAACGTCTCCCATATCAAGAGGTCTCTTCTGATTTCTGCTGATAAACGTAAAAAATGGTGAGGCCGCCTAATACCTATTTTCGACCTCTCCAATTTTCTACAAAATACCTTACCCATGGGTATTACCCTACATGCAAAGTTAAACAGACCCAGTAATGAGTGTGCCTGCTTAAGGGTCAATTTTCCAGCCGCCAGTGCAAACAGTATTTCGTCATGTAGACACCTCACCTTTTCACTGGGCAATCTGCAAAGACCCTGAGATGTATCAATCTCTATGCCCAAGTACACTAAACATTCCGAAGGGCCTTCTGTCTTATTGACTGCCACCGGAACACCCAAATCACCGAATAGGGGTTCTGTAACAAACCCTTACAAATGTCCGAATTAGGTGGACCCACAAATAGGAAATCATCGAGGTAGTGAGTAATATTATCAGCGCCGGTAACTTCCTGCAAGCAAAAACCAGTCTGATTTTGCAGTGTAAATGATTGCTGCTCTAGAAAAAAAAATGTAATTGATTGCCGCTCTAATTTTGCTATTCTGCTTACTTGCTATTTGATAAATTCCTTTATTGAAACTAGACTAAAATTATATTCATTAATAGAAAACATAGACCAGGCATGTCCAAACTGTGGCCCTCCAGCTGTTGTGAAACTACACATCCCAGCATGTCTTGCAATAGTTTTAGCGGTACTTCTGTAGTTTCACGGCGCCACCATGGCGCCGTGCTACTTCCGGGTTCTACGCTCGCCACGAAATATGTCAAAAAAAGTAACTTAACTCCATGCCAACATGGATAGTTCATACCCCCACTATCCATATTGGCATGGAGTTGATTTTAAATAGCGTGGCGAGAGTAGCGAGCCACCGAGCCCGCAGCGTGGGCGAGCGAAGCGAGCCCCACAAGGACATACTGGCGCCGTGAAACTACAGAAGTACCGTTTTAGCATTCCCAAATAGCAAAACTGTGGCAAGGCATGATGGGACTTGTAGTTTCACAATAGCTGGAGGGCCATAGTTTGGACATGCCTGACATAGACTGTCAAGTTAAAAATCAGGCATTCAACGGCACAGCTAACGTAAAATATTCTCTTCACAAATCAACGGAAATGGATTTTAACCTGAAAAGACTTAATTTTCTGCTTAAGGATAAATGTAGGCTAATAAGGGAAGATCCTGTTTAATGTTTGTATTTTAATCTCACAATGTTAAACCAAAATTAGTTTTTCTATAAACCATACAGGTGCAAGAGTTGCAGAGTCCCCCCAGGGCAAGCCAGGTTGTGAAAGACTGTGTCAAGGCTTGTCTCAACTCTACCTATGAATACATATTCAACAACTGTCATGAGCTGTACAGCCGGGAATATCAGAGTGACCCGGTAAGTTATACAGTGTATATTATACTATTGTGATGTGACAAAAAATGTTGTTAGAGCTGCCAAAATATTTTCAGTATGTAAGTTTATATATGTTTATGGATATCTGTTTTGAGAAGATGCCAGTCAGGATTCCGGCATTCAGAATGCCGGCAACAGGATCCCAAAGGTGGTGATGGTAAGTACTGGGCAGTGGCAGTTCTTACTAGGACTTCAGCCTGCCCCAAGTAAGATCTGCCACTTTGGGAGTGAGCCAGGTGCAGTCCATGAGACTGCACTGGCTTCACTGTAACTAGCAGTGACTTCCTATGGGAAGTCCTACCTGTCAGTCACAGACTCCAGATTAAGTCCCATTGGGAGGTGTTCCCTACCTCAGGGACTGCCAGTCTGGGCTGCGATAGGCAGAGAGCTAGTAGTAGTAGTAGTACGTTTATTTATAAGGCGCCGCAAAGTGTCCGCAGCGCCGTACATAGCAAACAAAAAAACAAATTACAAGGTAACGTACAGGGTGTGTTGAAAAATACAGTATAAATAGGGGTATAGCTGGTAGAACTAAAATCAGCATCAGTTCAGAAGTAGGTGTCAAAATTGTCGAGGAGACTGAAGATGAAGTAGAGGAAGGGAAGAACAGGACAGGAGCACAGGTGAGGTAATGAGGTAGGGTGAGTACGTGAGGAAGGAGGACCCTACTCAAAAGAGTTAACATACTAAAAAGAGGTGGGAGGACGAACGAAATACAATAGGATAAGTAGGAACGGAGGGGAACGGAGGCAGGATAGGAGGATCAAAAGAGGTTAGGAGGAGGGATAGGCTAGTCGAAAAAATTGGGTTTTGAGGGAGCGTTTGAAGGAGGTAAGGGAATCAGATAGCCTGATGAGTGGCGGGAGGTTGTTCCAGTGCAGGGGGGCAGCGCGAGAGAAGTCTTGGACACGGGAGTGGGAGGAGGTGATTAGGTGAGAGGTCAGTCGGCGGTCAGCGATGGATCGAAGAGGACGGGAGGGAGTGTGGATAGAGATAAGTGAAGAGAGGTAGGGAGCTGTGGAGGAGGAGAGAGCCTTGTAGGTGGTGGTGAGGAGTTTAAAGAGAATTCGGAAAGGAATGGGGAGCTGGCTTTCTTTTCGGAAGCCACTCCCTGTCTTGCCATGCAGCCCAATTTGGCTTCTATGGCTGCAGTCGGTGCAGTCTATAGTAATTGCACATACTTAGTCACACAGCGGTGATACTGAGGTTAAAGTTAGGCAATAGGGGAGGGTTAAGGTTAGGCTGCAGGGGTGGGGAAGGTTGGGGTTATGCTGGGGAAGGGGACAATTAAGTTTAGGCTGCGGGAAGGGAAGGTTAGGGAGGAGTGGATTAGGGTTAGACTGTGGGAAGGGCAGGTGAAGGTTAGGGATAGTGGTTGGAGAAGTGTTAAAATACTTACCAGGATCCATCAGGATTTTTACCACCAGGATGCTGCTGTCAGCATCTTGACTTGAATTTCAGTCACTTCTTTTATAGATAAATTGGAAATTCCTGTCATACTGCATGCTGTTTCACAACCTCCGATTCTCCCATTATTGTTGTTCACGCATGAAATGGTTGAGATGTGATTATATTCAATAATCTAGAACAATATAATTTAATCCCAAAATTTAGAAATGTAACTGTCCAAGATTGCTAATTTGTTCATTGCTTATAGAATTCATGATCATGGTCAAAATGGGTTTGGTATAATTTGTCGACAGTCATAAAGGCGAATTTCATCATGTCAAATGGTCATATTGTTCATATTGACCATCTCAACATTCATCATCTTGACATTGATCAAATAATGACATGTTAGAAATGTCAACATATCATCTTTGGTGGCCCTGCTCCTGACACTGTGCAGCAGCTTCTGCACATCTTCTGGGTCCCGGTGGTCATGTGACCATTAATTACATATGAGAGCTGTGATTATACAGTGTTTTGATGAGCATCCCTTTCCCTAACCCTTCTCCTCCCTCTAGTGCAGTGATTTTCAACCTTTTTACCTTGCGGCACACTAAATAAGATTTTCAAATTGCCAAGGCACACCATGAGATCCCCACAGGGCAAAACACATTGGCCCCCACAGGAAAAAAACAAACCTTTTGGCCTCCATATAAAAAAAAAATCACACTGGTCCCCACAGGTAACAAAAATAAAATACATTGGCCCTGTACATGAAAATAAGATACCAGTAAATAACAGTTAAACTGATGGTGGCTGTAATCTGGTTTGGGCATCTCTAGATCTGGGGGCACACCTGAGAACAGCTCAAGGCACACTAGTGTGCCACGGCACAGTGGTTGAAAAACACTGCTCTAGTGCCTAACCTTAACCCCCACAGTCTAACCTTATCCTTCCTAACAACAGTCAGTTTATATACAAAAAGTTTAGAAAAGTTATTATTATTATTATTATTAGTTTTAAATGAGGTCATCACATGGTCAAGTGTCATCTCTCATAACACCTTTATGATCATCTGACCAATTACTTTCTACTGTCTCCATAATGGAGAAGCATAGGTTAAATATGATCCCTGGCAATGGCTTTATTCCCTACCTTATTCTGTTACATAATAAACTGACCTAAACCTTGTCAATTAACTCCACTGAACTCCATATCCTAATAAAACCACAATTTGTCTCAAGTAGACTATAGGTTTGTTTTGTCTTCTATCACAAATGTACTTGCATGAAGAACAACTCATCTGACAAAAGGGTTGTGCTCCGTTTCTGAGTTAACTATTGTCCATGTTCTGTAATTAAATGAACTCTAATTCAACCATGTGTTCCTATCTTGTGAAGGCCATTATGGATTGTACTTGAAAATACTGTGGACTTGTGCACTAGATTTGTGGTTATGATTATGAGTAGTTTGTCTGGTTTATAATACATATGGTCCCAGTCTATACAATAGTTTTACTAGTTAATGATATCTTTCATGCAAACATCGCCACCGTTCCTTGTGACACATCAGCAAACTGAGAAGTTATTTCTGTAGCTCCTGCTAAGAATACTCCAAAACCATATAATATGCAAATGTAGTGATGTACAGTATAAAGCTTACCTTTAACATTGTAGTTTCAGTCATTATTTTTGATAGTTCATTGTAATGCGTACTATTAATTAGAAATCATTGTCCACTTTATGACTATCTGTTTGTCGTTTACAGGCTAAGAAGGGAGAGATACCCCCTGAGGAACAGGGTCCAAGTATTAAGAACCTGGATTTCTGGTCCAAGTTAATAACTTTAATAGTGTCTATCATAGAGGAGGATAAGAACTCGTACACACCATGCCTAAACCAGTAAGAGTTCTAAGAATTCATATGAAGTGCAAGTGTACTTCAAATATGACATTGTGGGGGAAAAGATGGGAGACGTATTTCACATGGGATGTTGCTATAGGCAACCAGTCAGAATCTACTTCTTATATATTTAGCACCTTCTAGAGAGGATTATAGATAGTATCTGATTGGTTGCCCAAAAGAACATCCCATGTGAAATACAACTCACATCCTTAGTAAACTTACCCCTGTGTGTCTATAATGTACTGTGAACTAGTAATGTGATGTCTGCCATAGGAAAAGATTAACGCTGTTAGCAAAAATGAGGGCCAATTGCAAATGAATAAATATGGCTGCAAAATGCAGAATTTATCTATGTATTTTAAATATTCATCTTGTCATGTAGTATACTGAGATAAATTGATGGCATAGATGAGGCTGCCATCATCATCAGAAAGGATACTTACCAGGGACGTGCAGTCAGGGGAGGCAGGGGAGGCAGTGCTTCCCCTGTCATTTTGTTTCAAAATAATACAAAGAATATACCTATGACACATATTCTGTGTCATAAGTATTTTCTTTAGATTATTTTACTACATTTAATTATTTAACCTAGTTTGGGAGGCACCGATAAGCGTGCCTCCCACAAAGAATGGCAAGGGGATGAAGCGGGGGGCGGGGCTAAGCTGTTGGCTTAAAAAAGGCCATTAAAAATAATGCCAAAAGCGGCACTTCTAGAAGTGGCTAATTGACAGGGGCTGCTGTGATTGGACAGCAGATCCAGCTGCTGTCCAATCACAGCAGCCCCTGTCATTTAAGCGTGACAGTGTCACTTCTATTCCCCCCTCCCCTGCTCCCCTGTGCCCTGGCTCCCGAGACCCGGTTCCCTGCTGCGCGATGTGTCCCTCTCCCCTGCCTGGTAAGTACAATTTGATGAAGGGGGACAGAGGGGGCGGCGGGGAATGGCGCTGGTGTCATCGGCGGCCAGGTGCGGGATGAGGGGTTGGCGGGGAGGACGGAGGTGGCGGCGGGGAAAGTTTGCTGACCGGCTGCTGGAAGGGGGGCAGCAGGTGTCGGCTGCAGCCATTCACGAGGGCCGGGAGAGGGGGGGGTGCGGTGATGGCTGTGACAGTGCCTCTCCATTCACAGCCACCACCGCACGTCACTGATACTTACACCATGCTTATGAGACGTTCATAGATATAAGATATATTGAAAATAGAAACAATATAAGAAGTTCTCCATGCCTTGCTGTACATGCGCTAAAATGTGAAAATGCATAACACGCCAAGTGCAAGGGGCTTGCAAGTCACCTTTAAACATGGCTGCACACTGGAATGCATGTGCAATATGGAAACACATACTGTATTGACTGTACATGTTACGTCCAATGACAAATCAGGCCCATAATGTGTGTGTTTGCATATTGTTCCCCCTTCCCCCACCTGAAGTGACCTTTCGCTGCATTTGCAACCACAGTCTCTGACTTCCAAATGTGTCTTGAATCATTTATGTAAAGGAAGATGTTTCATGAATGTTTATGTTGGTCAGTTTTAACATCCTATTGACATTGCTTTCCAGTGTTCACTACGCTTAGATACCCACAATGATTTCTCCAGCGCTCAGAGTTCAGAAAACCTATATGGTGTCTGTAAACTGTGTGCGCCCTGTGCGAGGGCAGGGCGGCAGCTGATATCCGGTGATGTCAGCTGCCCCCCCCCCCTCCCCCGCACCCATGCCTCATTAGCATGAGAAGAAATGCACCTGCGAACGCACAGAGAACTGAATCAATTAAAACAGCGGTTCTCAAACTGTGGGTCCTGACCCCCAAAGTGGGTCCCAAGCTTCTCAGCATATTGACTCCATATTGCTGACCATCAGGCTGATGACATTTATAATCTCAGTCAGGGCTTCAAGGAGTCTGAAAAATCTGTTGACTTGTCTGTTATTTTAGACTCCTCCCATTACTTTGTACCTCCACAATGCTGCCATGTATATGCCGTCTGCTGACTACACATGTGATGTGATGACCTTCTGCAGTAACTTGCTGGGGTCCTGTAATTATTTTTATTGTCTGAAGGGGTCCCAGAGCAAAATAGTCTGAATTAGAATAAGGTCCTATGTGTTTGGTATATAAATTACTGATAATAATAATAGCTCCCTGAGTACTGTATGTGCACCTGCAATGTGACAAACCGCCTTCTTTATGCTCAGTCAGGTTGTCGCTCTCATAGAGCCATCACTAGGTTTTAGCAATGAAAAATACTAACTTACTTTATCCTAGGAAACGATGCAGGTGTAATTTTGCAATAATACATACAATAAAGTGTTATGAAGGAACAAACAAGAGATGGTAGTAGGTCATAGTATGATATGCATAGACGAATCTAGGGGGTGGTCCGGGGGTGCACAGGGCCACCCATTAGCCCATTTTATAGCTGAGGGATGGGCTTTCCAACGAGCCCAGCCCCATGTCTCTAGCCCCCTGGGAACCGGAGATACTGCCAGGCAAAGCTGGAACGTTTTTCCTATAGGATAACATGGGACCCGCTAATTCCGACCCCCACCCAGTTCAACAGCTGCCAGTTCCCCCTTCGGCATCACTGAAGCTCGAGGTCGAACCCAAATTGCTGGGCCTTCAATCTGATACCAGGCTGGATCCATATGGGTTAATTGGTTCCAGGGATATTGAGGTTAAACCGTTTTTGTTTTTTTTTTCATTTCTTAAATGTAATTTCATGACTGTTAATGTTCTTTGAGGGCAGATTTTTCTGGAAACAAACAGCCCAGTTTCACGGGACCAAAATCATTCGAAGCCAACTCAAAAGTTCTTCAATATGATACTGGTCTCATGTAAATAGGTCATTTGGATCTGAAGATATAGCTGGTTGGTTTAAAAGGGGTTGGGAGAGGGGAGTGGTTGTCTCTCCCCCTCACACCAGAAAATGCAGGGACTAGGCTGGTGTATAAGGGGTCAGCCTGGGAATGTCCCTGCATGATCCTGAGACCATATTCCCGGGTAAATCCCTGCATTTTCTGTTGTGAAAGGGGTATTATTTCAAACAGCCGTGACCTGCAGTGCTCTGAATACAGCTGGGCAGCCCCCTGCTCTCTGCCCAGCTGTCAATGACTGTCACTCCTGCAGCTTCCGCTCCAATTCTTCTCCCCGCTTTCACCTCAGCCCGCCCACCCCCCCTTTAATCATGTGGTGCCAGCACCCGGCGTGCTCCCCCGACGTCACGCACAACAACAGCGTGCACAATATTTCAAATGTCCACTCGGCTAGAGGGGACACCAGGAGGGGAGTGGGAGCGTGCTCTGCGCTGCGCTCTGCTCCTCTCCCCATAGAAGCAGCTGCACTGCTCTCCATCTCTCCCTGCAGCAGTAGCGAAGGCTCATATAAAAATTTACAGTAAGTGACACTTTTGGGGGCATTGCTTAAGGGATGCTACAAGTGGCGGTATGTGGAGGCATTACGCATAATGTGTGGCTTAATGTGTAAGGGGCATTAAGGTGTGCAGCATCATGTATAAGCGGCATTATGTGTGCAGCATCATGTGTAAGGGACATTATGTGTGCAGCATCATGTGTAATGGGTACTATGGTGTGCGGCATCATGTGTAATGGGTACTATGGTGTGCGTCATCATGTGTAATGGGTATTATGGTGTGCGGCATCATGTGTAATGGGTACTATGGTGCCATCAAGCAAGAACCCCCTAGCAATGAGCATGTAGGTAAGCAGCACTTATGTGGCAAATATGTAATGGGCATTACGGTTTGTTATATAGTATGTAATGGACATCATGATGTGTGCCACAATGTGTAATGGGCATTATGGTGTCTGGCCTTATGTGTAATTGGCATTACGGCGTGTGGCTTTATGTGTAATGGGTATTACGGAGTTTGCTAAAATGTGTAATGGGCATTACTGTGTATGGTCTAAAGTTTAATACCACACCCCTTTGTGTGATGCCACGCCTCCTTCCCAGGAGGTCACGCCCCCTTTTTGCTAAGCCACGCAAAGGTCCCCCCTGCTATTATGTCTAGATCTGGGACCAACCATTACCATAATTCTAGATTCGCCTATGATGATATGTTATATATTTTATTTGTCTGATGTTGCTAATTCACTTGTATCAGAATGTAGGCTTTTACTAGCATCAGTTATGTATTGTTAGAATATTGAGCTAAATTTAAGCAAGTTGCCCAGATTCGACCGTCTTCATGCTGATTCATTGATTTCCCAGCCTGTTCCTTCACTCTGAAACAGACATGTTTTTTTATGTGAATAGCAAATCTCAGTGCCGTCTTTCCCATTGGGCTTAATGGGCAGGTGTCCAGGGGCCCAAGGATTTTAGGGGCCCACCACAATGGGGAAGATGGCACTGCCCTGGGGAGCTACTGAGGCTGTGGCAGCTGGTAGCGGAAACTGGCAGCTTGTAGCGCTATTTGCCAGGTGGCAGGGCAAGAAGAAAGCGCTGCTGATTTTGAAAAGACTGGCCAGACGCTGATTGGCTGAGAGAATTCAGCCAAACAGCGTCGGTCCAGTCTTTTCAAAATCAGCAGCGCTTCCCGCCCCTCCGTCTGGCAAATACTAGCGCTACAAGCTCCCAGCCGCCACTGCCCAGACCCCGTGGTGGGGTCCAGGCATTGATGTCTAGGCAGCAGGGATCCGGACAGTGGTGGCTGGTATCTTGTAGCACTATATGCCGGGTAGCAGGCAGGAAGTGCTGCTGAATTTGTAAACATATTGAAAAGACTGGCCGGACGCTGATTGGCTGAATTTTCTTAGCCAATCAGCATCCAGACAGTCTTTTCAATATCAGTAGTGCTTCTTTTCCGCCCGGCAAATAGCTGTACAAGCTCCCAGCTGCCGCTGCCCGGATCCCTGCTGCCCGTAGGTGTGGGGTGTGTGTGTGTGTGGGGTGGGGGCACAGCGAATCATTTTGCCCGGGGCCCGGTCTAATGTTAAGATGGCCCTGGCAAATCTGTAAGGTGAACCTAGCAGGATAAATACAATCAGTGAACCATAAATGAAAACAGCCAATGTGAGCTGCAAAATGTGAATCAGAATCTAGTGAGGATGTACTACGTACATGTTCTTGGCTGTCTAACCATAAATAATAGAATTTCCAAACAGACCTGAAATATCAAGCATCTGTAGTAACCAGCCTCAGGCAATCTTTTAAACACATCCTCATTTCTAGACTAAGAATCTGACAACACAGTATCACCAGTAGTCTTTTCTACTCTTCGCTCTTGTTTACTCAGGTTCCCCCAGGAGCTTAATGTGGGTAAGATCAGTGCTGAAGTTATGTGGAGTCTCTTTGCTCAGGATATGAAATATGCCATGGAAGGTAAGTTATCAATAATATAATATATTTAAATATTCCAGAAATTTTAATTACTTTTAGGTTTGTTAGTTGAGTGCATTGTACATTATTTTTGTCGTTAAGCAATAGACTCAGGATCCTCTTCTTTTATTAATACACATAGATTAATACTGTCCTTTGATGTTCTCCATGCACAATTGTATTTATTCTTATATTGTGTAGTAATGAGCCACTAAAAAAGCATGTAAACTTGTATGGGAATGGATCTTTTTGCTACCAATCATCAAGTACTGTAGCTGTGCTTGCAGTTAGAATTATCTAATAGAGAAATTATGTCTGTATGGCATGAACCCATTTTGGGTCAATGGTGCATACCTCCCAACTGTCACGATTCCGTCGGGACAGTCCCGATTTTCGGGTCCTGTCCCGACGTTCCACCCGCGGCAGGCATTGTCCCGCTGCGGGGGGTGGCAGTTGGGAGACCCCCCAATCTAGTAGAATAGACGCTGTGCGCATGCGCACAGCGTCTATTCTCGTATGAAAATGAGGTCGCGGCTAATTAGCATAAGCCGCGCCCTCATTTGCATACGCCCCGCCCCCTTTTCGGGCGCTCGCGCCGCAAAGCCGCGCGAGTGTCCCTATTTCCTCCGGACGGAAGTTGGGAGGTATGTTGGTGTACTCTCATTGGCCCTTATTCTGATCGGTGCGGCCCGATCAGAATATGCGGCCGCAACCGTGCAGGCGAATCCCCGCCTTCCATACGGATCGCCACCTGCCGTCCGTATGCGGATATGTGGCGATCCGCATGAAATTGTACGGGGATACGCCTCCTCCATGGTGGGAGCAGCCCCTGCATTCGATGGTCGCCGAACATCGAATGCAGGGCCGCACGCTCCACCAGGTCCCGCAACACAAGACCACACGGACACTTGTCCGTATGAAATCATGTATAGGGGCGGGCAGCTGACATCCGGCGATGTCAGATGCCCGCCCCGTACCCACGCGTCACGGCCTCATTACCATGCATACGCCCCGCGTTTGCATGGGAACGCCCATGAAACGGGGGGCGTATGCATAGGGTAATGAGGCTAAGTAGCCCCTCACGCCCCTCTACGCCCCCTGTGCGGCGTATAAAGAATCCGTGCGGCGAAATCGCCTGCACATGCGCAGACTGACCTCTGCACATGCGCAGACGATCAACATCGGCGGTCCGTCCGCATGCGGGAATTTCCGCACCGATCAGAATAAGGGCCATTATGAGCAAGTATTTGCTGTCAGACCATGTCAAATGCTCAAAATCTCATACGGTAACCAGCATAATCCACAGATTGTAACAAAGATGTAATGATGCTGTACAGTTTGATAATACGACATTGTCTTCATATGTTGTTTTATTTGGTAAGAGTACATTTTGCCTTTTTCTACACTTGTCCTCACAAGGGCTAACAGTAATATCATGTACACTTTTTCCTAAATAATATGTCAATGAAAAATATGCTATGGTATCTTGCAAGCCTCATCTATGTAATAATGAACATGTGAATTATTTCCAATTTTGAATTTCATACAGATAATAAAGTATTACAGTCTATAATATATTTATATAGGGGGGCTTAAAACAAATAATTATTCTAATAATTAAACAGGTAAAATGCTAAAATGAGGTCTAATGGGGGAATTCAGTTAGCATGATAATGTACCGCAGGCTAATTGATCCCCCAGGGCTATCTAATTAGCCCCCGAATGCAGCCCACCGACAGCTTTATTTGTTGCGTTTTCTGGATATTAGCATGCGCTGAAAAAAATTCCATTTAAGTAGCCAGGTTTTGCAAAGCCAGCAGTTATTACATATGTTTGTGAACGTCTCATGATTCTTTTTCTTAACGCACAAAATCTTTAAATTTAAGGGACTGTAATTTGAGTAACCCAAAGCTAAAAAGTGCAAAATAGTGTACCCCAGTTTTTTGATCACATATATTCCAGACTAATTGAATTCCCTTATTTGGTAACATACCAAATATTGTAAATGTGCTGCTCTTTACTAAGGTTTTTGCCGGGTCAGAGGCGGAATTAGACCTCATAGGGCCCTGCTTTGGAGCCCTCCTTCCTCAAACAATCCATAGCACTATATTTTCGCTGCTGATTGCAGCCAGCATCAATAGAGTACCTTGGCACATGCACAGTCTAACCATAAATGCTCAGCTGTGTGAATATCGGAATTGCATACAAATCTTCATCCGGTTCTAGGTTTTTTGGAAATAGGCTTAATATCTGCTTCACGATTGAAGTAAACTGACTGCCAACATAGAGTGGACAAAACCATTTTGTGTGTTCAAACATTTTTTATTATATTAAATAACATTAAAGGGACTATGGGATTGTGTGCCGGTCCAGGTGATGTCATGAAGTCACGCACTAGTCAAGCAATACTACTCTGGGAACATTTTGGATGGCAAAGATATATTTGTGGGGCTCCTCTGGACCTGCTAGGCCCTAAGCATGTGTCTAGGTTGCCTTGTGTAAAATCCACTGGGTACACATTAGATGACCTGCAAATGATGCGATGTTGTCAGTGAATGCCCTTGAACTCCTGGACAAACTACAGTATATAGTTTATACACAAACTGTACAATCTTGCAAAATATATATAGGGGGATTTTTTGTACCTGCGCACTGAATCTATTTTTTGTGTGTTTACTGTGACTAGCAGCTTCACCTTAACGGAAGACTGGGTCCGTTTAGTATTGCAAGGTAAAGAAATTGGTTGTTGTGCTGAGCTCGGTCACTGAAATTCTACACGTAGTTGGCAAAATAAAGTGTTTTTATTAATAATTAATGTATATGTAATGCACACACAGGAGAATTGGCCTTTTCAATGAACTGGCTCGCCAGAGAAGTTGATTCCTCCAAGGTCAGTTTCAATCCATAATATTTAAAAAACTATGTAACAAAACAAATACTGCATGAAAAAAGTATCTGAATACAATGAAAAGGAAAAAAAATATATAATAATAAAAAACAATAAATGGCAAGTCCAATAAATTGGACGGTGTGTACACTAAGATTGGGAGGTGTGTACACGTTAATGTCTCAGTTCTCAATTGATTACAGTTTTGTTGAAGTTTATGCAAATGTACAGCGGCGTCCCGCTAATTGTAATCCTTGTCAGTATTGTCCTGAAAAAATGGGTACCGGTGCGCACAGTACTTCGGGTGGTTTTTCCTGATTGAGGGGGCTGGGGATCCCCGGGTCCCGGACTTTGGGTGCTACGTCTGTGACCCTGTTTAGCACCGGCAGCTCCGTGCAGAGCACGGCTGACCGTGCTACAGTGTTCTCAGATGCTGCTCCCTGTCTGTGTGAGGTGTCGCAGCTCACCGCTTCAGGATGCCTTGCTGTCCTTTGCAGTGACCGCTTGCCTCGTTACAGGTCCCTGCTGGCTCACCCTGCTCCTCCTCGTTCTGGTACTCACCACTGCCGTTACACCCGCTTGGTATCGATCTCTCTCCGGCTCCTGGTTGCTGCGGCGTGCACCGCAAATGACAGCGAGGCATCCCGAAGCGGTGAGCTGCGACACCTCACACAGACAGGGGGCAGCGTCTGAGAACGCTGTAGCCCGGTCAGCCGTGCTCTGCACGGAGCTGCCGGTGCTGAACAGGGACATTAACGTGTACACACCTCCCAATCTTAGTGTACACACCGTCCAATTTATTGGACTTGCCATTTATTGTTTTTTATTATTATATATTTTTTTCCTTTTCCTTGTATTCAGATACTTTTTTCCATGCAGTATTTGTTTGTTACATAGTTTTTTAAATATTAAGGATTGAAACTGACCTTGAAGGAATCAACTCCTCTAGCCTCTAAGGCGAGCCAGTTCATTGAAAAGGCCAATTCTCCTGTGTGTGCATATATACATGTACATTAATTATTAATAAAAACACTATTTTGCCAACTACGGGTAGAATTTCAGTGACAGAGCGCAGCACAACAACCAATTTCTTTACCTTGCAAAATATATAGTCAATGGCCACATCCAGTAGTACAGTATGCTGACTTTAAAAATATTTACAAATCTTTCTGCATGTTCAGAAGATTAGACAAAGCAACCAACAAGCAGTGGGAACACAGATTGGCATTGTAAAATGTTGTGAAATGTGTACCCAGCTTTAGGCTTTATGTGTCAGCCTAGTGAAGTGGAAAGCAGTGGGGAAATTACACAAACTCATGTAAGCTCTTGTACAAGACCCAGAATGTAATGCTATTGCAGCAGTACAAGTAAATGCCCAGCAGATACATTGGGCCAGATGTATCAAGCTTCAAAAAGTGATAAAGTGGAGAGTGATAAACAACCAGCCAATCAGCTCTTACCTGTCATTTTTCAAATCCTGCGTGTAACATGACAGGTGGTTGTTTATCACTCTCCATTTTATCACTCTTTGAAGCTTGATACATCTGGCCCATTGTCTGCCTTTGCTTACGTGCAGTGTAGTACCAAGCAATGTAATTATTGTTATTATTTTATTATAGCTAAATAACACTGCTTGCTCTAATACATCAATGTAATTAAATATACACCCACTATCCTTACTTTATTTACTTTTTAGAACATGACAAGCACCGTCTGTGTAAGAGTGCTGACTACATGAACTTACATTTCAAGGTCAAGTGGCTGTACAATGAATATGTGACAGAGCTTCCATCATTTAAGAGCAAGGTCCCTGAATACCCTGCGTAAGTGGCACTGTGTCCTGAAATTGCCAATGAATTTCTTAGCTACACTCAAATAATGTTAAGCATGTGTTTCTGAAGGTAGCTGGGGTGTCTATAATAGCTGCGTGGGAAATATAAAATAGCAGAGACCAGTCGTTGCTCCAGAGGTTGGGCTGCAGCATATTTCAAAATTCAAAAAGACGAGACACAGCAACTGCCATTCCAAACTGACTCACTGGCACTGGGTGTTGCTCCCCTATATCAACTTTGAACTGTGCTGCAGCCCCTCCTCTAGAGCCATTACTGGCGGAGACATTACTTGTGCTCTATGCCACAGAAGCCGGCAGTGTGCACTGAGAATGAGTTGTGGTCATTTCATTCACTGCAGCACAATGACCAAAGAGGTGGAGCTGAATTGTAATGGGGCGTTCTCATGGTTGCACAATACGGTGTGTACACACATAAGAGCTATGCAGAGTGAGTGAAAAATAGGCCTGCTTGGATACATATCCTTTATGCCTAATATCGAGCAGGTGCAGTTTACCATTGATGATAATGACAAGCAGTAAACAAAGCTTAAGTCGCAAACATATTTTTTTCATGCACGCTTTTAAGCAATATATGTCCCATTTATTTCTACCCTTGCATCTGGCTCCCTGTATCTAAGTTACTAAAACATGGGACCTTATTCTGGTTTACTCGCAAGGCTGCGAATCTGCAGCTTTGCAAGTCACCCAGACACCTTGCACGCCTTGTTCATTCGCATGACCATCGAATGATGTGGAACTAGCATGCATATCTAAGTGACTCTCAGGTCACTTAGATTTGCGTGCACACTCCACAGGAACTGGGCAGGCAGATGACATCTGGTGATGCCAGCTGCCCGCCCCCCGCACCCACATCACTGGGTGATTTTCATGGAAACGCCCAGCATTTTCATGGGAATGCCCATAAACCACTGGGCATTCCCATGGGCAAATCCCCCGGCCCACGCCCTCCACCCGCAGTCTTGTGTGCATGCGCCCGTCAAAGTTATGCGCACAAAGGAAACATCGGTCCTCCATGCGTGCGCACACAAAACTGAATGAATCAGAATCCCCCCCATGGTATCCAGAATGATATTAACAGAGATAATTGACTGTTGAAAAAAATGTCTGGTTATTTGAAAATTGTGTCAAAAATCCCTGTTGGTGCTGTAGAACAGCTTCTCATCGTTCACAAAACAGGACAAACCTCTAAGCATTTTCTTCTCCTTTGCTTTATAATCCATTAAAATTGCAATTTCCTTTTGTATTGTCCTAGTGACTAAGAGGGTATAGCAGTTACATAATACCTATTTACATTCAAAGACACAGGCAACGCTGGGTTTTTCAGAGTATTGTAAATAGCCAACATTATCATTTCATATTTTTTGTTTAAAAAAATTAATCTATAAATAAAATGGTTCTTTGTATTTGTTATAGTTATGCGTTAAATTGCACTTTAAGGTCTTTAGCATGATAGCAAATAATGGACTGGATAATCTTAATGCAAAGTATCAACTGTGAAAGCTTTACTGACAAAGAAAGAAAAAATCAATGTATTAATCATTGTGGAATCATTGAGATTAAGTGGTAGTCTATTCACAATCACTTGAATCTTTTACTATTTCTACAGCTGGTTTGAGCCTTTTGTTATACAGTGGTTGGATGAAAATGAAGAGGTTTCCCGGGATTTCCTCCATGGGGCCCTAGAGAGAGACAAAAAGGATGGGGTTAGTGACATGATGTTATAATATAGAGCGGGTTTGGGGGTTGGCTCGAGATGGTGGGCGTGTTGCTGGGTCTGATGGTGGTTTGCTGCTGTCAAGGACTGGGTCAGGGAGGGATTCCCATTGCAGCTGCTACTGCTTAGTGTCCATTTCTGTATCAGGCCCTAAGTCGTCAAGGATATTTTCATACCTTAGATATTCTGTGTTCAAAAGTTACTGTTTAGTAAAGACTAATTCCCTACTTCTCCTCAATAACCTAGCAGAGCAAGTCAGTCTAAAAACCATAACTATCCTGACTATCCAATTGAGAGTTAAAATTATTAAGGAAATTACACATTGCATCCTCAAGGTGAAACAACAAGGACTAATGAAAAATATACAATACAGAGAACATCCTAGCAGCATAACCACTACACAATACAGAGAGCCTACTAATGACCAATATAGAGTACAATACAGAATGCACCCTAGTAACCAATTTACAAACAGTACGAAAATCCTCCTAGTGACAACCTTACAATACAGAGAGCATTTGCGGGACTTATATACAATACAGGGAGAATGCACTGCAGATTGCAAGCACAATGCAATTTAAAGAGCATGCAATTGACAGCTATTTACAGATGAGCCGCCCTCATCTGGTGGCTCCCAGCCAATGGCTTGGCGCAGCATGGAGCGAATGAGGCTTTTGTGTGAGACGCTTGAATGCCCCATTCATGGCAATGGACGTGCAAGCATGTGAGATGCTCACGCATCCATGTCCCAGTGAAAGGTGCGCCAAGTCTGGTTGCCTCAACAGATGTCCATGGCTCCATTAGTAATGCAGAGAGCATTGCACATATTGAGCCTTTGCTGAGGTTGTTCCACTCTTATTTTACAAGAGTCTATACATCAGACAGGACCGAAACTAGGATTTCTGTCACCTAGGACAAGCAAGTAATTTGCCAGAGTACTGCAACCTTATTCACATTAAACCACATGGTAGTACCCCTTATACAAATTATTCAACTTATTAGTAATGCCCTTTATAGTACATTATGCCACACACTTGTACCCTTACAGTAGTACCCCTTATACATGTTATAAATGTTATGCCATACAGTAGAAATGCACCATATCCACATAATGCCACACAGAGAAGTAGCGGGGAGAGAGGGGAAACAGAGTGAAGGGAGGGAGAGATAGAGGTACAGAATGAGGGGGAAGAGAGAGTAATGATTGAAGAGAGATCACTGGTGCATATATAGGCAGCAGTCACAGCAGGCAGCACCCAGCTGACACTAATGGTGGCAGACAGGATCCGAGAGCAGATAGAGCACAGCATCCCAGTGCCCCTATAGCAGGGCTGGGCAATTGCGGCCCTCCAGATGTTGAGGAACTACACATCCCAGGATGCTTTGCATGAGTTTTGCTATGTGGCCATGCTGAAACTGATGCAAGGCATGCTGGGATGTGTAGTTCCTCAACATCTGGAGGGCCACAATTGTCCAGCCCTGCCCTATAGGGATGCAGGTTTATGTGCTTTATTCATAGCAAAGTATGGACTGAGCGATAAGGCTCTTAGATCGATTGTAAAGTCTGACACAGTCCGGATGAATGAAGTATTCGGTGCAGTGCCCTCAGACACTGTATGTTATGTATATAGCATACAGTGTCTGGGAGCACTGGGGTTCAGTGGCAGACCCCCCTCTAGGTCTGCCACTGACCCCCAGTCCAGTAGTAGGCAGGGGAGGAATAGCTAGCCAATGGAGCTTCTGGTAAAATGATCAATGTGGAGGCCTAAGTACTTCCTCAAATCTGGCACCCAGGGCACAGGTCAGCACCAAGAAGTGAATCTAATCAATTTGAAATAGATTAACAACATGCCAGGCTGACCCCAATAACATTGTGAGAAGTTGCCTTGAGCTGTAGGTCTCATTTGTAATTTGACCTTTGCTATACAAACTATAATTTATTATTAAATTAAATACTTTTATATATATATATATATATATATATATATATACATATATATATATATATATATATATGTGTGCAGTATGGCATACATGAATCATGTTCTAGTAAACAGTACAAAATGCATTGTATAATAAAAAATAGTTTCCATGTACTGGTCCTGCTGCGCCATCTGGTGGTTGCATGTTGAGCAACATACAGTATATAAAATGTATTACAGGTATTTGTTTTTTGAATAACAAATGTTATTTTACATGCTGGTCCTGTTAGGATCATTACTACTTATTTTCCTTCATTCATTAATGCAGCATTATCACAGATCTTTGTACAGTATATTTACAGAATATCATCTTCTGCTTGTTTTTCTGGGAAAGGATAATACTGTATAGCACCTTTTTTTAAATTATGTTTAGAGAACTGTACCGTAAGGTAAACATTGTTTTGTAATTATATATTTAAATATGTACTCCAGGATGTAATTATGCTATTTAAATGAAGTTTTCTATATCTATGGCCATTGGGGGTTATTCAGACCTAACCGCTGCTGTGCAAATTCGTACAGCGGACGATTCTCCAACGAATGAGCATGCATATGGATCATAGCATGTGGCCAAATGGGAAGCCGGCACTTGTGGGTGTCATCCGGCTACTTGCTGGGAGTGTCAGGGAAAACGTAGGGGTGCCCAGACGTTTTCAGGGAGGGTGCGTGATGTCAACTCTGGCCTCGATCAGCCTGTTTCTATTGCACCGGCCAAATAGGTCCTGGGTAACGCACAGACTGTACACACTGGGAAAAGGGGGGGGGGGGGCGGCTATGTGATCGCAGAGCTCTGCAATTTCGCAGAGCACCGATCAAATCTGAATAACCCCCATTGTTTCTTCCTTATCTTTAACAGTTTCAGCAGACCTCAGAGCATGCTCTCTTTTCCTGTTCTGTGGTGGATGTTTTCTCACAACTCAACCAAAGCTTTGAAATCATTAAGAAGCTAGAATGTCCAGATCCTCAAATCGTTGGACATTACATGCGTAGGTTTGCCAAGGTATGTGTACCCCAACTCCTTCTACATATTACTATATCAGTTTGTGTATATGGGTCTTAGGCAGTGAGTCACATCTTTATGCCAGGTCTCAGTACTTCCTACCTTGACATACACCCTTCTGGTATGCCAAGAGGGCAGCGTAGACGAATAGGGAAGTATGATATTATATTATTCAATCTTCATTGGGTTCACTTAGATAAGTGAATTTAATTTTATATTTGTATTATTTCATTGTGTTTGCTTCAGAGGTCTCACTTTCATATGATTCCAGAATGTCCTCAAGAATCCTGACTATCAGGGGACTTAACCGGACATCATCCCATATGCCATAAACATCACATTGCTATGGGTAGTCCAGGGGTTAGCGGGTGTCATTTGCATTGAAACTGGTTTTCAAAAAGGGGGATGGTTTCGGGGTATATAATTGACAACTTAAAAGTGTCAATTGACAGGCTATTAAAACTGATGGAGAGGAACAAACTACTGTAGCTCCAGGAATTGACAGTCATAATGGAGACAGATTGTGCAAAAATGTAATCTGTACAAAGAGCTTGATGTAAAGTTGGGCACAAAGGAATGTAAGTAAAAGTTAATTAGAACCCTCATAAAAAATAGCATTTTGCAACCTGGGCAGAGATTACTACAAACGGGAGATGAATCCGACTCTGCATAGGTAGCCAAATGGATTTGTCATTCTTTTTATGTGATTAATATGTGATTGAAATATGAGTACAAGGTGTGAGCTGGTGATTATCATCAATACCATTTTAACATATAGCAAATTGTGCAGCTGCCTAGGACCCCAAAATCAGAGTGCTGGCAGCCATCCATTATATGGACCATATGAAAGTAAGCAGCAGGACTGTAGGAAAGCCGTGTTATATTTTTTAGGGATGCGTTTTGCCGGATGAACCAGCAACATAATTCTGACATCAGTGAGGATTCCGAGCCTAGATTACCGACTGCCGTGATGGCAAATGTAAACCTGCTAGGGTGGTTAGGTTTAGGCACTGAGGAAGGAGGGGGGGCTGAGTTAGGCTGCAGGGCGGGGGGGTGTAGGCAGCGGGGTATTAGAGTTAATGTTATGTACTAGTGGGGAGGATTAGGGTCAGGGGGAGGGGGGTTAGGCTGCAGGGCATCCCAAATGCTGTTCATCTGTATCTATCTATCCTATTTTTTTTAAAACTGGTTCCTGTAAATAGGTGATTAGGGGCTCCAGTGCATTGCTTTGCCCAGGACCTATAATCCTGTTCATATGTCTTCATATGGATTCAGCTGAAGGATCAAGCACCCACAAGTCATCCATCTCCAAGCAGGCCCACTTTTTGTGCATGAATTCATGAATAGGAGTATGGTAGTGTTCCCAGGCCAAAATAAGTGCTTTTTGATTTGTAGAGGAAAAAGTCTGCAACTTGCATTTATGCCCAGCTGTGCTTGATTCCCAAAATACCTATCAACTGTACACGTCAAAGATTTATATGCAATTTAAATGGTAGAGTCCTACTATAACCTTATTTTTCTTTTCCAGACAATCAGTAATGTCCTGCTCCAGTATGCTGAGATAATCTCCAAAGACTTTGCATCACATTGCTCCAAAGAGAAGAAAGAGGAGAAAGTGGTAATGTGTCTCAGATGACTCCATTTGTCTTTTCAGGGTTACACACAGACACACACACACACCCCACCCAGTCTTACACAAGTTTCCCTAAAAGCCGCTGCTGTTTTCAGATGGGTCTACAGATTTTAAACTTGATCATTTTATCACATGAAAGATTTTATAAAATCTGCTTGTTGCTTTGGTTGGTTGAATTGGTTGCTGCCCCTATTAATCACTTATGATGTGATTGTCATGTTTTTTCTTATTTGTATACACTGATTTGTTTATCTTGAATATCACATACATATAAGTCTGAATGTCTCTCATAATCAGTATGGTCTTTCTACAAACATCGGTAATGACAAGCCACAGCCTGACTGCTAACTACTAGAAATATATACTGTTAGCAGGAACAGTAAACATGCAAACATTATAAAGCCTTCCCACATTGATACACGTCTATCGATCAATAAAAAGTCCCCAATATAAATCTTCAAAATTGATGGGCCAATGTTCCTAACATCCTGCAAAAAAAATCATGTCTTATTTTTATTTACCTACATCCCATTTGCCATCCTTTATCTATTTACATCACACCTGCCATTCTCCTCATTCAACAATCAGTATGTTAATATGGATTTTACACTCACATAAGAAAGGGAGAATATTCATATGTTTCAGTAATGTAATGATTGTCTCTGCATATCTACATATCACTTGCAGAGCATCAATAGTTCATTTACATAAAATCACCCAGTTTTCAGCCAGTGCACACTCAGCGACAGAACAATACACAGTACTTCCAAGTAGTGATTAGTGGCTCAGATTCCACTTAGTTCTTCCTAGAGATGTGCACCGGCCACTTTTCGGGTTTTGGGTTTTGGGTTCTGATTACCTTGAGGTTTTGGGTTCTAATGGGTTTTGACAAAACACCTCCTAAGTGTTTTGTGTTTGGATTTCTTGGGTTTTGGGTTCTGATTTTTTTGTTAAAAAAGCATAAAAACTGCTAAAATCGCAGAATTTTTTTTTTTTTTTGCTCCTACGCTATATTAACCTCAATAACATTCATTTCCACTCATTTACAGTCTATTCTGAACAGCTCACACCTTACAATATTGTTTTTAGGGCAAAAGGTTGCACCGAGGTAGCTGGATAACTATGATAAGCCACACAAGTGTGCGGCACAAACACTAGACTGATATGGCACACTTAGCATCCCCTCTAGGCTGATACTGCACACCTAGAATTACCCCTGGACTGATATGGCACAGGTAGCATCACCCCTGGACTGATACGGCACATTTAGCATCACCCCTGGACTGATATGGCACACTTAGCATCCCCCCTAGTCTGATACAGCACACCTAGCATCACCCCTGGACTGATATGGCACAGGTAGCATCACCCCTGGACTGATATGGCACATTTAGCATCACCCCTGGACTGATATGGCACACTTAGCATCCCCTCTAGTCTGATACGGCACACCTAGCATCACCCCTGGACTGATATGGCACGCTTGGCATCACCCCTGGACTAATACAGCACACTTGGCAGCACCCCATGAATTATACGGCAGACTTGGCTTACCCCAGGAATTATACGGCACAGATGGTGGCACCCCTGACCTGATACAGCACACATGGAATTATACGGCACAGATGGTGGCACCCCTGGACTGTTACGGCACACATGGCGGCAGGCATGGAATTATACAGCAGACAAATTCCTGCAATAAAAATGTGTATTCTTTTAATTATAAAAAAGAGCAGCACACCTTACTTAGCAACACCCCATGAATTATACAGCACTCTTGGCTCACCCCTGGACTACAGCGCATTTAACAGCCCTTGCAGTAAAAAAAAGGGCAGCTTCCCTGGTCTGATATGGGACACATGGGGCACCCCTGAAATTATACGGCACACATGCGGGCACCCCAGGACTGATACAGGACACATGGGGGCACCCCTGGACAAATACAGCACACATGTGGGCACCCCTGGATGATACAGCACACATGTGGGCACCCCTGGACTGATAGTACTGGTAGCCAGTGGAAACAGCAGATTGGAATTTTATATACTGTGATAAATAATACTGGTAGCCAGCGGCAACAGCAGACTGGAATTATATACTGCGATAAATACTGGTAGCCAGTGGAAACAGCAGACTGGATTTTTATATACTGTGATAAATAATACTGGTAGCCAGCGGCAACAGCAGACTGGAATTATATACTGCGATAAATACTGATAGCCAGTGGCAACAGCAGACTAGAATTATATACTGCAATAAATAAAATACTGGTAGCCACTGCCAGTGGCAACAGCAAACTGGAATTATATACTGTGATAGGTACTGATAGCCAGGTGCAACAGCACACTGGAATTATATACTGCAATAGGTACTGGTAGGCACTAGCCAGTGGCAACAGCAGAGAGCAGACTGCAGCAGACACTAGGCAGTGCAGGGCAGGCAGTGGCACTAGCAGCACCAGTGGACTATCACACTGTGACTGACTATACAGGAGCAGACTCAGCAGAGGCAGGCCCCAGCACAAAGGAGAGACAGAACACAGCACCAGTCATCCTTGCAATGGTGATGTCTTGATCACTGAGCAGAGACACAGTACACAGCAGCACGGGCCCCAGCAGAGACCACACACAGCAGCAGCACACCCTTCCCTACCCTTCTCCGAGATTGGAGTGAAGATGGCGGCGCGAGGTTGCGGAATTTAAGGGTTCCGTGATCTTGCGAGAATCCGACGCCAGGCGATGACGTTTTGCCCGTGCGCCCGGATTCTAGTAAGGCGGGAAGCGCCGAGCGCTGCTCGTATCCGGGCCCGGATTGATGACGTCCGTGCTGGCTCGGATCTGAGGAATCCGAGCCCGCACATCTCTAGTTCTTCCCACCAAGTTCTGATCTAGAACCAAAGCAAAGCGTAATTTTCACTGGTAAGCTTGGATCTTGTGTGTTGTGGATGTAGTATAATTTAACATAATTTATATGTAATTCCAAGATACACAAGATCCAAGCTGTCATAGATTAAATTATCGTTTGCATTGATTTCATGTAGAACCTTGGTGGGAAGAACAAAGTAGAATTGCAAATACCCCAGGCACAGCTCTGTAATTTAATCCAAAGTAGGTTAACAATAACAAATGCCATGCTACACAAGTCACAAATGACCCCAAACTTGTTATGCCACAGGCATAGGAATTCTGCTTTCACTACTACCTTATTCCTTAATTCTGCTATGCTTTACTCCAAAAACTGACCTCAGTATAAACTCAGGCTATGTCTCTTATTCACCAGAGTTCTGTAGACTTCTGTTTCTTTGATGTATAGCTTATGGTTGTGTAATGTCTTCCTTTCCTTTTTGTTCCTCCCAGTGTTGGACTCATAGATAAGAATCAATAACAGAAGATATTTATGTGAGATATTTATTCTTTCAGACATAGCATTGCTGATTAAATCTTAGTTTAATTCTCAGATAAACCTGCCTCCTAATGACCCAGTAGATGAAAATTATAAGTGGATAGCACTCATTCAACCAAAGTTTTTTTTTTAAACTCCCTCACACTGTAATATTTTGCGTGTTGTGTTAAATTATTTGGTTTTCGCATTAAGGGCCTGATTCAGAGCCACATGCAATGTGATTGCAGATACAATCAGATACAATGCTTAGGAAACAGTCACAAACTACTGCAGCTATTCTGAGTCTAATCATCCCCTAAACAGCCGTCGGCAAGTGTCATCACTACCATCCTGAGTTGCACCAGGTCACGCTGGGTGCAGAAGATAGAAAGATATGTGTACCTAGCTAAGTAAATCCTTGCAATTTTCATAAAACTCAGAACACTGGGAGCACATATACAATTATACAGTAGGTATTCTCAATGTAAATAGCTGGGATGTATGCTCAGAATCAGACACTAAACAACTAAACACTCAATTAGCAGTGACTATATTGCACCTGTGAATAAGTACATCTATATACCACACTCACAGTACAAATGGACTTGTGGATGTTGAGTTGACCCCTAAGTCTTTAAAATAAAAAGTATTTAATTGACCCAAAATAAATGTGTTTTCATCCATTTTTTTTTTGTATCACCAGCCATGTATCCTAATGAATAACATTCAACAGCTTCGAGTCCAACTGGAAAAAATGTTCGAAGCAATGGGCGGAAAAGATGTGAGTACACTATGATGCTGTCTTTTACCCAGCTTATCTGCTGTCTTTCACACATACCTATCTTTATTTTGTATTTTTACACTTTTTATGACTAGAGCAGAGCCGAATTTCCCATTAGGCACGTGAGGCACCAGCCTAGGGGAGGCACATGTTTGGGGGCGGCACTTGGATGCCTGTGATAGTACTGTCAGCCCAAAATGTACCAATAACTGCAAAATACCCACTGTACTGATCTATATTCCATCTTATATAGAGTGTAAATGGATAGGACATGCAGATACTGCCCCTGTAACTGTCCTACTTAGTAAACATTATTGTTGTGCCTAGGGGCGCCCTCATCCCTAAATCCGCCCCTGGACTAGAGGATATATTGGTTTTACAGTTTCTCAGCAGTCTACTCAAAAGGCTGTACTATTGCATAACACTATCCTGCTATGAACAGTAAATTAACAGTAAATAAACAGTAAATTAACACAATACATCAATCTGATGCTGTATGATGACTGAGAATACAGAGCTGTAGAATGCATCCTAAATAAAGCTGAAATATACAATACCAATCTGATAAAGTTAACAGAGAAATTCAGTAAACAAAAATATGCAGGTATGATGTAATGCTTCCCATATCACATAAAAGGTACATATGACTTATTACATTAGATTAATTACTGTCTTTCTTAGTCTCTCAGCTTTATTTTATTCCTGTAGGGGCATATAAGAAACTTCCTCATGGTTATTCAGTCTCACATTTCTACACATTTACTCTCTGTGTCTTTAGTTGGACCCTGAAACAAGTGACATCCTCAAGGAGTTACAGGTGAAACTCAACAATGTTCTGGATGAGCTCAGCAGAGTGTTTGCTACAAGGTAAGTGAAGATATGGCACTTTGTCATTTACTAATGTCAATCAACATTTTTTTTTTTAAATAACAACGGTATTTATTGGGTTTTCCAAATGTACATAAGAATCATATTGGTAAATAAATACAACATAGCAGCGAGTCAGTTCACATCTCATCGGGGTTCTAAGAAGCCCTTTAAAAGTAACTGCTTATAACAAAGGGTAATCAACAATGACGCTGGTGTAACTAGAGTCCAGTCGATAATAAACCAGGGATTGAATAATGAATCAGGGCAGTATCTATGTGTTAGTGAGCAAAGAATATTAAAGGTAGGTCCCATGGGTGTTGTAGAGTGTTCTATGTATTCCAGAATCGCTGAGGTCACCTCCCACAAGCAGAGATAAGTACACTGTATGCATTGCCTTTTACTTTGCCTGACATTGTGCACCGTGGGTTGAATATAACTGACACGTGTGATGATGATGCTGCGGAGAGGGGGGAGGTGCGGATCATCTTATTAGACTGCAGATTCTGCGGAGTAAAATAAACATGTGAACAGATGGTTCAAGGGGATTTGTGCCCTGCTTGTGAAGCTGTGCCCACTAGGTGGGCATCGCCTTCTGCAGTTTCGGAACAAATGGAATATTCCAGCATCAGACCCTTGGGTTCTTTCAATTGTCTCAAGAGGTTATCGGATAAATATCAGGGTGAATCCCCCACGGAGATTTCTTCCAACTCCTTTGCCAAGAGAAGCCAGTTCACGCACGGCCCTTTTGGGGGTGGCATTGGCTGTCAGGGAAAGGGGGGTTGTGGTCCCGGTTCCTCAGGAGGAAGGCAAGAAAGGTTTTTACTCAATCCTTTTCTTGGTACCCAAACCAGACGGGTCAGTCAGACCTATACTAAATTTGAAGTCTTTAAACCAACACCTTTGGGTGGATCACTTCCGCATGGAGTCTCTGCGCTCAGTGCTTGGCAATATAGAGCCTTTGGAATTTTGGGCATCGGTAGATATTCAGGATGCATATCTCTACATTTCCATATGCACAGAGCATTAATCCTTACTTTGCTTTGCGATAGGGTAGACCCATTTGCAGTTCCAGGCCCTACCCTTTGGTCTGGCTACAGCACCGAGGGCATTCACAAAGGTGATGGTTGTCATGGCAGCGTCACTAAGGCTGAGGGGAATAGTGTATAGAATAGAGGGGAATAGGGAATAGTAGAGAATAATTCCCTACCTGGACGATCTGCTATTCAAAGCAGAGTCAGAGAGCAAGTTGCAGGAACACCTGTCAGTGGCAACACAGTTCTTGCGGGACATGGGATGGGTACTCAATCTACCAAGTCCCATTTAATCCCCTCACAGAGACTGCTGTTTCTGGGAGTAATATTGGACACCCACTTGCACAGGGTATTCGTACCAGAGTCCAAAGCGAGGGACATTTGTCAGCTGGTATTACTGTTACTGCAGTCTTCAAGGCCTACAGTTTGGCAAGGGGTGAAGCTCCTCTGCAAAATGGTGGTGACCTTCGAGACGCTACAGTTTGCCAGGTTTCATTCCAGACCTCTTCAGTGGAACATCCTTTCCTGTTGGTGAGGGAATGCGAAAACCATGAAACAAGAAAGGATACTTCTCTCTCAGGAGACAAAGGAGTCCTTACTATGGTGGACAGACATAGAAACCTTGCAGCTGGGGCGGTCGCTCCGCTCTTGGGACTGGGTGGTCATAACGACCGACGCCAGTCTCAGGGGTTTGGGGGCGTTTGCCCTTCACCTTCGGTTGCAGGGCCTGTGGTCCAAACTGGAATCCAGATTGCCAATAAATATTTTGGAATTTCGTGCAGTGTGGAAAACCCTCCAACAAGCGGAGGCTTGTCTGAAAGGCTTTCCAATACAGTAAGACAACGCTACGGCAGTGGCTTACCTGAATCATCAGGGCGGGACTCGCAGTAGCATGGCGATGCAGGAAGTCTCGAAAATTTTCAGATGGGCAGAGATAAACATTCCTATTCTGTCTGCAGTCTTCATTCCGGGGATCCGGAATGTCGAGGCGGATTTTCTAAGCAGAGAGGACTTGCTGGAGGGGGAATGGTCCTTACATCCGGAGGTATTCCAGGAGATTGTGAGTCGCTGGGGGTTCCCAGAAGTGGATCTATAGGCATCCAGGAACAACTGTCAGGTTCTGAAATTTTGTTCCAGGATCAGGGACCCAACCGCTTGGTTCCGTGGAAATTTCACCTGGTATACATTTTTCCTCTGTTCCCAATGATACCACTCTCATCAAGTGCAGGCAATTCTGATTGCACCAGACTGGCCCAAGAGGTAGTGGTGTTCGGACATTTAGAAGTTATCAGCGGAATCTTGGCCCCTTTTTCTTCGTCAGGACCTTCTAAGACAAGGGCCATTTCTGCAACTGGACCTAGCTCGGCTCAGTTTGACGGCCTGTCGTATGAGACCTCCTTACTAAGGAGGAAAGGATTGTCTGAGGCAGTTATCCAGACTATGCTAAGGGCTCGAAAACCGGTGTCTGCTGCAAATTACCATCTGGAAAATTTACATTAGGTGGTGTGAGCGTCAAAAGGTTCGCACTTCCAGGTTCAAAGCGGCCAGATTGTTGGATTTCGTTCAAGATGGTTTCTCTACAGATTTGGGACTACAGTCACTAAAAGTACAGATCTCTGCTCTATTCATTTTCTTTCAGAAAAGGATAGCACTGTTGCCTGAGGTTCAAACCTTTTTACAGGGTGTTACTAGGTTAAAACCCCCATATAGGCAGCCGGTGGCGCCTTCGGATTTATTGTTGGCCCTGTCAGTTCTGCAGAATCCTCCTTTTGAACCGTTAAGGTCGGCAGATCTTAAATAATTTTCTTGGAAATTGACTTTTCTGTTAGCCATTGCTTTGGCTAGGGGTGTTTCGGAGTTAGGAGCTTTGTCCTGTAAATCTCAACATTTTTCACGCAGATAGGGCTGTGCTGCGAACAGTGCCTACGTTTTTGCCGAATGTGGTTTCTTCTTTTCCTTTAAACCAGGAGATTGTGCTCCCGGTATTTTTCTCTCATGAGGGGGAAAAACATAGGGACAAATTAAGTAAATTTGCGCCTTGCAAACTTACGTAAAAAGGGTAAAGGACGTCCGCAAAACAGATCTGTTGTTGGTTTTGTATGATGTGCATAAGAGAGGATGGCCTGCGTCTAAGCAGACAATTGCCAGGTGGTTAAGGTCAGTCATTGCCTTTGCTTACACCAAGGTCGGTAGAGTACCAAGTGACGGTAGAGGACCAAATGTTACAGGTTCCATGAGTTTTCGTCGGAGGACGCTTCCTTCGGACGGTCAGTGATGAGAACTGGCAGTCTGAGCGTACCCTCCCATAGTACCGGCTCGTGAACGTCCCAAGGTGAAGCTGTGTCACCAAACTGGACGAAAGAGAAAAAGTGATTTTTGTAAGAACTTACTGTTCGAACCCCTTTCTCTGAGTTCAGTCCGGTGACACAGCGATCCCTCCCCTACGCTCAGTAAGCCATACCGTTCATGTGTATCATGTTATAGTTATATGATTGTGCATATAAGATGTCGGGTATTGTACTGAGTTGTGTATCCTAGTGTGCTTTAGAAATAGAACTGAAGCATGATGGGATGTGGATGGGGAGGAGCCTGCAACCAGAGGAAAGATTTCAGCATAGGTAATTGGCTCCTATGGACCCTCCTACATCCCATGGTGAAGCTGTGTCACCGGATTGGACTCAGAGAAAGGGATTCGAACGGTAAAGTCTTACAAAAATACCCTTTTTCGACATTTTTTCTCCATTGAAAGGGCACACCACATTCCCTCCTGGCCATTACCCCCAGGTGCGCCGCCTCGTACCTTAATAGCCAAACTCCTGCACTGTAAGGACAGAGACACTATCCTGCAGCTCAACCGCACCAAAGGCCCATTAACTTGGAATGGGCAGAAAGTATCTGCTTTTCCCGACTTTGCGGTTGAAGTACAGAAGAATCGTGCACAATATACACAAGTAAAACGGCGATTGAGGGAACTTAATATCTCTTACTCCATGCTATTCCCGTCCAGGCTGTGGGTGGTGGGGTGGTAGACAGCGAGTCCCATTTCTTCTCTACTCCGAGGGAGGCCTCTGTGTGGCTGGACCACGCCAGACCGGCCAGGAGGGCAATGGTTGTTGACCCTTGATTGTGCACGTCTATGTGGGTTAACCTATTGTGCAGGGAGCCACTGGGCCCTCTTAGTGCTAGACCCCCTGGGTGGTTCGGGTCATATGTTTACTCTTGAGTTCCATATTTTCTATTCACTGAGCATTTCATTTATAGCGGGGTGAGACAGCGACATGCCTTAGGTAGTCACTGAATCCTTTGCCCTACCAAGTTTATGGTTTACTAGTGTTTATTTAGTGTTATGTTACTGTTTAGTTAAGGGAAGAGGTATGTCAAAGTTCCGGGTGACATGCAGGGAGGGGGTGCAGGGGGATTATTTTAGATTAGCTAGACTAATGTATAGTAGTAAGTGTCTCTGTTTTTTATTTGTCTTTTTTTTTGTTATTTTTCTTATTCGTTTTCCTTTTTCAATTGGTATCGCTGTATTCTGTATGTGCTGCTGCCTGGTATGTGTCCGCTCCTACTCACAGATGGCCCTGTATCGCACCTATTTTCACTCTTGATGTCTGATGGCTCCTTATATACTCCTCTTGGAACTTTAGAGGGCTTAATGATAAAATTAAATGGACGTTGGTATTCAAACAGATTTGACACTACAATTCGGATATTGTTTGTCTAATGGAGACGCATCTGTTGGGAGCTAAAATACTGTCGCTCAGGAAACCTTGGGTTGGCTGGTCCTATCACTCCTCTAATACATCCTCCTCTAGAGTAGTGTCGGTGCTTATTCGCAAATCTGTGTGTTTAGTGGGGAACAGGTTAAAGTAAACGCTTGGGGCCGTTATGCCTTTCTTAAATGAACTATTTATTCTCGACCCCTGATTCTACTTGCAGTTTATATACCTCCTCCTTATTCTGCAGAAGTGTTAAAGCAGGCGGCAGAGTTTGTTGATTTGCACCCAACTATATCTATAATCAGTGTGGGGGATTATAATTAGGGATGTGCACCGGCCACTTTTCGGGTTTTGGGTTCTGATTACCTTGAGGTTTTGGGTTCTAATGGGTCTTGGCAAAACACCTTCTAAGTGTTTTGTGTTTGGATTTTTTTATTTTTTTTTTTGCTCCTACGCTATATTAACCTCAATAACATTAATTTCCACTAATTTCCAGTCTATTCTAAACACCTCACACCTCACAATATCGTTTTTAGGGAAAAAGGTTGCACCGAGGTAGCTGGATAACTATGCTAATATATAATTAAATTAATTAAGTATTAATAATATAGCAGCCTAGTAGGTAGAGAAACTAAACTACTAGGTAGGTAGGCAGTAGCACTGCCAGTGGTCACCACAAAAGGTAGTTACACAACACCAGTAGCAGACTATTAGGCACCAGCAGAATTTATAATAATTCATTTTATTATTAGGTACTGCTTGGCAGTGGCACTCAGTGGCACACGTCAGTGCACCAGCAGCATGGAATTATTTTTTACAGTCCCACGCAGCACAAGTATTATTTTTTAATTAAATTATATATAGCAGCCTAGTATGTAGTTGTACTACTAGGTAGGTACACTTAGGCAGTAACACTGCCAGTGGCAACAGTAAATAATACTGGCAACCTCTATTCACAGTATTCAGTGCAGGCAGCACCAGTGGACTATATATAATTAAATTAATTAAGTATTAATAATAATATAGCAGCCTAGTAGGTAGATAAACTAAACTACTAGGTAGGTAGGCAGTAGCACTGCCAGTGGTCACCACAAAAGGTAGTTACACACCACCACCATCCCCCACCAGCCGCCATCTGCTCTGCGAAAGGGGACGTCCCCTTCCGACGGCGCTTCCCCCGGGTCCCCGCCGGCTTGCCGGCGGTCACCCGGGGTCCCCACCGCCTCCCCGCTCCCCCCGCCACCACCCCTTACCCTGTGCGTCTCCCTGAAGTGGAGATGGACAGGGTTCCCGTCGCCCTGCCGCCTGGAAACTGAGACGCGCGTGCGTGTGAGACGCACGCACGTCTCAGTCAGATGGAGCGCCTTGCTTGCGAATCGCCAGATTGTCAGCGGAGACAATCTGGCGATTCGCAAGCAAGAGGGAGCCCGGCTCCATCTGTATGATCCGCTTTGTCATAGCATAATGTCATTGGGGAGGGGAGGGGTAGTGTGAGAAGCTGTTCATAACTTTGGAGTGGATTAATACAGCATAGTGTCAATCACAAACTGAAATATGGCGTGCACTGCCCTGTGTTGCATCTTCTTCATTCAGAAATTTTTCAGCATCATAGGGGACATGAAAACTGTATAAGAAGATAAGGAGAAGATGCGTAGTTTCGCTGGGTATAGCAGAGCAAATTTTCGATTATCTGTGATTAAGCGAGTGCATATCAGTGAAATATCTTTCCTGGCCTTTGCTAACTCTGCCGAGTAATCTTGGAAGAGCAGGATTTTGTTACCTTCCCACACGATATCTCTGTTTCTACGGATGCTCCCCAGAGAAGTTCCTTATGCAAGTAGTTTAAGGATTTGAAAATTTCAGCTTTGGGTCTGGCTCCCTCTTGTGGGTGTTGAGGTCCCAGCCTGTGAGCCATTTCTATCACTAGATCATTACATCTATCCTGTACTTTTAGCAAGGTGGGTAGTGTAATTCTTATAAAATCATACATGTCTTGGCCCTTCACCGATTCTGTGAGGCCGATAATGTGTAGATTATTACGTTGGACCTGTTTTCAAGGTCTTATAGTTTTTTATGGACCTGATAGAGTTCCTTTGTATGTCTTTGTGATCCTAGTTTCAGCTCAGCTACAGCTGTAAAATTTTCTCCAGCTCTATGTTCAGTAAGGAGATCTGCAGTTTGCTCTTTTAGCAGGGGGCCGATTGCAGCCCTAATGGCTTTTACCATGTCTCCATATGTTACAGGGTCTGAGGGTGCTGGAAGTACCTGTTGTGTGAGGTCTTGGGAGCTGGGGGGGAGGGGGGGGGGGGGGAGAGGTCCTGTCACGACTTCCCCATGTCTCTGTGAGGAGTCCAGATCAGGGGAGACACTGCGGGAGGGAGACACCGGCAGGAGCACGCCGCTGGTGATGGCGGGCGCCATCTTGGATTCTTTGTCCTGCTTATCGCGCTCCCTCTGTGCGCGGCTTTTTGGTGCTGGGCATGGTGGGGAAGTATTGGTCCATGCAGAGGTTCCCTTCCTGAGGCTGCAGGGGGGTGCAGGAGCGATGATGGAGGCATAGAATGCCATCTAAATGGTGTTTGGGCGGCCCTCTAAACGGAGCAGCTCAGCTGCCTCCCATCAAGCTGCCGAAACTGGAAGTCCGTCAATCAACATTTCAATGTTTCAATAACTGTAATGAAATCTATGGAGAACGTATCCTTGTTGATCTTGGAGAATAATAACAGTTACAGATGTTCAATGTCGAAATTTGCCAAGAAAATTTTTGCAGAGAAAATTATTGTTTATATAGTCCCATTAAAATAGGATTGGTAAATGATAATTGATGTCAGTTTTTGCCCCATGGTGCTTCAATCTATATTACCTGCTACACTTTCACATATAGATTGGTTAATTTATTTAGTTTTTGCAAAATAAAATTATTACTTCATATTTTTTCTGCTTATATTTTGTCATCTTGTCAACTTTCCCCAGTTTCCAACCGCACATTGAGGAGTGTGTAAAACAGATGGGAGAGATTCTGAGCCAAGTTAAAGGGACAGGAAACGTGCCTGCCAGTAACTGCAGCAGTGTGGCCCAGGATGCTGATAACGTATTACAGCCTATACTAGACCCACTGGACAGCAAGTAAGAAATATATGTACTGTAGTTTCCAGAAGAGGTACCTTATGATATCATAAGTATATATTGTAAGGGGTAGTGGATGATTAACAGGGAGTCTATTATTAGTTTGTGATCAGGTGGCATAACTCCTGGGGGCAATGGGAGCATTGGCCTCCAGGTACCAGCTGGCAGGAGGGCAGAGGACACCGCTCGGTCCATGCCTCCCCCTTCTTTGCACAGCACCAAAGGTAGAGCACTGATTTGGGGGCAGGGTTGCTGCCTGATGACTTCTCAGATCCCTTAGATAGTAACTGCCTGTTACATCAGACACATCTGATCACTGACTGAAAGATCGGAGGAGTTATCAAGCAGCCTCACCCCACAGTGCTAATAGTCTGCAGTCCAGCACAGCAGCATCCACCACCAAGCTGCTGCTTGGGAGGTAATTGCCCAGTGTGGGAGAGGAGACATGTCTCCCTAGTTGGGGGGGATGTGGAATAGAGAAGGAAATCACAGTGAATCATGTGGGATAAGGAATGGGAGCTCAGTGAAGCATGTGGATGGGGAAGCATTGGAGCACAAAGGGAAAAAGAGATGACAATGGGCCAGATGCACTAAGCTTCAAAAGTGATAAAATGGAGTGATAAACAGCCAGCCAATCAGCTCCTACCTGCCATGTCACAGACTGTGTTTGAAAAATGTCAGGCAGGAGCTGATTGGTTGGTTGTTTATCACACTCCATTTTATCACTTTTGAAGCTTAGTGCATCTGGCCCACTGTGAGATGTGGATGGGGAAGTAGAACACATTGGGGCAGATGTATTAAGCCTGGTGAAGAGATAAAGTGGTGGGAGATAACGTGCCAGCCAATCAACTGTGTTTGAAAAATGATTGGCTGGTCGTTACCTCCTTCCACTTTTTTCTCCACTTTACCTCTTCACCATGCTTAATACATCTGCCACAATGTCTGAAGTTGAGGAGGAAGGGTAGCACAGTGTGGAATGTGGATGAATGAGGAACATTGGGGGACAACGACATTATAATGATATATTATGCACTGCCCACATCCCCACCTCATGCCGATCACTGTACATCTCCCTTAAATTAGCACCCAGCTGCTATGAATTTATACCCCTGCTGTGATCATTTTGTCACTTGCCCTAACATTTTTTTTGTGAATCATTAATCTTAGCAATCTTTTAGCTCATTGGCTACCTCACAACTCAACGTGACTTGTTTATGTGTTCAAGAGTTGAAACTATCTTAAAATTGGGCTGCCCAATTGCTTTACTGTATTCACTTTGCTTACATTAATGGATGGGTCAAATTTTTATATCACTGAATGGTTAAAATACAAAAATTCATTGGCATAGACAAAAAGACATCTCAGTGAACTGTATGGCAACTTGTGTAATTAAACCACTGGGGCACAGAAAAAGTAACCATATCCTATAACTACAGTGATGTTCATAATAGGATTAATAACATACCTCCCTCTATGTTTTTTCCCCAGCCTTACTCTTTTTGCTAAAATTTGTGAGAAGACTGTCTTGAAACGTGTTTTGAAGGAGCTTTGGAAACTTGTAATGAACACTATGGAAAAAACTATTGTACTACCACCACTGACAGATCAGACGGTGAGTCTAAACGTCAGGAAAATAGTTATGTCGACATGGCCAATCTCCAGGGTTCAAAATTTACACAAAACCACCTGGTGTGTATCAGGAATGTACCTGCTGCTTTCTTGCTTAGTAGTAGACCTGACTTTTTTGCATGTAACAGAATCTAAAGTATACTGTCATTTAATGATGTTTGTGTGACCGTGTATGGATCCACGGATTCCACGATAACTCGAACGCTTTAACTAGTCATCTTCAAACTCTTCACACTACCTTATCATCTTAAGGGACAATCTAAGTTCGAAGATGGGTTTAATCAAACCCCCATTAAGGATGCTGTCATAAGGGTCTATGCTATTTCTGTTGTTTTCATGCATTGTGATAAGTCAGAAAGTTTATCACTTTCTGAATGTAACCGGGGCCGCTGAAAGAGCCGCCAGGCCCAGGTAAAAAAAAGGAGTGCAGTCAGTGGGAGGGGCATGTCCAACAGGAGGGGCGTGGAGGTGCGGGCTGTGTGTCTTTCTCCCCCGCTCAGCACATGGCACTGAGCAGCATGTGCTGAACAGGGGAGAGAGACTGTGCTGCTGTGGAAGACTCTGCTCTCTACTCCCACTGCCCAGTCTCTGCAGCTGGGGAGTGGGGTGCGGGACCCAGTCTATCGGGCCTTGGTAAAAACTACCCGCCCCTCCTCTCAACGGAACTGAATACAACATAAATCTCCCTTAAGTGGACACTTAACCCCTTGAGTGGTGGGTTTTCCTGGGGCAGGACAAACCTACCAGGGCAGGTGTGTCCTGCCCTAGAAATATTTACCACTGAAGGGGCAGCCACTGCCTTCTGCAGCAGCACCTGCTCCCCCGAGGGTCCACTTGGGGGGGGGGGGGGGCGTTCGGGCACTCAGCCATTCATCTATTCGGGCATTCCTGTGTTTGGATGCCCGAACACACGAATGGCCGAGCATGGCTGAACCTTCCCTGATCCTCCACAAGCGGCGATGGAGATGATCAGCGATGGGTAAGGATGGTGGTGCGCCAGTGGTTCACAGCTGGAGGCACCACTAGTGCACCCATTCTTTACAGTGGCATGCCCGAAATTTTTTGTGCAGCGCAACTCAGCCCGTGAAATTCCCAGGCATACCCCTGAAGGGGTTAAATGCCTATAAGGGTCCATTAAATTAAAAACATTTTTACTTTACAAAACTTTTGAGAATTGCATAAGCATAAACTTTCGGCCTTAAGACTAGTTAAGTGAATCGAATAAGTGAATCGAAGGCTTAAATCTCTCATTCTATGTAGCAAATGTATGAACCTGATTCAGTGTAGGCAATACCATCACAACACTCATCAGTTATATACTATAATGTGACCAGTTTCCTCCATAATAAAGGTGCTAAGCATTAAGCTGGGTTAAGTAAAGTAAAGCTAGAGTAAAGACAAATTTACATTAGCTGAATAGATTGGTCATATGAAGATTTGAACATTTTTTGTGATTTTTTTAAAATGAATTTAAACTAAATGTAGTGTGTTATGTCTCAAATGGATACATTCTATAACCTCAGCATTTGTCGATTCTAAGATGCCATTATGATACAGTATATACCAACATGAAAGCTGTGGTGTAGATGAAGTATCCTGTAGCTTCAGTACTCATCTTACCATCAATGTGTGCAGTTGCTGATTTTGATGCTGCTTTCAGTGTTTTGGAGTTTTGCTGCGGTTTTGTGGAGATTTATTAAAGGGAAAACAATCAAGAATCTGCAGTTAATACATACTTTAAAACACACCATTTATATGTTTTAAATTAGAATTATAGAGAGTGTCAAATCTGAGCAGCTGATAGCAAACTCACCAAATAATAGATTATGCACTAAGTATGTTTCTTTGCCTCAATCACTGCCACAAAAATACCTACAGTAGGACATCGGCTTTTCGTTGAACCTTCCTGTTTTCGTATGATCTAGGGTAATTTGTTCCATGATTGTCCCATGATTGCTTCACGCACTCCCAAGATAAATAGGATCAGGACAGACTTTAGTATAAAAACTTGTAAAAATGAGGTACTTGTGTACTAGCACGTCGCCCACGATATTAGGTCGCACGACATATAATCGCATCTCATGCCATCGCATGGCATACATCCGATGCACTGCGATGTGATGCGATTTTAAATTGTATAAGCCCCCTATACAATGTTTAATTGTATAAGCACCCTAATGGGGGCTTACAATGTTAAATGGACCCCCACGCCACCCCCACTATGAACGCCAACCCAAAGTGTGACGAGCGCAGTGAGCCCGCGAGGGGTGGCGGTACTCGTCCCACGACCTTTTCATACCCCCACTATCCTCTCTGCGCTCACCACGCTTCGGGTTGGCGTTGATAGTGTGGGTGCCGTTGGGGGTGCTTTTAACATAGTAAGCACCCAACACGTTTAATTAACTTATAGGGGCCACTTTTAACATGGGAAAACCCTTTAGGGTGCTTATACAATCTTAAATCGCATACCATTGTATATGCGATAGAATGGCATACAATGCCATACAATTCGATGGTATACAATTTAAAATTGTATAACATCGGCTGCCATCGCATCGCATACCATCGCATGCCTTATGGTGTGCGATGCGATGGGCGCCGTGCTAGTACACAAGTACCAAAAATGATTTTTAAGAACAAACCAAGGTGTGGACCTCCCCCCCCAATAACGATAAGGAGATCTAGGCCTCTGAATATAGACTAGGTTTTAACCCCTTCCTGACGCAGCATGTTTTTGCCTTCCTGACAGAGCCCTTTTTTTCAAATCTGACATGTATCACTTAAGTGGGGATAACTTTTTTTTGCTTTTACTTATCCCAGTGATTTTGAGATTGTTTTCTCGTGACACATTGTACTTCAAGTTAGTGGTAAATTTGGGTCGATACAGTCTGTGTTTTTTTGTGAAAAATACCAAAATGTCGTAAAAAAATGGAAAATTTAGCAATTTTCAAAATGTTAAATTTTCTGCTTGTGAGACAAATAATCATACCACTCAAAATAGTTAATAACTAACATAGACCATATGTCTACTTTATGTTTCCATCATTATTTCAACATCCTTTTAATTTTTTTGGACACTAGGAGGCTTAAAATATGAATAGCAAATTCTCAAATTTTCAAGAAAATTTCAAACACTGATTTTTTTAGGGACCAGTTCAGTTCTGATGTGACTTTGAGGGACTTGCATGTGAGACACCCCCATAAATGATGCCATTTCAAAAATTGCACCCCTCACAGTACTCAAAACAGCATTTTGGAAGTTTGTTAACCCTTTAGGTGTTTCACAGGAATTAAAACAATGTGTAGGTGAAATTTCAAAATTTCATTTTTTTTTGCAGATTTGCAATTTTAATACATTTTTCTAAGGAACACAGTAGATTTTACTAGAGAAATGTGACTAAAAATTGATTCCCCCAATTCTTTTGTTTTCATAAATATCCTATATGTGGCCCTAGTGTGCACGTTGACCAAACTACAGGCTTCATAATAGAAGGAGCACCTACTTGATTTTGGAGCCTCCTTTTTATGAGATTATTTTTTAGGCACCATGTAGGTTTCTAGGCACCATAAGATGCTAAAAGTTAGGAACCCCCCCACAAGTGACCCCATTTTGCAAACTACACCCCTCAGGGAATTCATCTAGGGGTATAGTGTACATTTCAAACCCCCAGGGGTTTCACCAATTGTGGTACAACTGGGCAGTGAAAATGAAAAATTAATTGTTTTACACAAAAATGCAGTTCTGGCTCCAAATTTTTCATTTTCACAAGGAATGAAGGAGACAAAGCACCCCAAAATCTGTGCCCCAATTTCTCCCGAGTACGGCAATGCCTCACATGTGACCAAAAAATACCATTTGGGTGCATGGCAGGACTCAGAAGGGAAGGAGTGATTTTTGGATTTTGCAGCTCAGATTCTGGTGGAATGTTGGTGGGTGCTATGTCGCATTAGCAAGACCCCCGAAGCACCAATACAGTGGAACCCCCCCCACAAGTGACCCCATTTTGCAAACTACACCCCTCAGGGAATTCATCTAGGGGTATAGTGTACATTTCAAACCCCCAGGGGTTTCACCAATTTTGATACAACTGGGCTGTGCAAATGAAAAATTACATTTTTTACACAAAAATGCAGTTCTGGCTCCAAATTTGTCATTTTCACAAGGAATGAAGGAGACAAAGCACCCCAAAATCTGTGCCCCAATTTCTCCCGAGTACGGCAATGCCTCACATGTGACCAAAAAATACCATTTGGGTGCATGGCAGGACTCAGAAGGGAAGGAGTGATTTTTGGATTTTGCAGCTCAGATTCTGGTGGAATGTTGGTGGGTGCTATGTCGCATTAGCAAGACCCACGAAGCACCAATACAGTGGAACCCCCCCACAAGTGACCCCATTTTGCAAACTACACCCCTCAGGGAATTCATCTAGGGGTATAGTGTACATTTCAAACCCCCAGGGGTTTCACCAATTTTGATACAACTGGGCTGTGCAAATGAAAAATTAAATTTTTTACACAAAAATGCAGTTCTGGCTCCAAATTTTTCATTTTCACAAGGAATGAAGGAGACAAAGCACCCCAAAATCTGTGCCCCAATTTCTCCCGAGTACGGCAGTGCCTCACATGTGACCAAAAAATACCATTTGGGTGCATGGCAGGACTCAGAAGGGAAGGAGTGATTTTTGGATTTTGCAGCTCAGATTCTGGTGGAATGTTGGTGGGTGCTATGTCGCATTAGCAAGACCCCCGAAGCACCAATACAGTGGAACCCCCCCACAAGTGACCCCATTTTGCAAACTACACCCCTCAGGGAATTCATCTAGGGGTATAGTGTACATTTCAAACCCCCAGGGGTTTTACCAATTTTGATACAACTGGGCTGTGCAAATGAAAAATTAAATTTTTTACACAAAAATGCAGTTCTGGCTCAAAATTTTTCATTTTCACAAGGAATGAAGGAGACAAAGCACCCCAAAATCTGTGCCCCAATTTCTCCCGAGTATGGCAATGCCTCACATGTGACCAAAAAATACCATTTGGGTGCATGGCACGACCCAGAAGGGAAGTAGTGACATTTGGATTTTGCAGCTCAGATTCTGGTGGAATGTTGGTGGGTGCTATGTCGCATTAGCAAAACCCCCGAAGCACCAATACAGTGGAACCCCCCCACAAGTGACCCCATTTTGCAAACTACACCCCTCAGGGAATTCATCTAGGGGTATAGTGTACATTTCAAACCCCCAGGGGTTTCACCAATTTTGATACAACTGGGCTGTGCAAATGAAAAATTACATTTTTTACACAAAAATGCAGTTCTGGCTCCAAATTTTTCATTTTCACAAGGAATGAAGGAGACAAAGCACCCCAAAATCTGTGCCCCAATTTCTCCCGAGTACGGCAATGCCTCACATGTAGGGTGGCCAATCCCGGGATCGGGATCGGCGGGATCCCGGGATTTGGCCCCAAAATGTCCGGGATTTCAATCCCGGGATTGGAGTATCCAATCCCGGGATTTCGGGATTAGACTGCGCACGCGCAGTCTAATGCCGAGCAGCTTCTGAGCACCCGCTCAGAAGCTGCCCGGCTGTTCCCGACCCCGGCGTGCGGCCTGCGCAGCGTGACCTCTGACTGTCACGCTGCGCAGGCCACAGCAGCCTATCACAGGAGATGACTGCTTCCGGCCGCACTGACCTCCTCCCCTCACCGTCCGCATCGCTATGTTCTCCAGCCCGCCTATGTAAGGTACTGTAATCTGCGGGGCTGCAGCGCTGCTCTGTCCGCCCGCCCGCCCATGTCGATGCCCGCCCGTCCGCCCATGTCGATGCCCGCCCATGTCGATGCCCGCCCGCCCATGTCGATGCCCGCCCGCTCGCCCACCCCATGTCGATGCCCGCCCGCTCGCCCACCCCTTGTCGATGCCCGCCCGCTCGCCCACCCCTTGTCGATGCCCGCCCATGTCCACCCCCCCCCCTGCCATGTCGATTAAACGGGTGGACAGGGCATGTTTTTCTTTTAGGGATGCCAATCCCGGGATCCCGAGAATCCCGGGATTGAGCATTTTTCAATCCCGAAATCCGGGATTGAAAAAATGCCCCGGGATTGGCATCCCTACTCACATGTGACCAAAAAATACCATTTGGGTGCATGGCAGGACTCAGAATGGAAGGAGTGATTTTTGGATTTTGCAGCTCAGATTCTGGTGGAATGTTGGTGGGTGCTATGTCGCATTAGCAAGACCCCCAATTTTGATACAACTGGGCTGTGCAAATGAAAAATTACATTTTTTACACAAAAATGCAGTTCTGGCTCAAAATTTTTCATTTTCACAAGGAATGAAGGAGACAAAGCACCCCAAAATCTGTGCCCCAATTTCTCCCGAGTACGACAATGCCTCATGTGTGACCAAAAAATGGCAGGACTCAGAAGGGAAGGAGTGATATTTGGATTTTGCAGCACAGATTCTGGTGGAATGTTGGTGGGTGCTATGTCGCATTAGCAAGACCCCCGAAGCACCAATACAGTGGAACCCCCCCACAAGTGACCCCATTTTGCAAACTACACCCCTCAGGGAATTCATCTAGGGGTATAGTGTACATTTCAAACCCCCAGGGGTTTCACCAATTTTGATACAACTGGGCTGTGCAAATGAAAAATTACATTTTTTACACAAAAATGCAGTTCTGGCTCCAAATTTTTCATTTTCACAAGGAATGAAGGAGACAAAGCACCCCAAAATCTGTGCCCCAATTTCTCCCGAGTATGGCAATGCCTCATATGTGACCAAAAAATACCAGTTGGGTGCATGGCAGGACCCAGAAGGGAAGGAGTGATTTTTGGATTTTGCAGCTCAGATTCTGGTGGAATGTTGGTGGGTGCTATGTCGCATTAGCAAGACCCCCGAAGCACCAATACAGTGGAACCCCCCCACAAGTGACCCCATTTTGCAAACTACACCCCTCAGGGAATTCATCTAGGGGTATAGTGTACATTTCAAACCCCCAGGGGTTTCACCAATTTTGATACAACTGGGCTGTGCAAATGAAAAATTACATTTTTTACACAAAAATGCAGTTCTGGCTCCAAATTTTTCATTTTCACAAGGAATGAAGGAGACAAAGCACCCCAAAATCTGTGCCCCAATTTCTCCCGAGTACGGCAATGCCTCACATGTGACCAAAAAATACCATTTGGGTGCATGGAAGGACTCAGAAGGGAAGGAGTGATTTTTGGATTTTGCAGCTCAGATTCTGGTGGAATGTTGGTGGGTGCTATGTCGCATTAGCAAGACCCCCGAACCACCAATACAGTGGAACCCCCCCACAAGTGACCCCATTTTGCAAACTACACCCCTCAGGGAATTCATCTAGGGGTATAGTGTACATTTCAAACCCCCAGGGGTTTCACCAATTTTGATACAACTGGGCTGTGCAAATGAAAAATTACATTTTTTACACAAAAATGCAGTTCTGGCTCAAAATTTTTCATTTTCACAAGGAATGAAGGAGACAAAGCACCCCAAAATCTGTGCCCCAATTTCTCCCGAGTACGACAATGCCTCATGTGTGACCAAAAAATGGCAGGACTCAGAAGGGAAGGAGTGATATTTGGATTTTGCAGCACAGATTCTGGTGGAATGTTGGTGGGTGCTATGTCACATTAGCAAGACCCCCGAAGCAACAATACAGTGGAACCCCCCACAAGTGACCCCATTTTGCAAACTACACCCCTCAGGGAATTCATCTAGGGGTATAGTGTACATTTCAAAACCCCAGGGGTTTCACCAATTTTGATACAACTGGGCTGTGCAAATGAAAAATTACATTTTTTACACAAAAATGCAGTTCTGGCTCCAAATTTTTCATTTTCACAAGGAATGAAGGAGACAAAGCACCCCAAAATTTGTGCCCCAATTTCTCCCGAGTATGGCAATGCCTCATATGTGACCAAAAAATACCAGTTGGGTGCATGGCAGGACTCAGAAGGGAAGGAGTGATTTTTGGATTTTGCAGCTCAGATTCTGGTGGAATGAATGGTGGGTGCTATGTGGCATTAGCAAGACCCCCGAAGCACGGTGAAATGATGAACCTAATAATCCATAGATGTGTGGTATATTTTAAAACACTCCTTTATACATAGGCCGGGTTTGTCGGGGCAAGTTTCACAGTGGAAAATAGTATCCTTTCTTATTCCCTTTTTATAGCAAACTTTGCACCTTTTTTGTGTCCTGCCCTTTCTTGCAGTGGAGGGGATTTCGTTAGGAAAATGCTGCCCTGGTACAATACGGGGGCCAGTACTAGAAGTACTGGGGCCCTCTGCCTGCTGGTTCCCAAATATTAGGCCCTTTATGACTTCCTCTTGAAAGTGCATAAATGTCCCCCTCTGGCTGGTAGAACGGAATAGCAAATAAGCGTTATACAGTGCCATCAGTGCCACGGCCAGCTTCTTGTACCAGATTTTTGTTTTCCGCAGGGGACTGTACGGCTTCAGTACCTGATCTGAAAGATCCACTCCGCCCATGTACTTATTGTAATCTAGGATACAATTAGGTTTTGAGGTGTGGGTACTGGTACCTCGTACAGGGATGGAGGTGGTACTGTCTCCATGAATTGTTGTCAGTATAAGGACATCCCTCTTGTCCTTATATTTGACCAACAACATATTTTCGGTGGATTGTGCCCTGCTTTCACCCCTTCTCAGTACTTGGGCAATGTGCGTTTTTGGGAGGCCTCTTTTGTTCTTGCGCACAGTACCGCAAGCTGCTGTACCTCTTGAACCAAGGGCCTTAAACAGAGGGATGCTAGTGTAAAAGTTATCCACATAGAGGTGATAACCTTTATCCAGGAAGGGGTGCACTAAATCCCAGACAATTTTTCCACTAACACCTACGAGGGAGGGGGGGCATTCTGGCGGTTCAATTCTTGAATCCTTCCCTTCATATACCCTAAACCTGTGGGTGTACCCTGAGGTGCTTTCACACAGTTTATACATTTTTATGCCATACCTTGCCCTCTTACTGGGAAGGTACTGGCGGAATTTAACCCTTCCTTTTAAATGTATAAGGGACTCATCGATACAAATAAATTTTTCAGGGATGTACATCTCTGCAAATTTGGCACTGAAATGATCAATGACCGGCCTGACTTTGAATAGCCGGTCAAAGGTGGGATCATCTCTGGGTGGGCACTGTGCATTATCGGTGTAATGTAAAAATTTAAGGATTATCTCAAAACGAGTCCGAGTCATGGCCATACGGTAAAGTGGGGTGCTGTACAGAACATCTGTACTCCAATATTGCCTAATTTCTGGCTTTTTTACTATGCCCATATGTAACACCAGACCCCAAAACGTCATCATCTCTACTGCATCTACAGGGGTCCACCTAGCAAATGATGACGTGGGGTTTTGAGCAATAAACTGCTGGGCATATAAATTACTTTGGTCCACCATTAAATTTATAAAATCATCAGAGAAAAATAATTTGAAAAAGTCAATTTCTCTGAGACCTGTTAAATCAAATTGGATTCCTGGGATGGCCAAAAACTCAGGAACCTGGGGCTCAAAATTGTCTGGTGGTGGGGTCCATACGGGATCAATCATTTGGGGGGGGGGTCTCAGCTGCTCTACGGGGGCGTCTTTGAGGGGGTCCCTCATCACTAGAGGAGGAAGAGGTGCTTAAGACGAATCCTTCAAATTCCCCGCTTGCATCACTGGCTGTGTCAGAGTCAGAGGCAAGCATGGCATATGCCTCCTCCGCTGAATACATTCTTCTGGATGACTGGGATGACATTTGGGATGACATTTGGGATGCCATTTTTATTTTTGTGTTTCTGTAAGTGTAATGTTTCAACACGTGTATAGTGTAGGGGGGGTACAAACTTTATTTCAACACGGGGGGGTATGTAGTGTGTAGTGTGTATGTAGTGCAGAAAAAAAAATACTTTATACAGGAATTTGATCCCAATAAAAAAAAAAAAATTGAAGGGGTTAAAAAAAAAAAAAAAAAGGTCCTGCGCCAAAAATTGAGCACAGATGTTGGTCAGTAACGTCCGTCACTGAACAGCGCTCAAAGGCAACAGGACACCCACAAAAGCAACGTGGGTGTAAAAACAATTAAAAAAAAAAAATAAACCACAGCACTCTCCAAAAAAAAAACAATTTAAAAAAACTGCAGAAAAAAAATGATATCAACCCTGTGCCAAAAATGCTGTTCAGTGATGTACGTCACTGATCAGTGGCCACAGGACACCCACAAAAGCAACGTGGGTGTAATAAACCACAGCACTCTCCAAAAAAAATTTTTTTTAAAAAAAACTGCAGAAAAAAAATTATATCAACCCTGTGCCAAAAATGCTGTTCAGTGATGTACGTCACTGATCAGCGGCCACAGGACACCCACAAAAGCAACGTGGGTGTAGTAAACCACAGCACTCTCCAAAAAAAAAAACTGCAGAAAAAAACTGCAGAAAAAAAATGATATCAACCCTGTGCCAAAAATGCAGTTCAGTGATGTACGTCACTGATCAGCGGCCACAGGACACCCACAAAAGCACCCACAAAAGCAACGTGGGTGTAAAAACAAAACACCACTGCAATCCCCCCCCCCAAAAAAAAAAACTGCAGATCAGTGATGCAGTGATGCGACACTGATTAGCAGTGAGGGGCAGCAGGCAGACAACTGTGGGTGCAACCTGACAGGGTATATATAAAAAAAAAACCCTGGACCCCCAAAAAGTTGCTGATCAGTTAATTAATTTAAACTGATCAGCACAAAAGGGGGGGGGCAGCAGTCAGTTGCACAGGCAGCACAACCTTTGGTGCAACTGACAGGTATATATATATATATAAAAAAAAAGTTGCTGATCAGCACAGATATACTGATCAGCACAAAAGGGGTGCAGCAGACACAAAATATAGCACTCTCTATCACTCTCTATCACTCTCTGTCACTCTCTGTCACTATCTGTCACTATCTCTCACGATCTGTGACTCTATGACACTGCAGCAGCAGGACACAGGAAGTCACAAGATCCAGGAAGCATCCAGCTGCTGGCAGCACGCTACCAGCGGTGATCAGCGGTGATCAGGTAAGTATCAGGCAAGGTTCAGGTATGTATATCACGACAGAGTGGCCGGTGACCGCTCTGCACGCAATTCCAGACCGGAATGGCGTCTGCAGCGCAGTCACGTTAGTTTAAATGACGCGCCTTGGCTGTGATTGGTCCGTCGGTCCGACGGACCAATCACAGCCTTGGGGGCAGGTGGGGTGAGGTGGGGTGAGGTGTGGTCATCACCGGTGACCCCCTCATGCCCCCTCACACCCGGCGGTGATTGACACCTGTGTTACCGAGCGTCTGTATCGCCGGTAACACAGGAAAACGCTGCGACTGGCTGTTCACATTGAACAGCCAATCACAGCGATCGCCGACGGGGGGGAGGCATCGCCACCCCCCCTGGGCATGCAGGGACATGTCTGCTGTCAGGGACAGCAGACATGTTTAAACTGTCACCGCGTCTATAGACGCGGGGACAGTTTAAAGTCATGACGTATATATACGTCATGTGTCGGGAAGTACATCCCGGCCATGACGTATATATACGTCAAATGTCGGGAAGGGGTTAAAACAGGGGAGAAAAAGGGTGAAGTGGCTTTTCAATAACCAGTTGTGCATAACCTACCTTAGACTGGTCAGGATAAAACTGGAATTCTTAGGGAAGTGTTGATCATCAAAAAATGGACAGATTTATTTTTGGTTTTGCCATGATCACTGTAAAGATAATTGTACAGATGCTTGTAATAATAATTGTTTGCTGAGTTAGGGTGTTATTTACAGATATAAACACATCCGGCTATAGGAACAATTCCAGGTGGGCCCTATAACCCAATGGCCCCTTCCCTTAATCTAGATTCAGATGTGCACTCAAAATACATTGGTACTCTATTAGGGGTTAGGTACATGGTCTCCAATAGCTGTCCAGGCCTCTGTGTGAGAAGGTCTAAACCACTGTGTGACTTACTACACTTCAAAGTATGTGCCATTACACTGCATTCTCCTGGTGGGCCCTTCATGTCCCAGTCCAACATTGTGTAAGCCTTTGCAGTTACAATTAGGTATGTCGCGGCTGTGCAAAAATATGCAAATGTAACAGCCGCTGGGATTGTACTGAGACAGCCACTGATGGTGTCACAAATCCACCACTTGTGTACGAAGATGTAACCATTGGATGCACATTGGTCAAGAATTTGACATTCATAGAGTTACTATGGTCACGTAGCATGACCTTTGGAAGACACAAACCATTTTAACTACAAGCTGTGGCATGGTCCCTGAACTATTAAACACAGTACTTGTTTAGTTTCATGGCGGCAGCACGAGGACACTGAAGCGATGAATATTGGCAGCTTGCCAAACTGCCTTAAACTATGCTATCAGTGTAGCGACTGTTTGAATTCTGGAGCTTGCCAGATGCTTAGTTGTTTAGTTTCAGGGCAGCAGCACGTGATGCCTTACTTCTGTCATGTATGTTATCAGCGTGCTACGCTGACTCCTCCAAGGCAGCCCAGCGCTGCTACTAGTAACCTCCTGTGTAGTGAGCGCCTCTCACACATCGCTTGTGCCCGCATGATATCCTCTCTCCTGTGGAGAGGGGATTATGAGGGCACGGCGGAGAGGCGCTCCATCTTTGTGATACGTAGGAGCGTCTCAGATGCTCCAACAGCAATGCAATGATTCACTCTGATCTGTGCGCTGACAGGTCATTGTGGCAGCTCAGTGCTGACAGTGCGTCTGATTTTTGCGTCTACTGCTTAGATGCTATAGTGTCCAAGTAGTAGAAGCAAAATCGGCTACTGGTTGGACGCTATAGCATCCAAGTAGTAGACGCAAAATTCAGATGTGTAAGTACAGCTGTCGGGTATAGGGGTACATAGGGGTGCAGTGTGCAAAACACTATTAAACCTGTTCACAATGACAGTAGTCGACGTAGCAGCTGTCAACCTTGTTTATTCCACCATCCACGGCATCCCGAAGCGTGGTGAGCGGACATGGTACGCGTCCTCCCGACCTTTTTATACCCCCACTATCACGTCGGCACGGAGTTGATTTTATATAGTGTGGCGAGCGCAGTGAGCCACCGAGCCCGAATCGTGGCAAGCACAGCGAGCCCCGCACGGGAACGCGGATAACTTCACATGTATTCCGCGGACGCTCGCCACACTTCGGGCTCGGTGGCTCGCTGCGCTCGCCACACTATATAATATCTACTCCGCACCGACATGTATAGTGGGGATATGAAAAGGTTGCGAGGACGCGTACAGCATGCACTCGCTTCGGGATGATGTGGATGGTGGAGGTGTTTCAGGAACACATTCACACCTGCAAAATCTTACACCTGAGACGTTAATGACGACATGTTTTAACTGTTTTTTTTTTGTAAAAGATAGTAAGATGAATGAGGAAAAAATAGATTACATGACAATACAATTAATTAGAAGAACAATAAAAGACAGAAAAACCAAGAAAATCTAGGAAAAAGTCATTATTCAGGAACAACAGCAGTGGAAACAGCTGCGGACATGGATGCTGTCGACTCAGGCTCTGCGGCGTCGACTTTGTCAACCTGGGGGAGCAGGGTCAGCGCGTTCAGAATGCGCTTAAAGGGGTTTTCTGCACCAAGAGTCTTCCTCCAGATAAATTCCTGGAGGTATAAGTCCAGGTGATGGCGCGCGGTCCCCCTTTGGCGCTTATTCTGCCACTTACCGGATCCCCACAGCCTTTCTATGTTTTGCGTATGCACGCCGCTCTCTGGACCCACAAAGTGGAATCGATGCTTTACCCTTGTGTGATGAAAGCCAGCTTGCTATAGCTGGTCAGTCTGGTACGCCCTTCAGCAGTCGCTGTAGATCGTGGTCCCCGGGAGCTCGTGCCTCTCGATGGCAGCCATGAGTGTGCTGGCATCCCGCCTCTTGACTGCCGTCAAGAAACACTCTCCGGTCTGTCTGGAGATGCCCCCGAAGATCCACTGCTGGGGCATTAGGCATCCGACATTGGCCTTTCGAAGGACGAAAAGGCTCTCATCAACCTCCACTATGGTGCCTGGCCCACCAATCTTCTGCTGAGGCTGTGACAGGAGGTCGACAGCACAGGCCTCCCGCAGCAAACGGTTATACTGGACAGTGGTGGCCTGGGACACGGCAAGGTGGCGTTGACAGAACCGCACACTGGTCAGCTCCACAGCCCAGCAAAATACAAAATGCAGGAGGGTCACAAAGTTCAAGCGGCATCCTGCAAACCCCTGAGCAGCCCTCAAACTGACCTTTCTGCCACAGGCCCTGATATGGCAGCGCCACATCCTCTCCCTAACAGAGAGCCTCATCGGGTGCCCATTGGGGCAGGTCTGGGTCTCAGGCAGGAAATACTGCCCCTGCAGAATAGACACTGCCTCCTCCTCACTCTGAGGCAGAGGTATAGTCAGCCTCTCTGCAGCCATCTCTGTGACACAGTACGTCTGCCTCTCATAAAATACAAGAGCTACTGACTACGTACAGTGACTAGGCAACATCTGCGCGCTCATACAGTTACTAGGCAATATCTGCGTGGTCAAGGCAGTCTGGCAAGCTGCCAAGATTCATAGCTAGTGCGGGCTCGTGCTGCCGCCACTGGAGCGTCTGAGATGTTCCTACGTATCACAAAGATGGAGTGCCTCTCCGCCAGCGCCCTCACGATCCCCTATCCACAGGAGAGAGGATATCATGCTGGCACAAACGCTGTGTGAGAGGCGCTCACTTCACAGGAGGGTAGGAGTAGCAGCGCTGGGCTGCCTTGTGGCATGCGCTGCCGCCCTGAAACTAAACAACTAAGCAGCTGGCAAGCTGCCAGAATTTAAACAGTCGCTACGCTGATAGCGTAGCTTGAGGCAGTTTGGCATATAACAGTTACCTATGGCCATGTCTAGGTTTTTTGCAAGCTTTTCACATTGCTGCTGTCCTGGCCATCTTGAATCAGCGGTGGTAGGGGCTAATACAGTAAAGCGATTAAAATATTCTTGGGACATAAGGATATCCTTACAAAGGTTTAAGGGACAATAAGGTTAAAAAATGGGCACACAGAGGGGCGTGGCCTAGCACAGAACGAGCCAAAAAGTGCTTCCCCCATTGCCTTCACCCACGCAGCCCCGGCTGTCTTACCTCCCCCCGTGCCTCCGGAGCCTCCTGGTGCCGAGCGCTGCGTCAGGGACCGTCCCACTGGCCTCCCCCAGGTCGCGGCCTACTCCGGCTCCGGAGCCGGGACTAAATTTGTGGAGCCTCCCGCATCTGCTGACTCGGCGGGTGCGCACGGGACCACGGGGGCCGCCGAGATCAGCGGGGACCCCACCACACAGCGGGGCACCCCAAAACCTCCCTGCAGCCCAACTACCCCCACTGGACCCTACTAAACGGCCCTGGGGCCTCTCTCCTCGCCCCTCTCATCTCCCGGCGGCCATCTTGGATGTGGCAGATCTCAAATAAGTGAGACAGCCACGCTGCCCACCACTTTCAACTGCTGCTGGACATCCCCTGCTGCCCTGCTGAACCTCTGGGCCCTCCCTGTGTCCCCCGACATCAGTTGTGGATGGCCACGGAGTGCGGCCTGTCTGCACTCTGAGGACTGGAGCCTGGGGTGTCGGTGTGGACCCAGACATCCCACACTTGTTGCTCATCTGCCCAGGCTTAGCACCAACAGCTCCAGCCAGCCTGTTGAGGTCGTCGGAGACCCCATCTGCCTAACAGACCTCTACTACTACTGCTGAAAGATACAAAGAGGGGACTGGGCTGGCCCACCCCCATTGGTGCACCTAGAGCACGGTTTTACCTGCCCTGACTCATTTCCCCTCCCAGGATACTGCCTTGTCCACGCCACAAAGGGACATATATTGTGCGAACCAGCAGCCCCCTGGGTTGCGGCCCCCCATACGCACTACTTAATACCTCCAAACCTATTGCGCACTTCTTTAGTGGCACTCTCCTTATAAATGCACAAAGCCCAGCCGGCACTCCACGTCTGCGGCTATACACTGCACACTCTCGCTTTTAACTAAACTTAGGTGTCGCAGCAACCCTCCACTACCGGGCTATACAACCCGCCCATACCCCACAATGTGATTATGACACAAGTTTTCCTCCACCCATGCTGACTGCTCCTATATTTGCTCATACGCAAAAATAAATCTTCATAACTGCTTCCGATACTAAGATTACACCGGTTCACCCCATCCCCCTCCACCAGAAGTTTGATTTAGCTATGCCTCCCAAACGCCTTAAGGGCGCTCTCCCTCCCAGGGTGACATTCCCATCCAAAAAAATCACCCGCTACTGCCACCTCACCATCTGGCAGTATGGCCACACCCTTCAATACAAAAGATCAAAGCCCTCTATCCAAGATGGGAGTCGACAGCGACTCGGAGACTCCACCTACAGTCAAAACTCTTTGTAAAGTCCTAGAGGCCTTTAAAACAGATCTCACCAGGGATCTCATGACCTCAATACAAGAGGTCCAAACTGAACTAGTGGTGATTGGAGACCGCACCGACCATTTAGAGAAAAAAATGGAGGAGCTAGTGGCATCCCACAACGACCTCATCTCCGCTCACGATCTTCAACAATCCGAACTTGATACTTATAAATCTAAATTAGCGGACCTGGAGGATCGCTCCAGGAGGAACAATATAAAAATCAGAGGCATCCCAGACTCCGTGGCTAATTCCGAACTGGAAGGCTATGCTCTAACTCCCTTTCACAAGCTTCTACCCAATACAGATGAAAAAGACCCGCTGATTGACCGCATCCATCGCCTCCCGAAACCTCGCAAAGTACCGTCAGCGCTGCCCAGAGATACCCTCCTCAGTGTGCATTTCTACACAACCAAAGAAAGAATCCGTAGGGCAGCGAGAACTGCGGGAGATTCGGATTTATTGGGCGGTCTTCAGATCTTCCCTGACTTCTCTGCCCTGACCATCGCCAAGAGGAGATCATTTGCGCCAATCACGACAGCACTTCGTTCCCGAGACATTCCGTACCGCTGGGGATTCCCGGTGAAACTTATCGTAACCTATGAGAACAGCACCTACACTATCTCATCCCTGGATGCTGGGGTCAAACTGTTGCTGGACTGGGATATCTCAGTTAAAGCAGCCCCGGAAGATAAACGGAAGTCGACCCCCCCCACAGGTAGTGGGAAACCACTTGAAAAACTGCTGGACACTTCCATATTTGGGTCCTTGTCTCTGACTGGATCGAAGTCTGAGGTCCCACAAGCCTAGAAGCCCGGCTGAGTATATTTCTACCTTGTTATAGTTCTTTTTTGCTATTGTCAAAAACTGTTTTAATTGTATGTCCTTACTGAGTGTACCCCCTGACTTATACCTCTCTAATACTGATGTTTGGCGACTGAGTTTAGCTCCATATCGATATATTATGTCATCCACTCTTTAGCCTTGTTTTTCTATTCATTCTCTGTTACATTTTTAGAAGCAGTTACGTTTCCCTTCGCTTCAAGTCCTATGTATGCCCGCCCACAACTGGGCATGATGCATGGGTGGAGGCCCTAGGCCACCAACCCCCCTATACCCCTTAGTACACTACTGCAAGTTCCGTTGTTCCCTGCAGTAGTTATGCAGACCCGATATACAGGGTCATTTTGGTTTTCACTTTCCCTTGTTTTTTCCTCCTCCCTCCCCTTCCCTTTTATCTATTTTTTTCTATTTTAGTTGTTTACCTAAGGCCCATAGGGTCACTCTGGTTCCAAAACACTCTAACATTTCACACTATGTTTAGGTCGATAAGCAAGCTAGGTTCACCTCTACCATGCCTAAGCTTCTCTCGTTGAATGTTAAGGGGTTGAACTCCCCAAATAAGCGTAGACTAGCTTTGTCCTTCTTTGCCAAACAACGAGCGGATGTAATCGCTCTACAAGAAACGCATTTCTCATCAGTGAACCCCCCACTGTTTAAAGATAAACATTACCCTCTGGGTTATTACGCAAATGGCCCCTTTAAACGGAATGGGACAGCCCTCCTATTCAGTAAACATGTCTCTTTCACCCTCCATACACAAGTTGCTGATAAGGCAGGTAGATACTTAATGCTGACTGGCGTGTTGGATAACACACTAGTTACGCTGGTCTCTGTTTATGCACCAAATTCAAATCAAGTACCATTTCTCCGCAAGTTGTGCACATTAATACGTGCCTCTGCTAAGGGTTCACTAATCGTGATGGGCGATTTCAATCTAGTCCTCAATCCTTCTCTTGACAAATCCCATAGCCCTAAATCCCCCGGCAGGCACAACCTTAAGGGTCCCTCATTGGCCTTTACTGATCTGCTATCTGAATTCGACTTGTATGACATATGGAGAACACACAACCCGACAGGCCTGGAATACACTTATTACTCCCCAGTCCATAACACTTATTCCAGGATAGACTTGGTTCTGGGCGACAAATGGACACTTCAACACACCAAAAAAATGGACATCCTCCCCATCACATGGTCCGATCATGCCCCTATCATATGGCTCTGGCAGATCGAATATCGTAACGTACCTCCCCGCCCCTGGCGACTATCCCCCCATCTCTTGTCCAATCCCCTTTCAAAGAAAATTATCACTGACAGCCTCACTAATTATTTAGCCACTAACTCCCCCCAAGTCCCCATCCCCGTCTCTTCGTAAAGAACTATCAGAAGTCCGTAGCCAACTTCAAAAGATGTTACTGATTAAGACTGCTCTAAATAGACTATGACAGAGACTTTACCTTTTTGGTAATAGATCGGGCAAAATGTTAGCTCGCAAACTAAGGATGCAGCAAGCAAAAAATAGGATATCGCATATCTTCTCTCCATCCACTGTTAAGCTATTAAATCCTAAAGACATATCGAACCAGTTCGCTACCTACTACTCAAATCTTTATAACCTATCACAAGACCCTAATACACCCCAGCCCTCCCCCGCTTCAATCAATTCCTTTTTGGACTCTGTAAATCTGCCCTCACTAGCTGAAGAACAATTAGCCGCCCTTAATACCCCGTGGTCTGCTGCCGATATAGAACTAGCTATTAAGTCTTTACCCAAGGGGAAGGCCCCAGGGCCCGGTGGCTTTATCAATGACTTTTACGCTCAACACCAAGAACAACTTATACCCACTCTGACTAATCTATATAACTCCATCACTTCAGCAAATCCCCTCCCTAAAGAGATGCTAGAGGCCCAAATAGTCACAATCCCTAAACCAGGTAAAGACCCAGCTTACTGTCAAAACTATAGACCAGTGGTTCCCAACCCTGGTCCTCAAGTACCCCCAACAGTGCACGTTTTCCAGGTCACCCGGCAGGTGCACTCATTATTCAGGCACATTTGAAAAGATCCACAGGTGGAGCTAATTATAGCACTTGTGATTCTGTGTGGAGACCTGCAAAACATGCACTGTTGGGGTACTTGAGGACCAGGGTTGGGAACCACTGCTATAGACCAATAGCTTTGCTGAATAGTGACCTCAAGATTTACGCAAAAATGATAGCCACGCGTATTAATGCTTTTCTGCCCTTGCTGATACACGGATCAAGCTGGATTTGTCCCTGGTAGACAGGCATCAGACAATACGCGCAGAGTATTTGACTTGATAGATTCACTCCCGCACGGGGGAGGCCTCCTCCTGCTGTCCTTGGACGCGGAGAAGGCCTTCGATCGATTAAACTGGATATACATGCGCGAGGTACTCCTCAGATTTGGTTTTAAAGACCACATTATGGCATCCATCTGTGCACTATATAGCTCCCCTTCAGCACGGGGGTACAGCAATGGCTTCCTATCTGACTCCTTTCTTATATCTAATGGAACGAGACAAGGGTGCCCCCTTTCCCCACTGATTTTCGTACTAGCTATTGAGCCCCTGGCAATGAAAATACGCAACACTGATCAATTCCCGGGCCTGAAGATAGGTCTTCCACCCACAATTATGTCTATTCGCGGACGACGACGTCCTCCTCTTTGTTACGAACCCCAAGGAAACCCTCCCCACTTTACATGAGATTTTGAACCAATATAGTGAGGCTTCTTACTATAAACTGAACACCACAAAGACAGACGCCCTCCCAATTATTCTCTCCGACTCCCTCTCGTCCCTCCGCGCTCTGTATCCATATAACTGGCGCTCAGTAGCGATTAAATATTTAGGCATAAATATTCCAGCTGACCCCTCTAAAGTGTTTGAGGTAAACTTTCTTCCCCTCATAGCGGACATCTCAGCCCTAACTAGATCCTGGCTCTCGTTTGATATATCATGGCTGGGCCACCTAGCAGCTTTTAAAATGACTCTGCTACCAAAACTGATGTACCTATTTCAAACAATCCCTTATGTTATCCCAAAGAAGATAATGCAAGAATGCACTAAGGTTATGACTAAATATGTTTGGTCTTCTAATCCTCCTAAACTAGCCCACTCTAAAATGACCCTACCCAAAAACCGAAGGCCGATTAGCCCTACCCGATTTGACTTTATATCATGAAGCAGCTATTCTAGCCCAGTTAAAACAATATTTTAGAGTAGACTCCGCCATCAGTTGGGCTCTCCTTGAGACCTCAGCTTGTTCTCGATTCCCTTTTAAAGATGCCTTTTTACTCACCAAACATACACGACCCACCCCCACACTCACGCTTCCATCCATGAAGGCAGCCTTATCAGTTTGGGATAAATTAATTTCCAAACTCCCTCCTTCTTCACACACATTAACTAATATCTCCCTTCAGACTATGTCAACTCTTATCCCGAATTTAAGTCTAGCACTATGGTCCGCCTGTGGAGTGGCAACACTGGCGGACCTACTATCAGGCCCCACTCTATTGTCTTTTCCAAGTCTTCACATATCTCACATTGGTGGCAGTTCACCCCTAGAGACGGCAACCCCCCTAATCCGTTACTGTCATCTGTTACCTCCAGGCTGTTGCAGTCTAATTCTAAACATGACATTTCCTTTTGGTATGAGCTCCTACAAGACTTGACACCCTCCACTAAATCTAACGCCCAGAGGAAATGGGAAACTGAATTAGGTCTGGACCTAACTGTTACACAATGGAGCAAAATATTCCTCTCATCCTACACTATGACCAAATGCTTTAATCACACCGAAATGCATGTGAAACTGCTCCATAGACTTTACGCCAGACAGATTGCACACATTCTGGCCCTCATGCTCTAAATTCTGCTGGCGCCTATGCGGGGAGGTGGGAAACATATTTCATGTGTTCTGGACATGCCCAGTACTGACCAAATACGGGTCAGATGTTTTTAATCTTCTCAATGCCGTTCTCGGCCTCCAGCTCACCCCATCCCCCTCTCTGGCTCTACTTAATGTCATCCCTGTTTCCATCCCTAGCCACAAACGCTATGTTTTGGGCCATATTTTGATAGCTGCATGCGCAGCCCTGGCACAACTTTGAAAACAGGCAGGCCCCCCTCTGATCGTGAAAGTGATTCATAAAATCCATTATCACTTCATTATGGAAACGGAATTCACATCTTACACCTGCTCGACATCCTCACCAATAGTCCAATGGGCCTTCTGGCACACATATGTTACCGAGGGTGAAGGAGCTCAGTACTTTCCCGACCCATCCCAAGTAAGCCCCCTACAATTTAGCCTCAACGAGAAAGAAACTGCCTCCCCAACACCTATCAATACCCCAGTAGATACCTAATCTGAGCTGTTTAAATTGTAATAATCTCGCTCAGTTGCTGTTTATACTGTTTGATATGTCTATTTACAGTTCTATGTATACCGCTGGACGGTGTGTGACCTTCATTCTCCCTTGGTTTTGTTTCTCTCCTTTTTTTCCTGTACCCCATTTCTATGAAAATTTTCAATAAAAATTTATTGATGTAAAAAAAAAAGGTACTTGTGTATTATAGCGGCGCCCCCGATTCCCATTGCGCGATGTTTTAATCGCATCGCATGCCATGCACCTGTTGGCATGCGATGCGATGCGACGCAATTTTTGCCCCCTATACGATGAAAGATTGTATAAGCACCCTAAAGGGTGCTTTTAAGCACCGTAATGGGTGCTTACAATGTTAAATGCACCCCCCCGCCACTATAAACGTGAACCCGAAGCTTGGCTAGCGCAGCGAGCCCGCGAGGGGTGGCGGTACGCGTCCTCCGACCTTTTCATACCCCCACTATCCACGTCGGCGTGGAGTTGAGAATAGAAAGTGTGGGGAGTGCAGCGAGCCACCGAGGGGAGGGGACGCGGATACCTTCACAGGTATCTAAGTCCCCTCGCAGCCTTCACAGGTATCCGCCTCCCCTCGCGGGGCTCGCTGCGCTCGCCACGCTTCGGGCTCGGTGGCTCGCTGCGCTCGCCACACTTTCTATTCTCAACTCCGCGCCGACATGGATAGTGGGGGTATGAAAAGGTTGGAGGACGCGTACCGCCGCCCCTCGCGGGCTCGCTGCGCTCGCCCCGCTTCGGGTTCACGTTTATAGTGGGGGGGGTGGTGGGGGGGTGCATTTAATATTGTAAGCACCCATTAGGGTGCTTATACAATGTTTAATCGCATCACATCGCATTGTATGGCATTGTACAATATCGCGCGATATCGCGTCGCATCGCATACCATCGTATGCCTTATGGTATGCGATGCGATGGGCGCCGCCAAAATACACAAGTACCAAAAAAAAAAAATGGGCACACAGGATGGGCCATGTGATTCTTATCTCTGTCATATTCTCTTGACATACTCTTCATATTACTGCTGTCATGACCATACCTCCATTTTATGACCCAAATCCCTAGTACATGAAAATGAGAGCCCAGTTCCTTTTCAGATATACTGCCAATGGTTCATTTATTGAGCCCAAGTACACGACTGTAAGGGCAGATTTAAAATAGGAATGTGGAAGCATCTTATGAGCAGCTTTTAAGTAGTTTCAACATGTAAGACAAAATAAATCTGGCTAAGAGTTGCACAGTACAGCAGACAGATCATGTGATTATTCACACTACGCATGCATCCAAGATGAGCATATGCAAATATAAAGGATAACATTAGAGCATCTCAATTTCATCTTCACTTGCAGCTGAACTTGGCTCTAAATGGTATTCAGTACTCGTCAGGCTAATGGGCCTATTTATCAATACTTGTATTTGCATTGTGATTTGGGTGCAATATTAGCACCCACAGATGTAATGCAGTATGTGATTATAACGCCTGCAGTATCATAGACCACCTGCAGGGACAGGGGCTCCATAAGGAGCTCATCCCTGCGATGTACTTGGAGTGGCTGACTGCACATGTAGGGTCTGCTGACCAAGCTTCCTCAATGTCCATTGCCAATGCCATACATTAGGGTGATACTAATATATTAAATATTAATGGAAATCGCCTGAAAGCAGGTGTTTTTTGTTGAGTAAGCTGAGCGTTATTTTCTCAGTAAGCTATTAATATTTTGGTACTAGCATGGCGCCCACGATTTTCATCTTATGCCATCGTATAGATCGCATCAGACCCTATTTTTCATTGTACAGGCACCCTGATGGGTGATTACTATGTTAAATGCACCCCCATTGTTAACGCCACCCCCACTATCAACGCCAACCCGAAGTGTGGCGAGCGCAGCGGTACGCGTCCTCCGACCTTTTCATACCCCCACTATCCACGTCGGAGTGGAGTTGATTTTATATAGTGCCAAGCCCGAAGCGTGGCGAGCGCAGCGGATTACTTCACATGTATTCCACGTCCGCTCGCTGCGCTCGCCACACTATAAAATCTACTCCACGCCAATGTGGATAGTGGGGGCATGAAAAGGTCGGAGGACGCATACCGCCGCCGCTCGCCACGCTTCGGGTTGGCATTGATAGTGGTATTAGTAATACCCCTTTTACACCAAAATCCCTGGTCTTTGAACATGGGAGTTTATAGGGTTGGACCCAGCTTCATACCCCATTTACATAGCACTGTGACCCAGGTCTGCACCGTTTACACTAAACCTGGGTCAGCCCTGCTTTTCCCTATGGATGACATTAAAAATTTCCATTTTAGGACTGATAAACTGCCATCCAACCTTCCCTCAATGATTTAAAATAAAATAAAAGACATGACAAGTTAGCATTGAAAAATGTTGGTTTGTTTATTTTGGAAAATATTTTTCAAAAAGTTATATTCAGTGCTCAAGCACACATAGCGGTATAAAAGTGGAGCATCACCCATATGCTCTCCCCCAGCCCCCTTCCCCTGCAGCAGCAGACAGTGATAAACAGCCAGCCAATCACCTGCCATGTTACAGGCTGGGTTTTAAAAATAACAAATAGGAGCTGATTGGCTGGTTGTTTATCACTCCATTTTATCACTTTTGTAGCTTGATACATCTGGCCCATAATCAGTTGGAATAAGTTGTACCACCTTTTTATCCTCTAAAATGTGTCAGTCAGTAATGAATACACCTTTGCTACAGCACCAGGATTACTGTAAGGGCTCACTCCTGGCTGGATATGGGAAACATTGTTCTGAATTGTTCAAGTGGTAATTTTGGGATTGTTTCATTTCAAGGACCATTGACCATTTTATTAAAGGCTATGGCAAGCTAAGCCTGTGTGATACAAAACTTAGATTTTAGTGCAAAATATTTTTATTGAAATTTAGAGGGGTACAATAAACAGGGATACAAAACTTAGGATATTCCTAAGAATAGCCAACAGCACATATAGAATACATGGATATACAGCGGTGTAGCTAGGTGCCATGGTGCCCGGAGCAAGGGCATATTTTGCCCCCCCCCCCCGGTAATGAATTGGGGGCGTGGCTAACGGAATCTGCTGCACTATATAAGAACCTGTAACGGAATCTGCTGCGCTATATAAGACACTGTAACTGAATCTGCCACGCTATACAAGACGCTGTAACGGAATCTGCTGCGCTATATAAGACACTGTAACGGAATCTGCTGCGCTATATAAGACGCTGTAACGGAATCTGCTGCGCTATATAAGACGCTGTAACGGAATCTCCTGCGCTATATAAGACGCCGTAACGGAATCTGCGGCGCTATATAAGACGCTGTAACGGAATCTGCTGCGTTATATAAGTAGCTGTAACGGAACCTGCTGCGCTATATAAGACGCTGTAACGGAACCTGCTGCACTATATAAGACGCTGTAATGGAATCTGCTGCGCTATATAAGACGCTGTAACGGAATCTGCTGCGCTATATAAGACACTGTAACGGAATCTGCTGCGCTATATAAGACACTGTAACGGAATCTGCTGCACTATATAAGACACTGTAACGGAATCTGCTGCGCTATATAAGACACTGTAACGGAATCTGCTGCGCTATATAAGACACTGTAACGGAATCTGCTGCACTATATAAGATGCTGTAACGGAATCTGCTGCGCTATATAAGACACTGTAACAGAATCTGCTGCGCTATATAAGACACTGTAATGGAATCTGCTGTGCTATATAAGACACTGTAACGTAATCTGCTGTGCTATATAAGACACTGTAACGGAACCTGCTGCGCTATATAAGATGCTGACAGCTGCACATAAATAAATATATACATATAAAGATATATACTGTACAGCACAGCAGGGCAGCAGCAGAAGCCAGAGAGATTCACTTCCCCCCCCCCCCTCCCCTAGGCCCCACGAATCCCCCAAACCCCAAGTTTATTAAATCATTAATTAGCTTAAAAAGCACTGTCTGCATATGATGAGTTGCAACTCACCATTAGGATCAGAATTAGGATGCTGCCACTGCTCTCCGTGTAAGGGGGACTTCTAACCTTTGCACTTTCACATACCGCAGCTCGTCAAGGAGACTCAGAGGCGGCTATTGTTCAGTACAGGTGGGCGGAGCCACACTGTACGCAGCGCGCAGAAATCATGTTCAAACGCAGGACAGGTAACACAGCTGGAGGCTGACTGTCACTCACTGTACGTGTAGACGGGCAGTTAGGCGGGTGCGCCGTGTAACACTGCTGGCGGGCAGGGCAGTTAGGCGGGTGCGCCGTGTAACACTGCTGGCGGGCAGCAGTAACGGGACGGGACCCAGGCACAGCAGTCAGCCTCACTCATGAGGCAGCAGTGGCTCCTCCACTGGGTCTCTCTCTTACGCTCCAGAGTTCCGGCCCCCAGAGACGTGATGACGTCCACCCGCAGGCCTTGCATATTTCCTGCGCCCCCTGCACAGAGTGATTGACAGGTGCGTACGGGGCAGCAAGCTAGGCTTTCATTGGCGGCGGCGGCGGTGATTGCTTGAGCCTGGCCAGCGGGGGGTGGGGGGCAGGGGGGGCGAGTCCACGCAGCAGCCGGAGGTGGGGTGCGGTGTGAGTGCGGCTAATTGCTGCACCCACATTGTGATGCCACTGATGCCCTGTCATTATAGTACGATGCAGGGATCATTTGCGGAGGTGGGGGGGGGGGGGGGCGGGCCGGCGGCGCCAGTTGACCAATCAGCGCCCGGAGCATGAGCTCCGGTGGCTCCGCCCTCCCTACGCCTCTGTGGATATATGAACATATAAAGGCTTAGAAAAGTTAGGGAGTGGGGGGGGGGAATGGGGGAGGGGATGCAGTGTAAATCCCGGCGGTCGGGATCCCGGCGTTCAGAATCCCGACGCTGGAATCCCGACCGCTGAAATCCCGACACTTTCTCCCTCCGGGGGTGTCCATAATAAATAAGTTTGCAGAGCGTAGCGAGGCACCGGGCCCGCTGCGTGTCGGGATTTCGGCGGTCGGGATTCCAGCGTCGGGATTCTGAACGCCGGGATCCCGACCGCCGGGATTTAATACTGAATCCTGGGGGAGAGATGTAGGGGGGGTGGACCCGATATATAATAACAAAAACCGATTGGAGATGGTATACATATATTCCTCTAGAGAGCAAAGGGGCTGTGAGGGATGTGTATATGAAGAATAGAGGTGGAATCTAATGCATGGTCAACAAACAAACAGGGGGGGCTCTAGGGTAGTTGTGGTGGGGAAGGTGGCAACGCAGTTTTGTATGAGGGAGATTCTTTGAAATGTATCCATGCCGACCAAGTATCCCTAAAAGCAGCATAATCATTGTCAGCCGAATAAACTACATCCTCCATGTCCATGAACCATCTAGGCGGGATTTTAATTGGGAGGGTCTGAAGGAGGTATAATATTTTTGGAAGTGAGTTCATTTTGAGGATCCCTACTCTGCCAAACCAAGAAAAGGATTTAGATTTCCAAGATTGGTGGTCTAAGCGGAGTTTGTGTAATAAAGGGGTAAAATTAAGGTCAAAAAGTTTGGTGAGGTCATTGGAGAGGGTAACTCCTATATATTTGAGGTGGGATGCGTGCCATGCAAAGGGGAATGAGGTTTTGAGGGTTGTCACGGTAGCCGGGGAGGCGGAAACGTTCATGGCTGCCGACTTTGTAAAGTTTATTTTGAAATTTGAGAGGGTACTAAAGCACTTAAATTCGGACATTAGATTGGGGAGGGAGATCGTGGGCTTAGTGATTGTGGCGAGGAGATCATCAGCGAAGAGGGCAAATTTGTATTCCTGTCCAGCTATCATAATCCCGCTAATGTTCTGATTTTCCCTAATCGCTCTGGCCAGAGCTTCTATACATAGAATGAAAATTAGGGGGGAGAGTGGACAGCCTTGATGGGTCCCATTACTGGTAGTGAATGAGTTCGACAGTGAGCCATTAATCCGTATTTTGGCGGAGGGGGAGGTATATAGAGCCAAAATACGTTGTAAGCATATTGGTCCTAGACCTAGGTGGCTCAGCACACCCCCCATGAAACCCCAGTCGATTCTATCGAAAGCCTTCTCGGCATCTGTTGACAGAAGAATACCAGGGGTTTTAGTGGTTGTAAGGTGATGTATAAGGATTATTTTCTTAGAGGTGTTATCTTAAGCTTCGCGACCTGGTACAAAGCCAACCTGGTCACTGTGAATAATAGCAGGCAGTAGGTGTTTGAATCTATTCGCTAGTAATTTGACGTAAAGCTTCACATCAATATTGAGGAGGGAAATGGGACAGTAGCTGGGACAGAGGGAAGGATCTTTGCCCTCTTTAGGGATAACTGTGATATGAGCTTCTAAGGATTGGAGGGGGAAAGGATGAGTAGCGTTTACTCAGTTAAAAGCCCAAAGTAATAGAGGGAGAAGTCTGTCTTTGAAAGCTTTGTAGTAAGAGATGGTGTAACCATCTGGTCCCGGACTTTTGGCAGAGGGGGTTGACTTAATTGCCTCCATTAGCTCAGTCTCTGTAAAAGGTCTCTCAAGGTAATTTTTGAGCTCATCGGTTAGTGTAGGGAAACCAATTTTCGTGAGGTAAGATTTAATTTGGTATTGTTGTTCTTCGAATGCGTCTGGGGATTTTGGGGGGTTTAAGTTATATAGGGATGAGTAGTATGAACAAAAAGTAGTTGCAATGGAATCTGTGTCATGTAATGTTAGGCCTTGAGTATTTTTAATAGAAGGGATAAAAGAAAGAGACCTTTGGGCTCGGAGTGCCCTAGCGAGCATTTTGCCCGGTTTATTCCCCCAGCGGTACTATCGATTACGACACTTCTTAATGGCTATTTTCACTTTGTCTAGCAATAAGTTATTGAGAGCAGACCTAGCAGAGGTAAGCTCTACATATGTGGTGGAGGAGACTGATGCCTTATGGGTGGTCTCTAGTATATGGATTTTCTGGAGGAGGTCGTTGATTTGTTTCTGTTTTTTGATAAGTGACCCCAATTGTATACATTTTCCCCTCATAACACATTTGTGCGCCTCCCAGATCACCATGTCAGGGACGTCAGGGGTGACATTGTGTTCTATGTATGTGTCTAGAGTTTCGTCTAGCTGAGATTTGTAGTGTGGGTCCGAGAGTAGAGAATCATTAAAGCGCCAGGAACGTTGTCTAGGGGTCATGTCTAGAGATAAATCTATATGTATAGGGGCGTGATCGGACCAAGTTATGGAGCCAATGATAGGGGCCTGCATTAGATGTAGATAATTATGGTTCAAGAGGAAGTAGTCCAATCTGGAATAAGATTTATGAGGGGGTGAGTAGTAGGTGTAATCTCGTTCAGTTGGATGATTAATCTGCCAAACGTCTGACAGTTGGTGAGTGTGTAACAAGCGCTTAACCTCTCTGGTTTGTGAGTGCGAAGAAGAGCTGGGGGTTGGCGTTACATCTTGGAGGGGATCTAGGGCCCAGTTGAAATCGCCACCTATCACTTAGATTGGCAAAAGAAGAAGGGAGTGAATTACTAACTCAGTAGCACTGGCTGTTTTAGACACAGGGGGATCAAACCCTTAAATCAATGATATAGTTGGATAGAGCTGCTGCCACCTGTACAGAGTGTATGTGTAACTCCGTCAGAAGGAAACCAAGGAAATGTGTGGGGATATAAAATATCACCACTAGGTGGCGCTGCTCCACTCAACAATGAATTAACAATGAGGCAATATTGAAAAAGTAAAAAATCCTTCTTTTAATAAAAAGGTCATATATTATACAATAAAAATGTGCATTTCATAACACTCAAATAAGACATACAAGACATACAACATAAACCACATAAGGCATGGGCTGGCTATGAGGCTTATATGGCTGCACTATTAGCTGAGACAATATCACGTTTATATAATGAGCAATAGTTACCAGTCCCGCATCAACTGTGGTTCTCCCCTGTGGAGAAATGGTGGAAGTCCAGATCCTATATCTGAGCACCAATTTTTGCTATATTGCAATAGATGGTTTTTCTCTCCCTTAATGGGAGACAGGCTCCAGGTCTGGGTCCACCCCAAAAGATTCCAATTCCACAGTGGGGAGCCAGCTACGGGGCTGGAGCCTGTTCTAGCCCCGTTCTTGTTGCCAGCTACCTGCATATTGGATTACAAATACCCCACTGTGGACTTGGAATCTTTTGGGGTGGACCCAGACCTGGAGCCTGTCTCCCATTAACAGCACATACATATGTCAAAGTAATAACATTACCCATTGTAGCTTTAAATATTCTACTTTAAATGCATTATAATCAAATGTGGTTACTTTTTAAATATTCCCACAAATGATACCAGTACAGTTTAATAAATGCTTATGGTTAGCTTATCAAAATTGTCCCATGATTATACATCCATAATACTGGGCAACAGTCAGTCTGTTTCTTTGTCTCAATGACTGTCTAAGACTAAGTACTAATTCGACTTTAACAACTACCTTCTTTTAACAATAGCAAACAAAAAAAAATATTTGTGATAATGTAGCTGGTAGTCACATTTGAGACACATAACACATTCATATCTCCTCACTAATGCTGGAAGGAGACATATGCATATCTCAAAAACTAGGGCCAATTAAAAAATAAGCATGGCATATTTATGTTCAGAACAAAATCAATCGAAATTGACTCTTAAATACCTGGCATAATAAAGATTGGCTGTTTCACAGTGTAATAAGAATCATACACTGATTATACAGTATGAACCATTATCCTACACCAGGCATGTCCAAAGTCCGGCCAGGGGGCCAATTGCGGCCCATGATGGCACTTCAAGTGACCTGCAGCCTCCAGCCGGAAGCGGCCGGCTGGAGGCTGACGTGGGACGTACAGCACAGGACTCTAGAGGTGGGACCCCAGTGAGCATGCCTTTACCTTGCTGTCTGCATCGATTAAGGGGGCAGAGTGAGGGACATACAGTGATGGAGGGCAGGCTGGGGGACATACAGTGAATGGGGGCAGGCTGGGGAACATACAGTGAATGTTGGTAGAGTGGGGGACATACAGTGAAGGAGGGGCATGCTGTGGGACATACAGTGAAGGAGAGGCATGCTTTGGGACATACAGTGAAGGAGGGGCATGCTGGGAGACATACAGTGAAGGAGGGGCATGCTGGGGGACATACAGTGAAGGAGGGCATTCTGTGGGACATACAGTGAAGGAGGGGCACGCTGGGAGACATACAGTGAAGGAGGGGCATGCTGGGGGACATACAGTGAATGGGGGCATGCTGGGGGAAATACAGAGAAAGCGGGTAAGGCAGGGGAATATACAGTGAAGGAGGGGCATGCTGGGGGACATACAGTCAATGGGGGTTGAGTGGGGGGGGGCATACAGTGAATGATGCAGAGTGGGGGACATACAGTAAATGGGGCAGAGTGGGGGACATACAGTGAATGGGGCAGAGGTGGGGACATACAGTGAATGTGGGCAGAGTGGGGGACATACAGTGAATGGGGTAGATTGGGGGACATAAAGTTAATGGGGGCAGGCTGGGGGAAATACCGAGAAGGGAGGGTCAGGCAGGGGAATATACAGTGAAGGGACACGCTGGGGGACATACAGTGAGTGGGGCATGCTGGGGGACATACAGTGAATTGGAGCAGAGTGGGGGACCATTCTGATGTGATAAATGGTTCAAAGAATGTCAGGCTGAATGGTCGGCCCCCACACATTTTCACCTCACCAAATCTGTCCCTCTTTGCAAAACGTTTGGACACCCCTGTCCTACACAGTACACCAGAAGTATACCATAATTGTTTCTACATTAATTAAATCAGAATGGTTTTCATATTCGTTAAACCGGATTTCTGCAAAATGATCACACCCTCAGTAAAAAAAAGATATGGTAGAGGTAATAATCAAGAATTAAATAATTACACTGTATTTTTACCTGTGATAATTGCTGATGATCAGCTGCATGTCTAGTTTATTTTAGAATACAGTATTAAATATAAATATTTTCGGAAGCATGTCATATAATTGTTTGAGAAAAGTAAATAACTAAAAAATGTGTGCAGTATCCAATTAGCCAAGGCCAATTGTCTTACCTGGGGTTATCCTATTAGCCCCGATGCTGACACTTATCAGTGGGTTTGTTTTGACTGCCAACAAGCAAAAACAAATACCCAATCAGTATGTTTCTTTGCCTCAATGACTGTCACAAAAATACATAGGGCAGCATCTTTTCACGGAATTGATACGGACACTACCTATTTAATCAGCGGCCATATCCGAATATCGGATTTGTCTGCTACTGCTCACCTGGCCGGTGCCGGGTCCAGGTGAGCGGCAGCTGAGAGGCAGACGGGAGGTTGCAGGAGGTGGGACAGTGATGGGTGAGCTGCTTTAATCTGACCCGTCTGCTGGACCCGGTGAGCGATGGAGGAGGGTGTGGGAGGGGGGCGAGAGGATGGGAGGACAGCGCGGGGTGTACTGCTGCTGTTCACCCGGCACTGTCCTCCCTGCCTCAATCTGACATTTCTTCAAGTCATATTGAGATTGCTGGAAAACGGGGTGCCAAAATATGTCGGATTTGGCCGTGTTTCCGTCAAAAGCAGGTGCATCTGCGGCTATTCCACCAATCCACCTGGTTTTCCACAGGTTGGTGCATTCTGACCTGTTGGAAAAAACAGCCCTTATTGAATAGGTTGGAATAGCTTCAGATGGAAACAGTCTTACTTATAAGATGTCAGTTTAGTAAATAATGTGTTTTTCTCCGATCTTGGTAATTTGTCGCAAAATGACCGATTTAGAAGCCATTTTTTTCTTGTGCAGTAAGTTACTGCAGGTAATAGGATACCCCCTTTGATGTACATGTTAGAGTAAAGGTAATAGAGGGCCCCATTTGTTGCCAATAATGCCAACAATAAATATACTTACAATTGCTATATTCTTGCTATATAATTTTTAATAAAGACCAACTGGCCAGTACCACCTGCTTTATGTGCTAAATAAATTCTTAGCATATACTGCAGTGGTTCCCAAACTGTGTGCCTAGGCACCCTGGGGTACCTCAGGACACTTGCAGGCAGGGCCGGCGCTACCCACTCAGCAGAGGATGCAAAGCAGGTAGGCGCCGTGCAGGAGAGGCGCCACTGTCCCTGCTCTGCATCCTCTGCTGTCCTCCGTGCCTGCCGGCTGCTGCTGCTGCGCCTGTCACACTTCATCCCAGGCAGCAGCGCCGGAGGCACAGAGATCCCTCCTGGCTCATTATCAGATAGTCATCGGCAGGGTCCGAACGGGGGCGGAGCTACACGACGGAGGGGCGTGGCTACATGGCCCAGAAGGGGCGGAGCTACAAGGGAGCAAGGCTGGCTGACTGAAGACACCAGGAAACAGGAGAGGATGAGCTGCCACCATTGTAAAGTGTAAGTGTACTAATGTCGGCAACTGATGTGGGCACGTTTGTAGGCAGCACTACTAATGTCGGCAACTGTTGTGGGCACATATGTAGGCAGCGCTACTAATGTCGGCAACTGGTGTGGGCACGTATATAGGCAGCACTGCTAATGTCGGCAACTGGTGTGGGCACGCATATAGGCAACGCTACTAATGTCGGCAGCTGATGTGGGCATGTGTATAGGCAGCGCTACTAACGTCGGCAACTGGTGTGGGCACGTGTATAGGCAGCACTACTAATGTCGGCAACTGGTGTGGGCACATCTATATGCAGCGCTACTAATGTCGGCAACTCGTATGGGCAAGTGTGTAGGCAGCGGTACTACTGTCGGCAACAGGTGTGGGCACGTGTAGAGGCAGCACTACTAATGTCAGCAACTGGTGTGGGCACATGTAGAGGCAGCGCTACTAATGTCGGCAACTGGTGTAGGCATGTGTACAGGCAGCGCTACTAAAGTCAGCAACTGGTGTAGGCACGTGTAGAGGCAGCACTACTAATGTCGGCAACTGGTGTAGGCACGTGTAGAGGCAGCGGTACTAATGTTGGCAACTGGTGTAGGCATATGGTTACACAGTGCTACTACTGTCGGCAACTGGTGTGGGCATGTGTAGAGGCAGCGGTACTAATGTCGGCAACTGGTGTAGGCACGTGTAGAGGCAGCACTACTAATGTCGGCAACTGGTGTAGGCACGTGTAGAGGCAGCGGTACTAATGTCGGCAACTGGTGTAGGCATGTGTACAGGCAGCACTACTAATGTCAGCAACTGGTGTGGGCATATGGTTACACAGTGCTACTACTGTCGGCAACTGATGTGGGCACTACGTATAAGCAGAGGTACTACTTTCAGGCAACTGGTGTGGGCATGTGTATAAGCAGAGCAACTACTTTTGGCAACTGGTGTGGGTGTTATGTATAAGCAGAGGTACTACTGTCAGCATCTGGAGTGGGTGTATGGTTACGCAGCGCTACTACTGTCGGCAACTGCTGTGGGCACTACTTGTAAGCAGAGCAACTACTTTTCGCAACTGGTGTGGGTGTTAAGAATAAGCAACGCCATAAATGTGGGCATATGCAGGAGTACTCGGGGCATTATGTGTAGCATAATGTGTGTCAATGTCATATGGGCATTATAGTGCATGGCATATTATGTAAGGGGAATTACAGTGTGTGGCAAAATGTGTAATGGGCATTATGGTGTTCTGCATATTGTGCAAGGGGCATCATGATGTGTGGCATACCTGTCATATTGACAGTAAAACTGTCAATACCAGACATAACTTTTCCACTCTTAAATTTCAACCACCGTGCTTTATAAAATTATTCAGGGACAGTGTGAAGTGGGGTCCCACTAGGTGAGGATATTTTTTTTTTAAATCACTCAATTTTGTCCTATGTGTTTTTCATGTTTTTTTATATCTTCGCAACTATTTTAATGAAACCAATAAAAGTCATGTTTTATTATTAAAATCTCTTTTAGTGCACCAACCAAAGACACCCTTTCTCTGTCCTCCCCAATATATTCTGTGTCTATGGTAGCACACCCTCGCATATCGAAATATTGAATACTAATAGTGCACAAAGAGGGTCCACCCGCATAATAAGTTTGTGATTTCTGTGCGACTGGCACAGCTCTCCCCAATCTCCTTGTTCAAATACAAAATTGGTTAAAATCATGTAATATAGTTTATGCATGTACGATTGTGCTAAACCAAGGACTTTGGCAGTCTCCCGCCTCTTTAGGTAACTTATTCTCCAGTCTGGATGCAGGGGATCAGTTTGAAATGTCATAATATATAATTCACAGTGCAATGTTCATTATGTTGACATACCCTAATCCTAGCCCTAAGATTTTGAATGTTGACTATATGTCTATATAGATAAATTACATGTAAACATTTCAACCAGTTCGACATGGCACACTTCATGAGAAATCATTTTGCTATCAATAAAAATCCAAACCTAAGCACTTAACAGTCTTTCCAGCAGCCGTGTAGCTAGGTGCCATGGTGCCCTATTTCGCGCCCCCCCCCCCCCCCCCCCCTAATGAATTGGGGGCATGGCTAACATGTTACATTTAAAATATATAAGACACTGTAACGGAATCTGCTGCGCTATATAAGACGCTGTAACGGAATCTGCTGCGCTATATAAGACGCTGTAACGGAATCTGCTGCGCTATATGACGCTGTAACGGAATCTGCTGCTCTATATAAGACACTGTAACGGAATCTGCTGCGCTATATAAGACGCTGTAACGGAATCTGCTGCGCTATATAAGACACTGTAACGGAATCTGCTGCGCTATATAAGACGCTGTAACGGAATCTGCTGCGCTATATAAGACACTGTAACGGAATCTGCTGCGCTATATAAGACACTGTAACGGAATCTGCTGCGCTATATAAGAAACTGTAACAGAATCTGCTGCGCTATATAAGACGCTGTAACGGAATCTGCTGCGCTATATAAGACACTGTAACGGAATCTGCTGCGCTATATAAGAAACTGTAACAGAATCTGCTGCGCTATATAAGACGCTGTAACGGAATCTGCTGCGCTATATAAGACACTGTAACGGAATCTGCTGCGCTATATAAGACACTGTAACGGAATCTGCTGCGCTATATAAGGTGCTGTAACGGAATCTGCTGCGCTATATAAGACGCTGTAACTGAATCTGCTGCACTATATAAGACACTGTAACGGAATCTGCTGCGCTATATAAGACGCTGTAACGGAATCTGCTGCTCTATATAAGACACTGTAACAGAATCTGCTGCGCTATATAAGACGCTGTAACACTGTGACTGTATATATCATTTTTGTATACAGTAGTTGGAGCCATGCTGCTGTCCCCTAATGGTCAACCCTTCACCCCTATATAAATGTCAAGGTGCTAGTCTAGGTGGTGGCCGGGTCAGGTGACTCTGTACTTACAGTTCTGCCTCCAGAGTCCTGCTTACAGTAGCTCATGTTCCCAACACAGGAAGCTGCTGCAGCAGTGTCTTCTGCCCAGCTTCCGTCCCCTTGCTCAGGCGGCTGGGGGATGTAGAGCAGTAAGTCCAGCCAGCCGGGTGACGGGGAGGTGCAGGGCAGCGCTGCTTACAATAAGCACTCAGGACGGGACGCCTCAGCTTAGTATAAGTACTCCGCCGGCGGCTGCGTCTAAAGAAAAGCACATTTGCGCCGGGGGGTTCGGGCCGGCGGCGCCATTCGACCAATCGCCGCCCGAAGCATGAGCTCCGGTGGCTCCGCCCTCCGTATGCCTCTGCTTTCCAGGAGCATTTTTGGACTTATAGCAGCCATGGACCTTGTGGAATATGTACCCATATCTGATTACGCAAGCTGCAATCTATTTCTTCCACAAGAGACACCTTATGTATTAAGATATATGTACAGTAACAAAGATGACATATTGCTATAGTGCCTACATTTTTCCTGTACAATTGTATACTGTATATACTGTATATTTTCAGGGCCGGCGCCACCACTAGGCAAATCTAGGCATTTGCCTAGGGCGCCGGCCACTGGAGGGCGGCATTTTGTGCCGCCCGGGTACCTGTCCTACGGCGCTGTCTATTTAAATCTGGCGGCGGAGGCAGCGGGGGTCCCTGCAGTCCATTAAAAATCACGAGCGCTATCCGCCGGGCTATGCGGAAGCGCTTCTAGTGTGAAAACTCTGGCAGCACGGCGCACGCAGGGACCCCCGCTGCCTCCGCCGCCAGATTTAAATAGACAGCGCCGAACGACAGGTACCCCCCCGGCACCGGGGCGCCCCCAGCCCGACTCGCCTGGGGCGCTCCGGTGCCTTGCACCGGCCCTGTATATTTTTGTATACAGACATTCCTTACTCACCTACCTGTTTATTGACCGCTCAGACTTATGACCCGGCCTTCTTTTATCGACTGCACTGTGACTGCTCAGACTTACGACCCCACCCTTGCGTCCTGCCTACTCATTCATACTTACGTTGAGCATATTTTGCACTGTCTTCGCGACATGTCAGAGAATAGGAGTAGAGGAGTATGACTTTTCTTTATTTAAAAGTGTACTGTACTTGTATTATGTATTTTTATACACGTTCGTTTAACAACTGAGTTGTAGGAATGGAAACCGGTCGTTAAGTGAGGTATGTCTCTATTCTGTTTTTAATAATAGTATTAGTCATATACAGTGACAGAGTGACAGTGACAGTGACATATACAGTACAGTTATCATTTTAAAATATCAAAATTTGTTAAGAATTAATTAATAACATCTATAATCAGGGTAAACAAGAGAGCACAATGACATAATAATGAAGCAGTAAAACAGTAGAGAAAAATAAAAAATAAGAAAGATAGGCAGAAATGAGAAACGGGGAGGGGGGGTGGTAGTATTGAGAAAGGATACAAATGTCAAAGAGCATTAGCAAGAGGACATACTGTATAGGTTTTATTATAATCTCAGGAGTACCCCGGCCAGGGCAACCAAGCATGTGAGAAGTTAGAATGCTTATCTAGAGTGCAAAATACCCTCCATTGACATAAAGTAACCCAATGAGCTGGGATGACTGATCGAGCTGCATTACTGAGGTAACAAAGGAGAGATTGTTTATATTCTCCTAGTGGAATGTGGGCGTGATTATTTAGCCAAAACTTGTGAGTTGTGGGTAGAGAAATACCCAGGATTCATTGGGAGACATCAATAACCGCAGACCAAAATATTGACATGTGGGAACAATACCCTATATATGACTAAGGGTCCCCACAGAGAAGATACATCTTCAGAATAAATTATAAAATTGATGGGATATCTATACCAACGCATCAGGATCTTATATTGTGTCTCTTTCATTGTGGTGCAGATAGAACTCAAGCTGCATTCAGAAAAATATGTTGCCAGTTCGAGTCTGAGAGAGTAATACTTAATTCTCTCTCCCAAGAATTGGTACAGGTATAGGAGAGATTTAAATAGTTTGTATCCTGGTCTCAACCCCACACAGCTATCCCCAAAGCAGCAGTACTCCAGGTCATGGTGGCTTTTTGATTCCTCACAAAACTCCATGTCTGCAATGACTACACTTTGACCAGGGCTGACACTAGATATTGTGGGGCCCAGGACAGCCCATATGAGTGCGCAGTCAGAATGTGCTGCCGCGGCCGCTGGGCTCGTAGTGAACTCGGAGCCGGGCAGCGGGCACAAGCAGCAGGACAGTGAAGGGTCGGGCGGGGATGAGTGACTATGACCATGCGCTGCTGGGGAGAGTTGCCCGGGCCCTAGCCTCTGTGTGGCCCCGGGACTCAAGTACTTCCAGACTCCCCCTGTCGGCGGCCCTGACTGTGAATGACATTGAATTCCTATTGCAAGTCCTACCTATAAGTGACCTGCAGGACAGGCAGCCCCATTGGGAGCCCCAGACCAGGCTGTGATTAGCCGAGAGTGTTCTTCCTGTGGGAAGACACTCCCTTCCCGATCTTCAGCCCTATCTGGGTTCAATGGGCTGCTGCCAATGCAGTCCATAGAAGCTTAAGGGGTAGCGCATGTGCTGTCAATCCTATGCTGGCCCAACACATCTCAGTTCTATTGTGCAGGATGTCGGGACCTAGTCAGGAGCAGGGACCCCTGTCTCCTCTCCTCCAGAGGACCAGGCAGCATGGCCAGCAACAACCCCCCTATTCCACAAAGATAGGAGCCCCCACTGAGATAGATAGATAGAGTGAGTTTATAAATCAGGTTGTATTTTAAATATTTAGGCTTTCTTTGATGCTTTTTTCTAGAGAGAATCTCTGCTTTTTGATATTAGACTGTAATCTAGACGATTTGAAAGATAGACAGCCACACGATAGTGGATTCAGAGTGGAGGTCCAGCATATATTATTATATTAAATGGGAATCAGTCTTTAGGATTTATGTGATCATGAACAAAATTCTTGGTTGGGACATTACCATATTTTGTTCTGTATAGAAAAAAATTACATTGTTGTATTGCATATGGATAAGATGGCTGGATGGCACAAGTTTTACCATATTAGTTTCCTGAGAAACTTAAAGACGTGATTTATTCTAAGCAGTGCGGTAACACGTTGCTTGTTTGTATTGAATTATTGACTGTTGTTTATTCTTCTCTGCTCACCGTCCATGCAGATGATAGTAAGTAGATGTCCTGTGTTTTTGTGTCTGCCCTCAGTTAGCTAATGCTACCTGCTCCTGTCCCTTCTTCTGCGCTGGTCCCATGTTTATATCAGCTGTATTTGTTGCTGTCCCTTCTGTCTGTAACTCTTGGGTCACTTCCTGCTTAATCCACATTCCTCATCCCACTTCCTGATGTTCGCAATCCTTCTGAGGGCAAAGTAAAGACAAATACACAAAATAGTACAAGTTTATGCAGATGTTATCTGTCTGCTGTACAAGATTTGTGCACTTAAATAACGTACAGATGGGTAAGAAGTGGGACAGTAGTGAAAAGTGTTAGGGTGGCATCTAAGGGCAGTGTAGAAATTGCTTTAATCAACTATAATAATTGTTTTACAAAAAGAGTAACCCAACCATGGTGCAGTTCACCTGAAAATGTTATTGAAATATTTCACTCTCCTTATTTAGCATTTTTTTAAATCGAAATTTTAATTTATCAATAACCATTTCATTGATATAGAATTTTAGTGCAATGCTTATGTGAACATTTTAGTGACCTTATTATATATGTAAAATATTTTATCTCATATATAGGGATCAAAATATAGGGATCATTAGGCCACAGAACACACTAACCTTTGACAAAGATAACGTAAGTGTCGTTAAGGATAGAAATGTTTGCATAAAAGGAAATATTTTTTGTATATTTTACCAATTGTATGGTTTGAAGTCTAGTTAGTTCTATTTTAGCTGTAATTCAGATTTTTTTTCTTACTCTGTATTACCTTTCACGTTACCTTTTTACTTATGTTTATTTAATATAGCCTCAACTGCATTCTTCAACATTAGACTATTTGATTTAATACTCAATTGTATAAATGGTGCTGTGGGCCTGATTAACGGATGGATGCCAGATAAATATGAAGCGAGCGGACAGTTTTTTGCCTCTGCGCGTGCATCAGAGGCCAACTGAGCAACTGATGGTCACCGTGTCAGATACCACATATCAGAATTACATGGAGATCAGTGAACTTTTATATGCGTTCCTGGGTGGGTTGCTAAAGCAGTGGGCATATCATGGAGGGCATGTGGTGTCAAGGACTGCCGTATCGGCGGCCATGATTCAAAGGATATTTTGAGCAACCATAACCATAATGTTCAATAGAGTATCCATTGGCTACAGTAATATCCTAACTATGCTCTACTGTAAATGTCACGGGCATAACTATAATGTTTTTTTTTTTTTTAATATGTACCCTCCGGAGTCCTGTTTTGGAAGCAACAGCATTGCTGACACCACCAGAAAATGGCATAGCTTATTTCCGTTGTTTCATGTGCATGCACAGTAGGTGCACTAGACTCTGGGACGGCGGTATGGTCTTGTAGTGCCCAGAGTCTATTACTCTGCTTGTTAGAGGGAAGGGTGTACAGATGAAGACTGCACACTGGCCTTCTCCTCTCTTGATGCGCCCCCCCCAAGGAAGGTGTATCATATACTTGATATATGAATTGTCACTGAAATTACATGTTAAAAACACAATGTAGCTGCAATTATACATGCATTCTTAGGAAATACATATTTGCACTATATTCCTGCACTTCTTCTCCACGCCACATTGCTATGGTACTTTAGGGGACTGATTCTGGTTGACTTGGTTAGCTGCGAAGAATGCATGTCAAATTGCAGCTGCAAAGATTGCAGTTTACTGAGCACCAGAGAGCCCACCCTGCCGAATACCTGCCCCCCTGCCGCCGTTTGGTTGCGAGGGGATGTGTTACAAAAACACATCCGCTCGTTGCTGCTGCTGTCAGAGAAATTATTAGATGGTCGCTGACCATCGAATGATTTCTCCTGGCTTTGCAAATAAAAGTCAGTGCAAACTAACTTTTATCTGCAAGCACCAAGATGAAGACAGGGTGTGCGGCTGACGTCCTGTGATGGCCACCCACTCCTGGCCCACATCATCCTGCCTGCATTACCATGGGAATGCCTATCATTTTCATGGGGATGCCCATAAACCGCTTAGCTTTCCCATGGGTGACCCCTGTCCCTACCACTGACCTGCCCCGGCCCGCCCTGATCCCTGCGAACGGCTTGGCGACTATGCAAGTTGCCGAAGCCGTTCGCAAAGGGGACCTGCGCATAAAAGACCATAGGCATGCGCAGTTCCACAACCATCAGGACGGGGCCAAACTTGCTTTTTAATGAGTAGATTAGATCACCCCCTATATCACTACTACACTGTGTCCCTACATTAAATCTCCATAAAGAGAAACAGGTGGGGGTAATTTACTAAGTTGGGAGTTCTACGTCTTATTTATTTAGCACCTTCTAGATGATAATAGAATCTGATTGGTTGTTATGGGCAATATCCCATCTTCAATATAAACCCATCTTATATTTACCCTGTAGAGATGGAAAAATGGAAAGGGAATGGAAGCAAAGGTGGTTAAGCAGAGGTATAGGTGGGGAGAGGACAATAGCAAAGGTGTAGAGGGGGCAGAGACACAAGGGAGGAAGTAAGCAAGGGCACATATTGTAAAATAAGTAGTGGTACAAGTGTGATGGGGCAAGAATGCAGATAGAGAGGGGTCAAAGATGCAGGAGATAAAGGTGCTGTGTGACATCTGATTCAAATCCAGAATTGCTTTGAAGTCCCAGGCTATTTAGTGGAAAACTCATCCTGATGGCACGTACTCTCCACCACCGAGCAGTGGCACACAGGAAGAAAATATTGGGGCAAGTACCAGAAGTAGGGACAGGGTGGTGCACAGGAAGAGCTGTGTCCGCTGTGTTCACTATGTAACCGCAAACTGCCTCTATGAGAATCATCCAATTCTTAATCCAATCATCCAATCCTCAATCCAATCATCCAACCTGCAATCCAATCATCCAATTCTCAATCCAATCACCCAATCCTCAATCCAATCATCGGACCTTCCATCCAATCATCTAATTCTCAATCCAATCATCCAATCCTCAATTCAATCATCCAATCCTCAATCCAATCATCCAACCTGCAATCCAATCATTCAATTCTCAATCCAGTCATCCAATCCTCAAATCCAATCATCCAACTCTCAATTAAATCATTCAATCCTATCATCCAATCTTCAAATATAATCATCCAATCTTCAACCAATCCTTCATTCTTCAAATATCCAATCCGATTCTTTATTTCTACAACTCTTCAAGCAATAATACAATATTCTTTCAAAGACCAAGCATCATCATCTTCTGCAATAATATATTGGACTATTGACTTTATATCTGCATATTTGCCATATATCTTTTATGCCATCAGTATCATTGTCTTGCAATACCTTTATTAAATCAATTTAATTTTATATTACTTGTTTCACTCCATTCTGTCATGGATGCAATCCAGCCTACGTTAAAGCACCCAGCCTACGTTACTCTGCAGCTGGTGCTTCCAAGAGCGTGACAGTTTGTACTGACTCCATGGATCCAGCATCAGGTCCAGAGAGAGGCGCTGTTCCTGTACAACAACTTGCAGCTCGCCTGGATCAACCGGAGGCTGCTCAGGAGCAGGTTATTCATGCCCTCCAGGGTCTGACACAAAGACCGGACACTATTCAAACTACGTTGCAATGTCAAGGGCCTGTAGTTACATCTGCACCATTGTCTAGACCTATGCCTACTACGACAGGAGTTACTGCTCACCTTCAACTGCCTACTCCAGCTAAATTTGATGGGAACCCCAAGAATTGTAGGGGTTTCATCAATCAATGTGAGATTCATTTTGAACTTCAATCCTCGTATTTTCCCACTGAGAGGTCCAAAGTGGCCTATGTGATATCTCTCCTTACTGGCTCAGCCCTCAATTGGGCATCTCCCTTATGGGAAAAATCAGATCCTCTACTAGCAGATTATACCCGGTTTATCACTACTTTCAAAATCATCTTTGATGAACCAGGGCGTGTCAGTTCCACCGCTACAGAAATCCTCAGGCTGCGTCAAGGATCCAGGACAGTGGGTCAATACCTAATTTAGTTCAAAATCCTAGCAGCCGAGTTGGCGTGGAATGAGGAGGCCTTTTTAGCAGCATTTATGAATGGACTCTCAGACAAAATCAAAGATGAGCTTGCTGCTAGAGACCTACCTCCCAAGCTAGAAAATCTAATCTCATTATGCACAAAAGTTGATCTGAGGCTCAGAGAAAGGAATCAAGAGAGAAACTGATCTGATCCTAAACCTATTTTTCTTGCTACCAAGCCATCCTCTTTATCAGCGGAAGAACCTATGCAGGTTAACCATTCCAAACTGACTCCAGCTGACCGTAAACATCGCCAAGTTGAACGCCTTTGTCTGTATTGTGCTGATCCCCAGCACTCCGTCGATTCCTGTCCTTAGAAGCCGGGAAATGCCAGATCCTAACCTGTAAAGGAGAGGGCAGGTTAGGGGTTGTTATTACCTCTCTAAATAACAAAGATTGTATTCTTCAAGTTTCCTTGCAGGTTAAACATCAGGTCAGACAGTTGCCAGCTCTTCTCGATTCAGGAGCAGCAGAAAGCTTCATCACCACTGATGTTGTTCAGCATTGGCATCTACCCACTACACTGCTTCATCGCCCTGTATTTCTCACTGCAGTGGATGGGAGTTGGATATTGGGAGAGACTGTCACACAAAAAACCCAACCTTTAACTCTGCAAATTGGTTTACATACAGAAAGAATACAGTTCTTTGTCATCCCCAAATCCTCCTACCCAATCGTCCTGTGACTCCCCTGGTTATGTACCCATAATCCCAGTATCAATTGGGTAACTTCTCAAATCCAAACTTGGAGTACTAATTGTACGAAATCATGTTTTAACTCTGTGGCACCAACCCGTCAAGTCTCTCTTCAAGTACCAGAAGGGTTACCTATTCAATACCAAGAGTTTTCTCTTTCCTCCACTAGGTGACACTGGAGAGTTACAGTGGGGAATAGAAGGCGACCACAGGGAGCTTGGGCACTTTAGAATAAATTAATAGTGACTAACGCCTCCCCTTCTACTTCCTCTCCTAGGCAGTTTTAGCATGTGCCCTGCGGGAGCTGGGTGCGTTCAAGGCTCACTCCTGAGCTTTATAGTTTTTTTTTTTTAATATAATGATGCTACAATCAGCAAAGAGGACAGGCAGGTAGCTCCCTGTCCCTACCTGCCTGCGACGCGGGCGCTGTCGGCAGGTCCGGTCGCAGCTGCATGCAGCTCGCCTCCGGTACCTGGCTGCAGGATCCACTGATCCTGAGGTCCCGTCGCCGCTGCTTGCAGTGCGCCTCGAGGACCACTCAGCATGCCGCACCCGACAGCTACGGCAGGGGTAAGTATAACACTGATTCCCCGCTAGCGGGGGATTCTGTGTAAAAAGCCGCGGCAGCGCACTTTTAAACACGGCGCCATTCCTGAGGAGCGAGAGCGCGGCATGCTGGGTACTTCCGCTTCCTCCTTCTTTGTAGGAGCGGCGGCCATTGAAGCAGCAGCGTGATCCGCGGCTCCCTCGAAGCGTCTGTGAAGTGCCGGTGACCCTGGTTCAGTGAGTCACAGCGGGACATAGGAGGTCAGGGCAGCTTGGACTGTGTCCAAAAAGGTCCCTTAGCCGGCGCAAGTTATATTTATATACAGTGCGCGTAGCGGCCTCGTGGCAGACTCTGCCTCTTTCCTATACCTCCTCTCCTGTCCGGTATTCCATCTTTCTCTCCTTTCTGTGTAAGATTGCGGAGTGTATGATGGCTGGTAAAAAGATTGTGTGCAAAAAGTGCAGCAATAAGTTCGCGCCACACGCGGAGGGCGCCATTTTATGTCCCTCATGTACTGCATCCCCAGCCCCCACCCCAACTACATCGGGGCAGGAACCTCCTGTATGGGCTTCACAATTGTCTACAGTAATTTCTCAGCTAGCTTCTGAGTTATCTTCTGCCAGACAAGATAGGGATGCAGCCAGGGTTCAGCAGGCAGAGTTAACCTCTGCTGTGGAGAGTTTGTCTAGAGCATTGCATGCAGACACCTCCTCACCCCCTCCCCCTAGACTGGCTTCTGCTAGTAGGATGTTTCCTCAGGTCCCTCTGTTAGATGATACAGATGATGACATGCCAGCTCTAGAGGAGGGTGAATTTCATGACCCTGATGCTCAGCCTGATGCTGAGCCTGATGCTCCGCTTATGCAGGACACCGATGTCCCTTCTCAGGGTTTAGAGGACTTAATACAAGCAGTCCGGTTAACCCTCAATGTAGCAGAGGAGGTGAGACCGGCTGCGCGTCCCTCAGTGTTTGCTAAAAGGCAAAAACAGTCTGCATATTTCCCAGCCTCAGAGGAGCTGGATGAACACTTGCAAAAAGCCTGGTTACACCCAGACAAAAAGTTTCAGGTTTCTCAGAGATTTTTTACTGCCTATCCTTTTCCTAAGGATGCTAGAAAGTCATGTGAGACGCCACCTGCTGTTGATTCTTCGGTATCACGTTTGTCTAAAAAGACAGTGTTACCCATCCCAGGTGCCTCTACCCTAAAAGATGTGTCTGATAGGCGGTTAGAGAGTGCTCTGAAGAATGTTTACACAGCCGCTGGTCTTTTACAATGTCCGGCACAGGTGGGTTGCTGGGTCAATAGGGCCATGGAGGTATGGGCATCCCAGGTGGCCTCCTCTCTAGACCCAGGGGCAAGTGCTCTTAGTGGAACACATACGTGAGGCTGCAGGTTACTTGGTTGAAGCCTCTTCAGACGTTTGTATGCTTGCGGCCCGTATTTCTGCTCTCTCAGTTTCTGCTCGCCGTACTCTTTGGTTGAGACAGTGGAATGCAGATGCCGACTCCAAAAAGGCGGTGGAGGCATTACCCTTTGCTGGGGAGGCCCTCTTTGGTCCAGAGCTGGACAAAATGATTTCGCAGGCTACAGGGGGTAAGTCTCAGTTCCTGCCCACTGCAGCCCCTCCCCCACGTAGGTCATTTCCTACTACTGGAGGGCAGTCCTTTCGGTCCTTTCGGCCCACCCCAGATTCAGGGGTAGGTCTAGGGGAGCGGCTACTAGCTCCAGAGGCTTCCGAGGAAGAGGCAGAGGATCAGCCAGTGCTCCAATACTTGATGCAAAGGTTACCTCAAAGCCCTCAGCATGACTCCCCCAGCTCCTGTCCAGATCACAGGGTGGGAGGCCGGCTTCTCTTTTACCATCAGGTATGGGCCGGTTCATGCAAGGATGCATGGGTAAAGGACCTGGTAGCAGTAGGCTACAAGATAGATTTCTTGTTGCCTCCTCCTCAACGGTTTTTTCCCACAGGTTTGCCAGCTTCTCAGGAAAAAGGCAGGGCCTTACAGGCCGCCATCCAAAAGCTCAGGGATCAAGGGGTGGTTATCCCGGTCCCGGAACCAGAAAGGGCAAGGGGTTTCTATTCCAGCCTTTTTCTGGTTCCCAAGCCGGACGGCTCAGTGAGACCCATCTTGAACCTGAAGCAGCTCAACCCCTTCTTGCGGTTCACTCGCTTCAAGATGGAGTCTCTCCAGTCTGTCATTGCAGGCCTGGAAACAGGGGAGTTTCTTGTATCCATCGATATCAAAGATGCATACCTGCATATCCCAATCTGGCCTCCTCACCAGGCATTCTTGCGGTTTGCTGTCCAGAACTATCACCTACAGTTCCGAGCCCTCCCATTCGGCCTCTCCTCTGCGCCTCGGGTATTTACCAAAGTGATGGCTGTCATGATGGAAATTCGGACCCTGGAGTCCCATGGCTGGATGCTCAACATCCAGAAGTCACAGCTGACCCCATCGCAGAGGATCCTGTTCCTAGGGATGATTCTGGACACTGTCCAGAGAAGGGTGTTCCTCCCCATGGACAAGATCTTGTCCCTGCAGGAAGCGGTTCGACTGGTGCTGCAGCATCGAACAGTCACAGTTCTCCTTTGCACAAAGCTGCTGGGAAGGATGGTGGCCACGTTCGAGGCGGTGCAGTACGGGCGGTTTCGATCTCGCCCCTTCCATCTGTGTCTGCTCCGCCAGTGGACAGGCTCACACCTGTTTCTACAGCAGAGGATCTCTCTCTCCCATCAGGCTCGAGCGTCACTGGCGTGGTGGCTCAACTCCAGCAACCTGCAGGAGGGGAGGAGGTTCGCCATTCACAATTGGACGCTCCTCACCACGGACGCCAGCCTCAGGGGCTGGGGAGCGGTCACGCTGGGCCTCCACTTCCAAGGACTGTGGACCCCGGAGGAAGCACAGATGTCCATCAATGTGCTGGAACTGCGAGCAGTGTATTACGCCATGCTCCGGGCAGAAGTGGTTCTCCGGAACAGGGACATCAGGGTGCAGTCCGACAATGCCACGGCGGTGGCTTACATCAACAAGCAGGGAGGCACCCGCAGCCGTGCAGCGATGATTGAGGTAAAGAGGATTCTGTGCTGGGTGCAGGAGCACGCAGGGGCCGTGTCCGCCATTTTCATTACAGGCGTGGAAAATTGGGAGGCGGACTACCTCAGCCGGTGGGACGTACACCACGGAGAGTGGTGTCTGAACCCTCTGGTCTTCCAGACCCTGACCCGTCGGTGGGGTTGTCCGCAGATAGACATGATGGCCTCCAGACACAACCATCAGTTGCCCCGGTACTGCGCTCGGACAAGAGATCCACAGGCGGTGGCTGTGGACGCTCTCACGGCACCCTGAACGGATCAGTTCCTTTACATCTTTCCTCCAGTGCCTCTCATCCCTCGGGTTCTGCAGAGAATCCGACGGGAGTCGGTGACGGTGCTGTTCATTGCCCCGGACTGGCCTCGCCGGTCGTGGTACACGGTACTAACAGGCCTGTTAGTACACGAGCCATGGCCTCTGCCTCTCTGCGAAGACCTGCTAACACAGGGTCCGTTCGCCTGTCCCAACTTACAGCAGCTTCATTTGACGGCATGGCTGTTGAGAGGTCCATCTTGAGGAAGGCAGGGATCCCGCAGGCGGTGATTCCAACCATGATAGGAGCCAGAAAGCAGGTTACCTCGGTGCATTACCACCGCATCTGGAGGGCCTATGTGGCCTGGTGCGAATCCAGGAGGGTTTCTCCGGTGAACTTCAAACTGGCCAGATTACTGCTATTCTTGCAAAAGGGTTTGGCCTCAGGACTCCGGCTGGGGTCCTTGAAGGTTCAAGTATCCGCCCTCTCCATTTTTTTTTCCAGAAGAAGCTGGCTCTTCTTCCTCAGGTACAGACTTTCTTCCAGGGGGTGTTGCGGCTGCAACCTCCCTTCAGACCTCCTACTGCTCCATGGGACCTGGACGTGGTACTGGCTTTTCTCCAGTCCTCTGTATTTGAGCCCATGGAGGAGGTGGAACTAAAATACGTCACCTGGAAGACTGTCATACTATTGGCCTTGGCTTCAGCTAGAAGGGTGTCGGAGCTCAGTGCTCTTTCTTGTAAGGCACCCTTCTTACGTTTCCATGAGGATAGAGCGGAGCTGCGCACCTCTAGTGTTTTTCTCCCAAAGGTGGTCTCGGCTTTCCACATAAACCAACCTATTGTGGTGCCGGCCTTTCGGGAGGACTCACAGGAGTCTAGGGCGCTGGACGTGGTCCGGGCCTTGCGAATTTACGTGGCCAGAACGGAGTCTGTACGTAAGTCGGATGCCTTATTTGTCCTCTATGACTCCTTGCGTCCTGGTTGGCCAGCCTCCAAGCAGGCCCTGGCCAGGTGGATCAGATTGACAATTCGTCAAGCTTATGTGGCCTCCTCTAGGGTGCCACCTTCTTCAATTTCCGCCCATTCTACAAGGTCGGTGGGTACCTCCTGGGCGGCTGCCCGTGGAGTTTCTATACAGGATCTATGTAGAGCGGCTACGTGGTCTGGTCAGAGGACCTTTGTCCGCTTTTACAAGTTTGACACTTTTGCGGCGGCCGCTTCGCGGTTTCCAGCACCTGCAATTAGGAGAATTCTACTCCCAGCAGAACTGCTCCTATCAATATCACCGCATTGCACCAACAGTGGATGTTATATCTTGGTTCCCTGGACTTCGATCCGTGGCTTCACAACACCTGGAGGTACGCCACCCCCTTAATAAAGCCCGATCTGAATACAGAGGTTCCACCATTTCCCTCACTACCGGTGTCCCCAATTTGCCAATTCTGCGGTCTACTAACAAAGTGAACTGGCCCCTCACTTTGCCACATAGCTACAAGAAATTGCCAAGTGTGGATCCACCCATCAAATTCTTCCGAATGGATTACAAATTATAAAAACTACCAACTGGATTGTACTCTTATGACCGACCGAAGGGTGAATACAAATATCAGTGTCACTTTTTATCTTATTTTATTGTCTTATTATATGTGATTAATTTTAATAAATTGTATAACTTTTTTCATCATACACCTGACCTTTTTCCATTCATTGTGCATAGTTAATCATTTACATCCACCTAGCGCAGTCGACCACTTTTCTTCTTCTTCACCATTGTATTGGGGCTGACTCCCCCTTTTTTTAGACTGCTGCTCTATTAGCCAAGCACTCATACACCAGCGCCTTTTTTTGGATATTTTATATCCTTTTTTCTGGTCAATTACCTGAGGTTAAAGAGACTACTGTACTCAGTCTGAGTTCTAAGTTTTACTAAGTTTTATGGATTAGTTCATTCTGTTATGAATGCTATTCTTCAAACTATATGTTCACTCTATGTGAGTGTGTGTGTGACTTGTTATGTTATGTTTGACCTCCTCTCGGAAGTGGGTTGTTTTTCCTTTCTTCCAGCTCCCTCCGGGCACATACTTAACTGCCTAGGAGAGGAAGTAGAAGGGGAGGAGTTAGTCACTATTAATTTATTCTAAAGTGCCCAAGCTCCCTGTGGTCGCCTTCTATTCCCCACTGTAACTCTCCAGTGTCACCTATGGAGTCTGAGAAAAGGATTTAACGGTAAGTACAAAATCCCCTTTTCTGATGTTTTTTCTAAACAGGCCACGGATAAATTGCCTCCTCATCGTTCATGGGACTGTTCTATCGAATTAGTACCAGGGAAAAAGCCTCCACGAGGTCGTACTTACCCTTTGTCGGTACCTGAAACACAGGCCATGTCAAAATACATTGAGGAAAACTTGGCCAAAGGTTTCATACGCCCTTCGTCATCTCCTGCAGGGGCAGGCTTCTTTTTCGTAAAGAAAAAGGATGGAGGATTACGTCCCTGTATTGACTATAGGGGGGTAAACGAAATCACTATAAAAAATCGATATTCACTACCACTCATCACGGAACTTTTTGACAGAATTAAAGGAGCCACCATCTTTACTAAATTGGATCTTCGCGGTGCATATAATCTCATTCGCACCCGTGAAGGGGATGAGTGGAAACACAAGAGATGGACATTATGAATATCTTGTCATGCCCTTTGGGTTAAGCAATGCTCCAGCAGTTTTCCAGTCTTATATGAACGAACTGTTTCGTGATCTGCTTTACAAACATGTGGTGGTCTATCTCGACGATATATTAATATTTGCCAACAGCTTACAAAAACATTGAGAGATTGTCAGGGAAGTGTTTTCCTGCCTCAGGAAAAATTTTCTATACTGTAAATTGGAGAAATGTACTTTTGAAGTAACATCCATACCTTTTTTAGGTTACATCGTATCGGTGTCCGGTCTGGAAATGGATCCAGCAAAAGTAGAGGCCATTTAGTCCTGGCCTCGTCCTCACACTCTCCGGGGTATCCAAAGATTCCTTGGTTTCGCAAATTACTACAGGAAATTCATTAAAGACTTTTCCACCTGACAAATGGGATACGGAAGCCGCTGATGCCTTTTTGCTGCTCAAAAATAAATTCATCTCTGCACCAGTGTTGACTCAACCAGATGTCTCTTTGCCTTTTACTCTCAAGGTTGATGCCTCTGCCATTGGTGTTGGTGCAGTTCTGTCCCAGGTGAGAGCTGATGGACAGTTGCACCCATGTGGCTTTTTCTCCCAAAAATTCTCCCCGGCTGAACAGAATTATGCTATAGGGGATCAAGAATTATTAGCGATTAAAATGGCCTTGGAGGAGTGGCGGTATCTTTTAGAAGGGACAATTCATGTTATTAATATCATTACTGATCATAAGAATTTGCTGTATTTGAAAAATTCTCAATGTCTTAATCCCCGTCAAGCCAGATGGGCACTATTCTTTTCAAGATTTAATTTTAAATTGTCTTTCTCTCCTGGAGCAAAAAATCGAAAGGCGGATGCCTTGTCTAGGTCATGGGAGACTGAGGAGGAAGCGTGATCCTATAAAGGAAGCCCAATTGTCCATCCACTGGCTTTTGCTATAACAACGGTGCAAGTTCCAGTACCACCAGGTAAAACTTTTGTCAAGTCTAATTCAAGACAACAGATTCTTCGTTGGGCCCATGACTCTAAGTTTTCTGGCCATCCAGGGGTTCAGAAAACCTATGAATTCCTGTCACGTCAGTATTCGTGGCCGGATCTGAAAAAAGATATTCAAGACTATGTTGCTTCCTGTCCTCACTGTGCCCAACACAAATCCTCCAATCTTGCTCCAGTAGGTCCATTAAGACCATTATCTATTCCCAAAAGACCCTGGTCTCATTTATCGATGGACTTTAACACTGATCTTCCACCATCAGAGGGTTATACCACCATTTGGGTCGTCATAGACAGATTCTCCAAAATGGCTCATTTCATACCTCTACAAGGTCTAACTTCAGCTGCCAAACTGGCTGAATTATTTATTAAAGAGATTTTTAGGATCCATGGGTTACCTGAGGAAATTGTGTCCGATCGGGGTGTACAATTTGTGGCAAAATTTTGGCGAGCTCTGTGTAAAGTTCTTAAAATCCAGCTTAATTTCAGAACAGCATACCACCCACAGTCCAATGGTCAGACGGAGAGGGTCAATGAAGACATAGAGACTTTCCTTCGTTTACATGTTTCCTCCTTTTAAGATGACTGGGTGGAAGTATTGCCGTGGGCCGAATTTGGGCATAATAACCAATACCATTCGTCTTCTTCTTCTACTCCTTTCTTTGTTAATTGTGGCTTCCATCCTAGGGTTCCTGATTTCCAGCAAGTACCTGTGACATCTGTACCAGCCATAACTTTGTCTCTCCAGCAGCTTCGACATCATTGGAGAAAAGTCAGGAAATCTCTAACAAAAGCCTCATAAAGGTATAAAAGGTTTGAAGATCGAAAAAGAAGAGCTGCTCCTACTTGGAAAATAGGAGACAAGGTATGGCTTTCCACCCGAAATCTTCGTCTACGTGTTCCTTCGATGAAGTTTGCACCTCGATTCATTGGGCCATTCCCGATAATACATATTCTCAACCCAGTTGCCTGCAAATTAAAATTGCCAAGTTATTTAAGGATTCCTAATTCTTTTCATGTGTTATTGCTAAAGCCATTAATACTGAACAAATTTCATCATGCTTTGCCTAAATCGGTACTCTTTACCTAGCACGGCGCCCATCGCAGGCATCGCGGCCATCGCATGCACTACAGTAACGGGTGCGATGCGATGGCTGCGATGCCCGCGATTTCCCATAGGGATCAATGTTAAATTTTTCAATGGACGCGATTTTTCACTTCAATGCCTCAATGGACGCGATTTTGCCATAGGAACCAATGTTAAATGGGCCACAGAGCCCAAATAGGCACCCTGTACAGTGAAATGGCCCCCAAAATTGGTAACGACACCCACACGATCAACGCGAACCCGAAGCATGGCGAGCGCAGCGGTACGCGTCCTCTGACCTTTTCATACCCCCACTATCCACGTCGGCGTGGAGTTGAGAATAGAATAGTGTGGCGAGCGCAGCGAGCCACCGAGCCCGAAGCGTGGCGAGCGGACGCGGATACCTTCTGCGGATGCGCTGCGCTCGCCACGCTTCGGGCTCGGTGGCTCGCTGCGCTCGCCACACTATTCTATTCTCAACTCCACGCCGACGTGGATAGTGGGGGTATGAAAAGGTCAGAGGACGCGTACCGCCACCCCTCGCGGACTCGCTGCGCTCGCCACGCTTCGGGTTCGCGTTGATCGTGCAGGTGTCGTTACCAATTTTGGGGGACATTTCACTGTACAGGGTGCCTATTTGGGCTCTGTGGCCCATTTAACATTGTTTCCTATGGCAAAATCGCGTCCATTGAGGCATTGAAGTGAAAAATCGCGTCCATTGAAAAATTTTAACATTGATCCCTATGGGGAAATCGCGAGCATCGCGTCCGTCGCATCCCACCCGACTTTTTAGTGCCCGCGATGCCCGCGATTTTTTACCCCCGATGACCGCGATGGACATCGTGGGCGCCGTTCTAGGTAAAGAGTACCCCAAAATCTCCTAAAGTTTTTACCCATAGGGGCATCGAGTATGAGGCGGCTCACATCCTGGACTCTCGCATCCGGTACAAGAGGTTACAGTATCTTATTGACTGGAAAGGCTATGGGCCGGAGGAGAGGTCTTGGACTAACGCCTCTGAGGTACATGCTCCCAGGATGGTAAATAACTTTCACAGGAAATTCCCAAACAAGCCTAGAGACTGTCCTGGGGCCACTCGTAAAAGGGGGGGTACTGTCACTTCCACCATGGCGTTTACCCAAAACCCCTGTGCTGTACTCAGCCCTAGGCTCTCTATCTGCACTTATAAAACCATGGCGCTCACCTCTGCTTATGTCCCTGGCTCCAGTGGGGTACATGTAGCCGCGCTGTCACCGCGTGGTGACACCGGTGCCGTGTGCTCTGGTTCCATGCAGGGTATGAGTGGCATGCCGCCATGTGTGTTTGTGCCTGGTTAGCTCTCTGACTGAATGCCGGCGTTGCGCAGCTGCGTACAATCCAGGCCGGGTTAAATCTGTCGCCCTCACTGGCGGGCGCCATCTTGTTGGTTACCTCAGCCTCTCCTGTGCGGCTCCGCCTCCCCTGTCAGATTGCCTGACCTATCGCTGCACAGTTCACCTGTTAAGTACTGACTGGCCGGGTTAGACCGGCAGTCAGCACAATGATATCGATCCCTCAGCATCATTGCTCCAGCCTGGCTCTGTAGCTATCCGCTACTATCCTGAGCATTCTCCCTGAAGATTTCCTGCTGGTCGTCTACTGCTCCAAGTACCTAGGACTCCCTACCGCCAAAGAGGATCCAGCAAGGTCAGCCCTTCCAAGGGGTCTCACCTTGCTTTCATTCCCGACGGTTACTTCCACGGTCACCTCTGTCTGCAGCTACGACCATACTCAGCAAGGACAAGTCTTCTTCATTTATTTCTTCACCCATTTACCTTCAATCTCCATTCGCTCGCCCAACCTGCAATCCAATCATCCAATTCTCAATCCAATCATCCAATTCTCAATCCAATCATCCAATCCTCAATTCAATCATCCAATCCTCAATCCAATCATCCAACCTGCAATCCAATCCAGTCATCCAATCCTCAAATCCAATCATCCAACTCTCAATCCAATCATTCAATCCTCAATCCTATCATCCAATCTTCAAATCCAATCAACCAATCTTCAACCAATCCTTCATTCTTCAAATATCCAATCCGATTCTTTATTTCTACAACTCTTCATGCAATAATACAATATTCTTTCAAAGACCAAGCATCATCATCTTCTGCAATAATATATTGGACTATTGACTTTATATCTGCATATTTGCCATATATATTTTATGCCATCGGTATCATTGTCTTGCAATACCTTTATTAAATCAATTTAATTTTATATTACTTGTTTCACTCCATTCTGTCGTGGATGCAACCCCCATACATTAACGCACCCAGCCTATGTTAGTCTGCAGCTGGTGCGTCCAAGAGCGTGACAATATATAGTTAATGCAGAAAGAATATTTTTGCAGGACATCTACACATGCTAAATTGTATATATTTTGCAGAACGGAGAGGCATAGTAAAAGGTTCCTAGGTTTTTGGGGATTGGTACAGCCATGACCTTTTGTATCATTAACCGATTGCTGTCAATACTTTAATCCTGCCCCAAGTATTTTTTATGTTAAGACAAGTCCACCATATATGAAGAAATTAGTTGATTTGACTTAATCCACATCAGCAGACCAGAGATGGCCAGGGGCATAGTGTTGGCGCAGCACGAGCTCCAGGTGCCAGAAGGTCAGAGGGCGCTGGAGGCCAGCTCGCCCGCCAGCCATGCCTGCTTCCACGCCCGCTCCTGGCTCCCCGCTGTGCAGGTGATGTGCCTCTTATCTTAAGTTTGTGAAGGTTTCCAGGAGGTATCAAAATTTTACAGTTAATTCATACCATATCAATATGTAAAGACAAGGGTTTTCAAAGGCCAACAAATTAATGGTGAAAGCTTCAGGCATGTAATGTAAGTACTACTTCCGTTTGAGTAATAGAAATTGGTCAGAGTAGAATCATAACCAGTGGTTTGCCTTCAAATATAATATCTGAAAGAATATACAGTATACGATTTATACAATATTCCCCCAAAATGGTTAATTTATTCTCTTTATGATTTCTCTTTATTGCATCATAATTTCAGGTTAGTTACCAGACCATAATAATGGTTAATTAACACCATATAGTACTTTATTTTATTTGTTTGAAATGTAAAATTGTTACTAGTTTTAATGCTTTTAATTAAGGGTCCTGAGATCTAAAGTGGTAAAGTTTAAGTTAATTGTGTTTCTTGAGATTAGTTTGTAAGCATCTGATACTGGGAAGAGATGTCTGTATTAGATCATGTCAAGCAACATGTTGTCTGCTAATACTTTGCATCCCTGCTCCACCACTGTCATATCCTTATTAAAGAAGATTAAAACATGCCAAAACATGCCCAATTGACATACAATCTGTCTAAATTGCATCAAAATTTACCGGATTGAGGCCAAATCATTTTGGTGTGTACCCAGCATAAATCCATTGAATCATGGAGTGACCGCTGTAAAGGATTTAGTACAGCGAAAATACAGGTTAATAGTTAGATTAATCACTTATGTATCATCCTATCCTGTGAAATTCAGTTATTATGGCCGACTTATATGGAATGCTATTAAATGTTAAGAACAGGGAGTTTGAGACTACCCCCTTTTCTTCTGTCGGAGATTGTAGAAATGTAATTTCATTGGGTACTTTTTAGATTTTAATGCAGGATGGGAAAGTAACTACAATAAGATGTGATTCCTGAATGAACAAAATGTAATTTCAAATGACTGACATTCAAAACAACTGATCTCTGAGGTGTTGCCTGGGCCTCTGGGAATGGAAAACGGTGGGGGGGATAACAGAGACTAGGATACGTGTTCCAGAGAGGCAGAGAAAAGAAAATAGATTCGGAGAAGAGACAGAACTAGACTTAATTGGTTTGAATGAATTGGTTTTGTCTCTGAACTGAGGCCACTGGATCCATATACTGGACTCACTGTTGCCACTCACTCAATAGCAATAGCAAATTTAAATTCGGACATCCCTCATGAGAAAGTGAGTGTATTAACCTTTGGCTACAGGTCTTGACATTAGACTTTGTAGACTTTGCTGTAGACTTTGTAGAATTACATCCTCACTCTATACTATTTATGTGTGGCTGAAAAATTATTCCAGACCCCTCCATGGACTAGTTATATTGTGCCATCTCACAATGCACGATTGTTTAGTTGTCAAAGAAAAAGGTTACTTGCCCAACATTAGGCATTCAGCAGAGCATATAAACTTATTTTCTGTCGATGTAGACAAAAATTAAAGGCAAAAAGACGGAGATGAATTTGCAATAAAAGAAATAAGAATTCTGCCAGGGGCACATTAAACAAAACCCAGAAGAAAAGTGATTAAAGCAGATTTTAAGAAATGCCCAACTAAATTTAAAAAAAAATGGATGAGAATGCCGTACATCATCGGTGGAATTCTGGGAATCAGGATGAAAATTGCTGGGATTTTGGGATCAAAATGTGCATGTTCATTTGACTTTTTATATTGTGCAGCACTGAGCACGAGCAGCGCTTAATTCAGGCGGTGCGGGTGTGCGGCATGATGTTAGAGATCACGTTGCCTAGCAATGCACTTGCCCATCCCTGTAATTACACCTGTTCACCCCCACCTGCTTAAGGACATATGGTATGGCAACTAGAGGCCAATCGCAGTTATCCTTGGAACCCTAGAATTGAGAGTATTTCAATCCCCAGGATTGAAAACGTGACCTAGGATTGGACTTCCTACGTACAAACATCCAGTGCTCCAGAGTTACTTGGTTAAACATTTTATTTAACTAAGAGCATATACATATAATAAAATGTATACCCTAACAAGCAGGAACCTCTTCATGCATCTCTATAGGAATGATTTTGTAACATCTGCAGGTGAGATGAGGATGGAGGAAACCTACACGGTTCACATAGAAACAGTAAACTATCTAAGCTGAATGGCTTCTCCTGAATATGTATTTGTATACAGTGCCTCTTAACCTGTGTCATCATATGTTTTTTTCTGCTTTTGCTTTACTGTCTTCCTGTGCTCTCCTTACATGCATACACTGCCTTATGTTACATATTACATTGTCTTGTCACATGTTAGGGTGACGTCTCTTTACTGGTGTTTACATTGAGTATCACTTCAAATAATATGGAAAATTGAAATTTATGTGTGGAAAAAATAGACTCCACAGTCATATTTCTATAAATGAAATGGAGCAATTCTGCTCAGAGGTCAATTATTGCACTTTTATTAACACTAACTAACAGTACACTCTCACACATCAACAGCCAGCAGTTGCTGGCTGACTTCCTCTTGGGTGAATTCAGTTCTCAGCAATAACCACAAAATGTTGTCAGAATGTGTTTGGGCTTTGTTACATTAGCACCTCGGAGCCACCAACATTGCCAATTTTATCTCGCACTAGAGCTGGATCCAAATCAATGATCTTGCATTCATCTTGTAAAAGCAGTCATGCTCACGGTTGGGTGGGGGGTACTGTTGATAGTTTGGAATGTTGAATGTAACCCCGGTTAAGTTAAATATACGGTACTTGTTTCCTAGCACGGCCATAACGATCATGATCGTGGGCATCGTGAGTAAAAATCGGGGGCATCGCGGCCATCGCATGCACTAAAAAATCGGGTGCGATGGTACTGACGCGATGCCTGCGATTTCCCCATAGAGAACAATGTTAAATGCCTCAATTTACCCGCGATGCCCCCGATTTCCCATAGGAAACAATGTTAAATGGCTCAATTTACCCAAATCATCATAGGGAACAATGGTAAATGGGCCAGAAACCCCCAAAAACACCCCTGAACAGTGAAATGTCTCCCCAAAAGTAGTTTACGCCACCCCACGATCAACGCGAACCCGAAGCGTGGCGAGCGCAGCGAGCCCGCGAGGGGCGGCGGTACGCGTCCTCCGACCTTTTCATACCCCCACTATCCACGTCGGCGTGGAGTTAAGAATAGAATAGTGTGGCGAGCGCAGCGAGCCACCGAGCCCGAAGCGTGGCGAGCGCACGCGGATACCCGTGAAGCCCGCGAAGGGACGCGTTTACCTGTGAAGGTATCCGCGTGCGCTCGCCACGCTTCGGGCTCGGTGGCTCGCTGCGCTCGCCACACTATTCTATTCTCAACTCCACGCCGACGTGGATAGTGGGGGTATGAAAAGGTCGGAGGACGCGTACCGCCGCCCCAGGTGGGCTCGCTGCGCTCACCACGCTTCGGGTTCGCGTGTTTTGGGGTGTTTTGGGGGGTTTCTGGCCCATTTACCATTGTTCCCTATGATGATTTGGTGAAATTGAGGCATTTAACATTGTTTCCTATGGGAAATCGGGGGCATCACGGGTAAATTGAGGCATTTAACATTGTTTCCTATGGGAAATCGGGGGCATCGCGTCTGGACCATTTAAGCCTTTTTTAGCCGCATACGATGCGACCGACGCGATTTTGACTTTTTTCAATGCATTTCAATGGGAAAATCGGGGGCATCGCGTCGGTCGCGTCGCAGACCACTAAAAATGCCCGCGATTGTGGCCGTGCTAGGAAACAAGTACCAAATATACATATGTAGTTATAATAGTGATTCTATTCCAGTCTTTATCTTTTTATATTGATATAGATACTGCTTTGTAAGTTATTGTATTTTATCAGAGTATTTATATGGCGCAGAGAGTCAGTATTGATGATAATGAAGATAAGAGAGGTGTGGTTTGTAAATAAGAAGGTGCTAGAAGCTTCAAGCATGTTCCTTATTTCATGTTGCATTGATATCACAAGCACAGAACAGGAAAGAGAAAGTAGCATGAGACAGATGGTATATAAGGGTGGTGGCAGTTAATAGTAGTGGAGATCAAGTATACTGGGGAGGAGAGCATTGCTGGGGTGGCTCCTGTGACTACTGTTCTGCATCACTAAGGGAAGGCAGAACAGAAATGGGTTAAGTAGTGATAGACATCAAATTTCAATGGTTAAATAACATTAATGGGGTTCATGTGATTGAAGTGATTTTACTATTTGATGATGATGTATGGGAGTGATGGCCGCTTAATGTTAGAATGCATCAACAACATTTGTGGATTGGTATTGCGCATGTACAAATATTTTAATATTTTTTTTTTCTTTTCATTTATCTCTTTTGATGCAATGGTTAGTTACCAATGCTTTAAAAGTTTTAGTGGTGGAAGGCCAGCCATCATATGATGGAAGGCTTCCAATGTCCATCCCTGCGTCTAAGAAAAAGGGGAGTAAACAGATACCTGGACATCTAAAATTACCTATCTCCTAATCTTTCTGAGGTTTCCATCCAAGAGGAGGAGTCATAGGAGCTATCTAACATGATGGGTGCTGCATGGTTGGAGATGGAGTAAGGTTTTTTTCAGCTATACAATTGATACCTATTAGCACTATAATTAAACAATGACACATGGCCAATTTAAGATACAGTACTTTATATTAGACTGTGAACTTATATATAGTTTATTAGTTTAGGGATAATAGTACCAGTCCCCATATGTTATATTATAATAACTGTACACCTACTGAACTTTAAAAGATTTGCTGAAGTGAGTGTGAGTAGAAGTTGGGATTAGTATAAGGAGGCCAGGTATCTTTACATATGGGACTGAAGTGAAGAAAACAAAAGGTACAAATTAATTTTGGATTAAGGGACTAGTTTCTAATTTTGTAAAGGTTGATTTATGGAAGAATTAATTATTATTTCTGTAATTCCTAGAAAAACTGTATGTCTACTGACTTAATGTTAATCTTTACTTAATGTTGTAGTTAGTGAGCGCAATACATTTTCATATTGTCTGTCTAACCTTCAAACAGTGCTGAGTGTCTAATATACTGTATTAGTAGCCCCCAGAGCAGGGCCAGACTGGGACCAGATATCGTCCCTGGCATTTTGAGCACACAGGACCACCTGTAGTAGGCGGGACCCTTGCGCAGTGAAATGGGGGCGTGGTCTCATGGAAAGGAGGCATGATATCACAAAAAGGAGCCATTACACATTATGGAACACACCGTAATGCCCATTACACATTATGTAACACACCATAATGCCCATTACACATTATGGAACACACCGTTATGCCCATTACACATTATGGAACACACCATTATGCCCATTACACATTGTGGAACACACCATTATGCCCATTACACAATGCCAGAGATACATACATACAATATGCTCCACAGCGCCAGATACATATGCCCCCCAGTGCCAGATACATATGCCCCACAGTGCCAGATACATACACTTTCACCTGCTACCAGCCCCTGGGTGACCCTGTTTCCTGATTGTATTGAAAGTGGTGACATCGTCCCTCACAACGGGCTCCCAGGTAATCTATCTACCTTACACAGTGAGTGAAGTGCTGGACTCTACAACATATATACACATACAGTATAGCTATCACTCCTTATACTTTAGAACTAAATATGCCACACACAATTTTGGCTTACATTTTTGTGCTGTAACTGGGGCTCTTCATCCAAGAAGTGTAGTACCGGTTCCATAGTAGTGCTATGGTGTTCCACTTGCATGCTTCAAGGGGAAAGAGGCGGAGCCAGCCGTGATTAGCTGACAGGTGGGAGCAGCCGGGCAGCCAGCAGCTTGAGGCAAACCACATGGCAGCGGGTCAGACTGAGTGCATTGGTGGCTGCGGGCAGAGAACTGCACCTCCCTGTCTACGGCATTTAGAGAGACAGCAGAGCATGGTCACGCTATTGGTGCAGAATGGTAGGAGGTGCCAGAGGAGGGAGAGGAAAAGCTGCGATGGATGCTACTGACATGTGGCAAAGGAGGGGGGAGGAGGGAACCATCCACATGTCTGCATCCGTCACAGCATCTTGCAGGCTGGAGCCTGGAAGAGGCGGTGGCAGGGGGTGTGCCAGCCATTAGAGGGGTGCCTGGGCACCCCCGGCACCCCCGGCACCCCCAGTGCGCATGCCTATGCTGGCGGCCATGTTTCTGGTCGCTCGCACAAGACAAATTTGGCCCTTCTGGTATTTGCCAGAAGTTCCAGATGGTCAGTCCGGCCCTGCCCCAGAGGTAATCCCAAAATGACCCTGGGTTGATTTTACAAGGTACTGTAGGCTTGGGTAGAAGCCCTGATTAAAGACCATATTATCAAATTGCTGTAGAAACAGTTCATTGCAACAGGCAGAGGGATAAAGGATTGCATTTTGGAGGCACCGCTGGGATGCTTAGAGGATTGGTCCTTTTAAATATCCAGACGTGGTTACTCCTCCTTTCCTAAGCTCTCACCGATAATATGAACTTGCATGTGGAGACATGCTTCTTCACTTGCCTCTCAGCTCTGTATATAAGATATATAATTTATTTACAGCACTTGTTATTAAAATACAATCATTTACATTTTTGTATGGGTATCTGCTATGTTATAAGTGATATACATCCTGACATGGGAAAGCAACAGCGCCGCTTGTAACACCACATTAGTAGCACATGTCACTTACCACCTAGCATGACTGATTTCTGTGAAAGACTTGGGGACCCCAGTTAACTATTTTGGGGTTTTTAGTAGTTTCTTGTCACCATTGGGGTGTATTATTAGGTCACATATATAAGGTCAATTATTGGGAATGTGCGCTGAGAATTGAATTCCCCTGAGTGTAACCACATTGTACATACATATATGTATGTACAACTATGTATTTGTGGCATCTTAGCCCCAAGAAAATAATGCACTCATTCATTTGGAAAAACACTTGACTGCGAAACAATACATGTTCCAGAGCAGTGACGATTGTGACATGTTTCTGCAGGGGACGCTGCTGAGAAAACATGGCAAAGGGATAGAGAAGGTAAACATGTATGCAGACTCATCACTCTTGTGTATTGCAAGATTGCATAGTTGATTAAGCACAACAAGAATCCATAAGAGTGTCAAAGTTTTACTCTTCTGTGACAGTGGAGATGGCTGCACAATAGCAATAGCAGTTTGTAAAGATTTTTCTGTAAAAGGAAGTGGAAATTTGGGGGAACCTGTAAAGGTTTGTGCAGCCAGTTGTGGTCTGTAGTTGTATTGGCTACAATGTAACTAGCAGTGTATGTTTCTAAGTAATGCTTAAATTTCTATATACAAAAGCTAAGCAATGCATATTTGCTGTGGATCTGTGTAGTTTATGTAGCTGTGCTGTATGTGTAATTTGTTTAGATGTGTTATTATGGCTGTTGTCGCTCAGTTGTATTTCACACCCACACTCATATGTTAATCTGAAACTTCTCTCTCCAGAGCAGGGTGAAGCTGCCGTACCATGCAGATGTAAGGACACTGTGTGTGTGTCTGTCTGTCTGCACTCCTCCCCATTTTCTATATATGTTTCTCTGTACTATCTGCCCTTGTGAGATGTGTCCTGAATTTGTCCAGTATTCTGTCATGTGTTATTCTCAAGTGTATTATTAATTGGGGTACAATTAAAAACATGTATGCTATAAATGGATACAATGCAAAACACATTGGTTCCAAAACAATTACATACTAAAATGTAGAAGGAAAGACCTATGCTTTTGGACAGACAGGGCAAAATATTGGATGGATGACGATGAAATAAAGGGTAGTTTATAAAGTAAATAGACTGATTACAGGATTAGAGGATGCATCGTTACCTCTCTAATACAGGTTGTGTATCCCTTATCCAACATGCTTGGGACCAGAAGCATTTTGGATAACAGATTATTTTGTATTTTGGAATATTTTTATATTTAAATTATGTATCTTCAGGTATCTTGCATTTATGTTGTATAAACACATCAAATACATGAAATACACACAAATATATGAAACAAGGTTTTAAAACTTGAAACAAAGGGTGATATTTAATAGGAAGAGAGAATCAGAAAGTGAGAGATTTGGTAAGAAATCGAAAGTTTTTTAAAGCGGCAATCATTTACACTTCAAAAGTAAACTGGTTTTGCAGTGTAAATGATTGCTGCTTTAAAAAAAACTGGAGATTTTTTACCAAATCTCTCACTTTCTGAATCTCCCCCCAAAGTTTGTTTACAATCTCAGACATTGAGGGTGACATTTATTAGAGGTTGATGTTGGGTTTTTGGTGATTTTTTATCGCAAAAACGGCAGTTTTCGCCCTTTTTTACGAATTCGCATAATTAATGAGATGCAAAAATCGGCAAAAAAATGCGGTATTTGCCGCGAATTCGCACTTTTAGAAAGTGCGATTTTTTTTTATCTCCGGAACTCGCATCCAGATGTTTTCTCATTGAAAAATATACAATTCGCATATTTAATGAGATGCGAATTTGGCAAACGCCAAAAAAAATGGTCTAAACATCACAAAAAAAATAGACCTGATCCTGACTGGCGATTTTGTCAGAACCATGCACAGATCATTGTGATCTGTGTATGGTTCTTTGGTAAAATATGTGTAAAAGTAAAAAAAAAAACGGCGTGGGGTCCCCTGTCCTGTACATAACCAGTCCCGGGCTCATTGAGCCGGACCTGGTTCCAAAAATACGGGGGACAAAAAGTGTAGGGGTCCCCCGTATTTCTGAAACCAGCCCTGGACTCTTGGACCGGTTCTGATTCCAAAAATACGGGGACAAAAATATAACTCACCGATCCAGGATCCAGCGCTGGTCTCCCTTCTTCAGCAGAGCCGGCTCCCCCCGTACTGACAGCGGGGACAACCGGCTTTCTCCGATGCAGCTAACTGCTTCTGTTGCGCTGTCCCAAAATCGCACATTTCACCAAAATCCCACCTTTTTATGACTAAAAAATCACACTTTTTCATTCCGAAAATCGCCCTATATCGCACATTCTCGCACTTTTCATGCCGGAATACACACCTCATTAAATATGCGAATTATAAAATATAAAAAAAGTCTATATAGGGCGATTTGAGAAAAAAACGCATTTTCTCAAAAACAGTAAACCCACTAAGTCTCGCCCAGAATGTGAATGCCAAGCAATCATTTTCTTTTTAGGGACAGTTACATATCAATTTCCCACAGTGCCACTTACAGATGTCCCCAGTAAGCTTTTAGCAAAAAAAAAAGTACATTTTGGAAATTATGGTTTTTAGAGATTAACAAGAAGGTTAATTATATTTAAATGTTTTGGCAAATACTGGACTATGGGTGAGATGTACTAAATTTTGGAGAGAGATAAAGAACAAACCAGTCAGTGTCCACCTGTCATGTTACAGGCTGTGTTAGAAAAATTCCAGAGAAGTAGTAGTGCAGCTTACACATAATGTCACAGTAGCAGTAGTACCACTAACTCATTTCATAATAGTGCCCTTAACACATACATAATGCCACAGAGCAGTAGAATTGCTTCTTACACAATAATGCCCCTTATTAAAATTGCCCCTTCCATATTGTGGCTCTTACACAAATTGCCAGATTTTTTTTGGTGATTCCATTTACACATATGTCAGCGTAGTAGTAGTGACCCTTACACACAGTGTCAGAGATGTAGTAGTCTGCCTTACTACATAGTGTCAGAGAGAAATTGTGCCCCTTACACATAATGCCAGAGAATTTTAGTGCCGATTACACATAATGTCAGATAGTAGTAGTGTCCCTTACAATGTAACATTACACAGAAGTAGTGGGGTACTACTACAACACAGAGTAGTAGTAGTGCCCCACCACCCCCAACCCCACTCCCTCAGTGTTATGCAGCACAAACTATTGTGTCTTGAGGATGTCTGCCTCAACAGAACAGATTGGAGTTTGGGGAGGCCATGGCAGGGGTCAGTGCAGGACCAGAATGAAGGAGCCTGGTGCAGCATACTAATTCTAGTAGGCATGGCAGTGGGTTCTGTCACTAGCCGCACTACTTACTCTGCTCCCTGAATGTGCGGATGGCCAGTGTTCCCACTCCCTGGATCTGCCACTTTGCAGTGATCTTGTCTACAGTATCTCTAGCACTATGCAAGCATTTTACAGGGTAATGTACTTATTTTCTTGTGTATTTGAGCATGGCAAATAAATATATATAAAAAATGTTTGAGATACATAGATTGGGCTTGATTCAAACCTGTTCACTAGGCTACTTGTGTTCGCAGCCTTAGAAAACAAGTAAATGCCACCTGCCACCCCGCCGAATGCCCCCTTCCCCACACTCGCATGTGGCCGCATGGGTGAAAAATCATATCCTTGTCAGAGATGCCCCGAATTCGGGCAGGCGCTGATGTCATGTGATGTGCAGATGAGATCATGTGACATGCAGATTATGTCATCTGCCTGTCCCAAGTAGGCATCGACATGGGGTACACTCAGCATTTTTATTTGCCCATAAAACACTGTGCATTCCCCTGTTTCCACCCCACACCTGCCTCTGCTGGTGTGAACTGCCCAGCGGGTCTGAAACTCGTTCCTGGGCTTTTGCACATGCGCATATTCCCGCATGAACAAACCCCGACCTGAATCATCCCCATTGAATGTGGTAGTTTTAGTACATATACACATACACACATAGTGAGAGGGAATAACATATTTGATGAGGATGAATAATCAAACAGTGGGACCAAAATTGAATCTATGGTTGTCAACTTTTGGTCCCACTGTTTGATTATTCATACCAGTCTTTGAGTGACACCTCTTTACGTCATATATACTCTAGAGCAGAGGTTCTCAAACTGTGGGTCCTGACCCCAAAGTGGGTCCCGACCTTCTCAGCATGGGGTCACGACTCCAGGTGGCAGACCATCAGGCTGATGATTTTTCTAATCTTAGTTATTCAAGGAGTCTAAAAAATCTGTTGAATTGTCTGTTATTTTAGACTCCTCCCATAATTTTGTGCCTCCACAATGCTGCCATGTATGTGCTGTCTGCTGACTACACATGTGATGTGATGACCTTCTGCAGTAACTTGCTGTGGTCCTGTCATTATTTGTATTGTCTGATGGGGTCCCAGAGCAGAATAGATTGAGGACCCCTGCTCTAGAAGATTTAACCCCTCACGACAGAGGCATATAAGCCCTGAGTGACGGCTGCTCCTCTTTTCTATACACACACATACTATGAGATGGAAAGTGTACAGAATGTGAAGTTTTCGATGAAAATGTGAAAATGCAGTTTTCAGAGGTTTGGCCCACATTCTGCATATGCACCCATGAACGTGATAGATTCCAGGGCTTGAATGCAGTGAGCAGTAAAAGCCTATGGGCTGTCGTGAATCCCCTTCTGAGTGGGTTCCAACAGATACACTGTACATACGGAGATTGGCGGGATGCTTGCTGCACCCCACCCATTATAACAGTCAGGGTTGGACTAGCTTACAGGGGGCCCACGTCCTTCAATATATGGAGCATGTGATAGGCAAATCTGTAGTGCGGTTTTCAGTAGGGATGGATGCAATGTTATAACTTCAATAGGTAGGTGAAGCTGCCAGGAATGCTAAGCGTTATGCTTTATATTAAATAGATTGTTGGGGATTAAACTGATGCATACTGTACTTGTTATTAGTATTTATTGCCTGTATAACCTTTTTGGTGATTATTGTTTCTAACAGGGGACCCATCTCATCATTAATGCTGCTAAGGAGCTAGGACAATTATCAAAACTCAAGGTATAGTATATGTTGTATACCTCTATTTCAGTATCCTTCCTTCTTATTAATACAGAATATAGATGTGTCCTCATTAGAGATGAGCGGGTCCGGATCCGTGGACCTTTCAAATACTGTATATGAAGAGGAGGTTCATTCCACCATTTGCGTGCCCTCTGCAAGTGTGTGGAAGGCCATCCCCAGTCAAGATTCTGACCTGGTTATTGAGGATGCTTCTGAGGAATTGGATGAGGATGTGGGTTCTGTTGGTGTAGCTGGCACACAGAAGGATGTGGATGATGACGATGTTGAGGATGATGTTGTTTGTTTCAAGGCACCGACGGAGACAGTTGTTGTCCAGGGTATGAAAAAGCCCATTCTCATGTCAGGGCAAAAGACAAAAAATCCACCTCGTACTGTATGTAATTAATTATTTCTACCCAAATCCAGACAACAACTGTCAAGCCATGTGTAGCATTTGCAAAGCTATTGTAAGTAGAGGTAAGGACGTGCAGCACCTTGGGACCTCCTCACTGTTACATCACTTGCAGCGCATCCATCAGAAGTTTTTGTCAAAAGAAACTGTGAACAAACATGTAGCAGCCTGTCCAGCGTCACCGTCCTGCTCCCCTGTCTCTTTTAGCTCCAAGGGCCTGCAATCTCCTCAAACACCTGCATCATCCACATCCTCATCGATTATCGGATTGGGAAGTAGTCCTGCACTCAATGTCATAAAACCTGACTGAATCCTCTCCTATCCTGGATTCCTCAGAAGCATCCTTTTTTTTTTTTTAATTAAGTCTTTATTTATTGTTTTTTGATTTCATATTTTTAGAAAAACTGGCTGACAGAAGCCGTACAAGTCTCACGTTGTTCATCACAATATCGACAAATGGTTATAAACGCATTTCAGTATATACAGCAATATATTACGAATAACATAAAAAGAGAAATCACAATACATAATACAAAAACCCCCCCTCCCCCAGCCCCCCAAGACATACCCCACACACATAGTCTGTCCTCTCTAGCCCTACCCGTTCACCCTTGACCTTTCTTCCTAATTAGATTCTGTTGAATCAAATCTTATAGTAAATTCATTATCTGGAGCGATCCCTCGAGCCTTCCCCTACCGACCAGTTTTTTATTTAATTTCTTATTCGTTTATATAGTATAGTTACCTGGTTCAAACTAAGATTACTAGGTGACTTATGCCCTTGTTCAATATCCGTTTCAAGGAACACACAAAAAAAAAAAAAAAAAAAGAGAGAAAAAAAAAAAAAAAAAATATATGTAAATTAAAAATGAAGTGCAATCTGTGCAATTCTTTCTCGCAAGTCAGGCCCACAAAGTACAAAAAGGTGTGTGGGCATCACACCTGTTAGGACTTGCTTCTTCGTACTGTGTTTGTTTGTGAAACCCAGTGGAGTCTTACCTATTAACCCTCCCCCCCTCCCCCTTGCCCCCCTCATTTAAGCTAAACACCGTGTCGACACAGTTGAATTACCACTATCTCTTATTCTTTTCCCTGTGAATTTTATAGGAATCCTACCAATCACTTTTCCCCTATTTATGACCCATTTATTTAGTCGGTATTAATTCCCGACCATGCCCTATACACCCTCTGTGCTAGATGTAGTAACTAAAGTATAAAAAGTGTCCCTTGTACTTCTATTTTAGTTTTCATTATTATTCCGGGCATCTATTTTAAATAGCCTTGATTTTCTCCATCTTCCCCAAATTTTCCCGTATTTAACCAAGGCCCCTCTGGAGGCATAGACAAATCTTTCATGCTCACAAGTGCTATTGACCAGATTCACCCATTCGGTGACATTCGGACCCGAGGAGGCCATCCATTGCCTGGCAATTACGACTTTCGCTATTGCTGATAAATTAACCACCAATTCCTTCCAGTCATCGTTTGGGTCATCCTGCTCCCACACACCCATTACCATACTTCTCGTAGTTAGTGCCCACAGAGGGACCCCCGTAGTCACCAGTATATTCTCCACCCTCTTCCAAAACTCCTTGATAACCTTGCAGTCCCATAATAGATGCCAAAAAGATCCTATTTCCACCCTACATTTGGGACATCTATCGTCATGGGTTCCTGCAATTCTTTTTAATCTGACCGGGGTCAGGTAGCTCCTATGGAGAATATTAAATTGCACTTGCTGGATTCGGATAGATGTAGTAGCCCTCCCTGGTACTGCTAATGCCCTATCCCAGACTAACTCCATCCCCTGCTGGAGATCTGCGGCCCATTTGTCCCTTAGGACTTGCAATTCATCGACCTGGGTGTATGACCTCAGGAAGCCATATATTCTGGACAATCTCTTCCCGCCACCGCTCAATTGCTTAATGAATTTTTTGCAGGGTGATTCTATAACATTTACAGATATGTCCCCGACCTGCTGTAGTGCGCTTCTGACCTGAAGAAATCTAAAAAACATATGTCTGGGCAGATTATATTCCTCCCGAATTTCTTCAAAAGATTTAATATTTCCATTTCTAAAGAATTGCTCGATCCTTGTCACCTCATATTTCCCCCATATCGCCATACCCTGTTGCTTTTTTAATTCCGTCAATTCATTCAAGAAAAATATAGAAGAGTCGGGGTCCACACCCTCAAAATTAATTAAGTTATGCACCCATCTCCACACTTTAACTGCTTGCATCAAGATAGGTGGAGGGTGCCCTCGCAGATCCATCGATAGCAACCACTGAAGTGGGCCCGTATCAGGTTCACTACACCTAATTAAAGCGGCGATCTCCACCGTGGCTTCGCCGTCCCGAACCCAAGCACACAGATGGACCAACTGAGCAGCCATATAGTATACCCTAAGGTTTGGAACCGCGAGTCCACCCCTATCCCTGTCTCTGCACAAAGTATCCATCCTGATTCGAGGGCGCTTTTCATGCCAAATAAAAGAGGATAGGATACCGTTAATCTTTTTGAAATAATCATCTTTTATGTAAACTGGAGATTGTTGAAATACATAAATTAACCTGGGCAGAATCGACATCTTTATCAAATTTACCCTGCCGATCTGGGATATGGGAAGTTTTAACCAGCAACGACATTTAACCTTAATATCTTGTATAAGTGGCGCGAGATTGTCCCGAATATAATCCAACGGAACCTCCGAGACCCACACACCAAGGTATCTGAACCTATCAGTGGGACGCAGAGGGGAGCCTACTGAACCTCCTAGCTCATTCTCCCCCACATTCAACAGGTGGGATTTCCCCCAATTAATTGTGAGACCTGAGAATAACCCAAACTCCCTCATACTCTCAATAATTCTAGGGATATCCTCCTCCGGGTTCTCTACTCCCACTAGCAAATCATCGGCATATAAAGACACCATGTTCAGGCCATACCCTGCTCCGTGTCTACCTCCTCCTAGTTGCGTTCTTAGTATGCAGGCCAAGGGTTCGACCGCTACTGCAAACAGAAGGGGAGAGAGGGGACATCCCTGTCTGGTCCCCCTAAAAAGAGGGAACAGCGGGGATGTAAACCCATTTATCGATAATCTAGCATGTGGATTCTTGTATAATAGTGAAATCCGCCCTATAAACCGATTCCCAAAACCAAAGGTCCTCAAAACCGCCCACAAGTAATCCCATTCGATGGAATCGAAGGCTTTATTTGCATCAAATGATGCCACTGCCACCCTTGCCTTCCTACACCTTGCTATTTGAATATAAGAGAAGACCCTTCTCAGATTGATCATGGTAGATTTCCCAGCCATGAATCCCGTTTGATCAGGATGTATAATCTTCTCAATTACTTTACTCAACCGGTTCACCAGAACCTTAGCGTAGATTTTTGCGTCTGACGATATTAGAGAAATTGGCCGATAAGAATCAATCTGAGAAGGGTCCTTCCCGCTCTTAGGGATCATAACGATCGAGGCTTCCGACATAGAGGGGGGGATGTTCCCCTCTACCTCCATTGCCCGAAAAAGGACCAACAATTGTGGGCCCATTGTTTTAACATAGCGCTGATAAACTTCACCCGGGATGCCATCTAGACCTGGGGCTTTATTGGTGGGCAAGGATTTAATAGCCTCCATGATCTCAGCTAACTCTATAGGGGCGTCTAGAGATTCTCTCTGTTCCCGTGAAAGCCTAGGCATATCAATCGATTCCAAATACTCCCCAATTGCTTCACTCCCCTTGTTGATTTGGGATTCATACACTTTACCCAGGTGAGTCACAAAGGCCTGTGCAATCTTAGGTGTCTCTGAGATCGTCTCGCCCGTTTCTAGTGTAATTTGGGGTATAATATTTGATGGGTGATCTTGTTTCGCCAGTATTGCCAACCATTTACCTGCCCTGTCTGCGCTGGAGTACCACTGATGAGCCCCATAGCTCAATCTGCGACAAGTAATATCTTGTAGGTACTCCAGCCATTCTTTTTGGGCTTGCAACCAGGCCGCTTCATCTACATCAAGATTGGATTTTAAATATTTATTCTCCAAATTCCCCATTACTGTCTCCAGTTCATTTGCCCTAACCCTATGCTTTTTCTTTAAGAAGGCGATTTTCTTGATCATGGCACCCCTTATAAAGGCCTTGAAGGCATCCCAGACAACTATCCCCGGAGAGGACCCACTGTTAATCTCAAAAAATTCCTGCATAATTGCCTCCAGTTCTTCATGGTCGCCCATTTGTTCCAACCAAAAAGGCTGCAATTTCCAATATTTATACCCCACCTCACACTCGAAGTCCATCTGCATCGTCACAGGTGAATGGTCCGATATTCCTCGGCCTTTATACTCAATATGGGAAATTTTATTCAGAAGACCCTCAGTTACAAATATTAAGTCTATCCTAGAGAACGCTTTAAATGAAGACGAAAAACAAGAGTATTGTTGGCGATTGGGATATTTTAATCTCCAAGGATCCCACCACCCAATCTCTCTCATGAATTGGGAGAATCTATAACCTTCTTTTACCGCCTCCTCCTCTGATCTTCTCCATCTGTCTAACTGTGGGTCCAAAACCTTGTTGAAGTCCCCTAAGCAAATCACCTGGCTATCTGGGAACCTGGCGGAGAATTCTACCGCCTCTTTAATGACCTCGTATGAAAAGGGAGGGGGAATATAGACAGTCAAAATGCAGATTCTACAATGGTTAATGCCACACTCAATAAAAATATATTTCCCCCCCGGGTCTATCTTAACTACCCCGGGTTCAAACACCAAAGACTTCCTAAATAGTAGAGAGACCCCCCTTGCCATCGATGTAAAAGAAGAATGGTAGGCCTGCCCAATCCACGGGCGTCTTAGCGAGAGCAACCTATCTCCCCTGAGATGCGTTTCTTGAAGACATATGATATCTGCATCTAGATTTTTGCATTGTTTTAGTACCAAGGCTCTTTTAACTCTCCCATTGATCCCTCTGACGTTCCACGTCAAAAACTTAACCATACGTTATGTAGTTGTACATATAATCCTTGGCATCAGGGAGCCCTCGGGACACACCAGACTTTACCTTCCAGAAGGGAGAACTTCTAGAGCAGACTAAGGACATACTAACTAACAGACAAATACAAACAACACACCCACCCCCCCTCCCCCACCCTGTATGACCCAACCCATTAGGCATACCTTTTCCCTTACGTAAACCCCCTATTTCTTATTCCCCCCTAAACTAACCCCTGTGGAGCAAATAACTAATGACCACTAGAGTGAGCCCAATCCCCCCCCTCCCCAGCCCGTACTGCATTTTGTAAATATATATATTTTTTTTTTTTTATTCCTTTTTCTTTTTTTTTTTTTTTTTTATTTTATTTTCCCTTTCCTTCCCTCCTCTACTCCTCTTTTATCTCATTTTCTTTGCTTTTCCTTTTCCCTCTTTTGCCTATTTCTTCACAACGGACAGAGAACGGGATCAAAAGCATATAGCACAACATCATGGTTCCAACACCCTCTCCCCTCCCTTTTGAAGACTACGCTCACCAATACAACGAATTTTCCCTAGATTTAAATAGGACAAATATGAAAGCAGACAGAAAGAAGCAACCAACATAGTCTTGATTCAATGCCCCAAGACAAGATCATTTAAGCCAACACTTGTTTTCTTCCTGGGTGGTTCTCATCCAGCCATCTGGCTGCATCTGCTGGGGAAACAAAGAATTTTGTGCCACCTTCTGCCACTATTCTCAGTTTGGATGGATAGAGCATCGAGTAACTCAGGCCGAGCTCTCTCAGCCTTATCTTGATGTCCTTGTATTTCGCCCTCTCTTTCTGGACGTCTAGCGGGAAATCAGGGAATGTGGCAATTTTTTTCCCATTATAGAGACAGTCCGTTTTGTCCCTGGCCAACCGGAGAATACTGTCTCTATCTTTAAAGTGAAGAATTTTTGCTATCAAAGTTCGTGGCGGACCTCCTGGTATTGGTGGGCGACCTGGGATGCGATGAGCCCGTTCAACGGCAAACTGGGCAGAAAAGGCATTACTGCCAAACATTTGAGTTAGCCAGCTTTCAAGAAATTTTTCTGGCTCATTACCCTCCGCCCTCTCCTCAAACCCGATAAAGCGGACGTTATTCCGTCTGAGGCGCCCCTCCATATCGGATAATTTCAGGCGAATGTCCGTAATTTGGCCTGACATAGATTTGACCTGTAAGTGAAGAGGTGTAATAGTGTCCTCTAAAGTCGACACTCGGTTTTCTACTTCAGTGACCCTTTCGCAAGTTTTCTGCACATCATTTCTTAGTAATACTATGTCTGATTGAACTTGGCTTAGTTGGTCTCCAAGGCGAGTCTCACAGTTATTCACTGCTTCTAATACTTGCGCCAGCGTGACTTCTGGGGGTAGCTGAGAGGTGCTACTCTTAACCGGGGTTGTCAAGGGGGTAGCCGGTTGTGAACTAGGGCCGGCTTGGGACTGAGCTCTGGCAAATCTCTCCAATCTTGCTGCCGCTGTATTTTGGCCAGTTTTCCCCATAGTTGTGATTGTAATCCACACTGTTAAACCAGCCTGCTCCCACCACAATATTGTCGGACACCTCTTCCACAGGCAGTATACCACAATGCTATGAATGTCATGTAAATGTACTCACTGCTGGTGTGGTTTTTCCCACCGACGCTTCTGCTCCGGTAATTAATCACAGTTCACAGCGGCCGGGAGGACTTCCCCTCAGAAGTACTGTTGAGAATTCTGCAGCAGCTCTAGTCGAAGCCCTTATGCAAGCTGTATTCTGTTTCCAGCTCTGGCCTCTGTCTCTCACCCAGAGGTCAGCAGCTTCCTCAAGGCCGTGTAGGACGGATGGTTTTTCTCCACTTGTGGGGAAATACTTGTACACTGAGTCCAGAAACTTTTCAGTGTAAGGCAGACTCTCTTCCACTGCCCAGCACCTGCCTCTCACACAGGAAGCTAGGCTCAGTCTGCCACCGCTTAGGCTCAGTCTGCCACTCTGGGCCACCAGCGCCCAGCTCTTTCACTCTGACCAGGCAGCCGCTGCAGCTATGTTATTGGCGTTTGTGCCCCGGCTGCGTCTGCCACACGTCACCGCCAGGCACAACGCTTGCGATGTAGGGGGCCGCCAACGGTTCTCTGCTGGTTCCCGGTTTCTGCCAAGGAGCCGGCACGTCCACGTGCGCGGCTCGGAGCGTCCCCGGCAGCCGTGTCGCAAGCTAGTGACGTCGGGTCTCTCACCCCCGCAGCGTCACAGCGTCAGCCTCTGTAGCCGTCCTCCACTCACGCGCCGCTCTCGGGAAAGGGGACCGCAGGCAGGGAGGCACAGCACTCCCTCTCTCACGGCCAGGAAGCACCAATTTCGGGCGATAAAGTCCTCCACAGGCTATAAACTCACGAGGAGGAAAGGGAGCTCATTTTTCATGCAGCCGGCATGGGGAGGTATGGACACGCTCACTCACTCACGCACGCCGTGGCCACGCCCCCCTCAGAAGCATCCTTAAGAGCTACACCTGTTGCTTCTGCTGCTGCTGGTACTGCTTCCAGGAAGGGGACCAGGAATGGTAGTCCTGATCAGTTAACCAAGCAACTGACTGTAAAACAATCCTTTACAAGGGGGATGAAATATGCCAGCAGTCACCCTGTTGCACAGCGTATTACTGACGTCTTAACAACTATGTTGGTGTCATGAACCTGACCTGTTTCACATTATTTTCTGATGTTCCATGTCTGTCTGTGTCCTAGCTGCTGCTGCAGCTACAGCTGCTCTGCATTCTCAGTGATTAAGACTCCAGTGAAGCTCCCTGAGTTCAGCACCAGTCACATGATCCAGGTAACTCAAGGCATACTTCCTGGTTCTGTCTGCTGCTGCAGACAATCAAGTAATCACCTGGAGGAATATAAGCCAGCTTCCCAGAGTCCTCCTTGCCTTGAACAAATGTTCATTCTGCTTCCTGTGTGGTTACCCCAGAGACAGAGAATCCCAAGGCTCCTGGCTATCCAGTCTCCAGTGATACCTGCTCCTAGTGTCCTGCTGCTACTTACCTGGTTCCGTTCATCTCCAGAGACTCCTGCTAATTTCATCACTGCGGTTGAGTTAGCAAGTTATCCCCTGCAGAGGATATCGCTGACACTGGCTAGCAAATCCCCACTAGCTTCCAGGCTAGACCCCTTGGCTCCCAGGCCAAACTACCTTCAAACCTTTCAGTGACTTTATACCATCACAGTCCTGATCTGTCGACAGGCACTGTCTACCTCACAGTCGACACTCAGCTTCTGCCGTCTATCCTTGACTAACATCATCCGTGTCATCCCTGACGTCCATCAGTTGCTGCATCCAAGTGTTGTCACCTTATCGTCTATTGTCGACATTGTGTCAACTGTTTCTCAAAGTGCCTCCAGAGACTCTGTGCTTCTGTCGTCCCCTGGTGACTAACATCATCTGTGTCATCTCCGACGTCCACCAGTTGCCGCACTCAAGTATTGTCACACAAACACCTGTTGTCGACATCCCGTGTCAACTGTTTTCCAAAGTGCCTCCAGAGACTCCGACATTCTCTCCTGGTTATCGATATCATAGACCAACAACTCCCAGGTCGTCATCTCCGGCTCCCAGGCCATCCTGCAGCTCCCAGGCTGCCAACTGTCATCACCGGCTCCCAGGCCATCCCGCAGCTCCCAGGCTGCCAACTACAACCCCGGCTCCCAGGCCGCCTCGCAGCTCCCAGGCTGCCAACTACAACCCCGGCTCCCAGGCCGCCTCGCAGCTCCCAGGCTGCCAACTACCACCCCGGCTCCCAGGCCGCCTCACAGCTCCCAGGCTGCCAACTACAACCCCGGCTCCCAGGCCGCCTCGCAGCTCCCAGGCTGCCAACGACAACCCCGGCTCCCAGGCCGCCTCGCAGCTCCCAGGCTGCTTGCTATCGTCCCCACGTGCTCCAGAGGTCCAGTTTCCTGAGTCCGCTGTCACCTGTGTTACTCTCAGCGTCCTGGTCATTCCACTCCTGCCAGAAGTCTCCACGTGTCTCCATCTGCCGTGTGATCCTGTCTTCTCGTGCAGCCCAGGTTACTTACTCAGTGTCCGGTTATCCGTGGGTTCCGTGCTCGTCTCCTCTCGGCTCTCGGGCCGCTCCAGTGATCCCCAGTGATCCCCAGTATCGGCTCTCAGGCCGCTCCAGCGATCACCAGGGATCCCCAGTATCAGCTCTCAGGCCGCTCCAAGCGATCCCCAGTGATCCCCAGTATCGGCTCTCAGGCCGCTCCAGCGATCCCCAGTGATCCCCAGCATCGGCTCCCAGGTCGCTCCAGTGATCCCCAGTGATCCCCCGTACCGGCTCCCAAGCCGCTCCAGCGATCCCCAGTGATCTCAAGTATCGGCTCCCTAGCCGCCCCAGTGTTTCCAGTGTCTCCAGCGTTCCCCCTGTGCTACCCTCGTGTCATCCTTGGCTTCCAGGCCGCATCTCTCACTCTCAAGTACCCTCTGTGTTGCTGTATAGCATTCAGTGCCATCGACCACCATCGATGGTTTAAGTACCCCGTAAAAGACTCTTGTGTTCTAAACCCTGCCAAAAGCCACAGGGGAACCTGGGCAGAGGGCCGCGACCTGGTCGGCAGTTGCAGCGAAGTCCATATCCCCTTGCGGGGTTCCCTGGTGAATACCACTGTCGACTTAGACCCCGCGCCTCTGCTTTAGGTCTCAGCCAATCCTCTGTGTCCCCGGCAGGTCGTCTTCCTCCATCCTCCGTGCATGAGTTCCGACTACCTCAAACCTCCTGTGTCCTGCTCCCCAGCGCCCTCCACTGGTCCACCACGGTCACAGCCGGGAACACAAGGAACCCCGGTGCATGACAGATTGTTCAAGGCCGATGGACTCGGCTCACGGCCCAAGTGTGGGACCAGCGGCTCTTTCAGATGTCTTCGCCCGTATGAAGATCCAAGAAACCACTCAGCAGTGGATAACGAAGAGTCTCCAGGGAGTATCCACTCGATTGGACACTATACAGCAGTCGTTGACACCTCCTGCGTCGACTGCCCAAAAATTTTTTGCATCACCTGCTGTCGCTTCCTGTTTGGACGATCTCCAGCAATTCCTGCGTACTTCTAGTCCATGTTCCAATTCAACTCCGGTTGTTCCAGTTTCCTGTCCCCTGTCACCCATGAATTGTCCACGGATTTCCCAGTTCCCTTGCCAAAGGGATTCTGAGCCTCTGAGTGTTCTTCATAGCTTGTTGGGACAGCTGCAAAGTCTTCTGTCCACTATAATAATGCTAATACCAGAGATTCTCCAGAGTACACAAGTTACCGCAAGAAGTTCTGCTCGACCCACTGCAATAAAACAATCCCCTGTCATTACCTCTCTCAGAAATAATCCATTCTCTTCCATGCAGTGTGAAGATAAAGTCATTAGATTCTCGCATCCCAAATGCTCGGAAGCTGAACGCCAGCGTCGCAGACAGCTCCACCTATGCTTCTATTGTGGCAGTGCTAGTCACCTTATTCGAGACTGTAACCTCTGTACATCCAGGAAGGGTGACAAGCCTCAATGCCGCAGGCCTCTTATGCATAAGTATTCTGAAACATCTGCTTCCACGTCCTCAGCCTCAGTCACGCATATTCCTAGTTCCAAGTCTGAGAACCCGAAGAGGATGTACAAGTCTCGCATCGCTAAAAGGATCTCAGATTCCTTAGTCCCAAGTAAAACATCTGTATCTGTAGCCTCGGATGAGGTACCTGATCCCGTAGCTCGTGTTAGGACATCTGAAGCTACAGTCCAAGGAAGTATATTGAAAATATCAGCCTCCAGTGAGGCATCTGATGCTCTGACCCCAGCAGGGGTATCTGTTTCTCCAGTTCCAGAAATGGCACCCAAACCATATACTCCAGGTCATCCTTCTTCCAGTGCCATGATGTCTACATCCTGTGTAGTCCAGGTCCAAGATGGACCATCTGAATGCCCGGATTCAGTCCGTTCCGGTTCCAGCCCAGATTCCGTCTGTCCCAGTGTCGAACTTCAGTCCGATCCTCTTAGTAATGAACTTTCCATTGTAAACCCAAAAGGGGGTTTAGGTTCAAATTCTTCAATAGACAGCCTGCTCCCAACGGATGAAGTTGTTACCACAGTCCCAGAGACTTCTTCCATCGTCCCAAGTACCTCACCTAAAGATGCTACTGTAAGTAGTTCCTCATTATACTTTGAAGATGATTTTGCCCAATTTCGCTGTATTGTTCAAAAAATCCTCGCACAGATGGATTCTGATCCATCATTAGTCATAACTCCTGTTAACGCAGTTAGACTTTTACTGCTCTCCTTCAAAGGTAAAGCCTTGGAATGGGCTAATCCCCTCATCGAATCTAAGGATCCTATACTTGGTGACCTCTCGGCATTTCTAAAAGCAGTTCAGAAAGAATTCCCTCCAAAACCAGCTCCTTTGGGATCTTTGAAAAGTTCCACCAGGGTCACTAAGAGCTTATCCACTACAGCACCATCACTTTCCGAACAAGAACAAGTTATATTGGATCAAAGCATTTCTCAATTAAAAAATTGGAATTCCCCCACTGTATATCAGCAGTCTCAATTTTCTGGTGTATCCAAACTTGAAAAAGACCAGGTTTTCCAGGATCCATATATTAAGAATCATCATATCTCCAGAACTAAAGATGTTTCTATACCCCATTCTCCTGACTTGAGGTTGGGTGTAGTTTCACTCTGCTCTTCTACAGGTCCTTTGAGAAATTCTAGTCCCATGGATGTACCAGCTAACATCACTTCTGTCCCTAAAGAGAAGAATACTGATCATTCAGACTCTGCAATCTATATTGGTTCTTCTGCTTTACATTATTTACAGGACTCTCTATCTGATGCCTCCAAGAGAAAGAATCATATACGTCCATTAGAATTGGACTCAGATTCCGATTATGACCCAGTTTATGATGAAACTCCCTTCCCGGGAGGTTCTATCCTTCCCGACCATGTTTTTCTCCAGGAAGATACTCCAATAAATTCAGTTTTTGTCGATGATGGATGGTCCACCTGTTCCGAAGATGAAAACTGAGAACATCTGTGAAAAAGCTCAGTTTGGGAGCTCTTCAGCTCTCCTACCTAGTTCATTGGGGTGTTCGGAGTCCACCCCTAAAGGGGGGGGTACTGTCATGAACCTGACCTGTTTCACATTATTTTCTGATGTTCCATGCCTGTCTGTGTCCTAGCTGCTGCTGCAGCTACAGCTGCTCTGCATTCTCAGTGATTAAGACTCCAGTGAAGCTCCCTGAGTTCAGCACCAGTCACATGATCCAGGTAACTCAAGGCATACTTCCTGGTTCTGTCTGCTGCTGCAGACAATCAAGTAATCACCTGGAGGAATATAAGCCAGCTTCCCAGAGTCCTCCTTGCCTTGAACAAATGTTCATTCTGCTTCCTGTGTGGTTACCCCAGAGACAGAGAATCCCAAGGCTCCTGGCTATCCAGTCTCCAGTGATACCTGCTCCTAGTGTCCTGCTGCTACTTACCTGGTTCCATTCATCTCCAGAGACTCCTGCTAATTTCATCACTGCGGTTGAGTTAGCAAGTTATCCCCTGCAGAGGATATCGCTGACACTGGCTAGCAAATCCCCACTAGCTTCCAGGCTAGACCCCTTGGCTCCCAGGCCAAACTACCTTCAAACCTTTCAGTGACTTTATACCATCACAGTCCTGATCTGTCGACAGGCACTGTCTACCTCACAGTCGACACTCAGCTTCTGCCGTCTATCCTTGACTAACATCATCCGTGTCATCCCTGACGTCCATCAGTTGCTGCATCCAAGTGTTGTCACCTTATCGTCTATTGTCGACATTGTGTCAACTGTTTCTCAAAGTGCCTCCAGAGACTCTGTGCTTCTGTCGTCCCCTGGTGACTAACATCATCTGTGTCATCTCCGACGTCCACCAGTTGCCGCACTCAAGTATTGTCACACAAACACCTGTTGTCGACATCCCGTGTCAACTGTTTTCCAAAGTGCCTCCAGAGACTCCGACATTCTCTCCTGGTTATCGATATCATAGACCAACGACTCCCAGGTCGTCATCTCCGGCTCCCAGGCCATCCTGCAGCTCCCAGGCTGCCAACTGTCATCACCGGCTCCCAGGCCATCCCGCAGCTCCCAGGCTGCCAACTACAACCCCGGCTCCCAGGCCGCCTCGCAGCTCCCAGGCTGCCAACTACAACCCCGGCTCCCAGGCCGCCTCGCAGCTCCCAGGCTGCCAACTACCACCCCGGCTCCCAGGCCGCCTCGCAGCTCCCAGGCTGCCAACTACAACCCCGGCTCCCAGGCCGCCTCGCAGCTCCCAGGCTGCCAACGACAACCCCGGCTCCCAGGCCGCCTCGCAGCTCCCAGGCTGCTTGCTATCGTCCCCACGTGCTCCAGAGGTCCAGTTTCCTGAGTCCGCTGTCACCTGTGTTACTCTCAGCGTCCTGGTCATTCCACTCCTGCCAGAAGTCTCCACGTGTCTCCATCTGCCGTGTGATCCTGTCTTCTCGTGCAGCCCAGGTTACTTACTCAGTGTCCGGTTATCCGTGGGTTCCGTGCTCGTCTCCTCTCGGCTCTCGGGCCGCTCCAGTGATCCCCAGTGATCCCCAGTATCGGCTCTCAGGCCGCTCCAGCGATCCCCAGGGATCCCCAGTATCGGCTCTCAGGCCGCTCCAAGCGATCCCCAGTGATCCCCAGTATCGGCTCTCAGGCCGCTCCAGCGATCCCCAGTGATCCCCAGCATCGGCTCCCAGGTCGCTCCAGTGATCCCCAGTGATCCCCCGTACCGGCTCCCAAGCCGCTCCAGCGATCCCCAGTGATCTCAAGTATCGGCTCCCTAGCCGCCCCAGTGTTTCCAGTGTCTCCAGCGTTCCCCCTGTGCTACCCTCGTGTCATCCTTGGCTTCCAGGCCGCATCTCTCACTCTCAAGTACCCTCTGTGTTGCTGTATAGCATTCAGTGCCATCGACCACCATCGATGGTTTAAGTACCCCGTAAAAGACTCTTGTGTTCTAAACCCTGCCAAAAGCCACAGGGGAACCTGGGCAGAGGGCCGCGACCTGGTCGGCAGTTGCAGCGAAGTCCATATCCCCTTGCGGGGTTCCCTGGTGAATACCACTGTCGACTTAGACCCCGCGCCTCTGCTTTAGGTCTCAGCCAATCCTCTGTGTCCCCGGCAGGTCGTCTTCCTCCATCCTCCGTGCATGAGTTCCGACTACCTCAAACCTCCTGTGTCCTGCTCCCCAGCGCCCTCCACTGGTCCACCACGGTCACAGCCGGGAACACAAGGAACCCCGGTGCATGACAGTTGGTATTAGACGTGTGTCCAGTATCCGCAATTAATTCTGTGGTTTTTACCGAGTTGCTTGAGGTCCTGTGTCCCCGGTACCAAATTCCATCTAGGTTCCTCTTCTCCAGGGAGGCAATACCCAGACTGTACACGAACATTAAAAATAGCGTTTAGTGTCCTAAAAAATGCCACTGCACCTACTGTCCACTTAACCACGGATATGTGGACAAGCGGAACAGGGCAAACTAAAGACTACATGACTGTGACTGCCCACTGGGTAGATGTATTGCCTTCAGCAGCAGCACCAACAGCAGCAACATCATTTCCCATTGTCATTCAGAGGCAGGATACTCTGTGTATCACAGGTTTCAGTAAAAGGCATACAGCTGAAAACCTCCTAGAAAAACTACGGCAAGTCATTGCGCAATGGCTTACCCCACTTGGACTCTCCTCAGGATTTGAAGGTATCTGACAATGCCATCAATATTGTGAGTTCATTACATCTGGGCAAATTCCAACATGTCCCATGTTTTGCTCACACAATAAATTTGGAGGTGCAACATTTCTTGAAATATGACAGGGGTGTTCAAGAGATGTTGGCAGTTGTCCGGAAAATTTGTGGACATTTTCGCCATTCTGCAAGTGCGTGCAGGAGATTGCAACACTTACAAGAAATGCTAAATTTGCCCTGCCATCAGCTGAAGCAAGAGGTGGTCACAAGGGGGAATTCCACCTTCTATTTCCACCCTCTATATGCTTCAGCAGATGGAAGAGCAGCAAAAGGCCATCCAAAGCTACACCTCGACCTATGACATAGGGAGAGGAACGGGAATGCACCTGAGTCAAGCTCAGTGGAGAATAATTTCTGTGTTGTGCAAGATCCTGAAGCCCTTCGAGGTTGCTACACGCAAAGTTAGTTCTGACACTGCCAGCTTGAGTCAGGTCATTCCCTTGATAGGCCTTTTGCAAAAGCAGTTGGAGAAATTGAAGGATAAGTTGAAGCAGAGTGAATCTGCTAAATATGTAGGACTAGTAGATCACGCCCGTAATTCACTTTGCAAGGATCCAAGGGTCATTGATCTCTTAAAATCAGATCATTATATTTTGGCGACAATACTGGATCCTAGGTTTAAGTCTTACATTGTGTCTTTGTTACCAATGGGCACAAATCTGCAGAGGTGCAAAGACCTCTTGGTCCAAAAAATGTCAGCCGAAGCAGAATGTGGCAGTCACACAACTCCTCCTTCAGTTTCTCCCACTGGGGTTGTGAGGAAAAAACTACATTTTCCTAAGAGACCCACTGCTATTCAGTGCGGAAATATATTTGACATCTAGGGCCTTATTCTAGTTCACTCTTTCTGCCAAAATCCTTCTTAGATGGACAAAACCATGTGCACTGCAGAGGGGCAGATGTAACTTGTGCAGAGAGAATTAGATTTGGGTGGGGTTTTACTTCAAAGTGAGATCTATATTGCGGTGTAAAAATAAAGCAGTCAGTATTTACCCTGCACAGAAACAAAATAACTCACCCAAATCTAATTCTCTCGGCACATGTTACATCTGCCCCCTGCAGTGCACATGGTTTTGTCTATCTAAGAAGGATTTTGGCAGAAAGAGTGAACTAGAATTAGGCCCCTGTTCCGGACTGAAGGAGCTTCCTACCATAATGGACAGGTCTACTGCTACTGCCTATGATGCTATCACAATTGATAGAATGGTGGATGATTACTTTATCGATAGCATTGATATAGGTATGTCAGACTGTCCATTCTATTATTGGCAAGATAAAAAGGCAATGTGGCAGCCTTTGCACAAACTGGCTTTGCTTTATTTAAGTTCCCCACCCTCCAGTGTATATTCTGAAGGAGTCTTCAATGCAGCTGGGAACCTTGTTAGCAATCAGCGTAGGAGGTTACTTCCACAAAACGTGGAGAAGATGATGTTCATAAAAATGTATTTCAAATTTCAACAACTGGACCTCCTTCACCAGCATTTACGTCCTAATACACACAGTCCTCCTGTATTGTTTGATTCCAGCTATGACAAATGAATTGTGTGTGAAGAAGAGGATGAGGGTGAGGAATCGGATGCTAAGGATGACATCTCGTAAAACCAGTTTGTGCACTGCCCATTGCCAGCTTGTTGACAATTTCATCTTGCACCTCTTTCTATTTTTTGGTCTTTGGAGCATTTTTTTCTTTTTTTATGATGACATCTTGTAAAGCCAGTTTGTGCACTGCCCATTGCCAGCTTGTTTTGTGGGGGCCCAAACAAACCAATCGTTTCAGCCACATGTGACAGTCCCTGCCGCTGAAGTCCCTGTCGCTGAAACGATTGGTTTGTTAAACTGTGCATGTCCTGTATACATAAGGGTGGGTGGGAGGGCCCAAGGACAATTTCATCTTGCACCTCTTTGTATTTTTGCTCTTTGGAGCATTTCTCTTTTTTTGGGGTAGTTTATTAAACTGCCACCCAGTCTGCCCCTGCAGTGCCGCTCTGCTTCCAAGATGTGCCAGGTTTTGCCAAAACCAATCCAGATCCAAAACACGAAGGGAGATCCAGATCCAAAACCAAAACCCGAAAAAGTGGCCGCCGCACATCTCTAGTCCTCATACATCTTTGCGTCAGTCACACAAAACAGCCCTTCTTGGCACTCCATATAGCGTTAGAATGTTCTAGAGTTGTGCATTTTTATTGCTTCTTTTTTTCTTGAAAGTTTGTGCTATTTACAATGCAGTGTAACTAGGCTGCAGGAGGAGAATGATGAGTAATTTTATATACTGTATGAGACTTGTATATCTGTGTGCGACTGAGTCTCTGAATCTGTATATGCAGTGATGCAGTGCTACATTGTAGTAGCTGTAGTTTTTTCAATACAAATTTTGTTCTACTCCGAATACATACACAATATACAAGTGTCATATAGATGGAGCCGGGCTCATCCTTTCACTGGCGAGCGTCGGTGATAGAGACTAGCACGGCAGATGGGCAGCGTCTCCCTGCCCGTATCCACTTCAGGGAGATGCTGCCCAGTTCGGGGGGGTTTGGGGTGGTGAGGGGGACCGGTGGTAATGGCGGGGGAAGCAGCGGGGACCACCGCCAAGCTCCGTAGCTCTGTTGCCATGGGGAGCATGGGCGTCTCGTGCGCACGCCCCTGGCGGTAGCCGGCCGCTGGCGGGGGATGGTGGCAGCATCACCATCCCCTGCAAGGATGAGCCCGGCTACATCTGTATGTTACAATAATCAGCACAATTTAGGAGTACTAGTTTTTTTTGCCACAAAAGATACCCGAGTTAGCAGAATTGTGAAGGACGTGGCATCATACACCTGTCAGGCATCATGTGTTGCATGACATATTGAGGCTACATGTTTGAGGACACATCTAAATAGTTAGTTTAATGTTATATATATATATATATATATATATATATATATATATATATATATATATATATATATATATATATATAACACCTATCAAGTTATATACAGATGAAGCCCCTCTCAGCCAGCCCGCCAGCTCGCCATATCGCGGTTTCTAGTGGAGCTTGTGGATGGCAGATTGGGGGGTGGGGACGCACGAGTGGCTCACTCTTTGTGTGTCCCACTGTACATTACCTCAGATGGGCGGTCACAGACAGGCAAGCTTCGGCCCTGCAGAAGGGTTGTAGTGGGGGCTTTGGTGTGCAGACATCAGGGAGCGGGGTAGGGAGCAGGGACCTTCCAGTGGCGATAAAGAGAATGGGGCGTGCGCATGTGCGCTCTCGCCCCATTCCTGGCAAAGGGCAGACCTGGCGCATGGCGATAGTAACGCCAGGTCCCATCTAACGAGTGGCTCCATATGTAGTTAGCAATGAAAAAAATACAGTACTAATAACCAGGTTCATTAAAATAAAGCGGCATCTGTCAAGTGTGCATAAGGACATGTGGCCACAATTAGAGTATTATAGTATTGGAGCTGGGATATAATATATGCCATATAAGAGCCACTCTTTCAAATCCCTGTGGCCCTACAAATGGAGAATCAACCTGTTTGACTGGCCGGTACTTATGTATTATCTGGGCTCCCATGTTAAATGCACCCCATTTTTTTCATACCCCTACTATCCAACTACGCATCGAGGTGATTTTATATAGTGTGGCGAGCGCAGCGAGCCACCGTGCCCGAAGCGTGGCGAGCATAGCGAGCCCCGCGAGGGGACGCGGTCTCATAAGAAAAACGGGAGCCCAGATATTACATAAGTACCGTTTTCTGTTTCTTCCCAAAATTTTACTTTGTTCATGTTATTTACCTTTGGCTGCAAAGCATAATGATTGATGCCCATGTTCATCCATTTGACAGGTTCTCTCGTTTCAAACATATTAATTTCCAAAGACAAATATGTGAAGTGTGGCTAGCCTATCATTACCGGAATAATCCCTGTAGGCCAGTAATTTAGCAGTGATTTTTCATTTTTTTAACTAATTAAAAAAATGGGTTTTTGTTTGTTTGTTTTGAAGGATCACATGGTAAGGGAGGAGGCAAAGAGCTTGACCCCAAAGCAGTGTGCTGTAGTGGAGCTTGCACTGGACACCATTAAGGTAATTTAGAGGGTTTTTTTTTTATTATTTTTTTTTTTTCAAAATGTTTTCATTTGTATTTTGAGCATATTAATCCAAAAATCTGTACTAACAACAAATGTGATCGCAATAATAATAAACTGCATTTGCACATACTTTATGACAAGTCAACATCATCAGCATATGCAAAAGATGCACTTCCTAGAGTGGATGCAAATAACTAATGCAAAGAGCCCTTTACAGAATCTGTAAGGAAAACAGTGATTAATACGCCCCAATCTGAAATCGCCTATTTGTGTCCTCTTTCTTTCTGGGCATGTGCAGTGTGGAAATACACAAAGATATGCCACACAGAGGGACATTTACTAATATTGGGAGTTCTATTTCACATGGGATGTTGCTATGAGCAACCAATCAGAATTTACTTCTTATTTATGTAGCACCTTCTAGAAGATAATAGATAGTATCTGATTGATTGCACATAGCAACAGCCCATATGAAATAGAACTCCCATCTGAGTAAATTTCCCCCACTGAATCATGTAATGCACATAAGCACTTTATGGGAGGGATGTACTAACATCCGCCGAAACCACCGGCTACCGCATTCTTACTAATCGCATATGCACTAACATATGAGATTAGTAATGCAAGGGACAGCTCTTGTGATAAGAGCTGGCCTAAGCGATGCGGCACCGGTACAGGCTTCTACAGGGTATGTAGGGTGGCGATACCCTCCACAGCATTGACCCAGCGGAGGGGGGTTAGAGAATATGAAAATGCGGAAATTGGAAGATTAGCCCCCTGGTGCAGTCTGCACCCCTTTGTGACATCATTAGTACAACCATCATTTACATTACAACACACAGGCAATGTGTAGCCAGAAACACTTACATTTTCAATAGCTGCAATAGATATTCTGCCATACTGTATGTATGGTCGTCTTGCTCTTTGCAAGCTGACCATACATAGGGCCTTATTCAGATCTGAGCTCAGTACAAATTTCTTTGGAAAATGGGCGAAACTATGTGCACTGCAGATGGAACAGATGGAACCTGTGCAAACAGAGTTAAATTTGGGTGGGGTGTGCTGAAACTGAAATCTAAATTGCAGTGTAAAAGTAATGCAGCCAGTATTTACCCTGCACAGAAACAAAATATCTCACACAAATCTAAAGGTGGCCATACACACGCAGATTTATCTTCAGATCTGGCTGGGTGGAGCAAAAACATCTTTATGGATGAGAGCAAATGACAATTGACCATTTGCTTGGAAATGCTGGAAAACTGACAAACTGTCACTCATCCATAATCATGTTTTCGTTCCAACCAGCCAGATCTGAAGATAAATCTTACTAGTGTATGGGACCTTAACTCTCTCTATACATGTTACATCTGCTCCACCTGCAGTGCACATAGTTTTGCCCATTTTCCGAACAAATATGTACTGAGCTCAGATCTGAATAAGGCCCATAAAGCGGAATATCTGGGAGACATATTCACAAAATAGTAGTGGATTGAGGTATGCAGATACTGTATGTGGAAATGTTTGAAGGGGATGCAAAGATTTAAACATTTCATAAATGTCATCAATATCCAACCTCTTTTAAAACAAGTCTTTTGACTATACTAAATATCTTCTCTACAAATACTGCAGTGTATTGCCTGATTTATGGCTTAAATGAATCATGACATTGGCTCTGCCTTTACTTTGTGGTGCTTTGGTATGTCTGAAGCTTTGCTCTACATTGGGTAATGTGTATACAGAAATGCTTTTTTCCCCAAAAGTGTAAGACACCAGATCCATTCCATTAACAATTTAGTACAAAACCCAAGAGAATTTCTCAAAGCGGGTGTAAAAATCAACACTCCCGGTTACAGAGAGCAAATGTCCATGCATCCCAACAGTGCAAACAGTGCACCATTTTTACCTCTGTATGTCATTTTTAACCCCTTCCCGACATTTGACGTACATGTTCGTCATGGCCGGGATGTACTTCCCGACACATGACGTACATGTACGTCATGGCTTTAAACTGTCACTGCGTCTATAGACGCGGTGACAGTTTGGAGATGTCTGCTGTCCCTGACAGCAGACATCCCCCCTCGCCGCCCAGGGGGGGCAGCGATGCCCCCCCCCGTTCGGCGATCGCTGTGAACAGCCAATTACAGCGTTTTCTGTGTACCGGCGAATAACGTTCGCCGGTGACACAGGGATCGGTGGTGATTGGTGCTGTAAAGTACAGCACCTTTTACCACGGGGTGTAAGGGTGACACTGGTGTCACCCCACCTCACCCCACCCGCCCCCAAAGGCCGTGATTGGTCCGTCGGACCGACGGACCAATCACAGCCATGGAGGGTGATTTAAACTAACGGTGACTGCACTGCAGACGCCATTCCGGTCTGGAATTGCGTGCAGTGCGGTCACCGTGCCTATCTGCCGTGATATACTGACCTGATCCTTGCAAATACTTACCTGATCACTGCTTGTAGCGTGCTGGATGCTTCCTGGATCTTGTGACTTCTTGTGACTTCCTGTGTTGTGCTGCTGCAGTGTGATAGAGTTATAGATAGAGAGATAGAGAGAGATAGTGACAGAGAGTGCTATATTTTGTGTCTGCTGCCCCCCCCCCCCCCGTTGTGCTGATCAGTATATCTGTGCTGATCAGCAACTTTTTGGGGGTGCTGTTTTTTTTTTTTATATATATACCTGTCAGTGCTGCTGCTGCAGTGTCATAGAGTGATAGTGAGAGATAGAGAGATAGAGAGAGATAGTGACAGAGAGTGATAGAGAGTGCTATATTTTGTGTCTGCTGCCCCCCCTTTTGTGCTGATCAGTATATCTGTGCTGATCAGCAACTTTTTGGGGGTGCAGGTTTTTTTTTATATATATAGCTGTCAGTGCTGCTGCTGCAGTGTCATAGAGTGATAGATAGTGAGAGATAGAGAGATAGTGACAGAGAGTGATAGAGAGTGCTATATTTTGTGTCTGCTGCCCCCCCTTTTGTGCTGATCAGTATATCTGTGCTGATCAGCAACTTTTTGGGGGTGCAGGGTTTTTTTTTTTTATATATACCTGTCAGTTGCTGCCAGTTGCACCAAAGGTTGTGCACCTGCTGCCCCTCACTGGTAATCAGTGTCGCATCAGTGATCACCTTTTTTTTTTTTTTTTTGAGGGTGCTGTGGGGTCTTTTTTTAATTTTTTTTTTACACACACTGTGATTTTGTGGGTGTCCTGTGGCCACTGTGCGCTGATCAGTGACGTATATCACTGATCAGCTTTTTCGGCACAGGGTTGATCTATTTTTTTTTTTTTTTTTATCAAATTCCTGTTGCCTTTGAGCGCTGTTCAGTGACGGACGTTACTGACCAACATCTGTGCTCAATTTTTGGCGCAGGGCCTTTTTTTTTTTTTTCTGCACTACATACACACTACACACTACATACCCCCCCGGGTTGAAATAAAGTTTGTACCCCCCCTACACTATACACGTGTTGAAACATTTCACTACCAGAAACACAAAAATAAAAATGGCATCCCAAATGTCATCCCAAATGTCATCCCAGTCATCCAGAAGAATGTATTCAGCGGAGGAGGCATATGCCATGCTTGCCTCTGACTCTGACACAGCCAGTGATGCAAGCAGGGAATTTGAAGGATTCATCTTAAGCTCCTCTTCCTCCTCTAGTGATGAGGGACCCCCTCAAAGACGCACCCGTAGAGCAGCTGAGACCCCCCCCCAATAATTGATCTCGTATGGACCCCACCACCAGACAATTTTGAGCCCCAGGTTCCTGAGTTTTTGGCCATCCCAGGAATCCAATTTGATTCCACAGGTCTCAGAGAAATTGACTTTTTCGAATTATTTTTCTCTGATGATTTTATAAATTTAATGGTGGACCAAACTAATTTATATGCCCAGCAGTTTATTGCTCAAAACCCCACGTCATCATTTGCTAGGTGGACCCCTGTAGAGATGATGACGTTTTGGGGTCTGGTGTTTCATATGGGCATAGTAAAAAAGCCAGAAATTTGGCAATATTGGAGTACAGATGTTCTGTACAGCACCCCACTGTATCGTATGGCCATAACCCGGACTCGTTTTGAGTTAATCCTTAAATTTTTGCATTACAACGATAATGCACAGTGCCCACCCAGAGATGATCCCACCTTTGACCGGCTATTCAAAGTCAGGCCGGTCATTGATCATTTCAGTGCCAAATTTGCAGAGATGTACATCCCAGATAAATTCATTTGCATAGACGAGTCCCTTATACATTTTAAAGGAAGGGTTAAATTCCGCCAGTACCTTCCCAATAAGAGGGCAAGGTATGGCATAAAAATGTATAAGCTGTGTGAAAGCACCTCAGGGTACACTCACAGGTTTAGGGTATATGAAGGGAAGGATTCAAGAATTGAACCGCCAGAATGCCCCCCCTCCCTCGTAGGTGTTAGTGGAAAAATTGTCTGGGATTTAGTGCACCCCTTCCTGGATAAAGGTTATCACCTCTATGTGGATAACTTTTACACTAGCATCCCCCTGTTTAAGGCCCTTGGTTCAAGAGGTACAGCAGCTTGCGGTACTGTGCGCAAGAACCAAAGAGGCCTCCCAAAAACGCACATTGCCCAAGTAATGAGAAGGGGTGAAAGCAGGGCACAATCCACCGAAAATATGTTGTTGGTCAAATATAAGGACAAGAGGGATGTCCTTATACTGACAACAATTCATGGAGACAGTACCACCTCCGTCCCTGTACGAGGTACCAGTACCCACACCTCAAAACCTAATTGTATCCTGGATTACAATAAGTACATGGGCGGAGTGGATCTTTCAGATCAGGTACTGAAGCCGTACAGTGCCCTGCGGAAAACAAAAATCTGGTACAAGAAGCTGGCCGTGTATATCATCCAGATGGCACTGTATAACGCTTACGTGCTATTCCGTTCTACCAGCCAGAGGGGGACATTTATGCACTTTCAAGAGGAAGTCATAAAGGGCCTAATATTTGGGAACCAGCAGGCAGAGGGCCCCAGTACTTCTAGTACTGGCCCCCGTATTGTACCAGGGCAGCATTTTCCTGATGAAATCCCCTCCACTGGAAAAAAGGGCAGGACACAAAAAAGGTGCAAAGTTTGCTATAAAAAGGGAATAAGAAAGCAAACTATTTTCCAGTGTGACACTTGCCCCGACAAACCCGGCCTATGTATAAAGGAGTGTTTTAAAATATACCACACATCTATGGATTATTAGGTTCATCATTTCACCGTGCTTCGGGGGTCTTGCTAATGCCACATAGCACCCACCATTCATTCCACCAGAATCTGAGCCGCAAAATCTCAAAATCACTCCTTCCGTTCTGAGTCCTGCCATGCACCCAACTGGTATTTTTTGGTCACATGTGAGGCATTGCCGTACTCGGGAGAAATTGGGGCACAGATTTTGGGGTGCTTTTTCTCCTTCATACATTATGAAAATGAAAAATTTTGAGCCAGAACTGCATTTTTGTGTAAAAAAAATGTAATTTTTCATTTGCACAGCCCAGTTGTATCAAAATTGGTGAAACCCCTGGGGGTTTGAAATGTACACTATACCCCTAGATGAATTCCCTGAGGGGTGTAGTTTGCAAAATGGGGTCACTTGTGGGGGGGGTTCCACTGTATTGGTGCTTTGGGGGTCTTGCTAATGCGACATAGCACCCACCAACATTCCACCAGAATCTGTGCTGCAAAATCCAAATATCACTCCTTCCCTTCTGAGTCCTGCCATTTTTTGGTCACACATGAAGCATTGCCGTACTCGGGAGAAATTGGGGCACAGATTTTGGGGTGCTTTTTCTCCTTCATACCTTATGAAAATGAAAAATTTTGAGCCAGAACTGTATTTTTGTGTAAAAAAATGTAATTTTTCATTTGCACAGCCCAGTTGTATCAAAATTGGTGAAACCCCTGGGGGTTTGAAATGTACAGTATACCCCTAGATGAATTCCCTGAGGGGTGTAGTTTGCAAAATGGGGTCACTTGTGGGGGGCTTCCACTGTATTGGTGCTTTGGGGGTCTTGCTAATGCGACATAGCACCCACCAAAATTCCACCAGAATCTGAGCTGCAAAATACAAAAATCACTCCTTCCCTTTTGAGTCCTGCCATGCACCCAAATGGTATTTTTTGGTCACATGTGAGGCATTGCCATACTTGGGAGAAATTGGGGCACAGATTTTGGGGTGCTTTTTCTCCTTCATACCTTATGAAAATGAAAAATTTTGAGCCAGAACTGCATTTTTGTGTAAAAAAATGTAATTTTTCATTTGCACAGCCCAGTTGTATCAAAATTGGTGAAACCCCTGGGGGTTTGAAATGTACACTATACCCCTAGATGAATTCCCTGAGGGGTGTAGTTTGCAAAATGGGGTCACTTGTGGGGGGCTTCCACTGTATTGGTGCTTCGGGGGTCTTGCTAATGCGACATAGCACCCACCAAAATTCCACCAGAATCTGAGCTGCAAAATCCAAAAATCACTCCTTCCCTTCTGAGTCCTGCCATGCACCCAACTGGTATTTTTTGGTCACATGTGAGACATTGCCATACTCGGGAGAAATTGGGGCACAGATTTTGGGGTGCTTTTTCTCCTTCATACCTTATTAAAATGAAAAATTTTGAGCCAGAACTGCATTTTTGTGTAAAAAAATGTAATTTTTCATTTGCACAGCCCAGTTGTATCAAAATTGGTGAAACCCCTGGGGGTTTGAAATGTACACTATACCCCTAGATGAATTCCCTGAGGGGTGTAGTTTGCAAAATGGGGTCACTTGTGGGGGGCTTCCACTGTATTGGTGGTTTGGGGGTCTTGCTAATGCGACATAGCACCCACCAAAATTCCACCAGAATCTGAGCTGCAAAATACAAAAATCACTCCTTCCCTTCTGAGTCCTGCCATGCACCCAACTGGTATTTTTTGGTCACATGTGAGACATTGCCATACTCGGGAGAAATTGGGGCACAGATTTTGGGGTGCTTTTTCTCCTTCATACCTTATGAAAATGAAAAATTTTGAGCCAGAACTGCATTTTTGTGTAAAAAAAATGTAATTTTTCATTTGCACAGCCCAGTTGTATCAAAATTGGTGAAACCCCTGGGGGTTTGAAATGTACACTATACCCCTAGATGAATTCCCTGAGGGGTGTAGTTTGCAAAATGGGGTCACTTGTGGGGGGCTTCCACTGTATTGGTGGTTTGGGGGTCTTGCTAATGCGACATAGCACCCACCAAAATTCCACCAGAATCTGAGCTGCAAAATACAAAAATCACTCCTTCCCTTTTGAGTCCTGCCATGCACCCAAATGGTATTTTTTGGTCACATGTGAGGCATTGCCATACTTGGGAGAAATTGGGGCACAGATTTTGGGGTGCTTTTTCTCCTTCATACCTTATGAAAATGAAAAATTTTGAGCCAGAACTGCATTTTTGTGTAAAAAAATGTAATTTTTCATTTGCACAGCCCAGTTGTATCAAAATTGGTGAAACCCCTGGGGGTTTGAAATGTACACTATACCCCTAGATGAATTCCCTGAGGGGTGTAGTTTGCAAAATGGGGTCACTTGTGGGGGGCTTCCACTGTATTGGTGGTTTGGGGGTCTTGCTAATGCGACATAGCACCCACCAAAATTCCACCAGAATCTGAGCTGCAAAATACAAAAATCACTCCTTCCCTTCTGAGTCCTGCCATGCACCCAAATGGTATTTTTTGGTCACATGTGAGGCATTGCCATACTCGGGAGAAATTGGGGCACAGATTTTGGGGTGCTTTTTCTCCTTCATACCTTATGAAAATGAAAAATTTTGAGCCAGAACTGCATTTTTGTGTAAAAAAATGTAATTTTTCATTTGCACAGCCCAGTTGTATCAAAATTGGTGAAACCCCTGGGGGTTTGAAATGTACACTATACCCCTAGATGAATTCCCTGAGGGGTGTAGTTTGCAAAATGGGGTCATTTGTGGGGGGCTTCCACTGTATTGGTGCTTTGGGGGTCTTGCTAATGCGACATAGCACCCACCAAAATTCCACCAGAATCTGAGCTGCAAAATACAAAAATCACTCCTTCCCTTCTGAGTCCTGCCATGCACCCAAATGGTATTTTTTGGTCACATGTGAGGCATTGCCGTACTCGGGAGAAATTGGGGCACAGATTTTGGGGTGCTTTGTCTCCTTCATTCCTTGTGAAAATGAAAAATTTTGAGCCAGAACTGCATTTTTGTGTAAAAAAATAATTTTTCATTTTCACTGCCCAGTTGTACCACAATTGGTGAAACCCCTGGGGGTTTGAAATGTACACTATACCCCTAGATAAATTCCCTGAGGGGTGTAGTTTGCAAAATGGGGTCACTTGTGGGGGGGTTCCTAACTTTTAGCATCTTATGGTGCCTAGAAACCTACATGGTGCCTAAAAAATAATCTCATAAAAAGGAGGCTCCAAAATCAAGTAGGTGCTCCTATTATGAAGCCTGTGGTTTGGTCAACGTGCACACTAGGGCCACATATAGGATATTTATGAAAACAAAAGAATTGGGGGAATCAATTTTTAGTCACATTTCTCTAGTAAAATCTACTGTGTTCCTTAGAAAAATTTATTAAAATTGCAAATCTGCAAAAAAAATGAAATTTTGAAATTTCACCTACACTTTGTTTTAATTCCTGTGAAACACCTAAAGGGTTAACAAACTTCCAAAATGCTGTTTTGAATACTGTGAGGGTGCAGTTTTTGAAATGGCATCATTTATGGGGGTGTCTCACATACAAGTCCCTCAAAGTCACATCAGAACTGAACTGGTCCCTAAAAAAATCAGTGTTTGAAATTTTCTTGAAAATTTGAGAATTTTCTATTCATATTTTAAGCCTCCTAGTGTCCAAAAAATTTAAAAGGAAGTTGAAATAATGATGGAAACATAAAGTAGACATATGGTCTATGTTAGTTATTAACTATTTTGAGTGGTATGATTATTTGTCTCACAAGCAGAAAATTTAACATTTTGCAAATTGCTAAATTTTCCATTTTTTTACGACATTTTGGTATTTTTCACAAAAAAACACAGACTGTATCGACCCAAATTTACCACTTACTTGAAGTACAATGTGTCACGAGAAAACAATCTCAAAATCACTGGGATAAGTAAAAGCAAAAAAAAGTTATCCCCACTTAAGTGATACCTGTCAGATTTGAAAAAAAGGGCTCTGTCAGGAAGGCAAAAACAGGCTGCGGCGGGAAGGGGTTAATTATCTAGTACCGTAGAATGAGATTTTGCATATTACACTGCTAGACGTTCTATTGTACCCATCAGGGCCGGTGCTAGGTTGTATGGGGCCCCCCTGCAAACTAAAATTTTGCGCCTTCCCTTCCATAGCACATAAAGGGACAGCTTGTGCTACAAAAAAGGTTTTGTTAGAGTACCTCTTCCCCGTTTGTTGGAAGAGGAACAGTGGAGGAGTAGCGTAGCGCGGCAGCAGAATTAGAATTTTTTTTTAAACACTGGCCAGATCTCTGAGAGAGCACAGCCATTCAGAGGGTCACTCAGTGTTTTCAACTGTTTATTCAAATTTTGCTGCCGCCGCTGACCCCTGCTGCCCACTAGCACTACTTAACAGTGGTACGTTACTCCACCCTTTTAAGTCCAGAGACCCTTATGTCCCCAGCACTAACTGAATAGTCCCAGTGCACATGGTGCCATGACTACCCTGACTGCTTAGAACCTCAGTCACATGGTACCTTAAGGTGCCCATACACGGTGAGTTTGCACCGTGCGATGCGCGCTCTTGTGGGCATCTCATCGTACAGTACAAAAAGTATGTGCTGCACATACTTTTTGTACTGCCTTCTGATCTCATTGCAAGCATATCGCGTTTCAATGCAATGTGATCCAGCCCAAAAAGGGTGCGATCGTCACACCTTGTATGGGCACCTTTAGACTCACTGACTGCACTAGGTGCCATGACCCATAACTGGCAAAGGTGAGTTTAAAAAGCACCGTTGCTGTATGCCTATCTTCCTCAGCGCCACTGTGCACTACAAGATGACATATTTTAGCAGCATCCTATACAGAGATCTCGAGAGAGACAGGCAGAGATAGATAGTATAGACAAAAAGAGAGAGAGAGGCAGGCAGGCAGGCAGAGATAGATTATATATATATATATATATATAGAGAGAGAGAGAGACAGGCAGGTATATTATAGAGAGAGAAACAGGCAGGCAGATATAGATTATAGAGAGAGAGAGAGAGACAAGCAGGCAAAGATAGATAATATATATATATAGAGAGAGAGAGAGAGAGAGAGAGAGAGAGATATTAGAGAGAGAGAAACAGGCAGGCAGAGATAGATTATATATAGAGACAAGCAGGCAGAGATAGATAATATATATATATATATATATATATATATATATATATATATATATATACTGTATATATATATATATATATATATATATATATATATATATATATATATATATATATATATATAGAGAGAGAGAGAGGCAGGCAGAGATATTATAGAGAGAGAAACAGGCAGGCAGAGATAGATTATATATAGAGAGGGAGACAGGCAGGCAGAGAGAAAGAGAGAGAGAGAGAGAGAGAGAGAGATTGATAGATATAGACATACAGACACACATAAAAACAAACTCACTCCTCAAGCAGCTCCTCCTCGGTAGGGTCCCGGGCCATCTCTCACCACCACTGATAAGGGCAGAGCTACAGTAGTACAGTGGGATCACATATGGGGCATCTAGTGGCTCCTGGCAGTACTGCAGTTAAGCAGAACTCCGGAGCCATGCTATGCAGATTCGCAATCTTCTGCCTCCCCCAACCCTCCTGCAGGCAGGACATCAGCGGCGTGGGTAAGTGCTTCATTTTGCGCTACTTTCTGTCATGCTGCGTAACAGGCAGCGGCAGCCAGCAGGAGCAGGGTGCAGAGCAGGGATAGTGCCTCTACTGGTCAGCGCCTACATGCTTTGCATCCCTTGCTGAGCGGGTTCCGCCGGCCCTGGTACCCATGCAAATTCTTTATGCAGACATACTCCCGACCTCTGCAAACTTTGCCATGTTGTTCTTAAATCCACACGTGTTAGCAGCATGTAGACATGATGCTATTAAAGATGCTGCACCCCAGTCACTTCATGTTCAATAAGTAAGGTCTAACATGTGTACTGTAGCAGCACTATGCATTTGTGGATTAATGCATGACATTAATGAATCATTGGTTTTGTTTTGTTTTGAAGCTGTGCCAGGACTGTCACTTGGTTTATTTTTTACTTATTTTTTTACAGCAATATTTTCATGCTGGAGGCGTTGGTCTTAAAAAGACTTTCCTGGAGAAAAGTCCTGACCTGCAATCTCTGCGCTATGCACTCTCACTTTACACACAAGCTACGGATACACTCATCAAAACCTTCGTCCAAACACAGTCTGCTCAGGGTGAGAATTTTTCCACATATCCTTACATCTCTTTGTGTGTGTGTGTGTTGTGTGTGAATATATCCAGATGTGTCCTCTTATATCGTGGCTGCGTACCGCATAACGTGCGCTATGTGAATTGCGCCTGAATCGCGCCTGCTCCTTGCGCTATAGTCCCGTTATAAATTGCATTATAAATGTAACGTAATGTTGTAATTGTAACCTGCAATTATACTCATTGGCCACCAGATGTCACTTTTCCCAAGCAGTACAGCGCATGAGCAAAAAAAATCTCTTCTACAAAACGCAGTCCGGCTGCCGCGCAACGTCACACTACAGATTTTGTCTGTACTTTAGGGACAGAGTACTTGTATTTATTGTGAAGTTGCGTGGCAACCTGACGTTGCGTTTTGTAGAAGATACTGTACAGTACTGTAGATTTTTTTTCTTTTATAAAGGGAAGAACGTTGATCGGCCAATTTCTCATACTCTCAATGTCAACTCCAACATCGTTGTATTCGGTACCGTAGTCTTAACGTGGAACATTAGTCACCCAGTGGTTAAACTATGTATTACATGGCGTGGGACATAACGCAGGCGATAACGCAATCCACAACTCGCGACTCTGAGGCCTAAAAAGCGCGTTGTGAGCCACGATGTATGAGGACACATCTGTATATATAGCAGGATGGATGAGGTGGCACTCTGAAGTCTTCATAAATTGCAAGAATTTCTTTCTTGAGAGTGTCACATAGGACAAATTCTTGCAACTTATGAAGACTTCAGAGTGCCGCCTCATCCATCCTCACTAGCTACAGCGACCGTTAGCCACAGAGGGCACCAGACAAAAAAAACTGAAGAGCTGTATATATGAGTGCCAGATTATTTCCTCTGTCACTACTTTTTATATGAATACCTCCAAACAATTGCATGATTAAACCAATAACTGAATTGTGGTGTAGTGGTCCATCGCATAGAATAAAAGTATATATGAATTAAACCTTGAGAACTGTGAGTAACCATCCTACTAAGATCCAGTGGCTGTCTGCACACAGGCCTCCTCCTCTCTAGAAGCACTTCTGCATACCTCCCAACTTCTGGCCTGAAGAAATAGGGACACTCGTCCGAAAAGGGGGTGGGGCGTATGCAAATGAGGGTGCGGCTTATGCTATTTTTATACGAGAATAAACGCTGTGCGCATGCGCACAGCGTCTATTCTACTCGATTGGGGGGTCTCCCAACTGCCACCCCCCGCAGCGGGACAATGCCTGCTGCGGGTGGGACAGCGGGACAGGACCCGAAAATCTGGACTGTCCTGCTGTAATCGTGACAGTTGAGAGGTATGCTTCTGATATTATTATTTTTTGGAATATTCTTCACACATAAAAGCAAGAAAAAACTCATTCCCTTTTAAAATACTATTCTATATTTTTCCTGACAGCCTTACAGGCTAGACAACATGTTTCCATCCAGTGTAATTACAGACAGATTAACAAACTGATTTGCAAACACTTTCCTGAGATTAGCCAATGAAGTTTCCCTTGCATCTAGGCAGACATAGTTGATTAAGATGCGTGTGAGGAAGACATTGCTGCTGTGGAGTTAACCGTGGAGTTTGTAGATGCACACCAGTTATTACTTATTACAGTCATTTAGTAAATATTACATGTTTCTTCTGTATTAGGTATGCACCCAATACTATATAAGATTTTATATTTGGTTGACAAAATTGTAACCTGTTCACACTGCAAAGCAACCCGAGTGACAGCCGTGTTCAACCCTGGTCGTGACCAGGGATGAAATGCCAGGTTGCTCAAACCCGGAAATGTGGCAATGGCGCTTTAACACTGCAGATCAACCCAGATTAACAAGGCAATAACCTGGGTTGATTTCGCAGTCTGAAAGGGGGACTAGCCCCCAAGTGGATTAATCCTATTTTCATTACAGAACTTTGTATGCCCTTCCATCTGTGAGACCTCTTCACTGCTGGTGCTTAGCAGGTTAAACTGACTACTTTATGCTTTAGTATGTTTTGAATGCAGATGGATGGCTACAGTAGTATGCTGCTCTACAGTAAAATAAATATGGTTTGTATTGTGTTATTCTGCTTTCAAGATAGCATCTCTGCAGAGAAAAGGCAGTTATGAACTTGCCTTTTGCCTAGATGTATGCAAGTTTTCCACTTTATAAGCTAGTATTGTCTTCTGTATTGAACTAACAAAGTGCAAATGAAAGAAACAAATGAGTTTCACTTCAGTTTGTCCACATATTTTATGAGTGGAAGCTACTAGCACTGGTTTTGACATTAACCATAAATAATTTTAACTGGTACTGGAACATCAACCCAGGCCAACACTGCAAGGGCCCTGAGCACCCTAGGGTGCTAAGTGACCCAGTTTGGAACCAACTGATGTGAGCCATAAATAAAATTAAAGCACCAAGCATCTGACATTTACACTTTTACACCTCTTGAAGATTCTTTCATATCTTCAAAGATATGGAAACCACAAATTATCAAAAGCAAGGGATTTTGGGATCTGCCTCAGTTGCCTTTGTAAGTAACTCCTCTCTGTTTGCTAATGAATGAAGAAATACAGTCTTGTCTGTGCAAAGCATAAAGTATAGAGGGTCAGTTGAGTCAACAGACTAGAAAGAGCTGACAGCGCATAAGATTACGGCAAGGCTACATGGCATTATCATATGCATAGAATTATATCTTCCCTACAGACTGTAAGCTTGCGAGCAGGTCATTCATGTCTACCCCATTGTCTGTAATTACAATGTGTTACTCTTTGTTCCCATTTATAAAGTGCAATAATGCTGGCACTATTTAAATAACTGTTAACAATATCTGCGGGCCAGATGTATCAAGCTTTAAAAAGTGAAAAACATTAGAGCGATACACAGCTCCTAAATGTCCACAACATTAGAGTGATCAGCTCCTAAATGTCATGTTGCTGGCTGGGTTTGAAAAATGACAGGTAGGAGCTGATTGGCTGGTTATTTATCACTCTCGTTTTTATCAATTTTTGAAGCTTGATACATCTGACCCTAATTGAGAAAAATGGAAAACTTGCTGAGTCCCATGGTGATTTTGCACTTGATTTATTCAACCAATTGGGTTCCAGATCAATATGTGCAGAGTATACAAACCACTTTTATTCTCCTCTCTTCCCACCACTCAGCACTTCCTTCCTTACACCTCTTCCATCTTTGCTTTTTCCCTCTCCTTTATTTCTCAGTCCATGGTGGAAAAGGTATTAGGTTTACTCTTTCTGAAGAGATTTATCCAGAAAAGGGTATGTCGTTGGTGCAATAGCCTTTGGAAGCATGTCCTATTCTGCCATGCCTAGAGGCAATGTACTCCTTCCCACTTCCAGCTAGGGCTTACTTTCTGGGTGATGAGGAGTACAAAGGGAGCATGTAGAAACTTCAGTCCCACTTGTCAGTAAACACACCATGCATTTTCTTAATGCACTGTGTTCCATGCACTGTGGCCCTTATTCAGATCTGATCGCAGTACAAATTTGTTTGCAAAATGGCCAAAACCATGTGCACTGCAGGTGGGGCAGATGTAACATGTGCAGAGAGAGTAAGATATGTGTGAGTTAATTTTGTTTCTGTGCAGGGAATAAACTGGCTGCATTATTTTTACACTGCAATTTAGATTTCAGTTTTAACACACCCCACCCAAATTGAATTCTCTCTGCACATGTTACATCTGCCCCACCTGCAGTGCACATGGTTTTGCCCATTTTCCAAACAAATTTGTACTGCGATCAGATCTGAATAAGGGCCTGTGTGTGTGTGTGTGTGTGTGTTGTTTGTGTGTTTAGAATGTGAAGCTGATAAACAGCCTGCCTTATATAAATTATAGAAAGCTGTTTTGCAGATTATCTACAGTAGCAAACAGCCTATATGCATTGACAGACAATGGAAAGAGATCTGCCTTCTTTTAAACTCTCTATGTATCAGATCAAAATAAATGGGAATTTGTAGGTCATGGAAATAGCTGCTTTATAGTAAGAGTAAATATTTCCATGGATATGCCAGTGTTGCTAAAGCCAACTCCTGCCATTTAGTTCACCTGTACAAGCGGGACTGAAGTATCAACTGCTTTTCTGTCAGTAACATATTACGGCACGCTCTTGGGTCCTTATAGCAGGAACGTCTTGCCAGACTAAGCAAGATTAACTTTTGCCTGTGGAAAGCATGCAATGCATCAGAATGCACAGCTCATTATAAGCACAAAACATGCAAGTTTATGGATTATCACCTTTGTTTTTTTGTCTATAATTGAGCTTTAATGATGGCATTTATATTTAGTTTATATGCTGAAGAGTTAAATGATTAGAAGGAAAAAAAAAGAATTCTAGGTGGAACAAGGGCCCAATCTAGTCAAATGTTTCAAGCAGGGGTTTGCTGTGGGAGGTTGTTTGCTATACATATTGATGTAACAGCAGATAAGATGGTACTAAGTTGCATGTTGCACTGGGATAGCATGGACAGACTGCAGTACCATAGTCTTACAAGCAGAACCTGGTGGACTTGAGTTACAGTAACGTAGTAACCCAATTCCTCATTGCCTAATATAAGATTAATGACTGCTGGCAGGAGTAAAATATATATTTTTTTAATTGACATAATATATAAGAAATGTATTATTAAATCTTTAGGAACTAGCCAAACACTGCCAGCAGTTATACTTGGGAGCATTTTTTGTCATATCGGTCTGATTAATTATGCAAATTATTCTTCTCATCAGGATCTGGTGTGGATGATTCTGTTGGAGAAGTTTCTATTCATGTAGAACTCGTCACCCATCCAGGAACGGGAGAGCACAAGATTAGTGTGAAAGGTAATGTATTATGTAAAGAGGCACTGGCTCTTGTGATATCTCCCTCTCTCTCTATATATCTATATATAGATATCTATCTATATATATATATATATATATATATATATATATATATATATATATATATATATATATATATATATATATATATATATATATATATATATATATATATATATATATATATATAATGCAAATCCCGGCACTCGAGCAGACGGGTCCTGTAATGACTTAGGTGCGCTTCAGTCCCGCAAAGGAAATGTATAGAAAACAAGCATATGAAGTCACTCTAAGATTTTCTATACTGCACGGCGGCAGTAATCAAATGAAGGAAATGACACTGGTATAGTGCAAATCGACGTTTAGGGCAGGTAGCCCTTTATCAAGACATAACAAGTGATACAAAAGTACTTACATATATAGAAGACAAACTGCCAAATCACTCAGTGCCACCACCACCCATGCTGGCCCCCGGTGGGGAACTGATGACGTCACTGGCACTCCTGCTTCAGCGTGTCCTGACTCACCAGGGGGCGTGTGTCAATCACCGTGTCCCTGGTAACCAAGGTGACATATACATTAGGAGAAGGAGTACGGAAAGAGTAATAACAGTGTAAAACCAACATATGTGTTAGTGTGAATAAAGGAGTAGAGCCAATCACAGAGTGTATACCTGGGCTGAAGGAGTCAAATGTATATGAAAGTGTCAGCGCCGTGAACTGTCATGTAGTAACAAGGCTTAATGGGACAAGAGCGTCTGAATAAAGCAGATGCGTCTAGCAATGTCAACACCGTAGAGTGACTATGTATGGATCAGTCATACCGTAACATACACAGGCAGCTATGTAGTAACAAGCCTCTGGTCTAGGTACTGAATGAAAGGAGTGTTACAGTGCTGCCGGCATAGCTATGTGAGGTGCTGAATGTGTGCAAGAGCAGTGTGTGGTGGCTACACGATGTGTACTGGAGACGTGCAGCGGGCAACTCGTAACGCGTGGTGTCAGGGTTGGCTATGGGTTAAATGTGCTTATGTGCATGAGGATGAAGTGTACATATGTGAGGTGGTAGTGCAGCAGTACCGCAGAGAGAGGTGCATGAGGATGTGTGTGTGTACGTTAACTATATTAACTATTACGTGACTATGGGCTGAGAGCCCGTGTGTGTGCTATATAACAGTCGCAAAAAGGTAATAGAGAAGCGCTGGAAGATTTACTTTTCCCTGCTGCCGTCTAGAGGGGATACTCAACCCCTCTTCAAAAGAAAAAGACAATGAATACAGGGTAGATGGCGCAAAGGGATACTCTGGATACTTGTTATAATAAAAAATCAATATAATTTTATTTATTCATAAAAAGAATTTCATACACTAAAAAGTGAGAGCACCGGCCGGTGGGATTTACATATAGTAAAAATACATCACATAAAAAACAATTATACTAAGCATGCTTTTTTCTCTTTTTGATGTGCTTGGAATATTTTTTGGCACAATATGGTACTTAAGAGGTTAGTAACCACACTTTATCAACCTTTCGGACGGACTCACTGTTTAAGAAGAGGGCGTGTGTACGGACGACATACAAACCTTGCGTGTGTGGTGGACACGCACAGATTCAGCACGGTCTTACAGCGTAAGCACGGTCTTACCGCGTCAGAACGTACGGGAACCTAGCCGTACGCACCGATGCGGTTACGCAAAATTCAACACTATTATCTGAGCACAGAAATCGATCACATGACCCACTTATGCAATTGGGCAACCTCATTAAAAAGTGCTTGTTTTATATTGGAATCAATTAAATCCTAATACATACTGAAACACATTACTACTACATTCATTACAGACATTAACCCTTACATCATGTGAACATAACATACATCTATATACAGTATGTACATTTTGCTAATTTAAAAGAGTATAAACAATTTACACATATACTGTTTAATGTAAACAAAACACACAGACAACTTCGAACTGTAATAAACAATTTATTCAAAGTAGAACAAAAATTTTTAATAAAAAAAAAAAAATGACAAAATAAGGTCGGTAAGGTCCTGTAAATCGGCCATGACCAGCCGCATGTGGTCCCTCATTCTCAAGAGGGCCCCACGTATACCCTCTTCTGCTTGGGCTGGCTCATCTGTGGACATGTTAAAAAGGGTCAAATTAGTAATTATATTCATGCATACATTTAACATAGTCATACATAAATTAAATAAATGCAAGGTGACAGGTGTGTGTGTGTGTATATATATATATATATATATATATATATATATATATATATATATATATATATATATATATATATATATATATATATATATATATATATATATATATATGTATATAGAGACATGTAGAAAAAATGGAGACACTCACCGGACTTGCTTGGAGCTTAATTTATTCTCACCAGTTTTAGTGCATTATAGTGGGTACAGGTCGACGTTTCGGTCCAGTGCAGGACCTTCTTCAAGACCCCCTTCCTGCTCTCTCCAGTGTGTAACTATCCCTAGCCTAATGTGGACCTTATATAGCAACCAGTGATACCTGTCAGCCACTCCCCCGTAATTAGGGAACATGTGTGATTAAAGGGAATCCGCAGTATTTATCATGCTGCCCATACAATATTCAAACCATCCTCATAGACCTTGTCATTCACAAACACATGGAAAGGCACGGTAGCCATAATTGTATTTACCTTTCTATCTTAAATCATACAATGCCAGCGTGTCCCCCGGCGTGCGTTCCGCTGAGCGGAAGTGCTGGGACAAATCCACCGGCTTGCGTGTCACCCGGCGGAAGTACGCGTCACTTCCGGGTGCTCCGCCTCACTATATTCAATAGAGCGCACATCCATTAGTTCCTGCGCTCCACCAGTGGCGTGGCTACGGCTCCGCAGCCCCGGCGATGGCGGGGGGAGCCGGCGCCCCCAGGGCGCAGGGTCACGGAGCCGTAACCAGGAGTTCTTTCAGCTGCAGCACCCAATACTTAAACTTCCATTTTATTCGTCTCTGGCTGTCTGTGTGAGGACGCTCATTGACCCGCCCCATGACCTGCCCATGGGGCAGACCACGGGCGGGTCAATGAGTATCCTCACACAGCTAGCCAGAGAGCTCCCCTCCATTTCTTCCTGCCTGGCAATCCCCCGGCTTCCGCACAGCCCGCCCCGCTGTCCTTATACTGTTGTGGCCGCCGCTCCCCCCTGTGCATCTCTTACTGTATAGAGCGGCAGCCGCTGGAGAGTGAGGCGAGCACTGTGTGGTGGGGTGGGGGCTGCTCCCCGGCGGACGCTGTCACAGCTGCCGGCTCAGTGAAGTTGCAGCCATCGTGCCTGTGCCAGATACTCCCGGCGCAGGCTGTAACTTCACTGCGCCGGCAGCTGTGACAGTGTACACCGGGGAGCAGCCCCCACCCCACAGTGCTCGCTCTCCAGCGGCTGCCGCTCTATGCAGCTTATATATGGATGAGACAGGCAGGTACTAGCGCGGCACTTTACCTCCTCTGCCCGCCCCACTGCCTCTCAGCTACCTGCCACCAGCCCCGTCCTGCTGTCTGCCCAATCAAGTAAGGTAAATAATGGCAGCAATTTAAATAAAGTGTTTTATAATGTTTTCTATCTATATTTGCGTACCATACAGTCGTGCAGGGAGAAGAGGGGGCAAGGAGACAGAGGTGAAGGGGGGACAGGGGGGATGGAGTGGTGAGGGGGAGAGAGGGGGGCACCAGAAATTTTATTTGGCTTGGGGGAGCAAAATTTCTAGTTACGCCACTGCGCTCCACAGTGCGGGCGCTGTATGTACGTCAGGCCACTTTCTGTTCAGGCGCACACCCACGCAATTTACAAACTCACAGCCATTGGTTCCATGCCCCATGGCAACCCAGACCAAGTTTGCATAGTAACCATACAAGTGAGTCTAATCAGATCCTATGTGACAAAATGCTGGAACGCACGATTGTCACTTCCACGTTCCACAGGGCTATTCAGTCTCTGTCTATCATGACACGTTGTAATCATACCATAAGAATAATTAGCCCTTAGGTACTATGGTTCACTGTATGCCACAATAAGGTCCACAATATAGGCACCACCACATATAAACAAACATATACAGTAACATATACATTAAAAAACTTCGCACAGTGTGTATACCAGACGCAATAATCACACTTTGTGTATCAAAAATAATTCTACAAGAAAAGTGCTTAATCACAAAAAGACACTCATAGGGTTAACCTCATTAAGTCCTTTTGGGGCAATAGTGTCCAGTCTCATGATCCATTTTGCCTCCTTTCTCAGGAGCAAAAGTCCGCGATCACCCCCTCTCTCCAGGGGAGGCACCCAGTCAATAAGCATATACGTCATGGCCGACACTTGATGTCTTAATTTGAGAAAGTGTGCTGCCACCGGTTTATCTGTTGCAGATGTAGCATAGGCGAGCCGGATTGAGGACCGATGTTGGTTCATCCTCTCTCTGAAAGTCTGTATCGTCTTGCCCACGTATACGAGCCAACACGGGCATTTTAAGATATAAACAACATGGTCCATAGTACAAACCAAATGATGTTCAATTTTAATCTTCAACCCCGAGTGTGGGTGGCAAAACGTACTCCCTGTGATCAGGGCCCTGCAGGTCGTGCATTTCAAACACCTGAAGCAGCCTGTCTTTTTCTTCAGCCAGTTTTCTCCTACACGGGTATACCGCATATTCGGACGCATAAGAATGTCCTTAAGGTTTTGGCCCCTATCAGGGGGGGGGGGGCACCAGCTATTGCTTTGAATGCAGGGTCAGTTGCCAATACTGGCCAATGTTTTCTTATAGAACTGGTGACCTTGTTGTACCCACTATCGCACTTCATTACCAGCGTCAAGCGATCTTTATTCATGCAGGTCTTTTTAGAGGCGTCTGGGTTTGCGTAGATTCTTCTGGCTTTCACCAGACTACGATCAATGTCACCAGTCTTGTAACCTCTCTCCTTAAAGCGATCCTTGCATTCTTTCAGTTGTATTTCAGCTTGTGCAGAGTCCAAATTGTTGCGAAGTACCCTCAGGAACTGAGATACTGGCAAATTTGATTTTAGCATCTCTGGATGGTGACTGCTCGCCCATAACAGGGCATTCCTGTCTGTTGGCTTTCGGTAGAGGGTATATTCCAGATGTGAATATCTGTTAATCACAGTAACGTCCAGAAAGTCTATTTTGCAAGAGTCCGCGTTAGCAGTGAATCTCACCGGACTTTCCAGTGAGTTCAATTCACCCACCATCTCAAAAAATGACTCCTTTGTTCCCCTCCAAATTATAAAATAGGTCATCAATAAATCTCTTGTAATGCACTATTCTCTCAGCATACCTTTGCAAAATGTGGACTTCTTCATATTCCGCCATAAATAGGTTTGCGAACCCTGGCGCCAAATTAGAACCCATCGCAGTACCAGAGGTCTGTATAAAATACTCCCCCTGGTACTGAAAATGGTTGAGCGTAAGTACTTTATTGATCATGTCACAAATAAATTCAATAGGCGGTCCTTCTTATGGGCCACGCACCAATGCCCGTCGTACAGCGTGGCCCATATGAAGGACCGCCTATTGAATTTATAGACTCACTTGTATGGTTACTATGCAAACTTGGTCTGGGTTGCCATGGGGTATGGAACCAATGGCTGTGAGTTTGTAAATTGCGTGGGTGTGCGCCTGAACAGAAAGTGGCCTGACTTACATACAGCGCCCGCACTGTGGAGCGCAGGAACTAATGGATGTGCACTCCATTGAATATAGTGAGGCGGAGCACCCGGAAGTGACGCGTACTTCCGCCGGGTGACACGCAAGCCGGTGGATTTGTCCCAGCACTTCCGCTCAGCGGAACGCACGCCGGGGGACACGCTGGCATTGTATGATTTAAGATAGAAAGGTAAATACAATTATGGCTACCATGCCTTTCCATGTGTTTGTGAATGACAATGTCTATGAGGATGGTTTGAATATTGTATGGGCAGCATGATAAATACTGCGGATTCCCTTTAATCACACATGTTCCCTAATTACGGGGAGTGGCTGACAGGTATCACTGGTTGCTATATAAGGTCCACATTAGGCTAGGGATAGTTACACACTGGAGAGAGCAGGAAGGGGGTCTTGAAGAAGGTCCTGCACTGGACCGAAACGTCGACCTGTACCCACTATAATGCACTAAAACTGGTGAGAATAAATTAAGCTCCAAGCAAGTCCGGTGAGTGTCTCCATTTTTTCTACATGTACTTGGAAGTACCTAAAGTTCTTGGGACTTTCTGGATGATGGCACCCCGGCAGATGTTGATACTTTTGGAGAGTGCTATCCCCAACATATGGATGTATATAGAGACATATATAACTATATATATGACACATACATCTATACATACATGCATACATCCTAGATGGAAAGCCTGTTTTTTTCCCTCTACCCTTTACTCTGTAGAACACCTCACAGTCATAGTGCTCCTTCTGAATCCAAACCCACCCATGACTAAGCTCTGAGAAGCATGTCATGAGCTCCACCAATACCAACTCATCAAAAAGCGCTCAGTGTCTGTTAAATGATGGAGCGTGGCATGGGACTTAGTCAACTCTCAGGAATGCACAGTACATTTGTGCAATCAAGCATGGCTTGCCTGCTGATGGTCTGCTCCATAAATCATTGTCATAATGCCAGTTAGGTGAAGCTGCAGCACTAACCCACTCCCATGCCCAAAATCATTACTAAGACCAAATCAACACACAATTATGGTGCCAACAATACATGCAGACCGCAGGGGGTGTTTAGCTAGAGGAGGGCCCAGGGGCACTGACCACTTGTTACTCCATTCTAAGCCACGCCTGTCCATACTCCATTTATGCCATACTTAATCTAGTTTAGAAAGATCAATCACCTGTAAACTCTATTCACCTATATGAGGCTACAGATTGTACGCTTGCAGCAGGGACATGTAACCCTTACATGAGCACGTCATCCCTTTCTTCCAGGATACAGATTAACTACACAGGCTCAGTGGCACTTAAAATCGACCTGAAAGCCATCCCCACAACCTGTGTCATTAGTATGTGTCCAGGATGAAAGGGATGGTTTGGGCACCCTATCTAAGTGTGTCTGTTGCTACCCTGTTTGTTATATGACTTTATAGTATTTTAAAACACAATTGAATCACCAGTGCTACATAGCAAATAGTAGATGAGAAAAGGAATAATGATTCTTTATGTATACATACCACTTTCGGCCGCCTGCACCACCTCACAGGCCTCCTCATCCTCCTCTTCTTCCGGGGCCTCCTCAGATGGCACCTCCTCCTCCTCCATTGGCACCACCTCCGCCTCCACTGCCAACACCTCCTCCTCCACTTCCTCTCCTTCCTCTGGCACCTCCTCCGCCTCCACTTCCTCCGCCTCCCCTTCCTCCAACACCACCTCCTCGTCCATCTCATCTGTGACCTCCTCCTGGGCCTGGGCCGCCTCTGCCTCCTCCCGGGCCTGTCTTGCTCGATCCCGTGCTGTGTTTGGGAGAAAAAAAATGCCAATTAGGGGTCATTTGGACAGATGTATTAAGCCTTAACAAGCAATAAATCCAAAGGTGATAAGTAGAGATAAATGTACAGCCAATCAGCTCCTTAGTGGCTTTTATAAAACACAGCCTGTAACATGGCAGTTATGATGTGACATTTGGGCCATTGTAAGCATCACAAACAATAATCCTACACAATTACATATTTTATGACCATTACAGGAAGTACCACACATATAGTGTATGCCATGTTTAACTCATGATCAGCCAGGTTACCTTATTGGTTTAAAAAAGGTCATGTAAGCAATATTGTACAATTGGCCATTTAATGTGTAAACACTTACATCGTGCAATGCTGGCCCGTATTAGCTGGAGCTTTTCTGGCTGGCGGCGTCTCAGATCCGACCATCGCCGCTCCAGCTGGGCGATGGTCCTGCGCACCTGGGTGCGCGCGAATATGCGCCTGCGGGCTGCGGCATACGCCTGGTGCTTTCGTCTGTTCGTAATGAAGGGCCCCGCACGCCCCAGCCTGGTCTCCATAACGGAGACCAGTGCCCTCAGCTCCGCTGGAGAGAATGGGGCTGCTCTCCCATAGGCCGCCATCTTAGCAATGGCACAATTCAAGCAATCATGTCCTGTAATTGGTTGTTCAGAGTGATATTTGTTTTTAACTTTATTGTTCATTTTGTCATTAACAGCGTGTATGCGCCACAACAGATGGCTAACCCATTGTATCGCCAACCCACACTTGCTGTACCTTTGCATAGTTGAGCAACCATGCAATTACTTAGTATCTCCTAAACAGACAGGGTGAAATAAGTTGGCAACCCATTATATATAATCTATTACATTCACCAAACATGGGTGAAAGCAACAGGTGAAATAGTCTGCATCACTAGCCAGTTACACCTAACTCTACAAGGTACTAAACTGCTTTATTATAGTGAAAGCTATACAGCAGAAACATAGCAAATAGTGCAAGACCTTTTCCCAATATTAGGCCATGGTGCCATGTGTACACTTACCTTCTACTGGGCCACACTAGAGATGTTGAATGAAATGTACCTAGCATCAAGCCAGAACTTGGAGACCTTTCACATGTGATTTGGATGCTAGCACTAATTACTATTGCCTAAGTGGTTGACTGGATTTACATATGGAATGGTTAGTGTCATTTGTACTACATACCAAACAAGTGCACAGTACAGATGTACATTCACATATACATTTCATGTCTGACCAGTTTTATTTGGTCATTGGAGTACAAATCTGCAATTAGCTACTAAATCAGAATTACTAAGTTTGCCAGGTTTTTAATTTGTATTTTCCGCAGGTAGGGGCGTGGTCTATGCGCCGCACGGTCTACGCTGCCGTACGGAACGCAGGGTGTCACTGATGTACGCCAATTACAGAAATAGGATATAAAGGTGTGTTACAAAACTGCAATGTTGTTGCAAACATGGCTGGCTCACAATCTGAGGAAGAGCAGGTGTTGCAGGACCTGTTTGCCCACATGGACTCCAACACCAGCTATGTCCCCCTCAACCCAGACCAGCCATTGGGAGAACAGCAGCCAGATGGGCCATCTACATCAGGCCAATCGGCAGCTGGCCCATCTTCAGCCTCAGCAGAATCATTGGGAACACAACAGGTGGCTTCCCAACAGAGTAGCCTGGCCAGCACTTTGAGTACAGCGACAGGTGGCCGTGGCAGTGGCAGTGGCTGTGGCCGAAATAGGGCAACAGAGGAACCAAGCAGCAGAAACATGGCATTCGAAGCGCAGGAGCTTGCCATCCTGGTACCCCGCACACGGGATTGGATCGAGTGTCCACAGGACAGGTTGACACACACAAGGAGATGGAAGATTTGGGAGGACATAACGGCGGAGATTAATGCGGTGGCTCCACAAGTTCGTGAGACGGAGCACGTTAAGAAGAGGCAAGTTCATGTGTGTTACATTTGAGCAGTACAAGACCAGTAATGTTTACATTAGATGTTAGATGGAGTTGGTCAATGGCCGGTCACGTTGCTTGGAGCCACAGACATGTTTGCCATGTCATTTAAACAATAGTTATTGTAGGGTGAGTGTGAATGTATCTTCTAAGGGTTGTTTTTATATTTTCATTGAATGTAAGTTGTGTGTAATGAAGCACATGTTGTCATCTGTTGCAGATTGCAATGTGTGCTACAGCAAACATGAGGAGTGACATGTAGTAATATGTAAACTTTGATTGCAGGTGGCACGACTTCAAAACTAACCTCAAGAAGAAATTGGCTGGCCCCATGCCTGGAAAGCTGAAGCTCACCCCCCTGGAGGAGATGGCAGAGTGCTGCATTGCAGTAGAGGAGGTCCGGGGGGTGAGCACCATAGATAGCGAGGCCCCAGTGGAAGTCTTGGCTTCTTTTCTTGAAGGTAATTATTTGCCATGCCATAAGTAGCTGGTCCTAATTTTGCATGGAATTTGTTGTAATTGTAATTTTCTCTTTCACCAGCATCCCCACCGCTTGGTCAAGAATTTCTTGAGGTTGAGGAGTCTGTGCCTCCTGCCACCAGTGCCAGGCCCGTGCAGCAGCAGCAGCCACCACCCGAGGCCGAATTCGACAGGTGGGTGCAGGTGCTTTCCCATTTTTACCAGCAGGGAGACTTGGCATCAGAGCGGATGCGTAGGACCGAGGAGGTCATGCAGGGTTTGGTCAGCACCCACCAGACTATCGCTGGGAGCCTGCAGGCTATGGCTGCCACCCAGCAATCAATTGCTGCTAGCCTTCAGGTGCTGGCTGATCAAGCCCTGCGCCAAAATGACCTCCTCCTCCACCATAATGAGCTTATGGTGGAGCTAGTTGCCAGCAATAGGGTCCTATTGTCATCCGTTTCTGGTGCATTCCCACCAGCAGCACTCCCTGCTGGCAGAGGGGGAACACCATCCCCCCCTCACCAGCATCTGCTCCACCTGGCCCATCATCAGAACGTGGCCGTGGCCGAAGAGCTGCTGCACGTGGCAAGGAGCCTACCAGGGGCAAACGTGCCCGCAAATGAACTTGTGTCCGCATTAATCTCCACCCTTATGTCTTCCCAAATCTTTCATTGAGCTGTGTGTGTCAGCTTCCTGTGTCCAATTCAGTGCAGAGGGTACCCACATTTGCCCTCATTCCGAATGTCATGTTTGGTTCCCCTGTTGCCCTCTTTCGGCTACCATTACTGTCTGCTGTACTTGAAGTGTTGGTGCTATACTTTTGTTGTGAAGCCACCTGATGTGTTCCTAATGATTCTGCTGTGGCTATGTATGTCAAAAAATCATGTATTTATTATATATTTTTTATTTATATTCCTGGCATGGTACCTTTTAATTTGTTACGGTTTCCATTTTATTTTATAAGTTCTTGTAATAAATGTTTTTTTTTTGCCCCCAAATGTGTGGTTTAAGTGATACATGTAGAAGTGACATGTGTATTTCTATTATTAATATTAAGTTGTGTCCATTATTTGCAGTGTAAAAGTGTGTGAAAAGTGCAGCATATATGTGTGTGTTTAGTAATGGTCCATTTAAGCTGCAATGGTTCCAATTGAAGCAGTGACAAGCGTGTAATTAATGAGTAATGAGTAAAGGAGTGGATTGTTTTGTGTTCAGCTGACAATGGTTGTACTGATTAGGCGTTCCGATTGCCTAGCGCATGAACAAGTGGTGTCCGCAAAGCAATACTTGCTTATGGACACCGCATATTTCTTGCCTTTTTGTTCGCGTGCATTCGGTGTGCTGTCCGAATGCACGCCTACCAGAATTAGTGCACTCCCTCGTGTCCGCCCATGTTTCCGCCCAGTTTAGCCCACTTTGAAAGTACGCCCCTGTGTAGTTCCGAATGACGCCCATAATATGCCCATATTTCACGAGTGATTGCGGTGCACATTTCTGTACGGTATTGGGGAGTACAAGTACGGAGACCATACGTGGCACATGCGCATAGCGTTCCCCACGCATGCGCAGACGGCTAAAAAACGCCATCCGAAAGTATTCGGAAATGTATGCACCAACCAGAATAAGGCCCTATATCACTATGCCTATTTTAGACAATATAATTTTATATACACACACAGTTATTAAAAAGGGATCAATTAATACAGAGGAGATTTTTTATATATTATTATTATTAATAACTCATACATATACGCAGATATGCACATACATACATACACCCTTTTACGGGCTGTATATATATGCATGTGCATATCCACACAACTGGAATGGGCAGAGACAATACATGTATCAATCACAAGTGATTAAATATAGAATGAATTTAATAAATTAACATATAAAGTAAAATGAAATAAAATAAAAAATAAAGAAAACAAAAAAATAAAAAAATGAAAAACACAACAAAACAAAACATTAGATCAAAATAGAATATCGATATATGGTGGAAAATATCGATATATAGTTAATCCAACACAGAGAAACATTTATACATATATATATCAAAATAGATATTTATTCACTACTATTTCAATTTAGTAAGAATAAGTGTATACGCCAGAGAGGCACTCTATATCTTATTGTTATGTAGTATCAACATTTTTTAGAGACTTTAAGGTGGTTAGGGTGATATTTAACTCTTGAAATTTTGGTAGTATTTTAAATCAATGAGAACATAAGGGGAAGGAAGGAGATATGGGAGGGGGGGAGGGAGGTTTGGGGGAGGGGGGGGGGGGTTGAAGGGAAAATCCATAGAAATGGGGACATATACCTAGAGCACCAAGATGAGTATAGAGGTATAGAGCTCAAAGTTAACCAGTCACGGGGTGAGTATGTATACAAACATACCCAGGAAAATCATGGGGAGATATTTGTCAAACATTATATGCACAGGTTGCAAATTTAGCTAGTAGGATCTTATTATTTATTTTATTCTTTTATTGCAGTTATTACCAGTTCTATTTTTTATCTATAGCTTTTGCCGCTACCTTGTATTTATTAGGAGCAGGCTATAAGACGGACATCGTTGTACTTGACACGCTGCCGCCTGCCTTGCTCGCTGTGTATGAGCTCCCTCCTTACCTTCTAGAGTGGGCAATAACTCGGACGGCGCTGTAATTGACACGCCACCGCATGCCTTAGCTCTTGAAGGGTTAACCACCAGTGTATCATCTCTATACCCCCGGCTAACACGGGGTGCCAGAGGAGTGGCAGTCCTCATTGGCTACCGCAGGCTGGGGAGATCTGCAGTCCCAATTGTATGGTGATTGCTCAGACACTGGTGTGCTTTTTGGAGGGGCCTCTGTAACTCCCTAATTAATACCACACTATCTGGGATTAATTGTTATATTGGTTACACAGTTTCCAAGCCATAGTGCTTAAGGTGATAGGCATTTCCAGATTTCTGGACACAACTCCAATCTGACAGGGCACATATAGTAAAGCATGTTGTACTCCCACAATACTAGTACTCACTGCCTGTCAGCACGGTTCTAATTAAAAAAGAAACACCGTTTGCAAACTCTTAAAGGGGACCACAGGGGAATTGGGCCACACTGAGTGAGGATAAATTCGCTTATCCTTTTTAATACACTGTCCGTGTTTTATGTTTCACTGTTTTGTCTATATTTCGCCTCTTTTGTCTTTTAATATAAGTTAATAAAAGCTAAATTTTATGCTATTTTTCTCATGAGGTGCACCACACAGAAAGACATTTCCTTTTCTCCTTTTTGCTAGTTTCATAATCCACCTGCTTTCTAATCTCAATAATAACTGACATCTGTTACCTCCCCGTCGAGGTTCTGGAACATGGTCAATTATTTTTGTCCGGAGGCTGGCTACTGAGTGTCCGGCTGAAAGAAAGTGCCGCGGTACAGGTTGATCGCTAGCACCAGACATGAGGGCTGAGCGGATAGCCAATCTATGATTGGTCATCCGTTCCCTAAAAGTAGTTTCTGTTTTACCAACATATATGAGTCCGCAAGGACAATATATGAGGTAAACAATATATTTTGATAAACAATTAAGTACGTGCTTAATCGGGTATCTCCTTCCACTGTAAGGATGTAGGAAGGAATTCCCGGTAAGCATTGAGCTACAGGTGGTACAACCGACACACCTGTAGCATCCCGGAGTCTTAAATAGAAAGTGGGCAGGGGCTTAGCTTTTAAAAGATCAGTAATGTCCGTTTTGACCAGATAATCACGTAAATTTCTGCCACGTGAATAAGCTGGCATCAGACGTGAGTTATACAAGGCTAGTAGATCACGGTCTGTGTTGATAATGGGCCACATATTTTTAATATATTTAGTGGTTGTGCCACTACTCTCTGTAAATTTATTAATCCAGGGCATAATCTTATCAATTTAGTGTTAGTATCTGTCCCTTTCAAACAATCACACGGAGCATCACACGGAGCATTTGTGAGAAGGGTAAACCTCGACGTAATGGTAATGGATGACAGCTACTGTGCATTAATAAAGAATTCCGGTCTGTCTCTTTAACATGTAAACCAGTAGATAAAATACCCTGGGAGATTTTAAATTTGACATCCAAAAAACTTAGGGATTCATGGCTGGTAATACAGGTAAATTTAACAGGGTGGTTACCAGCATTATGTGTGTTAAGGACCCTGAGTAAGACGTCTTCATCGCCAGACCACAAAAACAGGAGGTCGTCGATGTAACGTACATACATAGATAAAAATCCACTTTGATGTAACGGGGCGAAGAGGTCCTTTTCAAGGGCCCACATAAAGGCACTGGCGTACGATGGGGCCACGGAGGACCCCATCGCACACCCTCGTGAGTGCTGCTTCATTCCCTTACTTGTATAGGATTTCTGCATCCAAAGAAGGCACCTGAGCAGTTCACCCTCTACACCCCTTGAGTGCCGGATTCACCTACAACTATTATGGACTTCAGTGATTTCGACTGAGGCCCAATCAAGGCACCTCCTGCAACTTTTCTACCTGACTTGGCGTCACCTGGGACATCTTCCCCATACAGGCAAATTATTTTGGTTGCTGCACACAAGTACAAGGTTGGATGTTAATATGGCTACCGGTACCGACACTGAATCCCCACTGAATCCCCGTTTGCCAACCTGAGATCACTTCAGCTATTCAGATCTGGAGGTTGATAAGATCCTGTTCACGAGATCTCTAAGAGGAGAAACTACCACACCTGACTGCAAAGAACTGTACAATGAATGGTTTCGGTTAAGGAAACGAGAAACCGATTTCTTATATCACGGTATCACCCTTTCCGATTACCATAGACAAAAGCAGAGAAACATCCCGACTATTGGCCGTCATAGCCCAGCCTTTTGCAAAAAATGCCTAGGGATTTTTTTTTTTTTTTTTTTCTTAAACTTTTTTATTGAGACATTGCATACATGTAAAATATATCACATTTTAGTTATTGTACAGTGCTTGTTACATAATAAAATATTTGAACGATGTACAGAGGTCTGGTGTCGTAAATCCAACCGTCATACATTTGGTATTAAGATTCTTGAAGGCATTTTGTTATGTACCATAATCAATTATCAATCAAGGGGGACAGGGGGGTCTAAGGCAGCCAGCCTAGTGAGGTACCATGTGGTCGATTTTAAACTGGCGTGTATCATTTTTCTTGTGTTAGGGGGTAGGGTGGGAATGTAAGAGTCCCAGAGAAGGAAAAACTTTTCCACATATTTGTTTCTATCGACAATAGCTTCTATCCAATCCATTCTAAATAAGAAGTGGAGCTTTGATAAGAATACGGGGAATTGTGGGGGGGTATGATCAATCCAGCTCTGAAGGATAGTTTTCCTTCCCGCAGCGCTCAAGGCCAGCAAGAGTTTTTTACCTTCTTTCGTCATGCGAAGGTTCGGGTCAAATATGCCCAGTATTGCCCATTCTGGCGTCATAGGGACAAATGTAATTAGTTTGGTCTCCGCATAACGTTTTACTAAAAGCCAAAAATAGCGGATTATTGGGCAAGCCCATAGGCAGTGGTAATTGTCTGTGTTTTCCATGTGGCATTTTGGGCAAGTATGATCATTAGAGGTTCCTATGTGGTACCTTCTAATTGGGGATAGGTATGAGTTATGGTATATGTTAAGAAAAAGTTGCGTATACATGCTGGCCTTGAGCGTCTGCCGGGAATAAAGGAGACCCTTTTGCAGTTGTGCTATGTCTAATGAGGGAAAGTGGGTTAGCCAAGTAGACATTCCCCCTTTTATTGTAGAGTGATCAATGATCTTTCTTAGATAGGTATAATGTATGGATACAGCTTTGGAGGTTGGCACTGGGTAGGACAACATGGTATCCAGAGTGTTAGTCCAATCAGCATCTGAAAAATGTTTAAGAACATGTGATACGTAGAATCTAGCTTGTATAAATGCCAGCGGGTATGGACTGACCATGGTATATTGGGCTGATAATTCTGAGAAGCGTAAGGGACGCCTCTCTTCTTTCATTATCAGCGATCCTACAGAGGTGATACCTGCCAGTTTCCACACAGTGAAGGGGTGAGCAGCCATGCCGTCCAAGAATGCCGGGTTATTTAAGAGGGGTAAGTGTAGGGAGTGGTATTGGTTCAAACCTGCTGCATGTCGCAGTATATGCCATATCTTTCTAGTGGTCCACAGGAGGGGATTAGATTTCAAATTTTCGGGTATCTCGTGATCATGTAGGTGTAAAAAGCCGATCAGACTGACGTTACCTAAAGACCCTTGATCCAAGATTGTGTTGGTGTAGACAGAGCTGTTATGTAACCAGTCACGTAAATGTCTGAATAGAGCTGCATAGTTATATGTGGTGATGTCTGGGAAATTTATGCCTCCATTAAATATAGGTTGCATGAGTTTTCTCATTGCTATGCGTGCTCGTCCATTTTTCCAGATGAATTTGCGGAAGAGCATTGTGATATGTTGGGTGTCTTTTTTTGTCAGTAATACAGGGAGTATTTGTAAGGGGTATAGAAGTCTAGGAATTGCTATCATTTTTAATAGATTAGCCTTTCCCAGGTATGAGAGTGGTAGTCGTTCCCATCTAGTGATATCGTTTGTTAGGGTAGTGATAGCTTTGGTGATATTTAAAGTGTATAGGCTTGCAGGGTTACGGGGTAGTGAGATCCCCAAATATGGGATATGTGTGGTCTGCCATTTCAATGTGAATTGGTTTGTCCACAGGGGGGGAGTGTTGGGTCCATAAAGAAGCATGGCTTTGGATTTGTCAATATTGATACTAAATCCAGTTATGGGTTCAAAGGAGGTTATTTTGTCTAGAATTAAGGGCAAAGTAGTTTCCGGGTTATTTACGTATAAAAGAATGTCGTCGGCAAATGCCGATAGTTTCAGCTCTTGTGTGCCTATTTTTATGCCTTTAAATTCTGCCCAGTTATGTAGTGTGCGTAAAATGGGGTCCAATGCAATGTTAAATAAGAGCGGTGATAAAGGGCAGCCCTGGCGGGTTCCTTTTTCTAAATAGAAACGGGGTCCTTTACAGCCATTAATCAATAATGAGGCTGATGGGTTTTGGTAGATAGTACGGATGAGGGCTATAAATTCCGGGTCAAACCCCTTTTTTTTCCAGAACAAAGAATAGATGTGGCCATAATACCATATCGAATGCTTTGTTCGCATCTAAGCTTAGAAGCATATTTCGAGTGCGAGGTGAGTTATGGGAGGAGATAATTGCTGCTAGTGCTGCGCGTACAGCTTTAATCGAGTGTCTTCCTTGTGTGAAGCCTAGTTGCGAGGGGGTGAGTATGTCAGGTAAAATAGTTTGGAGTCGTAAGGCCATTATTTTTGTTAATAGTTTGTAGTCGACATTTAGAAGGCTTATAGGTCTGTATGAAGGTAGTAAGGTGGGGTCTCTGTCCGGTTTAGGTATGAGTGTGATGTGGGCCTCATTAAAAATGGGGGATTGGACTTTGTTTTTATATATGTTTTGGAATAGTTCTAGTAGTGTAGGAGCGATTTGGAGCTGGAGCATGCGGTAATATTCACCAGATAATCCATCTGGTCCCGGGGATTTGCCATTAGGCAATTTAGATATGACTAGGTTAATTTCTTCCATTGTGATATTTCCAGTAAGAGCAGTCTTTTGTTCTGGTGTGAGAAGAGGTAAGACCTCGTCGGTTAATAAAGATTTCTGAATGACAGGGTCTACAGGTGACGAGGCAAACAAATTTTCAAAGTAGGTTTGAAATTGGGAGGCGATTTCGGAAGCTTTGGTTATAATTTCTCCGGTTGTTGGGTGTCTTAGCGAGGTAATGATATTACGCCGTTTGTGTGGTTTAGCAACCATCGCTAATAATTTACCTGCCTTGTCTCCCCATCTGTAGAATCTGTTTCTAGTGTAGTCTATTGAGTGTTTTGCTTGGGTAGCTAAGTATGTTTCAAATATTTGCCTAGCTTGTTTGTATATTTGTAGGGTGGAGTCTGAGGGATTAGTTGAGTAGTTATGGAAAGCTGCCGTCATCTCTCTATTGAGGGTGTCATGCTTAATCCTAGCTTCTTTTTTCTTTTTAGCAACATAACCAATTATGTGACCTCGCATTACTGCCTTTGAGGCTTCCCAGAAAATGTCAGGACGATCCCAGTAGGCTAAGTTTTCGTCCACATAGTTGGTCCAGTTATATATTAAGTATGATTTAAAGTCGTCTGAGTTAGATAGATACGAAGGGAATCTCCAAATATGGTCCGTCGGGTGCATATGTGAGTGGTTAAGAGCAACCATAATTGGAGCATGGTCGGAGATTATTATATCGTAAATATCAGTTTTACATATATCGGTTATTAGTTCGTTTGCTATTAGAAACTTGTCGATACGAGAGAGTGAGTTATGAGCTAGCGATAGATGTGTGTGTGTTCTGTCCGTTGGATTCAGTAGTCTCCAAGGATCGGTTAGTCCTAGGTTTGTACTTAGAGATATCAGGAATCTGCTTTGGAAATCAGTGGCTCTGGGTAAGCATGGCGTTCTATCAATTGTAGGATCCTCTACCATGTTGAAATCGCCACCCAAAATTATTGGGTATTTGGCTTTAGTTTGTAGGGTGTGTTCAAAGTCTTGAATGTATGTGTGGGTATTGACATTTGGGGCATACAAGTTGGCAAGTGTGTATTTAGTATTGTAAATTTCAATGTCTAGAATTATGTATCGTCCTTCGGGGTCTGCAGTTTCTTCTAAGATGGTTACTGGTAGATTTTTTCTAAATAGGATTGCTACACCTCTGGCTTTTCTATGATAAGATGCGGAGAGGCAGGAACCAATCCATGGGGCTTTTAGTGTGGTTGGCTCTTCCGACGACCAGTGTGTCTCTTGTAGTAAGATTATGTCAGGGTTAAAGCGTTTTAGGCGGGTAGTGACCCGTTTTCTCTTGATGGGGCTGTGTAAACCTCCGACATTCCAAGAGATGAGGGTCAAAGGTTTAGGGGGTAGTGTGGTTGTGGGGTTAGGAGGCGGCATGGCTACTCACCCACTCCAGAGATGTTGCAGCCGAGGATTTTCCGATTGTGTTCAAAGGAGGCGGGTATAGGTCTCTTCCCGTGTGTGGGGCGGGAAGGTTCAATGAGGTTGTTGAGTAACACCAATGAGATAAGAGAAAAAAACATCAGAATTTGACGGTTGGATAATAATCTCAATAATCTGAACAATTTAGTGACAAATAAACAATGTCTCACAATAACATTTTCTAAATTTTTCCTTAACATCCAAAAAAGACTTGTGGGCACCATCCTGGTTAGGGGGTGCGCACATGTAACTGTTGAACTAAAGTAACTAAAAAGGTGCAACAAATGTGTGTATTTAAACTTCATTATATTCGTCCTGGGAATATAGTGTATCAGATAAGTGGTGCTTGTATTTTAAGGTGGTGTTCACCTATTGGGGGTTCGTCTAGGCGAATTATCCTGCATAAAGTGGGATCTCGCCTCTCCTGGGTCATTGAAAAATACTGGGGTACCATTTTCTACTACCCTCAGTTTTGCGGGGTATAATAAAGCAAATCTCACATTATGTCTGTATAAGTAGGTGCACACTTCAGAAAATTCTTTGCGCTTTTGGGCAACCGCCACTGAGAAGTCTTGAAATATCAGGACTCTCTGTTCACCCATTTTAAAATCTTTGGTTTTGCGGTATGCCGCCAATATATTCTCTTTTCTCCTATAATCTAAATAGCGGGCTATAACCGGCCTTGAGCGGGTGGTATTGTCATCACGTGTTGGGCCTATTCTATGTGCTCTCTCAATGTGGGGTATATCAGTGGTGTCTGTAATTCCTAGGGCCCTAGGTATTTCAACGCTCAGGAGAGATATGAGGGCGTTACCCACAATGGACTCTGGGATACCAATGAAGCGCAAGCTGTTTCTTCGTGATCTGTTTTCTAGATCCTCTAGTTTTTCCTGTAGTTGTTGCACAACTCCCTCCTGAGGGGCAGTGTCATCACGATATTTCTGTAAGTCATCCTCTACATCACTAATTCGGGATTCTAGAGCGGTGATACGGGTGGCATTAGCTTCAATGCGTGCCAGGCCCGCATCCACGCTAGCTTGTAGGTTGTTAAACCTTTGATCTAAGAGCGGCAACATAAAATCGGAAATTTCTTTAGCTGTAAGGGTGGAAGGTCTTCCTTCCGGTATGTCGGAAGATTCTTCATGAGCGCTACTAGGGGAAGAGGGGCCAGATTTTTGGTGTACACCCTTGTTCCTCCCTGGCTTGCTGGCGTTAGCGAGTTGTTTAGCAGGCATGTTTTTCTCAACAAATTTGTCCATACCCTAAGGGTAGGAATTATGTAGGTAAAATATTACACCCAGGCAGATAATTTACGGTATGTCTCAACAAATTTGTCCACACTCGAGGGGTAGGAGTTATGTGTGTAATTTGTTGCTATCGGTCAGGTGGCTGCAGTATATCTTTGTGATACCTAGGAGAGCAAGCACGATATTTGCCCCAGGTAGAATATTGGTTGAAAGATCAAGGGAACATATTTACAGTATGTGTCCCTAAAAACACATTGACTTAGTTCAGTCAAAATCAAATAATGGCAGTATAATATATCACCACTAGATGTCAGCGTAGCATCATCATTAGAAATTTTCTCTGAGAGAGCAGTGTAAAATGTCAATTATCAGCTGAGTCTAATACACTTAACACATCTATTCAAGCTAGTAATCTGCAATAACGTAGATGATGTAGTAGTCTATATCAGATATATAGTCAGTTTATGACAGTCAACTGCTAGGTTTCGGCAGTTAGTGTTGTGTCATAAACTACAGAGGTGGAAAGGTTTATCAGAAAATACACAGTAAGTGTATAGCAGTTAATCTAAAGCACATCGCTAGGAGACACAAACAGTGATAATTAAGTAGGTAGTATCTATATGTGGAAGGTTGCAAATAGATAAACCGTAATATAAAGAGTTGAGCCTCGGGAACAGTGTTAAAGCGAAGGATATTAGAAGCCTTAAGTTGTGTATAGTCTCCAGTAGCTGGTTACTGTTTTTATCAGAGTTCAGTGTAGCTCAGGGGAGATATCGCCAGGAGCTTTTTAGCAATAAGCTTCCTTTCCTATAGGCTGTCAGAGTACATAGGCAGTGTTTCAACAATTGTATGGGGGCACAGTTATGTTGTGAAACCTTGATCTAGCGGGTTGTTTAAGTTAGAGGTGAAACAAGCAGTCACTCCTCAGGTTTCCATAGGGAGTAAATGCAGCCCAGGCAGGGAATGGGTCAACCCACAGGTGTTCCAAATGGATGTCGCTCCACACGGGCACCCACAGCAGTGAAGAAGGGTACACAGTTATGTTCAGCAGTAGTACTGCGTGTAGATTTCTCAGTGCACACCTCAGCCAAATCGTGTTAGCCTCGACGGTTAATGTCCCCACGTCCAGTGACCCCAACAGTGGTCTTTACTCAGATTCTCTGATAGCTGGGGGTTGTGTGTAGATCAGCCCCCCGTGAGCAGCGTCTCAGCGGTCTGAGGTGTCTCGCCTCCCGCGGGTCCCGGCTCTCCAGTCCCCAGGCGTACTCACCCAGCAGAGGTCTGGCGGGTCGTCAGCGGTTCTCCGCCCTGGGGTCTCGGCGTTTCAGGTCCTCTCCGGGGCTCCGCGTCACACAGTGAGTCAGGCGGAGATTCCCGTCGTCTTGGTCTCTCTATCGCAGCTAGCCGCCGCAAGAGAGGAGTCCCTCCGCCCGCAGAGAGCACTCCCCAAGCAGGCAGGTGGTCGCTGAACTCCGGCTCCGACGGAGAGGTGGGAGTGGGGCAGGGGAGCGTTATCGCCAGCCGGGAGGGGTGCGGGTCAGGTCAGCTCCAAGTTGCCCGCTGTCAGTCACTTTGTCCTGGGGATTCCACGTATCCTCGCGAGTGCGGGCGTCACTGCCGTCGGGTCGTCTCGGCAGAGGGTGCAGTTTCTCGTCTCACGCCACAGGTTTTCCCGTGTAGTCGGTCTCGCCGGGTTTCAGCAGTCAGACCCTGTGTGGGAGTTGTTGGTGGCGTCCAGGGACAGGGCAGTTGCCTGTCTAGTGTGCGGTGCCTGGTGTATGGCGCCGGTTTTCGCGCCCAAACATGGGCGTTCAGGCAGGCCTCTTGTTCGAAGGCTGGATTCCGGTGAAATATTGCTCCCTGGGCTCCAGAAAGGTATCAGCGTGACCCGCACAGCATGGAGCTTCTTAAGGGATGGTTTGCAGGCAGCCAGAGTGTAGATATAAGGTGATGGTAGCAGATTAAGTTTTTGGCTACCGGGAGCTCCTCTAAAACGCGGCTGCACTAGGCATCCCGCCCACCGGAAACCTGGCTAGGGATTTTAAACAAGTGCTCGATGGACCTCATATTACCCTTCTCACAAATGCTCCGTGTTAGGAGAATTGTGAGTGACTTCGATGAAACTTTAACAACCCTTGACACTATGATTGAACTTTTTTGGTTGCTAGGGGCTACCACTTATCTGATCTTTTGGCTATTAAAGCTAAAGTTATTGGTATTTCAAGAGATGAATGTTTGAAAGGGACAGATACTAACACTAAAGTTGATAAGATTATGCCCTGGATTAATACATTTACAGAGAGTAGTGTCACAACCACTAAATATATTAAAAATATGTTGCCCATTATCAACACAGACCGTGATCTATCAGCCTTGTATAACTCACGTCTGATGCCAGCTTATTCACGTGGCAGAAATTTACGTGATTATCTGGTCAAAACGGACATTACTGATCTTTTAAAAGCTAAGCCCCCTGCCCACTTTCTATTTAAAACTCCGGGATGCTACAGGTGTGTCGGTTGTACCACCTGTAGCTCAATGCTTACCGGGAATTCCTTCCTACATCCTTACAGTGGAAGGAGATACCCGATTAAGCACGTACTTAATTGTTTATCAAAATATATTGTTTACCTCATATATTGTCCTTGCGGACTCATATATGTTGGTAAAACAGAAACTACTTTTAGGGAACGGATGGCCAATCATAGATTGGCTATCCGCTCAGCCCTCATGTCTGGTGCCAGCGATCAACCTGTACCGCGGCACTTTCTTTCACCCGGACACTCAGTAGCCAGCCTCCGGACAAAAATAATTGACCATGTTCCAGAACCTCGACGGGGAGGTAACAGAAGTCAGTTATTATTGAGATTAGAAAGCAGGTGGATTATGAAACTAGAGGCCATGTCACCCCGCAGTTTAAACGAACAGTTAGGATTGCACTGCTTTCTATGACATTGCCAATATTCTTATTTAACATCTTCTTTGAATTTTACAAGATACATCCTGCATATTATCATCTGACCTGACGTTTTCTGCTTGTGTTTTTATGCTTATTCCTGTAGTTTTTATGTTTATTTCTGTACATATTTTTTAGGTTTCAGTAGGTCACTCCATTTTGTCTAAAAAATTATTATTTTTTCTGATATATATGGTTTTAATTATAACACGTGTAATCACTGACGTCACCCCAGACCACTATTCTGGTTGGTAATTGCCTCCGTGTGGAGCCATGGCCTCAGGTGTGATGGGAGTGTCTATTTGAGTGAAATTCACAGGATTGGTTAAGATGTACCTGACGTTCTGTATAAATTCTCTTGGTGTTTCATTGTATGCATATCCCTGATGACGGGAGGGTTACCCCCCCGAAACATGTCGGATCAATAAAACTCACTTGTTTGACTTGCAAAGCCTCGTGAGTGCCGCTTCCTTCCCTTACTTTTATATATATATATATATATATATATATATATATATATATATATATATATATATATATATATATATATAAAACAGAAGAATTGGTAAGGCGTCACTCCAGGTCTTAGGTGAAAGAAATATTTATTGTGAGGCGGTCAACACAGTTTCGGGTGTTACCCCGTCGTCAGGACCAAAAGCATTTTTGGTCCTGACGACGGGGTAACACCCGAAATGGCGTTGACCGCCACTTACATATGCAATTAGTATCGCAAAGGGCAGCTCTAGAACTGCCTTTTGCAAAGCAGCTGGCGGGGGATGAGCTGGTCCCCGCAGCTCTCCTCCTCCTCCTGTGCCTGGCAGCCTGCTGCTCAGTCAGCTGCAGGAACTGCTGGGCTCCTACTCCCTGCACCTGGAAGCACAGCAGAAGGCTGTCCGGACATAAGGTGAGGGGGGCAGCGCTGGTAGTGCGGGGCGGCAGGGGTCATGAAAAGTAGCCCATAGGCTTCTATGCGGTTACATCAGCTAGAGCTGGCATAATACCCCACAGCGGAGCACCGGTGGTGGGGTTTTGGGGCATCTGAAAATGTGGTAAAAACCATGATGTGGATTCTTACAGTCTCTCCAGTTGAGAGTATACATTTTTTTGAATTGCTAGTTTCCATATAATTTTAAAAATATTTAATGAGATAAAAAAAATTAAGACATTACCTACAGTATAGAAAAAAACACAATTAAAATTCCCAATACTTCCACAGTTTGTATGATGCTTATTAATATGCCATTACATTTCTTCCTAAAGTTGTTGCAGCAAATGATCTGAAGTGGCAGACCTCTGGGATTTTCCGGCCCTTCATTGAGGTTAACATGATTGGACCAAATCTGAGTGATAAAAAGAGAAAATTCACCACAAAATCCAAGAACAACAGCTGGGTCCCAAAATATAATGAGAGCTTCCAATTGTGAGTATGAGTTTAGCTGTTGTAATTCACAAAACATGCATTTATACACCTTTCTTGAAGAGAGATAAAGTTCTATTTTTAAAATACAGACTGTGAAATTTATTGGATGGTACTTTCTCCATCTCTCTCCACTGTATCCCTCTCCATAATTTGAAACATTGTCCCCTATCTCGTTAAGACATAATGCTTGAATTTGTCTTCCTGTCAATGTGCATAAACTGTAGGGAGTAAATTTACTGAGCTCTGTGTTTGTCTGAGTTGGCAAATGGTGTATTTACAATCTGGGAAGTTTACTTAACACCTAGACAGGCATATATACTACCAAATACACCATCGTCCAAACTCAGGTGGATTTCACTAAAGCTGGCCATACATCTACAGATTGATTATAAGATCTGGCTGGTTGGAACAAAAACCTGGTAGTGGATGAGAGCAAATGACAGTTGACCATTTGCTTTGAAATGCTGGAAAACTGCCAAACTGTCCCTCAGATATTACCAGGTTTTTGTCCCAACCAGCCCAATCTTACAATCAATCTGTAGATATATGGCCAGCTTTAGACGTCAATGAAACACGGAAAAATTACCTAAAATCGTTTCAGCAAACACACTTCTGAGAAGTTCAAACTCAGCTCAAAATGTATTGCTTCTTTGTTGAAAAGTTAAAAAAAAAGAAAAAAACTGCATGTGGTCTCCCCTACTAAGCAGAACCAGCCCTGGGCTCTTTGAGACATTCCTCAGCAAGCCTTCCCTGCAATCTGATACTTGAAGAACAACAAATACCAGCATGTGGGACATTAAAGTGGCCTATAGTTCTATTGTAAAATATATATTAAAATAAAGTATAAAGTACAACTTTAGCAAAACATAAATTCGCACTCATATACATACTCACACATACTTACCTACAATCCTCCATTGCCCTTCAGTCCTCTTCTTCAGTAGAGATCTCATTAGCTGGCGTTTCGGGGTATATCCCCCCGTCTTCAGGGACTTATAGCACAAGACTGACATAAACACATATATATATATATAGGCATTGACATAATTACAAAGTTAAAACACATGGTGCCTCACCTGTCCGGCGTCACCGCCCGCTCCAGTTGCTCACTCCTTCCTTCCACCCGTCGGGCATAACTCACGTGGGACGGTGGCGCCGACCAGTGACGTCACCGCACAATGATTGCTCTGTTGCTAGGCAGCGCGGTCTCAATCTGTAAACAAAACAAAGCGCCGCCATTATTATCTCATCAGAGCATAATCTTATTTAAAAAACAAGTAATCACAACATAGAAACATAAAATAAAAAATGCGTGGCAGTCTTTCTGTTATTGGTGTCTCTACCTGTGTTTTAGGCAGATGCACCAGGATTATAGAAAATGAAGATCAACATTTTAAATACATTCTAAACTGGCAATTATTATTAATATATGTATGTATACCAGTGGGGGCTCACTAAAACTGGCTATTCAGCCCTGGTGTGGCCATCTCTTTATCAAGGGTGAGAAGTATTTCAAGGTGATCGTTCATAATATACGATTTAGAGGAAACACTGGAGTCCTAATGTCTCATTGAGTCCCCTGGGTGCTATGGTGTCCAGGGAATGAATCCAATTACTTTCTTGCTGCAGCAGGGTCTTTTCTCTATTGCCTCCCCTTAATGTTGGGGGGACATGGTCTATTATAATGGCATACCCTCCAACATGACCCATTCCATTAGGTACAAAATTGTCTGTTCCTGGACTTCCTTACCAGTGGCAGTTACACAGGTGGGGCTCCAGCTCAGTCCAAAATTCAAAGAGGGGGGTCAACAGTCAGTGAGTCCAGGACAGTGATGTTTGGGGTGGCAGTAGGTGTGGCTCCCCTTTTTGAACATTGGACTGTGCTGCAGCCTCACATCTGCAACTGCCACTGGCAGGGAAGTCCAGCAACAGACCATTTTGTACCTAATGGAATGGGTCATGTTGGAGGGTATGTAATGGCCCTGATGCTAGGAATTGGATGTTTTTTAATAGCAAAGTGCCTAGCAACAGGCTGTTCACTAGTACCACTAGTGCTATTAAAAAACATCCAATTCCTAGCATCAGGGCCATTATAATAGACCATGTCCCCCCAACATTAAGGGGAGGCAATAGAGAAAAGACCCTGCTGCAGCGAGAAAGTAAATGGACTCCAGTGTTTCCTCTAAATCGCATATTATGAACGATCACCTTGAAATACTTCTCACCCTTGATAAAGAGATGGCCACACCAGGGCTGAATAGCCAGTTTTAGTGAGCCCCCACTGGTATACATACATATATTAATAATAATTGCCAGTTTAGAATGTATTTAAAATGTTGATCTTCATTTTCTATAATCCTGGTGCATCTGCCTAAAACACAGGTAGAGACACCAATAACAGAAAGACTGCCACGCATTTTTAATTTTATGTTTCTATGTTGTGATTACTTGTTTTTTAAATAAGATTATGCTCTGATGAGATAATAATGGCGGCGCTTTGTTTTGTTTACAGATTGAGACCGCGCTGCCTAGCAACAGAGCAATCATTGTGCGGTGACGTCACTGGTCGGCGCCACCGTCCCACGTGAGTTATGCACGACGGGTGGAAGGAAGGAGTGAGCACCCGGAGCGGGCGGTGACGCCGGACAGGTCAGGCACCATGTGTTTTAACTTTGTAATTATGTCAATGCCTATATATATGTATGTGTTTATGTCAGTCTTGTGCTATAAGTCCCTGAAGACAGGGGATATACCCCGAAACGCCGTTGGGCTAATAAAGGAATTTTATTACTACAACAGACTGCGAAGTGCCGCTCCTTCTCCGCATATCACTTGGACCCACAGAGGTTTTTGAGAAGGCACACGCAGCAAGATAACCCCTGTGGACAACCAGAGTGCCGGGCATTCCCTCACCATATATATATATATATATATATATATATATATATATATATATATATATATATATATATATATATATATATATATATATATATATATATATATATATTATACAACATGTGGTCCGGCACTCTGTTTTGCTGAATAATGGCCACTGGTGCCTTCCTAAGTATAATACATACATGTTTGTTATCCTAAAGAAAAGACATATAGAGTATGTCTTGAAACGTCAATATGACTAAATAGACATCACCATCTGTTTCACTACAAGCCCACCTAGTGCCGCCTGCAGTCCTTCCCAGTGAAGTACCTCTCTGTGTATATATATATATATATGTATATATATATATATGTATATATATATATATATATATATATATATATATATATATATATATATATATATATATATATATAGAAAGAGCAGCAGACCGGCACACTCACTGGCTTAGACGCTAGATTTCTGCTTTGCTGGGTGCCCCCACTGGAATCATGGAATAAACAGTAGTTTGGAGGTGCGGCACTCCCCGCAAATTAACAGGACATGAAGTGGTTTAAAGGCAACGTTTCAATGTCTTTATTGCGACATTTTCATCAGGCTAACATAATACATGACAGGAACATACCTTTATTCACCTCTGTGCAGTTAGGACAGCGTGACTCCCCGCCTCCCACACAGTGGGCGCTTAGGGATGACGTCATCCTGCTGGTGGATCGTGCTACCATCACCATGGGAACACTAGACAACAAAACGAATACAAACAGAACAATGATATGCAGGCTCATGCTGGGTACTTGCTCTAATTGCTATTATAAACCATGTCACTTGTGCATCGTTTCACATAATAAGCAAATAGGGAAAACAATTACTCTGACTTTTAGTAAGTAATAAAGCGCATGAACAAATAGCAAGATTGGACCAGCAGCATTAATGAATAGTACTAAGTATATTAACATTGTGCGCATTGGACAAATATGTCTTAAAGTAAAAAGGGAGGAATTTCTTAATGTTAAGAAAATCATTATTATAGCTTCCTGGCAAGACAGCTGATGCCCAGGTGCTCATTTAACCCCTTTGGGGCCAGGGTATCAAGGCGGTGGATCCACCTGGTTTCACATTTCAATAGATGGCGTTCAAACATTCGTTGCCTTCTTTAAGGTACCGAATGATTGATCATGTTCCTTTGAACCTGAGAGGTGGAAACCGTGGTTTGTTACTATTGAAATGTGAAACCAGGTGGATCCACCGCCTTGATACCCTGGCCCCAAAGGGGTTAAATGAGCACCTGGGCATCAGCTGTCTTGCCAGGAAGCTATAATAATGATTTTCTTAACATTAAGAAATTCCTCCCTTTTTACTTTAAGACATATTTGTCCAATGCGCACAATGTTAATATACTTAGTACTATTCATTAATGCTGCTGGTCCAATCTTGCTATTTGTTCATGCGCTTTATTACTTACTAAAAGTCAGAGTAATTGTTTTCCCTATTTGCTTATTATGTGAAACGATGCACAAGTGACATGGTTTATAATAGCGATTAGAGCAAGTACCCAGCATGAGCCTGCATATCATTGTTCTGTTTGTATTCGTTTTGTTGTCTAGTGTTCCCATGGTGATGGTAGCACGATCCACCAGCAGGATGACGTCATCCCTAAGCGCCCACTGTGTGGGAGGCGGGGAGTCACGCTGTCCTAACTGCACAGAGGTGAATAAAGGTATGTTCCTGTCATGTATTATGTTAGCCTGATGAAAATGTCGCAATAAAGACATTGAAACGTTGCCTTTAAACCACTTCATGTCCTGTTAATTTGCGGGGAGTGCCGCACCTCCAAACTACTGTTTATATATATATATATATATATATATGTGTGTGTATGTGTATATATATATATATATATAATATACACAATGGTCAAGGTTTCCGGCACTGCCTGGTTTTAGTATGACAATTGACCCGGTGCCCTCCAGTTATGGGCTTTGCAGTAATATCAGTGTCGGTGGCTGTGTGTGCTCGGAAGGCACAGTACTTGACTTGCTCTATTGGGTGCCATCTTGTGGCTACTGGCATGCAAAATACTGGAATTTCCCCAATAGGGCAATAGAGGTGATGTGTTAGGGGGTATGCAATCCCGGATCACGACTGTCGGTCCCTCCCGACAGCCGTGGCGCTGTGTGGATGAGGGAAGAAGTCGCCCATGATGGAGGTCTCAGGTGAGGGTAATTATCACAGGTTGTTTTGTGTTTGGGGCAGGATTTCCTAAGAGTATATCAATGTTTGCACTGTGTGTTTCATTTGATCCCTGAGGACAGGCGAGAGGATCTAAAACATGTTGGATTAAATAAAGAGTTTTTTCACCGTTTTTTTATTACAAATCTGTGAGTGCCGCCTGATTACTACCTACTACAAAGGGCTGGCTTTGGATTGTTTGGACTGTCGCGATCCCGGACGTATATCGACAATCCATGTCCTTTTACGCAAATACGCCCCCTTTTCGACGATCGGCAGGTGGGACATTGAATCCCACCTGCTGATTTGCTATCGGGCAAACCGCAAACGGGACAGGATTACGGCTGTCGGGAGGGACCGACAGCCGTGATCCGGGATTGCATACCCCCTAACACTGCTCCTCACCTCTATTAGGGAAACTCCAGTATTTTGCATGCCAGCAGCCACAAGATGGCACCCAACAGAGCAAGTCAAGTATTGTGCCACCGACACTGATATTACTGTTATGTTGTTCTTTCATTTTGACAGGCTGGTAACAAGTTATTAATAATATCAAATAACTTTAGACAAGTATACTGTAGGTGGCCTAATGGAAGCTGCTGTATGATTAATTTTTATTGTGTGTATATCATTGCTGTGTCATGTTTTTATATTTTCTGTGTTTTTATTCTCATGTCTTATAGCACATTGGGCACTGAAAATGGCCCAGAGTGTTATGAACTGCAGGTGTGTGTGAAAGATTACTGCTTTGCTCGAGAAGACCGAACCGTGGGCACAGCTGTTATGCAGCTGCGAGATCTAGCACAGAGAGGCAGCTGTGCCTGCTGGCTCCCCCTTGGCCGACGCATTCACATGGATGAGACAGGACTGACCATCTTGAGGATCTTGTCACAACGCAACAATGATGAGGTGGCCAAAGAATTTGTCAAACTGAAATCTGACACTCGCTCTCCTGAAGAGGGCAGTTAGGGTGATGGGGCTCTTTATCCCTCCATCCTTTGTATGACAAAAGTACCCTTCTCACTGCCTTGCAACCCAGGCCCAGATTGTAAATAGTTTAAATACATTTTGAAACACACTATTAACCAGGTCACTGCCAGCAGTGCTCCCCAAGCTCTGCCTAATGCTCACTGGTGCCTTTCTGGCAGTGACATGGGTAAGGTGTACACAAATACACACACCAAGGGCTGCGTTCATATGTGCCATTGTGTTAATGTTCTCCCTGCTGGACCACATAAGCACAGTTGATAGGGGGCTTTAACTCCTGCCATGCATTAAGCTGCGGGGCAGTTAACAGCACCCTAGCAGTGGGAGGATTTAGCAGTTTGAGAGACTTTGTTCCCCAAAAATTGGAGAACGATAGACACTTTCCCTCCCCTTGACCTGTCCGTTAAAGTTGCCTGCACCCCACCTGCTGTGTATATAAGATCTTCCTGTACCAGTGTCTTATTCTGTGCAATGGTGCTGCATGGGTATTAGTTTTCTATGAAACAACCACCTTAAACCCTAATCCCGAAAATCATGCCTGTTTTAATGCCTTGGACTGGACAGTCACTCATTTGCACGGTGCAGCAAAAAGGACACTGCCAGCTGCTTAGCACCTCTGTCCTTTCCCAAAACTGCCCAAATCATCCAGCACTGAAGAGGTAACAAATCCCCAACCCTGATCAGGGCAGGACAGCAAAATCATCCAAATCCTCCCATCTCTTCCATCGTATACAAACTGCACAAGGGACTAAAAATCTCATATGTTTAATTAAAATAAATGTGGCATGTTGTTTTCCCAATGAGCGATGCCACAGATTCCTCCAACCTTCCTCCCATCATGTACAGAAACCCCCCTTCTTTCTTCTTCCTCCCGGGTGCATGTACAAAAAGTTTGCACTAACTTGGACATTTTTGGTCTCTGTAAAAATATTTTATTATAACAGCTATTAAATACAAATAAAGAAAGGCAGTATGTGTTGGTTGTTTCAATTATCATAATTTTCAATATTTTGCCTACAAAACAGCTGGTTGTCTATGCCACAAATCATGCCATGGTAATCTGTCAGGTGGTGGTTTCCAAGGCACTGGGATATTTGATATTGAAAAGATGCTAAATTATGGAAATTAAAAACACAAAGGTGAAAAACAATCTCTCAGCAGCACAACAAGGTGGAAACACAGTAATGCAATTAGGATGCACCAGTAGGCTGTGCTGATTAATTTGATATTTGACACTTGTATATATCTGTGTGCAGTTGCATCTGAGGGGTAGAAGTACAGTATAAGGGAGGAGAAGTGATAAAGGTACTTTATCACCGGCCAATCAGCTCCTGACTGTTACCTCCCAACTTTCTCTGTCCCTGCAACGGGACACATAAACGCACCCAAAATGTGGGGGCATGGCCTGCAGGAAAGCGGCGTCATTTGCGTCATTACGCTAGGGCATGCCACCATTTTGCCACTGTGGGGGCATGGACCCGAGGCTCTGTAAGCTTCTAGCCATGCCCCCAGCCCCTATGGCTGCGTGAATAGATGCTGTGAGCATGCGCACAGCTTCTATTCACCGCTGATCACAGGCTGTCAGGGGGGTACTCTCAACCCCCCCCCCTCCCTGCAGAACACTGCCGTCCCCGGGCGGGATGCGGGAACATCCCCAAATACGGGATGTTTCCGCGGAAAGTGGGACAGTCAGGAGTAATGCAATGCCTGGGGATATTCATGCCCGTCTAGGGCTAGCGGATGTCCAGTTTTAAGCTGGCTACCTTCCAAGATAAGTTGAGATCCGGCAGCAGGAGCTGCCAGGAGCATCAGTGAGGGCACCGGGGAAGTTCAAACATGGCCACCAGAGCAGGGCTGCAGACTGCAGAGCATGAGCAGCAGTAGTCCCTTCTCTTAGTCCCATGGTCATTTGCATATAGTACAAGTGCCTTGAGTCCTGTTGGAGAAAGTGCGCTATATAAGTAAAACTTACTTACAATAGCGCAAAGGGCAGGTGAGGATGTCCCTACACCCTATAGATGTGCAAATCACAGCACTATGAAGCCTGGCATGGGGCTAGAGGCGATGATGAAGAGTGTATGCCATCTACTCCTACAGCAGTGGAGTCATCAGAAAAAAAGTAAATGAATGCTGTGTGTGTGTTTCTCTGTATAAATATATATGTGAAACCCATTATATTAACTGAGCCCTACAGAAGTACTACCGTGTTTTTTTTTCCAAGAAAAAATACCATAGGGCTTATTTTCGGGGTAGGGCTTATTTTAATTAACATTGACACCATGCTCCCAGTCCTGCTTTTACAGACACCATGCCCCCAGTCCTGCTTTTACAGACACCATGCTCCTGTCCTGCTCCTCACCTACAGCTCTTTCCAGTTTTTCAGGCTTTCCGCTAGGGCTTATTTTCGGGGTAGGGCTTATTTTGGACTAGTTTCCAAAAGCAAGGGTAGGGCTTATTTTCGGGGTAGGGTTTATTATCGGGGAAACACGGTAGCCTGAAAAGATAAATATTAAATTAAATATATGGTACTTGTGTAGTTTCACAGCGGAAGGCTACGTTACGTTTTCAGCGTAGGCTAAGCTACGTTATCAGCGTAGCCCAACGGCTGCCTAGCGTAGTCAGCATAGTGTCTCCGTGGCAGCCCTGCGTAGTCTCCATCAGGCAGTGTAGTCACCATACTGTCCCCGTGAGCTGCAGCTCTGTCCCCGGCATCCCTTGCAAGCCTAGTGAGCGCCTCTAACACAGTGCCGGTAACCGCCAGATCCCCAGTGCTGGCGGACGCCGGCTGAGAGGCGATCATGCAGGCGCCGGCAGAGAGGCGCTCCATCTGCCTGAGACACACGAGCGTCTCAGACGCTTTTGCATCTCTGTAATTCTTGCGGCAGGGTTCGGTAACCCTGCCCATGTCTGCTTCAGGGAGATGGGGTTAGGGGTTCGGTAGCACGTGCGTCTCGTGCACAAAGAGGGATGTGTGCGCAAGTGCATCTCATGCACAATAAAGGGCGCATTTGCCAGTGCTCCATGTTACAGATGGAGCGCCTCTCATTCTTGGCAGCGCGCCATCGCAGAGGTTTTGGCAATCCTCTCTTGTGCTCCCATCCACCAAGGGGCATGGATGCTCACCATGCAATACAAGTTGCCACCTCTGGGTGGCTAATGCTCCACCGATCTAGCGGATATATCAGACAAAAATTGGGAAAAGGGGAACAGGAGGATCAGTCGCACAGGTTTATTTGAGCAAAAAAAGTTTTTAATTGTACCCTCAATACAGTTGTAAAATTGGTAGGTTTGACCCCAGATTGGGAGGGTGTGCTACCACAGGACACAGGTTTAACAATTTGTAGAAAAAGAGGAAAGAATGTCTCGTGGTGCACAGATTAGCAAAGAATAAAATGTAACCTTTATTAGATATCTTTTAAAATTGGTGCGAAATATGGACAGACAATGATACATATAAACACAAACAGGGTATTTAAAAAGGATATAAATCCTCACTCAGTATGATCCAACTCAGTGTGTGCTCTGACGAAGCTCCTATGCGAAGCGTACGCTGACCTAAACACTCAGTGTGTGCTCTCCTCCTCTCCCCTTTCCCCAATTTAATGTATTTTGATCTGTATTAGCTTAAGTCCATCCGAGTCGGAGCGGTTTGCCAGTTTCCACTGGACCGCTCAGTCAGAGACGCGACGTGCGTGACGTCTGCAGCACCTGATCTCTGACTCCTAACAGATGGAGGTCTCCGACAGTGTCAGACGCACGCCTGAGTCTCTGTGCCGGGTGCATGGCAGCACAGCTGACGCGGCTCTCCCTCAAATCTATGGTGTGTAGTGCTGGTGTAGAGGTGGCAGATCTCACCAGACACACACCAAACGAGGGGTGACCCGCTGGACACTGTACGACGTGACCTATAATTGGGACATTGGTCGATGAGAGTAACTAATACAGGGTGAAGTGGATTCTGACTCATATCAATATTGGATCAGACCCTCTACTGCACCGGCCTAACAATTAGGCGACTCTGAGGACAATCTTTATTGTGGATAAACACTAACATTACAAATATACACACAATAAACTAAAGTTGAATAATATTGCTGATACCAAGAATAAATAATAAGGAGGATATAGAGTTGGACCACACTGAGTGAGGATTTATATCCTTTTTAAATACACTGTTTGTGTTTATATGTATCACTGTCTGTCCATATTTTGCAACAATTTTCAAAGATATCTAATAAAGGTTACATTTTATTCTTTGCTAATCTGTGCACCACGCAGAGACATTCTTTCCTCTTTTTCTACAAACGATCTAGCGGATATACTGTACCTATGGAACGGTATCGACATTCACCGAGCGGTATGAGCTTACACATTATACTACAGTATGAGACGCTTGAGAGTTGGTTAAATTAGTGCAATGTGGGGGGGCAGATTTAGCTCCACTTCAGCGTCTGCTATCGAAAGACTTGCGGGGTAATCAGCCATCAATTATAATTCAAGCAGTGAAAATCTGGCAATGGGTATGTAAAGTGACCAATTATACGGGGCTAGACCCCGATACCTCAATATTTTCCCTGAATACCATGAGAGAAATAAAAGAGCAGCAGGGAGGGCTGGCTTGGGGGAAATATGGGGTGATTACGATCGGACAATTTTATTATGAGGGAAATATCAGATCGTTTAGTGAACTACAGATGGAGTATGATCTGCCCAGACACATGTTCTTCAGATTCCTCCAAGTTAGAAGTGCTTTGCTGCAGGAAGGCAGTGGGACACTGGAGAACATTGCTGAATCGCCAAGTAAAAAATGTATTAAACAACTGAGCAGTGGGAAGAGATTGTCTAAGGTGTATAGGTATCTGAACACATATATTCAAAATGAAGAGTTGTTGGTCCTAAAAGAAAAATGGTCTACAGATATTCCGCGGCTGGTTGAGAATGATTGGAGGGAGGCTTTGTCATTTCCAGGTAGGGCTACCACTTCAATCCGAATCCAACAAGTACAATTTAACATTCTCCACAGGAGTTATATAACCCCGGTTAAATTAAAAAAAATCGCTGGAGCCCAATCTGATAGTTGCCCAAAATGCAGGGCCGAGTCGGGACTTTTTGGCATCTCATGTGGGAGTGTAAGGTAATTAAAGAATTCTGGGACGAGATAATTGTTAAAATGGAAATGGTGGGAGTCCCCCGGGGGTCCCTTACGGAGTTAAATTTGGTATTGGGGGTATGGTAGGAGAGAAACCCGGCATGTGAATGGAAGCAATTGGTGACGAACCTGTCAGCCATAGCTAAAGTAATAATAGCAAGGCAATGGATGGCCTCCTCGGGCCCAAAAATCATGGACTGGCTGAGCATGGTTAATAGCACATGTGAACACGAGCGATATGTATTTGCTACAAGGGGAGCTGGCATAAAATTCTGTAAGGCTTGGGGTCTATGGAAACAATCAAGGTTTTATAAAGTAGATGTTCGGAAAGACGGTCAATGAGGAAGGGAGGAGAGTTAAAGATAGTAGAACGGCACAAGTAACTTGGGACACAGTAGCCTATAATATAGGTAGAGTAGGGAAGTTCACAAGGGATAACGACTAAGTAAATGTTAAAATTCAATAAAAAGCACATAAGGAATATATGTATATTAATTTTTTGTATGATGGGAATAGAGAGATATTAATCCACAGGGCATATCACTGTACGTTGAGTCACAAAGTTAACGACACGAAAAAGGTGTTAGCTTAATATGGGATATATTAAGGATAAAGAATAAATTGAATATGGAGTATATTTTATGACGGAAATATTATAGAGGATAGACACGAAAAGGGGTATCTGGAAGGGTTAAAAATGTAAATAAGGTATAAATTTAAAAAGATAAAGGGTACTTGTTTCCTAGCACGGCCACACCGATTCAGATCGGGGTGGTCGTGTCGGAAAAATCGGGTCGATCGCATCGCATGCGATTTGGTCGCATGCGATGCGATCGACGCGACCGACCGATTTTTGACCTTATTTTTTTCATTGAATCCAATGTAAATTGGGTCCCTGGGACCCAATTTTACATTGGATTCAATGAAAAAAATTCCCAACCCCCCCAAATTTAAGCGCGTTAACCCCAGCCCACGATAGACGCCAACCCGAAGCGTGGCGAGCGCAGCGAGCCCGCAAGGGGCGGCGGTACGCGTCCTCCGACCTTTTCATGCCCTACTATCCACGTCGGCGTGGAGTGAGAATAGAATAGTGTGGCGAGCGCAGCGAGCCACCGAGCCCGAAGCGTGGCGAGCGCAGCGAGCCCCGCGAGGGGACGCGGATACCTTCACAGGTAAACGCGTCCCTTCGCGGGCTTCACAGGTGTCCGCGTCGCCACGGACACCTGTGAAGCCCGCAAGGGGACGCGTATAACTGTGAAGGTATCCGCGTCCCCTCGCGGGGCTCGCTGCGCTCGCCACGCTTCGGGCTCGGTGGCTCGCTGCGCTCGCCACACTATTCTATTCTCACTCCACGCCGACGTGGATAGTAGGGCATGAAAAGGTCGGAGGATGCGTACCGCCGCCCCTCGCGGGCTCGCTGCGCTCGCCACGCTTCGGGTTGGCGTCTATCGTGGGGTGACGACGGGGACATCTATAATGTGAAATGGGTCATATTGGCCCATTTCACATTTTTTCACATTTTTACAGCATTTCAATGTTAAAAAATATTTTAACATTGAAGCCTATGCAAAAATCGGGTGCATCGCGTCGCATCGCGTCGGGACCAATGTTAATGGTCCCGACCGACGCGATGCCCCCGATATTTTACCTTTCCCGACAAGATTTCAATGTTAAAATATTTTTTAACATTGAAGCCTATGGAAATATCGGGGGCATCGCGTCGGTCGCGTCGGGACCAATGTTAATGGTCCCGACCGACGCGATGCCCCCGATATTGTCTCCTAGCCGGCAAAATGGACCTGATTTCAAAAGAAATCGGGTCCATCGGGGGTAATCGTGTCCCTTAAGTAAGGGACACGATTACTTAAGATTGTGGCCGTGCTAGGAAACAAGTACCAGATAAAGAGATAACACAGTGTAAAGTTAGTAACATGGGGCACAAATAGTTGCACTTCTAGTAGGTAGGTTGCCGTATTTCCAATGCCTATAGTCTATTGGTATAAACTAAATTAAAAGGGTATCCATAGCCATGAGCTAAGATTAGGTTAACTGTGCAGAACCCGGAACCAAAAAACGTCCGAGAAGGAATCAGTAGGGGGAATTCTAAGGTAGTTTGAGGAGCCACGAGATTGTTGGAGGGATTTGCCAATAATTAGTAATGTAAGAGTTTAAATATTTAAGGAGAGTGGTACAGCGTCGGCAAGAAGTATAGGCCAAGTGTATGTATGTTTGTGGAAAGGGGGGAGCGTTGGGAGGGGGGCGGATGGGGGAGGTGGGGTGGGAATTGTATGTATGTTATTAAATGAAATGTAGTCGTTTTTCATATATAATTATTTTGGATTTTATATGTATTACATGTAGCGTTGGAATAAATAAAACTCAATTAAAAAAAAAAAACAGTATGAGACGCTTGTGTGTCTCATCCCCGTGAACACCGCTGTGGCTCCAACTGTACTGTACAACTGTACTTCTGCCGTGTGCTAGTATAATTGTTGTGTGTGTGCTGTGATAATTAATTTTGTCAATGAATACTATTTAACCATTCAAGTGTCCCAGCGCTAACCTTATGTGCTGAGTTGGCAATAAGTAGAGGAGAGGCTTTCACGAAATCAGCCATCTCCTAACAAATCAGATGGCATTGACCGTGTATTCAGTATTTGTGTATTAAATACTGTATACTCTACTATAGCTGTGTTTACAATTTTTTTATCCCTTTATGAATCAAACTCAGGCATACAGCAGCCTCGGTGCTCTGTTAGGTGCTATCACACAGTATGTAGAAAGGATCAGCAGGACAGGCACTCATCGGACTTCTCAGCAAATAAATACAAATACACCACTTGTCTTTAAGCAACGTTTTGGTGTGTTATAACCGTTTTCATGCTCAACAATATAAGTAAAGACAACATACATTTATACCCACTCACCTACACCCATGTGTCAGCCACCAGCTTCCAGCCGCCCGTCCGGATCATCTGATGTCACATTGATGAGACGGGACGCGCACCGGCCCGTGCGTCCTGACCTCAGCAATGGTTGCTAAGCGACATTACCTAATAAACAAGTGATACTGTCACGGACGGCTGCGGCGGGACACGGTGGGGCCGGTACTCACACCTCTGTGCCTGCCGCCACCTGTCTGTTCTGGGGCTCTGGTGTGGGCGCACTGCTGGGTCCTGGCTGGCCGGGAAGCACTGCATGATGGGGCAGGTCCCTGGGGGTCCCTGGGGAGCTTAGACTGAGGCGGTGCCGGGAAGCCAGCGCCGCCATCTTGGATGTGGGCAAAATGCATATTGGACGCCAGGTTCAGGTTTCCTGCCTCCCTGCACTGTCTAGTTCAGTGGTAGCCAAACCTAGCCCTCGAGAGCTACCAAGAGTTCACATTTTCCAGACAACCAAGCTGCTGCACAGCTGCACTCTTACTCACTGACACATTTTAAAAGATACACAGATGGAGCTAATTAGCTCACTTATGATTCTTTGAGAAGACCTACAAAACATGCACTGTTGGTAGCTCTCGAGGACTAGGGTTGGCTACCCCAGGTCTAGCCAATGACAGCTGCCCACTATGTATTTAGGAGATCTGTCTTGGTGAACTTGTGTCAGTGCAAAGGTTTCCTAGCCTTGTGCAGTTGGAGACCCCTGGCTCACTCCTGTCCACTGCAGCCTTCACCTCAGTCCGTCCTGCTATTGACTCCGGGAATCCTGGCCTCTCGCTGCCTTCTTGGTCATCCGCCTGTGGAGCCGGTACCGCCAGTCCGTGGGGCCCCTGCCTGTACCCAGGAGCCCGCCAGCATCCCACCAAGTTACGTCACCCTCTGGGGTACCCTGTCACCTGGAGACCACCCAGTTACAGTCTTTCCCATACTCTCTGGATCATCACCCACTTTTTTCCGTGACTTTTCTTGGACTCCGTTTACCACCATCCTCGCCTGTCTTTGCCATAAACATCCATTCCATCATCAAAAGCTCTCTTTCCTGTATTTTGGATCTCCCTCAGTGCCGCTGGTCATCTCGTGAGTTTATGAAAAGAGAAAGGTGAACCACGAATGCAGTTAAAGCAGCTGTATGAGGGAGTGTGTAAGGCCCCTTATTATGTAAAAAAGAGATAAAAAGGGAGTATACAGCGCTAGGTTGATCTGAATAATAACCAATTACAATGGTGTGAAAAAATATATCAATACATTTATTATACAATATAAAAGTACATTAGAGAATTCTCTAAAAAAGAAAAAAAGTGTGGGGATAATATTGAATAAAAAGACCCGTTGGGGTATTAATAGGCAGTCATAAGCATGCGTATACAGTATGCTCCAGGTGAAATGGAATAAGCAGTTCAAATAAGCCAAGTTGTTTGAATATAGTTACCAACGGTGGAGGTTAAATGGTGAAACCTCATAAATTGGCCAAGTGCTCCCACTTCAACAGACCTGGGCAGATGACTCCATCGCTTCACTACCCCCACAATACCATTCTTTCAAAGATGTCTTCAGCAAGGGGGGTGCAGACTCTCTTCTTCCTCATCGTAGTTGGGACTGCCCTATCGAGCTAATTCTCGGGAAGACCCCTTGGGTCGCACATATCCACTTTCCATCCCAGAGACTGAGGCAATGTCTACATATATATCTGAGAAAATTTACAGAAAGGCTTCATCCGCCCGTCCACTTCTCCAGCTGGTGCGGTGTTCTTCTTTGTGAAAAAAAAAGATGGATCACTCCGGCCCTGAGCTGTTCGATAAAGTCAAAGGGGCTGCGGTGTTCACCAAGTTAGACCTACGCGGGGCATACAATTTAATTTGAATACGCTCTGGGGATGAATGGAAGACAGCATTCAACACCATTACGAATACCTGGTGATGCCGTTTGGACTATGCAATGCGCCAGCGGTCTTCCAACAGTTCGTTAACGACATCTTCCGGGACATGCTGTATCACTCCCTCGTAGTATATCTCGACGATATCCTCATCTTTTCTTCTGATCTTTCTGCTCATCGTCAAACCGTGAAGGAGGTACTGTCCCGTCTCTGGGAAAATCATCTCTTCTGTAAACTAGAGAAATGCGTCTTTGAAGTACCGACAATTCCTTTCCTAGGTCATATTCTTTCAAGTACTGGCATTTAGATGGATCCCGTCAAGGTCAAAGCCATCCAAGATTGGACCGCGCCAACCACGTTAAAAGGAATCCAACGATTCCTGGGCTTCTCCAATTATTACCGGCGATTCATTCGGACTCCTCTTACATCGCCGCCCCTCTCACCGCTCTCACTCAAAAGGGAGCAGATCCATCTCATTGGCCTCCAGAGGTGGTATGGGCCTTCCAGTTGTTAAAACACGCATTTATCACCACACCAATACTGCTTCAACCGGACACCACAAACCCTTCTTTCTGGAAGTAGACGCTTCTGCAGATGGTGTCGGGGCTATTCTTTCCCAGAGAGGAGAGAACCAGGAACTTCAACCCTGTGCATACTTCTCTAAAATATTCCTTCCAGCAGAGAGAAACTACCCAATCGGAGAACAAGAACTTTTAGCTATTAAACTAGCCTTCGAGGAATGGAGATATCTTCTTGAGGGGGCACGGCACCGAGTCACGGTGTACTCGGACCATAAAAATCTTTCGTTTCTACGCAATGTGCAGTGTCTCACGTCCCGACAGGCCTGCTGGGCTATGTTCTTCGAGCGCTTTAACTTCCAGATTATATACCGTCCCGGTTCTTAAAACCATAAGGCGGATGCGGTCCTTTGACTCTCCCCGGCCTCAGTCAATACTAAACCCGGTAGTCTTCGCCCAAACCGATTCTCATCCCACACCACCTTCTGGGAAGACCTTCGTATCCCCCGAATTACGAGGGAAGATCCTGACCTGGGCTCATTCTTCATGTCTCCATGGTCATCCAGGAACCCAAAAGATGCTCTCTTTTCTTCAGCGATCCTACTAGTGGCCCTCCATGTGAGCAGACATCTGTAGTTTTATTTCATCTTGTCCTCAATGTGCACAGCATAAGACGTCCAGAACAGCTCCAGCGGGAACTCTGCGACCACTACCCATTCCAAAACATCCTTGGACTCACTTGTCCATGGATTTCATCTCCGAGCTGCCGCCTTCCAAAGGACACCCAGTGATCTGGGTAGTGGTCGACCGCTTTTCAAAAATGGCCCACTTTATTCCGTTAAAATGCCTTCCATCCGCTCCAGTACTGGCTCAACTCTTTGTCCTCCACATCTTCAAATTACATGGCCTCCCTGTAGAGATAGTGTCGGATCAAGGGGTACAATTCGTCGCCAAGTTTTGGAGATCCCTGTGTTCATCATTGCAAATCAAATTAAAGTTTTCTTCTGCCTACCACCCACAAACCAATGGACAGACGGAATGAGTCAATAAAGACCTAGAGGCCTTCCTCTGTCTGTACATCTCTTCCGCACAGGATGACTGGGTAGATCTGCTCCCGTGGGAAGAATTTGCCTATAATAACTCGTATCATTTATCTTCCAGAACCACCCCATTCTTTACCGTCTTTGGTCAGCATCCTCTTTTTCCTGAGTTCACAAGTTTACCAGTAGTGGAAGTTCCAGCGGTAGACTCCTCACTACATCAATTTTCAAAGACCTGGTCAGACATTCATCAATCCCTTCGGAAAGCTTCAACTCGCTATAAGAGATTCGCAGACAACAAAAGGAAAGCAGTCCCCGGTTGAAGGTTGGAGATCTAGTCTGTCATGTCTAGTCCACATGTAATCTGCGTCTTCGTTTACCCTCCATAAAGCTGGCTCCGCGCTTTATCGGCCCCTTCCCGATCATCCGAATCATCAACCCAGTGGCTTACAAGCTAAAACTGCCAACTTCTATGAAGATCCCCAACTCTTTTCATGTCTCTCTTTTAAGGCCATTACAATTGAACCCGTACCATCCTAAACCTCCCAAGACACCTCCAATTTCTACCAAAAAAAGATGTTGAGTTTGAAGTGAAAAAGTCCTCGACTGCCGTCATCGTCATTCTTGTCTTCAATACTTGGCGGAGTGGTCCGTAGATGGTCCGAAGGAGAATTCTTGGGTGGACTCCTCAGATTTACATGCTCCAAGCCTGGTCAAGCAATTCCTCCAGAATAATCCACTCAAGTCTCGAAGGTACCTTGCTGGCACCCAAAAAGGAGGGGGTACTGTCACGGACAGCCGCGGCGGGTCCAATACTCACCCCTCCGTGCCCACCGCCTGTCCGTTCTGGGGCTCTGGTGTACTACATCTGGTCCTAAAGTGATTCCCGAGCACCACACGATCCATCCAAGTCCTCCATCCGTGACAGATACATAACAAATTAAAATACATCGGCACCCTCCTTTTCTTAATCATTCAGCAATAAGCTATCACAGTAATCTCATGACTCATAATTAAATATGCAGGAGGAGCAGGTGTTATCATAAGTCATGAACATGGTAATCAAAAAGGTACTGATGTAAAGAACGGGTGTCATAGAAAACAATGAAAGCTGCAGGATTCATTTAATCCAGCTGGATGCACAGTATTGGGTCTGTGTATCAATCTGGTTTCTCTCTGGAGAAGTAATTTATCACGGTCACCACCCCTCAGGTAAGGTGGAATGTGGTCTATGATTTTATACCTTTAGGTGGCTAAACTGTGTTTTAGTTCCTTAAATTGTCTCAGGACAGGTTGCTCTGAGGGGCCACTTTTACCTTCTAGGGCTGCTCTGATATGCGATCTATGGCCAGTCATGCGTATTTTGAATTGACAGGTGGTCTTGCCCAAGTAAATCCAGCCACAAGGGCATCTAATGATATAGATGACATGCGTCGATGTACAGGTGAGAACATGATTGATACGTATCCTCACCCCTGTGTGGGGGTGTCACCAGTCTCCATGTACCTACAGGTTGTACATCTGTAACAACCAGGTTTGCGCTGTAAAAAACCTATTGGGGTTGGGACGCATATGTTGGAAATGTCATTATGCACTAGGTATTCCTATAACTGGGTAACAATTCATGTTGTGCAAACGCTTTTCGATCCGAGTCTGACGTGACCATTGGCCATAGTTTTTTGGCAGAATTTGTAATTGCCTGCGATGACATATTAAAGGATTGTACAAATGGGGATTTTTCCCTTAAGTACTTTTTTCTCTTTGGGCCGAAGGGTTTCCTCTCTAGGGGTGGCGAGCGCTTTTTGTTTGGCTTTAAGAAGATCTTGTGGTTTTTAGCCCCTGCAGATGAACTTCTCGATCATCTTGTCTATTGCTAATACTGTTTCCTCAGGGTCATCACAAATGCTGCGGGCTTCTGGGTGAGCACTGGAACTGTGCAGCAGGGTATTCCTGTCCGTGGGTTTTTTAAACAGGCTGGTAGTTATTTTGTTATTCTGCCAGGAGATGCAAACATTTCACTGATGTCATAAGTGAAGTTAATGGTTGATTCTCTGGAATTCAGTTCAGAGATTGCTTCAATCAGATCATCATTACTGCCAGACCAAACGATCAGCAAATCGTCTATGTACCACAAAAAGAGTTTAATCTTGTTGCACATAGATGTGTTCTCAAAGAAAAACTCCCTTTCAATCTGGAACATGTAGCAATTCGCGAACGCAGGTGCTACTCAAGATCCCATTGCACAACTGCTGCGCTGCAAGTACCAGCATTTGTCAAATAAATAAATAGTTTTTCTTCAATGTCATTGACAGTAACTTGACAAAAAAAACAATATTAGTGCCATCATACACCATACTCTCCTCCAAGAATTTTCTGGCAGCCTCTATACCATCCCTATGGGGGATGTTGGTATAGAGGCTGACAATGTCATGCGTACATAATAAACAATCGGCAGGTAAATAAGTTAAATCATTCAATTTGTTAATAAAGGTGGTTGTGTCCTTCAGATGTGTAGGTTGTATCTGTGTGGAAGATTGAAATAAATAGTCCAGGTATTTAGCCACCTTATAGAACACTGAATCACTTGTTGCAATTATAGGGTGGCCCAGAGGATTTTTGGGGTCCTTGTGAAGCTTCGGAAAGCGAATACAGTACAGGTGCTACCGGATAGTCTTGTATTAATGCTTTGGCTGTGGTACCAGTGATCACTCCTTCTCTGGTGGCTTGTTGTAGAACAAGATTTAATTGTTCATTATATTCAAGGGTAGGATTGTTAGGCAATTGGACATACACTTCTTGGTCCGATAGTTGGCGTATTAATTCATTGCGATATTGGTCAATATCTTGAATCACTGTCCCCCCACCTTTGTCGGCGGGGCGGATTGTGATAGTGCAGGGATGGCCAAAAGGTCGATTGGGATCTACCGGTCGATCGCGTAGCTCCTGCCGGTAGATCGCGATCAAGTGCCCTTATTTCCTATGTAAAATGATCTGCTGAAGCCTGTGAGATCTCAGAGGCTTCAGCGTTCCCAGTGATGCAGTGCGCAGGTGACGTCCGTCACCCACGCACAGCATCTGAGGAGCCTGTGGCAGGGTGATGCGTTAGCGGGCGTGGAGAGCAACGTGCAGCAGCAGCGGGCCAGGGAGAGCAGCACACAGTAGCAGCCTCAGGGGATTGCAGCATGCGGCAGCAGCAGCCAGGGAGATCCTCTTCAGCGTGTCAGCAGGAGGCTTAGCGGCAGCACCAATAGCTTCAAAGCATAGTAAGAAGTTGAAACGTTGATGTAAGAAACCCTGTGCATGGCGTAATTTTCTCTATATTGTTCTACTACAAGACTATTTGTGAACACACTGCACGTGTTCAGTTCAGAAGGCACCTGGCAAGTACCTTACCGCAGTGGCTTGGAGTGCCGGCCTGCACTACTCTCTCTCTCTCTCTATATATACATATCTATATATATATATATCTATATATCTATATATCTATATAGATATATAGATATATATACATACAGTACAGGAGATCCGGCACAGCCACTCAAAGTGATTCCTTGGGCGGGTGTAGAAAAAGCAAAAATGTGGAGCGCTACAAAGGTTGGATCAATATGGTATGGTAAATTCAACAATCTATTTATTGCTAAAATAGGTGGAAATTATCCACATAAACAGGTATATATCTGTGTACACAGTTACAATTCAAATATTAAAAAGGGTTACATACAATGACATTGAAATAAAAAATGGGTTTATACTTATAGGCTGGATACTTGAGGAAATGTCCTTTTTGGAGGTGGTTGATATTATTGTATGGTCTGTAGTTGGTTGTAGGTGGGGTCCATAAACCTTGCCGGATAAGAGACGCTGGAGGATGGGTATTTTCCCACTGGGATCGTGGGTGTCCTCGACGAGATGCGCCCCTGCAATCCTTAATATGCAGGTGGTGGTGTCCCCAAAGGTGGATGGTACCAGGTGGTATGAGTGTCCAACAGACAGTAGCAGTAAACCAGAATTGTACTCCAAGGAACAAAGTATCCAAATTAGCCAGAAAACCCAGGTAAAATCGGCTTTTAAAATCAGCAGGTGCTCCCTATTCCTTGGGCGGGTGCCCGCAAAGCAATCCAACTGACGTGCAGTACTCCAGCCTCTTTAAATATAACTTATTTTAATGTAATACTTCACAGCAAAGTTTCTATACATTTTAGTAATGTCATCAGGCTACAAGCCGGGAGAAGCCTTCAGATGATGTCATAATCTCCACATTACTACACAAATGGTGAAACAAAACAAGACCACGTATAACTGAAATACAAACCACATTTAACACAGAATGTAAATAGCGCAAGCAATATCACTAATGTTACCTTGTGTCATATACGATAATTTGTAACAATTAGCTATAGAAAAAATCCGCTATAAAACTAATCAGAGTTGTAGAAGCAACTGCTACCATATAAGTTAAATCAATGCAATAGTATATTCAAACCCATATTCTCATTGAGCCCTTTAGGTGTAACCGTTTCAAGTCTAGTTATCCATTTGGCCTCACATTGTAATAATAGGAGACTACGATCACCCTGCAACATGATCAATCATCCTGTATTTAATTGCCGACAAATTGGGGGAAATTTACTAAGAAAATTGTGTGAAAAAAACCAAAAACTTATTTCTTACGAAAATACAATTTGTTTTTGGTGTATGCGTATTTTTGGCATTTACTATGCCAAAAATAAGAATTTTCGTATTTGTGTTGATGGGACATTTGTATTTGTATTTACAAATATGAATGATTACATCATTGTTAGAATACAACAGAAATCACCATTCAAAAGAATGGTGATTCCTGATTTACTAATATTGAAAATATGGCCGCTAATTGGTGTGAATCGGCCGCGAATGGCCGGCCAAATACGGCAGGAAAATACACTTTATTTTCCTGTCGTCTTTGGCTTTAGCCTGCATGGATCAGTCAGATCTGTGCAGGCTTCAGTGTTAAAAAAACTCAAAAAATAAATAAATAAAAAAAGCCGGCATGGGGTTTCCCCCACAGCCATAACCAGCACCAGGCTGAAAGAGCCGGGGCTGGTATTAAAAAATCAGGAAACCCAGCAAATAGGGGTTCCCCAAATTTTTTAAACCAGCCCCAGGCTCCAGGTTCGGGGCTGGTTCCCAAAATATGGGGGACAAAATGTGTAGGGGTCCCCGTATTTTAAAAACCAGCCCCAAGCCAAACCAGCCAGCAGGGTAATGCCACAGCCGGGGGACACTTATTATATAAGGTCCCGCAGCCAAAGCATTAACCCTACCGACCAGTCAGCCTGGCCAGGGGTCCTGGGGGAGTGGGGACCCCCCCAATAAAGAGGTCCCCCCCTCCAGGACTTACCTGACCAGGCTGAAGCCTGGTGCTGCCTCGATGCCCCTTGGCGATGGGCATCGAGCTGATTGCAGAGTATAAAATAGAATAATAAACTATTGCCTTATACTGTGGAACAATGAGTTCCAACAAGCCTCACCGGCATGCTGGGACTTGGAGAACCACAAGTCCCAGCATGCGAGGCATTAAAGGGCCCGCTGGCACTTGTAGTTACACAGTACAAGAAATAGTTAAATAAACACACTGACAACCCAGAAAAATAAAAGTTTAATACATACATTACACAAACACACTGATACTTACCTATCTTGAGCCCATAGGTAGCCCTCGGTCTTGGTCCAGTGTCCTGGTCCACGTCGGCGTCCGTGTCCATGTTGGCATCCGTGTTGGTGTCCGGGGTCCGAAATAATCCATAGGGGACCTGTGAAGGCAAATTATACTTACATGTCTCCTCTGGTGAAGATCTGGTTCTCTTCGATCCTGAAGTAATCCAGGTCTTTGCAAAACAAAAAAGCACAAGTGTCCCGGCGGTCCCTTGTCGCGAACTAACAGGAGAGACGCAGAGATGTTTCATCTTCCGCGCCTCTCCTCTGAATGATTCTATTATATTTCAAAGCCATAGAAATAGCTGATCGATGTGCAGCCATCCTTTCTTTAAAGGTTCGCTCAGTCTTTCCAATATAACTGAGACCACAAGGGCACACAATTTGGTAAACCACATACCTGGAATTGAACGTCAGTGTGTGTCTAATGTTAATAACTTTACCCATATGAGGATGACAAAATGAGGCCCCTGGGATCATATATCTACAAGTAGTGCATGGACAACTTATGATCCCAGTTTTTTAGACCTGTCAACCGGGGGGTGGGGGGGTATATGTTTTAACCAAATAGTCCCTTAGATTGGGTGGTCTTTTGTAACAGGACATTAACCGAGTAGTATCCAATCTCAGATCTGGGTCCGTCTGGACCATTGGCCATAATTTTTTAGCTGATCTGTTGATCTTAGCACTCCTTTGATTGAATGTACTAACCCATGGGAAGATTTTCTGATTGTCAATTTTTGGTTTAGTGCCAACCAACAACTCCTGTCTATCCAATTTAAGGATTTTATTTTTAGTTTCCAACAACTCCTGTTTATCATACCCACGGGATATGAACTTCTCAATCATAGAATCCATCTGGATTCCAGCTGTATCTATGTCAGAATTAAGTCTATGTATACGCAGAAGTTGCAAATAGGGAAGGCCATGTATCAAACCTTAAGGGTGACAACTCGTAGGTACTGTAGCAGCAAAGTATTTCTGTAAGATTTTTTGGAGAAAAGGCAAGTGCTAATCTTACCATCATTAAGGTTAATGTAACATCCAAAAAATGGACCTGAGAGGCACTCTATGTTAACGTGAACTTAACTGGGCTTGGACTGGCATTATGTACCTCAATAATGTGTTTGGACTCAGGGTCCCGTGGGTGCACGGACTGGTGCAGGCCAGGTGACCACACAGGATCCCTGGCGTCCTGTAGCTGGGGCACGAGGTTCCCTGGCGCTCGGCAGTAGGCGGACGGGCAGGCAGGTCCTGTCGGCATCCCCGGGGGCTTCTGTGCGCTGGATGCATGGGGTTGCTAGGCGCATGCCTTCCACTGTCAGACGGAATCTCCAGCCAGTTGCCTGGCAATGCCTGGATGCCGGACAGCGTGGCAGCTAGTTCTGGCTGTTGTTAAGCAGCCAGGACGCCAGCTCCTTCACGCCTTCAGGCAGCCATCATCATTAGGATTTGGAGGCTGGTCTCCTGGGGCCTAGCCCATTGGTTGGGGCTCTATTTAAGGGATCTCAGCAGGTTCCCTGACGCCGGTGATAATCATCCTGTGCCTTATGCAGGATTGTTCCTGAGACGTGCTGTTGCTACCTTCCTGCGTGAGCCTGCTGACTTGCAAACATAACCGGTGTCGTGAGTAGCCTGAGGCTGCAGTTAGTTTGTCCCTAGTGGAGGTTGGGCATTATTCCTCCCTTTGGTTTGTGTGGGGTTAATCCCTTAAAGTTGTGCGTAGAACAACTTTACTGTTTTGCGACGAGGTCGCTTGGTTTTTGATTGCGACGGAGTCGCAGTATTTATTTTATTGTTTGCGACAAGGTCGCTTGGTTTCGGTTGCGACAGAGTCACAGTATTCACTGTATCAATTATTCTCCTTCCCGTACTCGTGTAATTACAGGGATTTATACGTTAGCATTATCCTCCTTTAGCTGGGGTTTTAGTTTATTTAGATTCTCCTCTTGGACTTCTCCTTGGCGGTCGCCGTGGGCTTGTCACCTCCTAACACCTGGCTGCACCAGAGCTAGGGCGGGCTTAACTCGCCCTTTCAAATGTGGCAGCTACAGGCGAAGCCTAGCATCCCGCAGCCCACTGCCACCTGCCAGCTAGAGCCAACAGAGTCAGGCTATAGGATAGCGTCACTGGTCAGTCCGAGTTGGCCTTTGGTTACCAGAGTTACTCCCTGGGTCGTAACAGTATCACCGGCCATAAAAAGGGGAATTTGAGAGCAATTGTAGCAATTTCCCAACATGAATCCTGCAGAACAGATACAGGGTTTAACCCAGCTGATGCAAGACCTTACATTGCGGGTGTCGGTTCAGGAGGGGATATCTTGCTCTTCCCAGAACATCCTACCCGAAACTAAGATGAACCTTCCTGGTTTTCGGGCATCGTAAAGACTTATTTAATTTTAGGGAGTCCTGCAAACTTTACTTCCGATTAAAACCCCGATCCTCTGGATCCGCAGCCCAACAGGTGGGAATAATTATCTTCCTTCTTCAGGGTGATCCCCAAACATGGGCTTTTGGGTTGAGGGTTGGGGATGAGGCCTTACAGTCTGTGGATAATTTCTTTAAAGCTCTCGGGCTGTTATATGACGACCCAAATAAAGAGGCAGCCGCTGAGACTCATTTAAGAGCCCTGAAACAGGGAAGAAACTTGGCAGAGGTGTATTGCACCGAGTTTTGTAGGTGGTCTAATGATTGCGGCTGGAATGCTCCTGCTCTTCGGAGCCAGTTCAGATTGGGGTTATCGGAGCAGATTAAAGATAGTTTGTTGCAGTATCTGGGTCCCAATACCCTGGATAAACTCATGGAGCTAGCGATAAGAATTGATAGACGGCTCAGAGAACGTCGGGCTGAAAAAGTTGCAGTCTCTTTGCCCAATTCAGGAGTTGCAGCTGAGGAGCGGGATGAACCCATGGAAGTAGGTCTGTCCAGGGTAGCCCCCAGAGGGGGTCTTAATAAAAAGACCTTTGGGGTCGGTTTCCTTTGTAATGAGAAGGGTCATTTTGTACGAGATTGCCCACAGCATCAGGGAAAACTTCCAGACCAAGTGAATAGTGAGGAGGTTCACTTCGGTCTTCAGTTGGTCTCCTCACAGAACTCGATGTTAGTTCCTGCTAGGATTTCTTTTGGAGGTTCTGATTTTTCTTTAAAAGCCTTTTTGGATAGTGGAGCCGCAATTTGTTGGATGTTTCTTTGGCACAGAGATTGTGAATTCCTCAGGTAAAGATGTAGCGGTCCATTTCCATCCGAGGTTTGGATGGAAACTCCTTATCTAAATGTCTAAGTTTTATTTCACACTTCACTCATTCGGTTAAGTGTTGGGGCTTTGCATGTTGAGGAGATCATGTTATATCTCACTCACTGCCCCATGGTGCCCTTGGTTTTGGGTCATCCATGGCTGGTAAAATATAGTCCTGTTATTAATTGGCAAACAGGGGAGATTAGTAGTTGAGGATCCAATTGTTTTAACGAATGCCTCCAACATCCCATTCGAGTCGCTACAGTGCTATGTGACAAAATCCCTGAGGTGTACAGAGATTACCTGGATGTTTTTTCTAAAGGTGGATACTCTTCCTCCACATAGGCCTTATGATTGCTCCATTACACTAATCCCCAACTCTGTGTGGCCAAAAGCCATGGAGGAGTATGTTGCAGAGAGTCTCAAGAAGGGGTTTATTCGGCCCTCTAAATCCCCTCTTAGTGCGGGGTTTTTATTTGTAGGGAAAAAGGACAGTTCCTTAAGGCCTTGCATTGACTACAGGGCCTTGAATAAAATTTCAGTTAAACACATACCTACTTCCCCTTAATTCGGTGCTCTTTAATCAACTCAGGAGAGCGACCATTTTCTCTAAAATTGATCTCCGGGGGGCGTATAATCTCATTGGCATAAAATCTGACGATGAATGGAAGACCACTTTCAGCACCTTGTCGGGGCACTTAGAATACTTGGTGATGACCTTTGGGTTGTCTAACGCCCCAGCCATCTTCCAGGTTTTCATCAACGATGTCCTCCGCGAGTTCCTGGGGAGATTTGTCGTGGTGTATCTTGATGATATATTGATTTTTTCTTCTTCTTTAACTGACCATCACCATCACGTTCGTCAGGTATTACAGAAGTTAAGTGATAACAAGCTGTATGCAAAGTTAGAGAAATGCGAATTTCACGTCTCAGAGGTAGCCTTTTTAGGTTACATCATCTCACCCAAGTGATTTTCCATGGAGCCCAAGAAGTTAAAGGCCATTTTAGACTGGGACAGCCAGGTAACCTTAAGGCTGTGCAAATGTTCTTAGGTTTCGACAATTACTATCAGCGATTTATACACTCTTTCGCCGATCTAGTGGCACCCGTTGTTGCACTCACCAAGAAAGGAGCTGATCCCAGCAAATGGTCTCCTCAGGCTGACAGTCCATTCAGGTGCTCAAACGGGCCTTTGTGGCAGCTCAGGTTCTTCATCATCCCAACCCAGAATTGCCATTTATTGTAGAAGTTGATGCCTCAGAAGTTGGGATTGGCGCGATTCTGTCGCAACAGGACCCAGATTCAGGAGAGGTGCATCCTTGTGCTTTTATGTCGAGAAAATTCTCTCAGGCATTAGCTCGAGGGAGCCAAGCATGTGATTTTATCTTCACTGATCTTAAGAATTTACAATACATAGAGTCAGCCAAGCGGTTGAATTGTCAACAAGCAAGATGGGCAATGTTTTTCACACGTTTTAATTTTGTGATCATGTATAGACAAGGTGTTTTGGTGCCTCTAAGGAGGTCCGGTCCCCAGCAATACCCATCATTCCCACTAAACAAATTCATGCTGGTTGGCAGACGCAGTTAAGACAAGTCCAGGACCAAGCTCCTGAGGGTACGCCTGCCTGTCTGTTCCTTCTTGTTGGAGACGTGAAATTCTTTTGGAGTTTCATGATAGCAAACTGGCCAGTCATCTGGGGGTGTGGAAAATGCAGAAACTCCATGCTCGTTCAGTATGGTGGCCCAGTATGACGAGAGATGTCAAGGAGTTCATCTTATCCTGCCCAGAGTGTGCGCGACATAAGGCGCCCAGGTCCTTACCATTGGGTAAACTTGTACCCTTGGAGATACCCACGAGGCCATGGTCTCACATATCCATGGATTTTTTGGTGGAGTTACCCTTATCGCCGGGTCATCAGGTAGTGTGGGTGGTAATGGACCGTTTCAGCAGAGGGCTGGTGGACTTATTTGTGAGCCGTGTTTTTAGATTACATGGGTTACCCACTGATATAGTGTCGTATCGGGGTCCCCAGTTTATCGCTCAGTTCTGGTGAATGTTTTGCAAGTCTTTGGGGATTAAGCTCAGTCTCACGTCTGGTTATCATCCGCAATCAAATGGTCCGACTGAGAGACTCAATCAGTCCCTAAAACAATATCTCCCTTACGCCTCCAAGCGCCAAGATAATTGGGTTGAGCATCTCCCTCTGGCTGAATTCGCGTACAATAACGCGTGTCATTCAGCCTCTAGGTTTCCCCTTTTTATGCGGTTCAGGGGTTCCGTCCCAGGATTAATGCTCTGGATCCCAACTCGCCATCATCGTCTTCTTCTCGCTTCTACCACTCGCTTGAAGAAGGTTTGGCGGGAGGTCTGAATCACCTTGGAGAAGGCGGTTGTCAAGGAGAAAGCTTTGGTGTTCTTTTAAGTTTGGGGACAGAGTGTGGTTGTCGACTCGCAACATCAGGTTGCGACAACCTTCGGTCCACTTGGGACCAAGGTTTATCGGACCTTTTAAGATAATTAAACAGGTTAACCCCATAGCCTTCCGTCTCCAAGTTCCCAAGTCGTTAAAAATTGCAAATACATTCCACTGCTCACTCCTTAAGCCTTTTCTTGCTTCAAAGAGATTTCTCCAAAAAATAATTCAAGGGAGAGCACCCGTATTGGTGCAAGGACAACAGGAGTTTCAGGTGGAGAAAGTGTTGGACCTGAGGAAAGGTCTTGGGTTAAGAAACCCCTTCTCGAGGGGGGGGGGGTACTGTTAGGACTTGGGGTCCCATGGGTGCACGGACTGGTGCAGGTCCGGTGACCACACGGGATCCCCGGCGTCCTGGAGCAGGAGGTTCCCTGGCACTTGGCAGATGGGCAGGCAGGTCCCAGCGGCATCCCCGGGGGCTTCTGTGCGCCGGACGCATGGGGTTGCTAGGCAACCGGTCCGGCACATGACTTCCGCTGTCAGACGGAAACTCTGGCCTGTTGCCCGGCAACGCCTGGACGCTGGTCAGCGCGGCAGCTAGTTCTGGCAGTTGTTAAGCAGCCAGGACGCCGGCTCCTTCGCGCCCTCAGCCAGCCGTCATCATTAGGATTTGGAGGCTGGTCTCCGGGCACCTAGCCCATTGGTTGGGGCTCTTCATTTAAGGGATCTCAGCAGGTTCCCTGACGTCGTTGATAATGTTAGAGGTGTTCCCCCATCCTGAACCTTCTGTGAGGGGATTCTAACGACGGCCTGTCCTTAGTCTCCGGGATTTGATCAATAACCTGTGTTCTTTTACTGCTAGCAGGAGAATAATCAAATCAACACACACACTCTGGAGTGTCAAAAAGATGTTCTGCCGTTTAATAGTCTAATGCTTATATTTATATATTTTCTTATCTATTACATAATGGGTTTCACACATATAATTGGATTCCATAACATAAATCTCTTCTTACCTATAAACAATTCACTAATTGTCACACCCCAGCTTGTTCACATCACTACTGAGATTTGGTTCCCCCACATCTCCTGGGCGTACAGCCAGAAACACAGATAAACGTTGTGCCCCTTATAATAGATTTACGAGTCTCCTTCAAGAAACGAAACTCGAAACTAAGCTAGAAATAATGAGGAACACAATACATTACATATATGATGCATACAAAATGGCGTATATGGAGCTACATAGAATAACCAGCAATCTGCCTCTCTCAGTCCCTTCTATTGATTCTATTTAGGGACAATATACGTTATTTGCCCTGAGCCTCTCTGCCAATCAGACCAGGCGATGCCCTGATTAAGTACGTTCTATTCCCATGGGCCCACCCTGAGCACATGGAAGGCAACATGCCGTCCCGCACGGACAGAGAGTTCATGTCGCTGTCACATGGACAACTAAACAGGTTCTTGTTCTCTTTCCAGGTAGATTGCTTTCACAGCTTTATCCATAGCTTCAGCATCATCATACTGACAACGGATCAAACGAATGTTGTGATGATCATTGTTTTTGTCAGCAAAACAAAGTTTGTACATGCAAAACAATACAAACAAAGCTTGATTAATACATAGAAAAGCAGAATTACGCATATAATTTTTGCTAACCATGAAAGTATTCCCATAAACCATCCTCCTATATCCTTATACCAATTGGAAGGGTTTAACCAACTGAACCAACTATCCTCAGCGAATAACCAATTACCCTTGTGCTGTTCTGCAAATTCCTTTTTAAGAGTTTTGACCATATCTAGATGCTGTTCAATGGCTTCCTCTATGGAGTCAGACTGATTGAGGTAATTACAGCAAGCTTCTGCCACTATCAGGCACAAACCCCCCTCCTTGGCGGTAAGGTAGTCTAGTACCATACGGTGAGCCCTAACTTCTTGTTTAACCATTTTTATGTCTTCCAGTACTAGGTCAAAAGTATCATCATATATCCTGGTTATATTGTCCAGTAATTTGGCTAGGTCACTAACTTGTCTGTCATTGAAAGCGGTCCCTGCAGTCCCTATAGTAAATACATTCCCTATAGCTACCCCTACCATTGTACCCAAACCAGTATTAAACAGGGAGTGGTAAGATTTATGATGACTGCCTCTTTCCCTGAATTCTCTCTTATTTAATCTGTTCGGGAGCTTTGCTTCCATGGCGTCTTTTACCCCTAGTTATTCTATTATTTTTGTAGCTGGGATTACTCTGGCTATGGTACATGTTCCCTGCGCTCCATATGGGATCCATTTGTATGCCCTTCGGCCACAGAGGAAATAAACGTCGGCTTGTAAGATGTAGGGTGAGTTTAATATTACCTCATAGGCTATTTGCAATGCAAGCAGTGGCCCCCCATTGCCGCCCTGATCGTGTAGTGAAGTGTTATCGGGGTCCCCACATCCGGTCGAGTTTTGCAACCATCCCATTACTTCCGGGTTGGTTTTATTCACCTGGATTTTTATGTCTTCCAAACGGTAAAGTGAACTACTAGTACATAGTGTAACATTCTGACCCATTTTTATGGTGAAATTGACTTGGGATCTAGAGCAGTTAACTCGTCCCATGTTCCGCTGAACTGACTTAAGTACTAGGTCATCATTAATGGTTCTATTCTCTTTGGTGGGTGGTGCTGCTATGCAAAAACTAGGATACTGGGTAAAACCTGCCGTTAATAGAGATACTGGTTTGTTGGCCATAATGTTGTTGTTGTTTTTTCCTTCAGTGTAGTTCAATGCCCAGAATTCAGTTATGTTAAGTGGAACAGCTAGCCAGTGCATGTTTCTAGAACTTACAGGTGGGTGGGTGCATACCCAACAGTCATTCAGTGCTAATGACTTGGCTATCATGAAATGGGACATCATTACTGAGTTTGGCCATGGTTCGCTAACAGTGCGTTTTTCTCTATTCTGGTTATATAAAGTAGTACATGTAGTGTATATGGTTATTGCAAACACAGTTGAGATACATATTAACTTCCACCAAGGCAGATGGTCTGGCCCGAGGTGCGTTATCATTTTGACAACTTAACTTTGCGTGGGTAAGTGATCTGGTTCGCGTTCAACTGAGATAAGAGTCCTCTTGCAGTGGGAGGAGTGTATCCACGTGTCTCTTCCGAACACCTTCACTGAGGTTGGGGTGGTCAGCAACACTTGGAATGGACCATCATATCTTGGTTCCAGTGTAGATCTCACGTGTCTCTTAACGTAGACCCAATCTCCAATCTTTAGTGCATGAGGTTCTGGTTCTGAGCTTTGATTACTTAAAGACAAAACTTTAGAATGCAAATCAGTTAAATATTCATTTAAAGACTTCACATGTGCTGTCATGTTCCCATGTTTAAACTGTAATTCTTGGGGAAAATAACATCCTGTCTTTGGTTTAACTCCAAATAGGATCTCATAAGGAGAATATCCTGTCTCTTTTCCTGGAGTTGTTCTTACTGCAAATAAGGCCAGGGGTAAGCATTCTACCCATGTTTTGCCAGTCTCTTGCATGGCTTTTTGGACTTTTAGTTTCAAAGTGCCATTAAGTCTCTCTACTCTGGCACTGGCCTGTGGCCTGTAAGGAGTGTGGAAGGCTTGTGAAATACCCAAGTCCTGCATAATGTTCTGCATTATTTCTCCTGTGAAATGACTACCTCTGTCTGATTCTATTACTTCTGGTACCCCATATCTGCAAACTACTTCAGCTATTATCTTTTTGGCTGTGGTCAGGGCATTTGCTTTAGATACTGGCCAAGCCTCAGGCCATCTGCTGAAGATATCTGTGCAAGTTAGGGCGTACTCATACGTGCCACATTTAGGCGTGTGAATGTAGTCTATTTGGAGTCTTTGGAAAGGGAAAATATGCTTTTTGCATGTTCCCCATGCTTGTCCTGGTTCGTCTTTCTGGGTTGTTTTCTGCGCATATCCAACATTGGTCTGTGTAGTTTTTAGCTGCCACATAGAAGCCTGGAGCCAGCCAATATTCTTGAACTGTCTTAGTCATCTGTTCTTTGCCTTTATGGTCTGGTCCATGGGCTACTTGAATCATAGGTGCATATAGTGTTCTTGGCAGGCACCATTTTCCTTCCTTTTTCCAAAGACCCACACAGGATTGCTGGGCTCCCATCTTCTCCCATACTTTGTGTTCTGTCTTTGCTTGTTCTTGTAGTCTGATGAGTATCTTCATATTCATTTCTGCCTTTGTCTCTTGGACATATATTCCAGCTGTTTTCTTCTCCTTTACAGCTGCTTTCTTTGCTTGTTCATCTGCAAAAGCATTCCCTTTTACTTCTTCTGTGTCTTCCTTGGTGTGTGCCTTTGTCTTTATGACTGCCATTTGCTTTGGTAATCGTAAGGCTCTGGTCAATCTCTGGATCAGTTCTCCATTCTTGATGGGTTTTCCTGTTGCAGTAAGGAAATTTCTTCTTTTCCATATAGATGCATAGTCGTGTGCCACACCCCAGGCATAACGTGAGTCCGTGTAGATATTCACTGACTGTCCTTCAGCCATCTCCAAGGCTCTTGTCAGAGCTGTAAGTTCTGCTGCTTGGGCTGAGGTACCCGCTGGGAGTGGTTCTGCTTCCATGACATCATTTGTGGATACCACTGCATATCCTGCATATCGGTGTCCATCCACATAATAACTAGATCCATCGGTGTAAAATAAAAAATCTGGATTATTAATTGGTTTCTCTTCAATTTTCCAATCAGGTTGTACTTCTCTTTCCATCATGGATACACAGTCATGTATTATAGGTCTCGAGGTATCTTCCTCTTCTTCCACGTTTGAGGTATATCTATCTTCTTCTACTCTCCCTTCTATTGGACCATTAGGTTCATCATCAATAGGGAGTAGAGTGGCGGGATTTAACACTGTGCATCGCTTGATAGTCACATTGCTTGCAGATAGCAAAGCTACTTCATACTTGGTGAGTCTGGCAGAACTCAAATGCCGTGTAGAAGCTTGTTGCAGTATTTCTGTCACTGCATGTGGAACTTGGATGATGAGGGTGTGATCTAGGACGACATCAGCACATTTTTCCTTTAGTATTGCAGCTGCCGCTACTGATCTTATGCATGATGGTGATCCTTTCATGACCCCATCTAATGTTGTGGAATAGTAGGCAATTGGCCTTTGTTTGCCTCCATGGTCTTGCGTGAGGACTCCCATAGCATGTCCTTTTTGCTCATGGCAGAACAGTGTAAAGGGTTTGTCATAATCAGGAAGTCCTAGAGCGGGTGCATTGCAGACGGCTTGTTTGATCTGTTCAACTGCTTTCACTTGGGCTTGTCTTTCCTCATCAGATTTGGTTGCTGTTTTCTTGGTTGCATCATAGAGGGGTTGCATGAGGCCTGAAGCTCCCAGTATCCAGTCTCTTACATACGAAGTTAAACCTAGAAATGCCCTTTTCTTTCTTAAGTTGTCTGGGAATGGGGCATCTAGGATTGCTTTCACTTGTCTGTGGTAAGATGCCTGGTCCCATGTGAGATGCAGTGTCCAAGGAATATGACTTTTTCTTGTGCATATTGTAACTTGTGCTGAGTCACCCTGCAGTCTTCTTCCGATAGGAATATGAGTAGTGCTACTGTTTCTTCCTCGCACTTCTCCTTGGTGGTTGTGGCTATGAGTAGATCATCCACATACTGTAATAATTGGGTTTCACGGGGGTATAGAGGTCCCCATTTCTTCAGTATCGTAGACATGGCCTCTGTAAATTCTGCAGGGCTCGTTGCTCCTCCCTGGGGAAGCCTTGTCCAACAATATTGTTGTCCTTCATGAGTGAATGCAAGTAGTGGCTGTGAATCTTCAGTAATTGATACTGAGAAGAAAGCATTTGCGAGGTCGATGACAGTGAACCATGTTGCTGCAGGGCTGATTTCATTAAGCAGAGTGTGTGGGTTGGGCACAATAGGTACAGGTACCACTAGTCTCTTATTTATCTCCCGAAGGTCATGTACCATTCGGTATGGGGGCGGTCCTTCTGATCCGGTGATGGGCTTCTTCTTCACTGGGAACAAAGGAGTATTGTAGGGTGATTTGCATTTCCTGATGATGCCTTTCTTTTCCATCTTCTTTACTTGCGTACCCAGAGCTTGAGTTTGTTCCTTGCTTAGAGGATACTGGCGTATTGCTACTGGTACGGTATTTGGCTTGATGATCAGCTTTACTGGCTGGACATTCATCTTCCCTACGTCGTCCTTCCCTTTTGCCCATACCTTGTCTGGAACTCCTAGATGTGACCAAGATTCAAATGCTGTCTTCTCTGCTGGTTCTTGCAAGAGGAATATCTGGACAGCTGCTTGTATCTGGTTGTATTCCTGGGGTTTCAGTGCAGTTTGAAACACAATCTTGTCCCCGCGATACAGTATGCTTGCTTGTAGTTTTTGCAGTAGATCTGCTCCCAACAGGTTCACTGGGCATGTAGGTGAGACTAGGAATTCTGCTGGTACTTTTTGTGGGTGACCTTGCACCTGAATATTCATCTTCTTTGTCTTGTTCAGGTAAACTTCTTCTCTGGTTAGACCTTGAGCTGTTGCTGGTTTGTTTGTAATGAGGGAAAGTGGAATGTCCTCTTTTCTGATCACTGATTGGCTTGCCCCAGTATCAAGTAAACAAGAGATCTCTTCTCCCCCTGGTAGAGTGATGTTCACAAAGCCCTCTACTGATTTGCTTTGTGAGGGGAGTGCATAAATGTTCTTGACTGGGGTGCCCAAACTTCAGTCTGAGCTTGTTGGCCCTGTATTCTTGTGGCCATCTCCTCTCTCCTCCATGTAGGACTTGTATTGTTTACAGTCCTGTTTCATGTGACCGGATTTCAGACACCAGAAGCACTTTCTAGAGGATGGACTCACAAATTTCCTTCTTTCCCCTTGTGCTACATACTTCTTCTTGTCTTCGGTCACAATGTATACTTGTTTTGGCCTTGCTCCCTTCCTCTCCTTTTCCTCTCTTTCTTGATCTTCCAGAGCTTCCATTGTGTCCATTAGTTGGTCCAGTGGGATGGTTTTGTAGGCTGGTGTGCTGGCGATGAGTTTCTGCTTCAGGGATGGTTTCATATCTTCCATTGCCTTGGTTCTCACCAGTCTAGCCCCTACCCCTTGTTCGGGGTTCAGTCCTTCTGTTCTGATGAGGTCACTTATCTTCTGCAAGTAATCTCGGTAGGGCCTCTCACCTTGAGGTCCTATTTCTTCTGGGCATCTTTGGTTACGATTGTAACACCATCTCTTGAGTCTTTGGATGAACTGGGTCCCACTGCCTTCAGTTTTTCTAACTTCTGCTGCTACTTCTATAATTTGACCATGGTAATCTGTTGCTGCAGCTGCTTCTGTATTTTCTATATCCCGTAGATCTGACAGTAAAAGCTTACTTTTACATAATTGGGCAACATCCGCCCAGGCTGCTGAGTGTAGGTCAGACATTGTTTCCACATACACACTAAATTGAAAAGGGGTTTTGTATGGGTCAGGGCAATCTTTTATGATTGCTGTGGCTTCCATGACAGAAAAGGGTGTGTGTTGTTCTCTTGTTAGAAAGGGTGGTTGGTTGTCTTGTCCTGCTCTTGGGTTCACATAAGCATACGTGCGAACTGGGTATAATTGTACAGTTCCTTCTTCAGTTTCAGTATAAAAGACCCTCCTAGCTCCTGGGTTCTCTGAGGCTTTCTCAGTATTTTGTTTTCTACTACCTTTCGGGTATTTAAGTGTCTCCTTCAAGCCCGGGGTATTATGTGGCTGCAATCTAGTCAACATGCGAGGGGCAGGAGGACCACATAATGGGCAAATATTTCCTTCACTGTTCATTATACTAGCACAGTCGGGGCAAGTCATAATAACTGGGTATCTTAGTGGGGATCCTTCTGCCACTAAAATCTCTGGGGATCCCATCTCCTCAATTACTGGTTCGTATGGAGGTGGATTGTGGTTCTGTGGTGGGGGAGGATTATTCTGTATATGGGGAGTTGTGGTTGCTAGACACACTGTCATGTGTGAATCCTCTTCATTCTGATTTTTCTTATTCCCATTTCTCACTGGCCAATACCCATATATGTGCCATGTCTGTTTTTCCTTTCCGTCTTAGCCAATCAATATTACATTGTCGGAAGTTTTTCCATTTCTTTGAATCAAATTGTCCTTCAGGAGGAAATTTTCCACGTTTGAAAATCTTCCTTATATCCTTCACTGCATGTGGACCTACCTCTTCTCTCATTATCTCCACAGGGGTGCATCCACCCTTTGTGTTAGAAGTTCCCATTTTGCCTTTTCTCAACTTATTAATACTATTTTATTTGTATTTATTTTTAAAAAAAAATTATTTAAAATAAACAAATAATAATCCTAGTACCACTTTTCAGTACAGTATTAATTATTGAAAAATGGGTTGCTGTCACTACAGTTTACTTCTTTCCTGCTGATTATATGACACCTATAATCATTTTATACCTTCCGCTTCACAGTCTTCCACTAACTGATCGGCTATTTTTTTATAATGAGTAGAATATGGACAAAAGAATCTGCCTGGTTCGTCTCCTGTTATTATCTCCCTCAAAGTCCTTCCTTCTCTTAAATTGACTGTTCCATGATATCCTGTAGTAAGGATTCCTTTAATGACACATGCTCTTATGCCGTATATATGGGGTATTGGTGACCATCTACTTTCTTAAACCCAGTTATATCTTTTTCTGTTCTGGTTATAAATATACAATTTTCTTCTCCCCTGCCTGTCACAAACCACTTCAAACTACCATCACAGCAATTACAACCATATGAACTTTGTGGTCCAAAAAAAGCTATCAAGATCTATTACATCACACATTTATCGTTTTGAATTTGCCTCTGTCTTTGTAAACATAAAACACAAATACAACCTACTGTATGGCAACAATTATCACTATAACAAACGTTACAATCAGACAATATTCAACATTTTCCCTTATAACATTTTCCCTGAGACAAGGAGGCAGGACAATATGAGAAGCGCTTGAATCAGAGAGAGAAATAAGTATTCTGGCAGAGATATCCAGACACACCAAGTAACAATTGGCGAAAATCGCTTATCAATTTGCCACTTACCGCGGTTTGACGTTTGTTGGGATCTCTGGTCAGATACTGGTCATTCCTCCGTCCAATTGCTTGGCTTTCACGGGTTTCGGCACCATGTAATGTTAGAGGTGTTCCCCATCCTGAACCTTCTGTGAGGGGATTCTAACGACGGCCTGACCTTAGTCTCCGGGATTTGATCAATAACCTGTGTTCTTTTACTGCTAGCAGGAGAATAATCAAATCAACACACACACTCTGGAGTGTCAAAAAGATGTTCTGCCGTTTAATAGTCTAATGCTTATATTTATATATTTTCTTATCTATTACATAATGGGTTTCACACATATAATTGCATTCCATAACATAAATCTCTTCTTGCCTATACACAATTCACTAATTGTCACACCCCAGCTTGTTCACATCACTACTGAGATTTGGTTCCCCCACATCTCCTGGGCGTACAGCCAGAAACACAGATAAACGTTGTGCCCCTTATAATAGATTTACGAGTCTCCTTCAAGAAACGAAACTCGAAACTAAGCTAGAAATAATGAGGAACACAATACATTACATATATGATGCATACAAAATGGCGTATATGGAGCTACATAGAATAACCAGCAATCTGCCTCTCTCAATAATCATCTGTGCCTTATGCAGGATTGTTCCTGGGACGTGCTGTTGCTACCTTCCTGCGTGAGCCTGCTGACTTGCAAACATCTGGGAACAACTATGTTCATTCTTTACCCGGTGTCGTGAGTAGCCTGAGGCTGAGGTTAGGTTGTCACTTGCATGTCAGTTGCCCTAGTGGAGGTTGGGCATTATTCCTCCTTTTGGTTTGTGTGGGGTTAATCCCTTAAAGTTGTGCGTAGAACAACTTTACTGTTTTGCGACGAGGTCGCTTGGTTTTTGGTTGCGATGGAGTCGCAGTAGTTACTTTATTGTTTGCGACAAGGTCGCTTGGTTTCGGTTGCGAGGGAGTCGCAGTATTCACTGTATCAATTATTCTCCTTCACTAACTCGTGTAATTACAGGGATTTATACGTTAGCTTTAGCCTCCTTTAGCTGGGGTTTTAGTTTATTTAGATTCTCCTCTTGGACTTCTCCTTGGTGGTCGCCGTGGGCTTGTCACCTCTTAACACCTGGCTGCACCGGAGCTAGGGCGGGCTTAACTCGCCCTTTCAAACGTGGCAGCTACAGGCGAAGCCTAGCATCCCGCAGCCCATGGCCACCTGCCAGCGAGAGCCAACAGAGTCAGGCTAGAGGATAGTGTCACTGGTCAGTACGAGTTTGCCTTTGGTTACCAGAGTAACTCCCTGGATCGTAACATAATGTTTATGAGATCTCCAGGGTTCCCTCTCCAGAACACCAGAAGATTGTCTATGTAGCGGGTGTATAGAGCAATTCTACCTGCCACAACAGGGTCAGAAAAGAGTAATTGATCCTCCACCTGAAACAAAAAAATATTTGCGTAGGATGGTGATACCGCACATAAAACTTATCCCAGTACAAAAAAAGTTTTTAGTGAGAATTAAATTCAAAATATCTAAATCTTACAGAGTGGCACTTAATGCATTACATTATAATTCCTCTCTAATTTTTAGATCGGTGCACTTGTAATTCAAGATGCAGACAAATACCATATACAAGTCATGAAGCACTTGATTGATGAACTCACATCTAGCTTTTGTTTCACGTGAATTCATCAAATCTGGAAGAATTCACGTGGAAGGTTGAATCCTATAAATTTAACCGCAAATTGCGACTGAAAGAATTCTTCTCCAGAAACCAAAACACTGGTACTGTTGACATCAAGGAAGAAAGTAACCTCTTTCGTCCACAATCCACATTTGATCCCAACACAAACAATCAATCGCTCAAAACCTTCAACAGAGCCCTTGATCATCTGGCAATCTCTGAGGGACACCGCCCTCCATCCAATCAAACTAACTTATCGAAAAGAGGAATTTGGTACTTACCGATAATTTTCTTTCTACAAGTCAGCAGGGGACACTGCAGTCTGGTAGACTATTGGGGATAGAGCTGGTGTACTGAGGAGTCGGCACTTCTAAATTTTACAGTGGCTGGCTCCTCCCCCTTCTATCCCCACCCAAACCCCAGTCTTATAAAAACTGTGTCCGAGAGGAGAGAGACAGGCATTTTAGAAGGCGGAGGATAAGAAAATGGTTAGACACATGCATAACCTCAACATAAAACATCATTCAGAACTTCAACATTTATGAACAACATGGCAGGAGAACAAATGCTGGGAGGGCGTGCAGTGTCCCCTGCTGACTCATACAAAGAGAATTATCAGTAAGTACCAAATTCCTCTTTTCCCCTTCGTCCAGCAGGGGACACTGCAGTCTGGTAGACTATTGGGGACCATACCAAAGCTTTTACTCCCAGGGGGGAGAGCGGAGGGACTCCTGCAGAACTGCCCTACCAAACGAAGCCGCGGAGCTGGCAAATGTGTCAAACTTGTAAAATCGAAGAAAAGTATTAGAGCTGGACCATGTGACCACTCTACAAACTTGAGAGATAGAAATACCTCTAGAAATCGCCCAAGAGGTACTAACGGACCTAGTCGAATGAGCTGAAATACCCGAGGTGGGATGTTTCTGAGCATGAACATACGCCTCGCAAATAGTAAAACAGAGCCAACGCGCCAAAGTCTGTTTTGACGCGGGCCAACCTCTTTTTTCTGCTCCATACAGCACAAATAGGCAGTCTGATTTTCGAATAGACTCAGTCCTGGATACATAATCCACAATGCATGAACCACGTCCAAAGAACTAGATCCCTCAGTAAAATCTGGAACCACAATGGGCTGGTTCACATGGTAACAACCTTCGGAAGAAAATCTTTATTCATCCTTAACTCCGCCCTGTCATTATGAAAGACCAAAAAGGGGGTTCAAAAGGATAGAGCTCCAAGTTCCGAAACCCTGTGTGCGGACGCTAGGGCCAAAAGCATAACAGTTTTCCAAGTTAGGAACTTCAGCTCCACCGACTGAAGAGGCTCAAAAACGTTGGACTGAAGAAAACCCAGCACCAATAACAGGTTCCAAGGTTCCGCAGAAGGAACCAATGGAGGCTGAAGGCGTAGCACCCACTTCAGGAACGTCTGAACCTCTGGGAATAATGCAAGTCTTCTATTAAAAAAGACTGAAAGCGCTGAGACCTGAACTTTAAGGGATCCTAAACAAAGACCAGCTGCGAGACCCACCTGTAGAAACTCCAAAAACCGGGGGAGACTGAAGACAGCTTTTGGACACCTCTTAGATTCACACCATCGGACATAGGTGCGGTGATAATGTTTAGATGTCACAAGTTTTAATGCACTAATCATAGTAGGAATAACCACAGTTGGTATCCCTCTACACTTTAGAAGGTCTTCCTCAACAGCCAGGCCGTCAAATGCAGCCGAGGCAAGTTGGGGTAAGCGAATGGATCTTGAAGCAGGAGATCTGGATGGAGCGGAAGTCGATAGGGAGGCTCAGCGAGAAGAATGCAGAGATCGGAAAACCAGGCTCTCCTCGGCCAATCCGGGGCAATCAGAATCACAGAATATGACCCTCTTTTCACCTGTTTGAGAACCTTTGGAACGGTGGGAACAGGTAGGCTAGAGCAAAGTCCCACCTGACCGCTACCGCTGCTGGATCCTAGGACCTGGAGCAATAAAGAGGGACCTGGTTTTTCAGTCAGGACGCCATCAGGTCTATCTGAGGCCTCCCCCATTTCTGAACCAGTAACTGGAAGACCTCCGGATGTAGCGCCTATTCCCCGGGATGTTAGTCCTGGTGACTCAGAAAGTCGGCCTCCCAGTTGTCCACCCCCAGGATAAAGATGGCGGAAAAATTCTCTGAATGAGCCTCCGCCCATTCTAGGATAGGTCTGACTTCCCTCATCACCGATCGGCTACTTGAAGATGTAAGATATTGCCGTGGCATTGTCCGATTGGATGCGCACAGACTTTCCCACCCAAAAATCATGTGCCCGCAGTAGAGCAAGTCAAATAGCCCTCAATTCCAGAATGTTGATTGGGAGATGTGTTTCCTGAGGGGACCACAGCCCTTAGAACACTGCTCCCCAGCCCCGGAGGCTGGCATCAGATGTTAAGATGGTCCACGTACACACTCTGAAGCTCCTCCCCTGAAGGAGGTTTTGTGTACAAAGCCACCGCTGAAGGGACTGACGAGCCTCCCTGGAAAGGACAATCTTCTTGTGTATAGTGTGGTGGGCCGAGTAGTCACCACTGAAAAGAGCGTGTGTGGAAACGCCCAAAACTAATCGCCTCGAAGGCAGCGACCATAAGACCTAGTAGTCGAGTACACAGATGGGCCGAGACCCTTGGCGGTTGAAGAACCTGTCTCACAACACCCTGCAAAGTCACGGCCTTGTCCAGAGGTAAGAAAATTCTTTCCAGCCTCGTGTCGAAAACTAGTGCGAGAAAAATCAATCTTTGAGAAGGGAGAAGTTGAGACTTTTGAAAGTTGATGATCCACCCCATCTTCAGAAGGAATTGGCAAGTCAAGAGAGCACAAGGAGAGGATTTGTTACCCCGCATAGTCTGTGAAGTTAATCAAAAGAACCAGAATTTTTACAAGAGAAGGGGGATATATTTATATTACTATGTCAACCCCATCCATGCTCCAGATATATGTAAAAATAATTTTTATATCTGGTGGTGCTCCCTAGAGTTTGATTTAAATATGGAAAGGTGGAAACAGAGAAACTCTTTTTGTTGAGGCACTTCTTATTATTAAAGATAATGAATACAGGGTAGATGGCGCAAAGGGATACTATGGATACTTGTTGTAATAAAAAACACTATAATTTTATTTAATTATAAATATTATCTCATACACTAAAAAGTGAGAACACCGGCCGGTGAGGTTTACATATAAAAATTAATAATACATCACATAAAAACAGTTGTAGTAAGCATACTTTTTCCCTTTTTAATGTGCTTTAAGTATTTTATAGGCACAATAGGCTATTTGAATGGTTAATAACCACACTTTATCAAACTTTCATACTTCTAGTGCAGACAGAAAGCAGAGGTTAATAGAATGCAGGCTTTTGGTTTTTGTTAGGCATGCACTGGGTTAATTTTTGTAGAGCAGGAATTAGTGACAGTCCTTTATAAGACACTGTTAGGCTGTAGGTACAGACATTGAAGTCACTCCCAACTCACACTTTCATGCAATTAGACTGCTGATTCACAGCCAGATGTTATTGGTCAGTCAATTTGCCATACCGTTTAAGCTTTCAGCTGTTAGTAAGCTTGGTTTATAGGAATTGAAAAGAATATACTTATGCTCTGGGATCCTTTTGCTCTAAGATATAATGTGGAGTTTAAGCCTACTTATAATCGGTGAATAGCAAACCGTGCTTGAAGGAGCGAAAAATAATTATAACAATTCATTAATAACAGTATAAATTACCTATTTTTCAAACTGAGATGTCCCCATTAGTTTATCTCTGAGATATTTCGACACACTAAAACAGATAGAGTGAATTGTCTGTTTCTAAAATGTTACAATCTGCATAAATTCCTAGAGGTAGCTGTAATAGAATAGTCTTTAAGTAACCACCGGATGTAATGAATCACTATATAAGATATTGGAGATATTCGTTAATCAGGGGATTCATGGATAGGAAAGGTATGAATAGATATAACATCACGTGCAGGAGGCCTGCTGTGCAACATCATATAGGTTTAACATAGGATGCAGCATGAGTTTCTCCTGTTGACTCTATGTTATATATAATAGCCAGAAAATAAAGGATCAGTTAGTTTGGAAAAGGACCTGTGGCAGGACTAGCCACTAACCCTTACTGGTTTCTCTCATGTCCAGTTTACAGCGGAGGGGAAGATTCGGTGTTTGATCTCCTTGTCTCAAAATCGTGACAGGTATAAAGAGTTACTGCTGTCGGCAATACGCCCTTTACCTGCCGATGAGTGGTATCAGAAGTAGTAGTGTGAGCAAAGAAAGCTGATATTTCAAGAAATCACATAAACAAGTTGTTATCAATTAAGAGGCTATTGTGTGGATCTAAATATAAAGATCTTATCCCATTGTCCTCATCATGAACGGGACCTTTCGTCTGAGTGTATCAATACACAAATTCCATCCATCATCAGACTGGACCGTCTGTCTGCCCATGTTAAATTGTGTCCAGAACACTATATTTAGAGTATAGCCAACAGTATGTAGCTATCAATTGGTTTACAGCATATACAGTATCAAATAAAACTTATGCAAAGTTATGATAGTATTTATGTTGCTTGTCTTAGAATACAGGCCCTTCCATTTGGTCGTGGACAGGCCAAATGGAAGGGCCCTGAATTGATAATGCTGATCTTTTACGGCAAAACGGAGGAACCTTTGGTGGGATTCCAAAATTGGAACATGTAGATAGGCGTCTTTTATGTCCAAAGACAGGAGAAACTCATTTTTTATAAGCCTGCAATCACTGTCCGAATGGACTCCATTTTGAATTTGTTGTATATGACATATTCGTTGAGATACTTCAAATTCAGAATGGGTCTGACTGACCCGTCTGGTTTTGGTAAAAAAAAAAAGCCTAGAGTAATACCCCTGGCCTCTCTGCCCCACTCGAACAGGCATAATGACCCCCGCCTCCAAGAGTTTCTGAATGCAAAGAGCTGTGCTGGATTCTTGTTTTGGCGGAAGTCCCGTAGTGAAAAACCTCTCTGGAGGAAAATTAGCAAATTCCAGTTGGTAACCCTTTGAGATAATTTGAAGAACCCATGAGTCCTTGCACACGTGTCCAATTTTCTGAAAAAAATAGTAGGCGAGCGCCCACTTTTGGATCCCCAAGTGAGCTGGAAGACCGTCATGCCACCACCTTATCAGTGGGCTTGGCGTCCTGCTTTCTGGTAACGGGTTGCGCTGAGGCGGTGGCTCTACCACCTCTGCCTCTGCGACCACAGAAGGAAGAGAAAGCTTCTCTAGATCTTCCCCTATATGAGAAGGACCCTCGAAAGGAACGAAAGGATGGACCTGGAAACTGTCTCTTCGGCACTGGAGCGGAAGAGGGCAAAAAGGTGGACTTACCCCCCGTGGCCTGGGAAATAAGCTTATCTAATTCCGTGCAAAACAGTAAGTCCACAGTATAGGAAAGGCCTTCCACAGCCTTCTTGATCTCAGCCTCTGCCTGCCAAGAGCGCAACCACACCATGCGCATGGCCAAGACAGCATAAATGGAGGCTCTTGCCCCCAATCCAGAAATGTCTGAGGCTGCTTCTCCCATATAGGATGCCACTTCTTTAAGACATTCCGCTAAGGGAACCAATTCCTCTCTAGGAGTATTCTGTTGAAGACCAAGGGATAATTCTTCCGCCCACTTTTCCATAGCCCTAGCCACCCAAGAAAAGGATAAGGCCGGCTGTAAGAGGACCCCTGCCGTGCTGTAAATACACTTGAGGGTAGACTCCAGTCTTCTATCTGGAGCCTCCTTAAGGGAAACAGCCCCCGGTACTGGGAGGGTGGTGTGTTTGGATAGACGTGACACCGAAACATCTGGGGGAGGAGTGTTCTCCCATTTACTCCTGGACTCAGGTGCAAAAGGATAAAGTGTCTTTAACCTATTAGATATTTGAAATTTCCTGTCCGAAGATTTCCAGGCCGCCAATATAGGCCTATCCAACTCTTCAGAGTAAGGGAAAACCAAAGATTGCCTAACCACCCTTCTAAAACTGGAGACACACTCTGGGACAATATCCTCTGCTATATTTAAGGAGGATTTTACCACCTTATCAAGCCATCTACCCACTGAGAGACTTCTTCCGCTGAATCATCCTCCTGCATAACCTGTTGCAAAGGAGAAACAAATTTCCCCTCTTCAAGATCGGGGTCATCTAAATCAGGGTCTGTGAACAACACAGAGGAAATTGGCCTTTTCATAGAAGTCGGCTGAGAAGAACCAGAGGGTCCTGTAACAGACTGTGCTAAATCATTTACTGACTGTATGTGAATGAGCCCATGTTGGCTCAGCTGCAGCTAAATTAGAGACCTGTGCCTGAAGAGTCTCTCTGTCCCTGCGAGACGCTGCCAGCTCTGCAGTCAAATCTGCCAGGACAGTCCGCAAGGGGTCCCCCGCCTCAGCCAGGTGATTGTGGGTGGACAGGGGCCTGCATTTCCCCATAACACTTAGCACAAAGGGAAACACCCTTGATGGGCTGTGTGTATTGGTCTTTGCATTGTTTGCAGACATACAATTTTAAAGCAGCTTTTGATGCTGCAGCCTTTCCTTCCATAATGTTATAGCAGACAGTACCAACACACACAGACACACACGTCAGGTACTGCACACCAAACACCACCCACAGCCTACAGAATAGCGGGGCCTGAGTGGTAATAGGGAGAGAGAAGCCACAGAAAAATTCCCCCAATTAAGTGCAGCCCAAAAAACCCCTGCAACAACTCACAGTACACTGCAGTTTCGGAGGGTGCGGTGGATCGAAGCGCAGGAAACTGGAGAAGCCCAGACCTGAACTTTTCTGGGAGGGAGCTTCCACAGACGCGTGTGTAAAAATGGAGCTGGCAGCAGAGAGGAGGAACGCTGACTCCGCCCCCTCCATCATCACCGCGCGCCGTGCCTCAGCGTCATTGCGAGCAGGACCTGAAGGAAGCTAAGCCACGCCCCCCCCCTACTGCCGCGCGTCTCTAATGGCGGTGCTTCATTTTAAAAACCGGCCCTAAGGTACTGGCAGTAGCCAGCTCTGAAATGTGCTCCCTCCGGCAGCCATGTGACCGGCTTTACCTTTTTCGGTGGTCCTGGAGTGCGGGGTGATGCGCCGGTGGACCCGTAGCGCTATCCGCTAGCAGCTGCAGCGGGTCACCGGAGAATATCTCCTGTGGCTAGGACGCTGGAGGTGCACCGCAAGCAGTGATGTCCAGTCCTTCTCCAGGAATCCCACGGCGCAGGCAGACCCTCCTGTAGGTCTGCATGGTCACTGAACATAAAAATAACACTAAATAAAAGTTTGAAAAAAGGAAACAAAAACCTAAGCTCCCTCGGGAGCTCTTGCCCAGGAGACCGACTCCTTGGGCACTTTTTCTAAGACTGGGGTCTGGGTGGGTATAGAGGGGGAGGAGCCAGCCACTGTAAAATTTAGAAGTGCCAACTCCTCAGTACACCAGCTCTATCCCCAATAGTCTACCAGACTGCTGGACAAAAGGGAAACAACTATTTGATTGTCTCAAAAAACTGGGGAAAGATTCCACTATCACAATCCGCCCTGCCGACAAAGGCAGGCCCGTGATTCAGTGTTCTATAAGGCGGCTAAATACCTAGACTATTTCTTTCAATCTTCCACTCAGATACAACCTACACATCTGAAGGACACAACCACCCTTATTAACAAATTGAATGATTTAACTTATTTACCTGCCGATTGTTTATTATGTACTGTACGCTTGACATTGTCAGCCTCTATACCAACATCCCCACTAGGGATGGTATAGAGGCTGCCAGAAAATTCTTGGAGGAGAGTACGGTGTATGATGGCCCTAATATTGGGTTTTTTATCAAGTTACTGTCAATGACATTGGAGAAAAACTATTTGACAAATTCTGGTACTTGCAGCGCAGGGGCTGCGTAATGGGATCTTGAGTAGCACCGGCGTTCGTGAATTGCTACATGTTCCAGATTGAAAGGGAGTTTTTTTTTGAGAACACATCTATGTGCAACAAGACTAAACTCTTTTTGTGGTACATAGACGATTTGCTGATCGTTTGGTCTGGCAGTAAGGATGATCTGATTGAAGCAATCTCGGAACTGAATTCCAGAGAATCAACCATTAACTTCACCTACGACATCAGTGAAACCACTGTACATTACCTCAAATTTTGCATCTCCTTGCAGATTAACTAAATAACTGCCAGCCTGTTTAAAAAACCCACGGACAGGAATACTCTGCTGCACAGTTCCAGTGCTCACCAAGAAGCCTTGAAAAGAGGGCTTCCCTTCTCCCAATTCTAATGGTCCACTGCATTTGTGACGACGCTGAGGAAACAGTATTAGAAATAGACAAGATGGTCGAGAAGTTCATCTGCAGGGGCTACAAACCACAAGATCTTCTTAAAGCCAAACAAAAAGTGCTCGCCACCCCTAAAGGAAACCCTTAGGACCAAAGAGAAAGAAGTACTTAAGAAATAAATTCCTTTTGTACAATCCTTTAATATGGCATCGCAGGCCATTACAAATTCTGCCAAAAAACTATGGCCAATGGTCACGCCAGACACGGAACGAAAAGCATTTTCACAACATGAATTGTTACCCAGTTATCGGAGACAGCGCAATTTAAGGGACTACTTAGTGCATAATATCATTTCCAACATCTGCGTCCCAACCCCAATAGGTTTTTTACAGTGCAAACCTGGTTGTTACAGATGTACAAACTGTACAACCTGTAGGTACATGGAGACTGGTGACACCTTTGCACACCGCCACACAGGGGTGAGGATACGTATCAATCACGTTCTCACCTGTACATCGACGCATGTCATCTATATCATTAGATACCCTTGTGGCTTGATTTACGTGGGCAAGACCACCTGTCAATTCAAAATACGCATGACTGGCCATAGATCACATATCAGAGCAGCCCTAGAAGGTAAAAGTGGTCCTTCAGAGCAACCTGTCCTGAGACAATTTAAGGAACTAAAACACAGTTTAGCCACCTAAAGGTATAAAATCATAGACCACATTCCAACTAACCTGAGGGGTGGTGACCGTGATAAATTACTTCTCCAGAGAGAAACCAGATTGATACACAGACTCAATACTGTGCATCCAGCTGGATTAAATGAATCCTGCAGCTTTCATTGTTTTCTATGACACCCGTTTTTGATTACCATGTTCGTGACTTATGATAACACCTGCTCCTCCTGCATATTTAATTATGATCCAGGAGATTATTGTGATAGCTTATTGCTGAATGATTAAGACAAGGAGGGTGCAGATGTATTTTAATTTTGTTATGTACCACTTGTTTATTAGGTAATGTCGCTTAGCAACCGTTGCTGTGGTCCGGACGCACCAGCCGTTGCGCGTCTCATGAATGTGACGTCAGATGATCCGGACTGACGGCTGGAAACAGCAGCTGACACATGGGCGTAGGTGAGTGGGTATAAATGTATGTTGTCTTTACTTATATGGTAGAGCTTGAAAATGGTTAAGCAACGATTCGGTGTATTATAAAGACAAGTGGTGTCTTTGTATTTATTTGCTGAGAAGTCCGATGAGTGCCTGTCCTGCTGACCCTTTATATATATATATATATATATACACACACAACGGGCCTGATTCTAGTTCACTTGGGTCCCCGCACGTTCGCACAGAGAGGAGACTAGCCATTGGGAACGCTAGGTGTTTCATGGGTATTCCCATGAAAATGCTTGGTGTTCCCATGGAGGTTAGGCAATGACACCGGATGTCAGCTGCCCTCCCTGTTCTCGTACTGGAACACGCCAAGCTAAGACACCTGAGAGCGTCTAAGTGGCCCTGAGGAAGCTTAACTGCGAAGCGCGTGCCGGCTAGTGGTGCGCAGGCAGTCCTGTTTAGCTGATTTATTATTTTTCATACAATGCATTTTGATTGATGTCCTAGCGGTGTGGTGACTCTATAGCCCTTATTAGGGCTCCTACCCACTGATGTACTGTTAGTAGAGACGCCCCATACTGGGTCTCTATTACTTTATATAGTGAGATATCTTCTTGGAGGCTTACATGCCCCTACAGCATATACTGGGCGAATAATTAACCCCAGAGATACCATCATCTGTATTACCTGCTGACTTTATATTGTTTCACCGGTGCCGAGGTCTCTCTGATATTCATATGGAGTAGACACACCGGATGAACCTTTGATGTTATAGCTGCAGCATTGTCTGTGATCAGCATAAAACACAGCATTGGCAGCAGGTCTATACTACATAAAGCACATCGTACTGTACATAACGTAGAACGAGTCACTTGTGAGAAGGGCACCTACCCAGACTCTGTCAGCCTCCGCTTGAAACAGTGTTTTAGTGGTCATACCGCGATAGCCCTACACACTGCTATCTCACAGAGCATTATTAAACGAATATTGTCAGCAAACACCTGCCTGCCACCCCATTTTATGTGTGTGTACCTACCCTTGTTTGTTATATGGTTTTAAATTTTCGCAGCTTTTTTACAGTCTTATTCTTTGAGGTGCACCTAACAAAAGGACATTCTTCTCTTTCCTTACATGTCTTAGTTTTGCGTGCTCATTTCAAATCATTCGATGGTCAGCGACCCTTGAATGATTTGGTCCTCCCACCCAAGGCTGTGAATTCCATACAGGTGAATTCGGCGAATGAGGAGGGGGGGGGGCAGTCAGCTGTGCAAGTGGTGGGCAGCGTTTAATCCACATGCAATGCTGCAAACTTCAGTTGCATGTGAATCAGAATATGGTCTAACGTGTGTTTGTATGTAATTATATATATATATATATATATATCATTGTTATCTCGCCGCCGTGTGAGCAGTATTACTCTACCATGTTTGGTCTTGAGGAAAATACCAATGCGTATTTAAACGTCGACCTAGACGACATGGTATCTTTCTGACTTACTTCATAAATTTTTCATAAAAGTCCCTTGGAGTGACGCGGATTCTATACCCATCTATCCACACCTTCACCGAAGGCACCCAGGGCACATTATATGGAGTGAAGAGTGCCGGTTCTATACCCTGTGTATATATATATATATATATATATATAGACTTCGTGGGGTAGACACAGCACTCCAGACGCGTGGAAAGTTTTATTGAAGATGGCAACGTTTCAATGCGGGTGCATTTTCGTCACCCGCATTGAAACGTTGCCATCTTCAATAAAACTTTGTACTTTTGAGATTCCACGAGTCTGGAGTGCTGTGTCTACCCCACGAAGTCTACATACCGATTTGACACCGGCACCCGACCAGCAACGCTTAAAGGGAAGTAGTGCCCGGCACACCAGAAGCCTATATATATATATATACACACACAGATGGAGCCACTGCCATTTATCTCTATAATATAATAGGACTAAGTGAGTAATTGGATTACTCTGCTAATCCCCTACTCTATTGTTCTATGTATTGTATTGCAGCTGAGAACAATAGGATAGCCATGGCTAGCCATCCTGAGCCATGACCTAAGGAAGATAGATGAGATGGGCTCCTACTGTATATACTAGCGACCCGCCCCGGCTTCACACGAGAAGCACTAATTATCTATAGCCAGATGACTTCAGATTTTTGTATTTGGTTGTTAGATTTGGGAATATCTTGTCGACAAAGGCTTGAATATTCAGTTGCATTTTACAGAAGTTCAGCGGTTATGAAATCTCATTCGCGGCGCGATCAATTCATTGCCAACACCCCCATTAGTTCATTTGGGCAAATTTCACCTGATGCCGATGGATCGGGCTAAGAAATCTGCCCAAATAGGAGGTGATTGTTGTCTCCCTTGGGTCCGATGCACACAGGGTCGCATGTGATACATCACATGTTAAAGGACCACATGCAGTGTATCGCATGTGATCGTGCCACCCGGGAAGATCATGGACGGCTCAAGGGGGTCTGATGGCCCATACACTGCTCCAATACATTGCAGTAGTGTGTGCCTTACTGTGAGTATAGTCTGTATTTTTGTATTGGCATGGCTGCTTCTGTGATCTCAGCTGCTGGGAGAGGGCTGCTGGGTCAGAGGTGGAACTAGGGCCAGTGGTCGGGGGCACCAGCCAAATTTTTGCCGGTGATAAAGTACCAGGCATTTTATCATTTCTCCTCCCTTATCACTGCTTCATACATATACCACTGAATCTGTACTAGCATATTGGGATCGGAAGGATCCTGTGATTTGGCCCTAAAATCCCTAGGATTTGAATTACGGGATTAAAGCTTTCATCCCAGGATTCCGGGATAAACCTGTGCTCAAATGCTGCCCCTGTCCCCAGCTGTGCACATTGCGATGTGGTTAGAGATCACCCTGTGCAGTCTGCCCAATGCACCGATCGCCTTCCATCTGCCGGTTCCTGCTGCTTCCTGCCACCACTGGCCAGCCCCATGTAAGTAACACTGTGGTGTGACTGGTTGGGGGAGGGGGGAGATTTATTGAAATTAATACATAGATACTCAAGCCTGGGTATCCCAGGAATGTCGGGATTGAGCATTTTTCAATGCTGAATCCTAAGATTGAAAAATAGCACTGGGATGGGCCGCCCTAATTTTTACACAAAGTGCTACAATGCAGCGACTGCAGACTTTTTCCATGGCAAGTTACTATATACTGTGTTTCATTTACAGACTCGGTCACACAGATATATACTGTAAAGTCAGGCATGTTTCAAACTATGGCCCTCCAACTGTTGTGAAACTACAAGTCCCATCATGCCTTGCCACAGTTTTGAAATTAAAGAATGCTAAAATTATAGCAAGGTATGCTGGGAAGCGTAATTTCACAACACCTGGAGGGCCACAGTTTGGACATGCCTGCTGTAAGTGTTGCAAATTAAATGAATCAGCATGGTCTCTGCGTACTAGTCACATTGCAATGAATAGGCATATTCAGCAAATAAAAAAGACCAAAGCAAGGTGCTGCATGTGGGTGATCGCAGCAGCTCCCACATGACTATTATAATATGGCCGCGTACAGTGCTTCTGCACATGTGCAGAAGCTACTGTCGCAAACACAGAATCACTGTATGCGGCTATAATATAATAGTATTATGGCCGCGCAGAAGCACTGTATGCGGCCATGATATAATAGTATTATGGCCACATTTGAGCCCGAGAAAGGAACAGCACTGCGCGAAAGTAGTCTGATTGCGGAAGCTGCCGCCGCTGCAGCAATGTTATTAAGGGCAATAAATGAGGACACTTTTCTAGGGAGAACAGAACTTACAAAACATGACTGTCCCCCCTAAAGGCGGATGGTTGGTCACCTTAGAAACATGTGCTGCTGAAGAAAATGGCCTGCGGGGTCTCTGAGTACTGCCAGTGCTGCTGAGAGCCAGAATGTAGTCTACTAAGCTATATCTGCCCCCAAAATGGCCTCGCTCTGTATAGACCATGATGCCGACCACTGAGGGAACCTAATTACTGGCTTATTGCTTGGCCTCCCGCTAGTTGGGCGCCAGGCACTATACTCACAAGCTGCCTGTGCTGACAGGATGCGGTCAGGCGAGGGGCCTGCGACGCATGCAGCGGCATCTTGGTTCCCCAAGATAGTGGTCTCATTGCGGAGACCCCTTCACAAATCACAGTAGTAGAGAGCAGATCCCTAATGAATAACAAATGCCTCTCAGAAGGAGCCCATAAAAGAGCAACCAGATCCCGAGGACACTAATCTAACACTGGCTTGTAGGAGGGGTATAGAGGGGGAGGAGCAGTCACATTGATTAAAATTCTTAAAGTTCCAGCTCCCAGTGACTACCAATCTATACCCCAGTATAATTCCAGTATCACCTGTTGAAGGAAAGAGAAACACATTGTGTATGTAATGACACTGCAGACCACTATACCACTGCTTCTCTGGACCACAGTGGTTGTGACTGTCATGCATAGGTTATCTAAGATTTTCTGGGCCTGCACTGTGGCTGCAATAGAAGGCAGGCATATAATGATATTCAGGCAAGATTTGTTTAGTTTTATTCAAACACAACTATAAATTATACACCTCCTGACGAATTCCATCACGTGATGAAACGCGTTGAGGCTGGGTTGTCTCCATACAACTTCTGTTCGTGCATAGACCTGATTGGTCTCCTGGTCCAAACAAATGAGGCGCCGACGGCGGGGATCTGAGTCCTGTGATTATTTGGCAAGCTGATTGTTGCATTTTAATATGTATGTGAGCTTTTTTATTATTAGTAAATTACTTTTACATTACCATTGACTCCCTTGCGCTATTCTCTCTCATCTTTGTATATTCCATTGGGACCATTGTGAGCTGTGGTCTGGCTCTGTGAGAGAAAGGGCTGCAGACATACCAATTTGAAGAAGGAAGCACGCTTACTGTTTGAGTGGCTGTGCACGGTTAGACTTCCAATTATTCACAACTATAAATTATTTAACTAGAACAAAAACATAAATTAATATCAGCATATTCCATATACCATAAATTCCCCATACAGCTAAAGGTGCTATTTGACACTGCGGGTGACCAATGTATATTAATCAATACTGAAATCTGGGCTTAAGTTTTGTCATGCAAAATCACTGATGAATCCCAAAACTTCACTAACCCAAATAAATAGGATGATTATAAAAATTATTCTTTGGTTAGAATAATTAATATCAGTTTTGTTTTTTACCAAAGAGGTCTTAACTTCAGCCAATGAAAAAGATCTGCATCCAGGTTCTTATCATTATGGGAAAATGTGAGTGGTTGTTGGAATGGTCTACTGTATTTGTAAACCTTATGTTGGTAGCATATGTGACCAATAAAGGACTTTACGCAATGCTTTTAGTACTTGGACACCTCTGCAAAGGACTGTTTCTAAACCTTAAGGACATTTCTGTGTTTTCCAGTTACTACATTCCTAAGGAGTAGGATTCATTTCATAAAAATATATTTTAAAAAAGTGGCTGATTTTATTGTTGGGGCATGGTAAAATAAAGGATTTATGTTACATAAATCTAATGCAACTCTGAATATGGGGTGTGCTACAGATTTATTATTTGAATATGGGGTGTGCTACAGATTTATAATTTATTTATTATTAACAGTTTCTTATATAGCACACACAATTTTACAGAGTATAGTTGAACATTCACATCAGTCCCTGCCCCAGTAGAGCTTACAATCTATATTCCCCTCCACATATACATGCACTCAGACAGTCTACGGTTATTTTTTTTTTTTATTGGGAGCCAATTAGCCTACCACTATATTTTTGGATTGTGGGAGGAAACTGGAGCACCTGGAAGAAACCCATGCAAGTAAGGGGAGAATATACAAACTCCGCACAGTTAGGGCAATTGTGGGAATCTAACCCGTGACCTCATTGCTGTGAGGTAGTAATGCTAATCATTACACCATCTGTACTGCCCCAGAATGAATAATGGCAGAAGTGGGTTTGGCCGCAGCATGGTAAGGCCTAAGTAATCTGTTATTCTATGGATCTTGTTCAACAAAGTCAAATACAGCGTATATTAAAGAGCAAAAATATTTTGATCATGGCCAAACATAAAGGAAGAATTTAATAAATCAGAAATAATTGTAATTCCTTCCACCCCTGCCCCTATTGTAGGGTGGCACATACTAACCAATTCAGAGTACCGTCATATGGAGTATTCTTTCCACCAGAGTGGTAGATATGGTCTGATATTATTATCCACCACTTCCATGTATCTGGAAAGTGGAAGTGTGGTATAGCTGAAAAATCGTGTGTTGGTAATATAAAAATAGTTAAATGACCTGGTATTTCCAGGTGGTCTCAACTAAAACTTTTAACCAGACACAACACTATTTCACTGCAAAAAGCAGATGGAATTTGGCCTAAGCAGTATGGTAAAGATTTAGATGAGCAATATTGTGTCTATTTGAACTCTTCCACTTCTCTCTACTTGTAATCCAAAGCAAAAATTTCCAATTTCAATAGCTGGGGAAAAAAAGCATTTGCTAGTAATGTCAAAACACCTACAACACCTGGTGTTCCCATGTGGTCTCCCAACCAATTATTAACCAGGCCCAACACTGCTAAGCTGCCAAAAATCAGACGAGATTGGGCCTATCCAGTTTAGTATGGCTGTAGGTGAAGAACAAATCCTTTTTTGCCCTTTTATACCTCTATCTACAAGTAATCTACTAAAAAAGTTTCCAAACTGTGTTGTTGGAGAAAGAAAAATCATGTCTTGGTAATATAAAAAGACCTACAGGACCTGGTATTAGCAGTTGGTCTCCACTAAAACTACTAATCAGGCACAACACTGTTTAGCTGCCAAAAACAGATGGAATTGGGCCTAAGCAGTATGGCAAAGATTTAGATGAGCGATATTGTGTTTATTTGACCTCTTCCACTTCTCTCTACTAGTAATCCAAAGCAAAAATTTCCAATTTGAATAACTGGGGAAAAAAAGCATTTGACATTAATGTCAAAACACCTACAACACTGGTGTTCCCATGTGGTCTCCCATCCATGTACTAATCAGGCCCAACACTGCTTAGCTGCCAAGATCAGACAAGATTGGGCCTATCTAGTGTGGTATGGCTGTAGGTAAAAAACAGATCCTTTTTTGCCCTCTGATACTTCTATCTACAAGCAATCTACTTAAAAAGTTTCCAGTCTCTAGTGTTGGAGAAAAAAAAAATCATGTATTGGTAATATAAAAAGACATGCAGGACCTGGAATTTGCAGGTGGTCTCAACTAAAACTACTAACCAGACACAACACTGCTTAGCTTCCAAAAGCAGATGGAATTTTGCCTAAGCAGTATGGTAAAGATTTAGATGAGCAATATTGTGTCTATTTGACCTCTTCCACTTCTCTCTACTAGTAATCCAAATCAAAAATTTCCAATTTGAATAACTGGGGAAAAAAAGCATTTGCCAGTAATGTCAAAACACCCACCACACTGGTGTTCCCATGTGTTCTCCAATCCAAGTTCTAACCAGGCCCAACACTGCTTAGCTGCCAAGATCAGACAAGATTGGACCTATCCAGTGTGGTATGCCTGTAGGTGAGGAACAAAACCTTTTTTCCCCTCTTATGCTTCTATCTACAAGTAATCTACTAAAAAGGTTCCAATCCCTAGTGTTGGAGAAAAAAAATTGTGTGTTGGTAATATAAAAATAGTTACATGACCTGGTATTTGCAGATGGTCTAAACTAAAACTACTAACCAGACACAACACTGTTTAGCTGCCAAAATGAGATGTAATTGGGCCTAAGCAGTATGGTAAAGATTTAGATGAGCGATATTGTGTCTATTTGACCTCTTCCACTTCTCTCTACTAGTAATCCAAAGCAAAAACTTCCAATTTGAATAGCTGGGGGAAAAAAGCATTTGCCAGTAATGTCAAAACACCTAGTGTTCCCATGTGGTATCCCAACCAAGTAGTAACCAGGCTTAACACTCCTTAGCTGCCAAGATTGGGCCTATCCAGCGTGGTATGGCTGTAGGTGAAGAACAAGTCCTTTTTTGCCCTTTTATACCTCTATCTACAAGTAATCTACTGAAAAAGTTTCCAAACTGTGTTGTTGGAGAAAGAAAAATCATGTGTTGGTAATATAAAAAGACCTACAGGACCTGGTATTAGCAGTTGGTCTCAACTAAAACTACTAACCAGGCACAACACTGTTTACCTGCCAAAAGCAGATGGAATTGGGCCTAAGCAGTATGGTAAAGATTTAGATGAGCGATATTGTGTCTATTTGACCTCTTCCACTTCTCTCTACTAGTAATCCAAAGCAAAAATTTCCACTTTGAATAACGGGGAAAAAAGCATTTGCCAGTAATGTCAGAACACCTGCAACACCTGGTGTTCCCATGTGGTCTCCTATCCAAGCCTTAACCAAGACCAACACTGCTTAGCTGCCAAGACCAGACTAGATTGGGCCTATCCACTGTAGTATGGCTGTAGGTGAAGAACACATTATTTTTGCCCTCTTATACTTCTATCTACAAGTAATCTACTGAAAAAGTTTTCAATCTCTATTGTTGGAGAAAAAAATCATGTGTTGGTAATATAAAAAGACATGCAGGATCTGGAATTTGCAGGTGGTCTCAACTGAAACTACTAACCAGACCCAACACTGCTTAGCTTCCAAAAGCAGATGGAATATGGCCTAAGCAGTATGGTAAAGATTTAGATGAGCAATATTGTGTCTATTTGACCTCTTCAACTTCTCTCTACTAGTAATCCAAAGCAAAAATTTCCAATTTGAATAACTGGGGAAAAAAAGCATTTGCCATTAATGTCAAAACACTTACAACACTGGTGTTCCCATGTGATCTCCCATCCATGTACTAACCAGGCCCAACACTGCTTAGCTGCCAAGATCAGACAAGATTGGGCCTATCTAGTGTGGTATGGCTGTAGGTAAGAAACATATCCTTTTTTGCCCTCTTATACTTCTATCTACAAGCAATCTACTGAAAAAGTTTCCAATCTCTAGTGTTGGAGAAAAAAACATCATGTATTGGTAATATAAAAAGACCTACAGGACCTGGTATTTGCAGGTGGTCTCAACTAAAACTTTTAACCAGACACAACACTATTTAGCTGCCAAAAGCAGATGGAATTTGGCCTAAGCAGTATGGTAAAGATTTAGATGAGCAATATTGTGTCTATTTGACCTCTTCCACTTCTCTCTACTAGTAATCCAAAGCAAAAATTTCCAATTTGAATAGCTGGGGAAAAAAAGCATTTGCCAGTAATGTCAAAACACCTAGTGTTCCCATGTGGTCTCCCAACCAAGTAGTAACCAGGCCCAACACTCCTTAGCTGCCAAGATCAGGCCTATCCAGTGTGGTATGGTAATCTACTATAAAAGTTTCCAAACTGTGTTGTTGGAGAAAGAAAAATCACGTGTTGGTAATATAAAAAGACCTACAGGACCTGGTATTAGCAGTTGGTCTCAACTAAAACTACTAACCAGGCACAACACTGTTTAGCTGCCAAAAGCAGTTGGAATTGGGCCTAAGCAGTGTGGTAAAGATTCAGATGAGGGATATTGTGTCTATTTAACCTCTTCCACTTCTCTATACTAGTAATTCAAAGCATAAATTTCCATTATGAATAGCTGGGGAAAAATAGGATTTGCCAGTAATGTCAAAACACCTACAACATACAATGTTCCCAACACAGGCCCAACACTGCTTAGCTGCCAAAATCAGACGAGATTGGGCCTATCCAGTATGGTATGGCAGTAAGTAAAGAACAATTCCTTTTTTGTCCTCTTATACTTTTATCTACAAGCAATCTACTGAAAAAGTTTCCAATCTCTATTGTTGGGGAAAAAAATCATGTCGTAATATAAAAAAACCTACAGGACCTTGTATTAGCAGGTGGTCTCAACTAAAACTACTAACCAGGCCCAACACTGCTTAGCTGCCAAGATTCAGACAAGATTGGGCCTATCCAGTGTGGTATGGCTGTAGGTAAAGAACAAATCCTTTTTTGCCCTCTTATACTTCAAACTACAAGTAATCTACTGAAAAAGTTTCCAATCTCTAGTGTTGGAGAAAAAAAAATTGTGTGTTGGTAATATAAAAATAGTTAAATGACCTGGTATTTCCAGGTGGTCTCAACTAAAACTTTTAACCAGACACAACACTATTTAACTGCAAAAAGCAGATGGAATTTGGCCTAAGCAGTATGGTAAAGATTTAGATGAGCAATATTGTGTCTATTTGAACTCTTCCACTTCTCTCTACTTGTAATCCAAAGCAAAAATTTCCAATTTCAATAGCTGGGGGAAAAAAGCATTTGCCAGTAATGTCAAAACACCTACAACACCTGGTGTTCCCATGTGGTCTCCCAACCAATTATTAACCAGGCCCAACACTGCTAAGCTGTCAAAAATCAGACGAGATTGTGCCTATCCAGTTTAGTATGGCTGTAGGTGAAGAACAAATCCTTATTTTTTTTATTTTATTGGGAGCCAATTAGCCTACCACTATATTTTTGGATTGTGGGAGGAAACCGGAGCACCTGGAAAAAACCAATGCAAGTAAGGGGAGAATATACAAACTCCGCACAGTTAGGGCAATGGTGGGAATCGAACCCGTGACCTCATTGCTGTGAGGTAGTAATGCTAAGCATTACACCATCTGTAATGCCCCAGAATGAATAATGGCAGCAGTGGGTTTGGCCACAGCATGGTAAGGCCTAAATAATCTGTTATTCTATGGATCTTGTTCAACAAAGTCAAATACAGCGTATATTAAAGAGCAAAAATATGTTTGATCATGGCCAAACATAAAGGAAGAATTTAATAAATCAGAAATAATTGTAATTCCTTCCACCCCTGCCTCTAATGTAGGGTGGCACAGACTAACCAATTCAGAGTACCGTCATATGGAGTATTCTTTCCACCAGAGTGGTAGATATGGTCTGATATTATTATCCACCACTTCCATGTATCTGGGAAGTGGAAGCAGGGGCTGGCTGGCAATTTTTAGCCTGGGGGGCAAGTCAAGAGCACCGGCCCATATGTATTAATAAAAAAAAAAAAAGACACCAAAGGCTGCTCCCCTGTATAATATCAGGACACCACAGGCTACTCCCCCTGTCTTATAATAATAATTGGACCCCACAGGCTGCTCCCCCTGTAGAATAACAGAAACCCACAGGCTGCTCCCCCTGTATAATAAAAGTATACTACAGGCTGCTCCCCCTGTATAATAACAGGACTCCACAGGCTGCACCTCTGCATGATAATAATAATAATAATAATAATAACTGGACCCCAGAGCTGCTCTCCCTGTATAACAGGACACCATAGGCTGCTCCTCCTGTATAATAACAGAACCCCACAGGCAGTGGCGTAACTAGAAATTTTGCTCCCCCCTGCCAAAAAAATTCTGGCGCCCCCCCTCCTTCCTTCCATTTTTTGGTAAAAGAAACAGGACAGTTTCTCAGCAATTCGGCTCTCAATAAAAACACCCCCCCCCCCCCAAATTAAAGAAAAACACAAAGAATTTATGAAGAACCTATAGTGTGCCCATTCCAAAAAGGTGTGTGGCAATGCTTATTAGACAATATGCAAAACACTGTAATGTCTATTACATATTATACCACACACCATAATGACCCTTAAGGCGATTGCGACCAATCGGCCCAAGTCGTCCCTCCCTGACATGCCGTCGGGTCCGATGCGCGCTCCCATGCGCAACTGACCCGACCAGGTGGTCGGACCGGTAGGCCGTCCGACCACCCGTTTCTCCTGGTGGTGAGGCGGGTGGGAAACAGGGTCCGCCGGGAAGGTCCTCGCAGGCTATCGGGTGTCCGTACACTGCTGCGAGACATTGCAGACAGTGTATGGACACCTTAACACATCGCTATCCATACACACTGGGCAAAAATGCCCAGTGTGTATGGACCTTTAGTGTGAGTGCCAATCCACAAATAAGATACCCCCTTCAGAGCTGACAGGGGGGCCTTGAGGTATATATATGTGTGTGTGTATACACATATTTTATTGTCGAGAGATCCTGCGTTACCCAGAAATGTTTCTAATACATACAGGATATACACGCACACATACCATACAGACACACAGGACTTACATGCACATATACCATACAGACATGCATCACATACACGCACATACATACATACACACAGGACATGCATGCACACATACAGTAATCGCACACATACCATACAGACACACAGGACATACACGCACACATACCATAGACACACACAGGACATTCAAGCACACATACCATACAGACACACAGGACATACACGCACACATACCATACAGACACACAGGATATACACGCACACATACCATATACACACACAGGACATACAAGCACACATACCATACAGACACACAGGACATACACGCACACATACCATGCAGACACACAGGATATACACGCACACATACCATATACACACACACACACAAGACATACAAGCACACATACCATACAGACACACAAGACATACACGCGCACATACCATACACATAAACACACACACACACACACACAGGACATACACGCACACATACCATAGACACAAAGGACATACACACACAAGACATACACGCGCACATACCATACACATAAACACACACACACACACACACACAGGACATACACGCACACATACCATAGACACAAAGGACATACACACACATGGCATACAGGCACAGATACCATACATACACACACACAAAGCATATTTATAAATATACACAAGCTATAGACACACATAGTATACACAAAGGACAAAAACACACACACATTCACACATAGCATTTAAACAAAGTATACATACATTATACATACAAACAGCATACTTACAAACACCAATACTAAAACAAATAACCCCCACAAGCAATGGAGGGCACCCAGTTTCCACATACCCAGCCCTCCCCTTCCCACTGCAGCTACCAGTACAACATAGTGCTCACTGGGCCACCAGCATACATTAATGGTGCCCACATTCTTCACCCCCTGCCCATGCCCCTCCAGCTGGCACCCACAACAAGGGACACAGACCTTTCAGTTGTCCATTCCAGGCAGGTTAATCTTCGTGTCTCAGGCAGCCCCATGCGTTGTAGACACAGAGAAGAGCTTCCTGAGTGCCGAGGATCTCTGCGCTGCAGCGCCACCTACAGGCAGCTCAGCAGTACATCCTTAGCTTTCTCCCAGCAGCTTGCACAGGACAGCCTTCGGCTCCGAGAGAGCCGTGACCCTCCTGCGCCCCAGTGGCGCCGGCTCCCCCCCGCGACCGCTGGGGCTGCCTATGCCTAGTTACGCCACTGCCCACAGGCTGCTCCCCCTGCATAATAATAATAACTGGACCCTAGAGGCTGCTCTCCCTGTATACCAGGACACTACAGGCTGCTCCCCCTGTATAATAACAGGACCCCAGAGGCTGCTCCCCCTGCATAATAATAACTGGACCCCAGAGGCTGCTCCCCTGTATAATAACAGGACCCCACAGGCTGCTCCCACTGTATAAAAGGACCCTACATACTGCTCCCCCTGTATAACAGGACCACACAGGCTGCTCCCCCTGTATAATAACGAGGCCCCACAGGCTACTCCCCCCTGTGTAATAAAATTACACCACAGGCTGCCCCCTATATAAAAGACACAACAGGCTACTCCCCTTGTATAATAGGACCCCACAGACTGCTCCACCTGTATACCAGGACTCGACAGGCTCCTCCCCCATGTATAATAATGGGACATTACAGGCTGCTCTCCCTGTGTAATAATGGGACCCCACAGGCTGCTCCCCCTGCATAACAGGACTCGACAGGCTCCTCCCCCATGTATAATAATGGGACATTACAGGCTGCTCTCCCTGTGTAATAATGGGACCCCACAGGCTGCTCCCCCTGCATAACAGGACTCGACAGGCTCCTCCCCCATGTATAATAATGGGACAATACAGGCTGCTCTCCCTGTGTAATAACAGGACCCACAGGCTGCTCCCTACTCCCTCTTACCTGATCTTGACATCGGAGTCGGACACCTACTGTAGGCGGGCTGCAGCGCAGGCTGGAACTGTTCAACTGAAGTAAACTGGAACGCAGAGAGCGGCGCGCACAGCCCCATTGGTCTCCATAAACATGGCCGCCGGCCTCCTGCACTGAGGACATGTCTAGTGCAGAAGGCCAGCGGCCACATTTATGGAGACCAGTCCGAAACTGGTCAGCACTTAGCCGTGGCTGCAGCAGCAGCCACCGAACCAGGCGGCCCGCATACAATTCGTTTGAGCAGCCCGGGGGGCACATGGCATCCTGCCCCCCGGCCCAGCCTGCCCCTGAGTGGAAGTGTGGTATAGCTGTAGGCGAAGAGCGATTCCTTTTTTACTCTCTTATACTGCTATCTACAAGCAATCTACTGAAAAAGTTTTCAATCTCTATTGATGGAGAAAAAAACCCCCATGTGTTGGTAATATAAAAAGACCTACAGGACCTGGTAAAAGCAAGTGGTCTCAACTAAAACTACTAACCAGGCACAACACTGTTTAGCTGCCAAAAGCAGATGGGATTGGGCCTAAGCATTCTGCTCCACTTCTCTCTAATAGGAATCCAAAGCAAAAATTTCCAATTTGAATAACTGGGGAAAAGCATTTGCCAGTAATGTCAAAACACCTACAACACTGGTGATCCCATGTGATCTCCCATCCATTTACTAACCAGGCCCAACAATGCTTAGCTGCCAAGATCAGACAAGATTGTGCCTATCTAGTCTGCTATGGCTGTAGGAAAAAAAAACAGATCCTTTTTTGCAGTCTTATACTTCTATCTACAAGCAATCTACTGAAAAAGTTTCCAATCTCTAGTGTTGGAGAAAAAAAGTCATGTGTTGGTAATATAAAAAGACCTACAGCACCTGGTATTTGCAGGTGGTCTCAACTAAAACTACTAACCAGACACAACACTGTTTAGCTGCCAAAAGCAGATGGAATTGGGCCTAAGCAGTATGGCAAAGATTTAGATGAGCGATATTGTGTCTATTTGATCTCTTCCACTTCTCTCTTCTAGTAATCCAAAGCAAAAATTTCCACTTTGAATAACTGGGGAAAAAAAGAAAAGGGGATTTTTGTAAGAATTTAACCCCTTTCTCTGAGTCCAGTCCGGTGACACAGCTAACCTTGGGATGTAGGAGGGTCCGCAGGAGCCAGGCACCTATGCTGAAAGTTTTGGGGAGCAGGCTCCTCCCCTTCTGCATCCCACAATGCTTCAGTTCAATTTCAAGAGCACACTAGGATACAAAACTCAGAACAATGCCTGAACATCATATATGCATATCCCTAAACCATAAAATGATAAAACATGAACAGTATAACTTAATTTCATAAACCATAACATGCTAAAACATGAACAGTATAACTTACTGAGCGTAAGGGGAGGGATCGCTGTGTCACCGGACTGGACTCAGAGAAAGGGGTTCGAACGGTAAGTTCTTAAAAAAATCCCCTTTTCTCTTTCATCCAGTCCGGTGACACAGCTAACCTTGGGACGTTCACGCGCCGGTACTATGGGAGGGTACGCTCAGATCGCTAGTTCTCATCACTGCACGTCCAAATGAAGTGTCCTCCAACGCGAACTCATGAAACCTGTAAAATTTGGTAAAGGTGTAAACAGGTGGCCGCCCCACACATGCTCCGCTGTAGCCCCATGGTGCACGGTCCACGAGGAAGCGACTGACCTGGTGGTATGGGCATTTATCCATAAAGGAACCGGTCTACCTACCTTACAGTAGACAAAGGCAATAGTAGACCTCAATCAACGAGCAATGGTCTGCTTTGAAGCAGGCCACCCAAACGCATGTACGTCATACAATACCAAAAGCAAATCAGATTTGCGAATGACCTTTACCCTCTCCACGTAAATTCGCAAGGTGCGAACTACGTCCAAACTCTTCCATTTGTCCCTATGACCTGAAAACACCGGAAGAACAATGTCTTGGTTAAAACAAAAGACAGTGTAGAAAAGTAGGCACTGTTCGAAGTACAGCCCTATCATCATGAAATAACAAAAACGGTGACTTGCAGGACAAGGCACCCAACTCTCAAACACGCCTTGCTGAAGCCATGCCCAACAAAAAAGTCAAAAACGATAATGCAGGCAAATGCATTTTCACAGACTGTAGACTAAGACCTGCCGAAAAAAAAACACCCTGCAAAAACTCCAAAAGTCTTGAAAACTTTGAACCTTGACGTGCAAACTCACTGACGTTCACACCTCCTGATGTAAATCTTCCAGACCCTATGGTAGTTACCTGCTGATACAGGCTTACGAGCATAGTCCTGAGCATGGTCTGTATAACTGCATCCGAAAACCCCTTCTTTATTAGTAAGACGGTTTCATAAGCCACGCCATCAAATTGAGACGAGCTAAGTCCAGGTGTAGAAAACAACCCTGCTTTAAGCAAATCCGGCCACAGAGGAAGACGACAAGGGTCCGTCGGCAACCACAGTATGTCTGAATCCACGACCTCCTGGGCCTGTAATTAGAATGGCTTGCACTCCCTGGCCCTTCAGGCGTTTCAATACCTTCGGTATCATTGGAAACGGTGGGAAAAAGTAGACCAGCTTAAAATGCCAAAGAATTGTCAAAGCATCTACTGCAAAAGCTGTCGGGTCCCTTGACCCGGAGCAAAACCTCAGTACCTGACAGCTGCTGCTTGATGCCATTAGGTCTATCTCTAGAAGACCCCAGTGGTCCACAATCTCATGGAACACTTCCTAATGAAGTGTCCATTTTCCCTCCAGCAGATTTTCTCTGCTGAGGAAATCCGCTTCCACATTCCGGACCCCCGGAATGAACACAGCTGATAATACTGGAATATTGGTTTCTGCCCAGGTAAAGATCCACAATACCTCCTTCATTGCCGTCTTGCTGCGAGTGCCGCCCTGGTGATTCAAGTAAGCCACCGTTGTGGTCATGTCTGACTGTATTCGTAGCAGTGATCCCTTCAGGATCCATACCGCCCGAAGTTAAAAGATATTGATTGGGAGACTGGATTCTTCCGTGGACCAGGGACCCTGCACCCGTAGGTGAAGGACTACTGCTCCCCAACCCCGGAGACTGGCGTCTGTTGTTATTACCAGCCAGACCCAGGAGCAAAGGGAACTTCCCAACTGCAAGGTCTCTATATCTGTCCACTAGTTCAGGGACTCTCTCGACCCCTGAAACAGAAGCAGCTTCTCCTGCCTCATGGTCTTTGCATTCCCTGACCAACATGACAGGATGTTCCACTAATACATTCTCGAGTGGAATATGGCAAACTGAAGAGTCTCGAACGTTGCCACCAATTTCTCAAGCAACCATACTCCCTGCCACACCATCGGTGCAGGACCTTGTGTAATGGCTAACCCCATTTGACAACTATCCGTTGCCATGGATTCTGGTAGAATCACCCTGTGAAGGAGCATGTCCAATATCACCCCCAGAAACTGCAGTTTCTGAGTGGATGCTAACAGAGACTTGGGAAGATTTAGCCCCCACCCCTGAACTCATAAGAATTGAGTTGCGATGCTCAGATGTGTCTGAAGCTTCTCTGACAACTCCGCCAGGTGGTCAAGATAAGGAATACTTGTTATTCCTTTCAGTCTGAGGACTGCAGCCATACTCTCGGTGCCGTTGCCCAACCAAACAGCAGAGGTGGAAAATGCCAATGGTTCTCTCCTATTGCAAATTGGAGTCAGGACTGATGTTCCCTGTAAATGGACACATGGATATGCGCATCCTGAATATCCACAGATGCCAGAAACTCTCCCGGCTCTATGCTTAGGATTGTTGAGCGCACTGACACCATGCAAAACTATCCACCCATAGGTGAAGATTAAAAGATTTCAAATTTAGAATAGGTCTGAAAGACCCGTCTAGTCTAGGAACTAAGAAAAAGGATTGAATAAAGCCTTTCTTTCTTTCCTCCTGAGGTACCAGGACCACTACCCCCTTTTCTTTGAGAGACAAAGCTGCCCCCAGAAGCGCAGATCTCAGAGACGCGGTTCTTGGTAATGGGGTAGGTAGAAATCTCTTTGAAGGGACTCCCCTAAGATTTATCCGGTAACCTTCAGAAACAATGGAATAAACCCGAGGATCCCTGGTGGACTCTTTCCACCTGTCCCGAAACAGCAGGAGGCGATCACCCCCCTGAGCCCAGAAGGGGAGCCTCTGCCTCGTCATGCAGAGGACTTATCAACCCCATTGCTGTGTGTTTCTTTGCAAAGGCCCCAAACCACGATTTGGAAGTCCTTCCTCTACCTGCCTGGAATCTGCCTTGCCCTGCCTGTCCTCTGTTGGAAGCTCCGCCCCGAAAGGAGGAACGAAAGGACGGATTAAAAATGCCAAACTTAAACGGTAAAGTCTCAAGAGACTGTTTTGGATTCACTATCTGCTTCTCAAGCCAAAAAGCTCTTCTGGCTGTAACAGAGGTTGGGGATACCTTAGACGCCATTGTAGAGCCATCCTCACTAGCCTCACAAATGTACTCTGCAGCACATCTCAACTTTTCAGCCAATATAACGGCTTCTGAATAGGCTGGAGATGACCGCTCAAGTCCTCTGCCCACTTAATCATTGCTTTTGCAACCCAGGCAGAAGCAATAATAGAAACGCAGTGTAAAACCCACACCTTCAAAGATTGCTTTAAGGTAACCTTCTACTTTTTTACCACTGCATCCTTAAAGACCGCACCCCCTTGCACTAGCAAGCCTGTAGACTTAGTTAATCTGGTCACGGATGCATCAACCAATGGAACATTTTCCCATAACCTCACATGGATCTAAGGCATGGGATACATATTGGCATATTTCCTAGCCATTAAAAACCTCTTATCAGGGTTTTTCCATGCTTCCCCTCGCAAGGAAGTCAGTCCTTCATCAGAAGGAAAACAAACAGGGTCCCCGCGACTCTTTTTAAATACACAGTGCGCAGGGACTTCTCTTCATGAGAAAGATTTAATATCTGCCTCACGGCCACAATTAAATCCTCAATACCAGGGACTGAAGAGGGAGTCTGGGCAGGAAAACCTATTAAGGAATCCTTTTGCCTGGTCAAATCCTCTGTTAGGGCATTAAAAGACCTCCCTAAAGCAGCAGCCCATGATGGTACAGCTTGCTCAGACCCAGGGACCTGCAACTCACTGGACTCAGCGTCACCTGAAGGGCACAATTCCCCCTGGTCCCCTTGTTCACATGTTAAATTGCCTCCGCATAATTTGCAGCAAATAACCCTGTCCAGCGCTCCCTCCTCCAACCCAACAGAAATGCTTTTTTACCCTTTAGCCATGTTATAAAAACACAATACAAAATGTCAGGTAGAACACAGAATAATGCACCAGAGTACTTATCTGTGTAGTTCTGTTGTCAGCGATCTGCGAGGGTAGCGCTTTGTAGGAGAGACAGATATCTGTGTCCAGAATCCACCTCATTTCAGCTCCGCAGCATGGAGAGAAATGGCGCCAGTGCACAGAGCAGGAAGAGACCAAGTCTCTGCTTCAGCGGGGAAGGAAGCCATTTTGGCGCCTAAACCCCCTTTAGCCGCTCCCGCAAGTGCCTCTCCTTACCTCCAGTAACTCCCTTCACTGGGACCACTCGGAGTTGTCCAGAAACGCTGGACTCCTGTAAAAGACTTCACCTCCCCTAAGGGATTTCTGTCTTTAAGCTCAAACCAAGATGGCGGGCGCCATCACAGAGGGTCTGTCCCCCAAGATCCCCTTCTAGGCAAGGAGCCAGTTAGGACACCTCCGGAGCCCAGGAAACCTCTTTTAAGCAGAGGCAAGCGCTGTGTAGAGGGAGCAGCAGCTTCCCTCTGCACACAGAGACCTGACAGCCTCTGCTGCGCTCTCAGTGTGTGTGAACTTCATTATGAAGTAACACACTGGAAAACCTGCTCTAACTCTAAAGTTACTAAAATAATAAAAAACACTAGCTAATGCAGTTGCAGCGCAGCTGCTCAGCATAGCACCCACTCCTGTGGGCACCTAAAACAAATTGAAGCATTGTGGGATGCAGAAGGGGAGGAGCCTGCTCCCAAAGACTTTCAGCATAGGTGCCTGGCTCCTGCGGACCCTCCTACATCCCAAGGTTAGCTGTGTCACCGAACTGGACGAAAGAGAAAAAGCATTTTCCAGTAATGTCAAAACACCTACAACACCTGGTGTTCCCATGTGGTCTCCCATCCAAGCATTAACCAAGACCAACACTGCTTAGCTGCCAAGATCAGACGAGATTGGGCCTATCCAGTGTAGTATGGCTGTAGGTGGAGAACACTTTCTTTTTTGCCCTCTTATACTTCTACAGTATCTACAAGTAATCTACTGAAAAAGTTTGCAATCTCTAATGTTGGAGAAAAAAATCATGTGTTGGTAATATAAAAAGACTTACAGGACCTGGTATTTGCAGGTGGTCTCAACTGAAACTACAAAGACATAACACTGTTTAGCTACCAAAAGCAGATGGAACTGGGCCTAAGCAGTGTGGTAAAGATTTAGATGAGCAATATTGTGTCTATTTGACCTCTTCCACTTCTCTCTACTATTAATCCAAAGCAACAATTTCCAATTTGAATAGCTGGGGAAAAAGACATTTGCCAGTAATGTCAAAATACCTACAACACCTGGTGTTCCCATGTGGTCTCCTATCCAAGTAGTAACCAGGCCCAACACTGCTTAGCTGCCAAGATCAGATGAGATTGGGCCTACCCAGTGTGGTATGGTTGTAGGTGAAGAACAAATCCTTTTTTGCCCTCTTATACTTCTATCTACAGGTAATCTACTGAAAAAGTTTCCAATCTCTATTGTTGGAGAAAAAAAATCATGTGTTGGTGATATAAAAAGACATGCAGGACCTGGAATTTGCAGGTGGTCTCAACTGAAACTAATAACCAGACACAACACTGTTTAGCTGCCAAAAGCAGATGGAATTGGGCTTAAGCAGTATGGTGAAGATTTAGATGAGCGATATTGTGTCTATATGACCTCTTCCACTTCTCTCTACTAGTAATCCAAAGCAAAAATTTCCACTTTGAATAACTGGGGAAAAAAAGAAAAAGCATTTTCCAGTAATGTCAAAACACCTAAAACACCTGGTCCCATGTGGTCTCCCATCCCACTAACCAAGACCAACACTGCTAAGCTGCCAAGACCAGACAAGATTGTGCCTATCCAGTGTAGTATGGCTGTAGGTGAAGAACACATTCTTTTTTGCCCTCTTATACTTCTATCTACAAGTAATCTAATGAAAAACTTTCCAATCTCTAGTGTTGGAGAAAAAAAATCATGCGTTGGTAATATAGGACCTACAGGACCTGGTATTTGCAGGTGGTCTCAACTAAAACTACTAACCAGAGACAACACTGTTTATCTACAAAAGCAAATGGAATTGGGCCTAAGCAGTGTGGTAAAGATTTATATGAGGGATTTTGGGTGACATTCTATGCTCTGCGATTTCCGTTTTTTGGCGTTATTTAGACCACAAAATGGCGATATCGCATTTTTCATTGAAATCGCCAATTTAATGTGATGCGTTAAGGGACAGAAATCGCATATTATGTGCGTTAAGGTATGCGGACCAAAAGCGCGAGATTAATTCGCACTTTTATCGCATCCAGATGTTTTCCAATACAAAAGTATACAAACCGCTTATTTAATGCTATGCGCATTCGCAATTCGCACTTTTTAGGTGTCTAATTATCGCACTTATTTCAGACCTGGTTCTGTTTGGCGATTTTGCACAGAACTCATTTTGGTCAAGTGCACACATGGTTAATTTCAACACAGGTGCCCTCATTATCACTCACAAACACCCCTACATAAACCCCAACATCAGTAAGGACACCTGTGAGGGTTTAAATCATGTACATTTTGATGACTATTTTCAAGTTGCTTATCTGTGATGTGTCCCATTTGGAGGAGCTACGCAGGAGGGAGGAAGCTGGGCAACAGATCCTGATAGCCCCCCCCCCACTACTGGGTACCCCACGTATGTATGGTGCTCGCCTGTACCTGGACTACCTGTCGGATCAACAGGTTGTGGGGATGGTTACGCTGAACCCCATTACCCTGTTGGAGTTATATGAGCAGGTGAGAGATGAATTGTACCATTTTGTGGGAGACAACTATGCAGTGTCTGCCCAGCACAAATTAATGTGTGCCCTCTGCTATTTGTCCACAGCCTCCACTCAGTGTGTGACCTCATGGGCCTTGGTGGTATCACAGGCCACTTTGTCTAAGCATTTAACTCAACTGTTACTTGCTATAAAGAAGTTGTTGCGAACATACATCAGCAGCCGTTACTTTTCTGCTAAGCACATGTGCCCTGTACTCCAAAATGTACCAGTGTTGTAAGTGTACTCATTAACAAATTATTGACCAATACCATCTGTTTCCACCCACATTTAACCTAACACGCAGTCCCCAACGGATGCACATGGTGGTGCTGACCTATCCCTTGCTGCTATCTAGCTTCTAAGTACTCTTGATACATGTATGAATGAAGTTTGCAGTCAAACATGGATCACTGGTGTTGTGGAACTACATGTGCCAGCATGCCCAGACACACTACAACCATTACAGTCCAAACCATGAGTGTCAGAGCCTGCTGGAATATGTAGACCCGCAACCTTTGCCAGCCAAGGAGTTATACCACACTACAGTACTTTAGTGCAATCCCATAGTCATATACCATTACAATATGTTATAATTCACACATAAATTTATATTGAGAAAAAGACACAAACACAATGGTATGCGGGTAGCAATTTTTACTTATGTTTTTTTTTGTGAAGCATTCTGCATTTTGACATGTGGTAAATAACAACTGTGGGGCCATGTAAAAAGATGTTTGCCATTACAGTAACTAAACACACAGATATAGCAGCTACCTTCTCCCAGCATCAGGCAGCCCTACACCACTTCTAGACCCTGCACTAAGCCCACCACGGGTCCTCACACTACGACGGGGTGGGGAAGTGGGGGAGCCACTTATTGGGGTGCTGGATACACTGCTGAGGGTTGATGCAGTGCCACCTCCCACATTGCCTTCCTGCTGCTGTATTTGTGCCTGCATAGTTAGTAAGGCATTGGTCTGCGCTGTGCATGTTTGGGTTAGTGCTGTGAGACTTTGCGCCAGGCTTCCAATATGCCTGTTCTGCTCCCTTATTGCAGCAGTTAGTTCTGCAAAACGGGTGTCAATACTGTTGGCAATGCGCACATGAGTGCCTACACCTACCCGTACACTACGTGCAATTTTGCGTAACTGAAGGAAGGTGTCACGCATGTACCCCTGTATATTACCTATTTGGAGGCTTTGGGAGGCCATGAATTCTAACTGTTTGTCCTTGAAATTAACCAAGGAGTTAGCTACTTGGGAAGCAGTAGCTGCTGTATGGGGTGGGTGGTTGGGGGTGGGTTGGGAGACACCCCACTTGGGGGAAGATCACTCTGTGACGAGGTCTGCATTTCTTCCTCTGCCGCAAAGGTGTTGACCGGATCAAGAATGATGTCCATTTCGTCTAGCACCAGTATTGAAGAATCTGTTGTGTTGCTCCCTAGTTGTATAGCACCTGTGGATACAGATGAAGAGGTAAGTAATGATGCATATATAGGCCACACTGTCGTCTACACTGTTTTACATAGGGCTATAGATGGCTGACGCACATACCTGGGGGTGTTATGAACTTACACATGTACCCCGATACAGCATGCAACATTGACATTAATAATATATGACATGCCTAGCTCACATTACATTCATTTCTGTTGCAATGAAGCAGCAGGAGCTGAATGTAGTGTGAGATATTGTTGATGTGAAATGGGTGTGTGTACTGTATGTGTAATGGGGTGTGGTTTGTTCATTTACCTGCTTCCGCAGATTCAGTAGCAACGGGCCTTCTTTTCTTGGATGCGTGAGCACTTCGGGACGGACAATCTGTACAAGGAAAGATGGACAGGCATTATGGACCTTGCTATGGCTAAGCATTTTCAGAAAACATGCATTGAATTAACAATAATGGACAATACCCAATGGATAAGGACTGCATTATATCTTGACCACCTTTTTTTTGGTTTATAGGCAAATATTTTATTTAAAGCTTAGTAGTAAACTAGTGTACACATGACAACTATTGGTTAATCGGTGGTATGTAGGCATTGCAGCTAAACCACCAGTACACCTCAGGGTTTTTGTACACATACATGTTAGTCTGCTAGAAAGAATGGTACACTGTTAATCAATATGAGTAGTTGTGGAACTACAGGGCCCAGCATTATCAGCAATTTCAAAGTAGGAGCAGCCATTTTCTTGTGCATGACCTTGCTGGGCTATGTAGTTCCACAGCAGCACTTTACAAAGCATAACAATACAAGTGCACATTACAGGTATAATACATTGGCATGTATGTTAAAGTTTGCATGGGGTCACACTTACCAGCTCTCGGTGGCGTTTGTGGCCTATCGGAATCCGCCACATGCATGCCAGGCAGGACCTCAGGGGGGATGATGCGCTTCAGCTTCACCTCATATGCATTGTAGCTGACAGTGGTGGGGCTTCCTCCTCCAGTCCTGGTGGCCTCCTCCATCTCCAGGGCCATTTTATGTTTTAACTGGCATTTTATATCGTTAAAGCGCTTTTTAACATTGCGGACCAGGCGCTTGTGATGACTGACAGCGTTCACCGCCTGGGTGATGTCCTTCCATATAGCCCGCTTGCGCTGGGCAGTGGTCTTGTAATTGCTTTTTCCAAGCACACGCTCAAACACTGGCATGATAGTCCGGACAAGTGCCACATTTTCTTCATAAGAAAATCTCACCATCCGGCCACTTTTGGTGCGACCAGCTACCACCTCCTCCTCCTCATTTTCACCACCAGCCATGTCGCCCTCCTCCTCCATGCCAGTGTCTTCCTCCTCCTCACCAGCATCTTCCTCCACCTCTGACATGTGGCCCTCCTGCAGCTGGTGTGGGGTATGGTCTAGGGCTTGGCTGTAGGATGGGGATGCCAGCGGATCCTCCACCTCCTCCTGCTGGGGCTGGACGGACAGGGTCTGGGCTGAGGCTGGCCTTGCTGTGGCCATGCTGCCTGCCACACTGCTGCCTCTCCCACTTGACTGGCTGCTGCCACTGCTACCTCTGCCACTGCTCCCTCTGCCACTGCTTCCTCTGCCACTGCTCCCTCTGCCAATCATCACTCTGCCACTGCTCCCTCTGCCACTCCTCACTCTGCCACCAACACCTCTTCCTGAACTCACGCTTCCACTGCTCCTCTCCATGCTCCTTACTTCCTATCAAAGAGTGAAATGGCGCCAATGCCCCTTTATATAGGGGGTGTGATGCATAATGGAGGGGACACAGGTGGGCCAATAGGTTGGGGGGTTCTTAGTCATGCGGAGACAGTTTTGTAAATCGCACTCCGGTTGGTCCAAAACTCGCACATGACCGGCGGAAGAAATCGCACTTTTTTGTTACTTAACATCGCACTTTTTTGTTACTAAAAATCACACCTCTTCGCCGCAAATCGCCCCTCTTCGCACTTTTCAGCCTCAAATGCGCATCACATTAAATAATCGAATTTTGACTGAAAAGTGCGATTTTGAAAAAGGCGATTTGCGGCGATGTGGTGCGCGAATAAAACATGCGCATTTAGCGCAAAGCATAGAATGTCACCCTTAGAATTTTCTGGACTTTCATTACACTTCATTTTAAAAAAAAATGTTGCATTTCATGCTTAATTTGTCAGTAAATGAATTGATATATTTGAACAAATTTGATATTGCATGTATGAATGAATTTGCATACCCACCTGAGTTAGGCCCATTTCTTGCATACCCACCTGAATTAGGCCCAATTATTACTCTTCCAAAAAAATACAAACACCATTCACTGTTATCACAATAAATGTTTAACATTCATTGTATATGAGCCATACAGGTATTGTGTCCCTATAAATGTATATAATTTAATGTGCTGTCACCTCTCACACTGCTTATGTGTGACAGAGGATCAATATAATGCGTGCGATGCCTGCGATCATTGCGATTTCACGCACTTATGTCACTCAAACTGAAAAAGTGCATGAAGGGAAAACAGGAAGTGTCCCAGCTGTCATTTTAATACAATTATCTGCGCAGAAGACATCAGGCTCCCTGCCCCTGCTTAAAAGTAAGTTCATTGTACAACTTGCACATAGCTGGGGTTTGCATCAACAGTGGAGGGGTGGTGGTGGGGGGAAGAGGGGTATAGGAGGGGGGCCCAGGGGCAGGGGGGGGGGGGGTGGGCCAGAGGAGTAGGGGAGATGGGCAGGGGTAGGGTGGGGGAATCAATGTTACTACGTATAATTTCAGTATATAACGCTGGTTGCTATGTGCAATAGCACATAGCAACATATGTCACCATATTATCAGTGAGTGACATATGTTGCTATATGGTATTGCACATAGCAACCACTGTTACTAAGTGAAAATTGGGTGTATAACACTGGTTGCTATGTCAAATAGGGCATAGCAACCAGCATTATACACTTTAAATTAACATTGAAACGGTGGTTGCTATGTGTAAAAATACATAGCAACATATGTCACAAACATATTATCAGTTGGTGACATATGTTGCTATGCGTTTTTACACATATAAACCACTGTTTCAATGTTATATTACAGTGAAAATTTTAAATTCCCTTCCAATCAACCAGATCAATCCAATGGACCATAAATTTACATAGGGTACAATGTCAAATGGCCCCCAGACCCCCAAATAACCACCCTGATGTGTGAAATGCCCCCCTCCCTTGTCAACGCCACCCCACTATCAACGCCAACCCGAAGCGTGGCGAGCGCAGCGAGCCCACGAGGGGCGGCGGTACGCGTTCTCCGACCTTTTCATACCCCCACTATCCACGTAGGCATGTAGTTGAGAATAGAAAGTGGCGAGCGCAGCGAGCCTCGCGAGGGGACGCGGATACCTGTGAAACCCGCCAGGGGACACGGATACCTGTGATATCCGCGTCCATTCGCCACGCTTCGGGCTCGGTGGCTCGCCAAACTTTCTATTCTCAACTCCACGCCGACGTGGATAGTGGGGGTATGAAAAGCTCGCCACGCTTCGGGTTGCCGTTGATAGTGGGGGTGGATTAATATGTAATTAAATTTGATTAATGCTGTACTTGATTTTTAAAATGAATAGTAGAATGTAATTTTTTGGTTTTTCTTTTATCTTTCTATTGTAGTTGCTGTTAAAACGTCTTTTGGAAAGCTAAGTTCCATTTAGCCTGCTGTGCTGTTTAATTACAAGGTAAATCCTACTTAAATTATATTGCATGTTAATCGTTACCTGTGCATAGCCTTGTCATAGGAGTATAGCCGGTACTTGTGTAGTATCACGGTTCCCATCGCATGCCATATGTAGTGGCATGCGATGTCATGCGCTGCGAACTTACCGGTTTTTATGCATTTGTAAGAAAAAATCGCATGCCATGCGATGTGCTGCGATGCAATGGCATGCGATTTTGATCACTAAAACATCCAAATGAGCCACCGAGCCTGAAGCTTGGCGAGCACAGCGAGGGGACGCGGATACCTTCACAGGTATCCGTGTCCCCTGGCGGGCTTCACAGGTATCCGCGTGCGCTCGCCACACTTTCTATTCTCAACTCCTCACCGAGGTGGATAGTGGGGGTATGAAAAGGTCGGAGGACGCGTACCGCCGCCGCTCGCCATGCTTCGGGTTGCCATTGATAGTGGGGGTGGTACAGTGTGAAAAATGACATTTGGGGTGCATTTAACATGATTTTAACACGTCAATGATTTCTGTGAAAAATGGCATTGCATCGCATCAGATCGCATGCAATGTGATGCGATTTCTGTACAATGCCCATCGTGGGAGTCGTGAAAATACACAAGTACCGTATAGCCTTTAATTATTTATAGATGGTTTTGTTTGTTTTATTTTTTTCAGAAATGCCAAAACAAATGGACCAGCACTTCTGGGGGAAGGTCATTGATATGTACAGGGAAAATAGATGCCTCTGGGAGAAAAAAGACAACGACTACTACAACAAGGCGAAGAGGAGTGAGGCGTACCGTCGAATGGTGATTTACTGTAGAACACGGGAAAGTGAGGCAAACATTGCCTGGGTTCAGAAGATCACCAATATGCGGACAGTCATGGTGAAGGAGTACAATCGAGTACTGGAGTCACAAAGTTCGATACTGCTGACCTTTCATCTTGGAGCAGAGATCAAGGAGTGGAACAGGGGGAACTGATACAGAGGATGGCTCTTTGTCCAGTGCAATGGAGAGTGCGGACGTAGTACAGTAGGAGCAAGTTTCATCTTTGCTCTTTTGGCCATGGCTAGCCATGGCTATTCTATTGTTCTCAGCTGCAATACGTATTGTATTGAATAGAATAGCCATGGCTAGCCATGACCAAAGATGAAACTTGCTCCTACTGTAAGTATTTGGTGTGACATGTCTTGCATGTAACTGACTGTAAAATGTCATGTTATTACCATTTGCCCCTTTTTTTTCTTTCTAGGAAGTTCCCCCTGAGACGGAGCAGGAGTCTGTGTCAGTCACTCCCACGACGAAGAGCACTGCACCAGCTCTCCCGAGGAGGCAGCCGACCAGCACTGCTCAAAATGTCCAAGGTCATTGCTGCAGGTATGCGGCGGAAGCATTGTCAAATCCCCCTGACGTATTCCAAACTTTTGCCAACAACCTTGCCACGTAGATGTGGACCATGGATCCAGACCAGGTTGTGCATGTGAAGCGGTTGGTATATTGCACTATGATGCGCGCAACAGAGAAAAGTCTCTCTGCTGAGTGCACCATAGAGCCATCTGCCACGAGCGTAAGGCAAGTGCCCCCAACGCCCAACTACCCCCATCACTACCCTACATACAGTGTGCCGGGTTATACGCCGCCTCCCCCTTCTATGTATGCGCCCAGGCCCCCTATGCCACCAGCCACAGACCCTTCGTCTTTGCCTGGGACTATTTCCAGTGCTCTGTTGAGTACACAAAGTCCCCACCCAGGTGAAGAGCACGATTATGAATAAATTATAATTCGGCTTGATTCGGACTAATTTTTTTTACATGCAACAATGTCCTTGTTCCACTCTTTGATTTGTTTGCTCCATGATGAACTTTATTGCTCATATACCATAATTTCGGTTAGTGAAGTTGCAGTACGGTACTCCTGAACTTTGTGATGTCCGTACTCGTTATGCTCCTTCACAATTGACTGTTCTGCATATTGGCATTTTCTTCTGTACCCAGTGCATGTTTGCATCATTGTTCCCAGTGTTGTACAGTAATCATAATTTGTTGTACGCCTCATTCCGATTTGCCTTGTTGTGATAACATTTCTCCCATGAGGCATCTATTCTCCTTCTTTATCTCAATGATCTTCCCCCAGAAAAGGTTGACCATACCAGGTCCAAAAATTTAAAATAAAAACAGTTTTGAATGTTATCAAATGTGTTGTCTCATTTAATTAAATTGACAGTGTCCAAAATGTAATTTATGTTATGATGCCCACTGTGGTGCAAGGAGCAACTGTTGGTGGAAGTAGACAGGTGGTCAGACGTGAGCCCGTAGCCGGGACCGCCGGTTAGGACGGCCACAGCGGATGCTACACTAACTCTGTTGAGTCCCTGAGGCAGATGGTAAACCCCTGCAGAGCTAGGCTTCACCTGCGGCCGCCGCGTCCGAAGGAGCGAGTTAGGCCCGCTCCGACCCCGATGCAGCCAGGTCTTAGGAATAGACAAGGGGTAGACGATCGCCAAAGGGTACCCAAGAGGACCACTAACTACCGGGCCTAGCTGAGAGAAGACCCCTAACTGCTGGCACCTGGCCAAACCGGGAAGCGACCAAGTCGCAGACACAAGAGGACCAGAAGAGGAGCCCCCAGCAGGCTACGCCACAGGAACGGCGACTCCTCAAAACAAGGATGGCCATAGAGGACACTCCCTGCTAGAAAGATACGAATAAAGACAAAAAAGAGAAAGAACAAGAAGGATACAATTAGTGGATGATAAAGAATGAACCCACGGAAGTGGGCCAGGCGCAGGCTGAAGCAGGTCTTCTGGCTGACGCAGGATCCTGAACAGGACACCCCAAGGAAGGCTGGGAGAACCAGACACAGCAGGGGCAAGGAGCTGGACAAGGTACAGAGGGCTGGGAAGCCACGGGGACCGGAAGAGAATGCTTGTCTGCTAGCTGGGCAGAAAGCTATAACCGGCGTCTGTGCCCAGCAGACGCCGGCTATTTATTTAAATTTCGCGCCGCCTGACTGACGTCAGGCGCGCGCGCTTTCGGCTGCCGGGCGGAAGCTCGGGAACGTTGCCTAGTAACTTCCCGACACTCTGTTCAGAGTGAGGCTTGAGACGCTGCTCGGCAGCGTCCCCAGCCACGTCACTCACTTCCGCCGTCCGTCCGGGTGCATTGCAGCCCGGACGGCGGCGTGTAACAATTTATTGTATTGTAAATTTGAGTGTATAACACTGTTTGCTATGTGCAATAGCGCATAGCAACATATGTCACCAACTTATATGTCACCAACTTAGACTCTCTTGGTGACATATGTTGCAAAGCACTGCAGCACATACCAACCACTGTTACTATGTGGAAATTGAGTGTATAATGCTGGTTGTTATGTGCAATAGCGCATAGCAACATATGTCCCAAACCCAATGGACCAGATTGACGCCACCACACTATCAACGGTAACCCAAAGCATGGCGAGCGCGGCGGTACGCGTCCTCCGACCTTTTCATACCCCCACTATCCACGTTGGCGTGGAGCTGAGAATAGAAAGTGTGGCGAGCGCAGCAAGCCCGAAGCGTGGCGAGCGCAGCGAGGGGACACGGATACCTTCACAGGTATCTGTGTCCCCTCGCAGGCTTCACAGGTATCCGCGTGCGCTCGCCACGCTTCGGCACAGGTATCCGTGTCCTCGCGGGATTCACAGGTATCCGCGTCCCCTTGCAAGGCTCGCTGCGCTCGCCACGCTTCGGGCTCATCTCCAAGCCGACGTGGATAGTGGGGGTATGAAAAGTTCGGAGGACGCATACCGCCGCCCCTCGCGGGCTCGCCACGCTTCGGGTTGACGTTGATAGTGTGGTGGCGTTGGCAATGGTGGGGGGCCCCATTTCACACTTCTTGGTGGTTATTCAATAACATTTGTGGTCTGTGGGCTATTTAACATTCCTCCTGGTCTGTGGGCTATTTAACATTGCTCCCTATTTGAAATCGTGTCCACTGGGTTGATCTGAAATGAATTTAACATTGTTCCCTATGCGAAATAGTTGAAATCGCACCCATCGCATCAAGGCCGTTTTGGTTGTGCACGATGTGACCAACGCTATTTCAATGTAATATAGAAATTCAACGTTAAAACGTTGATTGCATCGGTCGCATCGCATGTGATAATAACGGCATGCGATGTACCTGCGACCACCGCGATGGGCGCCGTTCTAGGTAAAGAGTACTAAACAATTAACTATCTTGCGGTCCAGGAGCTATTATGATCTAATAAGAAAAACTGATCTATTTTTATTATTACTTAAACCCAATACAGCTTATTCATATATATATATATATATATATATATATATATATATATATACATACATACATAAGTTTTCTCTCTATAGTTCAACAATAGATATATAATATAAAGAACAGGTTTTTATATCCATATAAATCTTAAACCTGCAGAAATAACCGCATCGTTCTCCCATAGCTCACCCCGCAGGGCTCCACAGCCACAGAATCAGAGCGTACAGTAGTTAAATATCCAGGTTCATATCTCATTCAAATCCCCACATGTGAAATATCTATTGTTGTTTTCCTTTTTCTTAGAGATATAGTATTTGTAATTCTTTTTATACATATATATATATACAAAACAGAAGTACCCAAAGATCCGCGCCTAATCAAGAGTAGCAGCAACTCTGAGAGTCCCCCGTTAGCTGAGACCCAAGACAGATAGAAATACAAGATAGGAACAGAGTGCGCTCAAAGGTGCAAGTACACAACTTTTTACACAATATAGAAATTTTAATAAAAGCCAACAACACGGCTCGTAAAAGAATACAGTGATGATACAATCATATATTGGAATCAATCTTGACAGAATGTATGGTAATTCAATAAAACAGCAGGCCCTATAATGTCCCACATAAATGTCTATACATACACTTTGATTAATTTCAATTTTTTCTAGTTTTTAAGTTGTTATTTAATATTTTTTGTCTGTTATTCTTAAATCCATAATTTCATGTATACATAGCAGACATGTATATACAGATGGAGAATATATATATCTATATGCAGAGACAGGATAAGTCTATACCCCCAAACCCCAATCAGTGTAATTAGCAAAAAAAAAAAAAGGGGTACTCTTTACCTATCACGGCGCCCATCGCGGGCATCGCGGGTACATTTATGTCTGGCCGCGACCGACGCGATGCCCGCGATTTCCCATTGAAACCCATGTTAAACATGGAAATCGCGTCGGTCGCGTCGCGGCCGGCCATAAATGTACCCGCGATGCCCGCGACGCGATGCACCCGATTTCCCATAGCAATCAATGTTAAATGGCCCGACCGACGCGATTTTACTGTTAAATGCCTCAATGGACCCGATGTGGCCATAGGAAACAATGTTAAATGGGCCACAGAGGCCAAATAGGCAACGTTGACTGGGAAATGGCCCCCCCAATTGTTACCGCCACTCCACGATCAACGTGAACCCGAAGCGTGGCGAGCGCAGCGAGCCCGCGAGGGGCGGCGGTACGCGTCCTCCGACCTTTTCATACCCCCACTATCCACGTCGGCGCGGAGTTGAGAATAGAATAGTGTGGCGAGCGCAGCGAGCCACCGAGCCCGAAGCGTGGCGAGCGCAGCGAGCCCCGCGAGGGGACGCGGATACCTTCACAGCTATACGCGTCCCCTCGCGGGCTTCACAGGTGTCCATGGCGACGCGGACACCTGTGAAGCCCGCGAAGGGACGCGTTTACCTGTGAAGGTATCCGCGTCCCCTCGCGGGGCTCGCCACGCTTCGGGCTCGGTGGCTCGCTGCGCTCGCCACA